>NC_090933.1:1149009927-1151409927 GCF_040938575.1 Ambystoma mexicanum | reverse complement strand
ATCGTTGATGGAGTTGGTGCAGTTCCTAGTTCCGTCAGCCCTGGGATGCAGTGACTGTTTTCCCTGCTTTTGGTCATGATTATTATTTTCGTTTTACCCGGGTTGAGTTTGAGGCTGTTCGAGTTCATCCAGTAGTAGAGTTCTTGTAGTCAGTCCTCCAGCATTATGTTTCCTTCCTGTATATCTTGTATTTTGTTGACGATCTGTGTGTCATCAGTGTAGTTGTAGCATGTGAGGTCGTGTTTTTTAATGAGCTTGATTAGTGGCGTCAAGAATATGTTGAAAAACAATGGGGATAAGGATGATCTTTGTTGCACTCCACAGGTGGATTCCCTTGGAGTGGATTTGAAAGGTTTGATCCATATGGTTTTTTTTCTGTTTGTTAAGAAGGATTTAATCTATAGTAGGGGTAGGCCGGTGATTGCTATTTCTTCCAATCACATAATGAGGATGTCATGGTTGACTGTGTCAAATGCTATGGGGAGATCCAGAAGTATTAGAGCTATGATTTTGTCTGAGTCTGCATTAGCCTTTAGATCGTCCCATATTGAGAGCTTTGCCATCTTTGTTCCTCTCATCAGTCTGAAGCCTACTTGTGCTTGATCGAGCAGTAGGTGTTCTTCTATGAATTCTTATGTTATTCTATAGACTTATGTTTCGAGTAGTTTTGCTGGGTATGGGATGTTTGAGATGGGTCGGTAGCTGAAGAGGTCCTCCACGTTTCCTGCTGTGTCCTTGAGGAGTGGCTTTATGTAAGCCGATTTTAATAATCTTTGTACTTTGCGGGTTGAGAGTGAATTGGTTGAAAAGGTTTCTGTAGTATTCCACGGGTGTTCCCTGTGTGAGGATTGAGTTGTATATTTCTGGGGGACAGGGATCCATGGGGGAGCCAAATTTGTTGCTATTGCTTACCAGCTTGACGAATGTCTCAGTTGATATTTGGGGTAAGCTTCGGAGTTTCTTCTGGCTATGCTTGATGGCTGGGTAGGATGCATGTTGCAGTTGCTTGGTCTGCTATGTATGATCTGTTGGATGGTGCTGAATTCATTTTTAAACTGGTCTGCAAGGTTGTTGCATAATTTCAGTCAACGTATCAGTGTGTTGTTGGAGCCAGGGGGGTTTCTCATTTCGTTTATGATTTTAAACAGTTCTTTTTGGGTGATTGCAGCTTTGGTGATCCTTTTGCAGTAGTATTTCTTTTTGGCCTTATGGATATCCTTTTTGTATGAGTGGATTTGTCTTTGGAATTTCTTTACCATGTCTTTATTTTTCCTCCGTTCTTTCTTTTTATGGCGCTGAGTAGCAGGGTAAACCGTTTTGCTGTTGCTCTCTTGCACGATGGGGTGACACTTTTTTGCTTGGAGATCGCGTGTGTTGTTCTGGTGATGCCATCTGTGCAGTAGTTCTGTTTTTCTGTCAAGGTCAACTTCATTCAGAGTCGCTGCCGATGGTTTGTTGATTTCAAGTAGTTCTACTAAGTTGCTATTTCTGATGGTCCTCCAGTTTCATTTCATGATAGTCGGCAGTTTGTCGGGTTGTTTGGTTGTTGATGTGGCTAGCATGAACACGAAGGGGATGATGAGGTGGTCGCTCCAGAGGATCTATATTTTTTTTTTTTTTTTGTGAAAGTTTCAGCTCGACAGGCCTGTATGATTACATACTGGCCATCGTGCTTTTATTACACATTTCAACTCAAGACATAATCACAGACATCAAATTCACAGGTCATACTTTTGTTACTCGAGACACAGGCGCATTGCTTTTTGTAGAGTTTGCGCCTTGTTTGCATCATATTGTCTTTCTTATTAGTCATTTCTCATATAGTTTCAATGAATCCATAAAATTTACGACGGCATACGTCAGTTTGATGTTATGGCCTGCGATTGCATATTGCCACCATTCTTGATTGTTCGGGGTAGCTGGAACAAATGTTCCCAAATGTTGCATCCGCCGGGCTACTAGAAAAGTGCAGCCAGTCATAAGATGTTCGATTGACTCGATCTGATGGCTGCAGAACCGACAAAGATTTACCCCCACCTCATTAATATGACGACGGGTTAACATCTCTTTGGTTTGCAGTACATTCAGTCGTAGTCGCAAAAACTGGTTGCGGTGGTGTCGAGATGGACAATTAGTTAAATATCGACTCTGCACATGAAGTTTGTGAGCTCCAATTCCAGATTTCAGCGTCGTGGCCATTAGTAGTCGTTGGTCCTTGTTCAGTATCCAGCTCCAGGGCTCAAACTTCTTTTTGACGACTTGTGGTCGAGCAATTAATTCTTCTAGCATTAAATCTGCATGTGTCAGTTGATCTAATTGTAGCTGACACCACGCTTGTAACAATAAAGACTGCCGTTGGCCTGGTTTTTCGGAGAATAATTTGTAAGCTGGAACTACTGGCCTTAATTTTATTTTTCGGAAAATCATTAGGGATTTCCACATAATGCTCGAATGTAGAGCGTTCAATGACAGCTCATATCGTAATTTAGTCATTGATATGTAAGAAGGCAATTTCAGGACTTTTCGCCAAAAAATGCCTTCCAACTTTAGCCAAAACAATGTTTCAATATTCCATCCAGATTCCGCTCCAAATGTGATTGCCGGTGTCACTTTTTGACAGTAGAAGGTAATTATTGGTTTTAGACTGAATTTGCTGTACAGTTTGTACAGTCTAAGGCCCTGAATACTGAATCGAGTCATTTTGTTCACCAGTTCTGCCTTCCAGTAATTTTCATTTATCGAGTTATTAAACATTATACCCAAATATTTAATGGAATTTGTTGAACTTAGTTGAGTTCCATTAAAGTACCATTTATGTAGTTTCTGCTTTTTTGAAGTTCGGGCACCAATTGACATAATTCTGGTTTTATCTGAATTCAAATCTAATTCTTTTATTTCCAGGTATTCTTGTAGTTTGTTTAGTAGCCGTTGGAGGCCGATCTCCGTTGAATCTATTAGGACTACATCATCTGCATAAATGATACATTAAATTTCTGTGTTGTTTATTTTTGGTGCAAAACAATGTGCAGACTCAAGATGATTAGGCAGATCGGAAATGAACAATTTAAATAGCTCAGCCGCCAATGGGCATCCTTGTTTTACGCCTTTGTTGGTAAATACACTCTTTGATAACTCGCCCTGTTGATTCAGGCGAATTCTAATCGAGGCATCAGTATGCAATGCTTTTATTGGGGCAATCAAGTCTGATGGGCATTTCCAGGCAACCATTTTCTTCCATAATAATTTGTGGTTGACACTATCAAATGCACCACGCAAATCAATAAATGCCAGATGTATTTTCTTCTTTGCTTTCAAGGTCTCAAGCTTCAAAACATTAAGTATCATCAGATTTGCATCTACACCAACGCCCTTGGTGAAGCCGGTTTGTCTAATGTCGCAGATCTTTTCACTCAATGTCCAAGAGACCAATCTTTGTCTCAAGAAAGATGCAAACATCTTTCCAATGGTATCCAAAAGGGCAATCGGGTGGTAGTTGTTTGGTTCCGCCCGATTGCCCTTTTTGTAGATTGGCACAACTATGGATTGTCTGGTATTTTCATTAGGACAGGTAGTCGTCGAAAAAGTGTCTCAATTAGGATAGCCCATTCGGCAGCGTTCTTTTTTAACATGACATTTGAGATCATGTCAGGACCCGCTGCACGTGAACTTTTTAAGTTTCCTATGGCCATCTCTATGTCAGGCAAAGAAATTTGCATACCCCAGGTCGTCGTAATAATCTGCATTTCTTCAGTTGACTCATTTCTTGGTTTGAAAAACGTTTTTGCAAAGTGTGCTTCCCATTTTGAAGCATCAATTTCGTGCCCTGTCGCAGATCGATGTTGCATTTCACCTGAATTTAATATTTTCCAGATTTCATATGAATTCAAAGTAATCAGGTGTTTCAGGAAGGTTTCAGCCCGATCCTGCTCAATAATCATTCTCTGCGATCTCAGCCACTTTCTATATTTTGATCTTCTCTCTCCAATGACAGCTTTTATATCTTTTGCACTCAATTTCCGGGCTCTTGTCTTTTTTATCAATCAAATGTCTTGTCGCATCATTTTCTTGGCATTTGCTATTTGCATAGTGTAACAATGTTTGTGATGGATTCCAAATATTGTGTTGGTTGGTTTCTTACAACTGTAGTTTGAAAGTAACGTCACATAGTCGACTAATAACTCATTTGGTTGGTTTAATAACTGTTGATTTATAAACCGGATTTGAGAAGCATTTATCCGTAGTCGATTACCACTAGCATTAACCGTCACTGGAATACTGTAATTCTTGTTTTTTTCTAGCCATTCAATCGCACAGGAAAGTCGTAGGAGCTTATGATCACTGTTCTGCATTTCACAAATTTCAAGCGAAATATCCTGTTCAAAAAGGTTTCGGGAAACCCAAAAGTAGTCTATTATGGACTGTGAGTTGTTATTGGACCAAGTTGCATGTGGAGGTTGGTCACCTTTCACTTGTCCATTTACCATTGAATAGTTACGCATTTTTAGTGCACTTCTCCATATGTGATTTTTTACTGTTTCCTCATCTTCGACTATTGGTCGAAACGACTGATTTGACTGGTTTAACTTAAACCAACTACAGTTTAAATCCCCACAAAATATGATGGAAAGATTCTTAAATCGTGTCAAGGCCTCATCGATCTGTCCGATAACAGCATTTACACATTTTTTACAGCTGATTTGTTTCGGGTTCCAGTAACCATTTAATACTAACAGATGTTTCCTTTGCTCAGCATCTGGGTTATCAGTTCGTAATACAACACCTTGCAGAAATGGATTTGGACAAAATGAGTCTGTAATTGACCACCATGGAGTTATTTTTATTAGCATTAGGAGGCCTGATGAAGGTCTGCCTATAGGATTTTTTATTGCAGGATTCAGTAA
The DNA here is from genome assembly GCF_040938575.1 of Ambystoma mexicanum. Taxonomy (NCBI): domain Eukaryota; kingdom Metazoa; phylum Chordata; class Amphibia; order Caudata; family Ambystomatidae; genus Ambystoma; species Ambystoma mexicanum. The sequence goes on along the minus strand of NC_090933.1, from coordinate 1,151,405,026 downwards.
AGTGACATACCCGTCTCGTGACGGAGGCTCGCTTAGCCATGTTTCCTGGAGACAAATTACAAAAGGAGACTCATTCCTTCTCCAGGGAACATCGAACAAGTGAGCAAAACCTCTGGTGTTCCAGGATAGAAAGATGCACTGCTTGACGCTCAGTTCCAGTTGTTGCTAATAGCCAGCATCATGTTTCCTCAATTGAGACTCTTTAGGATTATTGTGAAAGTTGTCATTTCTTTTGCTTCCATTGTTGCAGAACTTCATTGCACTTCTCACTATTGCACGCCGGTCTGCTTGGGATTCTTGAAGGCCTCGACTTGTCCTTTGGCTTTTTAGATGTTCATCATCGGTTCTTGGTTCAAGCGTGATATTGAATCCAAAGATTAGTAGTTTGTTTGCGGCTTGCAAAATGGTGTTACGTACTGACACAGATCTAATGTGAAGAAGCACTTGATCACAGCACTTCTCAGTAGCATATTCGACAATTTTTATGTCCTCGGACACAATTGTGCGCAATGACGGCACACAATTAAAGAGTTTCATCACATTGTGTCGGTTCAGATTCAGCTGATTGTCTTCTACATGAAGATTTTAAAGTCTTAATTTCCAGGTTGAAGATAAATCATTGTCGTTCGATGCAGAGTGAACTCGAGTTGAATAATGAGTTTGACTCTTTCGCTGAATAGAAGTCTGTTTGGGATTCAATTTTGAAACCGCTGCAATGTTGTTCATAATGCTTGATCCACAGTTGTACTTCAATGGGTTCCTAGATTCAAGCTCCTTTATGTCTCTTCGAGCGTCTAAGCTGTTTCGTTGTTGCTTTTCACCATAGAAGTCACTGCGTTCATGGTGCGAAACTGACAAAAGTTCCTCAGATTCGTCTGCATAAGTAGAGAGGTCACATAAGTTAGTTATTGACCCTTGGGATCGGCTTCTTTTATCTATTTCTTCAGATTCTGTGCGACGTCGTTTATTTTGTGGAGACAGCGGACCACGTTTGCAGGAGGGCAAGTTGACAGTGTGTCCAATGGGATTAAGGGAACCATCCCTTTCCTTCCTAATTTCATTGCTCAGCCCTGCATCAGGTGGCGGAGGTATATTTCTTATATATTTCCTTTTTGAAGGTGCAGCTTTCTATCTCTTGGTCTCTGTCAATTTTTTACTTAACAAGGCCTCTTGCTGGTTTGCAACATTTTTTGTTTTTGTTGTTTTAGAATAGGGCTTCGGGCTTAGTTCAATGGATTATGCTGCACCTTCAAATATTCCAAAGGAAACCAATGGTTTTGGCATTGTCGAGTTTACACTTGGCCCGGGATTTAGTAGACTTGTTTTGTTCTTCACGACAGTTGCTTCGGTTGGCCTTGCCTTCACATTTATAATGTTGCTGTCAGGCAGGGTGGAAGTAACCACTTCATTTATGTGAATTTCGTCAGGTTGGTCGGTCTCCACCATAGATGTACCACTAGGATTTAAAGATTGAGCTGTTTTCCTCTTTTCCAGATTATTAGGACAGTGCGCATTGGCATATGATTGCTGGGTCTCAGTCACATGTGGATGTTGTTGAGATGACGGCAATTCCTTTGAGGTTGTAGATGTCATGATGTATTCGAGATATGTTTTTTCTTTACAAGAATTTCCTGAGTTAGAGTGACGCATCCACTTCACTGCTTCCAACAAACCTTCGGTCAGTATGACGTTCTGGCAGTGATGTCGAGCCGCAAGATCACTTAGCCTCTCTTGCCATCGTGTGGTCTGGTCTGCTTCACGTAGCAGTTGATTTTGAAGGAAGGTGGTCGTTAATTCAAACCTATCCATTTTTTCTTTCAAACTGATGATTAGAGAAGATTGATCTTTTAGGGTGTCATGCAAGGCTTCATACATTTTTAGGAAGGGAAGCAGCGCGGTCAACGATGCTGCTAAAACATTATTATATATTTGGACCGCCGCAGCCGACAAAAGACTTGGTTTCCCTCGCGGCTCGCTTTGATCGTCCCCACTTAACTGCGTGGAATTGGCGGACTCTGAATTAACATCACTATTTCTCGTGGTATTCTTCAACCCATTGTTTCCTATTTCACTCGCCGCAACTTTAGTGAAGTTTGAGTACAGCCTTTCCTAGGAGTCTTATTCGGAAACTTCGTTATTTGGGGCATACTTGATGTTAAATGCCAATCTGATGATCGAACATGTCCACTGATCTCGTCGTTCAGTAAATCAAGTGCAGGCGATCTTATTGACTTACCAGATATTTTATTTGACGAAAGATTACTGCTCTTATTATTTTTCAGGCTCTGTGTGACCGGCGGACTCAGAGTTGCTGGATAGCGTCCAACAGACTTTCTGGGCACCTCATGGCTCCTGTAGCCTTCCATCGATTTTTCTTTTATCATCTTTGCTTTTTCAGGTAACTGTTGTTGATTTGTTGAAGGCATTACTAGATCAATACCAAGGGATGATGTTCTGTCCTCCATGAGTGTTGTATTTACTTCAGTTATTAAATCTTCAGCAAGATGGAGGGCACTTGTTGTTACTTTTGTTGTTAACATCGACTTATTGGAACCTGTCTGATCTATGCAGTCTCCACAGGTTATTGCTTTAGTATTGTCAAACAAAATTTCGGAGATCAAAGGTTCTTGTTGTAACTCAGTCCTGTCTTCAATTTGTGATGCTTCCATTAGTTCCACGTCTGTAAATTCAAAAGGTGAAAAGAAGGCGTCGGCAGAGGCCAAAAATGGAGCAGAGATGGTGCCGTCATCCTCCACAACCGACGTTGCCAATGTCCCTGTAGCAGGAGAAATGGGACAGTTCGCTGTAGTTTGTTTTGGCTCTGACTGTGAAATTTGCATCATGTTTACCTCTATTGGCAATGCTTGAGTACTTGGGTCTAATACAGTGTTTAGCGCACGCATAGGCATAATCATGGGTATGAGCATAGGTACAGCAACAGGCATAAGTCCTAAAGGTACATCTGACAATACCTCTGTGCTATTTGGCTGGGGGCCAGGAGACTGAAGGTAAGCGATGGTGACAGCCAATTCGACAGGCTTTTCAACAGGCAGTTCAGTGGGTGTAACAGCGTGTTTAACTGAATTGACTAAAGAATCTGGAATGGAGGGGCGTGAGCCCGTGTCGGCGATATCAGAGCAAAGCCTACACATGAGCTCTGAATCTGATTCAAGTTCGGGCTTGGGCTCTGCCTCAGGGAAAGTCGAGTGGGGGACTTCGCATGTTAACAATTTATTCAGTTTATTCATTGTTGCGCTTACCTTCGATGTGTTGGAAGGAGCGTCGGCTTTCAAGGCCGTCCAGGGATTTTGCATCCTGCGCTGTTGTAGCGTCTTGCGCTGAGTTGCGGGCCCGTCATGGCCCGCACTTGCAGAGGTGGCAGTCATTTTTTTTGTCGTCACCTCGTCCCACCACGGACTGACGCAGACTGACTGACTCGCTCTTGACTCTGCAACTGCTTCAGCCCCCAACAGCCTCACAACAGCCAGTGGGCTTTACTCCCCCCGGGCTAACGCCGCAAGGGTAGACTGGCCCGATTTTGTGGGCAGTGAATGTCACGTGAGCAGTCACGTGAGTTGCACAATGCTCCGCCCCCTCCTGGGAGCGAGTGTTCGAAATGCGCGAGTTTAAGAAAACTCCCAGCGCTAATTCCAAAGCAGCAGCACAAAGTGAAAACGTTTGTCTCCTTGAAAGAAATGCTTCTCTATAGTGGAGAAGTCTGCGCCGCGCTGCTGGACTGGCCCGATTTTGTGGGCAGGGAATGTCACGTGAGCAGTCACGTGAGTTGCACAATGCTCCGCCCCCTCCTGGGGGCGAGTGTTCGAAATGCGCGAGTTTAAGAAAACTCCCAGCGCTAATTCCAAAGCAGCAGCACAAAGTGAAAACGTTCGTCTCCTTGAAAGAAATGCTTCTCTATATTGGAGAAGTCTGCGCCGCGCTGCTGGACTGGCCCGATTTTGTGGGCAGGGAATGTCACGTGAGCATTCACGTGAGTTGCACAATGCTCCGCCCCCTCCTGGGAGCGAGTGTTCGAAATGCGCGAGTTTGAGAAAACTCTCAGCGATAATTCCAAAGCAGCAGCACAAAGTGAAAACGTTTGTCTCCTTGAAAGAAATGCTTCTCTATAGTGGAGAAGTCTGCCACGCTCTGCATCATATGTCGGTGGTCTGAATAGCAGGATGAATTTGAAGTTTGTTTTTGGGTTTGCTGTTAGGGGAAGGAATAGGGAGTCACATTTTTCAATGCTCAGTAGTTATTCAGTTTCAATTTTCTGGTGTTCCTTGTATGCTATAGTCAGTCCTCCTCTTTTGTTTTTCCTGTTTGCTTGTGAGCACTTGAAGTTGTCATGGAGGCATTTATGCAGTGCAATTTTGTAATTGTATTCTAGCCATGTTTCGGTTAGGAATAAGATGTCGCACAGGAGGTCGTAAACCTCTGTGGCATGCTTGGACATTGATCTAGCATTGATTAGGTTGCAAAGGATCTTTTCGACGTGGTTAGGTTTGCTTTTTTTATCTTTGTTTTGCCTTGCAATTGTTTAGTTGGAGTGCTTCTGTGTTGTTGTAGCAGTTGACTCTCTCCTTTAAGTCTGAAAGCACCCACTTATGGACTGCTGTGAGAATGAGCTGTCTCCTGTCCCCTCTCTAATGTTCCAATGGCTCCCTTGGCATGCAAGTACTAAACCCATATCACTTATGCATTTGAATGTGAAATGCTTTACGTTAGTAATTGCTGGGCCTTTGTTACCAGCGAAACCCAGTTGTCGTTTAACATGTTTCCTGTTCGGCAACTGCTCTGTAGGTCAGCCATTTCGAGTCAACATATCCCAAAATTGCAGGGGGAGTGCTGAACCCAGTCAGCTCTATGGTGTTGCTCCGCTACTTGTGTTTAATGCCTTGATTATTTATTTGTAATCTTCTTTAATCCTAGCCCTATTATTCCTCATCCAGTACTTGTGTATGAGGCTGTTTGCCTCATACACAAGTACTGGAATGAGATAGAGGTACATGGAGTTAATGTCAGACTTAGCTACCTATAATCTTCATTACTCCTAGTCTCACTCCTCTTCATCCCAGTACTTACCTAAGAGGCAAGGAGCATCCTACGTAAGCACTGGGACACGGAATAGGGACGTGGAGGTCATTCTTGGTCAAGGAGCAGATTTTGGAGGTTGGGGTCGGAGGTGGGAGGGAGAGGGGATGTGGGGGGGGGCATGATTGTGCGGTAACTCATAATGGTCATCCTGTTCAGGCTAAGCAGGCATGATATGTGGTATTAATGGTATTATTGCTTCGACTGTCATTTGGTGCAACCAGTCTGGGTATGTCTAAATGTGGCATGCTTTACTGTAATATGTTATTACGTGTCTACACTGGTCTATATTGTGCAGTCAGTTGGGCATTTATTCATTGCGGCATGGTATTTTGTAATAGCAAAGCAGTAATGTGCCTGTGCACTGTTGGTGGCTTGCATGTATTGGATTTTTGGATTGGTGTTACCAAACAAAACAAGTGCAAACACTCTGGCTTTTTAGCCAATTTTTCTCTGAAAGTGTGCTGTATATTGCATTGAAACACATATTTATATCTTTCTCCTAGTGCAGAGTGCGGCATACCCCTGCAGCAGCACGTTTGTGCATATTGCGCAAGCGTAGTAATCTAGGCCAGCCCAGAGTGTGGCACGACCCATGATTTGTGGCTGGCAGGGGGCCCCCAAATGTTGTGTTACGCCACTGTCTGTGCTAAATGTTTTAGATATTGTGTCCTGTGAATTTTCTTTTAGGGTGTTATATGTTATGACTTTTGATTGCTGACTAGGAAATGATTTGTACTACTATTTAACTTATTAATTTCGAATTGTATAACCCTGTATTGGCATCTGCACTTGAATGTGCTCCTTTTTCTGGGAATTAAGGTATAAGGACTATTTGGCAATCATTTTAATCCTTTAGAATTTGCCACTTTATTTACGTCCTGGAGTTGATGCAACATTTAGTCGTATCTGCTGAGTTGGGACGAAGTAGCATAAGGTGAATTCAATCAATCTGAAATTTCTAAGAGGAAGGCCGCAGATACATGGGGCGCTATAGCAGGGCTGCAAGGGGAAATGCCTAAGACATCAAGTTGGAAGGGGAAAGGGAAAAGCAGCTTGGAAAGCAATAGTAGGGAAAGGCAGTGAGAGTCAGTGTGTTTGGCCTGCTTCATTCGATGGCCATTAAATTCAAGTTTTACTTTGGTGAGCTTACGTTGATGACAGGGCATACAAACTGTTTTATCTAAATTCATGGTGAGTTGTAGTCATTACTGAATTGATAGTTTCAATAGAACATTTCCTTAAAAAGGCAGTAGGTGCACTAAATGCAAACATTCTATGGGCTGAGAAAACAATCAGTCGAAAAGGAAAGGTATATGTCTATGAACATTAGATTGAGGATCTCCTCTGCCATTCAGATAGAGTTAAAAAAACCTAAGGAAGAGGGAGGAAAGCAGAATTTGTACTAGCCATAGAGACCAGGGAGGTTCCAGCGAAACAAGTCGGACCTGGGCAGATATCAGATTTGGGAGGAGGTATAAGACAGTGTGCTTAAACCAAGGGACAGGAAGGCTACTACAGGGTTAGCAACAAAAGGTGCGGTTTGGGGACCAGGACCATAGAACAGGGAGGTGGTCAACTGACAATCAACTAACCAAACCTGCTTGGAAACCCAGGGTGGTAGGACCTGGGTCAAGAAAACTGCTCCCCTGTCTAACACTTCTGGAGGAGAGCCTACGATTCTGCAAAGCCTGTCAAGTACTGGCCTCCACTGACCCTCACCTTGAATGATTTAGAAGTGGATTGGGGAACCACAAAAGCCTGGTAAAGGAAGGAAATGTTGGGCCTTTCTGATGCCCCCACAGACCAACCTATCTGCATAAGAGAGTCAAAATGTACTATTTCGTGCATAGTAAAATGTACACTAGTGGCAGGAACCACTACTGTATACTGTTGAAGTCCACCTTCACAGTGAGTGTGTCAATGGCTAAACAGAATAAAATACAATTCTTGGTATTTCAGAAATACTATGGGGCTGATTCATGGAATTTGTGCGCCAAAAACAGGTATTTGTGAGCCATTCTGCCCGCAAATCCCCATTTGTTAAATGGGGATTTGCGGGCAGAATGGCGCACAATTCCGCGTTTTTCAGTGCACAATTTCCATTAATCAGCCCCTATATCTGCTAGTGGTAAACTCAGAATTAGGTGGATTTTCAGAAAGGCCAGTGGCATAAGTAGTAACTGCCTTCAGTGTTATTTTGTTATGAGAATTCGGGCAACTCGAAATTAGTCCCTACATTTAAGGATGCAGTGACTCATTTTGGCTGCTGTCAATGTGTTTTCATGTCAAGGAAAACACGTACCCGGCACACATTAATTCAGAAATGTATTGCCTTAAAGTTAGTTGGTGTTCACTGTCAATATAATGTTGTGCATTTTATGTAATATAATGACAATCTTATACCCCCATTCACCACCTCGATCCCCCTCAAACTCTCCCCATTATCATTTACTGGGGTCGCAAGGCAGTTTTCTGCAAATTGTCATATTGTGAAAATTCTAAACAATACAATAAAAAAAAATAGTTTTCTCTTATTGCAATGACATTCTTCTTGCTTTCTTTCACCTTTCCACATGTTTTTAAATAATGCTGCACACTCCTGCCTTCAGCCTCAGAGCACTTTCCCTACCACGCTCAATGTCTCAGTGGAGTTTTCTGAATTCAAACTACAGTTTTAGATATTGGCGTCAGGCTTCAACATAAATTACACTGATCTAAACAATATTAACAGGTCTGCACGACCCACTAATTAAATTGTAGCAGTTGCAATTAGGCAATGGCAGCACAGGCTGTAAATATATCAAGACGTCTTGATGCTGCATCTTAATTGTACCAGCTCTTAGTGCAGCCTCATCATTTCGATGATCTAATGTGTATTTATCCTTTCTATGCCCTCCAGTTACAAGGGAAGAGATAAGGTAAATTATATTTATGCATGTTAATGCTCTGGCTTAATTAGCGCTGACCACATTAAAGTGCTACACAATTTTATTTACTGTTAGATCACAAACATGAAACAATTTGACACATTAAATATGTCCTCTGCTCTAAAATGCAATAGCACCACATAACCATTACTCACCGAAAGAAACATGTGTAGCAAGTTCAAAACTAAGCCTGTCCTTGGTTCATTCTAATATTTCATTTGGACAAGCAATGGAAATATTGTATTTGCAGATCGTCTTTTTCAATCCATATGTATGTATGTGTATGTGAGCGTGTTTCTGTGTGTGTTTGTGTGTGCCTGTCACAGCCTGGACAGATATAGGTGTGCACTACTTCTTTTATGGTGGCTGATATGCTATATACCCATCGCCCTAATCGGATAACCTGCATCTCAGGGAGACACCTCCCACTCGTTTATCCCCCCCCCACCATTGTCAATACGCCTAAAAGAAAAGTAACTGCATCTTTCCACCTTCTCCAATGTTTAATGCTAGTCAGAAACCGTACGGCCTATAAGCAATATCCAACATGTTGTATTACCAGCTCCCCTGCAGTGTAGGCACTCAATAACACCCTCAACATGTGGCCTTAAATAACATCCCCAACTTGAGGCACTCAATAACATCCTCAACTTGAGGCACTCAATAACACCCTCAACGTGTGGCCCTAAATAGCATCCCCAACTTGAGGCCCTAAATAACATCCCCAACTTGAGGCACTCAATAACATCCTCAACTTGGGGCACTCAATAACATCCTCAACTTGAGGCACTCAATAACACCCTCAACGTGTGGCCCTAAATAGCATCCCCAACTTGAGGCCCTAAAAAACATCCCCAACTTGAGGCACTCAATAACACCCTCAACGTGTGGCCTTAAATAACATCCCCAACTTGAGGCACTCAATAACATCCTCAACTTGAGGCACTCAATAACACCCTCAACGTGTGGCCCTAAATAGCATCCCTAACTTGAGGCCCTAAATAACATCCCCAACTTGAGGCACTCAATAACATCCTCAACTTGGGGCACTCAATAACATCCTCAACTTGAGGCACTCAATAACACCCTCAACGTGTGGCCCTAAATAGCATCCCCAACTTGAGGCCCTAAATAACATCCCCAACTTGAGGCACTCAATAACATCCTCAACTTGGGGCCCCAAATAACATCCTCAACTTGAGGCACTCAATAACACCCTCAACGTGTGGCCCTAAATAGCATCCCCAACTTGAGGCCCTAAATAACATCCCCAACTTGAGGCACTCAATAACATCCTCAACTTGGGGCCCCAAATAACATCCTCAACTTGGGGCACTCAATAACATCCTCAACTTGATGCAATATAATGAGTTTAAACTTGAATGTGCACTTCCCAACTGGAACATTCTCAGTGTAGAGAAATGGTTGCTCAGATTTGGGAAAAGGGAGCAGCCGAGCAAACCTTCAACCAGTGCTCTGCAATTTTTATTTTGCATTCAATATTACTACGACTACTACAAATAATAATAGCAATAATAGAAACATTAATGACAACTTGTAATTAAGTAAATAATATGGTCTGTTTTACAAAATAACATTTTACATCTTAACCTCAATACACTGAACCACTTCAGAAGCGTGTAGGCTTTGCTTTTGTCAAACTAAAAGGACGGACACACTAAACAAACGGCTAACAATCTCCCAGTGGAAAGAAATACACAAAATGTGCAGACGTTTGGTTGAAAGGGACACTCTAGATATTACGATGTGGGTATGCAAGCAATTGTTTTGGAAGCAATTTGCACAGTTAAGGAGGGGGGTCTTAATTGTAACAAGGGCCCATTGAACAAGGCAAAGAGGACATAACCAATGTAGATACTTTAATATCACCTTTCTGGGCCTTGCAGCTTTGTGCCAGGGTTCTGTGACAGGATTCAGCAATATGGTGCAATTCAGTAAGCAGCAACATCACTTAATTTGAAGAAGCTTGAGAAAGGCAGGCAAGTTTTGGATTGGCGTAACCTATAAGCGTTCAAAACAGTTGAACATTATATAGTGAGCCACAGGCAGCATTTTTGTTTTTGCATTGAGGCCCTGTCCAGGGTCTCTGAAGAAAGGTGAGTGCCTCATCGGCCCATCCCAGTCAAGAAGGTTGCAGGGAAACTTGCAGGGTTTCCTACTTCAGCAAGCAGAGATCTGGTTACCAACAACCTTTTCTTGGTGTTCTGCGTGACCCTGCTCGGTGTCTCTGCGGAAAGGTGAGTCTGTTTTCTGCTCTTCCCAGAAATAACAGTTGTCAGGTACACTTGCAGGCTTGCTGCTGCAGCAGGCAGCGTTCTGGGTACCAGTGTCCAAGCAGTAGGCCGGACATTTATAACTGTAGGTCTATTCAAATGCTCACTTGAAGTGGGATGGGGAAGGCCTTTCAACCTCCTTGGAACCTTTATGTTCATCACAATGACTGGGGTCTTTGGGAAGACTGAACCCCAACAGTTCTAACAATATCCTTTTCGAATTGGTTCAAGATGAGTTTTGAGATAGTTCAACACAGGGGATCCCGCCCCATAAATAGTTATGTTGCCACAGCACCATGTCCCATTCCAAGCCTTCTATAGGGGATCAATCTCAGCTGTTGCCTTGTCTGCAGGAAGTTGGGGGGGACAGGAAATAAATGCAACCCTCATATTTCCAAGATAGTGAAACCCTTATCCTGGGTGTAACCTCTCCCCTGGGCTGCTCTATTTTCTTCCCCGTACTGTCTGCCTAAGATCAAAAAGACTCCAGTCATGATCCCCACTGTGATACTTCCCCATTGTGCTAGCAGGACTTCCTGGGAATCACTGACTTCCACAAAACCTCCTGGGATCACGTATTGTTCCTCTGGGAAGGTGTCAAGCCTTCCCAGGCAGAGATCAAAGAGAGCCTTCAGGGCTGGGCCCAGCACTTTGTGTGTGTGATCCGGAGCCCCATACAGTGAAAGACAGAAACCTCAGCCTCTGCACAAGTCACAGGGAGCAAATTGATCATTAAATTACATAAATGGTTTGGGCAAGGTGTAACTGTATTTACTCATAGGCCAGTTGTAGTGTGTGAGCTAAATGAGCCAGAAAACATGGCTCTGATGCGCGGCCATCTTGGATATTCACTTCCATTTACCGCAAGAACACAGTATTAAAAGCGTACGTTTTCCTGGACTCAGCTAGCAAACATGTATTTCTGCTGCAGAGACAAGGTCACATATTTATGTCAGATGATCGAGCTGGGGAGAATAGTTATTGTATTATCCGCCGAAGGACAAGCTAGAAAGGGAGTCAGATCACTATGCAGGTGCAGTGATAAGGGGCAGTGGGAATGACAGCAAGGAGGGAAGATGGTTTTTTTCAACTTCTAACTGGAATATTGCACTCTGTTTATGCCTCATGCTTATTGTCTGCTCTTCGGCCGAGGCCAGCATGATAATCCATGAGGGGCGGGGATCGAAAGTAGCCCCCCTAAGGCACAAGGGTTTTCCTCTTGGAATTCAGAGTTAGAAGTTGGACCCCGGGTGTTGCAGTCTTGCTGGAAGGGAGGACGCTCTGCTCCAGATCCCATTAGAACGATTGATCTCTTTGCTTAACTGCAGTGGGACTAATCAGTGTTGTCATGGCCGAGATGAAGGTCTCTTCTGTGGTGATCTTAACAGTGAAGTTTTCTCTTCCTTTTTTGACAATATGGGGAATGTAATATCCAGTTGATAACTTGATCTCCATATTTTGGAAAAAAGTAAGCTCCGCAGGTGGAGGCTGTCTTGAGGTAACCATTCCGGAGTGGACCAAAGGGCAGTTTGATAAAGTTGCCCATACCTGGGCATGTGGGGCAGGTTTCAGTGAGGAGTGGGACACCAGTATAGGAGAGGCAAGTCCGGCTGACTTAGTGAGTTGTCTACAGAAGGTGCTGATGGAAAAAGGGAAGGTATGTTTGGCCCTAGGTAGGAGGGGCTGGATCTTGTTACATGCCTCGCGAAAACTACACCAGCAGAATGTTGAATTACAGGCAAATGTTCTGAAATTAGAAAAATAATTGACAGCTGAGAAACAACTAGTATTAATGTAACAACTCCAGATGAAATGATATCATAATAAAGCAGATAAATATCAGGTGGTGGCCGAGCAAGCTGCTGTAAGAGTGGCTCGTTATAAATATAAAAAGAGAAGAGGGAGAGTGAATCCTTGCAAGGTGGCAAATATGACAGCCACCGCTGGGATGGACTGGGATCCCGATCACTTGGACGGTGATGTATTTGATAGTACCTGTACTGAGGGCGGTTCGGAACCTGAAACCAAACCCAAATTGGAACCAGATACTAAAGGGGTAGTGGTTAACCCAGTGATATGACAGAGAATGGTTTGTAATCCCAACAATCCCGGGGTAGGGGTAGTTGATATGACCACATTGGAAGATTATTCACAGCAAGAAATTGGAGAAATAGTTGGCCAGTTGAAGCAAAGGACGGGAGAACCCTTGCTAACTTGGACGGTCAGGTTACTTGATGGTGGGGCAGTGGGTCTTCAAGTAGATGCGATGGACTCTGCTTGGTTTTTACCGTTGACGCAGGAAGTCCAATACAGGAAATTCTACGGGTAGGTCCTCCGCGAGACTCTGACGGAGGAGAGTCTCAAACATCTTTATTGCAAATGTTGGCCAAAGGCTTCAATCGCAAGTATCCTATTGGTCGTCGGAGGAAAAGAAATGGAATACACTGAAAGAGGCAATTCAAAGGGTTAGTAAACATGCTATGAAAGAGGCAATCCATTTTGATGATCCTGAACATATGGGGCTGGTAGCATTATCTGTTCCAGCTAGAAACATTCTTATCCGCACCGCCCCTCTGGCATATAAGAAGGATATCATTACTTTATTAGTGGGTATGACAGGCAAAACAACAGATGAGGTGGTGGACGCTATTAGACAACTGGTTGATTTGGAGAAAGGGAAAAGGCAGAGAAAAGACTGCGAGAATGAGAGAGAGAGGGGCACAGTGAAAGACGCACTCCTGAGAAGATGTTTGACAGCTGCCATACGCGCTTGTCTAGAAAGGATATATTCCTAGCGTTACTGAAGATGGGGTACCGCAGGGGGATAGCGATGGGATTGAGACACAAGAAATGTATCAACTATATAAAAAACGGGGTTTAGACAGAAAAGAGAGTTATAAAGTAAAGTAAAACAGCAGGAAGTGCATAAACAAGAGACAGGTGAGGATCCGTTCGTATCACCCCCTGAGAAGGCAGACGATATGTCTTCGAATACGTCCAAGCAATCTCCACAGATCTATGCTGATTTGAGGAAAATGGTGAGTGCCTGCACTCCAAATATTTATAGGATGATGGTCAAACTCCAGTAGCAAATGCCTAAATTAAAATAGAAAGACCACCTCATGTAAAAGTTTAATTATTCTGACAATCGCGCAACATACAAGAGGTGAATGCTTTAATTGATACCGGGGCGGGGGCCTCATTGATACATGGGAATCCTTCGAGATTTAAGGGGAGACATTTTACCATAACTGGATTGGGGGGCAAAGACACCCCTGCTGTACAAACAAACATAGACATGAACATTTGAAGTCTAAAAAGAGACAGCTATCATGTATGAGTGGTCCTGGTTCCCGAATACATTATTGGATTTGATATTTTGGAAGGATTGACCCTCGAATTGGGGGGCAAACTTTACCAGTCTGGGGTCACCTGTAGCCCCATGATGGTGGGGCAATTGAAGACATCCGTGGTGCATGTCCCTATAGACACTAATATGGTGTCTATGAAACAATATCGAACCCCTGGGGGACAAAAGGAGATTACAGAAACCATTAAACAGTATGTAGAAGCCAGTGTGCTACGACCAGTAACCACGGCATGTAACTACCCGATCTGGCCTGTAGAAAAGCTGGATGGTAGCTACAGGAAGACAGTTGATTACCGCAAATTGAATAAACATACAGCCCCGCTGAAACCAGCGTTTCCAGATGCAGTGACTCTAATCGAAATTGTACAGAGATTTGAGGGAACATGGTATGCTGTGTTAGACTTGGCTAATGCCTTCTTTACTATTCTGATTGCTGAGAAATGTCAGGAGCAATTTGCATTTTCCTGGAATGGGAGACAATATACGTTCAAATGTCTCCCAATGGGATGTTTGCATAGCCCAACTATCTGTCACCGGCTGGTGGCCGAACATTTGGACAAAATCCCATAGAATCCGGATGTACAAATTGTACATTATATTGACGATACACTAATCCAAGGGAAAGATGAGCATACTGTCCAAGTGCATGCAGACCTTATTATGGTTGGGCTCAGAAAGGAAATAAATGAGATTAAAACACAAGGTCTGGCAGAGACCGCAATTGTTCTGGGAATTCAGTGGCACAATGGACACCATGATATGGTGCCTAAAGCCAAACAAAAATCCTTGAGTTCTTCTCTCTAAGAAGCAAAAAACAAGCCCAGCAGTATATTGGGTTTTTGGGATTTTGGAGAATCATATTGCATCTTGGGCAAATCCTGGCGCCACCATACAAAGTCACACATAAGAAATTCAATTTTGAATGGGCTGAGGAACAGGATCGAGCATTTCAATTAGCTATGGACACCATTCAGAAAGTGCTAGATTTATGGCCATTGAGAGAAGGTGAGGTTGAATTAAATGTGTTCGTCCAGGATGCATATGCCAACTGGAGTTTGTGGCAAAAACGGGACAGAAAACAAGTGACATTAGGGTTTTGGAGTTGAAAGTTATCTGATGCTGGTGACAGATATACTCCTTTTGAAAAACAACTGTTAGCTTGTTATTGGGCACTAGTGGATACCAAACAAATGACTGTTTGTCATGATGTTTTGATACAGCCAGAAATACCTATCATGCAATGGGTGTTGAGTTCACCTAAAACACATCAAATTGGACATGCTCAGTAGGCGGAAATGGTACATTGGAGATCGTGCCAAACAGGAAAGAGTGGTGTGGCCAAATTGCACAAACAAGTGGCAGGTGTTCCATTAGCTGACTTGGTACAAAATGAGGAAGGGAGGTTTGGTGAATCTCATGTAAAATTGGGAATCACTTACGCAGAACTGTTGAGTGAGCAAGCTAAACATGCCTGGTTCACGGATGGCTCAGCTAACTATCAGGGGGTTGATCGGCATTGGAAAGCAGTAGCCTATAATCCCAAACTGAAAAAGGTGTTAACCACCTCTGGAAAAGGGAAAAGTAGTCAATTTGCTGATTTATATGTGGTGTATCAGGCTTTAAAACAATAAATGGCCGGGAGTTGTTACATTTATACTGACTCATGGTCCGTTGCTAATGGCTTGGTGATGTGGTTGCCTACGTGGCAGAGGAATGGTTGGAAAATCCATGCCAATGAAGTATGGGGGGAAGATGAGTGGCAAGACATTGCTGTCATGCTAACACATATTACTGTGACAGTGTATCATGTAGATGCGCATTGTGCAACCAATTCATTTGAGAGGTGGTTCAATTCTGTTGCAGATGAACATGCAAAAATTGCAATCATGGATGCGAAAAATTAAGAGGAGGATCTGGAAGGGATTCCTAAGTGGGCCCATCAAAAAAGTGGACATCTTGGAGAGAAAGCTACTATCAGGTGAGCACAAGATAGATGAATTAAAATCCCATTAGAGACTGTGAAAACAATAATATTGCAGTGTCCTATGTGTCAGCATCAAAAACAACTATCTATCCCACATATCGTTCATGGTACATTGGGAAGAGGCAAATTGCCTGGGCAAATTTGGCAGATCGACTATATCAGTCCGATGCCCATTAGTAGGGGATGTCAATATGCATGCACTGTTGTAGATACATATTCTGGTTACTTAATGGTATTACCATGTAAAAGGGCTACACAATTGAACACAATTAAATTGTTAGATCAAGTGGCAGTGCATTACGGTATTCCCTTGCAAATACAGAGCGACAATGGGTCCCATTTTAAAGGTAAATTGGTTTCAGACTATTGTCAGGAAAAGGGAATTGAATAGATCTTTCACATTCCTTATCACCCAGAGGCTTCCTGGTTAATTGAGGGCCATCATTAGATGTGGAGGTTTTACAAATCTATCGTCCTATTGCAGGATTGCCATGGCCAGCCAAAATTCTCGAAATGTTGTTACCAACCAGCCGCAGGACTTTGTTGAACGTGAACTACTATTGGATAAACTACAATCTGGATTCCGACCAAAATATGGAACCGAGACCGCCCTCCTAGTAGTACATGAATTATTGAAGGCCGCTGACCAAGGGGAGCTTTCACTCCTGGTAATGTTGGATTTGTCACAGCCTTTGACACAGTACATCACAAAATCCTTCTGGAGCGACCACAGGAGGATAGGAAGAGTCTCTGATTCAGCACTGGACTAGTTTAGGTCTTTCCTGACCAATTGTCAACAACGTGTGGGATTGGGGGTGTTCCTGTCTGACCTCATCTGCCTGAATTGTGGGGTTCGGCAGGGATCCTCCCTGTCCCCACTGTTGTTTAGATCCTTTGTATGCTGAGTGCCAGTGTGAGGGACGATGGAGTGTATTTGGGAGGGTCCGGGGACATGCCGGAGGACGTGGCAAATGTCTCCATTCTGCCGATGGACTCAGGGATCTGGCTCAAGACTGACGCGCCGGTAGGTATTATTGGACCTGCTGATGCATCCATTGTAGCCTATCGCAGTGTTGTGAGGAATCAACGTGGACAAAAGTGTGATGTGTTACACATTTCTGCCCTTTTGATTTCTTCAGTGCAGAATAAGTATCCCACACTGGACGGGTAGACTGATAACATACGGATTTACCTGGCACGGTGGGTACTGAATGTTTCACATTTTTGCATGTCGGATGTACACGATTCCGCTACTTTAGTTTCCACATGCCTTGTGGCAATACTGACGCCTTTTCCGTGCATGAATATTGTACATTTTGTGCAGACACTTACCGAAAATAGAGAAATATGACCAGTATCATTACCCATAATATTGCCCCTGCTGATGTCTGCTACCAAATGATATGTGATCCAAACTTAGTTGGCAAATGCCAGCATTTGGACTTGGACCGTAAGGAGGAAAGATCGGATTTTGAGCACCGCTTGTGTGCTCGCCCAATGTCTGTTTTTATGGATGTTTAGAATAATATGTGGTGTCATTTTACAGTTTTGACTGCTATACACCTGAGTCATGTGGAACTGCCTGCAGTTTGGCTATTTTCTTGTGAGAATCAAACAAATATATCAGGTGGTCCAAGAACCTTGACACGCCTCGGCATGGTGCTATTCTCACTACACCCTGCTATTCAGCAGTCCACACGATCTGCCTCCTATAACGCTTTATCACCCGATAGTAATTCTGATGTACACTTGTTATCAGAAACTGAATTTTTGGCATTAGCTATCTCTTTAGTGGGGTTTTTTGGGGCTAGCAACTGGGGGTTATAAAACTATGATTAAGTTTGCTTGTTTGATAGTTAAGGGGCTTAATGAAACTTCACAAGCTTTGACTGAGCTGTTGTTAGATGATAGAAATCTCAGAAAAGCCATTTTGCAGAACAGAGCAACCTTTGATTATTTGTTTTTGAAGCATAATTTTGGGTGTTGTGCTGTGAAAGGACTGTGTTGTTTTGATCCGGAAGATCGTTCCGATTCTATTGAAGACCATATTGAGGATTTGAAAGCTATTGTTGCTAGGGTGACGCAGGAACTCAGGCTGGTGGGGAGAGATGTTTTCTTGGATTCCTGAGGCGTTGCGTTCGGCATTAGTTTGGATCTTAGGCGTTTTTGCTGTTTTGGTTTGTTGTTGTATTTCTTGTATTCTGAATATATGGTGCCTGTTTCGTAGGTTCTGGGAACCTCCTTTTTTGCTCATTGGGTTATGGTAGTTGAATATCCAAGGGGTGGAGTGTAGTGCGTGAGCTACATGAGCCAGAAAACATGGCGATGATGCACGGCCATCTTGTACATTCACTTCCATTTACTGCAAGAACACAGTATTAAAAGCCTACATTTTCCTGGGCTCAGCTAGCAAACATGTATTTCTGCTGCAGAGAAAAGGACACATATTTATGTCAGATGACCGAGCTGGGGAGCATAGTTAATGTATAGTCCACCGAAGGACAAGCTAGAAAGGGAGTCGGAGCATTCTGCAGGTGCAGTGATAAGGGGCAGTGGGAATGACAGCAAGGAGGGAAGATGTTTTTTTCCACTTCTAACTGAAATATTCCACTCTGTCTATGCCTCATGCTTATTGTCTGCTCTTTGGCTGAGTGCACCATGGTAATCCATGAGGGGTGGGGATCAAAACTAGCCCCCATAAAACACAAGGGTTTTCCTCTTGGAATTCAGAATTAGAAGTTGGACCACAGGTGTTGTCGTCTCGTTGGATAGGAGAACACTCCACTCCAGATCCCGTTAGAATGATCAATCTCTTTGCCTACCTGCTATAGGACTAAGCTGTGTTGTCGTGGCCGAGATGAAGCTGTCTCCCGTGGTGATTTTTTCTTCTATATATATATATCCGATTATGTGTTTATTCTTTCTGTTTGTCCTATAATGCGCCATTGTGTTATGTGTAATTCTGTACCTATCTGAGTCCAATGATTACTTTTGCAAAGGTCCGGGGAACGTTAAGTACAGGATCTCCACAAGCGACCACGATAAAGCAAAACACCAGTATATCAATCAGATATTTTAATTTTTTTATTGTGTATGTTTCCTACAAATTGTACATTTTACACAAACAAATTAAATGAAACACATTTATCTCACAACATGTCTTGATGACAGCTCATCTCAAGGGAAAAACAAATAAAAGCAAAAAGAAAAAAATCTATTTCTATTATACACATCCCAATTTCCTAAAATTAACTTTCCATGTTCCCATCACTCAATTAAAATAGGTGAATATACAATCACTCATACATTTTTACTTCTGAGATATCATACAGACATTAAATTACCCTCGCCAACTCCACAGTTCCTCCAAGCTTTGGTCCCAGCACTTCTACTGTTGGCAAACAATTTAGTCTAAATTCGAGGTACCATTCGCGATCTTTAGAGCTAGGAAATTTGGCTAGATAGGATCTTAAGTGGAGGAAGATACATTAATTCCTTACCCTCATAAAGTTTTAGTTGGCTTAGATTCAGCAGACCCATATATTTGTCCAATCTTTTGATTTTTTTTTAAAGACTATTTCTGACTCTGAACCATCCAAGTCTATCATTGTGGTAACGTTTTTGCATCTATTTTTCAATTTGTTTAGGAACGGGTTTATCTTTTGCTGTATTTGAATAGTTAGGTAGAACCCCAAGGAATTCTTGTCTGACTTGGCTAAGTTGTTGAACACAGGAAGACTTCTAGAAATGTACTCTCACCACCAAGACGTCAGACCCAGTTCCAATCGTATTGCGCTTATCGGCACAGAGATTGGAAGCCTCAGTACTTGTTTTAGGATTTTACCTTCTAAGGCATCAGAAAACTGCCAATTAGAAATATTCTCAAGCTCGCACTAATAGAGTACAATAGGCGAGATCTTTGCTCTATAAAACTCTATCATTGGTGTGGCACAGGAGGTACATAGTTAACTTTTTACCCTGTTTGGCAGTGACAGGCATGAGGCAATCTTATCGTCAATTCGAGCCTTGTCTATTTCAGTCTGTTCTTTTACTGCTATATCTTATCCAAAATATCGGATTGAATTGACTTGTTTGATTACACAATTGTCACTTCCAACATATATTTCCTCCTTTCCTTTTTGGTGGTGCTAACCAGTACATATGATTTAGCTGTGTTTATTTGAAGGGAGTTATCTTCCAGGTATTTATTAAGCCCATTTAGCTGGTGCTGAAGACCCTCTGGGGTGTAATCCATTAAAAGGATGCCGTCTGCGAAATCTTTGCCTCCTAATTTCAGGCCAGACCAATTGGTTACGTATCCACACAACCTCTTGCTAGACTCCCACAGGTCAGCCAAATAGGAATTAAAGAGAGTGGGTACCAATATGCCGCCTTGCCATAAACCTTTGTTCAGTGCGATCGCTCTAGATAATTCTCCTGCAGTATTGAGTCTAATTCTCGTTAAGTTGTTTGAATACAGCAGGAGAGTCAATGTCAGCAAAGAAGGAACTATGTCCCATTTCATGAGTTTGGACCAGAGTTTATAAAATGTCTACATTATCAAATGCAGATGTTAGGTCAACCGCTGCCACATATAAAGTGCGCCCGAGTCAGTGCCCACATCTGACAAGCATTATTTCAGTGTCAAACCACTTATTATTGTGCCCACTCCCTGTCTGTACCCAGTCTGCAAAGGACTTACTAGATTTTTTTTTCTCGCATGCTCTTAGGTCTCTGAGTAGAGTAGTTTTAAATTTTTTTTGAAGAGTTTTCAAGAATTGAAATCGGACGGTAACAAGAATGTTCAGCTCGATTTCCTTCTTGAAAATGGGACCAACATTGATTCAGTCCATGACACAGGGCATTTTATATTGGGTGTTATATGTTTAAACAGATGGAATAAGATGTCTGCCCAGAGAGTGGGACTGTCCTTAAACATTCCATTTGTTATTCCATCAGGGCAATCACTCAGTAAGTGTAAACTTACATGATCAGCCTGTTCGTGTTAGAAATATAAAGATGTCAAGCTTGTAAATGTCGATGTAGCTCCTAAATACTCTCAGTCATGTCCCTAGATAGAGGCAATAAGGAAATATAAATGTCCCAATGGTCAAATTGCTTTCAAAAAAGTTTAAAGTTACGTGTGCATACTCGTGCTGGTAAGGCTACGTACTATGGATCAAAAATGTCCTTCTTACCTTTGATTTGGAAAACGGTTTCTTAGAAAAAGCATGAATCCGCGGTGCAATTGCCGTTCGACAGTGTAGTCAGTGTTGTCAAATATGACCCGGAAGTTGAAGGCCTCAAGACTCGAAACGCATGCAACACATGATCATGATACGAGATGTCATTTTTCTCGCACGCAATATTGGAATGGGGTGCTGCCATGTCCTGACTTATGCGTGCTTCGAATCAAAAATAAAGGAAGTGTTTGTACTATTCCTTAAAAGGAAAATGTGTGTAGAGTGATCGGTGAAATCATATGTATAAAGGACCGGTGGGGGGTGTCTGTACTTCTGCTCTCTATATGGTAGAAGAGAGGCACAGAAGACCCCAGCCAAGATTCTCTATTACGGTAGCAATGGACGAGCAATCAAGGCCTAGCTTCTCAGGAGGTGATGCAGGCTGGTTCTTAAGTACAGTGTAGTCCCCAAGCCCCCACAAAGGAATGTCCACACACTGTATTGGTTATAACACAGTCTTTATATAATCAATATTCAAGGTTATGTACACTTATCATAATAACTCACTTTGTACTTAGGAAAATCAACAATGGCAAATATATACAATTCTAAAGTGCTACCACCCTTTGTATTAGATCTCATTAAAGTGCATCAACAATACTGTAACAATGTCACACAGATCAATAGAGTGAAACCAGCAATAGAGAGAGGAGAGAAAATAAGATGGTTGAGCAATAGGCAGAATACTGGCCCCTATCACTGGAGATCCCCCCACCTGGGCAACCTGTAAAATAAAGATATAGCACAAGCCCAGTCCATATATTGTTCTGCAAGTCTTATTCCCTCCTATAATGTTTTTACCCCCCCAATGTACCTGGTGGAGTCGAGTTCTTCGAAGAGGCATCGACAGATCCTTCTTGAGCGATCCCCTTTCAAGCAGGAGTCACGGATCGTTGAGAGGCGTCGAGAAGCGTTGAGGAACTTGGCGTTCGGCGGCGGGGAATCGACGGCCCTTCTTGAATACCTTCCCTTTCAAGCGGGAGACACGGGGCGTCGAACGTCCGTCGAGGAACTTGGCGTTCGGCGTCGGGGAA
This sequence comes from Ambystoma mexicanum, assembly GCF_040938575.1. NCBI lineage: Eukaryota > Metazoa > Chordata > Amphibia > Caudata > Ambystomatidae > Ambystoma > Ambystoma mexicanum. The sequence goes on along the minus strand of NC_090933.1, from coordinate 1,151,383,080 downwards.
TCGACGGCCCTTCTTGAATGCCTTCCCTTTCAAGCGGGAGACACGGGGCGTCGAACGTCCGACAACAAACAGGGTAGAACGGCGTCGATGAGGCGGCAGCTTCATTCCAAGCGGTGCTCCTCGGCGCCGGAGCGTCGGCGTCCTGCAAGGCAGAGGCGTGCGGGGCACCTCGGTTACAATAGTTCTGGACCGCAAAGATTGTGGAGACGGAGGCCCAGCAAGGGCGTCGAGTCGTTCAAGTCTTTGTGGTCTTCGGGTGGCGGGAAACCCACCGGTGGATTCTCCTCGGCGCGTTGGTCGTCCTCGACTTTCTCCGGCATGATAAAGCGGTCGACGGTGCGGACGAGGGAGTCCTTCGATTCAAATGTTCTTAGGCAAGGAGTGGACAGCTCCGGTCGTCAGCGGCACGGCGTCAAGTGGTTCCCACGGCTGGGCAACACAACTTCGATGGGCCTCCAGCGGTTACACAAACCTGCGAACCCTGGTCGACGGCAATGGACTTCGACGGCGGCGATGTCCGGGTGCTTCACTTCGATCTCCTCCCCGGTCCCGTCTCGCGTCGGCAGCCTTTCGAGGGTCTGTCTTCCAGGGCGCTCCGGCGAAGATGGAGCGGTGCTCGATGGTCCCTCAGAGCACGGGAAGAGGGCGCCTTACCAGGTCCTCTCTCGAGTCAGTCTTCGACGATTTCGGCAGCCTTCGGATCGGTCGAAGCAAATGCAGCAGCAAGTCTTCTTCTTCCAGCTGGACGTCGAAGATCAGCAGTACCAGTTACTCTTGAGTGGAGACTCAGCTTCTGAACGCTTCTGAACAATTACCAGTGGTGAGAGGTCCCCAGATATACTATTCTGTCTCTCATCCACACTGCTGGCACACACTCAGCAGCCAATCATACAGAAGGGCATTCATGCAGTCAGTCAGCCAATCAGGCACACAGTGCATTCAGGCCACACTCCTCCCTTTCAGACACTCACAACAAGGAATGTGGATTGGGACAAGTACCCAGCCATTCAACACTACACACTGCATTCAGGCCAGTTTCGGGCAGGGCTGTCTCAGTCTTTGTCTCTCATGCCAGAAACCAGACAACCACAACAAGGAGTGTATATTGGTCACACACTCCATTCACCCAGGTCCCACCCACAGGAGGTACTCACAACATACAGTCACTGGGAAGGCTCCAGTCAGTCTAGCTGGGCCTTCACAACAACACCAAATATGGAACTTCCACCCAACAGCCAGTCAGGGGGAAGGGACAGAGTCAGGGCTTCCCAGGACTTTGGGAAAACAAGGTAACAGGCAATAGAAAGCAAGAGGCCACAGGGGCCATCTTGTTTTCTATCAGGAATCAACTGATCCCAATGGCAGGGCCCAAAATGGAGGACACCCAGAGCACCTGTCAAATTCAGCGAGGAGCTGCCACCAGCCCATACCCTGCTCTGTGGGCCACCCACAGGTGCCCAAAAACATACACTACGGGCACAGCAAGGAGTGTATATTGGTCACACACTCCATTCACCCAGGTCCCACCCACAGGAGGTACTCACAACATACAGTCACTGGGAAGGCTCCAGTCAGTCTAGCTGGGCCTTCACAACAACACCAAATATGGAACTTCCACCCAACAGCCAGTCAGGGGTAAGGGACAGAGTCAGGGCTTCCCAGGACTTTGGGAAAACAAGGTAACAGGCAATAGAAAGCAAGAGGCCACAGGGGCCATCTTGTTTTCTATCAGGAATCAACTGATCCCAATGGCAGGGCCCAAAATGGAGGACACCCAGAGCACCTGTCAAATTCAGCGAGGAGCTGCCACCAGCCCATACCCTGCTCTGTGGGCCACCCACAGGTGCCCAAAAACATACACTAGGGGCACAGGGTTGTACCCCTACCCATGGGTGCCATAAGGGTATCCCATGGGTCTGTTCACCAAACCAAAAGAGAGAGCTGCACTGCCAGGAGTCCCACATGGACTCCTGGGCAGAAAACACGACAGAACACACGATAAAAAGCAGTAAAGGACAAGGATTCAGAGGCCCTGTCCCTCTGATGCATTTCCAGCATCACAGTCGCCCCCCCCAGACTGAGGTGGAGGGTGTCTAATCTCCCACGGGATAGACACCCTCATCCAGACGGTCAACATACCTTCTGGAAAGGCCATCTGCATTATCGTGACTCTTCCCTGGTCTGTGCTCTATGGTGAAGTCTAGCCCTTGCAGGATAATGGACCACCTGAGCAATTTCGGATTCTCACCCTTCATCTACATAAGCCACTTCAGGGGCTTATGATCTGTTTGGACCTTGAAGGTAGACCCCGTAAGGTAGGGCCTAAAACGCCTAAGGCTCCAAACTATGCTAAAACACTCCTTTTCAACAGTAGCCCACCTAAGTTCTCTACCCTTGAGTTGTCTACTGATGAATATGATAGGATGTTCTCTCCCTTTGTCATCTAACTGGGACAAGACAGCTCCAATTCCGCTGTCGCAGGCATCCGTCTGGACGATAAAGGGTCGGCTGTAGTCAGGCGCACACAACACAGGTGCCCTACACAGACTTTCTTTCAAGTCATCAAAGGCCCTCTGACCGTCTTCTGTCCAATTAACGTTCCTAGGCTGTTTGGGTGAAGTTAGAGCTGTCAGGGGTGCAGCTATGGTTCCATAGTCTGCCATGAAATTGCGATAGTACCCAGTGAGGCCCAAAAAGGCTCTCACCTGGGTTTGAGTAGTGGGAGTCCCCCAGTTCTGTACATCCTGTACTTTACTGGAGAGAGGTTGGATTTGACCCCCTCCTACCTCATGACCAAGATAGGTAACTTTCCCCTGAGCTATCTGGCACTTGGTGGCCTTGATAGTGAGGTTAGCCCTTTTCAAGGCCTGCAACACCTTATCCAGATGTGTCAAATGCTCTTCCCAGGTGGAACTGTAGACGGCAATGTCGTCTAAGTAAGCCACACAAAAGGCTTCCAGCCCAATGAGCGCATGGTTGACCAATCTCTGGAAGGTGGCAGGGGCATTCTTCAACCCAAAAGGCATGACCCTAAACTGGTAGAGTCCCTCAGGTGTTGAGAAGGCCGTCTTTTTCTTGGCATGGTCCGTCAGAGCTATTTGCCAATAGCCTGAGGTAAGGTCAAAGGTGCTCACAAATTTGGCAGCACCTATGGTGTCCACGAGCTCATCAGCCCTGGGCAATGGGTGCGCGTCAGTTTTGGTGACGGCATTGACTCCTCAGTAGTCCACACAGAACCTCCAATCCTTGGTACCCGCCTGGGAACTTGCCTTGGGGACAAGGACCACTGGACTGGACCAGGGACTGGGTGAGGGTTCAATAACACCCAGATCCAACATCTTGGCGACCTCAGCCTGGATGTGGTTCTTGACGGTATCTGACATACGGTAGCACCTGCTTTTGACAGGCACACTGTCACCAGTGTCAATTTCATTCCTACACCACGGTGTAAGGCCTGGCGTCAGTGAAAACAAAGAGGCATACTGTTGGAGCAAAGCCCTGCAGGCCCTCTGTTGCTCTGTTGTCAAATCCGGAGAGAGATGCACTCCCTCCACCGAGCCATCCTGAGGGTTGCTATGCAGCAAATCAGGAAAGGGCTCACTCTCATCCTCTTCTTGCCCTGAAGCTAGCAAGAGACATGAGACTTCTGCTCGCCGGTGGAAAGGCTTGAGCCGGTTGACATGGAATATCTGAGGGGCTACCCCAGAGGCTCCCATGTCAACCAGATAATTGACTTCGCCCATCTTGGAGATGATCCTGAAGGGTCCAGTCCACTTGTCTGCCAAAGCTCTAGGCTTGGTAGGCTCCATCACAAGGATTTCCTGTCCCGGAGTCCAATCCACTTGCGAGGCTTTAAGGTCATGCCAGTACTTATTCAATTCCTGGCTGGCCTTGAGATTTGCTGTTGCCTGACCCATCATCTCTGTCATCCTCCGTCTGAGGCCTAACACATAGTCCCCTACTTGCTTGGCGGGACCTGGAGGGGTGGCTTCCAAGCCTTCTCTGATCTAGGCGAGGGGCCCCCTCACGGGATGTCCAAAGAGTAACTCAAAGGGGCTGAAACCAACACCCTCTTGAGGTACCTCCCTGTAAGCAAACAGCAGGCATGGCAGGAGGAGATCCCATTTCCTCCCTAGGGGTTCTTCCAAAGCCCCTAGCATGCCCTTGAGAGTTTTATTAAATCTCTCAACCAGACCATTGGTCTGGGGGTGGTAAGAGGTGGAGAACTTGTAGGTTACCCCGCACTCTTTCCACATGGTTTTCATGTAACTAGACATGAAGTTGGATCCTCTGTCAGAGACATCCTCCTCGGGGAATCCAAAGCGGGTGAAAATGCCCAGGAGAGCCCTGGCAACCATCTTGGCAGTAACAGTCCGAAGGGGTATTGCCTCAGGGTACCTGGTGGCATGATCTACCAAGACCAGGATGAACCGATGTCCACCTGAAGTGGGAGGGTCAAGGGGACCGACGATGTCGATGCCCACCCTCTCAAATGGTGTGCCAACCACTGGCAATGGCTGCAGTGGGGCAATGACACTGCCTCCAGTCTTGCCAGACAACTGACAAGTTGGGCAGGTCCTGCAGTGGGACTCCACCTCTACTCCCATCCGTGGCCAGTAGAAATGGGCAGAGAGCCTCTGCTTAGTCTTCTTGGTCCCAAGATGACCAGCCAAGGGCACCTCATGCGCCAACTGCAGTAGGAAGGGCCTGTAAACCTGGGGTACCACCAACTTCTTGAGGGCACCAGGTTCAGGCTTAGTGGGCTCACTAACAAGGAGCTCACCCTCCCAATAAATCCGGAATGTCCTAGGCACTTCTCCTTGTGCCTGGGACAGGGCCTGTTTCCTCAGTCCCTCGAGAGAGTGGCACTCTCTCTGTCCCTTACAGAAGTCTGCCCGGGAGGGTCCCCCTTCAGCTAACAAGCATTGAAGGTCGGGATGATCCTCCGGGTTGAGAACCTCTCCCACAGGAGAGTCTTCTGTCTCTTCTCCCACAGGAGTTGAGTTTGGGTTTTCCACTGGACCCAGCCCGTCCGGAGCATGGATCCCAATGGGTGCTGTCGGAACAGCAGGAAGAGAAGGTGTTCCCTCCACAGAGGTGGCCTTCTTGGTCTTCCTTCTTCTTGCCTTAGGCCTCGCCTTTGGCTCGGGTACCTGACTCACAGCCAGACCCGGTGTCACCTGTGACCTAGTGACTACAGCAGCAGTCATGGGAAGACCATCCGAGATCAACCCCAACTCTACTAGATCATTTCCTAACAGAATGTTAGCAGGGACATTGTCCTGAACCAGGACAGGAAGCTTTGCTGTCTTGTCTCCAATCATGAGTGTGACTAAGGCTACAGGCGATACTTTGGGAGGCCCACCAGCTAACCTGGTGGTTCTCAGAGGAGCACCTACATAGTCCTCTGGCTTGAGCAGAGTCCTGTCCACCACTGTCATGCTTGCCCCAGTGTCTCTCAAACCAGTAGAAGGCTGGCCATTCAAGAGGACACTTCTCAGAAACCTACGGGTGTTCTGTGGGATAGTCGCCAGTACTTCTGCATACTGGTACCAGGCCCCAAGGGACACTAAGGAAATCTCTACCGGAGCACCAAATGTGATCCCGGTAGAGGAGGGGAGGACAGTGGCCTCCACCTCAGACACGGGGTAAGAGTAGGTCAGGCTGACAGCCTGTACTCCAGGTGCCTTACCTTTACACTTGGAGTCACCCCTTCTGTGATCCAGAGCCCCACAGTCCCAAAAAGCGCCAGGAGTGCGGGGTACGGTACTGGAACCACCGGGAGCCTGCTTTGCAGCAGGTGGACCACTACTCTTATTCCCACCCACAGATGACTTATCCCCACTAGATTTTTGGGTCTTGGGAGAGGAAGGTTTAGGTTTACCCGACTGTGACTGCTTGTGGGACTCCTCAGCTTTCTGAGAGGCCCCCTTTTCTTTGTCCTTGTCCTTCCCACTGGAGTCCTTAGGGGACACCAGGTGGGAGACCCACTTGTTAGCCAACCTAGCCAGCTTAAAGGGGTCCAAAATGTTCTGGTCAGCCACATACTGACGCAGCTCTGGTGAACAGGCTTCAGAAAAATGCTCAAAAAACAAGAGGTGGGACAATTCAACAAAAGTCTTAACCTTGTATCCATCAATCCACCCCATCATGTTCATGTGCGCAGCACTCACCCAGTCAACCCAAGACACATTCTCTCTTTTCTTAAAATCCCGGAACCTTCTAAGGTATTGGGTAGGTGTCTTGCCAAACTTGGCAATCAAAGCAGACTTCATACACTCATACTGACCCCTTTCTTCCACACTCAGCTTCAGAATACAGTCATATCCAGTTTGAGGCACTCTGCTTAACAAACACTTAGCCCAATCTCTTGTATCAACATCATGAATCGCACAAGCCATTTCAAACGCTTCAATCCATTGGAGGATATCTGAACCCTCCACAAATACACCAACCAAATATTTCATAAACTTGGTGGCTGGGGACCTGACACTCTCAATGGTTTTAGCTGAAGTCTCCACTCTAGCTTTCTCTAGCTGGATTCTCTGACATTTAGTGTCCTGGCTCTTGAGTTCAAGGTCCTTATTTCTGAGTTCAAGATCCCTATTCTTGAGCTCCACTTGTTGAATCAACTCCTCTTTCTTAAGTTCAGCATCTATTTCCAACTTGCGGTATTCAAAGGCCAATTTCATCCTTAATAACTCAAGCTCCAAGGAATTGCTGGGGTTTGGAACAGAGGCAGCAGGAATGGCGGCATTCCCAGAAACAGATTCAGCAGAAACCCCAGGGGCAGAGTCCTCATTGGTTGCATTCCCCCCCTCATCAAGAGTTTCACCATCAGTCTGGTAGTCCACCAGGGCAGCTATCAGCTCAGCCCTAGATTTATCCACAAAGTCTAACTCCCTGGCTTCATAAGCACTCTGGAGAGCCTCCAAGCTCATCCGAGTCAATTTGCCATTTGCAATAGACTCCATTGTTTGTAATTCAGTTATCTTGTACACAACTAAACCTTAATTTAATAAAGTGCAGATATTTTGTAAGTGGCACGGTTATACACTGATTCTTAAAACCATAAGCATCCCACCGCTGCCACCAGCTGTAAAGGACCGGTGGGGGGTGTCTGTACTTCTGCTCTCTATATGATAGAAGAGAGGCACAGAAGACCCCAGCCAAGATTCTCTATTACGGTAGCAATGGACGAGCAATCAAGGCCTAGCTTCTCAGCAGGTGATGCAGGCTGGTTCTTAAGTACAGTGCAGTCCCCAAGCCCCCACAAAGGAATGTCCACACACTGTATTGGTTAGAACACAGTCTTTATATAATCAATATTCAAGGTTATGTACACTTATCATAATAACTCACTTTGTACTTAGGAAAATCAACAATGGCAAATATATACAATTCTAAAGTGGTACCACCCTTTGTATTAGATCTCATTAAAGTGCATCAACAATACTGTAACAATGTCACGCAGATCAATAGAGTGAAACCAGCAATAGAGAGAGGAGAGAAAATAAGATGATTGAGCAATAGGCAGAATACTGGCCCCTATCACTAGACACAGTTCTGTGTGGAGATCCCCCCACCTGGGCAACCTGTAAAATAAAGATATAGCACAAGCCCAGTCCATATATTGTTCTGCAAGTCTTATTCCCTCCTATAATGTTTTTACCCCCCCAATGTACCTGGTGGAGTTGAGTTCTTCGAAGAGGTGTCGACAGATCCTTCTTGAGCGACCCCCTTTCAAGTGGGAGTCACGGATCGTCGATAGGCGTCGAGAAGCGTCGAGGAACTCGGCGTTCGGCGGCGGGGAATCGACGGCACTTCTTGAATGCCTTCCCTTTCAAGCGGGAGACACGGGGCGTCGAACGCCCGACAACAAACAGGGTAGAACGGCGTCGATGAGGCGGCAGCTTTGTTCCAAGCGGTTCTCGTCGGCGTCAGAGCGTCGGCGTCCTTCAAGGCAGAAGCGTGCGGGGCACCTCGGTGACAATAGTTCTGGACCGCAAAGATTGTGGAGACGGAGGCCCAGCAAGGGTGTCGAGTCGTTCGAGTCTTTGTGGTATTCGGGTGGTGGGAAACCCACCGGTGGATTCTCCTCGGCGCGTTGGTTATCCTCGACTTTCTCCAGCAGGATAAAGCGGTCGACAGTGTGGACGAGGGAGTCCTTCGATTCAAATGTTCTTAGGCAAGAAGCGGACGGCTCCGGTTCCCACGGCTGGGCAACACAACTTCGACGGGCCTCCAGCGGTTACACAAACCTGCGAACCCTGGTCGACGGCAATGGACTTCGACGGCGGCGATGTCCGGGTGCTTCACTTCGATCTCCTCCCCAGTCCCGTCTCGGGTCGGCAGCCTTTCAAATGTCTGTCTTCCAGGGCGCTTCGGCGAAGATGGAGCGGTGCTCGATGGTCCCTCGGAGCTCGGGAAGAGGGCGCCTTACCAGGTCCTCTCTCGGGTCAGTCTTCGACGATTTCGGCAGCCTTCGGATCGGTCGAAGCAAATGCAGCAGCAAGTCTTCTTCCAGCTGGACGTCGAAGATCAGCAGTTCCAGTTACTCTTGAGTGGAGACTCAGCTTCTGAACGCTTCTGAACAATTACCAGTGGTGAGAGGTCCCCAGATATACTATTCTGTCTCTCATCCACACTGCTGGCACACACTCAGCAGCCAATCATACAGAAGGGCATTCATGCAGTCAGTCAGCCAATCAGGCACACAGTGCATTCAGGCCACACTCCTCCCTTTCAGACACTCACAACAAGGAATGTGGATTGGGACAAGTACCCAGCCATTCAACACTACACACTGCATTCAGGCCAGTTTCAGGCAGGGCTGTCTCAGTCTTTGTCTCTCATGCCAGAAACCAGACAACCACAACAAGGAGTGTATATTGGTCACACACTCCATTCACCCAGGTCCCACCCACAGGAGGTACTCACAACATACAGTCACTGGGAAGGCTCCAGTCAGTCTAGCTGGGCCTTCACAACAACACCAAATATGGAACTTCCACCCAACAGCCAGTCAGGGGGAAGGGACAGAGTCAGGGCTTCCCAGGACTTTGGGAAAACAAGGTAACAGGCAATAGAAAGCAAGAGGCCACAGGGGCCATCTTGTTTCCTAACAGGAATCAACTGATCCCAATGGCAGGGCCTGGGTATCCCAAAATGGAGGACACCCAGAGCACCTGTCAAATTCAGCATGGAGCTGCCACCAGCCCATACCCTGCTCTGTGGGCCACCCACAGGTGCCCAAAAACATACACTAGGGGCACAGGGTTGTACCCCTACCCATGGGTGCCATAAGGGTATCCCATGGGTCTGTTCACCAAACCAAAAGAGAGAGCTGCACTGCCAGGAGTCCCACATGGACTCCTGGGCAGAAAACACGACAGAACACACGATAAAAAGCAGTAAAGGACAAGGATTCAGAGGCCCTGTCCCTCTGATGCATTTCCAGCATCACAATATGGTTGTTAGCAAAATGCACCTATGTGAAGGTGACTATGTAAAGGTAAAAATAAAGTGCCCTGTGTTGAATTTAGATTAGTAAACCCGGGAGAACCCTATCATTTTATATTTGAGTATGTTGCAGGCTAAGAAATAAAGGCAATGTTCAAATCACATAAATTGACATAGGGAGGCGGTGATTTAGATACTTACTCACTTGTATACTCGAATCAATTCACAATACAAAAATGTCTAATGTGCCACTAGCAAAAAGCCAAACTTAGACATTACAAATGCTGCCATATTCAAATAAATGTAAGACATTCACATAATAATTAGTTGAGTATAGCAAGCAAACAATGTTGTGAAACAATAGAGGTGTACCTAACCTTCTTCATGATCATTTTCGGTTGAGCATACATGTCAAAGCAAAGGAGTTTAAAGAAAATGGTGTAACTCCTGGTCAACATTAAGTCCCCTATAAATTGTGTCCATTGAGTTACAAATGCCATATCATATCATACTATATCATATCATGGTCCAAATCCAAAAAGCTTCTCCCTTAGGTAGAAGTAGCTCCAAATTCCCCCCTTTTTTTGGAAGCGAGAGTTTTTCTATGCCGTGACATTTGAATTTTGCTAAATCTGAGTCCAAGTGATGTTGATGAAAATGAAAAGATAACAGGGATTTCATGTCCTTATTCTTGATTGCTCTCAAATGTTCTCCTATTCTGATTTTTAGTTTCCTTGTTGTGCTGCCAATGTATGATTTGTTGCATGCACAAATAATGGTGTAGATAACAAATTGGCTGTTACACTTGAGGTGCTGTTTAATCTTGGTTATTTTTCCATTCGGTTGTACAAATTCTTTTTTCGCATTGCACATGTGTGGGCACATCTGGCAGTTGCTACATTTGAAATTCCCTTGTATGGAAGGTGTAAGCCAAGATTCTGTATTTTTCAATTGATTTTGTTTGTGATTTTCATCGTTTGGTCGCCACCTCTGGTAGCCGGTATCCCAAGGACTACCACTAAAAAAATGAATGAAACAAAAGTCATCAAGTTCCCATGAATGTGTTGTTTTAGGTCTCAACGTGTCCATTGTTTACACCAAGTGGGGAGGTACATTGGCCTTCTCAACTGTCCTGGAGGTGTATCTAACACTTTTAATTGGCAGCTTACCCAGGTCCGTAGCCGCGGGCAGATTAAATCGTGGCTGCTTATTCTCCCTTGGGTAAGCAGCGATCTGCACTCAGCAGCGTAGAGCGTCACAGATTTCTATAGACTTCACAACATGCCCTGCTGCTAAGCACACCACCCCGAGAACAAGTTGGTCTCACTGCAAATCAAAAGGAAAGGTGTACTGCGGCATGCTATTCTACCGTTAGAGGGAATTAAATCGGGGTGGCCGTGAAGCAAAGGTCGTACCGTGAGCTATGCTGTTGAGAAGTTTTGCCCTCGTCCGACAGAACAGTCGTCTCCTCAAGACGTCAGCACATCAGGCACCATTGTTTGCTTGTTTTAACCTGTCATCTCTCAGTAATCTCAATTCCCATTGGAGCATATTGGGCTTATTACTCACTCCGGGCCAAATAACTGTTTGTCCTCTTTCTATCTTTTGTGAGTGCGTCTTCTGTGGTATATGTCCATTTCGTTATGCTCCAGACAGGAAACACAGTTGTATATGCAAAAACTACCAGTCCAAGAATGCCATACTCGATCAGTAGGTCATGTATTTTGATGTATCATTCATCATTATTACAGCATCACAGCTGTCAAGTATTATGGCAAATTTGGATAACTACTAGTATACGTTCAAACTGGAACACCGGGTCCAATGTTTCACAACGCAAGTCACGTAGTTGATTACATATATTGCCACAGCTAGATCACCCAGTCGATTTTCTCATTCAGTCCTGTACGCATACTATTGGTCAAAAAAATATATTGCTGTTCTTTTTTCAGCAGCATCCTTTTGTCTTTGTTGCTGTCTGTTCCAGGTTTCTGCTTGTACAAGATGAGACCATTTAAGATCCTCTACACTATGTATATGCTCGATCCAATGGTCCACCAAAGGGGCATTTGGAGTGCGATTTTTGATGCAACCTCTATGCTCACTTATTTGCAATTTGGCTTTTCTGTCTTTTTTCCCAATTTAAATCTTTTTGCATGGGCACCAAATGACGTAGAAGACCATACATGAGGTGCAATTAGTGTGAGTATTTTGTTGCCATGGAGTTCGTAAACCAATATCTACCGATGTATTTTTATATGTGAAAGGGCAACGTGTGCAGTGTCCAAAAGGATAGTGACCACACACCTCGGTTAATCCCCATTGTTGAGGTAGTGTTCTTGGTTTTGTTGGTCTAAGACTAACGTCATTGCGTGTGATGTGATCTTTAATGTTCTGACTCCTTACGAAAGCAATAATTGGTCTAGGTATAGGATGTGACTTTTTTCCAGAATATTCAAATTTTTCCCAATGATTCTTTTGATTGCGTTGGACAGGTGGCTAAAGGTGTTGACAAACACAATCCATTCAGCTTTTTCTTTTTGCACCATATGTTCCTTATATTCAAGGAGAGCATCTCTGTTGTTGTTGTTTGCTCTTTTGAGCGCATTGGTTGTGACTTTATTCAGATAACCTCTTTTGGTCAAGCATTCTTGCATTTTGCTTGCTTCCATTTTGTAGTCGGATCTCTTGGTACTGTTTCTTTTGAGCCTAAGGAATTGGCCCAGTGGCAGATTATCACGCACCTGGCGTGGATGAAAACTTGAATAGTGAAGTACCAAATTCTTATCCGTTGATTTGTTGAAAGGCTTCACATACAATTTTTTATTCTCTGGATCAACCGTGATGGTAATGTCCAAGAAATCTAATGATGTCACACTGTGATATGAGGTAAATTGCAAGAATCTATCTTGCAACGTTGATCCATAGAAAAGTTCTCCAGTTCATTCAGTGTCCCTTTAGACATGACAAAAATGTCATCAATATAACGTCTCCACGTTTTGATGTTGGTCACAAAAGGATTGGTTGCAAACATGATTTTCATGATCTCAAATGCCTCCATGTAAAGATTGGCTACACTCAGAGCCAAGGTGGCCGCCATGGCAATTCCTTGAGTTTGTTTAAAGAAATCTCTATCAAAATGGAAGTAACTTCCCATAAGTGCCATCTCGGCACACCATAGAATAATTGAGACTGGGTGGATTTTGTAGTGTTGTCTTGGGGGAGTTTTTCTTCGAGCATGTCTAAGGAGGCTCTCTGGGGGATGCTTGTGTAGAGAGCGACCACATCTAGTCCCAATAGTATTTCAGTCACGGGTTCAAAGTCTACACCTTCTAATTCTGTGATCATGTGTGTAGTATCCAAGACGTGTGGCACCATTTTGCTTGTCAGTGGTTGGAGAAATGTGTCTGAAAAGCGAGACAAGGGCTCGAGTACTGAGTTACCTCCCGAAACAATAGGTCTACCAGGTGTGGAGATCAATGATTTATGAAAATTCCAGGAGTGTATAGAATTGAGGGATCTCTGGCTTATCCTTTATCAGAAAGTCAGCTTCCTTCTGCATGATCCACCCTCTTTTGGCTGCTTTTGAGACTTTAAGTGAGAGCAAATTCATCAGTCTCATAGTTGGATCTTCTGTCAGGGGTTCCTAACAGGCCAGATCTAATAATTGGCAGTTACATTCTCTCACATAATCTTCCCGATTCTGAATAACTATAGATCCCCCTTATCCGTCATTGCGGATCACAATTTCTCTGTTGTTAAGCAGTCTACTCATTGCTTCATTTTCTCCATGGCTGATGTTAATGAAGGCATTCTTCCCTTTTGATTGTTTTTCCAACAGATCTAGGTCGTGGAACACCCTATTCTACAACACCAGCACCTCAGCACTTTGTGCAGCAATTGGTATGCAAACATTGGATTTGTTTTGTTGACCTGAGTCAGAAGCTTCAGGTTCATATGCTTTATCTTGGAAAAATTGGTTGAGATGGATCTTTCTCATGAATTTGTGAAATTAAACGAAACATAAGTGTTATGTAAATTGGTTGGAACAAAGCCCATCCCATTCTGTAGAATTCTCGTTTCTTCCATTGTGGGCTGGTATCCGGACAGATTAACCACAATGCCTGCATACTCCTTGTTATGCGGGGTTCCACGTACCAGGCTTCCGGGCTACTCTCTAAAAAATGCTGATCATTAGCTCTCCTGCCTCAGTTGCACCTTGGTACCGGCGATTAACGTTTCTCCTACTGCAAAAGTTGTTTCCTCTGTTGGGTTTCGGGTGATTAAACTTTCCGCCATTAGAGAGGGCATCACCACTAGTAATACCTTTGCTCGAACTAAACAATGTATTCCTAAAGGACACCTTCTTCTTTTGTCCTTGTGCTCCAAAATTGGATGTCCCGTCTGTCTGTTCAATAGCGTGATATTTTTCCTGAGTTACTGGAACGCCTTCTCGTGGCTAAAGTTGATAAGATCTTTATTCACCCTACGGACACGCTCTCTCATTGAGTCCTTTTTAAAGATGTTCATTTCAGCCATTAGGCCGTCTAATCTTTTTTTATACAATTAGAGTGGCAATACTTTTTGTATTTCTTCTTCTAATGTTTTGAGATCAACAAGGATTTTCTCTGTCATCTCTGTGGCCGAGTTTATTATCAGGATCAGCCAATCTCGGCCGCACTTATTGGCCACATAGCTCAATTGTAAGATGACACAGGCAACATAATGTGAAGAGACATTATGAGCAAACTTAACATGACCATCTCATTCACTGACCAAGGCATAGTGTTTCACACCAGGGATTCACCTCCTAAACATGAGGGAAACTATTTAAGCTTACTGTGGCTGTACAGTGCAGAGGAGGGTGCCAACAGATGAAGAACTATTCCAATATGGAGTTGAAGTAATAATAGCATGGCTCTCGGAGATTCAGGGAAAACTATGGTGTCTTCCAAATGAGTTCACACACTGCGGAGACAGATTAAATATGTAATTATTGTTTTTCAGTTTTGTCAGTAAGTGCACCCTATGTTGCCCTCCAACCATTCTTACTAGGCCCTCCTGAGATTGCTAAACCCTAGGGTGCGGTGGTGTGCCACTTATCTAGGGTTATGGGATTGAAGAAAAGGCTTGCCCTAACTAGTAGGAGCAATGTGAAGACTGCCGAAATGGCTAATTTAAATGCACCTTGGAGACATTGTTAGGCAAGCCCCAACAGGTGTTAGAAGTTATACAGGGTTAACAGTATTGCTTTTAATAACCCTGTTTTATGACTACAAAATAAATTAAAAAATGAAGCTAAAAACAGGGCTCCATGGTAAAGGAGCTATGTACACCACCTACTGTGCACTGAGGTTCCTGGGTACTTAGGAGGCCACAGGAACATCTATCTATGTCAGCCCGGATGATGAGAAACAAGAGATTCCAGTCACTGTTTGGCCAACCCCCAGGGGAACCAGTGTATTCCACGTATGGGAACAGATACTCTCTTAGACAACTGTTCAAACCCTACCCAGTTTATTAACAATGTTCTTTCACTGAATTTTATAGATTTGTATTAGTGCATCTTAACAATAACGTCCCTTTAACAAAGTTTTTTCACTGAATTGCATAGGTTTTTATGAGTGAAAATGTTTCATGATGTTACATCACTGTATATAAGTTATTAATCATTCCTCTTTTAACATATACGAAAGAACTATAAACATTAAACAGCCTTGTTTGCAATGCATACTGATGTGAGTCATTATCAGCAGCACATGCTGTGGATGTAAGTCATGGTTGAATTGCCTAGGGCATGAGGCTCGATGATGACCTCAGTCCCACCAAACCACCCTCATTATCTACTGCACCTACCCTGAATCCTAGTTCAGTGTCTGCTATACCCTCATAATGTGACCAATGGCCAGTGCTGATGGCTTGCAGCCATGGCCAGTCTACACAATCCATGGGGCATGGGCTTCGGCCATGCCGCGTTCCTCAACAAGCAAATCAGAGTAGACATTGTTCCTTCCTGAGGGCCAGGCCCACTGCTCATGCAGCAAAGAAATATCACTATTTTGTGTGCTTACATTTTGATACTTTCCAAAATGTAAAACATGGGACAAATTTGAAAAAGCATGCTTTCAGGTCCTTCCTGATGCTCTTCGCACACGTTTTCTGCAATCCGCATCCAGCAGTTCAAGATGCAGCCGCAAGCAGAATTTGTTACCATTTAAACCTAGTGCTTCCGCCATGCCGCATTCTCCAATAAGTAAATAAGAGTAGGCATTCATCCTTGCCGATGGCCAGACCCACTGTCCAGGAACCAAAGTTATATCACTATTTTTTGTACTTACATTTTGACACATTGGAAAAAATAAAACACTGGGCAGATTTGCAAAACTATGCTTTGAGGTCCTTGCTGATGTTCCTCATGCATGTTTGCTGCCAGCCCGTCCAGTACTTTGGGCTGTGGCCACAAGCAGATATTTTTCCCCATTGAAACCTATCCCGATTTCGAAAAACATTACCATATAAACGGTCCCTGGTGGCCATGCCCACTTTAACCCCATTGCTAGGGCCTCTTGCTCATGGCCAGTGGCCAGATTGTCTGGACAATCTGGCCACTGGCCATGGCCACAGGCTATACATCAGTACAAAATGTATAAGCTTTTCAAACATTTTGGGACCCCCCTTTATTTTTGCCTCTTAGTGGCGAAACAGCACATGCAGTTTCTTTAAGTGGTGCCAAAGTTATAAGCCATCTAAAAAATGTTGTTCACTGACCCTAAAATGCAGAAGTATGCATGTATGCACCCAAGCATCTAAGACATTCGTGGACTTCGTAGAAGAAAAACGACACCCAAATTTTAGCTTTTTATGGTCATATCCCATCCTAGCAAAAACAAAGAGGTGATGGCTGGAAGGTTTAGAATTAATCTTAACCACTGGCAACGCTCTGGGCAACCCTCCAGACCACCGTTCTTCGCCTGCCAAGCCATTACAGAAGGGAAAGACCATATGCAAATCAGGCTTGGCCCCACCCCAAAAGGGGCAGTCCAGCCCGAACTGCTAGGCCACATCCCCTCTGCACGAGACCACAAGCATCCCCAAACATGTTTCGCCCTTGTTGGGGCTCATCAGTGAGGAGTAGCTTGGGTCTCTAGGCCCAGCAGGCACGGGACCCACGTCTGGGCATACCCGTCCCACTCGGGGTGACATAGCAAAAACAAAGAGGTGATGGCTGGAAGGTTTAGAATTAATCTTAACCACTGGCAACGCTCTGGGCAACCCTCCAGACCACCGTTCTTCGCCTGCCAAGCCATTACAGAAGGGAAAGACCATATGCAAATCAGGCTTGGCCCCACCCCAAAAGGGGCAGTCCAGCCCGAACTGCTAGGCCACATCCCCTCTGCACGAGACCACAAGCATCCGCTCATATCCCATCCTATCCTCATCACCCCTCACCTCCCAAGAGAATGTTTAATTATTTTGACAAGTGTGATATTGGGCCTCATTACGAACATGGAGGTAATGAAAAAAGGAAGGCGGAATGGTAATACCGTGTTCGAGTACCGGTCCGGGTCATTAAGAGCCTTCAAACCCGGCATTACCACCACCGACTGTACCATGCCCTTACTTACCGGCATGAGCGCGTCCATGCGCCCTTGACAGCGTCAATACCGGGATGCTGCTAACAGGAGGACATCACAAGTAGGGTGGGCATGCACCTACCGGCATCCCGAAGGCGGTAAATAGGATCTGGACGATGGCGCTAATACAGGCATCATGGATCACCAGTAAATAGCTAACTGCTGTGTACCCAACTGCCACAGGTGCACACAATCTCCACATGTGCAGGCAATGGAGCCTGTCCCAGCACAAAAGGAGCACACCCACACACCACACCCCTTCCTTCACCAAAATGATCACACTTGCAGTTGCAATCCTTGTGCTGTTGGACATGCCTGTACTGCTACACCAGCAACACCAACAATAACAACAACAACAGGCATCACAGAGGAGATGCAGGAGGAGAAGGAGGGTGAGACAGGCCCAGCAAGTCCCACCAGTGCATCCAGTGGTAACACGTAGGCAGCCACCAATCCCTTGCATCAGAGCCAGTCCATTTAACCTAACCTCTGTGCAGATCCACACCTTGTACCGGTTGGACTGGGACACCATCACCACCATAGTGGACATGATACACAACAACATTGTCAGCCTGATAGAAATCCGCACTGCCATCCCCACTCTACTGAAGGTAGTGTCTGTGCTCCACTTCCTGGCCACAGGCACCTACCAGCACACAGTGGGCCAGCTGCATGGCATATCACTACCACTCTTTTCATGCATGCTGACCCAAGTGCTGGATGCCCTCCTGAAGCATGCAGGCACCACATATCCCTACCACAGACTGGCCAGGAGCTCGCTGACACTAAAGTCGGATTCCATGCACTGGCAGGCATGCCCAGTTGCGTCAGTGCCCTCGACTGCACCCATGTAGAATTGTTGGTTCCTCATGCCATTGAGGTGGTGTACCGCAATCGTAAGAAATACCACTCCATCAATGTGCAGATGGTATGTGACTACAGCAAGATGATCACACATTGTTGTGCCCGATATCCCAGATCCACACATGATGCCATGGTGCTGCGGAACTCCATGCTACCCGCTACATGGAGCGACATGCTGGACGACGTGCCTGGCTGCTTGGTAAGTTGTTTGACAGGCCCATGGCAGTGTAGTGGGTAGTCAGAACGGGGGGGGGCATACTCCACCTGGGTGAGATTGGGGGGGTGCATACTCCACCTGGGTGATATTGGGGGGGACGCATATTCACCTGGGTGAGATTGGGGGTCGCATACTCCACCTGGGTGAGATTGGGAGGGAAGCATACTCCACCTGGGTAAGATCGGGTGGTGACTGGACAATGCACATGCAGCAAAACACTGTAGCCCTGAACATCCCAACCTGAACATGACACATCAATGCCATACATAAGACCAATGCTGCACAGCAATGACAATATGCCAGACATACAAGCAGGACACCATGTGAATGTCAAGTGATGGATGACCGAACATGACCACACCTGTGGCAATGCCGCTATTGGGAATACAGACAGAGTACCACACATCACCAACATGGGTGTTTGAACATTGTTCCGCAAGTGAACGCCCTGCATCATCTGGACAATGCAATCCACACCAGCAGACCATATTACCGTACACATTGCGACAAATGAACCTGCGTGCATGAATCCAGGGACATGTGAACACTGAATAGCTGCAGCCATGGAAATGATTAATAAGGTGTCAGGTCTGATATCGACTAACACATACCTCATTGTACCCCCATCCAGGTGAAGGTGACTATCCCTTAAAGCAGTGGCTACTTACCCCGGTACGGAACCCGCAGAAGAGGCACGAAGAGTAGTACAATTGGGTCCATACCCGTACCCGTGTTGTGATCGAGCAGACTTTTGGCCTGTTCAAGGCACGGTTCTGCTGTCTCAGCAGGTCTGGTGGAGCACTCCTTTATGGGCCTGACAAGGTGGCAAAGATCACCATGGTCTGTGCCATGCTGCACAACATGTGCATCAGGAGAAACGTACCAATGCCACCCGACATTGACTTGCATGCATCGGGTGAGGAGGATGATGATGATGGAAGAGGAGCAGTATCCATGCCAGTTTGCAATGCACAGGATGTCCATGCTGTGCGCCAATCACTGATTGACGATTTCTTCTCAACCACAGGGATGCTGATGGGTCTGTGTTAGTACTACACTGGGCACTGGGATCGTGTGGATATGGACACAGGATGTGTGGGGAGTTGGGCACTGTGCGCTGTCATGAATTGAATAAACACGCACACAATGAACAATGTCCAGTCGTGATATGATTTTTAACACAACGGGTGTATTGGAACTTTAACAATATAGTGCTAGAACCCTCTGCCTCACACACACCCTCCCCCCAACACCCCATACCCCCACAACACCCTATACCCCCCAACACTCTGTAGCCCCCTATCATCCCATACCCCCCAACGCCCCATACCCCCCAACACCCCAAACAACCCCAACACCACCTCCCCCCTCACCCATTGTCATACCACACACGATGTGCCATTTGTGAGTTTTGCAAGGAGGCAGTTAGCACTTGCAGGGTGGTCCTGCTACTTCTGGCCTCTCTTCGGGTCTGGGGGCAGCATGTCCGTCTGACGTGTGCTGCGCCTGGTCATGCGTACAGGACTTGAGGGAGTCGAACTGGCAGGTGTGGTGGATGGGGTGGAGGTTGATGGGTGTGCGACCGCCAGCGCATTTGGTTGCTGCTGCATGTTCTCTATGATCCTGCCAAGGACCTGTGTCTCTGATCACTATGGTGTTGGCATTCATGGCAGTGATGGAAGCCGCATTTGCCTCCCGAATTTCACGGCGGGTCAGTTCGCCCTCTGCCACATACTGGCGGACCAGCTCAATCAACTGTCCTGCCGGGCCTTGACCCTCGTGTGGTGGGCCTCCATGTCTGTGGGGGCTGTGGAGGTGGAAGGTGCAGTGGCAGGGTGGCCCAATTCTGGACTGCCCTCTGATGTTGTGGACAGATGTGGGCTGGCCAGTAATATGGCATGTTCTACCATGGGGCATACTGGTGTGCCTTGGGTGGAGTGCAGGGGGGTGGGCTGGGGACTGGGTGTAGGCAGACATACTTCATGGATGTTGTTGTCCATGTCAGCGAATTCCTCAGCGTGGCCCTCCACGTCGCTGAGGCAGGCAATGGCTGCTACCTCCTCTATGGAATTGGTGGCAGCAGACTGCGTTCTATCGCTCTCTGCCTCTGCAAGTGTTGCCGACTCTGTAGTGGCAGTGTCGTCGGCTGGTGTAGTGTCCTCCTCTGCTGGCCTGGGCTGTCCTGCTGCCGTGGGTTGAACTATGGGCGTTGGTGCTGCCCTGAAGGTGGAAGGCGCAATGCCTTCTTGCCTGGATCTGGATTCCTTCGAGGATGTCGAGGCCCTTGGGGCAGGGTCCTGGCCTTCACTTTCTGCGTCTGTGCCTGTGGGGGAACAAGAGATGCAGGGCATCAGTTATGCTGTTTCATACAAGATGCATGATTTGGTGCTTGTCAGTATTTCATGTTTCATGCATTGTAATCTTGTAGGTGTGACACAAAGGGTACTTTCAATGGGGGGGGCCATATTGGCATACACCGTGGGCTCTCCATTCTGCACTGATGTGTACTAGGTGGCATACCTTTCTATTGCGGTTTGCTTGTTGTGTGACATGTGATTGATCCCTGTGTGTTGGTTGTCTGTTGGTAATGGGATTGGCACGCAGCATTCATTTCAATGTGCCAGGGTTTGGGCCAACATCTGGACATGGATCTGTAAATGTGTGTATGATGGCCCATGCATTGGCTTGGTTAACTTTCACATCTGTTGTGCTACGTGAGGCTTTAGTTCTCTGGGGTTTGTGGGGACACTCACCTCCATCTCCCGATGACGGCACACCTGTCTCCATTCCATGTTGATCATGGTGCTGCACGTCTCCTCCCATCGCATCAATTTGGTGGGTGAGTGGTCCCCGCCGCATGTAGCCATGGCCTCCCAGCGGTTTGCTGATACTATGTTTTGCACCCAGAGACGTAGATCGTCCCACTGTTTTTTGCAGTCTTTCACCGTGTGGATGGTGGTGTCAACCACTGTCACCTTCTGTGCCACCTCCACCCATATTTGTTTTTTTCGCAGTTGGGCTTCGCGTTTCAAGTTATTGGCAAACACCTCATCCGCATTGGCTGCCAGCATATCCGCCAGCATGTTGAGCTTCTTGTCAGAGAAGCGCTTCTTGCGCAAGCGGGGGGTGGACTTCCGAGTTGCCTTTGACATGATGAGTTGTTTGGGCCTGCTCTCCACTCTGTAGCACTGCTGTGTTAAGAGGATTTCAATGGATTGTGTTTTTTAAGATGGCCGCCGGTGCATTTGCCCTTCTGGCGTGATGACGTTACTTCCGGGTCCGGTATTACGAACCCAGTATTTGCATGATGGTATTGCCGGGTCAGTTATTAAGGGGTTGCTCCTGGGCAGAGGCGGTATCGGTTTGGTCCCGTGACGCTATCGGTGGGGTTTGGGGGGCCTTTAGCGGCATGGCAGTGCAGCCATTACCAGCATGGGGGTTTGCGCATGCTCGCGCTCTCGCAATCAGCCGCTATTAGTGGCTTCAAGGTTGCACGGACGCGCAAATACCACCATGCCGGTAATGACTGCGTTTTTAGCGCGATTCTCATAATGAGGCCCATTGTGTTTAATTTTGCCCCCCTTCCCTTGACAAACACCCACCAATCTTTGCATAATCATTCGGAGGTGGCCATATACACTTTTTGCAAAGTTTGGTGAGGATTCGTCAAACAGCGCCAAAGTTATAATCCACCCAAAAAGTGCTCTTTCCATGAGTTGAGCATCTTAACCATAACTACTGCAGGTCGTGTAATAAACACATAGGGGGTCATTACAAGTATGGAGGTAGCCATGCCGCTAATAGCGGCATGGCTACCCCCATACCGAGTACCGAGTCCGGGTTCCCGGAATAGGGAAGTACCCGGCCATTCCGACCTTGGAGGGCCCGGTAATTCCCCTTCCCGGGAACCCATACCCGGTACATCCCCATTCTCATTCGAGCCCCCATAGGGCTCAATGGGAATGGGGAGGATTGTATGGGAGGATTGGTCCAAGAGACCCCCTCCCCTGCATCCTCTCCCCGGGTGAAGTCCATGGCTCGTCAGGGGTCCCCCCTGCCACCAGGGCCCAGGTGGTGGGTGGGCCACTGGCTGAAGACATTGGGCCTCATTCCGACCCTGGCGTTAACCAAGGCGCTATTAGCGCCTTGGTTGACGCCGTTATCATTCCGACTCCGCCATGGTGAATGGCGGAATTACCGTCCCATTCCAAGATTGGCGGGGTCGGTAATTCCCCATTCACCATGGGCCCTTCCCCATTCCCATTTTTGCCCCATAGGGCTCAATGGGAATGGGGAAGGTGCTAACTACGGCACCGTAAATTACGGTGCCGTAATTAGCTCCAAGGTCCCTTTGCGGGTTGGTTATTTAACGCCTGCAAAAAGCAGGTGTTAAGTTCCAACCCGCAAAGGGAAGTCGGAATAGGGCGGTAAGGGTTTAACGGCACCGGTCTCGTTACCGGTGGCCGTTAACCCTTACCGCCCGACTCGGAATGAGGCCAAACCTGCTGAATTTAGCTAGGCCCTGGAAACCATTTTGTAAAATAAAGATGGTTTGAGCCCTGTGCACCGCAGCGCGGCCCCCACCCTTGGAGAGTTTCAATTATCCCTGTGGCCGCAGCTCTCTGGCAGATCCGCTGAGAGCCCGTTCCCACGAACAGACGGACATGAGCTAGTGTTAGATACCAACACTGTAACATTTCACCTTCCGCAGTGTATCGCTGTTTACAGCATGACCCGGCCAGCAGGGCCTGGGTGGAAAAGAACTGTAAAACAGTCCCCTGACAAAAGCAGAGTTCCCAAATACTAATGAGCAAACCACCTGTGGTGAAACTTTTCTCTCCACGACCCCTCTGACTAAAAACCTGTAAACTCCATAAAAATGGCAGAATGTGTGCTTATATGACATTAGGGATGAAGCACCCACATCCCTGTAGCTATGCGCAAATAGTAAAAGTGTCCCTGGGGTTTTTCGTGTTATGTGTTTCATCAAGAAGACTGCACCCCACGGTCCCGCGCCATAAATTAACTAATGCTGCTAGAGTACAAAGGAAGACAAATGCGACCATATTGAGAGCTCAGGTAAGGGGTGCATGAAAATGCACCATATGTATGACCAAGCTCACCATGTGCCACTGCCGTCAGTCTCATTGGCGGGTTGTTCCTGCGTGCTCCACCAACCTTACTACTACCTCACTTACCGCACATGTATAGACATGTAACAAAATGTTGTAGTTGTTAAAAACTTAGCGTATAAGTAATGTGTTCAAATTGGCCATATGGATGGCACTAGCAATGTCAAAAACGTGAGCTTTGAAAAGACTCAATGGGCCTCATTACGAGTCAGGCGATAAGGGTTTTACGGCGCCGTAAACGGCGCCGACCCTTAACGCCTGATTACAAGGTCCCTTTGCGGGATGGTGATTTTAACGCCTGCTTTTTGCAGGCGTTAAAAACCATGCCGCAAAGGGACCTTGGTGCTAAGTACGGTGCCGCAATTTGCGGCACCGTACTTAGCGCCTTCCCCATTCCCATTATGCCCTATGGGGCAAAAATGGGAATGGGGAAGGGCCATGGCGGAAGGGGGAATTACCACTCCGCCAACCTCGGAATGGTGTGGTAATTCCCCATTCCGCCATGGCGGAGTCGGAGAGTTACCGGCATGGACCATGGTGCTATTAGCACCATGGTCCATCTGCCAGGGTCGTAATGAGGCCCAATGAGTATTGTATATTATGTAAATGTTTATGTCTCTTCCACCTAAATCTGCAACACACGAGGAAAAATACCTTTGAGAGCACATGCAAGACCATTCCCCCTTCCCCCAGTGAAGCCTGTCAGACGAAAAAGCAGAGGCCTGTGCTGCTCTGCTCAACCTCCCCCAATTCGGCTGGAGCCGCTTCAAACATTCACATTCCCCCGCAGCACCCAAGGCCACGACCTGCCACCTGAATTATTTACAACCCAGCAGTAAACCCCGGCCTTAAAATACAGATCCAAAGGCGCCCTTTCTTAGGCTCCACGACCCACCGGCTCACCTTAGGTTAATGGCCCCTGTAAAATTAGGACACCCAATATTATGGCAACACTGCAGGAACACATCCATAATGACTTCTAACGAGACATGATAACGCGGACCGCCTGTCCCATGCCCTGAGACCCAATCCCGCGACCTATGATACCCGGTCAACAGGACAATGGTAACCATGTATTGAGGTATTGCCAAAGGACCCCACTGTAGGTGCATTCCTCCTGTGTTGCATTAACCTGTAGAATAACCTATTGGAAGATTTACCAGGGAAGATAATATTGCAATGTTGAATGACTGTGGTGTGCGTGGCCCCAGGGCAGAAAGTCAGGAAAGACATTCATCTCTGACACTGGTCACGGTTGGCACAACAACACCGTCCGGATGAGCCCAGCTGACCTGCCAGGCCCAGCCCAACCCACGAGGGTAACCAGTGACGTCCTCCAGCCACGGCAAACCACATCTCAGCAGCACCTATAGTTAGTCGTCGCCACCCAATCCCCACAAACTTGTGCCCCCTATAGCATGTAGGGTTTTATGACGCTTTTTGTAAATATATACGCCTGTCTTTGCTATTGTCAGACAGAGCGCTCTCGGAGTTTGCAGAGTTCTTTGCATGCCCTATTCTGATTGATAAACTCCCATTTAAGCTCATCCGCACTTTGTCCTGGCCTTATTCCCATCCTGGGATAGTCCATTATTGTCTCTCATTGTGGGGAGGATCGTGCTATCTAGGGACGCTCGCCTTCAGTGGTGACCCCGACGTGATTATTATTTTTCTCCTAACATATATATATCCCTACCGTCCGATTTGGCACGAAAATCTCCGGTCGAAAAGGGATACACACAGTGCGTCGGCTCCGGAAGGCTGCCCGCCAACGGCGACCGGTACGCTCAGAAGTGCGCACTCAACAGAGAGAGGGTATGGGATCCCGGTTGAAAAATCCCCTTTGAGTACCGCTCGCCGGAGCCGGGGCTGACCGTTGAGCGTACGGCAACACTGCCTGGATGGACCCAGTTTCGGAGACTCTCGGTTCAAGACGGGCACGTGAGTATTGAGTGCGAGCGACCATAAAGGGAGTAGGGGTGGAAATATAGGACAGGGAACGAGGCTGGTTGAAAGGGGACACTTTGGGTCTACTAAGGACCCCTCTAAACTTTCTTTGCTTTTTCTTTGCATATGGCCATTAGGATTAAGAGGTGAACAGAGATAAAGAGACGGGAACCTAGCTCTGCAAAGGGGTAGAAGGCGGCGCCGTATAGTGCTATCTTGACTAGTACTGGGAATATATGAAGAAGTAGAGAATGAGATAAAGGTGTCTGGTAAAGGAAGACATGGAGAATACATTAGTGACTGCTATTTTTCTATTCTTCTCTCTGGGTACGGGGAAAAAACAGGGTTAGTACAAACAAAGAGATAATATAGGTAGAAAGACAAGTTTATATCAAAACTAGAAGACGAATACATATCAGAGCAAAACGGAAAGGGACAGCTGGCAAGGGATGAAAGGGAAGACAAACTGGGCTATGAATAGAGTGTTGCCTATGAGTGTGTAAGCATCGTATGTGTCAGAACATATTTGTTATAATGAGTGTATAAAGGTGGTCAGAAATGCATAATTATGGTATGGTTGTGGTAAGTGTGACCAGAAGAAATATCACAAAGAAGAGTGTAACATGGTAAAGTGAGTGTTTATTTCTTTGATTTGTCGGGTAAAATTGCTGAAGTAATTGATAGTTTGCTCTTGTATGTGCCCCCTAACATGTATAGAATAGAGGCTATACGCAGCCATTTCTCATACTGTACAGGTAGCGGAAAACCACGAAGGTTCCCACGCTTAGCAAGACACAAATACGTAGACTCATATGGTGATACATCTATATTAAGATATATACAGATATACGTCCGTATCGAGTAACCACAAAGTATGGGGGCAGAAACACCCTTATCACGTATTTGCAAGAGTCTACCTCGGTACGCTGAACGTATTAAGAAATATCATGGTCAGTGGATCACAGAGCTGAAGGGAGAAGGATTGCCTCAGATATGGCCCGAAGGGGGATCATTTGACAAGAGTGTCCTAGATATGGTAGCTACATGCATTTGTTTGAAATATAAGGGGAAGCAACTACACAATGGGAGAGAAATATTAGACCTATGGAGACTGTTTGAAGAAATACCCCCGCCTAAGAAAAGGGAATTAGGTACTGATCTGCCATCTACCACTGACAATCCATTACTGATACCAAAAGATGACAAGGTGTTGCCAGAAGGGGAGCCACCGGTAGAGGTAACTAGGTTGTACCCAATACTGAATAAGCCAGTGCCCGCAGAAGGATATAGTGACCCAACATATGTACCCCCAACAACGACCACTACCACTCAAGGGCCGACAGCACCACCACCATATGAGAGTCATAGAGAGCGAGACCAGGTAAGTACACCAATGGTGAACATAGAGAAATTAACAGGAGACCTAGAGTCCAGGCTCTCTATAGCCAAAGACGAGCTCTCGAGAATAAAACGCAAATGTGAACAGACTGCAATAAATACTGCTAGGTCGGAGCCTGCATCAAGAGCGCAGAGTGAGAATAAAACAATTGAAGAAGGGTGGAAAAAAGGAGAGATACTGTTTAGGATACAAGAAGAACCGACCCGAATAGTTGAACTAGAGGGAAGAGAGGGGTGCACTGATGATGAGATAAGGACTAGAGGAGGTAGAGAGGAGCTACTGTGTGATAAAGGAGAAGATTTAGAGGAAAGTGAAAGACTAAGCATAGCGATGGGAGGGGAAAGCGAGGGGTTGGATGGCGCATGTTCGTCGAGAACCATGGACGAAGAGTGGACAGGACGACTGAGGAATAGGTTGGGGAAAATGGCAGCATTAGGAAAAAAGGGAACAAAGGTGAGTGCAGATACAACGACAAAGGGGGGGCTACAACTCCCACTAATACACAGGGGAGGAGGGAGGCCAAATTACATACCCTGGGCTCAGATGGACAAGGCCAATTTGTTAAAGTTATTGCCCCGGCTATCAGGAGGGGCAAGCAAGTGGATATGTGCATTCGAGAAACTCACAGCCGGGGTACCTCTAGCAATAGGTGATGTGAAGAGTTTGCTAGTATCAGCAGTTGGGGTTCAGGCTGACAGAGTATGGGTAAAGGCTGGCTTCCCGGGAGTAACATTAGACTGCGATCGCCACAATGGCGCCTCTTTCAACACAGTACGTGCCAGGGTGTGGGACGCCTTACGGGAGACGTTTCCAGATACCCCAGATTTGCAGTCAGTAATGCAATGTACAATGAATGACGGGGAAGATGCTATGGATTACATTTTTCGGGTCCAAGAGATGTGGAGAGCCGAAATGGGCACGCCCTGGTATCAATCAACATCATTATTCTACTTCATAATAAAGAGGGGGCTCCCAAAAGAGGTGCAAAAAGCACTTAACAAATTAGCAGGTATTGAAGCAAAAGGATGGCCCGAAATACAGAGCATAATAGTTCACCACTGTAAACGAATAAAAGAGAGGGAAAAGGAGATAGCGCAGAGGAGATTGGCAGACGAGGCAAAACTAGTACAAACAAAGCTGGTGAAGGTCGCCTCAGCAGTAGCCGCACTCCCGCACAGCAGGGAGGGCGATGAGGAGGAGAAGGGGCTGGTAGCAATACAAGGAAGGATGGCAACGAGTTGGGCAGGAGCAGGGCAACGGCAGTGGAACGAACAGGAGCAGAGTGGAGGTCTGCAGTGGCAAGAGTGGGCCCCTCGAGGGGGACGAGGTGGGTACAGGGGTCGAAGAGTGGGTGGACAAGGGTACGGGGGAATGGGAGGAAACGGATGGCAGGGCCCCAGAGGTGCGCAAGGAAGTTGTTGGAACTGCGGGAGGTGGGGGCACTTTTCTAGAGAATGTAGGAGTAGAACACACAACGGATTCCCAGAGACAGAACACTATGGACACCACCACCCGGGAAGCCCATATGGTCTCCCAATGGGGCAACAACAAAGAGAACCAGAGCAGGGGTACACTAAGCAAAGGCAGGGACATCACTACAGAACACAGAATCACCCACAGAACAACAACACTATGCACTACACCCCAGGCAACCCTTTCACAACGACAGCAAATGGAGCCCCAGCACCAGCCCCCTATAGTGGTGTATCAGTAGTTTCAGGGAGTGTATTCAACCAGGGGGGGGCAATGAGACACCCAGCATAGGACAGCCCACAGAGAACACTTGCGTGTCCTGTTCTATCTACAACCTACGATGCAGCAGAGGAACCATTGGTAGGGGCGCAGATAGGAGCAAGCAGTTCATATTCATGGTGGATTCGGGAGCGGAGAAATCATGCATTAGGGAGAGCCGGTTTCCGTTATCTAACCGGAAGTTAGAGACGCAGGGGTTCTCTGGGGCTGTAATTGAAGTTCCTTACACAGAAGCTTTGGATGTGACAGTGGGGGGTAAAACGGTAAAAACACCCTTACTGTATTATGAACAATCGCCAATAAACTTGCTCGGGAGGGACCTTCTTAGCAAGCTCAACATGACAATATTGTTCACAGAAAGAGGAATAGTGTGTTCGACACCAGGAATATGCCCATTACGTGTAATGCTGGTAGTACAGGCTCAAACAACTGCTCCGGAAATACGTGGCCTGCCAGTGGACGAAAGAATGTTCATTGAAGGTTTAAAAACACTGGCCCAAGTAGTTCCTGAGCTAAAAAAGCTAGAGTGGAGAATACCCGCAGAATTTGTCTTCCGCCCAATAGTGCACCCAGACATAGCACCAAGGTCAGTGGTATCCTTAGACTTGCATGCTGTACAGACATCAGCAAAAAGGATTGCAGTGATTAGGATAGACATAGATGGGTGTGAATGGCGCACTGTACTGTGCATCAACGCCAACATTGCCCTACGGGACTTGTCTGATGAGGATCTCTTTTCTGATTCAGAAAATGATGGCGAAATAATAATGGAAATAGCAATGCCCTGTGACATTTTGATTCAGACGAGACAAATTCCCATCCAATTGATGGCAGTGGTGGGATCGCCAGCGTCGTTTTTTGATGATGACATGCAACTGGTGCCGAACAATTTGTGGACAACAGGCCCCCATGATGTGGGGTTGTTGCATGGAGTGACACCAGTGGTAATAAAGCTCAAACAAGGGGCAATTTTGCCCCGAGTGAAACAATATCCATTGTCCCGTGAAGCCGAGGAAGGGATAAAAGAGACAATAAATGCATTATTAGCACAGGGGATAATTGTGCCTTCAAACTCCCCATGTAACACGTGTATCTACCCGATCAAAAAAAGCAAAGGGTGGGGCATGGAGGATGATCCAGGATTTACGCCCCCTAAATGATGTCATACAGAAAGAGTTCCTACTGGTCCCGAACCCTGTTTCAATATTGTGCAGCATCCCGAAAACGGCATCACATTTCGCAGTGGTCGATTTGAAAAACGCATTCTTCTCCATCCCCTTTGCAGAAGAAAGCAGGTACCTGACAGCATTCACATTGGGAGGAAAGAGATACGAACATTGCAGATTACCACAGGGATACTGTGAAAGCCCAAGCATATTCAACCACATACTACACCAAGACCTGGGTAATTTATCAGTTGAAAGCACGGTCATTCAGTACGTAGACGATTTGCTCGTCTGCGCGCAGAATTAAGAGATGTGCAGAAAAGACTCAGTAACACTTCTAACACTGCTGGCGAATAAAGGGCACAAGGTGGACAAGGGAAAGCTACAATACTGCCAGACAGAGGTGTTGTACCTGGGGCAGCTGATATCAAGAGACGGAAAAAGAATAATCCCTGACAGAGTGGAAGTTAAAAGGTCAGTGAGAGAACCCACAACAGTGAAGGAGATGCAGAAATTCCCCTTCCCGGGAACCCATACCCGGTACATCCCCATTCCCATTCGAGCCCCCATAGGGCTCAATGGGAATGGGGAGGATGCAAGCAACAGGCCCGTTAATGACGGACCCGTTGTTTGCATTCTAGTCTGCTCGCGGGACCCGCTAAGGACGCCTGGTAAAACCAGGCGTCCTTAGCGGGTCCTGCGAGGAGACCTCGTAATGGGGCGGTAGAGGGATCACGGGGCCGGCACCTCTACCGGCCCCGTTATCCCTCTACCGCATACCTAGTAATGAGGGTCATAGTCCTTAACTGTATTTAATGTGTTTCACCCAAAAAATTGTTTTAGTTAATTCTGTCAGACAAATTGTTGTTCCATTATGTGTTTAATCCATTAGTTCACAATATCCAGTAACCATAACCGCAACAATGGAAACAACCAACACTGCTTTGGAAATACATTTTGCATGTGTGGAGATACAAGTTACATGAAGCAGAAAAGCACCGCAGAGTAACACTTTTTGGAGGGGCTATTTGAATCAAGACCAGTCCAAAAAAGTGCATCATGTAAGGAACATATATTTTATTGTAGCTGTATCGTACTATATTTCAAACAACTCCTTGGCTACTGTGCGTGCGTTCACTTATCCCTATGGACAATTTCACGTTATTCAATTGAATGGTGGATCTTCACAGAATTATAAGAAACATTTCATTGATAGTGCATTTTGATTAAAACCCAATGCGGGAAACACTGGGGGCAGACCTATACAACTATAAGATTACTTTTAAGAATCCCATACAAACATCAGCACTAGAGTTATTTCTTTACCATCCAGTGATGAGTGGCTTGAAGAAGGTGAAAGATAATTATGAACTGAAGAGGAATGTGTCCACAAATCAATCCAGTATCCATTGATCCTGGACGCAGAAAGCTGAACTCTTGAATGTCTGACACAGCAAGAAAACGAATACTATTACATTTTGCCAGATGGCGATCTGACCGCAGAGTGCAAGGATTCCGATTAAGCGCTTTCTTACCAAGTCATTTTCAATGATTTCAGTATTCTATTGCTTCCCCAAAAAAATAGGAGTACATCTAATCCTCTGGGAAGACTTATGATTGCAGGTATAAATATAGACTACTGATCCTGCTTACAACTTACATTTAGTATTTATGAGGACTTTGATACAAAAAAGTAAGCTCATACTTACAAGATACCTTGGATTTTTAAAGAAAGCATTACAGTAGTGGGAGACAGAAACATAACCTTCTTCTGCTTCAGCAACACATGGTCCAGGAAATGTATGCTATACTCCACTGGAGAATGGAATGTGTACATACAACTCTTTTCTTATTAAAATTACCTTGTAAGGCACCTGTAGAGTACCTTGTAAGGAGTATACAGGTGCCTGGTCTGGAATACCCAGGGAGGAAAGATTGTGCAGGCATTGCCACAGGGAGGTAGAATCAATCAGACATATACTTACAGGGTGTGAGAATCTACAAGAATGGTATTATAAGGGTTAAGGTAAGTTAGTGAGTGACCTAAGAATGATTTTGTCTGATCAGTTCTGGTCGACCATTTATATGGCGGAAACTGTGGTATATGTTGGTGCATCCTTTTACACATGGAAGAGAGCAATTCCTAACTTTTAAAATATTTTGATATACTACTAAATGTGGCAGAATAGTATCTAAATATGAGTAGGGGGCCTTAAATAGAATTAACGTACCTCCCGGTGTTGATATATGATGTAACTAAATATGTCTTGGTTTACTGTGTCTATAAACACTGGGCGCATTCCAGTGAATGCAGTCAGTAAAGAGTACAGAGTAAAGAGTAGAAAAGAGTACACTTATCAGCAACTGAAGCTACTGAGATTTTTAGCTATGGAGCAGTGCACTGTCTCTGCTCCATAGACAAAAACATGTCGATAGGACACGGCCGCAACACACACGGGCGCACTATTTTTATGCTACATCACCATTCATGCGTGTGCCATTCCACTCCTGGTGGTGTGCTCATAGACAAGGCCCATGCATGGGAAACCCTCGGTCAGTGAGGGCCATGAGAAGTCTGGCTGGGAATCAGGTAAGTGTGCTCCCCTGTACTCCCCTGCAGCCCAGAGTCCCCATACCTCCACTCCATACCCCTTTTCCACATATTCACGACTTGCTTTGTGGTTCTTTCTTACGCGCCAGAGCCGGGAACAGCACATCTCCAACTTCCGAATGTCCTCCATGGAAAGGAAGAAGGAACTACCTGTAGTTGCCATATCTTTTTTTTTTTATTCTTGAGTTGGGAAATGGTTAACATGCCGTTTCTCAACTCGAGAAAAATACTTTACAGTGTTTTCATCTTCCCCTATCCGTATACAAACATATACATTTCCACTGTTTTCTCCAGCAGGCGCCTCGAAAGTGTTTGATCTCTTGCCTTAATCCCAGCATTGAGAGTGAATGCTGTGTTTTTTCTGTTTTTTTAGCTCCAAAAGCTCTGCAACAAGAACCTTTTGGTGACCACAGAATAGTCAAGCACCTGTGGGAGTAAACCTGCACCCCATGCTCCTAGATGATTGTCATGTGTACCCGGAAGAAGCATGTGTTCCTCCTAAGGAATGTGTGCCTTTTTAGAGCAACTGTTCACAACTCTTTCTGGGCAAATTACTGAACTGCTCAAGCAGTTGTTCAAGAATTAACTTGAGCGGAAAGAATCTTTACATTATCCCATCACTATAACATATCAATACCAACGTCCCTTGATCTGTCTTGTCTGCACACCATTAACCGCTGTTCCAGTGCTCACCACCACCACTGAACTCTCTGCCAATGACTGCTACCACTGCATTCACTGACTGCCATGCTTTCAACCCATGCCCACTACAAAATCAATGCCATTCCCCTTTGCCTGATCCTTATCTTGCCTCCAGCCCAGTGCAGCACTCCTACATGTGTTGGTGCACATATTGATGCATAGCTGTCGGATATTATTTTCATAATTACCACTGAAACTCATAAAAGAATCTCTCTTCTGCCCTACCTGATGGCCGAGTGAGGCATTCCTGCCCCTGCATCATCCCCTTTCTCAAAGGGTCTGTTTGCAGGTCCAATGCAAGAAGGATGTTTTCAGATCCAGGATCACATATCCAGCATTGCCCCATTGGGCTCAATCACCACTGGCAGGAGATGTGGGGATTTGCCAACTGTGCATTCAGAAGTTCTATTTGATTAACAGTGCAGGAAAAGAACAGATTCATTGAACACGTACTCAACTATCTATTCATATGATTGCATGTGTAATGCTATGAACTGGTTCTTTCAGAAGGATTAATAACCAAACAAGAGCCAGGCTCCACATCTCAGCCTTTGCCATCAGGGGAAGCAACAGGCAGATAGATTAATAAAATACAAAATGCTCACTTTTTCCTTTGATAAAATGGGACTCTGGGAAAATTGTTCCTGCTCTGTCTTATGGTCTTCATATTATGTGACTGGACTTAGGCAGGGCTCTCGACATACTTGAAGGTATTTTATAGAAGAAAAAAAAACATTAGGCATAATGTTAGGTTTACCACATTCTATAATGGGGCACAAATTGGGTTTGATATCGTTGAAAACGTTGTTTTCCTGGAAGAAACGTTCCCTGTATGCTAAATATGTCTCTCCTCCTATAAATTCTTTGTTTGTGGATTTAACTGCCGCTCTACAGGGAAAACGGATTCCTTCTATAGAGGAATGTTCCTCATACCAGGAATTTTTATTAAATGAGATCGATTCCAACACTTGGGAGCTAGTACAAAA
Organism: Ambystoma mexicanum; assembly: GCF_040938575.1. Taxonomy (NCBI): domain Eukaryota; kingdom Metazoa; phylum Chordata; class Amphibia; order Caudata; family Ambystomatidae; genus Ambystoma; species Ambystoma mexicanum. The sequence goes on along the minus strand of NC_090933.1, from coordinate 1,151,349,208 downwards.
CCTTACCCAAGTAAACAAAACAATTCTTCAGTGGGATTGCAGTTTAACAACTGATCAAATACAAAAATATAGATAACATTCTGAAAATGCTGCTTTTTTAAACACGCACGAACCATTCCAAAATACGTCCCTTGTAGAGAGTTCAAAAGATTATATATGAGATGTGAACTGAACCTACTACCTACATCGGAACACATCAGCCCTAGGCAAGGTTTGGCCATTAAATATAGAACCAGCAGACTTTGTAATGGTCCCCACACACTGGAAACCTTAAAACACCTGGTTCTATTCTGCTCTCTACTGCACAACTCAAAGGTTTTTCACTTTTATACATTTACAATCCTTTATTGGGTGAACATGTATGGTCGTCTTTTTGGCAAGGGGAGAATATTTCATTGATCTTAGCTTTGACTCTATTTGTATTAATTTATTGGGTATTTATAATGCGCCTATACAGCAAATGGTGTTTCAAGTCGCTACAAGACAAAAGAGAGAAAGGGGGAGTGAGACAGAGATGAAGAATCACAAAAACGGTCCTACTAGACAACCAACATATTAATTTTGGTGGATCAACTGGGAGATGACCAACTTCTCTAAGAGTTTGCCCAGGAAGGAGGTAATGGAGAAAGGGCAGTAGTTAGCTGAGGGGTTGCTAGAAGGCGTTTTGAGGAGAGGGTGCACAAGGTAGTGGTTGAGGGGAAGCGGGAAGGAGCCAGTGGCAAAGGAGTGATTGGAGAAATACGCCAAGGCTGGAACAAGGGATGCAATGTTGTCCTTGATAGCCCTCGAGGAGCAGGGGAGCACCTGGTTGGAGGACTTGCCTTGAGATCTCATCCAGTGTTATGGGCGAGAAAGAGGAGAATAGGAGCGAAGGGGGAGGAGGCCAAGGGAGACCTGAGAGTGGGTGAGGAAGAAGGGAGGGGTGAATAGGAGAGTATACCACCCCATGGTACACCCCTGAGCTAGCCTCTGACAAACGCTCAATCAGAGCCCTTGAGAAATGGTGGCACAAAAACCATAACTCAGGAGACCTCATCAACCTCAAATCTCTGTGCGCAAACCATAGGATGCTGATTCCCGAGGCCAAAGCTGCTTACTACTCCACCACCATTGCGGCAGCCACCAACAGGAGGAAAGCCCTCTTTGAACTAGTAAAGTATTGTACAAAACCCTCACCCAACCCCGAGGTACCAGCAACTCAGGAAAAAGTGATGGAGTCAACACATTTTGTATTGAAAAAATAGACAAAAGGCCTCATTACAACGTTGCCGGTCCGGAAACTACAGTGCTGGTAAGCTTACCGGCACTGTTGGTTCTGGACCGGCAAAGTCTGCCTGCCGGAGCTGCTGTGCCTGACAGGTTGGACCCTGCCGGGCAGAGGGGCCATGGTAAGCAGACTTTTACAGATGCACCGACACTGTTATTAACGGTGCCAATGCGTCCATGGTCCCCACTCCCATAGAGTCCTATGGGACTCTGTGGGAATGGGGACTAACATTTTACCGGTGCCTGACTTCCCGGACTGACAGGGTTGGAATACCCCAGTGTTATCGGCAAACCAGGCACTGGTAAAATGTACACGTTTTGCGGCACCCTGCTGTTTTTACCGGCACGGTTCCTGTCAGACATGTAATGAGGCCAGAAGTCTGAGACACCATCGGATCAACTGCTCACAGCATTAAAATCCCCTACATCCCAGCATGCACACTGCCCCTCTGGACTGAATTCTCTCCTCTCCTTGTCCTTGGATGTTCTGATCTCCTCAGACCTCCCCCTCTCTAACCCTTTCATGACTCCTCTCTCCTGGAGTGACCACTTTCTCCTCTGCTTTCATCTCTCTCTTTCTACCCCTCAGGCTGAGCCAACTCCAGCACTGCCACCCACCTTCTCGGTCATCCGACCATTAAGCATGTGTCAGTGGGGGCTTTTGCAGCCAATTTCTCTGCCCAACCTACTCCTCTGACTGACTCAGATCATGACACAGCCCTTTCTAACCTCCATTGTTCTGTCTCTGACAGTCCCAATGTACTTGCCCCTGCCATGAGGATCCACATGAAGCCCAAAGCCAAGTCCAACTCTTGGTATGACTAAGACATCGTAACCCTTAAACACAAATGTAGAGTGGCTGAGAGGAAATGGAGGGCATCATGTGCACCCTCTGACAAACTGGTCTGCCGCCTACTCCAAAGGCAGTACTAACCCTCTGTCCACACTAAGAATAGAACACACTTCCAAGCCCACGTCTCTGTGGCATCTAACAACTCGGCTGAACTCTTTCAAATCTGGAAGGAGCTGGCCAATCCTGCTGCAGTCTCTACCTCTCTTGTTCCCTCCCACACCCTCTGCATGGCCTTGGCTTCACATTTAATCTCTAAAATCCATGGCATCCTGTCCACCCTCTCCTCCTTCTTCCTCTACTTCTGGCCTTCCTGTGGCCACCTCTCCTCCTCCCTTCTCTTCCTTTTCTTTGTTCATCCCTGATGACATTTCAAGGCAAGTCCGATCTATGAAAGTCTTGTCAAAACAGATTCTTCCCCGTTCATCCAAAACCATCAAGGACCAAATTGACACCCTCGCTCCAGCCTTGGCGGAGTTCTGCAACCACTCTTTTGCCATTGAAACCCCCCCCCCGAAGCACTCCCTTGTGCACCCTCTTCTGAAGAAACCCTCAGCTGATCCCTCCTGCCCCGGATAACTATTGCCTGATCTCCATTACTTTTTTTCTGGGCAAACTCCTGGAAAAGCTGGCCATCTCCCAGCTTAACCTTCGCACTGAATCTGTTGGTTGTCTCCATGACCATAAGTCTGGCTTCAGAACAGCCAGAAGCATGGAAACTGCTCTCTTGAACATCCGTGAAGACCTGCTCTCAACCCTTGACACTAACCATCCTTCTGTCCTTACCTTCCTCGATCTCTCTTCTGCTTTGGATACTTTCAACTGTGCCATCCTGCTCAACCGGCTCTGTGATCACCTGGGTTTCACTGATCAGGCCCTGGTCTGGCTGACCTCCTTTCTCTCTGGCTGACCCTGCCGGGTCCAACTTGGGTCCTTCCTCTCTTCTATCTCTCTCTCTCTCTCTACCTGTGTTGTTCCCCAGGGGTCCAATCTTTCTCCTTGGCTGTTCAACCATTACCTGGCACCTCTCTCCCACCACATAGCTGCTCTCTGCCACAAGTTCCACTGCTATGCAGATGATACTCAGCTCTCTTTCAGGCTCCCTTCAGCCACCTCTTCTCCCTCACTCATCCTGGATTGTCTGTCCACAATCCAGGAGTGTTGTGCCACCAATGATCTCTGCCCTAATCCCAGTAAGACGGAGATCCTCCTCATCGGATCACCAGCTTCCTCCTTTCCTCTCACTCTCTGGCAGCTCACCCTGGGTCCTCTTCCCACCCCTAATTGTGAGGCTAAGAACCTCAAGGTCATGTTCGACTCCACACTCTCCTTCTCTCCTCACATCTCTGATGTCTCTAAGAAGTCAAACTAACAGCTTCACCTCCTCAGCTGTATTCTTCCTTTTCTCACTTTCCCCCAGAAGCTCACTGTCTACGAGCTCTGGTCCTCTCTAGGCTGGACTACTGCAACAGCCTCTTCCTAAATCTACCTGCTTCTACTCTCTGTTCTCTACAACTCATCCAGAACAGAAATGCAAGACTTGTGCTTGGCCTCAAGCCCAGAGATCATATCTCTCCAGCACTAAAATCTCTTCATTGGCTCCCAGTGGTGGCACGGATCAAGTTCAAGATCCTCTGCATCGCGCACAAGGCTCTCTGGGGCCGGGGACCGCAATACCTGCAACTCTCTGTACCAAGATATCTTCCTACTTGGGCCCTCCTCCCCTCCACCTCCAACACCCTAAGGGTCAGTCGCTTTTCCAAACGAGTTGGGGGCAGATCTCTTTATTTGGCTGGTGCCTCCCTCTGGAACAGCTACCCTGCCTCTCTGAAACTTGAGCAGAACCATCTCCGGTTCCGGAAGCACCTCAAGACCTTCCTCTTTGCTGCCTTCTCTCTGCCTCTCCCCTTCGGATCTCCTGTCTGATCCACGGACTGGTCACCCTCTGAATTCGAGCCTACGTACCTGCCTGTCCTGCTGTAAACCTGCATTGCCTCTTGGTGGTCCCTGTACTTGTGGTCTGTATCTGTAACCCTAGAGTCCCCTCCCCTGTACTTATTAGACACTTGTTTTCTGCACTTCTGAGCACCCCCAATTGCCACCCATTGGCTGCACTAGTTGTTGTTTCCGTTTTCCTTGTCCTTTCCCCTGCGTGATCTGAATGTCACTAGGCCTAGCAAGATCTCTGTTTTTTGCCCTCCCTCTGTATCTCCTCCCTTGCCTTGTCGCGCCTTGATACACTTGTGTATAGGCGTGTTATAAATTCCATATCATATCACACCATCGGGGTAATTCATATATTTCAGCGCAGAGGCAGCGCACGCGAGCAGCGCAGAGAGGGAGCGTGTGCCAGCGTGTGCCAGCCGTGTGTGCTAAACAGCATTCTGTCGCAGTGCGTATTCATGGAATTACAAAGCCATTTTGAGCGCTGGCGCAGAGAACATTCCGTAGCGGCAGTTACACCCCCAAGAACGCGCTTACCCTGCACCAGTTCACAGTGTATTTCGGGGGTGCGTGGGAAGTATCACACGTGATAGGCCTTGTGCGAGCGGGGTATGTGTATTTCGGGTGTGTGCGGGAAGTATCACACGCAACAGGTCTTGTGCGATCAGGGTACGTGTATTTTCGGGGTGCACGGGAAGTATCACATGCAATAGGCCTTGTGCGAGAGGGGTACGTGGATTTCGGGTGTGCGCAGGAAGTATCACACGCGACAGGCCTTGTGCGAGCGGGGTACGTGTATTTCAGGGGTGCACGGGAAGTATCACATGTGATAGGCCTTGTGCGAGCGGGGTACGTGTATTTCGGGGGTGCGCAGGAAGTTTTACATGCGATAGGCCTTGTGCGAGCGGGGTACGTGTATTTCGGGGTGCGTGGGAAGTTTTACACATGTTTTCGCTAGCGCGAGAGGGGTATGTGTATTCTGAGGGGTACACAGGGAGTCACACACACCATTTGGCAGTGTGGCCCCCCCCCTGGAGTGTCCCTACCCCCCTCCCCATTCAACGCAGGCAGCCCATCACCCCTGGGCATGCCCCGCAGGCAGGCTGCATGGCACCATGTACCTGGGAGACTTCACACATGTCCCCCACCCACCATTGACGGGCACCTGCAAGCAGGCCCCGACTCATGTCCCCCCGCCCACTCACCCACCCAGCAGTGACAGGCACCTGCAAGCAGGCCCCGACTCATGTCCCCTCACCCACCCAGAAGTGACAGGCACCTGCCAGCAGTCCCCGACTCCTATCCCCCTGCACCCTCACCCACCCAGCAGTGACAGGCACCTGCAAGCAGGCCCCGACTCATGTCCCCTTGCACCCCCACCCACCCAGCAGTGACAGGCACCTGCAAGGAGGCCCCGACTCATGTCCCCCCAACACGTCATCACGATCTACAATCATGGGCCTTATGGCCACCCAAATCCCACCCCACGCCACCCCAGTCCAAACACACAACCAAGTATTACATCCACCCCACATTGAAATCCCCATCATATGATACATCCCAAATGGCAAGTATGTACATCAATACATGTCTGTCACACACACACAATGGGTGCAAGTGAATGAGAAAACACATCATGACATGCATGAAACCAAAGAAAGAATACCACACATTGAAGTATGAAATAAAAATGTATTAAACACAAAAGCAAGGGAATGAAATGAAATCACACAATAATGGAAATAATAAAGAAAAAGCTGCATTTCCAAAATATTTTTAAAAAATGTGTGAAATCAGAATCCAAATCAATCCAAAAGCACATGGGTCCAAAGTGTCTGTCCGTCAAACCAAATCCAAAGTGAAAAAATAAGACCAATCCATTGATTCATGGTACAAAAAAAAAACTTAAATGAAGTGAAATCCAGTGTTGAACTATATACAAAGTACAAATCCAGGGTCCATGAGCCCAACCATTGAAAGGAAACCTACAAAAAACCCTACCTAATGGACAACTATATACAAAAAGGTGGGGCATTGTCCAAGCGCCCCAAATGAAATAAAAACAGAAAGCAAACCTAACACTAATTAACTATATACAATGGCGGCGGGCAAGTCCTACGGCTCACTTGTTGATTTCCAGGGCCATAGCATCATCGAACTCCTGTTCCACGTCCTGGAGGCGGGCCTGCTCCATGGCCCTGTGGTTTCGCAGGGATAAAGCCATGTCCACCTCCAACTCCTGCGAATTGCCTCGAGGCACTCAGCCCGCTCAGCGCCCTGCGCATGGAGCTCTCCGCCCTGACCATAGTGAACCTTGCCTCTTCTGCCCGCCGCCGATCCGCATCTATTTGCTGCCCCAACCGCTGCCACACGGAAGACACTCCCAATCCAGGGTCCTCCTGCCGTCCGGCCAATGCCTGCCCCTATAATGTTGATGGCCCCGAGCCATCATCGCTCCCACCTTGAGCCTGCTGCTGCTGTGCCTGTGCCCTGGCTCTTGATGCCTGCACGTCCTCCTCCTGCTGGGGTGCAGTTGTTGGGGTGCCCACCCCTGCTGGACCTCCAGCTCCCGACTGTGGCAGGGATGTGTCCTCCACCAGCCTGGCCGCTGGGTCAGAGGAAGCTCCACAGGGTACCCAGGTGATACTTGTGCCGCAAGATGGCACGGACGACTGGCGCATAGGCGGTTCAGTTGAGGAGGGGGTCAGTACAAGGTCCAGCACACAGAGGAATCTAGCACTGGTGACCCGTCCTAGTAGGTCGACGTGGTCAAAGAGGCATCTGAGATAACGTGCAGAGTCTTCACGAAAACTCTGCTCGCCAACTCACATGCCCCGTTGACGCAACGCTATCCCAGCCAGGACAGGCTGAACCCGGTCCCAGATTGCCACGTCCGCAGGGAGAGGAAGGCCAGTTGTTGTGCGCTCATCCTCTCCCTGAAAATGGGTCAGGACGAACACATCCCTGCTGGTGCGGGATGATGCAGTCACAGGATCGGGGACAAGATTACACACAGGCACCTCTGCGGCGGCCTGTGCTGCATCCTGTCCCTGCCCCTGGACTGCACCACTAGCACCAGTGGAATCCCCCCTCCAGACCCCGTGTGTGTTCCTTCCACAGCCTCCTCCTCAACCAAACCCCTACCAACCTGGATGACTCCATGCCATCTTCCTCCATTGGACCCTCTGGGGTCTCAGCTGCCCCTTCTGCTGCTGAGGAGTCCAGCTCCGACCTCCGCCTCTTGGACCTACCCTTGGCAGCTGCGGCCATGGACACGGCACCAGACTCCTCACTCCCCGACGAGATGACAACATGGGAGGGGAGCCGGCCGTTGCGTCTTCAGCTGGCGGTGCGATCCCTGCCGCTTTGCTCCACAGCACTGTCTCCGTCCTCTTCATCAGTTGACGCCTGAGACAGGGAGAAATAGAACACAGGCATCAGGGCACTGTACAATGGTCTGATACACACATGACAGTTGCACATGAGTGGCAGTATCAAACTTCAGACATGGCATCACACTCCCCAACACACATATCATTTCAACTCACACACATGAGCAAATCAACAGGAATGTTGCACCAGGCAGCACCATCCATACACTAACAACAGCATGAGCAGCCGAAGGTTAGCTTGATGTCACATGCAACACGGGGAGTGCAGAACACATGCACACACGCCACCAGACATACATGCATCTGTACATCTCCACAACCTGTCACAGTGATAACATAACCATCCATGTCACATCTGGCAATCAGCCTCCTACATGTCAGTGTCACATGCATCCATGGTGTATCACAGTTGCACACTTGTCAAATACACACACATGCACATGTACATAGTGCAGATACATGCAGGTGGAACCAGCATCCATGTGTGACACCACAACCATGCCACAGTACATACACAGAAATGTAACAATGTGTGAACCCACACATGCATTCGGGCAGCATGCTTTCCAACAAATACACCATCGATGTGTCTCACACATGACAGTTGCACATGAGTGGCAGTGTCAAACTTCAGACATGGCATCACACTCCCCAACACACATATCATTTCAACTCACACACATGAGCAAATCAACAGGAATGTTGCACCATGCAGCATCGTTCCATTCACAAACAACAGCATGAGCAGCCGAAGGTTAGCCTGACGTCACATGCAACACGGGGAGTGCAGAACACATGCACACACGCCACCAGACATACATGCATCTGTACATCTCCACAACCTGTCACAGTGATAACATAACCATCCATGTCACATCTGGCAATCAGCCTCCTACATGTCAGTGTCACATGCATCCATGGTGTATCACAGTTGCACACTTGTCAAATACACACACATGCACATGTACATAGTGCAGATACATGCAGGTGGAACCAGCATCCATGTGTGACACCACAACCATGCCACAGTACATACACAGAAATGTAAAAATGTGTGAACCCACACATGCATTCAGGCAGCATGCTTTCCAACAAATACACCATCGATGTGTCTCACACATGACAGTTGCACATGAGTGGCAGTGTCAAACTTCAGACATGGCATCACACTCCCCAACACACATATCATTTCAACTCACACACATGAGCAAATCAACAGGAATGTTGCACCATGCAGCACCGTTCCATACACAAACAACAGCATGAGCAGCCGAAGGTTAGCCTGACGTCACATGCAACACGGGGAGTGCAGAACACATGCACACACGCCACCAGACATACATGCATCTGTACATCTTCACAACCTGTCACAGTGATAACATAACCATCCATGTCACATCTGGCAATCAGCCTCCTACATGTCAGTGTCACATGCATCCATGGTGTATCACAGTTGCACACTTGTCAAATACACACACATGCACATGTACATAGTGCAGATACATGCAGGTGGAACCAGCATCCATGTGTGACACCACAACCATGCCACAGTACATACACAGAAATGTAAAAATGTGTGAACCCACACATGCATTCGGGCAGCATGCTTTCCAACACATACACCATCGATGTGTCTCACACATGACAGGACTCACATGAGGCAGGCTCATGTCCCTATACATACACATCCATACATGGCCCTACAAAGACATATATGCAACATGCACACTCCTGCCACACCTCAACATGCAGTGTACGCATGTATCAGTATGCATGCACACTTACTGCTCGACTCCGGACGGGTCTGCCTCTCAAGGACCTGTAGGTGGAGCGCTGGGCTTATACGTTCCAGGACCCTCATCTGGTTGTTGGTTAGGCGGACCCGGCAACCCTCAGCATCTGCTGCCTTCAAGAGGTGCTGGGCCTTGTTGAGGGTCCTGGACCTGAAGTCCTCCCAGCGCTTCCAGACGTGTTTAATGTCGCGGACTGCCACCCCCTCCACGTTGATGGCAGCCACAATGTCCATCCAGATCCTCTTCCGTCCTTCATTGTCGGCGCGCAAACTTCCAAAGAGGGCATCATACTGCCCCAGGACTCGCTCCACCAGGTTACCAACTTCATTGGCACTGAAGCTGGTAGCTCTCTGCCTCTCTGGCTGGAGGTTGCCAGTGGTGCCAGATATTGTTGTGTCCGACATGGCAACCCCAGAGGCAGATGTGGGTGGGCAACTGGGACACAGGGCTGTGCTGTGGAGCGATGGAATACCAGTCTGGAGTCTTCTGTTCCAGCAGGGGTGGTCACAGCAACTGGACCCCTGCAGATGGCTAATGTGCAGGCACCAAATAGCAGGGCACGTGGCCAGCAGGCAGGCAGCAGCAGATGGCAGGTGGGAGTGTGCTCGGGGCTCTGGGGGTGCAGGAAAATGACCTTCTGGGCAGGAGAATGGTCTTCCATGTGTTGTTGCGTGGCCAGCTTGATATGAAGTGATTTGGCACGTGAAAAAACTGCACGTCAGCATGTAATTTGAGGAAAGGCCCTTAGCCCGTAAGCGCGTCTGTGACGTGAAGAGCAAGGGCGTTTCCCTCAACACGGGTGCATGTTCATTTTACATGTGCAAAAAGTGCACGTCCGGGTGTCACTGCGTGTAATTGGAGGAAAGGCCCTTAGCGTGTGCGCGCCTAAGTGACTTTGCACGTGTGGGCTGGGTTAAAAGGTACACGTAAGATGCCATTTTCTTGTACATGCTTTTTGTGGAGAGCGAGTGGGTGATTCTTGTACTTCTTGTCGGTTCACACGCGATTACTTCACAACGGTTCCAGTTTGTACTCCCTGTATACTCAGACAGCATTCAATTCTTCTTTTGGCGGGGGGTTGCCTACACGCACATGCGCATCTTTTTCACATTCTTTTTTCAGGCAGACCGTGAGTCGCGCACGTATTTTTAAACTGTGGTTGCCCCTTTGTGTCGCGTACACATTCAGAGATCATTGTAGCCTGCGTGTACCGCGCGTACGCCTATTTTTGTGCTTCTGGTTGCCACAGCATAGTGCGGGTTCTTTATTCCATACACGTGGTCTACCAAGGGTCGTGTGCATGTTAAATTTTGTTTTCGGGGTGCCTGAGCGTTGCGTGACCCGTCATCTTTCCCCAGGGGTCACAGACAGCCTTGCTAGAGCACTAGGGTATGTATTACATCTAGTACCCTACCCCTTTCACCCCAATTGCCCACAACAAGTGTTTACTGCACCTCCCATTCGCACAACAACATCAGTGCCATGGTTGGGAGGCGACCAAGCAGTAAGGGAGGCAAAGGTGGCCGACCTCAAAGAGGTGGGCGCAGTAGGGGACGTGGCCAGGATGTGCAGGGTGGCCCAAGAGGCCAGTGTGTGGAGGACCAATCAGGGACACCAATGCCCCCCCAGTGGGTCAGGGAGATGTAGCTGACACCATCCCAGCTCAGCCCTTGTTAACCCACCCCATATTGTCAACTGAATTGGCACAGGATGACTCCCAGGCTGACTTCCGTGTCATCAAGTCAAAGCCACGTGTGGCGGTGAAAGTTGCTGTCACCAGGCCACGTGGATCTGAGGCAGCAATGTCATCTGCTGCCCCAACTAGCCAGGATGAGGAGGCTGCAGGGGCAGCTGCAGCTCAATCCACCCTAGCTCTGAGTCTCCCAGCCAGAACAGTGTTAGTCCAAGTCCATCACACCGAGGTTGGTCCTGCCAACATCACCCAGCAGCCAATGCTTGCAGTGAGACCTTTTGTCATCGTGCCTTTGGCTACTTCCAGTACCCAGTCCACCTGCACTTCAGCCCCTACCAACCAGAGCGGCGTAAGCCACTCAGGGTCCGCACCATCTTCCAAGAGTAAGAAGGGTGCTCTTGCGTTACAGGCTGGGACCCCAGACACGACTATCCACTCCGGCACGTCAAGGAAGCCTAGTTTCAATGACTGAGAACTAGACGCAATTGTGGGCTACGCGTCGGCCCATGGCCGTGAAATGTTAGTGACTGCAGGGTGCAAGACTACGACTGCTCAACGTAGGTCCCACTGGCAGACCATCGCAGACCACATTAGTTCCCTTGGATTTGTGAGGCGCACAGCTGATGATTGCTCTAAGCGGTGGAATGACCTCAAACGCAGAGCAAAGAACAAGCTGGCTTCCAATCATACCTCTACTCTGGTGACTGGCAGTGGGTCTCCACCAGATGAGGAACAACTCACTGAACATGAGTCTATCCCTGGAGCCTTCATCACAGAGGATCAGATCTAAGGCGTGGGAGACCTACCAGATCTTGAAGCAATGTCCGGTGAGTGTCCATGCATGTGTGTGCAATCCATGTGTATGTTGCTTGGGTGATGTGTTCTGATTGAGTGCCAGGTGAGGCTGTGTAGTCATGACTGCTATGGTTCACCCATGTGGTCCCTCCAAGCCATTCCCCGCCCTTGGGTTTCGGTTTCACATTATCCCTTCTGACCGCAGTTGACAATTTGCACCTGATTACTGCACTTGCCCTTCAACTGTCATCTTGCCCCAACTCTGTCCATACAGTTTTCCTGTTCATTCTGCCTGATTGATGAAATCATTAGCATTTTTACCACACATTTTTGTGCCGTACTGCCCCAAATGTGAAATACTTCAGTCATAGATTACACCCCACAACGGCCCACATTTCTTACCTTATTATAGGAACCTTATTATGGGAATGATTTGAACAATTAGGCTGATTGAGTAATGTGCACCCACACATGGCCTGCACACAATCATTTTGTGTCCCTGTTTGAATGTTGAACATGACAATTGTCTTCTGTCATGTTGAAGTGACCAACCATTGATGTATCCATGTGCCTGCCATCACTGCATCAGTCAACACTGGCTTTGTTGCAGCATGCAGCACATGTGTTGGTTTTCCATCTTGGAGTCCTCAGTGTCTGCTTATTGCCTCCCATTCCAACTCATTGACAGTGCATGCATGCCAGAGTTATTGTCATGTGTGACATGTGTCCTTTATGTACTGGATGTCTGCCTCGTCATGCCTATGTGTGTGTGCTATGGTGCTCATGCCTGTTTTCATTACTTTTCTTTAATGTTTTTGCAGGTGATGAGGCACTTGATGCTGTTGAGGAGGAGGAGATGGCGCAGAGCCAGGTGTACTCACGGCCACAACCGGGCACCAGTGGAGGATGTGGGGTGGTGGTGGGTGAAAACCCATTACTCATGCAGACCATATTGTCCACGGGTGTCTCTGGGTACACCTCTGGAGACCTCTATGAATCAGGTGCTGAATCAGACATTGAGACATATGTCCCATCGCAGGTGAGTGTTTCTGGCAGGGATGCTGTTCTGTCCAACCCACCTGCACTGGGTGTAGACCCCTCTATCGGGCATTCAGTGTTTGAAAGTCCGCCTGTGGCGGTTATGGATGCAGGGTCACACTCCACAATATTTGCTCCTGTTCCTGGGCCAGCAGATCAAAGGAGGAATGCAGTCCTGCAGCCTCAGGCAGTGCCAGCACAGCAAGGTGCACATCACCTTGCCCCAAACAGGTGTGGTGCCCACCAACGCAGTGGCCGTGCGCCACCAGGCAATACTGTGTGGGAAAACTCCATGTACACTATAGCAGCACAACAGGGGGCATCTTGTGAAATGATGGCTCAGGCCATGGATAGGGTGGCCACTTCCATTCTCCCCCTGAAAGGCAGGTGGAGCTCCAGCAGCAGGCAACAGAGTCCATTTGCCACTCACACAGGGAAGACCTGTTGGTGTCCAACAGGGAGCAACGGGCTGGACTGGAGGCTCTGCGCACAGCCATATCTGCAGAGTCACAAGCCCACAGGGAAGCCCTGAGGTTAGAACACAGCTCCCTCAGAAATACTCTGTGTGAACTTGAGGTGTCCCGGAGTACACAGTCACAACAGCAGCTGGAGCAGCTGACACGCACACTCTCAGCTGAGCTCCAGGCAACCCGTCAGGAGATCCGACACGCGAGGCCATGTAGACAGAAATGCGTGCTACCCGTGAGGCGCTGCATGGGGATCTCTGTACCATCATCCTGCAGAAGCAAACCTTTCACACCCGCATGCTTGCTGCCAGGGAGGAGCATGCCAGGGCTTTACGTGGTCTGCCTCCCATATCACGCCCACCTTCTGATGAAGCACCAGAGGGTGATGACCGTGACGGCAGTTCTCCCACTGTAGCGTAGCCGTGCAGGCCATGAGCCCATGGAGGTTTTTTTTTTCTCAACATCCATGCATATGGGTGTTGGGGTGCACCCTGTACCTCGTCCCTTCTTGGTGGCACCCCCCGTCCCCCGGTCCAGACATGGGCATTTTTTTTTTCAGTGTGTTGCTTTGTGTGGCTCCCGTAGGCATCCACTGTGTATTCCAGCTGGGCACATGCAGGCTTTTCCTGTCTTTGGGTTAGAAACTTGGGTTCCTGACACACACATCCTTTCTGCTTCCCCTTTCCATGGGCTCGCAAAGGGTGTGACCAAGTGACCGTAACTTACACAGTGACATTGGGCTCCCATAAATTGTGTGGGCAGTCTGTAGTCAAAACTGTGTATACATCCCTAGTGGGAATTGTTGTTCAATTCTCCACTGCATGGTGGATTTATATATGGTTGTACATCCATGACTTTTAACTTATATACATGTACCTTCTTCATGTCTTTACAAGCCGTCTCCTTTGCAGATGCAGTTCATGTTGTATGCAGTACACTGACACATTTGCCTATCAGCAACATTCTGCAGTCAAAGCGGTCGATGTGCTGCCTTACTCAGGTTGTGACACTTGCACTACTTTAATTTTTTACTGTCATATATTGCCACTGTTTGATCCTGTACTGATGTTTTGTCTTGCTGGTAAGTATTTGTTCATGTGTGTTGTTGTTTATTCGTTATTGAGAGCACATCGTCTGTGGCCTGTTTCCATTTGGGACAGTGCACTTTGTGACACTTGTGACATGTGTTGTGCATTCATTTGGTTGCTTTCACATTGCATGCCATGCCGTGGTGTGTTGGGTAGCTGAGATGGGGAGGGGTTGGGTGACATGCCACTATTTTGATGTCATATTTTTTTTTTTTATTCTTTATTTGTTTTAGTTTTTACAAACTTTTACAAAAACATTTTCTTTAAAAGAAGCAATTCATAATTTATAAAATCATATAAATCCTGTCAGAATTAACAATCAGTTATTATACAATACATAATAATTTTACAGTATTTTATATTTCTATTTCACACACGTGTTTTATAAATGCTAAAACTCTTATTATCAAAGACATTGGGCCTCATTACACAGAAGGCGGTAATGGTCAACGGCCACCGTTAATGGTAACGGTGACCGTTAACCATTACCGCCTTACTACGAGGTCCCTTAGCGGGTTGGTGCTTTAACACCTGCTTTTTGCAGGCGTTAAAAACCAACCCGCTAAGGGACCTCGGAGCTAATTACGGCACCGCAAAATTGCGGTGCCGTAATTAGCGCCTTCCCCATTCCCATAGAGCCCTATGGGGCAGAAATGGGAATGGGGAAGGGCAATGGCGGAAGGGGGATTTACCGCCCCACCAACCTTGGAATGGGGCGGTAAATCCCCTTTCCGCCAAGGCGGTGCCGGTATTTTACCGGCATGAGCCATGGCGCTAATAGCGCCATGGCTCACCGCCTTCCGTGTAATGAGGCCCATTGAATCTCCGTGTAACATTTTGATCCATAAGAGATCCCTTAATAACCATACATTGTACACATAATCTTTAAAATACATTTCCCTTTTTTCTGCTAGTTCATGACATTCGGTCATAAAATGGCATAAAGTTTCAATTTCACCCTTGTCTTTGCAGTATCTACAAGATCCATCCATGGGTAGTTGTCTAGCTCTTACACTTATTATCTCATTAGTTAACAACACATTCATACGAAATCTAATAAAACCAACTTTGCTTTTTTTATTTGGAAATTTCTTTAGATATTGCTCCATTTCACTTACTCCTTTGCCTGCTGATAAAATTTGGGTATAGAGCTTTGAGCAACTAATTTTCAGACAAGTATTTTCCCAATCAAACAGCTTAAGTCTTTTCTTTACCAAATTAGGATATTTCCCCAGTAGTTCCATAGAAGCACCTATTTCTTGGAGTATAACTTCACATTCTGATCTAAGCTGAGATATAAATCCATCGGTATCATTCATTCTGAGCAGATAGTAAAGAGTTCTATCTTTAGAATGTTCGCATGTGTTCAAGAGACAAAGTTTCTTCCACTGAATAAAGATAACAAGTGATTGTATGCCCAGTTCATATCTGATAGCCTCTATAGGGATACATTTAGGCAGAAAAAATAGTATAGATCTCCAAATTTTGCTTTCAATCGCTTTATATACTGACTCCATCGTGTTTGGCCAGAATTCAGTACCATACATAATAGAGGGCAGTAGCTTACTTCTGTAGAATTCTCTGCATGGTTCAAGGGAGAATTTCCCAAACTTATTGTCCACTCTCTTCATTTGAATTAGCATACTGTTGGTTTTTGAATTCAGATAATTAGTCAAGAACATTTTGCTATACTTAGCTTCGATGGGATAACCCAGGAATTGAAAGTTGTCTTTTACCATAAGTTTCCCGCTATCCCAGTTCCATACAAACTTTGTCTTGCCACTTTTTACAGATCCTTTTGTAAGCTTAATAACCACAGATTTACTTGAGTTGATATTTAATTCCATTCCCAACATGTAATTACCAAAAGTTGTGATCAGTTTTTGAAGACCAGCCGGAGTCGAGTCTATAAGCGGAAAATCATCTGCATAGCTCACCCAGCTAATTTTGAGTTTCCCAATCTTAGGTGCTACCAAACCTGAAGCATCCAATGCCATTCCTACTCCTGCAATATACAGATTATATAAAGTGGGTCCAAGAATACATCCTTGTCTAATGCCCTTCTAGACAGAGCACTCTCTAGACAGTAGGCCCTCAGAATCCAACCTAATCTGTGTTTTGGATTCATTATGCACTGATATAATAATGCTTAATAACCCCTTAGGAATTCTGTAACTATCAAGCCTTTGCCACAGGAGATTTCTATTTACACAATCAAAGGCTTTGCTTAAATCCATGTATGCAACATAAATGGGTGCATCCATAGATTTCCAAGCGAGTGTTTGCAGACATTTTATCAAAAGTCCTCCACAATCCGTACCCATATTTTTACGGAATCCTATTATTCTATAGTCAAGTATGTTCTTCTCAAGAATCCAATCATTAAGTTTTTCAAGAATAACAGCACAAAATATTTTGGAATCAGCATCCATAATACTAAGTGTCCGATAGTTCGGAGGTTCTACCCTAGTGCCCCTTTTAAAGATTGGCACCATATAAGATAGCTTCCAGGACTTAGGAATGGTTTGTGACTTAATTATGTCCTGGAATTGGATGTAAAGAATCTTTGCCCAAATATGTGAGGAGTGACACAGTATGTTATTTGTTAGCTTGTTCGGTCCAGGAGCTCTAGAGGGATTAGAATTCTTTATTTTTTCCTCAATAGTATCTATGGTGATAACTAAATCCCATTTCTCAGTTTGTTGCGAGAACTCTACAGCACTTTCTGTTGTATACATGTGCTCAATGTATTGAATCCAAACCTTTTCAGATATAGGATTTGCCATCTTTTGCAAATTCAGTTCTTCTTTATAATTTATGAGTTCCCAAAAGGCCATGGAATTTTTACCCCGAAGGGTTTCTAGCATCTCTTCTCCATCTATTTGGGTAATACTGATACGCTCTAGTTTTAACCAATTAGTATACCTCTGCTTTAGCTTCTTAATTTTTTCAACATCATTCATACAAAAGGTAGAGCTCTTAGTGATTTTTCTTATGTCTCTTCGGAGTTCATTTTTTTCATTCTAATTTCTAGAGAGTATGCATGTTTATGCTTTCTATTAGGATTAGACATGGGTGAGGAATTTGCAACTAAAACAGTTTTCAGATATACCCCCTTTACTGAGTATCTTTCAATCTTGGCCTCTAGTTTACATGTGTTAAATTCAGTCAACATACACATATTAAAATCCTTCATTTTTTTCTCAGACCAACGCACACGTGTTCCTCTATGAGTAGCCGTTAGATTGCATAGATTTGTATGACTCCGATTAGGATTATACAGTTGCCATTTCAATTCTAACATTAACATCGAATGGTCACTCAAGCTGATTTCTTTCACCTGAAAGTTTTTTACTTTATCAAAGATGTTCACGGAAAGAAAGATAAAGTCAATCTCTGAACTGAAACCCCTCGCATTCCAGGTAGATTTGTCATTTTCTAACCTTTGCAGCCCCCAACCTGAAGCCCAACTCAACCACATACCACCTTCCACTTTTTTTCCTTTTAGCTTTTCAACATGTTGGAGGTCAGTCATAAAACAATCCAAAAGTTCCATATCATATAAGTTACAACTTGCATTGAAGTCACCAGCAAGTATTATATTTACATCACCATATTTGCCAAACCATTCATGTAGATATATATCAAGTTTGGCTAAAATTACTGAGAGATTGGAATTCCTGGTTCTGTAAACATTCAACAGGAGGAGGATTTCTTTATTTCTTCCCCCTGTACTAGTCCATAATGTGCCGAGAATTTCACTGTATATGTCACACTCTTCCTTTAATTTTAACAAGCCAAGTGCTTTCTTTACCAAAATACTTACTCCACCTTTAGGTCTACCTAAAAGACCCTCTTTAGCCGGGATGGAAACGGTTATAAAACCATCCCACAAGAGGTTCTCAGTAAGCCAAGTTTCTTGTAGGAAGAGAAGATCTGACAGCTTAAGGGACGCACACAATTCACTGTTACCTGTTAAATGTTTATTTCCCCTGGAATTCCAGCTCAAAATTTTTATACTGCTATCAGGCCTAGAGAGGTTGGGTTAGGGCTCTCAATTGCGCAATTGAGTCTTCAAGAACTTCTGCCATTCTCCTTAATTTCATATTTTCACGTTTGTCTATATGATTGACCTCCTGTCTTTCAGATTTATCTCTGTCCCAACGAGAATCATTTTTAACTTCCCTCACTTCCTTTTCCACTTCCCATATTCCAACATCATAACCATATTTGTGAAGGCTATCTGACTCCTTCATTATGATGTTCCTAACTAATGGAGAGTAGATCACCAGCCTAACATAGTCATATCTCCTGCCATGAATAAAATCAACTAGTTGTATATCTTCAGATGTAATTAATCTGAGTTCAGGTATTTCATCGAAAAGGTCCAAAATTTTCCTCCTATTGAGTGAAACTGGACCTCCTTCCTCAAATAGATATTGTAAAACCAAGGCGGGTGCATTAGGATATTTGGGTTTACGGAGTTTCCAGGCTCTCACTCCGTAATTATCTTCACCACCACCATTCATTTGATCATTTACATTACAATAGTTGCCATTGTTAGGGTATAATTCAGTCTCTTCCAACCTGTCTCTTGACCCTTCATGCTGTCTACCTCCTTCTGTTCTCTTATTCCTAGGTTCCTCACTTGTAGTTCCTATAGTGGGTGGGGGATCGCTCCAATTTTTTTCTTTCAGTATCTCCCTTACTATATTCCTGACACTTTCTTCTACACTTATTTTTTCCACTTCTTTTGAAGTTTCTACATTTCCATCGTTTTGTTTTTCATTACTACTTTCATACGTTTGTCTTTCTCTACCTTTAGGGTATCTGTATTCTTCTTCTTTTTCCATGTCACCGCGTATTTCCCATTTACTATCCCTCCCATTACTATGAGGAGTAGTATATTGGTGTATCACGGGCGCGGGTATGGGAGGTTTGAAGATGTCATACACTGCTCCTACTTCCTTAATTTTTAGTGGGGATTTAGATAGATCGATTATATGTTTTCCTTCTTTAGCCATATTCGTGCTTTTCCCGATTTTATTTCCCTTAATCGAATCTTTGGCTGTTATTTCAAGGTTTTTAGGCCCATATCTTCCTTCATTTTTGTCTAATTTTTTCCCTTTTAGTGCATCCTGTAGTCTTATTTCTGAATTTTCGTATTGAGGGCCATTTTGGGAAGGGACCCCTTCCTTAACCACTTCTTTATTTGTCTCTTCAGTAATATCACAAATTACTTGTTTACCAGTTAACCCCTTTCCTATATTACATAGGAATTTCAATGACGATGCCTTTCCAGATTTTAATTCTGCTGCTTTTAACACTCTCTGTTTTTTTTTCTCCCTTTTTTTCGCATTTTTAGATACCACTAATTTTAGATCACTGTATTCTGCCTCTTTATTTTTCCCTATTTCACCCAATTCTTCAATGTATTGTGGGGTTAATCCTAAATCGGGAGTGGGTCTATCATTCTGTTTGAGAGGTCTATTTACTTCTTTGCAGTTTTCAACTCCTTTTGTACTTATCACTTCATTTCCCAGATCTACTATATTGGCTTCCAATATGCCTACATTACCACTTCGAAATTCCATCAGTTTTATTCTCTCATTCATGTTTTCCAAGTACGATGTTTGTTTGGAGATTTCTTTCTGAAGCCACTCTTTTAGTTCACAAAGTGTAACTATTATAAAGGTCCTTTCCCTACTAGCGTTGTTAAAATTACAATCTTTAGAAGGCCCTTCCCCAGTCTTTCATCTTGTGGGATATCTGTTTGTTCGCCCATCATAGCCAGTTGTGTTATTCTACCCGTAGTGAATATAAGAGGGGTGTCTGCCAATGGACTGCTTTGAGTATCTAAACTTTCCGAGCTTAGACGCCGATCTTGAGAAGATTCTTTCTGCTGACATCCCCCCTCTACTTCATCATCAAAGAGGAGCTGTGATTGGGGAGGCACTACCCCCTCCATTTCGTCTGCAATTTTTGCAAGTTCCACATCAGTACTTTGTGGGGGTTCGCTATCTTCACCATAATCATGAAGATTTGTGCTTGGGTTGGGGGAAGTGGCAGGGGCAACGCCATTGCCTTTAAAAAGGTACTTCTCTGTGTATTAAATACTATTGGACCTAAAGCTAAGTCCTTTTTAGAGCATATAGTCTTTTTCTTCATGTCTTCTTTATTCTTATGTAAATATGCTGTTTAAACGGGATAGTTTTAAATTATATACGTGTTTAGAGCTAATAAATAATTCTAGAGTGTTGTTGGGTGTCCTGACCCACGTTTAAGCTATCATGCCACAACATTTGGTGCTGTGGGCTTAGAAAATTCAAGATGGCAGAAAACCCACATGTGCGCCGAAATCCAGGAAAGCTGCGCAGTTTGTGCGCACACCGAAATGGTTGCCTCACTTGCCACCCACCAGTGCGAGAACGAAAGGCCGGGTTGCCATGAGGGAAATGGGTTGCCAAAGGAAAAACAGTAGCGCCGGTTAGCTTCAAAGCGCTTTAAAATCACCATTGGACTACCCGCACAGTAGTCTGAAACCATTGGGAATGGCAATGCTGATTGCCAAATGCAACCTAGAATTGTTGGGAATTCATTTTCTTAAATCCCAAAAATGGGTGCAGTACCAGTACTCACCACTATCCAAAAGCCGGCAGTTTAAAACCACCCTGTGTTTCTCTGAAGGCAGGCTCAAACTGTCTATTTTAAACATTGCAACACATCTAAAAACTCACTGGACACCAGCAGACATTTGGTAGAATGGAGTGTTGTGTGCCTACAAAATCTGGGAAATGAAGAGCCCAAAACAATGCTTATAACAAAACTGCTATGGAGTCAGCAGTTTAAGTTGCACTGGATTTAAAGACACTAAAATCGAAAATGTTTAGATTAAATGAGTGACCTATGTTTGGTGTCACATGCCTTTGTAACTGTTTAAATGTCATAGTTTTAAACTTAGAATCAGCCTTCTAGCTGCATATGTGAAAATGTTTAGTTTTACTTGAATGCAGAAACTGGGGAACAGAAATGACAGCTTAAAGAGATTCCAATTTGCCTGGCAACTACCCCCATCAGGAGTGAAACTTGAGTCACAGCTGTGTTCCCAGGCCTAGCTGCCCTTTTGCTGCTCACACTAAGGATATGCCATCTATCTGATAATTGAATTACCTGTGCTCTGCAGGAGAGTGAACAATGCAACTCCCTTCACCCAGGCAGAGGGTTTATTGAGAGGATCATAAATGGCTTCCTCTTGAACAATGAGCCTCTCCTGACTCAGGCAAAGGTTTTATTACAGCAGTCGTAAAATGTAGCTTCCTCTTGGCAGAAGCTGGGAGGAGCACTGCCTGTGAGAGCAAGCTGGCTTGGCAGAACTGGATAAACCAGTATTTCTACCTTGTGCTGAGAGGAAACCACACCCCTTTGGAGCCAGAACATAACTTTAAAAAGATGGATCATTCATAGAGCGGACATGTGAAAATTTTATAAATGATACCATAATTCTTGTGATTTTTCTGCCCACAGTTTAAGAGGTTTTTAGAACCGGTGGTATGTTCAGGGGGGTTTTAGCGGAAAAGTGGATATTACTCTAAATGTATGCATGTTAAAAATCTGAAACTTCATCAGTTAATGTCCATACTCCCTGCACACATGTATGTAAAGTTGGGTCAATGTCAGAAAGTGAAAAATCAGTTAAAAAGTCAATTATGTGCCATTTCTGAATGCAAGCTCTTAGAAACATCAGATTTGGACAGAGACATGGCTAAATTCAGCCACACCATGTATATGTAATTTCAAGCAACTGTGTAACTGTGAAATATGTCTTTTATTATCAAATATAGAATGTGTGCAATCTGACAGAGGAGTGTCCTATCTGCAAGCCATAAAATGACATCCCTCTGACTCACAGTTCATTCCCCAATCAAATGATAAATGGAAGTTTGACCAATTAGAAGCTGAGAGAGAGGTAGGGTCAGTGATGCTAGAACACACCCACATTCTAAACACATAAAAGCAGACAGACAGGACAGATAGGGACCTTCAATTCCATCTGCAGCGGGACGCTCTGCCGGAAAAATCCATACTTACCTCCATCAAACTTCAAAGAGCCAACATTTAGACTCCAAGATAAACAGAGACTTCAGAACCTTAACCAAAAAGGTCACTGCCAGCAAGAGTATTTGTCAGCAGGCCTAAAAATCTTTTTGCAACTGAACTCTTCAGACAGCCGGCTGACGCCGTCTGAATTTTGCCAAGAACTTTTGCAAGAACCCGGTGACAGAAATATCCAAAGAGAAGGCAGGACTCGACCCAGAGAACCGGTGCCTAGCAGAGACCAAGCCATTGTATCCAGAGTGCTGACCCCGATGCTGTGAGCAGTTCCAGAGACCAGACCTGTGCCCAGAGACCGTCCAAAGTCCAGACCTGTTGACCAGATCGTGACAAAGCCGCCTTCCTGTTTAAAATCTCTTGTGAGTACCGCCAAACTGTACCAAACCAATCTCTTAATTTAAATTCATCTAATTCAATCTAGCTTAATCTAAGTAGAACTGTCTCCTAACTGTCACCTGTCATTTGCATAGCTGTCACTTGTCATTCTAGCTGCAAAAGCTGCACTTGTCTTTTTGAGCTTTTAAAATTTCAAATCTGAAAAACGACCTTTATTTAATCGCTCATATCTCCGCGACCGTTTGTGCTAGAGACTTGCAGTAACTTTCATTTGAAAGCTTAGAATCTTAGCTTTAAATCGCACCTAGAACCGCATTCCTACCCCTTATAGTTTGACCGCAATCGCGGAACACGCATCCGCGAATTTTACCGCGATTTGCAAATTTCTCCACATGTAAAATCAGCTGCTGCTTGCCTTCCATTTGCCAGAAATTCGTTTAACCTGCTAACTATCCCTGCATCATTGCTAGTGTGAGCCTGGACTAATATTAACTAGATACCACTCACCCTGAACCTCTGAAAGGGAATTAAAAGCATTTCCAGCATATTTCTCATCCATTGCTAGCACATATCAAAGCATTTTGCCTGTGTTTTCAAACTTCTGTAGTCTAAGCTTGCTGGGGTGAACTGAATCACATTTGATTGCATTTCTGAGAACTGTGTGTTTTCCTTCCATTTCCTTGCATTGCATAAAGAGGGGGGGAGTGAATAGCCAGAGAAAAGTGATTACATTGTTTGGTTGAAATCATATTGAGTATTTTCTGTACTGCATTCATTGAATATTGCATCCACCTGAGCTTACATAAAGCATCCTCTACCACATTATACTTTTGTTCCTATTTACCAGTGTGCTACCTTATCCATTTCATGTCAACTCATTAGTGATTATAAGAAGTGTGCTAGTGCCAGATTCTCCGTTGTTGATCTTTATCATATCAGATTAAGTGTGCTATTCAATTATTAATTTATTATAAAGTGTGATATATATATATTTTAAATTATCAAATAAACCTTTTAAACTTGCAAAACAGAACTACTTCTTGGCTCAGTGGGGTCAGGGGGATTCCAAGAGAGGGGTGTTATATACGGGTAGTCATCCAGAACGCATGAACTGGACATAAAGATATATCAATAAGGGTTTCCATTCAGTATCCCAGACTAGGCATTGACTTAGCTGTAGTGTCGAATTGAATCCTCTTACAAATTGGGGGCTCGAGCCGAGACGTTGGGTTAGATTTACCATTAGTGCAGCTTAATACAGTGTGCGAACTGACGGGATACATACATCCGGTCGGATCACCACGCTGCATTACGCTGTGAAGCATTCCTCAAAAGGGACACTCCAAGAAAAGTTCTGTTCTGCAAAAATAAAATACTAACTTCTGTAAGTCAGGACAGAGACCAATCTCTAGAATGACGACCTTAGTAGACATGAAAATATCCAGAGAGCACCTCTTGCATAAGCTATTTGTGAGAGGTGAATGGACCGAACAGGGCCAGGATGCGTGGTTGCAGGCCATCACACAACAGGTCACTGAAACAGGGTCAGATATATATAGAGATCAGGGTCCCTTACATGTGGCCCTGAGTGAACTATATATGGCTCCTAAAGCCAAAGAGGAACACAATAAGATTGCCAGGATAGCAGCATACCTGTACCTATACGTGGGAGACATGCAGGATAGATGTGCTGAAAGCCAAAATCTGGCAAATAGGCAACAGATGGTATTAGAGAAGGTCCAATCTGACCTGGTCTCTTCTGAGCAGAGGCTGCAGAGGAGCCAGGAGTCAGAAGATGATAGTAGGCAGCACATCATTAAAATAAAGAAGGATATGGATGTGCTGCAACAGGAAAAGGTAGAACAGGATACCAGATTTCTGGCCTTGCAGAAGGAATACCAAGAAGGTTTGGACTCCCTACTGAAAAACCAGAAAAAGCTGGAGCAACAACTGGACTTCAACAGGGTATGTGCTGAGCAGGTAGTCACCCTGCAAGGCCACCTAGATAGAGTGAAGGCAGAGAGCAACAAACTAATTCTGAAAGACCTGGATACCCAGGCAGAGTTTGATCAGGAGCGCCAGAATGCTGGTGCCTTCCAAAGGCAAAGGGACGACCTGGCGGCACAGATGCAGGCTCTTAGTCAGGAAAGGGATACCTTAGGCCAGGAAGTCTGCCATTTAAAAAGAAAAATGGAAGAAAATCACCTGGCCCACCAGGGGCTGGGTGACCTCCAAAAAGAAAACCAGAACTTGGTAGAGCACACCAGAAGGGTGGAAGATGCTCTGGCAAGAAAGGAGCAGGCCAGTAGGGATGGGAATCAGGAGGTAACCCTCCTGCAGCAAAGACTGGCCCAGTGCTCCAGGACCAATCAGGAAGCACAGAGGGAAAATGAGGCTCTCTGCCAGCACAATGAGAGGCTCCAGCAACAGGTAGCGATGCAGGAGAAACTGATAGAGTCGAGTAAGGCCTTGACTGAGGAACTGAAAGCACAAATGCAGGCTCTTGCATTGCAACAGGGAGCAGGGGCGGATAGAGATGAGGTCCGCTGGGAAAGAGAGACTCCTGACCATAACCGCAGGAGCCCTAACATCAGGGGCCTTCATCTCCCCCAGTCCCTGGACTCTACCACCCCCATGTCCCCTGGCGCACATGAGCACAGGGCCACAGGGATGGCAGATTACTATCCAGCTAAGAGTATGGGGCTCATAGGCCAGTACCACTCAGGAATGGAGGGGTGGGTCTCCGGGTATGGGCAACCAAGTACAGTACAGTTCAGTGGGGAACCCCAGGAGAGTAGGCCCATTAAGGGCATCCTGAAAACCTCTGCCCAGTTAGGACAGTGGAGGGGGTACCCATCAAATCCTGGCAGCAAGGAGGAATCTGAAGACTCCTCTGAACTGCGCAGGACACAGGAGACCAGGTCCCCACATTCTGCCAGCCATTCCCAGGCTCGCAGAATCCGGGAAAACCTGGAAGAACAGACGGGAACCTCTGGGAGCAGTGCCTCTGAGTCCGAGGAAGAATGGACAAGGGTTACCCGAACCAAAAAGGCCAATAAGGCAAAAAGGGCCTTGCTTAAGGACCCCTTAAAGCAGATTAAGGCGATCAGGAGCGTCATCACGCCTTACCATAAGAACGCTAAGTAGTCTGTTTGGGAGCACTTAGAGTTGTTTGAACAAATGATGGAGACTTTCCATTTGAAGGACAGCCAAAGCTGTATTCAATATGTAAAGTGGACCTTCTCCCCGGAATACTCCAGTTTCTTTGCGGGGCTGGAGGACCAAAATCATTTAAGATGGTCCACCTATAAGGCGGCCATCTTGAAACATTTTTCTGTTCACAGAAATCCTCAAGAGGCTCGCAAGGCGGCCTACAATTTGCAATGTGGGGAGGATCAGGCCCCACAAGAATTTGTGCAGGAGTTAAAGCGTGCTTTTGCGCAGACCACCAGAAGGGTGCGCACAGACAGTCGAGAATTCGTTAATACATTTTTTCATGCCTTGCCCAAATACATCATGACCCAGCTCGTGAGGGATTTTCACGAGAAAAGATCCTTAGACTGGGTCATTGAACAGGCTACCCGGATCTATGAGGTGCAGAAACCGGTAGATAGCAAAAGTAATGCCCAGAAAAACCCCAAAGCCAACAGCACCCCTGCTGCTGCCAAGGTGGCAGAGGTAAAGGTCACCCCCGTTTTGGATTTGGAGATGGGGGGGCCTAAAAACCTACCTGCACCTAATAATGCTAGGCCCAGGAGGTCCTCGGGTCAGTCACAGACAGGGAGCCAAGGAGGCAGCCCCACAAATTGGGTCCCTCGCTCTCCTGATTATGTAAGTCCCCGTTACAAGGGAAATCGACCCATCCTGGGTTATGTGTGGACTCCTCCAGCCCAAGGGGGGGGATCCAGCCAAGCACCTAACCCAGGGAACTTCCCTCCAAACTTCCCACAGGAGGGCAGAAATTTACCAAACCCTGGGCAGAACTTTTTCCCCAGATATCCACCCGACTTTCAGCCCCAAAACCATCCATCCTTCTTTCCCCAATTCCCTGAGCCCAGACCACTGAATCCGGGAGAGGGGAGGCCAAGGGTGGAGGGGTACCCAAATCTTCCCAACCAGGGGTACTACCAGAGGAGGGACAGCTACCCTTCCTGGGATCAGCCCAGGGGAGAAAACAGGGCCCCGTATCAGCCTGAGCGGGTTTCCCAGTTAGAGCGCCAGGTTCAAAACATGGCGCGGGATATGGGTCATATACTGAGGGCGCAGCAGAACCCTCAGATCAGCATGCCGGCGCAGAACGCACCCAACTCTGGACCTGGTGCTCCAGAACAATGACGGGGGCAGCACCCCGATAACTCACCGGTTCCCAGGGAGGAGGCACAAGGGGAAGGGGGGTGTAAAGCCTTGGAGGAAGCCTCCTTCCTCACTTGTAAACAGCCCCTGGAAACCCAGGAACCGGAAACAAAATCTCTTGCCCCTGAAAGTCTGCCTCCTAAGGAGCAGAGGGGGGGTAGGAGAAACAAAGGACCCAAACAGACTCAGTTTGAGGAGGAAGTACAGATCTTCCAATTTGAGGGAGAGGGATCCTCAGAGGATCCTGGGAAAAGGATCTTCTCCTTCAGAGAGGGGGGAACTCCTCCCAAAGAAAAATGGGTCCCTAGGGATGAAAATCCAGACTGGGGAGATGTGGAGACTGAGCTACCGCCGCCCACCATCTCATCCCAGAACCAACAGCAAGAAAATCCCCTGGTTCAAACCCATCCTGGTGACTGCCTCCAAAAAGGGGGGGGCGGCCCGGAACCGGAGCCAGAGGAACCCACAATGGCTCTGATCTCCAGTTGCCAAATTTTTCTTTCAGATTCCCAAGGCTCTCCACAGAATTCTGCCCGAATCTCTTCGCCAGCGAGGTCTAAAACCAGAAAATTAGCCCACCAGTTGTCCAAAAATGTGCATTATCTGTGCCCCCTTGAGGAGAAGGAGGGAAGATATTATGCCCCGGTACAAGTACAGGGGCAGGGTACAATCTCGGCACTGGTGGACACTGGATCTCAAGCTACCCTTCTGTCCAGAAGGGCCTTTGATGAACTGAATGCAGGAAGGGGAGAGAATTACCAAATTCCTCTCACCTCTCTTCCTGGACAACTGCAGAACTTTGACGGGAAGGAAATTCCCGTCGAGGGGACGGCAGATTTGGACATTAAAATTGGGCGACATAAGTTGAAACACCCGGTCATAGTTGTGACCCCGGAGGGCACCCCTTGTTTACTAGGGAATGACCTCCTGAGAAGGTTGTCACCCCTAATAGATTGTGTAAACAAGGTCCTCTGGACCCAGACTAGCCGACCAATAAAATTAAAACAGAGTGTCAACCATGTTAGTTTAAACGGCACATGCCACATGGTTGAACAAAAATCTGACCAAGTAGAATTTCACTTCCAGAACAACCAGATTCCAGACGTGACAGTAATAGCAGTAGGACAACAGACTAGTGATGGGGGGTCCTCTCTATTTCTGAAAATCAACCTTCCTTCCAGTTTAAGGTGGTATTCCACGCTGGAAGGAAACACTCTGAGATTCTATACTAATCCACAATCTGAAACTCCCACTCCTACAGTCCAGAAAGATGTGAAATCAGCTCAGAGCCTGGCTGATATTCAGCAAATTGGAGAGCAGTTATTCATCCCTGTTCAGTTAAATGATGGGAAGGACTCTGTTCTCGCTCGAGTGTGTGTGAACAACGGTAAGAGCTTCATCAGCGAAGCCATGTTTCGCCAACTCCCAAAAGATCCAGCCATTCCCACCTTCAAACTGATAGACAAATGGGAAATGGACCTGGAAGCACCTAATTCCAAACATCTCCTGCCAAGCAGGTGTATGCTCAAAATCTCCATTGGCAACAAGAGCATAGTCCACAATTGTTGGGTCGTGCGAGACGTCCCTGCCGCCTTTTACTTAGGCAGTGACATTCTCAATCGCTTTGCCATTAGTTTGGACCTAATAAACTTCAAAGCTTGGTCCCGATTAGCGGATAATCCCATGGGCTTTGATGATCCAGAAAAAGCATTTAGGTCAGCTCAATTGCTACCTTATGCAGTTGAAATTCAGGTTAAAGAGGAAGTCACCATCCCAGAAAGGACCCGACAATTCTCCCTGGAAGTGAAAGTTAAAAGGGGACAAGAGTTGAAAAACGCTGATGCTTACATACATCTAAACGCTTCTCTCCAACAGCAAGGGTTGGGGGTAAACCCAACTCCATTAGTCAACATAGAACATGACACCATTCCAATAGAGGTGGATAACAGCGACTTCAAGAGTATTACTCTAGCCGCAGGCACCATTATTGGAATGGCGGTTGATGACCGACATTTTTCCATAGATTTAGGTAATGAGCTGTTAGGACCAATCCCCAAGGACTGCTTTGACAGTGACAGTGATGACAATACAACACCAGACAGGATTTTTACCCGGCATGGGGGGAACTTCCTGGTGTACACTTCTTGCCCTTATGGTAAGGAAGATGTGACTTGTGACTTCAGGAGGGATGAGGTGATTTTCCAGGTCCATGAGGGCTGCCTTTCCCACCTGAAGCCTCCAGTCCAAATCAGCACTCTGACCAGGGACTTCTCCACCCAGCTGGAGGAGGCCGTGGAAATAGCCAAACCAGAAGTCTTTCCAGGCTTCAGGCAGATGGTGGAAGAGAGAGTCAACCTAGCTGATGCCTGTGTGACTCTGGAACAAAAGCAAAAGTTGAAACAAGTTTTCTTGGATTTCCAAGATCTCTTTGCGGTAGACTCATATGACTGTGGTCGCACTGACATCCACACAACAACAATCCCCACGGACCCTGGCATGACTCCTGTGTTTGTGAAGCAATATCGCTTGCCTCTCGCATCAATGGAGTCCCTTACCGAAATAATTAAGAACCTTGAGTCCCGGGGAATAATCCGTCCAGTCCACAGCACCTTCAATAATCCGGTGCTGGGAATATTGAAGCCAAACGGCCAGTGGAGACTCTGTGCTGACCTCAGGGAGCTCAACAAACGGGTCCATACTTCCCGATGGCCTCTGCCCTACATTGACCAAGGGCTGGCCCAGATCCAGGGGTCACAGGTATTCACTGCAATAGACCTGACCAATGGATACTGGACCGTGCCTGTCAGCAGGGAGGACCAATACAAACTGGCTTTTACCTTTGGGGGCCAGCAATACACATGGACCCGGACTCCCTTCGGATACCTCAACTCCGGCAATGAATTCAACATTTTCCTACACAAGGCCATGCCCGATCTGGGTGCGAGGGGTAACCTGGCTTATGTAGATGATGTCCTCATCAAAAGTTCATCTGTGGAGGAACACATAGCGGAGATCCGTTATGTTCTGACCCAGTTGAGGGCCGCCGGAGCAAAACTTTCCTTTCAGAAAGCACAGTGGTGTAGAACCCGTGTTAATTTCTTGGGGCATGAGATTACTCCTCAGGGTCTCTGTCCCCAGGAAAAGAAAGTGGAAGCACTTCAGAAACTGAAAGACCCCACAACTCTGCGGGAACTAAGGAGCCTCCTTGGACTGACTAATTACAGCAGAAAGTTCATTGAGGGCTACGCAGAGATCACCAGACCCCTGATTCATCTCCTGAAGGGGGGGGTCAAGTGGGAATGGGGTCCAGAACAATCCGAGGCAGTAAGACAACTCAAGAGAAGCCTCTCACAAGCGCCTTGCCTAGCTTACCCTGTCAGAAACAAGGAGTTCTTCCTGGAGACAGGGTTCTCTAATACGTGCTTGACGGCCGTATTATACCAAAAGCATGACAAGGTCAATAAAGTAATCTCCTATGCGAGCAAAACTTTATCCTCTGTGGAGGAAAAATTCAACGATTGTGAGAAGGCACTCCTGGCAACGGTGTGGGCATTGAAGAATTACCGCCCGTTTATCCAGGGGGAACACATCATAGTGGAGACTCCACACCAGCCTCTGCAATATCTCCAAAGTGACAGAATCCGGGCCGGAAATGTGAGTAATTCCCGAATTACTTCCTGGATTCTGTCAATGCAGGGCTTTCCTGTGGAGGTCAGATATGGCCAAAACAAGAAGAGTCCCCTCGCGCAAGGTCTGGCTGACTTGCATGATTGTGCCAGAGAAAACTGTCTCGAGGACGAAAGTCTAAAAATAAAGGACAACACGGAGGCATACCTTAATTCCCCCCACAAAGTCTTTGAAGAAGACAAGTGTGAGGGAATGCCCACTGTGTATGTGGATGGATGCTCTTACCATGTTGACAACGACGGGGAGAAAGAACTAGTGGCCGGCGTAGGGAATGCATGGGTGAATGAGTCCCCAGAACCCTCCGCTGGATACAAAATTGGTCCCCGAAGTAGTCAGGTGGCAGAATTGATGGCTGTGCATCAGGCCATCCTCACTGCTGTCCAGCATCAACTCCACGAACTGGTCATAATCACAGACTCGGATTATGTACGGAACGGGTTCGTGGAGCACCTGGTTAGTTGGAAAACCAGAGGCATGTTATGTGCTAACAACAAACCCTTGAAACATGGGAAGTTGATCCAAAACATTGATGATCTGGTCACATCGAATGGGATGACCATCTACTGGAAAAAGATCAAGGGTCATTCCAAAGTAGAGGGACCAGACAAAACTGGAAATGACTTAGCTGATCAGCTGGCCAAAACCAGGGCCATCCAAGGGGATCTAATTGAGATTGAGTCCCTGTTGGGGGAAATCCAGGTCACTGCCATCACTAGGTCCCAGACAAATGCTCACAACGACCTTTCAATTGTACAATGGAGTAAGGAGACCCCTGATGCTGATTTGATTACCGCTCAGAAGGGGGATCCAATTATTGGTAAATTTTACCAGCACCTTGAGGACCCTGAGAACTTTCCCCTGACGGATACCGATTACATTGGGAAAGAGGACCTAAGAGTGTTGATGAAATGTCCAAAAATGTTCCGGATCCAAGACGGTTTGCTGGTAAGGAAATCCAAAGCTGGCCACGATCAGTGGGTGGTTCCTACCTCATTCCGAAGCTTGATGTTAAGTCACGCCCATGATGCGGCCACCGCCGGTCATAGGGGGTTTCACACAACATTGGAAATCTTAAGAGAGGTTGCATACTGGCCACACATGGGGCAGGACCTCGACCAATACTTGAAGGGGTGTCTTGTGTGTGCACAATTTCAGCCATCATCCCTTACGCACCGGGCGCCTTTACAAAAGAGGGGAATGACACTGCCATGGTCGGATTTACAAATCGACTTTGTAGGCCCTGTGATTCGCTCGGCTAGGGGGAATAAGTACATGTTGACTGTGACATGCTTGTTTACCAAGTGGGTGGAATGTCTCCCAGCCCCAAACTGCAAGGCAGAAACGGCAGCTGCCTTGATGATTAACCACATCTTTTCCCGTTTTGGTCTACCTCAAAGGATTGAGTCAGACAGAGGTAGCCACTTCACCAGTGAAGTAATGACAAAGATGTGGGAGATACTGGGGGTCAAGAGAAAGCTGCATATTGCTTATAGACCAGCTTCTTCTGGGGCAGTAGAGAGATATAACCGGACAATTGTGAGCATATTAAAGAAGTTTGTGGCAGATTCTGGGCCAAGTTGGGATATCCGATTACCTCTGGTCCTAATGGCTATCAGATCTACCCCTTCATCTGCAACAAAAATGTCACCATTTGAGTTGATGACTGGGCGCAAGATGGTGCTTCCTCAGCATTTGCTCTACAGGACCCAAGAGCAGACACTGATAAATGCCTCCACTACTCATGAGTATGTGGAGAATTTAAGGAAACACCTTCAACATGCTTTTGCTTATGCTCAGCGGAATCTAGAAAGATCAGCTGATAGCATGAAGACCCACTATGACCTGAAAACTTCCAGGAAGGAATATCACGTGGGGGACCGGGTCTATCTATACAACTTCCAAAGGAACCAGGCCAAGCAGCGCAAATTTTTGCCTACATGGAAAGGACCCTTTGAGATCATCGACAAGATCTCCCCTGTGGCCTACAAAATCCACATCCCCAAAGGTCCTTTGGCAGAGGGGGAAGACAAGTGGGTCCACATAAACCAGTTGAAATGTTGCCATCCCAGGCACACTCTGCAACAACTGGAGGAATCCTCTGGAATCCTAGCGGGTACTGTCTCAGACTAATTCAGTTCCAACCATAAAACATACCACATCTAGGCTCTAAAATATTGTGATTTGCATGAAACTGTCTCTTAGTTAGATTGTTTTTTTTTTCAAAATAAGAATGTAATGTTTTGTGATGATAAAATGCATATGCTGCCCCACTATCTCAACAGTGGTGGAAAAACGTCTATGAGTAGGTATTGCCGCTCTTCCTTTGTCGTCCTAGGAGAAAGAAAACCTGAAGACGGGCCAAGGAGGGCGATCCGGAGACCGGGAACGAAGATCCAATGGGCCCAGTGGACCGCCCAATACTCCCATCAGGACTGGCGAGGAGAACCGATCGATCAGTACCGGATGGAGAAGAAGATGCTGAACTGTGCCATCTACAGAAGAGGAAGAAGATTATGCGGACAGACCGGTGCGTGGGTCAAAACCCTTGGGCACGCGACTCCCCATCGACTCAAATTCAAAGTGCAGTCGCGTGGGGGGGCTTGTTGGGTGTCCTGACCCACGTTTAAGCTATCATGCCACAACATTTGGTGCTGTGGGCTTAGAAAATTCAAGATGGCAGAAAACCCACATGTGCGCCGAAATCCAGGAAAGCTGCGCAGTTTGTGCGCACACCGAAATGGTTGCCTCACTTGCCACCCACCAGTGCGAGAACGAAAGGCCGGGTTGCCATGAGGGAAATGGGTTGCCAAAGGAAAAACAGTAGCGCCGGTTAGCTTCAAAGCGCTTTAAAATCACCATTGGACTACCCGCACAGTAGTCTGAAACCATTGGGAATGGCAATGCTGATTGCCAAATGCAACCTAGAATTGTTGGGAATTCATTTTCTTAAATCCCAAAAATGGGTGCAGTACCAGTACTCACCACTATCCAAAAGCCGGCAGTTTAAAACCACCCTGTGTTTCTCTGAAGGCAGGCTCAAACTGTCTATTTTAAACATTGCAACACATCTAAAAACTCACTGGACACCAGCAGACATTTGGTAGAATGGAGTGTTGTGTGCCTACAAAATCTGGGAAATGAAGAGCCCAAAACAATGCTTATAACAAAACTGCTATGGAGTCAGCAGTTTAAGTTGCACTGGATTTAAAGACACTAAAATCGAAAATGTTTAGATTAAATGAGTGACCTATGTTTGGTGTCACATGCCTTTGTAACTGTTTAAATGTCATAGTTTTAAACTTAGAATCAGCCTTCTAGCTGCATATGTGAAAATGTTTAGTTTTACTTGAATGCAGAAACTGGGGAACAGAAATGACAGCTTAAAGAGATTCCAATTTGCCTGGCAACTACCCCCATCAGGAGTGAAACTTGAGTCACAGCTGTGTTCCCAGGCCTAGCTGCCCTTTTGCTGCTCACACTAAGGATATGCCATCTATCTGATAATTGAATTACCTGTGCTCTGCAGGAGAGTGAACAATGCAACTCCCTTCACCCAGGCAGAGGGTTTATTGAGAGGATCATAAATGGCTTCCTCTTGAACAATGAGCCTCTCCTGACTCAGGCAAAGGTTTTATTACAGCAGTCGTAAAATGTAGCTTCCTCTTGGCAGAAGCTGGGAGGAGCACTGCCTGTGAGAGCAAGCTGGCTTGGCAGAACTGGATAAACCAGTATTTCTACCTTGTGCTGAGAGGAAACCACACCCCTTTGGAGCCAGAACATAACTTTAAAAAGATGGATCATTCATAGAGCGGACATGTGAAAATTTTATAAATGATACCATAATTCTTGTGATTTTTCTGCCCACAGTTTAAGAGGTTTTTAGAACCGGTGGTATGTTCAGGGGGGTTTTAGCGGAAAAGTGGATATTACTCTAAATGTATGCATGTTAAAAATCTGAAACTTCATCAGTTAATGTCCATACTCCCTGCACACATGTATGTAAAGTTGGGTCAATGTCAGAAAGTGAAAAATCAGTTAAAAAGTCAATTATGTGCCATTTCTGAATGCAAGCTCTTAGAAACATCAGATTTGGACAGAGACATGGCTAAATTCAGCCACACCATGTATATGTAATTTCAAGCAACTGTGTAACTGTGAAATATGTCTTTTATTATCAAATATAGAATGTGTGCAATCTGACAGAGGAGTGTCCTATCTGCAAGCCATAAAATGACATCCCTCTGACTCACAGTTCATTCCCCAATCAAATGATAAATGGAAGTTTGACCAATTAGAAGCTGAGAGAGAGGTAGGGTCAGTGATGCTAGAACACACCCACATTCTAAACACATAAAAGCAGACAGACAGGACAGATAGGGACCTTCAATTCCATCTGCAGCGGGACGCTCTGCCGGAAAAATCCATACTTACCTCCATCAAACTTCAAAGAGCCAACATTTAGACTCCAAGATAAACAGAGACTTCAGAACCTTAACCAAAAAGGTCACTGCCAGCAAGAGTATTTGTCAGCAGGCCTAAAAATCTTTTTGCAACTGAACTCTTCAGACAGCCGGCTGACGCCGTCTGAATTTTGCCAAGAACTTTTGCAAGAACCCGGTGACAGAAATATCCAAAGAGAAGGCAGGACTCGACCCAGAGAACCGGTGCCTAGCAGAGACCAAGCCATTGTATCCAGAGTGCTGACCCCGATGCTGTGAGCAGTTCCAGAGACCAGACGCTGTGCCCAGAGACCGTCCAAAGTCCAGACCTGTTGACCAGATCGTGACAAAGCCGCCTTCCTGTTTAAAATCTCTTGTGAGTACCGCCAAACTGTACCAAACCAATCTCTTAATTTAAATTCATCTAATTCAATCTAGCTTAATCTAAGTAGAACTGTCTCCTAACTGTCACCTGTCATTTGCATAGCTGTCACTTGTCATTCTAGCTGCAAAAGCTGCACTTGTCTTTTTGAGCTTTTAAAATTTCAAATCTGAAAAACGACCTTTATTTAATCGCTCATATCTCCGCGACCGTTTGTGCTAGAGACTTGCAGTAACTTTCATTTGAAAGCTTAGAATCTTAGCTTTAAATCGCACCTAGAACCGCATTCCTACCCCTTATAGTTTTACCGCAATCGCGGAACACGCATCCGCGAATTTTACCGCGATTTGCAAATTTCTCCACATGTAAAATCAGCTGCTGCTTGCCTTCCATTTGCCAGAAATTCGTTTAACCTGCTAACTATCCCTGCATCATTGCTAGTGTGAGCCTGGACTAATATTAACTAGATACCACTCACCCTGAACCTCTGAAAGGGAATTAAAAGCATTTCCAGCATATTTCTCATCCATTGCTAGCACATATCAAAGCATTTTGCCTGTGTTTTCAAACTTCTGTAGTCTAAGCTTGCTGGGGTGAACTGAATCACATTTGATTGCATTTCTGAGAACTGTGTGTTTTCCTTCCATTTCCTTGCATTGCATAAAGAGGGGGGGAGTGAATAGCCAGAGAAAAGTGATTACATTGTTTGGTTGAAATCATATTGAGTATTTTCTGTACTGCATTCATTGAATATTGCATCCACCTGAGCTTACATAAAGCATCCTCTACCACATTATACTTTTGTTCCTATTTACCAGTGTGCTACCTTATCCATTTCATGTCAACTCATTAGTGATTATAAGAAGTGTGCTAGTGCCAGATTCTCCGTTGTTGATCTTTATCATATCAGATTAAGTGTGCTATTCAATTATTAATTTATTATAAAGTGTGATATATATATATTTTAAATTATCAAATACACCTTTTAAACTTGCAAAACAGAACTACTTCTTGGCTCAGTGGGGTCAGGGGGATTCCAAGAGAGGGGTGTTATATAGGGGTAGTCATCCAGAACGCATGAACTGGACATAAAGATATATCAATAAGGGTTTCCATTCAGTATCCCAGACTAGGCATTGACTTAGCTGTAGTGTTGAATTGAATCCTCTTACAGTGTACATGAATCACCTGAATCAATAAGTAGGCACAATGTCTATTAATTAATTGAGAGCCCTCTTTCACTGGCTGTGGGTAAGCGAAATCCCTGTTATTTAACAAAGAATACTTTAATCATGTGTCTATAAATCGAGCGAAGATAATTTATTAAACACATGCATCCAATTGCAACCGGCATGTAATGATTTACAAAAAAACGTTTTCCAATTTACTTGCTAATGCAGCAGATTCTAGTATAGGCAGTTACCAGCACACACAAAAAAAGGTTAAACAGCTGCTGGTAATCGAGTAATCGAGTGTTTATCAGCTTAACATCATTTTGGTAAAAGAGACAATGACCAACAATTCTCTGCAGATTTATCACAGAACATCCATTAAACAGTGCGAGCTTTAAAAAAAAAAAAAAAAAAAAAATGTTCTAACACGTGGCAAGAAATATGTCAGAACAACAAGCAATCCTGTAAGTCTGTTCATAAATGTAGATTTAAAGCTAACTACCGTCAGCTGACTTTAAGCTGTTTTCTAAAACTCTGGTTTATGGGAATCTAAGCTTGCGGGGCCATTTCATTTCAAGAGAAAAGAAGGTATATTTTCAAGCAATGTTTACATACCTCTCGCATGCGTAATCCTTTCTTTTGTTAAACAATACAGATCCCCAGAACAGAGACGAGTAGTAAATGTATCGGAGATTGAAAACGCAACCTCCTACTTGAAAAGACTCCAACTGCTCAATTGCAGCATCCCACCTCCAGCCCCCAGCGCCTGGCGAACAGGCAAACAGGCACATGTCCGCACTTGCTAGTGCGCGCGCGCTGTGCGTGCGGCCCGGCCCTTTTAGGGGATTCTGGGAGCTGGGGGCGGGATTAGCCTAAAAGGGTAAAGAAGACAGAAAAATATGCATTTAAAAGCTTATAAAAGCTTATATATTGTCCAGAAAATGGTTTGAAAGCACATTGGGTCCAGTTGCATCGTGTGCATCGTGTGCTCACCCTTAAAGGAAAAAGGAAGGAAAGTTCATAATCCAGTCCGGCAGCATGTCGTGCAGGCAAACAGGCACTTGTCGGCACTTGCTAGTGCGCGCGCTGTGCGCGTGGCCCGGCCCTTTTAGGGGATTCTGGGAGCTGGGGGCAGGATTAGCCCTTAAAGGAAAAAGGAAGGAAAGTTCATAATCCAGTCCGGCAGCATGTCGTGCAGGCAAACAGGCACTTGTCGGCACTTGCTAGTCTGTCTGACATGCATGCATGTGCCGAGGCATTTATACTCACCAATTAGCCATGTGTCACCGGCCGCTGCACATGGGAGGTGAAAGGGCACGTGGTGAGGCAGCCGGTACCCAGCTTGAGGCAAATTACTTCACCTAAAATTCCACCCCTGTGGAGTGCACACAGGCCTGGCACATACCAACTGACAATGATGATGACAAAAGGGACAGTCAACTGTCACAACCATACCAGTCTGAGATTGTTCACCTGGAAGTGCTACATGCTGTGCATCCCTACCTACTTAAACACACCCAATGCTGTGTCAGAAAAATCCACACATTCATGCAGCATGGAGGACTACCCCCTTGCAAAATATGACATCAATGGCACCTAGCACTTTGGGGAAGTGTGCCACCATGTAAAAGTCCTGGACGACAGCCTGCCTTTCTGCAGGTGTTCTGGTCAAATATATGTGCCTGCGGACTGAGGGCCGTGCAGTCATGATGGCCAACACCTGTTGTAGGCAGCGTGAATGCGTGGCCTGTGATACACACTCAACTATGGCACTTGTCCACTGAAATGACACAGTAGCCAAGAAGTGCAGTACATTGAGCACCTTTTCCAAGGGGCTCAGTGCTTGGGAGCACAGGGTGGGTGAGGCGAGGGCATCCTCCCACACCCTGTCCAGTTCTAGGATTATGTGTGGTGGAAACCTGTACCTCCCATACACCTGGTCATCAGGCATCCCAAAAAATGCTGGTCCTGGGTAAAAAAATGCGGGGCCTGGCTATCCTCCTCCTTCTGCGTATCCCACGACCACTGCTGCGAGGAACGGTATATTCATCATAGCATATGAGCTTGTTTGTTGTTTGTGCGCACTTTTATGCTGCGCGGGGCCGCTTACGCCTGCTTCCTGCTGGCGTAAGTGTTTCCGGATTAGCGCGTCTTTTTGGCGCACGGCTTTCCCCTGTTCGATTCCATGAATACGTGTTGTTAGCGCATGTGTGGGCATTGCGAGCATTTACCTCCTGTACTTCCCCCGTAACGCCAACATTTTCATGCGTTGTTCCCCATTCCGTGTGTTATGCCCCGTATTCTGCCCACTTTTCTTGTGTGCGCTACACGATGTGCGCTTTCCCTGTGTGTGTCGCGCACACCGTTTAATGACGTGTGCGCCCGCGTGTGCCACCCACGGATTTGGCGCACATTCCTGGTTTTTCAAGCGCAGCGCAGTCCATGAATCGGTGAACGGCTGCGTGTGCGGCTTTGGCATGCGTGCGCTGCGATTTTCACGCTTGCGCTCCCCTTTTCGGCGCACATGTATTCCATGAATTACCCTGTATATCTTTCCCACAGATCTCCCGAAAAGGATTGTTTCCCTCAAACCTACTTCCTACTATGGTGATATTTTTCCAGCCTCCATCATTAAACAATTGACGGACGTGGCACTCAATTCACTCCTCAGCATCATCAATGCCTCCTTCAAAGAAGGATCATTCCTGGACACCCTCAAGACCGGTCTAATACAAACTCCTTTGAAAAAAAACAACTCTAGATCCAGACTCCTGTTTATTGGCAAATTCTTGGGAAAGTGTATGCAGATTCAATTCAACACTACAGCTAAGTCAATGCCTAGTCTGGGATGCTGAGGGAAACCCTTATTGATATATTTTTATGTCCAGTTCGTTTACTCTGGATGACAACCCTTATATAACACCCCTCTCTTAGAATCCCCCTGACCCCACTGAGCCAAGAAGTAGGTTTGTTTTGCAAATTAAAAGGTTTATTTGAAAATTAAACAATATCTATCACACTTTTATAGTAAATTAATATTTGATAGAACACTTGTGAGGATGATAGTGATCAACAATGGATAATGTTACAGTGGTACACTCTTTTAGATGGCTTAGAAGTGATACAGAGAAGATAAAGTAGCTGAGAATGCTTTTATGGCTACAAGGACAATGCAATGATGAATGAAAATGCAGTACAGGAAATAAACTTGATATGACTTCAACAAAAGACAATGTAATCACTTTTCTTTGACAATTCACCCCCCGCCCCCTTTATGCAAGGTAAAGAGATGGAAGGAAAACACACAGTTCTCAGGAATGCAATCAAATAT
The DNA here is from genome assembly GCF_040938575.1 of Ambystoma mexicanum. Classification (NCBI taxonomy): domain Eukaryota; kingdom Metazoa; phylum Chordata; class Amphibia; order Caudata; family Ambystomatidae; genus Ambystoma; species Ambystoma mexicanum. The sequence goes on along the minus strand of NC_090933.1, from coordinate 1,151,309,070 downwards.
AATTCAGTTCCCACCTAGCAAGCTTAGAGGAAAACAGGTAGGAGTTTTAAACACAGGCCCAAAATGCTTTGAATGTGATTGCAATTAAGTGAAAAATATGCTAAAAATGCTTTTAATTCCCTCTAGAGGTTCAGGGTGGGTGACAGCTACTTTGTATTAGTTCAGGATCACTTTAGCAATGCTCTATGAATGATTGTCAGGTTGCAAACGAAGTTCAGCAAAGGAAGCAAGGACAAATCTTTTTACACGTGGCTGGAATTAAGCAAAATGTCAAATCGCGGCAAATTTAGACGCGTGCGTCGAGCGCAATTACGAAGGCACTATAAGTCGGTTTTAGATTCGTTGGAAAGCTTAGAATCTTAGCTTGACAGTTAAAACTCGCTCCTAGCTCTAATGGTTCCGGAGATACGGCCGATTTAGTAAAGGTAGTTTTTCGGATTTGAAATTTTAAAGCTCACAATGACAGATGACAGTTTTCAGTCTTAAAGATGATAGAATGACACGATTCTAGGAGGCAGTTCTAATAGGCTAAAATAGTTTGGATTAGATTATTTTAAACTAAGAGATTGGTTTTGGCACAGTGCTTGCTAGGTACTCACACTAGATTTGGGACAGGAATGCGACTTCGTCACCGATCGGGTCAGGATTGGCTGGACTTCTGCTAGTGGTTCTTCACAGCGATCTGGTCTCTGGGTCTCCGGTTCTGCTATCGGTTCTGCTAGCGGTTCCGGGTACAGCGGTCTCTGGTTCTGCGGGTCTGGATCAAGTGGATTATTTGCAAGCAGCAAACCGCACAGCCCAGCGGTTGAATAGTTTGCAAATGATTTCTGAGGCCTGCTGAAGAGAACTCAGCTTGTGGGTTAGCCTCCCTGCTACAAGTTCTGAAGTAAAGTTCTGGATCCCTGGAGTTCTGGATTTGAAGTCTGGAGTCTCCCGGCAAAGCGTCCTGCAAGAAAGTGGAAAGTGAATGTGCCTACCTGGGTTCCAGTGGCTCTTTTTATGTGTTTTGAAAATGGGTATGTGCCTGGGCCTAGCTAAGCCTGCCCCTCTCACTTATCATTGGCCAAGCTTTCCTCTCTCCCTTGATTGGGGGAAAGAAATGGAGTGTCAGAGTAATGCTGTAGGTTTTATGGTCAGAGGAACCTCCCCTTGTCAAATTGCACACAAATCTATTTCTGACCCAAATACATATGTATCTATGTACCATTTTTCTAATATTATAGGTCCAGTTAACATATTTTCTGTAGCACCAAACCATCCGATCCCTGTCTTTGTACGATGTTGTGTCCACTTATGACAGAATTCTCCCCTTTTCATCCAGATAGCGACCTCTAAACCTTTCCAGATTTTGCACAAATGTGCACCAGGGATATGGGTTTCAAATGATAAAGGGTCAGATTTTTAACATGCATACACTTGGAGTAACAACCTTTTTTTCCGCTACTATCCCCAAGAACATACCACAGGGTCCTAACACCTCTTAAAATGTGCACAGAAAAATCCCAAGAATGATGATGTTATTTATATAATTTTGACAAGTCCGCACTGTGAATTATCCATCTTTTTAAAAACATGCTCTGGCCCCAAAGGGGTGTGGTTTTCCAAAAAACATGGTCGAATTTCTGGTTTATCCACTTCCCCCAAGCTCAGCTTGCCTTCACAGGCACTTCCCCTCCCAGTTTCTCCCAAGAGGAAGCCATTTACGACCCCCCTAATATAACATTTGCTTGAGCCAGGGACAGTGCTTTGTTTAGTTTCCTGTAGTCCCCAGGTGCCACTCCCCTAATTCAACCAGAGAGGTGGCATCTCCTTTTGGCAGGGGCAGCAGGATGCAGCCAGGCCTGGGAACACAGCTGCTGAATTCCCTCTCATGTCGGGGGTAGTTGTCAGGCAGAATCCACTCTCTTCAAGGCAGGCTTCAGCTAAATGTCACTCTAGTTCCCAGTTTCCTACATTCAAATTACACTGACAGTTTTTACACATGCAGCTACAACGCTGATTCTAAGTTCAAAACTATGACATTTCAACAGTTGCAAACTATGTTACACTCAAAAGTAGGTCACTCATTTATTTTAAACATTTCGATTTTAGTGGCTTTCTGTCCATTTAACTTAAGCTGCTGACATCCACAGCTCAGCCAGTTTTGTTATAAACATTGTTTTGGACTCTTCATCTTTTCAGATTTAGTATGCACGCGAGAATATATTCTGCCAAATGTCTGCTGGTGTTCATTGAGATTTTTGAACAGATCCACCTTTCTTTGCACTGGTGGGTGGCAGATTAGGTGACCATTTTGGTGTGTGCAAACTGCGCAGTTCTCCTGGATTCTGGCGTGAATGTGGGCGGCGACAGCTCATCCCCACATCTACCCAGTCTACTGATTTAGTTTGTTCTGGGACAGAATAATGGGCGGCGACAGCTCATCCCCACATCTACCCAGTCTATTGATTCAACATGGGTCAAAACCCTTCACAAGCCCCCCCGCCCAACTGCGCTTTGATTTGGAGTCGAGGGGGAGTCGGGTGCAAAGGATGTTTTTGATCCACGCGCTCGTATGTCCGCATCATCTTCTTCCAATTCCGTAGATGGCACAGTTCAGCTTCTTTTCCTCAATCCGGTTGGATCGATCAGTTCTCCTCGCCGGTCGTGATGGGAATATTGGGCGGTACCCCAGTCCCCTCGGATCTCTGCTCCCGGTCTCCGGGTCATTCTCCTTGGTCAGTCTCCGTGGTTTCACCTCTCCTAGGATGATAAAGCAAAAGCGGCAATACCTATTCGTAGACATTTTTCCACCACTATTAATGGTGTGGCGAACACATACATTTTATACATACGGTTACATTTTTTCAGTCTTGTTTTAAAAAAACAAGATATAACAGGAAATATTTTCCTACCAGAATCATGATATTTTAGAGACTATCTGTGGGATATTTTAGGGTTGGAACTGAATTACTCTGGAGCGGCCCCCTCTGGTATTGCAGAGGACTCCTCCAGTTGCTGCAGAGTGTGCCTGGGATGGCAACACTTTAGCTGATTAATATGGACCCACTTGTCTTCCCCTTCCGCCAGACTACCTTTGGGGATGCGGATCTTATAGGCTACAGGGGAGATTTTGTCTATAATTTCAAACGGTCCCTTCCACGTAGGCAAACATTTTTGCTGTTTGGCCCGGTTTCTTTGGAAATTGTATAGATAGACCCGGTCCCCCACCTCGTATATTTTCCTGGTGGTTTTCAGGTCGTAGTGGGTTTTCATGCTATCAGCTGATCTTTCTAGATTCTGCTGAGCATAGGCAAAAGCATGCTCAAGGTGTTTCCTTAAATTCTCCACATACTCATGAGTTGTGGATGCATTTATCAGTGTCTGCTCTTGGGTCTTGCGTCTGGTCATCAACTCAAATGGTGACATTTTAGTTGCAGATGAAGGGGTAGATCTGATGGCCATTAGGACCAGAGGTAATCGGATATCCCAACTTGGCCCAGAATCTGCCACCAACTTTTTTAAGATGCTCACAATGGTTTGGTTGTAGCGTTCTACTGCCCCAGAAGAAGCTGGCCTGTAAGCAATGTGTAGCTTCCTTTTAACCCCCATCTTTGTCATTACCTCGGTGGTGAACTGGCTACCTCTGTCTGACTCAATACTTTGAGGTAGACCAAAACGGGAAAAGATGTGGTTAATCATCCGGCAGCTGCTGTTTCTGCCTTGCAATTTGGGGCCGGGAGACATTCCACCCACTTGGTAAACAAGCATGTGACGGTGAACATGTACTTATTTCCTCTAGATTAGCAAATTACAGGGCCTACAACGTCGATTTGCAAATCTGACCATGGCAGTGTCATCCCCCTCTTTTGGAGAGGCGCCCGGTGTGTGAGGGATGTTGGCTGAAATTGTGCACACACAAAACACCCCTTCAAGTATTGGTCGAGGTCCTGCCCCATGTGTGGCCAGTATACAAACTCTCTTAAGATTTCCAGTGTTGTGTGAAACCCCCTTTGACCGGCGGTGGCTGCATCATGGGCATGACTTAACATCAGGCTTCGGAATGAGGTAGGGACCACCCACTGATCATGGCCAGCTTGGGAGTTCCTTACCAACAAACCGTCTTGGATTCGGAACATCTTTGGACATTTCATCAACACTCTAAGGTTCTCCTTCCCAATGTAAACGGTATCCGTCAGGGGAAAGTTCTCAGGGTCCTCAATGTGTTGGTAAAACTTACCAATTATTGGATCCTCCTTCTGAGCTGTAATCAAATCAGCATCAGGGGTCTCCTTACTCCATTGTGCAGTTGAAAGATCATTGTGAGCATTTCTCTGGGATCTAGTGATAGCGGTGACCTGGATTTCCCCCAACAGTCCCTCTATTTCTATTAGATCCCCTTGGATGGCCCCGGTTTTGCCCAGCTGATCAGCTAAGTCATTTCCAGTTTTATCTGGTCCCTCTACTTTGGAATGACCCTTGATCTTTTTCCAGTAGATGGTCATCCCATTTGAGGTGACCAGATCATCAATGTTTTGGATTAACTTCCCATGTTTCAAGGGTTTGTTATTAGCACATAACATGCCTCTGGTTTTCCAATTAACCATGTGCTCCACGAACACGTTCTGTACATAATCCAAATCTGTGATTATGACCAGTTCGTGGAGTTGATGTTGGACAGCAGTGAGGATGGCTTGATGCACAGCCATCCATTCTGCCACCTGACTACTTCGGGGACCAATTTTGTATCCAGCGGAGGGTTCTGGGGCCTCATTCACCCATGCATTCCCTACGCCGGCCACCAGTTCTTTTTCCCCGTTGTTCTCAACATGGTAAGAGAATCCATCCACATAGACAGTGGGCATTCCCTCACACTTGTCTTCTTCAAAGACTTTGTGGGGGGAATTAAGGTATGCCTCCATGTTGTCCTTGATTTTTAGACTTTCGTCCTAGAGACAGTTTTCTCTGGCACAATCATGCAAGTGAGCCAGACCTTGCGCAAGGGGACTCTTCTTGTTTTGGCCATATCTGACCTTCACAGGAAAGCCTTGCATTGACAGAATCCAGGAAGTAATTCGGGAATTACTCACATTTCCAGCCCGGATTCTGTCACTTTGGAGATATTGCAGAGGCTGGTGTGGAGTCTCCACTATGATGTGTTCCCCCTGGATAAACGGGCGGTAATTCTTCAATGCCCACACCGTTGCCAGGAGTGCCTTCTCACAATCGTTGAATTTTTCCTCCACAGAGGATAAGTTTTGCTCGCATAAGAGATTACTTTATTGACCTTGTCATGCTTTTGGTATAATACTGCCATCAAGCACGTATTAGAAAACCCTGTCTCCAGGAAGAACTCCTTGTTACTGACAGGGTAAGCTAGGCAAGGCGCTTGTGAGAGGCTTCTCTTGAGTTGTCTTACTGCCTCAGATTGTTCTGGACCCCATTCTCACTTGACCTCCCCCTTCAAGAGATGAATCAGGGCTCTGGTGATCTCTGCGTAGCCCTCAATGAACTTTCTGCTGTAATTATTCAGTCCAAGGAGGCTCCTTAGTTCCCGCGGAGTTGTGGGATCCTTCAGTTTCTGGAGTGCTTCCACTTTCTTTTCTTGGGGACAGAGAACCTGAGGAGTAATCTCATGCCCCAAGAAATTAACACGGGTTCTACACCACTGTGCTTTCTGAAAGGAAAGTTTTGCTCCAGCGGCCCTCAACTGTGTCAGAACATAACGGATCTCCGCTATGTGTTCTCCCACAGATGAACTTTTGATGAGGACATCATCTACATAAGCCAGGTTACCCCTCGCACCCAGGTCGGGCATGGCCTTATGTAGGAAAATGTTGAATTCATTGCCGGAGTTGAGGTATCCGAAGGGAGTCCGGGTCCATGTGTACTGCTGGCCCCCAAAGGTAAAAGCCAGTTTGTATTGGTCCTCCCTACTGACAGGCACGGTCCAGTATCCATCGGTCAGGTCTATTGCTGTGAATACCTGTGACCCCTGGATCTGGGCCAGCCCTTGGTCAATGTAGGGCAGAGGCCATCGGGAAGTATGGACCCGTTTGTTGAGCTCCCTAAGGTCGGCACAGAGTCTCCACTGGCCATTTGGCTTCAATATTCCCAGCACCAGATTATTGAAGGTGCTGTGTACCGGACGGATTATTCCCCGGGACTCAAGGTTCTTTATTATTTCAGTAAGGGACTCCATGGATGCGAGAGGCAAGCGATATTGCTTCACAAACACTGGAGTCATTCCAGGGTCCGTGGGAATTGTTGTTGTGTGGATGTCCGTGCGACCACAGTCATATGAGTCTACCTCAAAGAGATCTTGGAAATCCAAGAAAACTTGTTTCAACTTTTGCTTCTATTCCAGAGTCACACAGGCATCAGCTAGGTTGACTCTCTCTTCCACCATCTGCCTGAAGCCTGGAAAGACTTCTGGTTTGGCTATCTCAGCGGCCTCCTCCAGCTGGGAGGAGAAGTCCCTGGTCAGAGTGCTGATTTGGACTGGAGGCTTCAGGTGGGAAAGGCAGCCCTCATTGACCTGGAAAATCTCCTCATCCCTCCTGAAGTCACAAGTCACATCTTCCTTACCATAAGGGCAAGAAGTGTACACCAGGAAGCTCCCCCCATGCCGGGTGAAAATCCTGTCTGGTGTTGTATTGTCATCACTGTCAATGTTAAAACAGTCCTTGGGGATTTGTCCTAACAGTTAATTTCCTTAATCAATGGAGAAATGTCAGTCATCAACCGCCATTCCAAGGATGGTGCCTGCGGCTAGAGTAATACTCTGTAAGTCGCTGTTATCCACCTCTATTGGAATGGTGTCATGTTCTATGTTGACTAATGGTGTTGGGTTTACCCCTAACCCTTGTTGTTGGAGAGAAGCATTTAGATGAATATACACATCAGGTTTTTTCAATTTTTGTCCTCTTTTAACTTTCACTTCCAGGGAGAATTGTCGGGTCCTTTCTGGGATGGTGACTTCCTCTTTAATCTGAATTTCAACTGCATAAAGTAGCAATTGAGCTGACCTAAATGCTTTTTCTGAATCATAAAAGCCCATGGGATTATCCGCTAATCGGGACCAAGCTTTGAAGTTTATTAGGTCTAAACTCATGGCAAAGCGATTGAGAATGTCACTGCCTAAGTAAAAGGCGGCAGTGACATCTCGCACGACCCAACAATTATGGACTATGCTCTTGTTGAAAATGGAGATTTTGAGCATACACCTGCTTGGCAGGAGTTGTTTGGAATTAGGTGCTTCCAGGTCCATTTCCCATTTGCCTATAAGTTTGAATGTGGGAATGGCTGGGTCTTTTGGGAGTTGTTGGAACGTGGCTTCGCTAATGAAGCTCTTACCGTTGTTCACACACACTCGAGCGAGAACAGAGCCCTTCCCATCATTTAACTGAACAGGGATGAACAACTGCTCTCCAATTTGCTGAATATCAGCCATGCTCTGAGCTGATTTCACCTCTTTCTGGACTATAGGAGTGGGAGTGTCTGATTGTGGATTGGTAAAGAATTTCAGAGTATTTCCTTCTAGTGTGGAATACCACCTTAAACTGGAAGGAAGGTTGATTTTCAGAAATAGAGAGGACCCCCCATCACCAGTCTGTTGTCCTACTGCTATTACTGGCACGTCTGGAATTTGGTTGTTCTGAAAGTGAAATTCTACTTGGTCAGATTTTTGTTCAAGCATGTGGCAGGTGCCGTTTAAACTATTATGGTTGACACTCTGTTTTAATTTTATTGGTCGGCTAGTCTGGGTCCAGAGGACCTTGTTTACACAATCTATTAGGGGTGACAACCTTCTCAGGAGGTCATTCCCTAGTAAACAAGGGGTGCCCTCTGGAGTTACTACTATGACCGGGTGTTTCACCTTGTGTCGCCCAATTTTAATGTCCAAGTCTGCAGTCCCCTCAACAGGAATTTCCTTCCCGTCAAAGTTCTGCAGATGTCCAGGAAGAGAGGTGAGAGGAATTCGGTAATTCTCCCCCCTTCCTGCATTTAGTTCATCAAAGGCCCTTTTGGACAGAAGGGTAGCTTGGGATCCAGGGTCCACCAGCGCCAACATTGTACCCTGCCCCTGTACTTGTACCGGGGCATAGTATCTTCCCTCCTTCTCCTCAAGGGGGCACAGATAATGCACATTTTTGGACAACTGGTATGCTAATTTTCTGGTTTTGGACTTTGCTAGCGAAGAGATTTGGGCAGAATTTTGTGGAGAGCCTGTGGAATCTGAAAGAAAAAGTTGGCAACTGGAAATGGTTTCGGGTTCTGGGCTGCCCTCCCATTTAGGTTTGACCCATGGGATTTTGGTATTGTTGGTTCTGGGATAGAATGATGGGCGGCGACAGCTCAATCCCCACATCTACCCAGCCTGTTGATTCGGTTTTAGGATCCCCAGGTTCTGGTTCTGGGCCGCCCCTGCCTTTTGGGAGGCAGTCACCAGGATGGGTTTGAACCAGGGGTTTTTGGTTTTGTTGTTTCTGGGATAGGATGATGGGCGGCGACAGCTCAATCCCCACATCCACCCAGTCTGGATTGGAATCTCTTGGGACCATTTTTCCTTGGGAGGAGTTCCCCCATCTCTGAAGGAGAAGATCCTTTTCCCAGGATCCTCTGAGGATCCCTCTCCCTCAAACTGGAAGACCTGTACCTCCTCCACAAAGTGGGACTGTTTGGGTACTTTGTTTCTCCTACCCCCCCTCTGCTCCTTGGGAGGCAGACTTTCAGGGGAAGGAGATTTTGTTTCCGGTTCCTGGTTTTCCAGGGGCGGTTTACAAGTTGGGAAGGAAGCTTCCTCCAAGGCTTTACACCCTTCTTCCCCTTGTGCCTCCTCCCTGGGAACCAGTGGGTTATCGGGGTGCTTCCCCCGTCATTGTTCTGGAGCACCAGGACCAGAGTTTGGGGCATTCTGCGGTGGCATGCTCATCTGAGGGTTCTGTTGAGCCCTCAGTATGTGACCCAGATCGCGTGCCATATTTTGGACCTGGCGCTCAAGTTGTGAAACCCGCTCAGGCTGATACGGGGCTCTATTTTCTCCCCTGGGCTGATCCCGGGAAGGGTAGCTATCCCTTCTCTGGTAATACCCCGGATTGGGAAGATTTGGGTACCCCTCCACCCTTGGCCTCCCCTCTCCCGGATTAGGTTGTCTGGGCTCAGGGAATTGGGGAAAGAAGAATGGATGGTTTTGGGGTTGGAAATTGGGTGGATACCTGGGGAAAAAGTTCTGCCCAGGATTTGGTGAATTTCTGCCCTCTGGGGGAAGTTAGGAGGGAAGTTCCCCAGGTTAGGCGCTTGGCTGGATTCCCCCCCTTGGGCTGGAGGAGTCCACACATAACCCAGGATGGGTCGGTTTCCCTTGTAGCAGGGACTTACATAATCAGGGGAGCGAGGGACCCCATTTGTGGGATTACCTCCTCGAATCACTGTCTGTGACTGGCCCGAGGGCCTTCTGGGCTGTGAACTATTTGGCGCAGGCAGGTTTTTAGGCCCCCCATCTCCAAATCTAAAACGGGGGCAACCTTTACCTCTGCCACCTTGGCAGCAGCAGGGGTGCTGTTGGTTTTGGGGTTTTTCTGCGGATTACTTTTATTTTCTATGGGCTTCTGCACCTCATAGATCCGAGTGGCTTGCTCAATGACCCAGTCTAAAGATCTTTTCTCGTGAAAATCTCTCACGAGCTGGGTCATTATGTACTTGGGAAGAGCATGGAAAAATGTGTTGATGAATTCTCTGCTGTCCGTGCGCACCCTTCCGGTGGTCTGTGCAAAGGCACGCTTCAATTCTTGCACAAATTCTTGTGGGGCCTGATCCTCCCCACATTGCAAATTGTAGGCTGCCTCGCGAGCCACTTGGGGATTTCTATGTACAGAAAAATGTTTCAAGATGGCCGCCCTATATGTGGACCATCTTGAATGGTTTTGGTCCTCCAGCCCCGCAAAGAAACTGGAGTATTCAGGGGAGAATGTCCATTTGACGTACTGGATGCAGCTACTGCTGTCCTTCAAATGGAAAGTCTCCATCATTTGCTCATAGAGCTCCAAGTGTTCCCAAACAGAATACTTGGCGTTCTTATGATAAGGCGTGATGACACTCCTGATTGCTTAATCTGTTTTAAGGGGTCCTTAAGCAAGGCCCTTTTCACCTTATTGGCCTTTTTGGTTCGGGCAACCCTGGTCCATTCATCCTCTGATTCAGAAGCACTGCTCCCAGAGGTGCCTGTCTGATCTTCCAGGTTTTCCCGGATTCTGCAAGCCTGGGAATAGCTGGCAGAATGTGGGGACCTGGTCTCCTGTGTCCTGTGACGCTCAAAGGAGTCTTCAGATCCCTCCTTGCTACCAGGATTTGATGGGTACCCCCCCACTGACCTAACTGGGCAGAGGTTTTCAGGATGCCCTTAGTGGGCCTACTCTCCTGGGGTTCCCCACTAAATTGCACTGTACTTAGGTGCCCACAACCGGATGCCCGCCCATCCATTCCTGGGTGGTACTGGCCTATGAGCCCCATCCTTTTGGCCGGATGGTAATCTGCCATCCCTATGGCCCTGTGCTCATGTGCGCCATGGGACATGGGGGTGGCAGAGTCCAGGGACTGGGAGAGATGAAGGCCTCTGGTACCAGGGCTCCTGAGGTTATGCTCAGGCATTTCCCTTTCCCAGCGAACCTCATCTCTATCAGCCCCTGCTCCCTGTTGCAATGCAAGAGCCTGCGCTTTCTGTTCCTCAGTTAAGGCCTTACTAGACTCTATCAGTCTCTCCTGCATGGCTACCTGTTGCTGGAGCCTATCATTGTGCTGGCAGAGAGCCTCATTTTCTCTCTGTGCCTCCTGATTTGTCCTGGAGTACTGGGCCAGTCTCTGCTGCAGGAGTGTTACCTCCTGAGTTCCATCCCTACTGGCCTGCTCCTTTCTTGCCAGAGCCTCCTCCACCCTCCTGGTGTGATCTAGCAAGCCCTAATGCTCTTTTTGGAGGTCACCCAGCCCCTGGAGGGCCAAGTGATTTTCTTCAATTTTTCTTTTTAAATGGCAGACTTCCTGGCCTAAGGTATCCCATTTCTGACCAAGAGCCTGCATTTGTGACGCCAGGTCGTCCCTCTGCCTTTGAAAGGCACCAGCTTTCTGGAGTTCTTCATCAAACTCTGCCTGGGTATCCAGGTCTTTCAAAATCAATGTATTGCTTTCCTCTTTCTCTCTGTCTAGTTGGATTTTCAGGGTGGCTACCTGCTCTGTGCATGACCTGTTGAAATTGATCTGTTGCTCCAGCTTTTTCTGGCTCTGCAGTAAGGAGTCCAAACTGTCTTGGTGCTCCTTCTGCAAAGCCAGAATTCTGGTATCCTGGTCTGTCTTTTCCTGTTGCAGTATATCCATGTCCTCTTTTATTTTAATGATATACTGCCTACTATCATTTTCTGACTCCTGGCTCCTCTGTAGCCTCTGCTCAGAAGAGACCAGGTCAGATTGGGCCTTCTCTAATGCCAACAGTTGCCTACTTGCCAGATCTTGGCCTTCGGCACATTTGTCCTGCATGGCTCCCATATATAGATACAAATATGCCGCTATCCTAACCATCTTGTCGTGTTCACCTTTAGCTTTAGGAGCCATGTACAGTTCGCTCAGGGCCACATGTAAGGGGCCCTGATCTCTCCAGATATCTAACCCAGTTGCAGTGACCTGTTTTGTGATTGCCTGCAACCACGCATCCTGGCCCTGCTCAGTCCATTCACCTCTCACAAATAGCTTATGTAAGAAGTGCTCTCTGGCTATTTTGATGTCTACCAGTGTCATAATTCTGGAAATTGAGTTCCTTCCTGACTTACAGAAGTTTGTATTTTATTTTGCAAAACAGACCGTTTCCTTAGAGCGTTCCTTTGAGGGGTGCTTTCACAGTGTAAAACAGCGTGGTGATCTAACCGGATATGTGTATCCGGTCAGTCGGCACACTGTATTAAGCTGCACAAGTGGTAATTCTAACCCAGAATATCCCGGTTCCGAGCCCCCACTTTGTATGCGGATTCAATTCAACACTACAGCTAAGTCAATGCCTAGTCTGGGATGCTGAGGGAAACCCTTATTGATATATTTTTATGTCCAGTTCGTTTACTCTGGATGACAACCCTTATATAACACCCCTCTCTTAGAATCCCCCTGACCCCACTGAGCCAAGAAGTAGGTTTGTTTTGCAAATTAAAAGGTTTATTTGAAAATTAAACAATATATATCTATCACAGTTTTATAGTAAATTAATATTTGATAGCACACTTGTGAGGATGATAGTGATCAACAATGGATAATGTTACAGTGGTACACTCTTTTTGATGGCTTAGAAGTGATACAGCGAGGATAAAGTAGCTGAGAATGCTTTTATGGCTTCAAGGACAATGCAATGATGAATGAAAATGCAGTACAGGAAATAAACTTGATATGACTTCAACAAAAGACAATGTAATCACTTTTCTTTGACAATTCACCCCCCCTTTATGCAAGGTAAAGAGATGAAAGGAAAACACACAGTTCTCAGGAATGCAATCAAATATAATTCAGTTCCCACCTAGCAAGCTTAGAGGAAAACAGGTAGGAGTTTTAAACACAGGCCCAAAATGCTTTGAATGTGATTGCAATTAAGTGAAAAATATGCTAAAAATACTTTTAATTCCCTCTAGAGGTTCAGGGTGGGTGACAGCTACTTTGTATTAGTTCAGGATCACTTTAGCAATGCTCTATGAATGATTGTCAGGTTGCAAACGAAGTTCAGCAAAGGAAGCAAGGACAAATCTTTTTACATGTGGCTGGAATTAAGCAAAATGTCAAATTGCGGAAAATTTAGTCACGTTCGTCGAGCGCAATTACAGAGGCACTATAAGGGCTAGCACATCGGTTTTAGGTCCGTTGGAAAGCTTAGAATATTAGCTTTAAGTTGACAGTTAAAACTTGTTCCTAGCACAAACGATTCTGGAGATACGGCCGATTTAGTAAAGGTAGTTTTTCGGATTTTAAATTTTAAAGCTCAGAATGACAGATGACAGTTTTCAGTTTTAAAGATGACAGAATGACACGATTCTAGGAGGCAGTTCTAATAGGCTAAAATAGTTTGGATTAGATTATTTTAAACTAAGAGATTGGTTTTGGCACAGTGCTAGCTGGGTACTCACACTAGATTTGGGACAGGAATGCGACTTCATCACCGATCGGGTCAGGATTGGCTGGACTTCTGCAAGCGGTTCTTCACAGCGATCTGGTCTCTGGGTCTCCGGTTCTGCTATCGGTTCTGCTAGCGGTTCCGGATACAGCGGTCTCTGGTTCTGCGGGTCTGGATCATGTGTATTCTTTGCAAGCAGCAAACCGCACAGCCCGGCGGTTGAATAGTTTGCAAATGATTTCTGAGGCCTGCTGAAGAGAACTCAGCTTGTGGGTTAGCCTCTCTGCTACAAGTTCTGAAGTAAAGTTCTGGATCCCTGGAGTTCTGGATTTGAAGTCTGGAGTCTCCCGGCAAAGCGTCCCGCAAGAAAGTGGAAAGTGAATGTGCCTACCTGGGTTCCAGTGGCTCTTTTTATGTGTTTTGAAAATGGGTGTGTGCCTGGGCCGAGCTAAGCCTGCCCCTCTCACTTATCATTGGCCAAGCTTTCCTCTCTCCCTTGATTGGGGGAAAGAAATGGAGTATCAGAGTGATGCTGTAGGTTTTATGGTCAGAGGAACCTCCCCTTGTCAAATTGCACACAAATCTATTTCTGACCCAAATACATATTTATCTATGTACCATTTTTCCAATATTATAGGTCCAGTTAACATATTTTCTGTAGCACCAAACCATCCGATCCCTGTCTTTGTACGATGTCGTGTCCACTTATGACCGAATTCTCCCCTTTTCATCCAGATAACGACCTCTAAACCTTTCCAGATTTTACACAAATGTGCACTAGGGATATGGGTTTCAGATGATAAAGTGTCAGATTTTTAACATGCATACATTTGGAGTAACAACCTTTTTTTCCACTACTATCCCCAAGAACATACCACAGGGTCCTAACACCTCTTAAAATGTGCACAGAAAAATCCCAAGAATGATGATGTTATTTATATAATTTTGACAAGTCCGCACTGTGAATTATCCATCTTTTTAAAATCATGCTCGGCCCCAAAGGGGTGTGATTTTCCAAAGCACATGGTGGAATTTCTGGTTTATCCACTTCCCCCTTCACAGGCACTGCCCCTCCCAGTTTCTCCCAAGAGAAAGCCATTTACGACCCCCCTAATATAACATTTGCCTGAGCCAGGGACAGTGCTTTGTTTAGTTTCCTGTAGTCCCCAGGTGCCACTCCCCTAATTCAATCAGAGAGGTGTCATCTCCTTTTGGCAGGGGCAGCAGGATGCAGCCAGGCCTGGGAACACAGCTGCTGAATTCCCTCTCCTGTCGGGGGTAGTTGTCAGGCAGAATCCACTCTCTTCAAGGCAGGCTTCAGCTAAATTTCACTTTAGTTCCCAGTTTTCTACATTCAAATCACACTGACAATTTTTATACATGCAGCTACAACGCTGATTCTAAGTTCAAAACTATGACATTTCAACAGTTGCAAACTATGTTACACTCAAAAGTAGGTCACTCATTTATTTTAAACATTTCGAGTTTAGTGGCTTTCTGTCCATTTAACTTAAGCTGCTGACATCCACAGCTCAGCCAGTTTTGTTATAAACATTGTTTTGGGCTCTTCATCTTTCCAGATTTAGTATGCACGCAAGAATACATTCTGACAAATATCTGCTGGTGTTCATTGAGATTTTTGAACAGAACCACCTTTCTTTGCACTGGTGGGTGGCAGATTAGGTGACCATTTTGGTGTGCGCAAACTGCGCAGTTCTCCTGGATTCTGGCGTGAATGTGGGCGGCGAAAGCTCATCCCCACACGTACCCATTCTATTGATTTAGTTTGTTCTGGAATAGAATAATGGGCGGCAACAGCTCATCCCCACGTCTACCCAGTCTATTGATTCAACATGGGTCAAAACCCTTGACAAAAGGTAGTTGCTACACAACTTGTCACCAGAAAAGAACTCCACCTCCCAAATGACTATCGGTCAGGGTTCCGTCCAAAGTGTAGCATCGAGACAGCCACCATCCAGGTGGTGGATAATGCTCTACAAATCATGGATAAGAGTGACTCATGCCTCCTCGTCTTCCTTGACTACATTCAACACTGTCAACCACCACATTCTTCCCTCCCTACTTGCTGACAGGATGGGATTCTCTGTCACTTTCCTGAATTGGTTTACCTCCTACCTCTCAGGCAGACATCAGGCTGTCCCGAGGAACTTGTTGTATTCTAATGAATTTAGGTCTCCTGCAGAGACCCCCAGGGATCCATCATCTCACTGGGTGTGCAGTGTTGTTGGTGAGAAGTAGGAATTCCGCATTGGAGGGGTTGAGGTTGAAGTATGCACTGGACATCCAAGACTGGATCGGCGAGAGTCAGGTTTTGAGCTTATGGATGTCCTTGAAGTCAGTCTAGAGGTATAGCTGTGTGTCGTTGGCAGATTGGTGGATGTGGATGTGTGTGGCTAGGAGGGCTCCTAGCTGCTCCATGTACATATTGGAGATCACTGGCAAGAGGATGAAACCCTCTGGGACTCCACAGGTGGCGGCTAGCATTGGCCATCTAGAGGAGTCCATCTGAACAAACTGCTGGCAGTTGGCAAGGTAGGACTTGAACCAGCATAGGACAAGGTTGTTATGATATGATACGATATGACATGTATAATGCACCGATACACAAGTGTTTCAGGGCACGATCCCCATGTTGATCCCCATGCGCCGATGTAGGGTGTCCGTAAGCACCTAGTGGTCTACTGTGCCGAAAGCGGCTCAGAGGTCGAGTAGAATCAGGAGTCAAGGATTGGCCATCATCAGGGATGTGGAGGGCGTTGTTGACCACTTGTATGGTTGCTGTCTCGTGCTGCATCTGGGTCTGAACCCAGATTGGTAAGTTTGGAGGCAATTGTTGTGGTTTATTTGTTGCTGCAGTTGTGCGGCTACCACTTTTTCAATGATCTTACCTCGGAAGGGAAGATGGGTGATGAGGCGATAATGTTTCTGTAGTAGAGGCAGGATTTGTCCAGTTTTTAGGGTTGATGGGAAGGTGTCTTGAGTTAGGGAGCTGTTGATGATCTCTAGGTAGGGAAGGAGAGCTTCTGTGGGGAGGCTCTTGAGGATAGATGCTGGTAGGATGTTGTCTGTATACAATGTGGCTTTGAGGGTGACCAGGGTATCTACCAGTCCTCTGTCAAGAAGGACTGCAAAACAACATCCTGGCTCTTCGCGGAATTTAGTTTTCAAGAGATTTAACCAGTCATCAACGATTTGAGTCGGAGGAGGGGCACCATCATCGAACGGCCAATCGGGAACCTGGATTCCTTCCTTTTCAACGGGCGCCTTATCATAGGTGGACTCGCAGACCCGCCCAGGAGTGGTCACGCCATACTTCTTCAGCTCCTCCTCCTTCAGATATTGTCCAGGGTGTGGAGATTTTGTGAGGAGGGACGTGAGGTGTGTCTGTGGATGCAGAGATGGTGTTTATGTGCTGGCGAATCTTGCTGATTTTGTCAATGAAGAAGGTGTTGTTGGCAATGCATTTTTCGATGGAGTGTGGTATGGCAGGGATGGGTAGCGGGTTGACGTATTGCTTGACCTCTTTGGAGAGGGCTCTGCTTTTGTTGATGGCTTCTGCTATGGTGCTTTGATCATAGGAGGCCTTGGTTGTGTTGATGAGTTGTTGGCGGGTTGCTCATCCGGAAAGAGAGGATCTGCAAACAATCATTTCTTTCCATGCACCCAGCCTCTGAAACTCAATCCAGGTGTCAGCTTGGAATGCCTCCATTATTCTCCAATTTCCCAAATCTTTCAAAACATGGCTCTTTCAACAACACCTGACCAAGGACAAATTCCAATGGACGCACATACCGATGCACAGACATCACAATCCTGCGCTACTGTTAAAAGATGCCAGCCCAAATGCCGGCTTTCCACACTCTGTAAAGTGCTCTGCTGCTCTTGAACTAGGGCCTCTCATTAAACAATAAAATAAAAAATGAAATAAAAATGTCACACCAAGTCTCTTTTAATCTCTGCCAAATTAATTATAGGGCATGTAGAATAAAATATATTGGTCTCTTAGGGATTTAAAACAACCGTTCTATACAGGAAGATTTATTTGATCATGTCATGGACCAACTCAAACCCCTATACACACAGACAGGTCCTCTCAGCTACCAAGTCTTGCAGCTAGTTGCTTACAGAAATAAGTCAAATATAATTACATTAAGTATACATTAATCATAAGTTAAATGTTTTGTTTAACCTATAGTTATAGGACATTAAAAAAGGGAGTATAGAGAAGGATTCAACTCTGCTCCCTTTTTAGAAAGGAGTGTTAACATCTATAACTACAGAACCATGCATGGCCATGTAGTTCCCAAAAGGATACTTAAACTTAAGCACAGCATGGCAAGTAACCATAAGTCTTCATATTTCACCAGCCAAAACCTTTGACATGTTGTGATTTACCTTTAGTCCACACTGTGCAGACTGAGTGGAAAGGTGCAGTTAGTTTTTCTGTAGTTCTATCAGCAATAAGGGAAAACAATAATTTTGACAGAGATTGCTCGATGATCCAAAGGGTCCCATATTGAGACAAAGGGTGCTTCGCATGTTGTACGATATTACAGATGATGATTAAAAATACTACTAGATTTTCTATGAACATTTTTTAAATGGAAATAACTGCAACTACAGTTCAATCAGCACGCCCTGAAGGTAGCTAAGTTTGAACGACAGGTAAAGAGCCTTTAGGAGAGTATGCTCAAACACTGAGAAGTTAAGGGATAACAATGTGCAACTTGATCGGAAACTAGACCAATGTAATGTGCTCTTAAGTCAAATTCCTCTTTTCCACTGATCTAAAACCACAAAGGTGTGCACTGCTGACAGATGTGCTTAAAATAAAGGCTAGCTATATGATACTGAAATGACATACAGAGTGGTAAAAACATTTTAACCTAAGTTCATAAAACAGATTTTGGACATCATTACGCAAATAAAAGTCAGAAACCTAATACGGAAGAAGCCTTTAAAAATAAACCATAGCAACTTTGTTACAATTACAAATTGGTGTGATAACAAAAGGAACCTTATTTTACGAGGCAATGAAAATTGCAGCAGGAAATGAAAATGCAAACCAATTTTAAACTCCCAGCACCTATAAGAATCCACTGAACAACACAAGCATAAACGTCTTCCCCAGACAAAGCCTTACACACTTTTTAAAGGATTTCCCTCCAAATGAATTGGCAGAAACTCCTAACCAAATGTGCAAAGGGTGTTGGTTGATATGGTTTAATGTTCCTATTTACTGCATTACATTATAGTTAAGTATCATTGAGTTTACGTTCGTAGGTTGGGTGCAAGAAAGAAGGTGATGTGTGGTCACATTGGGTCAGATGATTGAGACAGATGATTGGATCAACGGCATGCCTGCTTACTGGTAATCTTTGTTACTACTTCCTCAAAATACCATCCTTTATTACTAAACCCCATTTTTGTAATTTATCCATGGAGAAAAGACGTCCCTGCTGTTAAAGATACTAAAATGCAGAAAAGACCCTGTGTTCAAAGCCAGTGGGATTGTCCACCACCTGGCATGCAGTATACTGATCCGATGAAACTGGGGATTTACTAACCTTAGTCCTCAGTGCTTAAGTGCTAGGCCTATCCTGTGATACAAATATACTTAGATAGCAGAGAGTGGTAATCAGAGCTCAGGATTAGGTTAAACAATTGATACAGAGCATTAGTATAATGATGAGATCCCAACAGGGGAATCCTAATTTGAAGACTCCTAGAAATATGTGCAAGCTGAATCTACTATGCGGAGTGGACAATGGCAGGAGTAAAATATTGACAAGGTGAAACATTTGGCAAAAGCACAATGGAGCTCTTGAGCATACTCCCTAGGAGATTAATCATCAGCCCATATTAAGATATGGGCTCTCATGGAGGTTTCTTAGTGTTATCTGTGTGTTAAGAATTATTTTAAAATGTTTGGTGTGATAGAGGAAAGCTTATAGTGGTTTTGTTCTTCCAGTTTGGCAAAGAAACTACAACATTCTTTTTAAAAAAGTCTATATGATTTGAGTTGTTTTTCAACTAAATGGTACCATCATCTATTCATATTCATTGTTCCCAAAAACAATATTTAGGTTTTTTTGACAAGGGGTTATAAATCATGTTATTTTTTTTTTTTTTATTTTTTTTTTTATTGTTTTATCAAAATATGATTTTACAATTTTACACTTTTTGTAGTTGACTGCAAAGGATGATCAGAGAGAGACATGTTTATGTTTTGCTATTCATTGTTCGCATTTAGTAACTTTGCATCGATGTATTCTAGCATTTTTGCAGTTGCTATTTGCCACGTTGTTTTGTCTCCCCCAATAAGTCTGCACCACCACAGTTGCTCTTCTGGCAGTGCGCTGAAACCTGATATCATTGGCAGATAGCACTGTCTGAGTGCTGCGGTCGCTGTGCATGTCATGAGTAAGTGTCTTATTGTCTCCGTTGGGGGTTGTGTGTCGTTGGAGCAGAATCTGCAGATGTTTGACTGTGTTTGTCCTCGTATGTGTCTTATTTCGTTTGTTTTGAATAGGTTGAGCCTAGCGCGTAGGATTAAGATCTGAGCTTGCCTGTTTGGAAATTGCTTTATATAGTTTTGTAGTTCATTTCTTTTTGCAGTGAAACTTGGTAGGTGAGCGATGAGTTTTAACATCGAGGTGTCATCGATTGTTTTGGCCCAGTCTAAGTCTTTTATCTTCTTCAGCACTTTGCATGGATTTGTGATAAGTTCATCTTCATCTGAGTTGATTGTCTCTAATACTTTTTGATTTTGCCTTTGCCAGTTGGTTATCATGTTGCACGTGTTGTCATTCATTTCTTGTTTAATGATGCTGAAGATTTTGTTTTTGCTGTCCATTCTGCATTTGCGGTATAGCATGACTCCATTACAGGTAGCGGCGCATTCTAGGGATTGTAAACTAAGTTCGCGTCGTATTGCTGTACCTGGAGTCGAATTCGGTAGCTTGAGAACTTTGCGCCAAAAGTGAGCTTCTAGTTTACACCAGACTTTCTGTGGAATCATTGGCATGGCTTCACTGCCGTATATGATGGTTGGTACGACTTTCATCTTGTAAAAGTTTATTATTGGTTTCAGGGAGAATTTTCCAAATTTGCTGTTGATTTTTTTTGCTTGCGCTGTTAGTTTATTCATTTTTGTGTGTAATTCCTGCTGCATTGTGGTCTCATGGTGAGAACTGTCCATGTGGACTCCTAGGTATTTATAGTTTGAGACCACTTCGATTTTGGTTTTACCCAAATGCCATTGAAAGTTTTCCTTTCTTGGATGGGATTGGAAAATCATGATTTTTGTTTTATTAATATTGATTTCCAGGTGATTGCTATTGGCGTAGATTAGAAGGGCATCAAGTTTACGCTGGAGGCCAATTTGGGTTTGGTCAAAAATCGTTAGGTCGTCAGCGTAGAGTAGGTGTCCAATTTGTGTTTTACCTAATGTTGGTGGGAAGACTCGTGTTGGACTTTTCATATTTTGAATGTCACCTATATAGGTGATAAAGAGTGCTGATGCTAATGGGCAACCTTGTTTGACTCCTCGCGTGGTGTTTATTTCGGATGATAGGTCACCTTCACGGCTGAGTCTGACTCTTATGGATGTTTCCTGGTGCAGAGCTTGGATTGGCTCTAACAGAGCGTGGGGACATTTCCATGCTTCAAGTTTGTTCCACAGGAGAGATCTTTCAACTCTGTCGAACGCTTGTGAAAAGTCAATATAAGCAGCAAATAGACGGTGCTTCTTTTCTAGGGTTTTTGCTTTTAATATACTGCACACTAGTATGTTGCATGTTGTACCTGTGTGTTTCTTGAACCCCGTTTGCATTTCGTCATTACATTCTGCAGAGGCCGCCCATCTTTGGAATCTCGTCAAGAGTAGTGAGGCATATACTTTCCCCATGACATTTAGTAGAGCGATAGGTCGGAAGTTTGTTGGATCCGTGAGACTACCTTTTTTGTAGATTGGTACCACAATTGCTTTGGACCAGGATTGTGGTAGTGATCTCGTTTCGTTGCATCGCTTAAAGATGACGCTTAGCAAGGTGGCCCATTCCTCTGGATGGTTTTTTAGTTCTGCATTACTGATGCCATCTGGGCCTGGCGCACGAGAGTTTTTCAATTTGTTGATGATATCGATGATGTCTTCTTTTTTGTCTAAGTTCAACCATTGTTCACCTGTTGGTTGTTGTGCCTGTGGTTTTGTGTTTAGATCGGATTTGAAGACTTTGCTGAAATGACTTTCCCATGTGTATTGACTGATATTATTTAGAATTTGATTATCCTGGGATTGTTCAACGTTGTGTATTAAGGACCAGAAGTTCCTGCTATTGTTGTTGATGAGCGCTTTTGTTATTTGTTCGGCGTCCTCTTGGTACAAATTGTGTCTATATGATCTTACCCAGGCTTTGTATTTTGTTTTGATATTTTCCATCTCTGATATGCCATTTGTGGGCGTTTGCTTGGAGGCTGTTCGAAGGAGTCTTCTGTATTCACGTCTTTTATCAATTAGAACTTTGTTGTATACGTGCCTTGGATTTTTGTTTGTTGCATTTCTTTTTCTTTTTGTTGATTGTATGTACGGCAGCAGTAGGGGTTGGTAGTCGATACTGAGGCATGTCGCTGATGTGGTAATGGCCTTGTATTTTGCTGTGATTTTGAGAATTTCAGCACTGCTTAATTTAATTCTGGTGCCTTTCGCGTTTGCCTCAATTTGTATGTTCATTTGACAGTTTTTGTTTGTTTTGAGGTTCCATGCAGTTTCTAGCAAGTTGTGGTCACTTGTTGGAGTGTGCCGTACTTTGAAAAATTGTAGGCGTTGCAACATGGATTTAGATACATAGATATAATCGATCGTGGAGGCTGAGGATGCTCTCTGCCAGGTTGCTATTCTATCTATTTCTATGAACACTTCATCCAAGTTGTGTAGCTCATTCGAATCGGTGAACTTTCGCCAGATTGTGCCACGGTATACAGACGCCTTTTGTGATTCCGTTGCGTTCGTGTTAATTTTTTGGGTGACATTTAGATCTCCGCATATCAGGATGTTTTCTATGTCGTGCTCGGTTCTTATTGCGTCAATTGTTGTTTCACAAAGGTTTATGAATTTTTTTGTAGTGATTGCAGCTGGATTCCAATAAAGGTTTATTATCGCCAGTTTTGAAAAATCTGTCTTATGATTTGCGTTGCTTTGCCAGGCAATTTCTACTGCCAAGATTGATTGATTTGCAATCATCGTTTGTACAATGGAGGCTCCATAACCGTTTCGGCAGGCTATTAGTAGACCTGAAGTTGGACGTCCTTTGGATCCTCTTGCAGCAGGGGATAGAATGATTTGATAACCTTCTAGTGTAGGAGTTTGCTGCAACCAAGTTTCCTGTAGACAAATTATATGGAATTCTCCAAGATTGGGGCCTCCCGGAGCAGTCAGATGTGCATGACCTCGTGTGTTCCATGAACATAACTTGATGTCGCTGTTGATTTCTGTTGGTTCGTTGCATGTGACTGCTTCCGCTGTCTTGAGTGGCTATTGTTTACGATGTAGGTTTAAAGCTTGTTGTAACCAGGCCCAGATTCCTGTTTTGGTGCTTGTGTTTGGACTTTGTTTGTGTTGAGCAGTGGGTGTTGAGCCGACTCTTTGCGTACAAGTTATTTTTGTGGTACCATCTATAGTTAATTTCTGTTGTTGCGTTGCCGTATTTTCTTTCTTCGTTGTTTTGTTGTGTACTGAGTCATTCTTGGTTTTGTAGTGCTCATTTTTGCTCTTATCATGATGTGATCTCTGATTTTTTTTGATGTTTCGAATTCCATTATTACTTTGTGGTCTTTCTGAGGGTAATCCTCTGTGTCTTTTGTGACATGCTTCTCATGTTTCGTGGTTAAGGGTTTGCTTTCTGTGGCATCGGTCTCTCTGATCTTAATTGATTCAATGCGTTCTTCGTGTCTATGAGTTGTGAGATCTTCCACGTGGTAACCAGAATTGTAGATATCTCTTTTGTTGTCTAGAATTTTTTTGAATGTTGTTAACGACGTTAAATGCAGTATTGTAGCTGCCCCATGTTGCGTGTGCCATGGTTCGACAATTTTCAAGTTGTCTGTGTGAAGTCTCTGCAAGCCTTTAACTTGACGTAATATTTTTAAGACCGTTCTCCGATTTAAAATGATCTCTTCTTTTATGCAACTTCGTTGGGTCAGTCTGATGAAATATCTTGAGACATTTTTCGTGGAATATAACTCGTCGTTTTCTTCAGTTTCTGTATTTCTTGTTTTCGAAGCATGAGATGCTCGTTTATTTGTCTCGTTCTGTTGTTTAGTTCTTGAGCTTGGATTGTATTTGGTGTTATTGTTAGATCTTCTTACTTCGTAATCTCGTTTCTTGGGTGTTTCTTCGTACACCTTTGACTTTCGTTTTTTGTCCACTTGAAGTTCTTGTGTTTTGTTTTGTACTTGTGAAGTGGTTATTGGCTCTCTGTCCATTTTCTTATTCTTTTTTGTCGACAGTTCTTCTGATTTGTTTCTGATGTGAGTTGTTTTATCGGTGTTCTTGCTTTTGTTGATTTCTGTATGTTTGATTGTAGTATGTATTTGCTTGTGCTCTTTTTTGTTCTCACGGGATGCTGCATACTTTGTTAAACGATTTCGTTTTTGTTCTAAAGTTTCAAAGTCACATTCTTGCAGCATTTTCGCGTGATTTTTTTCTGTAGTTGTT
Source organism: Ambystoma mexicanum (assembly GCF_040938575.1). NCBI lineage: Eukaryota > Metazoa > Chordata > Amphibia > Caudata > Ambystomatidae > Ambystoma > Ambystoma mexicanum. The sequence goes on along the minus strand of NC_090933.1, from coordinate 1,151,285,218 downwards.
GTAGTTTTTTGTTTCAGTGATTGTGTTTGTTCTGCCTTTTGATTGACTGTGGTTGGTGTTATTGGTGAATCACTGATTTCATCCGAGTATGTGCTCAGATTCGTTAGGGGATCTGCTAAATTCAGTTTATCCTTGAAATTCTGGTTTTTAATTTGTTTGCTTTTGTTGTTTGTTACGCTTTCTGAGTTACTGTTTTCCCCTGTTGTGGTGGGCGTTGAGCTACTCGTGTTCCGTTTTGATGCTGCGACTGGTGCTATTGTTTCAAAACTTGGGTTCGATTCTTCTTCTATGTTCTGATTATTGGCGGTGGCTTTTGAGACATCCTTGTTGGTGCAGGTTGAGATTGTTTTTGGACCGTTATTCGGTTTGTCTTTTCGGCCAGTTGTTTCAAAGATGCCAAATGAGGGTGTTACAAGTCTGGTCTCGCATTTGTCATTAGCGTTTGCTTGATTTAGTACCAACATTACCGTTTGTTGTTTCATGGTCACATTATTTTTAATGTTTGTGATCTCGTTATTGTTTACTGAGTTTTGCTGTGTTTTTTCTTTATCAATTGTTTTTCTGTCAACTGTTAAGTCGATGATGGTCTCTGTTTGTGTTCCTACTTGATATGTGTTGATAGACTTGCTTGGTTGATTAGACAGTGTTTCATTTATCGTTTCTGTGCGGTTGATGATCGTGTCATTGCTACTTGACTCTATTGTACCTTTGTTGTTTGTGTGATTTTCCTTTGCTGTGATGTAACCTTCCAAGTATACTATTTTTGTCAGCAACATTGCTAGGATAACTTGTTGATCTTTTACTGCGTCATTCATGGTCTCATATAATTTGCAGAAGGGATTGAGTGCAATAGTTATGACAGACATAATTCCTTGTAGGTCCGTTTTTTTTGAGGATGCTTCTTGTACTGCGTTTGGCGTTTGTGGGCATGAGGTTCTGCCTGACTGATGTTCAAATTCGCTATGGCTTCTCCTAGGTGTTCGTGGATGATAAGAACCTCTTGCTTCCGTTTGTATTATTTTTTCTGTCGGAAAGATCCATTGAGGTCGATCTTTTGTTTTATCCCCTTGCATGTCCAGTTCCGCTGTCTTTAAATGTTTATTTAGTTCTTTTGTTTCTGTTGCATGATGACTGGTTGAGCGTGGGCTGAGACTTTGACTGGATGCAGCTCGTAATGGGGATACTTCTAACACAGAGGTCTGAGGTGGATTTTCTTGTTCTTGTGTTTTTGCTATGACCGCAATGGCCTTTTGAGGCTCTTTAAGTTCGTTATTGCTTCGAGTCGGTTGTTCATCGCTTGTCGCGCTCTCTTGGTCTGTGTTAAACGATGTTGAGTACACACCTTCTGTGGTGTCTTGATAAGGTGCGTTTTTTCTATTAGGTGTGTCTTCGTCTATACTCATAGAGGGGCTGATTTTTGCCATTTGACCTGTTGCATTCTCGTTATTTGCGTTTGTTTTTTTATCGTCCTTGACAGTTGAGTCTGTTGATGTACTTCTTTGAACTGCAGTTTTGTCTGCTTGTGGCGATCCAGCTTCAGGTGTGAGGTCCATTCTTCGTTGTTTTGCGTGTGGTATATTTTCGCTTATGGCTGTTAACATTTCTGCATCAGAAATTTCCATGAAGTTTCGTGATTTCTTCAGTAGCTGGAGTTCAAAAAAGTCAGTCAGCATTCGCATAGTATTTGTTTTTTTTGATTTCGCGATGCTTGTGCTTTTGCTCATCCGCTCTTTCATAGTGAGTGATGCGTTCTTAATTGATCGATTCACTTTGGATCTAGCATGCATATTTGATTTAGTATTCTTTTGATTGGTTAGTTTGTGCAAACTTGATTGTCCGAATGTGGTTTCGCAACTGTCTCTGTTTCTTTTTTTCATGTTTCGCTCTGATGTTGGTGCGCTTTCTACGCCATTCGTTTCTGGTGGAGCGTGTTCCGTACCCTTTATACTTTCCTGGAGGTTTTCTTCGTTGTTTGCAGCGTGCACTAGGACTCTTACTTGTTGATGGGTCTTCAATGATAATTGGTCATGAGTCTGTTTTTCAGATTTTTTCTCTTTCTGTCTATACGGTTCACAGCTCTCTATTTCGATTGCGGGTTGTGTGTTCTTCATGTGCGCACGATCTTCATCCTCTGACGGCAGATCAAAGGTGACTGTAGACAATCCAGAGTTGGTAGAGCTTGATTGCGGCGTTTCTTCGACGTCTTTATTTTGAGGGCGTTCGTCTGTTCCCTCACTTTGCTCCAGGCTCTCTTCATGCATACACTCCGACCCCCCTCCGGGGGTTGGTAGTGTAGTTTGCTTGGGAGTGCCGAGTTGTGGGGATGCAGACTTTTTGCCGTCCTTGCCTTCTTTGCTCTCTTCGGTTTCCAGATGTTTGTGATTTTGGACGCTGGTTATTGTTTCCTCATTCATCGTAATTTCAACGATTGTAATGGGGGTCTGCGCAGGCTTGTGGTTTCTTTCTAGATTGACTGTCCGCGGGCCGGTGTGCTCGCAACTCGTTTGTATGAGGGATATTACTGATGCATCGGTGACTTCAGGGGGAGCGTCGTTCTTCTTTGTCGATCTATTTCTCTCGTCTCTTTCAATGGCTGCACCGGTTCTGGGCCCTCCTGCTCCTTTCCTCGAGCTGCGAAGACGACGCCCGTCATCTTCTTCCATTTCTGGGATTAACAGATTTTATACGCTGGGAGCTTGGGTGCGTGTGATGAGTTAGCAAGCTTCAATGCTAGTGATTTTAAGTGGGATAGGTGTAGAAGTTGAAGCTAGTGGGCTGGATGCAAGAAAAGAAAGCTTAAGAACTTGGAAGGGCTTACCGTGTGAGCTTCTGGGACAGGGCTACCGCGGCCCACCGCCTGACCACGCCAGACCACTTAGACACCACTTCGCACCGCGCGCGCTCCGCGCCGCGGATGGTGTTTTGTAGTCATGTTAAATCATGTTATAGCATTGATCTGTATGATTAGGTTATTCACAACTTGGGATTACTTTTCTTATTATTGCAATGACTATTGGAAAATTACCTATGTGTATTAGACAAGGGTTGCTTCTTTATCTCTTTACTCACTCCCTTTTCTGTGTTATGTGCCCTGAATCCTTTCCGAGGGGTTATGTAATATGGTTTGTTTCCTGTTGGTGATCAAAATCAGTGGTTACATTGGGATCTGGGTTTCTCTCATGATCCATTGTTTAGGAAGGGTTGTTTAGATTTAGGCTGGATTCCTTGTTTCTCAAAATTATCCAGATGTTTGATCATTCATTGTAATTTATGTTCTCTGTAATAATTTTTTAGTCTTTCTTCCCTGATTTGCAGATTCGGGGTTCTCTCATTTCCTCTCCTGTCAACTCCTGACATACTAAATGGAATGCACTCACCTCCTGTCACATGCTGTTCTAGATATTCCTCTGCATCTGACTGGGAAGCACGTTCTTATTGCCACCCTCAGTGCATTTGGGAAGGGTAAATTGACCATATAAACATCCCTTGTGCCTCATATCTACTAGTATTCTCATTGAAGAGCTGAGCAGCATAGATGTAGTCTCAGTTATAGGGGAAAGTCTCCACAATCTCATGAAACAAATGTGTTTCTGAAATGTAACTACTGATTCGGAACTCAATCTTTTTTCTCTCATTACTTGCCTTAATCTTTTTAATATGAGTCATTTCAATTATTATTTGTTGTATTTATTGTTCCAGTTGTTCCATTAATTCTACCAGACAATTTACTATACTCAAAGTTTTAGTTCATGAGGTCAGTGATTGCTGCGTTCCTTTTATTTCCTTTTGTAAAGAATCTTTTTTGCGCTGATAATCATGTTTCATTCAATGTCTCTTGGTTTTGAGACTGTCAGCTAACTGACACTTGCTTTGTAACGACGCATCAACACACTCTTTCATTACTTTTTCTGACATGTCTCTCAATATAACATTATTTTCTATTCTTCTCACTAGCTCTTGTGGAGATACTTGACTTGGATCACCTTGTGCCTAAAGTGAGATGGTGTATTTCTTGGATAGCAGTCTTTTCTTGGGCTAGCTGGGTGCTGTGTTGTCTGTTTATTTTTATATTTTGTTGCACTTGATCAAATCCAGCATGCAACTTCAGCCTTTAAGATGAGCTTTTTAGCTGTTTCTTGACTCTCTTTCAAATGAGATTTATTTTCACAATGCACTCTGTTGATATATCTGTGTAAATGGTGTGATAATTTAGTTCTGTTTTTAATTTGTCATTTTTCTGTAAACACTGTCTATGAGTATCATCACTATTTCTCTTTCTAAGTGTTGTTTGGCTTCTTTGCACACTTTAAATTCACCTTGTCTTGCCTCAAAGAGATAGTTTTTCTTTTGCAATGATACCCAGTTGATATCTAGAACCTCAGACAATTGCTTTAGTTCTTGTTCTCGCTGATCACTAACTTGTAGAATGAGTGTTAATTATGCTGATGTCATTTGAGCTTTCTCACTTTATATGTGCCTGCATGCAACTATGTCCATACATGCATCTACGAAACAGAAAAAAAACAATATGAATGACTAGATGATACGTTCAATAATGATGACACACACACATTGACATTGTTTGATTTTACTTGTTTGTAATCGTCAATCTACAAAATAGAACTGCATTTGTCTCTAACACGTCTCCCCCTGATAACAAAAATGGATGACATTCACAGAATAAAGTTTGAAACAAACATTTATACTTAGTTTTGCATCAGGTATTGCATCAGATAGACATGTTGGCTCTAACATATTGTTCTCTGATTCCAGGACTGATTTAAATCTAAAATGCTGGATACTATTTTACATCTGATTTAATATTAAATTTGTTGCAAGTAATTGTAAAGACTGGAGCATGGCCCAAGTCTACCAATATTTTCAAGCAATCAGGCTCACCCTAACAGCACACCTGTTGAATGTCTTCATTAATGAATAGATTTGAATCACAAGACTTGATTTAATATTTATATTTGAGTTGCCTAAGGCCAACAGATATCCTAAACTGTAAGAGAAAATCTCTATTATGCTGATTCTACATAGGGTTTCTATTTCAATTATAAATCATGAAGCACATGTGCATTGCAATATATATTCACTATTTCAGGGTTATAGCTCTTAAACAAAGTTACCAAATATACTTGTAAATGATATCCGGGATGTCATAAATTATTGGTATATTTGTCTAAATAAACCTGGGTCATATCTCATTAACTTTGCGGTTGTCTTTCAAAGGACCTGAACAGTTAGGGACACTGACTGTCCTCTTTCTGCTCTGCCTCTGAAAGGCTCTTCCTTTAAGTCGGTGCACCTGCTCCCAAAACTCCTCTCAGGTAATCTGGCCCTGGCATGGGAAAGGTTTCTGCATTGATTTCAATGTAAGAAATACCTTTTGAAGGAGATTTCCCCATCAGTTGCATCCAGTTGCCATTCAAATGTTCTACTCTCCTTTTAGATGGTGCCTCTAACTTTTTTCTTTTCACACAACTCTCCTTTCTTCCCTTGTGTTTGTGTTTAAATACCCAGAAAACTCCACCCATTTAACAGAGGTTTTATGTTAGTGTGAGAAGGTGATAGGTTCCCTTCATTTTCTCACACTTACCAGGGCCCACCTGCTGCCTTCTCAAGGCCCATTGAATGTGTATGTGTCATAAGAGGATAGGTTAGCCAACAAGTAGCCTCCTCCTTTCAAGGTAAAACCAACATTGAACTTAAAAATACATTTTTCTTTAATTATCAGAAGAACATTCTGAATACAGCTATATAAATTATGTTTTCGTCTCTTCATACATAATGGAGTTACTAAAATATGTAAATTATGTATACAATATTAATTTCAATAGATCTTTTTAAAAGCATATGAGTGGCACTTTTCTATTGAATCCAGATCTATATCTGGTTCTACAGTGAAGAAATGGGCTCATATATCTAATCATGTATTTACAATTCCCACTTTATCTAGCACCTATTGAAAGTCGATTTTAATATACATGTTATGCAAAATTTCATGTATGTGTGGCTTGACGTGGCAATGAAACTATCTGCTGTGGGAGGCATTCTCTTACGCAAAGGATCACTTTAAAAGGCTGTTTAATAGAATAGGTGGAAATTCTTTGTGAAGCATAGCACTCACCAAGTTTTAAGATTTGATGACTGGTGCTAGCCACCGGGCCAGACACTGGAATTGTTGACAATGATCTGGGGCTTTTTCAATGCAAACTAACTGCATTTAGATTAATTTCTAGAAGTTTGGAAAAAGAGTCAATTGTCTTTAATAAACACAGATGGGACATTAATCTGGTATGCATCAATCAAAGCCGTATGATAATGGAGTCTGGACATTCAGCCTTACAAAAACAGTTGTTTCTGCATGACATTTACACTCTGGACAGAAGGTCGGTGTAAGGGAAGTCACCAGGCATCTGCCCGTACAACCCAACAGCCTGAAGAATTTGTAAGATGAAACCCCGCCCCTATACTATTAAACTACCTGGGAGGCATGTAGCACCGGTGCAAAAGGGTGGCGGAAGGGCAGTCACCTGTAATAAGGCATTTTCCTAGACAACCCCACAGCCTGAAGGACCCACAGGCGGAACCCCTGCAGCTGGACTCTTAAACCCCTTGGTAGGTGCTACGTGATGGTGCTTAAGGGTGACATAAGGGCATTCAACCAGCACCAGGCATCTGCCTGGCCAACCCCACAGTCGGGAGAACCAGTCGGATGAACCTCTTCCTCTGGTCTATTGAAGTCTACTGCAGCCATGCATCCCCTTTTGGTACTCAGTGTCATGTGGACACATATTATGCAAATTCTATTTCTTTCATTTATTTAACATCCTTACTCAACCTACAGGTTCCTATGTAAAACTTGAGTATGAATAGCTTACTGTAAATTGAACATCATTTAAAGCGAAGATAGACTTTATGTATTGATAGCCTTGTGAACCAAACATTGTACTTTTCCCCTCAAGCATGGGCAAAGGAAAGGCATCTTCCAAGGCAGTATTATGGTCCAAACAAAGCAAAAAGAAATGTTCTACCCCTAAAGAGGATGGTAACACCTTAACATCTGAAATCGAAGCCGCTCATGGAGAGAATATGCTCCTGATTAAACTCTGATGTCTGTACCATGTGGCAGATCAGAAGAAGGATGCAGACAGACACTCTGAGGACATTTGTAATGTGTTTCTATTAAAGAATACAATAATGCCTATCTTTCCATATCACTATGGGGATTCCCTACCTATTTTACTAAGGTACTTGTCAGTCGTGGATAAATGTTCAAAGAAAACAGTCTGCTGTCCAAAGCTAATCTAACTGAACCTACCACTTGTATTGTCAACTAAGGTGAGGAGAATGGCTCCCTTCTCCTGTTGTTTTTTCTTTGCCACTTTTCTTTTCCTTTTCACTTCCTTATTAATATGCAGTTCTCAAGTAGTCTCTTGCGATCCCTTGTATTATTTTTTGTAACTCCCTGACAGGATTGATAGTCTTTCTATCTTCTTTCATTATTGTTCTGGTCAGAATCCTTTTCTCTTTCCTATTTGATTCTGCAATTTCTGATTTAGTATCTTTTCCTCTGAGGCTTGGAATTCTACACAGTTGTGATTCAACTTTTCTTTCTCTGGACTCAGTTGTACACAGTCTATCTTAGGGACCCATGGGGTGTTTGGTGTACAAGTATCTCTCTCTATTGTGTTCCAATGTGTGCTTCTAACACTGGGTTATTTTCCCCTTTCCGAAGGTAGCAATGTCTGCCCCTCTGTGTAGCTTCTAGGTTTAATTTCCTTAATAGGATTTTCACAGTCTCGTCATTTGTACTGGGATGACTATCTCTGATCCTATAACCAGTCCCTTTTTCTTTCTCAGTATTCTTGTTATTCCCTTTATTATTTTTTTCTTTTCGAATGACATGGTGCACGTTGTCACTTGATTATGCTTTTTTGAAATTATGATTTGGCATTTTAATCCATCAGCCTTGAAAAAGACCTGAACAAATCACAAAACATGTTGGCTGAAACTGAACAGTTAAACCAAGTGAATTGCAATAAAATTGTTCTTCGTTATAGTGTTTGAACTGTGTTTATAAAGTGATTTTTCTCGCTTGTTCATGCTGGGAGCACACACACGCCAGGGTACCCTTTGATTCTACTTTCTAGTTTTTCCCTCCTTTTTAAGCATACTTGGCACAGTTATTCAGAGGTCATGACTTAAAGAGATGGGCTCTTTTTCTGTTTGCTTAAAGTATAAGTCAATTTTCTCTTTATCCGAGTTATGGAGCTTGTGCTGATTTGAAGTGTTATTTAATTCCATGTAGGCCATCACATGGAGAGCATCAGGGAGATCCTCATGGGAACGGGAGTCTTTGTCACTAACGAGGAAATCTCTTCCAGTGAGGTTCCACTTGCGTCGACCCCTAGGTAGGGTGTTTCAAAGTGGGCTCTCCTCCCTAGCCTCACAGGAGGGTCTCCCCTGTGGGGAGAAGGGACACATTCCCTCGATTTGCCACAACCACAAGCACTACTCTTACTGATTCATCTGATAGTCAGAAGGTGCATAAGGCCAAAGAAACCCAAAACACTGCAGATCCCAATAACCAATCCCACACAAACTCTGCCCTGAAGCACACTCAGCTGATGCAATGGGCCAGTAGAAAATCTGTTCCAGAAAGCAATAAAAATAAAGAAACAGCTCCAGTGCTGCACCTACACAATGCAGTTGATATACTCTCACTAGGAAAACCCACAACTGATGGGTGTGTTAAAAACCCCAAATACACTATTTAGTAAACCCAGAATGTATTTATCTTGATGATGTAAATGAGCATTCATCTCAAGGTTGCTCTAAAGGGGCAGCTATTCACTTAAACAAGACTGATTTATCGTTTGTGATAAGGCAAACTGTTGCAACACAGGGACATATTTTTAAGATACATGAGGTGAATGAGGAATTACTGGCTCATTCCAACCTTGGAGGACCCAGTAATTCGTCATTCATAAAACCAATCCCCATAGGGCTCAATGGGAATGGGTATGGAGCTAATAACGGGCCCGTTAATGACAGCCCATTATGAGCTCCTTGGTCTCCTCGCGGGACCTGAAAAGGATGTCTTGTATTACCAGAAGTTGGTTCCGGGTCCCGCTAGGGGACCTCGTAATGGGGCATCCCATAATGAACAGTGCCGGTCCCGTACCGGCACCCTACACTATGGGAGCGCCAGCCTCGTAATGAGGCCTATTGTCAACCATGGCCAAGCCTAAGGGTCCCCCAGGAATGAAAATTGTTCAAAGATGTGCAGAAATCTATCAAAGATCCTTTACCAATGGCCCTTCCTTCAAATGAGAAGGGACAAAATGAACGATGCTCAAATTCAAATAATGTACCTTTCCCTACCTCCCTTGACCCAATAATGTCCCTACTGGAAGAAATTACAACCAATCTCAGCATGATTAAAAATAGGCTGAACTGTCGAACGGATCATGTTCTCTCCCTGCCATCAGATAAAGTGAGTTCCAATCCAGGTAGGGTCATAAAGAAGTTCCTCGTCTCAATCAGTTGCAAATGTCTCAGGCAAGGAAGGAAGGCAAAATCGAAATTTACCAACGATAAACTGAGAGACTTCAAAATATAGTCAAGATAATACTTGTGGACTTGGCAAACAGAGAACTCTGCACACAAGTAGGTTAAGAATCAATCAGGATTGCTGGCAGAGGTATCGCAATAATGTCCGTCTGGTCAACTTGGATTGGGGGCACAGGGCGTTGCAGACTTAACTCCTCTTCAGGACCTATTGGAGTCTGGAACATACGTTCAAAAGACATCTTTTTGAAAGTGGTCAATGTTGGAAATACAGGCTGTAAAGGGGCACCTTAAGTCATTTACTCTCGACCTGCCTTAAAACAAGAGACTTTTGGAAAGGAGTTTGTGAAATACTTGGCCTGGTATTAAGCTGCACTATTGCAAAGAAGGCTTCTATTGTGATTCTCGGAGATGTATATCCATTGGAGGATGTGCCTTTTGCAAAAAAGTGTGGCTACCCCAACCTTAAATGGAGGCAAATAAAATTATCCTAAGGGCATGGAAGTCAGCGGCCTCCTTTTATATTGATGATTGTGTGAATGAATTGTTTACCATATCCACATATGAGAGGGCAATTTACAAGCAGTCTGGAAACATCGATAAATGTACAGACATTTGGGGATAATTTCTTGAAACATATGGTGAATGTTTTAACAATTAATCAATGTTATTAGTGTGCGCTTAATGTATTTTTATTTTGTATTTATTTTATTCCTCTCCTCTCTCTCTTCTCTTCTTCCTTTATCTTGTGTTTAATTTTGATGACATCTTGTTGACTTGTTACTTCTGATTGTTTATTTGCCAACCGAATTAATTGTTTAGAATTTAATGTTATGTATCATTTGAGGAGTCTCTTACGACTTGCTTTTGACGAGTGAAAATACAGTTTTTTCATGCAGAAATTCTGCTATGTCCAAGTGGGCAGTTGAAAGCACCTAACTTTACTTCTCTACGGATAAAAGATTTTGACATTGTGTGGTCTTCTTCAAATAACATACAATGCAAACGAGCCACCTATCCTGTTAAAACAATGTGGCTGAATACACATCCTAATAACACTCCATTTTTATGACTGGTGTACAACCTTTGATGATGGGTGTTTGGAAAAAAATAACTCTTCTCTAAATCGGTCATTCATGACAATATCTCAGAAGTCAAGATACATTGCAGAGGGAAGGATAACTGGTATGACACTAATGGACTTAAAAAGACAAACATTTTGCTGACAGCCTCTTGGACTTGAAAGCATGTGTGTATCCTCCCTGCATCAAAGAAACAATTAAGACCATCACTTCCTTCCACCACGATAAAATAATTTGTGAATATAAAAGGAGACAATATGATCAAAATAGATTGATTCTCCAACAATGGATAAAAAATATCCCTTACTCAGATGGAAGAAGCGTGCCTATCAACCCGAAATAAAAATGCTTTGCAAGACTCTGAACTCAATCTTATTTCATTGAATGTTGCTGGCTACAAAGCAAATGGGATGACGCAGACTGGTAACATTTCCTGGATGATTTTGAAATCATCTGCCTACAAGAATCTTTGTTATTAAAGACTGTTGACAACCAGGGCTATACCGCTTCCTTTAATCCAGCTACGAAAAGGTACCAGGGGCTGCCCAAGCGGAGGCTGAGTTAAATAGTAAAAAAATGACTCAATCAGGAAAATCTTCACCATAAAACCAGAGACCAAATATTACGAGCTACCTAGTACTAATGAGAGTTTAGGGATACCTGGGCTTGGGTGGACATCCCAAGGTAGACGAGAGAGAGAGGGATGGGCCTAGCAATATTTTTTTCAAACCCCCTTTTTGTTCCAGTGGAGCCTCGGAACAAACTGATCACCTGTACAGTCTCATGGTTACCAAACAAAGGTCACACGTTTTGTGAAATCTGTAATACAAATCCTTGGGCTGTTTATCAGCCCTGGGGTGTTTTTGTGCCAGGGCTGTGATACGCGGGTCAGAGGTGGTATAGTTTTAGGCTCCAATATAGAGGTTGTACCACACCTGAGAGTACACACCAAACAGCGAAAACCATCAGAGGTGTGACCCCCAAGCACCTCAACCATTTGATACATACCATGGAAGATCTGGAACTAGATCTTGCATCATTAGGGTTTGGTGTAGGGTCCTGTTTGAAGGGTAATTACATGTTAGTTGCCAACACCAGGAAACTATGGCAGCAAGAAAGAAAGAACAATCAGCGGCCCCTCCAATGATCCTCCAGAAACTGGGCATGGGTGAAGATCCAGTCATTTTTGTTATCAACTATGAGATGGTCAGGGAAATGGCAGGGTGACATCAAGAAAGATGGACCCAATACTTTGCCCCATCACTAACTGGAGAAGCTCAGCAAGCATTTCAAACATTGAATCCTAATCAGAGAATTCTGCATGATTACCTGAAACAAGGGATATTGGCATACTTAGGACAAGACTGGGAACACTACTGGATGCACCTGACATACTTGCACCTACAGCAGGAGGAAACCCTGAAACAAGAATTTGGCCAACAAGACCTTGGAAGATGCAAATGAGATGCTGATCCTTTAACAATTCATGAACTCTCTCCCATCATGCCTGCAGACGTGCATCTGGCGGTTACATGAGCCCACATTGGAAGAGGCCTTTCAAACTGCCAAAGCCCACCAGACGGTTATGTCCGTCGGAGATGCCAGAATAATGTTAAATGAATCAGTTCAACCTCTTTCATCAGGCCAAACAAGAGATGGAAATCAACTTCGAGCACCCCGACCCTAGGGGCATATAGACCTACACCCCTACCATGCCCTGAGCCCATCAGATGCTACGCATGTGGGAAATCAGAGCACCTGGCCCGGTTTTGTCGGGAAAACCAGAAGAAGGAACCAATGTGAACAGGCCTCCCTCAGAATCGACACCAGTTAGCTCCGGAACCAGATGAAACACCAAAGCCCATTGGAGACGGGTTCAATCCAGAATACCCAGCTGACTTGTTACATGACAAAGAAACAGGTCCTGAACCTGCAGCCTGAACCATATGTACCACAGAAGAAACGGATTGAAGATTCCACCTCCCAGTGAAAATCAAAGGTTGCCTGCAAAAGCTATTTTAGATTATGGAATCAAAAGAACGGACGTACATGCCAATTTGGTCACAATGGAGGAACTGGACCTAGGGAAACCTCTTCAGATTATTTGTTTTCAAGGGAACCTCGCCCTGTTCCCAAAGCTACTCTAACCCTAAGAGTCTTTGATCATGCATCCAGATGCCTATGATTGTAATTTCTGGACTCCATAATGAAGTGCTTTTGAGCAATGGTATTCCATTATTTGAAAAGTGTCTTGAGGAAGTCCAAGGGATGACACATTCTTCTTTTGAATGGGGAAATCAGTCAGCTAGTGCGCTGGGACCAAACAGTAAGCAAGCCTACATTTGGAGAGGCCACTTCAGCATAAGACCAGAGACCAGATAGTAGGGTTTACCACTCAGTAGTACTCATGAGAGGTTATGGGTTGGTGATACCTGGGCTAGGGTGGACATCCCAAGGGAGACAAGAGGGGGAGAGATGGCCCTAGCACCATCAATCTTTGTTCCAGATTGTGCATCGGAACAAACTGATTACCCGTCTCTCCTCAAGGTTACAAAAAACAGTCCTTCGCTTTTATGAACTCTGTAATAAAAATCTCTATATAAGGACACGACTCTTTTTGTGCTGCCCATGACAGAAACATTGTCCTGTCACACTTCTCTAATGGGCTAAAATCCCAAGTGAAAGAAGAGCGTTTAGTGCAAAATGCATACATATGCTCTGCACCTCCTCTAGGTGGCCAGTATATTTGGTTTACACTTTCTTGGTCTATGATGAACCATTATATGCCAAAATGACAGCAAATTCATGACAAGACACAGTCCCTCTCAACACATCATGGGGGGTGACTCTTGGCAAGTGCTTGCAATAGACACACTACAAGTATCATGTGGGAAGGCATGTTTGATGTTTTCACAATTATATTTATTTTGCTATAATATGTGGTCCAACTGATTTACCCACGTATCCAATAGGGAGGCCAAGGAGAGTGGCTTTTGGTGGACAAATAAATTACCTAGCTTAATGAAGCAATAAAGGAAGGGAAATATGAATATATTCCAGTTGCCTCAGGCTTTTGCACATTTACTGCTAATTCGTCAGTAAACAAAAATGGCGAATTGCCATTATACCGCACAGGGGGAGTGGGGTTGCAGGAGTGTTCCCCGTTCTCCTTGCTCAGTATAATGGGTTTGGGGGTAGCGGGATGTCCCCTGCATACATTAAATGTAAAGCGGGGGACAAATGAAGAAAATCACCAAATCTTGAGTTTCAAAATGCGAACAAGTCGGCTTTGCAATTTTGTTACTCGAGCTTTGTGGATTTGTTTTTTTAACTCAGATCCCTTCAAGGCAATGAATGTCATACATGACACAAAGATTTAAGTGTCGGGCCTGACATAGCTTGTGCTTCACAAAATATTTCACAAACCTATACCTTTTCCATAGGTAAATCATGCATCTGATGTTTCACGAGCACCTTTATATAAGTTTGTTAGCATAATAGACAGACATATGAGGAAAGACAGGTAGACAGCAATCCTAGACAGGATAGGCCACCTAGGAAATGCTACGTCCAAAAAGGAGGTGAAAGAAGCTGAACCTAGTTTGAGGAAAGAAGAAAACCATCCTGAAGATCCAGAGCCATGTGTGCAATCGATGATAACTTCATTGCATCGCAGCAGGGACTCTTCAAGTTGAAGGGATGAAGTAGTTAATAAGCTGCATATCATCCAAGAGGATTTGGGAACATTAAATGATGAACAACAAGCAATTGTTGAACTTCTGAAGATCAGACTTCCTAAACACACATGCTACAGATGTTCCAGTCTGTTCTATCAAACTATGGTGCGAGCAACTGACAGAATTGAATCTATCAAGACAAGCTCAGAGACAGGCCATTCAGAGTCCATCTACACTTTGCTAAGTGTACACAGGAGAACATTGTACAGAATATTGGTGTGGGACAATCAATCACTGTCATAGCCACTGCATAGGATCCTGAATATTCCTGGGCCAGCAGAAAAACCTCTGTTGTTTGAAGAATGACAGTCCTGGGGTATCATGCATAAAGTAGAGAAGAGATGGAAACAAACTCTGTGTGAGGTGCCGTACACCCATGTCTGAGTGAATTATGGGGACTCTAAAGTGCAACTGTATTCCCTGAAAACCTGAAAACTGTGTGGACGCACCCCATGCATGATACCAGGGCATTCTCCAACTCAGCCCAAGTGAGCAAATCCAAACTCAACCAGGTGTATGCTGAGTAGAATTTAAATGTGAACCTGTAGTAGCAAAGCTCTATTACTACTTATTGGACCCTACATTTTGCAGTTCAATGCTCCGTGCTGTGGTGTGCCTGTGGGGATTGCCAGATTGATCACTGTCTCAAACATGGTGAACTGTTGCAGTTATGTTCTACATTCACCAAGTGCAGACTGAGCTAGTGCTATTGAACTGGCCTATAGTGAAGCCTTCAAATCTGAAGCTGAAGCTATCATCTGCAACTACCACTGAGACTGGCATATCTCTTGAATATGGAAATGCACCTCACTGGCTCCACAGTGACTTTCATCAAATCATCAAACACAGAAATGCAGTTTGCCTAAGATCTACTTCGAACATTACCGGAATGGCTAAAGGAGCTCCTAACCCCTGGTGGAGAGCTCTGTTCCAAAAAATGTGAGCTCCAGTTTAAGCTCCAACAACAGGCGGACGTATACCGTTGCATTTTTCAATCCACTAAATAGTCTTTGGACTTCCATGGAACTTCAGGGATCATACCTGTGCTCTACATTATTGTGCCTGAATTCTGTTTTCGCGCTCTGAAACACTTGTGTAGAAGCGCAATACGAATAAAATATCATATCATATCATATTGTGACCCTGGTCAAAGATTTACTTTTGACAAGCAGAATTAAACTTGTCAATGCAACAAAACTGTATCCTGAAAAACAGATGTAAACTGTTTTGAACTGTTCGTGTGGTGAACATCCATGCATCCCTGATTCATCAGCGGTCATCAGCAGCTGAAGATTGTCTGCTGACCAGTACCTGCTGCAGAGCTGATCATCACAAGAATGAAAAGTTTATGTTTTGACAATTACTAAATGGTGACGTTTCTGAGTGAATACATTTTAGAGAATAAGTATTCTGCCATGTTTTAAATGTTATTTTCTCTCTTTTAAAAGCCATTATAAATATTTATCCATGTATAGAAACCCAGAAGAGGCCCATAAACTGCATTCAATATGTTGTATGGTGAGGACCAATCTCAGAGATAATTTGCCCAAGAGTTGAATGGGGCATTCACACAGACTTCTCAGCGGGTAAATAATAACAATAGCGAGTTAATCACAACATTTTCCCATGCACTCCCAAAATACATGGTCACCCAATTAGTGAGGGACTTGATGATTTGCAAAGTCTTGAATGGGTGATTTCACAAGCTACTAGGATCTATGAAGTTCAAAAGCCTGCAGAAAACATACATAACCCCAAAACTCTCAAATCATCTTCAACACCCACCACTGCAAAAGTGGCAGAGGGGAAGAGTGCCCCGCTGTTGGAGTCAGGCTGTTTGGAGAATGCTCCTCCTACAACCAAATATAATGATCAACAGAGGAGGCCCTCTGTCCAGTCCCAATCGAGCAACACTGAACCAGTGTTCCAAAAGACCGACCCTTCTAAAACTTGTACCTACATAGGTCCACAGTAGCTGGGATCTAGACTCGTTGTGGGCTACACATACACTCCCCCACAACAGGGGGGTCCAAACTAAGGGGCCTTTCCCTAGGGAAATCCTAGTCAGGCTTTCTCACAGGTAAGAAATTCAACACCACCTCCAAATCAACATTTTCAAAATAATGTTCTTCTTCCTACTAGATTCCAGAACAATAGAGCCCAGAATCAAGGCTAAAGTCGTAACTTTCAACAATACTGAGTTACTTTGCTAGGAGGGAGAGCTACCCTTCCAAAGAGCAACAGATGTATGACCCAAGACCTCCGCAGGGTTTTGAGGGAGGATAAACAGATCTCACAGCTTGAGAGACAGGTCAAGCAATTGACCAAGAACATTGGGCAAATGTTGGCTCAACAGACTACCAGTGATCACCAAAATGCCCCCACATCCAGGTCTGGTGCCCCCGGGGAAGAATGACAAGACGCAAACAATCTGAGTAATAGTATCCTATTGAAAGAAGAAAAAAGGGATAGGGAGGAAAAGAAATACCAAGTCTTAGATGAAGCTTCGCATACAACCACCTCTGAATTAAAAAAAAACAAATACAAGAAAATAGTAGCTACAACTATTTCCCCTAAAAGAACAGAGAGAAAGAGTGACATTTCAATTCAAAGAAATGGATTAGTAGTTATTGAGCTATAGGAATATACAGAAAATCCAGCAAAGAAAGTATTCTCTTTCAGAGAAGGAGTGGCACCTCCTAAAAAAATGTGGGTGAAAAGAGGGTATTACCCAAATTGTTCGAACACAATTGTTCGACTTACCGAATTGACCGAAAGTCGAGGGTCCGAATTGACCTTTGCACAATTGACCGCACACACATATATATATATATATATATATATATATATATATATATATATATATATATAATGGGAGGTTGCGGGGGGTTTCCCCCCGCATATATGTAACAATTGACCTTCACAATTTGGTCAATTGTGCAAAGGTCAATTGTAATTCGAACAATTGTAGCTCGAACAATTCGTATACATCTGAAAAGAGAAGACAAGGAAACCAAAAAAGTAGAAAAAGAGACTGAAACGTACAAAGAAACATCTAGATACAAAAGCCAATTGGCTAAACTAGGTATGATTAGCCCAGAAAATCCAAAAATAGTAGAGGTACCGAATTATCTCAGCCTGAATGGTGTTTGTTACTTGATTGAATGACATCCAAATTGAATTTCATTTTAAAAATAATCAGTTTCTCGAAATTACCATAATTTCAGTAGGTGAACAAAGTGGCTGCGTGTGCGCTGCCACTGAGACTCCACACTGCCGGCAGCTCCCTCACAACGAGAGCCAGGATCCACACTGGACCGTGCCTTACACTCTTACCTCAACCTGTTGACAACTCCACCACAGGCCTCAGAGGAGTGACCGCGTTTGTTAAAGATGAAAGCTCCGTCTTCTTAAAGTGTACTCGGACACCTTCACGCCCCAAGCTAATGTGCTCTTTGGATCCGACTACATATGATACTCGACTCCCAAGAATCCCTTGTCCTGATGAAGGCCTACACCATTAGAGCTCACCTAGCTCATCACAAAATGGCTGAAACACTGTTGTGTTGACATGTTATATATGTTGTTGTTCAACTCTTGATTGTGCCCACACTGAATGGGTTGCTTACCTGATTATGACTCCACTAAATTCTCTAGCTTACTTCCCAAGGAACCTTTAGAGAATGTACAAACATAAGAATTTGGTTTCTCAAATACTTACCATTTGTAGCATTTAACTCAGGTACTATGAGCTGTATGTCTTAAATGTTGAATGTCCTATGTTCCTAAAAATGCAGGTGTTATACAAAAAACATGACAAAGTCAACAAGGTAATCTTCTACGCAAGCAAAACACTATCCTCCATAGAAGAAACATTCAATGGCGGTGAAAAAGTTGTGGATCTAGGTCATCTGGCATAAGCCCCTCCTACCTGTCAATTACTGCTAAACTGTCAGTACTTTCCTGTTTTGCCACCCTTTTCCCCTACTTAAGCAGCCCTCCTGCCGCTTTTCCTTTCTAGTTGGTGAGCAGGTGCAAGTGGATCTCATACCCTATCTTACCTCCTTTTTCAACACTTGTCTAGCCGCATCCACCTCTACTCCTCCGTTTAAGCATGTGACAATCATCCCCATTCTCAAAAAACCTTCAGCTGATCCCCACCTTGCATCCAACTTTCACCCCATCTCCCTCCTACCCTTCCTTTCTAAACCTCTTGAACGTATTGTCTATTCTTAAATCTCTGCCTTTGTCTCCAACCATTCTCCCCATTCCCCCTACCCAATCTGTTTTCCGCTCTCACCACTCCACTGAAACTGATCTCATCTCTGTTCTCAACTCTCTCCTTTCTGCCATATACTCTGAGCACTCCTCCATTCTCATCCTCATTGACCTCTCTGCTGCCGTTGATACTGTCGATCACCCTCTTCTTCTTAATTCTCTCTCATCCTTTGGATTCAAAAACCCTGTCCTCAACAGGTTCTCCTCCTATCTTTCCATCCACACCTTTGCAGTTTCCTGGGGTGTCTGCACCTCCCCTACCTATCCTCTCAACCACAGCGTCCCCCAAGGTTCAGTCCTCGGTCCCTTTCTCTTCTCACTTTACACTTCCTTCTTAGCTCCCATCATCTCCTAGTTTGGTGTTTCACACCATTTCTACGCAGATGATACCCAGCTCATCCTCTCTTCTCTTCTTTCTCCTCTGACATCCATTTTAAGCTCTTTTCCTGCCTCTCTGCTATTAAATCTTGGATGTCTTCTCACTTCCTTACTCTAAATATGGACAAAACTGAAGCCCTAGTCTTCCCTGCCAATACACTTCCTCCTCCCTCCCCTCCTCCTTTCATCCTATTTTCTCCTTTGAAACTCTCCTTCTCTCCTCATGCCTGTAACCTTGGTCTTCACATTGACTCCCATCTCTCTCTTTCTCACCACATTTCTCTTACTGCCAGATCCTGCCGCTTTCACCTCTATAACATCCGTAAAATTCGACATTTCCTAACCTCCCATGCTACTAAACTCTTAATCAACTCCCTCATCTTCTCCAGACTTTTCTACTGCTCCACTCTCTTCTCCGGACTCCCCTCCACTCACCTAATCCCCCTCAAATCTGTCTACCACTCTGCTATCTGCACTTTCTGCCTTCTCTCCCCTCACAACTGCCAAAGTCAACATCATCCCTCCTCTAAAGCATGGTCTCCATAATGCAGCAACCTCACCCACATCAGCCTTAAGCCCATCAACACCCCCTCACCGTTCACAACACTTAAGTTGATTCTCGCCAAAGTCGGATCAGCTATCATCCATGCATCAGACATTGCTGACCTCATCACTACACAACCTTGATGCTATCTTCATCACTGGGACCTGGCTGATACCCAACTCCACCCACATCCTAGATGTCCTTGTCCCCGACGGCTACAGCATCCAACACAGAAACCAGCCGAACTAGACAGGTAGAGGCTTCACAGTCATCTACAAGACCTTCTGGTCCTGTACCAGACTTGATGTCAACAACATTGGCTTTTTTAAAGTCCTCTCCTGCCACTTACCGCTCTCCCTGATGGGCGCAGTCACCTTCCATCTCATTTACAGACCACCCAACACTGCCTTCATCAGGGACTTCACCAACCTGGCCCCCACTATGTTCCTCATGCACACCAACAACATCTTCCTAGGCAACTTCAACCTCCCAGGCAGCAATGCCACCAAACTGATGAAGGAAGCTCTCCTCTGCCTTCTCGACACCCTCAGCCTGTGAAGGGTTTTGACCCATGCTGAATCAATAGACTGGGTAGATGTGGGGATGAGCTGCCGCCGCCCACATTCAAGCCAGAATACAGGAGAACTGCGCAGTTGGCACAAGACCACTCCAAAGATACAACCTTCTTGTGGGGGGTTCCACATCACCACTCTACTGTAAGGATGCCATCAAAACAATGCTAAGCAAGAGTCCTATTCTATCAAGCAAAAGAACACTCTGTTGAAATGCAGTAATTCAAGACAGATCCCAAAAATGGGTGCAGTACCAGCTTTGTCCACAAACTGGCGCTAGCGGTCTAAACTCTGACAGGGAAATTGTATTTAGGAGTTGCAAGAGAGGCAGGGACATCAAAGCCTGTTGGTTAATTAAAAAAATCTTAGCCACCTGCTGTTCCCAGAGGCCAAGAGGCTGGGAAACCTTAACACCTCAGAGATTCCCACACCAGGAGGCAGGATATCACATGGCCCTTCTGAGTGAGAAGGAGGGGTTTTCCTTCAGCTTGCTGGAGCCCACACAAAAGACTCTTCCCCTTGAATGGGGTATGTTAATTTTGAGTGTTTCCTGTCAACAGCCCTCTGCCAGCAAGGAGAGACATGTGTTTCCTGACCCAACCAAGCTTCTGGAGGCGGACCCAAACACTTTGGGGAGTTGAATTGAAGGCAAATATATGTTTCATAAAAATACTGATAACTCTTTGTAACCAGATGACAGAAATGTGCAATTTGGAGACCCTTAATCTAAGAAATGTACCTTCAATTTAAGACTAGATTCAACTTTGTACCATGTTCTGGGGCAAAACCCCGCTACTTATCAATATTCCAGACACTGTATTTAAGCTAGAGACATGGAAAGTTACTGGGATATATGTGGAAGGGGGGTGTACATTTGTATAATTTTTGATGAAAAACCAATGTTGCAAAACCCACTAAAATCGAAAATAAGTTGCCATTTTTTAATGCAAGCTCGGAACAGAGACTATCTTAAGCAATGTGTAATATGTACATGTAATGTCAACCACTTGTGTACCTGGGAAATATGTATTTGGATCAGAAATATATTTGTGTGCACATTGACCAGGGGAGTGTCATTTCTGGAGGCCATAAAAATGACATCACTCTGACACACTATCCCTTCCCAAATCAGGGACCAAAAAATCTATTGACCTATCAAATCAAGAGAGGGGCAGGCTTAGTGATGCCACGCACACATCCACTTTCAAAACACATAAAAGGAACATTGAAACCCAGGTAGAGATTCAATTCCATTTTCTGTGGGACGCTCTGCCGGGAGACTCCAGACTGCACATCCATCAATCTCCAGAGACCAGAACTTTACTTCAGAACTTAAAGCAAGGGCCTAAACCCACAAACTGAGAACTCTTCTCAGCAGGCCTCAGCATCCTTAAAATCATTTGCAAACTATTCCACAGCCGGGCGAGCTGTCTGAATTCTTTGCCAAGAACTTTTGCCAGTACCCAGAAAGCAGTGTTACATCCAGAATCCACTTGATCCGGACCGGAAAGCAGAGCAGTATCCAGAACCAGAGGCCGCTGTATCCAGAGAGGCTAGACCAGCAGAGCAGAGCTGACCCAGACGCTGTGAGCAGAACCGGCCGAAGTCCAGTGCAGTTGACCAGATCCGTGACGAGGCCCATTCATTTCAAAATTAGGAGTGAGTATCCGCCAGAACTGTGCAGGACCCAATCTCTAGGTTAAAATAATCTAATCCAAACTATTTTAACCTAAGTAGAACTGCCTCATAGTAAACCTGTCATCTGTCATGCTAAAGCTGCGAGCTGTCATCTGTCATTCTAAAGCTGCAAACTGTCACCTGTCAATTTGAGTTTTACTTTAAATCCAAAAAACTACCTTTACTAAATCGTCCGTATCTCTGGAACCGTTTGTCCTAGTGGTTTAACTTTCATTTAAAAGCTAAGATTCTAGGCTTTCCAACGAACCTAGAACTTTTGCTTTAATCACGATTCACGCACTCGCGAATTTTACCGCGATTTGCGATTTGGCGTGATTTCTTCTCCAGTAAAAAAGTCAGCAGCTCCTTGCTTTCCTTTGCTAAAATTCGTTTTAACCTGCTAGTTACTCATAGAGAATTGCTAAAGTGAGCCTGAACTAATATAAAGTAGCCATCACCTACCCTGAACCTCTAGAGGGAATTAAAAGCAATTTTAGTGCCTTTTCACTTCCTTGCAAACCACATTAAAGTAATTTGCCTGTGTTTAAAACTCATACCTGTTTTTCTCTAAGCTTG
This sequence comes from Ambystoma mexicanum, assembly GCF_040938575.1. Taxonomy (NCBI): domain Eukaryota; kingdom Metazoa; phylum Chordata; class Amphibia; order Caudata; family Ambystomatidae; genus Ambystoma; species Ambystoma mexicanum. The sequence goes on along the minus strand of NC_090933.1, from coordinate 1,151,262,795 downwards.
CTGGGGGGGAACTGCATTTCGTATTGCATTTTGTTGGGATTCTTGAAGACTGTGTGCTCTCCTTCCATTTCTTACATTGCATAGGAGGGGGGGTGAATTGCCAGAGAAAAAGTGATTATATTATCGTTTGCTAAAATCATATCAAGTTATTTATGTACTGCATTTTATTCCTCATTGCTTTTCCCTTGAAACCATAAAAGTATTTTCGCTGCCTTATCCATCCTATACCAACTCCTCATTGATTGTAAAGAGGTGTGCTAGTGTCAGATTACCCATTGTTGATCAACATTATATTCATAAGTGTGATATCAATTATTAATTTATTATAAAAGTGTGATATATATACATTGTTTAATTTTTCAAATAAACCTTTTAAATTTGCAAAACAAATCTACTTCTTGGCTCAGTGGGGTCAGGGGGATTCTAAGAGAGGGGTGTTATACAAGGGTTCATCATCCAGATTATAACTTGCCATAAAAATATATAAATAAGGGCTTCCCCTGGGCATCCCAGACAAGGCACTGACTTAGTGGGATTGCTTGATTGGAGTCATTTACAAGCCTCACACAGTACATGAAAGACCCAATGCACGAGAAAGGTAACATCCTCAACCTAATCACCACCGCACTGCATTCCCGCCACCAGAGCTCTCCTCTTCCGCTTGACAGGTCTGACCACCTGGATGTGCCTTTCCTGCACACCACCCCTCAAGCATTCCCAGCAGAAACCCATCAGATAAACCTTCAGGTCCTTCAAGAACTTCCCGGTGAGAGCCATCACGGGCGACCTTGCCACCCTTTACCTCATATAAACTGAACACCCCAACCAAACTGCAACTCTCTACTGGAAGCACTTAACCGCACCCTCTCGACTGACACATGTCTCTGAAACAATGCACCTGCAATCCAAAAGCTTCAGCACCCTGGTGCAATCAAGAACTCAACCTCAGCAAAAGAGTCATCAGGAAACAAGAGAAAACCTGGTACCACCGAGGACCTCATCTGGCCTGGCACTCCTCAAGGATCTCCGAGCAACCCGTAGAGAACTAATCAACACAACCGAGGCCTCTTACTTTTAGAACACCATAGCAGAGGCCAACAACAAAAGCAGAGCCCTCTTCAAAATGGTCAAGCACTGTTTAAACCCACAACCCATCCATGTCATGCAACACTCCATCGAAAAATCCATTGCCATCTAAACCTTCTTCATTGACAAAATCAGTAGGATTCGCCAGCACATTAACACCAGCTCTGCATCCACACCAACCTCATGTCCCTCCTTGTGAAATCTCCACACCCTGGACAACATTCAAGACACTCTATACAGAGGACCTGGCAGAAACCCTGGCCATCCTCAAAGCCACATCGTATACAGGCGACATCCTCCCAGCATCCATCCTCGAGAGCCTCCCTGCGGAAGCTCTCCTTTCCTACCTGGAGAACATCAACAGCTCCCTAACTCAGGGCACCTTCCCATCAACCTTAAAGACATGATAAATCCTCCCACTACTAAAGAAACCCACTCTGGATTCCCCAAAACCTTGGTAACTATCACCCATTATGATCCTCGAGGAAAGCAGTAACCATGCAACTGCAGCACCACATTGACACCAACAATCTCCTATAAACCTACCAATCCGGGTACAGACCCAGTTGCAGCATGGTGACGGCAATCATACAGGCAGTCAACAACACCCTCCACATCCTTGATGATGGACACCACTGCCTTCTGGTTCTGCTCAACCTCTCGGCTGCTTTCAACATAGTAGACCACCAGGCACTCACGGATGCCCTACAATGACACACAGGGATCAGTGACCTTGTCCTACGCTGGTTCAAGTCCTACCTCACCAACCACCAGCAGTTTGTTAAGATGGACTCCTCTAGATTGCCAATGCTACCCGTCACCTGTGGAGTTCTGCATGAGCCCTTCTAGCCACACACAACATCCACATCCACCAATATGTCAACGACACACCTATAGCTCAAGATTGACTCCATCATTGACCTGCCTCTCGCTGATCCATTCTTGAATGTCGAGTGCATAATTGAAGCTCACCCCCTCCAAGACTGAATTCCTACTCCTCGCCAACACCACTGAAAATCCAGACATGGAAACCTGGCTATCAACTACGAACCCTGAGGGCTTCACACTGGAGCTCACCTCCTGTGCCAAGTCCTTCAGGTTCAAACATGTCTCCTTCAAGACACACGTAGCAAAGATAACTCAGATAGCTTGGTATCAGCTCTCCTTCCTGCGAACAGTTAAGCCCTTTCTCCCTTTGGACAGCTTTAGATCCACTGGTCTTATCCCATCTTGATGGGGCAATGCCCTCTTCGAAGGTGCCCCGTCGTCCTCTCTTGTGCCCCTGAGAATTGTTCAACACGCGGCAGCACGCCTCATCAAGGGTCTACGCAGATATACAGAATTGTATTGTCTAAAGTACGTCCGTGTTTGTCCCCTGTTACATTTCAAGGAACCAGCCACTATCCCACTTATCTGGTCTGGTAGCCCAGATCCTAACAAGGAGCATCTTAAAATCACTGTAAATATAAAACGTAATCTAAGGATCATATTTTAAGTATACAAGGAAATTGAGTGCACCTCTACAACCTACTATTTCTTCTAGTATCCTCTTGTTGCTACACCAATTCTAGAGGGTGCCCTGCCCATTCGAATTATAGAACATGTCATTTTCTAAAATCGAATTACTAACTACAAATAGAGCTGAAACATTAGCCTTCTCTCAAGAAGAAGCTTCTAGAATATTGAAATTAATCAAAAGTACGGATAAAGAACTTTTCTCTAACAGCAAAACAAAAGAACTTGTAAACCAACTGGAAAGATTAATACAACGTGAAATAAGTCAGAAACTATATGCTACAACATTATCCCAATATTACAGAGCCCAACAAATCCCACGTGGGCTAAGGATAGACTTAGAACCAACACTCTGTAAAGAGAATCCAGAATTTGTCAGAAGGTGGAGGCTCATATTGAACAAATGTTCATTGGATCTCATAATCCTAAGGATTGAAGAGTTATCAATATCCCTCACAACAATCGAGGTAGACCTAGAAACCACCAAGAAGGCACTATCATCTTTAAAAATGAAAGAATAATTAACCCTACTGTTGGAGGAGATTAATAACAAGCTTGACAATTACAAGAAAGAGATTGAGTCCAAGAAAATAAGAGCATTCCAAAGGGATACCCTCGACTAGAAACTCAACATAGTATACACCTGGAAGGATTATTATTACCAGAGAGACAACTCGAGGGGAGGGAGACCACCATACAACAAAAACAAACATACTCAAAATCAAAGACCATCTTCATCAGAAGCTTTGAGCGGAGAGATCGATAATCCAGAAGATACACCCGAAAATGAATAAGAAACCGTAAGAGATCTGAAAAACAGCAGTCAGACTCCAAATACTTTGAAACCACTATCGAGTGCACCACCTACAAGCTACTCCTTTTTAGACCTTGTCAGGTCAGAAGAGGGCAAAAGAAAAAAATCTGATGAGGAAAGTAAACATTCCACCAAAGAAGACTTAGTGGTAAACATTTCAAGTTACAAGTTAAGTAAGTTTGAGCGATCCACATTACAAAAAGGGATCTCCTTTATCCCTCATCATAACAGCTCCTTACTTAAAGAGAAGATAGATTTCTTCAAACTAACCTGGACAATGAAACTTAAACTCTCAGTTGATTCCATTGAAATAACGGAAAGCAGACAAACATCTACTACTTGGAGATGAAACCCAAGAGTATCTTTTCCCCACGGATTCAAAATTGTGTCCTTGAAGCATTTCAAAAATCAGTTTTCAAGGACTTACAAAAACTTACATTTCATAATAGAGCATGCTCTAATTTGACCATAAGGGAAAAACAAGTCTTGGATAAGCTGTGGCAAAACCCAGACCTAATAATGAAATCGGCCGACAAAGGTGGAGCGCTAGTAACCTGGGATACTATCAAGTACAAAGCTGAGGTTGAAGAACAACTTAGTGACTAGGATACTTACCTCGAGATAATGAATGACCCCACAGAACAAATACAGGGAAATTATCAAGAAAACATTCAATGACGCGGAATCAGATGAAATCATAACATACAAGGCAAAAGCTTTTCTCACAAGTCTACACCCGACAATGCCAGTCATATATATTCTGCCAAAAATCCACAAGAATCTGAAAGAACCACCAGGATGTCCACTCAAAGCAGCAAACAATAGTCTACGAGAGCCATTAGCTCAATTCATTGACAAAATTATTCACCCTTTACCGCATAAAGCTACAATTTATATCAAGGATACCAATCATGTCTTGTAAAACCTTGACTCAATAACCTTCTGTGAGGATGCTGATATATTATTCACAATGGATGTATACCGCCTGTATACTAATATTAACCATCAAGCAGGACTGGAAGCAACGGAGTGGATGCTACTCAATACAGGAGAGAACGTGAAAGGTGACAGATTATTCGTTATGAAGTTGCTTACCATTGTATTGAATAAGAACTTCTTTATGTTTGAAGACCGTTATTTTGTACAAATATCGGGTACCTCAAAGAGGGCCGCAATGGCCCCCAGCTATGCCAACACGTTATGTTGTACCTCTAACATGTGTATGTTGTACCTAGAGGAGACACAAGTAATACACAACCCTCGATCGAACAACAAACTGAAATGCCTTGTTAAGTATATTGATGACCTCTTCGGAGTATGGACTGGAACAGAAGAAGAATTGGGAGAATGTTTTCAATTCATGGATACATTGGGGCGAAGAATTAAGTTTACTCACAAGTGGAGTAAAATGTCTACAGAATTTCTGGATGTACTAGTTTACCTTAAATTCAACAAACTCGAGACCACAGTTTTTTCCAAATCCACGGACAGAAACAGCCAGTTGCTGGCTTCCATCTTTCACCCAAGCATAACCATAGAGAGCATCCCCTTGAGTCAGCTCCTGAGATACAGGAGGATCATATCAGATGAAAGGGAGTTTGACATCAAAGCAACAGAACTCACCAACAAATTCCTGGATCGAGGTTACGAGAAAGAAACATTGCCGATGCTAGCTATAAAGGTAAAAAATACACCCAGATCGGAAGCTTTGAAACCAAGCACCAAAACCACCAAGAGTGATCTTGTATATGTCACCACCTACTCCCAACAGAGTAATCGGATAAAGAAAATTGTGAAGAAAAACTGGAAGATGTTATTATTAGATCCAGTACTGGCAAAACTCTTCTCTATTCCACCATTGTTTGCTTATAGTGAAAGCAGTTCAGTTCGTAACCACCTGATTAAATCTGACTTCAGCCATAAGAAAACAAAGAAAACAACCTTCATTGGGACTATCCCATGTAATAGTTGTAACTGTTGCCATAACATAATTAAAGGAAATTATGTTAATCATCCACACAAAGGACACCGTATTTCATTAATGCATACATCAACCTGTGACACCAAGAATGTCTTTTATGGTATAAAATGTCCATATGGGCTATATTATGTGGGTCTTACTGGTAGGAAATCAAAAACCTGGTGGGTAGAAAATCTGTCTGTCATCATCTAAATCACCCTTTGCACAACACTTCAATGAACAGAAGCACACGATTGCACAGATTAAATTCCTAATATTGGAACATGTTACCTTACCCAGGAGACCCAACTTCTGCAACAGAGGGAGATATATTGGATCGAGAAGCTTGATACTATGTATCCACGTGGGATTAACCTAGAATGGGATCTCAACTGTTATTTGTAAATCAAAATTTGAAGTTAATATAAGAAAATATTGAAATGTCATGATATGAACTAACGTACACATTGAAATGTCATAATTATCTTGAGACATTTATTTGATTTACATTATCTGCAAAACAAACATATAATATCAGCATGACCTACATATCATCTCTAATCCTCAATGTCTGTGTCAACCAATGAATGTATGATGCCAACTCTCAATATACACCCATGTATCATCTTGCTGAAAACTATTCAATGTGATCTAGGCAGTCATCAAACTATCCATGTCTATGTCGACTTAGTGGTGAATGATATCGACTATTATAGATATGCATACATCTATCACTATAGTGAATATTAAAATCCGCCCTTTATATTGCAACCTGTACAGGTCAGCACACTAGGTGAACTTCAAAACAATGCAGGAATACATTGAAAATACCATCTAATACTCGTTAAATTGATTTGGTGGAATCATTATAACTAAAACATACTGAGAATCCGCGTTATCAGTCAGTAAACGTTTTCAATCGTTAGTACTTATGTAGAGAGCCAGACTGTATTGTAACATGAAGAGTCCCAGACTTACAAACTGATATGGTGCAGTAGCCCAACAAACACAACCAAGATTGCGCCCAGATTTGGCCAAACTAGAGCATTGACCTGATAAAGGGGCCGGAAAGAAGCATGGTTGCTTAGCAATGTGCCGATGCAAGGAACGCATGCGATCCACGCCATTGCCTGGAAACAGAGATGCCAACTCGAGCGATTCTCTGAGGTAGGCATCGAATGTAAATTGACCCTACATGTGATTTTGCAGAATGAATTAACAACTACGCGACCCACCCTGCAGTACTTTAACACAGACCACACAATGGTTGCTACCGGCTAAAATCACATACAATTGTGCAATCAGAACAACCAAGGTAAGTTGAGGGAGCCCATGTAGGCTAACATCAATCTCAGTGGAAACAGAATAATATGTATAAACCGTTATCTCGTGCTCAGCAGACATCTAATCTGATTTTATGTATTTGTACAGATCAAAGTAAAACATCTGGTGTAAGCCGATCTGCTGCCTGTAACACCAACAGCCCCCATGGAAAATCAACACAGTGGTGAATGACTGAAACATTTTCCAACGAGAGATATGAACACCCTGCAATTTATCACATTTACTTGATATATGTAAATCCTCTTACAGTTATTGGAAACTGATTGACATCACCCATGAATAGCTAAGTCCATACATCAGTGGGACAGAAATCAGACCCTGCTGAGAACATTATAAAAAGCTTAGGTGAGTCTACATGACTTAATATATGGAATATGATACTTTTCACAGGAAAACTGTTGGTCTCATAGTGGGACACAGCAATTTGATGGCGACTTCTCCCACTGGAGACCACATATTTTTAAACTCTTGAAGCATAAGTAATGTAGTGTTTTTTACTCACAGAAACTGGCATATGAATGTTACTGACAAAGTGAAGGACCACTGTAGATGGCCCACCCGTTGTTCTAAGGTTAGTGCACTTGTGCCTGTTTAACCTTTATTTACTAAGAAACAGAAATACGAAGATTCAGCTACAGTCCTTAAAGAGCATTTCCTTTATTTATATTCACAGAATAGAATCAAACCTGCTATATTTACCTGAAGAAGGGCATGGTAGCACATAAGTGATACCCATCTATACAATAAAAAAAAAACAATCCCTATGAAGATATCTCGATGGTCAACATTTCAAGAATCTAGATTGTTTGAAATATTTGGATTTAATGTGAAAAATGCCCTTTTGGATACACAAGAAATCATTGTCAAATGGAACATTGTGAAAACATGTATTTGAAGTTGATGCACAGTAATGCAAATCAATTACTTTTTACGAACTATGTATTTAATTTAAAATGTATTTGGAGTCATATGGATTTATAACTTGAACTTAACACCTTCTTTTTGAAAAAAATCATTGTTTTGTGAAAATTCAAAGAATCTCAACATTTGTATTGTCTAAAGTGTGGCCTTGTTTGTGCCCCCGTTTCATTTCGAGGGACCAGCCCCTATCTACGCAGATACAGCCACATCACCTCGGCCCTCATCGACCTTCACTGGCTCCCACTGACTTTGATGTTAAGTTTTGATAATGAGAATGAGTGAATGAAGTTCAAATATACGGAGAAACAAGCGTCTCTATAACGGGCTGTGTTATGTATATCAATTGATTTGTGCCAGAGAGAGAGGGGAATCTGGTGAGCAAACAAGTAAATTGGTAATATGTGTGAAATTCATTATATAAAAATATGGAAATATTTAATTCAAGAAATCCCTGATATTACATCACATTAAATATATGGGAATTTGTGTTTAGATGTTACTACCATACTGCCCTCTTTATTAGTATTCCCAATGCCTGCAGCAGGTGTGTCTACTGTGATGTCACTTTTGGAACACTCTCCAATCACATACATTGACCAATTGGATTGGAGAAAGTGTGGACAAACCTCAAAAGGTGGAGTTAAGGTTCAATATATGATTCAACACACACTCACTCAAGGAGAGACATTGGAAGACTCACTCGCTCACTCAGTGATGGAGATAAGGAAGAACTGATATCAAGAAAAAGGCAAAGGAATTGATTGCTCTCCTTTGGGACCCATTTTGGATTATTACCAGTGTCCTGAAAGGGAGGCCTAGTAGGAGTTAAAGTCCCACGCATTATTCTGTGAAAGGAATTTAATTGATTATTTCTAGAGGTTTCTAAGCGCTACCCGGGGATCAAACATGTGTTTCTCTGTGTTGTCTTGTTTCCAAGGTGAGCACGTTGCCCCTGAGATATTCCTCCATAGCAGATATTACATCACATTAAATATATGGGAATTTATGTTTAGATGTTACTACCATACTGCCCTCTTTATTAGTATTCCCGATGCCTGCAGCAGGTGTGTCTACTGTGATGTCACTTTTGGAACACTCTCCAATCACATACATTGACCAATTGGATTGGAGAAAGTGTGGACAAACCTCAAAAGGTGGAGTAAATGTTCAATATATGATTCAACACACACTCACTCAAGGAGAGACATTGGAAGACTCACTCGCTCACTCAGTGATGGAGAGAAGGAAGAACTGATAACAAGAAAAAGGCAAAGGAATTGATTGCTCTCCTTTGGGACCCATTTTGGATTATTACCAGTGTCCTGAAAGGGAGGCCTAGTAGGAGTTAAAGTCCCACGCCTTATTCTGTGAAAGGAATTTAATTGGTTATTTCTAGAGGTTTCTAAGCGCTACCCAGGGATCAAACATGTGTTTCTCTGTGTTGTCTTGTTTCCAAGGTGCGCACGTTGCCCCTGAGATATTCCTCCATAGCAGAAATGCTGTGGAAGAAAGCTGATACCATCTTGCTGTCTGATGCTTACCTGTTTGTAGAGGGGGAGAATTGAACCAGTCTTTAAGAGGGTGCCCAACCTAAAGAAATTCACATGTGAGTATGTTCAAAAGGGGAAACAATTCTGAGGGGAGTGATACTATAAGAGTAATTAGATAGAATCCTGGCCCTATTCCTTTTTAGTACTGAGGGGGGGAGGTGGGAATTGATACAACAATTGTGCATCCAGAGAATTTAGGGAACATTTCAGAAGCATATTTGCTTCTAGAAAAACATATATAATTGACACATTAGGTCCATTGTGTATCTACAGTGCAATCCCCTCACTCTTTCTCTGTGCAACGACGTCCAGTGCGGAAGAATTATCGGGAAGTTAAATGAACATCTCATTGTGTGCATACCTAGAAAAGAATATAATTGAAGTAATTCCTGGGTATACCATTGAGTAGAATGCTGTTGTTAAAGCTCAGTGTTTTCAGACCAAAGGGAGAGGGGGAAAAAGTGCTGTTTATAGTTTGCCATTGAAAGTGAGAAAGGTACGCTTTTACATGATTTTTAAATAGAAACATCACGGAAGGGAATCTAGCATACATACATGTTGAACATACTTTCATTCATATTAGCCATGCACATTCATGAAGGTCCAGTAGTTTGTTGTAATTGTGTTTAAAATATTGTTGAAATTCTAACATGTCTATTGAGTAAGGGGGGAGCATTCTATTTTGAATTAAGGGTAAGTAGAGAGACTTGGAAAGGAAGGGATACCTTGAGTTAATGTTCTTTCAAACAAATTAAAGATTCCTCTTGAACTCTTGTGCATTCTTTCTATGGTGCATGTGCATTCAGTGTGAATGAAATGCATAGATACCTATAGTTAAGTGTGTGTTACAACAGTCTCCATTTCTACAACAGTAGCAATGCAAACTGGGCTGACTAGTTTGTTGATTATTAGAACGCATGGATGTATGAGTAATTTATTTTTAAATGTATTCCATTATTTCTATTTTGTTAATAAACAGACCTTCTGTGCAACCCTGTGGGTTGCTATGTCCCAAACAGAGCATTCTATAATCAGTTACACTCTGGTTTTCAGAGGTCTGCTCAGAAATGAATGCTTTAGTCTATAATTCATCAATTTTTAATACTGTATTGTACATACTTGGAAACGTCTTGGCTGCCACACAACAAAAACTCTATAAATGATCACAGGTGCTGGCTGGGATTATCCACCAAACGTACATTATAGAGTTGATTGGCATCTGCAGCAACCTTTAAGTCTGTGGAGGCAGGTTAGTGATTGCTTTCATGGGACACTATGGGACAACAAAGATAAGGTGCTGATTTAATGGCAGCTGGTGTCAGAGGGGAGGTGGAAAGTCTAAGGTATCTGACCCATAATTGTCAACTAGCTAAGGGCCAATTAAAGGCCATTAATACAGTCATTGCGATGGGAGTGGCTTAGAGTGAGGTGAAAATGCACCGTTCTGCTGTAAAAACTGTCAGAGATACTGCACATTTTCATGTGGGACCCAGTTTCTGTCAGCTATGCATAGGTGGGGTGTTGAGGTGAGTAAGGGGATGGTAGCGTGAGCTGACAGCCACTTTTGAAGAAGGTGATGGATTGAATGTTCATCAAGGGGTGTACAATGCTGTAGATTGTTTCTATGTGTGTTGTATGTGGCACATAAACATATGCTCCATCCATTCATTACATACTGGAAAACAGGAGGAGATAAATACTGGAAAAAGAATACATTATAAACTAGTAGTAATAAACCGGGCACTTATTTGCCTGTATTTAATTTTCGGGTCAATTTCCAGCATTTCAGGATCAGAGTATATAGTATGTAATAACGCAACAAAATTAACAATTTACTGAAGACACAACACGTTGCATGTTGGAGTGGATGAAAGCCTCATTCCCAAATCTTTCATGGGTGTACAAAGCAAGTGTCAACCCCCAGAGCCACTGCTGCCAACAGTGGGCACCTGAATGATTATTTGTTTGACAGGACACTGACATTGTACGGTCCTCCAGCTCACAGTGTGGCCAGGACCCCAACATGAAGGATGGGCACTTCTTACCTCATCGAATTAAAAGGTCTCACCAAGTGATATCATTATGGATAACATCTAAAAAAATGTGCACAACCAATATTGAAGATGCATTGGGGCCAAACCAGCATCAAAACCTGTGGAGGATGTGGCCGATTCATCCGATTAAAAACAGAGAGATGCATACACATTGCTTACAGGTACTGTGCAAAATGTCACACGCATACAATAAACCATATGCATAAAATAAGCCCACTTTGTGAAAGACAATAATTTAAAAACAAATCAATACCATCTCGCGCCTTGAAACACTTGTGTATAGGCGCGTTACAAATGCCATATCATATCATATCAATACCAAATCCCATTGGACCCTTTGCTCTGATTCAAAGAGCACAACTTATATACTGTTCAATAGTGAAATTCCACCCATAGTATGTAGCACTAACAGAAAGAATAATAAAACAGGTTTAGCCTGTCAAAGAATCTTCTTGTTAAATAGATAAAAGCATAACATGTTTATGGAGCGGGTGCAATTGCAAAACATACATTTCTTTTGAAAGCGTTTCCAAGCCACAGGCATTTCATTTTCACTGACTTAAGTCATATGTCCGTCTAATGGAAAGGACCGAAACATAACCTCAACAACAATGACTTCTTTTGGGGTTGTTGATCCCAGATAAGAGTGAGGGGAGTGTAAGCATGGTGGCATTGAAGGCCAAGGAAAAGTTGGTGAAAACCCACACAATCGTGAATACCATTTGTAAGTGAAACATTTACCAATGCTTGCTGCACAACTCACGCCTGAGTGACACAATTGGGTAGATATAATTGCTGCAACACTTGTCTGAAGGTGGCTGATTTGGTGAAACATTGGCAGCATAGTAGTACGAACCAAACAACAATTATAGGAAACATACGTGCATGGGAGTAAATATATAATCAATGATAACACTTTCAGATGCCTTTTGTGTAACCCTGCACATACATAATGTACTGTGTGTATTGTGCGCAGTATGAATGCATGGAGTAAGGAATTTAGGAGTAAGTCCACTTACTCAGTAACTTATGCATATGTATGCAGTTATACATATGTATCGGATATGCAGCTTTCATATTAAGCTGCCACAGCTATATATAGGCAAGGTTACAGAAAACATTGCTTAGGTAAATGCAAAAAAGCCTTTCTTTTTGCTTGTGAACATTTGCCAAATTTAAAATGCACTTGATCTGACCACATCTAAACACTCAAGTCAAAGTTTCATCAATGTTTTCATCCTTAAAATGATTGTTAAAAAACTGTTATTTTTTATGTGGTTATCCCCATAGGCTGAAAAAGGCATTATTTGTGAGACTTCAATATTGTCCACTTCGTTTTTTGAAAATGTTGGCACACAAACACCTTGGGCAGATGTACTGCATGTCAAAAACATTTAGAAATGATTCACTTTTTAAGGCCAATAACTTGTGTCAATATTTCTGGCCATGCACAGTCGGGGTGGAGGGAAAACACAATTTAAAATATACTGCATAATGCACAAAAACATCCCCATGTCCCGACACAGACAGACGCACACTCACACACACTGATTACGTCTTGCACAAAAGGGTTGGAGAGTGAAAACAAAATGAAAAAATCCTGTGAAATTATATATATTCTGCTAAACTCTCAAGTGGATCTGTCACATCAAACACACAATCGATCATCACAATTGGGCAGTTGGGTCGAGGGACAAAGCTAAATGAAATATATAGAACACAATGAATCACATTCCGCAAAAAGCACTACAAAATCTGCAGCTCCAAAAGATGCACACAAACACAAACACAGAAAAACATACACATACACACAACCATATTGGCATGCACATAACAACAAAGAAGCACAGTCAGAGGGGGCAAAAAAATCAAAAATACCATGCAAAATATGGTCTCAGGTACTCAATGAAATGAGTAGCATATTGTACAACAAACACAAACATCCACCTTGACTTTGTTTCTTTGAATGGCCAGGACCGTATTACGTTAGCATATACGTATTGATCAAAACTGAATTAACTTTGTCTATGTACTTTGTTTTTTTGCCATTCCAACCTTCTGGCTTGGTTACTGCCATTGAACAAATGTTCCTCGCTTCACTTGTGTAATGCACTTCTGGACATATCTGCTTCTGAGCCCAGTCCATACTGGTCTGCACTGCTGTAAGGGTCCAACCAGAGTGTACAGACTCACTCCCTGCCGTGTGAATGGATAGCTTTGGGTAGGCTGGCAGATTTTGGCTTCAGTCACTTGGGTTTCTGTAAGGAGTTTCCAGATAGAACAGATAGCATAACAGAGAGACCATCACAACACATGAACATTACACTGCCTACTGAAACCTTTGGAAGGCTTTAGGACTTAGGACCTTGTTTAGTGCACCAACCATACATTGAATACAACCTCCAGAATTCACAGGCTAGTATACTCTATTCAGTCAGTCGGATATTTCAAAATCTGCAATTGGCGCCGGGACACCGGCCAACACGTGGTGAGGCACTTCTCCCTATGACAAAAGTGGCAAAACATGTCCACAATTTCCAATCAAAGAAGCAAAACTTGGATGAGTCTAGTAGTAATTATTTAGCAGCAATGTACTGGCTTGTGACATCATGCGCATGTACTGTGGCAATTGGACTGGATGAACTTATGTAGCACCACATCATTGTGCACACTAATACAGTCATTCGAACCGTGTGAAGGATTGCATCATCAAGACAAAAATGCCAGGTCCCAGTGTTCTTTCCATAAGAATACATTGAAAGAATATGTTCTTTGCCCTATGGTAATTTTTGCCATACAGCAAACACCTTGCCAAGTTTCTGTAATCTGGCAACGTGGTGGGAACACAATGAGAAGCCCTCTAAAAACAAAGCAATACTGGAAAATGGAAAAAAGTGAACTGATAAAACAGTTTCAATGTGAGAGAGAGAGACACCCAGGAAGGTCAACTTTAACTGGTCAAGGACTACCTTTGCTTGTCATCAGGGAAAGCCCTATTTGATTTCTAAATGTTTTTTCGTGTGAATTAGTCCCATTTAGTGCAAAAGGTACTTTCGCAGTGCAAAGTGACTTTGCTCCACAAAAATACACTTTGCACCACTCTGTGAATTAGTCCCGATTCAACGTGCTAGTTGGCAGTACATAGTCAAATTAGACTGCGCTAAACGTTCCATGAACTGGGCCCTTAAGGTTTCCCAGAAGTATGGAAACAGCCTTGAGAATCGGCTCTACGAAGCACATCTGCTGCAACATCTCACACAACTGCTCATTCATAAGAGTACAATTGCATGCAATAGATGGAGTCAGACAAGGAAAGATGGCTAGGACTGAAGGCGGCGGAGAACTCATTTGATGCTGAATGCCTTCCGGTCTGAGATGCCACAGCAGCCTTGGGTGGATTGCTGCTCCATTCCCGAACCCTCTGAACGTTGAAAGGCATCTCATGCAGCTTAAGGTCACCGTCAATCTCCGGCCTCAAGGCTTTGTGTCTTTTATAGAACAAGTGGAGGCAGCGAGCGCTGTTCTGTGCACGTCCTCCCACACTTGACACGTACTGCATTCACACATCTTGAACGACATGCGTGCACGCTTTGATATTTGTGTACATACTTCTCAAGTAAAATCCTTTCTGAGTGCGTGTCAGTGAGAAACTATAATATCCGTCACACTTCGCAGTGGAAGGCCCTGGTGCCGTGGCTGGCCTTGTATGGTGGTTAATAGATGTTCCCTGTCATAAATCCGAATTTTCTTTGTCCTTGCAAACATCCACAACAGCTTTATTTTACTTTTCTTTGTAACGTATATCATTAACTATGTTCACGAAATGTAACTATGTGGAGACAATTCCCTAAAATCTGATTGAAAAGCTTTTACTATTGTTGGGAAATTCACTCTAAAAAAAAATGCCTTATTAAAACAAACACCTTGAAAAAGAAATATAGCTATGGGTCATGGATATATTTAATTTTCATGGTGTTTTCAGTAAACTTCCTCCCCCCCATTTCCTCTGCAACTGAGAAGGAAGCCTTGTTGCTGTCGTTGCAGTCCAGACATCTTACTAATGTGCCAATTTAACCTTTATACTATCTTGTCCAAGGCCCATCAAATGCATTTCAGATTGATATGTATCCAGTGATAGCTATTTTCCCAAATACAACAAAAAAAGAATCATACACAGACACGTGTATTAGCAATATAGAACAACTCTACACACTTCACTTGTGTGTTTTGGGGTGTCCTGCAATATGTTGCCCATTATAAAAGACCACATTAATCAACAGAATTTATCTAATTGTGAAATCATTATTTATGTCTAGTTAGAAATTGATCTCATCTAGGGAGTGTCATGACTGCCTCTTTCATGTATTAACTGGCTAGGACAGTCCGCATATGACACCTGCGTGTGTTTGCACAAGGGGATAGGGTCTGCAATACAGGAATGGGTAAGGAATGAAACAGGGTGAAACGAGCATTTGAAAAATCCAAATATTGTGGCTGGTACTTGTCAAGCGCAACCTCAAATCCCCCGATAATGCCATCATATTTCCGATATTGTCACTATATCCTAAGGAGTAACTGAAAATGTATAAGTGCTGCCATCCTGTTCAGATTCAAACACCACAATAATGCCTTCATATCCTTCGTGAGTCACAATACATAATGATTTGTCGGTTCCATGTGTTAATATCCCCGCAAAAATATCACCATACAAAAACATTGCCATATTTTTGTGGCAATATTAATCCATGGAACCTGTGGGGACACCCCTGCAACACCCATCATTTTCTTAATGGAGCGGGGGACACCCACGCAACCCCCGGTCCCAATAACCCCATAAATTATCGCCACTAATAATATCGCCTATGGCCTTACCCCAAGACCAAATATATGGCGATATTATTGGTGGGGATATTACCTGATCCCGATTTGCCTTGTAGACGCTGGACCTCACGTCCAAAGTGCAGCCTCAAATGTTCCTATAGTGCTTTCATGAGTGTGGCCTAGGCAACATATCCAAGATATGCCCTAGCATGTGCAGTGGCTGCCAACATATATATATTCCCTAAAAGTGTAGTCATAATCCTGGTCTGGTTCCCATAAGTGAGACATACCGTCACATGTTCAGGTACCATCATCCAAGCCAACCAAGCCAAGCAAAGTCAGAAAGACCCACAATTCCCACAATAATCCTGCTGTATAAATTCTGCATGCACAGCGCAGGATCTGACAGCATATGCCAAGTGCAACTTCAAATACCCCGCTATTGACATCATAAGTTCTCTCGGGGTCTGTTAAATGTGGAAACGTTTGCATTTCAAGGATCCAATGCTATGCTTCAGGAAATAACACAAGAATAGGTGGAGGGAGACATGACGTCAAGCTAAGAGATGGGGCGTGACGTGAGGGGAAGCTGGTAAGACGTGACACTAGAGAAAGACGAAGCCATTGAAACCTAGGCCAGCCATTGAGGATCTGCTTTTGAATTCACGGTTATGCGTGTTTTCATCTCTGCTATTTTAACCGCGGCTATTTAAAACGTGGTGTTTTCACCCCAGCTGTTTTTGGTGATTCTTTTTAAAAGAGGGGTTGCCACCCACCCCAACCCACATCTAAACCACCGCCACTATGTCTCCCTGCCACCACCACCCCTAAATACCCTTCTCAAACACACAACACATATTTAAAAAAAAAAAAAAGATCTCCAAAAATTGCTGGGTGAAAACATCACGGTTGAAATAGACATGGTGTAAAATACCATGATAAAAACACGGAAACCGGAATTCATGCCTCAGGGTGCCTTAATGGGAGATGGACGAGCCGGGTTATTTTGACGGGCAGGGTGACATAGGTAGACCATTTTGCAGGAATTGGGCATTAGGCAGCAATGTCAGGGGTGTTGCTTGGTCTGGAAAAGATCCGGGGCCATGCTAATGCCGGGACTGTTGGGACTCGGGGCTAGCTAGCCTTTTGGTTGTAGCCCCTGAAATTCTATCTAAGACCAGTGGCTATATCCCCCTCATACTCAGCCCTAGCAACGCCTCTGGGCAGCAGGGAGCCATTCAGTGAAGGATTGCAGTGAGTTAGTTGTTCAGGGAGAGCAGAGAGAAAGGAGGAAAATATATGAATATTTGGGTTTCATCCTTTCAGATATGATAGTGAAAGTCAAAGGATGAGATGACTACATCTAGAGAGGAGGGGTAGAGAGTAAAGTGGAGTGAAAGAGATGCAATAGATTGTGGTGGAAAAGGGTCGCTCGGAGCGTAAGATGGGTTATCGGAGAAGAGCATCGGTAGGAGGTGAGTAGGGGAGGTGGGAGAGATGTAAGAGAGGAAAGCATGTGGGTTCAGGAACTGGAGAGAAAGGAGGACGATGGAGTGATAGGAGGGTGGAGAAGGGATCACATATTTGAGTGATTTTTGGTGAAGCACAATGCAAATTGATCAGTGGAGAGAATAGGTCTAATGGGTCAGTGAATCCTTGTGAGCAGGAGAGCCAAGAGAGGACATACTTTCACTAGATTAGATTTTATAAACACTTTCGGCTGATTTAGCCTTTTATGACAGAAGGTGTGCAAAAATGCAAAAATACAGTGGCCCTCATTACGACCCTGGCGGAAATCGAAAAACGATGGCGGAAATGCAATACCGCCATCGAATAGCGCTCGGTGCGATTATGACCCGTCACCGCAAAGTACGATGCCATTAGCGACACCGTAGTGAACGCCAACGCTAACTGCACCAAGTACGCGCGCGCGCGCCATGCCAAACCGTAAATACCACCATGGCGCAACGGTACGTGAATTCTGACCCTAGCGGACATGCACCTAACGCCATCAAGCACGGCGGAAAGTACCATTCCGCCATGGTGAGAAGTACGGCATCGCGAACCAACCGTAAACGGCCCCACTGAGTGCCTGTACACCGCTCCCTGGCCCATTGTACAACTCCCCGTAGGTGCAATGAAGTCACAATGCAACCAGTGAAATGTACAAGTCACCCATGCATGCCAACGAACAAAAGAATCTCAAGAAGGGCCAATGGGAGCTGCAGGGCACAGATGGCACGAATACAGAAGCTATTCCAATGGACATGACCTCAGTCTCCCACCAAGAAACGCACACAAACACAGGCACCTGTGACCAGCAATATTCCGAAAATCACATCATTCCACCAATCCACCTGGCTGACCGGCATCTGTTACACAAAACCTAATCCCCCGCCCCTGAGCATGACATCATTCAAACAGTCATATTGGCAGCCCTTATCCCTGACCTCACTGGGCTTCGTAGGCAAACGCGCCCAGCACAGTACCACGCAACTATACTCCGAAGCTGGAACCCAATGCAGATCTCCTCACAATACATCGCTCCCCAAATAGGAATATGCCACATCACTTGCAAAGAAGAACGCTACACGGCCCATATCAGAATAGAAATTTAATGCACAACAAATTCACCAAGCCCATACAGCCATTAGGCCATGAACTCCAAAACACATTTCACCATTGTGGGCTGCATCCGCAATAAATGACCAGCTACTTCTTGTGTGACGCCCTGTTCCTTCATGGTACACAGGGCCACATTCTCGTACGAAAAGGCAACATGGAAGCGCCCAGAACCGCAGGGCCGTCCCAATGGGGAGGCACTAGTCCAGCTGAAAGGCCGAAATGTTGCTCCGAGCCACTAGTACTGCGTAAGGGCATGTGGCCCATTGGCGATCGTCCCATAAGATCGTAATGCTGCTCCACTGATTAACACGAAGCAGCAGGTGTCGGGAGTAAAATCCATCTGCAGGAGTGGCATACAGATGGCAGTGGCAAAAGGGGAGGAGATACCTGTCAACCAAATGAAAAGAAAAAGAATAGAATGGCCATCAGAACTACATTAGAATAACTCACTTCAATGATCACACCAAATCCACAGCCATATGCATGCTAGCCCACTCCAAAGGATCATCACCACCCAAAAACCACTTGCGACTCATAACTATCTATATCGAGGTGAAAACACCATCACAAACGAGTGTACCTGTGCATGCGTCTGTTAAAACAGAATCCATCAGATGGGATTGGTAATGTGCATGGACACAAGTGTCTGAAGGCGCGTCGAGACAGGGAGGGCTCAACAAGGCCAGATAGTTGATGGTCCCACTATGGCAGCCCTGCATCACATAGCGCAGGGGAGGCGGACAGATTCCAAGAAGCCCTGTACATGGCAAACTCTGTATCAAATCATCTGTCCATGCATCCATTCATCATTCCCTCATCCCGTAATGATAACGCCTGTTTCCATACTCACATAACATGTGAAAATTCCATTGAGTCTGTGCGTTATGCAGCCTGCAAAATCCACTGTGCCCCAGCCCGTAATTCCAGTGTTGTGAAGTAACATGTATTTGGGAACGTCCGGCCTCATCGTCCACTTCGCTATTGCGCATCCCAAACTATTCATATCAATAATTGCATCCTCGCCATGGCCCCTGTCCCAAGGACATTGAACAATAGAACGTTATATTTGCAGTCAGACCTGTGGGCATCTCCTCGCCGCTAGCTGAAAACCGAAAGCGCCGCCCTTAGAATTCCTCATTTGCAACATCACGTCGAAAAGGCATCTGTGGCCGCTTGAAATCACAAATTAATCCATCTAGTGCGGCTGTGTGTGAAAATGGCAACTGCCTTCACTCACAAATGGGACGCCCCGCCCGTCGTTGAAACTCGGTACAGTGATGCATGAGGGTCCACCGTTACTCGAGTACTACGTTCCACTGACCCTTCACAAGTCTGTTCGCGACTGCTAAGATAGTATGTGAAACAATGGAACCATAGCCGAATGAACATATCAACCAATGTTACACTGCCATCGGGTACAAATACATGATTGTAATAGCAAGATGCCATTCCTCGAATTGCAGCGTTGTGTGCGGGACGTGCTCGCCCAAAGGGGAGAGCAGCTTGCACAGGTGGAATGAATCACCACAGGTGGAGGCCATACAGCCTGAAAACACATAAATAGCACACCCAGTCTCCTCCCACAACCACACCCACTCCGAAATGCTACCGGCAGGACTCGCGATGTTGGCCCTGGGGGACCTGATAGCACTGCAAGTACTCCAACTCCAAGAAGAAGACGAACACCAACTACAACCGGCCGCACGGAGGAGACGCAGGAGGAGGAGGAGGGCAAGGCAGGGCCAGCAAGGGCCGCCAGCACAGCCACTACCACCAGGCAGGCAGCCCGCAATCCCACGCCTCCGAGCACATCCGTTCAACCTCACTGATGAGCAGATCCACACCCTCTACCGTTTGGACCGGGACACCATAGCCGCCATTGTGGACATGACACAGGCTGACCTTGTCAGCATGATAGATAGCCCAACCGCCATCCCACCCCTACTGAAGGTGGTGTCTGTACTCCACTTCCTGGCCACAGGCACCTACCAGCACACAGTCGGACAGTTGCATGGCATCTCACAGCCACTGTTCTCACGGACACTATTGCAAGTGCTCGATGCCCTCCTGCAGCATGCAGACGACTACATCTCTCTACCACGCTCGGAGCAGGAAATTACCAACACAAAGGTGGGATTCCATGCACTTGCCGGCATACCGGGTTGCATTGGTGCCATCGACTGCACCCATGTGGAATTGGTCGTCCCACATGCCATGGAGGCCCAGTACCGCAACCGAAAACAATTTCATTCTCTGAATGTACAAATGGTGTGTGACTCCAACAGGATCATTACACATTGTTGTGCCCGATTCCCTGGATCAACCCATGATTCTATGGTCTTGAGGAACTCAACAATACCACGCTACATGGAGCGACACGCAGGGAACAGATCCTGGCTACTCGGTGAATCTCATTTCATGCATGATGATGTGGGGTATGTGATGCGGCAATGACCTGGCAGGAAGGGGGGGGTGCGTACGTAGCAATGGCATTCCACATAATTCGTTTATCGTCCACATACAGGTGATGCCGGATATCCACTGAAGAGATGGCTCCTCACACCAGTCCGGAACCCACGGGACCAGCATGAGGAGGACTACAACCATGCCCACTCACGTACCCGTGTAGTCATTGAACAGGCATTCGGCCTACTGAAGACTCGTTTCCGGTGCCTCAGCAGGTCTGGCGGGGCACTCCTGTACCGCCATGTGAAGGTTGCAAAGATGGTGATGGCATGTGTCATGCTACACAACATGTGCGTACGTAGAAATGTGCCCATGCCCCCTGACGCAGAACTGCAAGCACCTGAAGATGGTCATGATGAGGGTGGGGATGTGGCAGCACCTCAAGGAGTCTGCGAGGCACAGGAGGGCCGTGACATTCGTCAGCATCTCATAGATGCATGCTTCTAGCACTCACGCCTGGTGGCTGATACATGGACACGGGACTCGTGGCACTGTGTGTGTCTGGTACATGCACAATATGGACTGTACGCCTATGATGGCCTCGTACACAAAGATCAATGTCCACACATCTCATTGGTTGATCGTGCATTGTTTATGGCATATGTGATATCATGTTGAACACCCTATCGACCCGCCACCCAAGTGAGCCCAACACACCCCCTCCACCCTCCTACCTCCCCCCCGAACACCAGTGTCCAAAGATGCTCATTGTCAGTGGGCAGTCGCTATTGCAAGCCCCCTCTGCGGGTATCAGGGGCACCCCTGCCTGTGGAGCGCAGGTTCCTCCCAGATCTACGTTGGGGGCTGCCCTGGACGGAACTTGCAACGGATGATGTCTTTGCCTGCTCACGTCCATGCATGTCCCTAAGGGTTTGTGAGAGCTCAGTGAGCACACGGCGCATTGCGGCAAGTTCGGCACATACGTCTTTGGACGTCGCATGCAGTTCCCCCCTCAGGCTCTCGGTGCTTCTCTCCATATGTACTCTCAGGATCTCGGTGCTACTCTCCATTTGGACTCTCAGGCTCTCGGTGCTACTCTCCATTTGTGCCCTTAGTGTCTCTGTACTTCTCTCCATTTCTGCCCTAAGTGTCTCAGTTGATGTTTCTATGTCTGCCTTAGTGCCCCCACATTCATCGGCATGGTCCTTGAGGAGCGTGGCCAGTTGCTGCTGTTGCACGATTAACTGGTCGAGGGACTGTTGCCTCTGCTGGGCCATGGCCATTTGCGGTGGTGTCACAGAGTGGCTGTTCGCCTCATGTTGCCCTGCCACAGGGCTTGTGGGGGATGGCCAGTCGTCGTCTTGTGGGTGCCCCTGCGTGGTATCCTCATGGTGTACGGGATGGAACAGACAGGGGGATTGGGACAGGTCATGGATGGATCTGACTTCGACATCCCCGTCTTCTGTGTCGGAGCATGCTGCCATTAATGGAGTGTCACCTATGGTGCCGCTGCCACCAGAGGCAGTGCCTTCTGTGGCATCCATTGGGGGGACCTGTGGTGGTGCTGTTGTGGGCATGCTGGCTGCTGGGGTGCCTGTTGGAGTTCCCTCCTCTGTGCTGCCACTTGATTTGTGCTGCTGCCGTGTCTTGATGCGTGCAGCTGAGGTGGAGGGTCTTTGGCCGTTGGTCTTGGCCCTCTTTGCAGGTGTGCTGGTAGGGGTGTCCTGAAGCTCGTCGTTTGGATCGGACCCTGTGGTGGAGTAAAGGAGGGCGAGCGTTATTAATGGGTCTGTGGGAATTGGAATGGCAATGTATCACATGCATTGGGGTGGTACCTGAGGGTGATTTGGGTCGGGGCCTTGGAGGTGCTTTCATTTGTGTGTGGAGTGAGGGTGCAGTTGTTTGGCAGCCTGCAGTTAGGGTGTGCCTGCTGCACGTGTAGAGGGTGTTTTTGGGGTTTTTAATTATTTATGTATTTATTGTGAGTTTTAAAGTGCGCTGTCAGGCCAATGTGTGTGGACGTTCTCCTGGACATGTGTTACTGTTGCGCTATGTGGACACATGGTGATTCACATGATTGGACATTGTGGATTTGGCATGGTTTTATTTGGGCCACCTACCGGATTCTTCGGATGTCTGCACTCCTTTCTCCATCCCTCCGACTCCCTCTATGCTCTCCATTCCTATGGTGGAGGCACAGATTTCTTCCCAGGGGGTCAACTTGATGGGTGATTCCGATCCTCCCCCGGTGGCTGTGGCAATGTTGCGGTTGGCAGAAAGTATGCTACGGACGCGTATCCGCAGGTCGTCCCATCGCTTTCTGCATTGCTGTGGGTTGCGGGGTGCGGTCCCCACCGCACTTACCCGCTGTGCCACCAGGGCCCATATGGCCTTCTTGTTCGCAAGTGCCTGGTCATTTGCGTGGAGAAGACGGCGGCAGCATTCTCCTGGAGGGTCTCTGTGAGCACGGTGAGTTCCTCACGGGAGAAGTGGACCTGCCGCTTGCGGTCGCACGCTTTCTTCGCTACTTTTCCCATTTTTCTTGGTTTCACTAGGGTGGATGACGGGTTGGGATGTGTCTCAGGGTAGTGTTTTTAGTGGTTGTGTGGATTTTGTGGTTTTATAGGTGTACGGCGTGATGTTTCCCGTTCTGGGACCATGTTTTTACTTCCGTTTCCGTATATTTACGGTCACCGTACTTTCCGGTTGGCGCTCACTGCGGTGTCCGCTAAGATGGGTGGCGGTATTGCACCTAGGGCGCCGTACGGCGGCGGTGTGGGCCGTTTTGGGGTCATTTCCGCCATCGCGGACTTTGCACTTCCGCCATGGCGTGGTGCTCGTGCCCGATGGGTCGGAATGGGCCGCACTTTGCTCCATCGTGCAATGGCGGAAACGCTATTTACGCTCTGGCGGTCCGGTCAGTCACTTTCCGCCAGGGTCGTAATGAGGGCCAGTTTAGACATGAAACCAAACAATAATAAAATCCATGAAATACATTCAATTCTATTGTTCTAAAAGGCAATGGTAAAAATACATCAGACAGACAAAGATGACATACACCTACTTGAACTGCTTGAAAGGCCGTTCTCATAGCTATCCAGGTGTGATGGTAGGTACTATCTGGTGAGAGCAAAGGGAAGGCGATGAAAGAGAATACATACATAACTCCCTTGCCCGAAGCTCCAGAGCACTGCGATGCCAAAGCAGCAAACGCTTTAAGGCTGCCCTTGATTGTTCTCTGGCGCCAGGTCCCATACAGAAAACATGCAGTTGCATTAGTGAGTCACGCAAACAGAAAAATGCAGCGCTTGGATTATTCAGGAAGCCTTCTCTTATTAAGGGGGCGTTAACACTTCTCACCCTTAAGGACTCATAGGCTGTACATGCAAGAAAGAAGTGAGTGAGGTTTTCCTCCTCTGCCCCACACATCATTCATGTTGAGTTTGATCATCTACTCCATCCCTTCATACAGGAGGCTAAAGATAGAGCATATCAAATTCCATATCATATCATATCATATCATATCAGGTCTAGCCAGAGCAAAGAGGCGTCTGGTTTGGGGTTTGGTTAGGTTGGACAGGTATGGTTGATGCCCTCCGATTGCTACAAATATGCCCGCCCAACCTAAGTGAGCCAGGTGTGCCAAGTCACCTGCCTCAGCCCTCCTTGCTCTTGCCCATTGGGCTTCTTTTAGACTTGTAAGCAAAGGCCTGCAGGAAGCTGACAGCTGGTATAGAGGGTCCAGGATATGTATTAGGCCCAGCTCAATGAGTTCATTCGACAGATGCTTTCTGTAGAGGGAGATGACAACTGGGACAAATGTTCTTGCTAGGCCAAGTCCACCAATTTTCATAACTGTAATGCCAAACCTGTCCGGAGCATCCATCACCCTTGTCTGTTGATGATAGGTTGTGTGAGAAAGCCAACATCTCTGTATAGAACGGCAGATGCAAAACTCTTTGGCAGGTGAAGTAATTGTTTCCAAAATTGCTGTTTGCATATTCCAACTTGGATTACTGACTAACCCAAACCCCATACCTCTGCGCGTAATCAATGAAGCCTCCAAACTTCCCTCTAAAAACACTTTCTGTTTTCGAACCAAAGTTGTCCCTGTGTTTCCGGACAAAGTTAATCATTGATCACCCTGCTATTGTGGCTTTTCTGGTTACCAGCTCCACTTGTGCTTTCCAAGAAAAGTTTGCTACAATAAAGACACCCAGATACATGAAACGTTCAACCAAATCGTGGATTCACCGTCCAGCTTAAAACGCGGCTTTTGTTTCCGGCTAATTTCGTTTTAAAAAACCATTACTTTTAACTTGGTTTTATTCAAAATCTAATGGTTCTTGATAAAAATAAGTTGATAATGCATGGAGTTGTGCTTTAAGGGCACGAACATCTTTTGTGTCTTTTTCCACACATTTAGTAATATTGTTTGGATAAAGGCAGAAGAGGATCGGTTCAAATAAACAGACCTGCTTAACCCCTTTCCCTGTTGATGTTTTCCCTGAGCGTTGGCCACAAGCACCAAACCTGACGTGTACTGACCTCTTGGAATAAAAATCACTGATGATGTCAAGCAGTGATCTATTTATACCCTTATTACCCAGCTTTCTCCGTAGTCTTTCCCTGACCACCGAATCAAAAGCTGATGAGAAGCCAAGGAGAGCGGCATATAGGGCATACTTTTAACTACTGCATAAGTGTTGGACAGGTGCGAGAGGACAAATACCTGATCAATTTTAGACTGCCCTTTATCCAATCAAGTATGGCATTTTCTTCTATCCACCTCTTCAGTTCTGGTAAGATTAAATTTTAGAATGCATTACAGTCAATGGCAATTAAACTGATTGGTCTATAAGAGGCTTACCTCTTTTGTGGGTCCTTCCTCATAAAGGGGTATGGTAGTACAGTTTGTCCATTAAGTTGGATTCACCCCCTTTTAACGAATAGGGGGGGGGGGGACACTTCAAATAGTTGGACCCACCAGTCACAAGAAAACCTGAAAACTTCAGTCAGGATCATATTTGGACCAGAGGCTTTGACATTTGCCATGTGATTGATGGATTTGCACATCATGTCCATTGTGAAAAGTGAAGTTACGAAGGGGACATCTGGCCCAACTATGGAGGATCCTACCTGGATGTCTGATGTTCTTACTGATGGGTTATCATGGTGTACTGATACAGGGTTTGTAATCACACAACCCCTGTCCACAAAGATCTGTGAGAAATCAGAAACCCACAAATGATATGTGTGTCTCAATTCTACATTTTTGATTCCCCAGGACCTGGGTCACAACCCTCCAAAACGATTTCAGATCTCTATCACGTTCAGCTGTTACCAGGTCGGCCAGTTGTGATTCCCTTCTGACTAAGAACAACAGCCCTTAGCGATGCAGCACCCTTGTGTGAGGCTACTCCTTTTGAATGCCTGGGCCCATGACAGCTGCCTCAGGCAGAGGGTGCTGCCTGCCCTCACAGCAGAGATGACTCACATTGGCTGACACATGTGCAATATTAATTGGGATGTGGCAGCCATGATCATATGTAATACTATGCATCATGCCTTAACTCAGGCACTGCTTTATGTAGAGTTTACCCTGCTTCCCACATGGGTTACTTATGATCACTGTAGTTTTGGTACAGGGGGGCATATCAGAAATGCTGTTCCTGTGCGGCAGAAAACTTGTCAGTCGATGTGACTGTCAAGTGTGCAACTTGTCACTTTTGAATCTGCTCTATGATATGATAGTTTATTTATATAGTGGCTATACACAATGTGTTTCAAAGCGCCATGAGCAGAGCAGGCACTGCAGATCAGGCTACTGCTACACTATGATGAAAAGAGCAATCTGGTTGGCAGATTACCCTTTTGGAGAAGGAATTACCTAAATCATCATATTATTAAAAATAAAAAAAGCCAGGGTTTGCACCATTGCCACATGGCAATTCTTCACGCTTCTTCATTCTAAAATGTGACTTTTATCATTCTCAAAAATTGATTTTTTTTTTAAATGGACATTGATATTGGTATCAATATTGATATTTTATTTGTATCACGCTTGAACACAAGTGTTTCAGAGAGAGACGAGGCAAGGGATGGGAACAAGGGAGAATATAACAACAATCTTACTAGGCCCAGTGAAATTGAGAATGCGCAAGGGCATGGTTTAGGGAAAGCGGAAAGTGCATGGGGGGGGGGAGGTGGAACGTGCTGAGAAAAAGGAATACAAATAAATGAAACATAAATAAATACATAATAAGCAACAGACAGTGGTAGTGCAGGTAGCAAGTTGCAATTGCTAGGTTAAAGGTAACATACAGGGTGTGTCTGATAAGTGCAGAAAACAGGGGCAGGTGATTGTAGGATACAGACCACAGTGCTAGGGATTGCCAGCAGGCAGTGCGGGTGGGTGTCAGGGTGAGCAGGTACCTGGGCCTGAAGGTCAGAGGGGGACTAGGTGCATGATGCTGAGACAGAACAGATCAGCAGGAGAGAGGAGGAGAGAAGGCAGGAGCAACGAGGAAGGTCTTGAGCTGCTTCCGGAACCAGAGGTAGTTCTCCTCAAGTTTCAGAATGGTAGGGAGGCTGTTCCAGAGGGAGGCCCAATCCGAAGACAGAGATCTACCCTAGCTTGTTTCTTTGAAAAACAACTGACCTTGAGAGAGTTAGAAGTGGAGGAGCGAAGAGTTCGGGAGGGCAGGTATTTACAGAAGGACAGCTGGAGGTATTTTGGGCCCAGGCCCCAGAAAGCCTTGTGGACAATGCAAAGGGTCTTGAATTTAATCCTTGCAGCCACTGGGAGCCAGTGGAGAGATTTTTAGGGTTGGAGAGATACAATCCCAGGGCTTGAGGCCAAGGACAAGTCTTGCAATCCTGCCATGAAGTTGCAAAGGGCAGAGATTTTAAAAAGAGGCTGTTGTAATAATCCAACCTAGAGAGAATCAGGGCCCGAGAGACAGTGAGCTTCTGGGAGAAGGAGAGGAAAGGCAGAACACCTCTGAGGAGGTGCAGTAGGAAGTTGGACTTTTTATAGACATCAGAGATGTGGGCAGAGAAGGAAAGCGTGGAATCAAAGATGACCCCAAGGTTCTAAAGCCGCGCAGGTGGGGGTAGGGTGAGGTCCAAGGAAGGGTGGCCAAAGAGTGACAGGAAAGGAGTGTGAGGGTGTGCCGATGAGGAGGATCTCGGTCTTGTTGGCAATCAGGTAGAGATCATTGGCGGCACACCAATTGGGACTGCCAGTGTTTGGCAACTTTCATCTGAATAACGATGCTAACATGCTACATTTGGCACCCACATTAGTGTTACATACACAGGTATATCCCATCGCGCATGCGCGGGACATCACACGTTTGCGTGTGACGTCGCACGCTTTGTTTACTATACAAATAGAGCTCCAAAATTTTGCTGAGTGCGCGCCACGTTAATGAAACATGGGATCTAGCCCCTCAACTACACATGTTTTGGTAAGTAGGTCTCCAGAGTCTCTTATTAGCCTTTTGAATGAGATGCGTGTGATGCTGGAAATGCATTGGAGGGACAGGGCCTCCCTGCCCTTGTCCTGTAGTCCTTTTTCATTTGTATCTGTATTGTTTTCTGCCCAGAAGTGCACGTGGGACTCCTGGCAGTGCAGCTCTCTTTTGGTGGTGTACAGATCCATGAGATACCCTTATGGCACCCATGGGTGGGGGTGCAACCTCGTGCCCCTAGTGTATATTTTTGGGCACCTGTGTGTGGCCAACAGAGCAGGGTGTGGGCTGGTGGCAGCTCCATGCTGAATTTGACAGGTGCTCTGAGTATCCTCCATTTTGGGGATACCCAGGCCCTGCCATTGGAATCAGTTGATTCCTGGTAGGAAACAAGATGGCACCTGTGGCCTCTTGCTTTCTATTGCCTGTTACCTTGGTTTCCCAATGTCCTGGGAAGCCCTGACTCTGTTCCTCCCACCTGACTGGCTGTTGGGTGGAAGTTCCATATATGGTTTTGTTGTGAAGTCCAGGCCAGACTGGCTGGAGACTTCCCAGAGACTGTATGTTGTGGGTGCAACCTGTGGGTGGGACCTTGGTGAATGGAGTGTGTGACCAATATGCACGTCCTGTTGTGGATGTCTGGTATCTGGTGTTTGACACAATGACTGAGACAGCCCTGCCCAAAACTGGTATGAATGCAGTGTGGAGTGTTGAATGGCTGGGTACTTGTCCCAATACACATAACTTGTGCGTTGCTGGAGAGAAGTGAATGGCCTGAATGCACTACGCACCTGATTGGCTGCCTGCCTGAATGCCTTTCTGACCGATGTGACCCAGCAGAATGAATTGGAGATCAACTAGGATATCTGGGGGCCTCTCACTGCTAGAATTTGTGTTCAGAAGCTGAAGAGAAACTGGAGTTGAAACTGAAGCTTGACCTTGAAGCCCTGCTGGAAGAGAAGTCTTGCTGTTGCTCTACTTCATTGATCTGAAAGCTGCTGTGTCTCCAAGGACTGACCCAGAGAGGACCTGGTAAGGCGCCCTCTTCCCGAGCTACAAGAGACCATTGTGCACCAACTGATCTTTCCAAAGCTCCCTGGTAGACAGACCTACAACAGGCTGCCGACCGGAGACGGGGACCACCGTGGAATCACAAGGAGAAGCGCCAGGACACTGTTGTCCACCACCGTCGATGACTGGCGTCACCGATCGGAGCCGCCGTGCTCCCTTTGCCTAAGTAACATTTGATCCAAGGACACTCTCACCTGCACTGCCCACTGATTTGTCCCGCTGGAGAAAGTTGAGGCCACCGACGCACCGAGGAGCCTCCACCGGTGGGTTTCCTGCCACCTGATGACCGCAGAGATGCCAGACAACTAAACCCCCTTGCTGGGCCACAGTTCTTCAAAATCAATCTCTTTGCGGTTCTGGACTATTGTCATCGAGGTGCCCTGCATGCCTCCTCCTTGCAGGACGCCAACGCTCCATCCTCGACAAGCACCACTAGGAACGAAGCTGCCCCCTCACCATCATCGTTCAACCCTTTTCCTCGTGGAATCTCGACGATCCTTTGCTCCAGCCACTCAAGAAGGAGCCCTCGACGACCCGATGACAAACTCTGCTATTCCAGATACATTGGGGTTGTAGAACTATTTTAGACGGACTCTTGTGAACAATATATTGACTGGGCTAGTGATATAACTTTATTTTACAGGTTGCCCAGGTGGGGTGATCTCCACACAGAACTGTGTCTAGTGGTAGGGGCCAGTATTCTGCCTATTGTTCTAACCAACTGTTTTCCTACTGTGTCTATTGTTGGTTAACCTTATTAATTGATTTGTGTGGCATTTAACCAGAGTACAGTTGATGCACTTTAATGGGATCTAATAATAATTGTGTTACCACTTAGAACTTTATATATTTGCCATTGTGGATTTACTGTGCACAAAGTGAGTTTTTGTGATTGTGTACATAACCTTGAACTTAATTATATAAAGACTGTGTTTTAACTAATACAGTGTGTGGACATTCCTTTGTAGGTGCATTGGGACCACACTGTACTTAAGAACCAGCCTGCATCATCTCCTGAGAAGCTAGGCCTTGATTGCTCATCCACGTTTACCAATAATAGAGAATCTTGGCTGAGGTCCTCTGTGCCTCACCTCTACCATATGAAGAGCAGAAGTACAGACCCCCCTCCAGTCTTTACAGTAACCAATATGCACGTCTTGTTGTGGATGTCTGGTATCTGGTGTTTGACACAATGACTGAGACAGTCCTGCGCGAAACTGGTATGAATGCAGTGTGTAGTGTAGAATAGCTGGGTACTTGTCCCAATACATATTCCTTGTTGTGAGTGTCTGAGATGGAGGAGAATAGCCTGAATGCACTGTATGCCTGATTGGCTGACTGACTGCTGAATGCCCTTCTGAGTGATTGGTTGCCTGAGCAGAATGAATGAGAGATCAATTAGTATATCTGGGGGCCTCTCACTGCTAGAGTTTGTTCAGAAGCTGAAGTTGAAACTGATACTTGATCTCGAAGACAAGCCTGAAGAAGAAGGTTTACTGCTGTCTCCCTTCGCCGAAATCAGAAAGCCCTGAGCTGTCGTGGCTGATCCAAGAGAGGACCTGGTTAGGCGCCCTCTTCCTGTGCTCCAAGGGACCATTGAGCACCGCTAAGCTTCCCTGAAGCTCCCTGGAAGTCAAACCCTCGACTGGAGACGGGGACCGCCGAAGAAAACAAAGATAAGCACTGGACATTCCATTCACCGTCGTCAACCAGGGTTCGCAGATTTGCTATAACCGCTGGAGGCCCGTCAAAGTTGTGTTGCCCAAAAGTGGAACCGCTTGACGCCATGCCATCGACGACCGGAGCAGCAACTCTCCTTTGCCTAATACTTTTGATTCACAGACGCGCTCATCCTCACCGCCGCCTGCCTTATGCCACCAGAGAAGGCCAGGCCATCGACGCGCCGAGGAGCATTCGCCGGTGGGTTTCCCAACATCCAAAGGTTGTAGCGATTCCGGACGACTCAATGCCCTTGCTGGGCCAGAGTTCTTCATAATATCTTTGCGGTCCTGAACTAACGACATTGAGGTGCCCCGCACACCTCTTCCTTGCAGGACATCTTCGACTCGTCGTCGATGAGCACCACCAGATCTGAAGCTGCTGCCTCAACATTGCCGAACTTTCATTGAGGATTCTCAATGCCGCGTTCCCTTTCTTTGAGGCCCATCGATGATCCGTGGCTCCTGCTTTAAAGGGAGAAACTCAAGAAGGATCCCTGCAATGCCCCCTCGAGGAACTCTGCTATTCCAGGTACTTTGGGGTGCTAGAAACATTTTAGAAGGGAATAAGACTCATTGAACAATGTATGGACTGGGCTTGTGGTATATCTTTATCTTACAGGTTGCCCAGGTGGGAGAATCTACACAGAACTGTGTTTATTGGTAGGGGCCAGTATTTTGCCAATTGTTCAAACCAACTGCTTTCCCTCCTCTAACTATTGTTGGTTACCTTTATTAAGTGATTTGTTTGACGTTTAACCAGAGTACAGTTGATGCACTTTAATAAAATCTGATAATAATTGTGGTACCACTTAGAACTGTATATATTTGCCATTTTAGATTCACTGAGCACAAAGTGAGTTATTGTGATTACTACAGTGTGTGGACATTCCTTTGTGGGTTCTTGGGGACTAAACGGCACTTAAGAACCAGTCTACATCACTTCCTGAGAAGCTAGGCCTTGATTGCTTGACTATGTTACCAAAAATAGAGAATCTTGGCTGGGGTCCTCTGTACCTCTCCTCTGCCATATAGAGAGCAGGAGTACAGACAACCCCCTCCAGTCTTTACAATGAGGTCTCACTCTGGTGACATATTCTTTAGCTCACATTTCAGGTATTGGTACCGCTAATATTGGACATATGAACAGTACGTTAATATTGGACATTTAGCAGAATATGGAACTAGCTCCACCTCACAAGATTTAACTTGGGAAATCTGTAAAATGGCTATTACTTCAGGGTAAGATTTATATGGGGTTTCTGCAACTGGGTTTAGAATATTTATTAATTTTCAGCCCAACAGTATATTGAATAGATGAAACTCATTTGGCTTTTTCATATTGACTCTCCAGGGATTACTTGATGAATCCCTGAATCCTGAACAATTATAGAGGATGGGACTGCATTGTCACAGATCACCTCTTAGCGCAATAAGAAAATGTATTAACACAAGCAACACTTGGGGAAGGGGGTCTCTTATACCAATTTACTTTAGAAATGTATTGTGTAACTATTCAAACTTTAGGGTATACTCATAGATGTTAATGGGTTGATTCTCCATTTCTGTTTCCTCTTAATAGAACAATACTCATGAGCAATTCGGTGAGTCAATTCTCTACATATATTCTTCTGTTCAACATTGCCATCAGAGCATTTGCATGACGACTTTCATCACAATATTCTAATCTATAGTCATTATAAGTTACCACATGTTAACAACCTTCACCAATTTGAGATGATTCACTTATGACTATCGCAAAGAGCTGTAAGGATTTAATATAAATAAGGATTTACAAGGGGTGGTAAATTTGGGGTCAAATTATCGAGGAATGAACTGACCATAATCTGTTCTCATCTCATCCCCCTGCTTCTGCCCACTCTGCCTGTTACTTATATACAATATGGTATGTAAACATTTTCACTTACCGTTATTTATTTTGTTTTCAATGTGGACCATATGTTATGAACATATGTCAATGTATATTGTTTTTAAAATATTTTTTCTTTGTAATGATGTAATTTTGGATGACAACAACAGCCTTGAGGATGACCGATTGGTTGAAACATGTGTCGGCTGTGGCTGTAACAACAATAAACCACATTTAATTGTTCGGATGCTATTTGGACTTTCAATAGAATCAAAATTCTTATTTTCATTGATGCATTGTTGACCTGGGAGTCTTTTTCATTGTATGGCAACAATCTTCCTTTTTGACATTGTTATAGGGAGGTGCAGGGCGACCTTGTATGTTGCTGCTGCTGCACTTGACCACTGAATTATTAATGAAGACTAAGCACACCCCAGCTTGTTACTCCCCACAGTGGTTCTTTCATCTTGTAATGCAAAAGGTGGATTGTTACAGCCCATCTCGCATGTCCTGCTGGGTAAAAGCAGATATTTGAGATTGCGGCAGGGCACCCTCAAATATGTGCTACTGCATGCATAACAATCTGGCCTTGGGGCTATGGAGGCCAAATTGGAGAATCCTAGAAGTGATGGAACGATATTAGCACACAGCTGCTCAGCTACATTTTCAAATCACATTTGACATAATTGCACATTTAGACACGGGAGATGCAGAGATTGGTCCAGAATAACACAGTGTTGATAAGGTACTGAAGCTAGGATTTAAATTGAGGTGTCTGTGTGCTAACCTCAGTAATGTGGACAATTCGTTGTTACTGGGACTTGGCCACAGACACCAGAAGTGCTATGCAAATTATAACCTGCAACCCATCACATGAGGAATCCCCACCCCATGATGCCACCCTGCCCTGAGAGGCCTAGGGCAGTTTACCCCTCTGATTGACAGCCCCCTTGTGACAGCCCTGCATGTATGATGAATGTATGTGCCTTCTCAATTTGATGACCATGTGTCTCTCTGGCCTCAATCCTCGAGGAGCAGCGGCTGTGGCAGGCAGGCTGTAGACAGCAAAGTGAATGTGCTGATTGTGGGAGGCAGACAAACATTGGCGGCGACCCACACAGGATGCGGGGAAGCATCTGATCCAAGGCAGGCAGGAATCAGGATAGAAGCCAAGCCTCTGAAAGTGTGGGCCCTCGTGCTGCTTGGCTCTGAGGCTCCCACAGCTGCATTCACTCACTTTCACACCCACAGCCACGCCCAGCAGTCAGGGAAGGCAGAGCGAACAGTGACACATGATTGGCGCACTGCAAGGAGGGGTGGAGAACTCAGACAACATGAGCACATCCATGTCAATCATCATTACTGTTTTTATAGTTTGGGCTATTAGGTGCACTTTAGCGCCACCTATAAGCCACCTATAAACTGAAACTATTGCATTCAAGTACAGATAGGGAGGAATAGCATATGAGGATGGACACAAAACTTGTAGGTGTTGTTTGGTAATTTGCCCACTCACTGGCTGCCCATGGCCATGCTAATCACTATGGTGATTCCCACCAAGTTCCTTCCCCTCTCCGCCCAAAACATTCTCTCCTGGGAACTCTTTTAGCTTGCTTTAATCAAGTCTTACCATCAAAATGTGCACATGAAGCACCTGCCAGTGTTTTCTCAAAGTAGTCTTCTCAGATTTAATTGGGGGTAATAAACATGTCTCAACCAAGTCTGCCTCAGCACTCAATTTATAAGCCATATGCATGCTGTTCACTGATAAAAACAAGCATTGCCAAAGTTTTGTCTTGTGTTAGTATTAGGCATTTGCAGGCACTGCTATTAGACACCCAAGTATCTGCACCATTTTGCACCTGCTGCCATCAATAGCCAGTTAATACCACTGTGGGAGTGCCTGGCAAGTGCCTTTCCTATGCCTACACAAAAGCTCAAACTGTTGGCAGTTCCAATGCTTCTTTTGATAACTACCTTGTTCCTGGTTGTCATCCCCGCTCTGGCGCCAGCAGTGAGTAGCAGATGTCCAATCAGCAAACTGATTGGTTGCACTGTGGTTGGGGCTGCACCATCTGGGGGAGCAATTAATCATCTCATTAGGTTGGGCTATTAGGTGGCAGAGGCACTTTTAAGCCAAAGCTATTGCATTGGAGTACACATAGGGACAAATGGCATATGAGGAGGGACACAAAGCTTGACGGTGCTATTTGGGTATTTACCCATCCATTGAGTGCTCATAGCTATATTAATCACTATGGCCATTCCTACCCAAAACACCTCCTCATGGGAACTCTTTCAGCTCACTTTATTCAAGCCTTACCATCAAACTTTGCCCTCAAAGTCTCTGCCAGTGTTTTTTTCAAAGCAGTCTTCTGAGAGTTAATGACTTAATTGAAGTTGTAAACTGGCTACTGGTGTAATAAAAGTGCTGACCAGATCTTCCTTCAGCCACTCAATTCATAAACACTCTGTGTGTCCTTTATTGAAGTCCTGTTAAAAACAAGCACTGGCAAAGCCAACAGCTTTGGCTTGTATAAAAGTATTAGGCATTTTCCAGGTGCTGCTCTTGGATGCCCAGGTACACATACCATGTTGCACCTGTTACCACCAATGGCCAGTTAATAGCACTATGCAGTGCCTGGGAAGTGCCTTTCCCATGCCCACACAAAAGCCCAAACTTTTGCATTGCCAATGCTAGTTTTTGTGTGTGTCAAATGTGTCTGCAGGTATGCACATAAAAAGTGCATGTTCTTTACAATGTCTAAATGATGATGTAAATGAGTGAAATAAATAAAACATGCAGAATGTTTTATGACCTCATGACTTGGCCACACACTATCAAGTGTCACCAGCCCTGCCTCCCTGCAAGCAGTGCCACCCCCACCCTGGCCAAGGTGAGCAGCAGGTTGGGCCCCCCAAGTGTAGATAGAAGTAGATAGTGTTTCTTCTTATTATGTCCCTTTTTTGTAGGCGATACACCAGCGCTACACAGGAACAGACGAGGGTTAAAGGAAGGGATAAATTAGAATTTAATTCTATCCTTTTCTGTCCTCCTACACAGCCTTGTCACTGCGGATGGAAAACCCAA
Organism: Ambystoma mexicanum; assembly: GCF_040938575.1. Lineage (NCBI taxonomy): Eukaryota > Metazoa > Chordata > Amphibia > Caudata > Ambystomatidae > Ambystoma > Ambystoma mexicanum. Next base: position 1,151,226,474 of record NC_090933.1, on the reverse strand, counting down.
AGTAGTACTTAATCTTCTTGAAAAATACCTCTGCCCTCGAACAAGGTTTTTTTTTTTTTTCCACTTAACTTGCACCACAGTTGGAAATTGCCCCATATTTTCGTGTTACACAGTTGACTAAACAAGGGCATTTCCCTCTTAACCTAATGTTCTGCCGCCCCATATTTTGTTGAAATCCTTGCCATAGCACCAATCAGCAATGATTCAATAGTCTGAAAACAAAATGAAGAAGCTCTTGCCTCTCCGACCTGCAAAGGGCCCCTGAAATAAGGATTGTGAAGACTTCAGATAAAGATGCAGAAGTAGTCCCTTGTGATCTAGGGAAGTGTGTGTCTGTGTGTGTGTGCGTGTGCACGCATGTGTTCATGTGTGTGTGTGTCAGCCCCCCCGGCAGTACCATACCAAGTTACCAAGTAGTTATATTGCGCCAGCTGCAACTGTTGCTTTGAAAGCCATACCCCAGCCTATCCAGCCTTTATGCTTCTCAACCAACGCCCATACGAGCTCCAATATAGAAACCGTCCAGATAAGGTAGCCACTCAGCACCTCCTGCCACACTGAACTAATCATCCATAAACAAAAGGTGTCTCAGTTCCAGCCAGCCATGTCAGCATTCCCAGCCTGCACAATCATCCATCAGCCTTTTTAGTTGTCAGGACTTCCTTCCCTACCATCTAGACTATTGTCCGACTGCTTATGGCAGTCCTCTTGGCTCTGGAGATATGGGGCAGTCATTTTCAATCAGTCCATCAAGTGTACCCTATCCAAGATGGCGATGTGCACATAGCGCATGCGCGCAGCATCTTATCATGTTCTGCCATAACCTTTTACCAGTTGGTGAGAGGAATTCCGATTACCAGAATCTCGCAAACAGAGAACACTTCTGTATCAGAGGAGTATCAAAGATACAGATCTGAACATTCAGCATGCATCACTCTCGTTTATGTAAATTAGGTAGATTTTTTTGTTTGTTTATCATCCTAATAGTACTGCATTTTTCTCATGGACCGCCTCCAGAGAAGGCATGGAACCCCTCCCAGCTATGAACCACAAACCCATTCCTTGCTACACAGCTGAGCCCGAGTAAAGGACTCTGGACAAATATTACTTGATCCTATGATACATAAGATACCAAGTTTGTTTAAACACCACTGCTAAGATCATTGATTCCATACTTCAGATACAGAACGCACTAGGGGAATAGGGAAAACATAAGAGGATTTTGAGTTTATTGCTCTAAATTCGATTTAATGTGCCCCCTTTGTAGCTACTGCGTATGACAATTCAAGAATACTGAGTATGTGTCGATTCACACAATCTCTCCAGAGTGGATGTAGCAATAAGACACGTTTGCCAGAAAGGGAAGGCAGATACCCCTGTGTACTGTTCAGGGATTCTGTGTTCATTACTCGTTTGAGGTGTAATGACTCCAGGGTTTCAGAGAGTGTTAGTCTTTTGAGTTCTATAAATGAGAGAAATCCAAGGATAAGGTAGCATGTATAGTGGAGGACATGAAAGCCTTCTTATGTTTTATTTTTTAATTTTTATGGGCCCCTTATTCAGAAAAACTATTTAATTAACCTTTTATGACGCACATGACACCGGAGATCAACCTCTAAGCGCGGACCTGGGATTTGTATCTGTGTTGTTGTGGGTTGTCTTGCTTCCAAGACAAATGAGTTTGCCCCTAAACTATGGTCCCAGCCCATAGATCTTAAGGAATTTTTATTTTACATTTTGGGATCCAGAGTGTACTGCCATTTTGTTCCAAAGAGAAGCACCCTGATTAAATTGAAAGTTGTCTGGGAATTGCCTTCACAGAGGGAAGGAAACAAGAGGAGAGACTTTAAGGAATAGTGTATGCATGCATACACTGTTTTAGTAGACAATGGGCCTCATTACGAGATTTGCGGTAAAAAAAGGCCATTACCGGCATGCCAGTAATAACGCATCCGAGTAGCCTTGACATCGCAAATAGCGGCTGATTATGAGATGGCATGCATGCACGTGCCGGCATGCCGGTGAAGTCCGTACCGCCATGCCACTAACGACCCTCAAACCCCCCCATAGCGGCATCATGTAATGCGCTGATGCCGCCTCCGCCTCTGACCACCCCTAAACAATGGACCCGGTAATACCATATATGGTATTACCGGGTCCGTCAATACCGAACCCGCTAGTAATTTCATTGTGCCGGAACGGGAAATGCACTGGTGGCCATCTTTAAAAACACAATCCATTGCAATCCTCCAAACACAAGACCTGTACTGACTACAGAGCACACACAATCTGTATAAAATGGCAAAAGCTACCAGGAAAGGCACCCCCCACCCCGGCAGCGCAAGAAGCGATTTTCAGATGATGAGCTCAATATGTTGGCGGACACATTGGTTGAGCATGCAGATGAAGTGTTTGCTGCAGACCTGACGCCTCCCACCCAAATCTGCAAGAAGGAAATATGGAAGGAAGTGGCCAGGAAGATTGAGGTCGGCACCACCACCCGCACTGTCAAAGATGTAAAGAAGCAGTGGGATGATCTACGCCTCCGCGCCAAAAGTATATTGTCAGCCAACCGCAGTCAGGGGCTGGCAACAGGCAGCGGCGACGACTCTCCCACCAAACTCACCAGCTGGGAAGAGACATGCAGCACGACTATCAACATGGAGGGAATCAAAGGATACGAAGATGTTGAGTTGGGAGTACCGTCATCGGCAGATGAAGGTGAGTGTCCCCACAAACCATAGATAACCAAAGCATGATGTAGTCCAACTAATGTGATAGTGAAGTAAGGCAATGCATGACCGATCATACACACATGGACATATACCTGGTCAGATGGTGGCCCAACCACTGTCACATTAACATGCATGCTGCATGCCAATTCCATACCCAGTAGACACCCTACACTCAGCAAAACTGCATGTGTCACACAGCACGCAAACCACAACACAATGGTAGGCCCCACCGCAGACACCACTGCAAAAATGTGAGAACCCGACATATGCCAATATAACCCCCCCATTGCAAGCACCCTGTCCACCACAACTACAAGAATGCAATGCATCAAATGGGAATAACTGCAACAACACCAATGTTTGCATGATGCAGGTACTACCATCACTGATGTCATGCCTCTCTTGGTCCCCCACAGGCATGGATGCTGACAGTGACGGACAGGTTGCAGCCGCACAGGCCAGGACACCTGTTAAAAAGTCCAGGCCCAGTGATGATGGCACCAGAGCATCAACATCGAGGGCCATCCCAATGCCCGAGCTGCCACACAAAGCACAACCATAAACACAGGCCAAGCCACAGGACAGCCAAACAGCAGCTGAGACACCACATGAGGAAACTGCAACACAGGATGTGTCCACTGTAGTGGAAGCAGAGGCAGACAGGACACAGTCGGCCGCTACCAGCTCCATCAGGGAGGCACCTGCCTCAGTACCCCATAGTGATGCCGAGGGAGAGTTCCACGGTGAGGAGCACTCACACAGGGATGACAACCTGTATGGGGATGGTGCACATACACCAAGCCCCCATGCCACCCCCAGCACACCACACAGGGCACCACAGAACAAACCCCAGACGGCACCACTCAGCACCAGTCCGGAGGACAGGGGTGTTGAAGGGTTTGGTCCCCATCAGAAGACAGCCCAGCATTGGGTCCCCCTACAAGTGCCCTGTTACCTCCACAGCCATTCGTGACATCGAAGGGCACATGACGTGAATGGAGGGGCATCAGGAGCAGATGACTGAGCTTGTTAGGCATTATGTGGCAGAGGGTGATTTGACCCGCCACCAATCACGTGAGAACACTGCGTCAATTGTAGAGGCCATGAACAGGAACACTGATCAATGAGGGGTTAGCAGCAGTAACCCAGGTCTTGGGCAGGATTGCAGATAACTATGCGGCGTCCTGCACCAACAGAATCACAACAAGGAACCTCCACATGATCTGGCACACCAGCCAGCTCGACCCACACCAGCCCTGTGAGGATGTCCAGGTGCAGCACACGGTGCTCAGAAATGCAGCCCCTAGATCCAAAGAGATTCCACCAGTAGCAGGGGCACCCAGCATGTGCGGACTCCATTTGCACCCAAAAACATTTATTGAACATCATGTGTGGGGTGTTTGGGGGGAGGTGTGTGGGGGGAAAAGGGGCGGAGAGAGGGAGAGTGTGGTGGTTTTGGGGGGGTCAGGGAAGGGGTATGTGTGGGTGTTGGTGGGGTGGGGGTGTGTGGGAGGTGGAGGGTCATTTGAAATTTATGTATACAGTTAAATACACCCGTTGTGTGCTAAAAAATATCATGAGTAGGCATTTGGTTTCTTTGGCATGTGTTTATTCAATGCATGACAGTGCACAGTGCCCATCTAACCCCACACCCTGTGTCCATATGCACACAATCCCAGTGCCCAGAGTACAACATCCATTGCACCCTCTGCATCCCAGTGGTTCAGAAAAAAAATATCTATCACTGATTAGCACACAGAACATCCATCTCATGCATCGCGACCTGGCCGATGTGCTACATCTTCTCCCCCCTCATCCTCATCCTCACCCGGTGCTTGTTGGTCAATGTCAGGAGGCAGAGGTACATTTCGCCGGATGCACATGTCGTGCAGCATGGCGTAGACCATGATGATCCTCCCCACCTTCTCAGGCCCGTGAAGTAGTGCGCCACCAGACCTGCTGAGGTAGCGGAACCATGCCTTCAACAGGCCAAAGTCTGCTCGATCACAACACGGGTATGGGTTTGAGCCCGATTGAATTCCTCTTCATGCCTGTTCTGCGGGTTCCTGACAGGGGTGAGGAGCCACGGCTTCAAGGGATAGCCAGCATCACCTGCATGGGAACACAATAAGGTATGCATGAGGTTTTTTCTTCTATGACACCTGTACTTAGCCTGTTCATTGTTCATGTTGGTACGCAGGGTATCTCCGATGGCATCCATTGGCTAAGTGAGAGGGGCCATGATGTCGTCACCTGTGAGGGATGTGTGGCAGGTGATGTGACCAAATGCATGTTTGCCAATGTTTTGTGCTTTAGGCTGATGTCCGCCATGTCACATGTACTTGCACTCTCATGCTTGCAGCTATTTGATGACGAAATGCACATGTACCTGGATGTCTGCACGCATGTATATATGCCACATGTATATATGCCACAATGTGTTATGTGCTATGGTCCACAGGTGTGGGTTGTGTTATCCAGATGATGCAGGGTGTCCACTTGCCTGCTGGTACTCATGTCCTGTGGATTCCTACGACTGAATTTGCACTCATTTAGGTGATGTTGAGTACTTTGTAGGAATGTTTACTAGCAGTATTAGCACATGTTTGAACATGACTTGTCATTCATCGGGTTTTTCCCCATGTTGGCATGCAGAGCTACTGTGGTGTGGGGCCAGTGACAATCAGTGTATTCCATGGGTGGGATTTATTCATGAACACTCATGGATGCATGACCTGTGTGGTGCTTTGGTGCGGTCATGTGCATTACGCTTACTCACTGATTGTTGCTGAATGGTGTTGCAGAGGGTACGGTCTGATGATGTGCAGCTGAAATGTTGATGGGTGTGGGCTGCTTGCAAGTCTGACATATTGCCATTGATGTGACGCAAAAATAAGTTGGATGACATTTTAGGTGTCATTTTCAGGTTGGGATGTTTAGCGGCACAGTGTTTTACAGTATTGGCAGTGTCTAGTCAACAACCTGATCTCACCCAGGTGGAGTATGCATCCACCCCCCCCCCAACCTCACCGAGGTGGAGTGTGCATCTCCCCCCCAATCTCACCCAGGTGGAGTATGCATCTCTCCCCCCAATCTCACCCAGGTGGAGTATGTATCTCTCCCCCCGCAATACACTGATATGGCCCTGTCAGACGACTTACCCAGCAGCCAAGCATGTCGTGCAGCATATCGCTTCATGTAGTGGGGTAGCAAAGAGTGCTAATTCAAATTTATTTTAGTTAAAATTGATTCATGATATTGATTTTGTTGTTCGCACATGTGTGACAATAATTAATTTGTCAGCCAAATTTGTTCATTGGACCTTTAAGTCATTGAACAATAGTCTCAGCGGTAGAAATCCAACAGTTTATGTAAGATGATCTTGCCTTTATCCTGTAGGCTTGCACTTACTTACCCTTGTGGCTCTATATCTCATAGCACTTACACACACTAGGCACTGACATCTGCTGCTCACCCATGAGCACTGACACTCCGGCACCTACCCCCACTCCCTTCTTCTCCCTGCACTTGCACCTTCTGAACACTCACAAGGCATAGTTGGTTCATTTTTATATATTCCCTCTTTTTATTGTTTCAATCCTATGTTCCCTCCCTGTTGCCCTGTGTGCGCTTTGAAACTGAATCGATTTACTCTATAAGCACCTAACAAATGCACATTAAATAAATAATTAAATAAATAGTATCTATATATGTGTTAATCTTTCCTACTTTGTGGTCAGTCCACTGCGCACAGTGTCCCTGGTTACTAATGACCGTTTCACCTAGAATAGGGTTTTTCCTCAAATGTCTTTGGGCTTAAGTTTAAGTACAAGTGTGCATGATCACTATTTTATTATTAATTATCTCCAAACTTTCTTTTCTACCAAATATAATCCAATATTGCTCTTTTATTCCGTAGCTTCCAAGTAGCACAGCCATACGAGTGCCCCTCAACTTTTCAATTCATCATTTGCATATTACAAGAAGTCATAAAATCTGGCCATAACTTACCAAGCTTGTCAACCTTTTGCTTTTTTATGCAGTGATCACCTATCTCTTTTTCCATATTTGCAAATATGACTAAGTCCTGTCAAAAATGTGCATTGAACTCCCCAGAAATTTTGGAGACCCCATTACAGTTTCTAGCCTGCCACTAAATGATTCGATTAAAGTTATTAATGACATTAGGCAATTCGTCTGGGAACCACTGGATGATAATAGACATTTATCAGCAATGCTATGTTATTAATGCTAACATTAACGTTTGTGTCATTAAACAGTTGTCCATAGTTTTAAATGTACACTCTGGAGTTCACTTTTAACTCATATAAGAATATCCCCACTGGGCCTACCCAATTCTACCTGTTTTACCGGATTTATGAAAATAGCTTATCTATCAATAAAAGGTGGATCAATCAGTCTGCTTTGCTGTAACAGAAATAGAACATATTTGCACAAGAACTCCAATGCTTCCAAATGATATAACAGATGTCTTTGTGGTCAGGGTCCCTAGACAACATTTGCGAAATGTTCATGAGAGGTCAGGGTTGTGATGGATGGACTAGCTGTACATTACCTAGATAACCAGGCCCATGCCCAATTTGCTGTTAATTCCAATTTACTTCTATTATCCCTATCACAGATTTTAACGTCCGGTCCTTCTTTTGGTTTTTTTGCATTCAAACTAATTTATGTAAATGTTTCCATCAGAATCCCTTTCAAACAGCCTATTTTTCACATTGTACCCATACAAAATCCATTACTAGCTTTCTTACTGTGATAGTCGGTTGGTATTTGTATAAATGATATGACATTAAAGTCACATAAACACATTTGGGGTGCTGACACCTTTTTGCTCAGCGTATTAAGTCAGGCATCTGCTGGCTTATTGCTGCAGTGGTTCTTACCAGTACCATTGTGGTGGTCGGCCAAACATTGTAAAAAGACGAAAGTATCAGTGGCTATTGATAGTTTATTACCCTCAACACCCCCTTGTTCCCAAGGCCTTACCATATCTGGGGGCAGATGAGTAACTGATACACACATCCTTGACCTCCATAGACTGGACTATACCAGGAGGGGGCAGCAGGGGGGCTGGGATATGAGCAGAAAATATCCCCTGATAGAAATCGCTGCACTTCTATTTTGGAACCTGGAGATGGAGGAGGACGATGTGCTGGACACATTTAACATATACATACACACAAAGAATCTACAAAATGTGCACACTAGTGATGGACTAATGACCTACATGTTTCAATCCGCTTGTCAGTTTGAGATTTCCTTCAGGGCCATAATGAGATATGTGCTTTTTAGATAAAATCACCTATTAAGATTGATTTCCAAAGTAAAAAGCGACCATCAAGACAACAGTCCAACATTGAAAATGTGGCATAACACGTATGTGTGTGATGAGGATGTGTTTATAGAAGGATAGGTAGCCTTATTTCAATCATGCTCAAACATCACATGTAACATCCTTAGAGAAACATCATTTGAGGAGGTTGATGTTGTCTGCAGGTGACACTTCAACGCTCTCATACCCGATTCTTCATACTTAGGACATTACCTGAATAGGCTACTCAAAAGACTATGGGACATACATTTTCAAAACATTTTCGGTGCAAGTGTTGAGATGTGCGAGCACATTTCTTCACTTTTGTGAAGGAAATGTGCATCCCAATCCACAAAGATCAGAGTGGGAGAGCGGTGGTGTGAACGTCTGCTCTCTCAAGTGCCTTTCCATCAATCAAACAAGGATAGAAACATTGCAAAATGCACTCCCAGCACCCGATGGATGGTGCCCGCCCCTGGCTTGGGAAGACCTAAATTTCCCACTTTGATGCAGAAGGCATCTCTCTGCTGTGACTCCCAGTGCGTTGTGCTGAGTCAGCAAGGGCCTGTCAAATGTCTCACTTTGAAGAGCGGTGCATTTACTTACATCAGTAGCAACCCAAGTACAGTAGCAGAGGACAAAAGCCTGCCCAGGCAATATCAGTAGACCCCATATGATGAAGCAAAAGGCTTGACTGATGAGCTCAACTTTTAGATGCCCCACACCTCCAATGATAAGCATCTCCTCATTCTGGGTTCAAAGGTGGGGATTGGGTTGGTGTAATGTGTTTAATGGCCCGCTCATGACCAGCTTTCAAAATTGCCATTCCGCCTCCTCCAAAGTTTTGAGGCTGGCTGCACCCATGCTGAGCTTCCACATGGTGTCCACATGCATATCACTTCCCTGCTGTCTCCGCCCTTTCCAAAGGGCTGGGAGAGGTGATGCTGCCTCTAACCCTGCTGACACCTGGTCCTCATTATCTCATCCACATGAATCCCGAGCCTACTCACCCAGAAGCCGACGATCTGCTCCCCGGACTGCGTGTTTTCTTGGACCATGCAAGCCACTCCTTGCTGGGTTTTCTCCTGCAGGTGGGCACCTCACACCACTTCCCTGTTGCCATCGCCCTCTGCACCGTGCCGGCGAACATCATGTTGCCATTCCTCCTGCCTAGATCTGGGTCACTTGATTGTGGTCATGTGACGTCCTGAGCCTACTGACCTGGAAGCAGAGCATCTGCTCCCTGAACTGCCTGTATATGCTCCTGCAGGTGGGCACCCTTGCACCACTTCCCTGCTGTCTAGCCTCTCCAAAGGGCTGGGAAATGTGGTGCTGCCCCTACCCCTGTCTCCACCTGAGTCGCATGATCTCAGTCATGTGACCCCTAAGCCTGCCTATGCCCTTGCATGCTCGGCGTCCCTTGGGCTTCCTGTTTCCTCCATTCTGATATTTCCTCTATTCCCTCCATTCCCTCTAATTTACCACCTCAAGCACTATTTTCATATTCTCACAGCTTTTCATTCAGCCATCTTTCTCCTACTCACTTTCCGACACTTCTCTTCCCACCCTCCTTGTTCTTGTATTCTTGACAACCACACCTACATACAGCCTACTGACTCTCCCCATGTCATGATGCCTACCCCCGGAGCACCAGGCCAGGCCCAGCACCCCCCGGGAGCAGGCATCACGCCCATGGGTAAAAGCCCAGCGGCCCTTTATAGGGGCTCTTTGGACTCTGTCCTGGCGCCGTTGGCGGCAGGCTCATGTTGGACATCAGTCCTGGCGCCATAGGCGCCAGGCTCATAAGGGGAAGTGTTTGGTGCACTTACCTGAAGCAGACCATGCTGCACACTCACCTGATCCAGACCATGCTGCATGAAGAACCAAGCCAAATGAGGCTTAGGAGGGACTATTTTTCTGAAGGAACTATTTTGTTACTTGGGTGGGGCTGTGGAAGAATACTCACCTGGAACATCTTCCAAGGCTATTTATGCCACGCCCAGACAGCCACACGTGCTTCGCGTTGTTCTGCATCCCAGCTACTGAACGCTCAACGTGTCTGCTCCTGCACCTGGACTCCAGCCACGACCGCCTTGAACCTGGAACACCTGTAAGGAAAGAAGAGAAGAGAAAGGTGAAAACCAAGAACTTATTCAATCTTCTTACCTGCATCTGGAATATTCACGCCAGCATTCCTGAAGGAAGACTTCCATTTAAAAGCACCGCGTTGCTCGCTGCAGCGCCGCACTTCACTCACCTGTTCCCGAGACGCCGCCCGGCTCCATCGCGGCTCTCAGCACCGGTCGCCACATCTCTGCACCTAGGGAAGAGAAGAAGAGACAAAAGGTGAGCAAGGGAACACAAGAGGAAAGCCAAATTTTCAGCCATATTACTTACCGGCTTTTCTTGGTGAACCATTCCACATCTCGGGTCGGCGCCGCATCTTTGGCAGGTACCGCACCCCGGCCCCTATGGGGAAAGGACAAAAGACATTACTGGGGAATTATAAAGACATTTAGAGGGGTCGCCCTCATCACTAACTCAACTGATTTTACCACCAGCAATTTAACCCCTCAACGCATCGCCTTTGTTCTGCACCTGAAATAAAGGACAGATCACAGGTTAGGAAACACAACATAAAAGGAGGCTCACACTTGAACTTTTGCATCTTCATACTTACGGCGTATCGCTCAGAAAAGTCAAGTGGATTTGCCAGCGCCATTCTGAAAACCAGTGAAGTAACTGGACGAACGCGCGCCCCTGCACCAGAAGCAGGATGGAGAGTTCATCCTTCCAAACCATAAGGTGAGCTTAAACCGGGGGTTTTGGAGGAAGTCAGAGAAGAACGAAGGGGGAAAAGGGGGAGCAAGCACACTATTCAGCAGACAGTTAATCCCCTTTCTCATCTGCAGAAGGATATTCCTACGGGCGAGACACGCAAGATTTGGGGTCCTGTTCAATCGGTGGTCCGAATTCTGCACATCACGCTTGAAGAGGCCACAGCAACCCAGACCAGACCAGCGCCTCTGTGGGAGCCAGGTGAGCGTTACACCCCAGTCCTTATCTATCGGTCTCATCGTTGCTACATATGCAATAGGTATCACTCTATTTTGTACACTTCTCTTTGACTTGATCTTCAAAGTACTCAGTATTACTAAAATGTGTCTCTTTCCCTCGTATTCGTCACCTTCTGTCTCTTTCTTTACCCCCTTCACTGCATTTCTCACTCCCCCATCCAATATGCTTGGGTGGTGGTACGGCCATTCGCTTTCACTCTTCATTTATCCCCCCTCTCATTTCTGACCCTTTAAACTTTCTTACTTTTAAGTATCTTTACACTGCCTTCTCTAAGCATACCCTATCTCCTTTCCCATTGAATATTGCCCTGCTGGGCCCCGTCTTCATTTTTTGAAGATCAAGATACTCTTCTCTCTACTATTCCACTCTTTATATCTGCAGATTTCTCGTAGTAAACTTTCATCTCCATTGCTCTAATACACATTCAACCTACTCTAATCTTCCTCTTTTAAGCTCACATAATCGTAGTCCTCCCCTCCTACTCACAGTTCTGGTTCTATGCTCTGCTTAACTTTCTCCAGTATTTCCCCTTCTTTGCTTTCTGTCTCCCCCTTCTTCTCTTCTGATCATCTTCTTCTTACTTTCACTTGTATCCCTTCCTGTCCTCAAGAAGTACTCCCTCCTTTCTCTGATGCTCATCATGATCTTAATCTTTTAAACCCTCAGGCCTTTCTTTCATCGCTTGCTTCTCATCGACCTTCTCTCTTTTCTTATGCTTCTCTTTCTGCTGATTCTCTAACTCTTCTTTTACATCGACGTGAGATTCTCATCACCCTCCTTCTTTCTTTACACCTTCTTACCACATCCATGGCTTTCCGACAGCTTTGTCATCTATGTACCTCTCTTGCGCATTCTACGCATTGCTGGAGAAAATCCCATTCTATCTCTGACCATGACTATCTTTCTTCTATTCCTGGCTGCCAAAATATACTACTTTTCTGATCTTATTTAGCATTATTTCCCTCATCCTCGTTGACCCTTTCACTTAATGGTTCACCTTATTTCTTCTCCATCGCCTGATACTTTTCTCTCCTCTTCTCTTTCTTCTTCAGATCTCACAGTCTACTTCACCAACAATGTGCTTGAACTTCGTTCTTCTATATCTTCTTCTGTACCTTCTCCTTCTACCTCTTCTCCCGCTTTGTCTGCCTGTTCTGCTTTTCCTCTTTCACTCCACTCACAAGTCTTGGCACTTCTACATTTCACAATCATGTTCATTCTACCACATCTCCTAATGAGCCTTTGCACTGTGCTCTTATTCCTAAAGTTTTCCCCTGATTTATTCTGTATCTCATGGCACTTTCTAACTCATCTGTCTCTACTGCTATATTCCCTTCTGACTTTACACACACTACAATCTTTTATTTCTTTAAAAACACCTACTATTGATCCTTCCCTTCAGCTATCACCCCATCTCGCTTCTTCATTTCCTCTGAAGGATTTTTCAGAGCGCATTGCCTATTCCCAAGTTTCTTCATCCTTACTGTTTCCTTCCTCTCTATGAAACTATCTATCGCCTCTGCACACTATTGGGAAAGCTTTACTTTATGTAAAAAATGCTTTATTTTCACACATCATCTGAAACAATCTTCCATTTTTGTTCTTCTTGATCTCTGTGGAAAAAAGCAGGTCTGACTTAATGGTCTAATACCTGTTCTTGAAACAAGTCGATTTGCCTTCAGGCATCACACCCAAAAGTGCTTTGTGTTAAAGGAAGTGGAGGGGACAAGAAGGAAGAGATATACTGAGAGAAAACAAGATAGTGGAACCTTCCTCCCGCTGGTCTGGGCTTCCTCTGTCTACAATAACCCTGTCACTTCCTTTGTCAATATTATTCATGTACCTTTTGGTATGCAGTACCGTGGTGTGAGGCTAGTCCTTTTGTGAAGGGTATGCCCTTTGATTCATGTTCGTCTGGAGCAGCTGTCTCACTGGGGAGGTTGTTACCTGCCCTCACAAAGGATCAAGTAGAGGTACCCCACAGGGCTGCAGTATTGTTGGTGACAGCAGAGACAGCCTGGCTGGGGAAATACACATTACCCTTCTGCAGCTAAACTGGGCCTAAAGGGCTGACACACGTGTGATATCAAATTGATGTGGTACGGATGATTATGAGAGAAACAGCCACCCTACCTTAAATATGGCTCATGTTAGCACTCCAGACACTATTGCATGCAAGCGAACTTGACAGCACACCTTTATGCCAATTTTCAACCCCTCCTGAACTGCCCAGCTCACCTTTGAGAATAAGGTGACCTGAGAATTTCTGAAAGTAGCACAAATTAAACAAGCACATTCTTTGCACTCATTTCATTTGTGCTACTTTTTTAAGTATCTGGCTCTGAGGGCCTCATTACACGGATGGCGGTGGACCAAGGTGCTATTAGCACCTTGGTCCATGCCGGTAAAATACCGGCACCGCCTTGGTGGAAAGGGGAATTACCGCCCTAGTCCAAGGTTGGCGGGGCGGAAATTCCCCTTTCCCCCATTGCCCTTCCCCATTCCCATTTTTGCCCCATATGGCTCTATGGGAATGGGGAAGGCGCTAATTACGGTGCCGCAAATTGTGGTACCGTAATTAGCTCCCTGGTCCCTTTGCGGGTTGGTTTTTAACACCTGCAAAAAGCAGGCATTAAATTCACCAACCCGCAAAGGGGCCTCGTAGTAAGGCGGTAAGGGTTTACCGGTACCGGTAAGATACCGGTACCTGTAAACCCTTACCGCCTACCGTACAATGAGGCCCTATGTCTTGATCTTACTTACCCTGTGCACCTTAAAATGCCCCTTTCATCCAGATATATGTGTGTAAAAGGACCACAGTGAACACATCTTCAATGTCCCATTTACTGGGCCAGCCTTGTATTTTGTTTGTATTTGTTTATTGTATCGCGCGCTGAACCCAGGGGTAACTGGGCGCTTGAGAATATAGGTTACAGGTTACAGCAGGTATGAAGGTTATAACAATAAATAACAGGAGTGACCCTGGTTACAGTTGGGTAGATTACGAGTTACAGTGACCCTGGTTACAGTTGGGTCGATTACAAGATACACGGGTGATAAAGCAGCGGTGGACGCTGGTTACAATGTGATCTGTAAGTGAGGTGGCTGGTCTCTTACTGAGAAGGGTTGTTGTTTAGCCATGTTTTTATGCCAGCTTTGAAGGTAAAGAAAGATGGTTCCTGTTTGAGGGTGTTGGGGATGGCGTACCAGCGTTTGGCTGCTTGAACTGGGAAGCTGGCGCCGCCTGCTGATTTGAGGTTGTATCTTGGGATCATTCGGTTTGAGGAATTTGAAGATCTGGTGATGCGGGTGGGTTGGTGGAGGCAGCGTTTATCAGCGAGATATTTTGGGGCGGAATTGGTGAGGCATTTGTGCCTGATGGCCAGGGTACGAAGGGTAATTCTGTCACAGATGGGCAGCCAGTTGGTGTTTTGTCTGTGTGTGGTGATGTGGCAGGATCTCGGGAGGCTAAGTGCTGCTCTTAATGAGTTATTCTGGAGCACCTGGAGTTTGTTGAGGTTATGTTCCGAGGTGCAGAGGAATAATGTGTTACAGTAATCAATTTTGGAGAGAGCGAGTGCTCTGGCTAGTGTTTAGCAGCTACTTGTGGATAGGAAAGATTTGCAGCTATATAGGAGTTTGTTTGTGTAGGCTGTAGAGGATGCAATTACCGACCCATTCCAAGGTGAGTGGGGCGGTAAATCCCCATTTCCCATTTACCCTTCCCCATTCCCATTTTTGCCCCATAGGGCATAAAGGGAGTGGGGAAGGCGCTAATTACGCCACCGTAAATTACGGTGGCGTAATTAGCACCAAGCACTAAAAGCAGCCGTTCAAATTGGAATCAGGCGTTAAGGGTTAACGACGGCGTTAACCCTTAACGCCTGAGTTGTAATGAGGCCCAAAGACCGTTGTCAGCCATCCATGCTTGGATTTCGAGATAGATACTGTAGAGTAATTTGGAGTCATGGTCATAGCAGCCAGTGAGGTGGATGAGGACTTAGGTGTCGTCAGCGTAGTTAGTATAGACGACACCCAAGTTGTCAAGGCGGTCGAAGAGGAGCTTCGTAAAGATGTTATATAAAGTGGGTGACATGCACAAGCCTTGCGGGACGCCGCACAGAATTGGAGTTGGGTCTGCGGAGGCTGAGGGTGAAAAGACTCTGGTAGTGCGGTCCGCTAGGAAGGATTTGATCCAATCAGATGCATTAGAGGAGAAAGCTGCGGCAGTGGAGGTGTTTGGCCAGGATTTGGTGGTCGACAAGGTCAAAGGCTGCAGATAGGTCTAGTAATAGGAGGACTACAAGTTTGCCTTTATCCTTTGCCTCGTCCATTTGAATCTTTAGGTCTAGGAGTGCAGTCTCAGTCCCATGTCTAGGTCTAAATCCGGATTGTCTAAGGCCGAGGAGGTTGTTCTCATCTAAGTGTTTCTGGATTTGCAAGTATGCCACCCGGTCCAGGATCTTTAGGAGAAAGAGGACTGTGGTGATAGGCCTATAGTTAGTGGGGATGTACGGGTCCAAGTTGGCTTTCTTTAGTAGTGGCATGAACCAGGCTTCCTTGAGATTTTGGGGTACGTGATTGGAGGCGAATGTGGAGATGATCACAGTGGTTATGAAGGGGGCTAGGATTTTAGCTCCATCCTTAATGATGGTGGCTGGGCAGACATCACCTTGGCAGTGTGAGGGTTTTAGACTTTTAATAATGTTTTCAACTTCCTTAGGTGTTGTTTGGGAGAAGGAGAAAGGTGGACAAGGGGGGGTTGTTCTGTCGTAGTTGAGGTTGGCAGATTGGCGGTCCTTTTGAAGGCTAGCCTTTTTAGCTTTGATTTTGTTTTGGAGGAGGGTTATTTTGTCTGCTAGGGCTTGCTGTATTTTGGTACACCATTCTGCATTTTTGATACAGTCTTGGGTGGGGGGTGCTGGGGACTCTAGCTCTTTTAGGATGCTAAATAATTCTTTGGTTCTGGAGTTTGCGTTTTGGATTCTAGTATCGTAGGTGTGTTTTTTGGCTCACAGGAGGGCTGTTTTGTAAGTCGCGGATGCTAGCGTGAACGCTGTTATATTAGAGGTAGAGGGCTTTTTTCGCCAGATGGTTTCGACGGCTCTTTTTAAGGTTCTGAGGTTTTTCAACTCGGGGGCAAACCATTTGTTGAGGTGTGCTTTGGGATTAGGTTTCCTGAGTTTGGGAGGTGCGACAATGTCTAAGGCTGACTTGAGGGTGTTGTTGTAGAGGTCAACTAGGTATGTTGGGTTGAGGTTGTTAACTTTTGGCTCGCCAAGAATATTTTTAATGAGAGGTTGGAGGCTTTCTATGGAAATGTTTCGACAGTTTCTGGCTAGCGATGGGGGTTCAATGTTGGCTTTTGTAGGGGGTGGTCCAGGGATGGAGAACTGGATGAGGTGGTGGTCGGACCATGCAATAGGATCGTTTTGGGTGATGGTGATAGCACAGTTAAGGTCAGCGATCCGATCCAGGGTTCTGCCTTTGGAGTGGGTTGGTGTGGAAATTCTATGTGCAAAACTGAGGTTGGATATAGAGTTGGCCAAAGATAGGGCATGTGGGTTGTTGGGGTCATGGAGGCCGAGGTTTAGGTCGCCTAGCAAGATAGTTTTTGATGCGAGTTTGGGGTGTGTGGAGAGGAGATCAAGAATGTCGGTCTCGAAAGTGGATGACGGGCTGGGGGGGCTGGTAGACAAGATGCATGAGTATTGTGGTGGTTGGAGTCAGTGAAAGTTTCACAGATAGGTGTTCTGCGGAGTGGAAGTTGATTTGGGGTATGGCTCTAAGTGCTAGGTGGGATTTGGCGATGAAGGCCACTCCCCTGCCTTTGTTGGAAGTTCTGTCGGCTCTGATGATGGTGTAGCCTTCTGGTAGAGCTAAGGAGAGAGCAGGGCCTGCTGCCTGGTGAAGCCAGGTTTCGGTTACTGCTAGGAAGTCCAAACTGTTGAGGGTGATAATGTCCGAGATCTCTGGGGCGTGTGCCACGAGGGACCGAGCGTTGATAAGGGCTCCTTTGATGTTAGAAGGTACTAGCGGGGGATTAGTGATTTTAGTGTTCATATGGGGAGGAGGGTGAGCGGAGGGGCTGGGTATATTTTTGGGCTTAGCAGAAAGTTGGGGTTTAGTAAACCTTCTACCAAGTCTTTGGTTACGTGTGTGGAGTGGGGGAGGGACAAGAGGTGTGGGACGTGTGGCGTAACGTTGTAACTATTCAGATGGGCTGAGTGGGTCCACATGGACTATGGGATGGGTGATGAGGGGAGAGTGGGGTTTGGGTAGAGGTGAGGTGATGTGGGAGCAGTTGGGGAGTGCTGGTGTCCTGGGTGGACTAGAGGTAGGAGAGAGGCAAGCGCTAGCGTGGCTCTATGGAAGGAGGACATAGCGGATGGCTGAGGGTGGGCAGTTAAAGCAATATGCAAGTTTCAACACAGGCTAGGCATACAGTGGGCTGCAATAAGGACTGGCACGGGCAGTTAAGTCAAAATGCAAGTTTCAACACAGACTGCACAAAATGCAAGTTTCAACACAGGCTAGGTATGCAGTATGCTGCAATAAGGACTGGCATGGGCAGTTAGGTCAATATGCAGGTTTCAACACAGGCAAAGCATACAATGGGCTGCAATAAGGACTGGCACAGGCAGTTAAGTCAAAATGCAGGTTTCAATACAGGCTACACAAAATGAAGGTTTCAACACAGGGTAGGTATGCAGTGGGCTGCAGTAAGGACTGGCATGGGCAGTTAGGTCAAAATACGTTTCAACACAGGCTAGGCATACAGTGGGCTGCAATAAGGACTGGCACGGGCAGTTAAGTCAAAATGCAGGTTTCATCACAGGCTACACAAAATGCAAGTTTCAACACAGGCTAGGCATACAGTGGGCTGCAATAAGGACTGGCACGGGCAGTTAGGTCAAAATGCAAGTTTCAACACAGGCTAGGCATACAGTGGGCTGCAATAAGGACTGGCACGGGCAGTTAAAACAATATGCCGGTTCCAAACATAGGCTGACACAGCTGCGCATGTAAAGATTATGCAGGATTGTACAAGAGAGACAGCGCTTTATGGATGGGGCATGCTGGGTGGACACGCTTTGAATGCTACGGAGGTGTAGGCTAGTGGGTGGTAGGCAGACCAAGTGCGTCCGGCGGCTTCCGATTTGGGCATAGCATACATGTTTAGGTTTAAGATGGTCAGGGATACATGCTGTAACGAGATGTGCTAATACATGATATGCTTGGGGTGGCTAGGCATAGGCAGATCTTACCACAAGTTCTAGTTGTTAGGGTCCTTTGAGGTGCCTGGGTGAGGTTCTGTTTTTGGGAGGTTGGTTGGGCAGGGGGATGTGCCTTGCTCTCGCCTGGCGTAGACAGGCAGAGACAGGCCCTTTTGCTCGCCCTTCTGCGAGTGCTTCCTCTCGGCGGCTTCCGCCTATCGGTGCTGGTGGGGTGGGGATAGGGTCGAGCTCAGCCAATCCGTGGCTGTGCAATGGTCAGGCAGGAAGTCAGGCGTCAGGCAGGCAACGGCCTTGTGGAGAAGACGGCGGCCATTGACCACGCTGCACGCAATATTAAATAGTGGTGCTACAGGTCAAAAACACACTGTAGGCTGTGCAGATGTTCGGGAACTGCACAAGATTACCTCAATAGGCAGAATGCAGAATATTGGGCATGATGGAACGTGGTAGGTTGATCTCAGCATTCAACTTGCTGTTCCCTCAGGAAATATTCTTCTTTCCTGGGTGAACCACGGCGGTCACGGGAAGGGGGGCTCCTTCCCTCTCCTTCGACGACGGGGCTGCCTTAACTGAAGGAAAGGAAACCTGATGTGTATCTGTACTCCAGATCATTAAAAACAACAGTTTCACTATGCTGGAAAAAGGAGACCCTAAACTAAACACTGTAAGCCTACATTTAAATCCCATCATCATGAAAAAGAAAACACATTCATAAATTGTAAGAAAAGAAGGCAAGAACATTAACATTAAAGGACTAAGTGGTGAATCAGGTAAAAAAATAACAATTTCTTACGACTAATATTGCCAAGGGCCTGCTTAAAATATGAGATGATTTTTTTAAAAGAAACTGCCTCATCATGGAACGACCCTCAAGCCTCACAGGGTCTCTGTGACATAATTGGACATTCTTTCTGATCAAAAAATGTAACTATTCACAATGACATTCTAAATAGAGGTTCTAGTCTAAACTGACATTTTAACACCTCCTGACATAAGGCAGGCACCCTCCAGAATGTTTGCCCAGCAAGCAGATAAATGAAGGTGAGACCGTTTCACTATTTATGTAACCTTATACCTTGGGAGCACCCAAAGAGCTTTGTCCTGAACATACTTTTGAAGACTGTGTTGGAAGCTGCCTCTTGCTTTACGAAGAATGGAGATTGGAGGCGCGGCTTGACATTATGTGCCGTGCTGTTCGCTGGTTGGAAGGTCCTTTCCTCTCATCCTCTATCACCATCGGTGAAAGACATCAGCCCCTGACGGACCAAGCTGCTGCTGTTGCTGCGGCTGCATACCAGTGGCACAAAAGCCACAGGGAGCTCCATGTGCCTGAGTCAACGAGGAAATTGTATTGCCTGCGCCCAGCTCTGGGTAACACAAAAGAGGAGAACTAACAAAATTGGTATCGCTCTTGTACCAGACCCGAGACAGGTCCAATCCGGCACCAGGCACTCGTGGCAACTGCGAGAGGGAGAGAGCTGAGTGGGAGTAAGAGTGGGGCCACTGGGCCACTCACCTCAGTGCTTTGATTACTTCTGCAAAGGTGAGCCACTTCGGCTGCTATTTACCGCTGGAGCTGGGGTTGTTATCCCTGAAATCAATGGTACTTCAGAAAAGGACTGAATTTGATTTGAAGCTTAATAGCTCCTCGAGTAATCAACTGTTGGTTTCATTGTGGCAAAAACTGCGCATGGAATCGAAGAGATCGATCTTAAAAGCCAGTACTGAAAATGTAATGCACAATATTAACTGGAACTGTAGCCAGGAGATATTCTCCCTAGCAGCTAAATCTGCCTTGTCAAGGAAAATTGACTTGGCTGATTGGATAGAAAACTATACATACTTAGAATGTTTGCGAAAATACCTATTTGTGAAATATATTTTATATACATATAAAAAACCTCACATTATTTAAATCTATGTCCAAGCATCAGACTCCGAAGATTTATATTACTTGTTAGGATTAATTACTTACCAGTACTTGAAAATACTGGGGTAATAAATAAATTAAGGAATGAGGAGCGATGCTGTAGACTATGGGCCTCATCACGACTTGGGCGGTAGCGGTAACGCTATTAGCGCGGGCGGTATTAGCCCTACCGCCGAACTCCCCGGCGCTAATAGCGCGGGATCACGACTTTGGCGGACTTGGGAGTCCCCATTCCCCATTGAGCCCATTCGGGAATGCCCCATTCCCCATTGGGCTCAATGGGGAAAATTTGCGCTCTTACCGCTGGCGGATTTCCCGCCGGCGGTAATAGCGCGAATCTTCGGCGGATTTCCCCCCAGCTAAGGGCTGGGGGGAAATCCACCGAAGTCCTGCTTTGGCTGACCCTTAAATCCGACGGTAATAGCGCTACCGCCGGATTTAAGGGTTACCGCCAAAGTCGTGATGAGGCCCTATGTGAGGATAAAATAACTATTGAGACAGGGCTACATGTTCTGACATGCTGCTAGAAAATGGTAAACATCTACTACAGATATTATGGGGATTGTGTACATAAGATTGCACAGATAAAGGAAGAAATCTTCTGGTGGCGTATCTTGAATTCTACAAAATTTAAAGGATTAATAGCAATGTACAATGTCTGGTTAGAGATTGAGAAAAGACTGGGTATCTCTAGCTGAGTTAACTGTAATGTAAGGTAATGGCACAACCTAAGTGTACACCTAAAGGTAGAGAGAATGAAATGCAGATTGGATATTTATGGTTGTATATATGAGAATGTTTTAGAATAGTTTTTACTGATTGTATTGAATTTTAGGCATTTTTATATGGTTTTTGGTATGTTTTTATGAGAATTTAATATGAATATGTAATTTGGTTCTTCTTTTCCTACTATTGGACTATGTATATATAATATGTAATTATGTGAAAAGTTTATTTATAATCTGTAACACATTAATAATAAATAAAAAAATGACTGTTTTTGAGCTAAATTGGAATAAGGGCAGTGTTCATTTGACTGTCCGGGAAGTTTGTTGAAACATGCCAGGTAAAGCTGCCAGTAAGCCCCGAAATGACAACCTGATTAAGCCCAAATCCTATGTGAAATCTAACCGCTTTCACACTTGGAAATTGATTCAATTGCCTTTGAGGGGGACGAGGCAATTGTTATAGAAAAATCTGTGACTTGTCCTTCCCTTCCAGCGATCCTTGATAAGGGAGGAATTACTAAGTACGTTAAAGTTGGTATAATTCCGCAGCAAAGGTCGATTATAGCAGCCGTTGTGCATGAGGGGACCACTTCAAAAGAGGAGTTGGGTATAAGCCAACCCACCCCTCGAGAACAGGAGGAGTAGCTGGGCGATATCAACAATAACTTGCTTTTAGAATTGTGCCACTCCATGTGTAATAGGGGCAGCAGTGCTGCATTGGTTAATGCAGGAGTGAATTTGGCACCTGTATCAAATGGCTTGAGCCATAGTCAAAGTTTACCCCTGCAGACGTTATCTATTGCTCCTGTTTTGCAGCCATCAACCCTGTCACCGTCTGCCACTCGGAACATTCTACGGCCAAGCAGGCCATAGGTGAGAATGAAGGTAATTCAGCAAACAGCTCAAACGCAGCGGCTGAAACAGGGGTGGTGGTAAGCAATGATGTTTTCCATTTCGCAATAAAAATTCAGCTAAACCTGTGTGGCTGTATTCACGAGGACTTACTCAAAAAGGTGACTGAAATCAGACGGCTAAGCAGTCTATGGAATGAAAATCACAGGCAGTCAAATGTGCCGGAAGTCTCTCCTTTACCATTTGCAACCAAAAAGCAGTAGGCAACGTGCAATGAGATCGTGATGATTGCACGGTGGCTTCCCTTTCATCTCCCTTGAATTATCCTACTCGCAAGGAGGGATGCTTGAGAAAGCGCAGACTTTTGGCGAGTGTGGGAACCTCAGAGAAGATTGACACAGTTCTGTCAGTGGATTGAATTCAACCACTGAACTCGACCATCATAAAAGAGGCTCCCCAATCCAAAACTCTAAGAAAGGTAAGAAAAGAGAAATACGCTACAAAAAACGTCAACAACTATTATCAGGAACACTAATCAGTTAGCTTTTGGGGGACAACCCTCTTAATGTCCCACATGAGGTAACTCCCAAAGCTAACATGTGTAGCTGATCCGAGTGTGAGAATGTTGCGGGTGCCACACCTGCATGTAGGGCAAACCTCGCCAATCCAAAGATATCTAGGACTCCAAAAACGTGGGTGAGGTGAAGGTGCCTATCAGCAAAGCATCTAAGCTGCCAATAGACACTTTTATGGTTGGACCTCTGGCAGGAGGGAATACAGTAAAGGCTCATATTATAAAATTATCCCCTCTGACTTTGACTTTGTTGAGCCACTGGTGAAGGAAGGTGGAAAAGTATCCAGGATCCACTGCTTCCTACCCACCACGGCATCCCTGATACCTGCACAGGGATATTCCTTGACACTTTGGGTTACGATCTTGATAGGGAGTCGGAGCTAAGGGCAACTACTGACTGCTGTAGCCATTGTAATGGGTCAACCAATTAGGTGGCGGTTGTGACCCCTGCTGAATCCAAGGAAAAAAAGGCAGAGAACTGCTTTCACAATTTGAGGGACTGGAGTTGGCTGAAGAGCCTAATTCCTGAGGTGGACTCTTGTGAGGGATGAGTCTACGAGGTGGCCTCTTGGAATACCCAGGGGCATTCTCATTTTGTGGAAAACGGTACTTCCCTGAACTGGTTGCTTGAACACCATGTATTTATGGTACAGAAAATCGAGTTGGTGGCACCCTTTCAGCTTGATGGGTTTTCAATTTACCAGCAATGTGCTAAAAAAGGTCCAAAAGGTCGTTCTTTCAGGAGGGTAATGATCGGAGTCAGGCATGACATCACGTCGTGCCTCGTTACACCGATTGATGCCTCAATTGACCGATTATTGTTGGTGTCAAAACTGAAGAAATATTTGGTCCAATAGACCAGACTGTTACACTGTGGGGTTGTGCTGCTGATAGTTATATGATCGTATTGGGAGGTGATTTTAATGAACAATGCGGTGAGACACTGCTGCTGGCGGCACACCCACACTTAATGGCTAAGAACAGTCAAACAATAGGGGTCGCCAAGATTCCTTGATGAATGGGAGTTTACCATTCTAAATGGTAGGACCAGGAGTGACATGCTGGGTAAGCCTATGTGGCAAGTGAGTGGAAAACGGGCATCCATAGATTATTTGTGTGGGAATAATGTGTTGCTGGAGTGAGTGAGAGATTTGTATGTCTGTCCAAGTAGTGTCAGCGATCATGCCCATCTGAGTCTATACTTGAAATGGGATGGGAAAGGGATGGAGGGTGGAGGAACAAATGTAAACCATGCAAGTAGACAACTAAGTTGGTCCCCAGGGAACATAAACAAGGCATGTACAGCATTCAGCAACATGTTAACTGGTCAGATGAATACCTTGGTAAAGTACTCCAGGGACAAGGTTGAAGCATGGTATTATTCCATGGCCCATAGGGTAGGGCAAAAACATGTTAAGCGTCCTGCAATGGTGGTTGGAAAAAGGGTTAGTGTGTGGGACCCTGATATACAGGCGGCAAAAATGTACACTTAATCGGGAAATCCAATGACTTTAATAGTAAAGGGTTAACCAGGTTGACAATATTATGATGATAAGAAAGGCCAGGAATCGTTATTCAAACTGGTTAAAAAGTAGGAAGGCTATGGGGTTGATGAAAAATTGCCAAACAATGTTGGATGCAGTGAGGAGCCAGTGTCCACGAACTATGTGAAAATTCCTTACACTCGGGCAGGGGCATAGTGATACAAAAATGATTAACCCCATTGCGGAACCAGTATGGAAAGGGTACATTGAGCATAAAATGTTCAAAAAGTCTAACTCACCCACCATGGACCTATCTGTTAGTGAGTCCTGGTCTCTGAAATTTAGTTTTGAAGGCTTGCTCCTGAGAATTAAGAATCTGAAAAACTCTAGAGCTCCAGGTCCCAATGGTTTGTCGGGTGGTTGGGCGAGGCTACTGAGCATACTTGAAACACTTGTGTATAGGCGCGTTACAAATGCCTTATCATATCATATCATACTATTTACTAAGGTCTGAGAAAAACGCAAAATCCCTGTGTCCTGGAAGTCGGCCTGATTAGTCCCTGTTTATAAAGCAGGCGATCGTTAGCACATGAAAATTATAGGTTGCTATCTCTCCTAGAGGTCACAGCGAAGGTGTTTGCATCATGTGTTTTGGATCACTTCCAAACATGGGCAGAAAATCACTGTGTAGTGCACCCTTTTCAGACAGGTTTCTGTGTAGGCTCTAATACTACACACAATATTAGACTACTGGACACTCTGATTAATCGAGCTAAATGCACATGAAATCCAGCATTGTGTATTACGACATCGTATTCCGAACTGCAGTTGGCATGGTAAACTGAAACCTATCGAGGGACAAGCTGAGGAAGATGGGGTGTTGTGTACTTTAAGAATACATTTGAGTACAAATGGGATGCTATCTGATTACATGATCATAAAGAAGGGCGTCCGGCAGGGGTGTACAGTTGCTTCGCTGCTGTTCAATCTGTATATAGCAGACTTAATAGAGAGGCTGGCATGCAAAGCTAAATGCCCTCCAGAAATAAGGTCTACTCTAATTAATGCGATGCTGTATGCAGACAATCTGGTCGTTTTCGATCAGACTCTTGTTGGTATGAAGGGGCAACTGAACGGATTGGGAAGGTACGCAGTTGTAAACAAATTATCTGTGAATCTGGCAAAGACAAAGGTCATGTTGGTCTCAAAAAAATAAATAAACCAGCCCTGAAAATACTACTGGGAGAGATTGAATATACCGACTTCTATAAGTACCTAGGGCTGGCATAACTAATTGTGTGCAATATGAGACCATAAGGAACACTAAGACCAGGAAATCTAGGCAGATCTAATTATTGGTATGCACAATTATGGAACAACATGCAGGGTACTCACTGGTAGGAATCATTGTGTTATATAAACAATGGTTCTGTCTCACAATCCTGCATGGCCTTGAAGCTCTGGCATGTAGGGATTTAAATTGGCTTAACGGAATGGAGGGATGCGAAGCATTTTAGGACTCGCACAATCCACTCCCATGGAATTTTTACGACTTGAATTAGGGCTTGTCTCATTAAAAGCCATGACCTTGATGAGACCAGTAGAGCTCTTTATAAAGTGGGTCTGGCACTGCGATGTTCTTTGTTAGCATTGATGGGGTCTTCTTATAGAAATCAATTCTTTGTGAAGAGAGTACCCTTCACGCAATTGAATAATGAATTATTCAAGATTTGTAAGTGGTGCCCTGAATTTGACAGAGGAAAGGGTTATGGCATGGTGAAGGAAGCAATTGGGAGAAGACTTGCAAACTGGGACTGGTTATGCAATTACGATCATCTGGCTAAACTACATAGTTATGCTCCTGTGGCTACAGTCATACATGCCCATAGGAAACCTCAGCCATGCATTCTACTGTGCCCAGACCCAGCATTGCGTAGGTTGCGTCTCCTAATGCGTACAAACTAACTGCCTTTGCAAGCCTCACATGGGGCTAGATGGAACTTGCCAAGTGAGTCAAGGTTCTGTAGAGTGTGTAATTTGGCTGGAACGAAAGAGATGGTGGAACACATGTTCACTGAATGCCAAACATTGGGCACCCTGTATGCGGTAATTATGGGAAAACTGGTGCACAACCTTAATTTCATTAAAACTCAGGACTTTTGGATCTACGGCCTTAATACGAACTCAGTAGCAGCGCACATTGCACTTTATCGTATCTGGTTACACGTGAAAAAGCTCTACTTTTAGCGTAGTAGTTGAAGCTTGAGTTGGGAATTAGTATATGTATATGAAATGTTAAATATTTTTAAATATTTTATAGTAAGATATTATGTGGACCTCATTACGACTGTGCCGGTCTGGAAACACTGGTTCCGGTAAGCGTGTCGGCACCAGTGTATCCAGACCAGCACAGTATGACTCAGCGGGCAGGTGCCGTCCTGCCCGCCAGGTGAGACCTGGCAGGCGGAACGGCACCCGCCTGCAGAGTTTCACGGAAGCAGCTTCCATGGTCCCCATTCCCATGGAGTCCTAGTGGACTCCATGGGAATGGGGACAACATTTCCAGCGCCTGACTTCCTAGCCGCCGGGGTCAGATTATCCCAGTGTTACCGGGAAGTCAGGTACCGGTAATTCATGACGGGTCCAGCAGCAACCTGCCCGTTTTACCGGCACGTTTACTGCCAGACCCGTAATGAGGCCCATGGTCTTTTTTTAGGGATGATTTCTTTTTTTTGTTTTTAATATGTTTATTTTTGAACAAGGCAGGAAAAATAATACATCCACATTTAGTATGTATTACTTATACGAGTATGTTTCTCCTTCCCCCTCTCCCTATGTCCATCATATTTTCAGGTTCCCTTTTCTCCCTCCTGCTCCTGTGGGGCAGCCCAGCTCTCTAGCACCCTCCTGGCCAGCTGGGGTTTGAAGGTCAATGCGATCGAACTCAAGGACAGGGTTCCAAATGTTCTGGAAGCAGTGGAGGAGCCCCGCTCTGGCTGCCGTCACCTTTTCTGCAATTAGTACATCCACAGCTTCACCCACCAGAGAGGCAGGAGTGAGCCCTCTACAGATTTCCATGTGCGGGCCACCATTATTCTACCCACCAACAAACTTTGGGATAACAGTTTGGCTTTAGGGCCTGTGCGTGAATAAATCCCGGGAACCGGGGTGCCCAGGAGGATAGGTTCGGGCTCTAGAGGGAGTTTTGTGTGCATAATTTCTGCAATGACCAGGCATTCCTTCCAGAAACTTTGGGCTTTTGGACAAGTCCACCACATGTGAAAAAAGGATCCTATTTGGCCGCACTGTCTCCAGCAAGCTGGGTCTACAGTATGGTTCATGTGGTGGAGTCTTAGAGGGGGATAGTACCAGCGCAGTAAGATTTTATAGGCACATTCTCTATTCGTGACACAGGTAGATGCCGATTGGGTGCGGGTCCAGATGTCCACCCAGGAGTGGTCCTCTATGGGGTGACCTAGGTCCACCTCCCATTGTGCCATGGACCGAGATTTGGAGGTGAGAAAGTCTTTGTGGAGGAGCTTGTGTAGCACAGAGATCTTGCCTCGTATTGGTAGGTCCTTGAGAGTTAATTCTATGGGGGTGGGAGAGCGGGTTGCTGCTTGGTGTGTCTGAGGGTGGGTGCACCAGTGGCGCAGCTGGAGGTATGTAAACCTGTCCTTTTCTTGGAGGTGGAAGGTTTCCTTACATTGTTCATACGAAAGTGGTTGTCCTCCTTCGAAAAGCTTCCACACAGTCTCCAGTTCCCCCTCAACCCAGTTTTTGAAGTTTTGGGGAGCTGCTCCAGGTGAGAAGGCTGGGTTCAGGAAAACCAGGGATGAGGGGCTGAGTCCCCTTGGGATCTTCTTTTGCTTCAGCATTTTGTCCCAAATGGCACTGGTATGTTTGGTGGCTAATAGTAGGTTCTGCCAGTGCCATCTTATCGCTGGTGGGATGTGGGGGAGAAAGCGTAGGGGAGAGCCAAGCACGATTGTTCCATGTCCACCCATCTGGGCGATTAGTGATTGTTTGCCATGTTTGGATGCACGCTAGTTGGGCTGCCATCTGGTATTTCTGTAAGTCTGGGACCCCCAGGCCGCAAATTTTTCATTCCCCAGCATCGTGTCTCTCGGGATTCTGCCTTTTTTCCCCCTCAAAATGAATTGTAACATTTTTCTCTGAAGGTTATGTAGAGCTGGAGTCGGGATCATCACCGGGAAGTTCATGCGGTAAACGTCTGTTGGTTTGGCTGGGATCTGGACCCCCAAGTAGCTGATAGCCTTCGTCTTCCATTGTATTGGGCACATCAGGTCTTCTTGCACTCTTGATGAAATCCCTATTCCCAGCGCTGCCGACTTGTTGAAGTTAATGGTAAATCCTGTGACCTTTCCATAGATGTTTAGTTCTGCTAAGGCGTGTGCCAAAGAGTTGCGGGGGTTTGTGATGGCCAGGAGGATGTCGTCAGCATAGAGGGCCAGTTTATGGTGCGAGGGGCCCACTTGGAGACCCTTAATCAGGTGGTTCAGTCTAATCCATTGAGCGAAGGGCTCCATGATTAAGGCGAATAGAAGCGGGGACAGCGGGCATCCCTGTCTAGGGCCGCAGCTCAGCGTAATGGGGGCCATTGATCCTGAGTAGAGTTTTGGGCGATTTGTAGTTGGCTAGGACCATGGTGCGGAATTCCAGGCCAAATCCGAATGTCTCCAGGGTAAACCTCATGAATGTCCAATCCACCTTGTCAAACGCTTTGATTGCATCTAGTGCCATGAGCACGATCCCTTGTGCGTCTCGGGAAGCCAGGTCCACCAGGTTCAGGGCTCTGCGGATGTTGTCAGCTGTAGATCGGTTCTTCAGAAAGCCACATTGGTGAGGTTGGATTATTTCTGGGAGGACGTGAGCTAGGCGAGTTGCCAGACTCTTGGAGTAAATATTGGCATCAATGTTGAGAAGAGCGATAGGTTTGTGTGAGGTTGGGCTTCTCGGATCCCCCCCCGGGTTTCGGGAGAAGGATTGTGATTGACTCTTGCATGGAGGGGGTTATGACGCCAGTTTCCCTAAAGGAGTTGAATAGCTGTACCAGTGGGGCAAGTAGCTGGTGCTTGAAGGCCCTGTAAAACCTGGTTGTGTAGCCATCTGGGCCAGGGGCCCAGGATCTAAGGGATTTTATGGCTTCATCTACCTCCTCACTGGAGATTGGAGCGTCCAGGAGGTCTCAGGTTGACTCTGGGATTTGGGGGAGTGCTGCTTTTTGTAGGTATTCCTTTTGTTCGCCACGTCTCGTGGGGGGGGTCATTACCTGTCTCAGATGCTTCGCTGCCAGGCGCTGTTTGTCTTGCTCTGCGTATTGGGTTCTGCCTTGTGCAACCCGGAGTCCAATGATCATGTTTCATTTTGCTTTGTCCAGTTTGGCTACCAGTAATTTGTTTGCTTTGTTGTTTTTAGCATAATGGTTTGCTTGGCTTTTGTGAGTTGGTGTGCTGTGTGTTCGGCGTAGTGGGCTTCAATCTTTTACTGTGCCGTGCGAAGGGCACGTTGGGTTTTCGGGGACCATCCTTTTTCTTTATGGGTTTGCTCCGCTTTCCAGAGGTCGTCCTTGAGGGCCAGGCGGGTTTGACGCCTAGCTTTGTGGAAAGCTACGCCTTGAGCTATCAGTTCCCCATGTACGACCGTTTTCATGGCATCCCAGGTGTTGGCGGGAGAAGTGTCAGATGTGGGGTTTTCCTGGAAAAAGTTGCTGATCGTGGTCGCAATCGAGTCCCTAAGCGGCATTTCATTGAGGATTGGATCATAGAGTGTCCATCTACGTTGGGCAGGGAGGGGTGGTTCCTATATCAGGATTTCTAAGATCACTGGGCTGTGGTCCGACAGAATCCGTGGGCCTATGGTAACATTGTTGGCGAACGAGAGAATCTGGGGGGAGACCAATAGGAAATCAATTCTAGAGAATGTTCTATGGACGTAAGAGTAGAATGAAAAGTCTTTTTCAGAGGGGTGGAGAACCCTCCATGCGTCTACCACCTCCAGTGTTCTGATTATCCGTAGGAGTGCCAGGGCTGAGGTGAAGTCTCCGGATGATGGAGAGTGGGATTTGTCTTTTGTGGGATCCGGGACTCCATTGAAGTCACTGCCAATGATAACTTGGCCCTCCAGGAAGGAGGGGATGGTGGAGCACAGGGCATCATAGAAAGCGGCTTGGGCTGTGTTAGGAGCGTATATTGATACAATGGAGTATAGTTGTCCAAGTAGCAGGCATTTCACAGCAACAAATCTGCCGTCCGGGCAGAGTTTCGTGTCCAGTGTCTGGGGATCTAGCCCCTTCCTAAAGAGAATGGCAGTGCCCCCTTTCTTGGTGTTTCCAGATGCGCAGAACTGTTTCGGGAAATGGTGGGACCGTAAGCGCCCGTAATCGACTGGTAATAAGTGCGTTTCCTGCAACAGGGCCATCACAGCATTTTCGTTTTGAAGATTTTGCAATATTGACTTGTGTTTGGCTGGGGAGTTTAGTCCTCTAACATTTAGCGAGACGAATTTCAGGGTGGAGTGATCTGGAGTGAAAAGCGAGGGTATCGCTGTGTCCGGAGAAGGGGCGGGAGACGTAGGCATGTCAGCCGGCATGTCGTAGGATCTGTGGTCGTGTTCTTCCCGGCCATTGAAGTTTTTGCTCCAGCCTCCAATGGGGAGGCAGAGATTTAACTGGGGGGCAGATTTGTGGGTCCGGCGTCCCGGCCAACATGGCCAAATAACTGTTCTTAGCCAACATGGCTTAAATTGTATGTATAGTCTTCCAAGGACTTAGATGGATTGTACCTCAGCAGCGGGCATAGGCCGTGGGGTAGGGCCCGTTGCCTTGATTGTCAGTGCGTTCTTTCGCTTGTCATAGAGGACGGTGTTCCCTCGGGTGAGGCTATTTCTTTCTTCTGAACCTCAGGACTCTTGACAAGGAATTTGGTTTAGCGTTAGGCAACATGGGGAGGTCCGAGTCAGTAGTATTCTCAGGATTCATGGGCGACCGAGCCGAAGTGGGGGTCAGGTTCATGATTTTCTGGCTGTTTTCCAGGTGGCTAATCCTTCTCTGGGTGCCCTTTTAGGAGAACTGCAAGGCTGTGGGGAAGAGCCATCGATAGCGAATTTGTTGGTCTTGCAAAAAGACAGCCAGGGGATGGAGAGCTTGTCTTCTCTGGAGGGTGAGGATGGATAGATCTAGCTAAATTTGGAGAGGGCACCCTGAAAGGTTATTTAATCACAGGTGCGACTGATTGCAGAGATGGCTTCTTTTGTCGTGAAGAAATGTACTCTGGTAATGACGTCTGGTGGAGCGTCTGATTCCACTCCACGGCGGGGGCACATCCTGTGTGTGCGGTCTAGGAGGAGTTGTTTTAGGGATGATTTTAAATATCTATGTATTTTTAGGGATGATTTTAAATATCTATGTATGATAATGTCAAAGTTAACGGTTAATAGTATGAAATGTATTGCGGTTTGCTGAAAAATATATGTATGTATGTGTGTTTACATGGTATTTATAAGATGTTTTTGTTTATGTGTAAAGTTTGAATTCAAACCATTCACAATAAATAAATAATATATTTGAAGGAATCTGCCTACGATCAAATAATAATAAGGAATACATTGTGATGATGCCAAAAAAGTTTAAACAAAAACACTTATTTTAACCAGGCAGATGAAATATCACTTGAATGCATTGCTGCTTAATAACAGTGCATTCCAAAATCCAGGAGCTTCCTCCAGAAGACTCCTATATAAATAATAATTTAAGCAGGTATTGTAAAATATGACATTATTTAATGGGAACAATTAAAATAATAATAATAATAATAATAATAATAATAATAATAATAATAATAATAATAATAATAATAATAATAATAATAATAATAATAATAATCTATATGTAAAAGAGAAAATGTGGGTGTGCCTATTTGAAATGTTCAGCATACTGTCCAACATGCTACAAACCGGAAATTTGGCATGTGGGCAGGTTCTATGGTGTAGACAAATGTAAAAATGATAACACTTACATTCTCTTATATTTTGTAAGCGATCTGCAATGCTTACCTCTGCCATATGAGTATATGTGAGTGTCCTTGGTCGAAATGCTCAGCAAACTTCCCAACATGCTAAAAACCTGAAATTTGACATGTGGGTAGGTTTCATGGTGTAAACAATTTAAAAAGTGTGCAATATATTTAAAGAAATTAATAAAAAATAAGCGGTCTTCAATTGTTACCCCTGCCATATGTGGATATGTGTGTGTGTCGGTTCAAAATGTTCAGCATACTACCCAACACGCTACAAACCTGAAATGTGGCATGTGGGTAGGAGCCAGGCTGTAGACAATGTAAAAAGTATAAAAGATAAGCGGTCTGCAATGCTTACCCCCGCCATATGTCGATATCTGTGTATGTATCTGTTTGGAATGTTCAGCATACTCCCAACATGCTATAAAACTGAAATTCGGCATGTGGATAGGTTCTATGGTTTAGACAATGTTAAAAGTGCAAGATATACATGTTTCTAATGTTTTATTTAAGTGGTCTGCAATGCTTACCCTTTACATATGTGGATACATTGTGTGTCTGTTTGAAATGTTCAGCATACTTCCCAACATGCTACATACTGAAATTTGGCATGTGGGTAGGTTCCATAGCGCAGACAATGTAAAAACTATAAAAGATAAGCGGTCTGCAATGCTTATGCCTGGCATATGTGGATATGTGTGTGTCTGTTCGAAATGTTCAGCATACCTCCCAAAATGCTACAAACCAGAAATGTGGCAAGTGAGTAGGTTCCATGGTTTAGACAATGTAAAAAGTATGAAAGATAAGTGGTCTGCAATGCTTACCCCTGCCATATGTGGATATGTGTGTGTGTGTGTGTGTATGCGTCTGTTCAAAATGTTCAGTATACTTCCCAACATGCTACACACCTGAAATGTATTATGTGGGTAAGATCTATGGTGTAGACAATGTAAAAAGTATAAAGCATACATTATCTTACTGTTTGTTTTTTAAGTGGTATGCAATGCTTACCCCTGTTATATGTGGATATGTGAGTGTCCCTGGTCGAAATGTTCAGCATACTTCCCAACATGCTAAAAACCTGAAATTTGACATGTAGGTAGGTTTCATGCTGTAGACAATGTAAAACATTTTTGAGATATATTTTTGCAACAAAAAAAAGCTGTTTATGTGTGTGGATATGTGTGTGTGTCTGTTGAAAATGTTCAGCACACTTTCCAAAATGCTACAAACCTGAAATGTGGCATGTAGGTAGGAGACAGGCTGTAGACAATGTAAAAAGTATAGCAGATAAGCCGTCTGCAATGCTTACCCCTGCCATATGTCGATATGTGTGTATGTGTCTGTCAGCATACTTCCCAACATGCTACAAACCTGAAATTCGGCATGTGGATAGGTTCCATGGTTTAGACAATGTAAAAAATATAAGATATACATGTTTCTAATGTTTTATTTAAGTGGTCTGCAATGCTTACCCCTTCCATATGTGGATGTGTTTATGTGTCTATTTGAAATGTTCAGCATACTTCGAAAACATGCTACAAACCAGAAATGTGGCATGTGGGTAGCTTCCATGGTTTAGACAATGTAAAAAGTATAAGATGTACATGTTTCTATTACTTTATTTAAATGGTCTGCAATGCTTACTCCTGCCACATGTGGATATGTGTGTGTGTCTCTTCGAAATGTTCAGCATACTTCCCAACATGATAGAAACCTGAAAATGGGCATGTGGGTAGGTTCCATGGTCTAGACAATGTAGAACAAATTTAAAAGATAAGTGGTCTGCAATGCTTACTCCTGCCATATGTGAATATGTGTGTGTATTTCTATTTGAAATGTTCAGCATACTTCCCAAAATGTTAAAAACCTGGAATTTGGCATTTGGGAGTTTCCATTGTTTAGACGATGCAAAAAGTATAAGATATACATTTTTCTAATAATAGTTTGCTAACGGTCTGCAATGTTTACCCCTGCCATATGTGGATATGTGTGTTTCTATTCAAAATATTCAGCATGCTTCCCATGCTACATACCTGAAATGTGGCATGTGAGTAGGTTCCATGGTCTAGACAATGTAAAAAGTATTAGATATACATTTTTCGAAAACAAAATGTTAAGCGGTCTGCAATGCTTACCCCTGCCATAATTGGATATGTCTGTGTGTCTGTTCAAAATGTTAAGCATACTTCCCAACATGCTACACACCTGAAATGTGGCCTATAGGTGGGTTCTACAGTGTAGACAATGTTTAAAATAGAAAAGAGAAGCAGTCTGCAATGCTCTCCCCTGCCATATATGGATATTTGTGTGTCTATTCAAAATGTTAAGCATACTTCCCAGCATGTTACAAACCTGAAATATGGCATGTGGGTAGGTTTCATGGTTTAGTCAATGCAGAAAGTATAAGATATACATTTTTCTACTTTTTTAAGCAGTCTGCAATGCTTACCCCTGCCATATAGCTATTTGCACCATAGTTCTGCCATAGCTCTACGTAAACCTCAGCAATTTATTGTTCCTAAACTTACCACACTATCAGCTTTCTAGCTGATATTAGTGCCACTTACTTTTGAAGTCATGCAAATGACACAAATCAGTGCTTTTGTAGTAATGCGGGTGACACGAAACAGCACATGTCTCTTCAATAGTTTGTCACATTGTGGCAAATCCCTCTTGATAATTATAGAAACTTAATTTCCCAGAGAAGTTGATGAATGTATGCCATCTCAACTCTGCAAAGCTTACATGAGTCAGTCGTAAACATACGGTATGGCACGTTAAGTTTACACGCTTCAGCCCTACATGTACAGGACTTATGTTGAGGTTGCTGCTTCCTTGCCTGTAGATCAGGACACCAATAATGTTTTCACGCAATCTCAACGCACCAACTGAAAGTGGCTGGAATCGACTTAAGGGATTCCTGCTTTTCTCATGGTCAGCTTCATGTGGCTTGTTCCAGAGTCAGAAACACAGACACTTTGTTCACAATAGCTCCTAAAAGAAAATCTAGCAATATTGTCTACAAATAAGCATTGGTTTAGTTCATTAAATAAACTTTAAACTAGGACTGAGGTAGGAATTACTGTGCAAAGCCCGGCTACACCTGCTAGTAATTAAAATAAGAAGACGAATCAGAAGAAGTAGAAGAATAGCAAAGGAAACAATCATAATAGTAATGCTTTATGTCATATAACTATCCATTTCCTTACATTTCACTTCATTATAATTAATGCTTTTCTTCAAAGTATTATGTATGTGCTATTTAACAACTGTCATTGAGGCACAATGTGCATTTTCATGCTACAAGACTACATTTTGAAAGCTTGCATCACGTATGCAAATACAATGAGACAAATATGTCACAAAGAATGTCTGACTAAAGCTTGTGAATCGTTTGGAGTATTGACACTCACAGAAGAAAATAGAATAATGATGTAGCACTGCATCAATGTATACATGTAAGTGACTTCAATCCAGCAATCCAACTAAGTCAATGCCTAGTCTGGGATGCCCAATGGAAGCCCTTATTTATATATTTTGATGTCAAGTTCTTAAATCTGGATGATAAATCCTTATATAACGCCCCTCTCTTTGAATCCCTCTGACCTCACTGAGCCAAGAAGTAGGTTTGTTTTGCAAATTAAAAGGTTTATTGGAAAAATTAAACAATATATATGTATATCACACTTTTATGAATACATTAATATTTGATAACACACTTATGAATATAATAGTGATCAAAAATGGGTAATATTACTGGATACTCACTCCGAGTTTTGGACTGGAATGGGCCTGGGACTGCACTCTTGCCACCGGACTGTCAGGCACTGGTTCTGCTCACAGCGCACTCTCTCGTCTGCTATCAGCACTGCACAGCGGTCTGGTCTGGTCGGTCTGGGTACAGCACTGCTCTCTCTGGATTTTGGTTCTGGCACGGGGTTCTGGGCCAGAAGCGAACCGCACGGCAAGGTTGTTGAATAGTTTGGTTAGGTTGCTGGATTCTGGGGCCTCTGAAAAGGATTCAGCTTGTGGATTAGGCCTCTTTTCTCCAAGAGTCTAGAGTCTATCTGGAGTATAAGTTCTGGAGCCTGGAGCCTCAGGAGTCTGGAGTTTTTGTCTGGATATGGTTGGGCAGCGTGCTGCGCAGGAATCGATGAGTAGTGGAAAAATGAGTGTCCCTATCTGGGTCTCAGTGGTTCTTTTTATGTGTTCTCAAAGGGGGTGTGGAGGCTGACTTTCTATGCCCAACCCTCTGAGGATCCTGAAACATTAAAGGATTTACTGTCCTCTGACTGGAGAAGGGAGTAGTGAGTCAGAATGAGTCATCAGGTATCATCTTTATGGCTGAGGGAAAGAACACTCCCCCTTGCATTTACTTAGAAAACAATTTTTCATAACCAAACATGCTTCCCAGATACACAAGTTGTTGAAATTACATGTACACATCACAAATTAATTAAGACAGGTCTTTGTTCAACCATGCTCTTTCTAAGAGCTTGGGTTCAGAAATTACAACTTATTTGCGATTTCCGTGGGTTTCGCAATATTGGGTTCGCACCAAACCTTACACAGAGGTACGCACCCTCTCTGTGCATATTACTGTAAGTTTGCATGTTTCTAGTATAAACACAGTGTCTACAATATTAATAAATCCAGGGTTTGGTCTCAGAGCATCCCACAGCGTCCAACTTAGTCTTGAATTGTGAGTGAAGGTGTCATTTTAAGAATCTCAAAATTGTACATTTCTATCAGCTGATTACAATTAGTTATCAGTATTCATATAAAACATATATTTGCCTTCACTTCAGTACACCCATTGGTTTGTCCCCGCCCCTAGAAGCTTGGCTTGACTCAGAGGTCACATGTCTTATTTCTCCCAGAGCAGTTGTTGTGGTCACACCTCAAATCAGCATATTCTATTCATCCCAAAGCCCCCATTGTTCCTTCCTCCAGGCTGCAGGGGACATCTCCTCCCTCTTAATCAGCAGGACCATGTGATATCCTGCCTTCTGGTGTGGAGTCCCCAGGTGTGAAGGATTCCCGGGGACAGCACGCCTTTTGAAGTCTGAACTGCATCAGGCTACTGTTTAGCTTCTGAAATACAGGTCTCCTGTCAGAATTTAGATCACCAGCGCCGGTCAGTGGCAAGCACCGGTATTGCACCCATTTTTGACAGCTTTCTATCTTTAAAAGGGGATTTTACTTTGATAACATATGATTCTTGCTGATATTGTATTGATGTGGATTCTTGCAGTAGAGTAATGTAGAACACCCAACAAGAAGTTGTCTCCTTTTGGTGGTTTTGTGAGCCATGATTTTAGCAATTTTGACGATCAAGAAAATGAATTCCCAAACAGCTCTGGGTTGCTTTTGGCAATTAGTATTGCTATTTCCAAGTGTTTTCAGGCTACTGTGTGGGTATCCCAATGGTGGTTCTAGGCAGTGATCTCCTGTGTTCACTGACATGGCAAAAGTGGGTGGCAGCCTATTTTTCAGGTTTTTACTACGCATTTTTGGATGATCTCTGGCGAGCAGCATGCTTTCCGGCAGCCATTATGATGTTTCTGCTGCCAGTGATGTTGTAGGGCTTGGATGAATGGGTTCAAACATCCCACATACAACTCAATTTTTTTCTTTAAAAAAAAAACAAAAAACAGAACATCCACATGAGATTGGGGGCTAGGCGAAGTTAATCAATAGAAAAATATTTCTTATTGAAAGATGAAAAATATACAATTATTTCTAAATATTTTTATATTAGTTTGATTAGTATTCATAATCAAAACATGAACATTTCACATTTCTTATTTTTCAAGATGATGCATTTTTTCTTTATTTTTTATTTTCATTGCATAATGTTTTAATCTATTGGTTTATTTTTGTGTATCCAAAGAGACACTTCAAAGTCAACTTCAGGAACCCAACCTTTGTTGACTTTGAAAAAGTTGGCATCACCTATGACTTTCTAGAAAAGTTGCTAGAAGCAGGCTGACTGACGTATCTTCCAGCTGTCTCCTAGCACCTCTGCAGCAAGGTTCATTTTTCCAGGAGTTCTTGAAATTCACAAGGTTCCAAACTTTGCATAGAGGGTGGGCGGAATTACTATTAGCGTTACCAAATAGGTGACATTTTCCTGCAATTTCGTTTTGCTGATGGGGTGGTTTTTAACGGTTTTGTCATTTTTTGGGCCCATTTTTTCCTCAAATTTCAATTTTCCCCCTTTCATTTTCCCCATGATTTGGTGTTTGGCCCCTAAAAACGAAATTTCAGGAAAAATACATATTTGAATGTGGTAAAACATGTGTAGTTTTTTTCACCAAATTGTGTATATCATGTAAGCCTGAAACATTTGGTGGCCCCTAAAAAAATATTCTGGGAAAAAAACGAAATTTCAAAACAGAGGAAAGCCAGATGTGGGAAATTTTACTCGTTGGGTGAAATTTGAGAATTAGAGAATTGGCCTAGAATTACTGAGTTTCTTGCGGAGCTAATTTCACTGATTTTTCCCAGACCTAACTTTGGAGCGGTTCTCCCTTTCTGGATGTATACCGCAAAGTTTTTATCCGTTCATCCAACCTTTATAAATTGCACCTCTCAGGCAACTGAGGAACAGCACAGCTGTTTTACCAAATGTGTGCTGAGACCTTTGAGATGCATTCCTGGCCTACTAGGAGTCCATGTAACTATCCAAGACTCACATACTCGCCCAGGCCATGCTAACTTTTCCACCTCTTTATTTATCCTACTTGTATAAGTTGTTAGATCGGGTGTTGGCAGTCACCTCTGACATCTGCCCTGGGACTCACACCATGTGCCAGATGCTGCTCCTTTACCACTATGTAGTGCCATGAATTGCCAGACATGGCTCTGTGAGGTCTTTCTGAGTGAGTGGGTAGGCTGTCATAGTTCTGTACTCCAAACGCTGGAAGGAAATAGTACATGATGTCTATAGTTCAGTACAGCACCACATGTCTAGGTGATGCCATCATATGCCATGTGCAGCATCATAGGCCCAAATAGTTTCTCCTTCCCATGGCACATGCCCAGGTGCTGCTGTCATATGAACATTCCGACCTGAAATGCCCCAGTAACTCAATCAGATGCATTGTAGTGTTGCCATATGTTAAGATTTACCCCAACTTATGGAGGTATGGAAAGTACAGCCTCAAATGCTCATATGCCCGGTAATATAGTGAGGTATGAGGTAATACGCAAGATATGAGCTTACAGGTGCTGCCATTATACCACCTATCCTAATAATTCAACCACATGCCTGTGGAGTGGAGAGGAGTGGAGGGGGAGGAGGAAGGGAAAGGGGGAGAGGAAGGGGACGTTTTACTTCAGGCATATGTAGGCAACACCAATATCTTCAGAAAAAAAGAAATGATTCTTAAAATATTGTTGTTAAAGTTATTAAAGTTATAATAATAATTGCTAGAGTAGTGCAGATATATTTAACATGAATTAAACATAATGTCTTCAAACCCGATACTCTTTTGTCACTATGCAACTATAAACATATTGTGAAGGACCAAAACTCTACGATTTTCTCATTAGTCTGCACTAGTCATCCATTCATCAAATAGTTAAACACTGTGGAGAAAAGGCGGTGGAGAGGTTATGGGGCACCCTATGCTGTAAGAGGAAGCACTGTTTGTAGTAATTGCAATGGTAATGCCATTATGCCTTGTGTATTGGATTTCTTAGTGCACCTATGAACCAAATATCAAAAGCATCTGTCAAGAGATTTCACTCCAGGCGCATAGAACTTGGAGTCTTATGATATGATGTGACTGGGCATTTATAACACGCCTATAAACAAGTGTTTCAAGGTGCGACGAGGCAAGGGAGGGGAACAAAGGGAGGACGGACAATGATCCTACTAGGCCAGGTGTCATTCAGATCGCGCAAGTGCGTGGGAAAGGGGCAGAGACAGTGCAGTACATGGCAAAGATGATAACAATAAGTAAGTAGCTGCCAGCATGTGGCAAGTGCATGGATAAGTGCAGACATCAGGTGTCACGGGCTGGGACGGGGACTTTAGGGCTAGGGATACAGTCAAACAACTTTATTTGGCTGAAAAAGGCCATCAAAGTACAACCTACAAATACAGTTATAAAACTAAAAATAGACACTTATACATAATAACAAAAACATAGCAAAGAGGGGACAACTGAGCATTACAAAAGACTGCCCCCCTAATGATGGCCCCCAAACAGATTAGTAAACCAGTGGTCAGGTCCCGCCCACCCCTAACCCCTGGTAGTTTCTAGACCGCCTCAGACCCAAGGTGATCAGGTTTGCCCCTGAGAGGGGCTTGTTGCCAGGGGTGTCCACGGTGTGCCACACGTGGGCGTGAATGGGAGATTAACTGGCTGTGATGCTACTTTTCACATGACTGCCCGTGGCCATTACACTTTTCCAAGATGGCCCTTGCCATTTGGCTGTCCCCAAAGACTAATTTAACAGTATCCAACTTTCCTGAGGAGTTGGGCAGTCTCATACACTCCAACAAAGAGTCACCGACACAAACCCACATTCCCCCACTGTCCGCAGCCAATGAAGACATTTGTTCCGAAGGGCATCCCTTGGTTCTCTTGAATCGATGGATAGTTTTGGGACACCATGGAGGAACACCCTATAGCTACTGAAACCTTTACGTAAATGGTGCCCAGACGGAGGCTTAAACAGGCCAGGGATTAGGGCACCGGCCTCCCTCCCCACTGGGCGTGAAGGGCCCTGGGCTCTCCTAACGGGTTTCCGCAATGGTGAGGGCTCGCCCCCCAAGTCTGTACATCCGGTGCACTCGCTGGTCTCCCTTTGTTCGGGGGATGCTGGGGGGAGGGCCGCCTCTGGTCGGCCCCTCAAAGAAGG
Organism: Ambystoma mexicanum; assembly: GCF_040938575.1. Classification (NCBI taxonomy): domain Eukaryota; kingdom Metazoa; phylum Chordata; class Amphibia; order Caudata; family Ambystomatidae; genus Ambystoma; species Ambystoma mexicanum. The sequence continues at coordinate 1,151,185,607 of NC_090933.1, read as the reverse complement.
GGGAGGCCTAGCCACATAGGCATGGGGCAGTCCAGGGTACGAGGAGTGTGTTCCTTTTACGAAGCCAAGAGTCGGTCGCCCTGGGCCGATCCCTGAAGAACCCATTCTTTCCCTTCCCACACCTCCTTCCCCTTTGCCCCCCAACAATCCCTTAATCAGGACAAGAAGGTTTTTGACCTCAGCCAGCTCAGGGAGCAGGAGGTGACAGGGACAGCTTAGCGGCTTGGTGGAGTCGATGGAAGGTGGAACTGAAGAGGAGTGTTCTCCTTTATTGGGGGGTTTGGAAGACCGAAGAGGGCTAAAACAAACAAAGAGCTAGCCCCGGGCATATGCTGGCTCCCAAGGCTGGATGGAAAGCTGGACTTCACCTCCACGCCTGGCCCCAAACCATCAACACCCACACCTCTGACATCCAGAGTCATGGGCACGAGAGGCGGACATGAGTATACTTCGGGTAGAACCAGTGTCGGGTGCAGAACTTGGGTATCAGGACCTGGGCCAGAAGTTGGATGAAGGGGGGCCAGTTCCAGAAAGGGGGTGCTGCATGGGGCCAAGGGTGGGACCAGCAGATTCTGCGGCACAGGGCTTCAATATGCCCATTGAGATTCTCTCACAGCCATTTGCCAGGTTATTCAGAAGATCAGCAGAGGCCACACAGACAACGCCCCCACCGGGAGTAAGCAGGTTTATGAGAAAAGCAGATCCCTCCCAGGTGGGACATGCCGAGCTGATGGTTGAGGGAGGGGGCAGCATGGTGCCGCAAGACCCGGGGGGCTGAGATAAAGGGCCTGCCAACGGGCTATAGATAGGGGCATGTAAAGGTATAGGCTCCCCAGAGGCTCCTTCTAAGACATTCTTTATCCCACAGGCAGTGGCCAAAGGTGCTCCACTCCCACAGAGGTTCCCGTTACACGTTCCGTTTCCCTGCGCAGCCCCCGGAGCCGTGCACAGCAAGCCCCTTTTCATTCTTCTTCCCACAATAGGTTTGCGATCTGCCTGAGGGACCGGAGTTCCTTGAAGTTTCGAAAGAAGGGTGGATTGCAGCAGATGGTGCGGGGAGAAAGGGGAAGAGATTTCTCCTTCGTCCGAGGCCCCTAGGGTGGGGTCCCTAGGAGGGCCAACCTTCATGTGGATTGGATAGTGGAAAGCCCTGTGCAACCACTCCGAGAAGAACAGAAAGGTTCCAAGAGTTCCAGGGCACTCAAAGATTGTTTCATTGTTGTGTAGCTCCCCCAACACTGAGGCTCAACTGAGGTTCACCCCAACAGCAGACTCACCACAAAGTCAAGTCCAATCCAATTCAGGCCAGTCCAGTGGGTCAGGTCCCCAGCGGAGCCGCTAACACCCCCAGCGGGCCGCCAACACCCCGCGGCCTTTCCCTGCGGGCTTCACCCGTTCGGGCTGGGGTCCGCGGCGGATGTAGGTAAGGGGGGCGTGGCCAGGAATACGGTGTCCCTCCAGGTACAGTGGAAGCAGCAGCGGGCCGCCAACACCCCGCGCCCTTCCCCCGCGGGCTTCACCCATTCGGGCTGGTGTCCGCGGCAGATGTAGGTAAGGGGGACGTGGCCAGGAATACAGTGTCACTCCTGGGACAGTGGAAGCAGCAGCGGGCCACCAACACCCCGCGCCCTTTCCCCGCGGGATACAGAAAGAGTCCCCAAGTGCGGGGGTTGCCAGAGGGCAGTGCAGGTGTGAGACGCTGGCGTCGGAGGGACCTGGTCCCGAGATCAGAGGGTGTCCAGGTAGCCAGTGCAGTTCCAGTTACAGCCAGGAGGTTAGCAGAGGAGAGGAGGAGAAAAGGCAGAAGCAAAGAGAAAGGCTTTGAAGTGCTTCCGGAACCGGAGATGGTTCTCCTCAAGTTTGAGGGAGGCTGTTCCAGAGGGAGGCACCAGCTGAGGAAAGAGATCTACCACCAACTCGTTACTTGGAGAAGCGACTGACCCTGAGGAAGTTGGAGGCGGATGAGCGAGGAGCTCGAGAAGGAAAATATTTAGGAAGATACTTAGATGCACATTTTTAGTAAAGTGCTTGATCCTGTTTATTCCAGTTTATTCGGCGAGTTACAAAAAAAGATGACGTATAATAAATGCCACGTTTTCCAGGCATGGTGCTGCAAATGTGACACTACATTGTTGGATAATTGCTCGACCAGAGAGGAATTGTTGTCTCATCCTCAGCGTGTGTTAGGGAGAATTCTCTGTTCAGGCTGAATTTTCTAACCTAGTGAGTCCCCCAGCAGCTTTGCTGGATTCCTGGAGTTTGTTTTTTCCATCCTGCCAAGAGTGAGACTCTTTTCTCCCACTCTTGGACATGAATATGGTTAATTCCTCGGAATGTCAATGTGTTCTATGGGCTATGGGGTCTTTTACTCCATAGGATCTCATGTGTTTTACTATGTGTCTTACACCACACCCTCCGTGCCGTAACACTGGGGTGTCCTAGAGGATCCCCACCCTAGACTCCATACCCTGGGACTGACTACTGTCTCCCAGGGCATGTAAAGTCACCATTGGCTTTACTAGACCTACATTTTCTAACAGAACTAGTACAAACCACCCTATTGTGGACGCACTGGTAGGGGTAATTCGATTACCCCTGGGTCTGTTGTTCAAGGGGGCACTGTCCCGTCCCCCTCGTTGAGTTTTGGCTGGTGGCAGTGGAAACTACTTTGTATATTCAACCCCGAATATATTCCTATGGGATTCTTCCCATTGTTGGAGGCTGATACTTTTTCACGTTAGTCTCTAACGTACCGCCGGTTTATTTGTCTTAAATAAATCTACCGGTTGGTATTTTCTGCCAGAACTCGGTTTTTAAAATGGTGTCTGTGTTCACCTCTGTAACTCCGAACCAAAGGTTGAGCCCTTTGTTCCACTTTTGGCAGGCTTCGGCACTGAAGCCCTCCAAAGTGGTGCCATTCTGTCTGAGTACCACAGGGGGTGTGGGAGGGGGTTTAGGCACCCTGCACTGAGTTGCCTTGCCAACTCAAGTCGCACTCTGGTGTGATTGGCCCAAGTGGTGAGCCGCCCCGCTCACCACTTAGCGTGTTTTGATTGACAGCTAGGCTGAATGAATGGGGGTTTTCTGCATAAAAGCAGGGCTTTTGGGACTGGATCTTCAGAAGTCGCCACAGGACCTAAGAATCCGACGGGGGTAAAGCTGAGCCGACCTGCAACGACGACACCTCCGGTGGAGCCCTGCTGAACCGACTCACCACTTCCCAACGACAGAGGAGATCTCCCTGCCGGAGAGTCTTCTTCCCCTGACTGGTGGGAACAACCAGTCCCTTTGCTTTTTCTTCGCTTCCAGGGCGTAGTGGTCGAATTGCCCGCGCTGAGCACCCGGCAACCGGATAGCCACTAACCTGTACCGCGACCAAAAGGTGGTGCCTTGAGACGGATCGCTCCGTGGCTGGTCTCTTCCCTGGTGGTGCAACGACCTTCGACTTTCCTTCGACGACGAGATCATCTCTTCGCTTGGCAAAGCCCCGACTTGCATCCACCACCAGGAACAACTGCCCCCGACGGAGCTGTCTCTTCACTTACAAGGTACTGTGTCCACCTGGCATCCCTTGTGATGGTTAGTGTGAGGTGTCTTAAATCCTTACCTTTCCGTTGGGTCGCCTCCAGACCTTCTTAACTTTTGTTCTAAACTGGTCCAACCTTTCTGTGTCAATTTGCTACAAAGACTCGAAGTGCATTTCCACTGTGATACTTTTTGGGACATATCGCCTTGCCTCTCTCCGAGTGGGCCTGGCCTCTGACTTTGTGATCTACAGTAGACCCTGCCTTGCTTGCCTCGCATTTGCTTCGTAAAAGTGTTGGTACCGAGTTTGTTTCATACTCTGCCTTTTCTCTCCCGTTCTAACGAATATTAGAGTGCCATCTAGGTTAAAGCATTCACCTCTGTCTGCAAATAAGTGGTGCAGTTGAACCTAGACTTGTCGAACTATTGTTAGGGGATTGATCTACTTATAGTAATTGTGATCGAAGTTGTTTGCCGTATTAGTGCCAGAGTGTTTTTCATAGATGTGTTTTTAAAATAAATAATTATATATCTTTACACCCAAGCTCTGTTCCGTGTCTGCTTGTCCTACTGTGTAAATTGCCCTATCTTGTATACTCCACATACTGCCTAACTTTTCTTGAGGGAAGTCTTACTGCTCAGCCACAGCTACCAAGTGAATCTTTGTGGTACAGACTGCTACCAAGTGGGTTTATTGCCAAACACCTGTAGGCCTAAATCTTTTGCAGTGGTCCCAGAGGAAACTGCACAGGTTTCTGCTTAACAGCGTGTAAAGTAGAAGATGGACTGGACGGCGAACAGCGATATGAGTATAAAAGTTCCTCTGTTCTATCGTGTAAGAATGAAAAACAAAGCCTTTAATACTGTTCCCTGGCAATTATCAAAATCTCCCTCTAGGAGGAATTCAGAAAAGATAGGCTGCGATTGAAACTCGTTTCACATTGTTTTATGTCAGGGAAATGTGCCATGCATAAAACTATGTTGCAAAAAAATCCACCAGGAAAGAAAATCCACCAGGAAAGTATGTGTAAAGTTCGTGTGTATAGAATACTCACAGTGGTATCTTCAAATGTAAGTGTATGTTGACATTGCTTCACACAGAAGAATATTGCACCTGCATTGGCTTAGTCTTGAAGGAGTGGTCCCAGCTATGAGCCTAGCATGTTTCCCAACTAACTGCATTTTGCATTCCTAGCCAAATCGCCATCTCACTTGCCCTCCTGTCTTTGTATAGGAGTGAGGAGTATCTAGGAATTGGAAAACAGCCAAAACAACAGGGATTATCCCAAAGAAACGAATGAGGAAAAAATCGAGGTTCAAAAGAGTTTTTTTTGGTCGAATTGTTGCAACATTTTTCACATTTTATAAAATAAATAGATGGGGGGTGGGGTATGGGAATAACTTAAGAAAGGTGGCAGTGGGGTTTGTGGGGGATCTCCCTCCGATTCATAAAAACAAAGAAGTGCAAAAAGCTCAAAAATATCTGGGTAATTCGACCAAAAAAAACTTATTTTTTTTTTAAACCTCGATTTTCTTTTTCGTTTTTTTATGTATTTCAAAACAAACCCATTTTACTTTAAAACAAGTTGGAAACAAGAAACATTAAATTACGTAAGTGGGTGAAAAAAGACCTTTACAATTGGGTCACTGTTAAACAAGTATGTGTTAGAATAGAACATATCAAAATGGACGTTCACTGTTGTGGGTCTCTTCAGAGAATACTGTTGTACTACAGAGCACCCTCTTCCGTACTGGAAAGCACATTTGAATGGAGACTAAATAAAGGAGACCCCCACACGGACCTCATTTAGACTGGGAATGGCATTAGATGATGGGAATGCACCATGGTGTTGAGTGGGTAGGCACATTGCAAAAGGACACCTGCAGGATGCTTGCCTTTACTCGTGTGCCATCTCCCCACTGCCACCCTCCTGTGCCAATAGGCGTCCGTCCTTAGCTGGAGCTAAAGCACAGGCTATGCGACAAAACTAAGATAACACGAAAGACTCGAACATTCTAGCATTCCTGCTGAAATTTAAAATGGAGGCGCTCCTATATACTCGCGCTTGAGGATTATAATGTAAGTTATTGGGGAGTAAGACTGTGAATCCCAACTTCACATATTTGTAGCTTCAGCATTATGGCCGCAGGCAAGTCTGGGAGGCACTCAAGTGACTGAGAATAGTAATAACTTCTCGCAGTGTGCATTTTCATTATTTCAAGTTCACAAGTGTAAAGTGTTCTGCTCATCTGTGGAATGTTATCAGTTCCTTACTATAATGTTTTTCTGTATTTTTACATCTTGCAACCACAGCATTCATGCCCGAAGCAATGCCTGCACCCCGGGGAGCCCCATTCATCCAGGCATTACTAACCTATCTTCTTTCATTCTCATCACGTGGTCAATGTGTTGGAATTAAGTTATTTTTCTTTTATTATCAAGGCAATCAACTTTACCAAAGGCCCCTCATGTATGCAGAACTAAGAGATCTCTGTAAGTTAAAAGAGCTTTGCGCACATGTGTGCCTTGATCTGGCCAGGTAACGGGGCCTGTCAGAACAGCTGGATAAACAGCAGTGAAGAAAAGCAGCCAGTGCGGGTTTTCTAGCAGTGAATGTGTTTATCTTGAATGACCTCTTGTGATGTGATCCATGACGCGTTACTGACTAACAGCTGTGTCAAATAATAGCTAAACCAAATTCAACAAAAACGCAATTAAAAAGCACTGTAACACAATACAAACGTATTGCCAGGCAATCCAGCAAATTACGTTAACGGGTTCCTTAATGATATGTTGTATCATGTCACTGCAACCTAAAACAAGAGTGAATTGAACGTATTTCTGTGTTTAGTTGAAACAACTTAATCGATTTATGAAGCTGTACCTCGCACACGTCTTCCTTTGTCATGCCATAATGTCACTTGATCAGTATTAATGAAAGCGTGTTGCGTTTTATTTGCTAACAAAGACATCGCTGTTAATATGGCCTGCGTAGGAGTTCCACAAGTTGTGAAATATTTGCTGTTAACGTTTGAGTGGGAACCACCCCACCCCAATGCACCCCTTCGACTGTTTCCCTCACAGCACACAAGCCCCACACAGCACCCCAATAACTAGAAGAACTAGTAGACTAACTAGAAGAAAGGTTTGGCATTGCTCATTAATGAGTGTGGGGGTGGAGAACCGTGAGTGAACCTCAAACATGTATGGAGGAGCTTGGGGAAACACAAGAAAACCTGGACTGCTTTAATGTTAATGATGTAAATGCAAGCATGTCTTCGAACAGTGTATTGCTTTGTCAGCAAGCTAACAGTTCTGTGGTGTAGATGTACAGCTCTTAGAAAAGATGATCACAGCACTGCATTCCATGCATGCCAGCCTTGGTCAAACTCCCAGAATGCATCCCTCCCAGCTTCTGCCGCTTGCCATTTGATTAGGGAGGTCTTTTGAACTTTAATGCATTCTCCCTCACAGCATAATACTCTCACTTCAATAAAAAGTATCAAACTCGAAATGTGATTTTTTGGGGAAAATGTTGAAACTTATCACAATCTTGAGTAGTTTGGGTGGTTAAAGTTATCACCAACATAGGGAGCTCTGGCCTAATGGTTCCTAATCAGTATTTAATGAGTAAGTGTTTTCTCGCAGTCAAACCAAAGCAATCCTGCCAAACTTGATAGCTCAGTAACTTTCCCGTGAATAAATTAATATTTTTTGGAATGAATACAGTTCTGCTCTCTATGTAGGAACACATGCTACATACACCATGTCTCCATTCCCACTAGCAGAGGGGAAGGATCAAGGCAAAGATACCACCAGCCTCTGGAATCAGCAATGGAGTTCTTTCTTTCTCTCACCAACTGGACAGTGGTTTCATTAGTCTATGGGCCTCATAACGAGTATGGCGGTAAGGCAACAACAGTGCTGATATCGGACCCGGATGCGAGTTTGGCAGTAGCCTTGCTGGTATAACCGGCAAGGCTACCTCCAACCTCCTAATGAGGCCCTATGTCTTTAGACCTAGAGAGACAGCTAATAACTGTCTTATCTTGCTAATTACCATCTAGTAACCCTGACTATAATGCAACAACATTATATTTCAATATGCAGAGACTAAGATTCATGCATTTTGTTTATACAGTTATTAAAAACTCTCAACAATGCTGATATAAAAAACTGGAATGAAAAAAAGGAAAACACGGTTGAAAAATAGACTGAGGCACAGAAGACCAGCCTCAGCCTATGTGTGTCTTTAAAAATAAAGACACATACTTAATAGAATGAGGTGTGGACTAGGTGAAGAGGGGTTAACATTTCCTGTTTTTAGTAACAACATTACACAGGTACTTCCATCATCGTGCCTGAGCTGCAGTGTTGGACACTTTACCATAGGGGGCACTGTACAAGGGATAACCCCGGCTGGGAGACAACTGACAAGAGCAATGCGAGAAGGGCCGAATGACAGGTTTGACCATTGGCAAATGGCAACTGGCCTCGGAGAAGGAGGTGACTGGACACTGAATTGCGCAGACAGGATTTAGGATATTAAAAACGTCCAAGGCCTAGGGCTGACCCATTATGGAAGGTCTTGGGACTCACCCCACCCAGAATGGGAAAGTACCCACAATATACAATTACAGACCACCTTGATTTTTGGCTTGCAGTCCCCTGGACAAAGCCACTCAAGAGTGCTACTACCTTGAGGTTAGCCAAGATACGATGCTTGGCAGTACAATGGCGCCAGAGAACTGCTGGTGTCCATCAGACTGGTCAAAGGAAGGATGTTGCATACATGTTGGTAATAATGGGCGAGAAAGGCCATCAGTCCATACAGCCCCCTAAGTTGGGTCTGAAGTATTAATTTATGGCAAGGAGATAAGGGGGGTACATATTGCATTCAAACTCAGGGCCACACTCTTAATCCTGATCAATGTTTCTCAAATGCATTATGTGGTTTGTTCCCTTCCTATTTTTCACAATCCCTGATTCTTCCAGGTATATTATGGTGGGTAGAACTACCTCAAGGCTGAAGGCGAGGATTCATATTTATATTTCATAGTCCACACTTAGAAGTGAAAAGGGCTTAATGTTCACACATTTCTTGGGGCCATGACCCTGCTTATCGTTCATGGTCATCACCAATGGTTTCATCTCATCTGGGAAGGATGTCAACTTCCAACACACTTTAATAATGTCAGTAGAGAACAACATCAGTTCATCTCCATGTTCCTTGCACAACTTGACCAGGAGGCCATGCTAATAAGGCAATCAGCCTATTAGCATCTGTGTCTTGTCACTTCTCAGCACTTGTCTGCTCAATAATTCAATAGTTCTATTTCACCAGCAATTGCTAATGTGAGGAGGCCAAGGAATCTGTTAATCACCATCTGCATGCACTCATCATGGCCCTGCAGCTTTCCATAGAATGTTTTGAATTCTGTACTGGCCTCCCTATCATTCACAAGAAGATTACCATCACTTTCCATTACCCTTGAAAGGCACATAGACTGGCTCATTACTCCCTGATGATGTGACAGAAGTCCTTCACACTGTTTTCACTGAGCTCCAATTTTCTGCTTAGACTGGAAGATGGAGTACTCTGATTTGGCATTGCAGAATTTTTTTATTTCATGTTTACAGCATTAAATTGTGCCTCAACGTCCTACGGTGTCCAAGACTTGTCCCCTTGCCTAAGCAATGCTCGTCTCCCTCTACTTGAGGTCGGGTTCCTGATGCTTCAGTACTGCTGTAACCTTTTTCATTTTTCATGGAGGAGGTAAAATGTGAACCAGATCCTCCCCTGGTGTATGCCTTAAGGCTCTGCCAGAATGTTGCCAGGATGCTCACAACTCCCTCTGTTCTGATCTAGGAAGTCCCTGATCCCAACTTTAAGAATGACTGTACATTTGTTGTCACTCAGGAAGAAGCCGCAGAGTCAACCTGGGCCATATGTCCTGTCTCCAGCATAACCCAACCTACACTTTTACTGGTGCATAATCAGACATCTTTTCCCCATGAGATCCCTTGACGCTAAGAGGTAGACGAAATAGAATTGAGTATTACTGAGTGGAGAGTAAGATATGTACTCACTCCCATCAGGTTGACTCTAACAAGTCCAATTCCCTAATCATCATCTCTAGCATCAACCTGCCTTCATTGTCTCAAAAATGACCCAAAAAGCTCCACTCTAGAATGGCAGCATCTGGGGATTGGTTGAAGTCCCTTCCCACTATGATCTGGTGGTAATTCATCCTGGAGACCCAGACTAGTACGGCACGGAATCCAGGTGCAGATTTAGTTTTGACCAGAAGGGCTGAGGTATTATTCAACATTCTGTACATGGACTCATCCTAATGGGAAATGATGCATACCGCAGCCATACATGCATCCATTATGACACTAGAAGGGGAATTCTTACTAGTAACACTGTGATGATTTTTGCCCTTACTGGGGATGAAGTGCAGTGGTGGCTATCGCCATGAGGGAACAGAAGGTTCCATGTGATAATATCCCCACAAAAATGTTGCCATACAAGAATGGTGCTGTTTATTTGCGGCAGTATTACCACACCCCCATATTTTTTTAAAGGGAGCGGGGATCACCCCTCGGCTCCCGCTCCCATTTACCCCATAAATTATCCCCATAAATAATGTCACCTATGCTGTTTCCCAGCGACTATATGAATGACGACTTTATTTATGGGGATAATATTACCTGATACCGAACAGAAACAGGGTATTTTATAAAAGCTGAGCTCAAAGATCAGGAAGATAGAACACTCACTCATCATGGCGGCCAGGCAGATTATGTAATGCCCGCAAGAAAAACAACCTGTTGTGCTGTCCTAGCGGTAATCAAGACGTCAGCCCCACTGACAACCTTTTCATCGCCCAGAGCATCAGGCATGAACAGCCTTCCCCTTCCGTTCCGGTACACTTAATTCAGAGGGCACCCAAGCCTTCCCCTTCCGCTCCAGTACACTTGATTCAGAGGGCACCCAAGCCTTCCCCTTCCGCTCCAGTACACTTGATTCAGAGGGCACCCATGCTTTCCCCTCCCGTTCCGGTACACTTGATTCAGAGGGCTCCCAAGCCTTCCCCTCCAGTTCCGGTACACTTGATTGAGAGAGCACCTAAGCCTTCTCCTCCTGTTCCGGTACACTTGATTGAGAGAGCACCCAAGCCTTCCCCTTCTGTTCTAGTGTAGGGCCATGTCCTACCAGCGTGTAACCTGCTGCCCTACGTCTCCATCCCATCTGCATGGTTGCCTGCACTTCCCAATGCATCCTAAGCTGACTCTGTATAAGCAGCCCTCGCGCTTGTACGCCGGCCACTGCCAGCGCCTGTGTTGAAAAGTTCTGCACAGTAACCCCCGAATGGTAAGTGAAACATCAGGTACAAGAATAACAATAAAATCACTGTTGCATATGGAAAAATTATATCAAAAGAGCAAACAACTATTTTTCATTTGCAACATTTACAAAAAAGCAGCTAAAAAAACGCCTTAGCCTTACCCACCCCCCACCCTGAAAGAGAAACGTTAACACAAATATATCTATTTTAATTAAACACACCATATATGATACACTGCACTATAAAAACACAAACACTAACATAAACCACACCCCTGTTGAATGAACACAAACTATGCAGAATGTAGATGATGCAAGCACTCTGGGTAAGGTAACCGGGTTGAAAGACTATAAATCACACCAATGACACAAAAATGGTCATGTCTTGTTGAAAAAGGTCAGAATCAGTGGCTTGCCAGTATCTAGGGCTCAGAAAGCGACTGAGCAGTATCTAGGGTCCAAAAAGTTCTCACCGGTACCTTTGTCCGATTTTCCCATGCTCTGGATGCTGAAGATGCAGGTCGAAAAAGGTTCAGATTCAGCGAGTCATGCTGACAAGACAGGCATCGAGTCAGTTCAAAGTGGAGATCTGTGCCGTTCGAAGGTGGCATTCGACAATGCAATTCAGAGGGCTTCCCAGGGTCAGTGCGAAGGTGCCGCTTTTTTGAGACATTGGTAGCTGCTTGGTAGGGTCGACACGCGATGCAATGCTTCCAGTGAGTCAATGGGCCTCATTACAAGGAAGGAGGTAGCCGTGTCGCTGTTTGCGGCATGTCTACCCCCATTCCGGGTACCGGGTCCGGGTTCCCTGAATGGGGAAATACCAGAGTATTCCGACCTTTGATAGCTCGGTATTTCCCCATTGAAGGAACCTGAACCCGGTCCATCCCCAATTCCCATTTCAGCCCCCATAGGGTTCAATGGGAATGGGGAGCATCCTAACAACGGGCCCGTTAATGACGGGCCCGTTGTTAGCATGCTGGGCCGCTCGCGGGTCCTGGTAAGGACGTCTGGTAAAACCAGGCGTCCTTAGCGGGTCCCGCGAGTGGACCTCGTAATGAGGCAGTAGTGGATTAACAGGGCCGGCATCTCTACTGGCTCCGTTAACCCCCTACCGCCTTCCTCATAATGAGGCCCAATGTCTGGGTTGTCTGAAGCTGTGATCCTGATGGTACAGTGCCAGGTTCAAAGAGGCAGTGGTTAGAAGTTATCTGCAGCATTGAGCATTGTGGTGGTCAACTTGGTTCAACCAATGCAATGACAGTAGTTCAAAAAAGGGTCAAACAAAAGGCAGCCCTCTCGGTCCTCATGGTCCGAAGGTGTTGAACATGGTTGAATCGCGGTTCAGTGGAGGTTCAAAACCTTAGCACACAGAAGACCAGCTGCTTTGCTTCTTTTGGTGTTGTGAGTCCCAATCCTGATTTGTCCTTGTTCTCTTCAATCCTAACCCATGGGAGCCTAGCTTACATCTGCAGGATTCATTCACTTCAAGTGAGGGACTTGTGTCACCCCACATGTTCCCTGTGGATGGACACGGAGAAGACCCTGCCTCTGCTTTGGAACACTCTATCTTCACCTCACTGGTGGATGGCTCTGGAAAGTCTTGCACTCCCAAAAGATGTCCAAATTAATTCTTCTTGAAGTCCTTAAAGGCTCAAAAAAAAAACAAGGAAGGAGTGGGATAGCCCTTCCTTAGAAAGTAAAAAGGCCACCCCGGATTGAACAAAACAAGCTTCCTTTAACAGCTCAGTGCTTTCTAACAGCATACTGCTTTGCTGTCCAGGAAGTGTAGGATGCAAGAAGAATAAAAAGTGTGCAGGAAACCAAGACTGAGAAATCCTCCCTACTTTCTGTTCTACTCTGTCTGACTGCCTAATTTCTTCCCCTTCCTAAAGCCTGCGTGTACAAGGCCATTTGGTATGCAACACCCTGGTTTGAGACATACATTACCACACTCCTGGACCAGGAACGTATCTGTGTATAAAAAGTTATTTGTGAACAACAATTGAACACATATGTTTATCGGCTTAAGTGACCATCTCACCAACACATTTATTTTGCCACTATTTTGGTCCCATTTTATCTCTGATACATGTCAGACACAGCCTTCAAAGAGGTATTTGAATTACTTCTTCACTAGTGTCTTCGTGTAATCCAATGGGTTTGTGGATCCTGCATGCCCTGACCACAAACACACATTGAGGAGAATGTAGATGCCTTTTTAAGAACAAAGGCATCTCTACAATGTTGGTGGACTCGAGGGTGGCCGCCTACCTAATGTACCTGCAATGGATTGCAAACCAGGGCTGCATTTTGGTGAGCAGCTCAACTTACTGGATGAAACCAACAATTAACTGGGCACCAGGATTCCATCTGCTCCACCAATGTTATTTTGTCACTGTTTACCATAATAAATGCGTTGTGTATTTTTTTTTTTATTCCTTGATTTAATGAGATGGCGATGAAATCACCACTGCCCTGCAAGAGTACAAGGATGAGTAGTGGCTAAACCACCTGTACAGCACTCAAACTACTACAAACCAACAGTGATCCCAATCATTAAGATGAAACAAGCAAAGTGAATAGATAAACCTCTGATGTTTGTGGTAATGTCGGCGGAATACTGTATATACTCCCTAGGCGAGTTTGAAGGTGATCACAGTAGCAACCCAAACAGCAATAGTACAACAGTGCAAAATAAAGGCCTCTTTGTTTAGGGTGTGCCCCTTTAAGCTTGTTTCCCATGTGGCTCCTGCTGGGAGCTGCTCCGCTGGAAAATGGTGTTACCCGAATTCTCAAAGGATCAATGAGACACACGGTCTTCCTGCACCTCGATCTGTGGGGTACATTTAAGGCCTATGGCAGAACCCTCCTACAACAAAAACTGCATTTCAGCAGTCACCCCAAAAATGGCTGTGCTTTGGTCTGCTGAGCACATATGGGGCGAGAGTTGAACACCGCCACCCCAAAAATAGCTGCATTTTGTTTTAATTCATGGGAATCCAGGATGCATAGGAAAATGAACTGCAATTAAAATGACATCATACTGGTGCCTACTTATTTTTCCAACATTACACTTTTGTTCTATTAAAACACAGCCATGTATTTCATTTTGAACACCATCAAATAAGGCCATCCCTCCCAGAACGGCATTGTTTCATCAGTAAAGTCCATGAAAACAAAAGAATTCTGCTTCAAGTCCGCACGGCTTGGATTTACCTATTTGAAATGAACCAACACACGCAAAGTATTTCAAAGGAAAGATGCTCTCTCTTGCTTCATGTCAATTACTAATACACTATTTTCAAGCATATCTCTGTGTCTAAGCAACTGACCAGATCTATAAAAAGCCTGTCAGAAAATAAATGAATAGGGAGCTGTGTGAGGGAAAACCCGCATGTTGTGAAATGAACATGAGAAAAAAAAATGAACATGTGTAAATCTGTTGCTGCAAAGCAGAAAATGACCTTGGGAAAGCTAAATGGGAAATAAGACTGTAACTCACACAAGAAACACAATTGTACATTTGTGGAGAGGTGCTGCAAAGATATATACATATATATATTGTGCTCTGTTTTTCCCACAAAAAGTACTTTTCCTGTCAAACCAGTTTGGTTTAAAGGCACATTTCGCACCTACCCATGACTAAGGCTGCAAGGGCATTTGCCCTGTTCCCATGGACCTGTCGGTGTGATAATTACAGGTATCCCAGACTGCCAGCCAGAACTGCTCCCAAGGACAAAAGATGGGGGTAAGCCCTGTGTTGTGCCTCTTAAGTGTGATTTCCTCTCCATTCATCCCTAGTATCCACTGGCGCACTTCAAACAGGTTGACCCAGGGAAGACAATTTGGATTGTGGGGGTGGTAGTGCCGCCCACTTCTTTGGCAAATTTACCTCATTGACAATGCAAAACATTATACTTTAAGACATTTTTCTTTGCAGTGTGAATAAGCAGCAATGTGACATTTTGAAAGTTTTAATGGAATTTTTGGACAAGCAAAATAAGACTATGTGCAGGTCTCTAGCACGTGGGGAAATAAAATGGCAGGGAAAATGAATTTATGGGGGAAGCATAAATGGCACAGATATTAAACTTGGGGGGAAATATGCCAAATACTATTGTGCTTATATGTAGCCATTTGTAGAATTTTAGATAATATGTTTCTCCTGAAAACTGTGAAATTGTGCCCAAGGGTGAGGCAACATCGCACAGAATTGGTGTTCCAACTGGCATATTCCTTGTGGAATATGGGATATGCCTATCTGATTTTTATGATGGTGACTATTGTAAATATGAGGGTTTTGTTCCATAACTTATTTTGGTAAAAAGCAACTGTTGTGAGACAAAGGGAGTCATAAAACACACACACTTAAACTGATTTCACTTCCATGGACCAACCAGCCCAGAGGAAGGAGGGGATTCCTGTAGCCCGGCCTATCCCATGCTAGGGGTACGTCCTGGGTTTTTCCGACCATTTGTAAAATTCTATGATGTCACTCTGGCTATTTAAAGGGTAGACAGGGAGGCACAAGGAGATTCAACATTCAAAATGGACCCTGCAAGATTCTAAGACTCCAGAACCCGGTCCAGAGGTAGCTGACCCAGATCCAGGCAGAACCACCTATCCAGAACCACCTTCATCCCAATAATTGTGGAAGAAAGGAGGAAAGACTGCTGATCCCTTTAGGAGAATCTAGACCTTTTTGCCCAGCTGACCCACCCCGCTGTCCACAGTGACCAGACATTGCACAGCTGTTCCCCTCCAGGAGAGCCCAGCTGACCTAGTAACCAGATCTCTTGACTCCGCTGAACATGACCAGATACATGGCCCTGCAGCCTAGAAACCCTATTGGCTGTTCAAATTACCAAACCCAATTTTGCCTTGTAAGTATCCCATCACCCAGTACCCAAAACTGCATATCCCGCTATTGTACCTTGATGCCTGTTCAAACCCTATTCAAATCCCATAAAAAATAAATTGATAATTTCCCATATTGCCAGTGTACTCTGTTCACCTTTTTCCCTGGAATAATCTGTGTATGTTCGTATCTGTTTATTTCCTTCAGTTTACTGTGTAAGTCCCTAGTATCATTTAGAATAACTCAAATTAATTCCCCAATAAAGAGATTCACTGTGATTTGGTTGTAATTCGAACTCAACCTCTTCATAGCAAGTGCCTTTCTTTAACAATTATAGTCTTTAAAATATAGTCTGAGTAGAACTAATGATTGTGCAACAAAACCGAATTTGCCCGTGTATTTGTTTTCCTTTAAAAATCTGATTTGGTTTTCCCATAAAAACCCATATCATCATCCCATAAGAGTAACCCCCTTCCCATCAGTATCCTATCTGTTCCATGTCTTTGTTTCCCATCCCCAAAAACCGATTTCCGATTTTGCCTGTTAAGCCCATTTTCTTAGCTGTTTCCCAATTTAAAGCCTGTGCGAAATAAGAAACTGCAATTCTGCCACGTGTGATTTTTGTTGCATTGTTTTCCTCCCAAAATTGAGGTACTCACCTGTGTTCATGTTGCTTTAGTACCCTGCTCAGTAGCCTGTAAGCTTCTTTTTCTCTTTAGTGTAGCCACACAATTTTCCATCCTATCTATCCTACCGCAAGTGTAAACTGTTCTACAAGTAACAAGTTCAACCCGCGTATGCTATTTTGCAGATTTTTAAGGTTTTGATTTTCTTCTCTCACCTCCCATTCGGGAGTGGTGGGTCAAATTTAAAAACACATTTTTCCCTCTTCTTGCTGACTCCTTGCCGCTGCTTTCTATCCACACAGAATATAGTTAGCAGGTGTTTGGGGGAGTATTGCAGGGGGAGTGCATAACATAAGTGCCATCTATGATTGTGAAAAACAGTGATTTTGATTCCATTACACTTTTAGGTTTATGTAGATGATGTTAGAAAGTGAAATTAATTGTACTATATCCTTTGTCTATATATCGTCACCACACTGGTGATTGCTGCCCTAAAATTGGTTTCACTTTGGTTTTTCATTAGAATTTTAAAAATAAATAAATATTTCTTTGTTGCACACTGGCCTGGTTCATGGTCCACTGCTATATGGGGTGTTTGTTAAGGTGGGTGCGAGATGGGTTCGGTGCCTCTTCAAAAAATAATCCAGGATTCAAATAATAAAAAGTAAAAAGGTGTTTTTATTGTGCGCCACATGGTCAGTGGAAGAAGTCCCTGGCTGGAGTGTGCTTGCCATAAAATCTGTTACAGGTCTGCTGATTTAACAGAGTCAGGCAGTCTGACAAGAATGCACACAACCCTTCCCTGGCTGGTCTGTGTTTGCAGTGCTACAAATCTAAAGTGGATTTATAATTATATGAACTTCTTGCCACCATACAAACATCTAGGTATGGCTTATAATCCAAGATTAGCCTGCCACTAAGTAGTAGTTTATTCAATTAAAATGATGGTTTTGCATCAGAGGTACAGTTTTAAATGCAACCTGACCAGTTGCCTTGCAGCTGGCATAGAGGGCCCCTTTGGCCTCCGAAAATGCTGTGTGCCACTGAAGAGAAGGAGTTGTAAATCACTGAGACTGATGCAGCATTATTCGTTTTGCATGGAGCTTTCTGAAAGGGGCGTCTGATTAGCAGACCACCCTTCCTGTGATGGATTACCCACATCATTATATTATTAATGAAAATAAAAAAGCCAGGACTTCCACAGTCTTGCCAGATGGCACCACTTCATAGGGATGCAGTATAATCCATGAAGACTAAAGTCTATGCTAAAAGATACTGCCCCTTGTAAAGCCATATTGTACACAGTACCATTTTCCCAGTGGCACGCTAAAATTGTACAACTGAAGTTTGGCACAGCTACCAAGAATCGCCTGATGGATCATTTGTAACGCCTAAAAAAATGTGCACGTTTTACCTGAAACTGTGTCATGTATTTAAAAAGAAACCCATCATGCACAATAATTGCCAGTGACTGGCTTTAATGCAATGTTACTGCCTTAATTGATACTGTGTTAACATAAATTTAATGCACATAGTGACACAGTCACACACACATGGACTGCTTTAACTATGATCTTCCTTTACACAGGGTCATGAATTAATGCATACGAATACACCTGGTAGGGCGTTGCTTTTAGCAGCTACATTCAGTTAGCAAGTGTCTCTTTCGTGATTGTTATTTTGATCAGTACAATATTTGAAATACTCTGGCTTGGTTAGCCTTGCTACTTTCCAACATTACTGTGAGACAATAATAGCATGGTGAGCAACTGAAGAAATTCAGTTGTTTATGTTCGAATAGGAACATAAAAAGCTGGAAAACCAAAAAACTAATTACATTTTGTGATTTCTCATACAAAATAATGTACCCATTATTTCAACAAGCATGCATACAATGTAATTGTGTAAATCACATTGTCCGATTGTAAATATGGGTTTAAGCAGGCTTAGTTCCTGTAGTAATCTTGCATTGAAACTGACAGGGCCAGATCAGGTACGAGGCACACAGATTCCTGGCTATCAGGGCCAACAAGGGTACATTGTGATGTGTTACTGAAATTTGTCACTGCCTGGGGAATGGAAATCAATGCCATTTAGATGAATCTCTGCTTTTTGAATGATAGCAATTGAAACAAAAAATTGTCTGGCATTTGTATAATAGAACTTCTTCTGAAAAGGCAATGAAGTGTGCAGCGCTAAACACTAGTTGAGGGATTGTCTAGTGCATCGTCACTGCTGGTTCAATTCTGTGCATAATATTTGCATAGGCCCGACCCCACCTGACACAACTGATGCCTCAATAGAGGCGGACAGGTTATACAACAAGATGTGGACTGTGCCATACAAAGAGCTGTCTTTGTTGATAGGCCAGCGTTATGCTGTGAAGTGCCCCCCATGAAATAGAAGAAATATCACAAGGTGAAGGGGAATGTGCCCCCCTCAAAGACCAAAATAATACAAGCAGCTCCCCTGAAGAAAAAGGTATTCTTCACTGGCCTGTGTAAGTTACTACACTTAACTGTAGTGCAATGTGTGTCTCTTTCCTGTCTCCCTCCATGGTAAACCCTAACATATTACATGTCTCTATATCGATTGTGTTCTCACAGTTTTTGAGAACCCATGCAATTAACATGCTCTATGTTCCTTTTCTTTAGTGCTTCCACTTCTGTTAACCTTACATGTGCTGGATATAATCTTACGGAAGGCACTCACACTGTACAACACCATGGAGTGGGATCATGGTCAAGGGCCAGACAAACATTGACTATGATATCTGTGATGGATTAGATGCCTAAGCAGTACACAACAGGCAAGTGCATGAAATATTCACTTGCTGGAAGGATCAGGGGTCAGAACCTGTCAATGATCTGAATGATGAGGCTGATGTTCAGGATGTGTAGCAATGATATTCATATGCAGAAAAAAAGTCTGGTACCTGCTGAACCACCTCCCCCCTGTGTCCTTGATGCAATGGAGTTGTATTGAACGGTGTAGCCATAGGTTTCATATGCATTTCATAATGCTAAAAGGATCATGAACAGCTAGCTGCTCAGGTCCAGCTGCAACATGGGCCCTCTCTACTACTGATTTGCAATATATAATTGAAGGACAATCCCAGCTATGACATATAATTCAGCATTCCATAACATGTGTCCCAGCACCCTCAAATGTCAGTATCAGAGCTCTTTAGTGTATTGTCCCTTCCACAGCGTGCAGTGAACCTGATCATATCTGTATTTAGGATTTTAAAATGAAGGGTGAAACTGGGAGATTCCACAGGTCGCCCAATGACAAGAGTTGCAGAAAGGCAGGAATTTTATCATTATATGGAATGTAGGATGTTTTAATCGGGTGACATCTAATTCAGGGAACTTTACACCCACCCCAAACCAGATGCGCACAATTTCCCTATATTTAATGAAGTTCTTTTTATGAATCTGGGACCCACAATTTAATAACATTGATTCCTTACAGCTTCCTCCCCTGTCAGGACAAGAAACACACAGGGTTGCAAATTAGATTTATTTATTACAAAATAGAAATAATTGAATCAGATTAAAGATAAATTGTTTCTTCATAAAAAGCCAATGTTAAGAAATAATGACCAGTCTAGTCTATTCAGTTTTCAGTGCTACAGTTATGGAAATATAGACTTTAGTAAACACACACCATATATATCTCTGCATTTAATTCATCCTGAGTGCACATACACCATGGATTGAATGCATGAGAGCCCAGGAATAATCATTCATCTGCCAAAATCAACATTTGTTTAAAATATCCCTGCCTATTTAATTTTTGTTACTTCCCTTTTATTCAAGACACCCCCGCCCCTTACTCTATAGACATGTCAGAATTTCAACACCATTTTAAACTCAATTGCAACAAACTACTGGACCTTCTGGAAAGCAAATGTCCTGTAAAGAAGAACATGTCTGTTTTAACATATATGTAGGCTGGAAGATGGAATGATTTGTAATACACATTATTTCTATGTACCTTATTTTTTATGCACATGAATAGAGGCATGTTACCTCTGCATATCAGGCAGTACTAATAGTAGTTTATTTCTGTGAAACTGCGTACACTCCTGGTCGAAACCTATCCATGGGGCTGTGTCGATGAAAACAAGAGCACCATTTCCTTTGTGCCTGATTGTTATTTTTTGGTGGGAGTATTTTTTACTTCCTTTTTTATTTTTGGGGAATAGTTGCCTATTTTTAAGGAGTAAAAGTGGCCGATACACATCTAACATGTTGGCCTGATGATTGATATTAGACCATTGGCGTTACTAGAAGTTGTGAAGTTACCCTGCAGTGAGTGGGACACATATATATGATGAATGAGGTACCAGACAT
Source organism: Ambystoma mexicanum (assembly GCF_040938575.1). NCBI lineage: Eukaryota > Metazoa > Chordata > Amphibia > Caudata > Ambystomatidae > Ambystoma > Ambystoma mexicanum. The sequence goes on along the minus strand of NC_090933.1, from coordinate 1,151,164,885 downwards.
TATGCACTTAGTGACTGGAAACTGTATTTCTCTTTTTCCATTTCCAGCCGGATTATGTATAAGAATATTGCCTGTTTGAAAAAAAATAATGTCATCCACCCTATCACATGTACTTTTGTAACATGAATTTGGACATTTGGATATTATTAAGTTGAGAAAAAATGCACTTATAAATCTGAGATTATAAAATAGTTGATAATGCTGCCATCTCTTCATAGTTAAGCTCTGTTTAATGAAAATGTTAACGTAACATATTGTAACAGGATTGATGGAGAATTCTATAAAAAAATCCCAACGTTGTCAGTATTACTTTTCCAGAAGGAAGGCACGGACTCTGATGAAATGGCAGGCATCATGTTCTATAGCATCTGCTATTTTCAGATTAAATAAAACATTTCAAAAATTGGAACTAAGCTCTTTTTGAGGTTTGTTAGTTGGGTAAGTGACATTATACTGCAATCGAGCGTTCTGGATCAGAACTGTTTCCATCGACATTTAATTTTCCTGACAGCTCATTTAGCTGATTTTGGAGTACCGTCTCAAGCATCACCATCAAGTGGCAGCCAGTATTCATCTCTGATCCAGACCACCTGCTGCCCAACCAGGTCAATGAGGCTGATTCCATTTGCCAGTCTGTTTACAAAAACAGCTGCTGTGGGTTTGCTGGTGGAGGTAAAGATCAGTTACCCCTCAACAGTGAAGACTCATCCATGATAGATTGCATGAATGATGTGTCTGTGGGTGGGTGGAAACACATTTAGATTGTTTAGTTCTAAGGAAAGGAAGCAACACCTTTATGTATGGCATGACAGTAGGTATGAACCATGTTGTTTTCCCAGCAAGAGGATGATGAGACATGGAATGGAAATCTCCAAAGCTCCAAATGCCAGGTTCATTGTACCTGGCAGATCATCACCCTACACCTTCTCGGATAGTCACTATGGGCCAATGATGCTGGAAATTCCTGTCCAAAGATTTAAACTCCAGGCTAGATTTTCAGCTGATAAGAACAGATCCCTTAACGTTTCACACTGCCTTTGAAGCTCCTGCCGTGTCAGAGGCAAACGTGTGGCTATATTAACCAAACCTCATTCTCTTTCCCGTTGTGTTATGCGTGGCTGTTGTTTACCAGGATAGAGGTAAATATAAATGATACAGGACAACATAGATCAAGCTCCTGAGTGGTATAGATTGGGTGCAGTTGATTTGAAAGGTCATCATCCAGAAAACCCTAGGAACCAGCTGACATTGGGTAATCCAAGAAAGAAATTGGCAGCTGGGCGAGAGTGCTGCAATGCATCTTCTCAAATGACCACCATCTTGCCCAGTTATGCCATATTTGAAGGATTGAAACCTGCATTTATCTTATTTTTCTGGAGTTCAATTCAACTATGATCTGCAAAGTATGTTTTTAACATATATCCCCTGGCCCTATCTGTGCAAATAGCTCTATGCCTGAACATGATGGCAAGTGAGGTTGAAAATATTGGTTTCCCAGACCCTATGACTTCTAGTGTTTAATATGCCAATTTGGGCCACTACTCACTGGAAGACTTTATGGGTACTGAGAATCCATGGTTGCATGCACTACACATCTTTATGGCTCAGGCCTCACTCACATTGGCACACTACACTGAGGACATACTATGCTATTTCTAAGGGGTAGTAGCATTGGTGTATCTTCTCTTCCACGGGCGCATTAAAATTAACAATGGGGGCGCTGTTGCATGTGAGCAAGATAGCCACCTGATCATGTGGCTCTGCAGTTCGTGACCACAACACAGCTTCTAAAATATCCTTTCTTCACACCAAAAACAATGGGGATGGCCGACAGCTGATTCGGAGGGGCATACTACCTGCCTTGCCGATTTATAGACCTGCCAATGCACCAGGACCACAGTCAGCCCTTTGCACACCTGCGGGTGCGTTCCTAGTGGTGGCCTGCCTTCGGTTATTCGCTTCACTGCTGCAGTGCCTTGGGTGCTGGAGTGAGGGGTGCGGTGCTGGGCAGACCTCCCTCCTGCCACCGGTGCTATCCGCTACCTGCGCCCCTATCTTCACATGTCACCTGGGTGCCAGCTGCCTCAATGCCCCATAGCCGGTATGATGGCCCACTCTGGCGACCACGTTGACTGGCAGCGTACAGTGTACCTGCTGCCCCTGGACCAGCTGGCACATACTTCAGTCTGTGACTCCTGCACCGACTCAGCTTGGGCGGCAGCTTCTTCCATCCATGCAGTGGCTCCCGACGGAGAGAACCGGGACACACAGAGGAGGTTGGCATGGGCATGAAGAGACTGCATGAGGTGCCCCTCCATCCCGGTGTGGGCCGTTAATTGAGGCACAGGGGCCATCTGACTACAGTGAGCCCGCCAACCTGGTGACCTGAAACTAGCTGCTTGAGTTGTCCCTACCATGTATACCAGTGGATCATCACGCTCCAGCCAGAGGGACCAGACATACAAGCAGCTCCCGACACTACATGCTCTTGCTTGCAACACCTCTGGTGCTCAAGGTCTGACCTACCCGCTGGAGATTCCCTTCTGAACTGTAGTGGAGCCTTACTTATTCACGGGGATGGCCTCAACCGAGTGAAGGGCCGGTCCCGCTCCTTGATGCCCCTTCAGTATTGCATGTTTCAAATTCATTGGACATCCAGCAGTGGACAAGTGAAAAGATTGCTGACCCCTGCAGCCACTGATCCGGTCAAATAAATCTAATGCTGGATGAACTGGACAAAGACTCTGCTGCCCCATACACCTCCAGACACTGGCAACCTGGTCCACAGCACTCACATGGCATGTACCTTCTTTAGCAGAGGCTTCAGGGTTGGCCACTCCCCTTGCCTGATTGTGTGATACCTGGCCAGACACCAAGCTCAGGCCTGGGCTGCCAATGACTGTTCACTGCCTCTATGCATTGCCGACACCAGGGCGCACACAGCCATCTGACTTCAGTGACCTTAGCTGATCTAACATCCACGGGATTGCTGAATCGATCGAATGCCCTGCAGTATGGCTGAATGATGAGTGGCTGGGTGCAGAGACACCCTGATTCCACACTTCTTGGTTAACCACTGGGGCGTCTATCTGCTCCCTCCCCCTGTGCTAGGAGATCACCCCTGCCTTGACTGCCACGCCGTACCACTTGGCACAGCACAATTCCCTTGCCCGCTCTGATGATGCACAGTGCTGCGTCTTTGAGATTGCTGCTATATCTTGGTATAGGCGAACACTCCTGTGGAGCTGGATTTTCAGTATACAGCATAGGTTGCAGTATTCCCCGGATGGGCCCCTGCTGGCCCCCACACTGTGTCCTGGTCGCGATTGGCCTTCCGGGTACTGCAGCTATAATCTACCTGCCTAACAGCCCTGTGGTGAAACACTACACTTGGGATTTCACCACCGTACCTGCAGCCTTCCCCGCCCTTCCATTTACAACTACTGCTACATCTGACCCATCTACCCGCCCCCAAGCCAGGGGAGGAGACATGACTAAAGGAGGGAGAAAAAAGCAAAGTTCCTTAAACATGTTTGCTAAGCCCATCCCCAGGGAGCCAGAGGGAACCAGTGGAACCAGCGAGGCCTCACCAGGCCTCTCCCCGCGGAGCTACAAGGAATGATGGACTTAATGCGTGAGGGGTTCACAACCATCAATACCAAACTAGATGACATGAGCTTCACGATCAGTGCCATAAAAGCCTGCATGGAGAAGACCGACACCTGTGTCACCAAAGTTGAAGCCAGGGTCGGGCTAGTGGAAGATGAGATTAACGCTCTCAGAACCAACCTAACCACACTCATTAAGGAGGTGCAAGTTGTGAACAAGAAAAATGAATACTCAGAGTCGTGATCACAGCACAATAATATACGCATTATTGCTGTCCCTGAGGAAAATATTACCGGCTCCATGGAAGGTTTTTGAACGCACACTCCTCTCCCTGCTAGACGCCCCCAAATTCTCGACTCAATTTGCCATAGAGTGGGCCCACCATTTGCTTACCACAAAGCCCAAACCCGGCCCGCTCCCACTCAATTATCATCAGAGTTTTAAACTACTGAGACAGGGATGTGCTGCTGTGGACAGCCAGGGCCAAGCGGGAGCTAATGTTAGGATTCAACAGAATTCCCCTTTATCCTGATTTTTCCATCATGGTGCAGCAGGAACAGAAGTCCTTTATGGCTATGAAAAAGAGACTTCACAACCTTGTGGCCAAATAGGCTATGACATTCTCTGCCAAGCTGAGAGTGGAGCACTCCGATAAGGCCTACTTCTTTACAATCCCCAAAGAAGCAAAGAAATTCTTGGACCAACGCTTCCATGGGTGACTCTGGTTATACTTGCATTATATCAATGGTCGCCCGAGATTATCTTGCTGTACGCCGACGACCCTGTACTTTACATCAGAGATCCAGAATGGAACCTTCCTCCCATCATGCAGGAAGTCCTCCACTTTGGGCACTTGTCCGGACTTTGGGTCAATTGCGCCAAGTTAGAACTTTTCCCTCTATCTGATCTCCACCACAACCCCGCTGGATCTCATGGGAATAACTTGGGCTCCTGAGGAGATTAAATACCTTGGGGTTATAGTTACGAGGCACCAGGTTTTGCTTTACAACCAGAACCTTGGATCCTACCTACAACAACTCAAGCCGAAGCTGCTCACCTGGGCTAGAGTACCCATAACAATGGCCGGTAGGGTGTCACTCCTTAAAATGATAGTACTACCGCAGTTACTGTACCGCTTTTTGAACATTCCAATATAGCCTGGCACTTCGATGTTTGCGGAGTGAGGTCTGCTATAAATGGATTCTTATGGCATTCTGGAGAGGTACGTTTGGGATGTATAAACCCACTCATCCAAGCCCGGCAACATCACTGTGCATTGCTGGCAGCAGAAACATCATAATGGCCACTGGAAAGCATGCTGCTGGCTAGAAATCGCCAGAAATTGCACAGTGAAAACCTGACAAATAGGCCACCATCTACTTTTGCCTATGTCAGTGGTAACACAGGAGACCACTGCCAAAAACCACCATTGGGCTACCCACAAAGTAGCCTGAAACCACTTGGAAATAGCAATGCTGATTGAAAAAGAAACACAGAGCTGTTTGAAAATCTGTTTTCTTGATTGTCAAAAATTGCTAAAATCATGGCTCACAAATCACCTAAAAGATCCAACCTCTTTGTTAGGTGTTCCACATCATTTACTGCAAGAATCCACATCAGCACAATGTCAGCAAGAATCATATGTTCTCAGAACAAAATCCTATTTTAAAGATACTTGATGGAAAGACAGCTGTCAAAATGTGTGTAATACCGTTGCTGACCTCTACCAGAAAGCCGGCATTTTAAAACCATTTGTGTAAAGTTGAACAATTGAACCCAAACTATGCCAAAAGAAGAGAATTTTATCAAAATGCCATATAGAGTGCCACACAGTGATTTCATGTTGAAAAAGACTTGATTTAAAGATAAGTTGCTTATTTTAAGTATATAGATGTTATTTTTTTCACAAGGAACTATGTTTCAATTGATCAGAAAGTAACCTGATGCAGTTAAAACTCCAAAAGGCTTGCTTCCCCTGAGAACCCTTCAAACCTTGTCATTCCCACCAGAAGGAGGATGTCGCATTGGCATGCTAATCAAAAAGGAAGGAGATTTTCTCTGCAGCCCGGAGAAAGAAACAATAGAGGCATTGGACTGAATAGGGAATGCTAATTTGGGGTGTAACTGGCCACGAAGTGTTGGCAGGAAACAAGACATGTGACCCTCTGAGTCAGCCCAGCTCTAGGAGGCAAACCAGATTGAGATGTGAATTGAATTGAAAGCAAATGTATGTTTTATAAAAATGCATATAACAAATTGTACCAAGCTGACAAAAATGGGAAACTTTGAGGTTCTTAAAATGAAAAATTCCCTCATGATTTAAGACTAAGCTGGACGCTGTGTGATGTTCCGGGATTTTAAAATCACACCTGTTCTCTCTAAGCTTGCTGGGGGAACTTGGAATGAACTGCATTATTGATTGTATTCTTGAAACCTGTGTGGCCTCATTTCTATCTCTTCATATTGCATAGGGGGGTGGAGTGAGTAGTCACAGGGGAAAAAGTGATCATATTATCTTTTGATTGAAATCCTATCAAGTTTGTTTCTGTGTTGCATTCTTTCCCATCTTGCATTTCCTTGAATCATATAAAGTATTCTCTGCTACCTTATCCTTCCTATTCCTACTCCTAACTGATTAAAGAGATTGTTGGTCTTGTAATATTACCCATTGCTGCTCACTGTACATATTCATCTTTACTTTACTTTACTTTATTTAATTTATATAGCGCAGCCAGGGTACCCGAAGGCTTAAGGGTACTTACAAGACCAAACAGCATAGATACAAGCACGAAAACAAAGACCCAAAATAATACATTCAGTATGACAAATACAGAATTAATTCAGGAGATTACAACAGACTCAGGGGGTGTAAAGGTCCGTAGCTTTGTTGGTGGGTAAGGAGAACAAAGAGGTATATCCTAAACGTTCATCAGAGGATCAAATTACAGCTCGAAGACCCTCTGGGTAAATATTTACAACAGCTAAGAAATGCAGGTAAGGTACTGTCCCCACAGCCCACTAAGACACAATCACTGTTAGGTTGGGAGCACCAGTCACTCTGGTCCATTCTGCACAGGATTTTTAAATCGGAAAGTCTGACCACACCAGGTCCAGTTCTCTGCCACAACCAGGCAAGAACCTTATTGCGCAGACCTTCTCTTGTCTCTTTTCCTTCTATTTTTCGAATGTTGGTTATAACCAAATTTCTTGGGTCCATGATGAAATCGTGCATATTCGTGTCCTTTATTGTTGGCATTTGTGACTTTTTTAGGCGAATGTTCCATGTGGGTAGAGACTCACAATTAGCTTTCATCGATGTGGGCAGATTGGACATTTCTTGATTGGATTTCTGGTCAGATGGCAAAGAGGGGAGCAATATATCATGTATTAGGCTCTTGGGGGACGAAGTGGAAGTTGTTATTTTCTTCCTGCTGTCTAATATAGGCATAGTGGAGTTAGGTGGCCTCTCACTACAAACATCAGTTTGTACGTCTTGATCTCTTATCTCCTTTAAAATACGGACTTAACAGGCATTGTTGACCTTTAAAATCTGCGGTGGGGCTTGAGGACTGAACAGCTGGTCTGTTTGTGACGCAGTATTCACTTTAGGTGGTCGCATGTCCGCCACCCAATCATTAAGGGCGTCAGCCAGTAGACCAAGGTCAAAAGGATCCTTGCATAGAAGTAACTCTTTGGCTATAATGGCCATGAGAGCGGACCATTGTGAGGGGTCAATGTGCTCAAATTGAGCTAAAATAGGCCTGGCACGACCTTGGGGAACATGGCCTTGATTGTTACCAGTGTAATTCATGAATTTTCCCTGACATTGGGATTTGACTGGGGTTAGAACTGGCACTGTGGTCTCAGCAGTGCTACGTTTTTGTAGGCACTCTGGTGACACGGGTTCTAGGGGGCCAGTTTTAAAGGAGGAACTACATGGTTCCTGACTGGATGTTTTTTTCGAATAGGCAAGATTTTTGTTGTGAGGAATTATAGTGGTAGGAGGTATATCACGCAAGGACCTCCGAAACACGGTCTCTGTTGGCTGGAGGGGAAGAGGCCACAGGGCCCTGTGAGGCCCCTTCAGTCTGTTCCTGATGTCTGCTCAACGTGCCAGCAATATTGCCTTTCTTATTAGCCGACATGATGACCCCAAAACTGCACGGCCGGGGCTAAACAAGCAAAATCAGCTAAGTATGCAGCAACGGCAGATTGGAAAGTGCAGAAAATGGGGGGAGCACCATCCACACGCTACACCTCTAGCGTGGTGCGGAACTAACCAAAAATTATATATAAGTCCTGAGCGCTTACCGCAAAAACTGGCGAGAATGCCCAAGGTGGCAGAGAGGCTTCCACTGACACTCGCCACTGCATATTAGTGTGTCGGCCTCTTCAGCTCCAGTCCACTGCACACCGGGACCGCTGGAGTCGCTGAGTCGCGGAGCTGCAGAGCCACCGGAGCCGCCGGAGTCTGTACGGCAACACGCCACAACGAGCAGGGAGCTTAGAGAAAGGGACCCATCAAACGGCCTATCGGCGTCGGTGTCAAGCCGCACGGCAACCTAGACATAAGTGTGCTATTCGGATATTATTTTATTCATAAAAGTGTGATATATATTGTTCAATTCTTCAAATAAACCTTTTAATTTGCAAAACAAACCTACTTCTCAGCTCAGTGATGTCGGGGAGATTCAAAGAGAGGGGCGTTATATAAGGGTTCATCATCCAGATTTAAAGAACTTTGACATCAAAATATATAAATTAGGGCTTCCATTGGGCATCTCATACTAAGCATTGATTTAGTTGGAGTGCTGGATTAAAGTCACTTACATACGACTCAAGTGGGCCACACTTACGAGACTCTACAGTTAGGGTGGCCTAGCAGCCCCAGACTTACTGGTTGGCAGCCCAGGCCCAATATGCGGCGTACTGGTTTACTGAGGGCTCTCCTCTCCCACATGTGAAGCAGGGATCTTCGCTCCTTGAAAATACCCCTACTGTGGAAAGACCCTAGGGTGCCCAGCCTAGCAACCATCACTGCACTGCCTTGGGACAAAATAAGAAAGCTGACTGGTAACCCTTCCTCATTTCATAGGGACCTGCCATTATGGATCTTTTACCTGGAATTCCCTAAAATAAGTGAACCCTGCTGTGAATGGGTGGGCATCTGATGACTACTCCACCTTGGCCGACATGTTTGAAATAGGCTACTTTGTCGCGTGGCCGGACCTGCCTGAACATCAGGGAGTGCAGTCCTTCCGCTGGCTGCAATATGCTGGGCTCCGTCGGGCAGCTAAGAAACACGCAGAGGGAATTCACTGTGCTGCCCCCAGATTAACCACGGTCAGCATTAATTGCGGGAAGCGTTTTATCTACTGGGGTGGTGTCTAGTCTGTATAAGCTGCTTCAGTTCCGGATTAACAAACCACTTGCTAAGCTTTGTGATACATCGAGCAGGGACTTAGACACTGACATCACTGATGAGCGCTGGGAGGCTATGTGCAAACGGACCCAAGAGGTCTCCCTTATTTCGCCTGATCAAGTTCAAGGTACTGCACAGATTTCACTACAACCAAGCAAGACTACACACCATGTCGCATGACCATTCCCCCACTGTCCTAGATGCCACACGGACGACGGAAGATTTTGTGCTTTTAACATTTCTATGTTATAATGTTGACAGTTATATGTATAATGTAATATGTGAATTTCTTGACAAACCATAACCGAGGTTGAGTTTGTCTCTACACACACAAGTTGGTTGTTGGTTGTTGTTCCGAAAAATGTTTGGTGCTCTGTGTTGTAAATATTGCTGTCTGTATGTTCGGTCAAACACTGTTTGATGTCATATTCTTCAAATGTTCATTTGTAGGCTGATTACCACAACTTTAGATATAAAAAATTTTGGTTCACCAATAGAATATTGAAGAGTGATTCTTTCTTTACACTTCTTTGCAGTGGGTGACAAGAATTAGGAGTATTTTTTGATCATATTGTCCTTGGACCTATTCAATTGTATTTTCTGTTCCTTATCAACCCTCGTGGGTAGAATAGGCTCCAAACCAGGAGCCCAATTGTTTGCATCCAAATACTGCATGGCCATATTCTTCCCAGTACTGATGGTCAGAAAGTCGGTGTATGTGATCGCTCACCAGAAACATTCCCCTTTCACCTAAAATGTCTGGAGGAAAATCACAAACACCCTTTCAAAAATCCACACTCAGACAGTGGCAGCTTTTTAGTACAGAGGAGGGAACTGATGGCAATATAGATCTCCAGTTATCCTTATTTTTACCAAAAGTGGCACAACCCTTCTTGTCATCATGCTCTGAAATATTCATCCATTTGGGTCCAGACCATAGAATATTTAATTTCTAAAAATTACTCCATTTGAAATTACTGTGCTGTTCTCTCTTCAAAAAACTAGACCAGCAGCAAAATAAATTTACTCCACAGAATATAAACTTTCACATTCACTTTCACTAATCATTCTTCTGCGATTCAGGTTTAGGATGATCTATTTTTCGAAAGTATGCTGGCTACTGTTATATGTTGAGCTGGTTTCCATGCCTTGATAATTTTCAATCCTGCTGCATCATCTACAAGGCTGTTACCCCGAAGTCCACAATCTGCCATCCACCAGAAGTAAGGGCATTTGCAAAACTGAACACCATTGGTGCAGGAAGGAAAAAAAAAAGACAGCCCTTTTCTGTCTACACTTCAAGACTCCCTATCAACATCCGACTCACCTCCTCACTTCTACAGTTCGGGAATGCTCTCAAGACCCTCTTTTTCAAGGAATGGCTCCTCCCTAAGACCTAGGTCCATGCACCATCCACTCCCCACCCAACCTGAGACTGTGTAATCTGATACCAACTGTTTCCTCCCCTGATTACTTGTAGATCCATTGCTGACCGTTGCCCTCCCTCACCTGTTGTTAGATCCCCACTCCCTTGTTTCTCTGCTCCCTAACCTCATTCTTCCACCTATGATTGTTAAGTACTCCCTTGCTTCACGAAGCTAGGTCTGTGCTGAATAAATACCTTAATAACAATAATAATAATAATCATAATAATAATATTAATCCACAATCTAATGGATTCCAGAAAGGGTAATTTAGTATGTGTATATTTTAATTGGGACTGATAGATGAATTATACCTGTGGTGTCCTTAGAATAAATCGCCTTGCTAGCATGTTACTGGCACGGCGTCTGAGCAATTATTACATATTTGCAGAGAAGAGGAAGTAGGATTTTAGAGCAGAGATGACATCACATTTGAGAACACAGAGTCTACAAGTAACAGGAATATAATACCTTGACTTTATAACTTTATATAGTAGTAATTATGTGTTTATTATTTTTGTTATTTTTGTAGTTCCTATATTGGGAGATGTTGTGCGTTGATCTGGCATCTGTTCCGGAATTCATCCACAATCGGATGAATTCCAGCAAGGGTCAGTTTGAGTGTGTAGATGAAATAAAGAGGACACACAAACCATGCGGTTCTTACTATAAATCTTCTTACTAGCATTTTACTGACCCATCGTCTGAGCAATTATTACAGCTTCTTTTTTTGGCCCCCATCTTGGTTGCAGGGGTGAGACTGAAAGCCTGGAGTAGAGGTAAGCAATGCATGCACAGTATCAGCTTGTAAAGAACACATAAAGTTCAACTGCAGGTCAGATACACACAACAATGCACTATGGGTTTGCCATTTAGCTGTTGCAAGGTGGCCTTTTTGCCCCATATGAGGTATTGGACACTGTCTAATAGGCCACTTCTAGTTTCTACAAAGCTGGATTATGTAGGGAGCTGCTGACAAATTTGACTAGTAAACTCTATTCCCAGTGGAACTGCCTTCTCTGGCCACAACTAAGAGGAATACATTTTGTTAACTGGAACATGTAGCAGTTCCATTGACCAGAATGTAGTGGTGTAGAACACTTACAAATATATAAGGCAGGTGAGTCAAGAGACTAGATACACAGGGCAATATTTATTTATAACTAAAAACAAAGCACAAAAATAGGCCTCCAAAGATTAATCAATGACTTTGGTTCTTTCATAGAAGAAAGAAGACTGAAGGTTTATCCCAGGAAAACTATACTCTTTCAAGCGTGTTGTAAAAGTCTGACTCCATCCTTTTCTTGCTGGAGTTGTAGCAGTGTCAAAATTAAAAGGCAAGCGGTATTACACTACCTGGGGTATGTTTTTGTCAGTAACTACTGTGTGCTGTTAAGAAGTAATCTGATACAAAAAGCTAAGGTGGCTTTGAATTAAATAAGGGCCATAGATGGGAAATTTGGAAAATTTACATTAGCACCATGCATTCTATTCTATAGTCGAAAGGTCATTCCAAGACTATCATACGGGAGTGAATTTTTCCCCGAAACTATATGGCCTCTTTTACGCCAACTGGAGGCCATGATCTTGCGAAAAATATTATATTATATCCCGAATTGTGTTCCATTTGAATTGATCCGGTATGAACTGGGTCTAAACTCACTCACCAGCATTATGTATAACACAAAACTGGCTCTTTTGAGAAAATGTCTGGTTGCTGAGAGTAGTCTATCATACTACTACATGAGTGATGCAACAAATGGTAACTTCATGCATATATTGAAATCAGATTGTGAGAATAAATTGCTCGATTTGGGGTTGTCTATAAAGTCCCTACTCAAGAACCCAGTAAAGGTCAAGGAGATAGTTAATGCTGATGACTGTTTGGAAAACAATGTGGTCTTGTTAAACTCTAAGCCCTACTATGAAAGTGTTTCCTATTGGAAATGTCTTCCATATCCAGAAGAATATCTGAAGAAATATCCATCAAGAGAATTTAAAAACTCATTTATGCGTTTCAGATTCAATGTTTTGAATACGAATGAGATATTGTGTATTCGTGGGTTGAGTACTGGAGGGAATAATGAATGTAGGTTTTGTAAACTAAATGATGTTAGTGAATCTCTGAATCATCTATCACTGGTATGTCGCATATTATTGGAGAAGAGATTAGACAGTTTTTCAAAGTTTGTAATGAAAACAAACAAACTTTGGCATGAAATGCTTCATGGCTCCTCTAATGTATTGAAAATGAAAGTGAAAAAATACATGTTCTCTGGCATGAAAATTGCAGATTGGTGTCTTATGGTATATTCTTGGTAAAGGATTTCTGCCTCAACAAGTGTACCTTGGTGGGTACCTATTTAACTATGTGGATCTGCACGAGACAGTAGGGTAACCAGATAAAATGGGTATAGGCTTTTATATTGGTAGCACAATATGTATTAAAATGGAAGTTAAAGATTGTAATATATGGAAATGATTCGCAAAGTGGAAACTTTCTCTTTTGTTTTAATGTTGATGAAATGTATTGTTGTATTAGCGTTATAGTGTGATTTATATGTGATTTTGTTATTGAATATTTTTGTAAAGGTTTGAATAAACCAAAACAAATAAATAAAAAATAATTTAAAAAAAAATACAATTCAATATCCCCTCTACATAATTTTATGTGTATACATCAGTCCAATAAATGCATCTATTAGTAACGGTGTGCAATATGTTACCTAGAAAAAAGTGAATACTCTCTCAATAATACAATGAAATTCCTCTCCCAATAGAACAAGTATTATGGTCATTTGACCAGGGAGGCGCTCAACCACCATCTTGAAGGTACTGTGTGGCTATGTTAAGGAAATGGAGCCTGTACCTACAAAGCCGTTTACGTGTGCTTTATTAAAGATAGTGAGCAAACCTAAGGAATAGGTGTACAATAATCACAATATACCACTAAAACAAAGTAATTGTACCAAATGGAAAAGAAAACAATTCACACTTGGACCCTCCTCAATAGCCAGCCTGTATTTTCAATGTACACAAGGGAAGCATTTTATGCTTGAGTGGAGCTGCAATAAAAATCATATTGGATTTTGAAGTAAAGTAGCATTAAGCCTTTGTAATGTATTTATTCCTGGAAGGAGAATCAGGCACTATGAATAGATAATGGAGTTTCAATATGCTAACATGCATAAACAGTTTGAATTGTATTTATCATTCCCCCTCTTCACTCCATTACGGCCAACGGACCTGAGACGCACGTATGCGTCCAGATTGATAATTATTAAGCCTTGATAAAGACCCACGCGGTCAAAACACGTGTCGGCTGACCACAATTGGGACTATGAGTCCACATGAAACAATTGATAAATAAATAATAATTGCACGATAGACAGACTTTTTTACTTTTTTTAAAAAGTGTGGTAAATCCACTTTTTTGAGAAATCAAATAAAACACAAGGTATCCCGGATAAACACCTAAATGCATAAACACTCACTTGGAACTTTCAAGAATGAATGATGATGGAAAGACAGTTGGCCATATAAGAATCTTGCACGTCAGTGGTGGAGCTCAGTGGCGACAAACGCCACCCATTAGTTTATCTTCATGGATCTACAGGTTCTCAAAAATATCATCACCAGACAGCTCCAGACACATGTATTTGTGTTTGTATTTATTGCATTTTATATAGCGCTTTTAGCCCAAGCGCTTTACATAGAACAACAAGTAATACGTTAGAAGCAAATGAATTCTTATTCATGAATCAGGTAGCAGAGAACAAAATACAGAACAGTTTACCATGCAACAGTCAGAAAATAAACTTACGCAGGACAGGACAGTTGTCAAAAACAGTAGAGAACTGTCAGGCAGGTGACTGGAGTAGGTGGGATTTTAGAGAAGTGCGCAAGGAGGCGTACGAGGTGATGGAGCAGAGAGGGCGAGGGAGAAGGTTCCAGTGAAGTGGAGCAAGAAGTTGGAAGGAACAGAAACAGGATTGTGCACAAGGTGCAGGTGGAACAGTAAGTAGGGAGTGATCAGCAGAGCGGAGAGAACAAGAGGGAGAATAGAAGGAGAGGAGAGAGGCATGTAAAAACATAACCTGGGAGAATGCCTTCAATCTAGTTTTGGCTCAGGACATAGCACGGTGTCTACTTTTGTGAACATGTGGACAACATTTTCAAAGTGGCTTATGAAGGCACTGTCCCAAAGTTAATTTCCTTTGTCACAAACACTGTGAATCATTCTTGCCTCCTGGGCTAAAGGATTCGAGTGGCTGGAGTATCCGGCTGCTCTCTGAGATGGATTCACAATGTGTGATTCAATTGGCACAACAATTAAAACTGGGTGAATGGCCCTCTGCTTCCATTCTTGTTCCTTTGAGGATCATTTTGTGATTCCCCTCATATCCCACTTACTCTACGACATCACAATCCATCTTCCCAGGTACATCCTCCATGAGATGCTTGAGCTTTAACTCCTAAGCAGATGGCACACATGTACCCAGGTATCTCAAGTGGCAAGGTCAGCTTCTCAAGGTGCCATCTGGATTGACTAGTATGGACTCATCAGCCAGAAGTTACATTTTGGTAAAACTAAGGATTTCATTCTTGGACCCAAAAAGGTTTTTATCAATGATTCACTCTCATTTTGCCCACCTGTTCATTCCACTCTTTATCTCCAAATAATGAGGAACATGGGATTCATTTGGGATGCTGAGCTAAACTTGAGTTCTCAAACAGAGGCCGTTAATAAATCCAACTTCGGTCAATTCAGGACCAAAATACAATACTCCAAGTCCCTTTGCAATGAGCTGCATTTGGCTATTGTATGTTCCTTTATCAGTTTACATCTGATATATGTAAATAAACATTCTGGTCGAATCCTGGCCTACAAAATTAAAAGTTTATATTGGGTTCAAAATGCTGCCTGCTGTCTTATCTTTTAGCTACAAAAATACCAACCAGCTACTCCTCTACACAGAGAAATTATCTGGTGTTGAGTCAAAGACAAAATGTCCTTTTAGTTACTGTTCTTAGATGATAGCTGTTTACTTGCACAACTCCCCAATAACCTATGGGCCAGATCCAAAGGCACCCCCATCCCTTCTGACAGCTTAGATCTGCCGACTTCATCTTGCTTAAGGACCTAAGATCCAGATAGGTCAGCAGATTGGATAGTAGATCGTCTGTTTTCACTTGCAATTTGTGAAACCAGGCCTTCCAAATCTAGCAAGCAATGTCTGTGACTAATTTCAGATATATTCTGAAAACTTGGTTTTCCAACTAATATCATCAATGCATTGTCTACTCAATCTGAAATAACCCCTCTATTCTAACTTCAGTCCCTGCTCCGTCCGCATCCTCTTTCTCTCCCTCCACTTTCCTTGGCCTGACTTTTCTCCACTCCGTTTCTATTAGACATCACACCTGCTACCAGGTCTTGCACCTAGCTGAAATTAAGTTTATGATCATAAGTTAAACATGAACATAGATTTTGTTGATCAAAGCTTCTCCAGTTAGCCCAGTTGTATACTTCTGGATGTCAGTAAGTAACAACTTTGATGGTTTGCATTTCCAGTCTATATTTGTTAATTTCCTATATTGTGCTTGACTGCAGTGGGATGGGCGATATAATGATGTGATAACCAACGACATTTTAGGGCCTCATTACAAGAACGGCAGTGTGATAAAATACAGCAGTAAACAGAGGTAACTTCATTAATGTTGCATTACTGCACCGCCAGACTAAAGGTGGTATCAGTTAATATTAGCCCCACCAATAATATCGCCATATATATGGTCGTAGGGAACGGCCATAGGCGATATTATTAGTGGGGATAATTTTGGGGTAAATGGGAGTGGGGGCTGCGAGGGTGTCCCTGCTCCCTTTAAAATAATATTGGGGTTGCATGGGTGTCCCCCACAGGTTCAATAGGTTAATATCACTGCAAAAATGTGGCACCATTCTTGTATGCTGATATTTTTGCGGGGATATATTAACACATGGAACCCTATAGTTTTGGTGGTGAGGTGGAGAAAAAACCTCCAGCAAAATTCTGGAGGTAAATCCACCACCTCACTGCCAAAAATCGGAATAATTGGTGGAATTACCACCAGCGGAATTACCGCTGGCAATAATTCCACCAAAATCTCCATGGAGTCCCATAACTGGGGATTAACACCGCCATACCACCACCTATGATCCGGCCGTAATTCCGCCAGACCAAGTGGTGGTAACGGTAAATCCATTTGATGGTATTCCGGCAGATTTACCACCGGAATATCACCAAACCTGTAATGAAACCTTCTCTTAGGCCTCATAGAGAAATTGGCAGCAATGGTAAAATGTGCAGTAGTACTAAACACAGCATGTTTTAAAGTGCTATATATTTCAAAAGTAAATACTGCAGGCAAAATCACTGCAAACAGCGATGCACAATTTGACTCATGCATTAACAGAGACACACAGAACTGATAGCAAAAGTGATCAATCTGAATTATTGCTTTAGGCAAATTCTGTACCATTCAGAGCCCCGTTGCTGCAAAAATTAGCACCAGAAACCACTAGAAGAGCAGATGGAAACGAGTGCCAGGTGACCGTCAAACACACATGTGGCCTCAACCAGCCTCCCAAGCATACAAATGTCTAACCCACGCACACACCACAATTACCCATCCATGCAGCAAGCTGGAGCCCTGTCACTCCGCATTGGAGAGCTGCTCATCATCTTGGTGGGTCTGAAATAAGATGCCATCACGCTACAGGGGTCAACATTATAAAGAAGGAGGAAACATCACATCCACAGAGTACAACCCAACCCATGGGCGTTAAAAGATGCCTGAATCCTCAGAACAGGAACGCCATCCAGGAACTACTGCAGATCATACAATGGGATGTTTTAAGCTAAGTAGACATATATACAACCAGATCCCTTTTACTAAAGCTGCTGACAGTCCTACATTTTGACAGAGTAATTGACTTTGAGGCACACCAAATCAACGTGGACTCCAACGTCACCTCAGTGCTAATACTACTAAACCTATCAGCAGCCTTCGAGACAGTCCACCATGAAACCCTCATCAAAAGACTCAATGAAATATCAATCAACAACACAGCTTTGCTATGGTTAAAATCTTTCCTAACAGAAAGAATGGAACAAACATGGATAAGCCCCTACAACTCAGCCCCACACACTACAACCTGTGGAGTCCCAGATGGCTCATCGCTCTCGCCACTGCTATTTAACACCTCCATGACCCCTCATCAATCTAGTCAGAGGAAAGAGACTCACCAGCTATAACTACAGAGACAACACATTTATCAAGTCAGTACAAGTGGAGAACCTGACCTAACCCTAAAAATTCCTCTTAAAAATAACCAAATCGATGAGCACCAAAACCCTTAAACTCAACCCAGACAAAACAGAAATCATGATCACATCCCACAACCCCTCAAACCCACTCTACATTCAAAAGCCTGCGGAAACAGAGAAAGCACCAAGAAGCCTCAAAAGAAGTTCTAAAACCTCGGAATACTAATGGACAATGACTTAACTGTAGAACCACAAGTCAATGCAGTAGTAAAGAAATGCTTCTTCCACCTTCACACAATCAAACAGACACTACCCTCTTCATCTTGCAAAATATAACACAAATATAACACTCACTGTCATCTGCCTCATCATGTCAAGAATAGAGTATGCTGACAGCATCTATGTCGGAATGCTGGACCACCTTACCAAAAAACTACAAAGAATTCAGAACACAGCAATTTGTAATTCCACCAGGTAATATATTCTCTCTGTCGGCATGCTGCTATACACATTGAAGTACCTGTTTAGCCCCACTTGGCCAGAAATCATGCCAAATCATGCATGTGTTCTTATCAGGCATATGCGTGAGGGAGCAAGAAGTGGTTGTGCCGGGACTGGTGAGGTAAGGAGGGGATGGAGGTTGAGGCAAGGAGAGGTTGGGGTTTGATGCAAGGGGTTATTCTGCACACTTGCTCAGGCAAAAGATCAACAGAGTTGGATGGCTGAGATGAATGAACGCTCAATGTCATTAATAGGATTGCTTGGATCATGCATGCACACTTTTCAATGTAATGTCTGCCAAGGGGCAGATACTTATGTCTTTTTCCTTTACCATCATATCGCCAGTAATACTTGGACATGTTAACCCCAGTGTGTTTGGGCCGTATTCAGGTCATGGTCCTTTGTGTATGGAGGATGGTGATGTGGCACACTTGGCATGCTTTTGTGCCGTTATCTATTTTAAGCTGTTGTGGGTTGGGATGGGAAGTCATGTCTTTGTGTATCACAGTTCATGTGGCAATTGTCTCTGAGGGTGTTTTCTGCAATTAATTTTCATGGCAATCCAAATGCATGTGTTCCGTATAGGTGAGTCAGTGGCAGGTATTGGGTTTCATTTGTTTGACAAATGCTCCTTGTGTTCCCAAATCACTTAAGACCCTCATATCCGAACATCCACTCAATTACATGTTTAGTGCTCAATTATTTCTTCAATTAGTTCACATTACATAACACCCCAAATACAAATAAAAATACCACAGTGCCATGATCTGACCATAGGTGTGCTAGGCTGCTTCTGCATATGCATGTGAACTGCACATGACATGGCTGTACTTAATTCACATTTAAGCAACATATATTTGTAATTACCAGCTGCTATCTGCGATCCAGTGTTCATCAAAGCAACTGCAGACCCAGTCACTCCTGTTATGTTCACTAAAGACATTGAGTGTCGTTATGTGCTTGCCAGGATCCTGCCGGTAAGTCTGCAGGGATACCGTCAAACAGACCTACCGTTACTGGCATCTGATATCTCAGAATAATTGGGATATTACAGGTGTCCGCAATATGTTCATTCCACATTCCATGGAGTCCTAAAGTATTACCAGAAGCAGTGATACCGGTGCTGGTAATACTGGATATTATATACCAGTGGGGGCCTGATTTAAATCCAGCTATTGGCTAGAGGTAAATCAGTCAACCCCCACCAGCAAACTTGTAGTTTGAGTGTGCTAGAAAAGTGGCTGGAATGGAATTACATCCACTTTTACTGCCACGTTTCCTGCACAGCTAAACTTATAATGAGGTCCACTGTGGTTTCGCTCCCAGGCATGCATGAATGCTTCTGCAAGAACACACATTGTTGTAAGTCATCCCACCATTTATGCCAACTTTTGATGTGTTGGGGTAGGCCAAAACTGCCATTACTCAGTCCCTAACTCATTCCAAAAGTTGGACAGATTGCTTCTTCTACGAAGTGGCCATGAAGCTGGGGTCCTTCTGGGCTAACTCCTCTCCAACACTTTGAGATCCTTCTCATTGAACTTGGGATTCCGCACACTCCCATCTCCCCCATTCGCAGCTGCTTGCTCCTAGGAATCGTGTCTGCCATTCATCATGGGTTGATGATGGATTCCTTGGGAAATGCATGATGGGGACAGTGTCCGATATAATTATATGTACTATAAGGGAGCAGAAGTAAGGCTTGGACTCAATGGTGGCCTATCTTTGGGTATAGACATTTATTAGTCAAGAAAGGGTTGGAAAAAGTCCTATCTATCCTGAAAGCTACGAGGGATTTCCCTGCCTCAAAGAAAACTAGTGAAATTGTCAGAATGTACAAAATTATCAAGTCTGTCTCTGTCGTGTATCAAAAGACTACTTCTGTCCCTTACACCAATAACTTTAAACCAACTGTGCTCAACAAACAGAACAATTGATTAAATAAACAATGTTCATACGTATAGGACTCCAAGATTAGGGTTGTGTTCCTTTCCCCTAGATTTCTTCTACATTCATTAATGTTGGGCTTCTCAACCACATATCCATTTAGGTAAATGTGACTTAGTAATCCACAAGGATATTCTTCTCACCTTTACCATTCTGTTAACCCATCAACTTGGCACACCTCTCTACCAAGCATAGGATTATGTCCTTTTCATTTCCAGGGTCCTTGACTCCCTTATGCTCAACTTCATGTGTGGGTGTTGGGTTCCAGATTTGCAAAGTTATGAACGGCTTGGTTTACTCTCCTGCCAAGCATGCAACTTCCTCTAATTTGCTCTTTCTTCAATTAGGCTCTCAGGCCCTCTAATTCTTGGTTTCTCATTTGGGTGCACGTCCCAGGCTCACACTTTGCTGCTGTATCTTTTTGGTTCACTCTCCTGCTAAAAATACAACTCTCTTTCAGTTGCTCTCAGGGTCCCAGACCCTCTTAGTCTTTGACATTCAAAGAGATCTTCTCTCTCGGTTGCTCTCAGGGTCTCAGAGTTTCAAACAGGTGCGAGTCCCAGGCTTGTAATTTTCTTTTAGGGTCCCAGATCCTCTTATTGTTTGGGGTCCCATGCCCACATCTTATTCCTTGGCTTTGAAAGAGATGTGGGTTCCAGACCCTCTTATTCCAACTTCTCTCTTTACCCCCATGCTTCTCCGGACCTCCAACACCTCTCGGATAACCCGTCTACCTATGATCTTCTTTGTTGTAGGTACCAGCGTTTACTGAGCAGCTGCATTGTTCCTTGAGGTTCCTGTGGCATTTGGCTGCAAGGCGTGGTCTGCAGTGGTACTGCGGAACATCTCACTTTTCCCAGTTGTGTGGCTCTGCTCATCGATGCTTCGCCGGGGCCTGGTATGCTTAGAGATTAGTCTCTGCATCAGTGGAAGTGGCCCTTCCAGCATGGAGCAGGTCTGTGTTATTGTTTCTCGCTCTTCACGGCTTCCTGTTAGGCTCTAGTCCAGTTGCCCAGTGCACAGCTCATTTCTCCTCCTCAAATTGTTCTCCTAATGCCTCCCAACTAGACCGCTCACGTTGATCCTTCAAAATGTTTGTCAGACTCACGGTCATCTTTTCCCTCTCAGTATTTCTTTTATCACCCAATGCAAAGTACTTAGTTGGTATTTCAGTCCTATCAAGAGTATTAGTCTGACCTGTATGGCAATAGAACATATTGGCTCTGACTAGGGTGTGGGGGTTACTATTGGAGAAGGGGTTGATGATACTGAAGCAGTGATATACCGGGGCTCCTGAGAATAGTGATCCCCAATCCCATAAGGTATTTTCTTCCCCATGTGATCCTCCCTCAGTGAACCACCCCCAGAGGGGCTATTGTACTGTGGATGCACCACACTGGCCCCATGGGAAAGGTCTCCCCCTAGGGGAGAAGGGATGGCACCCTCAGATTTGTCACAGTACCCATAAAATCCAACTCACATCAAGTGCCCCAGGGCCAGATGACTTCTATGATAAAAGTGATCATATGTTCATATTATATAATAGTGAACGTGTTCACACGTACAGCAGGTGCAGCAAAATGGGCAGAAAAAGGTTATAGTCACTATGACTAAACGTGTGGATGAAATGGACAAACAATAAATTGAGTATCGAGTTCTCACTTGCATTCAGTCCATGATGCTTACCATACTTTGATGATAGCAACCTGTAGTTTACAAAACATGGGGAGAAATTGCGCACAGATTCCTGAAACAGAATGTTCAAATTCTTGTCAAAGTATGCCTGGAAACACTAACTCACCTTCCAGAAGAAAATTAAACTATTAAAAACCGAGATTCCAGCAACAGAAACCTTGGGCCTCATTACGAGTTTGGAGGTAGCCATGCCCTTATTATGGGCATGGCTACACCCAAACCCGGGTCCGGGTCCCGCAGAAGGGGATTTACCGTGCCATTCCGACCATGGAGGGCCCAATAATTCTCTTTTGCGAGACCCGGTACATCCCATTCCCATTTGAGCCCCAATAGGGCTCAATGGGAATGGGGAAGATGGTAACAGCGGTACCGTTCATAACAGTACCATTGCTACCATCCTCGTCTGCTCACAGGTGCCGCTCTCCACGCCTGGTCTGACCAGGCTTCCAGAGCGGCACCTGTGAGCAGACTCAGAATGTTGCGGCATGGCAACAACGGCGCCGGTAGCACTACCGTCGCCATTGTTGCCTTACCGTAACACTCCTAATGGGGCACCTTGTCTTTAAATGCACAGATCACCTTATGCCTACATATCAGAGAGAAATTAAAGAAAAGGGAAGTTTCTCAGGTTTTTCAAAGATTATCTAAAAGCGAAGATTTACACTTTTGCACAAAGAAAAATTATAATGTGGTTTCCCGTTCACTATCAGGCACCTAAGGGTGGCAAAATCAATACTCCCGTTACTTGGCGTTCCAAAGAAGAGGGGAAATGGACGATGAAAGCGCGTCAAACAGTGTCTGAGGTTCATGTGCCATGATGCGTGCAGAAATATAATTATCAAAAAGTTGATTCCAGAAATTAACATCTTCAAATCATCAAAACCAAAGACACAGAAGAGTACATTTTAATGAATCTGTCATTTAATTTTAACCCAAGCTGAATTGAAAAATATTTGAATGTGCAGACACGTGTTTTCACCTCAATATATACATCAGCAAATTGAAACCGTGAAAACTCTTGACACAGACCATCATCTCTCTTCCATACATAGCAGGCACTGTCAGTGAACTGCGACCACACTGCCATATGGTTCGGTATGGTAATGGTGATCAAATAGACATTCATAAAGGATTGGTTATTCTGAACCTAGTTTCAAATGGAATGCCAAACTTGATCCATTGTTTGACAATTTCAACCATAAAGAGACATTTAACAGAAATATGAAGACATATCTGATACAGGATACATCATTGGAGACGTGATAACATCATGGTCATCAAACACAGTACCAGGAGAGTATGGGATGTTTAGAGACATGCATGAAATATGTGGCAGATGGAACAACAACTTTGCTTTCTCCAACTCAGAGTTAACCCTTATTACAAAATCATCTTGCACCCTCAAAGGTGTGTTAACAGAACAAATAAATAGAGGTCTTATAGCAAACTATGCATTTTATTTTTAACCTTTGCCACAAATATAATTTCCTCAACCAGAAAGGGTGGTTCTCCAGCTGCAGGGTTACCCACCTTACCATCCATTGACCGGCCTCATTACGATTGCCGGTAACCTCGTATTACTGTTGGCACCTCCTGACATTCCAGTGCTATGGGGATATCACAGGTGGCGGTACTGTATGTTCCCATTCCCATGGAGCTCCACACACAGTTCACAGTGCTTCCGTGAAAAACCTGCCGGTAGGGGCCTGAACTACCAGCAGGTCAGGCCTGACAGATTGTTCAGTGCCCCTGCCGGCAGAAACGAAGTGAGCCGGTCCGGAAAAGGTGCTGGTTACTTGTTACCGGCACCTTTATTTCCAGACCGGCTCACTTATAATGAGTAAAGGAATATAGGGGGCAAGGGATGCCTTCTTATTTGCTAAAGTGGGGCTTG
Organism: Ambystoma mexicanum; assembly: GCF_040938575.1. Classification (NCBI taxonomy): domain Eukaryota; kingdom Metazoa; phylum Chordata; class Amphibia; order Caudata; family Ambystomatidae; genus Ambystoma; species Ambystoma mexicanum. Next base: position 1,151,141,083 of record NC_090933.1, on the reverse strand, counting down.
ACTCAGAAAAGGCGTTATGGCATAAACAGGAAAAAGGAAGAATCAACAGCTACCTCTGTGCCACCGTGTAGAGGGAGTAGGCTTAAAAGAGGCAGGGAGCTAGTTCGTAGATACTGGCCATTGAAGGTCACAAAAAGGGTTTAGAATATGATTACATTTATTCATAGATTCAGACATGCATCTAAAAGTAGTCGGTTCACAACAGAGAAAACAACAGATTAGAAAAAATCACATATGAGCCTTATTTGGCTTACAAAGGAAAGAGAACAAACTGTTGTTGTATCACAGTTCGGTAAATGAGGGTTAGTAGCATATATACAATGTGGATTTCAAATACTACAGTTAGACTGGTAGTATGTTATTGTGGTCGACACATATTTCTGTAGGTGTTTCTGGTTCAGGATGGAGTCAGCCTTCACTGAGTGGAAATGTTCACAGATGAAGGGTCCGAACTGTCATCAGGACATGGTTTGGGCTGATGAATGCCTATGGAGGAAGGTGACACATAGGAGGAGGTGTCAGAGAGAATGTGACCACACACAGAGTGTTCTGTGTATGAAGAACTGTGCTCTAAAAAGCCTACCTGTGTCCTATCAACGGTTGAACACAAAGTAATTTCAAGGAAGCACCTAAATGATGCTGGCGTCCATAGCAAGGAATCTACAGGAGAAGGGGTAGCATTAAGTTACCTAAATATTATGAGATATCATACATAACTAATTAATAGTAGTGTGCAGCATACCTTTTTGTAGGTATGTGTTCCAGTGATGGTACTGGAACTCATTCACTGGAGAAAGTTGCCGTGTTGTCTGAGGCTTTGACAAGGTCGAAAAATAGCCAAGGTCGCTGTGCAATGAAGAAGTCGAGGAGATACGTTTTCGGTTGGTAAATAAGGAGTGGATACTAGCGTGAAAACACCTGCAGATTATTGCGTGAAGGGAATGCATATATTCAGGTAGTGCCGGTATACGTGTGGTATTGGGCTGGAGTAAAGCTCTCAAAATGCCTGGTATGTGGATGACTAGAATCATTAGAATGGACCGACTGTGTGGACGGTGCGCCATGATTTATACCTAATAGAGAAATCATTTGTTGTTGCATGGCATGTATAGTTTCATTTGTTTTTGCTATATAAGTGTGCAAAGGCCTAGATGGGTAATGACAAGGTGAGAGGACTCATAGTTGGCACGGCGAGGTTCATGCTAATTAGGATTGTGCTCGACTGGCCAAAGTACATAGGCATAGTTACATGTTATTGTACAATTAAGCATGCAAGTGCCTTAATGAGTGATGCCAAGGTGATGTGACAATTTGAAGTCGGCGGTACGGGTGGCACGTTTGAAAATTGTTCGAATTAACGTGAGAGAGAGGCAGCACATGTTGCGAGGAACATGCGGATTTGGGTCGATTCCGTAGTGACTGGCCTTAATATTTTTCTTACCTGAAAAACAACCGGAGACCGATTCCTAGCGACGTCTTGCAATGAAGCAGAGAGATGTATTAAGGCTCAGTGGGTGAGCCTTGGAAGTATGCTCACTTTGGGACTAGCGCATACGCAGCAGAGATCTGCCTGGGACACTAGCCAAATGCGCGGCTGTGCGTTTCAGTTAGTGGTGCATGTGCGTTGGGATATTGGTGCAGAACACTAGTTTTGTTTGTTTCTGCATATGTGTGTATGTTCTTAATAGGTACACTGGAATGTGAAAGTTGTGGGTACGTGTCTGAAGGAAGGATTGCAGACACTTGCTTGTATTAATCAGGCGGTCATACATGTTGGAAAATAAACAACTGGTTTTCCAAATAAAATAATAGCTTTGCTAACACGGAAAAGAAAACATATTTTAGAAAACTTTTACAGTGTATTGAGTATCAAGTGTATTGATCTGAAAGACCTGAAGAAACCCAAAAGGAAAGGGGGGCGTCCCCTTTTTTCCCGTATTTCAACATGTATTGCATTTGAACGAGGTTAATAGACTATTGCAAACAACATGTTTTTGATTATTCAATTGTGCGGTAACATTTGTTAGTAGTAGGTGACATGGTATAACCAGAATGTGGATACATATTTTGTGACATTTAGGTGGTACAGTGTCAGTGGATCTAAAGACAAAAAACCTTACTTAATGAGTTTATTGAGGTTGTCTGAATAAGCATGGCAAATGGGGTGCTGAATAAAGTTACATACGTTAGTATGAGCACCGTGAGGGGCAGAAGCTATCTGAGGAGATAGTAATGGATGGAAATTATTTGAAGAATAGATTCCATTCAATTGCTATATTTAGGCCTTGTTTAACTGAATTAAGTCAAAAGATCCATTGTTGTTCTAGTTTACGAAGTGAGAGGTCTCTGTTACCACCTCTGAAAGGGTTTCTGGCTGTTTGTAAGACTACTTTTAGATATATGTCTGAATCTATTAATAAATGTTATCATATTCTAAACCCTTTTTGTGACCTTCAATGGCTAATATCTACGAACTAGCTCCCTGCCTCTTTTAAGCCTACTCCCTCTACACGGTTGCACAGAGGTAGCTGTTGACTCTTCCTTTTTCCTGTTTATCACTTATAATGAGGCCCACTATTGTGTTTTAAAGGGTGTTAGAATATGTACTCAACTTCTTATTTCCATGTGTTATGAACCTTTAGTTTCACTTCTGAGACAACAAACATGTATTACAAATTATGCGTGAGTCTGACCTCAAGGAACAGATAATTTTGGTCACCCTTATTGTTACAGCGCTGCCTATCTTCATTTGTTATTGTTATTAGACCAATGTGATGTTTTGGCTTCATCATTATATTTCCAACATGTGTAACTCCTCTTGGAAATAACTAATTTAATTCTTGAAAAAATATGCTTCTAAGCAAAGACATGTTGAACCAAATTATTGTGGAAACTAGTGAAGCAAAAATTGTCTCACTGTATATGACACTGACAATGGCATGGTTTGCGGAATGTCGGATGGCCCAAGGGAAGATACATTCGAGGTACTTTTCCTTGTGACTGAGGCACATAGATGTTGTCCTGCACATCTGGTTAGGAGGTGCGCTAGGCCTTTTTCTGTTTTCAGAGGATATCAATAGCAGTGTGTTTAACAATCGATTCCTCATTTATGTTATTTTCAAAAATAATGTACCTGGGTTCATGTCTGGAAATAATCTGACAGTTGTTTCATAGCTGAAATGTATGAACCATCTCTTGTGGAGAGTTCAATCCATCATGCCTCTAGTACCGACTCAAGATGTATTGCATTGTCCCTGAAAGGGAGTTTTTGATGGTAAGGAGGAATGGTAGTTTAATGGAAAGATTTGTTAATCAAGGACACTTTATGAAATACATTTAATGTTACTGCTTTGGGAAGATAAATGGGTTTAGAAGATAAAAGCTAAGCCATGGTTCATAAAATACAATACCAACAACCAAAAGGTGAGATACTTTACTAGTTATTTCAGTCACCATGTGGTGGTGCACACTCTGCTATAAATACACTGGCACTTTCCAAAGATCACGACTGAGGGTGTACAGATAACCTGCAGGTTACATTTGGAAGATTACCCAATCTAAGGGTCCTATTTTGTAAAATGTACACCAATGAGGCAAACAGTAGTCACTATCTACACTGCTGTTATCAATATCTCCAGACTTTTCCTTAGATGTGGGAGGCGTACCATGTGTGGTTACGCACCTCTGTTGTAACAACAGTTCAAACATGCAGTTTTGTGAAAGTATGCCTTTTTCATCTGCTGCACTGTCACCAGCGTGATCCGCATGAGTGCCTGTATGTTTAGGAACAAATCTGTTCCATCTACTATTAGACCTACAAATACCTGTTTAGAGAAACACTTAAGAGATTAAACCTAAAAAATCACATATTACGTAGCCAATGCATATCTGTAGATGTCTGCGGCAGGTGTGAAGTTATTTGCCCTTAAATGAGGATCTTAAATGCTAGAGGACAATCTCAAAATCACCCAAAATAAAAGAGACTCATTGAAGAATGTGTCGGTTTAGCAAATAACCTACTGGTCTGAATGTGAACGAAGAAATTCTTAGTGTTCTATGAGAATGATCGGCTTATACAGTGAGTCTGAATACATGTATTATTTTATGAGACTAATCAGTATATAACTGTGTTTGAAATGCAGTATCTGTTACATTTAGGAATATGTGAGAGATATCAGAGCCAGTGTCTGACATAAGATATTCTTGGTAAGACCATTTTAGACCACCAGTGCATTATGGTAACTCATTCAAGGTTTATATAAGAGAACATGATCATTACATACTGCACATAGATAGAATGTGATCATTTGTTGTTAGGGTATACCCTATGCAACCATTATAAATGTCTATTACGATTAGGGTCAGAATGAGGCTCATCTCCATGTTCAGTAAATATGGAGGATAATTCATCTTTCATTTGCCCACGCATTTATAGCCTGATTCATGGAATTATTTGCATGAAAAACACAGATTTGTGCGCCTTTCTGCCCGAAAATCCCTGTTTGAAGTATGGGGATTTTCAGGCAGAAAGGTGCGCAAATCTGCGTTTTTCACGCAAATAATTCCATGAATCTTGATGATAGTCTGAATTTGCACTTCGTTTTGCCTCAATATCATGATATGATAGTTATAAATAATGCCAGCACCTTATGCCTTACAGTTCACTTCATATACCATGTCTGTGACATACCATTTTACTGTGACATGCATTTTGTTAATAATAGGCATACAAGTAAGCCCAAATTATATGGGTCTCATTACAAGTATGGCGATAAGGCAACAATGGCGCCGGTATCGCTACCAGCACCGTTGCTACCATACCGCCATACTAGGAGTTCTGTTTGCGTATGCCCTTGCAGCCACCAGGTCTGACCTGGTGTCCGTACCGGCACCCGCAACCAGAACATGATGGTAGCACCGGTACCATTATTAACATTACCGGTGCTATCCCCTCCCCATTCCCATTGAGCCCTGTGGACCTCAAATGGGAATGGGGATGTATCGGGCCCGGCACCTGCGAAAGGGCAATTACTGGGTCAGACCCGATGCCAGTAACATCTTTAATGGGTTTCAATTGTAAGCTTAATTTATTCTAATTCCCTATATTTTTGCTTTCATGTAATGGGCTGGGAAATATGCCAATGTTGTCAGCGAGGTAATTTCATCTATACACTAGGCATCATAGTTAACAGTTTATTAGAACGCAAGCTTTCACATTAATAATTTGCACCATGTACACCTTGACTGCTTAACAAGTGACATCATTGAAGGCTATGGTGATTTGCCACACAGTAATTGTATAGGGTGAGATTATATCCCACCGCAGAGATTTATGGGCGATGTCAGTTTAGATATCTACATTAAATAAGGCAGCTGTGCTTGCTTGCAACTAAATGCAGCCTCGAGAAAGCACTGGTGCTCCAGGTAAAGCACAAAGGTCCATCTGTAGCTTTTGTTTAGAATGTGAGAAATAAAGATGAAATGTTTGGTACCCGCACCAGTGACTCTGGGATATACTTTGCAATGGTGAGGTCATATTGCTGGATCAGTTATGGCACTTGTTCAAATTAAGCATAAACTTCCCCCATTCAAAGTAAGGTTTGACATAGATGGTTTCAGTAGACTTATGCCATTTACTGTTGTGCTGATGCTATAGCAAGACAATGGAACACAAACAATAGTACTTTGGTAGGAGATCAAGGGCCAGAGGAGGTGTACCTGAGGTCGAATTGGTGGAAACTGAAAGCAAAATACATTGCGCCTGATTCACAGAGCGTTTTCCAATGGCATTGCTACATTATAAAAAGCTTCTATGAATCAGGCCCATTGAGTGCCTCAGCAGCTACTGGATTCTGACGTGACCTTGGGCACTCATTAGAAGTAAGTAAATGTCAATGGACACACCTTATAACAGAACATAGGGTTTGGTGAAAAAATTGGTATAAATCTACTGAGCTACTGTCAAACACATGTACCTTCACTGCAACCAGGTCCCGTGGCCTTACCATTGGAATACAAGTTGTGGTTGGCCAGTGTAACCCCATTTTTCTAGTCCATAGGACTCCATGAGGAGATCTGACAGATTTACTGTAAGCGGCACTTGGCTGTAAAGTGAATAATTTACCTCCATTATCAGGATGGAAGTCAATCCTCTACCTCAAGGTCAAATTTGGAATTCAGCGGTATGGTAAACATGTCAGTAATTCCATTGCTGATAAAACAAAGTGACAGTAACAGAATTTTCACCACTTTTATGTCTGCACCACAAAACTCATGATGAGCCTATAGTCTTTACATTTCACTGACAACTAAGTTACACATAACTGGCACTGAATATGACATCACTGGCTCTGGTAGCAATCTAACCAGATGACAGGTACTCCAGAGCATTGCTTTCCATAAGCCACTTTTGCATGTTCCCTCATTGCAATGCATGGTGGTGGGATGAACCCCACCGTCTGCCTTGGACGATCTGTTCAAACTCCGTTTGGCACCCTTCCCTAAATGCTCATAACCTCTACCAACCTTGACCACACTCCTGAAGCCATGTAGGATGGTGAGGCTTCTTGCGCTTACCAGTTCTCCAATGTCCACATTCAATCACTTCACCATACAATAACCCTTCTATATTAGTTATCCCCACTGTTCACCTTCTTACACAAACCAACCCAACACCCACTTCCCTAGCTCCTGTCCTATTTAAGGCCCCTTCTTTTCCTAAACAGGCCAACTCAATTTAAAATGTCTTCTTCAAGGACTGCTTTGATGTTGTTTCTGTCACCACAATGTGGCTGCGGGAGCCACAGGGATGCTATTACCCAATTTCTGCATACTCCAACTTTATCAGACCTCTTAGCCTGGCACCTCACAAGATCACCTATCCTGGCCTGGATCCCTTTTTCCCTCAATCCAGTATACTGAATTGCACCATCCAACCTCCACCTTTCCTCATCACATACTTTCCCACTTGCCTATCAGACTCCAAGTCCAGAAGATGTTTTGATTTAGAATGATCACGTGAAAAACCATACAGTGGCATTTGCGTCTAGGTCATTGAAGGATGCATAAACTAAATATTCAGTCATTGAATCCCATTAAAACAGGCACTCTTAAAATGTCACCTTTAAATTGTTGAAATTCGATGACCACACAAATGCTTGGTCTCCTTAAGCCCGTCATTTTACTTTACATGATTTTACACACATTTCAAATAGTATTTAATTAAGTACAGAAGATAAGCTTGTTCGGATTTGGTCAATGGTTTCGGCATCTGTACTATAGCTTTAATGGTGTCTAGTTGTGGTTGTAGCCCTTCCATTGAAAACATATGTCCCAGATAATCTACCTTATCCTGTTTGAATTTGCATTTTTCCAGCCCTGCATCTCCCAACCTTCACAATACTTCCTTGAGTCTCCTTGAGATTCCACCTGCCACCCTTGTATTTTTGGAGACTCCCTCTGCGACTTTTATTGTTTTTCTCATCTTGTTTACAAACTTTTGAGTTTTTTTGTGAAAATCAAATAAGGTCCTCTTCTGATCCTTTCTTCGTTAACATATGTAAAATTATAATTCCATTTCCAAATAACTCTTTCCTATTGTCAACATTTCTGTAGATACAGTCTCCCTTGTTCTTTTAAAACTGTTTTTGTCTTTATTCGTTAGAAGAAAAAAAACGCACTTTGAATCCCTTTGCCTCTGCTAACTTCCACTCTATTTCATTACTTCTTGTAACTTCCAAATTTCTTGAGTGAACTGTATCCTCCCTACTTTAAGATTATGATGAAAGCCATAACATTCTCAATTGGCTTTGGCACTAAGACAGGATCATAGTTGACATCTGGGTGGAAATTGGCTCTGTGGTGTCATTGGTCTTATCATAGTTGATCTGTTTGTAGCTTTTGATACTGAGGAAAATGACATACTTTTCTATCTCATATGCTTCTCTTCTCACTAAGTCTGGAAATAAGAAGCTCAAGAAGGACACCTGGTCTCCAATCCAGGCCTTCCGATCACTGACACCAATGTCAGTGCCTCTTCCAGACAAACTCTCAGTGACATCATCTTTGTCGTTCCTTTGCCCGATTTATGGTGCCTTCATATGGTCTCACTTCTCTCTCCTTCCTCCTTCTCGCCCATTAATGATGGCACCTGGTGGGAGGTCCTCAAGGCCTCCTTCCAGTCTTACAGAGTTATCATTAATGTTTATCTAAATGGCAACATCATGGGCCGGGCCTTCAGGCCAATCTCCTTCTATTTGATAGGTGCCTCCGGCCTCATAAACTTCATTTCTTCTCCTGCTATTCCTTCTACTACTTATCTGGCTATTCTTCCTCCTCCTCCTTCCACTGCTCTGTTTCCCTTGCCATCCACTACATCTCTGGCTGTTCAGCCACCTCTGTCCTCGTCCTCACAGGTCACCTTGCCATCCACTACCTCTCTGGCTCCTTTGCCACCTCCTCCTTCCACCTCTCTGGATCCACTGCCACTTCCGTTGGGACTCCTCTCCCCTGTAACCCTCCCAGAAGTCTTTCAGAAGTGGCAACCTGCTCCACGTGGCTACTATCAACTCTCGCTCGGCTGTCAAACACTCCTCTGACATCTACCACCTCCTGGAACTTCTGGACCTGGATGTTCTCGCTCTTACCAAGACATGGTTCAAGGCCAACTCTGTCACAAGTTTTGACACACTCCTCCCTGAGGGCTACAAGATCCCTCTGAGCCCAGGCCCAACAGGCCTGTATGTGGAGTGGCCCTGATCTTTCCTGAGTGGATCCTTGGTTCCATCATCCCCACCCAGACCGATTCCTCCTTTGAATGCTTGGTCTGCAGGATCTTTATCCCTCCTGGCCTCTCTCTGACCTTGGCCACTATCTATAGGCCACCTGGCCCAGTCACCCTCTTCCTCTCTGAATGGGCTGATCTCTTCCCCTCTCTCCTGTACTCCTACTCCCAGCTTCTCCTCCTTGGGGATCTCAGCATCCACCAGGACTCCCCAGACTTCTCTGGGCTATTTCGCAACCTATGCAACTCTCTTTCCCTCTCCATTCTACCCTCTGGTCCGATGCACTCTGCCGGCCATGCCTTGGATGCTCACATCTCTTCAGGCATCCCCCTATCTAATACTCTCACTACTCCTCTCTCCTGGACTGACCACTTTATTTTCTCTTCTCACTTGAAACTTCCTGTCCCTTTGGCAACCCTCCCCCCCAGCACTGCCACCTTCCTTCGTGGTCATTCAACCTATGAAACGAGTGTCAGCGGCCACCTTTGCCTCCACCTTCTCCAATCCACCTACTCCTGCGGCTTTCTCCCATCCTGACACAGCCCTTTCCGACTGCCACCTCTCCATCTCTAACACTCTGGGTATCCTTGCCCCTGTTATGAGGATCCGCCTGAATCCTGCCACAAAGAGAAACTCTTGGTACGACTCCAATTTGGCTGCTCTCAAACGCAGAGTAGCTGAGTGAAGTGGGGAGCCTCTCTCAGAAGAGGATCCACATTTAAGGCTGCATCTCTCCAGCCTCTAATAACATGGTTGAACTTTTCAAAATCTGCAAGGAGCTGGCGAATCCTACTGCAGTATCCTCCTCCTCTACACCCACCAGGCCCTCTGCACAGCTCTGGCTTCTCATTCACCACTAAAACACAGGACATCCTGCCGCGCTATCCACAACTTCTCCTCCTCTCCCCCAACCCTCTCAGGCCTGCCTTGGCCACCCCCTCCTCACCTTCTCTCCTTCTCTCCTCGAACACCTGAAGATGTTTCCAGACAAGTCCGGTCTATGAAAGTCTCATCTGAACAGGCGACCCCCTGCTCCTCCAGAACCATCAAGGACAGCATTGGTTCTCATGCTCCAGCCTTGGCCGATTACTGTAACCACTCCTTGTCCACTGGCACTTTTCCCTCTCCTCTCAACCACTCCCTTGTGCACCACCTACTAAAACAGCCTTCTGCTGACCCCTCTATTCTGACAAACTATCTCCCGATCTCTATTACTCCTTTCCTTTGTCCCAGCTAACCCTCCACACTGAATCTGTTGGTTGTCTCTATGACCATCAGTCTGGCTTCAGAGCAGCCAGAGGGATGGAAACTGCACTCCTGAGCACCAGTGAAGATCTGCTCTCCAATCTTGACTCTAGCACTCCATCTGTCCTCATTCTCCTCGACCTTTCCTCTGCTTTTGACACGGTCAACCACAACATTCTGATTACTCATGTCCGCGAGACCCTTGGCAACACGGATCAGACTCTGGCTTGGCTGACTTTCTTCCACCTGGACTGACCCTCCCAGGTCCAGCTTGGTTCCTATCTCTCCACCACCACTCTCTCTACATGTGGTTTTCCCCAGTGCTCTATCCTCTCCCCTGGCCCTCCTAATCTCTTCCTTCACCTCTAACTTTCAGTGTTATGCGGATGATACACAGATCTCCGTCAGGCTATCCTCGGCCTCCTCCTCTTCCTCGCTCATCCCTGACTGTCTATTTGCTATTCAGTCATGGTCTGCCTCTACACCAGCAAGACTGAGAGCCTTCTCATTGGGAACCCTGCTCCCACTTTCCCTCTCTCACTCTGGCCACCCTCCTTGGGCCCTCTTCCTTCACCCGCTGGTGAGGCAAAAAACCTTGGAGTGGTCTTCGACTCCACACTTTCCTTCTCTCCACACATAACAGACCTTGCCAAGAAGGCCCCCTTCCAGCTTTACCTCCTTAAAGGTATCCTCCCTTTTCTCAACTTCCCCCAGATGCTCACTGTCTCCAGAGCTCTGGTTCTCTCTAGGCTGGACTACTGCAACAGCCTCTTCCTCAATCTGCCTACCTCTACTCTTCGCACACTTCAGCTCATCAAGAACAGGACTGCAAGACTTATCCTTGGTCTCAAGCCCAGGGACGGCATCTCTCTGGCCCTGAACTCTGTCCAGTGGCTCCTGGTGGCAGCAAGGATCAAGTTCAAGACCCTTTGCATCGTCCACAAGGGTTTTTGTACCCTCCTAAGTACCTTCCTCCTAGAGCCCTGGGCTCGTCGAACTCTAATTCTCTGCCTGTGAGGCGCTTCTCCAAGCAGAGATTGGGTGGTAGAACTCTCTCCTCTGCCGGTGCCTACCTCTGGAATGGCCTCCCCACCTCTCTCTGCCTTGAGCTGGACCTCCTTAAGTTCTGAAAACTCCTCAAGACCTACCTTTTCTCCTCTTCTTTCTCTCTCCTGCTACCCTGCTAACCTTCCCTTGCTCCCGCTCCATCTGCAGACTGGCTGCCTGGTTGTTCTCTGAGAATTATTTCTTTTTTCAGTGAATGTGTGACCCATCGGAGTCCCTAAACGGAAGAACACCCTTTCCCTGTGTGTGGGGTGCCTGTCCCTAGGTAGGAGGCGATGGACCGTGTATCTACTAGGGAAAGAAGAAGGAGAGCTGTCCCTACATCTACAAGTTGCGCTCCGCAAGTATGTTTCTTGGTGGACAAACATACTATAATAAAATGGCTAAACCACGTCTATTTTCATTCCGTAAACATTTCATTGAGGAACTATTTCCTCAGGGTAAAGAGGCCCTGTGTTTCATTTATTGACCATCTAGGAAGTGCGTCAACAGTATTTCTATATATCTAATGATGGATGTGTTGGTTAGCCCAACTAATCTAAAACCAAGTCTAATAAATGAATGTAATTTATTAATCAAATCGTGAAGATCATTTTCAAGCAATCCTCTAGGGATGGAAATAAGTGATTTGTGTTTTAGACATCTCATACTGCCTGGCAATAACAGGTGGGGCTCGTGTTGCCATGTTGCTTGTGGAGCTCCCTGCTCCCCCTGTTGCCAGCCAGATGGTGCCAGATAAATTCCGCCCATGTATTAATAACACTTAAGGCTAATTTGCTATTGTCAATCAGATTCCCTGATTGTTTTTTGTGTTCTCTGAGACTTACAGGACACAACCCCCCTGTCCCCTGACAATTCCCCTGCACTTGCCTCCTGGCCTTACTTGCACTGCCTCCTGGCTAACCTTGCACTACTGGGCTGGGATTGCACCCTGTAGTCCCAGCCTCCCAGAACTTAACTCAGGGCTCTGCTGCTGTGGGTGCACTTCTCCCTGTACCCTCTCCCCTGGACTTCTTGGTTGCTCACTTGCATGATCTCAATGACGCAAGGCCTAGTAAGATCCATGTCTTGTCCCCCCTCCCTTGCCTTGTCGCACCTTGAAACACTTGTGTATAGATACACAATGAATACCAAATCAATCTATCAAACAATCTGCATTGTATTTATCTATTTATCCAAGAAGGGACCTCCCTTTCCCTCTTCTTAAAGCACCCCCTACTACCGAAGAAATCTTTATGGGGTCTGCGTGCTTCTAAATGTCCACAGGTAATGTTTCACCCAGCAAGAACGCAGGGCCGTCTTCATTCTGATGCCTCCGACATGAAATTGACTTTACTTGAAATTCGTTCCATCTCAACCTACTCTGCTTGCCAACGCATGGTTATATGTAGTCCCTATTTGCTAATATCTTCAATCATCCAAACGGCACCATTTGCTTCTCGTCAGGGCTAGCTCCCCCCATATGCACCCTGAAAAATGCAATAAATGGAAGTAAGAATGTACACATGTATTTAATACGATTTGCAACTTGTTGGTTTTTTGAAATCCTTGAACACTCTGTGCATTTCCACATTCGCGGTACATTATTTTCTATCTCTGCAGGATACAACCTAACATCTGTCCCACCCCTCATTATTAAAAATGGCACGCTTTAGTTGATGACCCATCACCTCACGCACACCTTCATACTCAAGCAACATTTTAAAACGTCAATCGGCTTCCATGTGGTCACCGACTCAATCAGCCACAATCTCGACCCATTTGCGACACCAGTCCACCAGTACCACATGACACTTGCCACCGGTGCCTAACTTGTGCACAGCCTCAATGCATGTATCGAGCCAACCTGCCCCACACTCTTTCGGGAATAAGTGGCTGTGCTCTCACCACCTGGCTCTTGTCACTTGTGAGAAACACATGGCCAACAGCTGCATCTGTGTTTCTGCACCAAATGAACCGAATGAAAATGAAAGACTGTGCTTTGCCACACAGCACCGGGTATTATAGTATTCTTTCATTTCAGTGTGTATTTGTTCATATTTTTTCAAATGTTATCTAAATGCATTTTTTGCCGTGTGAACAAATAAGTGTCAGCAATCAATTTTACTTAAAATAATAAATACAATTAAACCGACTGCGTTATGGGACACTCACAATCCATTTTCCTTTGGCTGTTCCTGCTGCTGCAGATGAATTAAGATGAATAGATGCAACCATTTATTAAACAGCTGCATAGGAAAATGTAAATATGTTAGATTGCAGGAACCTTATAGGACAATGGAAAACAGTGCGCCTTCTTGATACTCTTTGAGCGGTTGCCATCAGTTCCTGAGACTCATCAGTGGCACCAACCTCTCGCCCTGTGGAATTCTCTAAATCCCTGCAGCTAATTCCTCCAATAGGTTCCATGTAATAATGTCCCCTCAAAAATATCGCCATGTAAAAAAATCGCGGAAGAATTGCTGTTTTTTGTGGGGACATTATTACATGGAACATGCAGGGGACACCACTGCAACCCCCAAACCCTTTTTTATTTTTCATGGGGAGCAGAGGACACCCCCGCAACCCCTACCTGCCCCTGTCCCTATATATATATGGTCACCTATATAATGTCGCCACAAACATTTTCCGTCGACATTATATACAGCAACCATATATATATATATATAAGGATATTATTACCTGATACACGCCAATAGGACTCCAGATCCAGGTAACCCAGCCTCGATGTTCTCCTACCATCCACTTCATCTTTACCCATCACACAGGCTGTCTGTTACGTTCTGGCTCCGCGCGGAGGCAGAACGTTGAAGGCCTCTGAGGTAGGCCGCAGTGGCGCAGCTCTGGCCGGAGCAAAATGAAACACGCCACACGTTGGTAGAGTCTGTGCCCGGAACTGCCTCCCTTGCGCGGTGGCGGGGCTTTTATTCAGACGCCCTGCGCCGGCAACGCGGACATAACACTTTCTCATCTCCCCTTCTTGCTTTCAACCTCTCATCTCCTCCATCAGTCCACCTGACACGAGTAACCATCATAACTCGGAGCCCATAAAAGTCAAAATCACATGACAATACATATATGTACTAGATAATCTGCCACGTTGTTGCTGTTGCCTGGCACTTGCTTTACTATAAGATTTTAGCGCTGCAAGCCAAGCATCTAGCGAGCAATCCTGGAGAGCACTGACCTCCAAACCCTTCATTGGTAGATCTGTGAACATGCGGCAGGAGTTTTTTGGTACATCCAGACTATATTTATAGTATGCCACCGGATAATGAAATTAATTGCATCAATGCCCACCAAAGGGCCAATGTCTCCAATTCAATGTTGGCATGTGTTCTTCTGCGTCACTGAGCACTGTGGATGCGAATGCAGTTGGTCTTCAGTCGGTCTGCTTATATTATGATGAACTCACAACAAAACCAATCCGAGCCCTGCACAACTGGTATCAGAACCAATGCTGTTTTTCACCCCAATTAATGCCCCTTATATGGGGGGGACTTTTGACGCTTCCCTGAGATTGCATCATTCAATTTGACAGTCTCTGCCCATTCATATTTTGAACAGTACTCAACCAATGAACTCATGCATACTGTTTTTAAAGGCGTGCACTTGGCATAGTAGTTTCGCTAGGAATGACCTCATCTGGTCATTGCTTATTTGGGGCGAAACAACTAGCATTACTTCAATTAATATGTGTCTTAGTCTAACACTATTCCCATCAATGGGGTGCTAGAAATGTGTCCTTCTCTTCACGTTCATTTGACATTACATTATTTTGCTAACCAAACCCCATGCCTTCAACATCCTGAGCACCTCTGGCACCATATCATCATCCTCTTCCTCTGGTGCTCCAGAAGATAATATTCCATATTGAAAATAAATGAAACTAGTTACACCATTAAATAACTTTGGTGCTGCAATTGTGTGAAGCCAAACTAAATTTCATAAATTATTAACAATATCAGATGGTATACTGAAGCCCTATTAATTAGAGGAGGACATTAATTGACAGATAAATTCAGGTGCAAATCACAAATGTTGGCCAAGAGTCGTTGGAAAACGACATTAAGTTCTACAACTTCAAAACATATTTTGATTTGACCTTTTTGCTTTCAAGCGAAAAACACAGCCTCTCACCACTCTGAAAACTACGGGCCATAATATATAAACGTTGCATTAGTTCAAGTGCAATTAACACTACGGCGATAATTGCCCTTGTGCAACAATGTATCCGTTCAATGCATTTTTGTGCCAGGGCTAGGTGTAGGGCAAACAGTGCCTTAGTGCAAACATTGTTGAAAGAATATAGGGCTGTGTTGGTCTAATTCTAATTGATCTTGTCCCAGAGTAAAACATCTGTGATGCCATCCTTGATTTTATGAGTAACTTCACTAGCTGGAATTTTCTAGTGCCCCTTTGACAGTGTCCCTTGTATTCACTGGGACATTGAGGACTTATCTACTTTTCCAGTCTTTTTTTAAATTAAACCTGTGTGAACAACCTTTGAGTAAACAATAAAGTAAGATCACTTGAGAAGACATCAGGATACATTTATTTGAGCATGCTTTCTGTGACTGGATGGAGGACACCAAAATCTACACTTTGCGCCCTTGCTTCAACTCCACTGTGCCGGCTTCACACTCTTCCTAACAAATTACACAGATCCTTTTTAGACACCTATGACTTGTGTACTGCGGTACAATGGTTATTCCACAATTGGTTTTGCTCTCAAAGGAGTATTTTGAAATGCACTAGTGCTCTATTACTAATATGGGATGGCCGCAGCAATGTTACATCTTTGTGGAAAACTGTTGAAGGCCCTACTTCATTCAGAGATCTAGCATCAGGTAGCCTTTCAAACTCTACCACACCTAATCACTATCTTTCATGGACACTTCTTCCTGATATTTATGTGCAAAAATTAGTGCTTTAATTTCAGCTTCACTCTCATAGCCAACCATCTCTTTGTGTTTTTTCTCACTTGCACATGTGGGAAACATGTCCATTAATATCACACGTTCTGCACTCACCCTTATTTACTTTACTTTTATTGGTTTAGTTCGACAAACACGTCATAAAAGCAGTTCACAGAAAAGTTAAAAAACACATTCGTTACATCGTCACAATCGCTTACTCCACTAAAATTACACAGTCAGTGCTTTACCTTAAAACCAAATAAAAACAGATCAACATTACACAGACAATAGCAGCTTGTACAAAAAGATGTCTTTACCTCATAGCACTGTTCAGCAATTTAGCCTTCCCCAATATCTGTTTTTCTTGCCCAGTTCAGATAACTTGTAGTGGCAAGCGCAGCCTCCTTATCCGAGGCGTCCAGGGAAATTGCCATAGCACTAGCGAGGGGCCTACATCCACGGCTTAAGAACAGAGGCTTCAGGGAGCGCTTCCTCAGAGGCTTGGTGGCCGGACAAAGTAACAAATGGTGTTGTACCGTCTCTTCAGACTCACCACAAAGGATACATGACACGGAAACAGCAATATTCCATCTATGCCGAAATGCAGAAGTCTGCGAGATTCCAAACAGAACTTTAAATATAATTCTCTTTCCCACCTGGGCGAGACATAGTCCAGGTTTGTTTCTTTGTTTGTTTGTTTGTTTGTTTTATTCATTTTTTGTGCGCGCCAGACCCAGGGTTAGCAGGGCGCAGTGACAAGAAAATGCGAGACTTACAAGGTTACATCATAGCACAGTGTACATTAGAAATTACAGTAGGGTCACACAAATAATTACAAAATATACAAGTTCAAGTAGGTCAATCAGAATTCCAGCTATATGGAATGAAGGTCTAGTGATAAATATCAGTAGGAGGTAGGTAACACCGGTCAACTGAGGTCAGTCGAGGTAAGGGATTGAATTACTTTTTTCCTGAAATAGAGGTAGGGCAGGTCCGCTCTAAGGTCTTGTGGTAGTGAGTTCCAGGTTTTAGCCGCCTTAACCGGGAAACTATTTCCTCCAATAGTAGTGAGTCTAAAGTTTGGTATTGTCAAGCAATTGGACTTGCCAGCTCTAGTTGGTCTAAGAAATGTTCTCATGTGGAATTTGTCAGACAGGTAACTAGGGGCAGAGTTATTAAGGGCTTTGTTGGTCAGTGATAGCATCTTAAGTTTTATTTTGTTCTCCGTGGTCAACCAGTTATGATGTCGACTGGTGGAAGAGATATGGGACCTTCTATTAATGCATAGTGATGCTCTCAAGGCATTATTTTGTAATGTTTGTAGTCTTTGGGTTATTTTTTTATTAGCTCCAGAGTATAGAGCATTACAATAATCAATTCTGGAGAGAATTAAGGCTCTAGCCAAGATTAGGCAGCTCTTATTGGAAAGGAATGGTTTACCGGCTCTTATCAGTTTGCACGTGTAGGCCGTAGAGGATGCAAGGGATTTTAGCTGTTTATCAAGTGGTAGGGTAGAATCAAGATAGAATCCCAAGGTTTTTACATCCTTGGATACTTGGATGATGTTCCCATCTATATTGAAAGAGGAGAATTCCTGACCTAGTTTTTTTTATATTGGCTTGGATACCCAGGATAATCAACTCTGTCTTATCATCGTTTAGGCAAAGGCCGTGAGTGGCCATCCATGCCTGGATGATAAGGTATACTTTGTTCACCAATTCCGTGTCTTTGGCATGATCCCCAGAAAGCTGGAGGAGGATCTGTGTATCATCTGCATAATTAGTGTAGGTGATACCAAGATGGTCCAGATCATCAGATATTGTATAGGGTTGGGGATACACACGAGCCCTGGGGAACACCACATGAGATAGGGGTTGGATCTGCCGCTGCTGAAGGGGAGAAGACTCTCATCGTTCTCTCGCTCAGGAATAACTTGATCCATCCAATGGCTTCCAAAGAGAAATGGGTGGCGGAGTCCAGGTGACTACAGAGGACTTTGTGATCCACCAAATTAAAGGCAGCTGAGAGGTCCAGGAGTAGTAAGAGTACTGTTCTCCCTTTGTCTCTCAGCTCATCAATTTGAGACTTCAAGTCAATAAGGGCAGTTTCAGTTCCGTGCAGGGGACGGAAGCCCGATTGTCTTTCTCCTAATAAGTTATGTAGTTCTAGGTGCTTTTGAATTTGGTTATATGCAGCTTTGTCCAGAATCTTAAGAAGAAACGGTATCGTAGTAATAGGGCAGGGATAGTGCCTGAGGCAAAGGAGGCGTTGATCAATTTAGCGATAAAGGGAGATAATTCTCTGGCAGCGTCTTTTATTAACTGTGCTGGGCAAATGTCACCTTTACAATTTGATGGTTTAAGCGACAGGATAACTTTTTCTACTTCCAAGGCGGTCATTTTGCAGAAGTGGAAGGTATTACTGTGCGCCAGTAGGATATTGGTGTGAGGCATTTTAGTAAAATCCTGAATTTTAAGTACTTCTTTTTTTTGCTGGATTTTATTTTGGTGAGTGATAATTTTATTTGCTAAGGCTTGCTGGATATCCGTGCACCAAGGTTTGTCCTTGGTACAGGTGTCCTGAATGGCGATGGGAGACTCGAGTTCCTTTAGAATGGCAAAAAGCTCTTTCATGCTAGAGCTAGATTTAGCAATACGGTCATCATATGAGTTACGTTTTGCCTGGCAAACTTCTTTTTTGTAAAGTGAGGAGAGGGTGGATAATTTAGCTTTGTTATTGACTGATGGGCAGAGCCTCTAGGTGGTTTCACTCTTTCTTTTCAGAATGCGTAAATCTCTTAGCTGTGGAGTAAACCATTTATTTAGATGAGTTTTTGGTTTACTTGGTCTAAGTTTGAGAGGAGCCACTTTATCTAGGGTAGTGAGCATGATAGTATTAAATTCTTGCACTAGGATACTAGGGTTTAGATTAGCTGATAGAGCGTTAAGGGTCGTAATATCACTGGGATCACTTTCTCTACAGTGATACATTTTTTTATTTCTGGTTAAGCAAGGTGGCGCTAGTGGAAGGGCCGTCGAGTTAGGTCTGGCGGTAGCTAGGTTAAAGGACACCAGGGAATGGTCTGTCCAAGGTAGGGGCATTATAGATGAAATAGTGGCTGTACAGTTGCAGTCAGCTATCCAGTCTAATGTTCTTCCCTTCAGGTGCGTTCTTCGCAGCCCGTCCGGATCTTTAATGAAAGATATCCGGCCAGCTGCTCAGAAGCCCTGGATCTTCCCCGGATGTCCTCCCACGCCTTTGCCCCTGCTGCGCTCTTGATTGCTTCCTTTGCAACCAGTGTGATGATTGAGAGATTTGACCAGTAATCCTCCAAACCCAGCAAACCCAGATATCCTTTCACATGGGCAGCCCACTTTAAGGAGCTGCCCCCCAGCTGGAGCATAACATCCGTAACTGCCTCTTTGTATTTTACGAAGGTGTGGATTAGACCAGAGGCGAGCCCAGTAAAGGACCAGGCGTAACTTACAGATCATCTCAAACACCTCCAATCCAGTTTCCAAAAGCACAGGTATGTTCAGGGCCGCAGTGGGCAACCCAAGTATATTCTTCAGAAATGTTGTCTCAGTCACTGCAAGGGACTTGGTCTCCACGTGCACCCAGAGTTCTGCCCCAAACAATGCTGCCTGACGTGCTTGTACTCCTTAGGCCTCCAGCGAGATCTGCACTGCCCTATTCCCATGTTCGTTGGTGAATCTAGTGAGGGTCCTGCTATATCTAGCCAAGGTGAGGTCATCCTTATTGTCTAGTTAGTGCTTAGCATTGTTTCTGTACACAGACTACGCACAATGCATTCAAACCACTTTACTAGATTTCTTAGGCTGCAAAAGTAAAGTCTTGCTATACGTCCTCACCTTGCCCTGCTGTCCTATGCCACCTGTACCTCCTCACACAGAAGTTTAATAGTCGTATTCTGACACATTTTCGCAACAGTTCAATTCAAAAGGCAAATTAAATTGTCTGCCACAGTGGCACTCTCCTGCCTATAAACATTTATTTTACTTTACCCATAGCTATGATAGGGATCCCAGATGCACTGCTTGCTGCTCCAAAAAAAAACCTTCTACTTATTCTTTCTTACCCTCTATCTAATGTGGACTATATTTTCATGTATCTTCACTTCATCAAATATCCACATAAATATTCCTTTTCATAACAATCCAATATATTTTATTGTTTAAAATATTTTTATTAATTTTTCAGATGCATACAAATTCCATTATAATCCCCGACCACATGTTATTTATTATAAAACTCATATAACACAATTTTCATGAAAATTAGATTTTTCAAACTTTCACCAAATTGGGAGTGGCAGTGGCATATTCTGCCTCTTTTATTCATTCTATGCATTTCAGGTATTCTCTCCTTCTATATTCTATCTTCAGACACCCTTGGTAATCTGTGATCAAGTAAATATTGATTACAGCTTTTTATTACCTCTCAAAACGCTGCCGCATTTTGACCTTGCATATCCCAGATTCAGAAATTGTTTATCACCAAGCTTTTCCAAAACTTTTCTTACACAACTCTCAAAATGAGGTTGAGTTACGTCAAAAACATAGCGCAGCATAACGTAATGTGACATATGACATCACACTACGTATGTCCATGATTCCATTTCATTAAGCTTTATCAAAACATTTAGTAGAATCAATGTCTCCTTACTTTCAATTAAACTAACTCAATGATATTCTTCATTTCATCCAATCTCCAATCTCCAATCTCTTCATCTCATGTCCTCCATATTGTATCCAAATAAGCCTTCAAATAACATTTTCTGTTATCAATGACATAACGTTACATGACTTGACGTTACTTAGCCAATGGTCTAGTTCCTCATTACGCACAGTATACTCATAGCTCACTTATGGCTTTTCACTATTGTGTAAAAATGTATTATTATTCACCAGAGTCTAATGTTTCACTACACATAGCGTACCTATTTTTTTTTTTTGATGATTTAGTTTATTTGTAAACTTTTTCATCATTTCCGTCGTTATCTGTAGATGGTCAGAACTAATGATTTAGATTGTTTCTCATGGTGTTATGGTGTTCATTTGTTGAGTTTCAATATAGTACTTAAAAAATGGGTGATTGTATATGTGTATTTGTTGTTGTGTCCACTGAGTAGGGCGGCCCATCTTTCTTGAGTGTTCATTTGTTGTGGTGAGAGTTGGAAGAACGCTCCGAATTGTTTGCGCTGAGAAGAAAGTGATTGGCATTCCATGACGAGATGAAATATGGTTTCTGGGATCGCTTGGTCTTTACAGAATCGGCAGTAGTTGTTTGTGACGTCAATCTTCCTCGTTATTGATAGATATGAGTTTGTAGGCAGAATGTTCAAACGTAGTCTTAAGAAAGTTGTTCTAATACTCTGGTCTGGAAAAATATGAAGGTATGGTGGTAGCATATGGATTTTCTTGCTATCTTTGGTACATTGAAGATTTTGTTTGTAGGCATTCTTTTTTTGGATAGTTTTTATCCAATCGTTCTGAAGAAGTTTTATTTTTGCATGTTGGCGAAGAGTTATAATTTCTTCTGTGATGTCTTCGTTTTCCATTTGCGTCCTCATTGACTGTTTCCATTTTTGTAATACCGTGTTGTTGAAGGTGTTAGCTTGGGCTCGGAGGATTTGAATAGCTGGGGTTTTTTGGTCGGTGAGTATTTTTCTGAAGATGTCTAGTCTTTTCCATAGAACAACGGATTCAATTGACTGGGTTGCCATTCATATCGAATTCTTGGCATTGGATATGATTGTGGTAGGTGGAGAATTTTCCGTCAGAAAATTGCTTCAAATTTCATCCAGTTTGTTGTACGGGCGTTCAGCATTGCTTCTGTTCCATATGTTAGTATCGGGATGTACTTCTGTCTGTAATAGGCAATGATAGGTTTGAATGAGAACTGGCCATATTTCCGGTGAAGTATACATCCTTGTCTTGCTAGAGTTTGTGCTGTTTGTTCGATTTTGTCAATCCATTGCTCCTCCCGAGTTTGATTCGTTTATTAGGACGCCAAGATATTTGAAAGTTGTCACATTTTCTATTTGGTTCCCAATGATATTGAAGCTCGGTTGGTATGGTTTTTTTGTGAATGGTTTGGTTAGAGTCATTGGTCCTCATTACAAATCAGGCGGTCCGGAAATAACGGTGGCGGTAAACCCGCCGCCACCGTTGTTTCCGGACCGCATGATCCCGACTCCTGCAGGTGGGAGGTGATATTCCCGCCAGGTTTGACAAGACGGGTTTAACACCGCCCGCCTGCAGGCGGATGAAGAAACACCGGCTGCATTACGAGATGCTGCCGGTGTTTCCATGATCTCCATTCCCATTGAGTCCGATAGTCGTAATGCCCCGGTAATTCTGGGAATCACGGAGGCGGAATGGTAATACGAGTCCGGTGGTAACCAGGCAGTTTTACTGCCTCGGTTACCGCCGGACTCGTAATGAGGCCCAATGTCTTAGTTTTTCCGATGTTGAGTGTTAATTCGTTTTTTTCCATGTAGCTACTCAGAGCTGTCAACGATGCTTGTAGTCCAGTAGGTGTTTTGTCCAGTAGAACGATATCGTCTGCATATGCCATGGCTGGAACTGGGGTGGAATTTATTTTTCGGTGGATTCGTTTTGTTGGATAATAGGTGTTCTTCAATGTTCGACGTGAATAGGTTGTATAGAGTTGCTGCCAAGGGGCAGCCTTGCTTTAGACCATTTGTTGTTGGGATTGCATTGGTGGTAGCTCCTTGTTTTGATAATCTCACTTTCATGGTGGTTTCTGAATATAGGAGAATGATCGGCTCAAGGATGTTCGATGGACAGTTCCATGCTCTGAGTTTTGTCCATAGTTTATGCCGTGAGATCGCATCGAAGGCCATCTTTAAGTCGATAAATGCTGCGTATATTGTAGTGTGAGAGTTGATGGCTTCATGCTTTATTAGATGGAGTAATATCAGATTGAGATTGGTTCTGACATTGAAGCCTGTTTGCCTGATCGAGAATTTGTCATTTTCTAATGCCCATGTAGTTAGTTGTTTGAGCAGTACTGAAGCGAATAGTTTCCCAAGCGGATCTAGTAGGGCGATTGGACTGAAGTTTTGTGGTTCATCTCTGGGTCCTTGCTTATGGATTGGAACAATTATTGCCGACCTCCAGGAGTTTGGTATTCGGTTCAGTGTGTTGACCAGAGTTGTAATAAAGCACATGAAGTTCACCCAGGCGGACGTGTCTTGTTTGATGACGGCATTAGATAGTCCATCAGGACCAGGGGCTCTAGAAGTTTTTGATGAGCTTCATGAAGTCTTCATATTCTGCATTTACATACAATTTCGGTTCGTTTGTGGGCATTTGATTTTCAGGTTACGTTTTTCTGGTCCGTACATGGTCGAGAAGTGCGTGATCCAAGTTTCCTGCGCAACGTTGGCTGTTAATTTGTGCTGTTTTTGCAGGTTGTCGTTGAGTAAGATCCAGAGCTCCCTCGTGTTATGAGTCTTGTGGAGTTTCATTATGTTTTCTGCGTCTGCTTGCTGCAGGATTTTTTGGTGAGATTTCCTCCAATTGGTGTAATTCTGCCTCAGATGTTTGATCTGTTTCATTTTCCGTGGATTTCGTTTTTTTTAATTGTCGTATTGATCGGTTTTTCTTTTCTGCTATTTCTTGGTTGTATGTATGACGATGCTCTATATGTGGGCGGTTTTTGAGCGTTTGTCGGAATGGTAGTAGAATCCATTCGTAGTTGAGTTTCTCGGAATCTGTCAGGGTGGCGTCATGGAGTTTCTTCGGTAGGTTTGCCATGGCTGATTGTGGAATCCTTAGTCTTGATGTTGTGCCGTCAAGTTCTACGGAGGCTATTGGTGCTGGTTCACTTTGTTGAGTTGATAGCCAGGAGTGAACAGTACGTTGGTTATGATCGCTTTTGTCGGTTATTATCGTTTGCGCTTTTGTGACCGATTCATGTAGGTTGTATGATAGAAATATGTAATCAATGATTGCATTTTATGATCCTCTGGTCCAGGTTGGCATATATGCTGTGGAGTTGTTCTTTGCATGTTCAGGAGGATGAGATTGTGAGTTGTAATTTCAGTCATCCATCTGCTTGCTTTCGGGGAGAGATGTGAATTAGTTTGGAGAGATCCATTCTGGTTGTATCGCTTGATGTTCAGATCCCCGCAGATTATTATTTCTGGTAGGCAATGGGTTGAGTCGTTTTTTTGTTTTCCGTTTGAGTGGATATTGGTGCACACTAGTATTGTTAGAGAAACTGGGTTGGCAAGAGGGAAAAAAGACGAGGTTCAGCGCAAGGACCTGTTAGATTAGGTGTGGTGAAAGGTGCTGCAGGTGGATGCGGGGGGCGGGATTTGCCAAATCTACCGCCAGGTAAGTAAACAAAAATCAAGTTTTGCAAGCACACTGCGCAACAACACTTAATTAAAGCCAAAATGGTATAGTGATTTTAAATGAAAGCTAGAGTAGCCTGACACGTGTTTCGGGCACTTGCCCTTCCACTGAGGCTACAAGGTTTTTTGTACATGCAAAGTAATGTAGTACAAGGCATTTGAACAATGTACATACATAAACCCAAGGTAACAGGGCAACCAAAGAGAAAGGCCATAAAACAATTATTTTGGTCATTCATGGCACGATATTGTACATTTCAATTCATGGTGCCAAAGCAGAAAATTATTAAAAGCAATTTAGAAATAAACAAGACATCCATGTCTAACATAATTGCAAAGAAATCCATACCAATTGTGTATTCGGAATTCATCAGGTCAATTAGGGAGAGAAGAGCGGCAGATAAACAAAGTTTGTTAGCTTAGGGGTTCTTAGTGGGCCATACAAGTTGTGGGGACTAGAATTAAATTTAAAACCATTTCCTGTAGTTTGATTCTGTTGAGAACTGTAATTAAGGGAAAACGATTTGTTAAGCCATTTACGGGACATCGAATAAAGCATGCTATTGCTGCAATATAAGCAAGAAAATTTAGGCTTTCCACTTACCCAGGAAATGGTAAGTGATTAATTAACGATTTCTCACGGGCTCCGCTGTAAATTTAATTTGATGGGCGTATTAGGCATATGTTCCATTGCATATAAGGAGTAATTGGACATTTATTGGACAATGGCAAGTGCCAAACCAGTACCTGTCACTTGCAGTTGCAACAAAATATAAGGTAGCGTTTCCGTGTTACAGCTTTGAAGAACGGGAAGATTCCATAAACAATCGTATGTAGTAAGCCAGGCGGTGAGGTGAAGGAAGGGGGGAAGGGAAAGACATAAACAAACAGCATAATTACTACAAGCTGTGTGTCTGTCAGATTAATTGAGATGCGCGTAGACCCTCGCAGCTTTTAGGGGTCTACGCGCAAGTTTGAGCCTTACCAGCGTCTCCGCTGCAGTTCGAACTGGAGCCTGTCGGCTCTTTCACGTGCTGCCACGAATATAGGTAGGCACGTCTATACGTCTATATGTCTATAACCTTGTAGCCTCAGTGGAAGGGCAAGTGCCCGAAACACGTGTCAGGCTACTCTAGCTTTCATTAAAAATCACTATACCATTTTGGCTTTAATTAAGTGTTGTTGCGCAGTGTACTTGCAAAACTTGATTTTTGTTCACTAGTATTGTTAGTTGGGTCCAGGGGTTGATATTTTCAGTGCTCAGTACTGTGCGGTCCGGGTTTATCTTGATTAGGGTGAGGAGCCCTGATGCTGGTCTTCCTTGTTTTTTGACGATAGCAGGATTGAGAAAAGTGAGGAAGCCATCACAAGCCGGCAGTTCGCTGAGCCAGGTTTCCTGAAAGCATATGATTTGAAATTGTTCTAGTTCTTTGGAGGGGTTTGTGAAAAGATGCAAGTTTCCTCTGGTATTCCACGAGCAGAGTGACGACGTGTATCCCAGGTTCGTTGATTGTTATGAGAGAGAGATCGTTGAGTCTTCTAAGGATGTAGTTTCTGTGAAATAAGTTTCTGAATCATAGGTTCTTCTGATCGGTCGTTCGTCTCTGTGTGATTTTTGTCTTTGTGGTGATTGACTCCGCTTTCTGTCAGCTCCAGTGTGGTCGGCTGTATAGTTGTTCGTTGATGGTCTCGGTTGGTGTTGCCAATTGTCGTCTCTTTCTGAAGCTCTTTGAGCACGTAAATCCAAGTTTTTGTAGCTGGGCATGTCTTGATAAGATCAGTTCTTGGTTGTTAAAGTCTGCTAGCTCTATGACAATCTTATCTAGATTTTGATCATCTTTGAATGTTATGAGTTTTGTTGCTATTTTGTTCAGATACGGTATTGCTCCAAAGAGGCGTAAAACATTGTTTCTGTTTAGAATTAGAGGTTCCGGTCTGTTAGTTTCGTTTTCAATATGGATTTTGTAGATTTTGTTTTGTCGTAATGGATTGACAAATGATGGGAAATTGAAGCTGTGTTCAGTGGGATCTTGTGACCTTGTCGTAAGTGAATCCGATGAAATTTGATCGTAGTTTTCGTTTGTTGTTTCATCCGTTGTGTCACTATCTAGGGACACATTTGAGATTTTTTCAACAGAGAAGTCTGATATTTCATCTTGGTTGACATTTGTTGATTGTTCGTGTTCCAGAGGATATTCATCAATTATTATGAAGCTCGCGTGGCCTGTTGGTTGGATGGGTGGTATTATATTATCTGCTGTTTGATCTTCGTGGATAGATAAATTAAGTAGTTCTTCATCTATGGATGGTTCACATTGTGGTCTTTGTAGTACTTGAGGGTGTGTCTGGGTTTTAAGGCTTTGTTTTCACTGGGTTTCGGTGGCTAACAGTGTCAGTGGAGTTTGAGTTTTGTTTCTGATAGTTGTGGAAGGTTGGTCGGTTGGTTGGTTTTCACAGAAATGCTCTCAAGTCTGTTTGTCATTTTTTGTTGGCTTTTGGTTGTGTAGGTTTCGGGTCCTTTGGGTTTTTTTCTTTTGCAAAAATCTGGTATGCCTCTGTGGGGTTCTTGTTCACTTGTTTAGGTTCAATGGTATTCAATTGCGGGATAGTCATATTTCCAGCTGTTTCTTTCAGGGCATGTTGTTCATCAGTCAGGGTTGTGACAGTTGTTTGTTTCAGCAAATTCGCAGGAAGGATGGTTGGTGTTCGTTGGTCAGTTGGTAGATTGGATTGGGGAACTTGTTGCTGTTGGTGGTGTCCTTTAAGCAACTGTAGTAGTTCTGTTGTTAGGTTTGTTTTTTCTTGGCGATCGCCTCTCGCTATTTCGGCTAGTCTTTGTTGCCAGCGATGTGATTCTTCTGCTTCAGCAGTCAGGCGTGATTCGATTGACAAGACAAAGTTCTCCCCATAGATTTGTTTCAAGTGTATCAGAGCTAAGAGAGTTGCTTGGTCTTTAATGCTGTCTTTCAATTTTCATGTAGTTTGAGGAATGGAATCATCGCTTGGGAGAGTATTGCAATAAGCATGTTTTATAGGTCTATCATCGTGGTCGGGATTCTTGGGTTGCTGTTTCCTCGGAGTGATCATCTTTTGGTGTTGTGTTGGTGTTTTTATCTTGTAAGGTGATCGGTTTTGTATTCTTGGTTGTGGGATCTGGATTATAGTAGGAGTCATCTGAGTCGTAATTGAAACGTGTTGGAAAAGTTTGTTTCTCAGTATAGTCTGATTGAGGTTCGGTTTTCGTAGGTAATTTTTGACTATCATGTGTGAT
The DNA here is from genome assembly GCF_040938575.1 of Ambystoma mexicanum. Taxonomy (NCBI): domain Eukaryota; kingdom Metazoa; phylum Chordata; class Amphibia; order Caudata; family Ambystomatidae; genus Ambystoma; species Ambystoma mexicanum. The sequence continues at coordinate 1,151,113,393 of NC_090933.1, read as the reverse complement.
ACACGGGGTCGAGGTTAGTTGAAGTTGATGTGTTTCCGGTTGGTTACCAAATATTTCATTTCTTTTTTCAATGCTTGTCATTATTGACTCAATTTTAGTAATGTCCATTGACAGTCTTGCTGCTCTGATTTTTGGTTTGCTGCCGGTTGTATCTTATGGTTGTATGAGTTTGAAGGTGTTATGAGTGTATAGCCATGCAATCTTTGCTAATCTTGCTTTTTCTTTTTTCATTTGTTGGGATGACATCCATGTTGGTTTTTGGGGATTTATGTCATCTCTAAGTTCGGTTGGTTGGTATGTTGGGGTGTTTTTTCCAGGAATATGGTTAATTTTGTCTTTTGTTGTCGATTTATTGATGGTTTCTTGCGTTCCGGGGGTAGGTTTGTAAGGTGGTGTATTTCTTTCTTCACTTGCCGTTTAAACTTCTGTTTTTGCTATCTGTGTGTTGTCGCTAGAGTGGTTCAAGTTGTTTAGAGGTTCAGTGTGATCCGATATCGTTGTTCTGAGTTCTTGGTTACTGGTTATCGGTTTTGGTGTCACATCTTGTGTCGTGTTACACTGAGGACTGGGATTTTCAGTTCGCTCCTTTTCGCTAGGTTGGGCGAAAGTGTCAGTTATCTGTCAACTGACGGATGAAGGGGGAGTGGGGATGGTTGGAAGTGATGGATCTTCTTGTTGGTTCGTAGTACAACGGTTGTGGACTTGTGCTTTGGTTTGAATAGATATTGTTTCTTCGGGGTTGGGTTGGTGAATCACCTCGATAGTTTGTTTCTCAAAGTCAGGTTGGGTTTTTTTTTTTTTTGGAGAGTGGTGCCAGTGTTGAGAGGGTCCTCTGTGATGAGGGAGTCTTCTCGGTTGGCTTCTGAGTTCTTTGATGGGACTTTTGGAATTCCTCGGGAGTTTGGTGCTCTTTGAAAGGATTGTTCCATAGTTAATTGTTACAAGTCTTGATCAGAGGAGCCAGCAGTGACAAGTTTAGTTCTTTGTCTTGTTTTTGGTCGTTGAATGCTTTGTTGTTTAATAATTCGATTTGTTGACATTCTTCTTCTGTTGATGTGTTTCTTGTTAGGATCCAAGGAACAGGCCCTTTCGGTCTCCTAGCAGTACTTGAAATTAGGTTTTGTTTGATATGGTATTCAGGATCCAAGGGATATACCCTTTCGGTCTCCTGAACAGTGGTAGAACCTAGTCTCTGGTATGACGGTAACGTGGATTGGTGAGTCTTCCTTGTTGGGATCCAAGGGACAAGCACTTTCGGTCTCCTACTGGTATTCGGTTTTGTGTTAGGGCGGATATGCGACACAGGATCGAAGGGACATGCCCTTTCGGTCTCCTGTAGATCGCTGGGACAGATCTCCTGTATAAAGCTGACGCAGATCTCTGTCAAGGTGTCGGATATGTTGTTGAGATTTCTTTGTTGGGATCCAAGGATCAAGTCCTTTCGGTCTCCCAAGTCGGCTGTATTTCGATTTTTTTTTTACGCCTGTTTGCAGGGTTGCGTAGCTGGAGCAGATCTCCTGTATGAGGCTGGCACGGATCGTTGTCCAAGGTGTCGGGTATACTGTTGTGACTTCTTTATTGGGGTCCTGGAGCGAATCCTTCCGGCTCCCAAGCTGGCGGTTTTTCGGTCTTTTTGCCTGTTTACAGCAATGTGTGTAGTAAACTGCTATTGAGGGGGCACAAAGGGTGTGCTTCTTGGTTCTGTTGTGAAGCAGTGTCCTTTGGGCTTATCTCTAACTCTGTTTCGTGCAATGGAGCAATCTATGGCTTGAAGAATCGCTCTATCTATTTGCAGGTTTCTTCGCCAATTATTTGGGTTCCTGCCGATAGAATGTCAAGGGAGGGGCGAAGTTGGAAAGGGAGCTCCTTTGCTCTCGTAGAGGAAATCCATGATGGTGTAACAATGACGAGCACTGCAGTGCCGTTCTTGTATCACTTCTTTGGTGTCGCTGTGGTGGCTGTAGTCACTGCTCGCTTGTATCGCAGGTCTGGCTTATGTCTGCTCAGTGACTTTTGAGCTATTTGTGACTTTGTCAGGAAGTCAGGATCCGCTTGTGGAAATGGCTTGTGTGCCGCAGTTGGCTGATAGGATTTGGGGGCACTGTGTAAGTCTGCTGGTCCCAGGTCTCACTGGTGTCCTGGTACTGATGGTATCGGGCGAGCTGCCGGCGAGCTGCTTTGCAGAGTTCGTGTCTCTCTACTGGTGCTTTGGGGTCCAACACAGAGGCGCCGACGTGTGGAGCTGCGGGCCTCCCCGAGGGGAGGAGACGTTGCCGTGAGTTTGCTGCTCTCTGCGATGCTTCAGGCTCCGATGCAGAGTGGCGCTGACGTGTGGAGCTCAGGCCCCCCCGAGGGGAGGAGACGTTGCCGTGAGGTCTGAAAGGAGCTGGCGGCACGCAGCTCACGCTCACGCCAGTGTCCTGGTGGCGGTGTCGTTGCAAGCTGCAGGCTCCTCCGGAGAGCAAGCGAACGGCTGGTCACACAATTGATTGGATTTTATAAGATGTTGCTCACATATTCTTGGGAAGATGGGCGGGCGGGCCTGCGGGTCGGAGCTCGCAGAGCCCGAAGAGTCCGAAGACCGAAAGACTCTGCGACCGACTCCGCGGCCGCTCCGCAGTGTTCTGGGGATTTTAAGTTCTTAGGTAATTGCAGTAGAAAAAGGACTGTAGGCAGTCCAATGAATGTAGTCAGCAGCAGCAGCCAAAAAAAGAGTGAACCTTCTCTAGTGCAGACCCAAAGACTGTGCGACCGACTCTGCGGCCTCTCCGCAGTGTTCTGGGGATTTTAAGTTCTTAGGTAATTGCAGTAGAAAGAGGACTGTAGGCAGTCCAATGAATGTAGTCAGCAGCAGCAGCCAAAACAAGAGTGAACCTTCTCTAGTGCAGACCCAAAGACTCTGCGACCAACTCTGCGGCCGCTCCGTGGTGTTCTGGGGATTTTAAGTTCTTAGGTAATTGCATACCTATAACCCCTTATGGCTTATAAAACACTACTTATTTAATTGTCATTTGATCCCATGAATGTAACCAAAATCTTGACTTCTGTCTAATTTAAACTTGATTTTCAATACATTCTTAAATTCACAAAAAAACATGTGAAGTGCCATTCACTATTGAGCTTCCTATGCTCCATTACTTCCAATTTCTCTATCAATTGCTTTTGTTTTCTCTCCAATATGTGTTCTACATTTCCTCCTCTCCACAAGACTTTTACTTGATCCAAAATTCTAAACTGTAATTGTGCCACGGAATGTTATATGTATGTTATCTGTCTGTTACAGGACACTTTTCATTCTTGATACGGATGTTGGACTTAGGTTCCGTACAACATATCTTCACCTTTTTCATGTTCAAACCCACGTAAAAGTTGCTGCATGGACATCAAATTCCAAAAATCGCATGTTGTGCCTTATATGTCAATGAATGTTTTAATCGTATTTTTGTCCTGTATAATGGTGATGAATTTCCTTTCCCTGTAATTAAGTTGTGACAGTGTTGATAATTGTCACACTCCACTGTCCCTTTCCTTCCTCCTTCTTTTTCAGGTATTGTCCTCATCACTGCTTGCACTAACATATTACGTAGTGATTGACTTTTTCTAAAAGCCAAAGTTGGTGGATTGGGAAATCATTACTTTAAAGGTAAATTCAACTTAAGGCCTTCCCAATTCTTACTAATAATCTATTTGATTTTCTGACTCTATGCTGAGTAAGTGGTAACATATACTAAATTAGGGTTTTCCCTCTCAACTTTCTGTTCTAACTAATTTGATCGTTCAAGTCCCCTTATTCTAGATGCTGCATCTTCTTCACATTATATCCTCTTTTACAAATGTATCTTGAAAAATTACACATTTCCTTTCAAAGTCATTTCTTCCTAATATAATCCTTCTATATCTTAATAATTGAGTGTATGGGATGCTTTCCATGGTATTCCTTGGATGAAAACTGCTTGCCAATAATATGCTGTTTTCTATCTGTTGGCTTTGAGTAGACATTGTTTCCAACTTCCCTTGTAAATCTCAGTGTCCAAAAACGTAATTTTCCTTGACATGTAAAACATAATCTGGGGTGTATCAAATTCACAAACTTAAATAATTGCAGAAGTCCTTTGAATGGACCATGCCAAACAGTAATGGGAACTCTTCCCTTCCTCTGGGGATTTTTCTTACTTCTTTTGGGTTTCTTCGTTTCTGTAAAAAAAGTCACCTGATTTTCACTTGGAACCACTTTAGAGTCTATCTCAGTTAGTTCAGTTGTAGCTTCCAGTATACAAGGTAAATCTAATGTTTCAAAACTCTCTTCTACACTAGACATTTCTGATGAAGAACTACCAGTTGATGCTTTCCCTTCATATCTACAACCTCTATTTTGATTTCTATTTATATTATGTCTATGGTAGTATTCCTGCCATGTATATACACTATCAAGTTTCTAAGCTATCGTGTCCCTGTGGACATTACTTATCCTCTTAACCTCTAGTTCTTTAGGATATGTATCCAATATTGAATTAATGTCTTCAAGTGTATTTTTCAATTGTTCTTGTGGGAACAATTTGAATAGATTATCCTTCAATATATTAATATCCTCTTCCACCTTCTGTAGTGTATTTTTGCATTTGTATTTTTATTGTTCTTTATATAGCGCCTTTATCCAAAGTGCTTTACATGGGAGATCATCGGTACATAAGAACAGTGGAGCAAATGTATTAGCTAACTCACCTATTGTCAATATTATCAAATCTAATGAACATTTATTTATAATTTGACACCATTTCCTTATAAATACTGGGTTTTCTATACATTGAGTTGGTTCTAGAGGTATCCTAAGGCCTTTTGGCTTTCTCTGAGCTCTGTGGTATTGTGGCAGCGTAGATGCATGTAACTTCTGATTCATTTCTTTTTGCATCATTCTTCTTGTTGTCTTAATAGTACTTCTGGTGTATCAGTACTGACTTATTCTTGTTCACTACTTTTAAATACATTTAAAATAAGTGTTGCCGCTTCATCAGAGAAACCTAATATTTCTGCTCTATTAGTAGTTAATGAATCTATCTTAGAAAATTATATACTCTATTGTGTCTATCAAACCTGTTCTATGGTGCTACCTGTTATCTCGCCAGAAAGATAATCACAAAAAGTTGACTTGGAAGGGTGCTCTCAGACTCAACAATATGGAGAGCACCCTCACCTCTTTCTGGTTCTTGTGTGGATGAAGATCCCTTAGAAGTTTTTCTTCCTGACTTCTTTGTCTTCTTTGCGAAGAGGCTCTCCTTGAAGAGATATGGATGATCGCTCTCTGTAGCCACAGTGTCCACCTGATAAAACAGGCAGGGCAGGGGGACCACTGAGAAGGGGGAAAGCCATAACACTGTAAAGGGGGCCCTGCTCTAGTCATTCATTAAAACCGCTTTCAGAGATGGGATTGTGCAAACAGTAAAGGTTTTATTTTCAACCAGCTGGGAGCAGTTACACAAGCCACAATTGGTCAATTAGCAAGCCAAATACTCAAAGCCTGCCCATTCTGAATACAACTTTATAGAAAATACAACATTGCACAATAATGTTATGCTAATTTAGCAAGACTAGATCATTTCCCAAATCTTCTGAATCATCAACATATGTTGCAACCTTAAAGCTGAACAAAAACAAGTTCTAGGAACGACGTACGTCTTCAGACTTTCTAGCACACTGTGTTCAAGACAGAAATAAAAGACTTTCTAATTTTAAATTGGTCAATTTCTCTACCTTATCTTTTCCTGCCTGTATGCCAGTTTCGTTTTATGAGTCACACCACTGAAAACCACATATTGTGCTATTTGTGTCTGCCATCTCACTGTACCTTAGCTTTCTGCCCAATATACTCCCTTTTCTGCACACAGCACCTTTTCTATGTCTGCTCAGTACTCTTAAATCCCTATGGAGCTTTGAGGCCTGTAGCTATCTATAATACAATGGGTATCTTTTGCTAACCTATATTCTACTTCAGAAATCTATATTCTGTGATAATTATGTTGTGTGTGATGTAAGCATACCATTATGTTCTACATTGCCCTAAGTAATGTATCCAGTGTCACCTATTTCCAATGTATTTGCCTTACATAAGGGCAGCATAGCTGCCCCAATTAACAATACTCACGTGTTGTATAATGTTGGACAGGAGAGAGGGGTATTGTCCCTAAATACCATATTTACCTGTCTATAATCAGAGAGAGGGGGAGAGTCTGCTCCTCTACAGCACACAAAAACCAAGGTATTGAAGCAAGGCACAATGTTCAATACAGTCAGTACAGTGAAGAACTTGATCCGGTAGACAAACAAAATGGAGCAGCAAGACCAAGATCAATATCCGGTAAGCAGTGGGAATGGAGTCATGTAAAACAGGATCCGGTAAGCAGAAGGACGGGAGTGATGTAAACAGGATCTGCTGAGCAAAGGATTGCGCATAAGGAATGGAGCAATAAATGAAGGATCCGGAAAGCAGAAGGAATCAGACTCCTCAAAAACCCGAGGAAACCGTAAGCAGGCAAGCAAGTGGAATGAAGGCTTCACAAAAAGAGCATAAGGGCAGCATGCACGAATGCAGTAAAACAAGGAAAAATGAGCAACAAGGAAAATAGTAGGCATCGTAGTGGAAGGCAAGCAGAAAAAGGCAAGCAAGGACAGGAATACACTAGTGTTTTACCCAGGGAAGTCAGGGTTGCAACGCACTGGTGCGCTGCAAGCTTGGAACGTAAATAGAAGTGCGGGTGCCATCCTGGGACAAAAACTAGACCTGCAAAAGAAAGTAGGGGTCACAACATGCCGGAACAACCACATGCAGCCATTTCCACCGTCTCCAGGCAGAATGGCGTTGCGCTATGGCAGTATGCCCCTTCTCGCTCCAAGGTGTTGGACCTGGTTTCCATGGAAACCGAAGATGGTACTGCTGGAGCAGTCTGGAGCCAGATACATGGAAGGATGGTTCCCAAGATTGCTCAACAACAGAGTATTCCTTCCAATGAACGAGATATTGCAAGGTTCCATGATGATATCGGAAATTGCATATCTTGGAGACTTTGTAGTCTTCAGGATCATCAGGGGCTGGGGTAGTTTGTGAGCTCCTTTTTCTTTGGTAGGGATCTGGCACATACTGTTTTAGCAGAAAAGAATGAAAAACAGGATTGATGTGCTTCCATGCAGGTGGTAAACGTAGCCTGATAGCAACAGGGTTGATCTTATCCTTGATCTCAAATGGGCTCACAAAACAATGGGAACATTTAGGAGGGTGTATCCATCAATGTAGAAACTTTGTGGACATCCATACCTTGTATCCTGCTGTCCATTTGGGATTGCTTCTTCTATGCTGGTTAGCATACTGTTTGTTTGTATTTTTGTTAGTTCCAGATTTTGGTATGCCAATCTGTGGTTAAGTGTGATACTGTCAAGAAGAAAATATATAGTAGACATTGAGGTAGTAGGGAAGACAGTAGATGGCAGAGATTGTGGATGAATTCTGGCAGAGCAAAAAAAGCACTCATCTTGGTCGCTGAATAAGTGTTATTATTGTAAGAGAACTCTGCAGTGGGCAACAGATCCACCCAGTTGTCTTGACTTAGGATGGTGAAACAGGGAAGGTACTCCTCCAGGGTATGGTTGACCCACTTATTCTGGCCATTGGTTTGAGGGTGATAGCCAGACGAGAGAGCCCGTTCAATGCCAGGCTGTTTACAAAACACAGTCCTGAAGTGGGACGTGTATTGATACCCTCTGTCAGATACGATAGTGTCATGTAACCCATGAAGCCTGACGAGCTCCTTCAGATATACGTTGGCCATTTGTGGAGTGGAATGAACACCAGATAAGGAAGTGAAATGTGCCATCTTGCTGAAGGAATCAATGGTTACCATAATGGCCGTACAGTTTCTGGAAGGCAGAGGGTCAACAATAAAATCAGTTGAGATGTGTGGCCACGGACCTGTAGGGATAGGACCCTGTTGAAGTGTTCCCAAGGACTTGACAGTGGTAAATATACCTTGATTGTATACAGGACAAGTGGAAACATATGACATAATATCCTTCTTCAGAGTGGGCCAACAAAAGGTACAGGAGACTAGCTCAGTGGTAGCCGTGATGCCCTTATGACCTGCTACCTTAGTATCATGCAACTAATACATCACCTTCCTTTTTAGGGGCAATTCAGGGATGATTAACCATTCCCCCATGATATGAGCCCATCAGATTCTTGTATAAACTCATCCCGGAACCTGATTTCTTCTGTTTGATAGCCGACTGCAGCCCTTCGACCATCTTGCAGAAAGGTGTTTGCATAAAAAAGGAACCTTTTACCCAAGAGAATCTTTTCAGTCACTGGAGTTCAATCTGCTTTATCGATGAAACTATAGGAGAGGCTGCCAATGATTACGTTGTGTTTACTGAGAAGATAGATAAGAAAAAAATTATACTGGGAAAATAAATAAGCACAGCGGGCATGGTGACTGTTACAACAGTCCATTTATTGAAGAACCTTGAGATTTGTCTGAGATTCTTGTGGTCAATTCAAACCTCAGTGTGAACCTCAAACGGTATACTACTTCCCTACAACAGATGATGCCACCCTGTACATGCCTGATGAATCGCTAAAAGTTCTTTTTCAAGTACGGAAAAATTGGCTTAGCTGGTAGTCCAAGTCCTGGAATAATATGCCACTGGGTGTTCCTGTACGTCCACCCCAATCTGTTTTAGTTCCGCTCCCAAAGCATTGTAGGAGTCATCCGTCTCCACTATAAAGGGTAAAGATTGATTACGTTGGAGAAGAACAGGGACTGAACAAAACCTAGATTTAAACATTTGAAAAGTCTGTTCGGCTTTTGTTCCCCATGTGATGCATGCATCCTTCTTTATTAAAGTGGTTATAGGCAGAACGAATCTAGAAAAGTCCTGGTTGAACCACGTGTAAAGATTTGCTAGACCCAGAAATCTTTGAATGCCCTTAATCGAGTTAGGAGATGGCCCTGGCCTTACGTGGATCCATCTCAATCCCTTCGGCTGACAGAATGAACCCGAGATAGGCAACTGAGGAGACCACAAAGTGTAGGACTTTTCTCCGGTGTAGTTGATGTTCCTCCTTTGTGATGGAATATACAAGAATGTCGTTGAGCTAGACGATTACCGTATGAAAAAAGAGGTCTGAAATGATCTGATCTATAAACGTTTGAAATATGGCTGGGGCATTAATGAGTCTGAATGGCATTACTTGATATTCAAAATGCCCAAAGGGGGTTCTAAAAGTGGTCTTCCGCACATCGCCATTTCGGAGTCTTAGCAGGTGGTTAACCCTGTGTAGATCTAGTTTTGAAAAGATCTTGGCCCTGTGGACAGCCTCAACGATGTCCTTGATCAAAGGTATGAGATATCTATCCTGAACAGTGATCCTGTTGATACCCCGATAGTCTATGCAGGCTCTGAGTTCATTTGTGTCTTTTTTGGATACGAAGAATGATATCTATCCTGAACAGTGATCCTGTTGATACCCCGATAGTCTATGCAGGCTCTGAGTTCATTTGTGTCTTTTTTGGATACAAAGAATGAGGAAGCCCCAGCAGGTTAAGGAGATTATTTAATGAGACCATTCTTTAGACTGGTGTCCATATATATCGTTAGTGCCTTTTTTCTGGTATAGACAATTCGTACATCCGCCCAAACAGAATGACTGCATCTGAAAAAAGATCTATGGCGCAATCCTCAGGTAGGTGTGGCCGAAGGTCGCTGGGAAGAATAACTTCGCATACATCCATGAAATCCTGATAAACTGGAGGTACACAGTGGATACCAATGGCTGATACAGTCTCATGAGTAGAAACAATGCCACAAGGTTCTTTATGTGGTTCTTTGACACAGAACTTGGCACAGTACTGAGAAGTGAACTGGACTGTGTTGGCGCTCCAGTCCATGAGCGGGTTGTGTCTGCAGAGTGATTGTATGCCCAATATGATGGGCCTTGAAACACTTTTGTATAGGCGCGTTATAAATGCCATATCATATCATATCATGGGGAAATGTGCTACTCATATGAAGTCAAAAGGCAGTTGTTCCCTGTGTTTGCGGATCTCAATTGACAAAGGAACAGAACAGCGATTGATGGGTCCTGAACTTAATGGTCTTCGATCTAACCCTTCCACTGGTTTGGATTCTGGTTTGGCAGTAAAGGTTATCTTCCTTTTGTCAGCCCATAGAGTGCCCATGAAATTGCCACTGGCACTACAGTCAAGTAAGGACAATATCTCAATAGGGGGCCTGTCAGGAAGAACAAGATGAACATGTAGTACCATCAGTCTGAAGTCAAACTCTTCTGAGGGTATCAGAGAAACAACGGTGGGACTATGGACAATTCCCTGATTCTTTATCCCATCTAGGACCGGGGTCTGTCGTTTCCCTGTCTTTGGGGAAGAACCTCTGGACAATCCCTCAACATATGTCCTTTTGCTCCACAGTAAAGGCACAAGCCCTGGTCGTTTCTCCTCTTCCTTTCAGTGGCAGTTAGTGGCCCTCGATGCCATTCCAATTTGCATATGTTCATCTGACTGGTGAGCATCTACAGTAGGCGTGTGAGGCATGGTTCTAAATCCAAACAAAGGTCTTCTTTTACTTCTTCCTTCATCCTTCTGTTTTGCCATGCAGAACTCAATCTGAAGAACCATCGATACCAGGTCAGAAAAAGAAGCCGGGCGGGAAACCCTAGCCAATTTGTCCTTTATATCGTCATTGAGACCCCTTCGAAACATAGTAGCCCTCATTCAGAGTTTGGAGGCAGCCATGGTGCTATTAGCGCCATGGCTACCTCCAAAATCGATCTGACTCCAGTTTGGTGAAGGGAGTAATTACCGGTCCAGTCTAAGGTCGGCAGGACCAGTAATTCCCCATTCACCAGAGCCATTCCCCATTCCCATTTGAGCCCCCATCAGGCTTAATGGGAAAGGGGAAAGCGGCAATAACGGTACCGCAAATTGCGGTACCGTTATTGACCCTGGTATCCCTTTGCAGGTCCCGTACTTAACGCCGGGTAAAACCAGGCGTTAACGGAGGGACCCGCAGAGGGTCCTCTGAATGGGGCGCAAAGGGATTACCGGCACCGGTGTCATTACCGGTGCCCGGTATCCCTTTGCGCCCACCTTGTAATCAGGGCCAGTATATTGGGTGGCCTCAGACCAGCCTGTTTCCCATGCCACCTTTTTGAAGGAAGAGAAGTAGGCCAAAACATCAGACGAGCCTTGTTGGAAGTCCAGAAGTGACTCATAGGCTGAATAAACCAGCTCCGGTCTCTCAAACATCTCCTTAAGGGCCTGTATGAAGGCTGTATGAAGGCTGCATGGTTAGTCAAGAGTGGACTAGTGCTATGACAGGTGCATACATCAGTTCTAAATTCACTTTATATATTTCTTAGTAATTTATACATCCTAAATTTCAGGGGTGCCGCGTTTGTGATCCGTTTGGTAAACTAGACCATGTCATAAACATTTAATATACTTTCCTCATAGCTATGATAGGGATCCCAGATGCACTGCTTGAGACTCAAAAAAATCCTCTACTAATTATTTCTTACTATCTATCTAATGTGGTCTATGTGGTCTAATGTGGTCTTTTTCAGAGTTAATCAAGGAGAGTGTTGGAAAAGCTTGATGATGACCGATTGCTGAATCTGGGACACACAACGCCACATGAGGGAGAGTTTTGAGAGGTAAGGGAACAGAGATTGCAGTATGAGATGGTTACAGGTGGATAAGGGGCTTGTAGGAGATGTTTGAGTCTTAATCAGCATTTACTTGATTACAGATATCAACAGTGTCTAAAGATAGAGTATAGAAAAGATGGCTTGTACGGAATATCTAAAGCAGAGGAAGATTTCAAAAAGTAAATTGATGTGGATTAAGAATCTGGAAAGAAATATAGTCCATTTGTGAAAATAGTGATAAGAGGAATTATTATTTTGCAAATCTAATATACAAATGAAAATAAAACCGAAGAAATTTTTCACAAAGGTTTGTAGGAAAGAGGATAAATATATAGTACTTAGAAATATAATGCATTTAAATCTTGTGGTATTATGTTTTGTAGGAAATCAAATTGGTTATTCCTGCAGAATGCTAGAATATCTGAAACATGTAGTATGAATAAAAGAGGCAGAAGTTAACACAGCCACTCCCAATTTTCTGAAAGTTTGAAACATTTAATTTTCATGAAAATTATGTTTTAAGATGTGTATAATAACTTGAGGTCGAGGATTATAATTAATTTGTATTAATCTTGAAAAATGAATGAATATATGTTGACCAATACAAATATTTATATGTATTATTGATATGGTGATTATGAAGATAGATGAACATATAGACCACAGAGCAAGAAAGCATTAGCCTGGCATCCCCATCATAGCTATGGGGAAAGTATGTTAACTGTTTATGGCAAGATCTAGTTTGCCAGACAGATCACAACCTGAACGCACCAAAAGGGAATACACATTACTGACTACGAAATGTATTAAGTGAATATAGAAATGCCGTGTGCACCCTTCCAAGTGAACTTTTTATGCTCCTGTCTATGCACATAAGGCCTGATTTACAAAATGTGTTTCTATGGGGTTGCACCATTGTAAAAGGCTTTTGTAATCGGGCCCACAATCTCCTAAATCCTAGAATTCCATGTTTCCAACATTATTTGGTCATGCATATAGTCCTCTACCACTGCAATAAATGAAAGTGCCCCCACTAGAGCAGAAGTACAGCTATTCAATTGTCGATAGTTGGTGACCAATTTGGAAATTGTCAAGGGTTTTGACCCATGTTGAATCAATAGACTGGGTAGATGTGGGGATGAGCTGTCGGCGTCCATTATTCTATCCCAGAACAAACTAAATCAATAGACTGGGTAGATGTGGGGATGAGCTGTCGCCACCCACATTCACGCCAGAATCCAGGAGAACCGCGCAGTTTGCGCACACCAAAATGGTCACCTAATCTGCCACCCATCAGTGCAAAGAAAGATGTTTCTGTTCAAAATCCATTTTTATTGATGTCAAAAAGTTGCTAAAATCATGGGCACAAGACCACTCTAAAGATAAAACCTTCTTGTGGGGGTTCCACATCACCACTCTACTATAAGGATGCCATCAAAACAATGTTAAGCAAGGATCCTATACTATCAAGCAAAAGACCACTCTAGTGAAAAGCATTAATTCAAGACAGATCCCAAAAATGGGTGCAGTACCAGCTTTGTCCACAAACCGGCGCTAGCGGTATAAACTCTGACAGGAGAACTGCTACTTCAGAAGCTAATCAGCCTCCTGAGACAGCTGGAAACTTCAAAGGCCCGCTTGTTAATTAAAACTCTTAACCACCTGCTGTTCCCAGAGACAATCTGATTGCATTAACAGGCCAAGAGGCTGGGAAACCTTCTCACCTCAGAGACCCACACAACAGCCCAGGAAATCACAGGTTCATGCTAACCAAATGCAGAGTGGCCCGCTGGCCTGCTGACCTCAGCCGACATAATAGACTCTTGCAATTGAATGGGGTATGTTGATTTTCAGTGTAGACTGTAAACAGAGCCCTGCCTGGGAGAGGAGAGACATGTGGTACTCCCAAGTTTCTGGGGGTGGACTCAGACACTTTTGTGGAATCATATTGCAGCAAATATATGTTTAAGTTAAATGCTTCTAAAATATTGTATTAAGCTCACAAAAATGTGCAATTTGGAGAACCTTAATCTAAGAAATGTACCCACAATTCAAGACTTGATTCAACTCTGTACCATGTTCTAGGACCAAACCCCGCTATTTATTGATATTACAGACACTGGGTTTATGGTAGAGACCTAGTAAAGTACTGGAATATGTGTAGAAGGGGGGTGTACATTTGTGTAATTTTTGATGAAAAACCGATGTTGCAAAACCCACTAAAAACGAAAATAAGTTGCCATTTCTTAATCCAAGCTCTTAGAAACATCAGAGTTGGAACAGAGACTACCTTATGTGATATATGATGTGTGTATGTAATGTCAACCACTTGTGTATCTGGGAAAGGTATTTAGTTATGAAAATGATTTTCTAAGGTAAGAGCAAAGGGGAGTGTTCTTTCTGTATGCCATAAAGATGACACCTCATGACTCACTCTGACACACAACTCTGTTCCCCAGTGAGAGCACAGAAAACTCTTCAACCTATCAGAACCCTTAGTGGGTTGGGCATGCAGAATTAGCCGATGCACCCACTTTCTAAACACATAAAAAGAGCCACTGGAAGCCTGATAGGACTTTTCTTTTTCACTTTCGGCGGAGCATTTTGACTTCAGACTTCACATCCAGAGATCCAGACTTCAAATCCATCAATCTCCAGAGACCAGAAATTAACTCAGGAATTTGTAGCAGAGAGGCCTGAATCCACAAGCTGAATCCTTTTTCAGCAGGCCTCCAAATCATTTGCAAACTATTCAACAGCCGGGTGAGCTGTTTGAATTTTTGCCAAGAACTTTTGTCAGAACCAGAGATCCAGACCGCTGTGCAGTGCCGCTAGCAGAGCTGACCCAGAAGGTAGAATTATCCAGTGAGCAGGACCAGGCCGAGACCGTCCGTGGCGAGGGAACCACAGTCCAATCCTGACCCGATCCTTGGCGAAGTTGCATTCCTGTCCAAAATATACTGTGAGTACCGCCAGAACTGTGCAAAACCCAATCTCTTAGTTTAAAGTAATCTAATCCAAACAATTTTAACCTATTTAGAACTGCCTCCTAGAATCGTGTCATTCTGTCATCTTTAAACCTGAAAACTGTCATCTGTCATTCTGAGCTTTAAAATTTCAAATCCGAAAAACTACCTTTAATAAATCGGCCGTATCTCCGGAACCGTTTGTGATAGATGCGAGATTCTATGCTTTTCAACAAGCTCTAAACCGACTTGCTACCTACTCCTCATACGCCCTCTGTAATTGCGCTCGACGCACAAAACTAAATTTGCCGCGATTTGACATTTTGCTTAATTTCAGCCACGTGTAAAAATATTTGTCCTTGCTTTCCTTTGCTGAAATTCGTTTGCAACCTGACAATCATTCATAGAGCATTGCTAAAGTGATCCTGAACTAATACGAAGCATCTCTCACTCACCCTGAACCTCCTATAGGGAATTAAAAGCAATTTGAGTATATTTTTCACTTCATTGCCACCACATACATTTAAAAGGATTTTGCCTGTTTTTAAAACTCCTACCTGTTCTCCTCTAAGATTTCTAGGGGGGAACTGAATTATATTTGATTGCATTCCTGAGAACTGTGTGCTTTCCTTCCATCTCTTTACATTGCATAAAGGGGGGGGGGGGTGAATTGCTACCAGGGGGAAAAGTGGTTACATTGTTTTGGTTGAAATCATATCAAGTTTATTTTCTGTACTGCATTTCATTCATCATTGCATTGTCTTTGAAGCCATAAAATAATTCTCAGCTACTTTATCCTCTCTATATCACTTCTAAGCCATCAAAAAGAGTGTACCACTGTAACATTATCCATTGTTGATCACTATCATCTTCACAAGTGTGCTATCAAATATTAATTTATTATAAAAGTGTGATATGTATATATATTGTTTAATTTTCAAATAAACCTTTTAATTTGCAAAACAAACCTACTTCTTGGCTCAGTGGGGTCAGGGGATTCTAAGAGAGGGGTGTTATATAAGGGTTTTCATCCAGAGTAAACGAACTGGACATAGAAATATATCAATAAGGGTTTCCCTCAGCATCCCAGACTAGGCATTGACTTAGCTGCAGTGTTGAATTGAATCCGCTTACAAAGTGGGGGCTCGAGCCGGGATATTCTGGGTTAGATTTACCACTTGTGCAGCTTAATACAGTGTGCCAACTGACCGGATACACATATCCGGTTAGATCACCACGCTGTTTTACACTGTGAAAGCACCCCTCAAAGGAACGCTCTAAGGAAACGGTCTGTTTTGCAAAATAAAATACAAACTTCTGTAAGTCAGGAAGGAACTCAAATTCCAGAATGACGACACTGGTAGACATCAAAATAGCCAGAGAGCACTTCTTACATAAGCTATTTGTGAGAGGTGAATGGACTGAGCAGGGCCAGGATGCGTGGTTGCAGGCAATCACACAACAGGTCACTGCAACTGGGTTAGATATCTGGAGAGATCAGAGTCCCTTAGATGTGGCCCTGAGTGAACTACACATGGCTCCTAAAGCTAAGGATGAACACGACAAGATGGTTAGGATAGCAGCATATTTCTATCTATATATGGGAGCCATGCAGGACAAATGTGCTGAAGGCCAAGATCTGCCAAATAGGCAACAGATCGCGTTAGAGAAGGCCCAATCTGACCTGGTCTCTTCTGAGCAGAAGATGCGCAGGAGCCAGGAGTCAGAAAATGAGAGCAGAGAGTATCTCATTAAAATCAAATAGGATTTTAATGAGATACTGTCAACAGGAAAAGTCTGACCAGGATACCAGATTTCTGGCCTTGCAGAAGGAGTACCAAGCAGGTTTGGACTCCCTACTGTAGAGCCGGAAAAAGCTGGAGCAGCAATTAGATTTCAATAGGGCATGTGCTGAGCAGGTAGTTACCCTGCAAAGCCACCTAGATAGGGAAAAGGCAGAGAGTAATAAACTGATCCTGAAAGACCTGGATACCCAGGCAGAGTTTGATCAGGAGCACCAGAAAGCTGTTGCCTTTCAAAGGCAAAGGGATGACCTGGCGGCGCAGATGCAGACTCTTAGTCAGGAAAGGGACACCTTAGGCCAGGAAGTCTGCCATTTAAAAAGAAAAACTGAAGAAAATAACTTGGCCCTCCAGGGGCTGGGTGACGTCCAAAAAGAGCATCAGAACTTGTTAGAGCACACCAGGAGGGTGGAAGAGGCTCTGGCAAGAAAGGAGCAGGCCAGTAGGGATGGGACTCAGGAGGTAACCCTCATGCAGCAAAGGCTGGCCCAGGACCAATCAGGAGGCACAGAGAGAGAATGAGGCTCTCTGCCAGCACAATGATAGGCTCCAGCAACAGGTAGCCATGCAGGAGAGACTGATAGAGTCTAGTAAGGCCTTAACTGAGGAACTGAAAGCGCAGGCTCTTGCATTGCAAAAGGGAGCAGGGGCTGATAGAGATGAGGTTCGCTGAGAAATGCCTGAGCATAACCTCAGGAGCCCTAGCACCAGAGGCCTTACATATTCCCAGTCCCCGGACTCTGCCACCCCCAAGTCCCCTGGTGCACATGAGCACAGGGCCACAGGGATGGCAGATTACTATCCAGCCAAAAGGATGGGGCGCATAGGCCAGTACCTCCCAGGAATGGATGGGCGGGCATCCGGGTATGGGCACCCAAGCACAGTGCAATTTAGTGGGGAACCCCAGGAGAATAGGCCCATTAAGGGCATCCTGAAAACCTCTGCCCAGTTAGGTCAGTGGGGGGGGTACCCATCAAATCCTGGCAGCAAGGAGGAATCTGAAGACTCCTCTAAACGGCGCAGGACACAGGAGACCAGGTTCCCACATTCTGCCAGCCATTCCCAGGCTCGCAGAATCCAGTAAAACCTGGAAGATCAGACAGGAACCTCTGGGAGCAGTGCCTCTGAGTCAGAGGATGAATGGACCAAGGTTACCCGAACCAAAAAGGCCAATAAGGCAAAAAGGGCCTTGCTTACGGACCCATTGAAGCAAATAAAGGCAATAAGGAGTGTCATCACGCCTTATCACAAGAACGCCAAGTATTCTGTTTGGGAAAACCTGGAGCTTTACGAGCAAATGATGGAGACTTTCCATTTGAAGGACAGCCAAAGCTGTATTCAATATGTAAAGTGGACCTTCTCACCAGAATACTCCAGTTTCTTTGCGGGGCTGGAGGACCAAAATCATTTAAGATGGTCCACCTATAAGGCGGCCATCTTGAAACATTTTTCTGCTCATAGAAATCCTCAAGAGGCTCGCAAGGCAGCCTACAATTTGCAATGTGGGGAGGATCAGGCCCCACAAGAATTTGTGCAAGAACTGAAACGTGCCTTTGCGCAGACCACCAGAAGGGTGCGCACAGACAGCCGAGAATTTGTCAATACATTTTTCCATGCCTTGCCCAAATATATAATGACCCAGCTCGTGAGAGATTTTCATGAGAAAAGATCTTTAGACTGGGTCATTGAACAGGCTACCCGGATCTATGAGGTGCAGAAGCCCATAGAAAATAAAAGCAATACCAAGAAAAATCCCAAAACCAACAGCACCCCTGCTGCTGCCAAGGTGGCAGAGGTAAAGGTAACCCCCGTTTTGGATTTGGAGATGGGGGGGCCTAAAAACCTACCTGCACCTAATAATTCACAGCCCAGAAGGCCCTCAGGCCAGTCACAGACAGGGAGTCGAGGAGGTAGTCCCACAAATGGGGTCCCCCGCTCCCCTGACTATGTAAGTCCCCGCTATAAGGGAAACCGACCAATCCTGGGTTATGTGTGGACTCCTCCAGCCCAAGGGGGGGGATCCGGCCAAGCACCTAACCCAGGGAACTTCCCTCCCAACTTTCCACAGGAGGGCAGAAATTCTCCAAATCTTGGGCAGAACTTTTTCCCCAGGTATCCGCCCAATTTCCAGCCCCAAAATCATCCATCCTTCTTTCCCCAATTCCCTGAGCCCAGACAACCTAATCCGGGAGAGGGGAGGCCAAGGGTGGAGGGGTACCAAAATCTTCCCAACCAGGGGTACTACCAGAGAAGGGATAGCTACCCTTCCCGGGATCAGCCCAGGGGAGAAAATAGAGCCCCGTATCAGCCTGAGCGGGTTTCCCAGTTATAGCGCCAGGTCCAAAATATGGCACGGGATCTGGGTCACATACTGAGGGCTCAACAGAACCCTCAGATGAGCATGCCACCGCAGAATGCCCCAAACTCTGGACCTGGTGCTCCAGAACAATGACGGGGGCAGCACCCCGATAACACACCGGTTCCCAGGGAGGAGGCACAAGGGGAAGGGGGGTGTAAAGCCTTGGAGGAAGCTTCCTTCCCAACTTGTAAACAGCCCCTGGAAAACCAGGAACCGGAAACAAAATCTCCTACCCCTGAAAGCCTGCCTCCCAAGGAGCAGAGGGGGGGTAGGAGAAACAAAGGACTCAAACAGACCCACTTTGAGGAGGAGGTACAGGTCTTCCAATTTGAGGGCGAGGGATCCTCAGAAGATCCTGGGAAAAGGATCTTCTCCTTCAGAGATGGGGGAACTCCTCCCAAGGAAAAATGGGTCCCAAGGGATGTCAATTCAGACTGGGGAGATATGGAGACTGAGCTACCGCCGCCCATCATCTCATCCCAGAACCCACAATACCGGAATCCCCTGGTTCAAACCCATCCTGGTGACTGCCTCTAAGAAGGGGGGGGGGGGCGGCCCAGAACCGGAACCAGGGGAACCCACAATGGCTCTGATCTCCAGTTGCCAACTTTTTCTTTCAGATTCCCAAGGCTCTCCACAGAATTCTGCCCAAATCTCTTCTCTAGCAATGTTCAAAACCAGAAAGTTAGCCCACCAGTTGGCCAAAAATGTGCATTATCTGTGCCCCCTTGAGGAGAAGGAGGGAAGATACTATGCCCCGGTACAAGTACAGGGGCAGGGTACAATTTTGGCACTGGTGGACACTGGATCCCAAGCTACCCTTCTGTCCAAAAGGGCCTTTGATGAACTAAATGCAGGAAGGGCGGAGAATTACCGTATTCCTCTCACCTCTCTTCCTGGACAACTGCAGAACTTTGACGGGAAGGAAATTCCCGTTGAGGGGACTGCAGACTTGGACATTAAAATTGGGCGACACAAGGTGAAACACCCGGTCATAGTAGTGACTCCAGAGTGCACCCCTTGTTTACTAGGGAATGACCTCCTGAGAAGGTTGTCACCCCTAATAGATTGTGTAAACAAGGTCCTCTGGACCCAGACTAGCCGACCAATAAAATTAAAACAGAGTGTCAACCATGTTAGTTTAAACGGCACCTGCCACATGGTTGAACAAAAATCTGACCAAGTAGAATTTCACTTCCAGAACAACCAAACTCCCGACATGACAGTAATAGCAGTAGGACAACAGACTGGTGATGGGGGGTCCTCTCTATTTCTGAAAATCAACCTTCCTTCCAGTTTAAGGTGGTATTCTACATTGGAAGGAAACACCCTGAAATTCTTTACTAATCCACAATCAGAAACTCTCACTCCTATAGTCCAGAAAGATGTGAAATCAGCTCAGAGCCTGGCTGATATTCAGCGAATTGGATAGCAGTTGTTCATCCCTGTTCAGTTAAATAATGGGAAGGACTCTGTTCTCGCTCGAGTGTGCGTGAACAATGGTAAGAGCTTCATCAGCGAAGCCATGTTCCGCCAACTCTCAAAAGATCCAGCCATTCCCACATTCAAACTGATAGACGAATGGGAAATGGACCTGGAAGCACCCAATTCCAAACATCTCCTGCCAAGCAGGTGTATGCTCAAAATCTCCATTGGCAACAAGAGCATAGTCCATAATTGTTGGGTCGTGCGAGACGTCACTGCCGCCTTTTACTCAGGCAGTGACATTCTCAAACGCTTTGCCATTAGTTTGGACCTAATTAACTTCAAAGCTTGGTCCTGATTAGCGGATAATCCCATTGTCATGCACAACAAACCAGTCTCGCCACAATGCACCTCTTTGATTGATACCCCAGCACACACTGTTACTTTCCCCGGGTTGCCGTCCACCTCCCGAGACATTTCCTCACCTAGGGTGCGAGGGAGTCGCCATCACCAGCGAGTGCGGGCCCTGCGTAGAGGCTGGCCCGGTTTGTTGCCTCGTTTCCATTGGCAACTCCCATGGAGACTGCGTTCGGGCTGGAACACCCGATCGCGGTTACTTCCTGGTTCCGCGACGACTTCCCGATCACGTGTCCAGAGTTCCACTCACGTGATCGGGAGCCGACGCACATAAAAGCCGGGAAGTTCGAGTTTCTCACTGCTTCACAGCTGTTTCACGACTCTGTTCGGCGCTTGCAGAAATCACGTTACTTTGTTACTTCGGATTTGGACTTTGGCTTATGAATCACGGACTGGCCTGCTTACTCCTCGATCTTGTCGCTCGGAACTGCACGGATATTGGTACTCTGGACACTTTGCTTTGCTTAACGGATTGTTTACGGATTGCCCCTTCTTGACTCTACGACCTTCGACCATTGGCTCTACGTGTTTAGTTTCAAGTGCCCTTCAAGTTACAGCAGGGCTACAGGTACAGCCGGCACCTACCATCTGGGACACGGCTGTCCGGATCTACGGCACTCCCTCGCACCAGACCCAAGTTACCCCAGTATCATCCCTGCTGGGTTTAGGTAAGAGATTATTGCACACTTCTTCATACCAAAGTACTGTGTTTGCCTGTGCTAATCTTAAACTTCCTTTTAACAGCCTCTGGGGTCCTTGGCGTCATCAGATCCGGCGAACCATCAAACCACCTGTGGCCTCAAAGCTCGCACAGGGAGTTTATTTACTCTTCCCTGTGGGTGATTTGTGGACAGAGGCCCATTACTCTTCACTACGCGGCAAGTCACGACAGACTGTGAAGCCGTTGCGTCGTGGAGAGTATGGAGCCTACGGCTGAGGACCCCGTGGCTGCCTTGGTACAGGCACTCACACTGCTAAGAGCGGATATGGTTGCCGCTACTGCTACGATACACCAGAGGCTAGACTTAATCCAAAGCACACAATATCCTTTGCCCGCTGATGCCGAGTTCGGGGAGGCCGCTGCTGCAGCACAACCCCCAACTGCTCAGCCGATTGTTCCCCAGCCTCCTATTGCCCCTGCAGCACCTCAGTTACCAGTACTCATGCCCACGCCTTTTCCCTTGGCCGCCCCAGAGAGGTTCCACGGTGACCCCCGAAAGTTTCGCACCTTTATAAATCAGTGTAAATTACATTTCCTCTGTAGACCTCAGGCTTTTCCTGACGCCACCACTAAAGCGGCGTTCACCTTGTCCCATCTGGCCGGCACCGCGGCAGAATGGGCCAACCCCTTGTTGGAAAACGACAACCCTGTCCTGTACGACTTTGAGCTACTAGTCACAGAAATGTCCCGTGTGTTCGACACACGTCACAAAGCCCAATCTCGGGACCTCGAGCTGTTAGACCTGACTCAAGGGAAGGGTTCTCTCCTAGAATACATTGCCCGTTTCAACCAGCTAGCCGCTGAAACATCCTGGCCTGAACCAAAAAGGGCAGTTGTCTTCTATAGGGGCTCAATAACACCATGAAAGATGCTATGGCCGTTGTCCCATCCTTGCCCACGACCCACACTGAGTTAATGGACCTCGCATTGCAAATCGACGCAAGACGTTCTGAACGTCGGTTTGAAACAGGAATCCCCATTGCCCCTTCACCTTCCTCTTCCTTTGGTACAGGCATCGAACCCATGCAAATAGGTGGCATTCGCAGTCCCATCACGCAACTAGAAAGGGATCGCAGGAGAACCGACCATGCTTGTTTCTACTGCGGCCTAAATGGCCATTTTGTAAAGTCATGTCCCAGACGCCTTAAGCTCAAGAATCCGGTTTTTCCGAGTGCTCGACCCTAGACCCGGGGACCGGCTCGAGCAGTACTTCCGTTTCCCCGGACAGGAACCCCGCCTTTGGCAGGATCAGGCCAGTGTTGGTACAGGCCACACTTAACCCTACACCCGATACCGCCCACGTCGTCTCGATTTACATCAATTCAGGCGCCACGGGCAACTACATCGACATAACCTTGGCCGGATCATTAAACCTACCTCTGATCACCAAGCAACATCCGGAACCAGTACAAGCGGTGGATGGTACAGCATTGATATCAGGCCCTATTAAGCAACAAACCGCCCCGATCGCCCTCACTATACAAAACACGCATCAGGAAATCATCACCTTCGATCTGATTACGATGCCACAGTTCGGAATCATCCTGGGTCTTCCTTGGTTGCATCAACACAATCCCTTGATTGACTGGAAGTCGGGTCAGGTCCATTTTGAATCTGAGATGTGTCAGAATTTTTGTCTCACCGCACCTGATGACACTGAATCACCTCCACGAGCCCTAGGGGCCATAGCGCAGCTCACACTGCACGAGGATGTCCCTATGGCTCTAGAGCCTCATGTAGTGGGGGCTGTTGCCGTTGGTTTCCCTACAGAATACAGTGATTTCCATGAGGTCTTTGACAAGGGTTCCTCGGAGGTGCTCCCACCACACCGATCCTACGACTGCCCCATTGACCTAGTTCCTGATTCCGCGATTCCCTCAGGCCACATCTACTCCTTATCTCCTTCGGAGGAACAGGCATTAAAGGAGTACATCCATGTAGCCTTGAAGGTCGGTCATATACGTCCCTCCACCTCTCCGGCTGCCAGCCCTATATTCTTTGTCCCTAAAAAAGAGGGCGATCTGCGTCCTTGTGTGGACTACCGCCGACTAAATTCAATCACCATAAAAAATCGATACCCAATACCGTTGATTACCCCATTACTAGACAGGTTAAGTCACGCTACCATCTTCACAAAACTCGATCTCCGCGGGGCCTATAACCTGGTCAGAATCCGCTCCGGAGACGAGTGGAAAACAGCCTTCTGTACTCACTACGGATTATTTGAATATGTGGTCATGCCCTTCGGGCTTTGTAACGCCCCTGCTACCTTCCAACGTTTCATGAACGAAGTGTTTCACGATTTGTTGGACGTATGCGTGGGAGTATACCTTGACGACATCCTGATATACTCGGAGGACATAAAAGAACATATAGGGCACGTCCGCGAGGTACTGTCCCGCCTCCGCCAACACTCGCTCTACGCCAAACCCGAGAAGTGCCAGTTCCACACTGAAAGCGTTGAATTCCTGGGATTCCATATTACCCCTGGGGGTTTAGCCATGAACCAGTCCAAGGTCCGTGCGGTTTTGGACTGGCCGAAACCCAGCAACATCAAGTCCCTGCAATCTTTCCTTGGGTTCTCGAATTTCTACAGATGCTTCATCCAGGACTTTTCGTCTCTGGTAGCTCCCCTTACTGCCCTAACCAGCCCCAAATCGCCTTTTGTCTGGTTGGAAGAACACCAAGCGGCTTTTAACGCCCTGAAGTCTGCATTTGCTACTGCTCCTGTCCTGAAACATCCCGACCCAGAACTCCCGTTCATTGTGGAGGCTGATGCGTCCTCTTTTGCTCTTGGGGCGGTCTTGTCCCAACGATGCCCTCATTCGGGTCAGTTGCATCCGGTGGCGTTTCATTCCCGGAAATTCTCTGCTACGGAGCTGCATTACACCGTCACGGAGAAAGAACTGTTGGCCATCAAGGATGCTTTCTTAGTCTGGCGGCATCACTTGTTGGGGGCAAGGCACGCAGTCACAGTGTTCACCGACCACCGCAACCTCCAGGGTCTGGCCTCGCTAAAGTGCATTAACAGTCGGCAGGTGCGGTGGCATTTATTCTTCGCGGCCTTTGACTTCCAGATCAAACATCGTTCCGGGCTGTCCCATGGGAAGGCGGACGCCTTGTCTCGCTCTCCGGGTGGGGTGTCCTTACCTGTTTTCCCAGAAAACCTACTAAACCAACATGTCATTTGTCTCTGCACCCCTCCTTTGTCTCTGTTAAACTCAATCCGCACATGGGTTTCGCTACATCCTGATCAGGTCACCGAGTGGGATCCGGTGTTTCATGAAGGGTTGCCGTATATCCAAAACAGATTGTGGTTACCTACGACCGACGCTCGCAATCTCGCCCTGGAATGGTCCCACGATAGCGCCATCAATGGCCATCCCGGACAAAAACGCACGTTGGACATTCTCAGACGTTGGTGTTGGTGGCCCTCCATGAAACACGACGTAGAAGGGTATGTTAACACCTGTGCTATATGCGCCCAGTGTAAGCACCGCAGAGGGAGTCCGGTGGGGCTCCTGCTTCCGTTACCTGTACCCCCCAGACCCTGGCACACGGTATCCGTGGATTTTGTAACAGACCTACCCCGGACCAAGGGATTCGACACCATATGGGTGGTGGTCGACTCGTTTTCCAAAATGGCTCGCTTCATACCTTGTTCTGGTATCCCTTCTGCCCCAGCTTTGGCCGATCTCTTCTTTAAATCGGTCTTTTGTCTCTTTGGGTTACCCACGATTATTGTCTCGGATAGAGGGCCCCAATTCACTTCTCGGTTCTGGCATGCTCTCACGGCTCTCCTGGGTATCGATTCCCGCTTTTCCTCCGCTTACCACCCGGAGACGGACGGCCAGACTGAGAGGGTGAACCAGGCCATGGAACAGTATTTGCGTTGTCTGATTTTGCAACACCAGCAATCCTGGCTGGGCTTGCTACATCTCGCTGAGTTTTCATACAACAACTCCACACATTCCTCCACTGGCTCTTCTCCCTTTTATGTTTTGTATCGTCAACACCCCCGCACCTTACCCATCCCGGACCTGGCACCCTCTGACAACCCGGCTGCTGTCGCCCGTGCCCGCGACTTGGCGGCCGTTCAGGCCCAAACACTTACTCATCTTCAGGAGGCCCGGGAATCGATGAAGGCTGCAGCGGACCGAAGGAGGGCAGAGGCACCTTCCTATGTCGTGGGGGACAGGGTTTGGCTCTCTTCTCTTCACCTTAGGCTTCCTGGTTGTCGCAAGCTACTTCCCCGTTTTGTGGGCCCATATAGGATTTCTGCTGTGATGAACCCTGTAGCCTATCGCCTCTCAGTCCCTGCCTCCTGGCGCATTCACCCCGTCTTCCACACCTCTTTGTTGAAACCTTGTCCGGCCCCTACTCGTCTCCGGCCTACGCCTGGCCCTATTGCAGTGGGTGACTCAGTGGAGTATGAGGTTTCTGCTATATTGGGTTCTCGTGTGATTAGGGGTGGGCACCAGTATCTCGTGGACTGGGTGGGTTTTGGCCCCGAGGAGCGTTGTTGGGTCCCTGCAGGGGATGTCCATGCCCTGAGACTTGTTTCGCATTTCCACCGGGATCACCCTTCCTGCCCACGTGGTCGTGGGCCATTGAGGGGGGGCTATGTCATGCACAACAAACCAGTCTCGCCACAATGCACCTCTTTGAGTGATACCCCAGCACACACTGTTACTTTCCCC
Source organism: Ambystoma mexicanum (assembly GCF_040938575.1). Lineage (NCBI taxonomy): Eukaryota > Metazoa > Chordata > Amphibia > Caudata > Ambystomatidae > Ambystoma > Ambystoma mexicanum. The sequence continues at coordinate 1,151,087,293 of NC_090933.1, read as the reverse complement.
GGGTTACCGTCCACCTCCCGAGACATTTCCTCACATAGGGTGCGAGGGAGTCGCCATCACCAGCGAGTGCGGGCCGTGCGTAGAGGCTGGCCCGGTTTGTTGCCTCGTTTCCATTGGCAACTTCCATGGAGACTGCGTTCGGGCTGGAACACCCGATCGCGGTTACTTCCTGGTTCCGCGACGACTTCCCGATCACGTGTCCAGAGTTCCGCTCACGTGATCGGGAGCCGACGCACATAAAAGCCGGGAAGTTTGAGTTTCTCACCGCTTCACAGCTCTTTCACGACTCTGTTCGGCGCTTGCAGAAATCACGTTACTTTGTTACTTCGGATTTGGACTTTGGCTTATGAATCACGGACTGGCCTGCTTACTCCTCGATCTTGTCGCTCGGAACTGCACGGATATTGGTACTCTGGACACTTTGCTTTGCTTAACGGATTGTTTACGGATTGCCCCATCTTGACTCTACGACCTTCGACCATTGGCTCTACGTGTTTAGTTTCAAGTGCCCTTCAAGTTACAGCAGGGCTACAGGTACAGCCGGTACCTACCATCTGGGACACGGCTGTCCGGATCTACGGCACTCCCTCGCACCAGACCCAAGTTACCCCAGTATCATCCCTGCTGGGTTTAGGTAAGAGATTATTGCACACTTCTTCATACCAAAGTACTGTGTTTGCCTGTGCTAATCTTAAACTTCCTTTTAACAGCCTCTGGGGTCCTTGGCGTCATCAGATCCGGCGAACCATCAAACCACCTGTGGCCTCAAAGCTCGCACAGGGAGTTTATTTACTCTTCCCTGTGGGTGATTTGTGGACAGAGGCCCATTACTCTTCACTATGCGGCAAGTCACGACACCCATGGGCATTCAGGTCAGCTCAATTACTACCTTATGCAGTTGAAATTCAGATCAAAGAGGAAGAGGAAGTCACCATCCCAGAAAGGACCCGACAATTCTCCCTGGAAGTGAAAGTTAAAAGAGGACAAAAATTGCAAACCCCTGATGCTTATATTCATCTAAATGCTTCTCTCCAACAGCAAGGGTTGGGGGTAAACCCAACTCCATTAGTCAACATAGAACATGACACCATTCTAATAGAGGTGGATAACAGCGACTTAAAGAGTATTACTCTAGCCGCAGGCACCATTATTGGAATGGCGGTTGATGACCGACATTTTTCCATCGATTTAGGAAATGAACTGTTAGGACCAATCCCCAAGGACCGTTTTGACAGTGACAGTGATGACAATACAACACCAGACAGGATTTTTACCCGGCATGGGGGGAACTTCCTGGTGTACACTTCCTGCCCTTATGGTAAGGAAGATGTGACTTGTGACTTCAGGAGGGATGAGGTGATTTTCCAGGTCCATGAGGGCTGCCTTTCCCACCTGAAGCCTCCAGTCCAAATCAGCACTCTGACCAGGGACTTCTCCACCCAGCTGGAGGGGGCCGCTGAAATAGCCAAACCAGAAGTCTTTCCAGGCTTCAGGCAGATGGTGGAAGAGAGAGTCAACCTAGCTGATGCCTGTGTGACTCTGGAACAAAAGCAAAAGTTGAAACAAGTTTTCTTGGATTTCCAAGATCTCTTTGCGGTAGACTCATATGACTGTGGTCGCACCGACATCCACACAACAACAATCCCCACGGACCCTGGCATGACTCCAGTGTTTGTGAAGCAATATCGTTTGCCTCTCGCATCCATGGAGTCCCTTACTGAAATAATTAAGAACCTTGAGTCCCGGGGAATAATTTGTCCAATACACAGCACCTTCAATAATCCGGTGCTGGGAATACTGAAGCCAAACGGCCAGTGGAGACTCTGCGCCGACCTCAGGGAGCTCAACAAACGGGTCCATACTTCCCAATGGCCTCTGCCCTACATTGACCAAGGGCTGGCCTAGGTCCAGGGGTCACAGCTATTCACTGCAATAGACCTGACCAATGGATACTGGACTGTGCCTGTCAGTAGGGAGGACCAATACAAGCTGGCTTTTACCTTTGGGGGCCAGCAGTACACATGGACCCGGACTCCCTTCGGATACCTCAACTCCGGCAATGAATTCAACATTTTCCTACACAAGGCCATGCCCGACCTGGGTGCGAGGGGTAACCTGGCTTATGTAGATGATGTTCTCATCAAAAGTTCATCTGTGGAGGAACACATAGCGGAGATCCGTTATGTTCTGACACAGTTGAGGGCCGCCGGAGCAAAACTTTCCTTTCAAAAAGCACAATGGTGTAGAACCCGTGTTAATTTCTTGGGGCATGAGATTACTCCTCAGGGTCTCTGTCCCCAGGAAAAGAAGGTGGAAGCACTCCAGAAACTGAAAGACCCCACAACTCTGCGGGAACAACTCAAAAGAAGCCTCTCACAAGCGCCCTGCCTAGCTTACCCTGTCAGAAACAAGGAGTTCTTCCTGGAGACAGGGTTCTCTAATACGTGCTTGACGGCAGTATTATACCAAAAGCATGACAAGGTCAATAAAGTAATCTCCTATACGAGCAAAACTTTATCCTCTGTGGAGGAAAAATTCAACAATTGTGAGAAGGCACTCCTGGCAACGGTGTGGGCATTGAAGAATTACCGCCCGTTTATCCAGGGGGAACACATCATCGTGGAGTCTCCACACCAGCCTCTTCAATATCTCCAAAGTGACAGAATCCGGGCCGGGAATGTGAGTAATTCCCGAATTACTTCCTGGATTCTGTCAATGCAATGCTTTCCTGTGGAGGTCAGATATGGCCAAAACAAGAAGAGTCCCCTCGCGCAAGGTCTGGCTGACTTGCATGATTGTGCCAGAGAAAACTGTCTCGAGGACGAAAGTCTAAAAATCAAGGACAACACGGAGGCATACCTTAATTCCCCACACAAAGTCTTTGAAGAGGACAAGTGTGAGGGAATTCCCACTGTCTATGTGAATGGATGTTCTTACCATGTTGACAACGATGGGGAGAAAGAACTGGTGGCTGGCGTAGGGAATGCATGGGTGAAGGAGTTTCCAGAACCCTCCGCTGGATACAAAATTGGTCCCCGAAGTAGTCAGGTGGCAGAATTGATGGCTGTGCAACAAGCCATCCTCACTGCTGTCCAACATCAACTCCACGAACTGGTCATAATCACAGATTCTGATTATGTACGGAACGGGTTCGTGGAGCACCTGGTTAATTGGAAAACCAGAGGCATGTTATGTGCTAATAGCAAACCCCTGAAACATGGGAAGTTAATCCAAAACATTGATGATCTGGTCACCTCGAAGGGTATGACCATCTACTGGAAAAAGATCAAGGGTAATTCCAAAGTAGAGGGACCAGACAAAACTGGAAATGACTTAGCTGATCAGCTGGCCAAAACCGGGGCCATCCAAGGGGTTCTAATCGAAATAGAGTCCCTGTTGGGGGAAATCCAGGTCACTGCTATCACTAGGTCCCAGACAAATGCTCACAATGATCTTTCAACTGCCCAATGGAGCAAGGAGACCCCTGATGCTGATTTGATTACAGCTCAGAAGGGGGATCCAATTATTGGTAAGTTTTACCAACACCTTGAGGACCCTGAGAACTTTCCCCTGACGGATTCCGATTACATTGGGAAAGAGGACCTAAGAGTGTTGATGAAATGTCCAAAAATGTTCCGGATCCAAGACGGTTTGTTGGTGAGGAAATCCAAAGCTGGCCACGATCAGTGGGTGGTTCCTACCTCATTCCGAAGCCTGATGCTAAGTCACGCCCATGATGCGGCCACCGCCGGTCATAGGGGGTTTCACACAACATTGGAAATCTTAAGAGAGGTTGCATACTGGCCACACATGGGGCAGGACCTCAACCAATATTTGAAGGGTTGTCTTGTGTGTGCACAATTTCAGCCAACATCCCTCACACACCGGACGCCTCTCCAAAAGAGGGGAATGACACTCCCATGGTCAGATTTACAAATCGACTTTGTAGGCCCCGTGATTCGCTCCGCTAGGGGGAATAAGTACATGTTGACTGTGACATGCTTGTTTACCAAGTGGGTGGAATGTCTCCCAGCCCCAAACTGCAAGGCAGAAACGGCAGCTGCCTTGATGATTAACCACATCTTTTCCCGTTTTGGTCTACCTCAAAGGATTGAGTCAGACAGAGGTAGCCACTTCACCAGTGAAGTAATGACAAAGATGTGAGAGATACTGGGGGTCAAGAGAAAGCTACACATTGCTTACAGGCCAGCTTCTTCTGGAGCAGTGGAACGCTACAACCGGACAATTGTGAGCATCTTAAAAAAGTTTGTGGCAGATTCTGGGCCAAGTTGGGATATCCAATTACCTCTGATCCTAATGGCCATCAGATCTACCCCTTCATCTGCAACCAAAATGTCACCATTTGAGTTGATGACTGGGCGCAAGATGGTGCTTCCTCAGTATTTGCTCTACAGGACCCAAGAGCAGACACTAATAAATGCCTCCACAACTCACGAGTATGTGGAGAATTTAAGGAAACACCTTCAACATGCTTTTGCTTATGCTCAGCGGAATCTAGAAAGATCAGCACTATGACCTGAACACTTCCAGGAAGGAATATCAGGTGGGGGACCGGGTCTATTTATACAAACTCCAAAGAAACCAGGCGAAACAGCGAAAATTTTTGCCTACATGGAAGGGATCCTATGAGATTATAGACAAGATCTCCCCTGTGGCCTACAAGATCCGCATCCCCAAAGGCGTTTTGGCAGAGGGGGAAGACAAGTGGGTCCACATAAACCAGTTGAAGTGTTGCCATCCCAGGCACACTTTGCAGCAACTGGAGGAGTCCTCTGCAATCCCAGAGGGTACCGCTCCAGAGTAATTCAATTCCAACCCTAAAAGATCCTACATATAGCCTATCAAATTCTGTGTTTCTCAAGTTTATGTGTTCCTGTCACTTCATTTAAAAAAATGAAATGTGCATGTTCATATCTGTTGAGTTCTAAAATATATATGCCACCCCACTATATCAATGGTGGGGGAGAAATGTCCATGAATAGGTATTGCCGCTTTTCCTTTGTCGTCCTAGGAGAAAGAAAACCTGGAGACTGGCCTAGGAGGACGATCCGGGGACCGGGAGCCGAGACCCAAGGGGCCCGGGGTACCGCCCAATATTCCCATCAGGACCGGCAAGGAGAACCGACCGATCAATACCGGATGGAGGAAAAGACTCAAATTCAAAGTGCAGTCGCGTGGGGGGGCCTTGTTGGGTGTCCTGACCCACGTTTGAGCTATCATGCTGCAATATATGGTGCTGTGGGCTTAGAAAATCCAAGATGGCCAAAAAGCCCACATGTGCACCAAAATCCAGGAGAACCACACAGTTTGTGCACACCAAAATGGTTGCCTAACTTGCCACCCACCAGTGCGAGCAGGATGGGCCGGGGTGCCATGAGTGAAATGTGTGCCAAAGGAAAAACCGCACTTTAAAATCACCTTTTGTTTCTCTGAATGCCAGCTCAAAAAGCCTATTTTCAAACATTGCAACACATCCAAAAATCTCACTGAACACCAGCGGACATCTGGCAGAATGAAGTATGTATGCATACTAAATCTGGGAAGATGAAGAGCCCAAAACAATGTTCATAACAAAACTGGCTGAGCTATGCATGTCAGCCGCCTAACTGAAACTGGATTAAAACCACCAAAATCGAGATGTTTGAATTAACTGAGTGACCTACTTTTGAGTGTCACATAGTTTGTAACTGTTAAAATGTCATAGTTTTGAACTTAGAATCAGCATTCTAGCTGTATGTGTAAACATTGTTAGTTCTATTTGAATGCAGAAAACTGGGTAACTAAAAGTGACATTAACTGGGGCCTGGCTTAAGGAACTGGATTCTGCCTGACAACTTCCCCCCAATTGGAGTGAAACTGGATCCACAGCAGTTCTCAGGCCTGGCTGCATTCTGAGGGGAGGTTACCCCTCTCTGATTGAATTACCAAGGGACTGCTAGAGACTAAACAAAGGACCCAGGCAGAGGGTTTATTGGGGAGAGGTCATAAATGGCTTCCTCTTGAACAATGGGCCTTCCCGGGCCCAGGCAGATGGTTTATTGGGGGGACCGTAAAACAGCTTCCTCTTGGCAGAAGCTGGGAGGGGCAGGGTCTCTGAGCTTGGCAGAAACTGGATAAACTGGTTTCTACACCATGTGACCTGAAAAGACACACCCCTGTTGGCCCGAATATGATTCTAAGAAAGATGTATAACTCACAGTGCGGACTTGTCAAAATTATTTAAACGATACCATCATTCTTGTGATTTTTCTGTGCACGTTTTAAGACGCGTTGGGAATTTGTGTGATGTTCTGGGGCAAAACCCTGCTATTTATTGACAGCACAGACTTTGTGTTTAAGCTAGAGACATGGGAATTTACTGGAGTATGTATGGACAGGCCGTGTATATGTGTATAATTTTTAATGAAAAAACAATTTTGCAAAACCAGTTAAAAACGCAAAATGTTGCCAGTTCTGAATGCGAGCTCTTAGAAACATCAGAGTTTGAACAGAGTATACCTCATGTGATCCGTGATGGGTGCATGTAATTTCAAACCACTGTGTATCTATGAAATATGTCTTTAGGTCAAATATAGATTTGTGTGTAATTTGACAGGGGAGTGTCCTTTCTGCAAGCCATTAAATGACATCATTCTGACACACAATCTTGTTCTCTAGTGAGAACGCAAAGAATTCTCCAACCTATCAGAACTCTGAAGGGGTTGGGCCTAGAAAGCTAGCCTTTCCACCCACTTTCAAAACACATAAAAAGAGACTGCTGGGACAGGTAGAGACATTCTATTCCATTTGCTGCGGAGCATGCTGACCGACGACTTCACATCCAGAGATCCTACACTTAGACTTCCAAGCTAAACAGAGACTACAGAACTTTGAACCAAGAAGGCCCACTGCAAGCAAAAGTATTTGTCAGCAGGCCCAAAAATCATTTGCAGACTATCAACAGCCGGGCGAGCTGTTTGAATTCCCTGCCTAGAACATTGCTGTGTCCGGAGAAAGCGGGACTAGGAGCCGTGCAGACCACCGCTAGACCAGACCAGCCAAAATCTCTTGTGAGTACTCAGCAAAACTCAGAACCTATCCCTTAGTTTAATATAATATAATTCAATCTATTTAACCTAAGTAGAACTGTCACCTGTCATTTTCTAGCTGCAAGCTGTAACCTGTCGCTTTGAACTTTTAAAATTTCAAATCCGAAAAACTACCTTTATTTAATCGTCCGTATCTGTGGAACCGTTTGGGCTAGGAACTTGGTTTAACTTTCCTCTGAAAGCTTAGAGTCCCAGCTTTTTAACAAGCTTAGAACCGACTTGCTAGCTCCCTATACTTTTGCCGTAATCACGATTCACGCACTTGTGAATTTTACCGCGATTTGCGATTTGGTTAAAAATCCAGCCACGTGTAACCATCAGCCGTCATCTCTTTCCTTGCTAAAAATTTGTTTGCCTCTTAATCACCATCTCTGTATCATTGCTAAAGTGAGCCTGAACTCATATTAGCTAGATACCACTCACCCTGAACCTCCTGAAGGGAATTAAAAGTATTTTCAGCATATTTCTCGCTGCATTGTCACCATATTCAAAGCATTTTGCCTGTGTTTCAAAACTCCTATTGTTGTATAAGCTTGCTGGGGTGAACTGAATTACATTTGATTGCATTTCTAAGAAGTATGTGCTCTCCACTTCATTTCCTTACATTGCATAAGGGGGGGGAGTGGATTGCCAGAGAAAAGTGATTACATTGTTTTGTTGAAATCATATTGAGTATTTTCTGTATTGCATTTTCATTCAACATTGCATCCATCTGAAACTAGATAAAGCATTCTCTACCACCTTATTCTTCTGTTCCTATTCCCAAGCGTGCTACTTCATCCTTTATACTACTCCTGGGTAATCAAATCAGTTTATTAGTAGAACATTACCCATTGTTGTTAACTGCTCATGTTCTGAAGTGTGATATTAATTATTAATTTATTATAAAGTGTGATATATATATATATATATATTGTTTACATTCTCAAATACACCGTTTAAACTTGCAAAACAGAACTACTTCTTGGCTCAGTGGGGTCAGGGGGGGTTCCAAGAGAGGGGTGTTATATAGGGGTAGTCATCCAGAACTCATGAACTGGACATAAAGATATATCAATAAGGGTTTCCATTCAGTATCCCAGACTAGGCATTGACTTAGCTGTAGTGCTGGATTGAATCCTCTTACATCTCGAAGCTCATTAACTTCTCTTTCAAATCCAATACAGTGCCTGCCAACCTAAAAGAATCCTGGGTCCTCCCCCTTCTTAAAAAACAAATTGTTGATCCATCCATCCCAACTAATTATAGGCCTATCACCACTGTACCTTAACTACTAAAAATCATCGATAGAGTAGCCTATCTCCAAATTCAAGATTACTTAGAAGCTAACCATCTACTAGGCTCGCGCCAATCGGGCTTCTGCCCTCTCCATGGCACTGAAACAGCCTTGATAGATCTTAAAACTAAAATTGAGGAATTCAAGGATAGTGGGAAAACAGCATTGCTACTCCTACTCGACTTGTCAGCAGCTTTTGATTTGGTGGATCATGCAGTTGTATGCAACCACCTCAAGCTCGCTGCCAATTCCACAGGGGAAGCTATAGCATGGGTCCAATCCTTCCTAGCCAACCAGACCATGAGAGTCTTTTCCACCTCTACCTGTGCCGATCCCATCCAAATTACATGTGGAGTCCCACAGGGCTCCTGTGTCTCACCCACTATGTACAACATTTTCACCAAAGCATTGTTCGACAAGTTGGACAGACTGGGTGACACCTACACAAATTATGCAGATGACACCCAGATCCTCATACCCTTTTCGGGCAACTATGAAGTTGACCTGGCTTTGGTGAATAAAATATACATCCTCATTCAGGCATGGATGGCCACCCATGGCCTCTGCCTGAACGACAATAAAACTGAAATCCTGCTCCTCGGATCAGACCATAACCTAACTAAACTCACCCCGGACTATGCCTCATTTAACATTGACAATAATACTATTAAGGTTATGTGAGAGGTTAAAACTCTAGGTTTTTACCTCGACTCAGCTCTCACCCTTAAAAAGCAAGTGAACTCCCTCGCCTCTACAACCACCTACACGTGTAAACTCATCCGTGCTGCCAGACCTTTCGTGTCCTGTACCAGCTGCCTTACCTTGGCCAATGCCCTTGTCATGTCCAGACTGGACTATTGCAACGCCTTATACTCAGGCGCAAATAAGTCGGTCATTGACAAACTCCAGAGATTACAAAATAATGCCCTAAGAGCAGCTTTGAATATCCCACGTAGAGAGCATATCTCCAAACACCGGACTGAGGCCCACTGGCTACAGATAAAGGACAGAATCCTCCTTAAAACTATTTCTCTCACATCCAAATGCCTCAACAATCAAGCACCCCCCTACCTAGCTGAAAGAATCAACTGGCGACCCTCTAACCGACTGACGAGATTTGCCAACACCTTCTTACTTGAAGTCCCGAGATTCAAACTTACCACGGCAGGTGGATCTAGCTTCCCTGTTAGAGCTGCACAATCATGGAACATACTCCCACCTGACCTCAGACGCCCATTACCCTACACACTAGATTTAGATGTAACACTCTGAAATGGCTGCACAACAATGATATGTAACGATATTCACCATTATCTAGCTGATCATGTTATACATATGTTAAGACGGTATTCTTCTACGCTTACCCATCTTGATCCTATATGTACTGTATCACTTGTATCATTTGTTGTAAGTTACCACTGTTTTGTAATAGCCTGTGTCAGGCTCTGTAACTAAGTTTCGAGTCTACTTGTATTGCTGCGCCCAGCTGCCCAAGGGCTTGGAGCGCATTATCAAATAAACAAACAAACAAACAAACAAACAACCAACGGAAATAATTGATTATTTGCTGACTTCTGCCCTCAGTGGAACAAAAGAGCACCTATCCTTCCAGCTGGTCCACACCAACTCAGGAAATACACACTGCAACTGTACCTTTACAGCTCCCTGCTGGAGGATACCCATGTAGTGTGGTCCACATGCCTGAGTGCTGCAGCTCCGGACCCGCAGTCCCGCAGCTCCTTTGATAGTGCTAATAAATAATTATATGTCTTATTTTCACTTTTAGTAGGTCGCCTAACAAAAAGACCGTTTTTTTTGGGCCGATTTTAGGCAGCATACAAAAGCAAAAAGGCTATTTTGCTTCCCCCCACCCAACCACCCCTACACCCCGACCCTCGTTTGCCGTATTTATTTGAAAATTGAGGGGTTTTACCCCCCTCCCTGAGCACCTGCCAATCCCTCTCCACCCAAGACTATCCCAAAACAAAACACACACAGACACATATGCACTTACCTGTTCTACCACAACTCTGCTGTCTCCTGTCAGACCCTACGCGCAGACGTGTGCGGCAGGAGCGTGACAGTTTGATTTAGAAAGACTGCTCTATGGGAGCACAGAGTGGTATCTTTAAATCTGTCTTTGATATAAAAAAATGTAAACGATTATTTCACTTAGGACCTAATAAAAAGCTTTAGTGCTGGGGAACAAGAAGACACAGACGGCGTCCCTGTATTGCCACCTGATAGCTCTGCATAACTCAATTTGTACCTGTCAACCTGTCAGGTGCTTGCACATCCTCTTCACCAGTGAAGTGGTCTCGGACACAAATTAGAAGAAAATAAACGTGCCGTTTTGCCCCAATGACCCAATTGTGAGACCTTCTAACTGACAACCAGGAGAATCGTCACGGTTTCTACAACACAGGGAGGAACATGGAATATAGAAAATTGCAGAATTCCACAACATACTATACATGTTATTGATCTAAATATCAACTACACTGAACATAACTATTACAGATTTTCTACACCTGTCAATATTCAAACTAGGAAATCACACGCCTGTAGAGATAAGTAGAGTAACAAAGGGGCCTTTCTAACTGTTGAAGGTCACTTATCTCTCTGCTCTCTGAGAATAGTAAAACTAATTCTCAGATATTATCCAGAGCTTTCTTAAGAGAGATCACTTGTTGTTTCCTATAATCTGTGAATGCATCTATCCCTCCCTAAATACCTCCCCTCTCGAGCCCTTTGCTCCTCTACTTGTAACTCCCTTAGGGTCAGTCGTTTTTCAAAGAAACGAGCTGGGGGTAGATCTCTGTCTTTGGCTGGGGCTTCCCTTTGTAACAGCCTCCCTGCCACCTTGAAACATGAGGAGAACCATCTCCGGTTCCGGAAGCACCTCAATACCTTCCTCTTCGTGTCTGCCTTTGCCCCGCTTCTCCCCAGCGGATCTGTTTTCTCTCTTGGCACCGTGCACCTGGCCACCCTCTGTCCTTCGTGCCTGCATACCTGCTCACCCTGCCACATTCCTGCACTGCCTCCAGCCCACCGCTTGCACTGTGGTCTGTATCTGTACCCATACAGTCACCCACCCACTTCTCTTCTGCACATATCAGGTATACCCTATCTGCTTAATGTAGCACTTGCCAAAGGCTGACTGCACTTCATCCTTTATGTATTTATTTATTTACTTGTACATATTTACTCTGTTCTCTCCGCTCTTCTCTCTTAGCGCTCTGAAAACACTAGTGTACGAGAGCAATATAAATAAAATATCATATCATATCAATATCAATTCTGCAATATTTCTTTATGCATATCACACACTGTTATCTCACTCAGTTCTCCATCCCAAGCATTCTTTGACAAATCTTTTGGAACTGTTCAAGGGAAGTCCCCATTGCATATTTCTGCCTATGCTGATTTTAGTTTTAGCGACAGAAAGCAGTACATCTGATTCGTATTTAATGAGTCTCAAAGTCCACCACCATGTATGTACACACTGCTTTTGCTTTTCTAATGCACTCAGCTTATAAAATCGGTTTTACAATTAAGCTCTACCACTGAAGATGAATGTTGTGGAATTGTAAAAACACACAGAAAGAGAACGTCAACAGATATTTGCGATGCTGGGGAATCACATGATATTTTTGCATATCCTAATCTCCTGTGCAAATGTATTTCAATAACAATTAACAATGTTCTAAAATGTGCCTGCCAGTAGTGGTTCATGCATATGTATGGCTAATTTATTTGCTCTATTAAGAGGCAAATAGGTCTGTTCTTTATGTCTTGAACAGAGGCTAATACATTTCACTAGACAAAGCTGTTGGCTTCTGCTTCATAATGAGGCCCCGCAGATTATGGCCATAATTATCAATAACATTGCTGCAGTGTTTTTGTCTTGTTCGCGCCATTATTTGCAATGCATTGCCTCTTTCAAGACACTGTGTTGTGTTTGTAGCTTTATGTTTGAATGAAATACTCCATGCTGCCTGTAATTAGAAAAGATAACTGTACAAAAAAGCATGCGCCGCTTTTTCGAAGTAAATCAGTAAAAAAAAGCTTTTAATACAATTCGCAGAATGAGATTCAGAAGTCGAAAGGAAAGCACAAGCCTTGCCAGTTGTTTCGTAGAGTTGAATGCGTCGTATACATATTATCATGGAATTGACCACGTAATTATAAAATAGCTCAGTGTGTTAATTATGCTGAAAGGATATTTTTAATATCATTATTACTATTATTCTCCTACTTATTATTAGCTTCAGTAACAGTCGTAAAATAAAGATAACATTACATAGTCAATCAATGGGCTTTATTGGCGCTGTGTGCTGTTAGAATAGTTGACTATGCTTTTCCCACGGCCATTTTGGGTGGCATACTGTACACCAGCCTCATGCCTACACCTGGTTCACACGGGATACGCCTGAAAGTGATGGAGAGTGATACACAGATAACGCAGCCCTCGTTCAGATGGCAGTAAGCCAACGCTAATCCAACACACATACCCATAGTTCACTCATAGAGCACCCAGCCAATGGGGTTATGCAGAGGTGGACTGGGAACAAAAGTGGCCCTGGAAATCATTTTCAAACTGGCCCCATCTTACACTGTGCCCAGCTCCTCTAAGTAGGGTGTATTTGTCCCTCTAGAGCATTTGGGTAAAATGGGTCGAAATGTTGTATTTCAAAAAACATGTTTCCCTATATAAGGATTAAAAAGTAGTTAAGCACATCCCAATGCAGACATGGAACACACTGGAAGCTTTATATAAATGTATTCACTTCAAAAGGATATGGGGAGTGAGTAGGGATGGAAGGAAAGGTTTGCGGTGTATGGGATTGAAACTAAAAATAGTATAAATCTTGGGTACCCACACAAAAGAGACCCATTGGGTAAATGAGAACCAGGAAATCTCCATAGTTCCCTGAAGGCCGGGCCAGGGCTGATGTTATGCCATGTTTATAGAGAACACACGTATGCTCAAGGAGGCGCACCGTGGCGTGTAGATGAGCTGTGTGATCATGACCAGCATGAAGGAACGCAGGTGTTGGCGGGAGGCTCTCAAGGTGTGAGATGGAGGATAAGGACACGATCTGCAACAGAAGACCTGTGGAGCATGATGGTGAAGAGACTTCCGGATCAGATTCCTGAGAGTTATGACATGGTTCTAAACCCTGCTCCTGGACCAGTTGCTCATCATTCCTAGGATGCACTTGAGCACATCTTTCTTAATCACATTTGCATGTGAGCATCTTAAAGAAGCCACACACTTCTCCAGATGTGTCCCACTGTAAAGGTTTGTTAATAAGGTTAAGTTAGCAAGTGACAATCTAATATGGTCACTACCATCTCCGCGCTTTATCCAGTGTTAATCTTTTTTTTAACAGGCCCATGGACCTGAAGACAGTCCTTATGGCTAGAGAGAGCCAATAGCTCAAGGCCAGAGTGATATGCCCAAAATGATTGTCAGGCAGTGAGTGTGCACGGCTAATATTAATAGTAACTTAGGTAACAAGTTTAGTTCAACTAAATTCTCTGCGTGGGGTGCATACCCAACAGGAGGTGCCTCTGTGTAAAGCACACACAATTCAAGCAAGAGGAAAGACCTTGGCTATGAAACCAGCGGTGTGGGCTGCACTTCCAAAAACCACGTGGCGGTTTATAATGTTCTTTGAAATTAAGGAAAAGGAGTTCAAGTAAAAATACTCTTCAATTCGATTCATTCGTAGGTATTTTTCTTCTTAGTTAATAGTATTTTCATCAATTTAGAGGCAGATGCATCTTAGGACCTATGCATTTAGGACTGAAAAGTCCTTTGTCAGGGCCAGTACCATTTTTACATTAGGTCAAATAATTGGCATTCATTATGCAACACCAACTAACTATGTTTAGCATGTTCCACATTAAGCAAACATATGAATTCAACATATAATACATATAACAGTGGTGCATCACAATCAATTATATAAAGCACAAACATGTTCAAGATGTTGTTATTGTACATCACACAGTTCGATCACAGTAAAGACAAGATGAATACATACGGTAGAAAGGCGATGTATGGGAAGGAAACAAGAACATTTCACAGATATGTGTAACCTCAAATGAGATATGGTGGTACTGTATATTGTCAAGTCATACAACTGAAAAGGTGTACTGACCTGCTGGTATATACTAAGTACAAACGTGTCTGGAAAAACAAATAGACAAAAGAAGTCTAGTACCTCAAAACCTCCAGAATGGCATGTCATAATTGCTTGTGTAACCCCATGCAAAGCCCTAGAGTGTTCTTGATATCTTACAATAATGTAAGAATGCGTTCTGTTAATAGTAGTCACCTATGGCTTGCGGTGTGTAAACACGTTCCATATAAGTTACCATGGCAGTCGATACTGCGGTGTAAGAGAATATAGATTACTAAACGCAAACCAATAGTTGTGTAGTATTTAGTCTATACTTGTATAGAGCACTTACCAAAGCTCGACAGCATGTCGAATAATGCAAGCCACAGAACGCATTGCGGCGAACAGTGGATAGATAAGACAACAATGAGTTGTCATGGAAACAAGTACCCCAAAAGCAAATGGGCATCGTGAAGTGGCTCGGACGCTATTGAAATCGCCAAAAGTCATGTAACATTATGTGAAAAATAACACTAAATAATACTAAATAGACATTCATAATCCAACGTTGTATTGTGGAAAGGATCAACCTGAAAAAGGACCACTACGAAAACAGAATTATAAAAATAAAGTATGTAAAGAGTGCGTGTGTACGAAATACACACAGCTTCACAAAATCAGATGAAGCTGTAGTCATCCACTAAAGCAACTGGAATGTGATGAACAAAATAATAAAATACTTTGTGGCGAATCGGTAAGTGACGAGTAGTGTCAGCTGTGGTGATGAGAAAACTCCATACACGTAGCATGTGCAAAGCAGCAAGGTTTTCAAGGGAAAGGTTTGCTCATATGAACGGACGAATGATAGTGAGTGGAACGATAGGTATAGAACCTGTGCTAGAGGTCGCTAGCCAGTGCTGTTAAAACAAAATGCATGGTCATGAGAGTGCAGAGTTACAAATGACTAACTGGAGCTAAGATGAACTTCCGAAGCTATTAAGGTGATTAACATGGAGTGCATTGTAGAGATAATATACAAAAAACAGACATCTGTATAGAGACTGACAAGATGGTAATATGCACACAAACATCAAAGTCATGTTAGTGATCTACAATCCTGCTTTTCAAAATCATACTTATTATTCAACTGTCAGATGCTGTGATATGATTATGCAAAAAGGCATGAAAAAGCAGTATCTTTTAACTCTATAGTGTGATCAAAAACACCGAGGTTAAGCTGGGTGATCAATGTGCATTGAAAAATAAGTACTGATCATACTTATTGTTCAACTGTCAGATACTGTAATATGACTATGCAATGGGCTTGAAAACATATTCTCTTTTAACTCTGTAGTATGATAAAAGGCACTGGCGTTAAGCTGTGTGATCTATATGTGATAAGAACTGCATATTATCCATAAATGTGTGTGTAATACATATCTTTGTGATTGTCAGTGTCATTCTGGTGTAGGTCAGATAGTAGTTCATGTCAATTATAAAATGCAATTCAAGTCTAATTCCTCATTCATCCCTCCTAGGGCAAAGGCATCTAGTTTATCAATCCAAAACGCCTCACATTGGGCTCTTCTTTTCTTAACATCTATATAGTGACCTTTCGTCTGTATAATTTCTAGTACTTGAAACCTCAGTTGTGACACAGAGAGTCCTTTTTCAATTAAATGTCTAGCCCCAGCTGATGATTGCTTATTATTCCTAATGCAGGATTTATGTTCATTCATTCAAAGTCTCACTTTTCTGGATATTTCACCTACATACTAAATCCCACACAGGTATTTAATACTGTAAATAATGTTCTCTGTGGAGCACGTAGCATAGAACTTCAATTGACTTTTCTCACCTATTCTTGGATGGGAAACTGTGGATCCTTTAATAATATTATTATAGTTAAGGCAGGGATAAGTTCCTGGGTGTTTGTCAGGCCTTTTCAATGCTGATCTGCCTTGGGTGGCTACTAGCAAGTTCCAAAGGTTGTTGCTCTTCTGATAAGCAAACACTGGTTGAATAAAAAGATTGTTTGTTCTCTCATCGCGAGTAAGGATATTCAATTGGTTAGTTATGCTTTGCTTGATTTGTCTGCTTTGTATTGAATACTTGGTTATGAATACTTAGGGCCTCATCACAAGTTGGGCTGTATTCCCGGCTGTAATATCGGCGACTGTAATAGCCCTAGCACCAACCGGTCCGGAGGTATTACCACCGGATCATGGGTTGGGCCTTAACGGTAAATCCCCATTCCTGATTGGGTCCATTGGATCCAATGGGGAATTTTCAGTGCTAATACTGCGGGCTAATACAGCCGGCTGTAATACAGCCGAAAACAGGGATCTTCACCTCCAGAAAAAAGCTGGAGGTAAAACAGCCGATTTAGCGCCCAACTCGTGATGGGGCCAGTCCTTAAATGCAGCGTTAATACCATTACCACCGCATTTAAGGGCTACAGCCCAACTCGTGAGGAGGCCCTAAGTCTGGACTCTCTCTTTTAGGTGTGTTTAACAGAAGACTATCACAACCCTTACTATTCGCTTTAGATAATGCCATTTCTAGATCATTGTCAGGATATCCTCGTTGTCGGAGTCTTTCTTGTAACTTACCTGGTTGTTCTTCACATTCTTCAGGATCACTTACAATCCTCTTGACCCTAAGCATTTTGCCATTGGGTAAATTCTTCAAGATGTTTGGAGGGTGAAAGCTCATCCAGCATAATAGATTATTCCTATCTGTAGGTTTCAGAAAAAAAGGGTTGTGGTTATATCATGTCCCTTTATTTTGGTCTGAACATCTAGATAATGTACATCAGGGTTACCAATTTCCATAGTGAACTGAATGCGGGTGTCAAAGCTGTTCAAGTATTGTAAGAATTCTTTGAGTTCCTCTTTACTTCTGCCCCATACTCCAGAAATGTCATCAATATACCAACCCCATTTCCTAATGAGTTTCTTCCAATGTTCTTGTTCAAGTATATGTGTAGATTCAAAACGGTACATAAAAGTATTGGCATAAGGGGTGTCATCATTGCCCCCATGGCTGTTCCCGATGTCTGAAGATAGAATGACTGGTTGTATTCGAAGCAGGAGTTTAAAGAAATGAAATTAAGGTGTATCATCAAGAATTCTTTAGACGCTCCAATGGAATCTTCTTGCAAAAGCAGCCATTCACTGATTCTTGCCCTAAATTATGTGGTATGCTTTATACAAACTATTGACATTGATTGTGAAAAGCATGTCATTCTCTGTCAACTTGATGTCGTTCAGAATTTGTAAGAAGTGTGTCAGATCTTTCATTTAAGTGGGAGGTTTTTGTATAAGTGGTTGTAGAAAAAAGTCTATATAGGTGCCGAGAGGTTGTAAAATACTTGCTGTGGCTGCAATGATAGGTCTGCCCGAAGGGTTGTCCAGTCCTTTGTGAATCTTTGGAAGAATGTATAGGTGCAGAATTTTAGGATATGGTGTAAGAAAAAAAGATTGGGTTTTATGTGTAATCTCCTCTGTTGTATTTAAGATGTTTTCTAGATCTTGTTTGATTTCCATCATAGGGTCTTTATCTAATTTTGCATATATGCTGCGATTTGATAGTTATCACATGCATTCCTAATTGTAATCTTCCATATCTAAAATTACAACAGCCCTCCCTCGTCTGCCGGTCTGATTGTAATAGATTCATCCGGGAATAAGGTTTTAATTTGGGAGAGTTCTCCTCTGTTTAAATTGTGAGCTTTGGGGCTTCTAAATAGGATGTTCTTGATGTCACTCAGTGCCATTTTATGAAATATCTCAATGGATGTTATGCTTATTAGCACTGAAAAGGTACTTTTGGGCTTGAACTCAATATATTCACTCTGCTGTGTTTTAGGGTTTAGGTGTTTTAGGTTGAAGTGATACACAGATGTATATTATAGTGCACATTTTAGGCTGACCAGTGATTCTGCACAAAATATACAGCTTCAAGTAAGTTCAGATGAGGAAGACACCATCAGTTTCAACAAGCTGTCATCTGACATCGGCCTTGACAAGCCCAATCAGCAAAAAGCAGTGGGACAAGCTATAAATCTAATACTCCTAATGAATGAATTAATCATTGGACTACTAAACTGCACACTAACTAGTTGGGGTATTTTGGTATTAATGACGTTCTGCACCTATGTGGCCACATTGCCAGATCAAAAAGATGTTTTGAAGAGCCTTAAAAGCGCGGAAGGAGAGGGTGGTATGCACACTCATTGGAAAGGCAGTCCAGGCCTTTTCTGCTTGTGTTGCAATGTGCGTTCAGCTGTTACAAGACAGTTTGGCCTTTGTGCTAGAGAATAGTACTTTGGCTTGACCACAACTCTACATTCCTCTGCCTGTGCTCACAGTCTAGGGAGAGGAGAGCACTGCCACACTAAGGAGAAGAGCTTTGTTTTAAGCGGTAGGAAGTACCCATCCTCTCTTCTGCCATGCTTAATTCACAGGGCAAGAGCATCCACTTCATAAGTTTCCACTTCCTCCTCTGACTGTCCACTCACTCCCCTGGCCATAACCATGTCCCTGCTGTCTCCTTCTTCCTTGCAACTAGCTACTGTTTATCCTAGTGCTGCACCACCTCCTCTTCCCTTAGCTGCCTCATTCTGTCCCTCCTCCTTCTTGGCATTCTCCACCTACTGTTGCATCATCTCCTCATTTGGCCTATTCCACCTGTAACTCCACAGCTACCTCATTATGATCCTCTTCCTCCTGCCCTTGGTACACCTATTCATGCCCCCCTTGCACATCTCCTCTATATATGCCCCTTTATGTCATGCCTCTTGCTCATCCTCTTTCTCATCGTTTTCATCATCATCATCTACTCTTTCTACGTCCTCCTCTATCTATTCTTGTTAATCAACTGGCAGGGCCCGAACTGAGTCATTACCAAGGGTTCTGCATCTGTATCTTTGCAGAAGCAGTTATCCTCAATCTAAACAGTCTGTGTATCTACAACCATCGTGTTACCCCAACCCCATCCTTATCCATTCATGGCTAACCGTTGAGGGGAGTAATAGAGAAGTATTATCACAAGGGTTTTCAGTGAAAGGAGGAAGGTTAAAGTACACGCTTTAAAATAAAAAAGCTGAAAGTGTGCTTTGGGGTGGTGGAAAGAGGAAGGATAAGGGTGTATAAAATAAAGATCAAGATTTGAAAGTAACTTCACAAAACAAATCCAATACAAAATAAAATGCCCCTAACAGGGAATCTGTAGAGGGTGGCTCGGGAACACTGGCTTGGACATTCCAGTCTGGAATGAGAATGTGGAATGTGGCGGGAGGTATTGGCGGTTGGAAGGGAGACAGAGATTGTAGCAGTTTATCTGTGCTCTTGACGACTGCAGGGTTTCTGTATTAAATAAACCTAACTTGCCTGTTCCTCGACTCTGTGCCAATCACTAAAGAATCAAATGTGAGAAAGACACAAAAATGCTCTCAGTAGCAAAATCACAAGCTCATCTGATCTCTCCTAATATTAATCAGCCCTGTTACTGTCACTTACAGCTTCACGCATTCTACAGCAAACCAGAAAGTGGGCAGAACCGTTTATCATGCCAACGAACCTCTCCAGATATCCTTGGACACTGATTGGTCCACTGGCTCTCTCTGAGGTTTGATACCAAATCTCTTTTATACAATTCAAGAGATATTTTGGGCTGCATCAGAGGAGATCTTTTGACATTTTCGCCTCTGCGAGGAGTATTGTGGTGTTAGGCAGCAACTCTTGGAGCTGCACTATAATGCTCGTCTTTCTATGCTGCCTATTATTGGACTTGCTGAGGCGGACGCAACCTACAAATACTCCAGTCATAGCGCAGCGAGTAGTGTGCGTGGAGTGTTGCGGTGTTTGGCAGCAACTCTTGGTGCTGCACTATAACACTGCGTTTCTACGCTGCCTATTATTGGACTTGCTGAGGTGGACGCCACCTACAAATACTCCAGTCCGAGCGGAGCAAGCAGAGTGCGAGAAGTGTTGTGGTGTTTGGGTGTGTGGGCTTACAGGGGACAGCGGCTCTACCTAGATTGAGTTCACTCTCTAGGATCGAATGCCATTGTTATTCCATTCACCCCACGTGGCCCGCCTCCTCAACCTCTCTCGACCGCGCCCTGCTCAGTCTGCTGCCTCTGAGTCTACTTTGGCGGTAAGAGTGCCTCTTTGGCATTCTGACATATTGTATATCTGGCCTCAAGTGAAGGCTCTGACAATTATGCTATCAAAGAAGAAATATACTCTGCAGTGAAATATTGAAGCCAGGGAATCGTATTTGCAGCCCGGTAAGATCTCTTAAAGTTTGTTGCTGTGCTCCTCAGGCAAAAAAGGGTAAATTGGGCAATGCTCAGAGCACCACTGCTACTTCACAACAGAAGCTTACTGGACTCTGAGATATTGCACTGTTACCTGGAGTGTCTTTAATGGGAGCTTTACCCAAACCACTAGACTGAATACCCAGGTTCTCCAGACCATCCAATCAACTCTGTCTCAGTGCTTGTGTGCTGAACATATCAAGAATGGTAATAGTTGCCTATCACATTGCTCGGCGACTATGGATTACAATGGCTCACTTCTCAGATTGTGTAAAAGCCTCAAAAGTAAGCCAACTGGTCCGGTATTGGATACTGCAAATTGTGAGGATGACCAAAATATTTCTGCCACTCCCAATCTGGAAGAGCTTGTATCCCCGTTAAAGTCGGTGTATGACTGCAGTGGAGACGAGGCAATGTCAATTGCCATTGATCACATGTCCTCTGATAGGAGGGAATCTCTACAACTCCCTACCAATGTATTGTTTTTGAAAATGGAGGCCATGCTTGCGCTGTGGAACGTAAACATCTGTTGATCAAAGTGGTGGGAGCAATTTTGGAGGATGGTGAAATGGGTGTCTCTAGTGCACCTGGTGTGTCAACTAGTACCTCAAAATCAGTAACAGGGAAAGTTATGGCTCGGGAACATGAAATTGAGTACTCCGTTTACTGTGTAGTAACCAAGCACGCGATTATTGACTCTGATACACTTAATATTGTGGCAACCTCGGAAAGCGATGCCATCAATGCCCTATGCAATGAAATATCTATGATTGATAGTCCTCCTATTCGTGTGACTAAGACAACTATGTAAACCTGTAAATGCTAACAAAAGTGAGACAAATAAGAAACGAGTCACTTTTTTGAATTCATCTATAAGTTGCCCATCCGATAATTTAGATACACCTATTATGTCATCACCTACTGCTGGCAACCGGATGGTCACAAAAGATCAGGGCGACGGCACCACTCGCCAAGTCTCTTTGCATGGACCGATGGATAGATTGGTATGCTCTGTCCAGACAAATACTTCAATCCCTATTTTTATGGCTCCAACAGTTTCAAGCAACAGGCCTGATAATGCCAGCACAAGCATTGCAGGAAAATCTAAACGGGAGCATATTACTAAGAACAGAAACAACCTCCACTGGTTGGCAGTGAAGGAACGTATTATCTTTAAATCACTGACCTTGGTCCACCGCTGTCTTTACGGCACGGCCCCAATATATCTAAAGAAAGACTTCAACTGGTACGAGCCAAGCCGTAGCTTGAGATCCGCAAAACAAGGATTACTCAACCCCAGTTCTCCCGGCAAATCTACAGGCCTAGGTCGAGCTTTTCCGAGCCTGGCAATCTCTTACTGGAATAAACTGCCTTGCAATATTAGATTGGAAAGAAACATCCAATCCTTCAGGAAGCAGCTGAAGACCTCACTCTTCAAATAACTACATAGTCTCCATATCAGCATTGGCCTACTCCCTTTCTGCTTCTTATTTCTCTTCTACTGTCTGTGTCGTCCTGTGAACCCTCTGTCCTCGTGTTTTTGTCGCGCCCTAATGCTTGCGAGCTTCGGCGCGTTATAAATAAATAAATAAATACATAATGTGGGCATCAGATATACTTCTATGCTACTACAAATGTCACTTTTTTCTCAAGTTATGTCTGGCCCTATCCAATCACAAGACTACACAATGCAAACTGACATAAATTTGTATTCCTCAATGGGCAAACTAGTACAACTGGAAGAAATCTATCCCAACATAGAGAGCCCCTTCTTCAATCATACTAATTTCCTCTCTCTATGGAAATCTATTCCTTGTTTGGCTGCAATTACAAACTATGATACCTTACGTATTGAATTGCATAAGTGGGACCGCATATTGAGTTGGATACTTATTGAATTCTGATCATCTGCTGTGGCTTCACTATTATGGGCATGTGCTGACACCTTGAAATAAATGGGTTTAAAAATGATTGGCTGTAATAGGAATACTATAAGAAAATGCCATTTCTACCCTAGAGCTCCCGCGCTGATTAGGTGGCCGCTGATTAGGTGGCCGAGCGAACAGCTTCCTATTCTGGAAAAGAGGAAGCTCTATCAAAAGTCCAATTGTACGTGCTCTCAATTTGGGAGTGATAGGGGGAATGGCTTTAGAGAATGGGATTCCAGAGCTAGGGAGGCTGTTTGACTGCAGCGTCATGATTCTGCACTTAATTGGCAATGTTGTAATACACGTGGCTTCGCTCATTCCTCGCTAACCCGACAGGTATTGCCTATATTGGGGCGAGTGACATATTTTTGTTACATGAGACCTGGGCCAGGTATGTATTCCTCATTGATGGCTTTAATACATCACATACCCTGGCCATACGAGGAGAAAGGGGCAGACCACGGGGGAGGGGGACTAGCAATTGGTGCCCAGGCCACATATACACTAATAGCATATGTTATGGAGACAACCTATCCTCATGTCATGGCTGCCACCCTCATAATTTCTTGTAATAAAATCCTTATTTTTAACATCTATGATCCCTCAGGGTTTATGGTGATGATGGGGATTGTTACTACGATTGAGAACACTTTGGTGACTTGGCAAGAGGTTGTCCTAGGGGAGGGATCTTCCTTGCAGGGGATTTGAATGCTCCTAGTTTGTTGCAGAGGGTGTCTCGACTCTCAGATGGGCATGATTATATCTGTCCGGGAGGACATCTGGCTGCTATGCCCAATACTGATTCTCCCGGGTTGAATTTGTTTGAGGTCCTAGACCTTATTTGTTTAAATATGAACATTTTTGATAATTTTGCTTCCAAAGATACCTGGTCTAATGGAACCAGCTCATCTTGCCTCGATTACATCTTTGTTGATAGAGGTAATGGGGAAAATTGTCAGAACTTTACAACTAGGTTTAACCCAGTTAGTGATCATGACACTTTATGTTGGACCTACAAATTGATGTCCCCCCAACCTTTGAAACATATGTATTCCTCCTCCCAGGGCCATCGTATTGTATTGAACAGCAGTAATGTTGTGCATATTAGTAACTTTATACAACATAATCAATATTCACTTATAAAATGGTAGGCTGACCGCAAGTGAGACATTTCCAATGTCATGCACTTTTTTAATAATCAACTACATCTGTGCCATATGGTGACTACCCCACACACAAACCATCCAAATAATTTTGATGGTGCTATCCATCATGCAAGAAAAATCCATTGTAGGAGGTGTAATGCCATTAAAAAACCGAAAAAGCATAGTATTGAGGAGAAAAAGAGCCCATTGGCCCACCTTTCTACCGGATATAGAAATTGGCACCATAGCCACAAATACACAAAGATGAATGCTACTGGAAAGGTCTGTTCCAGCTATTAAGAAGCAATGACGACAGAAAGTTCTGGTCGATGGTCAGAACTTTCATAAATGGCGCTAACAGCTTGGTAAAGAATCCTATTCATATTTGGTGTTGGACCAATGCCATACTGAAGCTGTATAATGAACCTGATGTGGATAAAATCTCAATACCATATGCTTTCAGCACCACCTTGTACATGGGTTTTGAGCACAACAATATTGTTACGGTCATTAATGCTATGAATAGCTCTTGGCTCTCTGCCCTGATAGGATGGCCAATGTGATATTCAAAGCTGACCTGGAATTTTGGGCTACCATATTAGTAAAATTGTTCCTACAAATATTAAACGTAGACCAAATTCCACTAAATTGGAGAAAATCAATACTTATCCTGGTATTCAAAAAAGGAAATTGTACTGACCCGCAAGACTATAAACTACTTGATATGCTGGACATCAGTTCAAAAATATGTGCTACCATTCTTCAAATAAAATGGACTAGTTTGGCTTTAGCAAATAATCTACTCTCCCCGTTCCAACCAGGGTTTAGCAAATCGGATAGCACTGTACATAACTTAAGTGCACTACACACTATCACTTCTTGTTGCCAGGACGATGTGTATGGTAATCTGTATCTATGCTATGTGGATTTTTCAAAAGCATTTGATACAGTATCTCGCACTCGGTTGAGGACTAAACTTGGAGTATACATCATACACTTTTGTATTTTCATGTATTTTCTTACCTCCCTATACACCAACACCCCTGTATCAGTCCGAGTAAATCAAGGAGGAGAAATTTCAGATGATATCCCAACCAACATGGGTTTAAAACAGGGCTGCGCCTTGGCCACATTGTTATATAATCTGTATCTGGCAGATATGGGACTTTCCATCGAATCTGTATATAACTTTCCTCCTCGAATTGGTAACATTCCGGTATCTTGGATAGGTTATGCAGATGACACCATTTTGTTAGATAGAACATCAATAGGCCTACAACATTCTTTAGAAGCACTTGCTGTTTATGCTGACGCTAACCATCTTTGCGTTAATAGTATTAAAACTAAAATATTAATATTCAGCAAGAAAAATAAGATAAAACAGAACTACAATTGGTGTTATAAAGGCTCCTTATTGGAGGTTGTGGATAACTATTTATATGTAGGAGTCCCCATTTTAAATGGTCCCACATTGCAATTCTAGGGCGAGTTCATGCAAACTAACATAATGAAGAAATGGCTGATACTTGGGAGGTTTGTGCAAAACAAGGTTGGCAATAGCCTAGAGGGATTGGTTGCAGTATATCCTAAGGGTATACTTCCTGGGGTAATGTATGGCTCTGCCATCTACCCCGAGCCAATGATGACTTGGGTGCATAGATTTGAAACTAAAATCCTGATATCCATATTAGGGGTACCATCCTCGGTACCAGTTGAGGCACTCAGGTGGGAAGATGGGGTGCCCTCCATCTGCTCTCTTTGGCTACTAAAGTGGTGTAAGGTGTTCTTTGCTATCTATTCCCCACATATTTCTGCAAATAACCTATTTAGCTATTTAGGTTGATTATATAATGGGAATTGTACCAACAAATTTCTTACCCAATTAAGGGAGACAACAATGGAACATTTTCACAGGATGGACATTGAGGTGAAGAATTTGATTATTGCCCCTAACGTGCACATTATTTTAAAAAAGAATTATGATTTTATAGTGAATATTTCTTATTTTAGCAAAATTTAAATTATATTGTTTTTAGTGCACACGTTTTCGACAGGAACTTCTTCCCACATACCTAACAAAATTATCGTCGTCCAATATTCACAGATTTATTACATACTTGTGCTTTAATATACTCCCTACCAGGGAACATATGGAGCAATGGATTAAATTGGCACGTAATGAAAGAACATCTCCTCGCGCAATGTTATGTTTTAATGCCCTAATATATTACGAGGTATAGCCGCTTGGAACACACCTATTCCTCTATACGGGAAGAACAGTTTTGGAATACAATATATGGAGCGGAGAGTATGGTTATAACTGCAGCACCAAATCATGTAGCCTTATATCAATTTGCAATACTGAATGATTATTGATTTTAATTGACACATTTTTTTATATTACACAGAGCATATGTAATGCCTCAGAGGATTGCTAAAATTACCAATTTAAATAATAGTTTGTCTTGGTCTTGCCAATCTCCTACCACTGAATTTTTTCATTCAGTCTTCAGTTCAAAATATGTCTTTTCTTTTTGGAATCAAATCTTGAAACGTCTACAAGATAGTTTTTCTTTTCAAGAACCTTTATCATTATGCAATGTTATGATCAGTGTATTAGTGAAGCCTTTCATGTCATCTATTCCCTCACCCGAGTTATATCATTTCTTTGTCTATATTGCCTTTCATCTCATTGCTTCCAACTTGAAAAATACACATAAATTGTCATATAACCTATGGTGGAACTCCATATGCTCTTTCAACAGAATCAAAAAAATGCATGCTATGTCATATAAAACGTTAATTAATGTCGTAACAAATGGAGGGCAGGGGCACACTCTCTCCGGACTTGAATCAAATGTTAGTAGTTTTGGGGCTTTTTTGGTCAGCCAGCATCCCCCTGCATAAACGGTGCCTGAAGCGCCTTTCCAACGGCATCATTTTTCATATTCTCATATTGTACAAGAAAAAAGAAAAAAACGAAAATCGAAATTCTGTTAATTTGCTGTGCCTTGTGATCTGGGATCCCCATTGTGAGGCTGCATTTGGTGCCCTCTCCATCATGGCTGCCTTTCCCTGTAGGGAATGGAGTGCCTGGGTCCTCAGGAAGGACTCTCTCTGATTGGGCCCTCTTCCTGATTTGGCCAGTCAGGACTAGCCGGTAGACAAATGCCTGCCCACCTCCGATGGCCCCACTCGTTAGGCTGCTGTCTGAGCCTATCTGGGCCGTGCTGGGTATGTGGCACACTCTCTATTAATGCAGGCAAAGATTTGGACCACTCTTGGCATTGTAATCTGGTGCCCCTGGACTGTGGCACCCCTCCTGCCTTTAAGTGAGTACTGACTATTGCTAGATGGCTTGCCTCATCTCTCCCTGACTTCTACCCTCTGCCTTCCAGGCATACTCACTGCCCGATCTCTGTTAACTTCCCTCTACTTCCCTCTATGGACTTCTATCTCATAATCTGTCTCCTTCCCTTCCGGAGCTCCCGTCACATTGCCAACACCTCTGCACTGCTGTAAAGTAATACCTGTGCCACTATAATCCTTGGGTGTGCTTTCAACCTGCTTCAGTTGTCACTGACATCCTCTTCGTCATTTCGTTTCCCGACCTATGGACTCTTCATATGATTGCTCTGCTCTCTCCCTACTCTTCCTCACACATCAATGGTGGCACCTAATGGGAGGTCTTGCTTGCCTCCTCCTCGGCCTCCAGGGTGAAAGCTGGCATTCCCCACTCATACAATGAAATAACCAAATAATAAGACACCAATGGACACATCCCAGTAAGGAATGAGACCCGGACCAATTGCGAGTGAGTAAAAGAGATTCTTTTTATATAAAGTTAAAATGGGGCATGCAGAGAACTCTGCTACTCCGAGAGCGCTCTGCCCAAGATACAGAAAATACACATTATTTAACAAAAACACATCATTGATGACGAGTGCTATAGGGGATACAATAAGAATTGCTCATTGGTTGGAGAAGACAAGGCAGTACACATCATATAATCGAGTTGCTCCAGGATTGGACAGTGATGAACTTGGAACTTCTTGAGGCACATGGGTCAGCTGGGACCATCTGGGAGGGGTGCAGGGTCAGGCGATGTCCGTGCAGCCATATTGTTTGCTAACTACACTTCATACTACGCTGTGCGAGATTTACTATAGTACATACACTTCACATAATATATATCACATAGACATTTTTTTTTTAAAACTCTTTTTTATTGACTTGACAGCACAAACAAAGGACCAGAGGAAGACCACAAGGCACCAGCATAATTTACAAACAGCATGAGGAAGAAACATATACAATTACATGAATGTAACATATCAATAATCAGCAACACCCAGAGGGTAATATACATGCCCCGGGGTAGTATGGTATTTAGGGGGAAACATCTCGGGATGTAGAAGAGGATGTGGGGGGTGAGGTCATGGCAGCAATATAGTCACAGAATTTCGGCCAGATTTCTCTTGGTCTAGAATGAGGGTGTTGTATAGCACTCCAGGACTGCTCAGTGTCATGAGCCCATGTGACCGATCTGAGCCACTGGGTGTAGGTGGGCGCTCTGGGGCGAAGCCAGCAGAGTAATATACAGCGAACTGCCAGTAGCATGCTGAGGCCTGCCAATTTCTTAGCATCGCGGGAGAGCTGTGGGAAGTCGTGGAATAAACAATGCAGTGGGGTGGGGGTGATTGGGTGATCTAGAATGTCTGATAATGTAGAGCAGATGTCTAGCCAGAAATGGGACAGATGGGGGCATAGCCACAGCATGTGTATATAGGAGGCCTGATCTGCGCCGCACCTAGGGCAGGTAGGCGGGTTAGTGTGAAACATGCGGTGAAGTCTCACGGTGTGTGATGATACCTGTGTAAGACTTTGAACTGAATGAGCTTAAATTTAGTATTGTAGGAGACCTCATGAGTCCGGGCGCACATCCGAGCCCACCTCTCGTCAGTTATTTCGACATCAAGGTCCTCCCCCCATCTGCGTCTCAGCTCGGCAAAGTGGGGGGCCGCTCTGGCCTGAAGTAAGGAGGAGAACCGCCACACTTTACCCCTGAAGGAGAGATAGGAGCAAAGGTCCTTCACTATGGGTTCATCGGTGGGCAAGGCGGGGAAGTCCGGATAGGTGGACTTGAGATGTGCTCGAAGTGAAGAGTACTGCAGCCATACCGAGGGTCGTCGCCTGAGTGGAGGAGGGAGGTCTGACCATTCTATGAAGTTTCCCTGTTCAAAGGCATCACGTAAAGTCAGGAAGCCAGCAGTGGCCCAGCGGGTGACTACCGAAAGTGGGATGTGTGGAACATCGGGAAGGAAGTTCCACAGGGGCAGGTCCCCGTGAAACGGACGGGGTGAGCCGACCATGGACCAGAGTTTAGTCAACGCTAGGGACGTACACGCCACCGGGTTCGTAGAGTCTAAGGAGGGGGAGATTGGGCGGAGGACCAGGGACCCAATCACTCGGTCACAGATAGCCAGCTTCTCAAGGTGGACATGAGGGGGGGGATCAGTAGTGTTGAACCAGAATGCAGCAAACTGTGACTGGGCCACCACCCAGTATCTGATGAAGTCGGGTGCGCTAAAGCCGCCCAACTCTTTAGGGGCAGTTAGTGTACTCAATTTGAGCTGAACGGCCCCTGAGTGCCAAAGGAATGTGTTGCATATGGTGCGCAGAGTTTGAAAAAAGGTATCCCCAGGCCACAGGGGAAGATTGGTAAAGCGATACAATAATTGAAGTAATACGATAATTTTGAGTATGCCTATTCTGCCCGCTAGTGAAAGGGGAAGCCTAGTCCAGCTTGAGGTTTTAGTTTCAAGCTTGGTTAAATAAGTGTGGCAATTGTCGTCTCGCAGCTGTGACGTGTGCCTGGAGACCACCACTCCCAGGTAGGTGAAGCTATAAGAAGCCCAGGTGAACCCATGCAGATCCTGAGGGGGTTGCGTCGAGTCCGTGAGCGGGAATAATGTAGACTTGGAGCAATTGACCGTCAAGCCTGATATGTCCCCAAATCGAGCCACATCTATCAGTATCGGTAAGAGATTAATTTCAGGGGATCGAACAAACAATAGGGTATCGTCAGCATAAAGGGAGACTATGTCGGTCTGGCCAGACGTGCGCAGCCCTCTGTGTGAGAGTGACTGCCGGAGCATGTCAGCGAAAGGTTCCATGGCAATTGCGAAAATAAGCGGAGAGAAGGGGCATCCCTGACATGTTCCTCTAAATATCTGAAAAGGGGAAGAGCATCTGTCTTCTGTACGAACCTTGGCTGACGGGGCAGTGTAAAGGAGCTTTATCCAGGCGTGAAAGTTGGGGCCGAATTTACATTTCTCGAGGATGCACCACAGGTATTTCCAGGAAACTGAATCAAATGCCTTATGCATGTCTAAAGTGGCCGCCACTGCATGGTTGGTCGGGTCGATTCTGTTAAGGATATTAAAGAGTCTCCTTAAATTTAGGGAAGTGGACCTGCCCGGGACGAAGCCCGCTTGGTCTGGATGAACAATGTGGGACATATATGGTCCCAAGCGATTGGCAAGGCGTTTGGCAAATATTTTAATATCGCTATTAATCAGGGTGAGGGGTCTATAGGAGCCGCACTGCGTGTGGGCTTTACCAGGCTTGAGGAGCACCGTGATGAGTGCCTCACAGAGAGATGGAGGGAGTATGCCCAATTCGCACGATTCCACCCACAGGGCCAGGAGGTGCGGCGCTAGTTGGGCTTTGTATAATTTGTAAAAATCCATCGGGAGCCCGTCGGGGCTGGGGGCCTTCCCCGCTGCCAGTGACTCGATGGCCTCAACGATTTCTTCTAGGGTAAAGGGCCGCTCAAGGGAGGCACTAGTTTCGGCTGATAGGACTGATAACGGGAGGTTCTCTAAGTAGGAGTTGATTTCGGTTATCTGGGAGGTGTCGACCTCCGAGTATAGGGAGGAATAAAATGCGAGAAACTCAGAGTTGATGTCCTGAGGGGAGGTGGCGAGTGTGCCATCCGATCTAGCAATGGCCGGTATGCTGGGGGTGCCAAGTTCGCGGCATAGCAGTCTAGCCAACATTCTGCCGGGGCGTTCACCCTCGCCGTATTTCCTAGCCAACCGAGGGGAGTCCAGGAACTTAACCTCGCGTTCAGCAAGGCCACGGAACCTGTCCAGCTCAGTGCCCAGATTTGCCAAGGTGGCCGGGGAGTGATCTACTGCGTACTGTGCTTCATAAGCAGATAGGGGCGATTCGCTGGTAGCGATGTCGGCACGGATGGTTTTAAGGATACCACTGCTCTTAGAGATGGCAACTCCTCTCGTGTGTGCCTTGAAGGCTTCCCATAGCACGGCATGCGTAGAGACGGAATTTAAATTAATCTCGAAATATTCCTCAATTGAGGATTCAAGCTCGGAGGCGAAGACCTGGTCAAGGAGCGCGTGAGGGCTCAACCTCCACAGCCTTGGTTTGTTGGCGTCAGGTCCCCAATTTAAGGAAATTAGTACTGGTGAGTGGTCCGAGAGTGTCCTGGGGAGGATGGCTAAGCTAGCTACGCATCTAATCAGTAAGTCTGTGACCAGCCATCTGTCTATTCTAGAGTGGGAATCGTGTACTGAGGAATAAAAGGAGTAAGTACGGTCATCAGGGTACATTAAGCGCCAAGCGTCCACCAGTGCCAAGCGGGGGAGCGAGGTCAAGATCGAGTAGGCCGCTCTAGACAGTTGACGAGGGCGAGAACCGGCCCTATCCAAGGTGACGTCTAGTATAGTGTTGAAATCCCCGCCCCATATGATGGGTATCAGGGGGTAGCTCTCAAGTAACGTGACTAGGTGATGGTAAAAGTCGGGGTCGTCAACGTTGGGACCGTATATATTCAGGATGATTATCTCCTGGCGCTGCAGTGTACCAGTGATGAGCACAAATCTACCGAGTGGGTCTATGTGGGATTGATGACAAGTGAACTTGAGGCTGCTATGTATTAGGGTAAGGGTGCCTCGACTCTGAGTAGAATAGTTAGTGTAGTATCTCTGGGAGCCCCATTGTCTGGCGAATCGCTCACATTGCTCTGAACGAGCGTGGGTTTCCTGTAGGCAAAGGATCTTCGCTCCGTGGCGTTCGGCGTGGAGTTGGATCTGCCGCATCTTCTTATGATTGCATAACCCCCTGACATTCCAGCTCATAAAAGTCAAGGACGTATCAGCCATTTTCATATGAATGGCGGTGGAATAAGCAAGGGTGGATTCCAGGGTCATAAAAATAGTGTGCCTTAGGTGTATGCAGATGGTGGACTGTATATATGGATTGCTTGGGTGCGGTGTCTGCGGGGCCTCTGGAGGCTGTCAAGACATTTTTAAACCAGAACGTTCCCTTCCAACCCCCCACCCATATCCCTCCCCCAATCAGAGGGATGAAACCCGAACAAAACCAGAACTATCGTGAACTTTTAGGCATCAGCGCCTGGGGGACTGTTAGCAGCCGGCCAATTGCCGCAGGACTGGGGAGAGCGTCAGGAGGTTTATGTTACGTGATAGGTAAAGGTGGAAAACATAGAGCGGGTGCAGGTCGTCATGGTACCCGAACCATAAGCTAGGGCCCGCAGCGAAACAGGATGGGACCATGTGGTCCGTTGCAACGCAGAAGAGGAGCATGCAAAAGATCATGGTTGGTGAGGGACCAGGGTGTAGGAAACATGGCACAGAGGTGGATGGGTCGGGAGAGCAGGATATGTCTGGGATGTGAGTTCAACGAGAATCAGATGATAGGAACTCTGATGGGACAGCATGGTAACGAAACATCGCCTATACGGAAAGGTGAAGGGGAGCAGAAGCAACCTGTGCAGTAGTGGGCTATGATGAGCAGTTCTCACAGTGAGGGAGGGAGCGCCGTGGCGGCCCGATCCCATGGCAAAGGTATGATAATAGATGATAGAGCATGTGAGACTTATTAACATTGCTTAGATCAGCCAGGTATGCGTTCGTCAATAAACTTCGAAGCCTCTTCCGGGATGGTAAAGAAATACGTTTGATTAGAATGTTCGATCCTCAGTTTGGTGGGGAAAAGCATGGAGTACTTGACTCCCAAGTCTCGAAGTCTTTTTTTCACCGCAAGGAAGGTTTTACGCTCTTGTTGAACGGCCACAGAGTAGTCCGGATACAAGTGTATTCTATCCGCCCCCAGATGTAGCTCCCCCTTGGCATCACATAGACATTTTGACCTGAGCCACAGGGAGAGCGAAGATACATGGGTCCAGGTGCCTTATCTACCACAGTATTTCAGAGTACATTGATCAGACGTGTTTTAGATCTAACATGGTTGTTTTACTATTTGTTAGTACAGAAAAAATATATATAGCCTCATGGGATTAGCTACATGGGTGTGAACTAGGGTGGCACATGAGCGGGGGTCTTGTAACTGTTACATCAAAGGGACATACGGTTAGGGGATTCGAGGTGCACAATTCTCGAAGAGGAGTTTGTCGGAGCAGAGGCAGATTTGTGGAGATGGATGGTTTTTCTATTGACAGGCTGTAGCCAGGTCACCCACAGGACAGTGATCTCAGAGGAAGAAGACAGAAACAGTGTCAGCTTGCAACAATTCACGCCCAAGCTTCCGTGAGAACAGAACAGCTGTGGAGCCGACAGATGGGAGAAGGTGGGGGTTGCAGCTGGGCTGCGCATGGCAAGAGAAGGGGAGAGGCTATGCTCACGTTCAGTGTGTATGTGCGGCCTAATAGAAAATGGAGTCTGCAGTTCATACAAAATGGAGTCTTGTGGCTCATATGCCATGCACAGTTATGTATCATTCAATGGTTACCTCACACCTCGGCCAGAGGTGCGCTGTTAACCATGGAATGAGCATATCGTGTGCGTTATTAGGAATGAAGGGGGGCCTGGGAGACCCTTCCTCCCTTACAAGGGTCATCATTAATGTCTATCAAAATGGTACTGTCTTGCTAGAAGGGCCTCAACCAGCCCACCTTCTTTTTCATAGGCTCCTCCCTCACCATATCAACTTTCCATCTTCCTCGCAACTAGCTCCCTTGCCAACTACTCCTACAGCCTCCCTGGCTCCCTTTCCTGCACCTGGCCACATCGAATTGTCTCACTATGACACCCTGGGCATCTTCTACTTCCCTGGCTTCCTTGCCATCACACACATCACTATCATGTCAGCCTCTACCATGCAGGTTCCCTTGTCACCCACTGCCGATGCATGTGGGGCTCCCTTTCTGTGTGCATCCCCTCCTTCACTGGCCTACTGGCCATCGACTACTGCCCAGAGTCCCTTGCTTTCTCTTGCGCCAATCTCTTTGCACACTCACCTCTTACGGTGGGGACCCCTGTCCCTTGTACTCCCACAAACATGGCAATCTTCTCCACGTTGCCACACTTAACTCTTGTTCCGCAGTCAAGCCCTCCTCTGACATCTGCCAACTCCTTGAAAAGTTGGACCTTGATGTTCTTGCTCTCACTGTGACCTGGTTTAAGGGCAGCTCTGTCACAAGGTTTGACACACTTTTCCCTGAAGGCTACAAGATCCTCTCTGAGCCCAGGACCAACAGACCAGGAGGGGATATTGCCCTGATCATTCCAGAGTGGATACCTGTTTCTACTATTCCTACTCAGGACTAATCCTCTTTCGAATGCCAGGTCTGCAGGCTCTCTCTCTCTCCTGTCTCTTACGCTGGCCACCTTCTATCGGCCGTCAGGCCAGTCCACCCTCTTCCTCTCAGAATGGGATGTCCTGGCATCTTCTCTCCTTTTCTCCGCCTCCCAACTCCTCCATCTGGGGATCATAATAACCATCTTGACTCTCCTAACTCTTGCAACTCGCTCACTCTCTCCATTCTACCCACTGGTCCAACACACACTGCCGGCCATACCTTGGATGTTCTTATCTCCACAGACATCCCTCTCTCTACCCCTCTCACTACTTCACTCTCATGGACTGACCACTCTCTTCTCTCCTTTCACTTGAAGCTCTCTTGTCCTTTAGCACCAGCACACCCGGCACTGCCTCCCACCTAGAAGGTCTTCCGACCCATGAAAAAAGTGTCAGTGGCTGCCTTTGCCTCTGCATGCTCCCTTCCTCCCATTCCCATTCATGTGGCTGACCCCCATCCTGAGACAGCCCTCTCTAATTTACACCTTTCCAGCTCCAATACTCTCAACATTCTTGCCCCTGTCATGAGGGTCCGACTGAAGCCTCTCAACAAAAAATGCAACTCTTGTTTTGACTCTGATCTGGCTGACCATAAATACAAGTGCGGGGCAGCGGAACAGAAATGGGGATCTTGAGGTGCACTCTCTGACAAGCTGGCCTGCCACCTTCTGAAAAGGCAATATAAATGCAGAATCCAGCTCAAGAAAATAGCCCATATTAAAGCCTGCATCTCGACGGCAGCCAACAACATGGAAACTTTTCAAAGTCTGTAAGGAGCTGGCTAACCCCACTGTGACCTCATCCTCTATTGCACCCACCCAGGCCCTTTATGGTTCCCTGGCTTCACACTTCACAGCCAAAACGTGCGACATCACCTACTCTCTCTCCTCCTCACCCATTCA
Source organism: Ambystoma mexicanum (assembly GCF_040938575.1). Lineage (NCBI taxonomy): Eukaryota > Metazoa > Chordata > Amphibia > Caudata > Ambystomatidae > Ambystoma > Ambystoma mexicanum. Next base: position 1,151,051,833 of record NC_090933.1, on the reverse strand, counting down.
TGCACCATCATCTCCTGGTCCACACTCGGCCGCCGCCACGATGTCCCCCCCTTCTCTACTCCCTCTCCCCGGTCACACAGGAGGATGTTTCTAGACAAGTCTGGTCTATGAAAGCCTCCTCCAAACAGGTGGACCCTTGCCCCTCCCAAACCATCAAGGACAACATTGACTCTCTAGCTCCAGCCTTGGTAGACCAACCTCTCCTTTGCCATTGCAGTTTTTCCCACTTCCTTCAAACATTCTCTTGTGCACCCTCTGCTCAAAAAAACCCTCTGCCGACTCCTCTAATCCAGCTATCGCCCAATCTCCATTACTCCTTTCATGGGCAAACCACTGGAGAAGATGGCTATCTCTTAGCTCACCCTCCACACTGAATCTGTTGGTTGTCTCCATGACCATCAGCCTGGTTTTAGAGCATCCAGAGGCATGGAAAATGCTCTTCTGAACACCTGCAAAGACCTTCTCTCAAACCTTGACTCTAACTCACCCTCTGTCCTCATTTTCCTTGACCTCTCATCAGCTTTTGATACAGTAAACCACAACATTCTGATCAACCATCTCCGGGATACTCTGGGCATTACAGATCAGGCCCTGGCATGGCTTGCGTCTTTTCTCTCTGACTATCCTTCCCAGGTGGAACTTGGGTTCTTTCTCTCCATCATCATTCTCTCTACTTGTGGAATACCACAGGGATCGAATTGATACCCCTGGTTTTTCAATGTCTTCATGGCCCCTTTGGCCCACATAATCTCTGTCTTCACTTCCAACTTTCAGTGTTATGCGGATGACCCACAGATCTCTTTCAGGCTACCCATGACCTCTTCCTCCTCCTAGCTCATCCCTGACTGTCTGTCCGCAATTCGGTCCTGGTGTGCTGCTAACGGTTTCTACCTTAATGCCAGCAAGACAGAGAACGTCCACATTGGGACCCATGCTCCCACTTTAACACTCTCACTCTGGCCGGCATCCCTTGGTCCTGCGCCCCCACCCACCAGCGATGCAAAAAAACCTGGGGGTAATTTTTGACTCTACTCCCTCCTTCTCTTCTCATATCTCGGCCATGTCCAAAAAGTCTCACTGCCAGCGGCACCTCCTCAGAGGTATTCTATCTTTTCTCACTTTCCCCCAGAGGCTCACTGTCTCCACAGCCCTTGTTCTTTCCAGACTGGACTATTCCAATAGTCTCTTTCCCAATCTTTCTACTTCTACTCTCCGATCTCTGCAACTTATCCAGAACAGAACCTCGAGACTTATCCTTGACCTCAAGCCCAGTGACCACATCTCTCTGGTGCTGAAATCACTGAACTGGTTACCTGTGGCTGCACTAATCAAGTTCAAGTCCTTCTACATCGTCCACAAGGCTTTCTGGGGCCCTTAGTATCTACAACGCTCTCTTCCAAAATACTCTACTTCTAGAGCCCTTCGCACAGCCTCCTCCAGCACTCTGCGGGTGAGCCATTTCTCCAAGCAGAGATTTGGGGGTAGATCCTTATCCTCTGCGGGTGCCTTCCTCTAGAACAGCCAACCTACCTCTCTCCGTCTTGAGCCTGACCACCACAAGCTGTGGAAAGTCCTCAAGACCTAACTCTTCTCCTCCTCCTTCTCTCTCCCTCTCCCCTGCTAACCTCCTTTCTCCTCGCTTCCCTCCCTCCTTCTCTTCCCCAACCTGCTCAGTTAGCTGACTGGTCGCCTGGTGCACCTCCGGGAATTGTAATGAACAATTACAATATATATAACGGCTATTAGATGTGAGTTGTTCATTTTCTTTAGAGAATAATGTTCCCCATCTCTTCTGCCTTTCCTTTTTTGTTTCTTGGTTTGTCCTGCTAGCTTTCCTTGTTTGTCTCTCTTATCCAGCTGATTATTTCCATTACTGCATGTTTTGATTGTAACTTACTACATTCTTTATTTTCTGATATACATTTCAAAACTGTAACCAACTCTAAATTATCTGTCTCTTTGCAATCAACGCATTTATTCCTGTATTTGCTATTGTATTCATGCACCCTTTCCATAAAAATCGGTTAAATAAAAAAAAAAAATACACTAGTAGCAGAATGGCTGAATATACTGTCAAGCCAGAAAGCTACCCTTTCCTAGATATTTTTGGAAGACGTATGGTCCCAACCATGTCAAATCGAGACCCGTTATGTAAAGTTACTGATCACTAAATGGACATTAACATCTGTAATGGATCCCTAGATCAATCTGAGTAAATGGAAAAGAGGCAGAGTATTATTAAATTCAGACTAGACTATATTCTTTCCCCCGAATCAGCCCAAACGCGGCTCCTGAGCTTCCCTGCAAATATCTGCCCCTCACTGGGTGATTTGCGAACGTTTGCCAACTAAAGTTTAGAAGAAATCAATTTTGTTGTATGTCACATTTAGTATGTTTAGGTGATTGCGTTGCTGGACTTTTAGTAACACCTCTATCCCTGAAATGATTGTACGGATTCATGGTTCGTCAATAGGGAGAAGAGATGCTCTTCTCTGTACTATAATGACTATTTATCTTTGTGGCATCCATTCCATGTTACTACCAGGTGTCAAACGTAGAACGTAGGAGCAGGGGAGGCACGTAAAGCAGCTATTTTTGCTGCAGTGAGTCATTGCACTTTTGTGATCTAATAGACTAAGCACATTATTGCCTACCGTTCAGAATCAGTTCGCTTTCCTCAAAGCAAAGACATTACCGTTTTAAAGGAGAGTTCCGGGACTTTTTTTTTATTGTCCCTACGGGTCGGCCATGTGTTTGTAAGCATAAATCGGTAGATCGTAGGAAACTTTCCTATGGACCTTACCCGACTTTTCGCCCCTTATCGCACTCGAAATCAGCCTCCATTTTGTGATAATCCTATCATTCCGCCGCATCGACCTGGCTCACCTGCCTTTGCGGCACTAAATCAAATCCCCCGCCCCTGAGCCTGACATCAGCAGACGCGTACTGCCCATTTCAAGCACGTCTCGTGTCAACAATCGCTGCGCCTCAGCTATTGACGTGTTGCCATGGAAATGGCAGGACGCCTCTTTCCCCAATAAGTATAAACAGACCGTTTCACAACATACAGCAGCAGATTTTCGATTCCATTCCTCTCTCTGTGTTACTTTGAGTATTCTGTGACTCGTTTCAGTGCTCTGGTCAGCTACCTTCGCCGCTTGTAGCCCGTGTGAACAGATACCAGTACCACCGCTATAAATTATTTTACTATCTTTACCGCACAATGGCCACAATAATGCCGTATATGTACGAGCCCGAGTACACCGAGGAAGAACTACTGGAAAGGCAAGCACGCGAAAACGATGGGGATTCGGACGGCAGTTGGGAGGACCAGTCAACGGATGAAGAGCCTGGACCATGTCGCATGGACGGCGTCTCCACCTGGTGCACGTGCAATCGGTGCGAGCTAATGCCAACTGAGGAGGAGAACTGCTGCTGCCGTGAAAATTCCGGGTGCTTGGCCTACATTTCGGAAAGCGAGCAAAGTCAGCAGGAAGGCGAGCAAAGTCCGCAATGCATCACCGAGCTGCCAGAGTTCAGGGAAGCCTGCCTCTCACGGACAGTGTTGAGGATGATGATGGTGCTTATGCACGAACTTCGTGGCACTGTTCGTCCGCGTAATCCGAGTAACGAGTAAGTATACTCTGTTTGTGATGTCAGTGATGCCACCACTATTTCATGGTCGTCTCCCACATATAAAATTACATTTACATATCATTGGAACGCATGTAAATTGGTTCCATATAGTGCATTTTCTAGATATAATTTTTTTCTAAGGAAAATGACATGTGTTACCTGAATCGACATTGATAAGAAAGTTTGGTCAGTTTAATACAGTTTGCATCTTTTTTTTTCACAGGTGGTACAGGCTGGTGGCCTATCGTTGCTTCACTTGGTGGCTTCACGGGAGGCTCGGACACCGCGTTCGGAGAGTAATACCTGCCTGTGCGGTACTTGCCATTAGACAACATTTCCCCAGTGACAGTGGACAATACCGCGGATTTTCCCTCGATGTGCTGCAACCTCAACTTTACAATGTGTAATGTTTATTATTTATGTTTAATTAAAATCTAAAATAAAGCCCAACATATATTTTAACAATGGTTGTTTTGATTTTTTAAATGAATCTAGTGTATATTCTCCTGGGAGGGTGAGGTATTTATAAACTCACCCCCCTGCCTTCCATGTAGTAGATCCTGCAGCCATCCTCTTACATTCAGTTAGATGGCCTCTCCTTGGTGAGGCCCTGCGGCAAACGGGTCTTGTCTGCACGACCACCGCCCCGATCCACCCCCCGCCTTATCAAAGGCAGTTCGCACCGGGGTACTTGAGCTGCTGGCAAGTGGAGCTGTCAGGGAGCGATAAAGGCCAAGAGGTGCCAAAGACCATGTACACTTCAAAGTGGTCTATAGAGCATGGGTTTGTTGTTCCCATGTCTACCTCCAGACCCCGTGTCTCCTGCCAAGCATCCCCCTCACGCTGGACGGCCCCCTGCAATCCACATAAGTGTGTCTCCATTCACAAGTCTTCCTGTGTCTTGTCTGCACGACCACCGCCCCGATCCACCCCCCGCCCTATCAAAGGCAGTTCGCACCGGGGTACTTGAGCTGCTGGCAAGTGGAGCTGTCAGGGAGCGATAAAGGCCAAGAGGTGCCAAAGACCATGTACACTTCAAAGTGGTCTATAGAGCATGGGTTTGTTGTTCCCATGTCTACCTCCAGACCCCGTGTCTCCTGCCAAGCATCCCCCTCACGCTGGACGGCCCCCTGCAATCCACATAATGCCACGACATATACACGTCATTCATTCACAAACACACCCCTGGTTCGAATTCTTTATAACCCACTTCATATTTCTAATGAGAACTTCTTTGCGCTTTGCTAGTCAACCCGTGAAGGTGCTGGTTATCTGCTCTTCGTCTCTGTGAACTTCCGTGACCACTTTGAGCAAACTCGTCAGTTTGCAACCTGTGAACTGCTCCCTGTTCTACGACAAGAAACTACTCTGATCCCTGCATCTAACTGTTTGTTCGTCAAGGTAAGTCCATGTACCATAATCATTTTGCGTCCAATTTTTTAATTTATATCTATTTGCTAGTAGTCATCAAATTGCATCCATGTTTTCTTTTCGTTCACGACAGTACATGCAAGGAACTAGTCACATGTTCTGAGTTTAGTCAAATTACTTTTTCTATTTTTTGAAAGTTATTGAAATACTTATCCGCATGTGAATAACGTGTATAGTTCCAAGAACCAAAACGGACCTTGCATTGAACCTTTTATGTGTCATTTACTGTTTTAACACATTGGTATTCATAGAGAATTGTTGATCTTTACTTTTCAGAACTTTCCATAATGCCTGCCTGTTCCATTGGCGGTTGCCCTTCGAAGACCCATAACAAATCTGAAGGTACTATAATGCATGTTTTCCCTAAGACAATAGATCAGATAAGAGAATGGGTCCGATATTGCGGATATCCAGCCTCTGAGCTAGAAAGTAGAGTCCTAGAAGTCTTTGCGGACAAGAGGGGTGATCGATACCGCATCTGCAGCAGGCACTTTAGCCCAGACATGTACTCCACATCATTGCTAATAAAGAAGAAAACACCGCGAGCGAGGCGAAAATTGCTCTCAACCGCTATTCCCACTCTATTCGTCCACATCCCTCCACTGGTGAGTCAAGTTTACGTATTTATCTCTCGGCCTTGCGGTAGTGTGTAGCATTAGCTAACAATAATTTCCCCATTTATGTATCCACTCAATATGAAGGCGGAAGATTCTCCATCCGTGTCGTTATTGCAGTCATCAGCCACTTCAAGCGCCTATCGGGTAATCTTACTTAGCTATTCTGACACTGACTTGTTTTAGGCATGTAAATCAATAGTTTTAATTGATCGTGTAATTATTTTACCTAATGGTACACCCTTGTACTCGTCCTCTAGTCTTTGTTTTCAGTTATAATTATTGTTATCCAAAATAATGCAAGTACTGTCTTTCAGGGAGATGCTGAGGAGTCCAACGCATTGACGACAACCGTAGATGTCACTCAGATGCTCGAGGTACGTTTCCGGACAGTTCCATCGATGGAGATCATCAGATCTTGCATTCTTGTAGCGTGATTGTTACACACAATGTTTCTTTCGTTTTTAGCCATTGATATGTCCTTCTGTCGTCGCCCTCCTATTTGTCTTCTTTTTTCAATATTGTGTTCATTACTAATGAAAGTCCTATGTTTCAGGGAGTCGATGGAGCATTAGTCCAAGTAGAAGGGGGAGCATGCAGTTACGGGTCGGCGCAACAGCTTGCAGAAGTGTGCACCGCAGTTACATCGTCCCTTGATGTTCTTATGCATTTCGAGGTATGGATACTGACAGTTCGATCAAGCGAAATCATATGACGTGATTACATCCGCTATACTTCCTTCTTTATTAACGCAAGTACTATGTTTCAGGGAGATGACGGAGCTTCTTCTACAAGAACATCACCCCTAGTAGTTGATGCAGATCTCTGGGTGGTGACACTTCCAACGATCGAGCAAATCGAATCATATTTACATATCCATTATTTATTTTAGACAACTGATCATTTGTGCAGGTCTATTTAGATGAGCCGTTGACGCCTGCTCAAAGTTTATGTTCTTTTTAACAAAATAGAAAAGCATACTAATGCAATTACTGTGTTTCAGGGAGTTGCTGAAGCGTCATCTTCAATAATATCATCAATGGAAGTCTATGCGGAGCCCGAGGTATGGATCTTGACAGTTCAATCTAACTAGATCAACAATGCGTGAACTATTGTCGTTTGAATGTTCTACACAATGCGTTCATTCGTGTTTTGCTATTGAGATGTACGTATGGGTATTGGTCCCCAAGTACATTTTGTGTTTTCAATATTATTATACATACTAATGAAAGTTTTATGTTTCAGGGAGTCGATGGAGCCTCAGTGAGTGATGGATGTGCTTATCATGAAAATATAGTCGTTGCAGCGCGAGAGGAAGTGGAGACATGCACACACGAGTCGGAGCAACAGCGTCCAGATGTTGAAGTTCGAGGCAAGAAAGTTTCAAAGAAAAGAAAGCAAAAGAAGGTTAGTGTCCTGTTCACTATATTATGTTGTCTTTCACTGTCAATAGTTCAATACTGTAAGTTGTGTTTAAACTGAACATCCCTTTTCTAATCTGTCCTCTAGTTGCGAGTGGGTGTAAGAACTAGATCTACACAGACAGTGAAGCGAACGAGAGATGTTGCTTGTCAAACCTTTTGGCAGGGACTTGAGACTGGAGATGCATCGTGCCAATGGGAAGAATATGAAGTGATTGACAACGGAGCTATACCACCACCAGCCATTGATAGTGAATGTCCTCCTGGTAGTTTGGATGCAGTCGGAGATCAATTCACAGAATCCACACCCGCAAAAAATAAGAGCGCGCGAAAGTTGAAGACATTGTTTTTTTCTCCCATCTCCGGACAAGGAACAGATGTTGCAATGGAAGAGAATGACGTGGACGACAATGAAACACCATCAATATCACTCAGCATAGCGGAAGACGATATCAGAGATTGTACCTTTCATGCGAGTGACATGTCCTCAACGTTACAGGCCGAACCAGCTGGGATGCAGAGTGACAGTATAAGGAAAGAGGCCAAATTCATTGTATTCGATAGCTGTTTGATGGATATTATTATGATGATGAAATGTGGGCATTCGGTTGGTGGGGAAGTATGTGGGGAGCCATTGATTAATGTGACTCGTGCAATTCGAGGCACTAACCTTAAAATACATGCCACCTGTACACAATATCATCCGTTCGCATGGTCTGCACAACCCATGCTGGGGCAACTGCCAGCAGGCAATCTACTTTGTGCAGCGGCCGCACTTTTTAGTGGTTCAAGTTTTAAAAAGTTACAGTGTTTCTTTCAGTTTGTGGGAATCCATTTCATTGCGAAAAGTCAGTTCTACAAATACCAAACCGATTATCTATTTCCAGCCATCAGCGAAGCTTGGAGAATGGAAAAAATGTCAATGGAAAGTACATTCGCGGGCAAACGCTTCAGGCTAGCCGGTGATGGACAGTGCGACAGCCCAGGATTTTCAGCCAAGTACTGCACCTACCACTTTCAGGACATGGAAAGTAAGAAAATTGTGAGTTCGGTGGTCGTGCAGGTGTCACAAAGTACATCCTCAGTGGCCATGGAGAAAGTTGGCTTTGTAGCATCATTGCAAGAACTACAATCGCGGGGAATGGTGATCGACCTGATAGCCACGGACAGACACGTTTCAATTGCCAAGACAATGAGAGAAGAGTACAAAAATATAAATCACCAATTTGACGTATGGCATCTTGCAAAAACAATCAATAAAAAATTGTCGGCTGCAGGAAAAAAAAAAGATATGCAAGGTATTTCACAGTGGTCCAAGTCAATCAGCAACCATCTTTGGTGGAGCTCAAAAACATGTGAAGGGTCGTTGGAAATTCTACTGGAAAAATGGCGGTCAGTAATGTTGCACTGTAGCAACGTACATCGATGGTCGACAAATGAGCATTTCCACAAATGTGAACATGGCCATTTGTCCACAGAGGAGGCACGGAAGAAGAAGTGGTTGATTCCTTCATCACCCACTCACAAGGCCATTGAAAAGATTGTATTTGATAAAACTATAACAAGAGATTTGAGGGGACTCACGGAATTCTGCCACACAGGAGATTTGGAGGTGTTCCACAATATGTGCCTAAAGTACAGGCCCAAAAGATTGCATTTTGGCATGGAAGGCATGAAAAATCGGACTCTTCTAGCGGTCTTGGCACATAACCATAATGTTGGCCGTCAACAAAGTAGGACGACCGGAACTTTAGGGACGCTTCGCTACAATAAGGCCTTCACTAAAAGAAGTAAACAATGGGTGATCAAACCAGTGTTTGAGGATATGCAATATGAGTTTATTGAGAGACTTATCGTAGATGTCCTCGATAGGCACATACATGGAGTGGTGAACGAACCTATGCAGGGGACAACTGCATTGCCACCCAACATTGCCTCTGTTCCATGTCCACCTAAAGCAGAGCTCATTGAGAAATACACATCACGGTTTAAATGATTGTAATTTGATTGTCTGTTCTCTCGAGTCTCCTCATGTTGCAGGCCCATTGCAATTAAACCAAACAGTAATATAAATCATTTTTACAAAAATTATAGAATGTTTCCGTATTGCAAAAACATGGCCGACCCATAGGGACAATAAAAAAAAAGGCACGCAGACAAGATGTCCCTAAAACTAACTGCAGCTAACTAGAAATGTGTGCTCGCTCAAAGTGAAGGTCAGCTGCTTTGATGTTTTGCTCGGGTGGCGGAACGGCCCACGACCCAATATAAGGTTCTATTGTGATTTGACCTTGACAGGCCGGGACCATCCTGAAAGACTAAGAAAAGATAATGAATAAAATTTCAGAAACGAAACGATGAGCCACGTTCATTAGAAGAAGTAACGTCGGCAAAGAAGGAGTGGTGTTTCGGGTCTGCCCTACACAGAGACACAATGGAAAATGCAAATATAATGTAAGTAACTTTTGATGAGTTTATACCGCAATTTCATTACTATACAGTGGCTTTAAAGACGGGTTCAGTTGTACTTGTTCGTTCTATGTGGCATATTGTTTTCTACCGCGCACTATCTTGAGGAGAAACATCTGCTTTTACTGAAGCACCTCAAAACCTTCCTCTTTGCTTCTGCTTTCTCTCTCCCTCTCCCCTGCTACAACTGGTCCACTGTCTGCGACCTCAGTCCTGGGCCCTTCCACTCTCCACCTGCACTGCCTCCCTGTCAACCCCTGCACTGGGGGACTGTCTCAGTATCCTACAGCCCCCCCTTCCCAGCACTTGTTCTGCACTTACCTTGCACTTGCCACCAGCTGGCCCTATTTATTTATTATTTTATGCTACTTACCTTGTACTCCACTCCCCCCCCCCTCCATGCCTCGCCACGCCTTTAAACACTTGTGTACACCCAGTAGCGCTGTCCTCGCTATGAAATGAATAATTTTAATAAGGATCTGATGGTGAGACTAATTTCATTTTTTATGTTTTTAGGTACATCATTCACTACTGTCTGTGTCACGAGTACCAGACACCGGCGGACGGCTTCTACAGCCGCCAGTTGCTTCTCCGCGTGAACAACGTTACCACCCTGACCATTTTATGGGACGATCGCCAAGTACAAGTATGCCCTTATGCGGTACTAACGGTTAGATGCAACATACCTACCGTTGTGGTGGCCTAGTGCCTCGTTGTTGGAACAGCCATGCGATTATCAGTGCGACCGAAGAGCTTATTTTTATCGTAAACCAACACCCTGTGTACTGCACACGAACATCGCTTCCCTCAAGACGAACTAATTTGGATCGAGAGCAAAGAAAAATGCAAATCGCTGAATATTCTCTAAACATTTGATGTCCAATAAACGTACTTTGCCAAATGTACAATCTTGCCGTTTGCTTTTAAACCACGGTTTCACATTCCGAATTGTGGCGCTGTATTGTGAGATGCTCTAAGACCCTGTGTACAGCAAAGGACCATCGCGTTCCTCAATACGAACTTTTTGGAACGTGAGCAAATAAAAATGCAAATCGCTGAATATTCTCTAAACATTTGATGTCCAATAAACGTACTTTGCCAAATGTACAATCTTGCCGTTTGCTTTTAAACCACGGTTTCACATTCCGAATTGTGGCGCTGTATTGTGAGATGCTCTAAGACCCTGTGTACAGCAAAGGACCATCGCGTTCCTCAATACGAACTTTTTGGAACGTGAGCAAATAAAAATGCAAATCGATGAATATTCTCTAAACATTTGATGTCCAATAAACGTACTTTGCCAAATGTACAATCTTGCGGTTTGATTTCAAAGTACAGTTTCATATTCCGAATTGTGGCGCGCTGTATTGTGAGCTGATCTGTGTTGATTTCCGGGGTCTGTGTGGAGTCGCGTAGAAGACGCCTGGGCGCGTTTGCCTACGCAGCTCAGTCACGTCACGGATAGAGGCGGGGAATATGAATGTTTTGATAAAGTCTGTTTCAGGGGCGGGGGATTTGATTTAGTGCCGCAAAGGCAGGTGAGCCAGGTCGATGCGGCGGAATGATAGGATTATCACAAAATGGAGGCTGATTTCGAGTGCGATAAGGGGCGAAAAGTCGGGTAAGGTCCATAGGAAAGTTTCCTACGATCTACCGATTTATGCTTACAAACACATGGCCGACCCGTAGGGACAATAAAAAAAAAGTCCCGGAACTCTCCTTTAACTCCAGTGTGGCTCACTGGATAAGGCACGATCAAAGGAAAATGTGTTTTATGATAACCTTTAAATGGTTGGCCTTTGAGTGTTGTGGCAAGAATATCTGCCTGACTACGTTAGACGTGCTGACCAATAGCAGGGACAAGGTTTCCCAGAGCAAAGCCAGTGGTTAAGAATAACGCTTAACCTTGCACCCATCACATGTTTTGTTTATTGTTTTTCTCCCTGTTTGAGAGAGGGTATGAGCAGACATGTCTCCTAGCTCGCTGCACCACAGGATCCCTATGCTTTCCGTATAGAGCAAGTCAAGAGCAGTCAAACAGGGTAATTCACAGAATTTCGCACAAAAGTGGCGCACGCAGCTGGCGCATAGTGTGCGCGTGCGAATGTCTGCGCCAGCCGCGTGCACTAAAATCGATTTCCGCGCACAGCGTATTCATGGATTTTAGCCTCCAAAACCAGCTGTGGCGCAGAGTGGCACAGTGACCCTGCAGCAGCGCCAGTTACGCCCCCAAAAACGCCCCTAGCGCAAGGAAAAGCCATCAAAATCCCCAATCCAGCGCAAAGGGCTGCGCTAACCCTGGACCAGTTTACAGGGCTGCCAAACAGCAAACGCCAAGCGGGGAACGTGTATAACTGGGGTTCGCGTGAAGTTTCACACGCAATTGGAGCAGGGTACGTGTACTACGGGGTTTGCGGGAAGTTTTACACGTGAAAGGGCCTGTGCGAGTTGGGTACGTGTATAACTGGAGTTCGCGGGAAGTTTCACCCGCGATTTCAGCAGGGTACGTGTATTACGGGGGTTCGCGGGAATTCTCACATGCGATTGGATCTGGGTACGTGTATTTCGGGGGTGCGCGGGAAGTCTCACACGCGAAAGGGCCTGTGCGAGTGGGGTACGTGTATAACTGAGGTTCGCGGGAAGTTTCACACGCGATTTCAGCAGGGTACGTGTATTACGGGGGTTCGCGGGAAGTCTCACACACGATTGGATCCGAGTACGTGTATTTCGGGGGTGCGCGGGAAGTTTCACACGCGAAAGGGCCTGTGCAAGTGGGGTACGTGTATTCCTGGGGTTTGCGTGAAGTTTTACACGTGAAAGGGCAACGCCCATGCGTGACACGTCACAGACGCGCTTACACACTAAGGGGCTAATTCATAGAATTCAGCGCACAAGTGGCGCACGCGGCTGGCGCACAGTGTGCACGTGCGAACCCTGCGCCAGCCGCGTGCGCCAAAACCCATTTCCGCGCACAGCGTATTCATGGATTCCAGCCACCAAAACCAGCCGTGGCGCACAGTGGCGCAGCGACCTTGCAGCAGCGCCAGTTACGCCCCCAAGAACGCCTTCCGCGCAGGGAAAAGCCATCAAAATCCCCAATCCAGCGCAAAGGGCTGCGCTAACCCTGTACCAGCACGGCAAGCGGGCTACGTGTATTTCAGGGGTTCGCGTGAAGTTTCTCACCCGATCGGTCCTGGGGGAGCGGGCTACGTGTATTTCAGGGGTTCGCGTGAACTTTCTCACGCGATCGGGCCTGGGGGAGCGGGCTACGCGTATTTCAGGGGTTCGCGTGAAGTTTCTCACGCGATCGGGCCTGGGGGAGCGGGCTATGCGTTTTTCAAGGGTTTGCGTGAACTTTTTCACGCGATCGGGCCTGGGGGAGCGTGCTACGTGTATTTCAGGGGTTTGCGTGAAGTTTCTCACGCGATCGGGCCTGGGGGAGCGGGCTACGTGTATTTCAGGGATTCGCGTGAACTTTTTCACGCGATCGGGCCTGGGGGAGCGTGCTACGTGTATTTCAGGGGTTCGCGTGAACTTTTTCACGCGATCGGGCCTGGGGGAGCGTGCTACGTGTATTTCAGGGGTTCGCGTGAACTTTTTCACGCGATCGGGCCTGGGGGAGCGGGCTACGTGTATTTCAGGGGTTCGCGTGAAGTTTCACACGCGATCGGGCCTGGGGGAGCGGGCTACGTGTATTTCAGGGGTTCGCGTGAACTTTCTCACGCGATCGGGCCTGGGGGAGCAGGCTACGTGTATTTCAGGGGTGCGTGAGAAATCCCACACGCGATTGGCCTGGCCGCGTGTATTTCAGGGGTGCGCGGGAAGTTCCACACGCGATTGGCCTGGGCGCGTGTATTTCAGGCGTGCGTGGGAAGTTCCACACGCGATTGGCCTGGGCGCGTGTATTCCAGGGGTGCGCGGGAAGTTCCACACGCGATTGGCCTGGGCGCGTGTATTTCAGGGGTGCGCGGGAAGTTCCACACGCGATTGGCCTGGGCGCGTGTATTTCAGGGGTGCGCGGGAAGTTCCACACGCGATTGGCCTGGGCGCGTGTATTCCAGGGGTGCGCGGGAAGTTCCACACGCGATTGGCCTGGGCGCGTGTATTTCAGGGGTGCGCGGGAAGTTCCACACGCGATTGGCCTGGGCGCGTGTATTCCAGGGGTGCGCGGGAAGTTCCACACGCGATTGGCCTGGGCGCGTGTATTCCAGGGGTGCGCGGGAAGTTCCACACGCGATTGGGCTGCGTGCGGGTATTAGGGGTGCGCGCAAAGTTTCACACGCGATTGGGCTGCGTGCGGGCATTACAGGGGTGCGCACGAAGTTTTACACGCGATTTCAGCAGGGTACGTGTATTTCAGGGGTGCCGGGGAGTCCTACATGTGATTTGCCAGTGTGGGTCCTCCCAGGTGTTCCCTGTACACCCTCCACGGCCCCTGCAGGCAGCCCACACCACAGGGGACTACCCTGCATCCCTGGTCATGTCCCGCAGGCAGCCCACCCAACATGGGCATGCCCCCCAGCAAAGGCACATGTCTCCTTGCACCAATGATCACCAACTCATGTCCCCTTGCACCCCCACCCCCAGCATTGCGGGGCACCTGCCAGCAGGCCCCCACCCATGTCTCCCAGCACCCCCACCCCCCCAGTCACCAGGGGCAGCCTCCACCAGGCCCCCACCCATGTCTCCCAGCACCCCCACCCCCCAGTCACCAGGGGCAGCCTCCACCAGGCCCCCACCCATGTCTCCCACCACCCCCACCCCCCAGCAGTGCAGGGGCACCCACCACCAGGTCCCCACCCATGTCTCCCAGCACCCCCACCCCCCCAGTCACCAGGGGCAGCCTCCACCAGGCCCCACCCATGTCTCCCACCACCCCCACCCCCCCAGTCACCAGGGGCAGCCTCCACCAGGCCCCCACCCATGTCTCCCACCACCCCCACCCCCCAGTCACCAGGGGCACCTGCCAGCAGGCCCCACCCATGTCCAACTCATGTACCCCCCCCCAGCACTGTGGGGCACCTGCCAGCAGTCCCCCACCCATGTCCAACTCATGTTCCCCACCACCCCCACCCCCCAGCACTGTGGGGCACCTGCCAGCAGGCCCCCACCCATGTCCAACTCATGTCTCCCAGCACCCCCACCCCGCAGCCACCAGGGGCAGCATCCACCAGGCCCACACCCATGCCTCACACCACCCCCACCCCCCAGCAGTGCAGGGACAGCCTCCACCAGGCCCCCACCCATGTCTCCCACCACCCCCACCCCCCAGCCACCATGGCCAGCCCCCACCAGGCCCCCACTCATGTCCCCTATCACCCCCACCCCCCAGCCACCATGGGCAGCCTCCACCAGGTCCTCACAATCCCCAACACACATGCACGTCAGCGTGTAATACGAGGAAAGGGCCATGCGCGTAAGCGCGCGTGGAAACTGCACGTCCGTGTGTAATACGAGGAAAGGGCCTATGCGCGTAAGTGACGTGACGCGCGCAGGTGTTTCCCTCATTGCACGTGATGACAGAACACACGTGGATTTCCACCAATCGCGTGTGAAAGTTCCCGGCACCCCGGAACACACGTACCCAGGCCACTTGCGTGTACGCACACTCCCCTCCGATCACACGCGATGACACTCGGACCGTATCCGAACACGGGAAACACGCGCACGGCAAAAGACGTGCACAGGCGTCAACGCGTCTGCCACACGAAGGCAGGCGGAAGCGTCCCCGCGCACAGCATAAAAGTGCGCGCAAACAACAAACGCGTATATACAGCTACGATGAATGCCCCATTTGTCGCTGCACTGATCGTGGGATACCGCAGGAGGAGGAGAATAGCCAGGGCACGCATTTTCGCAACACGGACAAGCCTTTTTGGGATGCCTGACGACCAGGTCTATGGCAGGTATAGGTTTCCACCCCATATCATCCTAGACCTGGTCAGGGAGTGGGAAGATGACCTCACATCCCCCACCCTTTGCTACTAAGCATTGAGCCCCTTGGAGAAGGTGCTCAATGTCCTGCATTTTTTGGCCACTGGGTCATTTCAGCGGACCACTGCCATAGTGGGGGGGGTCTCACAGGCCACGCAGTCACGCTGCCTACACCAGGTACTGGCAATCATGACAGCGCGCCCCTCAGTCCGCAGGCACATATACATGCCCAGAACACCCGCAGAAAGGCAGGCCGTTGTCCTGGATTTTTTCAGGGTGGCACACTTCCCCAAAGTGCTCGGTGCCATAGATTGCACCCATGTGGCCCTACGTCCACCTAGGGCCATTGAGCACATCTACCGAAACCGCAAGCACTGGCATTCCATCAATGTACAGGTGGTATGTGATGCAAAGGGAATCATCACCTCTGTCTATGCAAACTACCCTGGCTCCACCCATGACAGTTTCATATACAGAATGTCCGCCCTGAGCCGGGCCCTGGAAGCTGGGCAGCATGGCGACACATGGCTCCTAGGTCAGTACAAATGCCCTTGCACATGCATGCAAGTCACACACAGACAAATATCCAAACCCTAATTATCTCAACTATTATCATCTCCCCAGGGGACAGTGCCTACCCTCTGAGCAACCACATGATGACGCCAATCCGGAACCCCACCACACCACCCCAGGTAAGATACAACGCCGCCCATATTGCAACCAGGGGCATAGTGGAGCGCACATTCGGAGTGCTCAAGTCACGTTTCCGCTCCCTTGACCGCTCTGGTGGGCAACTACTCTATGCACCACCAGTAGTGTGCAGGATCATTGTGGCAGCATGTGTCCTGCACAATGTTGCAACACGGCAGGGCGTCCCGGTGGACATGGTGGTGCCCCCACATCCCCAACCACAGGCGCTGCCCATGGGAGGGGACAGGGCACGTGGCGAGGAAGCCCGGACCCAGCTTGTGGCCACATTTTTCACCTAAACTCCCACCCCTGCGGAGTGCACACAGGCCTGGCACATACCAGGTGACAATCGATGATGACAAAGTGACAGTCAACTGTCACAACCTTACCACCCTGAGATAGTTGCCATGGAAGTGCCACATCGTCTGCATCCCTAGCTACTTAAACACAAGCTATCCTGTGTGACCAAAAGGCACACATATGACATATGACATGATATGGGCCATACACAAGTATTCCAAGGCGCAATGAGGCAGGGAGGGGGGAACAAGGGAACACAGAGAACGGTACTACTAGGCCAGGTGTCATTGGGATCGTGCAAGTGCAGGGGTAGGGGGAATGGGAAAAGTGCAAGGGGAAGGGTGGGGGGGAGTCCAGTACAGGGGAAGTAGCCCGAAAAAATAATACATAGGTCACCTGGTGGCAACTACAAAGGTGAGTGCAGTCAAGTGCTGGGAAGGGAGGGCTGTAGGGATAGAGAGACAGTACTGCAGTGCAGGGGTTGCCAGGGAGGCAGTGCAAGTGGAGAGTGGCTGGGCCAGGGACCAAGGTCGGTGAGAGTGGCCCAGTTGCAGCTCCTGTGCAGTTCCAGTGGAGAATTCTGCAAGGGAGAGGCAGACAGTAAGCAGAAGCAAAGAGGAAGGACTTGAGGTGCTTCCAGAACTGGAGATGATTCCCCTCAAGTTCAAGTCAGGCCGGAAGTCTGTTCCAGGGGGAGGGCCCTGCTGCGGAGAGAAATCCACCCCCAGCTAATTGCTCTGAGAAGCGGATGACACGGACATGCAAGGTGTGCATCACACACACCTGCAAACCAGGCCATGGCCATCACTGTCATGTCACACAAACCCTCCCAAACATCAACATGTCATGGCACGCAATACCCATACACCAATGCAGTAACGATAAGGTACACATTGCCATGTCCTAAATGCACAGTGGCATCGGACACTGCTGCCTTACCCGGAATCAGATGAAATGACAGACCAACAACCTCCCACCCAAAATAAGTCATTTCAAAATGCATTACAACAGTCGTAGACGTAACATCACAATGAATGCCTGTCTACATGCACATCATGCATTGCAAAATCAACACTGCAGCTCATGTGTGCAGTGTCCTACTCCTGCATCACACTGCTCAGCGCACAGCACAGTGAACAGCCATTGTGTGTGATGCACACCCTGAGCATCACATCTAAGTGACAGACCACGTCAAACATCAAATCAGGCATGTACTGGATCCATGATCGGTCACAGAACATGTGCTGCCGGGACACAGTGGGCACCAGAAGGCAAACAGTGTACATGTGTATATGCAAGGGTGGTAGTACATGTAGAGCATCAGAGTGCAAGTGTGTGGTTCTGCAAGGACATGCACTCCACATATGCATGTGCACTCAAGTGACCATCAGTGTTCCCTACACATCACATGTGAACATCCACCATGTGTACACCCCAGCATGTCAAACCACAACTATCCCCTCGCACCTGAAAGGAAAACACAACACATGAACAGGCATTGATCAGCAGAACACAACATGTACATGGGATACCACCATTACTATGTCAGAGTTCCCATCACACTGCAGGGCAAGGCAACAATCAAAAACAACCCCCCCCTCCCTCGCAAATGACCATGACCCACTGAACAACTGCACCTGGGTCATGGAGCCCCCAAACCTCAATTCCACCTGGCCACAGGATCACCTTACCCTTCGTCACCATCTCCCACCTTGTGTGTAAAAAGATGCCTGAACCCTCAGAATACACACTCATTTCCGAAACACAAAATCCAAGGCATAAAAACGAACCCAAACACCCTCCAGTAGATGACTTGACGTAGCAGTACCTCACAAAGGCCAAGTACTACCACAATGATGCAACAACCAAGGTAGCACAGCAAAACAATGTCACGACAGGATGTGAGACATGTGTGGTACATGACATAGGATGATGCACCATGAATGGATGTGTACTGTGAGAGGTCCCCTGTACAGGCGCGGGAGTGCCACGAAACAACCACCCCCACCATGTCCCGGGTGCCTGCAAGGTCAAACTCACACAGGCCCCTGAGACCCTGGTGGGGAAGGAGGTTCAGGGATATGCAGTCGGGACAGGTGTTGACACACTGGATGACTGGAATGAGCGGCAGGAGAGGGGAGGTGGAATGACACATGAAACTAGGGAATGCACGAAAATGTACAACCTGCATGAACACATACACAATCCAAACAGATTTGGACATCATTGTCATGGCCTTCTGTAGTCCAGGCTCAGGAGTGGTACGAACCAACCACCCCCTCTAGGGTTTTGGCGCCTGCAAGTTCGGGGCTTACACAGGCATCCGCAACCCCAGTGGGGAAAGAGGGTCAGGGAACGTTGCTTGGATAGGCACGGGAAGCAGGAACACCGGGTAGAGGGTACAGGTTTCAAAATTGCATAGGATCACGGGTGATTAGGGAGAAAATAACATACCAAATTGAACCACACATACATCCATGCATCAGTACACTCCCCAGCAAGCCTATGCAGAGCAGTTTGTAAGAAAAACAACAAGACACTTAGCTCTGGTTTTGAGTGCTGGCCTCCTGCCTTCGCACTCTCAGGTCCGGTTACAGGAGCACTGCAATGCTGCAAAGAGAGACACAGTCAACAACCTGTACGTGCCAATTGCACAAAAACACAACACCAAAAATGCCCCATAGCAACAGACTACTCTACAAACAGACAATCTGTGGTTGATGCTTCGTACCCATATATAACATCACCCCTGTGACGGGTCATACACAGTCAATGCAGTAAGGCAGCCGCTGCTGGGTGCGTGGCAAATGGAACACCAATGTGTCACAATTCACACAACATGCAATGTTCCCTGGGTAAGCAGACAGACCCATATTGCAAGCCATGACTGCAGAGCAAGTTGTGTACCACCATGACCGAAACAAAGTTGGCAGTGCATTTATCATGAAGTACGTGGAAAAGACATGCACTGCACCCGAGTATGTCCCTTGCTGCATGTCCCTGTGAGCTGCCCCTTTCTATGTCTCGGAAGGCTACATGGTTGATACAAGTGGCTCAATGGACCTTGGTGTACCAGAGGGTATGTGCCACTGCCCCTGCATGTGTCCCAGACAACCCTACTATCAGCAGCCATCAGTCCACAAACACATCTGAGCTGCATTGTGTGCTTCAACACCAATATTCGTCTAAGCTCACCCTCAGTGCTGTGACTAAGCCTGCATGTGCAACTCGCCTGGTGCAAGCTTTGCTGTGTCGTGGCCCCCCTGTGATGCTCACCTTGCCTGGAGTTCCTTGGAACATGTCAGCAGTACTAGGCTGTGGGTCTGCAATCACTGTGCCTCTGCTTCTGCACACATGTGCATGTGGGCACCAACAAACGGGTCCAGAATTCCGTCGTCCAATGGGACATGTCTGCTGGCAAAGGTGCTCTGGAGGCTCATCCCCCTGCAGAAAGGGCATGTAACACATGATTAATGCTTCAAAGTCATCTGTGTGTGTCTCATCAGGCATCTCATTACTTGACCATGTCAGAGAGTCACATCACAAATCACACCATCAGTCCGTCTTTCACCTACAAAGTGTGGAACACTATCTACAGCATGAATTGCAACAAGCACATGTACAGGAAAGAAATGAAACATACTACACAATGCATAGCAATCAATGTCCACATTAATCATGATACACCCCATCTAGCAAAAGCTGAACAGTGGACAATGACACCTAAATCATCCCCACTAGGGGTGTCAACACAAGTCACACAGCACCAGACATGCCACAGATATGACAGTCCAATGCCCTTGTGTAAAATGCTGTAACACCGAACCATCCTTGCGAGCCCATGGATAAGGGAGGCAGGAGTGGCATATGTGAGTCAAGGAACCCAAGCAGCAAACACATACACAAGACAACCATGAAGGGCCCAGCTGGAACAGACAGTGGATGCCTTCAAAAGCCACAAAGCACCGCACCGTCACATGAAAGCACAATAGACTAGCAATTTTAAACTAAATCAACTATTAACTAATTACACTAACTATGGAAAACCTACATTACCTATTTAAACTAACTATCAAACAGAAACTTAACTAACTAAACTAGAAGAAAAATCAAAAATGGCCACATACGACCCGGGGGGAGGGGAGGCACCCAGGAGGGGGGAGATACAGGGTGCTGCTCAACATCCACATGCGATGATGCTGAGCCAAAAAAAAAACCTCCATGGGCTCAACGCCTGCACAGCACGACCTATGTGGGACATAGATGGTCGTCCGAGTCTGGCTCATCCTGGAAAGGAGGACGTGGCACAGTAGCCTGGCCATGCCTAGCCGCAGCTTGCCCCTCGTCGGCAGCAAGTCTGCCGGACGGGTGAGCCTGGTTCTGTGTGGCGATGTGACGTAGGTCTGCATGCAGAACCTCCCGTGATACACGTGCTTCCTCTTGCAAGGTAGCACGTGTAACACAGAGTTCCTCCTGCAAGGCCTGGCTGGACAACCGCTGCACCTCCCGGCAAGCCTGTAGCTCAGCCGAGATGGTACACTCAAGCTGTGCAAACCTCTCCTCTGCCCGCTGCCTCTGGGACATCATAAGGACACCCAGAGTGGATCTGAGGGAAGCATACTCCTCCCTCAAGGCATCCATGTGCGCCTCTGCGTGAGCAGCAATTGCTTGACGCAGAGACGACATTTCAGCCTGGCGTGCCCTGTCTGAGGCCGCCATGCCCAGCCTGAGCGAGCGGGCCGTGGACCGTGCCGCCTGCTGCTGGAGAAGCACCTGCCTAGCAGGGGGGAGCACAGATCGGGCCACACGCTCCATGCTCTCAGCGATGTTCTCCATTGCTGCCCCCTGCCGTTCGGAATTGGCAGTCATGTCTTGCTCCCACTCAGTATACAGCGGTTGCGCGCGGCGACCGCGTTGCCGGGCTTGACCCCTGCGGGACCCAAGGACCGGGGGTCCTCGCTGTATTGGCACCGCCTGTGGCTGCACGACTACATGCCCCCGTCGACGTGATGTCCCAGGCACATCAGGGCCTGGTGTGGAGGGTGACCCTGCGTCCCGATCCACCACGGGCGGAGGAACCAAGACTGTCTGATCCCTCAGTGCAGGTGTCGCAGACAGAGGAGTGTCCACATCAGAATCACTCACTCCTGACACATGGACTTGATGGTCATCCAACTCAACATGGACGTCAGAGTCGTCATCAAGGCTGGACTCATAGGCAGCCAGATACAAGATGGACTGCAGCACTTGGGGGTTTTCGTGGCCTACCACCCCACGACCCCCACTAGTGCCGGGTTGATGTGGCGTTACCAACCCTGTGTCTGGCATGACAACACCATCCTCTGCCTCCATTGCGTCATCAACTGAAAAATAGAGGGGAAAAGGTCAATACACATGTCAGAAGCACACGACACACACACACACCGACAGCAAAGGCATCAGGCAGACATGTGACACACAACATATGACCTGGCATGCATGCTGGGTCTACTTTGAATAGCTTCTGTGATCAGACCTGTTGAAAGGTGGCAGTTTCCATGGAAGTGGGTCTATGCAGTGCAGAAAATGTGTACGCCACTCACTACCTACATGTACAAGCACTACATGGTGTGTGCCAGGAAATGTGAAGGCAGTGCAATGTCAAAATCAGACATCACGTGCATTGTGCATTCAATGTGTACCATGTCCAGAAGCCAAGCACCCCTCCACCCCAGTACCAAAGCAGGGATGCTTATCATGGTATCAAAAGGCTGACCATACACCTGTGTATTGACAGGCAGTGTTGACTGGCATCAACAGCTTCATGTGATTCAAATGACAACACTGCAAATGATGCTGGGACAGTGGGCAGGACACATGATGGAAACTCCGGAGGCCGCCCACGTGTGAAGAAGACACAACAAGAGTTGGACAGAGTCATTGGCCATTGAACAGGCTGAGGCCTGTGAGCCACACAGATTGTCAGAGCCTAAACATGTGTGCAACGCAGGACTTAGGCACAGTTGACATGGGAAGGCTGATGAGATGGCAGGCAATGTATGTAACCAAGGACTGATATTACAGTGATCATCCAGTCAAGGACACATAGGGGCATGCGTGCAATGCACATGGAGCATGAATGGGCACTCATGTCCCTGCGGGACATCTGACCCATGCACAGTACAAGTGAGATACCCTGCATCGAGTACTAAGGCTGTACGACATGGCATATGTCTGGCAGATTCTACGCTGGAAGTTAGCATCTACACAGGACACATGGACAAGAAACTACACATTGGCAAGATTGGAGCAGACCAGTGCAAAGGTGGAACTGGGGTGCAGAGTGGCGGAGGAGGGGCAAGGGAGCATGCCTACATGGAGTCCCGCATGCAGGCAGAGGAGACATGCATGACGGTAGCATTGCATTACTTACACATCAGAACCATGTACACGTCACATGTAGCAGCAATCATGCACAACACATCCCACAAGTGAACCACACACGTCCTCAACAAACACGCATCAACACTCACTGGACTGGGCATCAAAGTCCAGCTTCTCTCCCACTCCTTCGACCAATTCAGGTGGTATGAACTCCGCAACGAGAGCCTCATGTGGAGTGAGTTCTTCCTCCTCTGGTGCAGGCCCACCGCCAGTCACCAGAGTCAAGATGTAATTTGAGGCACGCTTGGCCTTAGTGCTGCGCTTGATGTCATTCCAACGCTTTTTGCACTCCTGCGCCGTGCGCACCTCATGGCCGAATGAACTGACATGTTCCGCAACATACTTCCAGTGGGTGTCACGTTGGGCAGCCGTGGTCTGACTATTGGCACCCACTAGCATGTCACGGCTGTGGCCCCGCACGTAGTCCACGAGGAAGTCCAGTTCCTGCTTACAGAAAGGCTTCTTCCTCGACGTGCAGGAGGTCGTGGCTGTGTGTGGGGTCCCAGCCTGTGCTGCAGGTGCAACCTTCCTCCTCTTGGACTGTGGCGCAGACCCTGGCTGGCTAATGCCGCCCTGACCAGCATGGCCAGTGGGTTCGGTGGATTGAGCCAAGGGAGTGGCAGGTGGAGGGATGACCAGAGGCCTGACTTGTGTCAGTGGCAGCTGGGTGCCCACTAATGGACCCTGCGCAGCAACATCAGCTGTGGCAGGGTGGTTGGCCGCAACGGTCCTGGTTGGCAGACTCACAACCGGGGTGCTGTTGGGTGCATCTGCCCCTGCACTTGCCAACACCCGGCTGTTCGGGGCAGCAGATGACATGACTGCCCCAGGGACACGTGTCTTGGTCTGAGCAGCCCAGCGTGCCCCTATGGTTTCCCCCCTGGCCTGTTGGAGATCTACCAAGGGCTCTTCAAGTGCCAACGCAGCATGCGCTGGCAGACCCTGAGCCTGGGTGGCGGTGTCCACAGCTGCACCTGCAGCTACCACCACCCTTGGGCCCGTGGCAGTCGATGGAACGGACTGCCGGGTCATATGGGGGCCAGTGCCAGATGCAGGAGCTGCATCCCCCGGAACCACAGGGGGTGGTGGCATGGCTGCACTGACACATGGCACAACATTGTGCTCAAGTGGCGCACCCCTGCCTCTTCCCCCTCTGTTGCTGCCCTGGACACCCTGGAGTCCCCCTACTCCCTGGTCACCACGGCCACGTCCCCGACCACGCCCGCCACGAGGAGTACGCCCAGCTGAGGCGCCCCTCACCTTTGGTGGCCTCCCAACCATGGCACAGATGTAGTAGTGCTGGCACAGATGGAGTGGTGCCAATGGGAGGTGTACACCACAATTGACCTGGGCAATTGGGGTGAAGGGGGTGGGAAGCAAGATGTTAACAGCCCCCCTGCACCTGCAAGGCTGTATGTGACCCCGGTGATGTGGTGACGGGTCACGCAACGCTCAGGCACCCCAAAACTGCAGTAAAACCGTGCACGCAACTCTGCAGCCTACGTGCGTGGATTGAACCTCCCGCAGTACGCGGTGGCACCCAGTAACACGAATAACGCGTACGCGTGGGACAACCAGGCTACTATGACATCAAAAATGGGTGCGATACACAGGGGCACCCGCAGTGGGAAAAAGAGCGTGTGTGACTCACCGTCTGACTAGCGCGATGCAGAAAAACACGCGTAGCCAATACCCCCGCCAAAAGAAGAGATACGTCCTTGAGAGCTGTGAAGTTGTGATGGCGCGCGAAACAACAGGAAGCAGCAACACACGTCGGTCTCCACGAAAGGCACGTACAGCGAACTGCTGGGCCCGCTCACCTTTAACCCGTGCTGAGGGAAACGCACGCGCGCGTCACGTCACTTACGCGCATAGGCCCTTTCCTCGTATTACACGCGGACGTGCAGTTTCCACGCGCGCTTACGCGCATGGCCCTTTCCTCGTATTACACGCTGACGTGCATGTGTGTTGGGGATTGTGAGGACCTGGTGGAGGCTGCCCATGGTGGCTGGAGGTGATAGGGGGCATGAGTGGGGGCCTGGTGGAGGCTGCCCCTGGTGGCTGGGGGTGCAGGGGGACATGCGTTGGGGGGGAGTAGTGCAAGTTGACTTGTGGGTTGGCTGGTGGGCATGGGCATGGTGGGTGGGGTGCCTGCATGACATGTGCTGGGTAGGCCCCTGTGGTGTGAGCCACCTGCAGGAACCGTGGAGGGTGTAGAGGGAACACCTGGGAGGACCCACACGTGCAATTCAAGTGTGCTGCTCCCCGCGCACCCCTGTAATACACGTACCCTGTTGAGATCGCGCACACCTGTAATACACGTACCCTGATGGAATTGCGTGTGTAACGTCCCGCGCACCCCCGAAATACACAAACCCCGCTCAATCGCGTGTGTCACTTCCCGCGCGCCCCCCGAAATAAGCGTAGCCCGCTCCCCCAGGCCCGATCGCGTGAGAAAGTTCACGCGAACCCCTGAAATACACGTAGCCAGCTCCCCCAGGCCCGATCGCGTGAGAAACTTCACGCGAACCCCTGAAATACACGTAGCCCGCTCCCCCAGGCCCGATCGCGTGAGAAAGTTCACGCAAACCCCTGAAATACACGTAGCCCGCTCCCCCAGGCCCGATCGCGTGAAAAAGTTCACGCGAACCCCTGAAATACACGTAGCCCGCTCCCCCAGGCCCGATCGCGTGAGAAAGTTCACGCGGACCCCTGAAATACACGTAGCCCGCTCCCCCAGGCCCGATCGTGTGAGAAAGTTCACGCGAACCCCTGAAATACACGTAGCCCGCTCCCCCAGGCCCGATCGCGTGAGAAACTTCACGCGAACCCCTGAAATACACGTAGCCCGCTCCCCCAGGCCCGATCGCGTGAGAAACTTCACGCGAACCCCTGAAATACACGTATCCCGCTCCCCCAGGCCCGATCGCGTGAAAAAGTTCACGCAAACCCCTGAAATACACGTAGCCCGTTCCCCCAGGCCCGATCGCGTGAGAAAGTTCACGCGGACCCCTGAAATACACGTAGCCCGCTCCCCCAGGCCCGATCGCGGTAAAAAGTTCACGCGAACCCCTGAAATACACGTAGCCCGCTCCCCCAGGCCCGATCGCGTGAGAAAGTTCACGCGGACCCCTGAAATACACGTAGCCCGCTCCCCCAGGCCCGATCGCGTGAAGAAGTTCACGCGAACCCCTGAAATACACATAGCACGCTCCCCCAGGCCCGATCGCGTGAAAAAGTTCACGCGAACCCCTGAAATACACGTAGCCCGCTCCCGCAGGCCCGATCGCATGAGAAAGTTCACGCGGACCCCTGAAATACACGTAGCCCGCTCCCCCAGGCCCGATCGCGTGAAGAAGTTCACGCGAACCCCTGAAATACACGTAGCCCGCTCCCCCAGGCCCGATCGCGTGAGAAAGTTCACGCGAACCCCTGAAATACACGTAGCCCGCTCCCCCAGGCCCGATCGCGTGAGTAAGTTCACGCGAACCCCCGAAATACACGTGCCCCGCTCGCACAATTGCTGTATGTTGCCCTATTCGGTTCCATGAATACGTGTGGTTCGGGTGCGTGTGGGCGTTCCCTCTGCTTCCCTGCAGTACATCCCCAGTTACGCCCTTGTTTTCGCAAGTTGTTCCCAATTCCGCGCGTTACGCCCCGTGTTCCGCCCACTTTCTAGTGTATGCGCAGAGGTTGGGCGCTTTCACTGTGCGCGTCGCGCACGTCTTTCGGGATGTTGCAGTGACGTGTGCGCCATGCACGGGTTTGGCGCACATCCCGAGGAAGACACGCGCAGGGACTTCCATGAATCGCACGCGTGCGCGTGCGCCTCTTTTTTTCCGCTTGCGCCTGCTTGCGCGTAGATTTTCGGGGCACGTTTGTTCCATGAATCGGCCCCTAAGGGACTTTGGTCCAATAAAATTGCGTACGTGTGCTGACCCGCTTACGCGCTAAGGGCCTTTCCTCGAATTACACGCTGACGTGCACATTTTTCACATGCCAAATCACTCCATATCAAGCTGGGCACGCATACACACACGGAAGACCACGCTCCTGCCCTGAAGGCCGTTTTCCTGCCCCCCAGACCCCCGAGCATGCTCCCACCTGACATCTGCTGCTGCCTGACTGTCTGCTGCCCACGTGCCCTGCTATTTGGTGCCTGCACATCAGCAATCTGCAGGGGTCCAGTTGCTGTGTCCACCCCTGCTGGAATAGAAGACTCCCGACTGGGATACCATCACTCCACAGCCCAGCCCCAGGACCCAGTTGCCCACCCACTCCTGCCTCTGGGGTTGCCATGTCGGGCACATCTCCATCTGGCAGCACTGGCAACCCCCAGCCAGAGAGGCAGAGGGCCACCAGCTTCACTGCCACCGAAGTTGGTGTCCTGGTGGAGCATGTCCTGGAGCATTATGATGCCCTCTTCGGAACATCACACCCCAACAAGGAAGGACGGGAGAGGATCTGGGACGACGTAGTGGTTGGCATCAACGCAGAGGGGGTGGCAACCCGCGACATCAAGCACGTCAAGAAGCGCGGGGAAGACTTCAGGTCCAGGACCCTCCACAAGGCCCGGAGCCTCACGTAGGGGGGCCGGGCACGCATGAGTAACATTCAGATGAGGGTCCACGCCCAGATCCTTCGGAGGCAGACCCGCCTGGAGTTGAGCGGTAAGTGGCCAAGCATTGCTGTGTGAGACAGGGCATGTTGCAGTGTGCTGGTAGTCTGATGCTTGCCTGTATGTGTGACATAGGCCATGAAACCTACCTAACAAACTACCTAAAAATATAACTATATACAAATTTGTGTGGCATTGTCCATTGACCACAAATAAAAGGAAAACGAAAAGGAAACCTAACTCTAAAAACTATTTACAAGGGCAGCGGGCTAGTCCGACGGCTCACTTTTGGATGTCCCGGGCCAGGGCATCATCGAACTCCTGCTCAATGTCCTGGAGGCGGTCCTCTTCCATGGCCCCGAGGGTTCGCAGGGACGATGACATGTACTCCTCCAACTCCCTGCGAATTGCCTCAAGGCACTCGGCCCGCCTCAGGGCCCTCCGCATGGAGTTCTCCGCCCTGACCATCGTGAGCCATGCCTATTTTGCCCGCTCCGCATCTATAGCATGGCCTAACCGCTGCCACATGGAAGACACTTCCATTCCTGGGTCCTCCTGCCCTCTGGCCGATGCCTGCCCCTCCGATGTCGAAGGCCCCGAGCCATGATGGCTCCCACCTTGTTGCTGCTGCTGCTTTGCCTCTGCCTGTGCCCTGGCTCTTGCTGCCTGCACATCCTCCTCCGGCTGGGGTGCAGTTGTTGCGGTGGCCACCCCTGCTGGACGTCCGACTCCCGACTGTGTCATGGATGTGTCCTCCACCAGCCTGGCCGCATAGTCAGAGACAGCTCCACAGGGTACCCAGGTGATACATGGGTGGGAAGATGGCATGGAGGATGACTGGGGTATAGGGGGTTCAGTTGAGGAGTGGGTCGGAACAAGGTCCAGAAAAGCGAGGAATCCGGCCCTTGTGAGCTGTCCAAGTAGGTCAATGCGGTCAATGAGCCATTCGAGAAGACGTGCAGTCTCCTCATGAAAAGACTGCAGGTCAACTCGCTTGGCCCGTTGACGCAACGCCACCCCACCCAGGGCAGGCTCAACCCGGTCCTGGATAGCCACGTCCGCAGGGAGAGGAAGGCCAGTTGTTGTAAGCGGATCCCCTCCCTGAAAACTGGTCTGGACGTCGGCATCCCTGCTGGTGCGGGATGATGCAGTCACATGATCGGGGACAGGATTACACACAGGCACCTCCGCGGTGGCCTGTGCTGCCTCCTGCCCCTGCACTGCACCACTAGCACCAGTGGAATCCCCACCTCCAGACCCCATGTCTGTCCCTTGCACGGCCTCCTCCTCCACCAAACCTCCCACCAACCTGGATGACTCCGTGACATCTTCCTCCGTCGGACCCTGTGGGGTCTCAGCTGCCCCTTCTGCTGCCGAGGAGTCCAACTCCGACCTCCGCCTCTTGGACCTTCCTTCGGCAGCTGCGGCCTGGGACACGGCACCGGACTCCTCACTCCCCGACAAGATGACAACCTGGGAGGGGAGCCGGTCCTTGGGTCTCCGGCTGGCGGGATGATCCCTGCCGCTGTGCTCCACAGTACCCTCTCCGCCCTCTTCTTCAGTTGACGCTGCAGACAGGGAGAGATAAAACACAGGCATCAGGGCACTGTACAATGGACTGATACACACATGACAGTTGCACATGAGTGGCATTGGTTAACTACAGACACGGCATCACACTCCACGACACACATGTCATTTTAACTCACACACATGAACATTTCAACAGCAATATTGCACCAGGCAGCATCATCCATACACATACAACAGCAGGAACAGCCAAAGGTGAACCTGACATCACATGAAACACAAGGAGTGCACTAGACATGCACACACGCCACCACACTTACATGCATGTCTATATCTCCTCCAACTGTTGCAGCGATGAGATCGCCATACATGTCACATCTGCAATTCATCCTTCTACATATCAGTGTCACGTGCATCCATGTTGCATCACAGTTGCACACTTGTCAGATACACATACATGCACATGTACACAGTGCAGATACATGCATTATGAACCACCATCCATGCCACAACCATGCCAATGTAAATACACAGAAATTCAAACATGTCTGCTCCCACGCCTGCATTTGCCCAGCATGCTTACCAACACATACACCATCAATGTGCCTCACAACTGAGAGGACTCACATGTGGCAGCCTCACGCCCATGTTCATACACATCCCTACATGGCCCTACATAAACACATGTGCACAACCTGCACACTACTGGCACACCACGACACGCACAGCGTACTATCAACATGCATGTACACTTACCGCTCGACTCCAGATGGGTCTGCCTCTCAAGGATCTGGACGTAGAGCGCTGGGCATATGCGTTCCAGGACCCTCATTTGATGGTTTGACAGCTGGCCCCGGCGCCTCTTGGCATCCGCTGCCTTAGCGAGGCGCCGGGCCTTGTTGAGGGTCCTGGACCTGAAGTCCTCCCAGTGCTTCTTCACCCCCTCCGGTTTGATGGCAGTCACAATGTCCATCCAGATCCTGGTCCGTCCTTCACTGTCGGCGCGCAAACTTCCAAAGATGGCATCATACTGCCCCAGGACTTGCTCCACCAGGACACCAACTTCGGTGGCAGTGAAGCTGGTGGCCCTCTGCCTCTCTGACTGGGGGTTGTCAGTGCTGCCAGATGGTGTTGTGCCGGACATGGCAACCCCAGAGGCAGGAGTGGTGGGCAACTGGGTCCTGGGGCTGGGCTGTGGAGCGATGGAATCCCAGTCGGGAGTCTTCGGTTCCAGCAGGGGTGGTCACAGCAACTACACCCCTGGATGATGTGCAGGCAGCAAATGGCAGGGCACGTGGGCAGCAGGCAGTCAGGCAGCAGCAGATGGCAGGTGGGAGCGTGCTCGGGGCTCTGGGGGGCAGTAATTAGGCCTTCTGGGAAGGAGCGTGGTCCTCTGTGTGTTTTCGCGAGGCCAGCTTGATACGGAGTGATTTGGCACGTGAACAAATTGCACGTCAGCGTGTAATTCGAGGAAAGGGCCTTAGCGCGTAAGTGCGTCAGCACACGCACGCGATTCCATTGGACCAAAGGCCCTTAGCGCGTAAGCGCGTAAGTTACATTACTCGCGCGGGCGTTTCACTCATAGCACGTGATGACAGAGCACACGTGGAAAAACTGCACGTTCGATTGTCATCGCGTGTAATTGGAGGAAAGCGCCCACGTACATGCGTATCTGACGTGTACGTGTGGACTGGTTTAAAAGCCTGGTGTAGGATGCCATTTCCTTGTACGTGCTTTTCGTGGAGAGCGAGTGGGTGAAATCTGTACTTCTTGTCGGTTCACACGCGATTACTTCACAGCGTTTCTAGTTCGTACTCATTGTTACCTCTGACAGCTCTTTTCTGAATTTTTGTTGGGCCTGTTTCCTCAAACAGAGTTCACTTCTCCTTTTGGCCTGTCTCCTCTGACAGCGTACAATTCTGCTTTTGGCGGGGGTGTTGCCAACGCGCACATGCGCGTATTTTTCACGTTCTTTTTCCAAGCAGACGGTGAGTTCCGCACGTACTTAGCAACTGTGCTTGCCCAGTGTGTCGTGTTCCCCTTCAGAGGTCATTGTAGGCTGCGTGTATTACGCGTACGCTTAGTTTTGTGTTTCAGGGTGCCACAGCATAGTGCGGGTTCATTTTTTCACGCACATGGTCTACGAGGGGTCGCATGCACGTTAATTTTTGATTTTGGGCTGCCTGTGCGTTGCGTGACCCGTCATCTTCCCCCAGGGGTCACAGACATCCTTGTTAGAGCACTAGGTTACGAATTCCTTCTGGTATCCTACCCCTTTGAACCCAATTGCCCAGGACAATAGTTTACTGCAACTCCCATATGCACTACAACATCAGTGCCATAGTTGGGAGGCGACCAAGCGGTAAGGGAGGCAAGGTGGCCGACCTTCAAAAGGTGGGCGTGGTGGGCGCGGTAGGGGATGTGGCCGTGATTTTCAGGGTGCCCCTATACCCCCATGTGTGGAGGAACAATCAGGGATACCCATGCCCCCCCATGGTTGAGGGAAACGTGGCTGACACCATCCCAGCTCAGCCCCTGTTGGACAAGCCCATTTTGGCACCTGACCTAGCACAGGATGACTCCCTGGCTGACTTCCAGGTCAGCAAGTCTAGGCCACGTGTGGCGGTGCAAGTTGTTCTCACCAAGCCACGTGGATCTGGGGCAACTATGTCATCTGCTGCCCCAAGTATGCAGGGTGGGGAGGCTGCAGGGGCAGCTGCAGTTCCATCCGCCCCAGCTCTGACTCTACCAGCCAGGACAGTGTCAGTCCCGGTCCATCAAACTGACGTTCCCCTGGCCAACATTACCCTGCAACCGATGCTTGCATCAAGACCTATGGTCATTGTGCATTCTCACACTCCTACTACCCAGTCCACCGGTGATTCTGCCCCTACTGACCAGAGCGGCGTAAGCCACTCTGGCTCTGCTCCACCTTTAAAGAAGAGGAAGAAGGATGCTCTGGCACGACAGGCTGAGACCCCAGACACAGATACACACTCCGGTACCTCAAGGAAGCCTTGCTTTAATGATCCGGAACTTGATGCACTTGTGGCCTATGTGTCGGCACATAGCCACGAAATGGTGGTGACTGCAGGGTGCAAGACCACACCTGGTCAATGTAAGGCACACTGGCAGACCATCGCCGACTGCATAAGTGCCCTTGGATTTGTGAGGCGCACAGCTGATGATTGTTACAAGCGGTGGAATGACCTGAAACGCAGAGCAAAGAACAAGCTGGCCTCAAATCATGCCGCTACTCTGGTGACTGGCGGTGGGTCTCCACAAGAGGACAACAAACTCACTGAACATGAGTCTGTTGCTGGGGCCTCCGTCACAGAGAAACAGATCCAAGGTGTGGGTGGACTACCTGATTATGATGCATTGTCCGGTGAGTGCCCATGCATGTGTGTGTAATGCATGTGTATGTTGTTTGGGTGACAGGTTCTGATTGAGTGCCAGGTTAGGGTGTGTGTGCCTGAGTGGTATGGGTCACCCAAATGCTTCATCCAAAACATTCAGCGTCCTTAGATTTGGGTGTGACAGTATCCCTTCTGCCCACAGTAGTAATTTAGCGCAACATTATGGCAGTTGCCCTTGAAGTGGCATCTTGCAACAACATTGTATGTATTTTTCAGTGTTCGTTCATTGTTTCAATTCTCCCACTTTTGCTACGCATTCCTCCGCCCTATTGTCACATTTGTGACATGCATCTGTCATTGATGAACCCCACATTGGCCCACATGTGTTACCTTGTTAGGTGAATGATTTGACCATTCAGGCTGATTGAGTATTGGTCTGATCACATACATTTTTTGGGGCCTGTTTGAATGTGGAACATGATAGTTGTTTCCTGTCATGTTGAAGTGTACAACCATTGATGTGTACATCGGCCTGCAATCACTGTATTTTTGTACACTGGATGTGTTGCAGTGTGTGGCACATGCCTATTTTGTCACACTATGTAGCATTTTTCATCTCATCATGTCCATCTCACATGGATGGCTGAGTATTCATTCACTGACATATGGGTGTACTTGTGGAATGTACCATGGCTATGGTACATTCCATCTGTGTGATAGCATGTGTCATGTATGTGTATTGGGCATGCCACTCACAGGCCAATGTGTGATGGCAGTGCTACCCAGCATGCAGCAAATGTGTTGCTCTTCCATCTTGGTGTCATCAGTGTCTGCCTTTTGCCTCCCCTTCCAACTCAGTGACAGTGCATGCATGGGAGGGTTATAGTCATGTGGGACATGTGTAAATCATGTACTGGTGCTGTAGCTTGTCAGGCCTATTTGTGTGCTATGGTGCTAATGCCTGTTTCCATTTTTTGTCTTTCATGTTTTTTGCAGGGGATGACGCACTTGATGTTGTTGCGGTTGAGGAGATGGTGCGGACCCAGGAGGGATCTCAGGCACGACCGGGCACCAGTGGGGGACATGGTGTGGCGGTGGGTGAGAACCCATACTTGCTGCAAACCATTCTGTCCAGGGGTGCCTCTGGTGCACCTCCCCAGACCTCTATTCAGGTGCTGATTCGGATGATGAGACCTATGTGCCGTCGCAGGTAAGTGTTTCTGGCAGGGATTCTGTTCTGTCCAACTCACCTGCACCAGGGGTAGAACCCTTTATGGGGATGTCAGTGTTGGTAAGTCTGCCTTTGGCGGTTACGGATGCAGGGTCACACTCCACAACATCTGATCCTGTTCCTGGGCCAGCAGATCAGAGGGGGAATGCAGTCCTGCAGCCTTAGGCAGTTCTGGCACAGCAAGGCGCAGATTGCCTTGCCCCAAACAGGTGTGGTGCACGCCAACGTGGTGGCCGTACGCCACCAGGCAATACCGCATGGGAACAATCCATATATGGTATGGCAACCCAACAGGCAGCATCAGTTGAGAAGATGGCTCAAGCAATGGAGAGGGTGGCCACTTCCATTGTCCCCCCTGAAAGGCAGATGGAGCAACTACAGCAGGCAACAGACTCCATTTGCCAATCACACAGGGAGGACATGTTGGCATTCAACAGGGACAGACGGGCGGCACTGGAGACTCTATGCCAATCGATGTCAATAGAGTCCCAGGGCCACAGGGAAGCCCTGAGGGTAGAACTCCATCACCTCAGGGAGACTCTTGTTGCCCTTGAGGCTTCCACTAACTTGAGGACAGAACAGCAGCTGGAGCGGCTCACACGTTCGCTCTCAGCTGAGATGCAGGCAACTCGGGAGGAGATCCGGGCATCACGTCAGGTGCTGCATGGGGATCTCCACACTATAATCCTCCAGAACGAGACCTTCCACACCCGCATGCTTGCTGCCATGGAGGACCATACCAGGGCTTTGCGTGGGCTGCCTCCCATAGCACCACCACCTCCTGTGGCAGCAGCAGAGGGTGATGAGAGCGACAGCAGCAGTTCTCCCACATTGGCATAGCCGTGCAGGCCATGAGCCCATGAGCCCATGGAGGTGTTTTTTTTCCCAACATCCACACAGGTGGCTGTTGGTGCGCACCCTGTCCTCGGACCTCCTGGGTGCCCCCCCCCCAGCCCCCACATGGCCATTTTTGATTTTTGATTTTTTTTTTTTTACAGTGTGTTGCCTTGTGTGGCTCCTGTGGGCATCCACTATATTCCGGCTGGGCACATGCAGGCTTGTCCTGAGTTTGGGTTAGATGCTTGGGTTCATGAGACACACACCCCTCCTGCTTCCCATTTCCATGGGCTTGCAAAGGGTGTGCCCAAGTGACAGTGACTTACACAGTGACGTTGGACTCCCATGAGCTGTGTGGGCAGTCTGTTGTCAATACTGTGTATACATTGCTAGTGGATATTGTTGTATTGTACACTGCATGGTGTATTGATATGTGCTTGTGCATCCATGTCTTCCTCCTAATTTGCAGGTTCATTCCTCATGTCTTCACAAGGCTGTCTACTTTGGAGATGGAGTTCATTGTGTAAGCAGTGCACTTACACATTTGCGTGGCAGCAGCACTGTACAGTTGGAAGTGGTCGATGTGCTGGCATAATCAGGTTGTAAGACTACCACTACTTTAACTTAGTACTGTCATGTTTATGCTATATTTGAGATTGTGTAGCTGCATTGTATTGTTGGTAAGTATTTGGTCATGTGTGTTGTTAGTTCTACATTACTGGGAGCATTTTGTGTGTGGGCAGTTTCCATTAGGGACACTGTACTTTGACACTTGTGTCATGTTTTGGGGATTGCTTTGTTTGCTCTCACATAGCATGACATGCCATGGTGTGTTGGGTGGCGGTGCTGGGGAGGGGTTGGGTGACATGGCACTGTTGTCATGTTGTATTTTGTAAGGTGGAAATGAATTTAGCAGCATAGAAGTGTGTCTTTTGATGACACAGCATTGGTGGTGTTTGTGTAGGTAGGGATGCACACAATTTAACACTTCCAGGTGACCAATCTCAGACTGGTATGGTTGTGACAGTTGACTGTCCCTTATGTCATCATCATTGATTGTCAGATGGTAGGTGCCAGGGCTGTGTGCACTCCACAGGGGTGTGATTTTAGGTGAAGTAATTAGCCACCAGCTGCGTACGGGCTGCCTCACCCCGTGTCCTTTCCCCTCCCATGCACAGCGGGCGTGCATGTGGTTGGGGATGTGGGGGCACCACCATCTCCACGGGCAGGCCCCGGCATGTTGAAACATTGTGCAGGACACATGCTGCCACTATGATCCTGCACACTACTGGGGGAGCGTATAACAGCTGCCCGCCAGAACGGTCAAGGGAGCGAAAGCGTGACTTGAGCACTGCGAATGTGCGCTCCACTATGCCCCGGGTTGCAATGTGGGCTGTGTTGTATCTTACCTCGGGTGGTGTGGTGGGGTTCCGAATTGGCGTCATCATGTGGGTGCTCAGAGGGTAGGCACTGTGCCCTGGGGAGGTGGTGATGGGTATCATTAGTGGGGTTGTGACATTGCTCTGTATCTGACATGCAGGCATGTGCTGTGGCATTTATACTCACCGAGCAGCCATGTATTGCTGTGCCGCCCAGCTTCTAGGTCCCGGTTTAGGGTTGACATTCTGTAAATAAAACTGTCGTGGGTGGACCCTGGATAGTTGGCATATACTGAGGTGATGATTCCCTTGGCATCACATACTACCTGCACGTTGATGGAATTCCAGTACTTGCGGTTTCTGTAGATGTGCTCAGATGCCCGGGGGACGTAGAGCCACATGGTTGCAATCAATGGCACCTAGCACTTTGGGGAATTGTGCCACCCCGTAAAAATCCTGGACGGCAGCCTGCCTTTCTGCAGGTGTTCTGGGCAGGTATATGTGCCTGCGGACTGATGGGCGTGCAGTCATGATGGCCAAGACCTGGTGTAGGCAGCGTGACTGCGTGGCCTGTGACACCCCCTCACTATAGCAGTTGTCCGCTGAAATGATCCAGTGGCAAAGAGTGCAGTACATTGAGGACCTTATGCAGGGGGCTGAGTGCTTGGGAGCACAGGGTGGGTGATGTGAGGTCATCCTCCCAATCACTGACCGGGTTGAGTATTATGTGAGGTGGAAACCTGTACCTCCCATACACCTGGTCATCAGGCATCCCAAAAAGGCTGGTTCTGGGTGTAAGAATTCTGGGCCTGACTATCCTCCTCCTCCTCCTGCGGTATCCCACGACCACTGCTGCTAGGAACGGTATATTCATCCTGCCGTCTGAGCTTGTTTGTTGTTTGCGCGCACTTTTATGCTGCACGGGTCCACGTACGCCTGCTTTGTACTGGCGTACGTGTTTCCGGATTAGCGCGTCTTTTTTGGTGCACGCGTTAGCCCTGTTCGATTCCATGAATACGTGTTTTGAACGTGCGTGTGGGCGTCCCGCGCATTTGCCTCCTGTACTTCCCCCGTGACGCCCACATTTTCACGAGTTGTTCCCCATTCTGCATGTCACGCCCCCTGTTCCTCCTACTTTTGTTGTGTGCGATTTCGCTGTGCGCGTAGCGCACGCTGTTTGGAGACGTGTGCGCCAGCGTGTGCCACGCAGAATTTTGGCGCACATCCTGTGCACGGGTTTCGCTGCGATTTTTGCACTGGCACTGTGATTCGCACGCTTTCGCACGCTTGTGCAGAAAATTTCAGCGCACATTAATTCCATGAATCGGCCTGAAAGCATATAGGGATCCCCAGTAATTATGACCAGCATGTCTGTACCCATCACTAATATTGCTCAGTACTTGTGCACACAATGGGGATCCTAGTGGATTTGTTTGCATGAGGTGTATAATGCCATGAAGGCTGGGTCCCACCCAGCGGTACAACAGAGAAGCCTATGAACACGGATATAGAAGATTTTGGGGAGTGCCACGGTTAAAAACGACCATGGTTTGGTCTTTGTAAATTGTGGTTGACATCTTTTCATCAAGTGGACTAAATACACACACATATATATATATATATATATATATATTCAGTGAAAAAACTTTGTTAAAGGGACGTTATGGTTACAAGTAAAACCGAAAAACCCTTGAAATTTACCAGTAATGGTAAGCTAAGCAACCATAACTCGCGTGCACTGCTAAGACGAACACCCACAACATCAAAGATGACATCACAAATGTCATTGATGACATCACTGATGACATCACATGTGTATGTACTTTTCATGAAATATGTGTACAAGGGATTCTTATTATAATGTTGTGAAAAAAGTGTCAAGGATTATTGCAATAAATATCATACCCTAATTAGTGCATTGAACGATGCATTGATATAAATAGCATTCTATTGTGGGGTTCTATCTAGTATACTAAGCTACTCATGCAGAAACATAGCATTGTGTGCAGCGAACAAGATGAA
Organism: Ambystoma mexicanum; assembly: GCF_040938575.1. Lineage (NCBI taxonomy): Eukaryota > Metazoa > Chordata > Amphibia > Caudata > Ambystomatidae > Ambystoma > Ambystoma mexicanum. Next base: position 1,151,013,939 of record NC_090933.1, on the reverse strand, counting down.
GGTAATATATACGTAATGTTAATATGTTGAATAATGAAATGATAATTGTTTTCTTAATAGATTTTTGTGTACTGTGAAATATGTAATAAGTAGCTAATAAAACCCATGTATTACATAATTGCATTACTATAGACAAAACACAAAGATACAAGAACACATACCAATATGGGTATATACAGGGAAAGTGAAGTTAGCAAAAAAGCACAAGTAGTAGCAGAAACAATTCATAACCTAACTGATTATTTTCATGCAAATAAATGATTGCTCTGTTTCAAAGCTGCTATTTACCCTATGTATATGTATCACTTGATGTGATTGGACCCTAAGGAAAGTAGTGTGAGTACAATATATACAAATATGACCATATACAGGGAAAGTACAGCCATACAAAAACAACAGAACTATCAGAAAGTGCTGATAAATCTATCGATTATCTTTATGCACAAAAAGGATTGCTGTCTTTCAAGCTTGTGTCTTCCCCTATGTATATGTTTCATATGATGTGACTGGACTCTAAGGGGAATTACTGTAAGAACCTACTTGAAGGATACGTCTACAAATAAAATAAAATGTTTCGTTTCTGACTGTTACTGAAGAAAACCACGTGGCCTAGATATGTCAGCAAAAGAAAAAAGAGTGAGCCAGACATGTGATGTCATCAGTGATGTCATCAATGGCATTTGTGATGGCATCTTTGATGTCGTGGGTGTTAGTCTTAGCAGTGCACGGTGGTGGCGCGAGTTATGGTTGCTTAGCTTACCATAACTGGCGAATCTCATGGGTTTTTCGGTTTTACTTGGTACCATAACATCCCTTTAACAACGTTTTTTCACTGAATTTCATAGGTTTTTAGTAGCGCAACTTAACCATAACGTCCCTTTAACAACGTTTTTTCACTGAATTTCATAGGTTTTTAGTAGCACAACTTAACCATAACGTCCCTTTAACAAAGCTTAACAATAGTAACTTTGACTTTATGTACATGTAATATGGAACATACTGAACCACTTCTACTGAATGGAATGTCTGCGAACATTTTTGATGTCCGCGGACATATTCGGACAACAGTACCACTACCTAAAAAGTCTGGTTGGGGGGTGTATGTTTAATTGTTATATTGCAACATGATAACATTTAAAAAATGCACAAAGTAGTACACATACATATTATATGTAATAATACATAAGAAATGTAACCCATATATGTACCGCACTAACCATTCATTTAAATACAATATATTCTAAAATGGAATATACCAAGAGAAGATAAATAGGCTTCCAAAATAATAACGTCACAGACACTCCACAACTAAGACCAAGACCAGACCTACAGAGTACTCAGAACATATCCTACTTGAAATACTAAGTGTACATCATTTTACTCATATCTTTATAAACTTTCTGTATTAGATTTAAAATAAAAAGATATATATTTTTTTTTTTCTCACAGAAATGTCTAGTACTCTGGAATGGCTAGAGGAGCACTTCCCACGTGACGAAATGTCAGAAAATAGTGAAGCTAATCGTACACACTTTACAATATAAACCATTTAATTGTTATTATTTTATATATATTTAACATATATATTTCTTTTTGTACAGAGCATACCAAAATAGAAAATATGTCTGAAGAAACTGTTATGGAAAACACGCTTGACAGCTTAAAAGAAAAAATGGATTTATTATTGAGCAATTTTAATAATTTGAAAACTTTTGTTGAGGATCATTTTAAAACAAAAACCTCATACCATTGTCCCACATGTACTTGTCACCATATCCCAGTCAATTATCCCCAAACCCTCTCCATAATCCAAAACATTTTGATGAGACTTCCATCCCTTCTTCACCTGATACCAATCATGTTGAAACCCCTAATTCTCCTGTTTTTCTTTCTGTTTCTGCCTCACCTTCTCTGTCATAAATTATTAATATATGTGAAATAAAGTTACATTTTTATATTGTGTTGTAAATACTTCCCATTTTTTATTTTTTTAAAAACAATGTAGATGTCCGCGGACAGCGCGGGTGTCCTGAAATGTTCATAATTAAACAAAAATGGAGGTGTCCTAAAGAACACTATACCTGTCCGTACTGTTCGCTATCAAGTTCAAACTGTTCTAAGAACCCAATAGGTGTCCTGAAATGTTCATATTAAACGAAAATGGAGGTGTCCGAAAGAACACTATACCTGTCCGTAATGTTCGCTAGCAAGTTAAACTGTTCTAAGAACACAATTGATGTCCTGAAAAGTGTTGTATATATGTTGTGCATTTGGATGTCCTTCTATGCATGTTTGTTAATGCATTTCATGTCAGTGCCACTATGGCTTGTGACAGGGCTGCACCATTCCATGTTAGAACTCCATTGTGTCATCTGCTATGGAGTGCTAGTGCATTAGAATGTTGTTATTTGACTGCTGTCAGTTGGACCCTGGACATTGCCTGTGTTGGGGGTCTCTCTCTACGCTGCATAAAATAAAGACAATAAAGCTGACTTGATATAATGATGGTGTTACCTGCTTTCATCATTACAATGGCGACGAGGATGGGATGGGATTTGAGGGTGTGCATCGATTTGTGAGAGCTTCATCGCTGTGTTGTGGCGGATCACCATCACTTATCAAATATGGGAGAACTCTTAAGTAGGAATGGGAGTGCAAAATGTTTTGCAAAACTTGACATGGCGAGCGCTTATCATCAAATTGGTTTGGATAATGAGTTTTGCAAGTTAACCACTTTCATTACATAAGAAGGCATATACCAATTAAAACGCATGCCATTTGGATTGGTATCGGCTTCCTCGGTGTTCCAGAAGGTGATGGACAAATTACTAAAGGAAGTTAATGGAGTCTGGTGTTTTCAGGACGATGTCCTGATATGTGGGAAAAATGAAGAAGAATTGACATGTAGGCTTGATGTGGTCGTAAAGATGTTTAAGTCAAGAGGAATAACTTTGAGGGGCGAGAAGTGCGTTTTCATGACTCAGGTTGTAGAGTATTTGGGCCATGAGATATCTGAATAGGGTCTCAAACCGAAAATGAATTTAGTGGAGTCTATTGTGAAAACTCAGCCACCAAAGAACAAAGGTGAATTAAGGTCACTTTTGGGTACTCTTGAATTCTATCATCGATTTGTGGAGAATTATGCAGATTGCATAACAAATTTGAGGGCACTGCTAAGGAAAGGTGTTGAATTTGTATGGAGCAATGAATGTGAGAGAGAATTTGAGGAGATAAAGAAGAAAATCGATATGGCAAAACCTTTATCAATGTTTGATACCAGGCAGGTGCTACACAGGTATTAGCCTTCTGTCCTCTCATCAATTCAAATGCACTGATTCCTGTCTCGATCCTTGGAGCCAGCGATCATAGACCTCTAAAGTAATTTTTTGAAAACAAGGGACTTGACAAGGTATCAATGAGAGTGGCTGGATGGGTAACAAGACTACAGTGTCACAAATGTGTAATTGAGGCGGTTGCTGGTAAAGAAAATGTCAAGGCTGATCATGCCTCAAGAGTGAAAATTGAGGATAATGTGACTAATAATGACAGAAGTGTGTATGGTGAAAATGAGATGGTGTTTGCCACAGTGGAGGGCATAATACAGAAACAGGAATGGATTCAGGCCTTAAAGTAAAGTGAGATGTGGAGACGGATCATGACTTTTGTAGAAAGTGAATGGCCAGAGAAAAGACTATTGTCGAGTGAAGAAAGGTCAATGTGGGAGGTGATAAATGAATTGTCATTGAAAGGAGAGTTGTTATACCGGTGGGACAAATTGTTGTTCCGAGATGTTTGAGAAGTAAACTAATAAATCGTGCACACCAAGGTCACATAGGGGTGTGTAAGACTAAAGAAGTAAATTAAAGTTCATTACTGGTGGCCAAGGGTGGATTGTGAAATTGAAAAGGTTGTGGGTGCTTGCACTGACTGTATCAAGTCAGGGAAAAACCTACTTGCTATGTCTCAACCAATGGAGAAAACTAATACTCCAGCGGGTGTGTGGCAAGACCTGTCTATGGATGTTTTGGGTCCATTGGATATGGGTGCGGGTAAAGGAAGGTTCATTCTAGTGCTGGTTGATATCTTTTCTAGATGGACTGAGTTTAGGATTATGAGGGATGTTACCTGTCTGCGGACAATAGAATTTCTGGAAGACATTTCTGAAAGGGAGGGTTTACCCAGAAGTATCCTCACTGATAATGGCCCACAATTTGTGGGAAAAATGTTTTAAGAGTATCTTGGCAAATGTGGTATCAAACACAAAAGGACACCTTTATACTATCCCCAAGCAAATGGGATGGTTGAGAGGGTCAACAGATCCATTATGGAAGCTATTTGTGGAGCCAATGTAAGTGGACTTGACAGGAAGGTAGCTGTGAGAGATAGATTGTATGCATTAAGGATGGCTCCAAGGATCGAGACAGGAATCAGTGCATTTGAATTGATGAGAGGACGGAAGGCTAATACCTGTGTAGCACCTGCCTGGTTAGGTAGGGCAAGAGAAACAGATACAGTGGTGGATGACGTGAGGAAAAGGATGGATGCCCGCAAAGATAGGTGGGTGAAGAGAGTTAATGAGAAAAATCCAAAAAGGAAAACTGTGGTTGAGGTTGGGGATTTGGTGCGCATAAGAAGGGCGGTGGTCTCTAAGAAGGGGGAACCACTGTATTCAGAACCTGTTAGGGTAACACAAATTTACAAAAATGCTGTGTGCGGAAAGCCGTCAAGTCTGGAGTTTATCTAGAATTGCAAAGGTAAAAAGATAAATCTGCAATTTTAAAATGTGTTCATGTTTTATAACACGGATGTTCCAATTTCCACTGTGTTGCACCTGGTAATGTTAAGTAGTGATTTGTAATAAAGAGTTTTTTTTTTTAATTTTAGGGGAGGGAGGTGTGTTGTATATAGGTTGTGCATTTGGATGTCCTTCTATGCATGTTTGTTAATGCATTTCATGTCAGTGCCACTATGGCTTGTGACAGGGCTGTACCATTCCATGTTAGAACTCCATTGTGTCATCTGCTATGGAGTGCTAGTGCATTAGAATGTTGTTCTTTGACTGCTGTCCGTTGGACCCTGGACATTGCCTGTGTTGGAGGTCTCTCTCTACGCTGCATAAAATACAATAAAGCTGACTTGATATAATGATGGTGTTACCAGCTTTCATCATTACAAAAAGTTCATAATCAAACGAAAATATCGAAGTGTCCTAAAGAACACTATATCTGTTCGTAGTGTTCGCTAGCAAGTTTAAACTGTTCTAAAACATACGCGATGTCCAGAAATGTTCGTTTGATGTGTGACGCACTTTTAATGAATTCAGGACCCGAACACTGTCCGTAGAACATCAACGCGCACGCGCAAACCAATGTCTGTGCATTTGGTGTCCTGCGGACAGGAGATTCCTTCACGGACCTGTTCGCAAAGGGATCATGTGACCGTGCCCATGCCGATCGCGTGTTCTGAATGCGGACACTGTTTGTGTCCCCGAACAATTTAAAAATACATTTTCGAGTAATCCACAATGTTTGTCCATAAAAACTCATCATCAAGTCCCAAATAGTAATCCTGAGTTTCTACATATCTTTTGAAACTTTTTGAACCGTTTTTTGTGTTCGATCTGTCCGCGGACAGCGCGCATGTCCGCGAACCACATACAAGCACCCCTATAAAAGACCACGCCTTAGAGCTTATTCTCATTGTGTTTCTGGCTATTCTTCAGAGCACAGCTATTTCTCCAGCAACTTGCTGATTACACCATCGAGATGGCATCCCTGGCTGCAGAACTGCCACCTGGTGCTGCACCTGCTTCAGCAACACCCCCACCCCCTCCACCACCACCACCTTCGCAAGGGCCTGAACAGGGGAACAGGAGTGAGGATGCAGAGGAAGAAGAAGAGGATGACGAGAATGAGGTAGAGGAAATCCCTACTACCCGCACTAGATGTGAGGTGTGGCGGTTATTTTCCATTTATGGGAATGGTCCTAAGGCTCGTGCGAACCGTGTTATCTGCAATGAGTGCAAAATGATACTCAGTCGCGGGAAGCATGGTTTGTACAGTTTTGGGACCCCGACCATGAAGCGACACCTGAGGTCATTTCACTCTGGGGCTATTCGCAAGGTTGTACCTTGCGAAGAACATAGTAGGTTGATTTCCTCTACTTCATCCTCCGTTTCTGATCCTGTCACCACAAGGACCACCTCTGTGGGACAGCATCTTCCTCAAGCTGCCTCACAGGCCATACAGAATTCTGATGACCCTTACCTTTCGAGGGTCACAGTTGTATGTATGTACTGTGACACAGTACTCTGCAGGGGGAGCGACTTCGGAGTGCTTTTGAGACTATCGTCTCAGAGCATGAGAAGACATGATCACTACCCAAATAAAACCCACTCTACATCTTCCTCTCTCAGCTCGCCCTTTCTTATCCCTGTGGTTGGTGTCCCCCCATTTACCCTCCTTTCCCCTCCTCTCCTAGTGTGTCGTGTCTCAAAAACCAAAAAAAAATACAAAATTACAAAAATCAAAAAAAATAAGGCTCTTTTCAGAGCCGCCTTTCACAGTTAAAAAATAGACGTGAAGATAAATAAAGCAGGGCCCTTTGTATTTCTTAAAAGTCTGCGGACATTTTGTGAACATTAAATAAATTGGGGTGCTACCCTATTGTTACCATTGCATTTTTCTCCGGGAGGAAGTGGTGGCTCTGAAAAGAGCGTTTGCAAGGTGTTTGTATGTCAAAAATTATAAATACTTAACACCTACTTCAAAAAGGTCGCAATGCATTTTGCACATTTCTCAGAAAAATCTGATTGCCAGCATAAGTAAGATGGACTCCATCTCTGGGAAAAATGTATGTACTATGAAACATATTTTCATTGTGAAAAGAGGACATGCCAAAATCTCTTAGAAATGCACAAACAGCCTTATTAACATTGCGCCTTGCTTTTTCCATTTGTGGACCAAATGAAGAAGAACGAAGCCACATTTGTCTCAGCGCAATCGTGAAAATATTACTTGAGAATTAGGAAACATATCCATGACTTTCACAAGTCCATCAAAATCTTATAAAAACAGGAGAGAAATCAGGTTCAATGCTTAAAACCTATCGTAGGAAATTAATTTTCGAAGCGTTGATAGTGCAATTCTTCTCAAAAGAAAGTTATTTATTTTAGTGTTAAACAAAATGAAACCACTAACAAAACTAATAACTAAATTACAAAAAAGACTTCTCAATAAATGAAATGTCAACAGAAAGAACTTCTTAAGTAACTGCGGAGGTGAATGGAGTCACACTACGAGCACAGAACCATACTTTAATGAAGAAGCGTACAAGCAAAAGCAAACAAATACAATTGCCATACATAGCAGTGGTCGAGGTTATGAAAAAGTTAATAATACCATAATGGAACAAGAAGTACTCCTTACAAAAATATGCCCTGAAAATTACCCCTCCATTCAACTGAATCAGAACGTCTAGTGTACAAATGGCCATGTACGTCAATATGTAACATTCCCAAACAATTTTTCAAGTCTTTACGCCAATTCCTCAATCAATATGTAAAAAGCAAAGACAAAATCAAAATTAAACTACTGCAAAATATGGATACCTGTCCAGTGCGCAAATACACAGGGCTACAAGGACATTCATTGGCCTGCATTTCAGGACCTACTTGTAAAACCACCTTCCAAGATATCAAAAGAATATCAACACATCATTCAACTATAAGAAATCTAGTCTATAAACTGTACTATGCTAAAAGTCCTGCTTTAGCACTAGCAAATTTAAATAACATTCTTCTACATGGAACAGCGAAAGACCTACTTCAAGAAATTGACTATATCCAGAAAAAATAATTTAGAAGTGAAAGCCACTTAGAGAATGAAATAGCTTTAAACCAAATTAGCAACAATTCTACGCATGGCAACCTTTTACTACACACATACAAAAAAGAAATACTAACATTTAAAAGTACATCAGCTGAAGTACCAAACCATGTATGTGTATGTTGCCGCAGAACTTTTCATAAAAGTAACACGAAAACTGTAGACCTATCATATAAAATAGAAGACAATGAAGATTCTAAATGGTTTGAATTAGCTCTCTACCTTGTAGCAGAAAACAAATATGAAATAAGTGACCCCTTAATACTTTGCAGTTACTGCACTACAAAATTTGACAACAACCAAACTGCTTCACGTGCTATCACAAATAATTTGGAATTATACCCACTACCAAAACCCTTACAACAACTTAATTTATATGAGAGCATCATAATTCAAACAGTACACCCATTTCAAGCAATAATACGCCTTCAACCAAAAACAGCAAAATGACCTCCCTCTGAATTGGTAAAAGGCCTTTGTGGAAAAGTAGTTTATTTACCATTAGATCTAAAAGAAAATGTGCATACTCTAGGAGTGCAACGTCCAATGCAGCAATCTTTAATTATCTTAGTAAATGGAGTACCTACAAAAGACAAAAAAATATGGCAACAGCTGGTAGATTTACATAAAGTTAGACAAGCCTTACAATATCTTAAAGAGAATAATGAATATTACAAAGAAATTAATATTGAAGAAAACTTGAAAGATACAACTGAAATAATTCAAGAAACACAAGAAGCAGGTCAATTTGAGCTACTAGATCCTGCTACAATATCAAATACTTTAGAACATTATACAATTCATCCTTTACACTCTAATGACACCATAGAAGATGCACTGGAAACATACCAAATGCGACAAACAAAAGGATCACCAATCAGCATATGGGAAAAAAGTATAGAAGCACGTGCTTTTTCTCTACTCTTTCCTACTGGCAAAGGAGGAAGGTATGATGATAGACCTATTCAAATATCAGCTTCAGAATACGGCTCATTACGGATGTATTCTGAAGATCCTAGATTTAGACAAAATGTGGAATACATATTCCACCTACTCTTTGAAAGTGAACTAGCAACTTTATGTTACGGAGTTGCACACATATTAAAATCAGGATCACACTTTCAAAATATGACAGCTACACAATTATTACAAAAAGTGCAACAAAAGGATGAGGTTTTACAATTAAATATTACAAATCTATTAGCAAATATGCGTGGTACTAAAGAGTACTGGTTTCAAACTCATGGAGATGTACGTTGTATGATCAGAAACCTTGGCCCACCGACTTGGTTTGTTACATTAAGTTGTGTAGAATATGCATGGCAAGTTTTACATGATTTCCTACGCATATCAAATAAAAACAAAACAAACATAGATATACTAACACCAGGAGAACTTTGTTCTTTGGATCCTGTTAATGTTTCAAGATATTTTCACCATCGCTTCATTGCTATGCTACATTTTATTTGTAATAAAACTGTTCCTCCCCTTGGAGAAGTGCAACACTTCTTTTGGAAAAAAGAATACCAAGCCAGAGGAGCACCACATATCCACATGCTTTTATGGATTAAAGATGCTCCTAAATTTGGTCAAGACAGTGATGCCACTGTTTTACAGTTTAATGAAAAATATGTCACTTGTGAAATTCCATCAGAATCCACAAATAGTGATCTTCATGAACAAATTTTACAATTTCAAAGACATAAATGTGGCAAATATTGTTGTCGCAAATACAAAAACAAAGGGAAATACTACACCAAATGCCGATTTGGTTTCCCTAGACCAGTTACAAATACAGGTCAAGTGAACAACCTCATGTCTTTAGTTAGATATAGTGTTAAAGGTAAGTCACCTAAAAATACTTATTACATAAAAAGAAAAGAAGAAGAAAAATATATCAATGATTATAATGCAATCATTGCCCACTTATGGAATGCAAACATAGATGTGCAGTACATTGCAAATAATTCTACTGCAGTTGCACGATATGTCACAGCATACTTAACCAAAGCAGAAAAGACAGAGCTTCAAGACCTCTGGAATGACCTGTCATCAGATAAAACAGTGTCTCAGAAATTATACAGCTTGGGCATAAAAATGCTGTCCCATAGAGAATGTGGATCATATGAAGCAGCTGATCGTTTAACTGGTACTGCATTATATGGTAAATCTGAAAATATAGTATGGCTAAGTCTTGGTCCAGTTAAATCTAGAAAAAGAGTTCTAAAAACATACGAAGATATAGAAATAATAGCCAAACATGATCCCAACAGCCAAGACATTTTAAAAACAATCTATTGACACATACTACCCAAACAGAAGTAATACTTTGGAAACCATGTGTCTATACTACATAGCCCAAAACTACACATACAAAAATAATATAAAACCTGATGAAAAAAAAGGTAAATACAGAGTGACAAACTGTGAAGGCAGCTTAGTTAAACTCACTAAACCAAATTTAATTACTCATATCAAATTGTCATTGAAGACTCCTCAACATAAATAAATATATTACATGTCCCTGCTACAACTCTTTAAACCATGGAGAAAAGAAGAAGAAATACTAGAAAACTATGACTCATATGAAAATGCTTTCAAAGCAAATGAAAGCACTATAACTGATGTAAACTTTACACAATACAAAACAATGTTGCACAATGAACAGCAACATGAAGAAGAACTCCAGGCCCAACTAGATAAAGACACTCCTGATAGTAGTCAACCTTCTGTAACAGGAAGCCAAGAACCATTTGGAGAACCACTCATAATAAATGAGGCAGAATTAGCTATGATAGAAGTAGAAAACGCTGTGTGTCAGTATGAAGATAAAGAAGACTTAAATATACTACAATCAAAACTAAACAACGAACAACGTAGCATTTTTGAAGAAGTAACAAAACAAATTGCACATGGTGTACAACATGAAAATAAAGAATGTTCCTGCCATAATTATAAACCTATACTACTGTACGTCAGTGGTGAACCTGGTTCTGGCAAAATATTCCTAATCAAAAACATCAGTAAATTCCTTCAATAATTGACAAACAACAAACTGTCAGCTGTTGTCACTGCCCCCACAGGTTTAGCTGCCTACAACTTAGGTGGTGTCACTTTACACTGATTACTACTATTGCCAGTAGAACACCAGAACAAATTAGACTATTACAAACTTTCTGCATAAACTGCAATGGAACTACGCAGAGTATTGAAACACATGAAAATGCTACTAATAGATGAACTGAGCTTGGTCTCCAACCTAATGCTGGCTTTGATTCACCTCAGATTACAAGAAGTACTGAAAACAAACTATGAAGAGCTCTTTGCAGGAAAACACATTATTGTTTTCGGAGATCTTCTTCAATTGACACCAGTAAAAGGTGAACCTATTTTTAAAACATTAGGACACAAATTGTGCCGTAAAACTGTTGGCAGCATTGGAAATGTCAACCTTTGGCAACATTTACAATACAGAGAATTAACAGAAAACATGTGGCAATCTGCAGATCTCACTTATGCCAACATCTTAAAGAGTATCAGAGTTGGTATACTCTCTAAAGAAGCAGAAACAATATTGAAAACCCGGCAAATTAATGCACTTTATGGCGATACTGCATGTGCTACAGATGTTATGGAACAATTAGCCCACAAAAATGTCAATTGTATGGCCTTAATGCCAACTCTTGCAAGCTGTTTCAAATTCAATGAAATAATGTTAAGTAAAGAAATGCAACCAATAATGGAAATTAGCGCCACAGACAAACTAGATGTACATGGTATGACACTACCTATGTGTGACCAAGCCACAACAAGACTAAATAGTTTAGAAAAATCAATCTCAAACACAGCAGGCTTAGAAAAGATATTAAAATTATCCTTAAATTGCAATGCTTAAACGTAACCTTGACGTGGACCAAGGACTAGTTAATGGAGCACTGGGTACAGTTGTTGGCTTTCAAACATACCCACGTGACAACAAAATTCAGTTTGTGAATATACTCTTTGACAAACTTTCAGAAGTTAAAAGGATAGGACGCTCAACAGCTCGATTCCTTCGCTTCAAAGACATGTATGTACGCAGAGAACAATTTTCTCTAACTCTTGCATACGCAGTCATGATTCATAAATCACAAGGTCTTACCCTAGACAAAGCAATGATAGATATTGGTAACACAGTCTTTATAGAAGGCATGAGCTACGTAGCACTATCACGCTTACGTACACTTGACAGTCTATTTCTAATCAACTTTGATGCAAGTAAAATAAACGCTGATATTCCTTGCATTTTAGAATAAAATAGACTTCGTTCACTATACACTCCCCATCTAAACACACATTCCATTCCACAAAAAGTGAAACGTTATAAAAGAAAAATAAACCAAACAGAAAAGCAACAGGATGTCACTGCAAATCCTCCAAAGAGAGTAAAAGAAAGTAATTCTTCATCAAGTACCACAAGCAAAAAAAAATCAATTAGGGCAAGTAAACCAGGTACTTCTTCAAAGAAGGAAGACAAACTCCAAAAAAAGCAGTCAGATACAGAACTACCTGGTCCATTTAAACTCTTAAATATAGTTGGTGTAAGTTGCTATGCAAATGTAGCAATGAATATTATATTTCAATTACCACCAATTGTTAACAACATTTACTTACACAGTACAGACCCATTGTGTATGCAAATGTTAGTACTTCACAGAAATGCAGCAAACAATCCTGACAACACGTATAGTGTTTATGGAATAAGACAACAATTGGACTACTGTGCTGGAATGGTGAAATTTATTATAAACTCACAGGAAGATCCACTGTACTTACTACAAGTACTGGAAAACCAAAACAATACTATAAATGAAATCTTCCAGATTTCATACATGTGGAAACATACATGCACTCTCTGCAACAATGTGACACAAGAAGAAATCCCCAATGAACGTGTTTTATATATATCAATACCTAATTGTGAATCCATTCCATTTCAGCAACTTGTATAAAATGCAAACCATGGTAGATTATGTTCTACCTGCAATTCAGATAATCGCTCCACGTTAGTAATACAAACACATAGTAAATACGTAATACTAATGCTTCTATGTTACAATGCAGATGGTACCAAAAACAACTGCAAGCTGACTGGATTCACACATGGTCAAATATCACTTGGTAAGAAAACCTTCACAACAATAGGTATAATCTACCGCGCAGGAGCCACAACCAATTCAGGGCACTACACTGCATATATAAAAAAGAAATGTGGATGGTTTCAATGTAATGATAGTACCATTACTCTAAAGCAGAGATTACCAGCAAATCTTAGAATCGCGTATTTAATGTTCTTAAAACCAAAAAAAACTGTACTTAAACCGTAAGTATACTTGTAGTAAAAAATATAAACTGTTAGAATATTCCAAAAGCTATCTAACTGCCCAAAGATTCTACAACAATTAATCACATAAATGAATACCAATAAATTAGAGCAAAAAAAAGACATTTAGAATATGCCAATTGGTATCTAACTGTCCCAAAATTTAACAATATGCAAACAGATACATCAATACCACTAAAATATATAAAAAAATAGACAATTAGAATAATCCAATTGGTATCTAACTGTCCCAAAATTTAACAATGTCCAAACAGATAAATCAATACCACTAAAATATATAAAAAAAATAGACAGTTAAAATACGCCTACTGGTATCTAACTGCTCCAAAATTTCATAATATCCAAACAAATAAATAATATGTTACTGCTCCAAAAAAAATGCAACAACCCAATGTATAAAGCATTAGCCAAAAACAACAAATGAACACTGAAAACAAACAAACAAATAAACTGTTGCATAACAGAATTTTTTTTTTTTTAATCCAACATGGATTTTTTTTTTCCACAGACCCAATGATTTTAGCAACAAACACAGAAACTGAGCAAATTGCACAGTACTCTGGTTTGTAATCTACTAAATATGAGGGTCCAAAAAAAAATGTTGATTATACAATGTAAAAAGTCATTACAAAATACTAATACTAACATGCTATTTTCTTTCATCACAGAAATTAACAAGAAATACATGCACTCCAGTTACTAAACCAAACAGTAAGTATATTATACACTCTATGCCTTGGCCACAACCATCACAGCATATCACACCCATAGTATCTTATAACTTTGTTCCTTATAAATTTGTTTTTGACCAAAAGTTATAAGCAACTATAAATGTGATATGCTGCGGTGGTTGTGGCCAGGGCATAGAGTGTTGGGTGCCATGCACCCAAGACTCTATGCCCTGGCCACAACCACCGCAGCATATGACACCCATAGAGTAAAACATTTCAACTATGGCCTATGGAAACTTTTAATGTCCGCGGACATTACCAGTGTTCTTAGAACACTTTCAATTTGCCAGCGAACAATATGGACAGCGTCTTCAGAACACCCCCTACGAACATTTCAGGACAACGCGAGAGTTCTTAGAACACTTTAAACTTGCCATCGAACAATACGGACAGCGTCCTCAGGACACCCCTTACGAACATTTCTGGACAACGCGTGTGTTCTTAGAAGACACCCCATTTTGTTTATGTGTGAACATTTCAGGACAACGCGAGAGTTCTTAGAACACTTTCAACTTGACAACGAACAATACAGACAGCGTCCTCAGAACAACCCCATTTTGTTTATTTGCGAACATTTCTGGACACCCCGAGTGTTCTTAGAACACTTTCAACTTGCCATCGAACAATACGGACAGCGTCTTCAGGACACCCCATGCAAACATTTCAGGACACCACGAGAGTTCTTAGAACACTTTCAACTCAACAACGAACAATACGGACAGTGTCCTCAGGACACCCCCTATGAACATTTCAGGACAACGCGTGTGTTCTTAGAACACACCCCCATTTTGTTTATTTGCGAACATTTCAGGACACCCCGAGTGTTCTTAGAACACTTTCAACTTGCCATCGAACAATACGGACAGCATCCTCAGGACACCCCCTACGAACATTTCAGGACAACGCGTGTGTTCTTAGAACACACCCGCATTTTGTTTATTTACGAACATTTCAGGACACCGAGACAGTTCTTAGACCACTTTCAACTTGCCATCGAACAATACAAACAGCGTCTTCAGGGCACCCCCTATGAACATTTCAGGACACCGCAAGAGTTCTTAGAACACTTCAGGACAACACGTGTGTTCTTAGAACACACCCCCATTTTGTTTATGTGTGAACATTTCAGGACAACGCAAGAGTTCTTAGAACACTTTCAACTTGACAACGAACAATACAGACAGCGTCCTCAGAACAACCCCATTTTGTTTATTTGCGAACATTTCAGGACACCCCGAGTGTTCTTAGAACACTTTCAACTTACCATCGAACAATACGGACAGCGTCTTCAGGACACCCCATGCAAACATTTCAGGACATCACGAGAGTTCTTAGAACACTTTCAACTCGACAACGAACAATACGGACAGTGTCCTCAGGACACCCCCTATGAACATTTCAGGACAACGCGTGTGTTCTTAGAACACACCCCCATTTTGTTTATTTGCGAACATTTCAGGACACCCCGAGTGTTCTTAGAACACTTTCAACTTGCCATCGAACAATACGGACAGACTCTTCAGGAAACCCCCTGCGAACATTTCAGGACACCACGAGAATTCTTAGAACACTTTCAACTCGACAACGAACAATACGGACAGCATCCTCAGGACACCCCCTACGAACATTTCAGGACAACGCGTGTGTTCTTAGAACACACCCGCATTTTGTTTATTTACGAACATTTCAGGACACCGAGACAGTTCTTAGAACACTTTCAACTTGCCATCGAAGAATACGGACAGCCTCTTCAGGGCACCCCCTACGAACATTTCAGGACACCGCAAGAGTTCTTAGAACACTTCAGGACAACACGTGTGTTCTTAGAACACCCCCCCATTTTGTTTAAGTGTGAACATTTCAGTACAACGTGAGCGTTCTTAGAACACTTTCAACTTGACAACGAACAATACGGACAGCGTCCTCAGAACACCCCCATTTTGTTTATTTGTGAACATTTCAGGACACCCCGAGTATTCTTGGAACACTTTCAATTTGCCATCGAACAATACGGACAGCGTCTTCAGGACACCCCCTGCGAACATTTCAGGACACTGAGACAGTTCTTAGAACACTTTCAACTTGCCATCGAACAATACGAACAGCGTCTTGAGGACACCCCCTACGAACATTTCAGGACAACGCGAGAGTTCTTAGAACACTTTCAACTTGACAATGAACAATACGGACAGCGTCATCAGAACACCCCCAATTTGTTTATTTGCGAACATTTCAGGACACCCCGAGTGTTCTTAGAACACATTCAACTTGCCACAGAACAATACGGACAGCGTCCCCAGAACACCCCTATTTTGTTTATTTGCGAACATTTAAGGACACCCCGAGTGTTCTTAGAACACATTCAACTTGCCACAGAACAATACAGACAGCGTCCCCAGAACACCCCCATTTTGTTTATTTGCGAACATTTCAGGACACCGCGAGTGTTTTTAGAGCGTCTTCAGGACACCCCCTATGAACATTTCAGGACAACGCGTGTGTTTTTAGAACACACCCCCATTTTGTTTATGTGCGAACATTTCAGGAAAACGCGAGAGTTCTTAGAACACTTTCAACTTGACAACGAACAATACGGAAAGCGTCCTCAGAACACCCCCATTTTGTTTATTTGCGAACATTTCAGGACACCCCGAGTGTTCTTAGAACACTTTCAACTTGCCATCGAACAATATGGACAGCGTCTTCAGGACACCCCCTACGAACATTTCAGGACAACGCGAGAGTTCTTAGAACA
This sequence comes from Ambystoma mexicanum, assembly GCF_040938575.1. NCBI lineage: Eukaryota > Metazoa > Chordata > Amphibia > Caudata > Ambystomatidae > Ambystoma > Ambystoma mexicanum. Next base: position 1,150,997,184 of record NC_090933.1, on the reverse strand, counting down.
CTTTCAACTTGACAACGAACAATACGGACAGCGTCATCAGAACACCCCCATTTTGGTTATTTGCGAACATTTCAGGACACCCTGAGTGTTCTTAGAACACATTCAACTTGCCACAGAACAATACGGACAGCGTCCCCAGAATACCCCCATTTTGTTTATTTGCAAACATTTCAGGACACCCCGAGTGTTCTTAGAACATATTCAACTTGGCATAGAACAATACGGACAGCGTCCCCAGAACACCCCCATTTTGTTTATTTGCAAACATTTCAGGACACCGTGAGTGTTCTTAGAACAGTTTCAGCTTGCTTGCAAACAAAACGGAAACATATTGAGTCCTCAGAACACCCCACATTCAGTTTATTTAGAACATTTCAGAACACCTGTGACGTCCGCAGACAAACCGAACACAAAAAGAACGACTACCACATAAAAAAACACAACATTTAACCTATCTCATACCCTTCCATCCTCCCCAAACACTTCTACACACCAACACACTGTACTAAATACACATTTTGAACAAACTTTCACCGCGCTGTCCGCCGACGTCCACGAATCCAAGATGGCGGGCGCTACCGAAAATCTGACACGCTTCACGCTCAACACCGTCCAATCAGCGAACACGTTGCATGTCCGCGGACATCACGCAAGCCGATTGGCCAATCGGGACACTGTCCGCGGAGCGAACAGGGAAGTGTGTCCGCGGACCGAACACAGATATCACTAGTTTTTTTACCTACTTTTCGGTCATTTTAAAAAAAACTACTGGATGGATTTTCACCAAATTTGCAAAAGCACGCTTTCGGGACCAAGCCGCTGCTTCTGGTCCAAATTTGGTGAAAATTCGTCCAGCGGTTAGGGCTGTAGGCGCGAGCAACATTTTTTTCCCATTCAGTCTATGGGAAAAAAGACATTTTGGGATCCCCCCTATAACTTTTCCCCCCCTGGATGAATCCTCACCAAACTTTGCAAAAAAATTCAGAGTGGGCCCCGTCCAGGGGGAGCAAAGTTATAAGCCGCCCAAAAAGTGTTCTTCCTATGGAAAACCAACTTAACCATAACTACATGGCCACTAATGTGGCCATGTAATTAAATGAAAACAAATTGTTAAAGGGATGGTACGGTTGCACTAATAAAAACCTATTAAATTCAATGAAAAAACTTTGCTAGAGGGACGTTATGGTTACAAGTAAAATCGAAAAACCTCAGAAATTCTCCAGTTATAGTAAGCTTAGCAACCGTAACTCGCGCCACCACCCAGGACATCAAAGATGACATCACAAATGTCATTGATGAGATCACTGATGACATCACAAATCTGGCACACTTGTTTTGTTCAATGACATATCTAGGCCAGGTGGTTTTGTTCACTGACAGTCAGAATATTAAAATTCAAAAGGTGCTGTATGTCTAGATGTTAACCTTGTTCTATAGTAATAATAATAATAATAATAATAATAATAATAATAATAATAATAATAATAATAATAATGTTAATATGTTCTTAAAGTACTTTCCTTAGGATTTGGTCTCAGCTCATGGTGCACCTACATTGGGCAATAGGCAGGGCACAAACACACAATTCATTTGTATACATGAAAGATAAACTTTCATGCTATTAACATTTTCTGATGATGCTGTTTCCCTGTATGTGCCTCTGATTTGTATGCATTGTGGGTCTTCATATGTATTGTTTGTACTAGCACAAGTGTGTAGTAAGTCTAGAATTGTTAGCTAGTTACAACATGTTTAACATTACTCACCCGTGACATCTTGTTACCAACATTATAAACACAACCCCTTGTAGGGACTTTTCATAATAATTAATTTCACATGTGATGTCATCAGTGATGTCATCAATTACATTTGTGATGTCTTCTTTGATGTCCTGGGTGTTAGTCTTAGCAGTGCACGGTGGTGGCGCTAATTATGTTTGATTAGCTTACCATAACTGGCGAATTTCTGAGGTTTTTCGGTTTTACATGTATAACGTCCCGTTGACAAAGTTTTTTCATTGAATTTCATATTTTTTTATTAATGCGACTTAACCATAATGTCCCTTTAACAACGTTTTTTCATTGAATTTTATAGGTTTTTATTAGTGTAAATTAACCATAGTGTCTCTTTAACAAAGTTTTGTTCAGAGAATGTCATGGGTTTTTACCAGTGCATGCTATTTTCCTACAACCTACTAATATCATACTTACCCCAATATAGTAACATTTTTTTCCAATTTACAAAGTTTCACCTTAAAACGCTAAAACACTACCATTTCCCACTTTCTAGCATCATTTTTAACACTTCTATAATTTTCCACTGTTTTTGCTTCTGTCAACGTCTGCAAACATCTGACGTCATTGCGGACCTTCCAGACAGTGACATGTGACCATGGCTCGCGCACAGCATGATTACGTGTCCATGAACGTGTTTGCAATTCGGGTCTGGGTCCTTGCTTCGAGGACAGTTCAGAACTGCTTTTTCTACTGATCTAGAAACATTCAAGCTCAAAAGGTACCCTTGCACAGCTCCTAGACCTATTCTTTCTCATTATTCATTCACAATCTATTAAAAAGCACATATTTGGAAGAATAGTAGCAAAACTGCTATTGCCATCCCTCCTCCCCAAGAGCCACCACGACCACCAGCTGGAGGACCCACAAAACGAAAAAGCACAGTATTTCCAAAGACAATGAAGAGGACCAAAAAGATGAGGCAGAGGAAGTGCCTACCTCTAGCACCCAGTGAGAATCATGGGTGAGGCAGTTCTTTACCACTGTTGGGAATGTACCAAAGGCTAAAGCTACAAACGTGAAATGCACTGAGTGCCTGGACATTACTCCTACGTGACCACCTCCATGTGCCGCCACACCAAATCCAACTACCACAATGCTCTCAGAAAGATTGTTCCTTTCTTAGCAAGTATAAAACAAAGGTCCTCTGTATATTCTGGAACACACCACTCTGTAGGGGGAAGCAATTTTGAAGTGCGTTTGAAGGTGTAATCAAGGAGCATGAGAAACACTGCCCACTACCTTAGAAGTAACACATGCGCAACATCTTCCCCTGTCCACCTGCCCCTTCATATTTGTGCTTGGTGCCTCTTCCCTCATTTCCCTCCTCACCTTATGTTCTAACCTTCCTGCAAACATTTATTTTTTTAAAACAACAAAAGAAAGGTTGCTTTAGGAACCACCTTTCACAGTTAAAAAATAAAACTGAACAAAAAAATCTTATGGACTCCATCTACTTTACATTTCTCAGTAAAATACATAGACTCAATGGTCCTCATTACGAGTCCAGCGGTAACTGTGCCTGAAATTCCAGCAGGTTACCGCCAGACTCGTATTACCATTCCACCTCTGTGATTCCCGGAATTACCGGGGCATTACGACCCGGTGACCCGAGAATTGCAGATGCGGAATTCGGTAAATCCCCATTCCCATTGAGTCCCATGGGGAAGTGGAAACACCAGCACCATCTCGTGATGGTGCCGCTGTTTCCACGTCTGCCTGCAGGCCGGTGGTGTTAACCCCGCCAGGTCATACTTGGTGGGAATGACACCTCCGCCTGCAGAACTCGAGATCACCCGGTATGAAAACAACAGTGGGGGCGGATTTACCGCCACCGTTATTTCCATACCGGGTGACTCATAATGAGGCCCAATAAGTTTTTCCAACATTTCCTTTAGCATTTTGTGTTATGCTCATGGGAAAAATGTGGCATTCATCCCCCGTTCTAGGAACTGGAATGGGGGATAACTGGCCGGCAGCCCAAGATATCGGTCATCATTGTGGTGATAGTATGCGCAACAGGGGGTGCGAAGTTAAGGTGGCTTTAGCTGAATTTCCAGGGTTTCACCTTAGCATCCCTACAACTAAAGTTATTTCCTTGAATGTCAAGGGTTGTGTTACAACGTATTGCTCACCTTAACATCCCTGCAACAAAAGTGTATTCATTGAATTTCAAAGGTTTTGTATTGCTCACCTCAATGTATCTGCAACTAAAGTTTTCTCATTGCTTGTGTAGTATATTACATTAAATATTAAAAATACAAACAATTACACTAAGCAAAACACTGTATTACATCTATAAAGAAAAATAAAAGGCAGTTTGAAAAGGACTTTTATAAAATACTTACATGTATGTTTACTGCTCATGCGTAGTTATTAAAATGTTACACTAACTGTCACTATATTTAAAAAATACATATTTACAAAACAACTACCCATATAGATGCATATATATATATATATATATATATATATATATATATATATATATATATATATATATATATATATATTCATAAAACAAATAATTGTGTAGCCGTGTCTACCAATTATATATACACTGCTGCATACAGCAAAGCCTGGAGAAAGGAGGTAAACCTGCATGTACAAAATGAGCCAACAGATCATCGACATCCTTCAACGCGGCTACGCATCTTCGCGCATAACATATCAGCCAATTAAACTACATGCTGCGGTTCTGCACATACATGTCACTCCTATACGCGTCAACAAACTATTCAATCAGATGTCAATAGTTATTGATGCGAGTACACCGTGTCGTTCAACACAACCCATGCATAATGCATCAGCCAATCACAATGTGCGCTGAGTCTCTGCATACGCACGTGGGTTTTATACGCGTCAACGAACCAACCAATCACACATTGAGTTCTATCGACGTGGCTAAGCCCACATTGTTTGACAACACCCGCGCATACAAGACTGTCCAATCAGACGGTGTGGCAGTCTGTACCCGTGAATAATCACCACACCCTCAAAAAATCACTTTACATTAATCATTGTTTTTTGTACTTGCCAGTGAAAAGGTTTCTGAGTAACTGCAAGCACTTTTGCCACTGTACTCTTTGAACTATTTATACTTTTCACCCAATTTTCCTCTACTCCTATTTTCCTTTGTCTTGTGATTTGTTAGGCTTGTTTATTTTTTTCTTTAGTTTATTGTTTTCATTTTTTTAACTTTTTTATTATTTCATATTTTCCTCCCCATTTGGACATACCAACATGTCTGACCATGGGAATAGGAGCAGTGAGCACATGTCTGACCAGTATAATTGGGGCAGTGATGGGTTCCGAATCCTTCACCACCAAGGAAGAGGCTAACTGTTATGAATAAAACTGCAGACAGTTGGCGCTTCTTCAAAGTAAAGGAACACTGGGGGTAATTCATAGAATTCAGCGCACAAGTGGCACATGCAGGTGGCGCACAGTGTGCGCGTGCGGCAGTCTGCGCCAGCCGCGTGTGCCAAAATCCATTTCCGCGTACAGCGTATTCATGGATTAAAACATCCATAACCAGATGTGGTGCAGAGTGGTGCAGCGACCCTGCAGCAGCGCCAGTTATGCCCCCAACACCTCCCCGTGCGCCATGAACAGCGCACAAATCCTGTACATGGCACACAGGCCAGTGGACCAGCATACAGCCCCCCAACCATGAATGCGAGCGGGGTACGTGTATTTCGGGGGTGCGCGGGAAGTTTTACCATGATTGGCCTTGTGCGACCGGGGTACGTGTATTACGGGGGTGCGTGGAGAGAATTACACGCGATTGGCTGTGTGCGAGCGGGGTACGTGTATTTCGGGGGTGCGCGGGAAGTATTACCCGTGATTGGCCCAGTGCGAGTGGGGCACGTGTATTACAGGGGTGAGCGGGGAGAATCACACGCGATTGGCCCTGTCCGATCGGGGTATGTGTATTTCGGGAGCGCATGGGAAGTTTTACACGCGATTGGCCTTGTGCGAGCGGGGTACGTGTATTACGCGGGTGCATGGGGAGAATCACACGCGATTGGCCCTGTGCGAGTGGGGTACGTGTATTTCGGGGGTGCACGGGAAGTTTTACACGCGATTGGCCTTGTGCGATCGGGGTACATGTATTACGGGGGTGTGCGGGGAGAATCACACGCGATTGGCCCTGTGCGAGCGGAGTACGTGTATTTGAGGGGTGCGCAGGAAGTTTTACGCGAGATTGGCCTTTTGCGAGCGGGGTACGTGTATTACGGGGGTGCGCGAGGAGAATCACAAGCGATTGGCCCTGTGCGAGCGGGGTACATGTATTTCGGCGGTGCGCAGGAAGTTTTACACGCGATTGTCTTGTGCGAGTGGGGTACGTGTATTACGGGGGTGCACGGGGAGAATCACACGGGATTGGCCCTGTGCGAGCGGGGTACGGGTATTTTGGGGGTGCGCGGGAAGTTTTACATGTGATTGGCCCTGCGCAGGCGGGGTACGTGTATTTCGGGGGTGCCCGGGAAGTTTTATTCGCGATTGGCCCTGTGCGAGCGTATTACGGGAGTGCGTGGGGAGAAACACACGCGATTGGCCCTGTGCGAGCGGGGTACGTGTATTTCGGGGATGCCCCAATGAATTGTTAGTGTGTTTCCTCCCAGGTGTGCCCTCTCCCCCCTCCACAGGGCCTGCAGGCAGACCACAACACAGGGGAACACACTGCACCCCTGGCCATGCCCCACAGGCAGCCCATCCACCCTGGCAAAGCCCCCCAGCCAGCACATGTCACCACGCACAAGTGAGCACTGACACATGTCCCGCAGCACCCCCATCCACCCAGCATTGAGGTTCAGGCCCCGACTCATGTCCCCCAGCACCCCCACCCACCCAGCATTGACGGGCACCTGCCAGCAGGCCCCAACTCATGTTCCCCAGCACCCCCATCCACCCAGCATTGAGGGTCAGGCCCGACTCATGTCCCCCAGCACCACCATCCACCCAGCATTGACGGGCACCTGCCAGCAGGCCCCGACTCATGTTCCCCATCACCCCCATCCACCCAGCATTGAGGGTCAGGCCCCGACTCATGTTCCCCAGCACCCCCATCCACCCAGCATTGTGAGTCAGGCCCCGACTCATGTCCCCCACCACCCCCATCCACCCAGCATTGCGGGCACCTGCCCAGCACCCCCCATCCACCCAGCATTGAGGGTCAGGCCCGACTCATGTCCCCCAGCACCTCCATCCACCCAGCATTGACGTGCACCTGCCAGCAGGCCCCGACTCATGTTCCCCAGCACCCCCATCCACCCAGCATTGAGGGTCAGGCCCGACTCATGTTCCCCAGCACGCCCATCCACCCAGCATTGACGGGCACCTACCAGCAGGCCCCGACTCATGTCCCCCAGTACACCCATCACCCAGCATTGACGGCACCTGCCAGCAGGCCCCGACTCATGTTCCCCAGCACCCCCATCCACCCAGCATTGAGGGTCAGGCCCCGACTCATGTTCCCCAGCACCCCCATCCACCCAGCATTGAGGGTCAGGCCCCGACTCAGGTCTCCACCCAACATGTCATGAAGATGCACATTCATGGGCCTCATGTCCACCAAAATCCCACTGCACGCCGCCCCAGTCTTTAGACACAATCAAGTTTCCCATCCACCCCCCACTGAAAGGCCTATTACTTGTCACTAACCAAAAGTGAAATATGCACATCAACACATGTCCGTCACGCACACACACTGGGTGCGAGTGATTGTGTAAACCCATATTGTGACATGCAGTAAACCAAAGAGCAAATACCACACATGGAATTAAGCAATCAAAATGTATTGTGCACAAAAATAATAAAAATGATTCAAAGCATCATAAACAAGAAAAAAAGCCATGTCCAAATTAACAAAAATAATAATGATGAAACAATCCAAATGAATCCTAAATAAAGTTTGTCAAAAATCCTTGTCCACCAAAGTAAATGCAAAGGAAATCAAAATCCCAAAACTCCATTGATCCATGGTGAGGGTAAATGAGGTTCGAAAAAAAATCACTGTCTAACTATGTACAAATATTGCAACGAGGGTCCATGAGCCCAACAAATGAAATGAAACCTATATAAAAAACCCTACCCAATTTACAAAAATGTGGGGCATTGTCCAAGAGTCCGAAAATAATAAAAAAAAGAAAGGAAACCTATCACTAACTAACTATATATAATGGCGGCGGGCAAGTCCTGCGGCTCACTCTGTGATGTTGCGGGCCAGGGCATCATCGAACTCCATGTCTATCTCCTGGAGGCAGGACTCTGTCCTGGCCCTGAGGTCTCGCAGTGATGCACTAACGGCCTGTTCCAACTCCCTGTAAGTTGCCTCGAGGCACTCAGCCCGCCTCAACGCCCGACGTATGGAGAACTCTGCCCTGACCATGCTGAGCCGCGCCTCTTCTGCCCACCGCCGCTCCGCATCTGTACACTGGCCCAACCGCAGCCACACGGAAGACAATCCCATTCCAGGGTTCTCCTGCCCTCTGGCCGATGCCTGCCCCTCTGATGTTGATGGCCCCGAGCCATCATCGCTCCCACCTAGAGCCTGCTGCTCCTGCTGCTGTCTATGTGCCCTGTCCGATGATGCCTGCACATCCTCCATCTGCTGGTCTCCAGTGGTTGGGGGTGTCCACCCCTGCTGGACCGCCGACTCCCGACTGTGGCAGGGATGGGATCTCCACCAAGCTGGCTGTGTTGGTCGGGCCAGATCCACAGGGGGCCCTGGTGGAATCTGACCCGGAAGACGGCAGGGAGAACGACTGGTGCATAGTCTCCACAGAGGAGGAGAGGCTGTGCCAGAGTGCGCGACACATGTAGGAACCCACCGACCAGGGCCCCTCGCAACAGTGCCACGTTGCCACACAGCTCTTCGTGATGGCGTGCGTGCTCCCCCCAGGAAGCACGCACGTCATCACGAATGTCACGAATGCGCAAAGCGACACCAATCAGGACGGCGCCCATATGGTCATGAGACTCCTCGTCCACAGGTAGTGGAGAGCCAGATGATGTGGGCCTCCCCCCTACCTGTGGATGGGCCTGGGACGGGGCATCCCTGCTGGTGCATGGTGGTACAGTCACAGGGTCAGGGACAGTGACATGCACAGGCTCCTCCGCAGTGACCTGTGCTGCCTCCTGACCATGGCCCTGGACTGCACCACTTGCACCAGTGGTACTACCCCCACCAGTCCTCATGTGCGGCTCAGTAGCGGGCTCCTCCTCCTCTGTGGAGACCACCAACCTGGATGTCTCTGCAACGTCTTCCGCCATTGCAAGCCCCTGTGGGGGCTCACCCAGCCCTTCTGCTACAGGCGTAGTGGCAGATGCGGCACCAGTCCCCTCGCGCCCGGATGATGGCAATTCCTGGGAGGGTGGCTGGGCCTTGCGTCGCCGCCCGGTGGAGGCATCCCTGCCGCTTGGCTCCACAGTGCCGTCTCCGCCCTCTTCTTCACTCGACGCTACGTAGAGGGAGACATAGAACACAAGCATCAGGGCACTGTAAATAGTCCTACTGATCCCATGCACACACATCACCAGAGGGTCATGCATCATGGCTCGTACACCACAGACACAGTGGATACAACGGTGACCAGACTGCATGAGTGAATCTACACATCGTCACGGACATGTGTCATGCATCCATGGCATTTCAAAGTCACACACATGCTTCTCAGACACACAGACATGCACATCATACATGTACATGAGAGCAGCACCCATCTCTCACCCCCCACCCATGTCCAAGAACAGGGACTGGCATGCATACATGTGTGCATTCCGCATGCAGCTCGCCATGTCTCATTGGAACACATGCACCATCCATGTGGTTCAACATTACTGGTCTCACATGCGTTTTCATGATGTCCCGGCGCGCCCACATCCATACATGACCTATGTTACACATACAGGCAAGTAGCTGACTACCAGCACACTGCAACATGCCCTGTTTCACACAGCAATGCATGGCCACTTACCGCTCAACTCCAGACGGGTCTTCCTCCAAAGGATCTGGGCGTGGAGCGCTGGGCTTGGCTTAGGCATTCCAGGGCCCTCATCTGGATGTTGCTCAGGTGGACCCGGCACCCCTCTGCATCCTCTGCCTTCACGAGCTGCTGGGCCTTGTTGAGGGTCCTGGACCTGAGGTGCTCCCAGCGCTTCCGGACGTGCTTGCTGTCGCGGGTTGCCACCCCCTCCGCGTAGATGGCAACCACGACGTCCTCCCAGATTCTCTCCCGTCCTTCCTTGTCGGCACGCGATGGTGTGAAGAGGGCATCATAATGCCCCAGGACATGCTCCACCAGGACACCAACTTTCTTCTCACTGAATCTGGTGGTCCTCTTCCTCTCTGGCTGGTGGTCGCCAGTGGTCTTGGATGGTGTTTGCCCCGACATGGTGACCCCCGAGGCAGGCGTGGGTGGGCAACTGGGTCCTGGGGCTGGGCTGTGGAGCGATGGTATCCCAGTCGGGAGTCTTCTGTTCCAGCAGGGGTGGACACAGCAACTGGACCCCTGCAGATGGCTGACGTGCAGGCACCAAATAGCAGGGCACGTGGCCAGCAGGCAGCAGCAGATAGCAGGTGGGAGCGTGCTCGGGGGTCTTGGGGGCAGGAAAATGGCCTTTTGGGCAGGAGTGTGGTCTTCCGTGTGTTTTCGCGTGGCCAGCTTGATACTGAGTGATTTGGCACATGAAAAAATTGCACATCAGCGTGTAATATGAGGAAAGGCGCTTAGCGCGTAAGCGCGTCTGTGACGTAGCACGGACAGGCTTTTCCCTCAACATGGGTGCATAGTGGATCAGCACGTGAAGAAAACGCACGTCCGTGTGTGAATGCGTGTAATTCGAGGAAAGGGCCTAAGTGCGTAAGTGATGCGACGCACGCAGCATTTCCCTCAGCACGAGTTAAAGGTGAGCGGGGCCAGCAGTTCGCTGTATGTGGCTTTCATGGAGACTGACGTGTGTGTTGCTACTTCGTGTTGTTTTGTGAGCCATCACAACTTCACAGCGGATCAAGGACGTAACTCTTCTTTTGGCGGGGGTATTGACTACGCATGTTTTTCATCATCGTGCTAGTCTGACGGTGAGTCGCGCACACTATTTTTCCCACTGCGGGTGCCCCTGTGTATCGCGTACCCGTTGTCGAGGTCATAGTAGCCTGCATGTCCCACGCATATGCGTTTTTCGTGTTCCTGGGTGCCACCGCGTACTGCGGGAGGTTAATTCCATGCACGTAGGCTGCAGGGGTTGCGTGCACGGTTTTACTGCAGTTTTGGGGTGCCTGAGCGTTGCGTGACCCGTCACTTCATCACCGGGGTCACATACAGCCTTGCAGATGCAGGTGTGCTGTTAACATCTTGCATCCCACCCCCTTCACCCCAATTGCCCAGGACAATTGTGGTGTACACCTTCCATTGGCACTCCTCCATCTGTGCCGGCACTACTCCATCTGTGCCATGCTTGGGAGGCCACCAAAGGTGAGGGGCGCCTCAGCTGGGCGTACTCCTCATGGCAGACGTGGTCTGGGACGTGGCCGGGATGACCAGGGAATAGGGGGACTCCAGTGTGTCCAGGGTGGCCGCAGAAGGGGAAGAGGCATGGGTGCGCCAATTGGCCATGATGTTGTGCCATGTGTCGGTGCAGTCATTCCACCACCCCCTGTGGTTCCGGTAGATGCAGTTCTTGCATCTGGCACTGGCGCCCGTGTGACCCGGCAGTCCGTTTCATCGACTGCCACGGGCCCAAGGGTAGTGGTAGCTGCAGGTGCAGCTGTGGACACCACCACCCAGGCTCAGGGTCTGCCAGCGCAGGCTACGTTGGCACTTGAAGAGTCACTGGAAGATTTCCAGCAGGTCAGGAGGAACACCATAGGTGCATGCAGGGCTGCCCTGACCGAGACACGTGTCCCTGGGGCAGCAATGCCATCTGCTGCCCCGACCAGCCGGGTGTTGGCAAGTGCAGGGGCAGATGCAGCCAACAACACCCCGGTTGTGAGTCTACCAACCAGGACATTTGCGGTCAATGACCCTGGCACAGCGGATGTTGCTGCGCAGGGTCCATTTCAGGGCACCCAGCAGCCTTCGGTCGTCCTTCAACCTGCCACTCCCGTGGTTCAATCCACCGGTCCCACTGGCATACTGATCAGGGCGGCATTCGCCAGCCAGGGTCCGTGCCACCATACAAGAGGAGGAAGGTTGCATCTGCAGCACAGGCTGGGACCCCAGACACAGCCACAGCCTCCTGCACGTCAAGGAAGTAGCCTTTCTGCAAACAGGAACTGAACTCCCTTGTGGACTACATGCAGGCCCACAGACATGACATGCTAGTGGGGCCCAATTGTCAAACTACGGCTGCCCATCTGAATACCCACTGGAAGCATGTCGTGGATAATGTGAGTGCATTCGGCCATGAGGTGCGTACAGCTGCCGAGTGCAAGAAGCGTTGGAATGACCTCAAACGCAGCGCTAAGGCCAAGCGTGCCTCTAATTACAGCATGACTCTGGTGACTGGCGGTGGGCAACCACTTGAGGAGGATCACCTCACTCCGCACGAGGCACTCGTTGCGGAGTTCATACCACAAGAATTGGTCGAAGGAGTGGGAGAGATGCAGGACTTTGATGCCCAGTCCAGTGAGTGTTGTTGCGTGTATGTCCAGCCATTGCCTGTGTGATGTGTTGTCCTTGACTGCCACTACATGCTATGTGTACATGGTTTTCATGTGCTAGTCATGCAATGCTTCACTGATGCGTGCTTGCTGTGCAGGATGGTGGACATGTTGAGCAGATGGGGACTGTCCTCATCACCACACTTGCACCCTACTCACATGTTAGTCATCCAGATGCCCCTCCGGTCCATGTTCCTGCTCTCTGGCCCTTCTGCATGTAGCCAGGGGTGGTTTTCCTCTCAGCACTGGGACTATGTCATTACATGACTGACGTGCATGTGTCCTCTGCCTGCATGCAGGTACTCCCTTGCCCCTCCACCCCCCCTGCACCTCAATTACACCATTGCACTTTTGTCCATCATTTTGGCATACTGCAATGGCCTATTCAATCCTCCTGTGTACATGCTAAATTCCACCAGCCAACCTGCCAGACACATGCAGTGGGGTACATCCTCTGCCCTTCATACAGGGTGTATCACTTGGACTGTGCAGATGGCAGATGCTCCGCAGGGACATGAGTGCCCATTCATGGTCCATGTGGATTCCATGCATGCCCCTATGTGTCCTTGCCTGGATGATCATTGTAGTACGGGTCTTGTATGAGCAACATTTCATGGGATTTCTACAGCCATCCCATGCCCACTCTGGCCCTGTCCTGTATCACACACATGTTTAGGGTGTCACAGTCTGTGTGGGGCACAGTCCTCCCCCAGTTTCAGGCCCATTGACTCTGTCCAACTGGTGTAGTGGCTTTAGCATACTTGGGTGTACTACTGAGGGTTCGTCATATGCCCTGCTTACTGTCCCATCATCATCTGCTGTGTTGTCAGTTTACTCAGATGATGCCATTGATGCTAGTCAACACTGTCTGCCAATACACAGGTCTCTGTTCAGCCTTTTGCTACCAAGCAAGGCATCCCTGCATTTTCACTGAGGGGGGGAGTTTGCTTGTAGCCATGCAACCCATTGCATGCACATTGCATGTGATGCCTGAACTAGCCCTTCCACTGGCTTCACGATTTTTGATACACATCATGAAGTACTTGTTAATGTAGATAGTGAGTAACGTACAAATGTTCTGCACTGCATCAATCCGCTTCTGAGCCGTGTAACACCGTTCGACATGTCTATTCACTGAAGCAATGTCAAATTGACCAGGCATGCATGGCAGGTTCTGTTTTGTGTGTGACATGTCTGCTTCATGTGTTGGCTGTCTGTGTGATGTCTATGTGTATGTGTGTCATGTGCTTCTGACGTGTACTAATTTGTTTTTCTCTCCACTTTTCAGGTGATGATGCAATGGAGCCAGAGGATGGTGTTGTCATGCCAGGCACAGGGTTGTCATCACAACCACAACCCGGCACAATTGGGGGTCGTGGGGTGGTAGACCCCGAGAACCCATGTGTGCTTCAGTCCATCTTGTCTTTGGCTGGCTGTGAGTCCAGCCCAGATGACCACTCTGACAGCCATGTTGAGTTGGATGTGCATCAGGTCCATACGTCAGGGGTGAGTGTTTCTGATGTGGACACTTCTCTGTCCGTGACACCTGCACTGAGGGGCCGGACAGTGGTGGGACTTCCGCCTGTGGTGGATCGGGACGCAGGGTCACCCTCCACACCAGTCGCTGATGTGCCAGGGGCATCACGTAGATGGGGGCATGTAGTCGTGCAGCCGCGGGTGGTGCCAACCCAACGAGGATGCACGGTCCTTGGGTCCCGCAGGTGTCAAGCCCAGCAAAGCGGTGGCCGCGCGCCACAGAGGTATACTGAGTGGGAGCAAGACATGACTGCCAATTCAGAACGTCAGGGGGCAGCACTTGATGAAATCGCTGCGTCCTTGGAATGTGTGGCCCAATCCGTGCTCCCCCCTGCTATGCAGGTGCTTCTCCAGTGGCAGGCGGCGCAGTCCACGGCCCGCTAGTTCAGGCTGGGCATGGCGGCCACTGACAGGGCACACCAGGCTGAAATGTTGTCTCTGCGTCAAGCAATTACTGCTCACACAGAGGCACACATGGCGGCCCTGAGGGCTGAGTCTCAGTCCCTCAGATCCACTCTGGATGCCCTCTTGACATCCCAGAGGGTGCGGTCAGATGAGAGGTTTGAGCAGCTTGAGCGTTCCATCTCGACTGAGCTACAAACTTGCCGGGATGTGCATCGGGTGTCCAGGCAGACCATACAGGAAGAACTCTGTGCTACACATGTTACCTTGCAAGAGGAAGCACGTGTATCACGGGAGGTTCTGCATGCAGACCTGCATGTCATTGCCGCACAGAACCAAGCTCACCCGTCCGGCAGACTTGTTGCCAATGAGGGGCAAGCTGCGCCTAGGCATGGTCAGGCTCCTGTGCCATGTCGTCCTTTACAGGATGAGGCAGACTCGGATGACGATTTATCTTCCACACAGGATGTGGTGTGCAGGTGTTGAGCTCATGGAGTTTTTTTTTTGTCTCAACATCATCGCATGTGGGTGGTGAGGTGCACCCTGTACCTCCCCCCTCCTGGTTGCCCCCGGGTCGTATGTGGCCATTTTTGATTTTTCATTTTAGTTTAGTTAGTTAGTTAATATTGACTATTTGATAGTTATTTTAATTAGGTTATGTAGGTTGTTCATTGTTAGTTTAATTAGTTAATATAGTTTAATATTGTGTGTCTATTGTGCATTTTTGTGACGGTGTGGTGCTTTTTGGCTTTTGAAAGCATCCACTGTCTGTTCCAGCTGGGCCCTTCAAGCTTGTCTTTTATATGTGTTTTCAGCTTGGGGTCCTGACTCACATAGGCCACTCCTGCTTCCCTTATCCATTGGCTCGCTAGGATGGTTCAGTGTTACAAAATATTTCACAAGGGCTTTGGACTTCCTTAATTACTGTGGTCTGTGTGCTGCTGTTCTACTTGTGTTAACACCCCCTAGTGGGGATTGGTTGTGTTTCATCCACCCCATGTCTGTAATGAATTTGGGTGAGTATGTGATTGATTTCTCCATTAATTGATGTTGATTGTGATGTATGTTATTTTCTTGCCTGTATATGTAATTGATGCACTTCATGCCGTAGACAGTAGCCTGCAACCTTGGCCTGTCAAAGTGACACTGATGGTGGGAGGAGTTTGGATGTAGCTCTGTTACCTGGCCCAGTGACAAGCAGCATGTAGACACACACACAGGGAACTGTCAAGCCTTATTAATTTATTTCATGCCCTTTCTGCAGGAAGATGAGCCTCCAGACTACCTTTGCCAGCAGACACAGGGACGACTAATACCGAAAACTGGGCACGTTCGGTGGTGCAGACGTGTGGATGTGTGCGCAAGCAGATGCACAGGGCTTGTGCTCAGACATCCGACAGAAGCAGACGTGTTTCCAGGAGCTCCTGGCAAGGTGAGCAACACAAGGGCCCACACCACAGACTACCTTCCATCAGGCCACTTCCACATGAATGCTAAGTGGCACCAGTGCTGTGGAGCTTTGCCAGGCATTGTTGGAGAAGCACACAGTACAGCTGACATGCGTTGAGGGCCAAATGCCAAGTGCCTTTACTAGTTGTCAGGGGCACACGGAGGGGCCATCAAACATATCCTCGCGTACCCCCTGCTCCATTGAAGCAGAGTAATTAGGGTAGCAGCGTTCCTGGCCAGAAGCTTATACAGCGCACTGGGACAACCAGCGTGGCTCAGACTTGTGGTGAGTGCATGTCATTTGCATGTACAAATTGCCACGTGCACTACCTACTTAAATCTGCGGCGGCCAGAACGCAACTTGTACTGAAGTTGCACCTTGCTATACGCGTCTAGCAGCTCACCCAGGGACCATTGTATCATGTCTGATTCTTGACCCATTGGTCTTCCATTTACCGTGCGGCCACATGCGCCGGCATTACTGCATTGACAGTGTATGTCCCATTGGTGGGCCAAGCTAACGTATGGGTACATAGCAGCAGACAGGGGAGTTTGTTTGTGGAGATGTCACTTACTTTGGGGCATGCATGGGGTTGTGTGTGTGTGTTGTACACACATTCAGATTAGTAACTCACGCTCTCTTTGCAGCATTGAAGTGTTCCTGTTACCGGACCTGAGAGTGCGCAGGCAGGAGGCCAGCACTCACCCCAGAGATAAGTGTCTCTTTGGCTTTCATTTGACTGATTTGGTACAATGTGAATGATGAACATGTTTTCTCTGATTGAGTATGTGTTTTTGTGATTAGTTGTATTTTGCCTACTTTACCTTGCAAATCCACATCCACTCTCCTGCCCCTCTTTCTGGTTATCCTGAATACCAATGCCTGTCCATGCACCATATCCCTGACCCTCCTTCCCCGCCGGGGTCTCAGAGGCCTGTGTTACTTTGACCTTGCAGGCACGCAGACCACGGGGGGCGAGGTTGGTTCGTGCCACTCCTGTGCCTGGACACCGGAGCTGTGACAGTACCCATCAGTTGTTGCATCATCATTGTATGTTATGTACCGTGAATGGTACCCATCCGGTTTGGACCATTGTTCAACTGTGCTACCTTGGTTGTTCTATCATTGTGCTTGTACATGATCTTTGACATTTCCTGCTACCTCAAGTCATCTACTGGAGACTCTTCCAGGGTTTTTTGGTGCCTACAGCCTTTTTCACTGGTTTGTGGGTTTGCCTACTTGGAGTTCTCTGCGATTTGGCATTTTTACCAGTCAAGGTGGCCTCTGAGGGGGCTGGACCCTATATACACGCAAGCTGAAACATGGAGCCAAAGGGGTATGGTGATCCTGTAGCCAGGTAGACTTGAAGGAAGAAGGCTACATACCCCAGAGACAGTTGTTCAGAAGGTCAAAGTGATGTGTAAGTGAGGGCCTTTTGTTGTTGGACAGTTGGCTTGGGCTACAGCGTTTTGGGCACTCTGACATTGTAATTGTGGGGTACTATGTACATGATGTGTTATTCTGCTAAATGCCTGTTCCTGTGTTGTCTTTACTTTTCAGGTGTCAGGGGATTGGTGTAGTTTGACATGCTGGGGTGTTCACATGGCCAATGTTCACATGTGATGTGTACAGGACACTGATGGTCACTTTATTTCACATGCATATATTGATTGCATGTCCCTAATTACACCAACTGTTGCACAATGATCCATCACACGTACATCCACCCTTCCATGGCCACGGGTGCACACAGATTGCATTTTCAGGCCCGTGGTGTCCCTGCAGCACATGATCTGTTGCCATTTGGGTACCCTGCACATACCTCATTTGGTTGTAGATTTCATTAGTTTTTTTCATGTGATGCTCAAGGTGTATCTGCAACACAATGGCTGCTCAAAGTGCTGTGTGCTGTGCAGTGTGTAGCAGGAGACACACACAGCACACGGGTTCGGGAGTTTGGATTTTGCCATGCGCAATGTGCATGTGAACGGGCATTCAGTGTTGTGTTCATGCTACAACTGGTGGAAAGCATTTGTGTCTGACTTTGTATGTGTGGGAGGTTATTGGTCAGTCATTTCATCTGATTCCATGTCAGGCATCATTGTCTCATGCCAGTTTTCATTTATGACATGTCACTTTGTATATTATTGGTCATGTGTTTGTCTTTTGCTATTGCATGCTATGTCATGGTGTAGCAGACAAGGGTGATGTGGTTTGGGAGGGTTTGGGTGACATACCAGGGATTGTGATGGACTGTTTTGCAGGGGTGTGTGATACACACCTTGCATGTGTTCCTTTTTATCACACAGGATTGGTTATTTTAAAATAGCTAGGGATACACACAATGTGGCACTTCTGTGGGAACATTCTCAGGGTGGTAAGGTTGTGACAGTTGACTGTCTCTTTGTCATCATCAATTGTCATGTGCGAGGACTGTGTGCACTCTGCAGGGGTGGGAGTTTAGGTGAAAAATGTGGCCACAAGCTGGGTCCGGGCTGCCTCGCCATGTGCCCTGTCCCCTCCCATGGCCAGCGCCTGTGCCTGTGGTTGGGGATGTGGGGGCACCACCATGTCCACCGGTACCTCCCGCCGTGTTGCAACATTGTGTAGGACACATGCTGCCACAATGATCCTGCACACTACTGGGGGTGCATATAGTAGCTGCCCACCAGACCGGGCAAGGGAGCGGAAGCGTGACTTGAGCACTCCGAATGTGCGCTCCACTATGCCCCTGGTTGCAATATGGGCATCGTTGTATCTTACCTGGGGTGGTGTGCTGAGGTTCTGGATTGGTGTCATCATGTGGTTGCTCAGAGGGTAGGCACTGTCCTCTGGGGATGTGATAATAGTTGAGATTATTAGGGTTTGAGTATTTGTCTGTGTGTGACTTGCATTCATGTGCACAGGCATTTGTACTCACCTAGGAGCCATGTACCGCCATGCTGCCCAGCTTCCAGGGCCCGGCTCAGGGCAGACATTCTGTATATGAAACTGTCATGGGTGGAGCCAGGGTAGTTTACATAGACAGAGGTGATGATTCCTTTAGCATCACATACAACCTGCATGTTGATGGAATGCCAGTGCTTGTGATTTCGATAGATGGGCTCAGTGGCCCTACGTGGACGTAGGGCCACATGGGTTCAATCTATGGCACCCAGCACTTTGGGGAAGTGTGCCACCTTGTAAAAGTCCTTGACTAGGGCCTGCCTTTCTGCAGGTGTTCTGGGCATGTATATGTGCCTGCAGACTGAGGGGCGTGCAGTGATGATTGCCAACACTTGGTGTAGGCAGCGTGACTGGGTGGCCTGTGAGACCCCCCACTATGGCAGTGGTCCGCTGAAATGACCCAGTGGCCAAAAAATGCAGGACATTGAGCACCTTCTCCAAGGGGCTCAATGCTTGGGAGCACAGGGTGGGGGAAGTAAGGTCATCTTCCCACTCCCTGACGAGGTCTAGGATGATATGAGGTGGAAACCTATACCTGCCATAGACGTGGATCGTCAGGGATCCCAAAAATGTTGGTCCGGGGTAAAACAAATGCGGGCCCTGGTTATTCTCCTCCTCCAGCGGTGTCCCACGATCAGTGCTGCAACAAATGGGACATTCATTGTAGCTGTATATACGTGTTTGTTGTTTGCGCACACTTCCGCCTGCCTTCGTTCTATATGCGTCTTTTACCGTGCGCGGGTTTCCCGTATTTGAATCCATGAATACGGTTGTTTGCGTGCGTGTGGGCGTTCTGTGCATTTCCCTGCAGTACTTCCCCAGTTATGCCTTCTTTTTCACGCGTTGTTCCCCATTCCGTGTGTTACGCCCTGTGTCCCGCCCCCTTTTTGGTGTGTGCGCGGACATTGTGCACTTTCCCTGTGCCCATCGCGCACAGCGTTCGGGATGTTGCAATGACGTGTGCGCCTGTGTGCGCCACACACGAGTTTGGCGCACATCCTGAGAAAAACACGCACAGGGACATCCATGAATCGCACGCTTCCTTTTTCACGCTTGCGCCTGCTTGTGCCAGTTTGTGCCACTTTTTTCGCTGCACGTTTGTTCCATGAATCGGCCCCACTGTTTGAGAAAAAAGGCAGAGGACATACTGTGCACCTTTTGTAACAAAACTCTATGCTGTGTACCTTCTGTTATCCCATCTCTAGGTCATAATGATGAACCATCTGGTGCGAGTCCAATGGGATGACGTGGACGATGATTACCAGAAATACCATTAACACCACAAAATAAAGAGGCACAGGCCCGTTCCTTGCACAGACGAACATCAGCATCACCTGCAGAATCTGCCTCAACCAGTGCATCACCAATGCCAACTGGAAATGCACTGTCTACATTGGCAGTGCTATCCACAACACTGACTCCTATTTCACCAACACCCAATCTCAGCATTATGAAAGTCATGTGTAAAAGATTCTGCTAATGGCTAGTCCAGGTTGATGCCACAATTGAGCAATGGCTGCAGATAATAGCCTAACATCAGGCTACATGTCATGCTTAGTTTTTGTTTTTATAAGTGCCAAGTTTTTACACCCATTGTATCTTCAAAAAATATAAACAAAAAAGATATATATAAACAAATTAGAGTCTGAATTACTTGAGATTCCTAGCACTGAAGAGGGTAAGAAATTACGAACCAAAATCGAAGAAGACCTAACTGCCAATGAAGAGGAGATCAAACAACACAAACACAGAAAGTTCATTAGAGACAAAATGGACTACTAATCAGGTTGGATTTTTACTTTTGCTAAGTGGTTTGATTCACTGCGTAAGGGCTCAACTACTCAATCATTGCCCAAACAACTGGGGGAGGCAGAAGCTATTTCTTCAGAATCCGATGTCTCCATCTCAGAAAATGATGAAATGCCTATTAAATTGAATTTTTTAGACAAAATGAGACTTTTGTGTCAAGACGGAAAAAACCAAAAGAGCGGCAGCGGCCGTGGAAAGTACAGAGGGAGGGGAAAAGGGAGAGGAAACGAACAGAAATCATTAAAAGGAAAAAAAAACGTCGAGGCTGTCGTGGGAAACGGCTCCGATGTACATCAACAGGCCAGGCCAATGCGCTCTGGAACCAAATAGCTTCGACAGACAACATGAAGATTCATCAAATTGTCAACATGTCTTCCCACATTCTCACGGGTCCCCAATTATCATTGCTTTCATTGGGTTTGAATTTCTGTCCTACTACGAAGTTTGACTACGTCCAGTCACGTTTGGACTTCAATAAATTTCTACGCAAGGTCAGACTAAAAAGATTCTTCTCCATCAATCCCCCGCAGGCCAAACCATCTGTGCCACGCCTTGGCCAAACTGATCTTTGCATCTCTGACATTCCCTCTGTGACTGATCTGGTCTGTCTCCAAAATGAATTATTTGATCCTTCCACCTTTGACCCGATTGACTTTGATATTGATCCCAATTGGGATATACGCACTAAATTAAAAAATAAGTCCAGGTTCAATCCTCATTTCTCTGTGGGAGGTTGCATCGAAGCGTTTCATGACTTATATGTTAATGATTTTCGCAAACTTCTGAAGAAACCCTTCAATAAAAAACTGAATCTTACTACTTCACAACGATCTGCCCTCAGTGAATTTATATCCAGGACAGGGAATGTTATGTGTTTGAGGCTAATCGCCAACTATGGGATCAGTGTTGTTACTCTAGGCTACCTAAAAATCCATTTGTTGAAATTCAGTTGGAGCTCAACTTGTTATGTACCAAGTGAGCCGAGAAAGGCCTCATCGAGGATGAGTTGGCCAGGTTCCTAGTTCCTGCAAGCCACACCATTCCCACTATATATTTTTTTCCTAAGACTCACAAGTCCCTGACCCACCCGCCTGGCAGGTCCATTGTAACCCTTTGTGGTTCTCTCCTGGAACATATGGCTCAGTTCATTGATGAGACCCTGTTTCCATTAGTGTCAGCTCTGCCCTCGTAGATACGTGATACCAATGATTTTCTGAGCCATATTTCAAATATACCCTGGGAGGAGGGGTTAATGCTAGCTACCCTTGATGTCATTTCTCTTACATCTATAGATCACACGACCGGGCTGACAGCTTGTAAGCATTTTTTGGACACTCGTTCTTTGAATTTCTTGGGACACACTGGTATGATTCTGGATATGCTTTTGTTTTGTCTCACCAACAATGTTTTCCTTTTTGAGGGCTCCTTTTATCACCAGGTTAGAGGTACTGCTATGGGCAGTACCTTTGCTCCATCATACGCTAACTTGACTATGGGGTGGTGGGAGTATACTTTTCTGTCTGAATTACTTTCAGTTAGTTTTTCCACACAAGTTATTGGTTGGTGGCGGTACATCGATGATGTTTTTATAATTTGGAAGGGTAATGAGAATGAGTGGGTCTCCTTTGTGGACAGTATCAACAACAATGCTGTAAATCTGAGATACACCGAATGTCACAGCTTCTCTGAGATCGTATATTTGGATGTCAATGTGAGACTTGACAATCTAGCCATTCATACCTCCCTGCATAAAAAACCCACCAACACAGGCCTCCCCTTGCATGCAACTAGTTGTCACCCGCTTTCTTGTAAGAACAGTATCCCTTACGGCGAATTTATTCGCTTCTGGCGTAATTGCACAGATATCAACGAGTTTGACCGTTGTTGTAGTTTGGCTGCCGTTGATTTTTTACAACAGGGGTATCACAAAAAGATTATTGAAATGGCCTTTTCTAAAGCACAGACACTCTCAAGGGAATCGTTACTACATGGTCCCACCAGCAGGAAGAAAAACAATGACCAGGATGATCCTCGCCTCATTGTGACATTCAACAATTCTTCACATGATGTTCGTAAGATTGTCATGAAACATTGGCACATCCTCAGATTGGATAAATACCTTGGCCCATTACTACCTAAATGCCCTACTTCAACTTTTAAACAGGCTCCTTCACTAAAGGATAGACTGGTCTCCAGTTATTTAGTTCCTGTCCAAAAAGATTCCACCTTGACCAATTGGCTACCAAGTGCCAAAAATGCAAAGATTGTCCTCATGCCACTACCTGTAAATCCTTTATACATCCGATAACGGGCATTGAATTCCGGTTAAAACATTTTATCAACTGTGACACACCTTTTGTAGTGTACGTCCTTGCATTTCCCTGCCGGAAATGGTACGTAGGATCTACCACATGTATACTTAAGCTCCGTATTTTGCAGCATCTCAGAGCCATCAAGAATTTTGACCCCACGTACCCCATGGCGAAACATTTTAGGCAGGAACATGACAGCGATGTCCATCTGCTTACATGCTTTGCTGTGGCTCATGTGCCGATCAACCCAAGAGGTGGTGATCGCACTTTAAGGCTAAGACAACTGGAAACCAGATTCATTTTTGATTTTGATACTAAATATCCCAATGGTCACAATCTGGATGAAGAAATGCATACTTTTGTGGGAAATTGACTCTTTTGCAGTATCTGTGTTTCTACCCCACTCTTTCTCTTATCTTGTTGCCTTGTTTAATCCAGGCTTTCTGTTACCTGATACTGCTTCGTTTGTTTATCATTTTGATTTCCTGTCCTGGCCTGGAGTTGCCCTATCTGTTTTTTTTTATTCTTGCTATCCAACATTTACTTTCTTGTTGGTCCATTTCGGCTGTTTTGCCGTCCTGATTTATTAGGGAGATATGTTTTTGCCAGTACACAATGATATCTGTATCCTTATTCCTGTTTTTGATATTGCCTTCCTTATTACCTCTCTGTTCTTATTTTCTTTCAAGTCTCATTACTGTGCAGGTATGTTTTTGTACTGTGGTTCCTTTCCATGTGGATATTTGAACCAATAATTAATACTGGTTCGTTAGATTCTGGGGTACGTATGGTTTTTATTTGCTCCTGAGCCAGTAGCTGCTTATTTTTGAATATGGACATTTATATTGTGAGGACATTGGTGTTTGTTACACACCGCATCTTATGATTCTGAATTTGTCTACCTGTCTATTGTTGCCAGGTCGATACTCGTACAGTCTCATGCACTTGCACTTTACACTGTAGCCTTGGGCTGATGTCTTTACGAAGTCCTATATTCTGCGATTTATGGGGCTTGCCTGTAACATGCTTTTATTTTAAGGGTTGCCATTATTAATTGCCTGTAACTTTTCACAGAGATTCCACATTAGGCAGCATTATTCTGTCCCCGCTCTTTTCCTTCTGTATATTGTTAATACGTTACCATGTTGAGCCCGATATGCACTTGCACTTTAACTTTTTGCCATTCTGCTGCATTTCTATGTACTTTGCTCATATGTTTACATAAGGAATTCACTGTATCCTGTAGCCCTGGGTGATGTCTTTATGAAGTTCCACGATTTGTACTTGATGGTTTTTGTCTGAAACATGCTTTTATTCTAAGGGT
The DNA here is from genome assembly GCF_040938575.1 of Ambystoma mexicanum. Classification (NCBI taxonomy): domain Eukaryota; kingdom Metazoa; phylum Chordata; class Amphibia; order Caudata; family Ambystomatidae; genus Ambystoma; species Ambystoma mexicanum. The sequence goes on along the minus strand of NC_090933.1, from coordinate 1,150,972,946 downwards.
TGCATACATTGACTGCTTATAACTGTCAATTGAGATTCCACACTAGTCAGTATTTCTCTGTCCTTGCTGTCTTTCTATTGAATATTGTTACCATGCTTCTATATTGAGCTAGATATGCACTTGCACTTTATCTTTCAGCCATTTGCTGCATCTTTTTGTACTTTGTTCGTATGTTGATATAGGAATGCATTTGCACTTTATATTACAGTTGTAGATTATTGTGTTTTGTTGACATCTATCTCATTGTGAGTCCCTTTTATTTTATTAGGATGATTACCCTGCATGTTTCGTGATGCATTCCATTGTATTTTGCATTATTTTGGTTCTTCTAATCTGTTTTGTATACGACCAATGCAGGGCACTGCTACATTCTAATATGGCCGCCATGGTCTCATGACAAAGCTGTCAGCGTGTGGAATTAGGCAACATGGCAAAAGAACTAAACTTGCAATATGTAGTGTGACTGTTTCCACATCTCCCTAATATGATAAAGCGCTCGGAGGAGCACGAAACGCGTCGTTCAGGACACTGCCCTGGCGTCCTGTTGTGTTTTACTGTGTGTTATTAAATTTGTTCTGTTTATTGGATCCGAGTTTGTTATTTTTTCATTGGGACCTGCTGACCTCATGCTTGGAGTGCGGTTTTCTTTTCCTCCATGTCTTCACAATATATATATAGGCGGTAGCGTCCATGTAGTTATGGTTAAGTTGGTGTTTCCATAGGAAGAGCATTTTTTGGGTGGCTTATAACTTCGCTCCCCCTGGACGAATCCTCACTAAACTTTGCAAAAAAAGTATATGGCCCATTTTTTTGCAAAGTTTGGAGAGGTTTGGTCCAGGGGGGGGCAAAGTTATAGGGGGGGTCCCAAATCTTTTGTTTTTTCCCATAGACATAATGGGAAAAAACTTTGCGCACGCCTACAGTCCAAACCACTGGACGGATTTACACCAAATTTGCAGCAGGAGCGGGGGTTGGTCCCGAAAGCGTGCTTTTGCAAATTTGGTTTAAATCCGTCCAGTAGTTTTTTTTTAATTGACCAAAATGTAAGGCAAAAAAATGTGTGATATCTCTGTTCGCTCTGCGGACGGACTTCCCGGTTCGCTCCATGGACAGTGCCCTGATTGGCTGAGCGGCTTGAACGATGTCCGCGGACATCCGACGTGTTCATTGATTGGACGGCGTGGGGCGTGGAGTGCGTCAGATTTTTGGTGGCGCCCACCATCTTGCATTTGCGGAATACCGCGGACAGCGACGTGAAACTTGGTTTAAAAATTGTATTTAGTGGAGTGTGTTGGTGTGTAAGAGTGTTTGGGGAGGCTGGGGGAGTATGACATAGGTGCAATGTTGTATTTTTTTTATGTGCTAGACGCTTTTGTTGTGTTCGATTTGTCTGCGGACAACACGGCTGTTCTGAAATGTTCGTAAATAAACAGAATGGAATCGGTGTCAAGTTGAACGTGTTCTAAGAAGACGCGTGGGGTCCTGGAATGTTCGCAGGGGGTGTCCTGAAGACGTTGTCTGTATTGTTCGTTGTCAAGCTGAAAGTGTTCTAAGAACACTTGCGGTGTCCTGAAATGTTCGTACATAAAGAAAATGGGGATGTCCTGATGACGCTGTCCGTATCGTCCTCTGGCAAGTTGAATATGTTCTAGGAACTTCCTTGTGTCCGCTGACATTAAAATGGTTCAAATGCTTGAATCTATGGGTGTGATATGCTGCGGTGGTTATGGCCAGGGTATAGAATGTTGGGTGCATGGCCATTTGGCCATGCATCTAAGACTCTATGCCCTGGCCACAACCACCGCAGCATATCACACTCATATGCCATGCACCCAAGAGTCTATGCCCTGGCCACAAGCACCGCTGCATATTACACTCATAGTGGCTTATAACTTTGGGTGAAAAACAAATTTATAAGGAACAATGTTATAAGCCAGTATGGGTGTGATATGATGCAATGGTTGTATTTATCATGATATACTTACTATTTGGTTTAGTAACGGGTGTCCATGTTCTTCTTGTTCATTTCTGTGAAAATAGCATGTTAGCATTAGTATTTTATAAAGACTTATTACATTGTACAATCACCATTTTTTCTTTTTTTTGACCCTCATATTTAGTAGATGACAAACCAGAGTACTGTGCAATTTGCTCAGTTTCTGTGTTTGTCGCTAAAATCATTGGGTCTGTGGGAGAAAGAAAATCCATGTTGGATTAAAAAAAAAACTTTTTCTGTTATGCTACAGTTTATTTGTTTGTTTGTTTTCAGTGTTTACTTGTTGTTTCTGGCTAATGCTTTATACATTGGATTGTTCCAGTTGTTGGGAGCAGTAAGATATTAGGTATTTGTTTGGATATTGTAAAATTTTGGAGCAGTTAGATACCAGTAGGCGTATTCTAACTGTTTATTTTTTTATATAATTTCGTGGTATTGCTTTATAGATTGGATTGTTCCAGTTTTTGGGAGCAGTAAGATATTAGGTATTTGTTTGGATATTGTAAAATTTTGGAGCAGTTAGATACCAATTGGCGTATTCTAACTGTCTATTTTTTGCTCTTATTTGGATATTTCTAAAGTTTGGGACAGTTAGATACCAATTGGCGTATTCTGTCTATGTCTTGCTCTATTTGAGAGGTATTAATTTATCTGATTAGTTGTTGTAGCATCTTTGGGCAGTTAGATAGCTTTTGGAATATTGTGACAGTTTATATTTTTTTACTACAAGTGTACTTAAGCTTTACAGTTTAGTTATAAAATTTTGGTTTTAAGAACATTAAATAAGCGTTTGCAAGATTTGCTGGTAATCTCTGCTTTAGAGTAACGGTACTATCATTACATTCAAACCATCCACATTCATTTTTTATATATGCAGTGTAGTGCCCTGAGTTGGTTGTGGCTCCTGCATGGTAGATTATACCTATTGTTGTGAAGGTTTTCCTACCAAGTGATATTTTACCATTTGTGAATCCAGTCAGCTTGCAGTTCTTTTTGGTACCATCTGCATTGTAACGTAGAAGCATTAGTATTACGTATTTACTATGTGTTTGTATTACTAACGTGGAGCGATTATCTGAATTGCAGGTCGAACATAATCTACCGTGGTTTGCATTTTGTACAAGTTGCTGAAATGGATGGATTCACAATTAGGTATTGATATATACACAAAGCGCTCATTGGGGATTTGTTCTTGTGTCACATTGTTGCAGAGAGAGAATGTATGTTTCCACTTGTATGAAATCTAGAAGATTTCATTTATAGGTATTTTTGTTTTCCAGTACTAATAGTAAGTACATTAGAAATTCTTGTGGATCTTCCTGTGAGTTTATAATGAATTTCACCATTCCAGCACAGTAGTCCACTTGTTGTCTTATTCCATAAACACTATACGTGTTGTCAGGATTGTTTGCTGCATTTCTGTGAAGTACTAACATTTGCAAACACAATGGGTCTGTACTGTTTAAGTAAATGTTCTCAACAATTGGTGGTAATTGAAATAGAATATTCATTGCTACATTTGCGTAGCAACTTACACCAACTATATTTGAGAGTTTAAATGGACCAGGTAGTTCTGTATCCGTCAGCTTTTTTTGGAGTGTGTCTTCCTTCTTTGAAGAAGTACCTGGTTTACTTTCCCTAATTGATTCTTTTTTGCTTGTGGCACTTGATGAAGTATTACTTTCTTTTACTCTCTTTGGAGGATTTGCAGTGACATCCTGTTGCTTTTCTGTTTGATTTATTTTTCTTTTATAATGTTTCACTTTTTGTGGAACAGAATATGTGTTTAGATGGGGACTGTATAGTGAACAAAGTCTATTGTATTATAAAATGCAAGGAATATCAGCGTTTATTTTACTTTCATCAAAGTTGATTAGAAATAGACCCTCAAGTGTACGTAAGCGTGATAGTGCTACGTAGCTCATGCCTTCTTTAAAGACTGTGTTACCAATGTCATTGCTTTGTCTAGGGTAAGGCCTTGTGATTTATGAATGGTGACTGCGTATGCAAGAGTTAGAGAAAATTGTTCTCTGCGTACATACATGTCTTTGAAGAGAAGGAATCGAGCTGTTGAGTGTCCTATTCATTTTACTTCTGAAAGTTTGTCAAAGAGAATATTGACAAACTGAATTTTGTTGTCATGTGGGTATGTTTGAAAGTCAACAACTGTCCCCAGTTCTACATTAACTAGTCCTTGGTCCACATCAAGGTTACGTTTCAGCATTACTCTGCAATTTAAGGATAATTTTAATATCTTTTCCAAGCCTGCTGTGTTTGAGATTGATTTTTCCAAACTATTTAGTCTTGTTGTGGCTTGGTCACACATGGGTAGTGTCATTCCATGTACATCTAGTTTGTCTGTGGCGCTAATTTCCATTATTGGTTGCATTTCTTTACTTAACATTATTTCATTGAATTTGAGACAGCTTGCAAGAGTTGGCATTAAGGCCATACAATTGACATTTTCTGTAGCACATGCATTATCACCATAAAGTGCATGAATGTGCCGGGTTTTCAATATTGCTTCTGCTTCTTTAGAAAGTATACCAACTCTGATACTTTTTAAGATGTTGGCATAAGTGAGATCTGCAGATTGGCGCATGTTTTCTGTTAATTCTCTGTATTGGAAATGTTGCCAAAGGTTGACATTTCCAATGCTGGAAACAGTTTTACGGCAGAGTTTGTGTCCTAATGTTTTAAAAATAGGCTCGCCTTTTACTGGTGTCAATTGAAGAAGATCTCCGAAAACAATAATGTGTTTTCCTCCAAAGAGCTCTTCATAATTTGTTTTGGGTACTTCTTGTAATCTGAGGTGAATCAAAGCCAACATTAGGTTGGACACCATGCTCACTTCATCTATTAGTAGCATTTTCATTTGTTTCAATACTCTGCGTAGTTCCATTGCAGCTTCTGCAGAAAGGTTGTAACAATCTAATTTGTTTTGGTGTTCTACTGGCAGGAGTAGTAATCGGTGTAAAGTGACACAAGCTATGTTGTAGGCAGCTAAACCTGTGGGGGCAGTGACAACAGCTGACAGTTTGTTGTTTGTCAATTGTTGAAGGAACTTACTGATGATTTTGATTAGGAATGTTTTGCCAGAACCAGCTTCACCACTGACATACAATAGTATAGGTTTGTAATTTTGACAGGTGCATTCTTTGTTTTCATGTTGTACACCATGTGCAATTTCTTTTGTTACTTCTTGAAAAATGCTAGATTGCTCATTGTTTAGCTTTGATTGTAGTATAGTTAAGTCTTCTTTTTCTTCATACTGACACATGGTGTTTTCTACTTCTATCATAGCTATTTCTGCCTCATTTGTTATTAGTGGGTCTCTCAGTGGTTTTTGGCTTCCTGTGATAGAAGGTTGACTACTGTCAGGAGTGTCCTTATCTAGTTGGGCCTGGAGTTCTTCTTCGTGTTGCTGTTCATTGTGCAACATTGTTTTGTACTGTGCAAAGTTTACATCAGTTATACTGCTTTAATTTGCTTTGAAAGCGTCTTCATATGAGTCATAGTTATCTAGTATTTCTTCTTCTTTTCTCCATGGTTTAAAGAGTTGTAGCAGGGACATGTAATATACTTCTTTATGTTGAGGAGTCTCTAATGACAATTTGATATTATTAATTAAATTTGGTTTGGTGAGTTTTACTAAGCTGCCTTCACAGTTTGTCACTTTGTATTTACGGTTTTGTTCATCAGGTTTTATATTATTTTTGTATGTGTAGTTTTGGGCTATGTGGTACTCCTGTTAGGGTAGTATGTGTCCAATAACATTTTTTTTTAAATGTCTTGGCTGTTGGGATCTTGTTTGGCTATTGTTTCTATATCTTCATATGATTTTAGAACTCTTTTTCTAGATTTAGCTGGACCAAGACTTAGCCATACTATATTTGCAGATTTACCATACAATGCAGTACCAGTTAATCAATCAGCTGCTTCATAGGATCCACATTCTCTATGGGACAGCATTTTTATGTCCAAGCTGTATAATGTCTGAGACACTGTTTTAGCTGATGACAGGTCATTCCAGAGGTCTTGGAGCTCTGTCTTTTCTGATTTGGTTAAGTATGCTGTGACATATCGTGCAACTGCAGTAGAATTGTCTGCAATGCACTACACGTCTATGTTTGTATTCCACAAGTGGGCAATGATTGCATTGTAATCATTGATATATTTTTCATCTTCTTTTCTTTTTATGCAATATGTATTTTTAGGTGACTTACATTTAACACTATGTCTAACTGAAGACATGAGGTTGTTCACTTGACCTGTATTTGTAACTGGTCTAGGGAAACTAAATCGGCATTTGGTGTAGTATTTCCCTTTGTGTTTGTATTTGCGACGACAATATTTGCCACATTTGTGTCTTTGGAATTGTAAAATTTTTGCATGAAGATCACTATTTGCGGATTCTGATGGAATTTCACAAGTGACATATTTTTCAATAAACTGTAAAACAGTGGCATCACTGTCTTGACCAAATTTAGGAGCATCTTTAATCCATAAAAGCATGTGGACATGTGGTGCTCCTCTGGCTTGGTATTCTTTTCTCCAAAAGAAGTGTTGCACTTCTCCAAGGGGAGGAACAGTTATAGCAAAAATATAGCATAGCAATGAAGCGATGGAGAAAATATCTTGAAACATTAACAGGATCCTGTGAACAAAGTTCTCCAGGTGTTAGTATATCTATGTTTTTTTTGTTTTTGTTTGATATGCGTAGGAAAGCATGTAAATCTTCCCATGCATATTCTGCACAACTTAATGTAACAAACCAAGTGGGTGGGCCAAGGTTTCTGATCATACAACGTACATCTCCATGACGTCGAAACCAGTACTCTTTAGTACCACGCATATTCGCTAATAGATTTGTAAGATTTGCTTGTAAAACCTCATCTTTTTGTTGAACTTTTTGTAATAATTGTGTAGCTGTCATATTTTGAAAGTGTTATCCTGATTTTAATATGTGTGCAACTCCGTAACATAAAGTTGCTAGTTCACTTTCAAAGAGTAGGTGGAATATGTATTCCACATTTTCTCGAAATCTGGGATCTTCAGAATACATTCGTAGTGAGCGATATTCTGATGCTGATATTTGAATAGGTCTATCATCGTATCTTCCTCCTTTGCCAGTAGGAAAGATTATAGGAAAAGCACGTGCTTCTATACTTTTTTTCCATATGCTGATTGGTGATCCTTTTGTTTGACGCATTTGGTACGTTTCCCGTGCATCTTCTATGGTGTCATTAGAGTGCAATGGATGAATTGTATAATGGTCTAAAGTGTTTGATATTGTTGCAGGATCTAGGAGCTCAAATTGACCAGCTTCTTGTGTCTCTTGAATTATTTCAGTTGTATCTTTCAAGTTTTCTTCAATATTAATTTCTTTCTAATATTCATTATTCTCTTTAAGATATTGATAAGAAATGTTTTTGTCTTTTGTAGGTACTCCATTTACCAAGATAATTAAAGATTGCTGCATTGGACGTTGCACTCCTAGAGTGTGCACATTTTCTTTTAGATCTAATGGTAAATACACTACTTTTCCACGAATACCTTTTACTAATTCAGAGGGAGGGGATTTTTCAGTTTTTGGTTGAAGGCGTATTATTGCTTGAAATGGGTGCACTATTTGAATTATGATGCTCTCATATAAATTAAGTTGTTGAAGGGGTTTTGGTAGTGGCTATAATTCCAAGTTATTTGTGATAGCCCGTGAAGGAGTTTGGTTGTTGTCAAGTTTTGTAGTGCAGTAACTGCAAAGTATTATGGGGTCAGTTATTTCATATTTGTTTTCTGCTATAAGGTAGAGAGCTAATTCAAACCATTTAGAATCTTCATTGTCTTCTATTTTGTATGATAGGTATACAGTTTTTGTGTTACTTTTATAAAAAGTTCGGCGGCAACATACACACACGTGGTTTGGTACTTCAGCTGAAGCACTTTCAAATTTTAGTACTTCTCTTTTGTATGTGTGTAGTGAAAGGTTGCCATGTGCAGATTTGTTTCGAAGTTGGTTTACAGCTAATTCATCTTGTAAGTGGGTTTCACTTCAAAAATATTTTGTTTGGATATAGTCGATTTCTTCTAGTAGGTCTTTTGCTGTACCATGTAGAAGAATGTTATTTAAATTGGCTAGTGCTAAAGCAGGACTTTTAGCATAGTACAGTTTATAAACTAGATTTCGTATACTTGCATGATATGTTGATATCCTTTTGATATCATGGAAGGGTGTTTTGCAAGTAGGTCCTGTAATGCAGGCCAATGAATGTCCTTGTAGTTTTGTGTACTTGCGTACTGGACAAGCATCCATATTTTGCAGTAGTTTAATTTTGATTTTGTCTTTGCTTTTCACATATTGATTGAGGAATTGGCGTAAAGACTTGAACATTTTTTTGGGAATGTTACACATTGATGTGCATGGCCATTTGTACACTAGATGTTCTGGTTCAGTTGAATGGAGGGGTAAATCTACGTTTTCAAGGCATATTTTTGTAAGGAGTTCTTCTTGTTCCATACTGGTATTATTAACATTTTCATAACCTTGACCACTGCTATGTATGGCAATTGTATTTGTTTGCTTTTGTTTGTAGGCTTCTTCATTAAAGTATGGTTCTGTGCTTGTAGTGTGACTCCATTCACCTCCACAGATATTTAAGAAGTTATTTCTGTTGACATTTCGTTTATTGAGAAGTCTTTTTTGTAATTTAGTTATTAGTTTTGTTAGTGGTTTCATTCTGTTTAACACTAAAATAAATAACTTTCTTTTGAGAAGAAGTGCACTGTCTATCAACGCTTCTAAGATTACTTTCCTACGATAGGTTTGAAGTGTTGAACCTGGTTTCTCTCCTGTTTTTATAAGATTTGGAAGGACTTTGTGACGGAACATTTTGGCTGAAATACTTTTCTTGGTATGCTTACTTTGTACTATATCAAGATTTATAGAAGAAGTTTTATTTGTAGTGATAGTTGATTTTCTGTTAATTGTTTTTTGGGTTGTTTTACTTTTTGATAGAGGAGGCAAAGTTTTTGTACTAGAAACTTCTTCTGTTTCACTACACGACTGTATTAGCTGTTGTGTTTCAACTTTTTTTTACAAATTCTGCTGTAGATGGATGTTTATGTTGGATACTTTTCTTTTCATTTGCTCTACTTCTGCGTTACTTTCTACGGAGTTGCTTTTTGGTAGGCATGCTTTAGGGTCTGTTGAAAAAAATACAGAAGGTATGGGTTGGGGTGTTCTGCAATGCATGTGTGTTGTGTGCATGAGTGTTTGAGTGAGATGATAAAGATGTATATAATGGTGTGTGATTGTGCATTGGGAAGTACAACTACTAGGGATGGGTATTCTTGAATTAATGTGTTAATAAACTGGGGTTCAGAAGACAGAAAAAGTTAGCAAGTGGTGTGGAGAAGTATAAATAGTATATCTAAAGCTATACAATTAAAACAGTTGTTTCATCTACAACATATAAATTCTAGTGGCTGAGTTGGGTAATTTGTGTGGCGAAAAATAGGAATTTGTGGGCCATTCTGCCAGTAAATCACTATTTAAGACGGGAAGATGTTTGGTCAGAAGGGTGCAGAATCTCTATTTTTAGGCACAGAAGAAGCATGAATTAACATTAGAGTGTGTTTGAGTAATAATTCAAATATTATGGTAACAATCTACTTACTTTTTTTCTAAAATGAGTAGTTTGCTTCTTAGTTGTTCTTTGTAATTCAAATTCGGCTGCTTATTTTCAGGAGAATGGTCTTCACTGCAATTGTAAAAGAAAGAAATTAGTAATTCGGTTTGTATATAGCACTGTTTTTAATTTAGACATAGATTTTTTAAATTGAAATGCTCAGCGCCTTCCTCAAAACCATTAAAACTATTTTATGACTAACTGTAGGAAAGAAAATATCTTTACTATGGCTTGTCAAAATCATAATGTACCACTGTATACCACTATTCCTGTAACTAAGCTTTTCCACGTAATAGTGAGTCCATGTGATAGCCTGCTTTTCCACTTAAGAGGGAGTCAATGTCACAGCCTGCTTGTCCTACATAAATGTAAGTAATTATATAAACTAAAAAAATTAAAACCAAGTATGTGTTTGTACAAATATTATTCTTTGAGATTTGATGATAGAGTGTGCATGTAATTTTGTTTGATCATATGTAGTCCATATATTTTATTTCAAAAATGTTAGTTTAACATTATTTGCGTGTGTGTGTGTGTGTGTACAAAGAAATTAAACGGTATAAAGGTTTGTAAGTCACAGTTCATTTTAGGAGAATGAAAAAATGATCGTAGATTCATTTTACAGATTATACAAGGTAAAAGTCGGTTAGCAAATGTGTTCATGTACTGTATAGAAAATATGCATACCTGTAGTTTGTGTTCATGCATATGGATATGGACGAAGCTGCAAGTAGAAATCTTGGAGACTTGTCTAGTATTTCTCATAGATCGTGCTTGCCAATGGTATGAGACTTGTAGTCCGAGAGATTGACCGTACATTTGCAGTGCTGATCTATGATGATGCAGTTACATGTAGAGGTCTTGGATTTGATTGGTGGATGGTCATGTGATTTCTTAGCTACATCCAATGAGGGAATGGCACAGAGAGTGAAGTGGAAATGGTAGAAGGGCTGTCCATGTTACGATATGTTCGTGGACATGGCGGTAGTTTTAGGACGCTGCGGAAGTTGCAATTTGTGTAGGGTCTGTAAACAAAAATGTATATGTTGAATGTATACAAAATAATATTTATTAATTGGTTTATATAGTAAAGTGTGTACCATTAGGTGGACTATCTTTTAACATTTCGTCTCGTGGGAAATGGTCCTCTAGCCAGTCCAGAGTACTACACATTTCTGTGAGAAAACAAAGAAGTAATATGTTTTTTTTCTAATATAGAAAGTTTATAAATATATGAGTAAAATGAAGTGCACTTACTATTTCTGGTAAGATATGTAATCACTAGTCTATACGTCTGGTCTTGCTGTTAGTTGTGGAGTGTCTGTGAGGTAATTATGTTGGAAGCTACTTTATCTTCTTTTGGTATATTCCATTTTAGAACATATTGTATTTAAATGAATGGTTAGTGTGTTATATATATATGGGTTACATTTGTTAAGTATTACTACATATACTTTGTATGTGTGCTGCTTTGTGAATTTGTTAAATGTTCCTATGTTATGATATAACAATTACACATACCCCCCCAGAGTTTTTAGGTGCTGGTACTGTTGTCCGAACATGTCCGCGGACCGTCAAATTCAGTAGAAAGGGTTCAGTATGTTCCATGTTACATGTACATAAAGTCAAAGTTATTATTGTTAAGTTGTGCTACTAAAAACCTATGACATTCAGTGAAAAAATGTTGTTAAAAGGGACATTATGGTTAAGTTGCACTACTAAAAACATATCAAATTCAGTAAAAAAACTTTGTTAAAGGGACGTTATGGTTCAAAGTAAAACCGAAAAACCCCTGAAATTCGGCAGTTATGGTAAGATAAGCAAGCATAACTCGCGCCACCGTGCACTGCTAACACTAACACTTTTTAACAACGTTTTTTCACTGAATTTCATAGGTGTTTAGTAGCGCAACTTAACCATAACGTCCCTTTTAACAAAGTTTTTTCACTGAATTTCATAGGTTTTTAGTAGCGCAACTTAACCATAACGTCCCTTTAACAAAGTTTTTTTACTGATATATATATATATGTTGAATTTTATTTTAATTCCCTTTGTTACATGTTTAATTCTTATGCATTTTCCTCCCCTATTCCACCCCTTCTTTCCATCCCCAAAATGGTCCTTTTAAGGGCTACCTTTTATGTTACAAAAATAGATAAAACTGAACACAGAGTGCAAAGATATATTGCAATATATATTGCAATGCATTTTATGCAGTTACTGAACTTAAAATTGCCATTTCTTGCCTGTAGCCACGGTTAATACGGGTGTTTATATGCAGGTAAAAGCACATCAGCTGTTGTTCAACTTGGTCGCGTAAAAGCACTCCTGCTACTCATTGGCTAATACTGTAGCCGCGGCTAGAAAATTAAAAACATTATAATATTTGCTTGTGCACATATGTGCATTACACATATATATTCATCAACATTCTTACCAAATACCTTAATAGATGGTTGATTCTTTCTTTCATATTTGATCTTTAAAAGAAAATGAAATATACCTCATATCAATGTTAAATGCCATTTACAACAGACACTATCACCACCCGAGTTTTTCATTTAGTGACACAAAATAAATACAACATTATTTATGTTTGTTTCTCATAATGATACTAAAAGAAGACTGATTGTATTCCAAGTACACAACCGTTACCAAGTTGCATTCATTAATCATTTTGTAGAGGAAAGAAACTTCTCATTGGAGAAAAAAAACCTCTGCTATTTTAAATATTCAACAGTTAATATTTATTTTTTGAACTAGTTTTTGCATCAGCGAATTCAAAAAAGTATTGCCTACAACATGCATAGTTCGTACACTAATACATGTATTCAAGTGCAATGCACAAATGTTATGAATCTATACAAACATTAATTAATGCTACATTTTGCAGATTAATTTATGTAACCTTCACCAGGAAACCAAGACATATAGCATAACCATGTCTTCAGTTTTGCAAAGAAATAAAAGAAGACATGCCAACACTATAACATTATTTTGAGTATTCATCTTTTTAAATTATAGTCAACCCTATATTATAAATAATAAGTAGACGATAAAAACTGTTGTGAATAAAGATATTAATACTTAGCAAAAATGACACTAATAACCTAACAACCATACGTCTTATACAATCTGTGTGTGTTCTTTGTTTGGCCATATACACACATAAGAAGTTCATAATGACACTTCATATTATACACGCCATATTTTCAACAATATAAAACTACAAATTATTATGCATACTTTTTCTAGCGCTAATACTGCTAGACAGTGTTAAAAACCTTTTTTACTACACCATAATGTATTCTAACTTATAAAAATGCTATCCACATTAGTATTTCTTAACTTCCTTTATAATTCGGTGTGTATCCTTTTTCTGAGTACCTACACACCTTAGAAACTAATCACAATAATCTTAAACCTACTGTACAAAATTTAAGAACACACATGATTTAGTGACTGAACAGATTATCCAGCTCTTCTAAAAACTCAACACTGCACATAGAACATATTTCTAGATTTAACAAACTAACCTGTTCAGTAAGGTATTTTGAGTTTGTATTTTAACAACACTATACATTGTTGTATCTACAACCTACTGTTTACTTGTTTCATATGTAAACAGTCATCTGCTTCTACACTCCCTCACACTCAAAACAATGTACATGGAACAATTTATGTAACATAGCACTTATAAGAAACACTTGTACATATTAAAATACCCAATGTTTTACACAATAAACCAAAACGAGAAGCTAGCCGAATGCTATTTTCTCTGTATAATCTGTACAATCTTACCTTTATATTTATTTAGAACTGTTTTTAAAATAACATCCTAGTAACAATCCATATCCTACTTTACATAAAACACTTATCAGCCTATTTTTCTATTTCACATTTTTATTTAGCATGTTTATATTCACAGAGAATATTACACATATATTTTAAAACTTAGCTTCTAACGACATTAATTAGGCATTCTTTAAACCCTTTGGCAATCTAGCTTGATGTGTGACTAGAGAGTCATTACAAACAAGCCAATCTACTTCTGTACACACCCATGTCATGAAATGTCCAGATTAAATGGATGCCCCCTCATGAAAAATAATTGCACACATTTTAAAAGTTGTCTTACTAACAGAAACTTGACTATTGACAAAATTCATTATTGACATGTTAATTTTCCTACCATGTGCATTGTATCTTTGAAGCATAATCAATATATACTTATTAAAAACTAGATGTTGCAGTGTTGATTGTAACTTACAGCCACAGTTACTGCATTGCATGTCATGGAATGCTTTACTTACAAGATCAGAAAATGTTACACTGTTCTGATCAGGGACAGGCGGATACACACATCTTTCACAGTAATCTGTAGTAGAATAACCTTTCTTACATTTTGCACACATATGAATCCACTCATAACTAATTCCTACATACCTATCTACATTAACAGTTTCCTTCACTTATAACTGAAAGACAGTCGTTAACAATTCTTGACTATCTTCCTGTGTATTTTCAGAAAATTAGTCATTTCCACTTGCAACAGCTACTACATTTCTGTGTGGATTTTCATCTACAGATGTTTTAAGTTGAATGTTCCACACATATTTGCTTCTCTCCTGTGGAAGCTGTTTTTGCATCAATGGAGTAATTTGAAACAACATACACAAAGCTGCATTACAATAGCATTCAAATCCTATTTGATTACTAAACCTGCAACAAGAGTATGTTAGAGTTAAACAACTGTCCAATGCAACTAAATTCAGTTGTTTTACAGTCTTACAAGAAGTGATTTCATTTGAATGTGCTTTCACTGACACCTTTAATTTTCTGTATGAGTGCTTCATAGGTACCGGTATAAGATTCAAGCGAGGAGCATACATTGCACGCAAACTATTATATTCTTCAATGCAAGAAATGTCAGCTGTCACTTTCCTTTCATCAAAGTTTATTAAAAACAAACCTTCTATATTTTTCACACGACATAGCCAGTGATGGCCGCTTACTTAGCGCCGCCCCCCCCACCCAGGAAGAGTGCAGGGAACAGTGTTCACTCCTCTACATCATGCGTTTTTTTCTGTGTGCAGAGAAAAGTATTCACTCCTCTGCATCATTCGTTTTTGTTATGAGCAGCATGGGCCACGGCGTTGGTGCAAATCAAAAGTCTAAAGAAGAATGAATTTGCATTGCATTTCAGGTCTCCGAGGGACGCGTCCCTTTTTACGCAGTTTTTTGAAGTGTAAAATGCATGGAGCTCGTAGCTCCACGCACTTTACGTAACCCATAGATGATTTAGGCAGCTGGTGGGGCGCTAGAGAGGTGGCACCACCAGTATATATCTGTGCGCAAACAGCGCAGTGTCAATGGATGGGTCTGATCTTTTACAGAAAGCATTACATAGCAACTGAATTTACTGAATGTCATTGGCTGTTTGCCAGCCAATGACATTCATGAGTGTGGGCGGCATCCTGGGTGCATGCATGTGGTGACGATGCAACCTTCTCACTTTGTGTTGGACAGTGAGTTGAGGTAGTTGCCTGCAGTGTAGAAGAGCGAGAATAGCAGAGGGACCACTTGCACAGCCTTGCCTTGCTAACTCGGACTCTGGTACGTGTGTGTGAACTTCTCTTCTTAATTATTTACTGTGCGCAGCCCAGCCTTCATTCCCCAGGGCAGCAGGGCTGGCCGTCTGGACTTGAACCCTTTCCTGGGGAATGCAGGGCCGAGTTTGAAGCCGTTGAATGAAAACTAGGCTGGTAGGCCCTGCATCCACGTTTACTCTCCACCTTACCCACTAGTCTGGGGCAGGGCTCCAGGACTGTCCTGGAGCCCTGCCCTAGGGAATGCAGGGCCTAGTTGTCGACACTGTTCGGCTATTGAAAACTAGGCCGTTTATGCCTGGGCCCCCCATGCATCCATCGACGCTCAGCTCTCCAAGTGTTACACATTCCAGTTGCCCACTGGAACCCTTTCTGTCCAGCTTTCATCTGCGGTAATATAGAATTGCATATTAGTGCAGTTTCGATTTTATGAATCAAATCGATTCATGGCTGCACAGAATATGGCCAGTGTAGAAGGAAGAATGCTGTGTCTGCATAGTATTACACTGCCAGGCCTGTTGAGGCGGAAACAACGCAAAGGATGTGATCAAGCACCTCTGCTAGGTGAGTGTGGTGCCGACAATACTATTTACACCCACACTCCCCAATCGCAAACACCTACAAAAGCGCATGCCCACTGTTTTGAGGGTATTTTCATCTTTGCCCAGAAATCTTAAGATCTGGGCTACCACACGTGAAATGTTTTAAGGGTTTTTTAACCAAAGGTTAATGGTGCAATACTACATTGAAATTAAAGTGATTCAAGTAGAATCTCACTCCCAGTGTGTGGGGCTTGGGAGCTGGACATCTTAAACCCCACACTGCTTCGTGCATTTCACTAGTTATGTTATCAAGATGTGCTATTTGTAAAGTCAGAATGCGCCCCTCGCCCTGACCCGAAAGGCACCTCTAATTAACACACTAGACCCGTTCAAACCATCCATCAATCACCCCTACACTTTCATGATCCAAAAACCTGAAATCCCAGCCTTATTCTGAAAGCCTCCTCTATAAGTGGTGTTGTAATTGCCAGGAGGGAAGTGGGCGGCCACATTAGGGACCTGCTATACAAATAAATAGACGGTTGCTATACTCAAGCAACATCTACGGGTCATTAGCAGAAAGAGATCATGATTGTAAAAGTGTAATATGTAGTTTCACCATAGAAGGCAGCCAGACTGCCCTGTTGTGGCGCTAATATGTGGGGCTCTAAGGACACGACCTCATCTTCCAGAGCGTGTAATGTCAGGAGCTAGCAATACCCTCCACCATGCCACTTTCCCCTGTACTGCCAGCACTTTCCAAAATGCACTGCTGGGCAGGACACTGTGAGCCAGAAATATATATTGAGCAATGCATATGCATGCATTAAGCAATACATATCCAAAACTGCAAATGCACATATTCAGCACTGATTATGTATGTAATATACACAGCATCTTCAGCGCAGTGCTATACATGGGCATGTTTTGTCATACATACACACGCATTGAGCACTGCACATTTCAGCACTATGCAAGCACAGGTTCCGTGATGCACATCCAGCACAGCACAGACTCACGCACATTCAACATTCAAATATGCATGCGTTTCATAGACTGGGCACTCTGTGCAATGAGTCTGTAGTGCATGCATGGTGCATGGACCTGATGCTGCATGCAGTGATCGCACTGTTAGTCCGGCACTCACTGTGGGGTGTCCTTTAGTTGCTTTCAGTCCCAGAGGCAGCCACGGTTTTGTCATGAAATGTACAGATAAAGTGCCCTCTGGCGCTGATGAGCATGTTTTGATTAAACAAACGCTCTGCATATGTGGAAGCCCAAAATGCTCATAGACATGTGAACTGCACAAGGTACATTTGCTGGAAGAATAATGCTTTAAAGCAGGGAAGAGAAAGCAGAAGCGTCCGGGTGTTTTTTTTTCCTAACAATCAGTCTGATCAGTTTTTAAGAGCACTTACTTGCATTCATGAATGCTAGTTGAGACTGTACACACAGTTTGGCCACCCCGTAGTGTGGGAACGTTCGTCACGTGCTGCCATCCTAGGGGACCCTGAGACTTGTCACAAGATTTAAACACATGGGGCACAAGCGACTTTCAAAGTCAGATGAAAGGGCAGACATTTAAGTGCATGTGAAAAATACAGCATCAGTGTGTTTTCTATGGTTGTTGTGAGTATATAGAGACTGCAAATTTAAGGCTGACCCACATATGTAGGGGAACACATGGGGAGGAGCGAAAGGGAGGCACTATGGGAGAGGAGAGGATGGTGTAGGATGATGTAAGGAGGAATAAAGAGGCCTGCAGTTGAAATCCTTGGTGTCTGTGTCTTCATTACAGAAAGAAAATGTCCAACAATGGTAGGAGTTGAGGTGTGATGAGAAAACAAATTAATTATCCTAGACTGCACCTGGCACAGTGAATTGCGAAATCTAGTAGGCCAGTGTTTCATTTAATAGCTGTGATATATTCGGCTTTCCAAGTTGGAATCCGCCTGACCTCTTCACTTTGTGGCCTTTGTGGGGAGGGGATGGTTGCAGGAGCCCTGATGACCCCCACCAGTAGTGTAGTGGCAACATACCAGGTATAGGTGGGTGGGCTTGCGTGAGCTGAGCACTTCCAGTGTGACTGCTACCGTGCTGTCAATTTTAGCCCGGTTCATCATCTGCATACTTTGACACAGCATCAGTTTAACATGCTGCTCTATCAGAGTGTGCAGTAATGCTGGTTTCCGTGCAGCAGCAGGTGAAAGTAATATTGGCAGTAGTGAAATGTGTAGTTTCCGAGCAAATATTATATTTTAAAGATGTGTCAGCCTACTTTTGGCGCGTATGTACAATGTACACTAATTATATATTTTTAAAGGATTTTTTGAAATATATTTTTTTCCTGGCTCAGAATGATTCTGCCAGTTTCTACATTGCTATTTTCTTCACAAATTCAGTAACCATACAGTACTTGTGTGCCTTTCAGCCATTCTGTTTTCATGGTCAACAAATTCGTTCCTTTCCAATTTTGTCTTTTAACTGAACCCTAGCATCACTTCGATGTGATCTACTTCCTTTCATCTTTCCCTTGAACAACCATTAATCCCAGATCCTAAAAAAGTGGGACACTGTGTCCTTGCGGTAGAACTAATAGGAGGTAATTTACAGAGCAATGAAGATCTGTGTGAAATGGGACGACTCAAAAGCGTCCTCTTTCGGATGGGGTGTAACGCAACGCCTGTTGTGTTGATGATTTTAGTGAGAGGGGGGCAGCTCTATGGGCAGCACGACCACTGCAGTGTACGAACAAACAAACAAAAACACTGCATTCCCTTGTATTTTCTCCCTTGCTTGTCATCAGACGTTCGGGTGCTTTAGTGCATGGACGTAGCATGGGCAGAGGAGCAGGGCTCTGTTAAAGGCACAGCGGCCTGCGCATATATGTGACATTATCTTGCATTTGTATAGTGCCTACTGCCATATTTTATGGCATCAACATGCTTTTGTCTACAGAGAAGAAAAGGAGGTGTTTAAAAGAGTGAAAGACTTGTCTTTGATGGCAAGGAGGCAGGTCTGTGTTGTGGCTAGGGGTGAGGCGTGGAAGCGGGAAGGGATGTAGGCATTCACCCTCTATAAAATATGACTGTTACACATGTAACGTCCCACTCAGAGCCCTTCTCTTGCACAGTTTAGCCTTACAGGTGTGTAAAGTTAATTTAAAACTGATACACTTAGCAACAGATAGGTAAGTTCCAGGTGATGCAAGAAGTTTCACTACTTCAGTGCTTCACATTGCCGACTCAGAACGCTTCTCAGTGATTTAAATTTTCATTAAATTCTCAACCTTATTTAGAGGATAAACGTATATGAATGACAGTAACAGCATGACAAAATGATATTTTTCCATCTTAACTGGATAGCTATATAATACATTTCTTTATGCATGCACCACAGTACCAGCTATTCTCAATACAAGCTGCTGTGAAATTCACCATCACACTTGCACACGTAAGAATAATGTGCCACCATTAGTAACTAAAAGGTAGTGTTTTTTAGGTCATATTTCTGTGAGTTTGGTCAGTAAATTGCGCATTTTGAAAGCCATTTTTTCCAAAGTTATTGTGGGGGGAGAACCCCCTGACACCGTCTTTGATGTGGGTTGGGCTCACTCACTGCACTCATTTCCAAATTCGCCCAGAGAAATTTACGTCCCACCACCTTTCAAAGTCACCAGCCACCACTGGACATAGCTACATATGACATTCCTTCTTTAAACACTGCCTGACCAATGTCAATAAGTGCTGCTTCTAAAGTCAAACCTTGTGATTTATGAATAGTTATTGCATAAGCAGAACACAATGGAAACTGGGCTCTTTTCACAAAGGTATCCTTAAAAAGCATGAAACGTGCAGAGCTCCGACAAATCAAGTGAGTTCCTTCTACACGATCAAATTTAACTTCAACATGTGCAGTATTTGTACTGTGAGGAAAACTGTGAAATGCAATCAGTCTTCCCATTGCTCAATTCACTAGACCAATTTCTACATTCAAGTTCCTCTTTAACACAACTCGTGCATTGATGCATAGCCTTAAAACTGCTTCCAAACCTGCTGTTTTAGAAATTGAATTATCTAATTGAACTAATTGAGCTTTTGCTCTATTATCCAAATCTAAAGCCATAGCATGACCATCTAAAACAAGACCTGATTTTATGACCACAATATTTTGATTCTCTGACAATAGCATTGTAGAGTTAAACCGGTTACGCTCTGCAAGTGTGCACATCAGAGCAACACAAGAAATATTTGTTTCCTTAAGAGTCAACATGACCTCAGACAGACTGCAATCTGCATGAAATATATTAGAAATCACTCTTCCTTTCAAAACTGCTTTTACATTTTCCACAAGAACCCCTATATGGATCTTATTAAACGTTTCTTCATATTCTAGTCTCCAGATTAATGGTAAATTCTTGGAATTCAAAACAATTCCAAAGGTTAAAATTACCAATACTTCCTATGCTTTTTGAGCATCCTTAGATTGCAGCATTCTGAACACTGGTTGACCTTTCACAGGAGTTAATTGTAACAAGTCTCAAGTACATTTTTACCTAACTGATGAGCATAATTAATCCACAACAGCATATGTATATTTGGATCTCCACAAGCCTGCTATTATTTCCTCCAAAAGAAATGTTCCACAAGGTCTAGTCGACCATTTTCTTGATTACATATAAAATGTAACATGGTTAAAAAACTGTGATACACTTACAGGGCCCATAGAACACAATTATCCTGGTGTCATGTGTTCTATGCTGTCTTTCTCTGCATTACTTTCACATATCCTGTCTTTCTCTGCATTACTTTCACATATCCACTCTGCAAGATCATCCCAACCATACTCCGCACAACTTAAAGTCGCAAACCAGGTTGGAGATCCCAAGTTTCTGATCATACATCTAACTTCAGAGTGTCTTCTATACCAATGTTCTTTAGTTCCTATCATTGTAGCAAGAATATTGGTACGTTTGCCCTCTAAAATCTATTTTTTTTCTTTCACCTGTTGCAGCATCTCACATGCAGACATGTTTTTAAATCTAGCTCCAGTATGAAGTGTATGGGAAACGGCATAACGTAATGTTGGAAAGTCACTTTCATATATAAGTAAAAAATATATTCAACATTGGTGCGGAATCGTGAATTTTCTGAATACATTTTTGTACAGCGATATTCTGAAGTAGAGATTTGCATATTCTGATCATCCGTTAGCCCTCCAGTACCAGTTGGAAAAAGCATAGGGAAACAATAGGCTTATAATGTCTTTTCCCAGATACTAATTGGTGCTTCTTTCGTTGCTTTCATTTGATACAATTCTAAACTGTCACCCATAACTTCACGTGAGTGTAGAGCATGAATAGTGTAATGTTCATGCAAATTATTCCCTTCTATAACAGATAGACGCTCAAACCGACCTTCACTGCTTTTCTTTGTTGAGTCAACATCAAGCATAGACAAGTCTGATACAGTCAGACTGCCTTTGTATAAATGATTGTGCTCCAATAGAAATGGCAATACGTTTTTCACTTTTCCAATATCAAGAAGCTGTTGTCAAATGATTGTGGCCCTCATTACGACCCTGGTGGAAAGTGACTGACCGGACCACCACAGCGTAAATAGCGTTTCCGCCATTGCACGAAGGAGCAAAGTGCGGCCAATTCCGACCCATCGGGCACGAGCACCACGGCATGGCGGAAGTGCAAAGTCCGCGATGGCGGAAATGACCCCAAAACGGCCCACACCGCCGCCGTACGGCGCCCTAGGTGCAATACCGCCACCCATCACAGTGGACACCGCAGTGTGCGCCTACCGGAAAGTACGGTGACCGGAAATATACGGAAACGGAAGTTAAAACATGGGGCCGGAACGGGAAACATCCCGCCGTACACCTATAAAACCACTAAAACCACACAACCACTTAAAACACTACCCTGAGACACACCCCAACCCGACATCCACCCTAGCGAAACCAAGAAAAATGGGAAAAGTAGCGAAGAAAGCGTGCGACCGCAAGCGGCAGGTCCACTTCTCCCGTGAGGAACTCACCGTGCTAACAGAGACCCTCCAGGAGAATGCTGCCGTCGTCTTCTCCACGCAAATGACCAGGACGGCACTTGCAAACAAGAAGGCCATATGGGCTCTGGTGGCACAGCGGGTAAGTGCGGTGGGGACCGCACCCCGCAACCCACAGCAATGCCGAAAGCGATGGGACGACCTGCGGATACGCGTCCGCAGCATACTCTCTGCCAACCGCAACATTGCCACAGCCACCGGGGGAGGTCCTGAATCACCCATCAAGTTGACCCCCTGGGAAGAAATCTGTGCCTCCACCATCGGAATGGAGAGCATAGAGGGAGTCGGAGGGATGGAGAAAGGAGTGCAGACATCCGAAGATTCAGGTAGGTGGGCCAAATTAAACAATGCCAAACCCACAAAGTCCATCCATGTGAAGTACCATGTGTCCACATAGTGCAACAGAAACACATGTCCAGGAGAACGTCCACACACATCGGCCTGATAGCGCACGTTAAAACCCACAATAAATACATAAATAATTAAAAACCCCTACAACACGCACTACACGTGCAGCAGGCACACCCTAACTGCAGGCTGCCAAACAACTGCACCCTCACCCCACACACAAATGAAAGCACCTCCAAGGCCCCGACCCAAATCACCCTCAGGTACCACCCCAATGCATGTGATACAATGCCATTCCAATACCCACAGACCCATTAATAACCCTCGCCCTCCTTTACTCCACCACAGGGTCCGATCCAAACGACGAGCATCAGGACACCCCTACCAGCACACCTGCAAAGAGGGCCAAGACCAACGGCCAAAGACCCTCCACCTCAGCTGCACGCATCAAGACACGGCAGCAGCACAAATCAGGTGGCAGCACAGAGGAGGGAACATCAACAGGCACCCCAGCAGCCAGCATGCCCACAACACCACCACCACAGGTCCCCCCAATGGATGCCACAGAAGGCACTGCCTCTGGTGGCAGCAGCACCATAGGTGACACCCCATTGATGGCAGCATGCTCCGACACAGAAGACGGGGATGTCGAAGTCAGATCCATCCATGACCTGTCCCAATCCCCCTGTCTGTCCCATCCCGTACAACATGAGGATACCACGCAGGGGCACCCACAAGACGACGACTGGCCATCCCCCACAAGCCCTGTGGCAAGGCAACATGAGGACAACAGCCCCTCTGTGACACCCCCGCAAATGGCCATGGCCCAGCAGAGGCAACAGTCCCTCGACCAGTTAATCGTGCAACAGCAGCAACTGGCCACGCTCCTCAAGGACCATGCCGATGAATGTGGGGGCACTAAGGCAGACATAGAAACATCAACTGAGACACTTAGGGCAGAAATGGAGAGAGGTACAGAGACACTAAGGGCACAAATGGAGAGTAGCACCGAGAGCCTGAGAGTCCAAATGGAGAGAAGCACCGAGAGCCTGAGGGGGGAACTGCATGCGACGTCCAAAGACGTATGTGCCGAACTTGCCGCAGTGCGCCGTGTGCTCACTGAGCTCTCGCAAACCCTTAGGGACATGCATGGACGTGAGCAGGCAGAGACATCATCCGTTGCAAGTTCCGTCCAGGGCAGCCCCCAACGTAGATCTGGGAGGAACCTGCGCTCCACAGGCAGGGGTGCCCATGATACCCGCAGAGGGGGCTTGCAATAGCGACAGCCTACTGACAATGAGCATCTTTGGACACTGGTGTTCGGGGGGGAGGTAGGAGGGTGGAGGGGGTGTGTTGGGCTCACTTGGGTGGCGGGTCGATAGGGTGTACTACATGATATCACATATGCCATAAACAGTGCACGATCAACCAATGAGATGTGTGGACATTGATCTTTGTGTACTAGGCCATCATAGGCGTACAGTCCATATTGTGCATGTCCCAGACACACACAGTGCCACGAGTCCCGTGTCCATGTATCAGCCACCAGGCGTGAGTGCTAGAAGCATACATCAATGATATGCTGACGAATGTCACGGCCCTCCGGTGCCTCGCAGACTCCTTGAGGTGCTGCCACATCCCCACCCTCATCATGACCATCATCAGGTGCTTGCAGTTCTGCGTCAGGGGGCATGGGCACATTTCTACGTACGCACATGTTGTGGAGCATGACACATGCCATCACCATCTTTGCAACCTTCTCATGGCGGTACAGGAGTGCCCCGCCAGACCTGCTGAGGCAGCGGAAACGACCCTTTAGTAGGCCGAATGCCTGTTCAATGACTACACGGGTACGTGAGTGGGCATGGTTGTAGTCCTCCTCATGCTGGTCCCGTGGGTTCCGGACTGGTGTGAGGAGCCATCTCTTCAGTGGATATCCAGCATCACCTGTATGTGGACGATAAACGTATGATGTGGAATGCCATTGCTACGTACACACACCTCCCCCCTTCCTGCCAGGTCATTGCCGAATCACATACCCCACATTATCATGCATGTAATGAGACTCACCGAGTAGCCAGGATCTGTTCCCTGCGTGTCGCTCCATGTAGCGTGGTATTGTAGAGTTCCTCAAGACCATAGAATCATGGGTTGATCCAGGGAATCGGGCACAACAATGTGTAATGATCCTGTTGGAGTCACACACCATTTGTACATTCAGAGAATGAAATTGTTTTCGGTTGCGGTACTGGGCCTCCATGGCATGTGGGACGACCAATTCCACATGGGTGCAGTCGATGGCACCAATGCAACCCGGTATGCCGCCAAGTGCATGGAATCCCACTTTTGTGTTGGTAATTTCCTGCTCCGAGCGTGGTAGGGAGATGTAGTCGTCTGCGTGCTGCAGGAGGGCATCGAGCACTTGCAATAGTGTCCGTGAGAACAGTGGCTGAGAAATCCCATGCAACTGTCCGACTGTGTGCTGGTAGGTGCCTGTGGCCAGGAAGTGTAGTACAGACAACACCTTCAGTAGGGGTGGGATGGCGGTTGGGCTATCTATCATGCTGACAAGGTCAGCCTGTGTCATGTGCACAATGGCGGCTATGGTGTCCCGGTCCAGACGGTAGAGGGTGTGGATCTGCTCATCAGTGAGGTTGAACGGATGTGCTCGGAGGCGTGGGATTGCGGGCTGCCTGCGTGGTGGTAGTGGCTGTGCTGGCGGCCCTTGCTGGCCCTGCCTTGCCCTCCTCCTCCTCCTGCGTCTCCTCCGTGCGGCCGGTTGTAGTTGGTGTTCGTCTTCTTCTTGGAGTTGGAGTACTTGCAGTGCTATCATGTCCCCCAGGGCCAACATCGCGAGTCCTGCCGGTAGCATTTCGGTGTGGTTGTGGGAGGAGACTGGCTGTGCAATTTATGTGTTATCAGGCTGTATGGCCTCCACCTGTGGAGATTCATTCCACCTGTGCAAACTGCTCTCCCCTTTGGCCGAGCACGTCCCGCGCACAACGCTGCAATTCGGGGGAATGGCATCTTGCTATTGCAATCATGTATTTGTACCCGATGGCCGTGTAACATTGGTTGATATGTTCATTCTGCTGTGGCCCCATTGTTTCTCATACTATCTGTGCAGTCGCGAACAGACTTGTGAAGGGTCAGTGGAACGTAGTACTCGAGTAACGGTGGGCCCTCATGCATCACTGTACCGAGTTGCAACGACGGGCGGGGCGTCCCATTTGTGGGTGAAGGCAGTTGCCATTTTCACACACAGCCGCACTCGATGGATTAATTAGTGATTTCAAACGGCCACAGATGCCTCTTCGACGTGATGTTGCAAATGAGGAATTCGAAGGCCGGCGCTTTCGGTTTTCAGCTGGCGGCGAGGAAATGCCCACAGGTCTGACTGCTAATATAACGTACTATTGTTCAATGTCCTTGGGACAGGGGCCATGGCGAGGATGCAATGATTGATATGAATAGTATGGGATGCGCAATAGCGACGTGGGCGATGAGGCCGGACGTTCCCAAATACATGTTACTTCACTACACTGGAATTACGGGCTGGGGCACTGTGGATTTTGCAGGCTGCATAACGCACAGACTCAATGGATATTTCTAATGTTATGTGAGTAAATATTCAGGCGTTTTAATCCCGGGATGAGGGAATGATGAATGGATGCATGGGCAGGTGATTTGATACAGAGTTTGCCATGTACAGGGCTTCTTGGGATCTATCCGCCTCCCCTACGCTATGTGATGCAGGGCTGCCATAGTGGGACCATCGTCTATCTGGCCTTGTTGAGCCCTCCCTGTCTCGACGCGCCCTCAGACACTTGTGTCCATGCACGTTACCAATCCCATCTGATGGATTCTGTTTTGACAGACGCATGCACAGGTACACTCGTTTGTGATGGTGTTTACACCTCGATATAGATGGTTATGAGTCGCAAGTGGTTTTTGGGTGGTGATGGACCTTTGGAGTGGGCTAGCATGCATATGGCTGTGGATTTAGTGTGATCATTGAAGTGAGTTGTTGGAATGTAGTTCTGATGGCCATTCTGTTCTTTTTCTTTTCTTTTGGTTGACAGGTATCTCCTCCCCTTTTGCCACTGCCATCTGTATGCCACTCCTGCAGATGGGTTTTACTCCCGACACCTGCTGCTTCGTGTTAATCAGTGGAGCAGCATTACGATCTTATGGGACGATCGCCAATGGGCCACATGCCCTTACGCAGTACTGGTGGCTCGGAGCAACATTTCGGCCTTTCAGCTGGACTAGTGCCTCCCCATTGGGCCGGCCCTGCGGTTCTGTGCGCTTCCATGTTGCCTTTTCGTACGTGAATGGGGCTCTGTGTACCAGGATGGAACAGGTCGTCACACAAGTAGTGGCTGGTCATTTCTTGCGGATGCAGCCCACAATGGTGAAATGTGTTTTGGAGTTCATGGCCTGATGGCTGTATGGGCTTGGTGATTTTGTTGTGCATTAAATTTCTATTCTGATTTGGCCCGTGTAGCGTTCTTCTTTGCAAGTGATGTGGCATATTCCTATTTGGGGAGCGATGTATTGTGAGGAGATCTGCATTGGGTTCCAGCTTCGGAGTTTAGTTGCGTGGTACTGTACTGGGCGCGTTTGCCTACGAAGCCCGTGAGGTCAGGGATGGGGGCTGCCAATATGA
Organism: Ambystoma mexicanum; assembly: GCF_040938575.1. NCBI lineage: Eukaryota > Metazoa > Chordata > Amphibia > Caudata > Ambystomatidae > Ambystoma > Ambystoma mexicanum. Next base: position 1,150,946,020 of record NC_090933.1, on the reverse strand, counting down.
CTGTTTGAATGTTGTCATGCTCAGGGGCGGGGGATTGGGTTTTGTGTGACAGATGCCGGTCAGCCAGGTGGACTGGTGTAATGATGTGATTTTCGGAATATTGCTGGTCACAGGTGCCTGTGTTTGCGTGCGTTTCTTGGTGGGGGACTGTGGTCATGTCCATTGGGATGGCTTCTGTATTCGTGCCATCTGTGCCCTGCAGCTCCCATTGGCCCCTGTTGTGTTTTTTTGTTCGTTGGCATGCATGGGTGACTTGTACATTTCACTGGTTGCATTGTGGCTTCATTGCACCTACGGGGAGTTGTACTTTGTGGGCAGGGAGCGGTGTACAGGCACTCAGTGGGGCCGTTTACGGTTGATTCGCGATGCCGTACTTCCCACCATGGCGGAATGGTACATTCCGCCATGCTTGATGGCGTTAGGTACATGTCCGCTAGGGTCGGAATTGGCGTACCCTTGCGCCATGGTGGTGTTTACGGTTTGGCATGGCGCGCGCGCGCGTGTTTGGTGCAGTTGGCGTTGGCGTTCTCTACGGTGTCGCTAGTGGCTTCGTACTTTGCGGTGACGGGTCATAGTCGCACCGAGCGCTATTCGATGGCGGTATTGCATTTCCGCCATCGTTTTCCGAATTCCGCCAGGGTCGTAATGAGGGCCTGTATCTTTAGTGGGAAAACCATTTACTAAAACAAACAAAGAATCTGCAATGTCACGCTTCACCCCTAGAGTATTAACATGTTCCTCCAAATCCAGGGCCAAATAAACATCTTTCCCTCTCACACCTTACACTAATAACTTCTTAGGCAGATTTGACATCTTTGTTTGCAGTATAACAATAACTTGGAAAGGATGAACAGTTTGCAATGCAATCAATTCAAGCATTTTCAATTGTTGAAGCACAACAGCTACAATTTCTTATGCACCCTCACTCATATCACATCTTCCAATGTCACAGAAAAACGACCTTTATGTGTAAATGTATTTTCTGTCAAACATAAGCACAGCATAACATGTGATACTGCTTCTTCACTCTCCTAAAAACATTGATGTAAAATATAGACAACCCTACTTTCCAATCAATACTTATAAACGTGACCAAACGAGACACCTGAACATACTTCTCTTATCTTACAAATACTACAATGCAAACTGTACATAAAATATATAAAAACAGACTCACCTTCAGCTGCTCCAAATAAGGAATAGATCTTCACTATAAACACACACAGAACGTGTGCACACTCTGAGCTCTGAGATCACACTGTCAAAACAGAAATATGTCACTTGCATAACTTTCACAATTCAATACCATAAAAAGATGACTGTAGAAAGCAAACAATTAAAATGGCAAACACATTTTTATTACAAGCTATATCAATAAATAATCCCCAACACAATTCTCCAAAGAAAACTTTGTACAATATATACACACTACAATAAAAACATCTTTTATTTGTTCATACTTTTCCAAATTACATAGCCGTGGCTATAATCCCGGCTACAAAATGAAAACCTGCCTATAGACGCGGCTACATGTACATTTTATTAGATGTACTGAAAAAAACATATTACAAAGAATTGAAAATAAACTCACACTGCCCTTCAGGTAAGAGCATCCAAACAGAAACACATGTATAAATCTGTGCAAAAACATCCATAATATAATATGATCACTGCACCAAAACACAGAGAGGTGTAGCCGCGGGTACAACGTATGGGTTCAAGCCAGCGGCTAGCAAAGCCTGCCACAAAGTACGAGGTATAATTGGCAAATTTGTAGCCGCGGGTCTAGTAAGCTATGAATAGTCGTGGCTACCCGTAACATTATGACAAGTTCCACAAGACATATTCCCAAAGTGTATTAATTGATACGACACAAAGGTACACATAAAGACATAGAATCGTGAACACATGTGAAATTGTGTGTTGTAAAATCAATGCAACAACATGATCAATGTACAGTAATTAGAATCGCTATACATGCGGCTACAGCGATAGTCATAGACGCGGCTACACCTGCCAAAAATGCATGACACCCCATTGGCTTGCTCATAGCCATGGCTATTACCCATCAAATGATTTGTACCCATGGATTTTAAACACCTGATAGGATACAATGTTTCATTGGCTGTTGTCGTAGCCGTGGCTATTATTTAAAAAAAAAGACTTCAAAAGGTATTTTCTTTTTCCAAAATACTTAAAGAAATACCTAGGTGTCTCTTAATGGTGCCTTTGAGATCTTCTTCCAATATATCATGACAAAATATATTTTCAATTAGAAAAGTACTCTTCACCTCTATGATGATGCAAATAATTTTGAATAATGTCTCTATACTCTTTTTTAGATGATCAATTAATTTCCTTTTCCCAAAGAGAAAAAAACGTGTGCTCCCTATCAAAAATATTTCTCCACAATGACAGCATATACCTCTCATTTCAAACACTTCATCTAAAACAATATTGAAAAACCAAAAAACCTTGTAAACCAATGCTTTGACAACTCATCACCTATGTCCTCAACATAACTATGAACCCAATTCTCAAGAAAATGTCCACAGTCTTCTGAAGAAACAAATTCCCCTCCTTCTGAAATTGGCTCAATTTTCAAATATCAAATAAAACAATAAATATAGTCCAAAAACAGCACTATCTCCTGAAGGTACACCTCACCCATAAACAATGAAAATGTACTATGTAGAAAACTCTTAATATAATAATACAATATCATCTACAGTTTTATTGGCATATATAAACATCACTCAAAGAAATACATACGCTGATAGGTTCAACATTCAACAGCATCTGAGGTACTTAACATCCTATTGGGAAGCACCTACCACACAGACAACCATTCAAAGAGTAAAATCAAGAAATTCCACCTCCTCTCCTCATGTACTCTTCCTCCATTGCTAGTTCTAATATCTGAGGTGACTAACAGTATTTTTCTCTATCACAGTAAAATGGAAAATGACATGGAATGGCTTGAGGAAAACTATCCATCAGAGGAAGAAATAAAAAAAGAAGAGGAAGCAGAAGAAAATGCATCACAGTCAGGATACTGTGAGTACATTCTTTATTTGTATGTAAAATTAGAGAAGCAACAATATGTTATTGAACAAACATCAGTCACCAAACAGATACATTTTATCTAACTACTTTTAAATGTCTCTGCAACAAACACAAATATTTGTAAAGTGTATTAAATCTTCAATTGTTTAAAAATGTTCAAAATATATTCAAACAGATGAAGAAGTCATTCAAGTATCAAGAAGAATCAAACAAGAAACAACACAAATAGTACCCACAAAAGTAATCATGGATTCATTGACAGAATTAAAAAACAAATAGAATCAATGAAAAAGGACATTTAAAATTTAAAACAAATCATGGACAGTAAAATACAGATAATTGGGCTAAAGAAGATGTATCATGTGTTACAAGTCAAAGAAAAAGAAAGCCCACAATCACATCCCCCTAATAAACCTGTTTTGTTTAATAAACCGTTTTTGTTTTCAACAAAGTGTGTTTCAATATTTATTTACCCTTTTGAACTATATACATTTTATGCATTATTAATGATTAAAAAGTATTGTAACTCTTACAAAAACTGTTTACGAATATTACACTGAACACATGTTAAAAACATATTCCAGTTAATTTTCCTTTTTCAAAAATGAAGTATAGCCGCGGCTATCCCAAAAACCAAGCCGCGAGTATATAATTGCCTTTGATTCTTCTCATTAATGTATTGCAAAATATTAATAACAAAAGACATGCAATAAATAAGCCACAGGTATATGCATAGCCGCAAGTATGTGTCATAGAATTCACGGCTAGGACACTCCCCAGTCATTTCTGCAGTTACCCACGTCTCCAAATGACGATGGCCCATTCAGCTAAACCGTAGCCACAGCTACACATCTATGTTTTAAGAAAAATGTATGCTCCTATCTGAAAAAAAAGTAAACAAAATCATTTCAATGGCACACATACTTTTTTAAACACAATTGTATGCACAAGTTTTCATAAACCTCATATTTTACGTTCAATGCATCAAATGCACTCTATGAAAGATACAACTATGGGACACTGTTGTTCTCTTTCAACATACTAAACATTGGGTCATTGGGCAAAAAAATACAACTTGCATTAAAGAAAACATACAACAGTATCAAAAACTATTAAAAAAAACACCACAACAAAAATCAAACTGTTATATATAAACTGGGTGAAAACAAAGAAAGAACATTATACTGGTAGTATGCAGAACAAATTATGAGAAGATTAAGAAAACTTAGACAACAAGAGAAAATAGGGTGGGATAAGTAAACTTGGAGAACAAGCGAAAATAGGCTAGGATAAATGAACTTGGAGAACCAGTCATCAGACAAACATAGTCTATCAAACTACTTTTTTTTTACTTTTTCATTTTTGGCAGCATTGTCTTTTTCATGTTGTCATTTTCATTGTTTCATATTTTGCTCCCTACTAAAACATTCAAACACGACTGCACATGGGAGCACAGGTACTGACAATTGTCATGACTTGGACAACAATCCGCATGAATGAAAAAAACAGCAGACAGTTGGTGCTTCTTCAAAATCAAGAAACACAGTCCAAAAAAAGAGACATAGCAGGTACTCTTCACCTTCTACAAGAAAACTCTGTACCGTGGACCTTCTAATTTTATTTTATATTTATTTTATTACATTTGTTACTTGCCCAGAGCCTTAGCTATCACGGCGAGGTTACAGACAGCTTGATATATGGATAAATTACAAAGCATCACATAGGCCAGTAATAGTTGGCAAATCATATACAGACAGCTTAATATATGGATAAATTACAAAGCAACACATTGGCCAAAAATGGTTGGCAAGTCATATATATGTGAGCAGTGCGGAGAATATATATTTATGGCACTAGTATATATACAGAGGAAGGTATATTTACATTGGAGGAAAATGGCTCAGTTATTGATCTTGATTGAAAAGCCAAGTTTTCAATAGTTTTTTGAACCCCAAGAGGGTTGTCTCTTGTTTGATATGGAGCGGCAGGGTGTTCCAGTGTTTGGGGGCTAGATACCGAAAGCTAGCACTTCCTGCCCTGGTCTTTTTAATATGGGGGATAGCAAGTAGTGAGAGGTTATTAGACATTAAGGATCTGGTGATCACCTTTTTTGTTATTACGTGGTTTAGGTATATGGGCGCATTTTCATGTAGACATTTGAAAGTGGTGCACAGTGTTTTGAATAAAATTCTATATTTGATAGAGAGCCAAAGGTGCTCTCCTCTAGTGTTAGATATGTGCTCAGATTTTCTTATTCCCAGGGCTGCCCTGAGGGCTTTATTTTGAATTAATTGCAATTTGTTGAGATTAGTAGCCATGGTGCCTAGAAATAGTATGTTGCAGTAGTCGAGTCTTGATAGAATTAGAGCCCTGGCTAGTGTGATGCAGTTGGCAGGGGTCAGGAATTGGTGGCTGAGTGAGATAAGCTTGGAAGTATAGGACGTGGAACAAGAGAGAGCGCTGATGTGTTTGGTCAAGGTTAGATTGGAGTCTAAATGCATCCCTAGTGTTTTTACATGTTTGAGAACTGGGATGATAGTTGCATCTATGTTGATGGTGGTGTATTCTGGCTGTAGTGCGTTAATTTTGACTTGAGACCCCACAATGAGGATCTCTGTCTTTTCATCGTTAAGACAGAGGCTATTTAGGGCCATCCAGTTTTGGATTATGGAGTAAATATGATTCATAGTGGAGGTGTCTTGTGTATAGTTCCCTGAGAGTGTGATGAGGATCTGGGTGTCATCTGCAAAATTTGTGTAGATGACACCCACATCATCCAGAGTTGAGAAGGGGAGCTTCGTGTAGGCGTTGTAGAGGGTGGGGGATAGACAGGATCCTTGTGGGACACCAATGGGGACTGCTACGGGATCTGCAGCTTCTTTGCTAATGGAGATTCTGGAGGTTCGTTCAGCTGGGAATTATTTGATCCAGTCAGTGGCATCCTTGGAGAAGTCAAATTCTTTAGCTAGGTTTGAGCAGAGTTTGTTATGGTCCACAAGATCGAACGCTGCAGATAGGGCTAATAGAAGGAGGATACAGAGCTTTTCTGAATCTCTGATGGAATCCAGTTGGATCTTAATGTCCAGAAGGGCTGTTTCAGTACTATGGTTAGGGCGGAAGCCAGATTGTCTGGTGCCCAGGTGATGGTTATGTTCCAAGTGTGCTTGGACTTGATTGTATGCCATTTTGTGAAGGATTTTTAATAAGAATAGGTCTAAAGTTAGTGGGCACAGGATTAGGCTTTTTTAGTAGGGGGGTACCCAGGCTTATTTGATACTAGCTGGCACTAGGTTTTTGTCAAAGGAGGCATTTACAAATTTTGTTATGATGGGTGTTAGTGCGTGGGCACACGATTTTACTATTTTTGCCGGGATGGAATCTCCCTTGCAATTGAATGCTTTAAGTTTAGAGATGGTGTTGAACACTAGGTCTTGTGACACAGGTGTGAAATGGAAAGTAGGTTTAATGTTGCCGATAGAGGTGGGATGGGAGGTGTCAGTGGCAAATGTATCTGCTAGGAGTTTTTTGTTTTGGATTTTATTTTGAAGGAGGTTGATCTTGGCGGAAAGCGCAATTTGGATCGTGGTGCACCATTCTTTACTAGTGTTGGTGCAATTGGTGATGGGTGTTGGGTTTTCTAATTCTTTTAGTATTGTGAAGAGTTTTTTGGAGTCGGATGCAGCATTACTGATATGCATATTAAAGGCGTTAGCTTTGTGTGAGATGATGGCTTTTTAAAAGCTCTATTAGCTTCCTGGAAGGCTAATTCATTTTCTGGTGAGGGAGATAATGTTCCATCACAAAGTCTAGTAACATCAATAATGATTAATCCATCATAAAAGACAATGCATGGGTCCCATTCTCCGACAGTACCACTATGTTTTGAACATAAATTGACCTTTCACAGGCGTTAACCATACAACATCTAGTGCAAATCCACTGGGATGATAATAACAATGCAGGTACAAGAAAATACAAAAATAAGCACATTACAAAAAAGAACTTGCACAACATCACCAATTGAATTACCTCACAAAACACCCAAAACACCTACAAGTAATGCATAGCTCAAAATATATCACAAGTCCAAGAGGTACAATCAAAGAAACTGCTCAGCTCTGCACGCAGGTATCCCTGAGAACTAAATCTCCCAGCAGGACTGTGGTTTCTCAGAGTTAATTCTTTTCAGCTGGTCTGAAGTGGTTTTTAAACCACTGACCGTGCCACTCCCCAGAGACAGTTTTAACTGTGAAGGGAGGCTGCCTTTTTGTTTTGCTCATGCAGTATACTAATTTAAAAATTGGTTTCTTCCCATTGCGACTTTTACTCTGCAATATGTTGCATTTTAAATTAGCTCTTTTACTGTGTATTGTATTGCTCCATACTTTTATACTCCTAATTGAATTGCTTTGACTGTTCCCGACGTGTGAGTTAAACAGAGCTGCTCAGCTCTGCACGCACGTATCCCTGAGAAACTACATCTCCCAGCAGGACTGTAGTTTCTCAAAGTGTATTTCTCATCCCCAGGTGAACGCGCCGGTGCAAACGGGACCAGCGGTCTGTGGCGGTCCGTGCCGGGATAAGCAAGTACGGCCAACCACACTGTCTGGTTTTCTGCGTTATGGGAATTTCGGAGAAGCTTGCAGCCATCGCTGCTGCTCAAAGTAATTCCCTCTCCCGAAGTTAGGATTTGCAGAGCAGAGATACCTTTCACCCTATAGTGTCTACAGCCAAACAAACTACGAGTCTCCTTGACTCTCCAACAGAATCTGTGGTAGTGTCCCACCCCTCTATCAACTCTGTACCTATTGTGCGGATGCAAGCCTTCTCTGGGGGTGCCTTTGAGACCCGCAAGGAGGGACCTCTGCCCTTCAGGGTTGTAGGGGCTTTTGACTCAAAGGAGCAAGGATTAAATAAAGATACTAATACCTCGAGTAAATCACAAAATAGTCCCCATATAGAATATGAACAATATATGGCTAACCCAGTGGGCTTTCAAACCCTACCGCAAACTGATTCCATGGATGCCCAGCAAAACACCATTATCAAGAAACAGAAGGCCGTTCAAGAAATTAAACCTTCAATTGAATTGCCGTCTGCAGCATTGTTGAATCTAGCTCTCTTAAATACCAGATCACTGGTAAAACATGCGTTGGATGTATGTGATTTTATCTTAGAGCATAATGTTGATATCATGTGCATCACAGAGACCTGGCTATCAGAGGCTAATGGTCCCACCATAGAGCAAGTATACCCGCCGGGATACATGTTGTTTTGGCAAACATTGTAAAGAAGGGCCGGGTGGTGGTGTTGCCATTATTTGTAAAGAGGAGTTAAAAATGTACGAGACTAAAATAGACTGTGAAGGGTGTGACATACTGCACACCAAGACCTTTCTAAATCATAATTTTAGTGTTAACTTTGTAGTCCTCTATGGGCCACCAGGAGAACCTAATACTTTTAACAAAGATCTTATTAATGTTTTAAAACCTATGGAGATGACTAATTCCACTGTAATATTATTGGGAGACTTACATTTTTAGAAAGGCTACTTAAAGATAAAAAAGCTCAGGAACTTGAGAAACTGCTTAAAAATAATAACATTATTATCCATAATAACGACCCGACACGCATTAAGGGGAACATCCTATATTGGATGGCCAGCAGTAACATCCCATTGGATGGGATTACGACTACACCTCGTATATGGTCCGATCACTTTACCATCTCATGCCAGATACAGCTTCCTCACCCATCTAGGCAACAACATCAACTACTACATAAAGTTTCAAGTAGAAATTACCAGGCTATTACAGCGGTTGATTTGTCTGACTGTGTGGATGCCCTAATGACTAAATTGAGAGATTCAGACCACCCTGATACATTAATCGAATACTATAACAAGGACATGATAACTCTGCTAGATAGAGTTGCCCAAATGAAATCTAGAAGGATTAGAGCGACACCTAATCATCAAAAATGGTTCTCCCCTGAACTGGTCAAGTTAAAAGTCAGTAAGAGGTATGCAGAGCACATCTGGCTTAAAGAGAAAATTATGGAAAATAAGGCGACTTGCAAGCTTTTAGAAAAAACATATAAAGACAAGATCATTGAAGCTAAACACAGCTACTATAATGAGTAATGAGACCAGTACTCCGACACAGGACGACTGCATGAGAGTCCAGAAGAGCTTCTCGGATAAACTGTGGTGTGCCCAAAACAATATCTGGGATGAGTTAGAGGGCCTGAAAAGTGGTACTGATGCCACCACTATGGGGAATGGCCATGCCAGTAATGTGGCGGGTTGTTAACCCATAATACAGGAGATCGGAACCAGGAGACACATTCCACTGGGTTCCGTTTTTCTATGCTATCCATTGTAGAAATAAAAAATATCTTGAAAGCTATGCATCCAACAAGCTGTCCTGGGGGCCTTCTTCCTTCAAAGATAATCCTAAAATACCAGGATATCTTTGCACCCTACTTATGTAGATTTGTTAATGCGTCGTTCAGACACTTTATAATTCCACAAGCAATCAAAGATGTGGCGGTGACTCCTTTATTGAAGAAAGTAGGTCTCAATCCAAATAATACGGCAAACTTTTGACCCATCATTAACACTCTATTCTTTCTGAAACTGATTGATAAAGTGGCCATGACCCAGTAACAATCCCACATGGAAGCCTCTGGTACGCTGCATAAAAAGCAGTCAGGTTTCCAACGCTTTCATGGCACTGAGAGTGCACTGATTGATGTTCAGACCCAGATGCTGACTATGCTGGAAAAAAGTCAATTGGGGCTGCTGGTGTTACTAGATTTATCAGCAGCCTTCGATCTACTGGACCACAAGATCATATTGGAACAGGTGGTTGACACAGAGGGCCTTTCCAATGAGGTAGTAAACTGGATGAAATCATTCTTGGAAGGCAGAAAATCCAGGGTGTATTGGGGAGACTCTTCCTCAGAGGAGGCTGAAATCACGGATTTTGGTGTCCCTCGGAGGTCATGTTTGTCCCCATTACTTTTTAATATTTATATAGTACCTCTGTGCATAGAGTTAGAAAGATTAGGACTTTTTTCACAAACTACACAGATGACTTCCAGCTGGCCATGCAGATTACCGGAAACTACGAGGAGGATCAGGATAAGCTAAATAAGGTTTATCAGACTATAAAAAACTGGATGACCACCAATTGGTCATGTTTGAATGCTGGGAAGACCGAACTAATGATATATGGGTCAAAACAATTAATGGAGAGCGTTGATCTGGTCTTCACCAGCTTTCAGATTGAGGGTAGCCGAATAGCCGTTGCCACCAAAGTGAAAATCTTAGGCAAGTACATGGAAGCCACCCTGAATGCAGGTGCACAAGTAGATGCCATCATAAAGAGTAGTGTTAAGACAGGTGGCTCCCATGAACTCTAAAGGCAATCGGGCAAAGCTAGTCGGAGCGGTCATTCTTCCTCGCCTGGACTATTGTAACTCTTTTCTGGGTGGCGCTAGCCAGGAAGATATCCTTAGGCTTCAGAAAAATCAAAATGCTGCTGTACGTATTGTCCACGGTATGACACCACATGAACCGATCTCTGCAACCAGGAAGGCATTGCATTGGCTACCCGTGTCTGATAGGATTTCTTTCAAGCTGTTGACACTTGGCCACAAAAGTGTCCTTGGACTCGCCCCCAGGTATCTCAAGGAAAAGGTTATTGTACATCAGTCAACCAGGGTCCTGCGATCTGCCTCTGCCCACCTCTTCGGAGTGGACCGTGTAAGAGAGCTTGTGCAAATGAATGCTCCTTTCCAGTGCTGGTGGCATGTGCAAGGAATCAGCTACCTCAAGCACTAAGAAGGGAGGAAAACCACCTGGTCTTTAGAAAATCTTTAAAGACCATACTGTTCATGTAAAGTCTTGGTCTGTAGGTCTGCGCTTTTCACTTTTCCTCTTTCAGTGCCTGGATGCCCTAGGCCTTTGGCGCTATACAAATCCCATAACATAACATCAGCCTTAATAAAAAATAGAAAAGCTATATTTCCACTTTTTTCAAACACACCACATTAATAAAATAATAATGAACACTATCTGATAGCAATGGTCCCTACAACTAACACACACGCAAATAAACCTTCAAATCTGTAAATACATAGTAACACTTACTTTCACATCAGCCACACTCCTGCCATGTGCACAGTCAAAATGAATGAATCAAAAAGACAAAACTCAAGAAAATTGTGGCTTTTATACTTTCCAAAAAAACAGCAAAAAAGAAGACTATATAGCAATAAAACTATTAACATGGCTGACACATTTTCAGCACAACCTATCACTAAGCCCTACACAAATGCAAACGTAACAACAACCAATAGTAAACAATGAAACTGACAGAAATCTATTTTCTCCCCTCCTACCCTCGTTCGTAGCTGCAGCTATTCGCCACAGCTAAAGATCTTGGTTTGTACCCGCGGCTACACAAAAACATTTCTGCAAACCGAAAATCAAAACAAATTGGCCTCAAGTCCTTCAAATGAAATAAGTGACCAACTAAGTACATAAAATAACCTAGATAAAGATAAATCTGTACTGTATCATCCACAGGAACATATAATTTTTCCACACAAAATGATTGTTTGTACACGTGGCCCCAAATATAGCCGCGGCTACCACATGTCCACAAAGACACAACATGTCAATTGTCAAAATATAGATGCGGCTACAGAGGGGTTGTGTGCATACCTACCTGAGCTGCAGCTATTACACGTCCACAAACACACAAAGTGTCAGTTGTCCTACTATAGCCGCAGCTAAAGAGGGGTGCTGTGGATGTCTATCAGTGAATATCAATGTGGCGAATAATAACAACAGCACCATCAACCAATCAGAAACTACAACACACACATACATCATACATACCCCACTCATACAAACTACTTGAAATTGAACGTAGGAATAATTTTTCTGGAAACAGAGAAACACTGCGATATCATGGCTGCAATGAAAATGGTGCAACTGATTGGAGACAGTTAGCTGTTTTGGTTGCTGGCTTATTGCGAGAAACTAAATTTTACCATGGACCTAGGTCTGACAAATTTCACAATTAAATGGTTTGGAATGAGAGGAATGCTGTGGTTTCAAATTCTTCCAAAATTGTTAAGTCTGAGAAGTACAGGGCACCAAGATGTCATACTCATTAATTGTGGAGGCAATGATTTGGTGAATGTACGAGGGATGTCCCTTACTTTAATGATAAAACAAGACATTGAAAAACTAATGGAACTATTTTCTCACACCATCTTCATCTTTTCCAATCTAACTCAGCATTCAAAATCAGTTTCAGCATTCATGACAGAACACAACCAATTATGGATTACGAACAACAACATACAGTTCTACATGGCCAATTTCTATAGGTATGATAGAGTACACCTAACCGATGAAGGAAATGCAGTGTTCCTTGATAGCATCAAAACAGTATACCGAATGTGCTTAAGTTCTACATTCAGTGTTCCCCCAAACAGTCCTTTTAAGGGCTACTTATCATATATTCTGTATCCACTGTATTTATATCATACCTCTATATAATTGTATGTAATGTAGCATTGTATAGTAGCCTGTCTGTTCTACCCTGACCTCCCACACCCTTTACCTTATTTGTGTAAGGCACTTTGAAAAACTAAGGACTGTCGTCGGACATGAAAGTTATCTCGACTGTTATGTGTACTATTTTGTACTTATACCTACACTTAACCTGCTCTGTATCATTCAGAATGACAAGGGCTCTGAATGACTGTTGTTTTCTCCCCCCAACCCCCTGAGTGCTTTGAAACACTTCTTGTGCATAAACGCTATACAAATAAACAATAAATAAAATAAATATAAATACACAAATAAAAAAAATGTTTTATTATAGCCACGGCTACAGTTCATTGACTTTTATTTTAGTCGCGGTTACAAAAAGGTGGTTTAGAAGGGGACTGACTTTAACTTTTATTCTACTATACAACTTAAATAATCAATACAGAACAAAAATGCGCATGTTCATATAGGAAATAACTGAATAATAATAAAAATAATAAAAAATATGTAACAATAAACTAGGTAGGCTAACATTCCACAGCCACACAAAATATAAAGACATATTTCTTTTTATTTTGTTTTATTTGAATTTCATTGAAAAAACTTTTTAGCAAAAAAATAATGCATACAGACATCTCCCAGCCAAATCCTCCAGAGTCTACTCAATAAAACTTCCATAGTTTCCCTTAGAACAAATTAGTTAAGAATTTGACCACTGCAATCACGTATCGTATTCCATCCAGGTACTCCACCATACTTCTGTGTCAAGTATCCAATGCTCAGATAGTAAGTGACCAAAATGTTTTATGCATGCCTCTGTGAGCGCTGGACAACAAATAATAACATGTTTCAAAGTTTCCAAAACAGAGTTGTCTTCACAGAAACAAAATTTATTTCCTTTGATCAAGCCACGGTTCGCCCGAATCTCGTTCGTGGGAAGGAGATTCAGTCGAGTTCTTCAGAATTGATCTCTAAACTTTCTGTTGGGAAATTGTTTTAGATAGTTACACACAACATCCAGTTTCCGTGGCTCGATTGATAACTGGCAGCTGATTCGAAAGTCATAATGCAATCTTGCTCTTTCAGTTTTTCCTTGATCCATGTGGGATTAGCAAGTAATAAATCGATTGAACTCCCGTTTTTTTCCGGTTTGCTGCTTGCTGCTGCTTTGTTCAGAATAGAGTTTTGGGATGACACGATTTCCTTATTAAGCATTTCCAAAATGTCAGAACATGGATAAATAAAGCATTTCCTGAAAAGAACCAGACTGTTCCTTTCCACAGTTAATTTTAACGACGAGAGACCCAGCTCCTGCTGGATTATTTGTATTGGAGTAGATGGAGGGATACCCAAAACTCTTTTCCAAAATAAACCTCCCAACTGTGGCCTTACCATCTCTGGGATGCTGGCCATCGCCTCTGCTCCGTGAGTTATGGCAGGATCCACCTTGGATTCATAGAATGTTAATACCAGGGTTATTGAGAAGCAGTCGAACTTTCAATTCAAGATGCACGCTTGACTGACAAGAGCTTTCGTTTTGACCATTGGGGCCTCTGATTGTGCATCGCTGAGTCAAGTTACCAAAGTACTTAAACAAGCTCACTTGATCAATGCGCTCTCCATCCAAAAACCATGAGTGGCGATCTTTCCCCTATTTGAGTTTCCGAAGCTCGTTTTTTTTTTTTTTTGCTCCTTGTTAATTTCCAGGCCGTTGGACTTGATGTAAGTATGGAAAGAGTCCAGTTTCATTGGAGTCCAACTGGGGTCTGATCTATTACCACCACATTGTCCGCATAAAGTAGATGAGGTAAAACCAGAATTGAAAATACACACCCTAAAATACATTCTATTGTACATCTAAAACTACACTACAATTCCTCCTTTTCATTTGAATTTTGTAAAACAATTTCGTTCTATTTCTATTCAAAGTCTCACATGCTCACATGCTCAAAAGTCTGAAAACACACATCCACAATGAAAGACTCTCTAATTCCTACCAAGTCCATGACCATGGCCTATACCATGGAGTATACCTAAACAAAGAACTTTCCAAAAAATATAAACCACTGACACCCCAAACTATATAGCCACGCATACCGAACTACATATACCCATGGCTATCTGTAGTCTTTAGCCGTGAATATCGTCAAAACGGCAGAATAAAAAAATGCTTTCCTGCCCACCCAGGCCATCAGAAATTGCCCGTTAATCTGTGTCAGCTCCCCCGACTTCCCAGATGGCCTCCTCACCTCTTCTGCCCTCTCTCTTTCACCCCAGAACACACGCTCCTTCTGTGATGCAGTTTGCATCGAGATGTCGGCTATTTGTGGCTACTGCCGAGGCTAAAGAAAGCTTTGTGTTACAAACTCAGTCCCTACGCCCCCTCCAACTTCCACATTTTGCCCAGTGCCCTCTGGCCATCCCCCACCTCAACCCTATGAAATGTGTATGTTTTTTGACCTACAAATAGCTTTTTATTATGTTTAATTTTCCCTTACCCTCGGCTATAGCCGCAAATATCTCTCACGTTCGGTTCATTTCTGAAAACCATGATCCTGCAATGCACCATGGGCGATGTAACTTTAATTTTTGTGGGGACGGGGGACCTGGTTCACATCTTCCAGAGCAGACTGAGAAGCACTCAGGGCACCGGGAGGGGTGACGCCGGACAGAGTGGTTCACATGCGAGACCCATTGAGACGGAGGCAACAACCCCAGCCAATCCTTACCATCCCTAACCGCCAGTTTAGCTACAACTAGGTACCACTGGGTTGTGGAACTGGCGAGATACCACCAATCACCACACTAACTGAGGCATGGACACTGGCAGGTGCACTAGCCATGTGGGTGGGGGTGAGGAACATGCAAGGTTTTTGACGGAGCGGGCGGAGGAGGCAGCAAGATGTTCAAGGGGCCTCAAATGCAAAACGGGCCCGGACCTTCAGAAGCACAGGGTGTCCAAGCACCCCATCGGGTGAGATTACGCGAGCCCAACTGGTCAATTCAGGATAGAGATGTCAACTAACCAATACCACTAACAATCTCCTCCTCTGCATACACCTCTCAAATTCCAAACCAAACATAACCACAAACCTCCAGCACAACAAACCGCACAAACTTCACTACACTGCAACAACAAAACAATAAACACACATAGACTCGCACATCAGTACACGACAACTACCGGCCGCATACACCCCAGGCCCAGCCGACAGACCCACCGAGCTGAGGCTGCCAACAGCACATCACTGCACTCATGCACTTGTGCAGCCTCCACCCACTAACTCTCCTTCCCTCCCACTTTCAGTGCCGTCAGAGTGCCAGGGGACCAATCCGGTGGTGATAGTGCGCGGTACAAATGTCCTTTAACATTAACATTAACATTCACGTGATCAGAAGTATCCCCAATGATTTAATCATCATTGTGTGTGGGTCCTGGAGTTTGAGATACATTCCTATGAATCCATAATGGAAAGCTATGATATCCAGCACAACCGCTATGTGCATTTTATTTTGGTGCTATTGAATTTCTTGGTCATCAACTTTAGCGTAGAGACTTTTACGTGCACTACTGTATCCAATTCTATGATCACTGTCTGTTTCATGGTTGTGTTCATGTGTGCTAATGCTATATTCATGTTCACAGCTTGTTGGATTTCTTTTCAATTCAGTGAGGCTTTGGTTCATCTTCCTATTTTCTGTGACCAAGACCTGTAAGGGATCAACAAGTCATATTTCTTCATTTGATCTTTTTTGAACCCATGTATAATAATAATGGTTTATTATTTATATAGAGTTTTTGCGAAAGGGCTGCACAAAGTCCATATTCACATACACTTATCATCCCAATCGAAGTTGGTACTCATTTATCAACCTCAGAAGGATGAAAGGCTGAGTTAGACTTTCTGGGATTTGAAGCTGCTACCAGCAGATCACACATAGATTGCAGCAGTGGATTCTCAACTGAAAGAGCCATCTTATCGGTTTATCACCATTTTGCTCAAATTTGATGATGGTATGTTGGTGAGGTGATATTGTCTGTGTCTGGATTTAAGGTCTCAGGCTGCACCATATCAACATGTTGCTTTAGGACCTTCCACCATAGATGCGTTGGCAGTCAGTGAAGATCCTCAGCTCATGTGGATTATCTAGACTGTGCTATTATTCAATGTGATACATAATACAATTCTGGATCCCTATTTTGTAGATGTCAGATCCCCCTTAATTGATATTGGAAGATGCACACGTTGGTAATGGAGACTCCAGGGGGTGCTGGTTCACAAATGCATCTTGCAGAGAAAATTGTTAGTGCCATGTGGTACGGGGAGGATTAAGGCCTTGAACTGTTCTGTCTGACTGTCCAACACCTACCTGCAGGAATCTGCGCTCCCGGGCCAAGGAGGGATGGTAAGAGGTGGGCACAGCTCAGGTCATCCCTTCAGATATAATGGAGCTGTATAGGCTTTGCATGCCCCTCTATGAACATCACTACTTCCTCATTCCTACACCATTTGCAAATGTGCAGCATGGAGTTCTCGCACCACTAATGTTGGATGTCCGTGCTCTGGAAATGAGCTGCCATGACAAGAAATCTCAAAGGATGCAGGGGCTCAGTGGTTGACCTAGTCTTTGAGGTACAGATTTGCACATCCTACACAGCCCCACCTTCTTTGGTGCACTGAAGCGGGCCTTGTCCTGATGATTTTACCTTAAAGGAAATCCCTGCCTCCCCATGTCTGTGTGCTACTTGTATGCTGGTGTCATCTATCCATTCTTGCATCCCCAAAAAGCTATATCTAGCTATACTAAAGGCACCCCAATGCCACTGCATAGGTCTCTCCATGTGCTACTTCCATCTCCAGCTTTATCTGCAAGGGGGAAAGGACAATGATTTAGAAGCAACTCTATTCACCTATAACCACTTCAGTGATCTCTATCAAATCTTCTCTGATGATTTATCATTGGTTTCAATCCTCAAATCACCTGCATTGTGCAGTATATTACTCCCATTGCACTACACAGGCCTTTCAGCATTTTTCCATGCACTGTGATATGAAAGTACACTTCTGCCCATTTAACTGCCCCTTGCTATGATTCCCCTTCTCGTAATTTCCATTCCGATGATGCCATTGAATATCGGACTGTGATGACACTTCCTGTGTTGCTGCAAAGCGTCTAATAATCCCAGAACCGGATTGGTTTCTTCTATGCGATCAGCATTTTATTGTAGTCAGTACTAGCTCAGTTGTTCCCACTTGCTCCTTACAGGCCCCCATATGTGGAAAGCACAGGGTGCCTGCTCGAAGATGGTTTGGAGCAGTGGAACAGACAAAGACATTGCAAACAGCCACTGGCAGATTTGAGCATCAAAGACATATGTTTCTCCCTAAAGGCCCCAGTGCCAAGAACATTGTAGTGCATGTGTGAAAATGAGCTAAACCACATTGCACTGGTGCACGGCCATTTTAGACATTCACTTCCAAACTGCAATGAAAGTCTACGTTTCTGTTAGCTCAGTTAGAAGGCAGACATAAGTTCTGCAATGGTTGCAATACTGTATTGTGAAGCAGCTGGGCTTGCTATGGAGGATAGTTGTATTGTTTGCTCAAGGATGAGCTGAGAGGGGAGTTGGAGATGTGCAGGTGCATTGATAAGGGGGGGTGGTAACTAGCGCATGAGAGACGAGCTGGGTTTTTCCACTACTGTCTGGATTTTTCCACTCTTTGCTGCCCATGCTTGCTGTCTGTCCTTCAGCCGGGGGCAGTTTGCAACTTATGAGGGGCAGGGATTTGTCCCCCTTAAGAAGAGAAGTATCCCGATGAGGAGACAGAGGATTGGAACCTCAGGTGATGAAGTCTCGCTGAGAGGGAAGATGCTCTGCTCCAGACCCCGTTAGTATGTGTGATCTCTCTGCCTACCTGCCTTGGAACTGGGTAATGTTGTCGTGGCTGAGATTAAGTTTTGTCCTGTAACTGCACTAGCAGTGATGTATATCCTTTGTAGCTGTATGTGTTTGTTTGTTTATGTATAATATGTGTGTGCTTATAAATTGTGAAATAAAGGGCCAGTAACGAGACAATTATATTTCCAACTGATGGTCTAAGTGTGCATTATTGCCTTCCTTAGTCCAAGAACTTTTAGTTTGTGTAATAGGTTAAAGGAGAGTTCCGGGACTTTTTTTTTATTGTCCCTACGGGTCGGCCATATGTTTGTAAGCATAAATCGGTAGATCGTAGGAAACTTTCCTATGGACCTTACCCGACTTTTCGCCCCTTATCGCACTCGAAATCAGCCTCCATTTTGTGATAATCCTATCATTCCGCCGCATCGACCTGGCTCACCTGCCTTTGCGGCACTAAATCAAATCCCCCGCCCCTGAAACAGACTTTATCAAAACATTCATATTCCCCGCCTCTATCCGTGACGTGACTGAGCTGCGTAGGCAAACGCGCCCAGGCGTCTTCTACGCGACTCCACACAGACCCCGGAAATCAACACAGATCAGCTCACAATACAGCGCGCCACAATTCGGAATATGAAACTGTACTTTGAAATCAAACCGCAAGATTGTACATTTGGCAAAGTACGTTTATTGGACATCAAATGTTTAGAGAATATTCATCGATTTGCATTTTTATTTGCTCACGTTCCAAAAAGTTCGTATTGAGGAACGCGATGGTCCTTTGCTGTACACAGGGTCTTAGAGCATCTCACAATACAGCGCCACAATTCGGAATGTGAAACCGTGGTTTAAAAGCAAACGGCAAGATTGTACATTTGGCAAAGTACGTTTATTGGACATCAAATGTTTAGAGAATATTCAGCGATTTGCATTTTTATTTGCTCACGTTCCAAAAAGTTCGTATTGAGGAACGCGATGGTCCTTTGCTGTACACAGGGTCTTAGAGCATCTCACAATACAGCGCCACAATTCGGAATGTGAAACCGTGGTTTAAAAGCAAACGGCAAGATTGTACATTTGGCAAAGTACGTTTATTGGACATCAAATGTTTAGAGAATATTCAGCGATTTGCATTTTTCTTTGCTCTCGATCCAAATTAGTTCGTCTTGAGGGAAGCGATGTTCGTGTGCAGTACACAGGGTGTTGGTTTACGATAAAAATAAGCTCTTCGGTCGCACTGATAATCGCATGGCTGTTCCAACAACGAGGCACTAGGCCACCACAACGGTAGGTATGTTGCATCTAACCGTTAGTACCGCATAAGGGCATACTTGTACTTGGCGATCGTCCCATAAAATGGTCAGGGTGGTAACGTTGTTCACGCGGAGAAGCAACTGGCGGCTGTAGAAGCCGTCCGCCGGTGTCTGGTACTCGTGACACAGACAGTAGTGAATGATGTACCTAAAAACATAAAAAATGAAATTAGTCTCACCATCAGATCCTTATTAAAATTATTCATTTCATAGCGAGGACAGCGCTACTGGGTGTACACAAGTGTTTAAAGGCGTGGCGAGGCATGGAGGGGGGGGGAGTGGAGTACAAGGTAAGTAGCATAAAATAATAAATAAATAGGGCCAGCTGGTGGCAAGTGCAAGGTAAGTGCAGAACAAGTGCTGGGAAGGGGGGGCTGTAGGATACTGAGACAGTCCCCCAGTGCAGGGGTTGACAGGGAGGCAGTGCAGGTGGAGAGTGGAAGGGCCCAGGACTGAGGTCGCAGACAGTGGACCAGTTGTAGCAGGGGAGAGGGAGAGAGAAAGCAGAAGCAAAGAGGAAGGTTTTGAGGTGCTTCAGTAAAAGCAGATGTTTCTCCTCAAGATAGTGCGCGGTAGAAAACAATATGCCACATAGAACGAACAAGTACAACTGAACCCGTCTTTAAAGCCACTGTATAGTAATGAAATTGCGGTATAAACTCATCAAAAGTTACTTACATTATATTTGCATTTTCCATTGTGTCTCTGTGTAGGGCAGACCCGAAACACCACTCCTTCTTTGCCGACGTTACTTCTTCTAATGAACGTGGCTCATCGTTTCGTTTCTGAAATTTTATTCATTATCTTTTCTTAGTCTTTCAGGATGGTCCCGGCCTGTCAAGGTCAAATCACAATAGAACCTTATATTGGGTCGTGGGCCGTTCCGCCACCCGAGCAAAACATCAAAGCAGCTGACCTTCACTTTGAGCGAGCACACATTTCTAGTTAGCTGCAGTTAGTTTTAGGGACATCTTGTCTGCGTGCCTTTTTTTTATTGTCCCTATGGGTCGGCCATGTTTTTGCAATACGGAAACATTCTATAATTTTTGTAAAAATGATTTATATTACTGTTTGGTTTAATTGCAATGGGCCTGCAACATGAGGAGACTCGAGAGAACAGACAATCAAATTACAATCATTTAAACCGTGATGTGTATTTCTCAATGAGCTCTGCTTTAGGTGGACATGGAACAGAGGCAATGTTGGGTGGCAATGCAGTTGTCCCCTGCATAGGTTCGTTCACCACTCCATGTATGTGCCTTTCGAGGACATCTACGATAAGTCTCTCAATAAACTCATATTGCATATCCTCAAACACTGGTTTGATCACCCATTGTTTACTTCTTTTAGTGAAGGCCTTATTGTAGCGAAGCGTCCCTAAAGTTCCGGTCGTCCTACTTTGTTGACGGCCAACATTATGGTTATGTGCCAAGACCGCTAGAAGAGTCCGATTTTTCATGCCTTCCATGCCAAAATGCAATCTTTTGGGCCTGTACTTTAGGCACATATTGTGGAACACCTCCAAATCTCCTGTGTGGCAGAATTCCGTGAGTCCCCTCAAATCTCTTGTTATAGTTTTATCAAATACAATCTTTTCAATGGCCTTGTGAGTGGGTGATGAAGGAATCAACCACTTCTTCTTCCGTGCCTCCTCTGTGGACAAATGGCCATGTTCACATTTGTGGAAATGCTCATTTGTCGACCATCGATGTACGTTGCTACAGTGCAACATTACTGACCGCCATTTTTCCAGTAGAATTTCCAACGACCCTTCACATGTTTTTGAGCTCCACCAAAGATGGTTGCTGATTGACTTGGACCACTGTGAAATACCTTGCATATCTTTTTTTTTTCCTGCAGCCGACAATTTTTTATTGATTGTTTTTGCAAGATGCCATACGTCAAATTGGTGATTTATATTTTTGTACTCTTCTCTCATTGTCTTGGCAATTGAAACGTGTCTGTCCGTGGCTATCAGGTCGATCACCATTCCCCGCGATTGTAGTTCTTGCAATGATGCTACAAAGCCAACTTTCTCCATGGCCACTGAGGATGTACTTTGTGACACCTGCACGACCACCGAACTCACAATTTTCTTACTTTCCATGTCCTGAAAGTGGTAGGTGCAGTACTTGGCTGAAAATCCTGGGCTGTCGCACTGTCCATCACCGGCTAGCCTGAAGCGTTTGCCCGCGAATGTACTTTCCATTGACATTTTTTCCATTCTCCAAGCTTCGCTGATGGCTGGAAATAGATAATCGGTTTGGTATTTGTAGAACTGACTTTTCGCAATGAAATGGATTCCCACAAACTGAAAGAAATACTGTAACTTTTTAAAACTTGAACCACTAAAAAGTGCGGCCGCTGCACAAAGTAGATTGCCTGCTGGCAGTTGCCCCAGCATGGGTTGTGCAGACCATGCGAACGGATGATATTGTGTACAGGTGGCATGTATTTTAAGGTTAGTGCCTCGAATTGCACGAGTCACATTAATCAATGGCTCCCCACATACTTCCCCACCAACCGAATGCCCACATTTTATCATCATAATAATATCCATCAAACAGCTATCGAATACAATGAATTTGGCCTCTTTCCTTATACTGTCACTCTGCATCCCAGCTGGTTCGGCCTGTAACGTTGAGGACATGTCACTCGCATGAAAGGTACAATCTCTGATATCGTCTTCCGCTATGCTGAGTGATATTGATGGTGTTTCATTGTCGTCCACGTCATTCTCTTCCATTGCAACATCTGTTCCTTGTCCGGAGATGGGAGAAAAAAACAATGTCTTCAACTTTCGCGCGCTCTTATTTTTTGCGGGTGTGGATTCTGTGAATTGATCTCCGACTGCATCCAAACTACCAGGAGGACATTCACTATCAATGGCTGGTGGTGGTATAGCTCCGTTGTCAATCACTTCATATTCTTCCCATTGGCACGATGCATCTCCAGTCTCAAGTCCCTGCCAAAAGGTTTGACAAGCAACATCTCTCGTTCGCTTCACTGTCTGTGTAGATCTAGTTCTTACACCCACTCGCAACTAGAGGACAGATTAGAAAAGGGATGTTCAGTTTAAACACAACTTACAGTATTGAACTATTGACAGTGAAAGACAACATAATATAGTGAACAGGACACTAACCTTCTTTTGCTTTCTTTTCTTTGAAACTTTCTTGCCTCGAACTTCAACATCTGGACGCTGTTGCTCCGACTCGTGTGTGCATGTCTCCACTTCCTCTCGCGCTGCAACGACTATATTTTCATGATAAGCACATCCATCACTCACTGAGGCTCCATCGACTCCCTGAAACATAGAACTTTCATTAGTATGTATAATAATATTGAAAACACAAAATGTACTTGGGGACCAATACCCATACGTACATCTCAATAGCAAAACACGAATGAACGCATTGTGTAGAACATTCAAACGACAATAGTTCACGCATTGTTGATCTAGTTAGATTGAACTGTCAAGATCCATACCTCGGGCTCCGCATAGACTTCCATTGATGATATTATTGAAGATGACGCTTCAGCAACTCCCTGAAACACAGTAATTGCATTAGTATGCTTTTCTATTTTGTTAAAAAGAACATAAACTTTGAGCAGGCGTCAACGGCTCATCTAAATAGACCTGCACAAATGATCAGTTGTCTAAAATAAATAATGGATATGTAAATATGATTCGATTTGCTCGATCGTTGGAAGTGTCACCACCCAGAGATCTGCATCAACTACTAGGGGTGATGTTCTTGTAGAAGAAGCTCCGTCATCTCCCTGAAACATAGTACTTGCGTTAATAAAGAAGGAAGTATAGCGGATGTAATCACGTCATATGATTTCGCTTGATCGAACTGTCAGTATCCATACCTCGAAATGCATAAGAACATCAAGGGACGATGTAACTGCGGTGCACACTTCTGCAAGCTGTTGCGCCGACCCGTAACTGCATGCTCCCCCTTCTACTTGGACTAATGCTCCATCGACTCCCTGAAACATAGGACTTTCATTAGTAATGAACACAATATTGAAAAAAGAAGACAAATAGGAGGGCGACGACAGAAGGACATATCAATGGCTAAAAACGAAAGAAACATTGTGTGTAACAATCACGCTACAAGAATGCAAGATCTGATGATCTCCATCGATGGAACTGTCCGGAAACGTACCTCGAGCATCTGAGTGACATCTACGGTTGTCGTCAATGCGTTGGACTCCTCAGCATCTCCCTGAAAGACAGTACTTGCATTATTTTGGATAACAATAATTATAACTGAAAACAAAGACTAGAGGACGAGTACAAGGGTGTACCATTAGGTAAAATAATTACACGATCAATTAAAACTATTGATTTACATGCCTAAAACAAGTCAGTGTCAGAATAGCTAAGTAAGATTACCCGATAGGCGCTTGAAGTGGCTGATGACTGCAATAACGACACGGATGGAGAATCTTCCGCCTTCATATTGAGTGGATACATAAATGGGGAAATTATTGTTAGCTAATGCTACACACTACCGCAAGGCCGAGAGATAAATACGTAAACTTGACTCACCAGTGGAGGGATGTGGACGAATAGAGTGGGAATAGCGGTTGAGAGCAATTTTCGCCTCGCTCGCGGTGTTTTCTTCTTTATTAGCAATGATGTGGAGTACATGTCTGGGCTAAAGTGCCTGCTGCAGATGCGGTATCGATCACCCCTCTTGTCCGCAAAGACTTCTAGGACTCTACTTTCTAGCTCAGAGGCTGGATATCCGCAATATCGGACCCATTCTCTTATCTGATCTATTGTCTTAGGGAAAACATGCATTATAGTACCTTCAGATTTGTTATGGGTCTTCGAAGGGCAACCGCCAATGGAACAGGCAGGCATTATGGAAAGTTCTGAAAAGTAAAGATCAACAATTCTCTATGAATACCAATGTGTTAAAACAGTAAATGACACATAAAAGGTTCAATGCAAGGTCCGTTTTGGTTCTTGGAACTATACACGTTATTCACATGCGGATAAGTATTTCAATAACTTTCAAAAAATAGAAAAAGTTATTTGACTAAACTCAGAACATGTGACTAGTTCCTTGCATGTACTGTCGTGAACGAAAAGAAAACATGGATGCAATTTGATGACTACTAGCAAATAGATATAAATTAAAAAATTGGACGCAAAATGATTATGGTACATGGACTTACCTTGACGAACAAACAGTTAGATGCAGGGATCAGAGTAGTTTCTTGTCGTAGAACAGGGAGCAGTTCACAGGTTGCAAACTGACGAGTTTGCTCAAAGTGGTCACGGAAGTTCACAGAGACGAAGAGCAGATAACCAGCACCTTCACGGGTTGACTAGCAAAGCGCAAAGAAGTTCTCATTAGAAATATGAAGTGGGTTATAAAGAATTCGAACCAGGGGTGTGTTTGTGAATGAATGACGTGTATATGTCGTGGCATTATGTGGATTGCAGGGGGCCGTCCAGCGTGAGGGGGATGCTTGGCAGGAGACACGGGGTCTGGAGGTAGACATGGGAACAACAAACCCATGCTCTATAGACCACTTTGAAGTGTACATGGTCTTTGGCACCTCTTGGCCTTTATCGCTCCCTGACAGCTCCACTTGCCAGCAGCTCAAGTACCCCGGTGCGAACTGCCTTTGATAGGGCGGGGGGTGGATCGGGGCGGTGGTCGTGCAGACAAGACACAGGAAGACTCGTGAATGGAGACACACTTATGTGGATTGCAGGGGGCCGTCCAGCGTGAGGGGGATGCTTGGCAGGAGACACGGGGTCTGGAGGTAGACATGGGAACAACAAACCCATGCTCTATAGACCACTTTGAAGTGTACATGGTCTTTGGCACCTCTTGGCCTTTATCGCTCCCTGACAGCTCCACTTGCCAGCAGCTCAAGTACCCCGGTGCGAACTGCCTTTGATAAGGCGGGGGGTGGATCGGGGCGGTGGTCGTGCAGACAAGACCCGTTTGCCGCAGGGCCTCACCAAGGAGAGGCCATCTAACTGAATGTAAGAGGATGGCTGCAGGATCTACTACATGGAAGGCAGGGGGGTGAGTTTATAAATACCTCACCCTCCCAGGAGAATATACACTAGATTCATTTAAAAAATCAAAACAACCATTGTTAAAATATATGTTGGGCTTTATTTTAGATTTTAATTAAACATAAATAATAAACATTACACATTGTAAAGTTGAGGTTGCAGCACATCGAGGGAAAATCCGCGGTATTGTCCACTGTCACTGGGGAAATGTTGTCTAATGGCAAGTACCGCACAGGCAGGTATTACTCTCCGAACGCGGTGTCCGAGCCTCCCGTGAAGCCACCAAGTGAAGCAACGATAGGCCACCAGCCTGTACCACCTGTGAAAAAAAAAGATGCAAACTGTATTAAACTGACCAAACTTTCTTATCAATGTCGATTCAGGTAACACATGTCATTTTCCTTAGAAAAAAATTATATCTAGAAAATGCACTATATGGAACCAATTTACATGCGTTCCAATGATATGTAAATGTAATTTTATATGTGGGAGACGACCATGAAATAGTGGTGGCATCACTGACATCACAAACAGAGTATACTTACTCGTTACTCGGATTACGCGGACGAACAGTGCCACGAAGTTCGTGCATAAGCACCATCATCATCCTCAACACTGTCCGTGAGAGGCAGGCTTCCCTGAACTCTGGCAGCTCGGTGATGCATTGCGGACTTTGCTCGCCTTCCTGCTGACTTTGCTCGCTTTCCGAAATGTAGGCCAAGCACCCGGAATTTTCACGGCAGCAGCAGTTCTCCTCCTCAGTTGGCATTAGCTCGCACCGATTGCACGTGCACCAGGTGGAGATGCCGTCCATGCGACATGGTCCAGGCTCTTCATCCGTTGACTGGTCCTCCCAACTGCCGTCCGAATCCCCATCGTTTTCGCGTGCTTGCCTTTCCAGTAGTTCTTCCTCGGTGTACTCGGGCTCGTACATATACGGCATTATTGTGGCCATTGTGCGGTAAAGATAGTAAAATAATTTATAGCGGTGGTACTGGTATCTGTTCACACGGGCTACAAGCGGCGAAGGTAGCTGACCAGAGCACTGAAACGAGTCACAGAATACTCAAAGTAACACAGAGAGAGGAATGGAATCGAAAATCTGCTGCTGTATGTTGTGAAACGGTCTGTTTATACTTATTGGGGAAAGAGGCGTCCTGCCATTTCCATGGCAACACGTCAATAGCTGAGGCGCAGCGATTGTTGACACGAGACGTGCTTGAAATGGGCAGTACGCGTCTGCTGATGTCAGGCTCAGGGGCGGGGGATTTGATTTAGTGCCGCAAAGGCAGGTGAGCCAGGTCGATGCGGCGGAATGATAGGATTATCACAAAATGGAGGCTGATTTCGAGTGCGATAAGGGGCGAAAAGTCGGGTAAGGTCCATAGGAAAGTTTCCTACGATCTACCGATTTATGCTTACAAACACATGGCCGACCCGTAGGGACAATAAAAAAAAAGTCCCGGAACTCTCCTTTAAGTACTGAGGTCATTACACGTGTCTGAAATGCAAAACAAACATGTAGTGTCTTATCATCTGAAGTCGACCCAAACCATTATGGGGAAAGACTAAAGTTGGGGTAAAGAGGAAGAAAAGGCCGTGATGACAAGACGTCAGAGAAGGAGGTGAAACAGCGAAATGGAAAGAGAATAAAGAAAGTTATGCCTTGGCTCGGCTCTGAGTGATTTACATATGTATGTGTGTCCCACACAACTCTCTCCTTCAGAGACAATGCAACAGAAGCCACATGGGGCCTCACAGTAAGTGTGGGGCACACCACACTGCTGCATCTACAGCCAGCTCTCTGGCTCTTCCTCTTTGTTGCCTATCATCACCTCGTTCATGTGATCTGTACATTTGCCGCTCGCCACGACAAATGACAGTTCTTAAGAAACCACGGAGGAGCCCTCTTTTACCTGTTTTATCACAATCTAATATGTTTCAGATGTACTGTACTTCCATAAAACACTTGATAAAAGACACATGTATGTGCAGCTTGCAGGCTGCTCATTAACACAGCTTCACAATCTGTCCCACGGAGTGCTGAATAGCATTTACAGTGCCAACATAAATGCCCAATCTGTCAATATACCGAGATCAACATCAGCACGTGCGCCACCCAGAGCGCCATTCACCATGGGTCCTTTGCACTCAAGCCAACCATTTGACACCATGGAGACCAGTAACCTCGTTCACAGGTGGGCATACTGGGTCCGCAATTTCATATGTTGAATCTATTGGTACACAAGATGACAAACGAAAGGACATTATTATTATTCTATCAGAAGGACCCACAGAGTACATTACATAATGAATACATCACATTACCAGAAAGAGAGATGACCTTCGAAATATTCTCACAAACTACTTCATGCCCCATGAAAGTGTAGACTGTGAACATCACATATTCCATACCACATTGCAAAGTAAAGGCGAGTCCATGGAGAATTATGCAATGAAGTATACGTTTTTGCATAAAACACTGTAACTTCCATCTATACTCTAACAATGAAGCATTAAAGTCACAAGTGGTAGCAGGTGGTGAATCCCCTGCTATAAGTAAAAAACATTTTTTAAAAACACGACCACTTGACAAAATATTGTAAATAGCCAGAACCGCATTTGCCATTTACCTACAAATCGAAACCAACATTTCAATTCCTTCAATGCAATCAGCAGCTGTATTAAAACTTGCAATAGCATCGCCCGATGACAAACCATGGGAAAAATCATGCTTCCCGTTAGGGAATGAGTTCCCCCATGAAGGCTCATGCCCAGCAATTGGACAATCATGTTCAGCGTGTGGTTGTGAAAACCACTTCCGACAGGTCTGCCATGCATCAAGACTGAAACAAATCCCCGCTGCCAAAATTGACCTTCACATGAGCAAGCCCCTGTTCTGAACATCATCAAATGATGCCTTGAAACTAGGAAATAGAAAGACATCAAACGATAGATTCAAGAATCCCCAGATCAGTTTCACAACACTATCACAGGTGAAAGGTGAACTGTCACTGGCTTCCAATAACATATTGCTGAAAAAAGACAGCATCATTATACCAGCATCCTTTCAACAAAAGGTAGTCAACATTGCACATGAATGACATCAAGGGATCCCATCCACTAAACACATGCTGCGACAGAAAGTATGGTTTCCGAAAATGCACTCACTTATTGAAACTGTCATATCTATCTGCATAATTTTAAAAAGCATAAAACCACACACCAGCCAGGAGCCCTTACACATGAAACCGTTGCCTGTTGCCATATGGGGAATTTAGCCTCCTGACATTAAGTGTTAGGAGCCTGAACTTGCGCGCCTGATTTCTGTTTTACTGTTTATTGGTACACACCTTACTTGTGCCGCACCTCCCCTAACAAACTCCCCTCCCACTTTCCATCCCCTGTCCATTCCCCGCACTGTTATTCTCCCTCCGCACAACATCCAAACTCCCTGGAGAAAGTCAAAGTTCCTATGGAACCCTCGGGACTCATGCCCTCCGAATTGACCCACCACTGGTTCCAGAAGTAACTTGTGGGGTATCCTAAAACCAAACTCATCATTCCAAATGATTTCCGGAGAATCCACCCTCCCGTTCTTAGATGCCCTCCTCCTTCTGGTGCACACGGCACAGCTATGCTTGTTTTGTAGTCTTATTCCATCCGTCAATTTAGTGTAGTTGTTGATCCTCTGATTGATTCGTTGTCCCTGGGGCCACTTCTTGGTTGCTTTCTTCTCCTTTGAACTTTGAACTCTTGTGAACATTTCCATGATTATTTTCTAGAGGGAGTATTGTCCTTTCTCGTTGTGCTATCCCATGCTTACTCATCACTTAGTTGAAATATTTGAGCCCCTTCTTTGCAGGTTGTAATTCTGCCAATCCTACAAGATGCATATTGTGATAGCCAGCAATTGTGTGAAGCAGCCCCAGAGGCAAACGTCGGCTTGGTTGAGCAAATGATTGCCTGAGTTCCTGTGGTTGTGGCCTGTGATGTGGGGCTTAGTGTACAGTCGTGACTTGAAGTTGATAACAGCACTTTTCCAGCATTGGAGGTTGAACTGCCTTACAAATACTCAGCCGGCGTGGAGTGCTCAGAGTGTGGATAGTGTTTTGGTGTTTCTGCGATGGAGCTGGAAGCGGTCCACGGCTTTATGATCCATTTGTGGGTAAGATATTTCACGCTTCAAACTAGTGTCGTTGTGGGTTCGGCTGATATTATCAGATACCGGTCGCTGAGACATCTCTACAAGCCATAATCAATGAGACATTGCATGCACAACGCACTCTGACTCATCTTGTGTGGCCTTCACCGGAGAGGAATTCTACCTACATTTAAGGCACCATAGACTTCAAAGCTAAGGCCTATTGCCCACTGCACCTGCTCATCTGTCCCATTGTGGGGGGCCTGACTGGCCAGAGGTGGCCCTGAAGAGTTTAGATAGGACAATGTCTGCACCTGATATTTCTGCAACTGTCTGCTGCTATGCCGCCTGGTGAGTTTGTTGTGCTTTGTGCTGTTCTCCTAATCTCTCTCTCTGTTTTTTCCATCTCTTTAGTCTTTCCCTCCATGGTGCTCTCCATTTTAACTTTTTATTCCAACTTCTACTCTATCCCTTATCCTACCTCTCTTTCTCGCAGCCTGGAAGGAAAAATTTCAAAAAACATCTCCTGGTCTACAATCCAGGTCATCTGTAAGTGACTTCAATCCAGCACTCCAACTAAGTCAATGCTTAGTATGGGATGCCCAATGGAAGCCCGTATTTATATATTTTTAGGTCAAAGTTCTTTAAATATGGATGATGAACCCTTATATAACACCCCTCTCTTTGGATCCCACCAACCTCACTGAACCAAGAAGTAGGTTTGGTTTGCAAATTAAAAGGTTTATTTGAAGAATTGAACAATATATATCACACTTTTATGAATAGAATAATATCTGAATAGCACACTTATGAGTATGTACAGTGAACAGCAATGGGTAATATTACAATATCAACAATCTCTTTGATAAGTTAGGAGTAGGAATAGGAAGGATAAGGCAGCAGGGAATACTTTATATGAGTTCAAAAACATTCAAGATAGGAAAATGCAACACAGAAATAAACTTGATATGATTTCAATCAAAAGACAATATAATCACTTTTTCACCTGTGACTACTCACTCCCCCACTATGCAATATGAGGAGATGGAAATGAGGGCACACAGGTTTGAGGAATACAATCAATAATGCAGTTCAATCCCAGTTCCCACTGCAAGCTTAGCGAGAACAGGTATGATTTTAAAACAGGTCAAAAATGCTTTTGAATGTGATATGGCAATGAATGCAAAAATATGCTAAAATGACTTTAATTCACTAAAGGAGATTCAGGTTAAGTGGGGGTTACTTTGAATTGGTTCAGGTCAACACTAGCAATGATTCATGAAGGATTATCAGATTGAAAACAAATTTCAGCAGTTGAAAACAAGAAACAGCTATTTTGACATGCGGTGAAATTGAGCTAAATTGCAATTCGCTGCAATTTCTCCGCGTGCGGGAAACGCGATTACGGAAAAACTATAATGAATTGGAATGTCGTTTTGGGTTCATTGGAAAGCTTAGGATCTTAGCTTCAAAATGACAGTTACATTCCAGTTCAAAAGTTACAGAGGTTTTTGTGAAGGTAGATTTTTCAGAAACAGAATCAAGATTTCAAAATTAAAGATTGCGCTTTAAAGATTTACCAACAAGGATAGGCTTGTACTAAGGAGCTATGAAGAAGCAAGACACTCAACGGGCAGCCACCAAAACAGCGGCGCCTCCGCTCTCATCTCTGTCCGTCAAGACACCTGTCACTCTTCTGAAAAATATCAGCGCAAAGATGATTATTGCTACAATTATCACAGACAATATAATGAGAAGAATTCAGGATGGACACAAGATTCTAGAATGCAGTTCTGGATAGGTTGAAATGGTTGGAATAGGATTACTTTAAACTAAGAGATGACTGGACAGTTCTAGACTAGATACTCACTTCTATGGCTTTGGAATGGAGTGGGCCCCGTCAAAGATCTGGTCAAGGGTTTGGCTGGGATTCTCTCGCCACCGGACAGGTTTCTGGCACTGGGTTCTGTTCTCAGCACGGCACGGCAGTCTGCGCAGCCTCTTGGACTGGATCTGACCGGTTCTGGATACAGCTCTGCTTTCTGGGTCTGGATCTTGGTTCTAGCACAGGGTTCTTGGCTAGAATAGCAAAACAGCACAGCCCGGCTATTGAATGTGAGCCCCTTGGAAGTTTAGGGGTTAGAATCAGGTTGCAAAATATTCTGAAGGCCTGCTGAGAAGGGTTCAGCTTTTTGGTTAGGCCTCTCTGCTTCAAAG
The DNA here is from genome assembly GCF_040938575.1 of Ambystoma mexicanum. NCBI lineage: Eukaryota > Metazoa > Chordata > Amphibia > Caudata > Ambystomatidae > Ambystoma > Ambystoma mexicanum. The sequence continues at coordinate 1,150,913,752 of NC_090933.1, read as the reverse complement.
TTCTAGAGTTTGGTTCTAGAGTCTCTGTCTGGATATTGTCTGGATTTTCTTGCAGGGTGCTTCGCCAAGAAATCAGTTGAGGAGTGGAAAAGTGTGTGTCTTGTCTGTCCTGAGCACTCCCTATTTATGTATTTCCAAAGTGGGTGAGGAGGCTGATTCTACAATGCCCAACCCTCTAAGGATCTAATAGGTCAGGGAATTTCCTATCCCCTGATTGGAGAAAGGATCAGCGTGTCATCCTGTGTCAGGTTTATGGCTTAGGGGAAAACACTCCCCTTTGCCTCTGTACAGAATATCTTATTTTTCATAAAACACATATTTGCATTATACACAATTTGTTATATTACATAAATTACATGACAGATTGCCCAAGGTACATTTCTGTTTAACTCTCATCTTCCTAAGAGCTTTGGTTCAGAAATGACAACTTTTTCACGCTTTTGGTGGGTTTCTCAATATTATTTCTGCACCAATTTTTAGACATGCATGCACACCCCATCTGGGCACATTTCTGTAATTTTTCCGGTTCCTGGCATAAACACAGTAGCTACAATTTGAATAATTCCGGGGTTTGGTCTCAGAACATCGCACAGAGTTCAGCTTAGTCTTAAACTGTGAGTATAATTTTCATTTTAACAATCTCAAAGTTTCATATTTTTGTCAGTTTGTTACAATATTTTAGAAGCATTTTCCTTAAACATATATTTAGTCCAATGTTAAATCCACATCCCAGTCTGGTCCGCCCCCAGAGGTGGGCTGACTCAGAGGGTCACATGTCCTTCTTCCTGCCAGCAGTTTGTTGTCAGTCACACCCGAATTTGCATTTCTATTCAGCCCAAGGACTCCATTGTCTGCACTCAGAGCAACAGGCCAGGGTGCCCCTCCTAGTTCCCTTTCACAACAGCCTGTAAATCTCTTAGCCAATGGCAGGGGGAAGTTTCCTTTGTCCAGGGAGAAGGTGTGGAATGTTTTTGAACACAGTGTGGGAAACTTTAACTCTTAACCCAATGTCTAAAAATTGTCTTTTCTTACAATATAACTCACATTTTTAACACATACATTAAACAATTTCTTCCTTCAAGCCTTTTCACAATATATTTTTAAATTGTATCCACCTCTTAGGCTTCTGATAGCAAGTCTTTCTTTGGCTTAGTTTGAGTTCCATGTTCACCTTTACCCAAAATGGTTTTAAAACGCCGGCTTCTGGTAGAGATGAGTAACGTACTACACCCATTTTTGACAGATTTCTTCCAGCAAGCAATCCTCAAAAGTATACTTTGTTCAGATATGGATACACTTCTGTGGACCTTATATTTATGTAGATTCAAGAAGGAGAATGATATTGACCACCCAACAAGGAGGTTGGATCTTTTTGGGTGGTTTGTAAGCCATGGTTTCTACACATTTGACACCAAATAAAAACGGATTTTTGAAAACAGCTTTGTTTCTTTTGCAATGATTTTGCTCTGTGAGCAGCCAAATGATGGGTTTTGGCAGTGGTCTCCTGGGTTAACACAGACATAGGCAAAAATAGATGGTGGCCTATTTTTCAGGTTTTCACTGCGCATTGTCTAGTGATTTCTAGCGACCAGCTTGCTTCCCGGCGACCATTATGATGTTTCTGCTGCCAGCAATGCACAGTGATGTTGCTTGGATCAGTGGGTTAAGACATCCCACAAGCCCCCCTCTTGCGGTGTCCGTTGATCTTCCATCAATGGAAATTCGCAAGACTGGGATGTCAGCCACATCTCTCCGGACTCCACCAATGGCAAAGTTCAGCATCTTTTCCTCCATCAGGTGTGGATTGATCGGTTCTCCTCGCCGGTCCTGATGGGAGTATTGGGCGGTACCCCAGGCCCCTCGGATCTTTGCTCCCGGTCCCCGGGTCATCCTCCTTGGTCCGTCTCCATGGTTTCATCTCTCCTAGGATGACAAAGCAAAAGCGGCAGAAACATATTCATAGACATTTCCCCACCACTATTAATGGTGGGGCGAACATATATATTTTATACATCACGAGACATTTGAATTAAAGAATCATAGAATTTTATAGGCTATATGAGGAATATTTTAGGGTTGTACTTGTATTAATCTGGAGCAGCCCCCTCTGGGATTGCAGAGGACTCCTGCAGTTGCTGCAGAGTGTGCCTGGGATGGCAACACTTTAGCTGATTTATATGGATCCACTTGTCCTCCCCTTCCGCCAAACTGCCTTTGGGGATGCGGATCTTGTAGGCGACTGGGTAGATCTTGTCTACAATTTCAAAAGGTCCCTTCCATGTAGGCAGAAATTTACGCTGTTTGGCCTGGTTCCTTTGGAAATTGTATAGATAGACCCGGTCTTCCACATTGTATTCTGTCCTAGTAGTCTTTAAATCAAAATGAGTCTTCATGCTATCTTTCTAGGTTTCGCTGAGCATAGGCAAAAGCATGTTGGAGGTGTTTCCTTAAATTTTCAACATACTCATGCGTTGTGGGGGCATTGATCAATGTTTGTTCTTGGGTCCTGTAAAGCAAATGATGGGGAAGCACCATCCTGCGTCCAGTCATCAGCTCAAACGGTGACATTTTACTTGCAGATGAAGGGGTAGATCTGATGGCCATTTGGACCAGAGGTAATCGGACATCCCAACTTGGCCCATAATCTGCCACAAACTTTTTTAAGATGCTCACAATGGTTCGGTTATAACGTTCTACTGCACCAGAAGAGGCTGGCCAGTAAGCAATGTGTAGCTTCCTTTTAAACCCCAGTATCTTAGTCATTACTTCGCTGGTAAAATGGCTACCTCTGTCTGACTCAATCCTTTGGGGTAGTCCAAAACGCGAAAAGATGTGGTTGATCATCAGGGAAGCTGTTGTTTCTGCCTTGCAGTTTAGGGCCGGGAGACATTCCACCCATTTAGTAAATAAGCATGTCACTGTCAACATGTACTTATTCCCCCTAGAGGAGCGAATCACGGGCCCTATGAAGTCGACTTGCAAATATGACCATGGCAGTGTCATCCCCCTCTTGTGGAGAGGCGCACAGTGTGTGAGAGATGTTGGCTGAAATTGTGCACACACAAGACACCCCTTCAAGTATTGGTCGAGGTCCTGCCCCATGTGTGGCCATTATGCAACCTCTCTTAAGATCTCAAGTCTTGTATGAAACCCCCTATGACCGGCTGTGGCCGCATCATGGGTGTGATTTAACATCAGACTTCGGAATGAGGTAGAAACCACCCACTGATCATGGCCAGCTAGGGATTTCCTCACCAACAAACCGGGTATCTGGGTATCTGTCAGGGGAAAGTTCTCAAGGTCCTCAATGTGTTGATAAAACTTACCAAATATTGGATCCCCTTTTTGAGGCATAATCAAATCAGCATCTGGGGTCTCCTTACTCCATTGTGCAGTTGAAAGATCATTGTGAGCATTTGTCTGGGACCTAGTGATAGCAGTGACCTGCATTTCCCCCAACAGGGACTCAATCTCAATTAGATCCCCTTGGATGTCCCCGGTTTTGGCCAGCTGATCAGCTAAGTCATTTCCAGTTTTGTCTGGTCCCTCTACTTTGGAATGACCCTTGATCTTTTTCCAGTAGATGTCATCCCAGTCGAGGTGACCAGATAATCAATATTTTGAATTAACTTTCCATGTTTTAAGGGTTTGTTGTTAGCACATAACATGCCTCTGGTTTTCCAATTAACCAGGTGCTCCACGAACCCATTCCGTACATAATCCGAATCTGTGATTATGATCAGTTCGTGGAGTTGATATTGAATAGCAGTAAGGATGGCTTGATGCACAGTCATCAACTCTACCACTTGACTACTTTGGGGACCAATCTTGTACCCAGTGGAGGGTTCTGGGGACTCATTCACCCATGCATTCCCTACGCCGGCCACAAGTTCTTTTTCGCCGTTGTTGTCAACATGGTAAGAGCATCCATCCACATAGACAGTGGGAATTCCCTCACACTTGTCATCTTCAAAGACTTTGTGTGGGGAATTGAGGTATGCCTCCAGGTTGTCCTTGATTTTTAGACTTTCAACCTCAAGACAGTTTTCTCTGGCCAATCATGCAAGTCAGCCAGACCTTGCGCTAGGGGACTCTTCTTGTTTTGGCCATATCTGACCTCCACAGGAAAGCCTTGCATTGACAGAATCCAGGAAGTAATTCGGGAATTACTCACATTTCTGACCCGGATTCCGTCACTTTGGAGATATTGCAGAGGCTGGTGTGGAGTCTCCACTATGATGTGTTCCCGCTGGATAAACGGGTGGTAATTCTTCAATGCCCATACCGTTTCCAGGAGTGCCTTCTCACAATCGTTGAATTTTTCCTCCACAGAGGATAAAGTTGTACTCGCATAGGAGATTACTTTATTGACCTTGTTATGCTTTTGGTATAATAATGCAGTCAAGCATATATTAGAGAACCCTGTCTCCAAGAAGAACTCCTTGCTTCTGACAGGGTAAGCTAGGCAAGGCACTTGTGAGAGGCTTCTCTTGAGTTGTCTTACTGCCTCGGATTGTTCTGGACCCCATTCCCACTTGACCCCCCCTTTCAAAAGCTGAATCAGGGGTCTGGTGATCTCTGCGTAGCCCTCAATGAACTTTCTACTGTAATTAGTCAGTCCAAGGAGGCTCCTTAGATCCCGCAGAGTTGTGGGGTCCTTCAGTTTCTGGAGTGCTTCCATTTTCCTTTCTTGGGGACAGAGACCCTGAGGAGTAATCTCATGCCCCAAGAAATTAACACAGGTTCTACACCACTGTGCTTTCTGAAAGGAAAGATTTGTTCCGGCAGCCCTCAACTGTGTCAGAACATAACGGATCTCCGCTATGTGTTCATCAACAGTTAAGCTTTTGATGAGGACATTATCTACATAAGCCAGGTTAGCCCTCTCACCCAGGTTGGGCATGGCCTTATGTAAAAAAATGTTGAGCTCATTGCCGGAGTTGATGTATCCGAAGGGAGTCCGGGTCCATGTGTACTGCTGGCCCCCAAAGGTAAAAGCCAGCATGTATTGGTCCTCCCTACTGACAGGCACAGTCCAGTATTAATTGGTCAGGTCTATTGCAGTGAATACCTGTGACCCCTGGATCTGGGCCAGCCCTTGGTCAATGTAGGGAAGAGGACATCAGGAAGTATGGATCCATTGGTTGAGCTCCCTAAGGTCAGCGCCGTTTGGCTTCAATATCCCCAGCACTGGATTATTGAAGGTGCTGTGGACTGGACGGATTATCCCACGGTACTCAGGGTTCTTAATGATTTCAGTAAGGGACTCCATTGATGCGAGAGGCAAGCGATATTGCTTCACAAACACTAGAGTCATACCAGGGTCCGCGGGAATTGTTGTGGTGTGGATGTCGGTGCGACCACAGTCATATGAGTCCACCGCAAAGAGTTCTTGAAAATCCAAGAAAACTTGTTTCAACTTTTGCTTCTGCTCCAGAGTCTCACAGGCATCAGCAAGGTTGACTCTCTCTACAACCATCTGCCTGAAGCCTGGAAAGACTTCTGGTTTCGCTATCTCAGCGGGCTCCTCCAGCTGGGTGGAGAAGTCCCTGGTCAAAGTGCTGATTTGGACTGGTGGCTTCAGGTGGGAAAGGCAGCCCTCATGGACCTGAAAAATCACCTCATCCCTCCTGAAGTCACAAGTCACATCTTCCTTACCATAAGGGCAGGAAGTGTACACCAGGAAGTTCCCCCCATGCCGGGTAAAGATCCTGTCTGGTGTTGTGTTGTCATCACTGTCACTGTCAGAACAGTCCTTGGGGATTGGTCCTACCAGTTAATTTCCTAAATCAATGGAAAAATGTCGGTCATCAACCGCCATTCCAATAATGGTGCCTGCCGCTAGAGTGATACTCTTTAAGTCGCTGTTATCCACCTCTATTGGAATGGTGTCATGTTCTATATTCACTAATGGTGTTGGGTTTACCCCCAACCCTTGCTGTTGGAGAGAAGCATTTAGATGAATATAAGCATCAGGGTTTTTCAATTTCTGTCCTCTTTTAACTTTCACTTCCAGGGAGAATTGTTGGGTCCTTTCTGGGATGGTCACTTCCTCTCCAATCTGAATTTCAACTGCATAAGGCAGCAATTGAGCTGACCTAAATGCTTTCTCTGGATCATCAAAGCCCATGGGATTATCCACTAATCGGGACCAAGCTTTGAAGTTTATTAGGTCCAAACTAATGGCAAAGCGTTTGAGAATGTCACTGCCTCAGTAGAAGGCGGCAGTGACATCTTGCACGGCCCAACAATTATGGACTATGCTCTTGTTGCCTACCGAGCATACACCTGCTTGGCAGGAGATGTTTGGAATTGGGTGCTTCCAGATCCCTTTCCCATTTGTCTATGAGTCTAAATGTGGGAATGGCTGGATCTTTTTGGAGTTGGCGGAACATGTCTTCGCTGATGAAGCTTTTACCGTTGTTCATACACCTCTTCCCCTTGTGCCTCCTCCCTGGGAACCGGTGAGTTATCGGGGTGCTGCCCCCGTCATTGTTCTGGAGCACCAGGGTCAGAGTTTGGGGCATTCTGTGCCGGCATGCTCATCTGAGGGTTCTGCTGAGCCCTCAGCATGCGACCCAGATCCTGTGCCATATTTTGGACCTGGCGCTCAAGCTGTGAAACCCGCTCAGGCTGATACAGAGTTCTGTTTTCTCCCCTGGGCTGATCCCGGGAAGGGTAGCTATGCCTTCTCTGGTAATACCCCGGGTTGGGAAGATTTAGGTACCCCTCCACCCTTGGCCTCCCCTCTCCCAGATTAGGTTGTCTGGGCTCAGAAAAGTTTGGAAAGAAGGATGGATGATTTTGGGGTTGGAAGTTTTGTGGGTACCTGGTGAAAAAGTTCTGCCCAGGATTTGGGGAATTTCAGCCCTCCTGGGGGAAGTTAGGAGGGAAGTTCCCTGGGTTAGGTGTTTGGTTGGACCCCCCCCCTTGGGCAGGGGGAATCCACACATAACCCAGGATGGGTCTGTTCCCTTTGTAGCGGGGACTTACATAGTCAGGGGAGTGAGGGATCCCATTTGTGGGACTACCTCCTTGGCTCCCTGTCTGTGACTGGCCCGAGGGCCTTCTGGGCTTGGAATTATTTGGTGCAGGCAGGTTTTTAGGCCCCCCATCTCCAAATCTAAAATGGGGGCAACCTTTACCTCTGTCACCTTAGCAGCGGCAGGGGTGCTGGTCGGTTTGGGGCTTTTCTGAGCATTATTTTTATTTTCTATGAGCTTCTGCACCTCATAGATTCGGGTGGCCTGTTCAATGACCCAGTCTAGTGACCTTTTCTCATGAAAATCTCTCACTAGCTGGGTCATGATGTATTTGGGTAAGGCATGGAAAAACGTATTAACAAATTCTTTACTGTCCGTGCGCACCCTTTTGGTAGTCTGCGCAAAGGTGCGCTTCAACTCCTGCACAAATTCCTGTGGGGCCTGATCCTCCCCACATTGTAAACTGTAGGCTGCCTTGCGAGCCTCTTGGGGATTTCTATAAACAGAAAAGTGCTTTAAGATGGCTGCCCTATATGTGGACAATTTTGAATGATTTTGGTCCTCCAGCCCCGCAAAGAAACTGGAGTATTCTGGGGAGAATGTCCATTTTACATACTGAATGCAGCTACTGCTGTCTTTCAAATGGAATGTCTCCATCATTTGCTCAAAGAGCTCTAAGTGTTCCCACACAAAATACTTGGCGTTCTTGTGATAAGGCGTGATGACACTCCTTATTGCCTTAATCTGTTTTAAGGGGTCCTTAAGCAAGGCCCTTTTCTCCTTATTGCCCTTCTTGGTTCGAGTAACCCTGGTCCATTCATCCTCTGACTCAGAGGCACTGCTCCCAGAGGTGCCCGTCTGATCTTCCAGGTTTTCCCAGATTCTGCGAGCCTGGGAATGGCTGGCGGAAGGTGGGGACCTAGTCCTGGGACGCTCAGAGGAGTCTTCTGATTCCTCCTTGCTCCCAGGATTTGAATTTGATGTGTACCCCCCGACTGACCTAACTGGGCAGAGGTTTTCAGGATGCCCTTAGTGGGCCTACTCTCCTGGGGTTCCCCACTAAATTGCACTGTACTTGGGTGCCCATACCCGGATTCCAGCCCATCCATTCCTTGGAGGTACTGGACTATGAGCCCCATACTTCTGACTGGATAGTAATCTGCCATCCCCGTGGCCCTGGGCTCATGTGTGCCAGGGGACATGGGGGTGGCAGCGTCCCGGGACTGGGAGAGATGAAGGCTTCTGGTACTAGGGCTCCTGAGGTTATGTTCAGGTGTTTCCCTTTCCCAGCGAACCTCATCTCTATCAGCCCCTGCTCCCTGTTGCCATGCAAGAGCCTGAGCTTTCTGTTCCTCAATCAAGGCCTTACTAGACTCTATCAGTCTCTCTTGCATGGCTACCTGTCGCTGGAGCCTATCATTGTGCTGACTGAGAGCCTCATTTTCTCCCTGTGCATCCTGGTTTGTCTTGGAGTACTGGGCCAGTCTTTGCTGCAGTAGGGTACCTCCTCAGTCCCGTCCCTACTGTCCTGCTCCTTTCTTGCCAGAGCATCTTCCACCCTCCTGGTGTGCTCTAACAAGTTCGGATGTTCTTTCTGGAGGTCACCCAGTCCCTGGGGGCCAGGTGATTTTCTTCCAGCTTCCCTTTTAAGTGACAGACTTCCTGACCTAAGCTATCCCTTTCCTGAGCAAGAGCCTGCCTCTCTGCCGTCAGATCATCCCTCTGTCTTTGAAGATCACCAGCTTTCTGGCGCTCTTTCTCAAATTCTGCTTGGGTGACCAGGTCTTTCAGAAATAATTTGTTACTCTCTGCCTTTTCTCTATCTTGGTGGCTTTGCAGGGTGACTACCTGCTCTGCACATGCGCTATTGAAATCCGTGGGGGACAAGGGCGTGGGTGTTCCGCGCAGGGTGTTGTGCTGGCCCAGCAGGGCTTCCATACTCGCGTGCAAGCCACGCCCCTTTCATTACTTTTCCCAGGACTCAAGGCCTGCCAGGGTGAAGCCCATGGGGGACAAGGGCGCGGGGGTTCGTGTCCCGAGGAGGGTGTTGTGCTGGCCCAGGAGGGCTTCCATACTCGTGTGCAAGCCACGCCCTTCATTGCTTTTCCCAGGACTCGAGGCCCTCCAGGGTGAAGCCCGCGGGGGACAAGGGCGTGGGTGTTGGCGTCCTGCCGAGGGTGTTGTGCTGGCCCAGGAGGGCTTCCATACTTGCGTGCAAGCCACACCCCTTCATTACTTTTCCCAGGACTGGCGTCCCGTGGAGGGTGTTCGCGGACCCGGGGCAGTGTACCACCTGGACTTTGACCCTGAGGCAGCGCAAGGGCGCACTGTTTCGGAGATGAAGTGGGAGGCCCGGCGTGGATCCACCTGTGAGAAGAGGGTGAAGTAAGTGCAGGCGAGGGTCTGTATGAGGAGCTGTTTGTCTGTTTGTCTTGGTCAAGAGGGGCTAAACATTGGTGTGGATTTGCTAAGCCCGCAATGTCACTTCTAAAGACCCTGAGAACTTTGAAAGCCCACGGCCCACCAAGGAAACCCCCCCTCCGTCACCAGCGCTCTCTCCCCTCCCCCTCCTGTCATTTTGTTCAGAGGTTTATCCCGCCCGCCAAGAGAGTGGAGCCAAACCCAAGCAAAAGGTCCTGGTTGTGAAGAGGTTTCGCTCCTAGGATAAAAAAGGAGCGCCATTCAAAGCCCTCACTCTGAATGTGCAAAACTCTGTCCTAGTACATGGGGCTGAGCCCCTTACATGTTCCTCCCAATGCCAACTAGAGAAGAAAAATGGGGGATGTCGGCCGGCGAACAGTATAGTTGCCGGACAAGGGAACAGGGAAGGTCCAATACATACCAACCAAGGCAGTCTGTCTGATCCATGTAAAGGAGGGGGTTGTACCTCTAAGCCTCAGGAGGCCCAGGCTATCACAGGCCCCAACGGAGGAAGACATCCAGGCCCGTTGTCCCATCCATCCACTGCAGATGTGCTCTCTCCTCTTGTTCCTACCTTGAGCTTCAGTTACCCCAAGGTGTTTTCTGTCCCCGGAAATCTCGGTCCCAAAACGGAGATGCCGGAGTCCAAGGAGGGAGACATTGCTGGAATCGGAGTACTAGTCAGCAGCTATCCCTCAGTAAGCTCCACTCCTGAAAGCAACACTGCGGCTTCCACCCCGTCATCGGGCTCTAACATTGGTGCCAGCCCGGGAAAGACTCTTTGTAGCTCTGCTCTGGCCAGCCCGATTGCAGGGGGCAGCTCATTTATTGACGACGACCTTGTGTGCAATATCCCCCTGGGCAACAGAAGTTTTGGGAGTGTGCCTATGCCCACAGTGTGCCCTTTGGCCAGCCCCTCTCTCCACCTATCCCCACTTAGGGCGTCCAAGCAACCAAAATGTGAAACCTCCCCGGCTGCAGGGCCCTTTATTAACCCCCCAGTCGAGGTGGATCTGTCACTCGGGGGGTGTAAGTGCAAACACGTTTTGGCTGAGTTGGTTGCTATTAGAAATTTGCTTACAGCCCTAATAGCCATTCAGGGGAGGGAGCAAAGGGAGGGGGAGCCCTTTCCCATTCCGATTGTTTGCAAGGGTCACTCTGACTTTTCTCTGGCACACCCTAAGTACCAAGACCCTCTGAGTCCCGAGATTACAGCTCCAATATCTTCTTGCCCTAGCCATTTTCTCTGGGATCGTACATTCGGCCAGTGGAAAAGATCCCAGGGCAGGGGGCACCAAGCACAGTGAGCTCAGTGGGGTGGTGGTCTATGCACCAAGACCAGTGGGTCTAAAAAGCCCTAATCTTGGGGGGAAGATCGCTTGTGGTCTAGGGCACAGAGGCGGTCCATCTGAGCCTCCTGTTCAAGGCCAGACTGGACGAGCTACAGTGTATCTTCACGGGGTACCAAAAATGGAAAGGAACATGCTGGAGTCCAGGGAGTTTCTTGTAAACAAAAGTGTACACTGGCTACGATCCGTGAGAGGTTGTTCCTTTGTGTCCAGGGACACTTTGGTGGGCTGTCGGAGATTGGCCAGTTTGGGCAAGAGTTCGGAGGACATAGTGGAACTGGCCTTTTGGGACTGGAGACTGGCGAGCAGGGTCCAGGGTCAATGGGGGGACGGGAGGGGCGCCAGGGAGCGGAATCCTAATCACCCCACACCCATATTTAGGTTCTGAATCCCCCATGAGGCCAGTCAAGAGGACCTACCCTCTGTCTGGGGCAAACCTCATTCCCCTGGGCCGTGAACTGACAGGCTTTTTGGGGGTAAGGCACAGGCAAGGAAAGTTATCCAGAGGGTGATGGGGTCCTTTGTTTTACCCTTTTCTTTCCCTAAGTGACTCTTTGCTGTACTATCCCATTATATGACCTACTGATTGTAACTGTTTTTTGTGTGCTGTTTTTGCATTGTGTTTGATGGATTTTTTCAATCTGAATAAACTTGTTGACTGACTGAAATCCAGTTGTTGCTCCAGCTTTTTCTGGCTCTGCAGTAGGGAGTCCAAACCTTTTTGGCACTCCTTCTGCAAGGCCAGAATTCTGGTATCCTGGGCTGCCTTTTCCTGTTGCAGGATACCCATGTCCTCTTTTATTTTAATTAGATACTGCCTACATTTGTTTTCTGACTCCGGGCTCCTCTGCAGCCTCTGCTCAGAAGAGTGCAGATCAGATTGGGCCTTCTCTAATGCCATCAGTTGCCTACTTGCCAGATCTTGGCCTTCAGCACATTTGTCCTGTATGGCTCACATATATAAATATAAATATGCCGCTTTCCTGGCAATCTTGTTGTGCTCATCCTTAGCCTTAGGGGCCATATATAGTTCACTCAGTGCCACATGTAAGGGACCCTGATCTCTCCAGTTATCTAACCCAGTTGCAGTGACCTGTTGCGTGATTGCCTGTAACCACACATTCTGGTCCTGCTCAGTCCACTCACCTCTCACAAATAGCTAATGTAAAAGGTGCTCTCTAGCTATCTTGATGTCTACCAATGTCGCCATTCTGGAAATTGATTTCCTTCCTGACTTACAGAAATGTATTATTTTATTTTGCAAACAGACCATTTCCTTGGAGTGTTCCCTTTTGAGGGGTGCTTTCACAGCAAAACACAGCGTGGTAGCCCTACAGGATTTATGTATCCTATTAGTTAGCACACTGTATTAAGCTGCACAAGTGGTAGTTCTAATCCAGAAGTCCCGCTACGAGCCCCTAATCTGTAAGTGACTTCAATCCAGCACTCCAACTAAGTCAATGCTTAGTATGGGATGCCCAATGGAAGCCCTTATTTATATATTTTTAGGTCAAAGTTCTTTAAATATGGATGATGAACCCTTATATAACGCTCCTCTCTTTGGACCCCCCCGACCTCACTGAGCCAAGAAGTAGGTTTGTTTTGCAAATTAAAAGGTTTATTTGAAGAATTGAACAATATATATCACACTTTTATGAATAGAATAATATCTGAATAGCACACTTATGAATATGTACAGTGAGCAGCAATGGGTAATATTACAATATCAACAATCTCTTTAATTAGTTAGTAGTAGGAATAGGAAGGATAAGGTAGCAGGGAATACTTTATATGAGTTCAAGAAAATGCAAGATAGGAAAATGCAACACAGAAATAAACTTGATATGATTTCAATCAAAAGACAATATAATCACTTTTTCCCCTGTGACTACTCACTCCCCCCACTATGCAATATGAAGAGATGGAAATGAGGGCACACAGGTTTCAGGAATACAATCAATAATGCAGTTCAATCCCAGTGCCCCCAGCAAGCTTAGAGAGAACAGGTATGATTTTAAAACAAGTCAAAAATGCTTTTGAATGTGATATGGCAATGAATGGGAAAATATGCTAAAACGACTTTAATTCACGAAAGGAGATTCAGGATAAGTGAGAGTTACTTTGAATTGGTGCAGGTCAACACTAGCAATGATTCATGAAGGATTATCAGATTGAAAACGAATTTCAGCAGTAGAAAACAAGAAACAGCTATTTTGACATGTAGTGAAATTGAGCTAAATTGCAATTCGCTGCAATTTCTCCCCGTGTGGGAAACGCGATTACGGAAAAACTATAATGAATTGGAATGTCGTTTTGGGTTTGTTGGAAAGCTTAGGATCCTAGCTTCAAAATGACAGTTAAATATTGGTTCAAAAGTTACAGTGGTTTTTGTGAAGGTAGATTTTTCAGAAACAGAATCAATATTTCAAAATGAAAGATTGCGCTTTAAAGATTTACCAACAAGGATAGGCTTATACTAAGCAGCTATGAAGAAGCAAGACACTCACTGGGCAGCCACCAGAACAGAGTCGTCTCCACTCTGATCCTCGTCCATCAAAACACCTGTCCCTCTTCAGAAAAATATCAGCGCAAAGATGATTATTGCTACAATTATCACAGACAATATAATGAGAAGAATTCAGGATGGACACAAGATTCTAGAATGCAGTTCTGGATAGGTTGAAATGGTTGGAATAGGATAACTTTAAACTAAGAGATGACTATGGACAGTTCTAGACTAGATACTCACTCCTGTGGCTTTGGAATGGAGTGGGCCCCATCAAAGATCTGGTCAAGGGTTTGGCTGGGATTCTTTCGCCACCGGACAGGTCTCAGGCACTGGGTTCTGCTCTCAGCACGGCACGGCGGAATGTGCGGCCTATTGGACTGGATCTGACGTGTTCTGGATACAGCTCTGCTTTCTGGGTCTGGATCTTGGTTCTATCACAGGGTTCTTGTCTAGAATAGCAAAACAGCACAGCCCGGCTGTTGAATGTGTGCACTTTGGAAGTTTAGGGGTTAGAATCAGGTTGCAAAATATTCTGAAGGCCTGCTGAGAAGATTTCAGCTTTTGGGTTAGACCTCTCTGCTTCAAAGTTCTAGAGTTTGGTTCTAGAGTCTCTGTCTGGATATTGTCTGGATCTTCTTGCAGGGTGCTTCGCCAAGTAATCAGTTGAGGAGTGGAAAAGTGTGTGTCTTGTCCGTCCTCAGCAGTCCCTATTTATGTATTTCCAAAGTGGGTGAGGAGGCTGATTCTACAATGCCCAACCCTCTAAGGATCTAATAGGTCAGGCAATTTCCTATCCCCTCATTGGAGAAAGGATCAGCGTGTCATCCTGTGTCAGGTTTATGGCTTAGGGGAAAACAATTTCCTATCCCCTGATTGGAGAAAGGATCAGCGTGTCATCCTGTGTCAGGTTTATGGCTTAGGGGAAAACACTCCCTTTTGCCTCTGTACAAAATATCTTATTTTTGATAAAACACATATTTACAATATACACAATTTGTTAATATTACATAAATTACATGACAGATTGCCTAAGGTACATTTCCGTTTGACTCTCATCTTCCTAAGAGCTTTGGTTCAGAAATGACAACTTTTTCACGCTTTTGGTGGGTTTCTCAATATTATTTCTGCACCAATTTTTAGACATGCATGCACACCCCATCTGGGCACATTTCTGTAATTTTATCGGTTCCTGGCATACACATAGTAGCTTCAATATGAATAATTCTGGGGTTTGGTCTCAGAACATCGCACAGAGTCCAGCTTAGTCTTAAACTGTGAGTGAATTTTTCATTTTAACAATCTCAAAGTTTCACATTTTTGTCAGTTTGTTACAATATTTTAGAAGCATGTTCCTTAAACATATATTTAGTCCAATCCAATGTTAAATCCACATCCCAGTCTGGTCTGCCCCCAGAGCTGGGCTGACTCAGAGGGTCACATGTCCTTCTTCCTGCCAGCAGTTTGTTGTCAGTCACACCCGAATTTGCATTTCTATTCAGCCCAAGGACTCCATTGTCTGCACTCAGAGCAACAGGCCACGGTGCCCCTCCTAGTTCCCTTTCACAACAGCCTGTCAATCTCTTAGCCAAGGGCAGGGGGACGTTTCCTTTGTCCAGGTAGAAGGTGTGGAATTTGTTTGAACACAGTGTGGGAAACTTTAACTCCTAACCCAATGTCTAAAAATTGTCTTTTCTTATAATATAACTCACATTTTTAACACATACATTAAACAATTTCTTCCTTCAAGCCTTTTCAGAATATAGTTTTAAAGTGTATCCACCTCTTAGGCTTCTGATAGCAAGTCTTTCTTTGGCATAGTTTGCGTTCCATGTTCAACTTTACCCAAAATGGTTTTAAAACGCCGGCTTCTGGTAGAGGTGAGTAACGGTACTATACCCATTTTTGACAGATTTCTTCCAGCAAGCAATCCTCAAATGTATACTTTGTTCAGATAAAGATACACTTCTGTGGACCTTATATTTATGTAGATTCTAGAAGAAGAATGATGTTGACCACCCAACAAGGAGGTTGGATCTTTTTGGGTGGTTTGTAAGCCATGATTTCTACAAATTTGACACCAAATAAAAACGGATTTTTGAAAACAGCTTTATTTCCTTTGCAATTATTTTGCTCTGTGAGTAGCCAAATGATGTGTTTTGGCAGTGGTCTCCTCGGTTGATATAGGCAAAAATAGATGGTCGCCTATTTTCCAGGTTTCCACTGGGCATATTCTACTGATTTCTAGCGAGCAGCATGCTTTCCGGTGGCCATTATGATGTTTCTGCTGCCAGCAATGCACAGTGATGTTGCAGGGCTTGGATCAGTGGGTTAAGACATCACACACTGCCCATCGCTGACACCTACGTCAATGCTTCTTCCAGGCAGACTTTCACTGACATCCCCTTTGTCCCTCCCTTTCCGGACCTATGGAATCCCCATATGGTCTCTGTCCTCTCCCCTTTCTCCTCGTAGCCCATTAATGGTGGCACCAGATGGGAAGTACTCTTGGCAGGCTTCTCATCCTCTCGGTGCATCATTCATGCCTATCATAATGGCACTGGCATGGTACTCCTTCAGCTGCCACCTCTCTTGCCCCTTCTATACCACGGATGGGCATACCACATCCCTCAGAAGACCTTCAAAGGTGGCAACCAGCTCCACCTAGCTACACTCAACTCTTGCTCTCCCATCAAACATGCTTCCCATGTCTGTCTCCTTCTTGACGATGTGGTTCACTGCCAGTTCTGTCACTACCTTTAACACACTCCTCTCTTTGGGCTACAAGATCCTCCCCAAACCCAGGCCTAACTGATCTGGAGGAGGAGTGGCCTTGATTTTCCCTGACTGGATCCTTGCTACTATCATTTCCACTCAGACCTACTCCTCCTTTGAATTCCTCGTCTGCAGGCTTGGTGGCTCTCCAATCCTCTCGTTGAGTCTTGCTATCATCTACAGGAGCCCTGGTCTAGTTGCCCTCTTTCTCTTGGAAGGGTCTGACCTCACCTCTTCCCCTTGCTTCTAGCTTCTCTTTCTCTGAGACTTCAATATCCACCTAGACTCTCCTGAGTCGACCACTGGACTCTCTGCAGACTCTGTGATGTCCTTTCCCTAACCATTCATCCTTCCAGTCCGACACTGTCAAGTCTAATAAGGAGACAGGGTTTCAACCCCCTCTCCCGAACCACAGAAGCCAAATAGATCGACACTCCCACCGTGGTTGGCACGGGCCTCTGAATGGAAATACACAGATAACCACGTGGCAGCCAATGGGGGGAAGACGGAGTTAGGGAAAAGGGGTGGAATGACAGAGGAAAGGTAGGGAACAGACAACGTGCATTTGCAGTACAATACTTAATCCTGAACCAAAATATAGCCTAGTACTTCCTACTTGATAATACGTGTCTTACTAGCCTCCTAAGCGCTTAGGGGTCTTAATTACCCTATACCATGACCATACTTATGACTGTGTAGTATAACATGTAGCTAACACATAGCGGACAAGAGCAATACGAACTGCATGGCACATACAAGGGAAACTCCCTTACATGAAGTCAACATACACATGGCCCCAAGGGATGACATTGAACATGAGCAAACAGAAGCAGTAAGATAACCCAAGTCTTCCCTTCAGAATCGGAATGAACAGTCTTGCCCTTTATCTCTCAGGAGAAATGTTCCTGCGGTAAGTATTGCCTCATACTTTTCCTGGAGATAATGTTACATACAACCCGTGGGCTTGCCAAACTTAATTGAGTCTTTTAACATATCAAGTAAACATAATTCTTGCCAATATACACAAACACGTATCAGGATACTTATCTTCGAGTCTGGGTGACTCACAAGTACACCCGGACGATCTGATATGACGCCGTGAAAACGCTGTTGCCCCTTGGAGCAACTGCCACGCATACAAGCGAAGGGAGCTGTCTGAGAGGGAGGAATTGTTCACCGCTGCGGACCGGGAGATACGGGGAGAGCTGCTTGAACGCTCGCGTTGCCTCCCAAGTTAACCAGCAAGGTTAACCATGCTCGGGCCAGACGCTCTCCTTTTCTGCCGAAGGCCTTCGTCCGCCTTCATGGACATAAATCACTCGCTCTTCCTCTTGTGTTCCTCACACACGCCGTTGTGGCCGCCCGTGCTACATAACATTAATTATCAGCACCTGTGCAAGGGCGGTCAACGGCTAAATACACCAGTAATGAACTCCAGCTGTTTCTTAGCGCGAATCCGGGACTATATTGCGCCTCTAAGCATGCTGGGAATCGTAGTTTTTTCCCTATTTCCTACAATATTGTCGTCTATTCCTGACAGACACACTCTGCCAGACATGCCTTGGATGCTCTCATCTCTTCAGGCATCCGCCTTTCCAACGCTCTCACTACACCTCTCTCCTGGTCTGACCATTCTCTCCCGTTTTCTCACTACATCCTAAGACTCTGCCTGCACTGCCTGTCTCTTCCTCTGTCATTTGATTAATGTAGTGAGTGTTAGTTGCTGCTTTTACATTCTCCCACACACCCCTGCCACGGACTCCCACACTGAGTCTGCCCTTGCTTATTTTCACCTCTCTATCACCAACATCCTTGATATCCTTGCCCGAATGAAGCCTGCCTCCAAGCGCAACACCTGGTATGACTCCAACATAGCCTCTCTGAAACACAAGTGCAGAGTGGCTGAGCGGAAGTGGTGGGCATCAGGCACATCCTCTGACAGACTGGCCTCCTGCCTGCTCCAAAGGCAATACAGACACTCATCCCCTCAAAGAAGAGGGCACATGTCAAAGCCTGCATCTCTGGGGCACTAACAACTCTGGCAAACTGTTTAAAATCTGCAAGGAACTTGCCAATCCTCCTGCAGTCTCCATGTCTCCCCTGCCATCCCAGCCCCTCTGTACCTCACTTGCCATCGGCTCTATCCCGTTACACATCAAGCACTCCCTTGTGTACCCCCACCTCAAAAAGCCCTCTGTCAATCCCTCCTGCCCGGCTAACTACTGCCCTAATCTACGTTACCCCCTTCCTGGGCACACTCCTGGAGAAGCTGGCCATCTCCCAACTGATCCAACACACTGAATATCCATGATCAATAGTCTAGTCCAGCTTCAGAGCAGCCAGAGGCAAGGAAACTGCTCGATTAAACACCCATGAAGATTTGCTCTCAAACTTGATTCCAACTATCCATTCGCTCGTATCCTTCTGGATCCTTCCACTGCCTTTGCCACGGTCAATCATGCCACCCTGGCAAGTCGGCTCTGCAACACCCTTATCATCTTTGGCCTGGCACTGGACTTGTTGACCTCCTTCCTTTCCGACCAACCTTCCTAGGTTCAACTGGGACCTTTCTTCTCCCCCATCACATTCTCAACCTGCAGTGTTTTAATTCTGTAGTTAGTAAGGAGAATTGGTTCTGAAATGAGGCAGTAAGTTTATCTTGAGATTCGTTGAAGCAGTGTAGTAGGCCCTCCTTACTCATGGTCATGTTCGGGCCTTGGTTTTCAACCTGCCTCTGTTCCCTGATATTTCTGGAAATGCTGGATGGCTAGGTGTTGTTTCCTTTGGCCAGCACTGTTGCAGGGTGCCGTCTTGCAGCCTGACTGGTGGAATTTGTTTAGCGGAGATGCCCCTATTCCTGCCCCTCGGCATTGGGAAGCCCTTTGGGAACACCTTTGGAAAGCTGGGGAATACTGTGACTGGTGAGTAGGGTGCAGCGTCCCCCTGTCAAATCCTGGCTGCAACCTGGGGCCTTCAGAATTTCCACTCTGACCCTCATGTTTGCTGATCTGGCCGCCTTGCCAGGATCAAAACAGTGGTCCTGACCATAGCAGATTTTAATTTCTTCAATCAAAGAATTCTGGGCTTTTGATTTGCACCGGGGATGGCAAGGGAGGTCAGACCCTGTTCCCCCGAAGTGCATTGTATGGTTTTCTGTGAGGCCCTGCACCTCAGCAAATCTCTGCGATTGTTCCCACTGGAGCTGAGGGCCCTGACATTGGAGTCCTGGTGCCACACCGGGCCGGCCCGAGATGCTGCCTCAGGTCCCCCGGTGCGCCCCGTCTATGATGATCACTCTCGCCAGTGCTTGTGGCCTTCGGTGTGCCCATTCTCTTTTCCTTTCTGACGGGACTCGCTGCTCCCACCAGACCCCAGAAAGTGCCTCTCCATCCAGGCTGCTCCAAGCCAGTGCCCCTCCCTGGTGCCACTGATGATAGGGGGGCATCCCCTGAGTCCATGTAGCCTACGGACAAAGCCCCCATCAGCCTCTCCTTTCCTTTTCTATGCTGCTGTTACAGCCTGGTATGTGCTTCTGTTCCCGTGCTGTTTCCCTTTCTCCTTCTCTCATTTGTGTGATATGCTGCAGTGCACACCAATCAAAGCTGCTGTTTCTGGAATACTATTCATGGAGACGGATGCCTGCTTATTGTATTTGTGAGACACTGCTACTTGTATATCTTTATTTTAGAGGGTTTCTCAGTGATGGAGCTCCTGCACTCATGTCCTACTCCCCACGTCCGCCATCTTGGAATCCCTCACCAATCCTTTTTATCCTTTACATGGAGCCCCTGGGCACTCTCCTCAAAGATCCCAATGGAGCCAAACACCAATATGTGGACAATACTCGGTTGTACATGAGAGTAAATAGTGCGCAGGACATAATTCATCTCTGTGATTACCTAGCCATCATCCAGACCTGGATGTTGACTGCCTACCTCAAACTAATTCCATCAAATGCTGTATTTGTCCTCATCGGTCTGCCCTATAAAAAAAACAACAATGGCTAAATTATATGCACCTAGAAGGATTTGATTCACAATTCTCAGACTTAGCAAAATCCTTAGGCTTCACCTTTGACAGCAGCCTGTCCTTCCACAAACACATAGCCAAGAAGACCCAAATAGCCTAGCTCAGAATCTCTACCTTTCAAAAAATCCAACACATCATCCCGGTGCAAGCATCCCGAAAGTAGTGCAGGCTCTGATGGTTTCGCACATTGATAGGGTAAATGCTCTCCAGACAGGCCTCCCAGCTGTTCACTTGTCACCCCTAAAAGCAGACAACCACGCTGCAGGACATCTTCTGACGGGAGCATAGAAATTTGACCAAATCATCTTCATCCAACGCAAACTAAATTCACTTCCACTCCAAGCTAGGATACTGTGCAAGACTTCATGTATCATCTACAAAGCAGTCACAGGTAGCACACTGGCGTATCTGGCAGCAAGATCCACCTATCTGGTGGCACACGCTCCTAGCACATCAAATCAACAAACCAGCTTGAATCACAACTCGTCTGCACAGAGATGACCCGCAAACAATACTTCTCTAGTCATGCAACCACCCTCTGAAACTTGATACTGATGTTGGCTCGGAATGCCCCCACAATTCTCCAATTTTGCAAATCTCTCAAAACATGGCTCTTACAACAACACCTGAACAAGGACCGATGCACAGACCTCACAGTACGTCGCTACTGTTAAAAGATGCAGGTCTAAATGCTGGCTACCCATACTCTGTACAGCATTGCTCTTGAGCTAGGTCCGTGCGCTAAGCAATACAATAGAAAATAAAAAATGCCAACAAATGTATGTACTTATATTGGTAATAATTCCCTTATTGGACAAAAACAACAAAAGTATATTGTTACAATGACAGGACTGCCCTCATTGAAAAGAAGTCAATATGAGTGTATTTTTACAGGCACAGCACCAGCCTTACTGGGCAAAGACATCATGAGTGTGGTATAACACTTGCAGTATTGGCTGTACTGGACAAAGCCAGCATTAAATTAACAGTACTGGCCCTATTGGACAATGCCAACAGTCCTGTATACTTATAGTGGCTTTATTAGACAAAGCCAAAGTAAATGTATTTTTACAGTAGCAGTATTGGCATTTTTGGGCAAAGCTACACACATTCATTCTTACATTGAAACTTTGTGCATTATTGGAAAAATATGCACAAGTGGAAATACTGGCATTATTGGTCACAGCCATCATTGGTGTGTGCTTACATTGGCAGTTCTGGCAACCCTCCCCTCTGATATGTCCTTCCTGTCTGAACATCTTGCCCCATTGGGTTAGACTCACTAACTGTGGGGTTCTCTTTCATAGTGACGTCAGACTCAAAAAATCCTTGCTACCACTACCTTAACCTTGTCAACATTCAGGAAACTCATCAATTTCTTACTCAGCAATATACAAAAAGTCTAATCTCCACATTTGTCCTCGGCAGACATGACTACTGTTCGTGCGTACTCCTTGGTCTTCCACTCTACGCCTTTCTCCCTCTAGACAAAGTCTCCGACTTTGCAACCTGCGGTCTCTACAACCTATCCAGATCGTACCCCTTTTCTACCTAATGATAACATTCAGGTTGGCTCTCGTTGCACAGCCACTCCACTTTCTAGTTTCTTATGCTAGTCTACAAAGCTATCAAAGATCTTAATTCTAAGTACCTCTTTAATTTTATCTGTGTCTACTCACATCTCATTCCCTCAACTCCTATTCACCCGGCTGCACTGGAACCCGCTGCCCATTGCAATCAAAGCCATCACATCTATGGATATTTTCAAAGCTCTGCTTAAACTTCACTCAGCATGCCCTCTTCCATACATTCCTTAAATGACCCCACTTTCCGTTCTGTGATGTTGAATAATGTACTATTTGTCTATATCTATACAGTACTCCTCTTTACTTTAATGCACTTGCCCCCCTAAGTTTAATTTACCTAACAAGTGGCCTGCCATTTTGCTCAGACCCTCATAAACTGGCTCACCACTTGTTCTCATCTCTGTGCCTTTGTACATGGGCCCTCCTGTACAACAGCACACGTGTGATATTGGGTTATGCCTCTGCCATCTATATCTGTGTCATTGTAAGTATTTGGGATCAAAATTGACAAATAAATACAAATGCAAAATTAAAAGACATATATTACATAGCCATGAGTGTGTTCTTACAGTGTCAATTGTGGGATCCATTGGAACACTCACCATCGGTATGTCTTTCTACAATGGCAATGCTGTCATCATTGAGCAAAGCCAACACAAATGTGATTTCACTGTTGCAATGCACACATTATTTGTAACAGCCATCATGAGTGTATTATTTATTATTACAGTCGCAATGCTAGCCCCATTGGGCACATCCGTAATGTGTGTTTTCTTACAGTGGCAACACTGGCATATATTTAAAGGGTCATTATGGACGTGTTTTCTCAGAGTGGCAATATTGTATTATTGCAAAAAGGTGTTTTCAAGAGGGACAGTATTGGCATTTTTGGTAACAAGCATTATAAACACATTCTTACACGAAATGCCAGCATTACTGTTATGTTATGTTGCTTTGTACCATTCACCGCTACCATTAGTATGGTCACCAGGTGCTCACAGGTCTCTGAAAGAAAGAAGTGGAGTGTTAGTGAGGGAAGGGGGATAGGATAGACTATGTGCTCTTCTTTTGATGCTTGCTGAATCAAGATACTGACATCTGTGTGTATAGACTTTAACATGAGTTTAGATTATAGCCACTGGCTTGTTGTGTAATCAGAGGCAAGGCACAGTGTCTGGGATTGTTTTGTGTATGCAAATGTTTATTATGTTGGGTGTGTCTTAGTTTATTTCGTATGTAGCTTGGCTGGCCCTTAGGGCATGTGTGGTATTTAGGAGGTAGGCTGGAGAGGAGCAGGGTGGTTAGTGCCTTGGCTACTCTCAGTGTTGTTCTAAGTGCAATACATTGGTTCACCCTGGCAATTCTTCTAAGTGTGATACAATGGCTAACCTTACCAATTCTTCTAAGTGCAATACATTGGCTAACCTTCACAATTCTTCTAGGTGTGGTACATTGGCTAACCTTCACAGTTCTTCTAAGTATAATACATTGGCTAACCTAACCCCTATTGGGAACATTCATCAGGAAGATGTTTTTACAGTGGCTATACCAGCACAGACTGTCACTGGCACACCCCGCGTGGATACCTCTTAAAGTGGCAATACTGGCAGTATTGGCATAGCCAACAGGAGTCTGTTATTACATTCTGGGTGTGCCAGATTTGCTAATTATGGCATATGTGGCAGAGCAATAATAAATGTGTCTCCTTAGAATGGCAGTATCAGCATGATTGGGCACAGCCATCATGCATGCATTTTTACAGTGGTAATCAGGGGCATCATTTCACCAAAATGCCTGGGGTAGCGGAAGTGACATCACATGACCCTTGACCGCTGATGACATCACAGGAAGTGATATCATTTGAACCCACCCGAAGTGAAATCACAGGAAGCGATGGAACACAACCTTTCACCCCTTTACACAACAGGAAGTGGCTAGCATTGGTCCTAAGTACACTACGCGAATATGGTTACTATATCACTTTAATGTGAAATACATTTCATACAAGAATGAATCACCATATGTATCATTGATATCAGTGTGTATACGCCCATTTTACCAAATTACTGTGAAAGCAAGCAGACTTCCAAGGCCAAATGATTATGTGTTATTATACAGCACTTACGCTTAAGTGCTTCATATAGAACTAATTTATATACAATATCACCCAACCTGTGTTGGTACTCATTTATAGACCTCAGAAGGATGAAAGGCTGAGTTGGCCTTGCAGAGATTCAAACCTACAACCTGCAGATCACACACACATTGCAGCAGCGAGCGCTCAACCTACTGAGCGATCTTACCAGCTATAGCTATCTTACCGGCTAGAGAAAAATGAGCAATTACATGTCTGAATGTTCTCAAAGTCAGAAAGCAAATTACACTCTGTAGTGGATACCAATAAACTGGTAACTGAGATTTAACAGCTGGCCAGTTCATCTGCAGATCTGGTGCAAAGTTGGCCACATGTCAAGTCTGCGTGAATCTATTTTTTAGGCTTGAGAGGTTGGCAAAATACATACCATTGCGTGGCTTCATAACTGTGTTTTAAAAAATGTAGAGTAGCGCAGGGAAAGCAGCGCACATTCACATGGCATCCCGTACTCCGGGCACTCGATACCTTATACTTGCAAACAAATATCCTGAACAGCAAGTCTGGGAAATTGGAAAGATAGACACATTACAACAAAGAATTCATTGGGCAGAATGAAATCAAGGGCCACTTGATGTGATATGGTCAAACATTTCTACATAAGCTCTTAGGCACAAGGATTTTGTCAAGTGACCGAGGTGGAATGTCTTCTGATGTTCGTAACAAAGACATGATGATCGTAACAGAGACAACGGCAGAAAAAAACATGCTATAACTGCAACTTTCAAAAAACATATACTTTTTGTCTTCATTGTGAATTTGAGATGTTAAAGAACAGAGTAAATCACTGACTCGCCCCCTGAAGTCCGCCTAAAATGAACCACTAATGAGTCTAGCAATTACTGTATTGAATTCCAGAAAGACTATTTGTTATTCCTATTCTTTCTCATTTAGGGTCACTGCACTTGTGGAACCGCCTGTTTTTTAAGAGGGTTGAACAAGAAAGCCAGCCACTCCAGAAACAAAGAGCCCCTTGGTGCTGGCCACAGCCCAGGAGCTGCCATTTAAAAAAAAAAAAATGTTTCAATTTCTTTTAGGGATAGCCAGGGGGACCACAGGGACAGTAAGGAGACCTCAGGGGATGCAGTTGTGGCCCCCGACGACCCCCAAATGACATCCCTGGGCAAGCATACCTGTGTGGGGGCATCTGACTTTTTTGCACATTCTAAGGAGACTATTGTATTGCAGCTTCAATGTGGCACGCGCTTAATTCTCCTTCACGTCTGAAGCCATCCACTGAAGAACAGCTGTGAGAATGAGTGGTCTCCTGTCACCCACTCCTTTTCCAATCACTCCCCTGACAGCAAGTACCAGCCCCCATCACGATAAAGCCCAATCTGCCCAATGGCTGTTCCGCCACTGGAATAGCCTCGTTAGGGTGTGTAAAGCAGTTAGATGCCCTCACACAAGTAAGTGCGCCCCTTCCCCACAGTCTTTGAAGGTAGCCCGTCTCCCAACATTTGAAGGGTTTGCCAACACCCCCCAAACCCCCACCCCCCGCCACGACAAAATGTTAGTCTAGTTGCACCCCTGCCTCTCAGTTACCAGCCACATTAGAGGAGGAAGGAAGTACAGTCATGAAGTGCCATGAATCATCAGATGAGGGGCGGTGGGAACTGCCCGCCATGATGGCCCTCAACCCCATCCTTGAATAGTGCAAGGGACGGCACATTCCAGGGCAGGTGTGAAAAGGGCTCATCGAACCTTTTCCTCGGGTTTATGTGTTTCTCGAGCGATTTGGATTATTCAAATTGTCGCCTGAAGACGATAAGGAATTACCGGGTATTAAGAACCACATTCGCTGCTCTTAAATGCTAGCTTCACTTTATCCTCCCCTCACCAGACTCTTCTTCCCATGCCACTGTGCTCGCCACCGCAGGGCGAACTTTAGATTGCAATAAAGATAATACATGTACATGACAAACCCGAAGCTGTAGTCGATAGCTCCACTTACCCGACCATGTGCGCACCCCACCTCGTGGGACAACGATCCGTCGAGGGTCTAGCAACAGTAGCTGAGCCCCCTTCGCTTACATGCCCAGTCCGAGAGGAGGATGAGCCAAAAAAAGGAGTACGAAAAACAACTGGTGCTCTAAAAAAAACACTTCTGGTGCCAATGGCTTTCGCCTGACCTTTCAGGTGCCTCATGTCAGCCGGAGCCATGGCCCTGCCAGGCCGCAGGCGCAGCGGCCTGTAACCAGCACTGAGCACCCTCACCCCCAACCTGCTCACTCACTTTACTGTGTTTTAAACCACGAGGACAGGACGCTGTGAGGGGAGAGTCGACAAAACACAAAATGGAGGAACCCAGGCACACGTGGCAACGTGCTTGGTAGCTGTGGCCAGGCCCCTCGCATTTTCCAATTGGAGAAAATGCATGGTCGCAAGAGATTGGCAGATGTCACCAGCCAATCAGCAGTGGTCGCTCCTGTGACCTCTGGCGACCCCTGAGTGACGTCCCTGGTGGTAATGCTGCCTTTATGGGCAAATCCATTATGGTGTGCCCTTACAGTGGTGGTGCTACCAATATTGTGCACACCGCTTATGAGGACATTCTTACATTGGCAACAGTAGCATGTATTGGCCAAAAGGGATCTGTCTTCTCATAGTAAGAAGACTAACTTTACTGGGGGAAGTCAATAGGATTGGGTTTCTACAATGGCAATGTGGCACATTCAAAATGAGGCTGTTTTTACAGTGGCACTACTGGCACATTTTAGCGCACTAAACATGGAACAGTACTTTCATTAATGGACGTAGGCTACATGAAGTTTTTTTCCAACAGCAGCAGTGCGGGCAAATATTGTGGGCACAAGCATTTTAAAAACAAATTGGAAAATGCTCCTGTATACTGTTGGTGGCTCAGCATCTTTTGGATTTTTTTGGTTGTATTACCCTGTAAACATGATTTTAAATTGGATGACCGTTTACCTAATATTTCACAAAAGGTACACTTTAAATAGCAACATATTAGCCCATTATTTAAAAAGAATTCTCCGTTGAAAAAGAAACAATTAGTCATCACTTTGTGCTGTTGTGTTTAACATGCCGGCTATTAGCACAGATCCTTAACTGGTTGAATAAAGAAAGCCCTTTAGCTAAGGAAAAAATATGTAAAAAATGCGATGACAACTGCTGTGGTTAGAAGAAGGCGAAAACAGACATTAAGTACTATATAAAAACCTTTATAGTCCAATGCTTTTACACATAAGTGGGGATATCCATAGAATATACTTGCAATTGCTAAACTGCAATGTTAATGCATGCACATCGTTTTGCTATTGGCCTGCATTCAGTCATCCACTAGAATCATTTCCTGTTATCCTTCACTAAGCTTGAACACATTTCTGCAGCTCGAGGCATCCGACTCATGGAGGAGTCCGATTTTCAAAGGCACATTCGTGTTCTTCTTGTTGCCAGGGGCAGAGTGCTTTCGAATAACATCGCTATTCAAAATACCTCGCGTCTTTACTGCTCAAAATAATTTGACACATAGCATATACAATTTTGAAATGAGCAACCAATTATCTGTGAAGCTGAACTAAAAATATCGTCGCGCCATTAAGTTCAGGGAAATGTGGTTTCTAGCTGGCAGTATATTTCTATTTTGGCTTCAGCATTTTGAACAATCCACATCATGTATCCTTCATACACCTCATGAATGTCTCCTCTGGAATGTTCTGAGTCCTGCTGCTATTAAAAGTAGAGATGCTTGCAAGGCGTGGTGAGAAACTGAAGAGACGCATTCATTTCACTTTGGCTTGGAATGATGAGCAAGTGAAATGTATGCCTACGCTTGGCTAAAGTGATCTCTAAATACATTTACGGTCAGGGCATACTATGCCAGACAACTTCACCTCACATTACAGTCCTGCCTATCATTCTCATCTAGTCGTAAAGATAGGAAGGCATTCTGTGAAGGATCCGGACCAGATGCCCTTGTAACCAATGATATTTTGTTTTACAGGCCATATCCCCAACACCATATTTCCCAGTCTGACTTGCTCCTCCAGCTGTTTCTTTGTTGTCTCAACCGAAACTGTGCAATCCAGTTCAAGTGTTCTTCTAGATCGTTGCTCTTCCGGTGCTGCTCCATATCATCCTTGATGGGACACCATCCTGACAACGCGGCTCCAAAGGGTACACACGCGGCAGGAATCACATCAGTGGGGTAGATGACATGGACTGTAGTGGTGCAGTTAATTACTTCTAGGGTTAGCAAAGGATCTGTGTCCTCTTTGGCCCTATTTATAAAGGAATTGGAATGCTCCCCTCTGGTATCTGGTGAATCCATCGATGGACTTCCCATCAAATTACTTTCCATCGAGGGATTTGCATCGAAAAAATATGCATCGAATACATGTTTTTAAAGGGTAAAGTGTAAACATTTTTGGGGGGTTTTAAAGGGTAAAAAACTGGGGGTTGGGGAGATCCCCCATAAAAAAAAAATGCATTCGATGCTCATTTTTTTGAATATGCAAATTTTCAATGGAAAGGACACCTGATGGAAAATATTCGATGTTAAGACCATAAACCGCCCCATCCTGTCCTGACTAAGGAACCAGATGATATATTTGTCAAATTTGAATCATCTCCTCCAGGTTCTCTGCTGTTTCACAGCCTTCCTATGATCGTGACATGCGTTTAATAGGTCCTTGTCTCTTCATTAGGTTTATTTATTTATTATAATTCTTGTTACGTGCCACATGCCCATGGGCCTCAGGGCGAGAGCAAGACAAAAAGAACATAAAAAGGCTGGCCAGATGAAGGAGAAGTCGCAGGTTTACTCTATGTTGAAAAGGTGAGTCTTTATAGCCTTTTTAAAAAGAGGATCATTTTGAATCTGGCGTATGGCAGCCAGGAGTACATTTCAGAGCAGTGGACCCTGGGAATCGAGAATGGTACCTCCAAATTTAGCAATCTTACATCTGGGGGGAACAAGTATGGTAGCA
This sequence comes from Ambystoma mexicanum, assembly GCF_040938575.1. Classification (NCBI taxonomy): domain Eukaryota; kingdom Metazoa; phylum Chordata; class Amphibia; order Caudata; family Ambystomatidae; genus Ambystoma; species Ambystoma mexicanum. Next base: position 1,150,884,999 of record NC_090933.1, on the reverse strand, counting down.
GTAGAGGAGTGAAAGTTCCTCCCAGTTGTCTTGACTTTGATGTGTTTTGACAGATAGGTGGGGCTACTTAAAGACACAAACTTGTCAGTCATTGTCAACACCTTGTGTGTTATTCTGTGTTTTACCGGAAGCCAATGTAGCTTCTTTCTGTAAATGGAAATGTGGGTGCAGCGTGATTGTTTAAAGATGGTGCACACAGCATTATTCTGAGCCACTTGCAAAGATTGTATATTTCCAGCGGTGGTGCCGGCCAGTAGGCTATTACAGTAATCCATTCTGGAGTTTTTCAACGCCGTGGACAGAGGTGCACAGTTTTCGGTTGTTACAAATGGACGACTATAGTGTATTTGCTTATTAATCGTTCTGCAGCTAGACCGGATGTTAGAGACAATGAGGCTTCATGGATAGTTTGTCATCCAGAATGACGCTTAATGTTTTTACTTTCCTTTGGACCGTGATGACTGTTAGGCAGAATTATATGCAGTACGCTTTGGGAACACCACACACAATTAAGACTACAAGTGACAGTACAAATTCACCGTTGGTACAAGCCTGTACTACACGGTAAAGTGGTAGCGATGGCTGAGCAGCCAGACTTATCTCAAGAGTAAGTGAGCTGTATCAATAGTTACACAAAGGACAGCAATACTATGATTCAAACAAACACTGAAAAAAAAGTTAGGCACGAATTGAATAACACCAACAGGTAAGTAAGCAGGGCAATCTAGAAAAAGGGAACTACAGTGAGGAAATCAGATTCAAGGGACCTGGCCCAAAGTCAATGGAACATAGTCTTTGCTCAAGATCACACAGTTCAGGGTAGTTCATGGTTAAGTCTTTGCCAAGAGTTCAGAATGAGGTTGGTCAGACAAAAAGTTAGTTTAAAGAGTGGAGAAGGACAAGCCCTCGGATTGGTGAAAGGTTTCACACACCTCCACCGCGGCTGGACGAAATGATCAACTGGATTTCAACAGTACATTAAATGAAGAAGAAGGCCGTAGCTGAGTCGAACATTCGTGACAGGTCCTGCAGGCTCACGGTTCCTGAAGCGACTGTCGGACTGACACAAAGTAGGAAGACGGGAGGGTCCTGCACTGCCCAGGGAAGAAACCAGCAGCAGAGCAAAGCAACAAATAAAAAGTGCGCTCCTTAAAACGCAAGCAGGGTCCGTTCCTCCTGGCTATCCGGTTCACTGTAGCTCTGTACAGCAAATTCGACCAGAGAAGGGAGACCTGAAGAGCAGTTTGGTAAACTGGTTGTTCCCACCAGCTCAAGGGGAGAAGATTCCTTGAAGATCTTCCCTGTCGTTGGAGTATGAAGATTCAGACCTGAAGCAGGGCTTCACCGGGTGCTTCAGTCACTGTAGGGGTCCTCTTCTTTGAGATCCTCTTCGGTTCTTTTGTTCCAGTGACGACTCTTCCTTTCCAGACCTGCTTTTTATGCAGTTTACCCCCATTCACACAGCCTGGCTGTCAATCAAACAGGAGGGTGCCTGTCCCGGCGGGACAGTCACCACAGCCAATCAGATTAGAATGTGACATGGGTCTCCAAGGAGACCCTGTGCATGGAGTCCTAAACCCCTCCCTCACATCCTGTCCCCCCAGACATACAGGCACGTAAGGAGGGCTTCTGTTTAGAAGCCCGCGAAAGGACGGTGAACAAAGGAACCAAACCTGGTTTGGCGCGCAGAGAAAAACACAAAAAATACTTTAACAAAAAGAAACGGCAAACAAACTCAGCTGGAACCGTATAATAACGTATATGGTATAGCGGGTTTAAGTTTGAGGCTACCAAGATAGCCTAAAACAATACCAGAACTATTTAAGATAACCGTGGTAGGAAAAATAGGGTAGTTACCACTGCCACCAGCCAAGTCTTAATGAAAAGGGAGCGAAAAAATGCTCCAAGAGAAACAGACAAAAAGGGATAAGTATTAACCCTTTCCAGCACTCAATGTAAGATCATTTGTACTGGGACTGTCAGTTTTGAAAGAGACTAATAAAGTCAATGGCAACTTTACATGTTCTGAGAGACAGGAGTCAGTCTCAGAAAATGGAGTCGTAGTTGGGAAGCCAAAAAGTAACCCTGTGTCACTGCACTGAAGGTGCTGTGTAACACGCAGTAACAAGATGATGCCTATAGAGTAGATGAGGCTCCACAGTCTCTGAACACAAGAAAATGTTAAACACACACAGCAAAACACATGTAAGAGTGGGAAAAAAAGGCTCACACTCTTACCAGGTGACAAAATAAATCCTAGAAATCCAGCAAAGCTGCTGAGGGACTCAGTAGGTAAGGGAAATTAGCCATTCTGGAGAATTCTCCCTAACAATGACATTGTCCGCAATTGTTAAGTTGGCATAGTCTGTGGCTAGCTTGTTCCCGGTGTTCTTAGAGGATACTATCATAAGCTCTGTTTTGTTGTTATTCAGGGCCAGGGAGTTGCAGGCCATCCAATCCTGGATGGCTTTATAGATGTTATTGATAGTTTCAGCATTGTTTTATAGTGGCTGCTGAGCTGGATGACAACCTGAGTGTCGTCCGTGTAGTTTGTATATGTACATCCAGCTCATTTAGGAGATCCAGTAGTGGTCGAATATACAAAATGAAAAGCAGAGGCGACAGGCAGGAGCCAAGAAGGAGGCTACTCATTTAGACGCTAATATGGAGCAGTTTGCGACCTCTCTGAGCCTTGTCACTAGCAAGCTGTGACCAACAAGATCGAAGGCTGTGGAGAGGTCGAGCAGCATCACAAGTGCAGCTTGCTTTTTATCTGCTATGCCAGCTAGGGTGGACTTTAGATCAAGCATGGCGGTTTCTGTGCCGTGACGAGCCCTGTAACCTGACTGTCGAGTGCCTAGGATGCTCTTCGACATGGGCCTGAAGTTGGATATATGCTAGTTTATCAAATATCTTCAGTATGAAAGGTACATTGGTTATCGGTCTATAGTTATCTTTGTTGGTGGGATCTAAGTTTTCTTTTTTCAACAATGGGGTTATCCAGGTGGATTTGAGCGCAACCGGTACCGTGCCTTCATCAAAATATATGTTTATAAATTTGGTAATCCAAGGGACCAGTAGATCAGTTGATTCTTGAAAATATTGGCGGGGCAGTCGTTTCCAGGCCAAGAAGTGGCTTTTAGATCCTGTATCACTTTTAGCACCTTCTTTTCCGAGTAATGAGAAAAGGAGAATTGCAATATTTTGCCCAGGGTATTGGTGGGAAGTGTTGTGATTTCTATAGGTGGCAGCGGAGCCATGTTACTAAGGGATTAATTGATTTTTTCCTTATGGGAGTTGATTTTAGACAGAAAACCATCATGGATGTCTTGACACCATTTTGAGTACTTTATTATGTTGTTGGACAGTGGAGGCTTGTCTTGAAATTCTGCCCGAATCTTAAAAAGTTCTCCAACATTAGATTGGGCGTTTATAATTATTTTGTTGTAGTGTGTGGCTTTAGCATTGGTGATGAGTTTTTTAAATTCTTGAATGGATTTTTTGTAGGCCATAAAGTATTAGCGTTAGGGTTCTTCCGCCAGCGCCCTCTTGGATTGTCTGGCGGAAACAATTTCTTCTGAAAACCAAGTGTTTTTAATGGCTTCAGATTTAATTGCTTTCATCTTCAGGGGGGCTAGTTCATTCAAAACTTGTTTGATAGCAAGAGTCAGGTGGTACACTAGAGCAGAAGAATCAGCAAAGTTGGCTAGAGGCTGCAAATTGGATGATAGCAAAGTCGAAAACTTGGAGGCAGTGAAGTTCTTTAAATTACGCGTCAGTTTGTGTTAGCGCGGGTTATGCGCTGAGTTTCGGTGGAGGATTTGGCCGAAAGATTTTCGCCTGGATAAGAGCATAATCTGACCAGATACATGGTGTTATGTAAGTTGGGAAATATCTGCATTTTGCGATATAAGCCAGTGAAGTCTATGTCCACTTTTTTGTGTGGGTTTTCTGATCCATTGTCTTAGTCCTATTGAGCTGATAGAGTCAAATAGACTGAGACCCACTTTATCAAGCTGGTCATTAGCCCAATAGTTAAGGTCGCCCATGATGATAAGAGGGCTTTTAGTTTTGCAAATGTGTGCAATTAGATCAAGCAATTGTTCTTCGAAGAGGAGCATGTGTGCAAATTATTCCTTGGAGAGTTTTTGAGGCTGAGTTTCCTGTATCAGTCAGATTTGACTCATCCACCACAAACAAGGAGTCTGTGCCTGTGGATCAAGTGGACAGAAAAAATAGTCTTTCTACAAAAAGAACTACATAGCGGTAACTATTTCATTCGTGGAGGATCCTCTGTAACCTACAAGGTTCAATTATTGCAGAGAGAATTCAGTGCCTCTCACCCAGATAAGGTCTGTTCAGGAATGTTCAGGAAATGTCAGTAGCAGTGGAGCGGCACTAAATTGTTTGGCCCCCAAATGGACATATAACAAAAAAAACATTGAATGATGAAAAGACAGCTAGTCTCTTATAGGCTCAGACCCCTTGCCCCACTACATAAAAAATAACCTTACCCAAGTCCACCTCCACTGACTAGCAGATCATTTAATGGCAAAGGAGTTGCATTTTTGTTTTGGCATAAGAACAAAACTAGCCTGTTCATTCCACTCTGAAAGCCTGATTACATAATTCCCAAAACAATAGAGGAAGGATGGCCAGTGGGTGGCTGCATTCGATTCTTTTGCAAGCTTGTACGTCAAATGATGGGGTCAATAGCCGTTGTGAATCCTTCCTGGTGGATATTGTTTGATTGATTGTTTATTTATGATGCACTTATACAGAAGTGTTTCAAAGCACAACCATGCATGGGAACACAAGACAAACGATCTTACTAGGCATTGTACATTCAGATTATGCAGGTGAACAGAAACAGGAAGTGTGTTGGTGGGGGGCAACAGGGACCCTATGCGCCCAGTCCAATCAGAACCTGGGTTAAATGCAGAGAGATACCACTCTCATGGGTCGTGCAGTAGTGCTGTGTCAAAAGCAAGACCCGGGGCAAATGCAGTAGACTGGCGAGGAAGCTTGGGACCTATGAGGCTCTGAAGGTGCACCAGGAATCCGGTCGGCAAAACTGAGCAGACATAGAGGGGAGAGAGCGAGAGAGCAGAAAGGGGTGGTTAGTAGGAGAGGGGGAGAGAGAAGGAGGAGGCAAAGAGGAAAGTCTTGAAGAGCAAGACATCATATATTGCAAGACATCATTCCAGTGATTGTTCATAGTGACTTTCTAACATCCCTGGATTTAGACGGTGCATACATAATATTTAAATTCCTCTTTCATATCCAGCACCCTGGAGATTCACATCCAAAGTAAATAGTATCAGTTCAGTGTGGTGCCCTTCAACCAGCCACTGCTTCACGCACTGCAGAGGGTTCCAAGTATACACAACTCTAGACATAAACATACCACACGTTAAATGGTCACATAGGGAAGACTCAATTGGTCATTGGGGAGGGGCCGGGTCAACCTCCCTGTACATTCTAGTGTAGAGGCTAAGGCAATGGGCAGGGGAATATCTGCAGTCATTATAAGACTTAAACAAAGAACAGATGTGCAGATTATTCATTTCCAAATTCAGACAAGTTCTGCTTGCAGCCTTTCTGTTTCAGGACATTTCCAAACAGATGAGCCATTTCTTTGCTCAACCTCTTCACCACTGTTAGGGAGAATTCTCTGTTTAGGCTGAATTTCCTAACCTAGTGAGTCCCCCAGCAGCTTTGCTGGATTTCTGGAGTTTGTTTTTTTCCATCCTGCCAAGAGTGAGACTCTTTTCCTCCCGCTCTTCGACATGAACGTGTGTAATTCCTTTGAATGTCAATGTGTTCTATGGGCTATGGGGTCTTTTACTCCATAGGGTCTCATATGTTTTTCTATGTGTGTTACACTGCACCCTATGTGCCGTAACCCTGGGGTGTCCTAGCGGACCTCCATCATAGACTCTATACCCGGGGACTGACTACTGTCTCCCCGGGCATGTAAAGTCACCATTGGCTTTACTAGACCTAAATTTACTAACAGAACTAGTACCCACCATCTTATTGTGGACGTGCTAGTAGGGGTAATTCGATTACTCCTGGGTCTGTTGTTCGAGGGGGCACTGTCCCGTCCCCCCTCGTCGAGTTTTGGCTGGTGGCAGTGGAAACTACTTGTTATGTTCGGCCCCGAACATAACCCTATGGGATTCGTCCCATTGTTGGAGATTGATACTTTTCCTCGTTAATCTCTAACATACCATCAGTTTACTTATCTTAAATAAGTTTATCGGATGGTATTTTCTGCCAGAACTCGGTTTTTAAAATGGCGTCTGTGTTCGTCTCTGTGACTCCTAAACCAAAGGTTGAGCCCTTTGTTCCACTTTTGGCGGGCCTCTGTACAGAGAGCCTCCAAAGTGGTGCCATTCTGTCTGGGTTACCACAGGGGTGTGGGAGGGGGTTTAGGCACCCTGGACCGAGTTGCCTTGCCTACCCCGGTCGCACTCTGGTGTGATTGGCCCAAGTGGTGAGCCTCCCCGCTCACCACTTAGCGCGTGTTGATTGACAGCTAGGCTGAATGAATGGGGTTTTTCTGCATAAAAGCAGGGCTTTTGGGACTGGATCTTCAGAAGTCGCCACAGGACCTAAGAATCCGACGAGGGTAACGCTGAGCCGACCTGCACGACGACACCTCCGGTGGAGCCCTGCGGAACCGACTCACCACTTCCCGACGACAGAGGAGATCTTCCTGCCGGAGAGTCTCTTCCCCTGACTGGTGGGAACAACCAGTCCCCTTTGCTTTTTCTTCGCCTCAGGACGCAGTGGTCGAATTGCCCATGCAGAGCACAGCGGCAACCCGATAGCCACTACCCCTGTACCGCGACCAAAAGGTGGTGCCTTGTGACGGAGCACTCTGCGGCTGGTCTCTTCCCTGGTGGTGCACCGGACTTCACTTTCCTTCGACGACGAGATCATCTCTACTCTTGGCAAAGACCCGACGTGCATCCACCACCAGGAACAACTGCCCCTGCCGGAGCTGTCTCTCCACAAACAAGGTACCGTGTCTGCCTGGCTTCCCTTTCTGCCGGATCGAGTAAGGTGTCTTAATCCTCGCCTTTCCGTTGGGTCGCCTCCAAGCTTTCTCTAGCGTGTTGTTCTGAACTGGTTCAATCTGCCGATAACAATTTGCTACAAAGACTCGAACACATTTCCACTAAGAGACTTTTTGGGACATATCGCCTTGCCTCTCTCCGAGTGGGCCTGGCCTCTGAACTTTATGATCTATTGTGGTTCTTGCCTTCTTGCCTTGCATTTTTCCGTGAAGTATTGAACTGTGTTGATTTTGTAACCCGCGTATTTTCCTCTCCCGTCCTAATTAATATTAGAGTGCATTCTAGGTTGAGACATACACCTCTGTCTGCAAATAAGTGATGCTGGTAGAACCTAGACTTGTCGAAATATTGTTAGGGGGATTGATCGTTTCTTCTTCGTAGAGTAATTGTAATTGAAGTGTTTGCTGTGATAGTGCCATAGTCTTTTCTATAGATGTTCCGTTATAAATAAATACCTTTATATCTTTACACTGAAGCCTTGTTGCGTGTTTGCTTGTCTTACTGTGAAGAATTGCCCTATATTGTATACTCCACATACTGCTTAACTCTTCTTGAGGGAAGTCTGACTGCTCAGCCACAGCTACCAAGTGAATCTTTGTGGTACAGACTGCTACCAAGTGGGTTTACTGCCAAACACCTGTAGTCCTAAATCTTTTGCAGTGGTCCCAGAGGGAACTGCACAGGTTTCCGCCTAACAACCACAAAAGAGAATGTGCTTCTTCCTTAATCTTCCTCCAGACACAAATTCATAGTTGCCCCGGTTATAGATGCTTTTTCCTTCAAGTCATCAACTGATCTTCTTTTCTCTCTCACTGTTTAGTAGAATAATGAGAGAAAGATTGATTAAGATAGTGTGCCATATATGCAACCACTCTGTTTTTTTTCTGTTCTTCCTCAAACATTTCAGTGCTTCAAGATGAAGCATGGAAATTAAGTGCTGTGCCTTACAGCTTTTGGGCTAAATAATTGGTAGTGCCCTGCGCCTGTGGGGTGCCCCACAGCCCCCTCTAAAATGCGCACAGGGGCTGGATTGTTGGTGGTGTGGGTGGGAATGGGCCGTCTTGGTAGATATGTTGGTGGGCTGGGACACACTTGCAGGGGCAGGCCACAAATTGCCCTCCATGCCAGCAGAACATTGGTGTTTCACTGGGAGCGGATCCCTCCCATGAAGGTTGTCCGCCTGCAAGCCCAGGCTCCACCTCTGGCTGTGCTATGTTACAGATGTCACCTCTGGGGTAAGCCCATGCATTTCCCAAAAGAGGACACCCGTGGGAATCCACAGAGGTCTGTCTTGCGCAAATTGCCCCAGTTTTTATTAGCCACAATCCCTGACTAAGTGTGATATTTGGTGGGGAAAAAAACACAATGTTCACTTTGTCTGGGGTTCTGGGTAATACATTCTGGGCCGCTTCGCACAAGTCAGACCTCTGTGGATTCCCACGGGTGTCCTCTTTTCAGAAATGCATGGGGTTCCCTGTTTTCCTTAGTGACTTGGACACCCTAGGTCCAAATCTGTTGTTGGCGGCGTGTTTCGGTGGGTGAGCTGAGTGAAATGTGTGGAAAATTGGGGTTTTTTTGCCTAATTTCGGACTTTGCCAGGGTTTCTGGGTAATACATTCTGGGCTAATTTGCGCAAGTCAGACCTATGCGGATTCCCACGGGTGTCCTCTTTTTGGAAATGCATGGGGTTCCCTGTTTTCCTTGGTGGCTTGGACAACCTAGGCCCAAATCTGCAGTGTGTGCGCATGAGCAGAATTCCTGAAATTAAGCTGTGCCGAAAGACCTGGGCTAACCCGTGTTTTAGGCTTTCCCCTTGGCACCCAGGTAGGTGCACCCACACATGTGAGGTACTGTTTTCATCGGGACATCTGTGGGAACGCAGGACGGTAGGCCATGTGCTGTTGGCAGCGTGTTTCTGTGGGTGAGCGAGTGAAATGTGCAGAAAATGAGTTTTTTTAACCACATTTCAGACTTTGCTGGGGTTTCTGCGTAATAAATTATGGGCTGATTTGCGCAAGTCAGACCTCTGTGGATTCTACGTGTGTCCTCTTTTCGGAAATGCATGGGGTTCCCGGTTTTCCTTGGTGGCTTGGACACCCTAGGCCCAAATCTGTAGGGTGTGCGCATGAGCAGAATTCCGGAAATGATGCTTTGTCGAAAGGCTTGGGGTTACCTGTGTTTTAGGCTTTCCCTTTTGGCGCCCAGGTAGGTGCAGCCACACATGTGAGGTAGCATTTTCATCAGGACATCTGTGGGAACGTGGACAGTAGGCCATGTGTTGTTGGCGGCGTGTTTCGGTGGGTGAGCCGAGTGAAATGTGTGGAAAATGGGGGTTTTTTCACTTAATTTCGGACTTTGCTGGGGTTTCTGGGTAGTAAATTCTGGGACTATTTGCGCAAGTCAGACCTCTGTGGATTCCCACTGGTGTCCTATTTTCGGAAATGCATGGGTTCCCTGTTTTCCTTTGTGGCTTGGACACCCTAGGCCCAAATCTGTAGCGTGTGCCCATGAGCAGAATTCCTGAAATGATGCTGTACCGAAAGACTTGGGGTTACTTGTGTTTCAGGCTTTCCCCTTGGCGCCCAGGTAGGTGCACCCACACATATGAGGTACCGTTTTCATAGGGACACCTGTGGGAACGCGGTACGGTAGGCTATGTGTTGTTGGCAGCGTGTTTCAGAGGGTGAGCCGAGTGAAATGTGTGGAAAATTCGGGTTTTTTTTGCCTAATTTTGGACTTTGCGGGGGTTTCTGGGTAATAAATTCTGGGGCCATTTTGCTCAAGTCAGACCTCTTCGTTATCCCACGCGTGTTCCCTTTTTCCGGAAAAGCAAGGGGTTACCTGTTTTCCTTGGTGGATTGGACACCCGAGGCCCATGTCTGTATGGTGTGCCCGTCTGGAAAAATCATGAAATTCAGATGTCGGAAAAGACTTGGTGTTACCGGTGTGTTCAGCTTTCCCCTTGGCGACCAGGTAGGTGCAGGTTAGGCAGAATTATATGCAGTACCCTTTGGGAACACTACACACCATTAGGACTACAAGTGACAGTACAATTTCACCTTTGGTACAGGCCTGTACTACGCAGTTTTATTGGTAGCAGTAGCGGAGCAGCCAGACTTATCTCAAGAGTAAGTGAGCAGTACAAAGAGTTACACAAAGGGACAGCAATTACTATGGTTCAGGCAAACACTGACTCAAGGTTTCTAAGTAAAAGAATATATATTTATTTACTCAACAGTTGTATAACATTTCACTATTCTAAGCAAGTTAAAAATCACAATCATAAATACACCACACCACTTCCCTTAAATTCCAGACAAGTTAAGCTCACAAAATGAAATGGGAGCTAAATGGCACTCCAGCAATTTAAAAGGGAGGGAAAGACAAAGTTATTAGAAATTAGGCAAAACCAACAAGTAAGTACTCAGGCCAATTGAACAAGAGAGACTACAGTGAGGAGAGCAAATAGAAAAGGTTAGGGCCAAAGTCAATAGGACAAAAGTGTTTTGCTCAAGATGATACAGTTCTGGGTAGTTTGCGGTTAAATTTCGTGGCACAGATTCCAGACGAGGTTAGTTGGTAGAAAAGTTAGTTCAAAGAGATGAGAAGAACAAGCCCTCGGATTGGAGAAAGATTTGAAACACTTTCACCGCGGCTGACCGAAACGGACAACCGGATTTGCACGGTACCTTAAAACCGAGAGGGAGCTGTAGCTGAGGCGGACGTTCCTGGTGGTTCCTGCAGGCTCACAGTTCCTGAAGCGACTGTCGGACTGACACAAAGTAGGAAGACTGGAGGGTCCTGCGCCACCCAGGGAAGAAGCCAGCAGCAGAGCAAAACAATGAATAAAAGGTGCGCTCCTTAAAACCCAAGCAGGGTCCGACCTTCCGGGCTATCCGGCCCACTGTAGCTCTGTACAGCGAATTTGAACCGAGGAGGGCTCCTGGCTTGTAGTTTGGGCAAACTGGTTGGTCCCACCAGCACAAGGGAAGACGTTTCCTGGAGGATCTTCTCTGTCGTCGGATTCGGAGATTCGGACCTGCAGCAGGGCTTCACTGAGCGGTTCAGTCGTGGTAGGGGTCCTCTTCTTCCAGTTCCTCATTTGTTCTTTCGATCCAGTGGCGACTCTGCTCTTCAAGTCCCAGAGACCTGCTTTTTATGCAGTTTTCCCCCTTTCATACAGCCAGGCTATCAATCACACAGCAGGGTGGCTGGCCTGGCAAGGCCAGTCCCCTTATCCAATCAGACAAGAGTGCAACTTGGGTTACCAAGGGAACCCATGGCAGGGGTCAGAAGATCCCTCCCTCACATCCTGCCTACCTAGACTATCAGGTGCCTTAAGCAGGGCTTCTGTGAAGAAGCCTGCGAAAAGACAGCGAACAAAGGAATCATCCCCGGTTTGGCACGCAGAGACAAACACGAGAAAGATTTTAACAAAAATAAATGGCGAATAAACCCAGCTGGAACCAAAATAAAATGTATTTGGTCAAGCGGGTTTATGTTCGCGGCTGATATAATAGCCTGGAACAATACCACGTTTATATAAGATAATCGCGGTAGAAAAGTTAGGGTAGTTACCGCTGCCACCAACCAAGTCTTAATGTTAAGGGAGCGAAACAAGGCTCCAAGAGGTACAGACAAAAAGGGATAAGAGTTAACTCTTTCCAATACTCCATGTAAGATGGGGCGTATTGGGTCTGTGGTTTAAAGTGACTATATACAGTTAATGGCAAATTTAACTGTTTCTGGGCGACGGTAGTCAGCCCTATAAAAATGGAGTCAGTGGGAAGTCTCAAAGACAACCCTTTGTCACTGCACTGACGGTGCTGTGTAACAAACACAAAAAGTGGTGCACATAGAGTAGGCGAGGCTCCAGTGCCCAAGATCACGCAATAAGTGAAAAACACACACATCAAAACACATGTAAGAGTGGGGAAAAAGGCTCACACTCTTACCAGGTGAAAAAAATAAATCCTAGAAATCCATCAAAGCTGCTGGGGGACTCTTTAGGTAAGGGAAATCAGTCATTCATGTGAATTCTCCCTAACAGTGCACCCAAACATGTGAGGTACTGTTTTCATCAGGACACGTGTGGGACTGCGGGAAGGTATGACATTTGTTGTGTTTGTTTGGTTTTCATAACGTTTTAACCCATTTGCTGGCGCCCTTTGTCACACAACCCTTTCATTTCCCAAACACTTTTGTAACCTGCACAAGTCACCTACCCTTGAAAAGCTCTCCCTGCGCTCTTTCAAAAAATGTATACTTGCCATTCCTCACCACCTGATTTAGACATGCTAAGTACGCCTGTTCAGGCCGTAAGCATAAAACTGTGTACCATGGCTCAGTGTTTGGCTTGTGGTATTGCTTGTTTTATGAAACACTACAAAAATGTGTGCTTTCCTAACTGTAAGAGTCAGGGGAATATAGCAGAGGCATTGTTTTTCTCAAAATTCATAAACGCCATTGCTGTACCAAGCCAACCATGTCCACCACATACCTTTTTCAGTCATTTTCCTGCTTTTTCCGCAATCTATGGCATTTTCCCCTAAATAGTCGTTGCCCGACTTGCGCAAATCACCCCTTCCTAAACTTGGAATTTTGTCTACTTTTCAGAAATGTATGCCTTTCTGTCCTCCAATTTGGCCTTCCTACCCTTTTCTTCCATTCCGTCCATGCATGTTCAATTTGCAAAAATGGCCAAAATCGCCAACCTCTCACAAAATGGTTGATAACCACATCAAAATATTTTTTTTTTCGTTTCCACTCAACCTGTTCTTGAAAGCCAGGACATTGGGGAATTCAGCACAGCAAACCAGTTGTTCCTAGCTCTTACAAGGAAAAATCCACAGGCTTCTTTGTACATCATTTTATTGTCATTTTTTGAAAAAACACAAAATGTTCTCACTTTTTGGTTATTTTCTCTCACCTCCCTACAGCATCCTAGGATTCCTGAGTGGCGTTACGACCGCCTACATGTGGGAAAAAAAGGAGCCAAACTTGGCCGAGATATCTCATGTGACACAAAAGGTACAAGGCATTGAAGGGCAAAATACCGAAATCACCAAAAAATGGCTTGGCACTGGGAGGAAATACCCATGCCACTTAAAGAGTTATTGATTAAGTAATTAATTCATAGATGTGATTAACCCACTCAAAAAAGATATCATCAGGCTGTTCCCTTATAGTGTTTGTCTTTTCTATATTACCCTTCTGGGATTTGTTTGTAATGTATTGCAATTACCTTTGATGTGACCCATTATATCTAATATAATAGGTAAGTCATTATTGTTTTTTATTTTTGTAGAATTTTCCTCTGGCTACTTCTTCTCACTGACCTTTGTCTATACATATGGTGCTGTTTACCTGAACAAGTGTATTCATGTATTATGCATATCATTTCTTTATGGCATTTATTAGTTGACGTATGCTTTCTGGGTATTTAAACACGTCAAACATTGTTCTACAATATTTCTTTTGTCACTGTTTAATATTATGATTTGTCAAATTAAAAGGTTATTAGTTATGACCCTATGAAATATGGATACATTTCAAAACTGCTTATGATTTTATGATTTTATAAACAAATACCAATATCCAGAAGGAACACACTCCCCTCGTCCAAAATACGTAATTTCATCCAAGAGAATATTTGGATTTCATATGTTCGCTTCCCTGGACCTGTGTATCTGTAACACTGTATGTATATACTAAGGACTCTTCTGGGGCGGCTTTTTTGTAGCCCTTAATCAAGCATTCTTACGCACTGCTTATCAGCGCCTCTATGCCTTCGGGCTGCAGTGCGCTTTACAAATGTAAAAAATAAAAATAAAAAGAAACTACTTGGGGAACACAGTTGATATCGACCTGCAGGCAACCATGGCACTTCCTCTAGATTATCCTGAGGGGCCTTCAAAGAGAGGTTACATAAGTCTTTCAGCAAAGAAACTTCCATCATAGGACAAACAGCCAACATGTGTCTGCCATGGTACCGCCATGAACCTGAAGAGATCACAGCCCAGCAGTAGCAAGAGTCCACATTGCAAGGCCAAGGTCAATTGCCAGGTTTTCCATTATGCAGAGCATGATGTCTGACTCCATCATAAGATCAACCCCATACCCCAAACGTGTGCTGCTTTCCAACAGTGCTACATTGTGCATGCCATACAGCATTGTTTATTAACACTATAATCTGTTCAAAAATTAAAAGAAAACACTGTACCATATTCATGCTCAGACGTTTTCAATCTGCATCGACAGTCACCCTAGCTTTAGGACTCAGCACATGCCTTTAGGTCAGTAGGGTAACACTCCTTATCCTCTGTGTGAACTAACCCACATCTCGTCGGGCAATAGTCTTCTTGTAGGTACATTAATTCCCACACGTCTGCAAACTCTGGTATCTGAATGGTTCCTCTCTCATGGCTACTACTAATAAGCAGCCCTCACTATGGAAATGTGCAGGTGTGTAGGGCAGGCTCAAAAACTTAGATCAGCAAAAATATTCCAAAAATAAGGAGTGCGCGTCTTTGCAAGGAAAACAAAGTTTATTACAAACAACTTGGCCATGGAGAGGTCAGACAGTCGAGTAAGGCTGAAAAGCTGACACTCTGCCCGCCCACCTCAGTCAATTGTATTTATGGTCAGAATTTGCAAAATTATAATACATGAATACGCATCATAATATTATTTGTGCCAGTCCTCTGAAAATTCCGATTGGCCTTTGCCCATAGAAAACGTCAGTCAATGTACAATACTCTAAGCTTGTTTGTTAGTAACTCTTTCTATTTTGATAGGTTAATACATTTCCCTGCTTCCCCTTTGCTAACCACACAGGCTTCACAACAATGCGCACCGCCCCCTTCCCCGCGATGATGCAGTCAACAGGCATAGGGACACTTACCATTCTTAAAACCCAAGGCCGTTCTGCCTCGTGAGCTCATCTACTGGACTTCTCCTCAGGCTACTCCCAGCTACTCCCAGCACCTGCCTGGCGGGGCTATCATTCTTTTCGTCTCGCTTTGTCAGGTTGAAAGTCATAAATTCACTGTGTGCCTGACTCCCTTTGGAGTTTCTCAGGAGATAACGTGCAAAGGCTCACTTGTAAGAATAATGGCCTTGTAAAATGTGTGCCTTCAGTCAGTGTTCTTAAAGAGGCAGAAAGTAAACTTTAATTCATTATGGCAGAAACCCTTAAGCAAGATGGAAAACAGAAAGAGAGGAAAGGGACGACATCACAAGGCCTGTTTCTTGGCTACAGTCACCTTGCAACACGTTCATGACATCAACGAAGCTTATTTAATATAATGCAAAGACAGGGCCTAATGTAATGCATGGAGAAGACTCATGTGTCAGTAGATATTCCTCAGATGATACTTCCTTTTATATTTTGAATGGCGCAACCTCATCCTAGCAGGTGCAATTTCCTGTGGCCCATTTAATGTTGCAATCTCAGGCCTTTTCTGCCAAGAGAAGAGTGTAATCTTGATCAGAAAATGGTTTGTAAAAACAGTGTGCATCTGGGCGCTGGATATTTAATACTTATGGTTTGTCCAATTAAGTTGAGTAGATGGAGCAAGGAAATTAGATGTCTTGTCACTTTGGTTGGGTTTAAGTGCTGGTTTATTAACATACAAAATGCCAACACGTGTTTTGACCCAACAAGGGTCTTTATCAAGGCTATGGTGGTTCAGACATGGTGTAGTGTACATTATTGCATTGTGCGCGACAAACTGTGAGGCGATAAAATGAGTAATGACCAATTTTCATTGTGATGGAGAATCGTGCGTTACGTGACATTAGCGCAGTGGTGTCGCATAGAACATAATGGTGATATGTGGTAGGCATAGTTATATCAGTGTTATTGCACATCATGCATGGTGTTCTTGGTGACAGTAGTAGTTGGGTAGACATAAACAGGTTTTGGTTGCATGGGTGAATGTGTTGGTCGCATCTTGGTTAATACAATCACATTGGTTATATTGTTTGTTACACATAATAGTTGCACAATAAACAGTTGTTATGTTAAACAGGGGGAGAAAAGCAGAGAGTAAGGAGTTAATAGTGTCATGCACCAGGATGGGATGTTGGGCTACTTGAATGCCTGTCAGGAATGGGGCTCAGTATTGTGGCTTACCGGGTTATATGAGGTTCAGAGCATATAGGCTAGGTGATGATCTCCAACGTGTTGGCTCTTCTGAGTAGCAAGCTGTGGGAGAAGGAGATTACAATATATATGTGTCAGAGGATCGTAATTTTCCCAGTGTGTGGGCTAGTTTGTGGAGATTTGAGTTTTGTTTGAGGTTGGCCATACCTACCAAACTGAAATCCAGGGGTACTTTAGAGAGACGTTTAATTACCAGAGTTCATGAATTGCTGGGCTTCCCGGCTATGCAAGCTTGATTGCAGCACAATACAGCCCTAATTTCAATAGACAGTTTTCTCCTTAGAGAACAATAGTGGTTGATGCGGGACATTGACATTTGATAATCCCATATTCAAATCTAGTCATAATATGAGCTCCATGTCAAAGACAACCCTGGTTGTTCTTGTAGGAGTAAGTACTGTATTGAAATATTGTGCACATTATAAAAGTAACCCCTTTTCTTTAATCTCTACCTGGCCGATATGGGGGAGTACCTGGCTTCGTCAGCATACTTGCCTATACCGACAATGTAGTTTTACTTGACAAGACAGCAATTGGGCTCCATCGCCTCCTAAACAAATTGCATTGCTATGCGGAGGAAAACTGATTATCTCTGAATTCCAATAAATCCAAGATAATGTTTTTTAGTCACAGAAATAAAAAAAAGTTGTTTTTCAACAGTGGGCAATGGGAGGACAACACATTCCAAGGGTATAGGAACTGCTATATGTGAGGTATAAAATCTATGCCTCTCTGGCTGTATGCAAAGTAGAGCAGGATATCCTTATGAGATAAAAACAACTGTCTGCCCAGATGAACAAAATATTGATGAGATACTGTAGATTCTCCCTCTTACCATTAATTAAATTTCATCAGGCCAATGTAATTCCAATTGTTCTGTATGGAGCGGAAGCAAAGCCTCACGTATGGAATGGAAAGTGCCAAAAATGGGAGGGATTGATTAGGAAGACTGTTCTTGGCCTGCCAATGTGTCTCCCCATTTCAAACATTAGGTTCAAACTGGGCCTAAGATCATTAAAAGCCCAAGTAGGATGGAAGTTAGTCTCCTTCTACCATCGTATAATAGCACCCTAAGAAGGAACACAATATCTGGACACAAATGCTCACCTGAAAATAATAGCTCCAAAATGTTATCAAATTTAGATATCCAGGTAAAAGACTGGTTGGAGAAGGCTCACATTGATATCCAAACTCTAATTGAGAACCTGGTGAAAGCAAAAAAAAACATGGGATGAGATGGATTGGATTAATACCATTGAGGAAGTGGGATCTGTGGCTAATGCAAATAAACTGCTGAAAGTCGACAAAAAATGGGGGTATCTTAACAAATATCTGGTGAAATTCCTGCACTGGAAGATCAGAAAAAAGTTCCTGAGATTGCGTTTAAATGTAATACACACACGGGAAGTCCTTGCGAAAAGAGGCCTTGGAGATTCTGCTATCCAACTGTGCAAGGTCTGTAAAAAACCAGAAGACCAATCTATTAGACATTTATTAATGGACTTTGAAGGTACATTGCATGCAAGAACTCTCCTTTTGAAAGATGTGGATTTGGGTGATCACAATACATACCAGAAATGTTTTGGGACAGAATGATTTCTGGTTACTCCCAAGGAATGACAATAGTGGTGATTCAGATGCCAGAAAGATGTAATATCGCATTCTGAATCGTCAGGGGCATAACTTTCTGAAGGGGAGATTGGAGTGGTTAGAAATCTGGTTTACTACGTAGCCGAAAAGTGTGTGGTTATGAAGAGGAATAGAGAGTTATGCTGATTTGAATGTTAGATTTTAGTATGGAAAAACATGTTCTTTCTCGTCGGAAAAAAAGGAAACAATTTTAATTGTGCTTGGAAAATGAATTGGAGTGTTTGTGTATCTCGATATGTATGTTGATATTTTGTTTTGTAAACGGTTTTTAAACCAAATACAATTAAAAAATAAATAAAAATAAAATAAAAATTAAGTATAGAACATATGGCCATCCTTGCCACAAAAAGACACATGGTGAGGAACCCTTTCCAATGCTGGCCAGTCTCGCTATTGGATATCTACGGAAAATGTAGAGAGAACTGATAGGGGCATGAGGGACCCCAAGGCACCAGAAAACTGGTTGATCTTTAAAGAACACATGATGCAGGACCTTGCAGCTTGTTCAGTTCAAACAACAAAGAACTTCATTCATGAATGGTATCTGTATTCCCAATCATACCTATACCACGTCAGTCAGTCTTACAGAAGCCTAGCCAAAAGGAACTTAAAGGAATCGAAAAGTCTTCCCAAACTCCTCTCTTTCAGAAGGTGGTCCCACCAGGGCAGTTTAACAGACCCCATAGCGTTTTCTCAAAAAGGTCTTGCCTTGCAGGCGAAGGTAGCTCTCCCTGTTCGTTGCCCAGTGGTTGAAACCCCATTGGAGGGTACTCTACTCTTCCTAAACCGGTTATTTTATCGGCTCCCTCCTTTTCTAAGGATATCCGTCAAAGAAATGGAACAATGGCTAAAATTATGGACTCTGACCTACAGAGTTTTGTTCTGGACTCTAGAAATATTATCATTACCAAAGTTGCCAAGTCGGGTCACCCGGAATCTGGGGAGTCACTGAAGGACAAAATATTAGCTTGGCTCAACCAAAAAGTGGGGCCCAACTGTGTTAGAACTTAGGACCTGAAAGTCCTCTTTAGAACTCAGATTAACAACTGGAGCTCCACCGATAACACTGATTGTATCATTATAGGTTGTGGTCTCAGCAGTTTGCCTATGTTCTTGAATAGGATTACAAAACTGCAGGACTTGCCCTCATCTACCAAGTTAAGCATTGCTCTGAACTGACCTGTTTCATTTGCTTGTATGTCTCTTTATTCAATCTGCTGCCTTTATTACGTTTTCTTTTTTTTTATTGTTTAATGTCTTTTGTTTTTAGTTTTTATGCCTGGCATTTGGCCTATTGATTTCTGTATTCTGTTTTTGTGTCAGCACCCTTAAGCCTCAGGGTCAGTGGTGCACGGTATATATAAAATAAAATCCAATCAAATCAAGGCACCCATCTTATTATGGACAGATCTCAAGTGCACCAATGATTGACAAATACACTGAAAGGTATCCTCTCAGCCTGCACTACAGACGGAATACAATGCAAATCTTTCCATGCGTGGGAGAAGAGCCAGTGATCATGGACAGGAAGCCTACATGGAAAGCCTCAACTGAGCACCAAGAAGCCATGGCACTGACTTAATTAGTGACACCACGACATAGCAGCATTAGACATGAAACACATGTGCAGGCCGCACTGCACCACATAAACACACACTCATATACATGAAGAACATGAAAGCACAGTTCTATAGCTAGAGGACAGATACATAAATATACTGTCGATGCTTTATTATTTTTGCCATTAGCCAAATTAAGTAGCGCAGAACCGCAAGGCCCAATAGATCCTGATCGAGCTTGCTGATGCCTAAAGCCAATAGTCATTTGGACATACAGGACTATATATGGAATCTGATCGTACCACGTATAAGTGGACAATGTAGAAACTGAATTATACTGTTAAGGAAAACTACAGCAGGCATCAAGTCACTGAGCAAGAGACAAGCAGAGATGACTAAAGGCTGCACAGAGAGCAAGACACATGAGACAGGCCCACAGCCAAGGTCAGAGATATAAAGATATAATCCAATCCCAGACAACAAAGGGACCAGCTGCAGAGAAACTGAATAAATCCTCATAA
Organism: Ambystoma mexicanum; assembly: GCF_040938575.1. NCBI lineage: Eukaryota > Metazoa > Chordata > Amphibia > Caudata > Ambystomatidae > Ambystoma > Ambystoma mexicanum. Next base: position 1,150,865,018 of record NC_090933.1, on the reverse strand, counting down.
TTGTGAGCTACAGAGCTCAAATTCGTGGTCTCTAAACACGTGATGCAGCCAAGCGAGACAATGAACAGTCACCCACGGTGAGAAAGAGGAGCTGTTCCCAGCAAATCAGACGCAGACCACCACAACTTTTGCAACCATAAGGAGAATATTGTCATAAACAGAGGTGGTGTATGCAAATCACAATACAGACACATAGGGCCTCATTCCGAGATTGGAGGCAGCCATGGTGCTATTAGCACCATTACTGCCTCCAATTCCGGTACCAACTCCAACCTGGTTCAATGGGGACTTACCGGTGTAGTCCGACATTTTCGGGACCGGTAAGTCCCCATTGAAAAAGGCAATCTCCATTCCCATTTGAGCCCCCAAAAGGTTCAATGGGAATGGGGAGGGAGCTAATAACGGTACCGCAATTTGCGTACTGCTATTTGCTCCCTGGTCCTTTTGTGGCTCCCGCTAAGGGCACCTGGTAAAACCAGGCGCCCATAACAGGACCCGCTAAGGGACCTCGTAGTAGGGCACAAAGGGATTACCGGCACCGATGTCCTTAACGGTGCCCGGTATCCCTTTGCGCCCTACTCGGAGTGAGGCCCATAGTCATTCACATCACCTTGAAGAGGTGCACAGCGAGCTGAGAACTTGACCGAGTCCCAGGGGGGCATCAGCTCTAACCAATCACAGTTTAGTATTTCATGGGGTGGATGGCAAAGGGCAAAAGCCAATGGTAAGCCCACTAGTCTGCAGCAATTTAATAGATATTTCCTTGGGGATGGGACAGGCCAGCCACTTGACATGCGAGGACCAGTAACACCTATACAGTCCACTACTGTAGGTGGTAGAGACTCTGAGTGGCCAATCCCCAATGATGAAAGGTTTTTATGGGAAGGGGCTGAGTGATGATGAAATAGTGCTAGAAAACTGGCCTGCATGCCATGGAACCTCGAGCTGTACCTGAATTTCCTTGTGTTCATGCACTGATCCCTGTTGGCTTAATTTGGGGAGGGTGCTGGGCCCTCTAAGTCCGTGGACCCCCAGGATCGACCTGGCACACTTGGGAGTCCCACCCAACAAGTTGGTAGCAGAACTAAGGGTTTGCTGCATCAGCGGGGCACAAAGTTGTCTCCTCCACTGCAGAACCTGAGAGGTTGCAGGACCCTCACATATTTTTCGAGAAAGATGGAGAACGGGTACCCGGGGAAAGGCTGGCAGGATCCAGCTTGGAAAATATCCTGCCTGAAGTCAGACCAGGACGGAGAAGTGGCAGTTTCTAGAGGACACGTCAGCCGAGCAGCTCCAGCAGATCACAGAGTGTAAGTATTGACCCAGTCATAATGCAACTGTGGGTGTAGGGGAGGGTATAGAGTATTATGAGTATCGTTTAGTATCGTCGAGTATTGTCAAAGTATTGATTAGCATTGTCAAACTTAGTAGGGACAGGAGCGGAGGTAGAAGTCATTATTTGCGGGGCATATTGGAGTTTACAGGTAAATGGTTCTGGTAAATAACCTAGAGTATTGACTCGATGACACGGATGACAGAAGTTATTTAAATAGTGGATTTCCGGTGGGTCGAGCATTTTAGCTTGGGTCTAGATGACGGTATTCCCGTAAGGTTTAGTGAGGAAAGCTGGCCTAGATTGCCGAAGGTGAGTTGACTGGTTAAGTCTCTTGGAGTGAGAGGTTTTGCACGTGAGGTGTCGCAGTAGGTACAGTTTGATCACAAGAAAATAGTGGTATACTCTGCCTGGAGACGGGAAGACAGCTATGGGGTTTGTGTTGGGGTTTTGTTCATTTTGGAAGTAAAGGGTTGTAACATTGTGCACACGGATTTCTTAGCACTACACAGTCAGTAAATTGGTGACGTCACCCATAGGTTTGTGCATGGGACACGGAGAGCACAAGATGCTGAGGAGCTACAATTGGAAACTTGGGATTGGCAGGGGAGGTGAACAAGTGGCAGTGCGTGGAAGTTGCATGTGCAATATTGTGGGTGTGCCTGAGGGGGCAGCGATTTTGTAAAGGGACGGTGTGTGGACCATGCCTGGCAGGTTGTTGAGCCAGAGAGTTTTGCGAGCTAATTGATAACGTTGCGATTACATAGAGTTTCTCCCTTAACAGCGGACTGTTGTAAACCTCGACTTGAGGTCAGGTAAACGCAAGAGTAATGTACCAAGGGATGTGTGGCAGGGACACGCCCCTTCAGCACCTGTGCAAGACACTCCCAGCCTACCAAAGCAAAATCTGTAAATATAGCATAGAACGGTCTAAAAACACAGAGGGAAAGTTAACTAAACCAGGCCACCTTGCGGAAGTTTCTCCAAAGACTTGCAGCAATTACTACTGCCACACATACAGGGTGCCTACAAGGGGAAGAAGTTGGCAAGCCACATGGTGATATTTGTGATGTTTTGCATGTTTCCGGAGGTCAACCAAGCCACCCCCTGCCGTGACAGTCCCCCCGGCCAAGGCCTTGATCATGTATCCATCTGCGCCTCTCTACCCTGCTTGCTATGCGCGTGCGCCCACACCACCTCCATCCTCGCATTGCTTGCGCTTTGCGTCCCTTACCTGCATGGTCCCTCGCAGCGGTGCCTGCCTGGCTAAATGGTCCCTCACAACTCCCTGACCGCGTGGTCCCTCACAACTCCTTATCTCCAACCTCCTGCACCCATGCGCCCCCTTTGCTCTTCATCATTGACTGCCCTGGTTTTCTTTGTATTGCTCTGTGTTCTGTTGTATTCTTCCCTCCTGTAGGTTATCATTTGTCAGCTGCTTTGTTCTTTTGTATATTCTTCTGTGTTCTGCTGTGTTACACCCTCCTCTAGGTTCTCCTTTTAATGACTGTTCTGTTCCTGATGCCCTGGTAACCTGATTTGCTTACCGGACTGCCTTGTTTTCTGCCTGCTCTTCCATCTGAGCTCTTGACTACTTAGTCAATCGTCCACTATTGTCTTGTTCCTTTCTGTCTCGTTTGCTTGTACCCCTCCTTTTATCCTCCGCTAGTGTCTCCCCCCCACCTTTCCCCTCGATCCCTCTTCCTCTCTCCCCTTCCCCCACCTACTCTATGGTACTCTCTGTTTCTCCAATCTATACAAACTGCTTCTCTATCGACTATCCTGCTCTTCTCACTAAGTCTGGTAGAGGAAGTTCAAAAACGATATCCTGGCCTCCAACCCAGGCCTCCCTATCGCTGACACCTATACCAGTGCTTCCTCCAGACAGACCCTCACCGACATCCTCTTTGTCGCTCCCTCGCCAGACCTATGGACTCTTCATATGGTCTCTGTGCTCTCTCCCTTCTCTTCTTCTCCCATTAATGGTGGCACCGGTGGGAGGCCCTCCTGGCCCCATTCCACTCCTCTAAGGTCATCATTAATGTTTACCTGAATGGCACCTTCTTGGTCCAAGGCCCTCAGGCCAACCTTCTCCTCTTTGATAGACGCTTCCCGCACCTCATCAATTTCCTTTCTTCTCCTGCTGATCCTTCTCTCCCGTCTTCATCTTCTTTGCCTCCACCCTCTGCCTCTTCCTTGGCTACCTTGCCCTCTCATCCTTCCTCTTCAGCCTCCCTCAGGCTCCTTCTACACCCCCACAGGGTGTACCTCTGATTTGTACCCAACCCGGAAGTATTTCAAGGTTCGCAACCTTCTCCATATTGCCACTCATAACTCTCGCTCAGCTGTCAAACACTCCTCTGACATCTGCCACCTCCTGGAGGAACTTGATCTCGATGTCCTTGGTCTCACCAAGACATAGTTCAGGACCAGCTCTGTCACAAGCTTTAACATTCTCCTCCCTGATGGCTATAAAATCCTTTACGCGGCCAGATCCAACCGTTCTGGAGGTGGTGTAGCCTTGATCTTCCCGGAGTGGATTACTGCCTCTCTCATTGCTATGCAGGCCTACTTCTCTTTTGAATGCCTTGTCTGCAGGCTCTCTCTCTCCAGACCACTCTCTTACCATGGCTACGATTAATCGGCCACCTGGTCAGATCACATCCTTCCTCTCTGAGTTGGTAGACCGCCCCTCCTCCCTGCTGGCCTCGACCACTCAACTCCTCCTTCTTGGAGACCTTAACATCCACCTGGATGCTTCCCGTCTCTCCTCATGACTCTTTCACGACCTCTGGGACTCTCTCTCTCTTTTGATTCTCCCATCTCACCTGACTCACTCTGCAGGGCACACTCTGGATGTTCCGAACTCCTCAGACCTTCCCCTCTCTATCCCCCTCACCACTCCTCTCTCCAGGAGTTTGTTTGTTTGTTTGTTTGTTTTATTATTTGTAATGCGCAAGCATACCCTCAGGTAACAGAGCGCAGTATTTACATGAAATTGAGTGATCACTTTCTAGTATTTTTTTAGTATTTATTTTATTTATAAAGCGCACCAGGCCCAAGGGCATCCGGGCGCATCACTTAGTTACAGGCATGGTACAAGCAAAAACATTTGAATTAAATATACTGAAATATACAAATAATACAGGGAATATACAAATGTACAAAAGCAGGTTATAGCAAGAGGCAGTTAATGCTATAGCTTATGACTCTAAGCTAGAGTCACGGTAAGTCGTGGATAGACAACTAGGCTTTGGCTTTGCGCTTAAAGACTGGGGAGAAGGATTCAGCTCTAAGGAAATTAGGTAGCGAGTTCCATAACTTGGCTGCTAGGAATGGGAAGCTACGTCCACCGCATCTTTGGAGGTTGAAGCGTGGGAGGTCAAGGCAATTGGTTTGGGCACTTCTGAGTGGTCTCCAGTGGTATGTAGTGTAAATCTGCTGGCTAGGTAGCTCAGGGCTTGGTTGGCAAGGCTTTTGTGTGTGAGCGCAAGTGCTATAAGAGAGACTCTTTGGGAGACTAAAAGCCAACATAGATTCTGTCTAGAGTCTGAAATGTGAAGGTTCCTAGGAATGTTAAGAGCCGCTCTGATGACGTTGTTTTGGATGATTTGTAGTTTTTTAATATTGCATTGGTTGGTACCCAGATAGAGGGCATTGCAATAATAAATTTTGAATAGGACCAGGGTCCTAGCTAGTGTAGTGCAGTTGGCTGGTGAGAGGAAGGGCGGCATGCTGTGATGAGCTTGCATGTGTAAGATGCTGCAGATGATACTGCATTAGTTTGTCTGGATAGTGAAAGTGTGGAGTCAATATAGATACCAAGCGTTTTAGTATCCTTAGCCACTTTGATGGTTTTACCATCAATAGTGAAGGATTTAAAAGATGAGTCAAGTTTGCTAAGTCTTTGGTGGGAGCCACGGATGAGGAGCTCGGTCTTTTCGTCATTTAAGCACAATTCATGCTGCACCCTCCAGGCCTGGATGACTATATAAATGGCGTTGATGGCTAGGGAATCAGTTTTGTGGTCTCCTGTGTTGAGGATAAGTATTTGGGTGTTGTCAGGATAGTTAGTATATGTGACGCCCAGTAGATCCAAGATGTTGAAAAGGGGTTTTGTGAATACATTGTAGAGTATCGGGGATACACATGATCCTTGAGGGACTCCACAAGTAACTGGAGAGGGTTCAGCAGTGGCAGCAGGGGAGAAGACCCTCATGGATCTGTTGTCCAGGAAGGAGGTGATCCAGGCTGTAGCTTTGTCCGAGAAGTGGGTGGCAGTTTTAAGGTGGTGGCATAAGATTTGATGATTTACTAAATCAAAGGCCGTGGTGAGATCTAGAAGGAGCAGTAGGGCCAGTTTGCCCTTACCCTTTAGGTCCTCAATCTGAGTTTTGAGGTCTAAAAGTGCATTTTCAGTACCGTAACACGGGCAGAAACCAGATTGCCTCAATCCTGGGAGATTATTGGTTTCCAAATAATCTTGGATCTGCAGGTATGCCGCACGATCAAGAATTTTAAGAAGAAAAGGGACGTGGTAATCGGTCGGTAATTAGTGGGTATGTTAGCATCCAGAGTGGTTTCTTTTAGGAGTGGAATGACCCAGGCATCATTGAGGTTGTCCGGGACAATCCCAGAACTGAAAGAAGAGTTTATAAGTGTGGTGATGAAGGGCTCTAAATTATGCAAGGCCTCCTTAATAATGGTGGCAGGGCATAGGTCTCCCTGACAATTGGAAGGTTTAAGGGTGTTGATAATGTGTTCAACTTCCGTAATGGAGAGAGGTGAGAAGCTAAATGGTTGCAGAGATGCAACGTTGGATTTGGAATTATCCTTGATAGTGTTATGTGACAGACTGGACTGTGGGCTGTTTTTTTTCTCGTTAATGTTGGTGTGGAGGGTAGCGATCTTGCCCAAGAGGGCCTTTTGAATGTTGGCACATCAGATACTGTCTTTGGAGCAGGTGTCTGGTGGAGTGGCAGAGGATTCCAGTTCCTTTAGGATTTTAAATAACTCGTTGGTGTTGGATTGGGCTAGTTCAATATGTTTATTCTATGTCTCTTTTTTGGCAGAGAGTATGGCTTCTTTGTAATTTAAGGTCGCTAAGGCTACACTTGCTTTGTTGGTTTCCGTTGGGCAGCTCTTCCGGCGTGCTTCAAGGATCCCTTTTTCCTTGTGTAGGGTTCTCAACTGTGGCGTGATCCAAGAGTTGAGGTGGGCCCGAGGTTTGGGTTTTCGTAACTTGGAAGGTGCGATGAGATTAAGTGCTTTTAGCATAGTCTGATTGTATGTGTCTACCAAGACTGTGGGGTCAGAGCATGAGGAAGAGAGATTATTGAGGTCGGGGAGGATGAGTGGGAGTAGTTTGGCGCAGGTTATGTTGCGCTTATTTCTTGGGTAGTGGCTGGTGCAATATTAGGGTTGGAATGGTTGATTTTAGTAGGGATGCTGAAGGTGATAAGCTGATGGTCGGTCCATGCGCATGGTTGATTGGAGTTGACATTAGTGTCACAATTTAAGTCAGCTATCCAATCGAGAGTCCTACCCTTAGAGTGAGTTGGCGAGGTAACCCATTGAGAGAAGCCTAGGTTAAGTAATAGGTTGTTGATTTCGTGGGCGGGAGCCTCATTAGGTTCTTGGTAGCCTAGATTGAAATCATCCCTTATACAATGATTTGGGACTTAGTCTTGGTGTTGTCAGCGAGGACGTGGGAGAGGTCTTCAGCAAACGTGGATGGAAGGCCAGGAGGTCTGTATATAATGTGGAATGTAATAGTCTGGTTGGGGGTGATGGCTAATTTAGCTGTGAGTAATTCTGCTAATTCTTGCACAAACACCTCCATCCCTAACTGTAATCATGTCCAGGACGTATCTATTCTGAAGCATCATCAGTCGTATGGCTCTGATATCCTCTCTGATGGCGTTGAATCCCTTTATAGTAGTGTGATTGTCTGCAGCAATTCCCATCTGGTGATCTGTAGCCATTTAGTATTTGCTCCAACCTGGATACTCGGCATAAAGATCAACGTGAATACTGATGAAGTCTGACTGAACAGTCTGTGCTCATAAGGAATGGTATCAAAAGCTTCTATTGACTTAGCTGAGAAATAGTTCTCTCTCTTCATTCTATTTATCAGCTCCACAGATCTCTTCTTCCTCAAGTGAGCATCTGCTTTCAGAAAGCTGTCAATGCTGAAGTCATTTTTTGGAATCACCAACGCCGGAACATGAACATTTATAAATGAACATCGTCCTCCCCAATCTTTAGGCAGATCCATATACGTTCTGGATCCACATGCCCAGTAATGACCCATAATTACTGCTGTTCCAAGTTTCATTCCTGGTACATCAAAGATGCAACCACAATTCTGGTTCTCTCTGACTTTTCTTTTGCCATTGTTATTGAAGCATAGCTTTGCATTTTCCAGAGACCTATATGCAAGGGTCCTTCTTTATATTCGACCCAGTTCAGTACTTAGCAAGTCTTGGCCATAGAGTTTTGCATCCATTCTTCACTATGTCAATGACTGGCTAATAACAACCAATGACAACCCAGGCTCTGCAGATGACTGCTCCTTATTCCCATCCATCTGGTGATAGCACTGATCCCCAAATCCCTGTCTGACCTCTGTTTACTTCCCATCTGATTTCAGCTCCTTTTACTCCAGGCTTTTCATATCTTATCACGTGATTCTTGGTATGCGCCCTGTTTCTTGTCTTCATGTCTTGGATATAATCATCTTCATCTGGATCTGTCCATTCAGTTGCCCATTTGAGATAGGCATCTCGACCCATAAACTGGCCTCTTGCAAGGCAGAGTGCTATGTGTGACAGACAATGTGCTGTCTGGACGTCTATTTCAATAGCTATGAAGATTTTAGACATCCCCATGCTATAAGGCAGGAGTGCACATACAAAGCATTCCTCCTTTGAGGTTCTCCTTCCCACTTCATTCATATGCTGATACCATATGTTATTCCCCAAGTGTACTGTACTATCCCGGTAATCATTTAACTCATGATCATCCTCCTTAGCACTTTGTTTGGGCCTGATTATATTCCTTTGAACTTTTATCATCATCTAATCAAGTATGTCAGAATAATTCCTTCAAACTGGACCAATCATAGAAACATTTGTCAGTGGACTTGGTGTTTTTACATGTGCTACCTGTGTAGGAGAAAGATTCAAAAGCCTCATCCTATTAACATAATGTGCAGGCATAGTGATGTCTCATATTATTTCCATATGTGACCTTCTCTTAATAGGAAGCCTAGCTTTATCCATTTCAGGAGTAGGTGCCTTTAAATCTACCTCTAGAGTAGGGATAATTACATAAGGTCTCGTCTTACTTGTAGTTGCTACATCTGTACCCTCTAACTGCATAGGAATATAGACAGGATTTTTTGCTCTATTTTGATCAAAATAGTAAGTAGTGCACACTGTAAGTGAAAAAAGTATAACTATAAATAAAATGCATGTGTAAATGATATACAGATAAGCCCATTTCTTACAGCAATAACTTCTTGCACAATGTGGTCGTCTCTCGTTGTCTGTCATCATATTGTTTCTATTGACGCTGCCCATTCTCCCATTAAGGAAGGAACTATTTTTTAATCGGGCAACATCATGCAATACTTTTAAAGCTGCCGAACCTGCTCCACCAGTTCCTCGATCAGCTGACTGCTACTAGATGATCAACAAAGTTCCCAATGAAAGCAAAGGTATTGTCCTTTCACCAGACAAAATAAAGATTCTCTTTTAGCAAGACGTAAACCATTACAGCTATTAGGCTCTGAGTCTCCTTTTCAAAAATTCTCATTCTGTTCTCAGTGTTCTTTTAGAATACAAATTGACCTGCGTTATTATATCTCGTAACAATTTGTTAAGTGCTACGGTGTTCCTTGGGTCTCTCAAAAACGTGCAGACATCCATTTGTCTTCCAAACAAGATGCGGCATGCCTCAATCAGGTAATAGAAGATCATGCTAACCAGTCTATGCCACAGCATTTGTGTTTTCCCAACTGTACTCGGGGAGTTGAAGAACTTGCTCTCTTATAGCTGTGAGCAATCTCCTCACGATTGGACCAGACTTAGGATCTTCCAGGAAATGATGAATGTCAGTAGTTCTCCCACCAGCACAGGGCATGTATGAAGAATGTAGATAAAAACAGCAAGGACGATACAATGAACATTGTCATTAGGCACCACCATAGGCACCTACAAAAAGAATCTCAATGAGAAAGGAATCAGGGTATTGTTCCCTCTTCCAGTCGTTAAAAAGGAATTCCAAATCTGGCATGCTTTCCTTCCCGTTCAAGACTTAAACATGTCTTAGTCCAATGTCACCAAACTCCTGTAGCTCAAAAATGACTAGCTTCTCTTAACTCCTTCTTTAGTGTCCCGAAACAAGCATCAGTCCAATATACACTTTATCTGTTTTATTCAACAGTTCTGTGTCCTTCGTCCTGGTCATAAATCTAGTCTGCTGCTAAGGTTCTTCCCCAATGCTTGCTTCCGACCAGAGTGTGGGTGAAGAGGTTTCTCTAGCATAGATCTTCACATCTCCAAAAAATATCCATGCATGTCTGCCTTGCACTTTCACTGCTAACAGCGTGACGTCTTCCACGATGAATCGGTCAGTAAAGCGTGGCTCATGCCATTGCCGTGTAATGTTCCTTATTAAGATTTGATCACCACGGAAAAGTTTGGGAAGACATAATTCTTCAATTCTCGTCATTGTAGCATCTTGTTCTGTGTTCTGTCTCCCACACCCCTTTCTTTTGAGCTGATCTGAAATGACAGAGATACTTGAAGTCACACAGGTTAAGTAATCTCCTAACTCCTTTCCTAACAATTATGCTGTCATCTGGGCATCATTTCTAGTTCTAGATGGAGGTGTGAGGGGTGTCCTCATCTGCATCCCTGTCACTATTTCATGGGGCGTAAGATGGCAATCGAAACCTGGTTGATTTCTCAATGCATACAATGCCAGTGGCAATGCAACCATCCTTTCTTCAGGGTAAGTTTCAATTTGGCTATTCTTTCTTTAAGCAGGCCATTGAGTCTCTCACAGACTCCTTTCACTTGCGGGTGATAAGCAACAAGCTTATTTATTCAAAGTCTTCATTGACAAAATAAGGACCATTATCTGATCTCAATACTTCACATATTCCCCCTCTGGGAAACAATTCTTGTACTAGAAATGTTGCTGCGTAGGTGGAATCTGGATGTGTACATGGATCAGCCTCAATCCACCATGAAAAAGGAAAAAAGTACTTGCCATTACAATCATATATTTGTATCCATTACAGACTTGCAGCATGTCGACATATTCGATATATAAATGCTGAAAAGGACCATTAGGTGTCGGTATAACTCCTCTAACTGTACGCAATGTGTGCCCAGCAGTAAATATTTGACATAAGATACAATTTACTACATAAAATGCAACGTGTTCTAGAAAATGTGTATGGAACCAATCCTCTGCAACGGTTGCAGCAGGGCTCTTTCTAGTAACATGCACAGGGTAGTGTGGCTGTTCTAACGCCACCCTTAATAAGGCTACAGATATCACTGGTTTGCAGTGCTGCCTTGTCACCACAGTGCTCCAGAAGGAGTTAAAGAACACCCCCTCTGCGTCCAGAGGTATTTCTTATCCTGAGGCGCTTCCCCTTGAATTTCTACTAGCTGAGTCTTAGACAGATTGTTATAAAAATCAGACACGCTCATCATCACCACCATGCTTTCATTCATATCAGATGTATCAAATCTCATGATATTTTCTGAATATGCAACATGTTTTGCTTCCTCGTTCGCTGCTTGATTTACTCATCAGATAAAATCTGCCATTTTAGTGTGAGCTGCACATTTAACGACTGCAAGGGCTACTGGGAGTTGTAGTGCTTCAATGAGTCTGTCCAAAAAGGCTGCGTGTTGCACTGGAGTGCCACCCGCTCAGAGGTAGCCCCTCCTTTTCCAATGTGCTAGCTTTGCATGAACTGTCGATGTCACATAGGCAGAGTCACTGTACACTGTTACTTCCTGATCTGCATGGTTCTCGAGCGCGACTATCAGCACCACTAATTCTGTAGCCTGTGCTGAAAAGTGAGATGGTAGTTGTGAATTTATTAACACTTCAAATTCGCCTTTGGCTGTGTGCTTTACCACAGCGGCACACATATATCTTTGCCCATCATTTTGATAGATTCTGGATGAACCGTCAATAAAAAGAATCTCCCCTGCTGCCAATGCATTCTCCTTTACTCTTGGGATCTCGTCACAACATTCTTCAGAGTTCGAACAATCGTACACATGCTCACCTTCTTCCAGTGGTTCTGCTACAAACATGGTAGGATTCACTATTCTGCAACACACTATTTTAATCACTGGATTTGATATAATCACCTTGTAAGCAGAAGCCCTTTTAAAAGCTAACCATCCTTTAGGTTTTTCCAAAATGGCAAATAATGCATGTTCAACAAATAACGTTATGGAACACCCCATTACTATGCTTGCAGCTTTCTCAATGGTGAACGCGGCGGCTGCCAAAGCTGGTTTGCAGGGAAAGTGACCCCTCATTACAGGGGCTAAAATTCCACTGTAATATGCAAGTGGCTTGTACCCCAACGTGGTTCTCTGTGTGAGTACTGCCATCATAACAGTGCCATTCGTATGCAAAAACAAAAAGAATTCCTCAGCATAATTGGGAATCCCCAAAACTGGAGCTGTGCGGATTGCTTTTTTCAACTCATTAAACCCTTCTTCCATTTTCTCAGTCCAAACAATTTTTTCCTGACTTGCCTGTGCTTATTTCGAGCTTTCAACAAGGGCCTTATGTGTGAACTGTAGTCAAATACCCATGCTCTCACATAATTATATAGTATCAAGAATCTTTGCATGTGCTTTATCGTGTGTGGCTTTACTGTTTTCAAAATAGCCTCAGCTCTCTCTGGAGTAACGTTTTGTCCTTAATGCGAAATTAACTGACATATGTACAGCGCTTCTTCTTGACAATACTGCAATTTCTCTTTGTCTACTTTATATACTTTCTCTACAAGAATAATCATCAGTTGAACTGAATCGCATATGCACTCTTCTTCTGAGGTGCTGCAGACCAATATGTTATCTACGTATTGCAACACAACACTTTCCAAATCAATATTGCTTAAGTCCATCTGCAAAATTCTATTGAAAATTGATGGAGACTCACAGTACCCTTGAGGTAATCTCGTACTTTTTAGCTTAGTTTGACGAAACGTAAATGGCGTCAGATCTTGAGAATCCTTCTGCAATGGGTTTTGAGAAAAACACATTTTTCAAGTCAATTACTGTGAAATATCGCACCTCAACAGGGATACTACATAAAATTGTTGCAGGATGAGGAACTAGAGGAAACTCAGCCTCCAGCATTTGGTTAATCGGGCGAAGGTCTTGCACTAGACGCCACTACCCCCTTTACTTTTTGTGATCGGATACACTGACGTATTACATGGTGACTCTGATGTCACTAAGATACCCTGATCCATCATGGCGTATATCGCCTTAAAAATACCTTCATCTGTCTCTCGAGACTCAGCTCCCTTCAGCAGGCCTACGTCATATGGGCCTGTTTGCCATAATGAAGCTGGCACCTTTGCCATATCTTCATCAAGAAACTCAGGACGTTTCAATATTAGCATCATTTTTTGAGGAACCGCACATCTAATTGCTCGTACCCAATAAGTAATACTCATTTAAAATATTACTTTGTCATCTGACGGATGGTCTTTAAATATATCCTCATCAGTGACGTCAGTCAATCTATAGCCTTCCCCAATGGCAATCACTGTGAACTATTGTCTGCCTTCATAATCGGTTCCATCAAGCAAAGCCATTTCTCCTCTCACTATGGCTGCTTGCAAATATAAAGGAAAGACTCATCCTTCCTCTTCCTCCATAGGTATCTTTGTCCTTGACAAAAAGTCATCAGGTATTCTCATAGTTCTTCCCATTAAACCTGGTAGCGATGTTAACAGGATGTGTACTCCATAGTAAAAAAAGATATGGTTCTAATGGCACTCCTTGCATGGTCACTTGTCCTGCAAATGCCATAATAAATTCACTCACATTTAAATAATGCATTCCTGGTGTTGAACACACTATGCCTTCATCAGTGAATGAAATCGTCATTTTGAATTTTGTCAAAAAAACACTGATACTATACTATTTCTATTTCTATTGAGAAATTCCAAAATGTTAAATTCAATGGCTCACAGTTTGATAAAGTTAGGAAATGCTTTTCCACACTTTCCCTGCACAGTCTAAGGTTTTTTACTTGAACAGTGGTTTTCAATATTTCAGCCAGATTCATGTTTACCAACCAAATGTGTATTAGCATCCAGGCCACAGGTAAACGATTGGTTGCAGTGATTATAATGCTCAAACAGGCTAAGAGAAGGACTCTGTACTCGTCTGTTTATTTAGAAGCGACATATTACTCTGTCACAAATTCAGTGGTTAGGAGTGGTCAGAATCTTAGAATAGTAAGGAGTGAATGGCAATGAGGGTGGGAATTGGGCATACAACTAGTTAAATCAAATTTCTTTGACGTGTGACTGGTGTGATTAATTTTGTGAAATCAAAGGGGCCAGATCACAGAGATGTTGCGGGTAGAGTTTATTCATGTTCAATTCAGGTGACAGCTGGTCCTAAAGCTTGGGAAGCACAACAGCTTCCAGAAGGACAGTTGGTTCTGTGGAGCCGCTGCAGTCCAAATGAAGCCCCCCCAAGCACTGCAAGTCCTGTGGCTGACAAAGAAAGCTGGGAGAAGGCGGATGCCCTTGCAAACCAGTAAAACAGGTATGCAGAGGGGCAGAAAGATGTTGGGAACCAGAGAAGGTGATGGCAAGCAGAGAAGGGGGAGACATACCTCAAACCTCAGGTCTGGGACACTGAAAAACAGAGGAAGTGGTAGCAAGCAGAGAAGGGGGAGGAATCCCCAGAGCTGAGGGGAGAAGAGTGAACCAGGTTGGCTGTGCAAAGAAAGAGAAACCTGCAACCCCTGGGATTTGTGAATAATGTGACAAAGCTCGTGGTTCTTCAAGGAAGTGGAAAAGAATGCAGGGGAAGGGAGCCATTCCCCCCTCAGATTTGTGAATACTATGAGAAGTCAAGAGAACAGAGGCATTCTCTTGACCCCTGTTTACCATTTGAAAATTTGTGTAAAAAACTTGGAAAAGAACTATGAATGACCTGCTGAAAAGGCACCCCTGTTGCCCTTTATATTGAGTTGTTTGTGTGAGGGCTCAAGTTAGGGTTTTTGACATGACAGTGGATTTATCTGTATTTTGACTTCCGTATGGACCCATTTGATATTTGTTTTGAGGTAGGGACACTGCTCTTAGCATTAGGGCTTGAGAGGCCTTTCCCTAACCCTACTTTGAATAAAAGGCTGTAGGAACAAAAGGATCACCTGTGCGTTGATCTCTCACTACTGCACCTTCACAAGCGGTGCCAGGATCGGGATCCGTCGTAATTGAGTCAGACTGCGGGACTCTAGAATGTATCTGATTAAGTGCAAGAAGCACATACACTTTGGTGTCAAAGGCCGAGTCAATAGGGTTCAATCTTTCCGGTAGCCGAGACATACTCATGGGCCCAGGGAAAAGAGAATGAATGCCTACAGATTAAGTGTTAATAGCCCCTAAAGGGACTTTTATTAGATTTGCATTTAAGTCTGGATTAGCCTGGAAATATATGATGGATATATTGGCTGGGCAATTCACCCTAACTACTGAATGTATGTGAAACTACTAACGCAAAATAATGACCTGCTTCCCTACCTAGTGAAAGCAGGTGAAAAGGTAGCCCAAGAAATATTAGAAATCATCCTCTTTTCCAGATTCCAAGAAGTAAAGGAAAGTGAGACCCCAGAGAGTGGTAGAAAAGGGTTTGTGAAGCTGATGAAGACGTTGAGACATTAGTGCGACTCCAACAAAAAATAAGGAAGATGACATCCCTGTGACACTCTCTGTCCTTGCCTTCGCACAATGGAGCAACCCTATCCTTGCTGGTTAATTCTTAACCTGAGAAGGACCACAGACCGAGGTCGGCCCTGTTTGAAATTGTCATTGCCTGGGCGGATTATGCCTATCAACAGGAGGGGTGTTCTGTTATTTACACCTCTCCTAAACCAATCCCTCTTATTACAGTCTTCTCACAAGTGTTTTATTCTTTACTTTATTTGATTTCCTTCGCCAATTTACAACATTTTATATTCTGCATATTAAAAATAAATAGTGTTACCAATGTTTCCCCCTGCACTTGGACCTGTTCACTTTTTGTCCACCCCTTTCTTCATTCTCAGGCTTTCCTGCTCCCACTGTCAATTAAACTGCACCTCCTCCCTGTTCAACCCCTTTTGAAATATAATCCTTGCCCCTCTACTCCCACGGGTTCCTGTTCTGTACGTGTAGTCAGCATTGGCCTGCCTCACCATTATCAGTTTTTGGCGAGGTTCGACTTATCTGTCCACATCTCCCCGTGCTGCTCATCAGTGCAGTCACTTTTTTATTTTTAAAGTCTTGTGAACCCATTTCGTCAGGCTTGCTTTGGTTTGCTTTGCACACGCAGTGGCAGCGCGTGCCCACCTGCTCCCTGCGCCAGCTCTGACGACAAACTGAAGAGAGGACAGAATGCTAATCAGTATTGCTGTGGCCTGTGAGCCTTGGAGAATTGTTGTTTGTCCTTCCTGGAGTGTTCCTGTGAATGAGGCGGAGAGGCACTTTCATGTTGCACACAGATGTTAGCTGGCTCTGGGGCACAAAGCGACTTAGAAACCTCTGGGTATTAAGTGTGTTATAAATAACCAATCATATCATATCAAAGCAGAGTGCCGTAAACTTGCCCAGCCATTTTGGCCCACACTGAAACCATCTCCTCAAATATCACACAGCATAGCACATGTGAGTGCAAATGAACTATGCATGCCAAGGTGCAATACTTGGCTCCTGGAGGCTGCCCTCTTTTGTTGTGATATGGTGATGGTGTGTTTTCCAGAACATTCTAATGTGCTTGTCGGCTTGTTCTTGATAGTCTTTTTTGCATTGGACTTTGCCAATGAAAGTTAGACAGAGCAGCTCAGCTCACAGAATATGCAGGGATAGCTATGTCTCCAGTTAAGATGGAAAGGAAGACAAAGGGACAAGACAAACGATCTTACTAGGCCTTGTGTCATTCAGCTCGTGCAAGTGTGACACGAGAAGTGCAGGGGAAAGGGAGAGGGGGATGTTCAACAGCGATGGAAGGGGGAAGGTGCAATCATGGCACTACGCTAAGAGTTAGTGCAGCCAGTGCAGCGTGGCTCTGGGTAAGTGCAAGGAGGCAAGGAGGCAGAAGGGTTGTAGGGGTTACAGTTACAGCCCCTGAGTGCGCGGTAGGCCAGGAGGCAGTGCAAGGAGGACTGGTCATGGATGAACCTGGTACCCCATGAGACCAAGCAACCAGTAGGTGCAGCAGACCGGTAAGCAAGAGAGAGAAGGCAGAGGAGAAAAGGATGGACTTGAACCACTTCCAGAACTTCAGGTGGTCTGGCTCAACTCTGAGAGGGACAGGGAGACTGTTCCAGAGGGAGGCACCAGAAGAGGAGAGAAATCTACCCCCCACTCTCTGCTTGGAGAAGTGTCTGACCCTCAGAGAGTTGCAGGTAGCTGAGTGAAGGGCTCTAGAAGGAAGGTATTTCGGCAGATAGAGTTGGATGTATTGTGGACCCCAACTCCAGAAAGCCTTAGGGATGATGCAGAGGGTCTTTAACGTGAACTGTGAGTCAGTGGAGAGATTTCAGGGCTGGAGAGATACGGTCTCTGGGCTTGATGCCAAGGATACGTCTTGCAGCCCTGTTCTGGATTAGTTGCAGGGGGGGAAGAGTACAGTTAGGCAGATTGAGAAAGAGGCTAGTGTAGTCCAGCCTGGGGAGAACCAGGACTCTGGTACAGGGAGCTTCTGGCAGAAAGTGAGAAAGGTTACAATACCTCTGAGGAGGTCAAGCTAGAAGCGAGCCTTCTTGGCAAGGTCCATGAAGTGAGGAGAGAAGAACGTGGGGTCGAAGGTTTTTTTACCTCACAGGAAGGCGGGGTAGAGGGCCCAAGAAGGGCGCCAGAGTGGGAGAGGTAAAGTGGGGGCAGGAGTCCCAAAGAGAAGGATCTCCATCTTACTGGCATTCAAACAGAGATTTTTGGAGGCGCACCAATCCTAAATCGCAGATAGACAGTCAGGAATGAGCGAGGGAATAGAGGAGGCTGAGGGAAGCCTGAAAGAGACCTGAGTGTCATCCGTACAACATTGAAAGTTAGAACAGAAGGTGAAGATCAAGTTGGCCAAAGGGGCCAGGTAGACATTGGAGAGCCAGGGTGAGAGTATAGAGCCATAGGGGGACACCACATTAGGAGAGATAGGTGGTGAAGAGAAAGTACCCAAATTGGACCTGGGAGGGTTGGTCCAGGAGGAAGGAGACCAGCCACACCAGGGCCTGATCTGTGATGCCTAGGTTCTCACAAAGACGATTGATCACAGTATCATGATTGACTGTGTCAAAAGCAGAGGAAAGGTCATGGGGTTGAGGGAGGGCTGGAGTCCAAGTAGAGAGCAGATCTTCACGGGTGTTCAGGAGAGCAATTCCGTGCCTCTGGCTGCTCTGAAGCCAGACTGATGATCGGGCTGGTTGATTCTGGGATCAGACATGATCTTGTAGCCCCCAGGAAGGAGAGTGTCAAAGCTCGTGACAGAGCTGGCCATGAACCATGTCTCGGTGAGAGTGAGCAAAAGGTAGGTGCAAGGAGCACAGAGAATTGGAAAACCCCTCACTACTAAGACCCAGGGGGGGTAGAGATTGGTCGATTATTGTCACATACAAAACAACACCAAAAGTCTGTCACGAAAACAATGCATTGCAAACGAACTCTTTAAGAAAGGAACAACATCAAGCAAACTGGGAGCAAAAGAAAAAGAAAAAAATATGTATAAATCTTATTTTAATCATAAATATTAAAAACAATATATCTTTGTACAATAGTAGATCACGGAAAAAACACAAAAGACAAATGTCTATATGATAGAACATACAATAAGGGGAAAGGGGGGAATTTTATCAGTCCTCCTTTCACATTTAAAGAAATAAACTATAGCAAATGGAATTAAACGCTATTCGAGAAAAAGAGTGTCGATTTTTTTGTCGAGAGTAAATTTTTTGAATTTTACTATTTCCTCTTCTATTTTGGTCAATTTATCTTTAATATCTTTGATTAGGTTGTCACCTTTCATCTTGTTTTCTAAAGTTTCAATTTCCAATTTTTGTTTTGTAGCTTCTTCCGCCGAGGTGTCAATAATTAAAATGAGATAATCACGGGAACATTTATTACCTACGGCACTTAATTGGCCCTTGAATTTAGGATTATCTATAAATACTCTCGGTACGTTTTTAACCTGCAGCCCTTCCGGTATTATGCCTGCTTTTAGATAGGCTAGCATCATCTGGCCATGGGATTCAGTGCGAATCAGTTTTTTCTTTTTTTGTAATAGTAGGTCCAGATCGTCACTATTTGGATCAGACATGATCTTGTAGCCCCCAGGAAGGAGAGTGTCAAAGCTCGTGACAGAGCTGGCCATGAACCATGTCTCGGTGAGAGTGAGGACATCCAGGTTAAGGTCTTCAAGGAGGTGACAGATGTCAGAGGAGTTTTTGACAGCAGAGCGAGAGTTGAGAGTTGTGATGTGGAGCAGTTTGCCACATTTGAAAGACTTCCAGGGTGGGGTACAGGAGTGCGGTACACCCAGCAGTAGTGGTATATGGGTCCAAAGGTGGGCAGAGGCAGCAGATGGAGGTGGCATGGGGCCAGGGAGGAGGAGGAGGGGGAGCAGGCAGTAGACAGAGGTGGCATAGGGGCCAGAGAGGAGGAGGGGGTTGCCAGAGAGGCACCGGAGGAGGAAGGAGGTGGCAGAGCAGCCAAAGAGGTGGTGGAAGGAGTAGAAGGAGAAGGGAGGAAGTTGATAAGACGCAGGAGACACCTATCCAGGAGGAGGAAATTGGCAGAAAGCCCTGGACCATGACGATACCATTTAGATAGACATTGATGAAGGATTTGGAGGAATTGAAAGGAGACCAAGATGACCTCCCACCAGATGCCACCATTAATGGGAGATGAGGAGAAAGAAGAGAGTATAGAGTGAATATGAAGGGTCCATTGGTCAGGTGTGGGAATGACAAAGAGGATGTCGGTGAGGATCAGTCTGGAGGATGCACTGGTGTAGGTATCAGCGATAGGAAGTCCTAGGTTGGAGACCAGGATATCCCTCTTGAAATGTTCCTTCCAGACTTAGTGAGAGGGAAAGGATAGGAGATAAAGTAGCAGTTACAGAAGGTGGGTGAAATCAAGAGCACCATAGAGGGTGTGAGGAGGAAAGTATGAGGATGTGTGAGAGAGAGAGAGAGGGGGGGAACACAGCCCAGTGCAGCACAACGCAAAATGCAGGGATAGCCATGTCTACAGCTATGATGGACAGGAGCAGTTAGCATCTCTCACCATTACCTGGCTCCCCCACTGGCTACTTGACTTATCTTAGCACTGGCTTCGTGTATCAGACTGTCTCCAGCCTTCTGCGAAAATGTTATCACAGATCTTATTTGTGCAGTGTCTGTGGGATGCATGGATGTGAGCTATGCAGGCAAACACCTTGCCAACTGGATGCAGGTACCTGCTTAGCAGGGCATTGTGAGAGACATTGCCACTCTCTCATGCTTCAGGAAGTGTGTCCTTGCTGTGAGCCAGACATCTGAGCCATCAATCCCATCCAGTATGGCCAGGGCTACTGAAGGTCTGTGCAGCCGCCAAAAGACTATTCTCGTGGTGCACAATGGAACTGTCAACACATCTGCATCTGTACTTGGATGTGTGTGTGTGTGTGTGTGTGTTTGTGTTACTATCCTTGTGGGGACTTGGGTGTGTAAACATGCACACGCTGTGGGGACTTGATTTCACTGTGGGGACCTAAACCCAAGTCCCCACATGGTAATGCCTTCCAAATGACTTAAAACAACTTAAAAGACATCTGTGCCAATTTTTAGAACTTTTTAAAAAATGGCTTTGTGGGGACCTGTGTTTATTTTGGTGTGTTGATTTTTTACTCAGCTCTGCCCCCGCAGGGTGGGTGTGGTATTGCAGTCATCAACACACGGACAGGAATTTAAACACACTTGATAAATCAGATGCCCTACATGCTTAGGCAGCAGACAGCAGATTCATGGGAACCATTTATACACAAATACAATTGTGTTTTAAATGGCCTGAACTCTGCGTTTAAATGTAAAATAATGAAATTAAGCTGTTTTTTGTGTATTTTGTATGTTTACAGAATTGGATATAATTGATATGCAATGTAAATCTTCCCTCATTGATTGCACAACACACTTACAGATTCATTTCAAGCATTGACTATTTTTGTAATAAACGAATCACAATATGACTTACTTTACTTTCTTATTTTTCTGTGATTTTGTTGAAGTCCCCATAGGGGTGGTGTGTGATGAAATTGAATTCTACACTGTCAAGACAACACATTATGTGCACGGATGTCATCTTGTCTATAGTCTGATATGTGAATTAATTGAATGTTGGCATCACATTTTGTCTGATTATTCAAAAAATATTCACAAAGTTGATGTTTAATTGATACTCATTTGGTTTCCTTACAAGTTGATCTCTAAGGGAAAAAAAGTGGCAGTAATGGAATTAGCGCCACTTTGATCAATCTGCTGATATAATGGTTATTGAAAATGGACACTAATTCCTCTGGTGAAATTAACCCAGAAGAAATGAGCGCTGGAGGAATAAGTAATGAAAACCAGTGATGATTCCCCCGGGGCTAAATCCTCCAGTGGAATTAGAGCTGGAAATAAAAATGCTAATTCCATCCTATCTTCAGGTAAAAATACCGAACGAAACACTGCCAAAAATAGTGGCCAATTCAACCAAAAATACCCAAATGGTGAAGGAAAATGCATTCAGGTGATGCAAATGAAGCCACAGATGCACCCAATTGGCCATACAAGGGTATGTGAATACGAATAGTATGTAATGATGCTGAAGTCCCAATAGAGCTGATATGATGGTACTGAGTCCACCAAAAGGATGGTGTGTGGTCATGTTGAGGTCTCCGTTGGGATGTTGTTTGATGACATAGAGGTCCTCACAGGGATGGTGTGTCATTGTATAGAAGGCCATATAAGAATAGTGTGTATTTATGCTCAAGGTCCCATAGAAATGGAATGCAATGATATTGAATCCTCCAACTGAATGGTGTGTGCTGATGTTGAGGTCCCCACAGGGTTGATATGTGATGATATTGAAGTCTTCACATGGATGGTGTGCGCTGATGGTGAGGTCCCCAAAGGTATGATATGTGATGATATTGAAATCCTCACATGGATGGTGTGTGCTGATGGTGAGGTCCCCACAGGGATGATATGTGATGATATTGGAGTCCTCACATAGATGGTGTGTGCTGATGGTGAGGTCCCCACAGGCATGATATGTGATGATATTTAAGTCCTCAAATGGACAGTGTGTGCTGATGTTGAGTTCCCCACAGGGTTGATATGTGATGATATTGAAGTCCTCACATGGATGGTGTGTGCTGATGGTGAGGTCCCCACAGGGATGATATGTGATGATATTGAAGTCCTCACATGGATGGTGTGTGTTGATGTTGAGGTACCCACAGGGTTGATATGTGGTGATATTGAAGTCCTCACGTGGATGGTGTGTGCTGATGGTGAGGTCCCCACAGGGATGATATGTGATGATATTTAAGTCCTCAAATGGGTGGTGTGTGCTGATGTTGAGGTCCCCACAGGGTTGATATGTGATGATATTGAAGTCCTCACATGGATGGTGTGTGATGATGTTGAAGTCTCCTTAATGAAGATGTATTATGATATTAAACATTTTGTATGTGGACTCTTTGACATTAAATGCCTTACAGATATGTAATGCTTCAAGGAAGTAAAAGAGAGGTTTTGTGAAGATGTTGAAATCATTTAAGAAAGTATTTATAGGCCTGAGTGTGTTTTATGTTAACATGAACTCATGTAATGGTAATGTTACATCATGCTCTGCTTAGTACATGGCCAAATCAGAAATTGAACGAAATCTCACCTGACAATGGGGGTGATTACGAGTTGGGCAGTATTCTGTCTGTAAATCCACTGGACGTACCGTTGCCACCACTTAGTTTGGCAGATTTACAGGTGGATTACACGTGGTGGTGGCGGAGTATGATCCCTTTTTTTCATTGGACTCTATGTGGCATTTTTGGCAGAATTACTGCCTAAGGGAGCAAGGGCTAAAGGTCAGTGTGAACAAGTGCCAGTTTTGCTGGACAAGCAGCAAATACAGCGGAAACATCATCTCTGCAGACATCATTCCTGTAGATCCCGCAAAGACGGAAGCCTTCCTCCCCTGGTCAAGACCTCAGAACTTGAAGGAGTTACAGAGTTTCCTTTCTTTAACAGCTACTGGAGATTTGTTGTGGGATATGCCAACATCGTGCAACCGCTTGTGGACCTCATCAAAGGATACCTGCCTAACTAAAGGAGCGGCAGGACTACTCTGCAGACCATTTACACCATCCACATGAGCCCTTTGATGATAGGTGGACCGACTAATGCCAGGAGGCATTCATGGAGCTGAGGCAGATCCTCACTACTTGAGCTCCTCGAATACTCAAACCAATTCTGGGCTACACAGATCCTCAGTTGCCTTGCATCTTGCACATTGATGCAAGTCTTCCACCTGGTGATTGTGTGTTGATCCACAGCCTGGAAAAAGAGTGGACAGAACAAGCTGAGTAACAAGTGGGAGTCTCAACCATTCAACATTGAGCATCAATTAGTAGTGCTGCCTGTCTACTGACTATGGGTATGAGGACAGCCAAGAAACATCAAGACCTTGCAATGGAACCATCTGCTCCAAGTCCAGGATGAGTTTGAGCTGACACTGGCAGTGAGAGAAGAGGACGTGAATCCGACTCTGAGAGTGTTCTTTCGAGACTAATCCTGATCCCATTGCTCCTGGTAAATTGGATGTGGCAGGTTACCCTTACCCATTCCTCCACTGGAATATAGGGAGCCTGACTTGGTACAGGGTTGATCGCTGGGTCAGGAATAAACCCTAGATGAGGCCCCGGCTGATCTTCATCCTGCAACCAGGGAGAGCACGACTGTCATGAAACTAACATAGGATTCACCGGGGGTCCAATGTGAGTTTCCCATTGCCTGATCCTAAGTTTTCCATTCTTTCTTCTTTAGTGCAGGTGCCTGCGAGTTCAGGGATACTTTGGCAGGGCGCAGGGCATGAGAGGGGGTTGGGGGTAACAGGAGAGAGACACGGGGCATGAGCGAGGGGTGGGGGGCAACAGCAGGGAGACACGGGGCATGACCGGGGGTGCGGGGCAACAGGAGAGAGACATAGGGCATGAGCAGGGGGTGGGGGGGTAACAGGAGAGAGACACGGGGCATGAGTGGGGGGTTGGGGGTAACAGGAGAGAGACACGGGGCATGAGAGGGGAGTGAGGGGTAACAGGAGAGAGACACGGAGCATGAGCGGGGGGTGGGGGGCAACAGGAGAGAGACACGGGGCATGAGAGGGGGTGGGGGTAACAGGAGAGAGACACGTGGCATGAGCGGGGGGTGGGGGTAACATCAGGGAGACACGGGGCATGACCGGGGAAGGGGGGCAACAGGAGAGAGATACGGGGCATGAGAGGGGGGTGGGGGTAACAGGAGAGAGACACGTGGCTTGAGCGGGGGGTGGGGGTAACATCAGGGAGACACGGGGCATGACCGGGGGTGGGGGGCAACAGGAGAGAGATACGGGGCATGAGAGGGGGGTGGGGGGTAACAGGAGAGAGACACGGGGCATGAGCGGGGTGTGGGGGTAACATGAGAGAGACATGGGGCATGAGCTGGGGGTGGGGGGCAAAATCAGGGAGACACGGGGCATGAGCGGGGGGTGGGGGGAACACGAGGGAGACATGGGGCATGAGAGGGGGGTGGGGGTAACAGGAGAGAGACACAGGGCATGAGCGGGGGTTGGGGGCAACAGCAGGGAGACACGGGGCATGACTGGGGGGTGGGGGGCAACAGAAGGGAGACACGGGGCATGACTCGGGGGTGGGGAGCAACAGGAGAGAGACAAGGGGCATGAGAGGGGGCTAGGGGGGTAACAGGAGAGACATGGGGCATGAGCGGGGGTTGGGGGCAACAGCAGGGAGACACGGGGCATGACCGGGGTGTGAGGGGCAACAGGTGAGAGACACGGAGCATGAGTGGGGGGTAACAGGAGAGAGACACGGAGCATGAGCGGGGGGTGGGGGTAACAGGAGACAGACACAGGGCATGAGTGGGGGTGGGGGCAACAGCAGGGAGACACGGGGCATGAGCGGGGGGAAAACGAGGGAGACACGGGGCATGAGAGGGGGGTGGGGGTAACAGAAGAGAGACACGGGACATGAGTGGGGGGTGGGGGGCAACGGGAGGGAGACGCAGGGCTTGACAGGGGGTGGGGGGCAACAGGAGAGAGACACGGGGCAAGAGAGGGGGGTGGGGGGCAAACAGGAGAGAGACACGGGGCATGAGCGGGAGAGGGGGGCAACATGAGAGAGACACGGGTCATGAGCGGGGGGTGGGGGGTAACAGCAGGGAGACACAGGGCTTGAGCGGAGGATGGGGGGAACACGAGGGAGACACGGGGCATGAGAGGGGGGTGGGGGGTAACAGGAGAGAGACACGGGGCATGAGCGGGGTGGGGGGCAAGAGCAGAGAGACACGGGGGATGAGCGGGGGGTGGGGGGTAACAGGAGAGACATGAGGCATAAGCGAGGGGTGGGGGAACAGGAGAGAGACACGGGGCATGACCGGGGGGTGGGGGGCAACAGCAGGGAGACACGGGGCGTGACCAGGGTGGTGGGGGCAACAGGAGAGAGACACGGGGCATGAGAGGGGGGTGGGGGTAACAGGAGAGAGACACGGGGCATGAGAGGGGGTGGTGGGGTAACAGGAGAGAGACACAGGGCATGAGCGG
Organism: Ambystoma mexicanum; assembly: GCF_040938575.1. Classification (NCBI taxonomy): domain Eukaryota; kingdom Metazoa; phylum Chordata; class Amphibia; order Caudata; family Ambystomatidae; genus Ambystoma; species Ambystoma mexicanum. The sequence continues at coordinate 1,150,839,576 of NC_090933.1, read as the reverse complement.
GGGTGGGGGGCAACAGCAGGGAGACACGGGGCATGAGCAGAGGGTGGGGGGCAACAGCAGGGAGACACGGGGCATGAGCGGGGGGCGGGGGGAACACGAGGGAGACACGGGGCATGAGCGGGGGGTCGGGGTTAACAGGAGAGAGACACGGGGCATGACCGGGGGGTGGGGGGTAACAGGAGAGAGACATGGGGCATGAGAGGGGGTGGGGGGTAACAGGAGAGAGACACGGGGCATGAGCGGGGGGTAGGGGTAAGAGGAGAGAGACTCGGGGCATGAGCGGGGGGTGTGGGGCAACAGCAGGGAGACACGGGGCATGACCGGGGGTGGGGGTCAACAGGAGAGAGACACGGGGCATGAGAGGGGGTGGGGGTAACAGGAGAGAGAAAAGGGGCATGAGCGAGGGTGGGGGGCAACATGAGAGAGACACAGGGCATGAGCGGGGGTGGGGGGCAACAGCAGGGAGACACGGGGCACGAGCGGGGGTGGGGGGAACACGAGGGAGACACGGGGCATGAGAGGGGGTGGGAAGTAACAGGAGAGAGACACGGGGCATGAGCGGGGGGTTGGGGGCAACAGCAGGGAGACATGGGGCATGACTGGGGGGTGTGGGGCAACAGGAGAGAGACACGGGGCACGAGCGGGGGGTGGGGAGTAACAGGAGAGACATGAGGCATAAGCGAGGGGTGGGGGAACAGGAGAGAGACACGGGGCATGAGCGGGGTGTTGGGGTAACAGCAGGGAGACACGGGGCATGACCAGGGTGGTGGGGGGCAACAGGAGAGAGACACGGAGCATGAGTGGGGGGTAACAGGAGAGAGACACGGAGCATGAGCGGTGGGTGGGGGGTAACAGGAGACAGACACAGGGCATGAGTGGGGGTGGGGGCAACAGCAGGGAGACACGGGGCATGAGCGGGGGGAAAACGAGGGAGACACGGGGCATGAGAGGGGGGTGGGGGTAACAGAAGAGAGACACGGGACATGAGTGGGGGGTGGGGGGCAACGGGAGGGAGACGCAGGGCTTGACAGGGGGTGGGGGGCAACAGGAGAGAGACACGGGGCAAGAGAGGGGGTGGGGGGCAAACAGGAGAGAGACACGGGGCATGAGCGGGAGAGGGGGGCAACATGAGAGAGACACGGGTCATGAGCGGGGGGTGGGGGGTAACAGCAGGGAGACACAGGGCTTGAGCGGAGGATGGGGGGAACACGAGGGAGACACGGGGCATGAGAGGGGGGTGGGGGGTAACAGGAGTAGACACGGGGCATGAGCGGGGTGGGGGGCAAGAGCAGAGAGACACGGGGCATGAGCGGGGGGTGGGGGGTAACAGGAGAGACATGAGGCATAAGCGAGGGGTGGGGGAACAGGAGAGAGACACGGGGCATGAACGGGGGGTGGGGGGCAACAGCAGGGAGACACGGGGCATGACCAGGGTGGTGGGGGGCAACAGGAGAGAGACACGGGGCATGAGAGGGGGGTGGGGGTAACAGGAGAGAGACACGGGGCATGAGAGGGGGGTGGTGGGGTAACAGGAGAGAGACACAGGGCATGAGCGGGGGTGGGGGGCAACAGCAGGGAGACACGGGGCATGAGCAGAGGGTGGGGGGCAACAGCAGGGAGACACGGGGCATGAGCGGGGGGTAGGGGGAACACGAGGGAGACACGGGGCATGAGCGGGGGGTCGGGGTTAACAGGAGAGAGACACGGGGCATGACCGGGGGGTGGGGGGTAACAGGAGAGAGACATGGGGCATGAGAGGGGGTGGGGGGTAACAGGAGAGAGACACGGGGCATGAGCGGGGGGGTAGGGGTAAGAGGAGAGAGACTCGGGGCATGAGTGGGGGGTGGGGGGCAACAGCAGGGAGACACGGGGCATGACCGGGGGTGGGGGTCAACAGGAGAGAGACACGGGGCATGAGAGGGGGGTGGGGGTAACAGGAGAGAGAAAAGGGGCATGAGCGAGGGTGGGGGGCAACATGAGAGAGACACAGGGCATGAGCGGGGGTGGGGGGCAACAGCAGGGAGACACGGGGCACGAGCGGGGGTGGGGGGAACACGAGGGAGACACGGGGCATGAGAGGGGGTGGGAGGTAACAGGAGAGAGACACGGGGCATGAGCGGGGGGTTGGGGGCAACAGCAGGGAGACATGGGGCATGACTGGGGGGTGTGGGGCAAAAGGAGAGAGACACGGGGCACGAGCGGGGGGTGGGGAGTAACAGGAGAGACATGAGGCATAAGCGAGGGGTGGGGGAACAGGAGAGAGACACGGGGCATGAGCGGAGTGTTGGGGTAACAGCAGGGAGACACGGGGCATGACCAGGGTGGTGGGGGGCAACAGGAGAGAGACACGGGGCATGAGAGGGGGGTGGGGGGTAACAGGAGAGAGACACGGGGCATGAGCGGGGGTGGGGGGCAACAGCAGGGAGACACGGGGCATGAGCAGAGGGTGGGGGGCAACAGCAGGGAGATACGGGGCATGAGCGGGGGGTGGGGGAACAGCAGGGAGACACGGGGCATGAGCGGGGGGTCGGAGTTAACAGGAGAGAGACATGGGGCATGAGCAGGGGGTAGGGGGCAACAGGAGAGAGACACGGGGCATGAGCGGGCAGTGGGGGGCAACAGCAGGGAGACACAGGGCATGACCAGGGGGTGGGGGGCAACAGGAGAGAGACACAGGGCATGAGAGGGTGTGGGGGGTAACAGGAGAGAGACACGGGGCATGAGCGGGGGTATGGGTAACAGGAGAGAGACTCGGGGCATGAGCGGGGGGTGGGGGGCAACAGCAGGGAGACACGGAGCATGACCGGGGGTGGGGGTCAACAGGAGAGAGACACGGGGCATGAGAGGGGGTGGGGGTAACAGGAGAGAGACACGGGGCATGAGCGAGGGTGGGGGGCAACATGAGAGAGACACAGGGCATGAGCGGGGGTGGGGGGCAACAGCAGGGAGACACGGGGCATGAGCGGGGGTGGGGGGAACACGAGGGAGACACGGGGCATGAGAGGGGGGTGGGAGGTAACAGGAGACAGACACGGGGCATGAGCGGGGGGTTGGGAGCAACAGCAGGGAGACATGGGGCATGACTGGGGGGTGGGGGGCAACAGAAGGGAGACACGGGGCATGACCGGGGGGTGGGAGGTAACATGAGAGAGACACGGGGCATGAGAGGGGGATGAGGGGTAACAGGAGAGAGACACGGGGCACGAGAGGGGGGTGGGGGTAACAGCAGAGAGACACGGGGCATGAGCGGGGGTTGGGGGGCAACAGGAGGGAGACACGGGGCATGACCGGGGGGTGGGGGCGACACGAGAGAGACACGGGACATGAGTGAGGGGTGGGGGGTAACAGGAAACAGACACGGGGCATGAGCGGGGGTGGGAGGCAACAGCAGGGAGACACGGGGCATGAGTGGGGGGAAAACGAGGGAGACACGGGGCATGAGCGGGGGGTGGGGGGTAACAGAAGAGAGACACGGGACATGAGCGGGGGGCAAAAGGAGGGAGACACAGGGCATGACCGGGGGGTGGGGGGCAACAGGCAGACACAGGGCATGGCTGGGGGGTCGGGGCAACAGGAGAGGGACTCAGGGCTTGACCTTGGGGTGGGGGGCAACAGGAGAGAGACACAGGGCATGAGAGGGGTGGGGGGTAACAGGAGAGAGACAGGGGGCATGAGCGGGGGTCGGGGGCAACAGCAGGGAGACACGGGGCATGAGCGGGGGGTGGGGGAACACAAGGGAGAAACGGGGCATGAGCAGGGGTGTGGGGGTAACAGGAGAGAGACACGGGGCATGAGCGGGTTGTGAGGGGCAACAGCAGGGAGACACGGGGCATGAGTGCGGGTGGGGGGTAACAGAAGAGACACGAGGCATGAACGGGGGGTGGGGGCAACAGCAGGGAGACACGGGGCATGACTGGGGGGTGGGGGGTAAAAGGAAAGAGACACAGGGCATGAGAGGGGGGCGGGGGGTAACAAGAGAGAGACACGGGGCATGAGTGGGGGGTGGGGGGGCAACAGCAGGGAGACGCGGGCATGAGTGGGGGGTGGGAGGCAACAGCAGGGAGACACGGGGCATGAGCAGGGGGTGGGGGTTAACAGGAGAGAGACACTGGGCATGAGCGGGGTTGGGGGGCAACAGCAGGAAGACACGGGGCATGAGCGGGGGGTGGGGGGCAACAGGAGAGACACAGGGCATGAGCGGGGGATGAGGGGTAACAGGAGAGAGACACGGGGCATGAGCGGGGTGGGGGGCAAGAGCAGAGAGACACGGGGCATGAGCGGGGGGTGGGGGGTAACAGGAGAGACATGAGGCATAAGCGAGGGGTGGGGGAACAGGAGAGAGACACGGGGCATGAACGGGGGGTGGGGGGCAACAGCAGGGAGACACGGGGCATGACCAGGGTGGTGGGGGGCAACAGGAGAGAGACACGGGGCATGAGAGGGGGGTGGGGGTAACAGGAGAGAGACACGGGGCATGAGAGGGGGTGGTGGGGTAACAGGAGAGAGACACAGGGCATGAGCGGGGGTGGGGGGCAACAGCAGGGAGACACGGGGCATGAGCAGAGGGTGGGGGGCAACAGCAGGGAGACACGGGGCATGAGCGGGGGGTGGGGGGAACACGAGGGAGACACGGGGCATGAGCGGGGGGTCGGGGTTAACAGGAGAGAGACACGGGGCATGACCGGGGGGTGGGGGGTAACAGGAGAGAGACATGGGGCATGAGAGGGGGTGGGGGGTAACAGGAGAGAGACACGGGGCATGAGCGGGGGGTAGGGGTAAGAGGAGAGAGACTCGGGGCATGAGCGGGGGGTGTGGGGCAACAGCAGGGAGACACGGGGCATGACCGGGGGTGGGGGTCAACAGGAGAGAGACACGGGGCATGAGAGGGGGGTGGGGGTAACAGGAGAGAGAAAAGGGGCATGAGCGAGGGTGGGGGGCAACATGAGAGAGACACAGGGCATGAGCGGGGGTGGGGGGCAACAGCAGGGAGACACGGGGCACGAGCGGGGGTGGGGGGAACACGAGGGAGACACGGGGCATGAGAGGGGGTGGGAAGTAACAGGAGAGAGACACGGGGCATGAGCGGGGGGTTGGGGCAACAGCAGGGAGACATGGGGCATGACTGGGGGGTCTGGGGCAACAGGAGAGAGACACGGGGCACGAGCGGGGGGTGGGGAGTAACAGGAGAGACATGAGGCATAAGCGAGGGGTGGGGGAACAGGAGAGAGACACGGGGCATGAGCGGGGTGTTGGGGTAACAGCAGGGAGACACGGGGCATGACCAGGGTGGTGGGGGGCAACAGGAGAGAGACACGGAGCATGAGTGGGGGGTAACAGGAGAGAGACACGGAGCATGAGCGGTGGGTGGGGGGTAACAGGAGACAGACACAGGGCATGAGTGGGGGTGGGGGCAACAGCAGGGAGACACGGGGCATGAGCGGGGGGAAAACGAGGGAGACACGGGCATGAGAGGGGGGTGGGGGTAACAGAAGAGAGACACGGGACATGAGTGGGGGGTGGGGGGCAACGGGAGGGAGACGCAGGGCTTGACAGGGGGGGGGGCAACAGGAGAGAGACACGGGGCAAGAGAGGGGGGTGGGGGGCAAACAGGAGAGAGACACGGGGCATGAGCGGGAGAGGGGGCAACATGAGAGAGACACGGGTCATGAGCGGGGGTGGGGGGTAACAGCAGGGAGACACAGGGCTTGAGCGGAGGATGGGGGGAACACGAGGGAGGACACGGGGCATGAGAGGGGGGTGGGGGTAACAGGAGAGAGACACGGGGCATGAGCGGGTGGGGGGCAAGAGCAGAGAGACACGGGGCATGAGCGGGGGGTGGGGGGTAACAGGAGAGACATGAGGCATAAGCGAGGGGTGGGGGAACAGAGAGAGACACGGGGCATGACGGGGGGTGGGGGGCAACAGCAGGGAGACACGGGCATGACCAGGGTGGTGGGGGGCAACAGGAGAGAGACACGGGGCATGAGAGGGGGGTGGGGGTAACAGGAGAGAGACACGGGGCATGAGAGGGGGGTGGTGGGGTAACAGGAGAGAGACACAGGGCATGAGCGGGGGTGGGGGGCAACAGCAGGGAGACACGGGGCATGAGCAGAGGGTTGGGGGCAACAGCAGGGAGACACGGGCAATGGCGGGGGGTGGGGGGAACACGAGGGAGACACGGGGCATGAGCGGGGGGTCGGGGTTAACAGGAGAGAGACACGGGGCATGACCGGGGGGTGGGGGGTAACAGGAGAGAGACATGGGGCATGAGAGGGGGTGGGGGGTACAGGAGAGAGACACGGGGCATGAGCGGGGGGTAGGGGTAAGAGGAGAGAGACTCGGGGCATGAGCGGGGGGTGGGGGGCAACAGCAGGGAGACACGGGGGCATGACCGGGGTGGGGGTCAACAGGGAGAGAGACACGGGGCATGAGAGGGGGGTGGGGGTAACAGGAGAGAGAAAAGGGGCATGAGCGAGGGTGGGGGGCAACATGAGAGAGACACAGGGCAGGAGCGGGGGTGGGGGGCAACAGCAGGGAGACACGGGGCACGAGCGGGGGTGGGGGGAACACGAGGGAGACACGGGGCATGAGAGGGGTGGGAGGTAACAGGGAGAGAGACACGGGGCATGAGCGGGGGGTTGGGGGCAACAGCAGGGAGACATGGGGCATGACTGGAGGGTGTGGGGCAAAAGGAGAGAGACACGGGGCACGAGCGGGGGGTGGGGAGTAACAGGAGAGACATGAGGCATAAGCGAGGGGTGGGGGAACAGGAGAGAGACACGGGGCATGAGCGGAGTGTTGGGGTAACAGCAGGGAGACACGGGGCATGACCAGGGTGGTGGGGGGCAACAGGAGAGAGACACGGGGCATGAGAGGGGGGTGGGGGGGTAACAGGAGAGAGACACGGGGCATGAGCGGGGGTGGGGGGCAACAGCAGGGAGACACGGGGCATGAGCGGGGGGTCGGAGTTAACAGGAGAGAGACATGGGGCATGAGCAGGGGGTAGGGGGCAACAGGAGAGAGACACGGGGCATGAGCGGGCAGTGGGGGGCAACAGCAGGGAGACACGGGGCATGACCAGGGGGTGGGGGGCAACAGGAGAGAGACACAGGGCATGAGAGGGTGTGGGGGGTAACAGGAGAGAGACACGGGGCATGAGCGGGGGTATGGGTAACAGGAGAGAGACTCGGGGCATGAGCGGGGTGTGGGGGGCAACAGCAGGGAGACACGGAGCATGACCGGGGGGTGGGGGTCAACAGGGAGAGAGACACGGGGCATGAGAGGGGGGTGGGGGTAACAGGAGAGAGACACGGGGCATGAGCGAGGGTGGGGGGCAACATGAGAGAGACACAGGGCATGAGCGGGGGTGGGGGGCAACAGCAGGGAGACACGGGGCATGAGCGGGGGTGGGGGGAACACGAGGGAGACACGGGGCATGAGAGGGGTGGGAGGTAACAGGAGACAGACACGGGGCATGAGCGGGGGGTTGGGAGCAACAGCAGGGAGACATGGGGCATGACTGGGGGTGGGGGCAACAGAAGGGAGACACGGGGCATGACCGGGGGGTGGGAGGTAACATGAGAGAGACACGGGGCATGAGAGGGGGATGAGGGGTAACAGGAGAGAGACACGGGGCACGAGAGGGGGTGGGGGTAACAGCAGAGAGACACGGGGCATGAGCGGGGGTTGGGGGGCAACAGGAGGAGACACGGGGCAGTGACCGGGGGGTGGGGGCGACACGAGAGAGACACGGGACATGAGTGAGGGGTGGGGGGTAACAGGAAACAGACACGGGGCATGAGCGGGTGGGGAGGCAACAGCAGGGAGACACGGGGCATGAGTGGGGGGAAAACGAGGAGACACGGGGCATGAGCGGGGGGTGGGGGGTAACAGAAGAGAGACACGGGACATGAGCGGGGGCAAAAGGAGGGAGACACAGGGCATGACCGGGGGGTGGGGGGCAACAGGCAGACACAGGGCATGGCTGGGGGGTCGGGGCAACAGGAGAGGGACTCAGGGCTTGACCTTGGGGTGGGGGCAACAGGAGAGAGACACGGGCATGAGAGGGGTGGGGGGTAACAGGAGAGAGACAGGGGGCATGAGCGGGGGTCGGGGGCAACAGCAGGGGAGACACGGGGCATGAGCGGGGGGTGGGGGAACACAAGGGAGAAACGGGGCATGAGCAGGGGGTGTGGGGGTAACAGAGAGAGACACGGGGCATGAGCGGGTTGTGAGGGGCAACAGCAGGGAGACACGGGGCATGAGTGCGGGTGGGGGGTAACAGAAGAGACACGAGGCATGAACGGGGGTGGGGGGCAACAGCAGGGAGACACGGGGCATGACTGGGGGGTGGGGGGTAAAAGGAAAGAGACACAGGGCATGAGAGGGGGGCGGGGGGTAACAAGAGAGAGACACGGCATGAGTGGGGGGGTGGGGGGGCAACAGCAGGGAGACGCGCATGAGTGGGGGGTGGGAGGCAACAGCAGGGAGACACGGGGCATGAGCAGGGGGTGGGGGTTAACAGGAGAGAGACACTGGGCATGAGCGGGGTTGGGGGCAACAGCAGGAAGACACGGGGCATGAGCGGGGGGTGGGGGGCAACAGGAGAGACACGGGGCATGAGCGGGGGATGAGGGGTAACAGGAGAGAGACACGGGGCATGAGCGGGGTGGGGGGCAAGAGCAGAGAGACACGGGGCATGAGCGGGGGGTGGGGGGTAACAGGAGAGACATGAGGCATAAGCGAGGGGTGGGGGAACAGGAGAGAGACACGGGGCATGAACGGGGGGTGGGGGCAACAGCAGGGAGACACGGGGCATGACCAGGGTGGTGGGTGGCAACAGGAGAGAGACACGGGGCATGAGAGGGGGGTGGGGGTACAGGAGAGAGACACGGGGCATGAGAGGGGGGTGGTGGGGTAACAGGAGAGAGACACAGGGCATGAGCGGGGGTGGGGGGCAACAGCAGGGAGACACGGGGCATGAGCAGAGGGTGGGGGGCAACAGCAGGGAGACACGGGGCATGAGCGGGGGGTGGGGGGAACACGAGGGAGACACGGGGCAGGAGCGGGGGGTCGGGGTTAACAGGAGAGAGACACGGGGCATGACCGGGGGGTGGGGGGTAACAGGAGAGAGACATGGGGCATGAGAGGGGGTGGGGGGGTAACAGGAGAGAGACACGGGGCATGAGCGGGGGGTAGGGGTAAGAGGAGAGAGACTCGGGGCATGAGCGGGGGGTGGGGGGCAACAGCAGGGAGACACGGGGCATGACCGGGGGTGGGGGTCAACAGGAGAGAGACACGGGGCATGAGAGGGGGGTGGGGGTAACAGGAGAGAGAAAAGGGGCATGAGCGAGGGTGGGGGGCAACATGAGAGAGACACAGGGCATGAGCGGGGGTGGGGGGCAACAGCAGGGAGACACGGGGCACGAGCGGGGGTGGGGGGAACACGAGGGAGACACGGGGCATGAGAGGGGGTGGGAGGTAACAGGAGAGAGACACGGGGCATGAGCGGGGGGTTGGGGGCAACAGCAGGGAGACATGGGGCATGACTGGGGGGTGTGGGGCAACAGGAGGAGAGACACGGGGCACGAGCGGGGGGTGGGGAGTAACAGGAGAGACATGAGGCATAAGCGAGGGGTGGGGGAACAGGAGAGAGACACGGGGCATGAGCGGGGTGTTGGGGTAACAGCAGGGAGACATGGGGCATGACCAGGGTGGTGGGGGGCAACAGGAGAGAGACACGGAGCATGAGTGGGGGGTAACAGGAGAGAGACACGGAGCATGAGCGGGGGGTGGGGGGTAACAGGAGACAGACACAGGGCATGAGTGGGGGTGGGGGCAACAGCAGGGAGACACGGGGCATGAGCGGGGGGAAAACGAGGGAGACACGGGGCATGAGAGGGGGGTGGGGGTAACAGAAGAGAGACACGGGACATGAGTGGGGGTGGGGGGCAACGGGAGGGAGACGCAGGGCTTGACAGGGGGTGGGGGGCAACAGGAGAGAGACACGGGGCAAGAGAGGGGGGTGGGGGGAAAACAGGAGAGAGACACGGGGCATGAGCGGGAGAGGGGGCAACATGAGAGAGACACAGGTCATGAGCGGGGAGTGGGGGGTAACAGCAGGGAGACACAGGGCTTGAGCGGAGGATGGGGGGAACACGAGGGAGACACGGGGCATGAGAGGGGGGTGGGGGGTAACAGGAGAGAGACACGGGGCATGAGCGGGGTGGGGGGCAAGAGCAGAGAGACACGGGACATGAGCGGGGGGTGGGGGTAACAGGAGAGACATGAGGCATAAGCGAGGGGTGGGGGAACAGGAGAGAGACACGGGGCATGAACGGGGGGTGGGGGCAACAGCAGGGAGACACGGGGCATGACCAGGGTGGTGGGGGGCAACAGGAGAGAGACACGGGGCATGAGAGGGGGGTGAGGGTAACAGGAGAGAGACACGGGGCATGAGAGGGGGGTGGTGGGGTAACAGGAGAGAGACACAGGGCATGAGCGGGGGTGGGGGGCAACAGCAGGGAGACACGGGGCATGAGCAGAGGGTGGGGGGCAACAGCAGGGAGACACGGGGCATGAGCGCGGGGTGGGGGGAACACGAGGGAGACACGGGGCATGAGCGGGGGGTCGGGGTTAACAGGAGAGAGACACGGGGCATGACCGGGGGGTGGGGGGTAACAGGAGAGAGACATGGGGCATGAGAGGGGGTGGGGGGTAACAGGAGAGAGACACGGGGCATGAGCGGGGGGTAGGGGTAAGAGGAGAGAGACTCGGGGCATGAGCGGGGGGTGGGGGGCAACAGCAGGGAGACACGGGGCATGACCGGGGGTGGGTGTCAACAGGAGAGAGACACGGGGCATGAGAGGGGGGTGGGGGTAACAGGAGAGAGAAAAGGGGCATGAGCGATGGTGGGGGGCAACATGAGAGAGACACAGGGCATGAGCGGGGGTGGGGGGCAACAGCAGGGAGACACGGGGCACGAGCAGGGGTGGGGGGAACACGAGGGAGACACGGGGCATGAGTGGGGGGTTGGGGGCAACAGCAGGGAGACATGGGGCATGACTGGGGGGTGTGGGGCAACAGGAGAGAGACACGGGGCACGAGCGGGGGGTGGGGAGTAACAGGAGAGACATGAGGCATAAGCGAGGGGTGGGGGAACAGGAGAGAGACACGGGGCATGAGCGGGGTGTTGGGGTAACAGCAGGGAGACACGGGGCATGACCAGGGTGGTGGGGGGCAACAGGAGAGAGACACGGGGCATGAGAGGGGGGTGGGGGGTAACAGGAGAGAGACACGGGGCATGAGCGGGGGTGGGGGGCAACAGCAGGGAGACACGGGGCATGAGCAGAGGGTGGGGGGCAACAGCAGGGAGATACGGGGCATGAGCGGGGGGTGGGGGAACAGCAGGGAGACACGGGGCATGAGCGGGGGGTCGGAGTTAACAGGAGAGAGACATGGGGCATGAGCAGGGGGTAGGGGGCAACAGGAGAGAGACACGGGGCATGAGCGGGCAGTGGGGGGCAACAGCAGGGAGACACGGGGCATGACCAGGGGGTGGGGGGCAACAGGAGAGAGACACAGGGCATGAGAGGGTGTGGGGGGTAACAGGAGAGAGACACGGGGCATGAGCGGGGGTATGGGTAACAGGAGAGAGACTCGGGGCATGAGCGGGGGGTGGGGGGCAACAGCAGGGAGACACGGAGCATGACCGGGGGTGGAGGTCAACAGGAGAGAGACACGGGGCATGAGAGGGGGGTGGGGGTAACAGGAGAGAGACACGGGGCATGAGCGAGGGTGGGGGTCAACATGAGAGAGACACAGGGCATGAGTGGGGGTGGGGGGCAACAGCAGGGAGACACGGGGCATGAGCGGGGGTGGGGGGAACACGAGGGAGACACGGGGCATGAGAGGGGGGTGGGAGGTAACAGGAGACAGACACGGGGCATGAGCGGGGGGTTGGGAGCAACAGCAGGGAGACATGGGGCATGACTGGGGGTGGGGGGCAACAGAAGGGAGACACGGGGCATGACCGGGGGGTGGGAGGTAACATTAAAGAGAGACACGGGGCATGAGAGGGGGATGAGGGGTAACAGGAGAGAGACACGGGGCACGAGAGGGGGGTGGGGGTAACAGCAGAGAGACACGGGGCATGAGCAGGGGTTGGGGGGCAACAGGAGGGAGACACGGGGCATGACCGGGGGGTGGGGGCGACACGAGAGAGACACGGGACATGAGTGAGGGGTGGGGGGGTAACAGGAAACAGACACGGGGCATGAGCGGGGGTGGGAGGCAACAGCAGGGAGACACGGGGCATGAGTGGGGGGAAAACGAGGGAGACACGGGGCATGAGCGGGGGGTGGGGGGTAACAGAAGAGAGACACGGGACATGAGCGGGGGGCAAAAGGAGGGAGACACAGGGCATGACCGGGGGGTGGGGGCAACAGGGAGACACAGGGCATGGCTGGGGGGTCGGGGCAACAGGAGAGGGACTCAGGGCTTGACCTTGGGGTGGGGGGCAACAGGAGAGAGACACGGGGCATGAGAGGGGTGGGGGGTAACAGGAGAGAGACAGGGGGCATGAGCGGGGGTCGGGGGCAACAGCAGGGAGACACGGTGCATGAGCGGGGGGTGGGGGAACACAAGGGAGAAACGGGGCATGAGCAGGGGTGTGGGGGTAACAGGAGAGAGACACGGGGCATGAGCGGGTTGTGAGGGGCAACAGCAGGGAGACACGGGGCATGAGTGGGGGTGGGGGGTAACAGAAGAGACACGAGGCATGAACGGGGGGTGGGGGGCAACAGCAGGGAGACACGGGGCATGACTGGGGGGTGGGGGGTAAAAGGAAAGAGACACAGGGCATGAGAGGGGGGCGGGGGGGTAACAAGAGAGAGACACGGTGCATGAGTGGGGGGTGGGGGGCAACAGCAGAGAGACGCGGGCATGAGTGGGGGGTGGGAGGCAACAGCAGGGAGACACGGGGCATGAGCAGGGGGTGGGGGTTAACAGGAGAGAGACACTGGGCATGAGCGGGGTTGGGGGGCAACAGCAGGAAGATACGGGGCATGAGCGGGGGGTGGGGGGCAACAGGAGAGACACGGGGCATGAGCGGAGGGTGGGGGGTAACAGGAGAGAGACACGGGGAATGAAAGAGGGGTGGGGGGTTAACAGGAGAGAGACACGGGGCATGAGCGGGGTTGAGGGTAACAGGAGAGAGACTCGGGCATAAGCAGGGGGTGGGGGGCAACAGCAGGGAGAGATGGGGCATGACCGGGGGTGGGGGGCAACATGAGAGAGACACTGGGCATGAGAGGGGGTGAGGGTAACAGGAGAGAGACACGGGGCATGAGCCGGGGGTGGAGTCAAACATGAGAGAGACACGGGGCATGAGCAGGGGGTGGGGGGCAACAGCAGGGAGACACGGGGCATGAGCGGGGGTGGGGGGAACACGAGGGAGACACGGGGCATGAGCGGGGGGTCAGAGTTAACAGGAGAGAGACATGGGGCATGAGCGGGGGGTAGGGGGCAACAGGAGAGAGACACGGGGCATGAGCGGGCAGTGGGGGGCAACAGCAGGGAGACACGGGGCATGACCAGGGGGTGGGGGGCAACAGGAGAGAGACACGGGGCATGAGGGGGGCGGGGGGTAACAGGAGAGAGACACGGGGCATGAGCGGGGGGTGGGGGGCAACAGCAGGGAGACACGGAGCATGACCGGTGGTGAGGGTCAACAGGAGAGAGACACGGGGCATGAGAGGGGGGTGGGGGTAACAGGAGAGAGACACGGGGCATGAGCGAGGGTGGGGGGCAACATGAGAGAGACACAGGGCATGAGCGGGGGCGGGGGGCAACAGCAGGGAGACACGGGGCATGAGCGGGGGTGGGGGGAACACGAGAGAGACACGGGGCATGAGAGGGGGGTGGGAGGTAACAGGAGACAGACACGGGGCATGAGCGGGGGGTTGGGAGCAACAGCAGGGAGACATGGGGCATGACTGGGGGTGGGGGGCAACAGAAGGGAGACACGGGGCATGACCGGGGGGTGGGAGGTAACATGAGAGAGACACGGGGCATGAGAGGGGGGTGAGGGTTAACAGGAGAGAGACACGGGGCACGAGAGTGGGGTGGGGGTAACAGCAGAGAGACACGGGGCATGAGCGGGGGTTGGGGGGCAACAGGAGGGAGACACGGGGCATGACCGGGGGTGGGGGCGACACGAGAGAGACACGGGGCATGAGTGAGGGGTGGGGGGTAACAGGAGACAGACACGGGGCATGAGCGGGGGTGGGAGGCAACAGCAGGGAGACACGGGGCATGAGTGGGGGGAAAACGAGGGAGACACGGGGCATGAGCGGGGGGTGGGGGGTAACAGAAGAGAGACACTGGACATGAACGGGGGGTTGGGGGGCAAAAGGAGGGAGACACAGGGCATGACCGGGGGATGGGGGCAACATGGAGACACAGGGCATGGCTGGGGGGTCGGGGCAACAGGAGAGGGACTCAGGGCTTGACCTTGGGGTGGGGGGCAACAGGAGAGAGACACGGGGCATGAGAGGGGGGTGGGGGTAACAGGAGAGAGACAGGGGGCATGAGCGGGGGACGGGGGAAACAGCAGGGAGACACGGGGCATGTGCGGGGGGTGGGGGAACACAAGGGAGACACGGGGCATGAGCAGGGGTGTGGGGGTAACAGGAGAGAGACACGGGGCATGAGCGGGTTGTGAGGGGCAACAGCAGGGAGACACGGGGCATGAGTGGGGGTAACAGGAGAGACACGAGGCATGAACGGGGGGTGGGGGGCAACAGCAGGGAGACACGGGGCATGACTGGGGGGTGGGGGGTAAAAGGAAAGAGACACAGGGCATGAGAGGGGGCGGGGGGGTAACAAGAGAGAGACACGGGGCATGAGTGGGGGGTGGGGGGCAACAGCAGGGAGACGCGGGCATGAGTGTGGGGTTGGAGGCAACAGCAGGGAGACACGGGGCATGAGCAGGGGGTGGGGGTTAACAGGAGAGAGACACGGGGCCTGAGCGGGGGTGGGGGGCAACAGGAGGGAGACACAGGGCATGACCGGGGGGTGGGGGGCAACAGGGAGACACAGGGCATGGCTGGGGGGTCGGGGCAACGGAGAGGGACTCAGGGCTTGACCTTGGGGTGGGGGGCAATAGGAGAGAGACACGGGGCATGAGAGGGGGGTGGGGGTAACAGGAGAGAGACAGGGGGCATGAGCGGGGGTTGGGGGCAACAGCAGGGAGACACGGGGCATGAGCGGGGGTGGGGGGAACACAAGGGAGACACGGGGCATGAGCAGGGGTGTGGGGGTAACAGGAGAGAGACACGGGACATGAGCGGGTTGTGAGGGGCAACAGCAGGGAGACACAGGGAATGAGTGGGGGTGGGGGGTAACAGGAGAGACACGAGGCATGAACGGGGGGTGGGGGGCAACAGCAGGGAGACATGGGGCATGACTGGGGGGTGGGGGGTAAAAGGAAAGAGACACAGGGCATGAGAGGGGGGCGGGGGGGTAACAAGAGAGAGACACGGGGCATGAGTGGGGGGTGGAGGGGCAACAGCAGGGAGGCACGGGCATGAGTGGGGGGTGGGAGGCAACAGCAGGGAGACACGGGGCATGAGCAGGGGGTGGGGGTTAACAGGAGAGACACAGGGCATGAGCGGGGGTGGGGGGCAACAGCAGTAAGACACGGGGCATGAGTGGGGGTGGGGGGCAACAGGAGAGAGACACGGGGCATGAGCGGGGGGTGGGGGTAACAGGAGAGAGACACGGGGAATGAAAGGGGGGTGGGGGTTAACAGGAGAGAGACACGGGGCATGAGCGGGGTTGGGGGTAACAGGAGAGAGACTCGGGCATGAGCAGGGGGTGGGGGGCAACAGCAGGGAGAGACGGGGCATCACCGGGGGTGGGGGGCAACATGAGAGAGACACTGGGCATGAGAGGGGGGTGAGGGTAACAGGAGAAAGACACGGGGCATGAGCCGGGGGTGGGGGGCAACATGAGAGAGACACGGGGCATGAGCGGGGGGTGGGGGGCAACAGCAGGGAGACACGGGGCATGAGCGGGGGTGGGGGGAACACGAGGGAGACACGGGGCATGAGAGGGGGGTGGGGGTAACAGGAGAGAGACATGGGGCATGAGCGGAGGGTGGGGGGTGACAGGATAGAGACACGGGGCATAAGAGGGGTGGGTGGAAACTGCAGGGAGACACGGGGCATGAGCGGGGGCTGGGGGCAACAGCAGTGAGATACGGGGCATGAGCAGAGGGTGGGGGCAACAGCAGGGAGACACGGGGCATGAGCGGGGTGGGGGAACACGAGGGAGATGCGGGGCATGAGCGGGGGTGGGGGTTAAAAGGAGAGAGACACGGGGCATGAGCAGGGGGTGGGGGGCAACAGGAGAGAGACACGGGGCATGAGCAGGGGGTAACAGGAGAGAGACACGTGGCATGAGCAGGGGGTGGGGGGGTAACAGGAGAGAGACACGGGGCATGACTGGGAGATGGGGGCAACAGGAGAGAGACACGGGGCTTGACCGGGGGTGGGGGGCAACAGGAGAGAGACACGGGGCATGAGTGGGGGTTGGGGGGCAACAGCAGGAAGACACGGGGCATGACCGGGGGTGGGGGCAACAGGAGAGAGACACGGGGCATGAGAGGGGGGTGGGGAGTAACAGGAGAGAGACACGGGCATGAGCAGAGGGTTGGGGGCAACAGCAGGGAGACACGGGGCATGACCGGAGGGTGGGGGGCAACAGGAGAGAGACACAGGGCATGTGCAGGGGGAGGGGGCAACATGAGGGAGGCACAGGGCATGAGCGGTGGGTGGGGGGCAACAGCAGGGAGACACGGGGCATGAGAGGGTGGTGGGGAGTAACAGGAGAGAGACACGGGGCATGAGCAGAGGGAAGGGGTAACAGGAGAGAGACACGGGGCATGAGCGGGGGGTGGGGGCAACAGGAGGGAGACACGGGGCATGACCGGGGGTGGCGGCGACAGGAGAGAGACACGGGGCATGAGAGAGGGGTGGGGGGTAACAGGAGAGAGACACGGGGCATGAGCGGGGGTGGGGGGCAACATGAGAGAGACACAGGGCATGAGCGGGGGGTGGGGGGCAACAGCAGGGAGACACGGGGCATGAGCAGGGGTGGGTGGAACACGAGGGAGACACGGAGCATGAGAGGGTGGTGGGGGGTAACAGGAGAGAGACACAGGGCATGAGCGGGGGTGGGGGGGCAACAGCAGGGAGACACAGGGCATGACTGGGGTTTGGGGGGCAACATAAGGGAGACACGGGGCATGAGAGGGTTGTGAGGGGTAACAGGAGAGAGACACGGGGCATGAGAGGGGGGTGAGGGGTAACAGGAGAGAGACATGGGGCATGAGCGGGGGGTGGGGGGCAACAGGAGAGAGACACGGGGCATGAGCGGGGGTGGGGGGCAACATGAGAGAGACACAGGGCATGAGCGGGGGGTGGGGGCAACAGCAGGGAGACACGGGGCATGAGCAGGGGTGGGGGGAACTCGAGGGAGACACGGAGCATGAGAGGGGTGGTGGGGGGTAACAGGAGAGAGACACAGGGCATGAGCGGTTGGTGGGGGGGCAACAGCAGGGAGACACAGGGCATGACTGGGGTGTGGGGGGCAACATAAGGGAGACACGGGGCATGAGAGGGGGGTGAGGGGTAACAGGAGAGAGACACGGGGCATGAGAGGGGGGTGGGGGGTAACAGGAGAGAGACACGGGGCATGAGCGGGGGGTGGGGGGCAACAGGAGAGAGACACAGGGCATGAGCGGGGGTGGGGGGCAACATGAGAGAGACACGGGGCATGAGCGGGTAGTGGGGGGCAACAGGTGGGAGACACGGGGCATGACCGGGGGGTCGGGGCAACAGGAGAGAGACACGGGGCATATATTTGAGAACAAAAGCCACTCAGTTGCAGAAAAAGACTAAAAATATGAAAGTGTGCGCCGGGAATAAAATCATAGGAACACAGCAATTCACACAAAAATTAGCTTTGACAAAAACGGCCGCTGGCCTGGCATTGCCATTGCTAATAAATATCGTAAATCTCATCTGCAGAAGACTATGTACATTTAGAGATCAATTGCAGAAGCAGGTTTTACCATATGCGCCTTTGGACACTTTGGTACTCCTGAGCGAACAGCAAAAGGTAATACAGCAACCGGCTGCTGTCCCCCATTCTTTTAAAAGTGTGAATTAACTTTAAAAAATGCAGTGCAGCTTTTTAATAATGTTCATTTGTTAAATTAAACACAAACTCTTTCTGTATTTCACATTTGTAAACGTGCTGGATTTCCAAGTTCATGTTGCATGCACTCTCTGACCTGCTATTCATGTCGTGTTTTCTAGGGAGCGGTCACTGCCAGCCGGGGAAGAGCTATTGTCATTGAGATGCTTCTGGGCTCAGAGGAATTTAGCACCTAATTACCACACCCTTTTCGTTGATTCTTTACTGGTGTGGAGGAGGGGAAAGCTTACTGCAGTCAGAGCCCTAGTTCAATCATTTGCAAGCCTGCCAGCGTTCTGCCAAATTTCAGGAAAGAAAGCACTTTTGAGGTGCGCCTAAGTTTTGATGTAATCTAAAACTGTGCTGCCATGACTGATAGCAGCGCTCCCGAGTATTACTCTTTTAAGGAGCCCAGAACATTTCCAGATTGTTTCGCTTGATGCATGCAATTTCTGCCTGATGGCTCTGCTGGGTGTGCCACTAATTTATCAAATCGTCACCCACATTATTATATGTTAGTAAAAAAAAATAACATATTTTCTCAGCTTATGAATATTACACAAATTATAGTTTTAGTTTATATAACTGCTGGCACTTAATGTGATGTCATCAAGGGGGCCAAAATAAAAGCAATATCGCATCCTATGACATTTTTAGTGTGAAAAGGTTTTGTGATGCTCTTTCTTGTGATGTCATCTGGCATGTGATATGAATTCCTCCAAGCCTAGTATTTTGAGGATTTAAGGTTGCTGTGGACTGCACCAGGTCTCCAGCACTGGAAACTTTGTTACCAATGTATTGCATGTCTAGAGAGGACCTGAGAGTGCATAAGGGATAAAGAATGAGACTTTATTAAGAGAACTGATAAAATGTGCATGTGGTTCTGTGCAGAGAACATGTGCAGTGTTACATGTACACAGCCCATGTGCATGTGCAGCCTGTTATCCGAACATCAGAACATTTAGGATGTCACTATCCTCTCTTAGAATATAGGTTTGATGATTTTCCAGTGCACATAATGTGTCCACATACTTTTCACTATCATGTACAAGTGCAGGTGCTCAGTGGGTTAATGTGCCTACTGCGAAGAGCTGCATCTACATGACTGAATGTCATGAGTAGACCCGTTGAGATTGTTATACTTCATCTATCAATAAAATGATTAATAGTGCATATGGTAAAGCGTTGGCGCTCTGCTAATTTCAGGCTGGATCTTAACTTAGACAAACCACAAGACCTAACCTTTCTGACTGTGTTATAGCTGCTGACTGACATTGGGTTTATACATAAAAGAGGGACCTTTAGTCGATGCTTATCCTCTAAGGCAGATACAGGCCTGGATTGGCCCACCGGGACACCAGGACTTTCCCTGGTTCCCCGGTAGACCTCAGGGGAGCATAGGGCCTCTTTTTTGGGGGAACTGGTGATGGAAACATACCTTAAACGGGAACAAGGAACATCATGATCATCCATCCATGAGCCAGCCTGGGTGGTTCGCTGCCTTCATGATGCTGCCCGTGCGGGTTAGTGGGTTTGCAGGTACAGATGAAGCACAGGCCGCCCCTGCCAGTGCTTCTGCGACGACCAGGTGAGCTCAGCTGCCGCATACATCTGTTCTGTTACAGATCCAGACAACTCAAAAAGGAATGTGTATGTGCTACAGCTGCCACCAGTCTGTCTGCCCCCTGTGTAATGTGTTGTGGCAGCATTATTTTCATCAGACCGCACATGTCCCCCCAGGACCTGTTCCCTCGGGTGCTGCAGCACCTCTGATGCTCCCACCTCTTTGCCACCGACAGAGTGGTCGCCGTTTGGAAATGACACACCCTCCACAAAGAAGACAAGTGACCATCTTGCAATGCTGCCTGTGCTGTGGCTGTTAGGGTTGTGGGGTTCTGGATTCAAGCTGACTCTGCCTGTAGTTTGGAATCTACACGTGGCAAAACTGCAGATATGTGCGTGTCACTACTCTGGACAGTCCACGTCTGCAAAGGTCCTACTTGCTCGGTTCCCTGAGATTATAGGAGGTGACGAGTCTCCGATGCAGGATTCCCAAGAGCATACACAATCTGTCTGTGGCTCCGCCTCTTCCCTGCAGATAGGGTTTTACAGTTCATGTGTCCTAGTCTGGGGCAGGTATGACGTCAGTGCTTCCATCTGCGTCCATCCAGGCGCATGCACAGCCAAGTTTCTAGACCAGTATGACTGTGCATGCACAACTGCATTTGCGCTTGTGCAAATGCAGTAAAAAGTCATTTGTACTAATACAAATGCAATTGCACATGTGCAAACTCCTTTCTGCATGCAAAAAATACATTTACCTTTCGTCACACAAGGCCAGATTACCGTTAAGTGTGGATGCATAGTTTGCAATTGTGTTTGAGCACTTGTGTATTATGGAAAGACATTGCAGGGTAGCAGCTGCACAGTAGAGCAGCCCACCTGTTTATGCTACACATGGGATGATGATTTGCGGTGGGCTATCCGAATGTGTGCATGAGCAACATTTGCCGAGTATACTCTGACAGAGAAAGGGGAGTACTAGGGCCAGTGCCACATGTGACATGGTGCAATGTATTGGAAGTGTTATGTAAAGGAGGAACTTCATAGTTCCTTTTACATGGCAATTTTGGCGGACTTGCGAAACCTGTGAGAACAAAGTATGTATTTCAAAAAACATTAGTGTTGTCAAGATGGGGGTTGGGATACATTCCTAAACATACTAAGGGGGTAATTCATAGATTTCAGTGCAGAGGCAGCGCACGCGAGCAGCGCAGATAAGGAGCGTGCGCCAGCCGTGTGCGCTAAACAGCATTCTGGCACACCGCATATTCATGGAATTTCCAAGCCATTTTCAGCGCTGGCGCAGCGAACATCCCGCAGCGCTAGTTACGCCCCCAAGAACGTCCATTGCGCAATGAAAAGCCATTGAAATCCCCAATGCAGCGCAAAGGGCCGTGCACGAGTTTACAGGGCCGCTACACTGTAATCGCGTGAAAATACTACGCGTACCCCGCTCACGGCAGACAAAATGCGTGAAAATGTACTTGCGCAACCCTCCGAATACACGTACCCAGCTCGCGCCACGTAAGTTGCATAGGAAAAGCACCCCCTGTGGTGTGGGCTGCCTGTGGGGCATGCCCAGGGTGGATGGCCTGCCTGCGGGGCATGGGGAGGGTGAGTGGGCTGCCTGTGGGACATGCCCAGGGTGGCTGGGGTGCCTGCGTGTATTTCGGGGGTGCGCAGGAAGTTTCACACGCGACAGGCCTTGTGCGAGTGGGGTACATGTATTTCGGGGGTGCGCGGGGAGTTTCACATGCGATAGGCCTTGTGTGAGCGGGGTACATGTATTGAGGGGGTGCGCGCGAAGTTTCACAGGCGATAGGCCTTGTGCGAGTGGGGTATGTGTATTTCGGGGGTGCGCGGGAAGTTTCACATGCGATAGGCCTTGTGCGAGCGGTGTACGTGTATTTCAGGGGTGCACAGGGAGTTTCACACGTGATAGGTCTTGTGTTAGCGGGGTACGTGTATTTCGGGGGTACGTGGGAAGTTTTACACGCGATTCTGCATTTTGGCCCCTCCCAGGTGTGGCCTTACCCCCTCCCCATGCCCTGCAGGCAGCCCACACCACAGGGGACTACCCTACAACCCTCACCATGCCCTGCACGCAGCCCACACCACAGGGGACTACCCTACAACCCTCACCATGCCCTGCAGGCAGCCCACATGTCACCATGCACTTGTGAGCGCACTTTTGAGCCCCGACTCATGTCCCCCACCCACTCACCCACCCAACATTGACGGGCACCTGCCAGCAGGCCCCGACTCATGTCCCCCAACTCCAGTGACGGGCACCTGCCAGCAGGCCCCGACTCATGTCCCCCACCCACCCACCATTGACGAGGCACCTGCCAGCAGGCCCGACTCATGTCCCCAAGCTTCCCACACACCCACCATTGATGGGCACCTGCCGGCAGGCCCCGACTCATGTCCCCCACCCACCCCCAGTGACAGGCACCTGCCAGCAGGCCCCGACTCATGTCCCCCGAAAACCCACCCAAATTGGCGGGCACCTGCCAGCAGGCCCCGACTCATGTCCCCCACCCACCCCCAGTGACGGGCACCGGCCAGCAGGCCCCGACTCATGTCCCCCACCCACCCCCAGTGACGGGCACCTGCCAGCAGGCCCTGACTCATGTCCCCCACCCACCCCCAGTGACGGGCACCTGCCAGCTGGCCCGGACTTATGTCCCCCACCCAACATGTCATCACAAGCCAGATCCATGGCCCTTATGGCTACCTAAAACCCACCCCATGCCACCCCAGTCCAAACACCCAACCAAGCATTCCATCCACTCCAAATTTAAATTCCCATGTCACGATAGATCCCAAATAACCAGTATGCGCATGAGTACAAGTCCATCAGACCCACACAATGGCGACACATGACTGAGAAAACCCACATTGTAACATGCACGAAACCAATGAGAGAAGACCACACAAATGAAGTAAACCATTTAAATGTATTATATACAAAAATAAATGAATGAAACAAAATTACACAAGAATAAAATGATAAATAAAAGGATGTCCGAAATCAAGGAAAAATTATTAATGGTGAAATGAATAAAATGCAAACAAAAATGCCTCCAAAGTGTCCGTCCATAACACTAAATCCAAAGTCAATATAAAGACAAAACCATTCCTCCATGGTAAACAAAAATATGTAAAATCAGGTCCATAACTATATACAATGTAAAAATCAAGGGTCCATGTGCCTAACAATCCGAAGGAAACCTAACAAAAAACCTACCTAATGAATAACTATTAACAAAAAGGCGGGGCATAGTCCATGCGCCCCAAAGAAAAAAAAATAAACAACTACAACTACATAACTATTTACAAAGGCGGAGGGCTAGTCCCACGGCTCACTGTTTGATGTTCCGGGCCAGAGCATCATTGAACTCCATGTCGATGTTCCGGAGGTGGGCCTGTTCCCTGGACTCGAGGTCTCGCAGGGATGCAGCCATGGAATCCCTCAACTCCCTGCGAGTTTCCACAAGGCCCTCCGCCCGCCTCAAAGCCCGGTGCATGGAGTTCTCCGCCCTGACCATCCTGAGCCGTGCCCTCTCTGCCCGCTGTCACTCCGCATCTATTTGCCGTGCCAGCCGCTGCCACACGGAAGACACTCCCAGTCAGGGGTCCTCCTGCCCCTCAGCCGATGCCTGCCCCCGGGGTGTTGATGGCCCAGAGCCATGATGCCTCCCACGCTGAGCCTGCTGCTGCCTCTGACGCAACTGTCTCCGCCACCACGACGGCATCCGGGCTGATGGAATCCCCCGGTGCCGTCGTGCACATGCGCTGCCTGATGATGCCGGCACATTCTCCATCCGCTGGGGTCAAGTTGGTGGGGTGGCCACCACTGCTGGTCCTCAGACTACTGACTGCGGCAGGGATGGGATCTCCACCTGGCTGGCTGCGTTGGTTGGGGCAGATGCACAGGGGGCCCTGGTGGTATCTGGGCAGGAAGACGGCAGGGAGAATGACTGGCATATAGTGTGCACAGAGGAGGAGAGGGCCGCAAGACTGGCCGACACATGGAGGAAACCCCCGACCATGGCCCCTCCCAACTGGGTCACGTTGGGACACACCTCTTCGTGATGATGTGTGTGGTCCCCACAGGAAGCACGCACGTCATCACGAATGACACGTGTGCGCAATGCGACACCAATCAGGACGGTCTCCATTCAGTCAGGGGTCCCCTCGTCCGCAGGTAGAGGATGTGGACTTCCGCCCTACCTGCGGACGGGCCTGGGATGGGGCATCCCTGCTGGTGCATGGTGATGCAGACACAGTGTCAGGGATAGAGACCTGCACAGGCACCTCCGCGGCAACCTGTGCTGCCTCCTGCCCCTGCCCCTGGACTGCACCACTTGCACCAGTGGTACCAACCCCACCAGGCCCCATTTGCGGCTCTGTAGTGGCCTCCTCCTCCTCTATACCTCTCTCGGACATCATAGGAATCGATTATTCAATATGATTTTATAGCAAAAACCAGAAAACAGATGTCGCTACCTGGTTATATCATGAAAACATCTGTCAAATGAGTAATTTTATATAAGTCTCTGTCTGCCCATCTCTCTCCTGGCTTGACTTTGCATGTTGTGTGTCTTGCCCCTGTTTTGTGTGTGCTCTGAGGCCTGCGGCGCGATATAAAAATTAAAATAAATATATATACTACAACACATGGCATGAGTAATAGGACAAACAATATCAATACCTAGCAAAAGGCACAAGTACCTGGGCATCTGATGCAAATATTCAGAGATATTGTGAGCACATACACATATATTTGCAATACTTCCATTCTGATGTGCACCTCAAGTGCAACCTTTTCTCCACTTTTTAGTAACCATACATATTTAATAAGAATGTTTGAATTTGTTTCACAATAATATTGATTGATTGATGAAATAGCCACTGATGCTTTTTTCACTGCCAATTTGTTCACTCAACTCTTTTTCAAACTTCATACTGACACTCTTGCTCCTTCCATCATCTCAGACTGCCATCTGCCATCCAGTCCTGATGCTCTTCCAAGCATCTCTGCCTCAATGCCAGCAAGACTGAGATCCTTCCTCTTAGGACCCCTGCTCGCTCTTTCTTCCTCTCACTCTGGGCATCCTGTATGGGCTCTCCCCCCCCCCTCTCCTTCATCCGAAGCCAAAAACCTTGGCGTCATCTTCATCACCCCTCTCTCCTTCCTGCCTCAAATCCATTGACAACCAGTCGAACTTTCAACTCTTCCACCTCAAAGGAATTCTCCCTTTTCTCCCTTTCCCTCAGAAGCTCAATTTTACAAGAGCTCTGGTTCCCTCTAGGCTTGACTACTGCAACAGCCTACTCTTGAATCTATTTTCTTCCTCACTACGACCCCTGCAGCTAAACCAGAATAGGGCAGCAAGACTTATCCTTGGCCTCAAGCCCAGGGATTGCATCTCTTCTGCCCTGAAAATCTTTGATTGGCTCCCGGTTGCTGCACAAACTAAATTCAAATCCATCTGCATCATCCACAAGGATGTCTGGGGCCCGGGACCACGGTATCTGCATCTTGCTATTACGAAATATTCTCCATCTAGATTGCTACGCTCCCCTGGTACCAACTCTCTGTGTGTGAAGCAGTTCGCTAAACAGTGGGCCGGAGGCCGATCTCTTGCTTCAGCACACTCCCGCCTGTGGAACAGCCTTCCTCTTTGTCTTGAGCCGGACCTCCTCAAATTCCGGATGCTCCTCAAGACTTTCCTTTTCTCTTCCTCTTCCCCTTCCTCTCTTCTCTCTAACTTCACAGTTGCTACAATTGGTGTCCAGGGCCCTTATGAGTCCTCGGGGCCCTTGCCTCCCACACCCAATCGCCTCATCTTCTGACTACACACAGCACTTGCCTCAGTATTCACTGGCCTACCCCAATATAGGCCGGCACTTACCCACTTCCAGCAGCTGAATGCTTCCTAGCACTTACTGTACCTGGCACTTACATCTGCTGCTCAACCACGAGCACGACATTCCAACACCTACCACCCCGCACCTACCAACGCGCTCCCCCCCCCTCTTCTCTCTCTGTACTTGCATGCTCTGAATACTCACAAGGCCCAGAAGGTTCGTCTTTTTCCTCCATTGTATATATTGTTTCAATCCCATGTTCCCTCCCATGCCATCGGAGCGCTTCAAAACACAATTTGCTTGTTGAATAAGCACCTAATAAATGCACAATAAATAAATAAATAAATAGGATCTCTTTTTTTGTGTTGCAACCTTTACTCCACTGCTGGCATTCACACAGCTCTGTCACTGACGCACTCCCCAACCCTTTTACCACAGTTTCCTAGTGTGAAGAAGACCGGTGGGGGGTGTCTGTACTTCTGCTCTCTATATGGTAGAAGAGAGGCACAGAGGACCCCAGCCAAGATTCTCTAGTACGGTAGCAATGGACGAGCAATCAAGGCCTAGCTTCTCAGGAGGTGATGCAGGCTGGTTCTTAAGTACAGTGTAGTCCCCAAGCCCCCACAAAGGAATGTCCACACACTGTATTGTTTAGAACACAGTCTTTATATAATCAATATTCAAGGTTATGTACACTTATCATAATAACTCACTTTGTACTTAGGAAAATCAACAATGGCAAATATATACAATTCTAAAGTGGTACCACCCTTTGTATTAGATCTCATTAAAGTGCATCAACAATACTGTAACAATGTCACACAGATCAATAGAGTGAAACCAGCAATAGAGAGAGGAGAGAAAATAAGATGGTTGAGCAATAGGCAGAATACTGGCCCCTACCACTAGACACAGTTCTGTGTGGAGATCCCCCCACCTGGGCAACCTGTAAAATAAAGATATAGCACAAGCCCAGTCCATATATTGTTCTGCAAGTCTTATTCCCTCCTATAATGTTTTTACTCCCCCAATGTACCTGGTGGAGTCGAGTTCTTCGAAGAGGCGTCGACAGATCCTTCTTGAGCGACCCCCTTTCAAGCGGGAGTCACGGACCGTCGAGAGGCGTCGAGAAGCGTCGAGGAACTCGGTGTTCGGCGACGGGGAATCGACGGCCCTTCTTGAATGCCTTCCCTTTCAAGCGGGAGACACGGGGCGTCGAACGTCCGTCGACAAACAGGGTAGACCGGCGCCGATGAGGCGGCAGCTTCGTCCGAGCGGTGTTCGTCAGCGTCGGAGCGCCGGCGTCCTGCAAGGCAGAGGCGTGCGGGGCACCTCGGTGACAATAGTTCTGGACCGCAAAGATTGTGGAAACGGAGGCCCAGCAAGGGTGTCGAGTCGTTCGAGTCTTTGTGGTCTTCGGGTGGCGGGAAACCCACCGGCAGGTTTCTCCTCGGCGCGTTGGTCGTCCTCGACTTTCTCCGGCAGGATAAAGCGGTCGACGGTGCGGACGAGGGAGTCCTTCGATTCGAATGTTCTTAGGCAAAGGAGTGGACGGCTCCGGTCGTCGGCGGCACGGCGTCAAGTGGTTCCCACGGCTGGGCAACAGAACTTCGACGGGCCTCCAGCGGTTACACAAACCTGCGAACCCTGGTCGACGGCAATGGACTTCGACGGCGGCGATGTCCGGGTGCTTCACTTCGATCTCCTCGGCGGTCCCGTCTCGGGTCGGCAGCCTTTCGAGGGTCTGTCTTCCAGGGCGCTTCGGCGAAGATGGAGCGGTGCTCGATGGTCCCTCGGAGCACGGGAAGAGGGCGCCTTACCAGATCCTCTCTCGGGTCAGTCTTCGACGAATTCGGCAGCCTTCGGATCGGTCGAAGCAAATGCCACAGCAAGTCTTCTTCTTCCAGCTGGACGTCGAGGATCAGCAGTTCGTTACTCTTAGAGTGGAGACTCAGCTCCAGAACGCTTCTGAACGCTTCTGAACGTTCCCTGAACCTCCTACCAGTGGTGAGAGGTCCCCAGATATACTATTCCGTCTCTCATCCACACTGCTGGCACACACTCAGCAGCCAATCATACAGAAGGACATTCATGCAGTCAGTCAGCCAATCAGGCACACAGTGCATTCAGGCCACACTCCTCCCTTTCAGACACTCACAACAAGGAATGTGGATTGGGACAAGTACCCAGCCATTCAACACTACACACTGCATTCAGGCCAGTTTCGGGCAGGGCTGTCTCAGTCTTTGTCTCTCATGCCAGAAACCAGACAACCACAACAAGGAGTGTATATTGGTCACACACTCCATTCACCCAGGTCCCACCCACAGGAGGTACCCACAACATACAGTCACTGGGAAGGCTCCAGTCAGTCTAGCTGGGCCTTCACAACAACACCATATATGGAACTTCCACCCAACAGCCAGTCAGGGGGAAGGGACAGGGCTTCCCAGGACTTTGGGAAAACAAGGTAACAGGCAATAGAGGGCAAGAGGCCACAGGGGCCATCTTGTTTCCTATCAGGAATCAACTGATCCCAATGGCAGGGCCTGGGTATCCCAAAATGGAGGACACCAAGAACACCTGTCAAATTCAGCATGGAGCTGCCACCAGCCCATACCCTGCTCTGTGGGCCACCCACAGGTGCCCAAAAACATACACTAGGGGTACAGGGTTGTACCCCTACCCATGGGTGCCATAAGGGTATCCCAGGGGTCTGTTCACCAAACCAAAAGAGAGAGCTGCACTGCCAGGAGTCCCACATGGACTCCTGGGCAGAAAACATGACAGAACACACGATAAAAAGCAGTAAAGGACAAGGATTCAGAGGCCCTGTCCCTCTGATGCATTTCCAGCATCACACCTAGTACTGGCCATTCAAATGTAATTCAGCCCTTCTGAAAAATGCTGGTAGAGCCGCCTAAAAGTACAGAGGATCTGATGATAAGTCCTTGTGCTGTTCCTTTAAAGTATGGCATGGCTATGGAGAAGTGCTATCAACAATACAACACTTTATTATAAACCCCTATTAGAAATGCAGGTACAATGACAAAAAGAAAATATCAGGCCTTCTGAAAAGTATTGTCCCATGAAAGCTAAAAAAAACTTAAAACAGAACTAATGTGGTTGTGATATGATGACTGCCTGAAATGCATTTCACCAAGGTTGACTAACATCTACCTGTCACCATGACATCCCTGGTACTAGTCTCCTGCCTCACCGCATACCTCCCTAATCCCACCCCTCAAAAGTCCAGCATACATTTGTTTGATTCTAAACACTGAGTTGTGGGATTCACAGACAGTTCAGCTAGTGTACCGCAGTTCTAAAGTCTGTCCAAACCGTTTACTTTATTCCTTGGTGCCCGCAGCTCTGCCTAAGAACATTTCTCATGTGCATCCTTCACCGTTACTTCTGTACTGTGCTATTAATAATATCAGATTTTGATATAGCATTTCATTCTGATGTGTTGTATTTCTATACTACGTAATATGAGCTGTTATTGTAACCCGATCTAAAGATAATTCATGTATTCACAGCAAATGGATAAAAGTCTGTGTCACCCATGCAGGAATCGTATCTGTGATTTCAGGTTTTACACTTGCCTAAAACGAGCACTTGACTGATTGAGCATAACCTTGTTCCATGTTGTAAACACAGCCTTGTCTGGACCACAGCACCCTTGTTTATTCCATTGCTTGAACTCCATAAACCATGTCAGTCCTGGTGATGTGCATCCTGTTTTTTTCTAATGTTCAGCCGTACAGATCACTATGCGACTGCTGCTATTCCATACTTACAGCAGCACTACATTCCAGCGCTAAGAGTACACATGAACATTGCACTACCAATGTATCGCTACTTTTCGCTGAAACATTATCCTTCCCGATGACACAATGCATAGAAAAATGCTTTGAGTATTTTGTTTTTGCATTTTTGTTCTGACAAGCAAGAATCAAATGGCTTTTAAGGGCCCTTCTATGTACACTGCTTCAACCTAGTATCCTAAAGCCGTTTCCCTGAAGCATGTGCTTTTTAGGGTCCCTGCTTAAAAATCATTCAGAAATGTACTCGGGCTTAGGTGTAGGTTTAAAAAATAGACCATTGCCCCAAAAACGTGGCCTTGTAAATTAACAGACTTTAACATATATTTTCTGAAGTAGCAAAGTGCCTAACCTGAGAGCTGAGAATTACACTCGGTGTGCCCCTTCCCCCTTCCTGTCCTTGACCTGTGTGCCAGGCACACCTTCTTCTTTGCAGAGGAACTCCCATCGCCATGGATACCAGGCAGAGAGGTGTTAATCTTAGCCGTCAAGTTCTACATAACAAAGGCTTTGCGCAAGTGACTGCTTTGCATGAATCTCAGCCGCATCACCCAGCCCACAACTCCTCACTATTAAGCAGTCAAGCACAGTAAGTGGGTAAATGTGAATCTAGAAACAAACAATTGGTGTTTACTGTATGAATCCCCAAACAAACAGTACATTATTTAAAAGTCGTACACAGTGGTGAATTTATGTCCCCTCTCCCATATGCTAAATCAAAAAAACTGTTTAATTTAGAGCAGGGTGCCTGTCCAAAAAGGATTGCTGTTTATGACATCTTAAAAAACGAATAGTTGTATTATAGCAACATTTACAGGGCAATCAAGCAGTACATCTAAAAATGTTGCGAAAAAAAGGACAAACGCACCTGCAGTTTTTCTTATTATTAAGCATGATATTGCTTTCCGTTTGAGAAGCAGCTGATCATGAGGCCTCTTGTCCTGATGTTGTTGACGGGTGATCGCAGTTGTTTATGGAGAGTGAACCCATTGAAATCAAAGGGGTAAACTGTTTTTGAAGGATGGGGAATGTTTGCTGGGAGTTCGTAGACACTGAACTCTATGACTAGGGGCTTGCGATGAGGGTGAAAATGAGCCCAATAGGGAAATATTCCAAATGAGGGCGAGTTGAGAGAGGTATGTTCAATCATCCTTTTTGGTTTACTTGGCACAGTGTAAGCTGCGCACCATGCTGGGCATTCTCTGACTCTTAAGAGCCATCTCACAGAAGATGAAACAGCCAGAGTGGCCCGTAACGTTTCTCATCCATCTGTGTCTGGGACTCTGCCTAGGGTGGTGGGCCGTCCCATATTTAGCAGGACTGTCCCGTTTTTAAGTACTGTGTTCCTTACAATGCCTGAGCATGATGGACAAAATCCTTATGTAGTTACCATTACCTTTTTACGTGACCATTTGCAAGACAGCATCTCGCCTCTGTTTACTTTTTTGTAGTACTACGCCATCCTTGCTAGCTTGACCCTCTGCTCCTCTCATCATTCCTGTATATGTGCAGTGCTGTTGTTTCTCTGAACTGATTTAGGGCACTGCTGCTGTTGTTCCTGCAAATGCTAATATAGTATGTATGCTTTCACTATGACTCTTGACTTAGGCTGGTAATGCTTATTTATTTATTTTGTCATTTATATAGCGCACATAACCCAGAGACATCTAGGGCGCTTTTGCTTAAGTGGATTGGTTACAATGGTTGTTTGCACAGGTAATGGGTTACAGACAGTACCTGACTGTGTTATTTGGGTAGTCAGTTAGGTACAACATGGTTACTGGCAGGTTGACAAGAGATTGAGAAGTTAGTTACATGGGATACATCCTGATATTGCAGTGGACAACCAAGTTAAGTGGCAGGTATTAGGTTGAAGCATTGTAAAAGTTGCTCCTCATGGTACGGGGGGCTTCATCAACTAGAGAGGGACAAATTAGGTAAGGTCCATCACATTGCCAGAAGCTGCGCCACATGTTGCAGGGACTTTATCAAGTAAACAGGGAAAAGTCAGGTGGGTTCATTATATTGCAAGACACTGCGCCTCATGTTACAGGGGGCTTCAACAAATACAACAGGGAAAGTCAAGTGGGTTCATCACATTGCAAAAGCTGCGCCTCATGGTACAAGGGGCTTCATCAACTAGACAGGGACAAATCAGACAATGTCCGTTACATTGCAGGAAGCCGTGACTCATGTTGCGGAGGGCTTCATCAAGTAAGCAAGGAAAGTCAGGTGGGTTCATCGCATTGCAAAAGTCGTTCCTCATGGTGCGGTGGGCTTCGTCAAATAAGCAGGGACAAGACCGAGTAGGTCAATAATAGCAAGTAATGAGCAACGCTCCGAGAGCGGGACAAAGGGCTAGAAGCAAAGGTCACTAAGTCAATTGCGGGGCAGATATGGATGACCGCAATGGTTGAGGAGGCATAATTGGATATGCACTGACTACTGGAGCGGGATTAGCACCCGATGAAACAGGGAAGATGAGCAGCACAAAATCATTGTGAATGACAACAAGAAGCTTGTTAGGACCATATGCAGATCGGGGTGTCTGCGAGATGCGAAATACAGCAGTTGAAGTAGGTCTGAGTGTAGAGCGGCTATAAGCGGTCTGAAAGAAAGAGCCACACCTCGTCAGGCAGAGGGTGGGAGTCTTTGGAATCCTGGTGCCATTTAGTAAAGACAATATTTAGCAGGGTGAGCAGAGACTTACTTGGCGAGTGCAGTTACTGGTGGAGAATGATGGGGCTTCTGTTTTATGTAGAGGACTGTTGATGATGATTGGGTAGTTATAGGGGTAACGTTTCATGAGTATGTTATAATATTAATTGGACGCCATCCAATGCCGGACAGAGCCAGACAGAGCCAGACAGAGATTGATGGCCTTAAAAGTGGCCCTTGCATGGGGGCTGGCGTCGCCTGCCGGCGCCCAGTAATAGGGGCATTTTGTATCGACGGGAGCCAACCCAGGGCATGCAGAGGGAGGTCGGGTGTTCAAGGCAACACAGGCAAGGCTGAGTTAAATCAGGTTGCCATCTTGGAATGGAGCAGGCGCTCCCAATTAACATTAGCACTCATAGGCAGTAGTGCTTACCCATAGCCAGTTTTCTTCATCCACGATGGACTGCAGGTGGTATGGCATCCATCAGGATCTGGTTCTTGTTCTGCTGCACGTCTTACATCTTGCCTCTGTACCAGTTTCTGGAAAAGACCCACCCCAGTTCTCGCAAAATCAAAGGTTCTGTGCACTAAATACCTAGTTCCATCTTCTGAACAAAAGTAAATGTACATTTAAGTAATGCTACCCACGGGGACAGGATGGATTGACCAGTAACAACTTGGGGTCCAAGTTATAGGCCTGAGAGAAGTCGGTGCCAATAATTGCTGATGCAGCTTGCCAAGGTGTGTATTATTACTATTAGCATTCCAGGGATAAGCCCTCAGGTGCTAACAGTGATTAAAAATAAAAAGTGAAGCACTCTTGATGTGTGGGTAAAGACCAACTACAGTACTTTAAAGTAAAAAGCCAATCTTCCATTTCTATTTTTCATTGGCAGTGTACTTCAGGTGGGGGCGAGTTGTGAGCCAATCAGACAACTAGCTAGTTGGTGGGGAAGCAGTGGGTTGCACAGCCCACAGGTGCAGTGGGCAGGACCGGAGAGGTGATCTGAGAGGCAGAGCAGAGTCAGGGATGGCAGGAAGGCAAAGTACCCGAGACGCAGCACAGGACGGAAGTGTGGAACAAGGGCATGGATTAGTGGTTTCAACTGTGCTACCTGATTTGCCACCCATTTTCTAGAGAGTGCTAATTTACTGAGAATGCTTTAAAAGTGGGCATGCAAAGTGCAACACGATCTCTTAATAACCAATACATTTATTGTCAGTACAACAGCTATTCTATCATACAGAAAACGTCTCTTTGAACAATCCAACAGAATGCACAGAATATGTTTGTGCTCAGTGGCCAACTGTGGTAAAATGAGCTTGGCAGATTGACTTAGAGACTGATTCTTTTCTCTATTAGTGGCAATATTAATGGTCTGTAGATATGGTTCCCAGAAATGTTGAGCAATGTTTTCTTGCCATCATTCATACACACCGGCATCAGTACCAATAAGGCCTGTGCAGGTGTTTGCGTCCACCTAGAGAAGAGACTGTGCGAAACAGCGGACTGTAGATGTAGACATTGTGAGAGAAAGAGAGGCATGACACTGAATTCTGAGAACCATAGTACATGTAACAATGTGTCCACAAAACAATGTAAAGTTGAATGTGTGAACCGAGCCACAAGCCAAAGTGTGTGAACTGAAGAAATCAACCCACAACATTCACAGAAGAACTGTGTGTGAAAGAAGACAACTGTTTCATACTCGGTAATGGACTAGAAACAACTCTCACATGGCAGTTGACTACTGATGATCAATATAATAGAGTTTTAAAAAAAGGGTTTGTTTCCATTCCAATGCTTTATGATGAGCCATCACATACGCATGGTATTTCCATGACATTACTCAGAACTCACAGTATATTTGAGGATGTGCTATAACGTAAAGAGAATCGATAAGCTTACAGCATTGGCCAGGTATTGGTATCTAATGCATACGTTTTCACGTCATTTGCCAGCTATTGCTAGCTTTGTTATCTTTATGCTCCTTTGCTCAAAAGTTCAGCCACAACATATAGCTTTTTGTTTAACCATCTTCCACTCAGAAAGGTACTCATCAAATGATGAGGCATTTCCTAATTTGCAAATGTGGGATTCTTACAGATCTATTTTTTAACCGTGTGGGGAGTGTTAATAGGCCTCAGGTGTAGGCAATCACGGTCAAGTGGCTGACATTGCCTGACAGTATTAGTGCGACATGTCCAATGCAATGTATAGGCATATTTGCTCTTAGCTCTCCTCTACCTCGGCTCAGTGTTCATGTAGGAAATGGGGGGGGTGGGTAGGGTGTAGGGGGAAGGCATGGTATCAAGATAAGACAGACACAAGTGATCACAGTTCAAGGGTGTTTATTAAACTGTACAAATGGGTGAGATAAACACCTAATCTAAACCTAAATCTAAGATGGGAGCAAGCTACGACCATCAAATAATAATAATACTGTCCTAGTGGTGTCTTAATCAAAGAAAAAGGGCCTATGCTAAAAAATAAAAACTATTTCCAATCCTTACCGCTCTGCTACAAAAGAGTGTGGGACAGTGTTCACAAGAAAAGAAATTGTTCTCAAAATGATAAGTCAGGATGGTATAGCCGGAGTCTCCCTTCCCCACTTTTTTAGCACTGGACAAGGCGGGACTCTTCAGCACAGCACACTGCTGGGCTTCTCCAGCATGAGCTTAACGTTTGTTTCCAAATTATTAGAGCCTTCTCTGGGCAAGTCTCTTTCACACAGTCTCTTGCCTCAGAGGACCCGATGAGCCATAAACAACAAAAACAAAAGCTATTTTAGTAAATCTTCACGTTGGGTGATTACTCTTCGCCTTTGGATCTCCCTCAACCATGCTTCGATCCCTCTTTGTGTTAGCCTCTCTCCTTCGAGTTCACTACGGCCTTTCATTCAAACATAACATTCAAGAATCTCAATGTATTTTTAAACAGTCATTCACTGTGGACAAGTTCACTCTTGTCAACACAATGTTCACGGGGTAGCACTGTTTACCCCAATTCGCAGGCATCCTTCAGCCGAGTTCACGTTTGCCAATATCACAGTTCACTTTGCTTTATCACAATGCAGGATTTACTTCCCTCAGTTTTCTCCTGGAATCCCTCCTCCGTCGGGTTCACATACCCATTCGAACACAATTCTATTAACACAATTCACTTGCCTTCTCCACGTGTCAATGAGTTTCGAGTGTACAAGGGGTTTTGCTTAACCCTTGTATGACCAGCTTGACACCTCACGCCAGCCTTTCCCAATGCCTCTTGGTATTTGTAGTTTCAACACAAAAAGGTCCCAGCCAGAGTCCTTCGAATGGGCGCCCACATAGCGCCGGACCACTCTGTATCTGGACCTTTACTGGGTTTTCTCTAAAGTTCATAAACACAAGTTCTTTGTTCACACAGTGTTGCTGCTTGGGCCCCGCACAGTTTGGTTTATTATTACTTTTGTTTGACTCACCGGCTTCTCTGAATTTGCTTCAGTTTCTGATTTCGGGAGTCAAGGACAGCACCACGGTAGCCTGCGCTGCTCCCCGCTTTCGCTATCAATGCGGGAGGGTCTTGTGTGCCATTGACACCTGTCACCACACTCCAGCTGGACTTCCCAGTCTTATAATTGTCCTTTCAGAGGTTTTGCATGGCTAAGTTGAAAAGGACATGGGCAAGTCCTTCCTCGTCCTCCTTTCAGGTCTCGCCGCCTTTCTTCTCCGTTTGAACTGCCAGTCGGGAATAGCTGCGTCCTTGTGCGTTCTGCCTTGCTCCAAAGTATGTTCTTGTGCTCTGTCTTTTATCCCTGTGGGGAAGGGAAGGGGCAGTCAGGTGTGTGTGATTAGTGGCAATGGCCTGACTCTGCCTGACCATTGTGTTGGGACATGTCAGTTAAACGGGTCTGGTTTTAGTCCGTTGTTTGTCACAGTGTAAGAAAGTGTTTGTGTTGTAAAGGGGGGTAGAGCTTCTAAGTATCCTACGTAGTAGGATGGGGAAAAGGTATAAGGAAGGCATACCATGTCTCACCCTTTGGGTGTCCTGTTATGGTGTAGCTTTTATGAGGCATATATATATATATATATATATATATATATATATATATATATATGTCAATTAAGATGTAGGTTCAAGATATAGAAATATATGCAAGTTAAATGTTATGTTCAATAACAATGGAAGCAAGTATTACCATGGAAAGAATACAGCCCTATCTATTCAATGTAGCCTGGAATGGAGGTATGTCATACTGTAAGAGAACATTCCATTTTGGATCAACACACTCAAGAAAAAGTCCTATATGTTACTGAGGATGAGGGACAGAAGTCTTCTGATGATGAGAATGAACTTCCAGTGGAAAATGTTATTGTTAACACCATCGCTGATACCATTAATGCAGTTGATGATGTGGATAATGAAGATGATGAATGTGAGCGCCCTTATGCAAATGTTAAAGTGGATGGTAAAGAAGTATGGATGATGGCAGATTCAGGATGAAAAATAACACTCTTGTCCAAGGAAGTGTTTGAAAGAGTAGTGAAAGGGGATGTACGAGGACTTTTTAAACCTGATATTAGGCCTGGTGGCTACAATTAGGACCCCATTGATCTCTTGGGGTATAGTAAGAATCACTTTCAATTTAAAGACAGGGAATGTGAAGGGAACATGTATGTAACCAAAAGAGGTCTTACTCTACTGTGGTGGAGGGAACAAAAGAAATTGAAGATCAAGTTAGATCCCAATAGTCCTGAACAAGTGTTGCAAGTGAATGAATCAATCATCAGTAAACACCCCAAAATATTTAAAGAGGGCATTGGAAAGATTAAAGGTATACAGCATCAAATCTTGTTAAGGAAAGGGAGTATCCCTGTGGTTGCAAAATTGAGGCCAGTACCTTTGGCAATTAGAGAAGGAGTTAAAGAGGAGCTGGCGAAATTGTTGATACTATATGTTATTGAAAGAACAGGAGGGGTAGACTGGACTTCTCCACTAGTGGTAGTTAAGAAGAGCTCAGGTGAGCTCCGCTTGTGTGTGGACGTACGTCAACTCAATAAGTGTGTGTTGGTAGATCGCCATCCTCTACCTAATCTGTCAGAGATGCTTTCGAGAATTGGGCAAGGAAAGGTATTCTCAAAATTAGACATGGCTTCCGCTTACCATCAAGTAGAATTGGAAGAACGATGCAGAAAGCTCACAGCATTTGTCACTCATGAGGGAGTTTTCCAGTTCAAACGCATGCCTTTTGGACTTGTATCTGCTGCTGCAGTTTTTCAAAAGGTCATGGACAGATTGGTTGGAAAAATCAGAGGTGTATATTGTTTTCAGGATGATGTGTTGATTTGTGGGAAGAGTGAAGAGGAACACAATAACACACTCCATAGAGTTTTGGAGATATTTGAAAAGAATGGCATAGTGTTAAGGGAAGGAAAATGTAAATTTGGTGTTTCTAAAGTTGAATATTTAGGCCATGAAATATCGGCAGATGGTTTAAAGCCAAAAGAGAGTTTGGTAAGTGCCATAAAAGATATCAGAAGCCCAGAGGACAAAGCACAATTGAGATCATTCCTAGGGATGACTGAATTTTATCAGAAGTTTGTACACAACTATGCTAGTAAGGTGACTGAATTGAGAAAACTGCTGAAGAAAGGAAGTGAGTTTGTCTGGTCGTCCAAATGTGAGAGTGAATTTGTCAGATTGAAGAAGGAAATAGATTTAGCACAACCATTAGGACAGTTTGATATGTACCGCCAGAGTAAAGTCACTGTTGATGCATCCGAAATGTGGATTGGTGCAGTGTTGTCTCAAGTGGATGATAAGGGAAAGGAAGAGATTATAGCACATGCATCTCGAGGATTAAGAGGAGCTGAATTTATGTATTCTGTCCTTGAAAAAGAGGCTATAGCCTGTTATTGGGCCATGGAGAAATTCAGAAATTTTATATGGGGAACATGTTTTATGTTGTGCACTGATCATAAACCACTTAAAGAAATTTTAGAGAATAAAGGCCTAGATAAGGTGTCCAGGAGGGTTGCCGGATGGATTACCCGTATGCAATGTTACAGTTTTGTGGTTAAAGTAATTCCGGGTAAAGAAAACATACTAGCAGATAGTTTGTCAAGGTTAAGGAAACAAGAGAATGAAAATGATTCATATGGTGAGAATGTGGAAATGGAAATGGTTTTCATTAATACTGAGGGCATAGTATTCAAGGAAGAATGGTTGGAGGAAATGGACAAGGACGAGTGTTTAAAGTTGGTTATTACATATGTGGATTTGGGTGATTGGCCCAAGAAAACAGAATTGAAAGAAGATACCGTCCCATTTTGGGAGGTCAGGAATGAACTAAGTGTGGTAGGTGGTATTTTATTCAGATGGGAGCGTGCTGTGGTTCCCAGAATGTTACGAAACAGAATTACTGATTTAGCTCATGTAGGACACATTGGCATTAGCAGAACAAAAAGTGTTTTACGTAACAAGTATTGGTGGCCTGGATTTGATAGGGACATAGGACACTCAGCCAGTCTTCTTTCTATATGTACTAAGATTGGAAAAGGAGAAGTGGCTAGACAACAACCCCTGGTAGAGGTAGAAGTACCAGGTGGAGTTTGGAGAGATGTGGCAGTGGATATCCTGGGCCCAGTTGATTTAGGGTATGGAAGAGGAAAATTTATCTTTGTTCTAGTTGATCTATTTTCGCGCTGGTGTGAGTTTAGTATAGTAAGGGAGACCACCGGAGAGGCCTTAGTAAAGGAGTTACAACAGATATTTGCTAGGGAAGGTGTCCCTGAAAGCATTCTGACTGACAATGGTCCTCAATTTGTTGGTGGATGTTTTGCAAAATATGTCAAAGAGGCTGGAATCAAACACAAGAGGACTGCGTTATATCACCCGGAGACGAATGGGTGTGTAGAAAGAATGAATAGATGTATCATGGAAAGAATTAGGATGGCAACTGAAACAGGATGTGATAGAAAAGTTGCAATCCAGGACAGGATTTTTGGTCTGCGCATGTCACCTCATTCATTTACGGGAATAACCCCTTTCAAGTTAATGAGAGGACGTAAACCAAACACGGTGGTCAGTCCTCCATGGTTGGGAAGAAGAAGAGAAAGTGATTATGTGGTAGATGGTGTGAGCAAAGATTTGAAAAAGAAAAAGAAGGAATGGAGAGCGCGTGAGAATGCAAGGAGAGGGAAGAAAACTGAGAATTGAATGTGGAGACATGGTGAGGATAAAGAAAGGGGTGTTGAAGAAGAAAGGAGAAGCACTATATTCCGATCCTGTAAAGGGAATTGCTGTGCTGCGTGGAGCGATTCGGGTAGTGGGAGGACAAGTGTGGAACTTGAATCGTGTTGCTTTTGTGAAAAGGGGTGGATGATGTTTTTGGAATAAAATAAAGGAGGGAGATGTGTTATGGTGTAGCTTTTATGAGGCATATATATATGTCAATTAAGATGTAGGTTCAAGATATAGAAATATAAGCAAGATAAATGTTGTGTTCAATAACAATGGAAAGCAAGTATTGCCATGGAAAGAATACAGCCCTGTCTATTCAATGTAGCCTGGAATGGAGGTATGTCATACTGTAAGAGAACATTCCATTTGGCTATGATGCTGCTGTTTACTTTTGTTGGCATTCCAAGTGAATCTGTTGCTGCTTTCCTGTGTGCCTGGTTGTAGTGTTATGCAGCTGGAGGCCCTTTCATTATAAATATAACTTAAAATAAGCAGTTCCTTTAACTTGCGGTTGTCCGGATGTTCATACTTAACATGTCCCACTTCCACTCTCTGAACATCCCTCATCGAGGTGATCCTCCCCCAATGGTCCACCCCCAGGCACTGGATTCAATAGCCATGGCAATGTCGTGGTCACCTGGGTGACAGATCTCTGGGGACTAGAGGGTGAGACACCATCAGGTTTATCACATGGGAGGTGGGCATATCCTATGACATAGGATTGGGTAGTGGTAAAGGAAAAAGTGGGATACCGCATATCCCCGTCAGATGTCTCACCCCCACTCCCTGAGGACCCCTCACCCAGGTGATCCTCCTGCACCCCCAGGGTCTGGACCCAAAGGTGATGTCTGTGATCTGGCCACCTGAGCAAGAGACCCGCAGGGTTTAGAAAGTGAGACACCCTTTGGTTTCTCACAATGAAAAGACACGGAAAAGCAGTTCATCCCAGT
Source organism: Ambystoma mexicanum (assembly GCF_040938575.1). Lineage (NCBI taxonomy): Eukaryota > Metazoa > Chordata > Amphibia > Caudata > Ambystomatidae > Ambystoma > Ambystoma mexicanum. Next base: position 1,150,799,221 of record NC_090933.1, on the reverse strand, counting down.
TTCAGGGGCTGAAATGCTAGTTTGAATGCAGCGGTTTAACCCGCGATTGTCACACCTCTAAAGAAAAATTATGACAGGGTACGAAATTACCCTACATGATTATTGCCTCCACCTGCACCTGTTTCAAATGGCACAGTGGGAACGCCTTTGTTTCAGGGCATTTAAAAGCATGTGAATTCAGAAAGGGGTACAAAAAGAGCATCTGAATGAGCACATTTAAGATGCGTTAATTCCGATGCCCTTTGTGAATTGGGCTGCTTCTTTATTCAGTGTATGTGAGGAGGTGTGCTGTTACATTGACATTTCAAAATGTTTTGTAGCGTTCACGATGTTAAAGTCTGATGAGGAATAGATTGTGATGATACAGAAGGTGTATGATTATACTGAAGGTATCCTCGCAACATTGAAAAATAAATTGAGAATATATTGAAATGTCTTATCTTGCTTGTGTGGGATGATACTAAATTCAACAGAAGGCTAATGCTAGTTTATACTCAAGCTGCCACCGCATGGTGTGGGATGGTATGAAGTACCCGGAGGGATAGTGTGTGATGATTTTGAAGTCCCCACAGTAGTGGTGTGTCATCAAATTGAGGTCCGCACAGCAATGGTATGTCATCAAATTGAAGTCCCCGCCCCACAGGAATAATGTGTGATTACACTGAAGTCCCCAGAGGAATGGTGTGTGAACGTTCTCACAGAGATAGCGAGTGTAACAATGATGTCTCTGCAGTGTAAATCGTTGGGGAGTTTTAAGTCCATCACAGGACAGCGGGCCTCATTACGATTTGGGTGGTAAGTGATAAAATTGTCAGTAACTGAGTTATCCCCAATTTTACTACTATGCCAAATTATGACTTTCAGCTTTCAATGGAGGTTTTATCTCCAGCAAAACCCTGGAGCAAAATCTTCCCACTCAACGCCAAAAAATCAGCAGATTTGGCAGAATTCTGCCACGGTAATTCCACAAAGAAAGCCCCATTACATCCAATGAATGGGGATTACACCACCACCACTTGTAATCAGGCTGAAATTCTTCCTGATCAAGTGGCGGTAACACTAATTCATTTTCCACTAATTTATCGCAGAATTACTGCCTAACTCGTATTGTGGCTCAGTGTGTAATCACATCTACTACTTCACAGTGAAGCTCTGTGATAGAATTGAAATTCCCCAAGCGAACAGCATATGGCAGTGTTCAACTGGTCGACCCCTCCTATGCTTACATCCTATATTTTACTCTCATAATAGGAGTGACTCTGGAGAAAAGGTGTGACTATTCTCTTGCAGGTATTTGACTATGCTGTCCTGGTTGACTTATAGCTTAATATTTTGAAACAATAAAAGTAAGGTATCCAATTATGAAACTGTCATAATGTAACATTTTTAAAGGCTTTTGAGCAATCTTAATTCTTGTGTCTGAACCATTAAAGAGGTTGAAAGAAAGCCGAGGCCGATTGATGAGCATGTTTAAGTGGGAGGCAGTAAATGGAAGGGGGCACATTAACATAGACATGGCACAGACCTATGGAATAGCAGTAGTTACTGGGGAGAGGCATGATAAGTGTACAGAGCATGAAGGCTTGGATAATAACGTCTGGTTCTTCATGTTGTTGCAACAGTAATGAGCTGAGACAACTAGTTATCCTCACTTTCTTGCCAGTATAATAGTGTTGTGCAAAGGAAGGTCGTTGAAGACGCCCTTAAGAGTGCTAAGGACGAATACGACGCTCAAATCCCTTGGCCAATTGACAAACAAGCCCTATGTTCAACGGGGTTCCTCAAACTCTAGAAGGTTTTGGGTTCAGGGTGCTCAACATTCCATGGGCTACACTTGTCTTGGGGCCAATCGCAAGGTCAAGGTTCTGCTCCCAATTTTAAATGAGGAAATAGAAGGGAAGAACCTTACCTGGGAGAGGCTCCACCTCTCCCAAATAATGATGCCCCGCTTCAGGTCCCCTCCCATGCCACTCCAGTAGGAGGCAGAATTTCACACTTCTCCCACGCATGGGAGGGGATAACGTCAGATAAGTGGGTGTTGTCCACCGTGACAGGTGGGAATTGAGCTGTTACAAAAACCACCCTACCACCCGCCGAGACAAAGGAAAATGACAACAGAAGAAAAACAAATACTGTTGGAAGAAGTAAAGGCACTGCTGGAAAAGGACGCATATAGATCGTTCCAGCAAATCAGGTAAACAAGGGTATTTATTCAACGTACTGTGCCAAAGAATGACCTTTCCATGCGCCCAGTACTAGATCTGCGGCCTGTGAACAAATATGTCAAACCCCAAAGGTTTCGCATGACCCCGCTTGAGGGGGAGATTCCACTCCTAAAACGAATGGGGATTACATGGCAACATTGCATATGAAAGATGCATATTTTCATATTTCAATGCTCCCTGCGCACAGAAAATATCTGTGCTTCAAGATAGTGGGAGTTCACTACCAGTTCAAGGTACTCCCCTTCGGCATTGCCTCAGCACCAAGAGTATTCACCAAGGTACTGGTGGTGGTGGAAGCACACCTGCGCAGAAAGTCCATCCCAGTATACCCTTATGTGGATGACTAATTAACAGGGAATCTCCTCAAATTTGCCAACAAAATACTCAAAAGACAATAGACCTTCTTTTCAATCTGGGCTTTTCCATCAACAAAAAGATATCAAGCTAAGTCCCTAGACAAATAAAACAATTTCTATGGGCTATTCTAAAGACAAAAGAGGAACTGAATTTCCCCTAAAACGAGAGAGTACAAAACATGCTGCTGCGAGTACCTCACTACAAAGTCGGTCGCCAAATAACTGTACGCAAAGCAATGTACTTGCTCGGGATGAGGGCCTCATGCATTCACTTGCGCATGTGTCCAATGCAGGAATGGTTAGCAAAACAATGGACTCAGGCAAGCAGTCAGGGGATGATCTAGTGGTTGTTTCGCTAACCTTGGTACAGGCTCTTTGTTGGTGGTCCAGGGACAACCTACTCGAAGGAAAACCCTTTCGCGTTCCACCACCACAAGCGATCCTCACTACAAATGGATCACTCGCCGGATGGGGGGGGCTCACTTCTTCCACCACACATCCCATGGCCAATGGACATGCACTACAGCACAGAAACATATCTACTTCCTGTAACTATTGTCAGTCCTCAAGGCTCTTCAAGCCTTTCAGCAACATCTGGCAGGTCAAACAGTGCAGGTCCTCACAGACAGCACAACTGCCATGTTCTACCTAAACAAGCAAAGAGACAAAGTCTGTCCAAGCTAGCCTCAAGAATACAGAAGTGGGCACTCAAGCAGAATATTTTCCTAACATCTGAGCATGTTCCAGGGGAACTCAATTCTCTGGCAGACATTCTAAGCAGATTCCCTCTCCCAGAAGAACACGAGTGCCAACTCGACAGAGATATCCTTTCGAGACAGAATATTCTCACAATGGGGTCACCCCCCATTAGACTTGTTTGCCACAAGCCTAAACGCACAATGCCCAGACTTCGCGTCCAGGTTTCCCCAACCAGGGTCCAAGGGGAACGCCCTGTGGATAAACTGGTCAGGGAAATGTGCTTGGGCAACACCCCCCCCCCATCCCCTGACACCGCTCCTGAGCAAAATAGTGCACGAGATGCACCAGGAACAGGTAACTCTAATTGTGGTTGCTCCCATGTTTGCCAGACAACCTTAGATTCCACATCTGCTCAAACTGGCGATGTGCGACCCAATCAAGCTCCCGTGCCCATACAACAAGCTAACACATACAAGGGAGCATCCCTCCACCCGCACCCTAAATCTATGAACTTGGCAGCTTGGCTCCTGAAGTCATAGAATTTGGCCACTTGAATCTTCCAGAAAGGTGTATGGATATCCTAAAGGAGGCACAAAAACTCAACACCAGACACTGCTATTTCAATAAGTGGAAGAGATTTGTGATATGGTGCATGTCACAAACACTAAACCCAACATTGTTCCCCAGCTAACATTCTACATTATGGCCTAGTATTTAATTCCATCAAAGTGCATCTGGCAGCTCTGTCAGCTTACACCACTTCACAGAACAAGGTGTCCTGGTGGAAAGTTCCAGTCATTAAGGCATTCATTGAAGGGATAAAGAGGCTGTAACCTCAATTTCCAACCCTCCTCAGGGTTGGGATCTCAGTGCTATGCTCTCCAAGCTCATGGGTCCACCCTTTGAGCCTATGCGCAATGCCAGCCTAAAACATCTGACTTACAAGATTGCATTCCTGGTAGACATCATCTCTATAAAATGAGTCAGCGAGCTACAGGATTTTTCCGCACAAGACCATTTCTTCATAATACACAAGGACAAGGTTGTCCTCAGAACACATCCATCTAACTGAGCAGAAAGAAGCCTCCGTACACTTGATGTACGGAGGGTGGTCTTGTACTATGTGAACAAAACTAAACCTCTAAGGAAAACAGACCAACTCTTTGTTTCCATAGCACCTGGAAGGGAAGGTAATCACATGTCAAAGAACGCCATCTCCAGATGGATTGTCAAGTGCATACAGCTCTGCTATTCCCTATCCAGGAAAGTCTTACCTTTCACACCAAGGGCTCAATCTACCAGAGGTATAGTAGCTACCCTAGCTTTCATTGCAAACATCCCTCTAGACGCCATTTGCAAAGCTGCTACATTGAGTTCCATCCATACGTTCCCACAGCATTATTGCATTAACACACACTCTAAAGCAGATTTACAGGTGGGATAAGGTGTCCGAAAACATCTCTTTGCTGCTGTACCTTCTCACTTCCCACCTCTTTCTCCAGATACTGCTCGGTAATCTATGCAGAACATGTGATCTAAGCAGATCCACAAGCTCCAGAAGGGATACATTAATCACTGTAATTGTATTTCTGTGCTTTTATCTGCTTAGATGAACGTGCCCACCCTTCCTCCCCTTCTGGAGTAGAAGACACACAGATGTTTTCTGGGCTATCACTGTTTCTGCTTCATTACATCTGTACTCACGCTACACTTCATGCAACCTCATGTCAGAAATAAACAATCTGAGGGACATCGACGCGTGAAGGACCATGTGTACAGTACAGGTCACACTAGGGATAGTATTATTAACACAGCCTGTCAACGTCCATTTTTGAGTTTTGAAAACAAATCTTGTGATACTCTGCAACTTCCACTAGATGTTGGACTATGCAGAGCATGTGAATCTAAGCAGATACAAGCACCAGAAATACGATTACGGTGAGTAATGTATCCCATATTCCCATATATATAAAATGGAAGTTTGTGGATATGTATGTGTGTCTGTTCGAAATGTTCAGCATACTTCCCAACATGCTACCAACCTGAAATTTGGCATGTGGGTAGGGTTCCATGGTGTAGACAATGTAACACATATAAAATAGACCTTTTTCAGATTTTGTTAAGCAATGTGCAATGCTTTCCCCCCATCATATAGCTCTCTGCACCATAGTTCCGCTGTAGTTCTACGTTCATTGTTGCTAAAGTTCAGCAGTTCATGAAAACTTCAGCAGTTCATTGTTCCAAACTTTCCACACTATCAGCATTCTAGCTGACATTAGCGGCACTCACTTTTGAAGTCATGCGGTTGACACAAAACAGTGCTTTTGTAGTAATGCGGGTGACAGGAAATGGTGCATGACTCTTCTATAGTGTCCCCAATGACATTGTCAGTCACATCATGGCAAATCTATCATGATAATTACAGGAACTTCATTTCGCATGGAAGCTGATGAAAGTATGCCATCTCAACAGTACAAAGCGTACATGTTTCAGTCGTACACGTACAGGTACAGCACTTCAATCTTACACACTTCAGCCCTAAACGGGGACAGCACTTATGTTGAGGTCGCTGCTGCCTCGGCTGTAGATCAGGACACCAATAATGTTGCTGTGCAATCTCAATGCTCCAACTCAAAGTAGCTGGAATCGATTTATGTGACTCATGCTGTTTTAATGGTCAGCTTTATGTGGCTTGGTCCAGAGTTGGAAACAAAGACAAATTGTTCACACTAGCTCCTACAGGAAACACTAGCAATTTTGTCTTCAAAGAAGCATTGGTTTAGTTTATTAAATAAACTTCAAACTAGGACTTAAGTAGGATTTACTGTGCGAAGCACGGGTACACCTGCTAGTAGTATATAATACAACACACCTGGGCGCATATGTCTACGCAAGACCCATGTATCCATTTCACAACCTCACTTCACAACCTCACAGTAAACCGATGTATCCAAATCTGTACTAATCACACTTAAGAATCTGCAGCTCACCTTTTACTCTGCTGCCACCAACCCCCACCTTCTTCTATTGCAGAGCATAATGCCAAGAAGCCACGAAAATAGCATAAGCCAGGTTATACAATTTTCAATTATATATATATTTATGCTGGTGCATATCATCACTGACTTTAACATCACAATTGTCACACATCTCTGTGTGGAAGGTAGCATCATCATTATGACACTATCTCTGAGACTTTAACACCACCCCTATCAAACACAATCTGTGTAGGGCCTTCAGCCTTATTTTTATGGCAGAGTATCTCTGTGGGGACCTTTACATCATTATAATCACAAACCATCTCTATGGGGACATACTCATCCATCATGCACCATCTCTGTGGGGACATTAACATCATTATATTCAAACACCATCTCTGTGGGGTCTTCAGCTTCATTTTTATCACACAGCATCTCTGTAGGGACTTTTACATCATTATAATCACACACCATCTCTATGGAGACATAATCATCGTTATCACACACCAGCTCTGTGGGGACATACTCATCCATCATGCACCATCTCTGTGGGGACATTAACATCATTATATTCAAACACCATCTCTGTGGGGTCTTCAGCTTCATTTTTATCACACAGCATCTCTGTGGGGACTTTTACATCATTATAACCACACACCATCTCTATGGGGACATAATCATTGTTATCACACACCAGCTCTGTGGGGACTTTAACATTGTTATCTTCAAACACCATCTCTGTGGGGTATTCAGCCTCATTTTAATCATACACCATCTCTGTCTGGACTTTAACATCATTATAATAACACACCATATCCATGGGGACTTTAACATCAAAATAATCACACACGTCTGTGGGGACTTTAAGATCAGTATATTCAAACACCATCTCTGTGGGGACTTCAACCTATTTTTTATCGCACACTATCTTTGTGGGGACTTAATCATTACCATTATTACACACCATCTCTGTGGGGTCTTCACCCTCCTTTATGACACACACTATCTCTCTGGGGACTTAATCATCACCGTTATCACACATCTCTGTAACAAACTTAAAATCATTATACCCACATGCCATCTCCATGGGGACATAATCATCACTATTATCATATGCCATCTCTATAAAGGACATTAATGTTTTTATCATCGTACACCATCTTTGTGGGGACTTAAAAATCTGAATATACATACACCATCTGTGTGGAGCCTTTCTAATCATCAAAATCAAACACCATCTCTGTGAGGATTTTAACATCATTATATTCAAACACCATCTCTGTGGGGGTCTTCAGCCTCATTTTTATCACACAGCATCATTGTGGGGACTTTTCCATCATTATAATCACACACCATCTCTATGGGGACATAATCATCATCGTTATCACATCTGTGGGGACTTTAACATCATTATCTTCAAACACCATCTCTGTGGGGTCTTCATCCTCATTGTAATCATACACCATCTCTGTGGGGACTTTAACATTGTTATAATAACACACCAGAGTGCTCTATATATTTATGTCCCGTTTGTATAGTGTTATTCTTGTATCGTATGTATCTATGCTTCTGCTATATCGTGTACATTATGCATCTGTATATTCTGACCTGTATTTTATATGCCACTATGTAACCTAAGCTGAAAGTCTTCTTGCTTCTTCTGTACCCTGATACCTTCGGGTCTGGCACACATTATAAATAAATTTTAAAAAAACACACCATCTCTATGGGGACTTAATCATTACCATTATCACGCACCATCTCCATGGGGACTTTAACTCTAACATCACAATAATCACACATCATCTCTGTGGGGACTTCAACCTATTTTTAATCGCACACCATCTTTGTGGGGATTTAATTATTACCATTATCACACACCATCTCTGTGGGGTCTTCACCCTCCTTTATGACACACACTATCTCTCTGGGGACTTAATCATCACCGTTATCACACATCTCTGTAACAAACTTAAAATCATTATACCCACATGCCATCTCCATGGGGACATAATCATCACTGTTATCATATGCCATCTCTATAAAGGACATTAATGTTTTTATCATCGTACACCATCTTCGTGGGGACTTAAAAATCTGAATATACATACACCATCTGTGTGGAGCCATTCTAATCATCAAAATCAAACACCATCTCTGTGAGGATTTTAACATCATTATATTCAAACACCATCTCTGTGGGGGTCTTCAGCCTCATTTTTATCACACAGCATCTCTGTGGGGACTTTTCCATCATTATAATCACACACCATCTCTATGGGGACATAATCATCATCGTTATCACACACCATCTCTGTGGGGACTTTAACATCATTATCTTCAAACACCATCTCTGTGGGGTCTTCATCCTCATTGTAATCATACACCATCTCTGTGGGGACTTTAACATCGTTATAATAACACACCAGAGTGCTCTATATATTTATGTCCCGTTTGTATAGTGTTATTCTTGTATCGTATGTATCTATGCTTCTGCTATATCGTGTACATTATGCATCTGTATATTCTGACCTGTATTTTATATGCCACTATGTAACCTAAGCTGAAAGTCTTCTTGCTTCTTCTGTGCCCTGATACCTTCGGGTCTGGCACACATTATAAATAAATTTAAAAAAAACACACCATCTCTATGGGGACTTAATCATTACCATTATCACGCACCATCTCCATGGGGACTTTAACTCTAACATCACAATAATCACACATCATCTCTGTGGGGACTTCAACCTATTTTTAATCGCACACCATCTTTGTGGGGATTTAATCATTACCATTATCACACACCATCTCTGTGGGGTCTTCACCCTCCTTTATGGCACACACTATCTCTCTGGGGACTTAATCATCACCGTTATCACACATCTCTGTAACAAACTTAAAATCATTATAGCAACATGCCATTTCCATGGGGACATAATCATCACTGTTATCATATACCATCTCTGTAAAGGATGTTAATGTTATTATCATCGTACACCGTCTTTGTGGGGACTTAAAAATCTGAATATGCATACACCATCTTTGTGGGGCCATTGAAATCATTATATTCAAACACCATCTCTTTGAGGACTTCAACATCATTATCACACACAACCAATAAAATGAAATGTCTTTAATAGAGAAGCTTCGACATTTTGGGGGTTTTATTGCACATGGTTCTACTAGAGGAAACTGGTGTTGGGGTCTTAGTGGGTTAGATGGGGAGTCGTCTGAAAAGCCTGCAGTGTTGACAAGTGGAGGCCGTACCTACCTCAGTGCCCAATGCTGGTATGGTTCAGTATGGTTTGTGAAAGTGGCACTTGGATTTCTCATTTATATGGAGATGAGGGCCCAAGGTCTATTAAATGAGTGTGCTAGTATGCCGAATTAGCCACTGGATTAGGGGATGAGTAAAATGGATAGAGGTTAGAACTTTGGCATGCCTCTATCTGGTTCATGTGGTATTAATATGCATAAGGCTGTCATGTGTGAGATGGATATATTTGTGTAGTGTAAAGCAGTAGGCAAAGGATAGGTAAGTCATTTAGGTGGGCAATAGGAGATGAGAAATGAGGACAAACGGGGAGTTTAACACTGGACAGAAATGATTGAGTTCCCATCTTTTGTTGACCTCTGCATGGCCTCTGTGTGTCTTTAATAACATTCTTTCTTATCACACACCATCTTTGTGGGGACATTAACATCATTGTAATCACACACCATCTCTGTGGGGACTTTGGTGTTATCATAATCACACACCATCTCTGTGGGGACCATACCATTGTCATAATTGAACACCATCTCTGTGGGGACCTTATCATGATTATCACTTAGAATTGCTTTGGAGAATTTAAATTGACCATAATCAAACATGATCTCTATTGGAAAGGTAACTTCACTAATATTAAACATGATCCAAAAGTAGATAACAACACCTCATCATTCCTAAAGAGGAGATGTGTAAATAGGGAAGATGGTGCCTGTGGAAGAATGAAACTTGAATTTGAAATCCTGCTTCCTTTTTTATCACAAAGTGTAATCCTGGGTCAATCATGGTATCTCCTGTGCCACAGTTCTCTTTCCTGGAAGTTTTTTTAGTGTTTATAATAGTGTTTACTGCCAGGACAAACTGCCTTTAAGTTTCACATGCAAATTAAACATCTTGCAAATTCAAAAACATTCTAATCCATCTGTTGTGGTGCCTAGATATCAGGAATGTACTTGTATATAAAATATATTGTATACTAAGTACTATAAAGTAAGCATTTTTTCATTTGCTCATTATACATTCCATCCCAAATAAGAATAATGTGGTAAATCCCCATAAGGATGGTAACACACGTTCAAGTCCCCGCAAAGATGGTACCAAACACGCGACTAAAAATAAGTATTTTTGCAAATTTGAAGTTGGATCCTGTATTATGAATTTTTTCTGAATATATTTCTGCTATTAACACATTTCCAGAACATTGGGAAAGGTTAGTCCCCACAAGGCTGGTTTCCACACATAGTCCCCACAAGGTAGGTAAAACGTGTGTGTGTGTGTGTGTGTGTGTGTGTATATGTATGTTCCATGCTGAAAAGCCCTCTTTGTTTGTTGTCGTGTCGATTTACAGTTGCACCTCTGTGATTGTTGCACAGCGCTGACCCATTCATCTTTGCTGGGCAACAATATTCAGTGGGATAAAGTGACCGTGATGCTTTCTTTGTACAGTGGTTTGTATTGGTGCAGGAGCAGGCTTTGACTATCCATCTGATCCCTGCATGTGCACCTGTGTGTATTTTGGCAGTGTTGTATAAGATGAATGCAATGTGTTGCTTTTCATCACCCATTTGTTTCCATGTGAGCGTCTGTCCTGTTGTGTATTTAGTCATGTAGTCAGATGCCTACATGCTTATTGAGGACGGCAATGTGGCAACACCCGTGTCTACTGGGACCATGTCCCGACAGATCTTTTTCCAAGCTTGACCTTCCATGTGTAATAACACCAACTACCAGGCAGATCCTTTGAACAATTCTTGACAATGTTTGTTCCAAGGAGGGAGGGTGTTGCGGTGGTTCATGGATAATGGGTCACAGGTAAAGGGACACATGAGTGAGAAGTGGAGTGTGCACACAGTTCCATTTTGAAGCACTGCATGGATCATCATAACACGAAATAGTGCCTGTCAGGGAGGTATACAAGGGTGAGAGGTTTAGAATGGCAGGCTGGATGGGCTCACGGCTGTGAGCTTGCTGAGGGTGAAAGATGGTACAGTTTCCGGTGAACATGGCTCAAAGTGCAACTTTTTATGAGAGTGCGCAGGAAAGAAGGTTAGTGAGTGCAGTATTTTGTGGAGGACATGCGAAAAGAGCACAGTTGGGCACTGATGAGCTGTCATACAAGGGTGTGTGTATGTGAGGGAGTGGAAGAGAGAGTGTGTGTGTGTGCGTTTAGAGAGTGCAGTAGCGTCAGTGAGACTACAGAGGGGTGAAAGAGAGTGAGTGGCCTGTGGCACTAAGGTGTACATGGAAATCCTAGCATGGGGGTGAAGGGCACGTGGACAAGTAAGGGAGTGACAGAGGGTGATGACTGGGGCGTTGTGAGGCAGAATGGGCGCAGTGGGAATGGGTGTACAGTGTGATCCTACTACCTCAGTGTCTTGCTCTTGTTACTATAGCTTATGCAGGCATCATGCTTGCAATCCAGTTAATGATTTGTTCGACAGACTGGGATGGGCGGCAGATGCGCAGAGAGTTCAAGACTCAGTTCTGCTTGGGCATTCATATAGCGTTTCTGTATTGTGTGTCCTGTATAAATGAGAGTTTACACCAGAACTGGGGTCATTCCACCGTTTGTCTATTGCCACATTGGGATGAGTGTACTCCTTCTTCTACTCGAGCCTTCAGTGCTGTCACTGATCATACCTTCACTGTCCTGGGAGGATAGCTAAACGGCAACGTGCTCGCCATGGAAGCGAGACTACACGGAGCAACACACGTTCGATCCCCGAGTCCTGACGTGTGATTTATGCAGTGTTTGGGAATATGTGTTACTGATCGTGACTGCAGCCTTCCACGACCATGCCTATGCCTTAGGGTTTAGTGAAAGGATTACCTGGGAAATGTGTTTGGGCCGATTTGGTTAATATTTTGCTGTCTCGTTTAAATAACACGGCAGGTGTTCCTGTGGACAAAGTTGTACCCACCTGTGGTGATGGTACTATCAATCACCCCAAATGGTGTGTCTATGATTTTGGAGGGAGGGTCTATGGTCTGTCCAGGATTTTGGGTGGTTGTCTTTGGTTGTGTCCACGATTTTGTGTGGTGTCCTGGCAGTGTGTTCTGTGGTTTGTGGGTATATTGGAGGGGTGCAAGCGGAAACTATTGGTACACACCGCTGGTGTAATTTGGAAGCATTCACTCCTGTGCCACAGGGTACAATTGCATGTTTGTAAGTTTTGATTCTGCAATTAACCATAATCTAAAGTACTACATGTGACACTGCAGTGTAGTTGTATGGATGCACTGCCCTGTAACTAGTGCTCAGAGTTGAAGTGGCGCAGGGTTGAAGGGCTTCAGGGCTGGAGTGCTGCAGCAAAGACTAGGGTCTTGCACGAAACCCTTCCAGCTTTCCATTCGGATTTCTGGCATACAACCCCTCCCAAATGTTGTTGGGGGTCTCAGGAAATAAGTAGAAGGGCTTTGTCAGCTGTGTTTTCAATATGCCCTGGTTCCGAAAGCACCTGAAGACCTTCCTCTTTGCCTCTGCCTTTGCCCCCCTTCTCCCCTGTTGATCTGTACCTTCTCTTGGCATTGTGCATCTGGCCACCCTCTGTCATTCGGCCCAGGTATCTGTTCACCCTGCCACCCTCCTGAACTGCCTCCAGGCCAGCCCATGTACTGGAGTTCTGTATCTGTAGCCATACATTCCCCCTACCACTTTTCTTCTGCACTTATCAGATAAACCCTATCTGACTAACCTTCACCTGCCACCTGCTGGCAGCATTAACCATGGTTTATCGCCCTTATTTATTTATTTACTTTATTTATTATTCATTCTGTTCTCTCCTCTGTTCCGCACTTCCACTCCCCCCTTCCATGCACTTTCCCCCTTTTCCCTTTTCCGTTCCCTTGAGCTTTCTTAAATGTCACGGGGCCTAGTAAGATCGCTGTTTACTTTTTTGTTCTCCCTTGTTCCCCTCCCTTTTGCCTGGTCGCGCTCTGAAACACTTGTATACGAGCGTGATATAAATAAAATATCATTTCATTTAATTTCTCACCATGCAGTGAGCATATTCCAGACATACCTCATGGCGCAGCGAACACCTCTTCTTCAGCTACCTTGCCGTTTGGCACTGCACTCCATTGAAAACAGTTTAGTCCCATGACAAATTTGGTCCAATTGTACAAATAGCTCTACCACCGTTTCCTTCTCATGCCTTCCTGAGCATCTTATCAATCCCTCGCCCTCATCCCAACTATCTACCTGACTTTCCTCCTCCTTAACAGTACTGCATGTTCGATCATACTCCTCCATTGCCTCTCTGTCAGGCAAAAGCATTTTTACATCATAAACTATGGCAGATGGCGGTATACAAATGCAAGATAACATAATACCAGCCCTTCGTTGTCCATGTGTGCACCAGCACCTCTGCATCAACTGCTCTCTCTACTTATTGGCCCAATCGCTTATTCATCGGCCCCTCACTGCGCCCACTTGCTCCAACATCTCACCTTCTGTCCCTTACCATCCTTCTCTGCCCAAGCTGCTTGCTGTCCCACCTGCCTCAGCATCCGTCCAGCAGTCCATTGCTGTCCCTCTGTACCCTTGCACCACTCCATCAGTACCTGCAAGCCATTTCATCTGGTTCCAAAACTCAATCCAGTACCAAATCTCAATCCATCACCTCATATGGCCTAGGCACACAGAGGAACACCCTACACTTGTCTGTTTACATTACAATTAGGCTTTACCCAAAGAGTGTCCACCCATACCCACAACAAAGTGAGAACCCTTGACTGGGTCGCAGACCATAACTGTGAGGCTTTCATCACTGCCATTTCCCCTCAACCGTGGTCCGACCACCAGCTCCTTACCTTCGCCCTCGAAGCCTCAAACCCCATCTCCAATAACCCCTAGCTACAGCCATCCCTACGAGAAACAAGAAAAACATCACAGCGGAAAAACGTATTCCCCTCATTGGCCCTCATTACGACCCTGGCGGAAATCGAAAAACGATGGCGGAAATGCAATACCGCCATTGAATAGCGCTCGGTGCGATTATGACCCGTCACTGTAAAGTACGATGCCATTAGCGACACCGTAGTGAACGCCAACGCTAACTGCACCAAGTACGCGCATGGCATGCGAAACCGTAATTACCACCATGGCGCAACGGTACGCAAATTCTGACCCTAGCGGACATTTACCTAACGCCATCAAGCATGGCGGAAAGTACCAGTCCGCCATGGTGAGAAGAACGGCAACGCGAACCAACCGTAAATGGCCCTACTGAGTGCCTGTACACCACTCCCTGGCCACATTGCACAACTCCTCGTAGGTGCAATGAAGTCACACAATGCAACCAGTGAAATGTACACGTCACCCATGCATGCCAACGAACAAATGAATGTAGGGGCTCCAAGTGCCTTGTGAGTGGCCATCCATATTTGCCATGTCACCATTGCCGTACTGATGCAGCACAGGCACGTGAAGGGCCAAGTACAGCAATATGAAGTGAAATATGAGACAAAACAACAACAGGCCCCCATCGCTTGACACCAGTGTAAGGCAACATTCAAAGCAGTAACCTGAGGGAGACTGCACCAGCCCTGTACTCTTGCCAGTAAACAAACCAACCATCAGCACAAGCATGTACCACACAAGTTGGCAGAGTGACTGAGCAGCCAGGCCCATCTCAAGAGGGGCCAATGGGAGCTGCAGGGCACAGATGGCACGAATACAGAAGCTATTCCAATGGACATGACCTCAGTCTCCCTCCAAGAAACGCACGCAAACACAGGCACCTGTGACCAGCCATATTCTGATAATCACATCATTCCACCAATCCACCTGGCTGACCGGCATCTGTTACACAAAAGCTAATCCCCCGCCCCTGAGCATGACATCATTAAAACAGTCATAATGGCAGCCCCTATCCCTGACCTCACTGGGCTCCGTAGGCAAACGCGCCCACTACAGTACCACGCAACTATAACCAGAAGCCGGAACCCAATGCAGATCTTCTCACAATGCATCGCTCCACAAATAGGAATATGCCACATTACTTGCAAAGAATAACGCTACACGGTTAATATCATAATAGAAATTTAATGCACTACAAAATCACCAAGCCCATACAGCCATTAGGTCATGAACTCCAAAATACATTTCAGTATTGTGGGCTGCATCCGCAATAAATGACCAGCTTCTGCTTGTGTGACGCCCTGTTCCTTCATGGTACACAGGGGCTACATACACGTTCAAAAAGGCAACATGGAAGCGCCTAGAACCGCAGGGCCGTCCCATTAGGTAGGCACTAGTCCAGCTGAAAGGTCGATATGTTGCTCCTAGCCACTAGTACTGCGTAAGGGCATGTGGCCCATTGGCGATCGTCCCATAAGACCGTAATGGTGCTCCACTGATTAACACGAAGCAGCAGGTGTCGGGAGTAAAAGCCATCTGCAGGAGTGGCATACAGATGGCAGCGGCAAAAGGGGAGGAGATACCTGTCACCCAAATGAAATGAAAAAGAATGGTATGGGCATCAGAACTTAATTTGAATTACACACTTCAATGATCACACTAAATCTACAGCCATATGCATGTTAGCCCACTCAAAAGGATCATTCACACCCAAAAATCACTTGCGAATCATAACTATATAAATCGAGGTGAATACACTATTACAAACGAGTGTTTGTGTGCATGCGTCTGTTAAAACAGAATCCATTAGATGGGATTAGTAACGTGCATAGACACAAGTGTTTGAAGGCGCGTCGAGACAGGGAGGGTTCAACAAGGGCAGATAGACGATGGTCCCACTATGGCAGCTCTGCATCACATAGCGCAGGGGAAGTGGATAGATTCCAAAAAGCCATGTACATGGTAAACTCTCAATTAAATCATCTGTCCATGCATCCATACATCATACCCTCATCCCGGTATGAAAACGCCTGATTATTTACTCACATAACATGTGAAATTTCCATTGAGTCTGTGCGTAATGCAGTCTGCAAAATCCACTGTGCTCCAGCCCGGAATTCTAGTGTTGTGAAGTAACATGTATTTGGGAACGTCCTGCCTTATCGTCCACTACGCTATTGCGCATCCCATACTATTCATATCAATCATTGCATTCTCGCCATGGCCCCTGTCCCAAGGACATTAAACAATAGAACTTAATATCTGCAGTCAGACCTGTGGGCGTCTCCTCGCCGCTAGCTGAAAACCGAAAGCGCTGTCCTCGAATTCCACATTTGCAACATCATGTCGAAAAGGCATCTGTGACCACTTGAAATCACAAATTCATCCATGTAGTGCGGCAGTGTGTGAAAATGGCAACTGGCTTCACTCACAAATGGGACGCCCCGCCCGTCGGTGAACCTCGGTACAGTGCTGCATGAGGGTCCAGCGTTAATCGAGTACTACATTCCACTGACCCTTCACAAGTTTGTTCGCGACTGTAAAGATAGTATGTGAAACAATGGGACCATTGCAGAATGAACATATGAACAAATATTCCACTGCCATCGGGATTAAATACATGATTGTAATTGCAAGATGCCATGCGTCGAATTGCAGCGTTGTGTGCGGGACGTGCTCGCCCAAAGGGGATTGCAGCTTGCACAGGTGGAATGAATCACCACAGGTGGAGGCTATACAGCCTGAAAACACATAAATTGCACACCCAACACCCTCCCACAACCACACCCACTCCAAAATGCTACCGGCAGGACTAGCGATGTTGGCCCTGGGGGACCTGATAGCACTGCAAGTACTACAACTTCAAGAAGAAGACGAACACCAACTACTACAACAACCGGCCGCACAGAGGAGACAGAGGAGACGGAGGAGGAGGAGGAGGGCAAGGCAGGGCCAGCAAGGCCCACCAGCACAGCCACTACCACCACGCAGGCAGCCCGCAATCCCACGCCTCCGAGCTCATCCGTTCAACCTCACTGATGAGCAGATCCACACCCTCTACCGTTTGGACCGGGACACCATAACCGCCATTGTGGACATGACACACGCTGAACTTGCCAGCATGATTGATAGCCCAACCGCCATCCCACCCCTACTGAAGGTGGTGTCTGTACTACACTTCCTGGCCACAGGCACCTACCAGCACACAGTCGGACAGTTGCATGGCATTTCACAGCCACTGTTCTCACGGACACTATTGCAAGTGCTCGATGCCCTCCTGAAGCACGCAGACGACTACATCTCTCTACCACGCTCGGAGCAGGAAATTACGAACACGAAAGTGGGATTCCATGCACTTGCCGGCATACCGGGTTGCATTGGTGCCATCGACTGCACCCATGTGGAATTGGTTGTGCCACATGCCATGGAGGCCCAGTACCGCAACCGAAAACAATATCATTCTCTTAATGTACAAATGGTGTGTGACTCCAACAGGATCATTACACATTGTTGTGCCCGATTTCCTGGATCAACCCATGATTCTATGGTCTTGAGGAACTCTACAATACCACGCTACATGGGGCGACACGCAGGGGACAGATCCTGGCTACTCGGTGAGTCTCATTTCATGCATGATAATGTGGGGTATGTGATGCGGCAATGACCTGGCAGGAAGGGGGGGGGGATGCGTACGTAGCTATGTCATTCCACAAACATCCTTTATTGTCCACATACAGGTGATGCCGGGTATCCACTGAAGAGATGGCTCCTTACACCACTCCGGAACCCACAGAACCAGCATGAGGAGGACTACAACCATGCCCACTCACGTACCCGTGTAGTCATAGAACAGGCATTCGGCCTACTGAAGACTCGTTTCCGCTGCCTCAGCAGGTCTGGCAGGGCACTCCTGTACCGCCATGAGAAGGTTGCAAAGATGGTCATGGCATGTGTCATGCTACACAACATGTGCATACGTAGAAATGTGCCCATGCCCCCTGACGCAGGACTGCAAGCACCTGATGATGGTCATGATGAGGGTGGGGATGTGGCAGCACCTCAAGGAGTCCGCGAGGCACAGGAGGGCCGTGAAATTCGTCAGATTCTCATAGATTCATGCTTCTAGCACTCACGCCTGGTGGCTGATACATGGACACGGGACTTGTGGCACTGTGTGTGTCTGGAACATGCACAATATGGACTGTACGCCTATAAAGGCCTCGTACACAAAGATCAATGTCCACACATCTCATTGGATGATTGTGATATGTTTATAGCATATGTGAAATTATGTTACACACCCCATCGACCCGCCACCCAAGAAAGCCCAACACCCCCCCTCCACCCTCCTACCTCCCCCCGAACACCAGTGTCCCAAGATGCTCATTGTCAGTGGGCAGACGCTATTGCAAGCTCCCTCTCCGGGTATCAGGGGCACCCCTGCCTGTGGAGCGCAGGTTCCTCCCAGATCTACGTTGGGGGCTGCCCTGGACGGAACTTGCAACGGATGATGTCTCTGCCTGCTCACGTCCATGCATGTCCCTAAGGGTTTGTGAGAGCTCAGTGAGCACACGGCGCACAGCGGCAAGTTCAGCACATACGTCTTTGGACGTCGCATGCAGTTCCCCCCTCAGGCTCTCGGTGCTTCTCTCCATTTGTACCCTCAGGCTCTCGGTGCTTCTCTCCATTTCTGCCCTTAGTGTCTCTGTGCTTCTCTCCATTTCTGACCTAAGTGTCTCAGTTGATGTTTCTATGGCTGCCTTAGTACCCCCACATTCATCAGCATGCTCCTTGAGGAGCGTGGCCAGTTGCTGCTGTTGCACGATCACCTGGTCGAGGGACTGTTGCCTCTGCTGGGCCATGGCCATTTGCGGTGGTGTCACAGAGGGGCTGATCACCTCATGTTGCCTTGCCACAGGGCTTGTGGGGGATGGCCAGTCGTCGTCTTGTGGGTGCCCCTGCGTGGTATCCTCATGGTGTACGGGATGAAACAAACAGGGGGATTGAGACAGGTCATGGATGGATCCTACATCGACAGCACCGTTTTCTGTGTCGGAGCATGCTGCCATTAATGCAGTGTCACCTATGGTGCTGCTGCCACCAGAAGCAGTGCCTTCTGTGGCATCCATTGGGGGGACCTGTGGTGCTGCTGTTGTGGGCATGCTGGCTGCTGGGGTGCCTGTTGAAGTCCCCTCCTGTGTGCTGCAACTTGATTTGTGCTGCTGCCGTGTCTTGATCCGTGCAGCTGAGGTGGAGGGTCTTTGGCCGTTGGTCTTGGCCCTCTTTGCAGGTGTGCTGGTAGGGGTGTCCTGGAGCTCGTCGTTTGAATCGGACCCTGTGGTGGAGTAAAGGAGGGCGAGCGTTATTTATGGGTCTGTGGAAATTGGAATGGCAATGTATCACATGCATTGGGGTGGTGCCTGAGGGTGATTTGGGTCAGGGCCTTGGAGGTGGTTTAATTTTTGTGTGGATTGAGGATGCAGTTGTTTTGCAGCCTGCAGTTAGGGTGTGCATGCTGCACGTGTAGAGGGTGTTTTTAGGATTTTTAATTATTTATGTATTTGATGTGAGTTTTAAAGTGCGCTATCAGGCCAATGTATGTGGACGTTCTCCTGGACATGTGTTTCTGTTGCACTATGTGGACACATGGTACTTCACATGATTGGACATTGTGGATTTAGCATTGTTTTATTTGGCCCACCTACCTGATTCTTCGGATGTCTGCACTCCTTTCTCCATCCCTCCGACTCCCTCTATACTCTCCATTCCAATGGTGGAGGCACAGATTTCTTCCCAGGGGGTCAACTTGATGGGTGATTCCGATCCTCCCCCGGTAGCTGTCGCAATGTTACGGTTGGCAGATAGTATGCTCCGTACGCGTATCCGCAAGTCGTCCCATCGCTTTCTGCATTGCTGTGGGTTGCGGGGTGCGGTCCCCACCGCATTTACCCGCTGTGCCACCAGGGCCCATATGGCCTTCTTGTTCGCAAGTGCCGTCCTGGTCATTTGCGTCGAGAAGACGACGGCAGCATTCTCCTGGAGGGTCTCTGTGAGCACGGTGAGTTCCTCATGGGAGAAGTGGACCTGCCGCTTGCGGTCGCACGCTTTTTTCGCAACTTTTCCCATTTTTATTGTTTTCACTAGGGTGGCTAACGGGTTGGGATGTGTCTCAGGGTAGGATTTTTGATGGTTGTGTTGGGATTCTGGTTTTATAGGTGTACGGCGTGCTGTTTCCCGTTCCGGAACCATGTTTTTACTTCCGTTTCCGTATATTTACGGTCACCGTATTTTGCGATTACCGCTCATTACGGTGACCACTATGATGGGTGGCGGAATTGCACCTAGGGCGCCGTACGACGGCGGTGAGGGGCGTTTTGGGGACATTTCCGCCATCGCGGACTTTGCACTTCCGCCATGGCGTAGTGCTCGTGCCCGATGGGTCAGAATTAGCCGCACTTTACTCCGTCGTGCAATGGCGGAAACGCTATTTACGCTATGGCGGTCCGGTCAGTTACTTTCCGCCAGGGTCGTAATGAGGGCCATTCTCTCAACCCTGAACCAACTCTCAGCAACTTCCAATCCTCAACACCTCGTAGAGGGTTACAACAAAATCATGCGTTCAGCTTTAGACTCCATTGCGCCACTAAAACTGAGAAAAAGCAAACCGAAAAAACACCTCAACACTTGGTTCTCTACCCACCTAAAAGCTCTCAGATTGGGGAAACGTAAAATGGAACAAGCTTGGAGACAATCACCCACAGACAACAAGTTGATCCTCAATAACATAGTTGCCACATACAAAAAAGAAATCATAATCGCTAAACAAGAATCTTATAACCCGAGAATATCAGAAGCCAATTCTAGTACCAAAGAACTGTTTACTATCATCAAAGAGCTGGAAACACCCGACCCTGTCCTGGACACATGTGTGAAAGATAAACAATGGTGCACCAGTGTCCAAAGCACCCTCTGCAACAAAGTCGCAGGCCTACAAATCAAAATCAATAACAAAAAATAATCCCTAACCAACTCTACTAACTCTACCAACACTCCCCCCCGACCTACACCCCATAACCCTACACCCAACCTACTCTCCTGCTTCAGCTTCTCCAAAGTCTATACGTTAGAAGTAGAAAAAATTATCCTCGG
Organism: Ambystoma mexicanum; assembly: GCF_040938575.1. Classification (NCBI taxonomy): domain Eukaryota; kingdom Metazoa; phylum Chordata; class Amphibia; order Caudata; family Ambystomatidae; genus Ambystoma; species Ambystoma mexicanum. Next base: position 1,150,777,685 of record NC_090933.1, on the reverse strand, counting down.
CCTCAAACCTTCAAACTGCCAGGGCGACCCCTGCCCCTCACAAATCATTAAAGATGCGGCAAGAGAACTCTCACCATTCATTACCAAACTCATTAACGCCTGCTTCTCTTCAGGCATCCCCCCCAACAATCTTAAAGAGTCTTGGGTTCTCCCTTTACTCAAACCCCCCCTAGACGCACTAACTACAGACCCATCACCACTGTCCACTTCCTGCTCAAAATATTAGACAAGGCAGCTTATCTACAAATACAACAATACCTTGAATTAAACCATCTCCTGGGAATGCGGCAATCAGGCTTTAGACCCTAACACGGGACAGAGACTGCTCTCATCGATCTCAAAGCTCAAATCGACACCCTTAGAGATAACCGGAAAAGGGCTCCACTACTTCTACTTGACCTCTCCGCAGCATTCTATTTAGTAGATCACAAAATTCTCTGTAACCACCTAGACTCGTTAGCCCACTTCTCTCAAGAAGCCATCGGTTGGATTGAGTCTTTCCTAAACAACAGGTCTATGCATGTCTTCTCTACCTCAGCATCCGCTGACCCTATCTCCATCACTTGCGGGGTCCCCCAGGTATCATGCGTCTCCCCTACATTGTACAACGTGTTCACAAAGCCCCTGTTTGATGATCTTGATGGTCTGGGTATCCCCTACTCTAATTACGCCATTGATACCCAGATCCTCATCCCGTTGACGGTGAGATTACAACAAGGATTTGGCCTTGGTGAACAGGGTGTACCTCATCATCCAGGCATGGATGGCCTCCCACAGTCCATGCCTGAATGATGACAAGACCAAACTCATTATCCTCGGTTCCACCCCTAACCTAAACAAACTGGATCATAACTACACTAGCTTCATCATAGATGGCAACTCTATCAAGGTAGCCAGGAAGTTAAAACTCTAGGAATCTATCTAGACTCCTCCCTTTCCTTCCGCAAACAGGTTAGCTCCATGGCCTCCTCCACAGCCCACACATGTAAACTAATAAGAGCAGCCAAACCCTTCCTTTCCATCCAGAGCTCTACTACCTTAGCCAGATGCCTTATACTATCAAAACTGGACTATTGTAACGCCCTTAACGTAGGAGCCAATAAATATGTTACAAATAAAATCCTGACTCTGCAAAACAATGCTCTCAGAGCAGCGCTTAGCGTTCCCAAGAGAGAACACATTTCCAACATCAGACAAGCCCATAATTGGCTCACTAACACCGACAAAATCCTGCTCAAAGTAGCCTCCTTAAAACATAAATGCCTCAACAATGCAGCCCCCTGCTACTTAGTCGACAGAATAAAAAGATACACCCCCAACCGACCTACCAGAACCACCAATGCCAACTTGCTCTCAGTTCCCAGGTTCAAACGAATCAAAATGGGTGGCAACAGCTTCCAGGTGAAAGCAGCCCAACACTGGATCTCCCTGCCACTCTCCTTAAGGACACCTCAAACTTACCCCCGCTTTAGACGCAATTACATTCAGTGGATAAAGGACAATGACCAATAACTCACCTTGCCTACCCTATTTATACTTGTAAATATGTATATTTGTAAACTGTTTATCACTGCATCTGTCGCAACTGTTTTAACCTATGTACACACTGTAATTATTGTACAGCACTGTAACCAAGCTGAGAATAACCTTGCTGCTCCTGCGCCCTTATACCTTCCGGTCTGGCGCGCAATATAAATGAATAAACATAAACATAAACAATGAATAGTTGCGTCCCAGTACTTGTGAGACCTGGGTCTGTGCTTGCTTCTGATCGGGCTATCCTGATATATAGGCAGTGTAAGTGTGTGGGGGTGGAAAGAACAGTAGGCAGAATCAAAACCTGACACAGTGCTGAGGGCAGGCTGGTAGTATAAGAGTCCTGCGTGCGGTATGGCTCCATGTGGTAGTACTCGGTATGTGTTTTATTGTGATGGGTTAGCCTAACTTGTGATAGATCACGTGTCAGCAAGACAGGGTTAACAGTTTGAGTTTATGCATGCATGTGTCTGTTTTCATGATTGTCATCAAGAAAGAATGTCTAAGTGCTCTTTTGACCTCTATTCTTCCTTTACTGATGATGCCTGTTGCTGGATGTGTGCTTCACACATCCGACCAGCAGCTGTGTTTGAGTAAATCTTAAGAAACCTCTGTGATTCTACTGCTGACATTTCCTGCATCCAATGCAAAGTAGGTTATCTACTAGATTTATAATTTGTGTCGGTTCTTGAAGGTTGTCTGTGATGGGACTGTGTGTGTGTGTGTGTGTTTGTGTATGTGTGTGTAATTCTGTGTATGCGCATGCGTGTGCAGTGGTCTTTCTATCCCGCTGTGTGTGTGTCCTCAGAGGTATGAAGGAAATCAGTGAGCTAGTTGTTTGAGAGGTGTCAACATTCTCATGCATCTCTCCTGTAGCCCCTGTCCTGTGTCTCACCTGTGCCATCACGTTCATGGGCCAATTTCATTTCTTTTGAGTCAAGTAGATAACTAGATTATGCGACCCGCAGTTCTTGCAGGTTTTTAAAGATTTTTAGAGGCCAGGGAGTGTTTGAAGTCTAAGACTTCGGCTGTATCAATGGGTAAATGAAGAACAATAGGCAAAAGCGTTGTTTGAATGCATGCAACATGTGCATTCAAGAGAGGATGAGTTTCTGCATGTGTGCAAGTGTGAATAAGTGCGTGTGAGTAACTCGGTTTTTCAACATTACATGCACGTGAGGAGGAGTGGGCACCTGTGGATGTCTGCACAAAGGCAACTGACCGGGTGGTTGGGCATGTGTACATGTCCGATTTAGGGTTGTGGAAGTCTGTTCTTTTAGTAGGTGATGGGAAGGAAGTGTCTGAATCAGAGGCGTATTTAGAAGGCCTACTAGGCCCAGGTCTAGGGCAGCATTTCATTTCAGTTTATTTTCAATGTAATGGTTGTCATTTTAAAAATATAAATCCAATTTCGTTTTCCCAGTCTGGCTGATCTACAACATTACGCCAGTAATTCTGAGCTCTTAGCAACCATTACTCTGTGACAGCTAATGTCTTTCCTGGCCAAAGATATATGTGCTCGATATTTTCAAACGCTTTATTGTTAGGGTGACTTTTTTTTAAAAGAAAATGCGTACTTTAGGTATTTAGTGATTCACTCATACAACTCTCACAGACATATGACAGGTATAAAGCTCTTTGGTCATTCGTATCTTCCCAAAATGCTCTTTACTATGCAAAGCAGCCAAAACCTCTTTGTTTTTATTGGTGCCACTTGACATTATCTTTGGTGTTCTTTCTAATCAATACACACCTACACTGTGTTAAGCAATCACTTTTATATTCAATTACACAACATGCATTTTTTAAACCATTGCAAACATGTGGGAAAGGTAAAGGTTAAAAATGATTAATCATTTTACAATATTGAAAGCATGCCTGGGCTTAAGTCTAGCACAGAGTTCCCACAGGAGACATACAATGATGTTCAGAAGCAAGCACTCATTTCCCTTCCCCGCCCCACATTTCAGTGTTCTGTGGCCTACCAAAAGGTGCAACCATGGGATAGATGATCGAGAAGTTAAAATGGCATCAAGAAGCATGTGAAAGGATACCCAAAGCCATAGAATGGTGAGAACAAAGGTACACTGTTTCACAGCTGCAAAGAAGGTGTCCCGTAAAGATATCCATGCAGCCATCTTTACAGAAGCTGCTCAGTGCTAAGCAGTCATATGACATCCCTGCTGGGTTATTATGTGTCTTCGATGACATTCTGCTACACACTCAGTACTACCAAGAAGTATGTCCCGCAATGCATAACTGTGATGTTTACAAGAAATCTTTACATTAATTATATTTGAAATACAAGTTCAGACTTTTACTGTGAAATACTACTTCAATGACAGCAGGATATCTGTATCTATACTCACAAATCTCAAAATGTTCCTATTTATTGTACAGTCTAACCTACTCAACATTCCAAATGATCTTAAATGCAAGCTGTCAAGACCTATAGCCTAAACAACACGCACAAAGGTAATATTGTGTTGGAACGCCCAATCCATTGCTCAATTTGGAGTGTTTGGTACTTTGGACAGGGGCACAAACAGCAATGATGTAAACAGTATGTACCACTTCATTTGTTATCAAAGGTGCCTGCATTGGTCAGCTACGAGGAATGTTGTTGCTTCCCAGACATTAATGTTCAGTGTCGACCTTACCCATCACTCCACCGTGAGAATGCACAGCCAAAGATTCCAAGAACCTTCTTTAACTGTCTTTATTATACATGTGTGTTTATGCCCAGGCAGAGTTTACAAACTTCACTTGTGATTTTGCCATATTTTAATGGCGTTCCAGCCCAATGGTTTGGAAGTACATTGACTGCAGCAGGTAACTTGTCTTATTTCTATTTTGCCCATTGCTAACACTAGAGCTGTAACCATGAGGAGGGGATTGAGTTCGTTTTATTCAACATTTACCATATAATGCCTATACCACTTGCATATATTTCATATTTAAACTTCACCAGTTGACAAGACCGGATGTAGACATTTAGGTGCCGATTCATGGAACAAACGTGCGCCGAAAATCCCAGCGCATGTGCCTGCGATTCAAGGAAGGCGCTGCGCTTGTTTCCCACTGGTTGTGCGCCAAATCGGTGCATGTCGCACGCGGGCACACACGTCATCAAACGGCGTGCGCTACGCGCACAGCAAAAGCGCACATAGCGCAGCGCACACAACAATAGTGGGTGGAACAGTGGGCGTAACACGCGGAATGGGGAATAACGCATGAAAAAGAAGGCGTAACTGGGGAAGTACTACAGGGAACTACACGGAACGCCCACACGGACGCAAACAACCCGTATTCATGGATTCGAATACGGGAAACTCGCGCACGGCAAAAGACGCACACAGGCGTGAACGCGTCCGCCACACGAAGGCAGGCGGAAGCGTCCCTGCGCACAGTATAAAAGTGCGCGCAAACAACAAACACGTATATACAGCTACGATGAATGCCCCATTTGTCGCAGCACTGATCGTGGGACACCGCAGGAGGAGGAGAATAGCCAGGGCATGCATTTTTTCACCACGGACAAGCCTTTTTGGGATGCCTGATGACAAGGTCTACGGCAGGTATAGATTTCCACCCCGTATCATCATAGTCCTGGTCAGGGAGTAGGAAGATGACCTTACATCCCCCACCCTTTGCTCCCAAGCATTGAGCCCCTTGGAGAAGGACTACTGCCATAGTGGGGGGGGTCTCACAGGCCACGCAGTCCCGCTGCCTACAACAGGTCTTGGCAATCATGACAGCGCGCCCCTCAGTCCGCAGGCACATATACATGCCCAGAACACCCGCAGAAAGGCAGGCCGTTGTCCTGGACTTTTACAGGGTGGCACACTTCCCAAAAGTGCTTGGTGCCATAGATTGCACCCATGTGGCCCTACGTCCACCTAGGGCCACTGAGCACATCTACCGAAACCGCAAGCACTGGCATTCCATCAATGTACAGGTGGTATGCAATGCAAAGGGAATCATCAACTCTGTCTATGCAAACTACCCTGGCTCCACCCATGACAGTTTCATATACAGAATGTCCGCCCTGAGCCGGGCCCTGGAAGCTGGGCAGCATGGCGACACATGGCTCCTAGCTGAGTACAAATGCCCTTGCACATGCATGCATGTCACACACACACACACACACAAATACACAAACCCCAATAATCACAACCATTATCACCTCTCCAGGCGACAGTGCCTACCCTCTGAGCAACCACATGATGACGCCAATCCGGAAACCCACCACACCACCCCAGGTAAGATACAACGCGGCCCATATTGCAACCAGGGCCATAGTGGAGCGCACATTCGGAGTGCTCAAGTCATGCTTCCACTCCCTTGACCGCTCTGGTGGGCAGCTACTCTATGCACCCTCAGTAGTGTGCAGGATCATTGTGGCAGCATGTGTCCTGCACAATGTTGCAACACGGCAGGGCGTACCGGTGGACATGGTGGTGCCCCCACATCCCCAACCACAGGCGCTGCCCATGGGTGGGGATATGGCACGTGGCGAGGCTGCCCGGACACAGCTTGTGGACAAATATTTCACCTAAACTCCCACCCCTGCGGAGTGCACACAGGCCTGGCACATACCAGGTGACAATCGATGATGACAAAGAGACAGTCAACTGTCACAACCTTACCACCCTGAGATTGTTGCCATGGAAGTGCCGCCATTGTGTGCATCCCTAGCTACTTAAACACAAGCAATTCTGTGTGACCAAAAGGCAGACATGCAAGGTGTGAATCACACACACCTGCAAAACAGGCCATGACTATCACTGGTATGTCACTCAAACCCTCCCAAACCACAACATGACATGGCAAGCAATAGCCATACACCAACACAGTACCAATGAGGTACACATTGCCATGTGAAAAATGTAAATTGACATCAGACAATGATGCCTGACATGGACTCAGTTAAAATGACTGACCAACAACCTCCCACCCAAAATAAGTCATGCCCAAATGCATTCCAAAAGTAAGAGTTGCAACATAACAATGAATGCCTGTCTACATGCACATTGTGCATTGCAAAATCAACACTGCAGCTTCGGTGTGCCGTGTCCACCTCCTGCAACACACTGCTCAGTGCACAGCACAGTTAACAGCCATTGCGTGTGATGCACACCCTGAGCATCACATCTAAGTGACAAACCACATCAAAAAGCAAATTAGGCATGTACAGGATCCACAATTGGTCATAGGACATGTGCGGCAGGGACACAGTGGGCACCGGAAGGCAAACAGAGTGTACACGTGGACATGGAAGGGTGGTTGTACATGTAGTGCATTATAGTGCGAGGGTGTAGGTCAGTAGGGACATGCACTCAACATATGCATGTGCAATCAAGTGACCATCAGTGTCCTCTACACATCACATGTGAACATTCACCATGTGTACACCCCAGCATGTCAAACCACAACTATCCCCTCACACCTGAAAGGTAAACACAACACATGAACAGGCATTGATCAGCAGAACACATCATGTACATAGGATACCACAATTACAATGTCAGCGTGCCCATCACACTGCAGGGCAAGGCAACTATCACCAACAAAGCACCCCCCCTCCCTCACAAATCACCATGACCCACTGAACAACTGCACCGGGGCTATGGAGCCTTCATCCTTGAATTTCACCTGGCCACAGGATCACCCTTCCCCTTTGTCACCATCGCCCACCTTGTGTATAAAATTTGCCAGCACCCTCAGAGTCCACCTTGATTTGAAAAAACACTACATCCAAGAGAACTCAAAGCAGGCCAACACAGAAGCCAAGCAAAAAGCCTGCAGGCAGAAAGACTAACCAGAACAGCCTCCAGTAGATGACTTGAAGTAGCAGCACCTCACAAAGGCCAAGTACTACCACAATGACGTAACAACAAAGGTAGCACAGTAAAACAATGTCACAACAGGATGTGTACCATGTGAGGTACATAACATAGAATGATGCACCACAAACGGATGTGTACTGTCACTGCTCCCATGTACAGGTGCAGGAGTGGTACAAACCAACCACCCCACCGTGGTCTGGGTGACTGCAAGGTCAAACTCACACAGGCCTCTGAGACCCTGGTGGGGAAGGAGGATCAGGGATATGCAGTCGGGACAGGCGTTGGCATACTGGATAACCGGAATGAGGGGCAGGAGAGGGGAGTAGGATTGACAGGGGAAAGTAGGGAATGCAGTATGTGTTAATGTAGTACTCACATTAACACATACACAATCATACCAAACTTGTTCATCATGCACATAGAAGCAATTCACTGAAATGGAAGTCAAAGAGAAACTTATCTCTGGGGTGAGTGCTGGCCTCCTGCCTGCGCACTCTCAGGTCCGGTAGCAGGAGCACTTCAATGCTGCAAAGAGAGCCACAGTTAAGAATCTGTGCGTGCCCATAACACACAAACACACCACCAAATATGCCCCAAAGTAACAAACTACTCTAAAAACAGACAATCTCGTGTGGATGCTTCGTACCCATACGTGACATTACCCCTGTGATGGTTCATACTGTAACGCTCACCTGATTCCCGCAGAGGCGCCGGTCTTGACTGGGTGAATGCCGTATCTTCAAAGGTGATGTGTAACATACGGTTGGCTCTTTGGGCTGGACCTCTGTGCACTGTATGTCTGACTCGAAGAGTAAGATGTCTGCAGATAGAAAATATGGGATTAATGAACTGGGGTTATTGGGTGCCTCTCTCCTCTTCCCTTTCTCTTCTCCTGTAGAACCCCAAAGGTTAACGCCCTCACCTTAGGTAAGTGAACGCCAAGCTCTCCATCTGCCTCGGGGCAGGGTGCCGTAACCAGTTTCTTCACTGGATAAGGGTGCAGGCCTCTTGACCTCAGAGGACTGCTGTCCGTCGTTAACTGCACGAACGGTAAGTTCTGGACACTTCAAATGTCTTAAAAGTCTTTTGTAATGATATCTCTTGTTTTGCAGGGTTCCGGCGATGGCGGATGGCGGGCTGATGAGAGTTGAGGATCGAACCCGCGTGAAGAATAGAAGCGCCTGGAAGCACGTAAGTAAGCGCTTGTAGCCTGCTTCACGATGCGCACTAACTGTCCCTTTTATCTTGCAGGTACAAGTTCGGAGCTTTAGAGAAGCTGAAGGGTGCTGGAATACCCACTGGATTCGGCGTGGGAAGGAGTAATGGCACGTGAGTAATAAAGTTGCCCAATGTCTTTAAACGCACCTTCTTTTGTCTTTCAGATGCGGGATGCAGCGCCGACGGCCTCCGGAGAGTGCGAAGAGCTGTTAAGCTTTTGTCTTTCAGATGCCAGAATGCAGTGCGAAGACCTCCGGAGCATGCGAAGAGTAGGTAAGCCTTTGTCTTTCAGATGCCGGAATGCAGCGCGAGGCGTTGGTGACAGCCGATGGACCAGGTAAGAGATGCGCTGCCACTGAAGACCGTAGTGCTAACCTGTTCTTTCTTTGTCTTTACAGGTGCTGCTGAAGACTGGATTCCAGGATGGTAAGCCTTTGTTCTCTTAGGCCCAGGATCAGAAGCAGAAGACACGATGAGCGTTCTGCTGCAGAGAATGCAGAATAACACAAAGCAAGATTCATCCATCGGGTGTGGTTTAAATAGCCTCCTGTAGTGCTTAGGTGTCTCCTTCCACAGCCACGCCTAGGTAAGAAAAGAGTTCCTGCTTTCCAGAAGAGTTCCAGTGTTCTGAACGTAGGGAGTGGCTCCTGCCCCACCCAACAGGAAAAGTAGTCCCAAACAGAAGAGGATCAGGGGTTCAACTGGCAGGTAAGTAAGCAGCATGGTCTGCTGCAGGTAAGTCCACCCAAGCATTATGAGCCCGGCGCTTCCAGCGCTGGGACTGGGCATCTTTATGAGCCTGGTGCCACTGGCGCCAGGACAGGGTCCAAAAGGTCCCAATTGGGACTGGCTCGCACTCGGAACCGGGGTTATGGGTCTGCTTCCAAGGGAGTCGGGCAAGTCCTGATCTTTTGGAAGCAGAGATCATGACAGCACCCCCCCTCAAGGCCCCTCCCAAACCGGGCTTCTCCGGGGGTTTGGGCTTGTTAGGAAATCTTCGATGAAATCTTTTGATTAGACGAGGCGCGTGGACATATTCTGCAGGTTCCCAGGATCTTTCTTGGGGACCGTAGCCTTTCCAGTCAATCAGGTAAAATAGTTTAGATTTGGAGATCTTGGAATCCAGGATGCTTTTGACTTCAAACTCGAGTTCTCCATCAACTAGAATAGGTTTTGGAGATGTAGTTAGTCGGGTTTGAGGTTGCACGGGTTTTAATAGATAGACGTGGAAGACCGGATGTATCTTCATGTGAGGGGGCAAGTCCAACTTGACCGCTACTGGATTTACTATGGTAGTGATGGAATAGGGACCAAGGTATCTTGGGTTGAATGTGCGTGGTCCTTTTAGAGGTAGATATTTGGTGGATAACCAGACTTGATCTCCTACTTGATATTGGGGGGCTTCCTTCCGATGTTGGTCTGCTCCTTTCTTGTATTGTTCTTTAGCCCTTTGAAGGTGAGAAACGGCTTCCTTAAAGGCTTGGGTGATTGTAGAATGCAGGTGGTCTACTGCTGGTGTTCCAAGATCTTGGAGTGGATCCAACTCCGAGGTTCGAGGGTGACTACCGTATAAAAGAAAAAACGGGGTCTTCCCAGTTCCCGAGTGGACAGAGTTATTGTAGGCATATTCGGCTATCCAAAGGATATCTTTCCAAGTTTTTTCAGTTTGTTGTAGCATGCAGCGCAAATACTGTTCCAGAGTTTGATTGGTCCTCTCGGTTTGTCCGTCGGTTTGAGGGTGGTGGCTGGTCGAAAGTCTCACATCAATTTGAGCCGACCGACAGCAACTTCGCCAAAAATGAGAAATAAATTGACTACCTCGATCCGAAATTAGAACTGAAGGAAAACCGTGCAGTCGGACGATGTTTTCGAGAAATTCTCGTGCCAGAGTTGCTGCTGTTGGTAAGCCTTTGAGTGGAATGAAATGCGCCATCTTGGAGAATAGGTCCACGATTACTAGGATCGTATTGTATCCGGAGCATGGAGGTAGATCGGTGATGAAGTCCATAGAAAGCGTATGCCAAGGGCGAGGCGGGATGTCAATAGGGCGTAAGAGGCCGGCTGGTTTTTCCTTTTGACTCTTGTTTTGGGCGCATACTCCACAGGACATTATAAAGTCTCTGATATCTTTTTTCCAAGACGGCCACCAGAAGTAGCGCTTGATCTTTTCCGAGGTCTTGGTCATACCGGGATGTCCTTCCATTAAAGAATCGTGATAACAAGAGATTACCTTTTTCTGTAAATCTGTGCTGGGCAGGTATAACCGTTCTTGGAAATATAATAGGTTGTCCTTCACCGTAAAGTCCTTTCCCTGCAGATGCCAATTCTGTATGTCTGCTGGAGTTACCAGTAGCCTGGCTTTATCCTTAACTTCCTCTATGGATTGTGTGGCGATTACACCTAGAATTCTTTGTTCGGGAATGATAGGTACAGGTTTAGGATTGATCAAATGTTCTTCCACTCCCATCCGAGAAAGGGCATCAGCTTTACCGTTTTTTGTACCAGGTCGATAGGTAATTATGAAGTCAAACTCGGCAAAGAATAGTGCCCAACGGAGTTGCCTAGAGGATTGAGCTTTTGCGGTTTTCAAATATTGCAGGTTTCGGTGATCTGTAATCACAGTAACGGTGTGTCGGGCCCCCAGAAGATAATGCCGCCAAGCCTTAAAGGCGGACTTGATAGCTAGAAGTTCCTTATCAGTAATAGTGTAATTGATTTCAGGAGGCGAGAATTTGCGGGACCAAAATGGCACGGGATGCAACTGAATGGTTACTGGGTCCTTTTGTGATAGAACTGCCCCCATGGCAAGGCTCGAAGCATCAGTTTAAACGATGTAGGGGAGTTCTGGGCGAGGATGTTTTAAGATCGGTGCAGAGATAAATCTAGTCTTCAAATTCTGGAAAGCTTGTTCCGCCTCGGTAGACCATTCAAAACGTTTGTTTTTCTTTAACAAGGCGGTGATGGGCTGGACTATTCGAGAGAATTCGGGGATAAACCTGCGGTAAAAGTTAGCGAAGCCTAACATGCTTTGAACACCTTTTACGGAGGATGGCGATGGCCATTTGAGAATTGCATCGACCTTCTTTGAATCCATACGCACTCCACTAGGTGATAATATGAATCCCAAGAATTCAACTTCAGTCACGTTGAAAACACATTTTTCCAACTTAGCGAAAATTTTGTGTTGACGCAATCTCTCGAGGACCATTTTCACGTGTTTCCGATGTTCAGTTTCCGATGAAGAATAAACGAGGATGTCGTCAATGTAAATAACAACACACACATCTATGAGCTCTCTGAGGACATCGTTCATAAAATATTGAAAGGCGGCCGGGGCATTGCAAAGTCCGAAGGGCATGACCTGATATTCAAATAGCCCATACTTGGTGCGGAAGGCCGTCTTCCATTCATCGCCCTCTTTTACTCGTACCAAGTGGTAGGCTCCTCTAAGATCCAGCTTTGTATATATGCATGCTTTTCTGACTTGGTCCAGGAAGTCAGGGATCAAAGGTAACGGATATCTATTCTTAACGGTGATCTGGTTCAGGGCGCTATAATATATACAAGTTCTAAGGTCCCCTTCTTTTTTTGGAACGAAGAACAAAGCTGAGGAAGCAGGGGACTTGGAAGGACGAATAAACCCATTCGCTGGGTATTGATCCAGGTATTGTCGGAGGTGAAGATTCTCAGGCTCGGTGAGGGCATGAATTCTACTACAAGGAGGAGTAGATCCAGGTATCAGGTCTATCTGGCAGTCATAAGACCTATGAGGAGGTAGAGAGTTAGCCTGATCCTTCCGGAAAACATCTTGGAATTCTAGGTATTCAGGAGGTAACTGGGGAGCCTCCGAGGAAATTGCTGCCAGTGCAACACCAGGTCGAGGGTGACAAGTAGAGACACATTCTGGAAACTGAACCGTTCTTGCTCGCCAATCGATCTGAGGATTGTGCTTCTCTAACCAAGGAATTCCTAGAATAATCTGGAACTGAGGGGCCTTGATGACATCGAACACGATCTTCTCATGGTGTCCATCTTGACTTACTAGCGTCACTTCTTGGGTGGTATGCGTTACTGGTCCGGAGGCTATCTCCGTACCATCCACCGTAGTAATGACATCCTTTACAGCCTTTGGACAAAGAGTCAGATTCATCCTCAAAACCATTTCATGATCCACATAATTGCCGATGGCACCGCTGTCGACGTAAGCTTCAATCGCATGTAATCGATCCGGATGTTCAGGGCTAATGAGGACCATAGGTATCACGAAATGCGAGGTCACTGAACTGGTTTTAACGCTCGGCAAGAGGACCTCTATTCTTGTCGGGCGAGGTCGTTTCCCTGCTCAGAGTTTGTGACCCTGGTAACTGCAGCTCCTACTGCCTTCTTGGCTGGTTTCACCGGACAGTCTCGAAGAAAGTGCCCCGAGTTTCCGCAATAGAGGCATAATTGCAGCTGTTTTCTCCTTTCCCGCTCCTTTTGTGTTAGTGGTCCTTTCAGGCCCCCTATTTGCATGGGTTCCCCGGAGTCTACTCCTTTGGTAGGAGTTGGTGGTTTGGAAAATACTCGAGCATCAAACTTGGAACGATCGGCCTTCCTGTTCTGCAGTCTGTGGTCAATTTGAACGACTAAGTCAATATAGTCCGAACAGTCTTGCAGGGGATTCACTACTTGGGCTAACACATCTTTGAGCTCTCCACGTAGACCTTTATAAAACAGCGTAATCCTTTTGTCCTCAGGCCATCGAGTTTCCACTATCAGTCTGTTGAAAGACGCAATATAAGCCAAAAGGTCTTGATTACCCTGTCGCAATGAAAGGAGCTCATTGTCCAAGACCTGCCCCTGTGAATGTCTTGCAAACAGTTTTTCCATACTGAGCTGAAAAGCTTGAAAATCATGGAGAACCGGATCATCTTGATTAACTAGAGGGATCGACCAGTCTGCCGCATTGCCACTAAGGTACGAAAGCATGAAAGCTACCTTAGCTTGATCAGTTGGAAAGGCTGCTGGCCGGCATAAGAAGTGCAACCGGCACTGATTAATAAATACTGCAAACCTCTTTGGGTCACCAGAAAATCGTTCGGGCGGAGCCAGAGGTACATTCCCAGGTAGGTTGATCTGCACTGGGTTCGTAGAGGATGTTGAAGGAAGATTTGCCCCTGATGCGGGTAACAGAGTTTGTCCGGCTTGTGACTGTAGCAATTGTCTAGCGAGATCGTCTGTTCGCTCCTTGGAAATAATCAGTTCCCTTCTTAGAGCATTCGTTTCCTGACGGGCTGCATGCACTTCTGCTCTTAGTTCCCCAAGTAACTGGACTAGCTGGTCGGTATCCGAGGTTTCCATAGCGCCTGGGTGGGAGTTTTGCGGTAGGCTTTGTGTTCTGTAACGCTCACCTGATTCCCGCAGAGGCGCCGGTCTTGACTGGGTGAATGCCGTATCTTCAAAGGTGATGTGTAACACACGGTTGGCTCTTTGGGCTGGACCTCTGTGCACTGTATGTCTGACTCGAAGAGTAAGATGTCTGCAGATAGAAAATATGGGATTAATGAACTGGGGTTATTGGGTGCCCCTCTCCTCTTCCCTTTCTCTTCTCCTGTAGAACCCCAAAGGTTAACGCCCTCACCTTAGGTAAGTGAACGCAGAGCTCTCCATCTGCCTCGGGGCAGGGTGCCGTAACCAGTTTCTTCACTGGATAAGGGTGCAGGCCTCTTGACCTCAGAGGACTGCTGTCCGTCGTTAACTGCACGAACGGTAAGTTCTGGGCACTTCAAATGTCTTAAAAGTCTTTTGTAATGATATCTCTTGTTTTGCAGGGTTCCGGCGATGGCGGATGGCGGGCTGATGAGAGTTGAGGATCGAACCCGCGTGAGGAATAGAAGCGCCTGGAAGCACGTAAGTAAGCGCTTGTAGCCTGCTTCACGATGCGCACTAACTGTCCCTTTTATCTTGCAGGTACAAGTTCGGAGCTTTAGAGAAGCTGAAGGGTGCTGGAATACCCACTGGATTCGGCGTGGGAAGGAGTAATGGCACGTGAGTAATAAAGTTGCCCAATGTCTTTAAACGCACCTTCTTTTGTCTTTCAGATGCGGGATGCAGCGCCGAAGGCCTCCGGAGCGTGCGAAGAGCTGGTAAGCTTTTGTCTTTCAGATGCCAGAATGCAGTGCGAAGACCTCCGGAGCATGCGAAGAGTAGGTAAGCCTTTGTCTTTCAGGTGCCGGAATGCAGCGCGAGGCGTTGGTGACAGCCGATGGACCAGGTAAGAGATGCGCTGCCACTGAAGACCGTAGTGCTAACCTGTTCTTTCTTTGTCTTTACAGGTGCTGCTGAAGACTGGATTCCAGAATGGTAAGCCTTTGTTCTCTTAGGCCCAGGATCAGAAGCAGAAGACACGATGAGCGTTCTGCTGCAGAGAATGCAGAATAACACAAATCAAAGATTCATCCATCGGGTGGGGTTTAAATAGCCTCCTGTAGTGCTTAGGTGTCTCCTTCCACAGCCACGCCTAGGTAAGAAAAGAGTTCCTGCTTTCCAGAAGAGTTCCAGTGTTCTGAACCTAGGGAGTGGCTCCTGTACCACCCAACAGGAAAATTAGTCCCAAACAGAAGAGGATCAGGGGTTCAACTGGCAGGTAAGTAAGCAGCATGGTCTGCTGCAGGTAAGTCCACCCAAGCATTATGAGCCCGGCGCTTCCAGCGCTGGGACTGGGCATCTTTATGAGCCTGGTGCCACTGGCGCCAGGACAGGGTCCAAAAGGTCCCAATTGGGACTGGCTGGCACTCGGAACCGGGGTTATGGGTCTGCTTCCAAGGGAGTCGGGCAAGTCCTGATCTTTTGGAAGCAGAGATCATGACACATACACAGTCAATGCAGTAAGTCAGGCTCTGGTGGGTGCGTGGCAAATGGAACACCAACGTGTCACAATTCACACAACATGCAATGTTCCCTGGGTAAGCAGACAGACGCATATAGCAAGGTATGACTTCAGAACAAGTCGTGTTCCACCATGACCGAAATAAAGTAGGCAGTGCATGTTTCAAATTCTACATGGAAATGAAATGCACTGCACCCGAGTCTGTCCCTTGCTGTCTGTCCCTGTGAGATGCTTCTTTCCAAAGCTACATAGGTCATACAAGTGCCTCAATGGACCATGGTAGACCGGAGGGTATGTGCCACTGCCCCTGCAGGTGCCCCAGACAACCTTACAACCAACTAGCCATGAGTGCACCAACACATCTGAGCTGTATTGTGCGCTTCAACACCAAAATTTGTCCAAGATCACCCTCAGTGCTGCTACTAAGCATGCATGTGCAACTGGCCTGGTGGAAGGTTTGCTGTGTTGTGGCCCCCCTGTGCTGCTCACCTTGCCTGGAGTCCCTTGAAACACGTCAGCAGTTTTAGGATGTATGATTGCAATCCCTGTGCCTCTGCTTGAGCACACATGTGCATGTGGGCATCACCAAACGTGTCCAGATGTCAGACGTCCAATGGCCCATGTCTGCTGGCAAAGGCGGTCTGGAGGCTCATACCCCTGCAGAAAGGGCATGAAACACATGATTGATGCATTAGATTCATCTGTGTGTGTCTCTTCAGGCATCACATCACTGGACCATGTCAGAGACGTACATCAGAAATCACACCATCAGTCCGTCTTTCACAGCCAAAGTGTGGAACACACTATCTACGGCATGAATTGCAACAAGCACATGTACAGTAAAGATAAGAAACATACTACACAATGCATAGCAATGAATGTACACATGAATCATGAAACACCCCATCTATCAAAAGCAGAACAGTGGTCAATAACATCCCAATCATCCCCACTAGGGGTGTTAACACAAGTTCCACAGCAGCAGACATGCCACAGATATGACAGTCCAAAGCCCTTGTGTAATAGGCTGTTACACCGAACCATCCTTGCGAGCCCATGGATAAGGGAAGCAGGAGTAGCATATGTGAGTCAAGGACCCTAAGCAGCAAACACATACACAAGACAAGCCTGAAGGGCCCAGCTGGAACAGACAGTGGATGCTTTCAAAAGCCACAAAGCACCACACTGTCACATGAAAGCACAATAGACAAGCAATTTTAAACTATATTAACTAATTACACTAACTATTGAAAACCTACATTACCTAATTAAACTAACTATCAAACAGAAACTTAACTAACTAAACTAAAAGAAAAATCAAAAATGGCCACATACGACCCGGGAGGGGCACCCAGAGGGGGTAGGTATAGGGTGCTGCTCAACACCCACATGCGATGAAGCTGAGCAAAAAAAAAAAACCTCCATGGGCTCAACGCCTGCACATCCCGACCTGTGTGGGAGATAGATTGTCGTCCAAGTCTGGCTCATCCTGGAAAGGAGGACGGGGCACAGTAGCCTGGCCACGCCTAACCGCAGCTTGCCCCTCATCGGCAGCAAGTCTGCCGGACGGGTGAGCCTGGTTCTGTGTGGCGATGACATGGAGGTCTGCATGCAGAACCGCCCGTGATACACGTGCTTTCTCTTGCAAGGTAGCACATGTAACACGGAGTTCCTCCTGCAAGGCCTGGCTGGACACCCGCTGCACCTCCCGGCAAGCCTGTAGCTCAGCCGAGATGGTACGCTCAAGCTGTGCAAACCTCTCCTCTGACCGCTGCCTCTGGGACATCAGAAGGACACCCAGAGTGGATTTGAGGGAGGCATACTCCTCCCTCAGGGCCTCAATGTGTGCCTCTGCGTGAGCAGCAATTGCTTGACGCATAGATGACATTTCAGCCTGGCGTGCCCTGTCTGATGCCGTCATGCCCAGCCTGAGCGAGCGGGCAGTGGACCGTGCCGCCTGCTTCTGGAGAAGCACCTGCCTAGCAGGGGGGAGCACGGATCGGGCCACACGCTCCATGCTCTCAGCAATGTTCTCCTTTGCTGCCCCCTGCCGTTCTGAATTGGCAGTCATGTCTTGCTCCCACTCAGTATACTGCGGTTGCGCGCTGCGACCGCATTGCTGGGCTTGACCCTTGCGGGACCCAAGGACCAGGTGTCCTCGTCGTGTTAGCACCGCCCGCGGCTGCACGACTACATGCCCCCGTCGACGTGATGTCCCAGGCACATCAGTGACTGATGTGGAGGGTGACCCTGCATCCCGATCCACCACGGGCAGAGGTTCCAAGACTGTCTGACCCCTCAGTACAGGTGTCGCGGTAGAGGAGTGTCCACATCAGAATCACTCACCCCTGACACATGGACCTGATGCTCATCCAACTCGACATGGACGTCAGAGTCGTCATCAGGGCTGGACTCATAGGCAGCCAGAGACAAGATGGACTGTAGCACTTGGGGGATTTCATGGCCTGCTACCCCACAACCCCCACTTGTGCCGGGTTGATGTAGTGATAACAACCCTGTGCCTGGCATGACACCATCCTCCGGCTCCATTGCATCATCATCTGAAAAATAGAGAGAAAAAAGGTCACTACACATGTCAGAAGCACACAACACACACACACACACACCGACAACAAACACATCAGGCAGACATGTGACACACAAAATAGAACCTGGCATGCATGCTGGGTCAACTTGGAATTGCTTCTGTGATCAGACCTGTTGAAAGGTGGCAGTTTGCATTGAAGTGGGTCTATGCAGTGCAGCCAATGTGTATGTTACTCACTACCTACATGTACAAGTACTTCATGGTGTGTGTCAGAAAATGTGAAGGCAGTGCAAGGTCAACTTCAGGCATCACGTGCAATGTGCATTCAATGGGTAGCATATCTACAAGCAAAGCACCCCTCCACCCAAGTGCAAAAGCATGGATGCCTAGCATGGTATCAAAAGGCTGACCATAGACCTGTGTATTGACAGGCAGTGTTGACTAGCATCAACAGCTTCATGTGAGTCAAGTGACAACACTACAAATGATGATGGGACAGTAAGCAGGACACATGATGAAACGTCTAGAGGCCACCCAGGTGTGAAGAAGACACTACACCAGTTGGACAGAGTCATTGGCCATTAAACAGGCTGAGGGCTGTGACCCACCCAGATTGTCAGACCCTAAACATGTGTGCAACGCAGTACTGAGCCACAGTTGACATGGGAAGGCTGATGAAATGCCATGCAATGTATGTCACCCAGGACTTGTATTACAGTGATCATCCAGTCAAGGACACATAGGGGCATGCGTGCAATGCACATGGAGCATGAATGGGCACTCATGTCCCTGCGTGGCATCTGACCTCTGCACAGTACAAGTGAGTTACCCTGCATCAAGTACTAAGACTGTACCACACAGCATATGTCTGGAAGATTGGTTGCAGGAAGTTAGCATGTACACAGGACGCATGAACAGGGAAGTACCCAACGGCAATATTGAAGCAGACCAGTGCAAAGGTGGAATTGGGGTGCAGAGCGGGGGGTGGAGGGGCAAGGGAGCATGCCTACATGGAGTACCCGCATGCAGGCAGAGGACACATGCACGTCAGTCATGCTATGACATCGTGCCTGGGCTGAGAGGAAGGTCACCCTACGCTACATGCAGAAGGGCCAGTGAGCTGGAACATGGACCGGAGGGACATACTGGTACAGTCCTCGTCTGCTCCACATGTCCACCATCCAGCAGAGCAGACATGCATCATGGAAGCATTGCATTACTTTCACATCAGAACCATGTACACGTCACATGTAGTGGCAATCATGCACAACACATCCCACAAGTAAAACACACACGTCCTCAACAAACACGCATCAACACTCACTGGACTGGGCATCAAAGTCCGGCATCTCTCTCACTCCTTCGACCAATTCAGATGGTATGAACTCCGCAACGAGTGACTCATGCGGAGTGAGGACTTCCTCCTCTGGTGCAGGCCCACCGCCAGTCACCAGAGTCAAGTTGTAATTTGAGGCACGCTTAGCCTTAGCGCTGCGTTTGATGTCATTCCAACGCTTTTTGCACTCTTGCGCCGTGCGCACCTCATGGCCGAATGCACTGACATGTTCCGCAACATGCTTCCAGTGGGCATCACGTTGGGCAGCCGTAGTCTGACTATTGGCACCCACTAGCATGTCATGGCTGTGGCCCCACACGTAGCCCACGAGGAAGTCCAGTTCCTGGTTGCAGAAAGGCTTCCTCCTCGACGTTCAGGAGGTCGTGGCTGTGTGTGGGTCCCAGCCTGTGCTGCAGGTGCAACCTTCCCCCTCTTGGATTGTGGCTCAGACCCTGGCTGGCTAATGCCGCCCTGACCAGTATGGCCACTGGGTTCGGTGGATTGAGCCAAGGGAGTGGCAGGTGGAGGGACGACCAAGGGCCTGACTTCTGTCAGTGGCAGCTGGGTGCCCCCTAATGGACCCTGCGCAGCAACATCCGCTGTGGCAGGGTCATTGACCGCAACTGTCCTGGTTGGCAGACTCACAACCGGGGTGTTGTTGGGTGCATCTGCCCCTGCACTTGCCAACACCCGGCTGTTCGGGGCAGCAGATGACATAACTGTCCCAGGGACACATGACTTGGTCAGGGCAGCCGTGCTTGCCCCTACGGTTTCCCTCCTGGCCTGTTGGAAATCTTCCAAGGGCTCCTCAAGTGCCAATGCAGGCTGCGCTGGCAGACCCTGAAACTGGGTGGCGGTGTCCGAAGCTGCACCTGCAGCTACCACTACCCTTGGGCCTGTGGCAGTCGATGGAACGGACTGCCGGGTCACACAGGGGCCAGTGCCAGATGCAGAAGCTGCATCTCCCAGAACCACAGGGGGTGGTGGCATGACTGCACCAACACATTGTAAGCGGATTCAATTCAACACTACAGCTAAGTCAATGCCTAGTCTGGGATGCTGATGGAAACCCTTATTTATATATTTTTATGGCAAGTTATAATCTGGATGATGAACCCTTGTATAGCACCCCTCTCTGAGAACCTCCTGACCCCACTGAGCCAAGAAGTAGATTTGTTTTGCAAATTTAAAAGGTTTATTTGGAAAATTAAACAATATATATATATATCACACTTCTATAAATAAATTGATAATGGATAGTACACTTGTGAATATGAGCAGTAATCAGCAATAGGTAATCCTACAGTAGCACAGTTCTTTACAATCAATGAGGAGTTAGTATAGGATGGATAAGGTAGCAAAAATACTTTTATGGTTTCAAGGAAAAAGCAATGAGGAATAAAATGCAGTACAGAAATACTTGATATGATTTTAGCAAAAGATAAGATAATCACTTTTTCTCTGGCAATTCACCCCCCCTATGCAATGTAAGAAATGGAAGGAGATGGAAAGAGGAGCACACAGTTCTCAGGAAAGCAATCAAATACAATACGAAATTCAGTTCCCCCCCAGCAAGCTTAGAGGAAAACAGGCCCAAAATGCTTTTAAATGTGATGGCAATGGATGGGAAAATGTGCTAACTGATTTTAATTCCCTCTAGAGATTCCGGGTGAGTGAGAGATGCTTGTTGCTATTAGTTCAGGCTCACTTTAGCAATGCTCTATGAGTTATTACCAGGTTGCAAACGGATTTTATCAAAGAAAAGAATGGAGCTGCTATTTTGACAAGTGGAGAAACTGAGCCAAATCGCAAATCGCGGTAAATTTCGCGAGTGCGTAAATCGCGATTGCGGAAAAAGTATAGGGAGTAGGAAGCCGGTTCTAGGTAAAGCCTAGAATCACAGCTTTAAAATGAAAGTTAAATTCCGTTCCTAGCCCAAACGGTTCAAGAGATACGGACGATTTAATAAAGGTAGATTTTTGGATTTAAAGTAAAACTCAAAATGACAGATGACAGTTTTCAGTTTAAAATATGACAGAATTACACGATTCTAGGAGGCAGTTCTAATAGGCTAAAATAGTTTGGATTAGATTATTTTAACTAAGAGATTGGTTCTGCAAAGTTCTGCTAGGTACTCACAATATAAATTTGAAATAGGCCTTGTCACGGATCTGGTCAACACGTCCGGCGGCGGTTCTCTCTGTTCGGCGGGTCAATCAGGCACCGGTTCTGCTCACAGCGATCTGGATCTCTGGTTCTGCTCACAGCGGTCTGGGTCAGCTCTCTGGATACAGCGGCCTGTGGTTCTCTGGATCTCTGGTCTGGTCTCTGGCAATTGTTCTTGGCAAAGAATTCAAACAGCTTGCCCGGCTGTGGAATAGTTTGCAAATGATTTTAAGGATGCTGAGGCCTGCTGAGAAGAGTTCTCAGTTTGTGGGTTTAGGCCCTTGCTTTAAGTTCTGAATATTAAGTTCTGAATATTGATGGATGTGAAGTCTGGAGTCTCCCTGCAGAGCGTCCCGCAGAAAATGGAATTGAATCTCTCTACCTGTCCCAGAAGTCTCTTTTTATGTGTTTTAAAAAGTGGGTGGAGCGGCTAGCATCACTAAGCCTGCCCCTCTCTTGATTTGATAGGTCAATAGATTCTTTGGTCCCTGATTTGGGAAGGGATAGTGTGTCAGAGTGATGTCATTTTTATGACCTGCAGAAATGACACTCCCCTGGTCAATGTGCACACAAATCTATTCCTGATCCAAATACATATTTCCAGGTACACAGTTGTTTGACATCACATACACACATCATATATTACTAAAGATAGTCCCTGTCCCGACTCTGGCGTTTCTAGGAGCTTGCATTAAAAAATGGCAACTAATTTTCGATTTTAGTGGGTTTTGCAACATTGGTTTTTCATCAAAAATTATACAAAGGTACATTTCCCTTCCACATATAACCCAGTAACTTTCCATGTCTCTAGCTTAAATACAGTGTCTACAATAATCATAATTAGCGGGTTTGCCCCAGAACAAATCAGAGTTTGGACTCAAATTGTAAGGGCATTTTCCATACTAAGACTCTCAAAGTTGTACATTACTGTCATTTGGTTAAAATAAGTTATCACTGTTTCTATAAAATATATATTTGTTGAAATTCAACTCCCCAAAGTGTTTGGGTCCGCCTCCAGAAGTCTGGGTGGGTCAGTGATCACATGTCTCTCCTTGCTGGCAGAGGGCTGTTGACAGGAAACACTCAAAATTAACATACCCCATTCAACTGAAAGAGCCTTTTGTGTGGGCTCCAGCAGGCTGCCTGCAAGTCTCTCCTCAATCAATCAACAGGGTCATGTGATATCCTGCCTCCTGGTGTGGGAATCTCTGAGGTGTTAAGGTTTCCCAGCCTCTTGGCCTCTGGGAACAGCAGGTGGCTAAGATTTTCAATTAACCAACATGCTTTGAAGTCCCTGTTGACTCAGGTCCCTTTGTCAGCCAGTTCTTCTGTCAGAGTTACACCGCTAGCGCCGCCTTGGGGAATTTGTCGGTACTGCATCCATTTTTGAGTTGTCTTGAATTTGACAGGAGATTTTTGCTATTGTCCTGATAGGCATCCTGACATTAGAGTGGTTATGTGGAACCCCCCCCACAAGAAGGGTGAATCTTTAGAGTGGTCTTGTGCCAACTGCGCAGTTCTCCTGGATTCTGGCGTGAATGTGGGCGGCGATAGCTCATCCCCACATCCACCCAGTCTATTGATTTAGTTTGTTCTGGGATAGAATAATGGGCGGCGACAGCTCATCCCCGCATCTACTCAGTCTATTGATTTAACATGGGTCAAAACCCTTGACAACATGGCACGACATCATGTTCAAGTGGCGCACCCCCACCCCCCCAGCAGTGAGGGGCACCTGCCAGCAGGCCCCGACACATGTCCCCCAGCACCCCCACCCCCCAGCAGTGAGGGGCACCTGCCAGCAGGCCCCCACTCATGGCCCCCAGCCCCCCAGCCCCCGACACATGTCCCCCAGCCAACACATCATCACAATCTAGATCCCTGGCTCTTATGGCCACCCAAATCCCACCCCACGCCACCCCAGTCCAAACACCACTTGCGCCACTTTCACAGGAAGCATGAACAGGGAAGTACCCAACGGCAATATTGAAGCAGACCAGTGCAACGGTGGAATTGGGGTGCAGAGCGGGGGTGGAGGGGCAAGGGAACATGCCTACATGGAGTACCCGCATGCAGGTAGAGGACACATGCACGTCAGTCATGCTATGACATTGTGCCTGGGCTGAGAGGAAGGTCACCCCACGCTACATACAGAAGGGCCAGTGAGCTGGAACATGGACCGGAGGGGCATACTGGTAACCAGCATGTGACTAGGGTGCAATAGTGTTGATGCGGACAGTCCCCGTCTGCTCCACATGTCCAAAATCCAGCAGAGCAGACATGCATCACGGAAGCATTGCATTACTTGCACATCAGAACCATGTACACGTCACATGTAGTGGCAATCATGCACAACACACCCCACAAGTAAAACACACACGTCCTCAACAAACACGCATCAACACTCACTGGACTGGGCATCAAAGTCCGGCATCTCTCCCACTCCTTCGACCGATTCAGATGGTATGAACTCCGCAACGAGTGACTCATGCGGAATGAGGACTTCCTCCTCTGGTGCAGACCCACCGCCAGTCACCAGAGTCAAGTTGTAATTTGAGGCACGCTTAGCCTTAGCGCTGAGTTTGATGTCATTCCAACGCTTTTTGCACTCTTGCGCCGTGCGCACCTCATGGCCGAATGCACTGACATGTTCCGCAACATGCTTCCAGTGGGCATCACGTTGGGCAGCCGTAGTCTGACTATTGGCACCCACTAGCATGTCACGGCTGTGGCCCCGCACGTAGCCCACGAGGAAGTCCAGTTCCTGGTTGCAGAAAGGCTTCTTCCTCGACGTGCAGGAGGTTGTGGCTGTGTGTGGGGTCCCAGCCTGTGCTGCAGGTGAGGTGCAGCCTTCCTCCTCTTGGATTGTGGCTCAGACCCTGGCTGGCTAATGCCGCCCTGACCAGTATGTCCACTGGGTTCGCTGGATTGAGCCAAGGGAGTGGCAGGTGGAGGGACGACCAAAGGCCTAACTTCTGTCAGTGGCAGCTGGGTGCCCCCTAATGGACCCTGCGCAGCAACATCCGCTGTGGCAGGGTCATTGACCGCAACTCTCCTGGTTGGCAGACTCACAACCGGGGTGTTGTTGGGTGCATCTGCCCCTGCACTTGCCAAAACGGCTGTTCGGGGCAGCAGATGACATAACTGCCCCAGGGACACGTGTCTTGGTCAGGGCAGCCCTGCGTGCCCCTACGGTTTCCCTCCTGGCCTGTTGGAAATCTTCCAAGGGCCCCTCAAGTGCCAACGCAGGCTGCGCTGGCAGACCCTGAGCCTGGGTGGCGGTGTCCACAGCTGCACCTGCAGCTACCACTACTCTTGGGCCTGTGGCAGTCAATGGAACGGACTGCCGGGTCACACGGGCACCAGTGCCAGATGCAGAAGCTGCATCTCCCATAACCACAGGGGGTGGTGGCATGACTGCACTGACACATGGCACAACATCATGCTCAAGTGGCGCAACCCTGCCTCTTCCCCCTCTGCGGCCTCCCTGGGCACCCTGGAGTCCCCCTACTCCCTGGTCACCCCAGCCACGTCCCTGACCACACCCGCCACGAGGAGTACGCCCATCTGAGGTGCCCCTCACCTTTGGTGTCCTCCCAACCATGGCACAGATGGAGTAGTGCCGGCACAGATGGAGTAGTGCCAATGGGAGGTGTACACCACAATTGACGTGGGCAATTGGGGTGAAGGGGGTGGGAAGCAAGATGTTAACAGCCCCCCTGCACCTGCAAGGCTGTATGTGACCCCGGTGATGTAGTGACGGGTCACGCAACGCTCAGGCACCCCAAAACTGCTGGAAAACCGTGCACGCAACCCTGCAGCCTGTGTGCGTGGAATCAACCTCCCGCAGTACGCGGTGGCACTCAGTAACACGAAAAACACGTACGCGTGGGACACGCAGGCTACTATGACATCAAAAATGATGCGATACACAGGGGCACCCGCAGTGGGAAAAACACGCGTAGCCAATACCCCCGCCAAAAGAAGAGATACGTCCTTGATAGCTGTTTAGTTGTGATGGCGCGCGAAACAACACGAAGAAGCAACACACGTCGGTCTCCACGAAAGGCACGTACAGCAAACTGCTGGCCCCGCTCACCTTTAACCCGTGCTGAGGGAAACGCCTCCGCGCGTCACGTCACTTACGCGCGTAGGCCCTTTCCTCGGATTACACGCATTCACACGGGGACGTGCATTTTTTTCACGCGAGCGCTAATCCACTATGCCCACGTCACGGGGGAAACGCCCGTGCACGCCCGCGCGCATCACGTCACAAAAGCGCTTACGCGCGAAGGGCTTTTGGTCCAATGAAATCACTGATGCGCTTACGCGCGAAGGGCCTTTCCTCGAATTACACGCTGACGTGCAATTTGTCACGTGCCAAATCACTCCGGATCAAGCTGGCCACGCGAAAACACACGGAAGACCACGCTCCTGCCCTGAAGGCCATTTTCCTGGCCCCCAGAGCTCCGAGCACGCTCCCACCTGCCATCTGCTGCTGCCTGACTGCCTGCTGCCTACGTGCCCTGCTATTTGTTGCCTGCACATCAGCCATCTGCAGGGGTCCAGTTGCTGTGTCCACCCCTGCTGGAACAGAAGACTCCCGACTGGGATACCATCGCTCCACAGCCCAGCCCCAGGACACAGTTACCCACCCACGCCTGCCTCGGGGGTCGCCATGTCGGGGCTGGAACACGTAGCCCCAGCGTTCGTCGCCCAGATCCTTCAGAGGCAGAACCGTCTGGAGTTGAGTGGTAAGTGGCCAAGCATTGCTGTGTGAGACAGGGCATGTTGCAGGGTGCTGGTTGTCTGATGCTTGCCTGTATGTGTCACATAGGCCATGTACGTATGTGTGTGTGCAGGGACATCATGGTCATGCATGTGAGACCAGTAATGTGTGAACCACATGGTAGGTGCATGTGTTACAATGCAACATGCAGAGCAGCATGCGGAATGCACACATGAATGCATGCCTGTCTCTGTTTTTGGACATGGATGGGGTGTGAGAGATGGGTGCTGCTGTCATGGACATGTATGGTGTCCATGTCTGTGTGTCTGACTTGCGTGTCTGTGACTTGGAAATGCCATGGATGCATGACACATGTCTGTAACAATGTTCAGATTCACTGATGCAGCCTACTCATCCTTGTATCCACTTTGTCTGGGGTGTACGAGGCCAGATGGATGAAACTACGGTGAAGTGTGTGCATGTGATAGGCATGACCCATGATGCATGTGAGTTTCAAACCAGCATTGTATGTTTCAAGAGTCCCTTGGACATGTATGCTAATGTTCATAGCATGCGCCATGCCTGTTACTGCATGTGTTTTGCCTGCACTGACCCATTTGTTGTGGAGGGACATGATGGAAGTGATGTTTGACAGTGCCACTCATCTGCTATTGCTTCCTGTCTAGGGGACCATTGTACAGTACCCTGATGCTTGTGTTCTATGTCTCCCTCTACACAGCGGCAAGTGATGAAGAGGGCGGACACGGCGCTGTGGAGCAAAGCGGCGGGGATGCCCCCACCGGCCGGCAACGCAAGGCCCAGTCACCCTCCGAGAAATTACCATTGTCCAGGAGTGAGGGGACTGGTGCTGCGTCTGCCACTACGGCTGCAGCGGAAGGGGTGGGTGAGCCCCCATAAGGGCTTGCAACGGTGGAAGTTTCCACAGAGGTGGTTTCCACAGAGGAGGAGGAGGCCGCTACTGAGCTGCACATGGGGCCTGGTGGGGGTGGTACCACTGGTGCAAGTGGTGCAGTCCAGGGCAGGGGCAGGAGGCAGCACAGGTCGCTGTGGAGGGGCCTGTGCATGCCACTGTCCCTGACACTGTGACTGCACCACCATGCACCAGCAGGGATGCCCCATCCCAGGCCCGTCCGCAGGTAGGGGGGATGTCCATGTCATCTGACACTCCTCTACCTGCGGACGAGGGGACCCCTAGCTGTATGGAGAAGGTCCTGATTGGTGTCGCATTGCGCACGTGTGACATTCGTGATGACGTGCGTGTTTCCCGGGGGGAGCACGTACGTCATCACGAAGAGCAGCGTGCCAATGTGGCCCAGTTAGGAGTGTCCATGGTCAGGGTTTTGTACATGTGTCGGCCACTCTGGCGGCCCTCTCCTCCTTTGTGGAGACTATGCGCCAGTCGTTCTCCATGCCGTCTTCCGGGTGAGATGCCACCAGGGCCCCCTGTGGACCTGCCCAGACCAACGCAGCCAGCTCGGTGGGGATCCCATCCCTGCCACAGTCGGGAGTCGGAGGTCCAGCAGGGGTGGACACCCCAGCAACTGGAACGCAGCAGATGGAGGATGTGCCGGCATCATCGGGCAGGACACGTGCACAACGGCGTCAGTGGATTCCATCAGCCTGGATGCCGTCGTGCTGGCAGAGGCAGTTGCGTCAGAGGCAGCGGCAGGCTCAACGTGGGAGGCATCATGGCTCGGGGCCATCTACATCAGAGAGGCAGGCATCGGCCTTAGGGCAGGAGGACCCTGGAATGGGAGTGTCTTCCGTGTGGCAGCGGTTGGGCCAGCAGATAGGTGCGGAGCGGCGGCGGGCAGAGGAGGCACGGCTCACAATGGTCAGGGTGGAGAACTCCATGCGCAGGGCGCTGAGGCGGGCTGAGTGCCTCGAGGGAATTCGCAGGGAGTTGGAGGTGGACATGGCGTTATCCCTCCGAGACCTCGGGCCAGAGAACAGGCCCACCTCCAAGACATTGAACAGGAGTTCGATGATGCCCTGGCCCATGACATCAACAAGTGAGCCGTTGGACTTGCCCGCCGCCATTGTATGTAGTTCATCATGGTTAAGTTTCATTTCTTTTTTCTTTCATTTGGGGCGCATGGACTATGCCCCACATTTTTGTATATAGTTAGAAATTAGGTAGGTTTCATTGTAGGTTTCATTTATGTCGTTGGGCTCATGGACCCTGGATTTGCTATTTGTACATAGTTTTACAGTGGATTTTTCTCCTTCATCTTTTGTTTTTTTCATCATGGAGCAATGGATATAACGCTTTTCTTTCCCTTTGGATTTGGTTTGTTGGACGGTGACTTTGGACACATTTTCATTTGGATTAATTTGGATTCTCATTTTATTTATTCATCATTTTTTGGGACATGCTGCATTTTGATTATTATTGGCATTATTGTGTGTTTTGATTTCATTCCCTTAATTTTGACTTGAATACATTTTTGTTTCTTACTTCAATGTGTGGTCTTCTCTCATTGGTTTCATGCATGTCACAATGTGGGTTTTCTCAGTCATGTGTTGCCATTGTGTGGGTCTGACAGACTTGTACTCATGCGCATACTGCTTATTTGTGATCTATCATGTAATGGGGATTTCAATTTGGAGTGGATGTAAAGCATGGTTGGGTGTTTGGACTGGGGTGGCGTGGGGTGGGCATTTGGGTGGCCATAAGAGCCAGGGATCTAGATTGTGATGACGTGTTGGCTGGAGGACTGCTGGCAGGTGCCCCTGACTGCGGGGGGTGGGGTGGCTGGGGGGCATGAGTGGGGGCCTGCTGGCAGGTGCCCCTCACTGCTGGGGGGGTGGGGGGGCTGGGGGACATGAGTGGGGGCCTGCTGGCAGGTGCCACTCACTGCTGGGGGGTGGGGGTGCTGGGGGACATGTGTCGGGGCCTGCTGGCAGGTGCCTGTCAATGATGGGGGTGGGGGGGCTGGGGGACATGAGTGGGGGCCTGCTGGCAGGTGCCTGTCAATGATCGGGGGTGGGGGGGCTGGGGGACATGAGTGGGGGCCTGCTGGCAGGTCCCCCTGACTTCTGGGGGGTGGGGGTGCTGGGGGACATGTGTGGGGGCCTGCTGGCAGGTGCCCCTCACTGCTGGGGGGGTGGGGGTGCTGGGGGACATGAGTGGGGGCCTTCTGGCAGGTGCCCCTGACTGCTGGGGGATGGGGGTGCTGGGGGACATGTGTCGGGGCCTGCTGGCAGGTGCCCCTCACTGCTGGGGGGTGGGGTGCTGGGGGACATGAGTGGGGGCCTGCTGGCAGGTGCCCCTGACTGCTGGGGGTGGGGGGGCTGGGGGACATGAGTGGGGGCCTGCTGGCAGGTGCCCCTCACTGCTGTGGGGGGCTGGGGGACATGAGTGGGGGCCTGCTGGCAGGTGCCCCTCACTGCTGGGGGGTGGGGGTGCTGGGGAACATGTGTCAGGGCCTGCTGGCAGGTGCCTGCCAATGATGGGGGGGTGGGGGTGCTGGGGGACATATGTTGGGGCCTGCTGGCAGGTGCCCCTCACTGCTGGGGGGGTGGGGGTGCTGGGGGACATGAGTGGGGGCCTGCTGACAGGTGTCCCTGACTGTTGGGGGGTGGGAGGTTGGGGGACATGAGAGGGGGCCAGCTGGCAGGTGCCCCTCACTGCTGGGGGGTTGGGGGGGCTGGGGGACATGAGTGGGGCCTGCTGGCAGGTGCCCCTCACTGCTGGGGGGTGGGGCTGCTGGGGGACATGTGGCGGGGCCTGCTGGCAGGTGCCCCTCACTGCTGGGGGGGTGGGGGTGCTGGGGGACATGAGTGGGGGCCTGCTGGCAGGTGCCCCTGACTGCTGGGGGGTGGGGGTGCTGGGGGACATGTGTCAGGGCCTGCTGGCAGGTGCCCCTCACTGCTGGGGGGGTGGGGGTGCTGGGAGACATGAGTGGGGGCCTGCTGGCAGGTGCCCCTGACTGCTGGGGGGTGGTGGGGCTGGGGGACATGAGTGGGGGCCTTCTGGCAGGTGCCCCTCACTGCTTCTGGGGGGCATGAGTGGGGGCCTGCTGGCAGGTGCCCCTCACTGCTGGGGGGTGGGGGTGCTGGGGGACATGTGTCGGGGCCTGCTGGCAGGTGCCTGTCAATGATGGGGGGGTAGGGGTGCTGGGGGACATGTGTCGGGGCCTGCTGGCAGGTGCCCCTCACTGCTGGGGGGGTGGGTGTGCTAGGGGACATGAGTGGGGGCATGCTGGCAGGTGCCCCTGACTGCTGGGGGGTGGGGGGCACGGGGACATGAGTGGGGGCCTGCTGCCAGGTGCCCCTCACTGCTGGGGGGTGGGGGTGCTGGGGGACATGTGTCGGGGCCTGCTGGCAGGTGCCTGTCAATGATGGGGGGGCAGGGGGGGCTGGGGGACATGAGTGGGGGCCTGCTGGCAGGTGCCTGTCAATGATGGGGGGGGTGGCGGTGCTGGGGGACATGAGTGGGGGCCTGCTGGCATTTGCCCCTGACTGCTGGGGGGTGGGGGTGCTGGGGGACATGTGTCAGGGCCTGCTGGCAGGTGCCCCTCACTGCTGGGGGGGTGGGGGTGCTGGGAGACATGAGTGGGGGCCTGCTGGCAGGTGCCCCTGACTGCTGGGGGGTGGTGGGGCTGGGGGACATGAGTGGGGGCCTGCTGGCCGGTGCCCCTCACTGCTTCTGGGGGGCATGAGTGGGGGCCTGCTGGCAGGTGCCCCTCACTGCTGGGGGGTGGGGGTGCTGGGGGACATGTGTCGGGGCCTGCTGGCAGGTGCCTGTCAATGATGGGGGGGTAGGGGTGCTGGGGGACATGTGTCTGGGCCTGCTGGCAGGTGCCCCTCACTGCTGGGGGGGTGGGGGTGCTAGGGGACATGAGTGGGGGCCTGCTGGCAGGTGCCCCTGACTGCTGGGAGGTGGGGGGCACGGGGACATGAGTGGGGGCCTGCTGCCAGGTGCCCCTCACTGCTGGGGGGTGGGGGTGCTGGGGGACATGTGTCGGGGCCTGCTGGCAGGTGCCTGTCAATGATGGGGGGGCAGGGGTACTGGGGGACATGAGAGGGGGCCTGCTAGCAGGTGCCCCTGACTGCTGGGGGGTGGGGGTGCTGGGTGACATGTGTCGGGGCCTGCTGGCAGGTGCCCCTCATTGCTGGGGGGGTGGGTGTGCTGGGGGACATGAGTGGGGGCCTGCTGGCAGGTGCCTGTCAATGATGGGTGGGTGGGGGTGCTGGGGGACATGTGTCGGGGCCTGCTGGCAGGTGCCTGTCAATGATGGGGGGTGAGAGGGCTGGGGGACATGAGTGGGGGCCTTCTGGCAGGTGCCTGTCAATGATGGGGGGGTGGTGGGACTGGGGGACATGAGTGGGGGCCTGCTGGCAGGTGCCCCTGACGGCTGGGGGGTGGGGTTGCTGGGGGACATGTGTCGGGGCCTGCTGGCAGGTGCCTGTCAATGATAGGGGGTGGGGGGGCTGGGGGACATGAGTGGGGGCCTGCTGGCAGGTGCCCCTCACTGCTGGGGGGTGGGGGTGCTGGGGGACATGTGTCGGGCCTGCTGGCAGGTGCCTGTCAATGATGGGGGGGTGGGGGTGCTGGGGGACATGAGTTGGTGATCATATTGCAACGTGACATGTGGCTTGGCTGGGGGGCATGACATGGTGGATGGGCTGCCTGCGGGACATGACCAGGGTTCCAGGGTAGTCCCCTGTGGTGTGGGCTGCCTGCAGGGGCCGTGGAGGGGGTAGAGGGAACACCTGGGAGGACCCACACTGACAATTCACGTGTCGGACTCCCCCAAAATATGCGTTCCCCGCTCTGACAGCAAAATCACTGTGAAACTTCATGCGCAGCCCAGTAATACACGTACCCTGCTGAAATTACGTGTAAAACTTCTCGCGCACCCCTGAAATACACGTACCCAGGCCAATCGCGTGTAAAACTTCCTGCGCACCCCTGAAATACACGTACCCAGGCCAATCGCGTGTGAAACTTACCGCGCACCCCTGAAATACACGTACCCAGGCCAATCGCGTGTGAAACTTCCCGCGCACCCCTGAAATACACGTACCCAGGCCAATCGCGTATGAAACTTACCACACACCCCTGAAATACACGTACCCAGCCCAATCGCATGTGAAACTTCCCACGCACCCCTGAGATACACGTACCCTGCTGAAATCGCGTGTAAAACTTCCTGCGCACCCCTGAAATACACGTACCCAGGCCAATCGCGTGTGAAACTTCCCGCGTACCCCTGAAATACACGTACCCAGGCCAATCGCGTGTGGAACTTACCGCGCACCCCTGAAATACACGTACCCTGCTGAAATCGCATGTGAAACTTCATGCGCACTCCTGAAATACACGTACCCAGGCCAATCGCATGTGAAACTTCCCACGCACCCCTGAAATACACGTACCCTGCTGAAATCACGTCTAAAACTTCCTGCGCACCCCTGAAATACACATACCCTGCTGAAATCGCGTGTGAAACTTCCCGCGCACCCCTGAAATACACATACCCAGGCCAATCGCGTGTGAAACTTCCCACGCACCCCTGAAATACACGTACCCTGGTGAAATTGCATGTAAAACTTCCCGCGCACCCCTGAAATGCACGTACCCAGGCCAATCGCATGTGAAACTTCCCGCGCACCCCTGAAATACACATACCCAGGCCAATCGCGTGTGAAACTTCCGAGCACCCCTGAAATACACGTACCCAGGCCAATCGCGTGTAAAAGTTCCTGCTCACCCCTGAAATACAAGTACCCAGGCCAATCGCGTGTGAAACTTCCCGCGCACCCCAGTAATACACGTTCCCCGCTTGGCTTTGCTGTTTGGCAGCCCTGTAAACTGGTCCAGGGTTAGCGCGGCCCTTTGTGCTGGATTGGGGATTTTGATGGCTTTTGCTTGCGCTAGGGGCGTTCTTGGGGGCGTAACTGGCACTGCTGCAGGGTCGCTGCGCCACTCTGCACCACGGCTGGTTTTGGAGGCTAAAATCCATGAAAATCGATTTTAGCGCACGCAGCTGGCGCAGACATTCACACGCGCGCACTGTGCGCCAACAACATGCGCCACTTGTGCGCTGAATTCTATGAATTGCCCCCTTAGTTCAAATGCATTAATAATACAGACCAATTTAGATGCTTCTCAGAGTGATAGAGGGCACCTTCTGAGAGAAACCAGATATAAGCATTGACACCAAAATTCCGACCTTCTCTCACTTGTGTCCAGTTGGCATTCAGCTTATGTTCTGATTGCTTCCTCTAAAAGATCATTTCCTGACCTGACCGAAAGTAGACAATTGGCTGTAACAAGAACCTCTAATGCGCTCAACTGTAGAACAGACTGCCTTCTCCAAATCTTGGTCAGCAGAGTTCTGAAAACCCTCTTTCAACTAACATAACATAGAAGATAACAGCTTGAATTAATAGTGAGGAAAGAATAACTATCTAATCCCTACAACCTTAAAAGTCTCATTATAATGTTACAGAGCCAAAATGGGGGACACAATGGGGGGTGAAGAAGGTAGTTTGGACACAGGCAGCGTTTGTTGAAGGGGCGGAATCTGGTGAAGGTGCGGGGTCTGGCAGAGGTGGAGTAAAGTTGGGCAGGAGGTGCATGCACTTATGTGTGCATAGGGCAACAGAAAGCCTAAAATGCCACTGGTATGAAGTAAGGAGGACCTGGTGAGAAAAGATCAGGTCTGCCTTGGTGGCTGTGATGTTAAACAAACATTCACAGGCATTATCACCATACCGCGCAAAGCATGTGGTTTTATTGTGGTTGGGTGTGGGTCCGATGGAGTATACAGTGCATAGTTAAAGTACTGTCTCTTTTTAACCCCTATGCCTCTGTCATAGTGCATGATTGTTGCTAACACTACCTGTAAACAATTGTCCCCTTTCTGTATCAGTCTTTTTTCATCTAGGTGCTCCTTCTTCTATATTTTCTAGTCCATAACCATGATCCATTCTATGGTATACATACTTCCATCGTTGCTTGGCATATATCCTCTGTTTTGTTATTGCTTTTGCACCTTATTTTACTATAATTTGTAATCTGTTTTTTGGCTTGGTTTTGATACTTTTAGAGAGACAGGCGTGAGTTTTGCAATCCATTTTCTGGGCTGGTTGGTGGTATTCTGGGGGGCTTATTTTGTGTTTGCCTTGGATTTCCATTCTGTTTTTTGAGCTGGTCTGCATCTAGAGTGCCCTGCCTTTGTGTTGTAGTCCTTTGTTTGTTTCTGCCCTTTTTCCTTTCCCCACCTAACCCCTCATCAATTGGCCTAGGCAGTCAGGTGTGTCTTAGCTTGTGTCTAGTCGGCCCTCTCTCCCTACCGCATCCATCTGCCATAACCCCCTGTTATGTCTTACCTATCCTGGTTCATTAGCTGTTTCCTAAGTATATGTGAGCCTGTCCCTGGAATGCTTGTATTATAGTGTTCCATCTAGAATGTTTTGGTGTGAGTGCCAAGGTTCTCCCTGTTCAGTTGGAAAACGAGCTGAACACAAGGGGGACCGGTGGATGCTTCCCTCCCTTATGTACTTATCCTGCCTGTAACTTATTACCTGTGACTTATGTACCACGAACCCACTAAAGTCTCTTAACCCAACCTGGTATCCTGGCTCATCATTGCAACCACTCAACTTGCGTTGTAACACTGGCAACGAGGATTATTGTTTCCAAGGAGCAGGGATCAAGAAAGAAAGCAAGGAAAACGCAGGACATGCAGGAACAAAAAAGGATGGGATGATTGAGGTGTACCCGGGGCTGAAAAGCAGCAAGAAAGGACAGAAAAGAAGCAAACGTGTGCCAGAAGGAATATGGTGCACAGGAAGTTGCCCACCTAAAAGGAGTGAGGAACCAGAAGCATCCACCGCCCCACCCCTACCCCCCGGACCCAAGGTGAGCGCGCCACATGTCCTGCATGACTGATTAGTGAGGGACATTTATAGTGATTTTGGGGGGCAGCGCTGCTCACTTTCATTTGTTCTGCATCTGCCACAGCAAGGGCTTCTTAATATATAAAGGCATAGGCGCATTTTTAGTTTGGCGCTTCACAAGAAGTCAATGGCGTGTTATTGGCAGAGCAAGGGGTCGGGGGAACAAAAGAGAGACTCTTCTTATCAGCAGTGCAAGTGGCTCCAGCGATAATGCGCATAGAAGTAGCCGGGCATTTGACATCACGCCCACGTTCATAAGACTCTTACAAGCTGTGTTTGAACATGCTGTAAAAAGGAGCGGCTGCAAGTCATATTAACACTGAGTAGGAGTTAAAGGCGCAGCTGGATTGACTGTTCATTACCTTCGGCATTACTGGAACGTTACATGTACTGCAATGACTGGAGGATGCATTTCAAGGCTATCAGAATGAAAGCAGCAGGAATTTATTTTCTATTAGCATTTCCATTTTGTCTGATCGGATCTTCAGGAAAGTGTTTCTGCCTTTCGATTTTCTTGAAAGTGTAATGTGCGAACTCAAAATGTTTTGCCTTATGTACATTGCAATTTTTTTTTTGTGGCATTGACATTTTATTAAGCTGATATTTAAGAGTTGAAAGCAACATGCAATGTACCCATGCAACGTTTCTTTATATTGTAAATGCAAAGGCCATCACATGCTAAAATGTTGTTTGGAAAATGAAAATGAAGGCAATGCATCACTTTGGGAATGTGATATATGAAAACATGGGTCACATTTTGCAGGCATTGTGGTGTAGTTTTTATGGTTTGTTATATGGCATTCTATAACATGCTTCTGGGAAAGGAGTTTCCTGTTTTTTGTGCCAATAGCGTTGGCAGGAGTGTTGATTTACAGTGGCCATTTGCTGTGGGTCTCTTTATTGGTGTGAATATAGTTATTGGTGTGTGCCAAACTGTAAGCATGAGTGTTACCCCAGGGTGGGCAATTGAATTATTTTTTGGAGCCATATGGTGGCTATGTGCCAATAAGCAGTGTTTTATTATGGTGCCAATGTGTTTTGTTTGGCAAGTGTTTTAGTAATTGCATTGGACCTAAAGTTATGGTGCCAATGTTGGTTATTGGCAAGTTTTAATTGGAAATGCCTATGGCACCAATGTTTTTAGCAGGTTTTAAGTGGTAATGGAATGGAATTAATGCAACCAAAAGAAATGGCAGGTAATAAAATATATAGTGTAGTTTGCAGTAACTAACCCACAGCTACATATCAACAAAGACTCTGCAGGCATAACATTTTGAATTTTTATTGCGGCGCACCTAATTTTCGGATTATCAAAATTTGTTGCTGAATTTGTCTTGTTGTTTTTGTGTGGATATTGTGAGTGCCATAGAACTACTGCATTTCTTTGATATGTTCACTTTGACAATGTTTTTATTAACCTAACAATTTTTCCACAGGTATATGTCAAAACTGAACTTTGCAAGCATGATTTTTGGGACTCGCTATGGTGGTGTAACTTAAAACGTTTTATATTCCCAAATTTTTCGAGCTGAATTCGTTCATTAGTTTATTTAACAAACTGTGTAGGTTATTAATAAGTCAGCTGTGTGATTGTGGTTGTGTGAACGTCTGTTTGCCAGTATGAGAGCATGGTTTGCTCATTGTCTAGTAATAGGTTAGTTCCTTGACCTTTAAGCATGCCTATGTTTAATATGCTTAGTTGTGGCGAGCATTCTCTTGTTCAGGTAGTGAACTTACATAGGTTCAAATGTTAATGTGCTCAGTGGTGAGCATTGGTGTTTCAAGGTTAGTAGCTAGGTTACAGACCTGGTTTTATGTTGGCACATTTTTGTGTCAATGTGTTAGTTAATGATTGATCATTTGGTTGGGTATCAACATTGGTGCTATTTGTCACCGTTAATGTGGTTGGTGCTCAGCAGGATGTTTTGTGGAGGCAATTTGTGTCTCTAAATGATATGCATTAGGCAGATAGAGGGTATTAACCCTGTAGTTTCTTTCAAGAAGCTTTTGATGTTGGAGAATGTTGTAACAGGGTTAATTATATGATGTAGGTGGTCAGGTTTGTTTATTAGATTGTGGGCTGATTCCCTGTAGCTGAGTTCCATAAATGGCCATTATGGTTCTGGCGAGTGTCTTGTAGTGGATTAGCTATTTTTAGCTATATCATGGAATTGGAAGGGAATAGCATATGACTATTAGTGGTTTGCTGGATGGGATATGGAAGGATAGTTTTTTTTAGATATATTGTCCATTTATGACTTTTCCTTCTGTTTCCTTCCTTCATTGTATTGTCATGTAAGGGGGGAAATATGTTATGTCTTACCTATCCTGATTCATTAGCTGTTTCCTAAGTATATGTGAACCTGTGCCTGGAATGCTTGTATTATAGTGTTCCATCTAGAATGTTTCGGTGTGAGTGCCAAGGTTCTCCCTGTTCAGTTGGAAAATGAGCTGAACACAAGGGGGACCGGTGGATGCTTCCCACCCTTATGTACTTATCCTGCCTGTAACTTATTACCTGTGACTTATGTACCACGAACCCACTAAAGTCTCTTAACCCAACCTGGTATCCTGGCTCATCATTGCAACCCCTCAACTTGCGTTGTAACACCCCCTCTCTCTATTCACACGCACCCTACCTCCTCTTCTACTGCCACCCATTCTACACCCTCTTTCTCTACTCAACCCTACCACCTCTCCCTTTACCCCCACCACCCACCCTACCTCATCCTACCTTCTCTTACCCCCTTTCACCATTCCCTCTCTTCCTTCCTTTCACACTCTCGCTTTATTTCTTACTCCATCACTCTTACCTATTCTGGTTTATATTTCTTCTTGCTCAGCATTGATGACCCCTTAATCAATGGATTCCCCTTCTCGTTCTGTTACACACCTGCACCCCATATCACATCCTCCTTTCAAACTTTGCACTCTCTTCTTTGTACCTAGGTGCCCCTAAATACAAAAGGCAAAGAACAGCCATAAACGCTAACACTTTTGGCATTGACAATGCTTGTTCTATGTTGTGTTTGGCGGTTCCCGATTTGCCCTCCAGTTTACATTTTTTTCTAAGTATGTTGTAACATAATATAAGGCGGTGGGCAGACTGCACAGCAGGCCCTAGATAGCAACAGATTGCCAATTCATTGTTGGCCTATTGCTACCCTTTGTTCCTAGTGCTGACTGCAAACGCTGATAACAAGTTACTTGGCTCTCATGAAAAAGGTCACAATATGTTTGCACCACAGTAACTACGGTAACAGCTGTACATGACACTGTGAAATAGGCTTTCATGGATTTGCATTTCCAGTATTCATCTCTCCAGGGCACCGTTGTTCAGATGGAGAGAGATGTTCTGTAAAGGTTAGCACTCAGAAAGATGGATGCTTCCGGTTCCACACGCACATTCACTCGAATGTAAACACTGCTGGAACAGCTGTGCTGTTCCATGCGTTAAATTAAATATATTAAGGTAAATATCACTGAACTAATTGGCTCTTAACTGGAATAAACAAGGGGAACACGATGCGTTCATGCTGTCAGCGGACTGCAATATAATCTATCGTGTTGACGCCTCCCCAATGTAAACAAAGCACTGTCGCACTAATTGTGTTGATCACATGTAAGCTATCCTTCAATGAAGGAGCACAGACCCGTTTTTTTTTTGTTGCTTAAAGATGATTTTGCAGCAATAACAGGTTTTTCACATAATGTCGTAAGTAAAAGCTGAAACGCAGGAAGACTGCGGCTCAAAGCACAGGGGTTGCCTTTCTTGCTGTCTTGCGTATTGCATACATAGATTTTTTTCTGAAATAGTGCATTTTTCTGTGCACAATTTTTTCTACCTTGCAATTCATCGCATTTTTCATATATTATCAAAATAACTAGGCATGTCTTAGGGGTGGAGAAAGGGCATACGTACTTTGGTGAACGCACTTTTACATTTCAAATCTTTACATTTGACATGGAATATTGCATTGCGTTGTGCACGATTTCACTACGGTCACCTTCGTAATATTTAAGAAAAGTTTGCAAATGAATTCGGATTGGCTCAGCTTTAGTGAATAAGCACGATCATTTTTCTCTGCATTGTTTTGTGTTTCTCGTGGCAAGATTTTTAGTGGAATAGTTTGATGCTTCTTCAGAATATTGCTTCTGTCGAAATCACATTTGTGAAATCCCCGCAAATACATTTTAATTTTTATTGAATGCATTTATAAACCTCAGACATTTTACTCATGGCTTCTTGGCAGTAGTGAGATGAAGTAAGACAGTACTATCAAAACAAGTGTTCATCGGTGCAAAAACAGTGATAACAAGCCCGACAGAAAGCCCTGTCTAGAGAATATCCAGGGAATAGACCCAATTTCACTGGCCTCTGAAATTTTAACAGAGCAAAATTCCAAAATGTGTCTGCCTGGTAGCAAAGCTTTCCGCCTCCTCGTCTGCCTCGGCGTACTGGAGATGAAGAGAAGACTGCTAGTCTTTGTGAGTGGGCCTAAATCATTGTTGACCATTGTTGATATGCCAAAAGAGAGACCAACTGAACCCCTCCATTCTCTCCACAATGTGGCCAAGATGGAAACTGGGCTATAAGTGGGCAAAGTTTTTCCCTAACCGAGATCATGGTAATGTATGTGGCTGTGTTAACTCCGGCACAATACGGATTCCACAAGACAGCTACCCACCTTCATGTGCTCAAGGTCTGAAAAGACCACACATAAAGGGTATGGAGGACCGTCTTACTTGATTTAGACAGAGGTACACTGTCTAATAAAACAGAACATACTTTAATTAATATACAACATCTTTCTGCAGAAAGATTCTAAAAAACATACAGACATTGTGTTCAGCTAACCAAAGTATCAATTGTATACACATATTTGCCTATGTGTATACAATTGATACTTTGTGAGTTGATCAGGACACAGGCCTCTGAATAAGGTGGAGCTTGTGAGAGCTGGGTGATAATACCACCTCTACTAACACCTTATTAATTGATGCCAGTATTGTTTCTATTTCATTTTATTTTATTTTGTTGCTTTAGGTTCTTGTTGACAAATAAAACAATACATACCTTAGGTAATATGGGCTCTAAGCTTATGTATACTCTTGGAGCCGGAGCACTCAATATAGTTCCCTCTCCACTGACAGTTTCAGAGACTCGCCTGGGGTGTGGTATAGAAAGATGTGCTACTGCCAATCTATGATGGAGCTGTAAAATACCTTTAGTAGTGTGGTAGGCCCAAGTTGGGTTTCCCATTTGTATCAACTGTGGACATGTTGACACGTTTTAAACCCTTCTTATTTATTTTATTTTTCTGTAAGTGTTCATGGTAACATTTTAA
This sequence comes from Ambystoma mexicanum, assembly GCF_040938575.1. NCBI lineage: Eukaryota > Metazoa > Chordata > Amphibia > Caudata > Ambystomatidae > Ambystoma > Ambystoma mexicanum. Next base: position 1,150,737,153 of record NC_090933.1, on the reverse strand, counting down.
CCATTTAAACACTACACAAAAGTTAATACAATAATCATCATACAAACGTATCAATGCAATCCACAAATTCACACTTTAAATTTAATTATACACAATACTACAATGTAACATAATTTTTTAAATATCACAATATCTTATCAAGCAATCGTCACTAAATATCAGTCTAAAACCATTAATAATTTGGGCAATTCATTCTAGTTCATTGATCTTACAAGAAATTTCCTGACAAATAAAAAACAGATTAGAGTTTAAAACATGATTTTCTCCAGACAACGTCTGATCACTCTCCAAAAAAAACAAGCGCAGAGACCCTTCATATCCCTTTACATACACATCTGTCGTTTTCGCTTCGCACATCAGCAAATATCTACAAGTTTCTATTTCATTTTTACATAATCAGCACTGCCGTTTTCAAAGGGGATACTCTTCCAGGCACCAATCCTACTAAACGTTGGGAGTTCGTATAGCCTAAAAGTAATATTAATCTTTTAATCTGGTTATCATTTTCATTAATAACATATTTAAAGGATGATTTTAACATAATCTCTACATCTCCTTGTCTGATTGAGAATTCTCAAAGTATTGTCTCTGTCCCACACTGATGCCTTTTTATTTTATTTCTCTGATGGCAACTCCCAAATTAATAGGATAACTAACTTTATAATCTGTGTCATCATAAAAGAGTTAAATGTCCTTTAAACAAGATTCAATTGCATACAGAACTGAATACTGTTTCAAAATCTTAGAAAAATGAGAAACAGAGATTTATCATTTCCTTCTTCAATTAATATCTTCATGAAAAGAATTCCCATGGCTATTTTCTTGGAGGTCTGCTTAGCCATAAATGCTAATTTTCTATGTATGGCTTCAATGGGAACAGAATTAGGTAATCTCAAAGTAGCACGCCATAATGTGCTCTCTAATTTAGATAACCATAATGTTTCTGTGACAGGATACATTTCCAGTCCATATATCGCACTGGGTACTATACTAGATTTGTATACTTCTAGGAGGCCCTGCGTAGAGTAGCCTCCTTTATGGGCTATGACATTTTTAATTGCCCCGAATTTGTGACAAACTTTTGCCATTACTCCAGACGCAAGGGCAGAGGTGTTGCTAGGGGGTGGCTGAGCGGGCTATAGCCCCTGGTGTTTTGGTTGTAGCCCCGGATAGAATCTCATGAGCTACATTCAAAAGGCTAGATAGCCCCCAGTCCTGACAGTTCCAACATTAGCGTAGCCCCGGGTCTTTTCCAGACCTAGCAACACCCCGGCGCAAGGGTACTAGAAGCTAGAGTGTTGGTTATACACATACCTAAGTATACACAGTTATTCACAGCTTCTATAGTTTCCTTTAATATTTTCCATATGCATGTATTGGGCTTACACCTTGTCCTCACTACTATACGTTTTGTTTTTTCGTAGTTAACACACATATGATTCTTTTCTACATGATTTTGTAATGCCAAAAGTCTCCTTTGTAGTCCTATTTGGGCGCAGTCTGTAAGGAAGGTTTTGTCTGCATACATAAGGCAGTTGACATGGAGGCAACCAACTAGCATGGGAACATGATTGCACTTGTCAAGTTCACTTTTTAGGTCTGCAACATAAAGGTTGAAAAGGGTAGGGTATAAAGTAAATCCTTGTATGAGCCCAATGTTAGTGTCCATGACCTGGCTCAGTAACCATTCCTGATTCAGCATAAGCTGTACCCTAGTATCAGCGTAATTGACTTGACAAAGTGCAAGGTCAGCGTATCCTGTCCCCACTCATGTAATTTTTAAAATAATAGTAAACGGTCCACAGTGTCAAATGCCTTTCAATAATCTACAAATGCAATGCAATGCATATTACCATTCCCTACCATTTTCCGGAACAAGTAATTCAAAACCCAAAGATTAACAGTAGTTCCCACACCTTTCCTGAAACCATGCTGATGGTTCCCCAAAATGTTTTCCCTCTTGATCCATTCATTAATTCTTTGAAGGAGAAAAGTCGAGAAGATTTTTGCTATTGAGTCTTTTGTTGCCAATAATCGATAATTCTCAGGTTTGACTTGTGGGAACTCTGTACGTATCGGTATCAGGATCAATTTGATCCAAATAACAGGGACTTTACCCGTATTCACTACTATTTTAAAAATATTCTGAATATTAACATTCTGGACAGTTATATTTTTTTAATTACAATTTCTATATCTTCGTCCAAAATAGATTGTGTATTTTGTTTTGGTAATGTGTCATATTCCGGAACCACTTCTAGTCTATTTTCATCCTAATAGAATTTCTCACTTATATGCTGCACCCAGACCTGTTCAATTATAGGATTAACCACTATGGTGTAATTTCTCAATAGTTTGTTTAGCTTTATCAATGCCCACAATGTCTTTGTATCATTTCTTCTCAGAGTATGGAAAAGTATGAGCCACTGACTAGTAGCACCCAAACCCTTATGCAGCCTTAACGAATTTGTATATCTTGTCTTCAGTTTAGTGATGTTCATATTTTTCTCTTGAGCATTTTAATCACTCTTATTTACCTGCTTAATATGGAGGTTTAACAATTTATTTTCTCAATAGTCATGTCAATTACAATTATTATTCACATTTTTTATATAATCATATTTTCTCTGCTTCTTGCTTACATTCATTAAAATATTCTGTATCACATTATTATTCAACACAATTGGAACTGAAGAGATCATCAAATAAATTATCTGAAGCACATTTATTTAATACACAAATGTTAATTTCAGACCAAGTTACTCTATTGCGCGTCCCATTCCTCTGCCAATTCCCTGCTAACTTATTGTATTGCATACCAGTGTTATATTGGAGGGTACAATGAATGGATGCATGGTCACTATGGCAGCCATACCTATGTCTGTATTCACTTATTTTTTTCAGCCTCTCTTTAGGTATCAATACATAATCCAACCCCCTTCACATCTAGCACTGCTTTGTAGTTTCCAGTCCACAGTTACACTTTATTTATGGTGTATGTTATATCGTTTTCGTATGTGTACTGATGTGGGTGAATTGCTTTCATTTAGTTCAATTGTGTTGCTTTTGTAACAAAAGGCAATATATTATCATAACTTAATCAGCTAACAGGAAGGTATCTCTGTTTCATTTCACCATTTAAAATTTTGGTTTGGGTTGCTGTGCAGATAAGAATGCACCAGTGACATAGAAATGCTAATTTTCCTTAGAATGCCCAATAGTACACTTGGGCAAATTCGTTCTGCCTGTGATGAGAAATGCCAATAGTCCCTGATAAAGATGCTACGTCTTGATGAATGCACTTAAGATGGTACTCATTGAAGCAATTATTTATTTATGCATTTATAAACAGGAGGAACAATGTTCCTTTGATAACAAAAGAACATACCATAGATAAGAAATCGATTTGGCGGGAAGCAGTGAACTTCTTATAATGGGGTGCATTTAAGGGACATTTTAAACAGTTTACGGAGGGGTGTAAAAGGAACAGTCACCTGGGACATACATAGATTAAGGAAAATGAACAATGGACTTTTTTAAGGGCAGATAGGCGGTACGCCCCATCTGTGCTCGGGATGTGAACATGATGGGTGAAGGGCTAGGGTGGAGGCAGAGGAAGTGAGGGAGGGAGACCGATTGGAGGCAAGACAAACATTTTAGCAAGCGGATGAGAGGTAGGTTAAGAGGGTAAATTAGAGGGGACAAGGAAGGCTTTTAGTTTGGTTTAGAACAAATCTGTGTGGACTGTTTCTCAGATGTCCGGGGAAGACAATTCCATACAAGTGGAGCAAGAAGTAAGGAAGAGCAATGTGAGAGTAAGCACAGGGAGGGCGAGGAGCCACAAGGCTAGTCGATGAGGCAGAGTAAAGATTTGGAGAGGCTTGCAGACTTGGATAGATGAGGATACATATAGTGGTGCCTTACCGTGGATAGATTTGTGAACCAGGAGAAGAAATTTAAATATGGCTCTGTTTTACATCCAACCTAGTCACAGTAGGAGGAAGTAGGTGTGATGTGAGGGAATTCAAAGACAGTCCTGGCAGAAAAGTAAATGATCTTGTAGAGAGGAGAGAAAGCATATTTGGGGAGACCAAAGATGATCCTGGCACAGTAGTTCAGTTTAGAGAAGACAAGAGTGGTTAAGAGATTTTTGGAGGTATTGAAAGGAATCAGGTGCCTAATTTTACTAATATTTAGGCGGTTGAGGTAAGCTGCTGTTCCAGATTTGGAGATGAAAGTAGAGGAAGTGTGAGAAGGGTCATAGATGATGCTGCGTTTTCTAGCTGAAGACAAGTAGTGCAGATTGGCAGGTGGCAACTGCATTGGCAGAGGAAGAGATGAGAGAGTGCTTTGGGCAGGGAGTAAGAGCAACTCTGTTTTCTTAGAGTTTAACATCAGAGAGTGCAGAGCCATCCAATATTTAATGGCAGAGAGACAGCTGGAAATGTTGATAGAAACATCAGAGGAGAGTTCATAATAGACAAGAAGATTTGGGTGTCGTCTGTGAAGAGTTGGTACGAAAACCAAAAACAGGAGATTAGTGCACAAAGAGCAGAGGTGTAGAGTGTATAGAGGAGTGGACCAAAGACAGAGCCTTGTGGATCATTAACAGTTAGAGGAGTGAGTTGAAAGAAAGAGAATTGGCGAGGTGCAGGGTAGGTTTCAATTCATGCAAGGGCTTGATCCCAAATCCCAAGAAAAAAGATAGTATTAAGGAAATCAGAGAGATCAACAGTGTCAAAGCCAGCAGACGTGTTAAGGAGAATTAGGATAGAGGATAGGTTGGCGTCCTTAGCAGAGACGATGAAGTTGGACACATTCATGAGAGCAGTTTCTGTTGAGTGACAGGAGCGGAAACCAGCTTGTAGGGGACCACAAAGGTTGTGGATGTCTAAGAAATTGGTAAAACGGTTGTACACTACACTTACGAGCACTTTACAGTAGTGCGGAAGGAGAGATACAGGGCAAAGATTAGCTGGTAGGTTCGGTTAGCCCCTTGCTTTTTTAGAAGAGGGAAAACCCTAGCCGTTTTCTGTAAGGAACTCAGTGTGGCAACATTAAAGGCAACAACAAGTGATCACAGTTCAAGGGTGTTTATTAAACTGTATAAATGGGTTGGGAAAGCACCTAACCTAAACCTAAATCAAAGATGGGAGCATGCTACGACCATAAAATAATAATAAAGCAGTTCTAGTGGCGTCTTGTCAAATAAAAAGGGCCTGCACTAAAAAAAACAATTACCATCCTTACAACTAAGTTACAAAAGAGTTTGGGATAATGTTCTCAAGAAAAGAAAGAAGTGTTCACCAAATGATAAGTCAGGATGGTATGGATGGGTCTCCCTTCGGCACGTTTTTAGCATGGGACAAGGCACGACCTTTGAGCACAGCACACTCCTGGCCCTTGCCAGCACAAGGGTTCAGTTCCTTTCAACGGTGCAAGGACCATCCAGGGCCAAGTCTCTTTCCTGCAAAAGTCTCTTGCCTTAGATGGCTGGCTGTACCAAAACAATAAACAAAAAAAGGTTCCTTTGGCAATCTTTAGATGTTGGGCACTACTCTTCGCCTCTTGGATCCCCCTAAGATCCTTCTTGCAACGTTAGCCTCCCTCAATTGGGTTCACTACGGCCTTTCACTCAAAACGTGTCATTCAAAAGTTTCAGTGTCCTTTTCATCATCTATTCATTGTGGACATCCCTCAGTCGGGTTCACACTTGCCACTATGTTCATGGGTATATCACTGTTTACCCCCAATGTGTAGGCATACCTCAGTCGGGTTCACATTTGACAATTTTCACTCTGTTTTATTCAATGTGCCAAAGACTTTCGAGTGTAGTACCACTTTCACACTCCACGCCAGCTTCTCCCAAGGCATCTTGGTCCTCGTAGTTTCAGAAATCCACTACTTCTCAAAAAGGGCTCCAGTCAGAGTTCTTCGAATGAGCGCCCCACGGCGCCGGACCACTCTGCTACTGGACCTTTTCCTAGGGTTTCTTTAAAGTTCAAAATATACAAGTTCTTTGTTTAACAATGTTGCCACCTGCAATCTTGGGCCCAGCACCACTCGGTTTACTATCAGTCTTCTTTGACTCGCCAGCTGTGCTGAACTGTTGGAGTTTTCTTGCCTTGGGAGTCAAGGACGGCGGCATCACAGTGGCAATCGCTTCTCCCCACCTTGACTATCAGTGCAGCTGGGCCCTATGGGCCGTTGACACTTTTCGCACCACATGCCACCAGGGCTTCCAGGTTTTATGATTTCATTTCGGAAGGCTTCGCGGGTCTGAGATGAAACGGGCAAGGACAAGTCCCTCCTCATCGTCCTTGCAGGTCTCACCGCCTATTTCCTCTGTTTGGTCCAGGATTGGCTGCTTCCTCATGCGTTCGGCCTTGCTCCAAGTGTGCTTTCGTTATTGCTAATCGCCTGACTCTGCCTGACCCTTGTGTTGGGACATGTCAGGTAAACTGCCCTGGTGTTGGTCCGCTGTCTGTCTCTGTGTAGGAAAGTCTTTATGTTGGAAACGGGGAGGGGGTAGAACTTCTGAGTATCCTACGAGGTAGGATGGGGAAAAGGTGTTATACGAAAAGGGGGTACCGCATCTCACACGTTGGTGTCCCACTACCACTCCCCGAGGACTCCTCATCCAGGTGATCCTTCTGCACTGGTCCACCCCCAGGAACGGAATCCAATAGTGATGGCCGTATCCTGGCCACCTGGATGACAGATCCCCTGGGACTAGTCAGGGAGACACCCTCAGGGTTCTCACATTTGAAAACACAGGGAAAGCAAAAATTACTCACACCTTGTGTACACTTCCTCTTATTGTTTCAATCATCTAAAGGTCACGTTTCAGATTAGTAATTTGTGCTTATTTGTTGTGCATTGCAACCTGTAAACTACTTTACCTTATTCTGGCTTCTTGGGCTTCCCTAATACTTCTATGTATTACGTTTTGGTGAAAATCAGGGCAGTGATCATTTCTTTTAGTATCACAATGCCTTAGGGCGACACCTTGGGTTTTCCTCTCCAAATGTGTTTATGTTTGAGTAGTAACCAGGATAAGGTTAATTTATAACCATGCCTTATTTTGACAATGGCGCTTCTCTCCTCTCCCTCTGCATTTTATTTCAGTGTAAGCAGAAAGGGTTCATTCCTTCATCATCACCATGCCTTATTCAGACCCCATGGATTAGGTTTGTGTGATAACCAGGACAGTGTTAATTTTCTTTATTTATTAGCATGCCTTTTTCTGACTCCTTGGGCTTCGCTGTCCTCCATCGCCATCTTTTCTATACCCATTCCTTATTCTGACTCTGCAGTCTTCCCTCATCCCCACTGTGCTTCTTTACCATGCTTATTCTGATGCTGTTGGCTCCCCTCCGCTCAACCCTTTGGGTGGTAACCAGGACAGTGTTAATTAATTTTATCATGCCGTGTTCCGACTTCACAGGCAACGTCAATAAAGAAAGGCAGAAGGCCCACGTGGCCCACGTGGAGGTCTTGATGGAGACTGGCGAAGACACTCAAGATGTCCTTTTCATTGATGGATGGATTGCCGTCCTCTTAGTATAATCTAACAGGATGGACTTCAGGAACAATGGGTACCTTGTACTGAGGTATCTGGTCAAACTACATATCTGGGGAGCTATAATCAATAAGGCCCCGACCCCCTTATTTCTTTTTAGGTCATTAAAGAAAAATCCTTCCTTCAACAGAACATAATTAAGTAGAGACTGTTGCTATATGTTTGGAATGCATCATACTAGACAGTGGCCAAACACTCCTCTTCAGCTGTGATTGCTGGGGGGCCGTGGCTTTTTGGGTCCAAACACCCAAAGAATTCTCAGACTGAAATTCGGTTGATCTGGGCAAACCTTAAGGGGAACCCAGGTACGTGAATAAGCCCATCAACAAGGTAGGGGTCTTACCGGGGACTACACATTTTGATGGCATGTTGTAGTGACCTGGTTTCCTGGTTACCTTTGCAGTATGCTTGCAATGTTGGGTGGGTGACATGGAATGCAGCCTGTGAGAATGTTGATGTATGAGTGGAGGATCTGAATGTGTCAGTTGCTGAGATGTAGGCCCCTAGAGAGGATGCCGGTGCATGTTGCTCTGAGCTTGAATGTACTGACTTGATGTACTTAATAAAATGTACAAGAACTTCATTAAAGAAGTTACCAGTACATCCCAAGATGTCAGAGTCATCATTAGAGACCCCATGCTTCACACATGTCCTGGACCCAAACCCATGTCCTTCAATGATAAATAAGGCTCCTCGTTTTCTGTTTTTCTTTCTTCACATAAATACAGACTGAAATCCATCTGCTTTCTATCTGTACTTTTTTTTTTATAAAAATAGAAAGAAAATGTAAAATCAGGTCTTTCTGCTTGGTTCCCTATTCTGTTCATTATGCATTGCAGGGCAATCACATTACAGACTGGCAGCACAGAGAGTATGAACATATGACAAACAGTTTAAAAGTTCTTCAAAATGCTGACAACATACATGTTACGTCGACAGCAATCACAGGAGCAACCATTGGTTATGGTAAAAAAGGCACTGACATTGACGTGGAATAACCCAGTCATGCATGTCCCCAGCATGGCTGTACGGGTGTTTTAATAAATGCACATTATTTTTTTTATTATCAATAATAAATGTGGAAAAAAAACAGAAAAGGAGGGCAAAAAATAATTATGGACAAATAATTATGGACAAATACAGACGGAAATGGTGGAAACATATATACCATAAAACCATGAGCCTTAATAATAAACGACAATCAAAAGTTGCTATCTTTTGTTATGGAGTGGAATGGGGCAGTAACCAATATTGGAATGGACTTTATGCCCCCGCCTCTAAATGCTACCATTATGTTATGGTATCCAGACTTTATACTCTGCAAGTCATTCGATAAATACAGTTACTATGACCAAACTCTAACTGTTGGGAAACGTGTTCTTGCAGGAGCAGGACACAAGTGCAGTACAAGAACAGCACAGCACGGTATGTGTATGCAGCAGATGAGGCAGCAGTTACCTGCTGTACAGACCGAGAGAAAGAGAGATACAGACCGAAACAGAGGCAGAGACAGAGATATAGAGAGACACAGAAAGAGAGACAGCAAGAGAGAGATGCATATACAGAGAGACACATAGATCGGGACATTTAGACATAGAGAGAGAAATACAGAGAGAGGCAAAAAGAGATGGGGAGAGAGACATAGAGAGATAGACATCTAGAGATAAAGAGAGGTAAAGCGAGGCAGAGAGAGGCAGAGGGAAAGAGGGCCCTAGAGTAAGGGAGACATAGGAAGAGGCTGGGACAGGTAGCCAGAGACCTATACAGAGACACAGAAAGGGACAGGTGGAGAGATAGAGACACAGGGAGCTATAGAGAGACACAGCGAAAGAGTGAGACATAGTGTGACTGTGGGAGGGAGATACACAGAGAGAGAAACATAAAGAAAGAGAGAGAAACAGACATAGGGAGAGCTAGAGAGAGAGCGAGAGGCAGAGAAAAAGGAGAGAGAATAGTACACACTGGGAATCATGCAAATGGCAGTGATGTACGGTTAAAATGCCTGTAAGAGAGCACATCAAAATGAATGTAACATCTGCAGTGATTCTGAGCTCACTGGTGTGTCAATCTCCCCACAGATGGTTGATTGACACCTCTTCAGGGGCCTCTGTAAAGTGATATAGCATACATTATGTTATATTAGCACTTAATCCTGTACCAGAAAACAATGAAGTATGTTACCAAGGAAAGGGATAGGGAGATGGCCAAGGCTTACCTGGGAACATAACTAGAAAGCAGCAGAGCATAGTAAATGTCGCTGAAGGTAACTCATGGGGCAAGGGAGGGGATGTCAATATATTCCATGGGATGTCGCGTCTGAGACAACTCAACATGGTGGCTAGTTTATCAAATTATTTGCAGCTTCTTACTTGCTCCCTGATCCTACATCCCCTTAAAAATACCATAAAACAGGCAGCAAATACATTGAGACAGCCATGGTGACTTGGTCAGAAATCAGCATGTTCTGTCCATCATGGTGGGATATGAAGCGGGAATAAAAGAACCCTATGTGGAACCAAGGTAGCGACTGAAAACGAAGGTCTTGATTTCCTTCCTGAACTACAAGTGTTTTTTATCATCCAGACCACGTGTGGTACAGCAGCCACTCTGGACTTTGTAGCTAGTTGCACCAAAGCTACAGTGTATACATGGACAACTCATCAAACCCATCGATGCATTGGATATGAGCATCCTGGTAGGCTTTGCAACTGTTTTCTCATGAGGTGTTTGGTAAGGAACCATTCAGGGGTCATGCAAGACAGTAGCTTATGCACATCAATTTTCAGGCATGCAACTACCATCACTCTTAGGAGACGTCCCAGTCTGAATTTGGATGAGTTCATGGTTTATGTTTCTCTGGACATAGGTCATTCTCTAGGTCAAATGTCGGCTGTCATTGGAGAGCCAAATATTATTCAGGCTACCGTGAGACACACCCTATCACCACTTGCTGGCGCCAATGCATCATCCATTTGAACACAGGAAACCTTACATATAGCCCTGACTATGAAGGCATGGTTCAGGAATACGCTTTATCCGAGGGTGGGAGGACCAATAAGAATCAATCTTTCAGGCCCTTCTGAAACACTAACAGCAACAATGTAACACCATCTATCACAGGATCAAGAGTAGGATACATTTCATGTTCCAAGCACCAATCCAGGCAAGTATTTAAGGCTAAGTTGTAGTAGCTCTTATTACCAAAAACCTGGATTCATTGATGAGCCTGAGTGACTCGCAACGATCTTGCATGGCGAAAAGATGCTAAACCATATTTAAGGTCAATAGGGTAAATGGCAAAAAAAGAGAGGTTGTGACAGTACCCCTTGTTAACTTATTAAGTACTAGAAAGAAAGGAAGGGAGAAAGAAAGAAGGAAAGAAAGAAAGAAAGAAAGGAAGAAAGAAAGAAAGAAAGAAAGAGAGAAAGAAAGAAAGAAAGAAAGAAAGAAAGAAAGAAAGAAAGAAAGAAAGAAAGAAAGAAAGAAAGAAAGAAAGAAAAAAGAAAGAAAGAAAGAAAGAAAGAAAGTCAGTCTTCTATGCCAAAATCCAAGAGAGACAGTTTTAGTGTTGAGCCACAAGGATCACTGATCAATTCAGCCCCTACACACCCTACACAGTGTGTGACACTCAGGAGTAGGACCAGCACGGATTGGGCCATGACAATAAAGATCCTTCGACATTTCCATGTGATTCCATGAACTGTACCTGGCCAGGTGACTTTAATTTGCGAGGCTTTTGTTGGCAAAGATGTCAGCTAGTTAATCTTAGGGAACATTTCTAAAGTTAATGGGACATTAGAGACAGATAGTATTATACACTGTTCTGCTAAACCACAGAATCCCAGAATCACAGAAAACTTGAGGGGGCTGCTCAGAGGCGAGCTGCCCCCCCTCAGCGAGACTTCAACTCCCGTGGTTGAGACGCGGTGCAACAACGGACTCCTGGTGCTGCGCTCCCCCGGAAACGAAAGATAAAACACACAGACCTCGGCAGCCATAAGGTACGTGGGGGACAAATATTTCAAACGCCCCTATTAACCCACGTAAAACTATACAGACTACTGTGTGACCTACGGAGAAACCACCATTAGTCTTTTGGTAAAGAGCCCAGGGGGCAGAAACATAACACAAAACTTTAACACACTACTTTGGGCACCCTGAAACCCTGAGGCGGGCCTAGGGGGGTACGGGACCCCAGATCCTTAATAACACAATGAATGTGCTGCAGGGGGGGCACAGCCCCGGCTCAGGGCGTTGCTCGATACCACGTCCCAACGCCACCCCGGCCCAGCCATATGCTCCACAAATCACACAGTGTCTCTCCGGGAACACGCCACTTAACCCTGAGGCGACCGCGTGGGGATCGTTGTCCTGGGGGTGTGCATCCCGACCCCCCTACACATATTTGTCAACCAGGGCCAGACACCCACAGCCCAACGAAGCAGACGGGGTGGCGCTTCCATCCCCTACCCAGGCAACTGATCTGCTGATCCTTGAGGTGGCTGACATGAATGGCACCATATCCTCCATCAAGGCCCACATCGAGAGGACTGACAGCCGGGTGGCAGATATCGAGACGAGGGTGAGCACCACCGAGGATAATCTGGGCTCCCTGCGTGCAGAGGTCTCCTTGCTCTCCAACCAAGTCCTTGAGGTCGAGAAGAAGAATGAGGATCTTGAGTTCCGATCGAGGCAAAATAACCTCTGCATTATCGGTGTCCCTGAAGATGGTGTCAATGAGCCGATGGAGGACTATATCGAGCACACACTGCTGACACTCCATGACTCTCCAAAACTCTCCTCACATTTCGCGATAGAGAGAGCCCAATGAGCCCTTACAGCTAAACCTAAGCCGGGCGCACCTCCACGACCCATCATAGCTAGGGTTCTGAACTTCCAAGACCGGGATGCCCTCCTTAGGGCCGCAAGAATTAAGGGCAAACTGCTGTTGGGGGTTGCTAGAATACACCTATACCCCGATTTCTCAGTGGCTGTTCAGCGGGAGCGCAATACCTTCTTGGCGGTAATGAAGAGACTAAGAGACCATGGAGTTAAATACTCCATGCTGTACCCCGCTAAACTACGAATTGAACACATTAACCATGTGTATTTTTTCACGATTCCAGAGGAGGCCTCCAGGTTTATTGACGAACACTTCCCTGGCTAAGCCTCTCGCTAAACCACATATCTACGACTACTACGTCATTCTGTTAAGAGGTTACCAAAACCAGCTAATACTGTGTGTCAGTAACATATGAACCTACTATTCTCAAACGAGAACAAATTGGTTCACCATTGTACGACCGTGCCATACCCATGCATACAGAACCCTCTTTAAGTTACATGCGACGTCACTGTTAGGCACCATGTTTATCCTTAACTGCCCTACGGCCCGGAGCATCGCCACCAGGCCGGTTCACAGGCCCCCCGGCATTGATGCCATTGGTTTGGACTTGGTTAATGGGGTATGGGGTTATCATTCCTCTGTTTGGGGGATGGCTGTGGGAGGGGGTGGGTTATGTTGGGTGTTATGTTATAAAAGGCTTGGTGGCTGCAAAGAGGGTTGAGTGCGAGGTAACATTGAACAGATGGTATTACAGGGTCGCTAGGCTGATCCATCAGACATCAATATTGATCTGGAACGAACACTTCTACACTGGTAATCGAAGATAACTTAACTTTCATGAGTTGGAATGCGCGGTGTCTGGGCAATTACAAGAAAATGAGACAACTCCAGTTACAGTCTGAACGTCACAGGGCCAAAATCCTTTTCCTGCCAGAGACACACGCCTGTACTGAACACTGAAAAATTCACCAAAATGTGGGGCCCTCAAAAATACTTCACTAGTTACTCTACCCAAAGTCGCGGGGTCATAACCCTAATTCAGAAGAGCCTCAAGTTCGATCTTATATCCTCACAGATTGGCCCCCAGGGTAGACATGTGCTACTCCATGCCACTCTTCAGAACAGGGAGATGATCCTACTGAATATTTACGGTCCTAACATTGACGATCCTGAATTGTATTTACATCTCACGTCCCTCCTTGATGGCTTCCCCTTAATTCCAATCCTCTGGGGGGGATGATTTTAATACGATCTTTGACGTGAACCTTGACAGGTCCGGTTCCAGACCCCGCCAACTTCAACTTACCAAAGCAGCTTATACTACATTGTCATCTCTTCCCCGACTTGCGCTGGTCGACGTATGGAGGCTTCTCTATCCCGATACTCGCTCCTATTCCTTCTACTCCTCGGTACATGACTCCTATTTCTGAATTGATAGATGGTTAATCTCTGATATGCTGATAAAGAATGTGACGCAGCTAATGATCCTTCATAGAACACTATCTGACCATTCACCAGTGACTATTACCCTTTGCTGGGGCCCTGATCGCGACCAGACTAGACACTGGAGAATGAAACCCCACTCTCTCCTTGACCCTGTATTTAGTTCCGAGCTGGTGATGGCCATCGAGGAGTTCTTTGAAATAAACACTGACTCGGTATCTTCGCAGGCCACTCTATGGGAATCATTTAAAGCTTATATTAGGGGCATAGCGTTGTCCAAGGAAAATGGTATCCTTAAAACAATCCCGAAGGATATTGCAGCAAGTGAGTACAAACTATCGACTCTGGAAGCCCAATGCTTACTTCACCAAACCTCTGAAGCCCTAGCAACCGTAGGAGCAGAACTCGACACGTTTCGCTCCCTGGTGGACCGCAAACTAAAATTCTTGGACAGTCCTGGCCTGATTAGGACATATGGAGAGGGTGAACGCTCTGGCCACTTCCTGGCTAGGCTTGTTCGGCGCAAGCTTGGTGGCCCACACATTCCTGGGGTAGAGAGACCCGACGGCTTCCTAGCCACTTCATCGCAAGATATCAACTCTGAATTTCTTACCTTTTATGAAGCCCTGTATGCCAACGTGGACAGTGCTCCGACATCGGAGATCAACTCCTACCTTGATGCCCTTCCACTCTCGGTACTTTCCCCTGAAACAATTGGATCACTTGACTCCCCATTTACCACTGAGAAGTTCTCGGATGCTGTAGACTCACTTTCCTCAGGGAAAACCCCTGGCTCAGATGGCATCCCAATTGAATTTTATAAACGCTACAAATCACTCCTACTTCCCCGCCTTATAGCCCTCTGGGAGGAATCAGTGGAGACAGGCAAATTTCCCCCCTCTCTCCGTGAAGCCACGATATCTGTTTTACTCAAACCTGGAAAACCCCCCACACAATGCAGCTCGTACCGTCCCCTTTCGATCATTAACTGCGATGCCAAAATATCTGCCAAACTATTAGCTCTACACCTTGCCCCCTGCATGCCACACGTTATTCATCCTGATCAAGCAGGCTTTATTCCAGGATGCTCCACCTCCTTGAACCTGAGACGCCTCTTTAACATAATTAGCAGAATAAACTCAAATGTTCGCGCAGTAGCCGCTACACTTGACATGCAAAAAGCGTTTGATTCTGTCTCATGGAAGTACCTCTGGCAGGTTCTTGAAAAATGCAAATTCGGCCCCTCCTACTGTACTCCGACCCGGTGGCCAGGGTTCGCACTGAGGACCGATGCTCCCCCCTATTCAAGATTGCGAGGAGGGCAAGACAGGGCTGCCCATTCTCTCCCCTGGTCTTCGCCATAGCGATTGAACCATTTGCTGACATGCTACGCCAGTCCCATGCACATAGAGGTTTACAAACTGCGGGTCAATCTGATATAGTGTCCCTGTATGCCGATGATGCGCTTCTCTTCATCCGTTCTCCCTCCATTAATTTGGCTCCATTATTTGAAGGCGTTATCCGCTTCGGTCACATCTCCGGCCATAAAGTGAATTGCGCAAAATCCACCCTCTTCCAGCTCACAGACTGCACTCCTCCCCCACCTCATGCCCTGGGGTTTACCTGAGCTCAGTCAAAATTCACCTACCTCGGAATAGAAATAACTCGCCACTTCGTATTGACCTTCGAAGAAAACTATCAAACATACCTCACGAACCTAGCAACAAGGGGACTGGGTTGGAGTAAACTACCGATATCCCTTGCAGGCAGTATAGGGATACTGAAGATGATAGTACACCTTTTTGTGGCACTCGGGCGTGGTCCGTCTCAAACTTGCGACCTTGTCCACCCCAATGGAGGGTGGTGGCTTGGGTGCTCCTGACTTGTTCAAATATTGGCTGGTTGCACAAGCCCAATTCACGTCATACTGGTTCAACACATTAGACCCCCCTCCACATGTCAGATTTGAAAAACTAGCGGTTAGCGACCGGGACATTCGTTCCCTAGTTGTTCAACCTAGTCCGTCAGTACCAGACTCACTTGACCCAGTGGCCTGTACATCCCTGGCCCTAACAAAAGCATGGAAATTGCTTGGCACCGCCCACCCATTCCACGGTAACCTTCCACTCTGGAACTTCCTCCCGAGGGTCCCACATGTACCACCACTCATAGTGCGCCGCTGGACCGAGGCTGGATATGAGCTGATCCGAGACATCTTTGTGCAGGGCACCTTCATTGAGTGGCCAGACCTCCCATTGTCCCTGAGGCGGAGACCGTCTATATGGCTTCAGTACTCGTCTGTCCAGAAAACCCTTAAACACAAATACCCCATGTTCCCAGCGTTACCACCAGATGATCCCGCAATTGTGGAACTAACTTCCCCCACGCCCACGAGGGGTAAAGTATCCAGACTCTACACCATGGTGCAAACCAGAACCACCCCAGCATTCACCAAACTTAAACGCGCATGGGAATGTCAATCTGGAAAGGTGAATACCCTTCATTTGAATGATAGAAGTATCTTGATGGCCGAAGGACAACCGTCTTATGCACAAAATTATAGAAATACAGACTGCTAGGCTTGACCAACAAGCAGCCATTTTAAACGTGGATAAAAGCAGTAGATATCTGTTCGCGTTCACTCTAGGAGGTCGACCATTCACATTCACAGGCATTCCACAAGGATACACAGAAAGCCCGAGCATTTACAGCAGGGCACTAAAAGAGCAGCTAGATATGCTAGAACTACCAACAGGTTGCGCACTCTTGCAGTACATAGATGACTTGTTACTAGCTGCTGACACAAAAGAGATCTGCAAAGAAAGTACTATATTACTATTGACACACCTAGCGACCCATGGTCACAAGGCAAGTTTGAAGAAATTCCAGTATAATCAAAAGGAGGTGTCTTATTTGAGTTATCTACTTTGGAAAGAAGGGAGAAGATTAACACCAGAACGTATAGAAAGTTTTTCTAGTATGCCTATTCCAAAAACTCAAAAAGGAGTGAGAGCTGTAATAGGCATGGCCTCTTATTGTCGGCAGTGGATCAGTAATTTTGCGTTGATTGTTAAGCCGATGATAAGTTTAACTAAAAAGGATGCAGTGATACATTTACAGTGGGATGAGGAATGTCAGAAAGCGTTTGAACAATTGAAAGTTGCATTATGTTCCGCGCCAGTTTTAGGCACACCAAACTACAAAAAAATATTTAGACTATTTGTGAGCGAGAGTGAAGGATGTGCATTGGCGGTTTTGACACAGGAACAAGGTGGAAGAAATAGGCCGTGCGGCTATTATTCTTCCATGCTGGACCCTGTAGCGCGCGCACTACCACGATGTTTGCGATCTGTTGCAGCGGCTGCTGCATCAGTGAAACAAACGGAAGGAATGGTATTGGGGCATACTGTAATTCTGATGGTGCCACATGCCATAGACGTTCTATTAAACAGAACACAGACGCAACACCTCACCTCTGCTAGACTAACAAGATATGAGCTCATCTTGTTTGCACCCCACATCCAAATTATGAGGTGTAGCGCATTGAATCCTGCAGAATTAATGCCAGTGCCCATAGCAGAAATTGGTGACAACGAATCACCACCCCATGATTGTTCAATGGTCACTTAAGAAGAGACAAAGGGAAGAGTTGATTTGAGCGACACCCCACAGAAAGAACCAGAAGGAGAGTTGTTTTGCGATGGCTCTTGTTTCAAATTACCTGATGGCACGTCAACTGCTGCATACGCTATCACGACTCTAGAAAGGGTTGTGGAAAGTAAAAGAGTCCCATATAATTCAGCACAAGCTGCAGAAATTATAGCCTTGACTAGAGCTTGTGAACTCTCTGAGAATTTGAACGTGAATATTTATACTGACAGCCAGTACGCCTTTGGCGTGGTTCATAACTTTGGCCGACTCTGGGCTGAGAGGGGTTTCTTGACATCACATGGTGCCAGGATTCCGCATGGGCCTTTGATTGTACGATTGTTGTCTGCACTCATGTTTCCAAAGCGCCTTGCTATAGTAAAATGCAGGGCGCATAAAAAAGTAACATGTAAAGTGGGAGAGGGAAACGCATTTGCAGACAGGATTGCGAAACAAACAGCCACTGATTTGGGAAATAAAATGATGACAGTACAGACTGAGGAAGTAACTTGTATGATAGAGAATGGAGTTGCCACAGTCAAAGAAATGCAGGCTGAGGCCACGACCAAAGAGATTCAGGGGTGGGCTGAGGGCTCTGCTGAGTTAGAATTGGAAGGATGTTGGGTGGACAAAGAGACCAAGAACTGGATGTTGCCAAATTGTTACGTAACCGCAATGGTTACAACGGCGCATAGCCCTACCCACATTTGCGCGAAGAAGATGGTACAGCATTTATCCACAGTATGGAAAAATGAGCACATAAAAAAGAATGCAGAAAGGCTAGTGCAGAATTGTATTACGTGCCTGCAACACAATGTAGGGAAGGGAACCGTGACTCCAGTAGGTAGTTTTGGCCCACCCTCTATGCCATTCGAGGTGATCCATTTTGATTTCATAGACATGGAAAGGTGCCAGAACTACAAATATGTGTTAGTGGTGATTTGTGCATTTAGCAAGTGGGTGGAGGCATATCCTTTAAAAGACTGTACTGCCATGTCAACGGCAAAAGTAATGTTGAAAGAGTATTTCTACCGGTTCGGGCTGCCCCGTGTCCTGTGGTCAGACAACGGCCCACACTTCGTGGGCGCAGTAGTACTACAGATCTGTGCAGGTCTGCAGATTGACAAGCGATTCCACAGCTCCAGGCATCCGAGTTCCGCCGGACTTGTTGAGAGACATAACGGTATCTTAAAGTCAAAGATAGCTAAAATCTGTGCTGGGAGCAAGTTGAGTTGGGTGGATGCATTACCCCTAGCACTATTGTACATGCACACGTCTGTGCAGGCTAAAACTGGGCTCTGCCCCTATGAAATTATAATGGGGAGACAAGCAAAGGTATGGTGTGCGCCTCAGCCCAAAAGACTATGCGAGGTAGAGCACCCTGTGTTAAGCACGTACTGTGGCCTTTTAATGCAGAAGTTGTGTTTGATTCATCAGCAGGTGCAGGAGGCGTTACCAGTGCGATACACCGGACCGGGCACGCGCTGGAGCCTGGAAGCTGGGTCCTGATTAAAAACTTTCAACGGAAGACGTCATTAGCACCCAGGTGGCGCGGCCCCTACCAAGTACTTTTGGCGACACAGACGGCCATTCGAGTGGACGGTCGCAAGGCATGGATCCATGCGACACATGCCAAAAGATTCCCAGGACTGCTGACAACTTCCGACGACCAGAGAAAGGAAACAGTCTCGGAAACGAAAGAAACTGTTGCCAGTCCACTGCCACAGCATCAGCCTGAGCGAGAAGTGAAAGTTGAAACAAAGCCTAAGCGAGAAGTAAAACTCGAAACAGAGCCGAGGAGGCTGCCAGGAGGGGGAAAGGGCGAAAAGTGCCCCAACGTTGCTCAGCAGAAACAACATCACTGCCGAGCGACCCAAACTCTGCATTGCAAACACGAGCAGAAACAACGCGTGTACCCCTTTGGCGCCCACCAGCTTCTGCAAACGCACCAAAGCCAAAGAAAAAAACTATATCATTGCCACGGCGCTCATCGCTACCTATCATTGTGCCGCAGGCTGACACTGAGCCTGATACTGGAAGTGAAACGGCACTATTCACGGATCATATAATACCAGGAGTGAAACGGTATAATTTGCGGCCTCGACAGGCAAAGTGATCCACAGATCTTTGGTGCTTTTCTTTTGCCTTTGGTTCCACTCACAGACGGAGTAGGAACCAGGGGCGTAGAGGAGAGAAGTGAGAGAGTTGTGCAAGTCGGACAATTCAAGACTCACGGCTCCTCCTCGGCTTGCTCGCTTATAATAAAGTACATGTGTCAGGAGCCAGAGCAGGACAAGCTGGACGCACATAAGTACTAAGGCTGATAGAGTACATGTGTCCTAAGCCAGAGCAGGACAAGCTGGATGCACATAGTACTCTGTCAATAAAGAACTGTTCAGAAATCGTCTGAGCAGTGAGAGAAAGAAAAACTAATCTTGCTCGGAGTGGATAAGTGATCTATGCTGTGGAAAGGCTGACAGAATTGAACTGTGACATTTTTCATTGAACTTTTCTGGCATCAAGAACGAGAGACATTTGCGACGAACTTTGCCAGCAAAAAGAAGGACGATGAAGAACAAATGAAGACCGGTTTCAGCCTCCTCCTGCACCCCTGCTGAAAAGATGATAGTTTTAGAGACTGTAAATTTAGGGAAAAAGCATGGTAAAAGGAATAAGGTACTGATTTGGACATTGGTCTTGTGTTCTCTAAGTATGGTAGTACCAACAATAATAGCTATTACACTATGGTTCCTGGAGTCTGTGCACCCATTAGAAACACTTTTGTCAAAAGCAGCTACTGAAAGCCCGGTTCATGTAATCACTGGTACTTTGTCCCCAATGGAAAAAAGACATAGAGAAGGATATGGCAACAATACATTGTTGCTCATCATGAACATGACCTATGCGGTTTTAAAGAAAAAAGATTGCTGGGTTTGTGCCCATTTACCACAGCACGGTGGGAAAGGGATAGGCTAGTATGTACAACCGTTATCATTGGTTTATTCATGTGAAGTATCGTTGAGTGCAATGTTCTTTGGGAAATGGAACAAGAGTAATACGGGTCAGCTAGATGAGACCAATATGAATGAATTTGAGGAAGTGATCATGAGACCTGTGGGTTGTTCCATATTCCACAAAGCTTGCGTGTTTTCACCAGATCCCATGAGGAAGAATACACGAAAGACAACAAGACTAGATAGATTACATAGGCAGAATAGACCGACCCCGCCAGCAGAAGAAACATCAGTAATGTCATTTCGAATGAGGGATGAATGGAATAAAGATGCTGTGCCCCCTGCCTATACAGTGGATCACAGCCCCAAAACTGCTCCCCTATGTTTAAAGAAAAAAGGTTCCTATAAAGTAGGAACGTTTAGCAGCTGCCTGAACACAGTGGTTTTAAAGCACGAAATAGAACCCGTGTACGTAGGGGACCCTGTTTAATTTATATGTGGGGAAAAAGCATATGCATGGTTGCCTAGGAACTGGAGAGGTACATGCTACCTAGGTCTACTGTTTCCAGGAGTGTTCCTCTTGGAAACAGCGGAAGTAGCCAGACGAACAAAAGGTAGAACTCAAAGGAGTAGTGAAGATGGAATGATAGCAATGGATGTAGCCAAATCGTTTATACCATTCTTGGCCCAAATAGAAAATTCCTATAATATAAGAAAACTGTCTAGAATATTAAAAAATACAATAGATTCAACAACGGATATTTTATTCAATATGATGTTAGAAGAGAACGGAATAAGACTAATGGCACTACAAAACAGGATGGCTCTTGATATAATATTAGTTGATCGTGGGGGAGTTTGCAAACTCGTAAAAACTGCATGCTGTGTGTTTATAGATGATTAATCCCCTATGATATTTAAAGCAATCTGGAAATTACATGTCCTAAGTTCCACACTCTCCACTGAAGAAGGGGGTTGGGGGATAGGATCCTGGTTTTGGGGACTATTGCGGTCCTGGGGATGGAAGTTAATTTCGATCCTAATGGTGGTACCAATAGTTTGCACTGAGATAACTGAGGGATGTACTAAGGGTTGTATGCACATGGTGTCGAGAGGAAAACAAACGCATGGCCGAAATAACAGAGACACTGATGAAACAAAAACAGTAAAACAATTCATGGCTATAAACATTAATGATGAAGAAGATGCTTGTGATAGCATGAAAGGTTCAGACATAGATACCCCAGACTTATCCTCATCAGAGGAGGATACAATGAATGAATGAGACGTTTGGCATATGGCCAAAAGGAGGGTTTGTCAATCTGGAAAAGTGAATACCCTTCATTTGAATGATAGATGTATCTTGATGGCCGAAGGCCAACCTCTTATGCACAGAATTATAGAAATACAGACTGCTATGCTTGACCAAGAGGCGGCCATTTTAAACGTAGCAAGAATCGCCATTTTGCTTGTTAACCATTGCTCATTGCTTTCTGTCTAAACTGCTTAGCAGCTTGCAATTTTTTGCGAATTCTGCTTACTCTGCTCAACTGTTAACATTGTTGTCTGAATATGAAAGGGCAAGGTCGCGGGACTGAGGAGTTCGTTGAAACTCCTCATGAGTAGCCCAGAAAGGAATGCCCACGCTCCCTCTCTGTAGCCTTGAGGGAGAGCTGCAGGGCATTTAATCATTTCACAGCTGCCAGCCAGTCTCGTACTGTGGTAGAATATGTTAGAATAAAGCAGCTAAAAGGCTTGAATTATGCTCTTCTTACGGCCCCCCTTCACAAAACCCTTTAGAGTGTGTCGGCTCCCAGGACACGAATAGCATCTCATAGATAGCAAAGCTTGGAATGTGACTCTTCCCCCGTGTGCAGCTTGCTTCCAAGAACAGAAGCACCGTGTTCTGTTAAACAACTAGAAGATGCCTCCGCACTTTCTAAATTGCACATTGTTACTAGAATAGACATCGAAAGTGTCATAATTGTCATACTCGTCAGAAATGTCCATCATCATCCCAAGTTCAAAGAAACTTAATAAAAGGGGGGTGTTAAACATGTCATAGCTGATTGTATGATATGCATTTTGTATATATGTAACTGATGTACGTAATTCACTCTCTTGCGTCCCTCGAGGTCTAGAATATACACATCGCGGGGCGTGAGACCACAGTTGGCCAATTGGGACTATTTTGCTTGCAATAAACCCTAGCATTGGGAATTTGAACCTCGTGTCTGGCGCATCCTTTCGTGTATGGTTATTGCCTTGTTTCCATATCGCGAGGGACCCCTAGGGGCCCCTTTCAGGAAGACAACCTCGGGTTGGAGGTGACTGACGAACGCTGGGCTCATATGTTCACACGCATACACAGGGTGTCCTTCAATTCCCGCTTCAAACTAATTCAGTTTAAGTTACTTCATAGATACCACTATACCCCGAGCAGACTTCATCGCATGCTTAATGACCTCTCCCCAAGATGCCCCAGATGTGGCCGTGATGCCGCTGACTACATTCACATGATCTGGTCCTGTGCCCACCTCACCCAGTTCTGGAATCTGGTATGCTCTACCATGTCAGCTATCCTTGAGCACCCCATCAGCCCATCCCCAATGATATGTCTCTTCCACGACTTCCCCGAACTCCGTCGTGATTCCAAAAAACTGGCCGGCCTCTGCATGCTGCTTGCAGTACGATCCATTCTACTCTGTTGGCTTCGACCTGCACCACCCACTCATGCACAGTGGCTCAGGGCGGTCACTTGGGCTTCAGACACCGAAGAATCCTGGTCCCTACTGCAGCCCACTCACTCAAGACCCAGAGATGTTTGGTTCAAATTTCGATCTCATATGTCCACTATGAACGCTGCATCAGATACCACATCCCCAGCTCTCCCCACCTCTCACTCCAGTTCCGCCTCCTGAACTGCTGGTTCCCCAGTCTCGCGCCCATTCTGCATATACTTTCCAAGCGTATGACCAAACTGTAAGCTGACTCTGTATACCTGTTTTACCCAAATTGTTACTGTACTGTACCTGCCTTGTATGTTGTTCGCCTATGTCTGTGCTGCCAAGCTAAATAAATAAAAAAACATTTTTAAAAAGAAATCCCAGCTAGAAGGCATCTATTAGTTAGACCAAAGGAAGTCTTTAGATATTGAACAATATCGGGATTATTGCAAACCAGTCAAGTAAAGAGATACAGGGCAAAGATTGGTTTGATGGGGATTGTTAGCAGGCTAGAAGGAATTTGTTTCACGCTCTAAAAGACCCCATTTCTGTTTCATCATTAAAGCCCAAAAGGTTCTTTCCATTTGAAAATCAGCTTGTGAAGCGCAAGTGTAGGCTCACTCCAATTCTTGGCTTTTCTTGCAGATGGTCAATCATGGCCTCGGCTATTTGAATCAACCAAACATGGCTCAGTAAAATGAAGTGGATCCTGATTGGATCCAACACTTTCTTAACCTATATGATTCATATGCTGTTGTCTTCCCTTTGAGCATGGGTCTTTCTGCCTGAAGACAGTAACATTCTGCTACCGTAGTTGCACAGGTACTGCCCCATACTGTTCTCCATTGAAGTGATTAGAATATACCAAATGAAGCAGGTGCTAAATCTATGGCCACCCCCTGATGGCATTGGTCACCTGGCTACCCTCTGATCTCGGGTCCAGGTCCCCTCCCCGGCAGTTGCACACCTGAACACCCCTACCTCTGAGCCCCCCCCAGCAACCATTGCACTTGGGTCTGTATCTGTAACCCTAGAGTCCCCCTACCAGCACTTTAGACACCTGCTGTCTACACTTACCTTTGCACTTGCCACCAGCTGGCCACACTTCTTTTATTGTCTAATGAAATGTACTGCACAGCCCCCCCTTTCCCCTCACACTTTTCCCCACCCCTCTCCCTTGCACGATGTCACCTGGCCTAGTAAGATCGCTGTCTCTGTCGTCCCTTTGTTCCCCCTTTGTTCCCCCTCCCGTGCCTCGTCACGCCTTGAAACACTTGTAAATAGGCGCGTTATAAATGCCATGTCATATCATATCATATCCCAGGTGATTTATTTAAGACCCTGGAAAGACCGTGGAAAACATATGGTTACCAATCTTGACCTTTAGTTTAAATTCTATTTTAATGCCAGGGTCATGGAATCAAGCAGTGATCTGTCCAATCTATAAAAAGGGCCCAAGAGATTTACCGCTCTCTTATAGACCTACATTGCTTCATGACTCTTGATTTAAGATCTTTGGCAGAGCTGCCATAAGCAGATTACAGATCTGGGTGAATAGTTACAACTTCCTGGTGGCAACACGGTTGGGCGTTTGCAAAGGTCTAGGCACATTCGAGCAGGCCCTAAACATGTATCATAGCATTGCTAATGGCCTTCACCTTAGGAATGAAGCATATCCTTCATGTGTATTTGTTCTGGCTATGACAGAGTAAATAGAGCAAAGCTCTGGCTTATGTTGTGTAAGATGGTCTGCCCAGCGGACCTGGTTAGCCTACTTGAATCTTTGCATACAAATATCAAAGCTTGTGTGTGATCGGGTCCAAATGGGCATTGTACCTCATGGTTTCCTGTACACAAAGGTGCACAGCAAGGGTGTGTACTTGTGCTGTTGTTATTTTCTCTCTATATGAGTAGCCTTTATGACCACCTTGTAGGATGTAAAGGCCAATGTACCGCAGTTAGGCAGAACCTCCATAATGGTACTGACCTACGCGTACAGCACTGTGTTTGTAGCAAGAACCGTGCGATCATTGCAGCATATACTTGATGTTTACATTTAATTTATGCAAAGCCTTAACCGGTCTCTGAGCGCCTTCAAGTCAGCCATAATGGTCTGTCATTCTGGTCACAGGAAATTCGAAGTTCCTGTTTTATTAACAGGGAAAGCACATATAAAACTCTGTGTCAACTATAACTACCTGGGAATTCTGTTTACCACTAGGCTGAGCAGAACCATGCACATAAACGACCAAAAAACCGAAATCGTTCAAGACATGGGCGGTCTGCAACGCGTTGCCTGTTTTTTTTCAAATGAAAGCCTATTGAAATGATGGCAAGAATGTCACAAACGAAAGCGAAGTTAATAGCAAAATATGAGGCTGGGTTGTGGCCTTATTCTGGGCATCAAGCAGCCTACAAGTAGAAGAGAATAGATTTTTTTTAAAAACAATGCTTTGTCTATCCAACTGTGCACCCACTTTCTCAGTACACACTGAACTTGGTTTGCCTCACTTTGAAGATGACCTTAAACTGGAATCGATAACACTGTCGTCCGAAGTTTGTTTGAACGAGAAAGCTACTCTTATGCATCTGATTCTAGAACGTTAGAACTTCTGAAGTAAACTTCTTGTGTATTCCTTGGCTTTCATTCATCAAAACATTATGGTTTTAGCAAATTGTTCTGATTATTTTACTGATCTAACTGTTAATTCTCTTCAGAATCATTCAAGATAGTTAGCAAATATTGAGGCCGGGTTTCTATTGATTCATGAACAGGCAGAGTTGAGCAAACTACCATATCGTTCGTATGCATGCTATACTGGCTACTGACAGAATTTCAGATTATTTTACTTTAACCAAATATAGATTTGAAAGGATTTTGCAAATCCGGGACAGGTTTAATCTGTTGCTTTATGAGTACTAACGAGTAAGTGGAACTCATCCACAGCAACCAATTAAAATTAGCAAGCTTGCCCTTTTCATGATTGTATACAAGAAGACATAATGAATTTCCAATTTTTTAGGTCCCATCTATTCCAAAATCAGGAATAAACAGTTAAAAAAAATGTGTCAAAAGCAATGCAGACCTGCTTTAATCTATCTTGAGGCGGCTAATACACCATGGGGGTGCATGGAGATACGCAATGTGAACTCAAACTCAGAAATAATTTGATGAATGCTCAGGGATCCAATTGATTGTATTCTTCTTTTTGTAATTAAACTGTACTTTAATGAATTGTGATATTATGTGATATGTTAGTTATGTAATTACATAGTAGTTTTAATGCATTTTAATGTTATTTGAAGCTTTATGATTTGATTGATAGGTTATCTCAATTGAGTTGACTGACAAATGACAGAAGTGACACTGAAAAGCCAAAGTATCCAACACTCCAAGGAGTCTAGAGGAACTGACAGACCATGGCAACCAGTGAACACATTGCCGTATGGGTCTGTTGGTTTTCCAGCAAAGATGGAGCAAAATGGTACTGTCAAACAAAGGGGAATAAGAAAAAACTGAAACATATGCCAAAGCACTAAAAGCAAGTACAAAATCAGTGAAGTAACTGATTGATGAGAGTGTGTTTTAGGCGGTCTTACGTGAAAAAGTATTTTTATGTTTCCTAAAAAATAAAAAAGACTGATTAAGAAAGACCGCTCTGAGAATGCTCGTAGTGGTCTTTCTAAATCTAACTATCTTGCCCCTGTCCCACATGAGTGCGTACAGGGGCTGACAGGTGTGGTGGGGAGGGGCAGGGGAAGACAGAAGTTGGTTGTGAGGTGTTTGTCTGTTGTTGTGATTGTGTGTATGTTGTTGGGTAGCGTTTGTAGTGTGGACTGGAGGGGCTGGAGAGAAGGTGTGCGTTTGTTTGTGTTTTTGAGTGTATTTATATGTGTGGTGGGGGTCGGTAGGGATGGTTATGGTGGGGAGAAGGCACAGGATCAAAGGGGAGCTTTGGAACATGAATTTTAGGGGTGAGGGCAGACAGGGGGATGAAAAGAGATATATTTCGCATATAAGAGGCGACACCAAATAAGCTGAAAGACATTGGTATTTTTTATTGCAGCCTTTCATATTCGAGAATATCACATGGAACCACTCCAAGGAGCAAAACAGCTATTTTGAAGTCAAGTGAACCAAGTGTACAGGTACTACGAAAGTCAATTGCCTAATGTGAGCTAGCCCAGTTAGGCGAATCAAAAGTAATCATGATGAAAAATCACGCCATGTCAAGTCTAAAAGTGCTAACTAACCATGTCAAGTAGCTCTAACAGCCAAGCACTCAAAATGCCAAGGAAACTGGTTAAAGAAAAGGTTTTATAGAGACAACCAGTTACATATCCACTGACAATAAAAGAGATTGTGTATATCGTAGTATTGACAGCTCAACACCCTTAAACAGTGACATGGAGACAGGAAGATGAAGTAACATAGAAAACTTTGGTGACAGTTGTGAGTTCAATTCTTACTAAAACTGATTCAGAAGCACCAGTGGCGTAACACGAATTGTGGGGGGCCCCCTGCGAGGCATGATCGAGGCCCCCCCCAACTAGGCAACAAACACGTGTCGTGCCGCACTCTGGGACGGCCTAGATTATCACGCTTGCACAATACACAGAAACGTGCTGCTGAAGGGGTATGCCGCACATTGTACTAGGAGAACGATATAAATATGTGTTTTAATGCAATATACAGCACAGTTTCTGAGAACAATTGCCTAAAAAGCCAGAGTGTTTGCAATTGTTTTGTAGGGTAACACCAATTCAATAAATGCAAGTCACCAACAGTACACAGGAACATGAATGCTTTGCTATTAAAAATGCCATGCCACATTGAAAACATGTCCCACTGGCTGCACAATGTAGACCTGTGTAGGCATG
Organism: Ambystoma mexicanum; assembly: GCF_040938575.1. Taxonomy (NCBI): domain Eukaryota; kingdom Metazoa; phylum Chordata; class Amphibia; order Caudata; family Ambystomatidae; genus Ambystoma; species Ambystoma mexicanum. Next base: position 1,150,709,073 of record NC_090933.1, on the reverse strand, counting down.
TAATAAAATTACAGTAAAGCATGCCAGGCCAGATTTAGACATACTTAGACTGGTTGCACCAAAATGCCAGTCGAAGCAATAACACTCATCAAGAAGAGAGCACACATTCAAGCCCGGGTCTCTGTGGCCTCTAACAACACGGCCGAAACTCTTTAAAATCTGCAAGGAACTGGTTAGTCCTGTTGCAGTCTCTACCTCTCCTGTCCCCTTCCAGGCTCTCTGTATGGCTCTGGCCTCTCACTTCTCTGCTAAAACACAGGACATCCTGTCCTCTATCTCCTCTTCCTCTCCCTCTTCCTCATTTGGCCCCCCTTTGGCCTTCTCTACCTCTCCTCCTCCTTTCTCCTCTTTCTCTCTGACACCACCTGAAGAGGTTTCTAGAGAGGTTCGAACTATGAAAGTGTCGTACGAACAGGTGCTCCCTGCTCCTCAAGAACCATCAAGGACCATATTGACACCCTTGCTCCAGTCTTGGCCGATTTCTGTAAATCACTCTTTTGTCACTGGAATGTTCCCCTCTTCCCTTAAGCACTCCCTTGTGCACCCACTCCTCAAGAAGCCGTGTGCCGATCCTACCTGCCCTGCAAACTATCGCCCAATCTCCATCACCCCTTTCCTGGGAAAACTCTTGGAAAAGCTGGCCATCTCCCAGCTTACTCTCCACACTGAATCTGTTGTCTCCATGACCATCAGTCTAGCTTCAGAGCTGCCAGATGCATGGAAACTGCTTTCCTGAACACCTGTGAAGATCTGCTCTCTATCCTTGATTCCAACATTCCTTCTGTTCTAATCTTCCTTGATCTTTGCTCTACTTTTGACGCAGCCACCACGCCATGCTGATCAATCGACTACGTGAGAATCTGGGCATCACGGATCAGCCCCAGGAGTGGCTGATCTCCTTCCTCTTGGACTGCCCCTCCCAGCTCCAACTTGGTCCCTTTCTCTCCGCCACCTCTCTCTCTACCTGTGGCATTCCCCAGGGCTCTATCCTCTCACCCTGGTTGTTAAACCTCTACTTGGCCCCTTTGGCCCACCTGATCTCTACCTTCTCCTCTAACTTTCAGTGTTATGCGGATGACACTTAGTTTTCCTGCAGGCTCCTCTCCTCTCTCGCTCATTCCTAACTGTCTATCCGCAATTCAGGACTGGCGTGCATCCAACGATCTCTGCCTTAATACCAATAAAAGAGAGATCCTTCTCATTGGGACCCCTTCCTCTGCTTTCCCTCTCTCACTCTGGCCACCCACCTTGGGCCCTCTTCTTTCGCCTTCCTGTGAGGCAAAAAACCTTGGTGTCATTTTCAACTCCACTCTCTTTTTCTCTCCTCACATCTCGGACGTCGCCAAGAATTCCCACTATCAGCTGCACCTCCTCAAAGAGAATCTTCCCTTTCTCACTTTCCCCCAGAAGCTCACTGTCTCCAGAGCCCTGTTTCTCTCTAGGCTGGACTACTGCAATAGACTCTTCCTCAATCTGCCTTCCTCTACTCTCTGCCCTCTGCAACTAATCCAGAAAAGGACTGTGAGACGTATCCTTGGCCTCAAGCTCAGGGATCGTATCTCTCCAGCCCTGAAATCTCTCCACTGGTTCCTAGTGGCTGCAAGGATCAAGTTCAAGACCCTTTGAACTTGTCCACAAGGCTTTCTGGGGTCGGGGCCCCCACTACATCCAACGCTATCTCTTCCAAAATACCGTCCTTCTCGAGCCCATCCCCTAGCTACCTCCAACTCTCTAAGGGTTAGACGCTTCTCTAGGTATAGAGTGGTGGGTAGATCTCTCCTCTGCAGGTGCCTCCCTCTGGAATGGCCTCCCTGCCCCTCTCAAACTTGAGTGGACCACCTGAAGTTCCAGAAGCAGCTCAAAACTTTCCTCTTCTGCTCTGCTTTCTCTGTCCCCCTCCCTTGCTGACCTACCTGTCTGCTGTACCGACTGGTTGCTTGGCTACGTTCAGAGTCTCACTGAGTCCAAGCTCTTTCTTTTTGAGTCACTCTTGCACTGCCTCTGGGCCTACCACGCACTTAGGGGCTGTAATTGTAACCCTACAGTCCCTTGTTCTTTTTGCACTACCCAGAGCCGCACTGCCCTGTCTGCACTTACTCAGAGCATTACTGCCCTGTTTTCCCCTCCCCTCTTCCTTACACTTCCCCCCTCCCTTTCACCTTGCATTTCTCATTCTTGCACTTGCACGAAGGCCTAGTAAGATCGTTTGTCTTGTCCTCCCTCTGTCTTCCCACCCTTGTCTTGTCACGCCTAGAAACACTTGTGTACAGGCGTGTTATAAATGCCTCATACCATATCATATCATTTTTATCACAGATGCCCAGAAAAATATACAATGCTGCAGTAAGAAATGGCTAGACTGGCAGCACCCAAATGCCAGTCTAGCCAGGCAATTACACTTAGCAGGACCGCTTTATCAGAAATGCGCTGTTAAAAACAGTCATTCCAAACTGAGGAATGACCAGACTGGCTGCTCCAAAATGCCTCTCTAGCCACTAATACCAATTATCATGCCTGATTAGTCTGGATATAGACAACCATTATGATTTATCACACAATCCTGCCCTTACACATCCCCTCTGCCTCCCACACCCTACCGCAACCTCCAAAATCAGCTCCTTGGCTCAGACTTACCTTCACGTCCCTCTTGCTTTTCCCAGAGCTTAGGTATGAAACTCCTTGCCTCATAAGATGAGGGAGTGTGGGACTAGGAGTAATGAAGAATACAGGTAGCTAAGTCAGGCATTACCTCCATGTACCTCTACCTCATCCCAGTACTTGTGTATGAGGCAGTTTGCCCCATACACAAATACTGCCTCATACACGAGTACAGGGACGAGGACGAAAAGGGCTACCAGTAAGTAATGAAGGCATTAAACACAACTTGGAGCACCATTAAAGAATGCACATTTGAATCAGAACATTATCTTAAGAGTTGAGGTCCGGGCATTCCAACGAATAAGATGATTGTGCCCATTGACCTGAGCGTAGCTACAATTGGCTTGGCATCAAGAGCGGCAGATAGTGGCTGCTGGTTCAGAGACTAATGAAAATCAGAAATTATAATTTAAGACACACTTTGATCTTGAAAGCTTTTCTAGCGACTAACCCTGACAAAGCTTGAAGCACAATTATTCAAACTTGTCACACCAGACACACTTGATTTCTGATACATGAAGTTGTTCTTGTCTCCTTGTAAAATCTGGACTGCAAGTTTCAATTGGCTCAAAATGTAAATTACAGGCCAGGGTGGACAGACTACTCGGATCTGACATGTCCCACTTCGAGAGATATTTTTTATGTTTTATTCACTTTCTACTGTACATACCTCCATCTGTATTTCTCCACTTGTACGAAAGTGTAAGTAAATCCATTTACAATTGACTGTGCAGGATGTGAGCATGGTTGATTGTGGCAATCTTTGCTTTCAAATGTTTCTACTTACCCAAATCGAAGTATACTCCCATTCACCTCCTGCCATACATAAGATAATAGTTATGGCTTTATTTAATACTTGTTGAGGTATATGTTGGGCTACATGCCTATTGTCCTCTGCACCCTGGGACACAAAGTCATGCCAAGTCTAAGTATATGTGGTGAATAAAATGGCTGTGTGTGATGTTGTGTTTCTGTAGTTGTGTCAACAGCCTGTCTGTATTAAAGCTGGCCTAGCCGGAGCCTAACCAATCTATCGACTACCCAGGAAGGGCAGTAGCCCCTCTGCTGCTGGACCCGTGCCTAGATTCTATTATCTGATCCGCACAGCACAGAAAAAAAAACACTTGCACGTACAAAACAGGAGGCCCATCGCAGGCACAACAATGCCCAAATGGAGTCACTGTAACCACAGCGCAAGCGACCCGATTCATCAACCAGGACCCCACAGGGGGCTACTCACCGGTACCAATAGCCTTGATAAAGACCTCTGGGTCGAAACAAGTGTCGGCTGACAACAAGGAAACTTGAGACCCCCTAAATGTACCATATGTTTACCATAATTGAATGAAAACCAACCAACCACTATAAGCGAAATTATATTGCAGTCAATAGTGTGTGAGAACAATTTCTTTGAAACCTAGCAGCAAGATAGCCAGGAACAACACCCCCCCCCTTTTCTCTATTGTATATGTACTCTTAACCTGCCTAGCCTAACTGCATAGTCATTTACTATAAACTGCATTTAACCTGCTACTGCATATGTACGCAGGACCCACACCCAAACAGCATACTTATTTGGACCTTAACGACAAACTGCGCTTAGCTCGCGACTGTATATATATTCAGGAACCGCCTGCAAACTCCCTCTGTTTTTAGGAACCTAGCTTGTAAACAGCATTCAGCCTACTGCTCCAATCATTGTGCCTGCGCATTCGGCCTATGCTGCACCAATTGCATAGATATGTGGGCCTTGCGTACAAGTTACACTTAACCTACTATACTATTCACTGTACCCTTGCTCTGTTCCCATGCTATTAGTCTCCTCCAAAGCCTCACCATAAGCCACGACCCGTGCCTTTATCAGAAGTCTCATCCTCCTCACAATACTGATCCTAACCACCAACTCCTACGACCTTCACACAATCAAGCCACCTGACCACTTCCTACCTCTCACCCTCACTTGAGGCAACATCATGCCCTGCACCAACCCACATGACAGCTCACTATCCTCGGACAAACTACCATCACTCACTGACCTGACCACACCCACCCAATCCATCATACCCACTATGCACACAGAACACACCATCCACCCACACAATTATGTCACCTCACACACGTCTGAGATATTATCACCGATCCAATGTATCCTCCGATTCGCAAGTAAGCCCAAACCTAGCCAATCCTGCCCCACCAACCTGAGAAATTTTAGACTAGGCTCCAGGCTCACTAAGAGAGCGACCTCTGCAACCAAGCCACACACAAACAACCGCAACCCCAAACCTTCACCGGCCAAAACTCACCTACTTCCCTCGCAGAAACCCCCTAACTTCAAAACCAACATGGTACCACAAAAAATTAGTGGCACTCTCATCAACGCCAGATCTCTAGTCGCCCATGCTACAGAAATAGCAGACATCATCACCAATAACCAACTAGACTTCCTCGCCGTCATGGAAACTTGGCTCCACAAAGCAGCCGGCCTTGCCCTCTCCCTAGCCATCCCTGATAACTTCACCATCATAAGAAAAGACAGAGAAAATTCAAAAGGGGGTGGCATAGCCTTTATCTGCAAATCCAGCTTCAATATGAGAGAAACTGAGTCAACCCCCTGTCACTCTGCCGAACTACTATCTGTCAAACTTCAACTTTCTGCCTCCCGGACTGTCGCCATACATTTAATTTACCGTCCACCAGGTTCAATAGGGACCTTTGAAGAAGACATAACAACTCTTCTCAACTCTAACACCAAACCAAATTCCCAAACTATCTTACACAGTGACTTCAATCTAGGCCTTAACAACCCATGCGACACCAATGCCACCACCTTATCCAATATCATCATGGAAGCAGGCCTTACCATCAGGAACAACGGTCCTACACATTCCAAAGGCCGAACTCTAGATTGGCTAGCAGACATCAATTGCCCAACATCCATAACAAATTATGAACCCTGCGCCTGGACAGATCATAACCTGATCTCATTCACCATACAAGATAATCCCCAATCTAACTCGGGCAGACACATGCCCCACCCCCAGCATTTACCAGAAACAGAAAATACATCACAGTCCTCAACCTCCTGCCACTACTACAACCCATCATCAATCCAGTGAACCCCCCTCCAACCTCACAGATCTAGTTGACCTGCATAATAACACCATCAATGCCACTATCAATGCCATTGCACCCCTCAAACTCAGCAAAGAGAAACCCGCAGCTCATCTGAATATCTGCTTTACTCCTCACCTCAAAGCCCTATGCCTGTAGAAAAGACTTGCTGAAAACAAATGTAGAAAAAAACAACCTCTGCTCAAAATAAGCTTTCTATCACAGCACTGGCTTCCAAATGTAAAAAGGAAATCATTCAAACTAAAAGGAGATACTTTCAACAACAGAATTGAAAAAGCGAATTCCAACACTAGAGACATATTTACCATATTAAGGGGGCTAGAAACCCCAATCAAGCCTAGAGACCCATGCATCAAAAACAAATCCTGGTGCACCGACATCTAAAACGCCCACTGAAACAAAATCTCCTTACTTTAAGGCAAAATCAAGGACAAAAAAGCCACCCTTCATAAGATTGCATTGGACACACAAGAAACCATTCTGCAAGAAAACTCAGCCAAACTACCACCACCGAGACACCAATTTAAATTCAACTCCCTTTCCATAGCCGAAACAGAAAGAATCATCTTTTCACTTAAAGCATCCAAATGTCTGGGAGACACTTGCCCAGCTTCCACCATCAAAGAAGCCGCAAGAAACCTGGCCCCATTCATCTCCACTTTCATCAACACCTCCTTCAAATCCTGCTCAGTCCCCACCAACCTCAAAGATGCATGGGTACTTCCCTTGCTAAAAAAGCCAAATCTAGACCCCAACACCCCCACCAACTATAGTCCTATCACAACCGTCCCCTTCCTGCTCAAAATCCTGGACAAAGCTGCTTACCTCGAGATCCAAGCCTATTTGGAAATCAATAATTTATTAGGCACTCGACAATCAGGCTTCAGGCCCAAACACGGGACAGAGACAGGGCTCATAGACTTAAAGAACCAATTAGACAACCGGAAAGATCTAGATGAAGCATCCATCCTCCTCCTCCTGGATCTATCCGCTGCTTTCGATCTCGTAAAGCACAATGTCCTCTGTAGCCATCTCCAAACAGCTGCCCACTTCTCCAAAGAAGCCACCACTTGGATAAAATATTTCCTAGACAACAGGAACATGTGTGTCTTCTCGCTGATCGCTGCAGCAGACCCAGTACCCATCACCTGAGGAGTACCTCAAGGTTCCTGCATCCCCCCCCTATATAACATCTTTACTAAACCCGTGTTCAACATTCTAAACAATCTGGGTGTCTCATTCTCCAATTATGCCAAACATGGGTGGCCACCCACTTCCTATGTCTCAACGATGACAAGATATAGCTCCTCATCGTTGGGGCCCCCAAAAAACTGGCTGAATTGTCCACGCAATACAAATCTATTCTCATGGACGGATTCCTCATCAAAGTCTCCCAAGCGCTTAAAACTCTAGGCTTTTACCTCGATTCAAGTCTTAACCTCTATAAACAAATCATTGCCACAGCTTCCGCCACCAACTACACCTGTAAACTGATACACGCATGTAAACCCTTCCTGTCCACTGAAAGCTGCATCACAATTGCCAGAGCACTAATCCTCTCCAAAGTAGATTATTGTAATGCATTATATCTAGGCACCAGCAAACGCAATATCTCCAAATTACAAACCATCCAAAATAACGCCCTTCGAGCAGCAATGGGCATACCCAAATCACAACATATCTCACACGTCAGGCCTGTCCTAACTGGCTCTCTGTCAAGGACAGAATCAAACTCAAAGCACTCAACCTAAAGCATAAATGCATTTCCAACAAGGCCCCTCCGTACCTTACCGACAGATTCTCCAAACACACATCTACATGTCCCATCAGAAAAGCCCAAGCAAACAGGATCAGAATTCCCAAATTCAAGCTCATAAATACTGGAGGCGCCAGTTTCCCAGTCCTAGAAGCACAACTTTGGAACTCCATTCCGGACCCACTCAGAGCCATCTCACCCTTCCAATGCTTCAAATCCAAGGTAAAGAAATGGCTGCACTCCCTAGACTGCTGACATGACACCTAATGCTTAGTCTACCCTATGTATATACCGTCCTGTAAACTCCTTGTATATTCCTGCTCGAATGTATATAACATTCTGTATGGTGTCTGTATTATCTGTATTATATGTAAAGCTGCCTTTGTGCTGTCATACGTAACAATGTAACCTGATCTGCACCCTGAGGCCTCCAGGCCTGGCGTGCACTATAAATGAGTAAGCAATACAATACAATACAATCACTGAAAGAGAATTCAATGGTTGGGATCCAGGACCTAGAACATGCCAGAATTCCATGGCTGTACCACATCAGCATAGCTGCTTAGTTAAGACAAAAAAGGACCGACCACAATTCCAACATCCTGGCCATCTTGGAAAAGCCTTTCTGTTACATTTAATAGAAGGAGCTGCTTTTGTGAATCGGTTACATGTCCTGATAATATGTGTGTTTTCTGGCTAGGAGCAGCCAATTATGGTATTACAGTGAAAGCAATTTCAGGACTCAATGCAGGAATTAAACGAGTTTCATTTCAATTTCAATAGCAATTTCAGGACTGCATGCTGGAATTGAATGAGTTTAATTTCAATTTAAATAAGTTTGTAATCAATCCAAAGTAATGAGATGAAAGATGGATGAAACGTCGTAAACACAACAATGGTGGCTGCACACAGAACTGCTTTTTGTCATGCACATGTTTTTTATGGTTAATGCAAAATTTACAATGTTCCAGACTAGTCCGCTGAACTCTGTAACTGTTCAGCATTTGCATGAATGGAAAGCCAACAAAACAGAAAAGTAACAAACTGCAAAAGCCTTTTTGGGAAGTCAATGTTTTAATTCGATGTGAAGATCGGCTTCCATGAAAGAGGTAAAATCCAAATTTCAAGGGGAAATTCCAGATCTCCGTCCGGTCTGTGTGCAAAACATGCATTTGCCCTTGCAGGTCATCTCATTCATGAACATCTATGATATGCAAAATATGAGCCTAATAACATTGTTTTAATGTATTTCTGTTGCAATGTCTAACCTGTGCCGCTGGTGCCTGCTGACAACTAAATGACAGTGGTGAAAATACACAAGAGTTCAACAGTGAACACAATAGGATCCCGGCTGCCTTGGCTCTAAGGCGCTCTAAGTCCCAATCCAGAGGTTCAATGATAAGGTGAGTCCTTTTCTCATGCATCCAAACACTACAGGGACTGACACACAATTGCAGGGGTCCTTCAACACAGTGAAGTTCTGGGTACCACGGTGGCTGGCAGAATGGAAGGTCTTGTTCCACCAGAAGGTCACCTTCAATGTTCCCTGTGCATAATTACGGAGAAGAGCTTGATGCTGCCTTGGACTACCTGCCTTCACCTCAAAACTGGAGGACTTTGGAAAGGGCTGCTCTGCCAACACGGGTCTAAATCTAGACTTTTGTGAATGGGTGTGCCCGTTGATTCCTGTTCTCATGGCATCTTCCTGTGGCTTGGCAGTCTTTCTGGGTAGGGTGTAACCTGCCATCATATACAAACAAAGAGAGGCAAACCCCAGGGGTTTATATTTGATAAATATGTGATAAAGAGATTTCATGATTTTATCAATGCGTACATAATGGTTATAGGTGAAAGTATATAAAACAAAAGGATCAAATGCCTTTTTTTTCCACAAAGTGCTGGAAAAAAAAGATTTGAATGCTTTTTTTATTTTTTATGGCGGGGTTCCCACCCCAACCCCCCGTTTACCTTTGTAAAAAAACTTTTTTTTGCACACTAAACTAAACAATATACTAATAAATAAATATAAAAGCATTCTAAACCTATTTTTCGGTCCTTTTGGTTTCGAAAAAAATGGCATTCGATCCTTTGACCGGACAGCGTACATAATGGATGCAGGGCTTGGTGTTCTTTATTTTTTCACACCAGTCACTCACATTTTGCATGTTTGTAACATTAAACCTTTGGGTGTAAATATACAATGGCCACAAACATCAATCACCCCATTGGGGCTTTATGAGCCTTTTAGTTGGGTCTGTGGGTAAGGATAGCTATGCATATGACCAGCTACCATTGCACAGACATCCTAATAGAACTATATCTATAGGATCCACTTGGAAGTCTGAAGAAGAAGTAGTGGCCAAAGTCCTAGGTCAGTGCTATGCAGGGGTGGACTGGGAGCTAAGTGTTGGCCATGATTTCCTTTTCAAAATGGCCTCAGGTTACACCGTGTGGGAAAGCTCAGTTCCACTAAGCTGTGCTTGGGGGATCACTGCCCAAGAATGATTTGAAAAGTGGGTAAAGAACTACTTATGAGTTTACTTATCTCTTGCATAGCATGGGCAAACCCAAGATTTACATTGACTGAGAAACTAGAGTACAGCATAGAGTGTAAGGATAAATGATGCAATGATTAAAAGTCAGTTCAAAAAATATAGAACAGTACAGTATCTTAAAATACAAGATTTGAGAAAGGAACCTGAAAGCAAAGCTTTACCTGTCTCAATAAAACCTCTGAAAAGGGCATCTATAAACATGGGCATATATGAAAGGTAACAGAAAAATGATAGCCAAAAAATGAAGCTTTCCACACGGCCTTGGGTAAAGCTATGACAGAATTTCAAATGAATTAGTTTGACTTGAGGACATGTTTTGGGAAATAGACTTCGGGTCATAACTGCTCATCTTAAGTAAACACAGTCAAGCAGAACACGGCTGCAGGTGGTTACTGGAGAGAAACTGTAAGGCATGTATAAAGATGAATACTAGCCGGGGAGCAATGGTTTGTTCTACATAGGGGAGACAACACTCAGGGGGTTTATAGGTAGGGTGTGGTGGTATCAGAAGATCAGGCATAGGTATGGAAGGCAGGGGATGGTGGTGCTACAGAGAGGAAGAATTGGGCTTGAGAGGAGTGATCAACGATTGGTGAGGTGTTCTTCGAAAAGAAAGGTGTTAAGGTCCTTCCTGAAATGTAGGATGGAGAGGCTCATTCTTTATGCATTTTGAAACTTGCTTCCTGCTGTTCTCTCCATTGCAGGTCTTTACTTCCAGACTGGCAATGTTGTAGCCTATGGTGATGTTCTTCCTTCCAGATATGGTTAGATTCTTTGGCAGGTAGAGTGGTGTTTTGGTTGTGATCGTTTTTAAGGTGAACGAGGCTGTCATTAACATGATGCATGCTTGAAAGTGTTGCCACTGTAGCTTGAGAGTGTGGGTGATGTTCAATGTTCTTAGTCTTCTGATGAGGTGTGCTGCAGCATGCTGGAACATTTTTTACAAAGTCATCTCTGAGTATAGCATTGTACATGAGTTGAATGAAAGTTCCCAGTCGATGGCAAAGCAGGGAGATTTGCACTGGGTGAGAGTTGAGGGGTGAATCCATCAAGGTCCATGTCATCCAATTCTAGACTTGGGCATGCTTCCTAGGAGAATATATGTGGTCTTTGTTGGGTTGAGCTTCAGGTAGGCCATTACTATCCAATCAGGGATAAAGGAAACACATTTCTTGTGTCAACGGATGCTAGTGATGCAATTGATCTTTAACAGAAAGTTGCTTGTCTTCCGCATATCTGTATATCTTACTACTCGAAGCTAGGTCCACGCTCAATAAATACCATAATAATAATAATGATAATAATAATAATATCTTGTCATTGATGTTGGTAAAGAGTTCACCCAGAGGTTCCATGTAGAGGTTGAAAATAGCGGTGGTCAGGATGGAACCTTGTAAAAAATCTGCGGGTTACTCTGCATTGATGGGATCTGTTGGGGTCCATTTTATTGAGTTGGCCTCTGTCTGAGATGTAGGAAGTGAACCACTGCAGGTCTGTTCCATCAAAGCCCAGGCACATGGCAAGGATGTTGAGGAAGGGTCCATGTTCAATGGTATTGAAAGTAGCAGAGAGGTCAGGTAGAATGAGTAAGAAGTTGTCTGCTTTGCCTGGGATTTGTAGAGCGCCATTGATAATTTGGAAGTTGACGGTCTCTGTGCTGCCTCTCATTCTTCTAGGAGATTGTGATGAATTATACTTTGGTGTAACTGGATGGCAACTGTCTTCTAGATCACATTGCTAAGGAAGGTTAAAGGCGTGATGGGCCGATAGTAGGCCAGGCTATCTGCTTTAAGTGTGGGTTCCTAAGTAGGGGAGGATCTGTTCTGTTTTGAGTGCATCTAGGAAGAGCTTTGTGTAAGGAATGTGTTGATGATGTTGAGAAGTGGTGTGTCATTTTCACCTATGATGACCTTAGCAAAGAAGAGTGGATGAGTTCATCTTTTTTTTTAAACTGTTTTTATTAAAGTTAAGTTACATAGCAAACAACACAACAACGTCCCGGTACCAGGACGTAGAACCCACCTCCCCCAACCGAGCCCCACATATATACCATAATAACGCGTAAGCATGTCCAAGTCACAGCAAAAGTTCCAACAAAAAGAGAACCTATAGTGCATTGTTACAATAAAGGCAGTAGCTTCTAGGCCAGTCCACACCAGGGCGAGGGGAGCGGCCCAATTCAATGGCCATGAACCTTCAAAGCATTATCAGATTACTTTCTGGAGCACCTGGGGATGGTGAAACCCTCCCGCTATACTGTCCATCAGTCAGGTAGTTCCTGATGTCACCCCAATAGTCCCTGGGTCTGCCACTGGCCAGGAGTGACTGATTGTACTGTGACTCTCTACGTTCACATAATGACATGGAGTTCACCCAATGGTGTAGGGTAGGAGCCACAGCCACCGCCCAGGCATGGGCCACCAATGACCTGGCTGCCACGGAGGCCAGGCTCACCAATCGTTTATTACTGTTAGATCGAAGATCCACCAATGCCAGCAGCCAAGTTTCAGGAGTGAATGGGATCGGATCTTCAATCATCTTTCCCATAGCGTCTGCAATGGCCCTCCAAAAGGGTTGAATAAGAGGACAAAGCCAAGCCACATGGTAGAAGTCAGCCATGGACTGCTGACATCTTTTACAGTTCGAAGACCTAAGTGGGAATATTTTGTGCAAAGACAAAGGAGAGTAATACAGCTGATATAGAAACTTATAATGAATCAGGTTAAATCTGCAATTAATGGAGATTAATTTGGACTGTCCCAGTATAACACCCCATTGTGTCTCCGTCAGAGATCGTGTTAAGTAGCCTTCCCATTTAGTCCTATATTGAGATGAAGAGGGGGAGACCAAGAATCTAGCCCTACCATACAAAGATGAAACCGCCCTTCTAGAGGATGCCGAGTTTGTAACATACTCCAAAATTGTGGATACAACCGGTGCCAAGGGAAAATCCGGCCATCTCGACCTCAACACCTCGCGAAGACGAAAGTACAGCAGCATAGTGAGCGGAGACAAGTCGCCCCTGGACTTAAGCTCCTCCCAAGTTATGAATTTACCATGCGGTGCTACATCCCCCAACGTGGAGATACCCAAGGTCTGAAAATGCTGAATGAATATATGTTCGAATGTGAGGGGGATTCCACTAACCCTATATATGGCCAACAGCAGCGAATACCACTGACCCAAACCTGCCTACTTCGCCAGTTGATCCCAGGCCCTCAACGTGATCTCCAGGGGTTGGACCTCCGCCTTTACATGACACTCCCGGACAGCCCAAAGAAAGCCCCGTAAGTCGTTGGTCGGCGTGATGGCCCTCTCGAGATGGGAGTGAGGACAACCATCTGAGGGGTCCACCACCAAATGGAGTATTGGATCTGAGCGATAAGATAGTAAAGAAAGAGATTAGGGACCTCAAGCCCCCCCTGGGCGTACGTGCAGCACAACGTGGATAAAGATATGCGAGGACGTTTCCCTGCCCAGATCAGTTTGGACATCAGAGCGCTTACACGTTTCCAGAAGGAAGTAGGGGGCCATATTGGAACATTATTAAAGACATATAATAATTTTGGCAAGAACCATTTTAGACAAAGAGATGCGGGCCGCTTGAGACAAGGGAAGTATTATCCAAACATCAACCTTGTGTTCCAGTAGTTGCAGGGCCGTAATGTAGTTCTCCTCGAATAAGCTAGCAGGGGAAGTGGACACTTTTATGCGTAGGTAACGGATTCCCCGCAGACACCATGCAAAGGATACACTGACATCCTGTGCGGAGACCCCAGAAGTGATTGGAAGAACTTCGGATTTAGACCAGTTTATTTATAGGCCAGAGATGGCTCCGAATGCAGATATCTCCTACATCACCGGTGGTAAATTAAGCAGAGGGTATTTTAAGTATAACAGCATGTCATCCGCATAGAGGGAGACAATAAATACATGAGAACGGATAGTCACACCACGGTGAGAGTGGAACTCCCTCAGGGCACAGGCCACCGGCTCGATAGCCAGGGCGAACAGGAGAGGGGAGAAGGGATAGCCCTGCCTAGTTCCCCGAGTAGGGTAAATGGGAGAGGACTGAACTCTGTGCGTGTATACCAGAGCGTGAGGGGCTGAGTACAGAAGCTTGATCCAATGCAGAAACGTGTTACCCACGCCCGTACGCCGAAGGACTTCGAACAGAAAAGGCCACTCCACTGAATCAAATGCCTTCTCCGCGTCCAAAGCCACCGCAGCGATAGGGACGTCCAGGTTTACATTATAAATTAATGTAAACAGCCTACGCAAATTATTTTGGGCTGATTGGCCTGGAATAAATCCCGCCTGGTCTGGGAGAATCAGAGCGGGCATATGAGGAAGGAGCCGGTCCGCAAGTAGCTTCGCTAAGATTTTATTATCCGTGTTTATCAAACACAAGGGGCGATAAAGTGAGCATTTCCTAGAGTCCTTGTTGGGCTTAAGCAGTACCCTGATCAAGGCCGTCCTAGTGGATTCCGGCAGTACCCCAGAGGAGGCTGCCTCCTGGAACATGTTACATAAATGAGGGATGAGTAAATCTGGGAATCCTTATACAACTCAGCCGTGCTCCCATCTGTACCGGGGGCCTTGCCATTTGGGAGCGACCGTATTATAACACAGAGTTCCTCCACAGTAGACATGAACATTAAGAAGATCCCCGTCCTCTGAGTCAAGCCAGCCCAGGGCCACCCTATCAAGATATTGAGCAATGACATTGTGACCAGCCCCACCACGAGCGGAATACAGCTCCCCGTAGAACTGGTGAACTACCCCGTTTATACCCACCACGTCTCTGACAGGCTCCTCTGTGGGGGACTCCACTTCCAGTATAGGTTCCAGATGATTCTTCTGCCTTATGGCCCAGGCAAGGGTCCTACTCGGATGATCACCCTCCACATATCTCGCCGCCAACACCGGGTCACCCAGAAACATCTCCTCGCTGTCCATTAATGAACAAATTTCTCGTTTCTTCGCCGACAGGTCAGCATGAAGCGTGGGAGAGTCGGACACCTCCAGAAGGAGCTCCATATTTTTAATTTACCCTTCCACACGGCCAATCGCCCAATGAATGTCTTTCAGGATCCCTCCCTCCTGAGATATACACCAACCCCGCAAGTAGACCTTAAAAGTCTCCCACAGGACTCCGGGGCTAGAGACAGAGTCGTCATTTAAATAAAAAAATTCTGTAATGGACCGGCGCAGGTCTTCAAGAAACGCCCCATCTTCCAGAGCACGAGCTCTGAACCTCCAACGAAGTTGTCTAGGGGTGGGAGGGGGACCTCTTTACCTCACCAGTACCGGGGAGTGGTCCGACAAAGTGCGAGGAAGAATCACCATACCCTCCACCACCCGAGAGAGCTCCGAGGACAGAAAAAATATAGTCAATTCTAGAGGAGTTCCTGTGTACACCCGAATGAAATGTGTATTCTCAGGCGTTTGGATAATGCCAACGCCAAATATCAACTAGAGAGTAGTCTGAGGCTATGAAATTCCATGTTTGAGCAGCCCGGGTAAGTGGTCTAGGAGCTGGAGTTGATCTGTCTAGCGTGGTCGAAAGGGCTAGGTTAAAGTCTCCCACCCAAACCACATCGTACCCCGGGAATGTCCGGAGGTGTTCCGAGCAAGACAGGAAAAACTCGGGAAGGTCATAATTAGGGCCATACATACTCACAAATATAAAAGGCCAGGCTGCAATCTCACCAGCCACAAGAATAAATCGACCCTCGTCATCTGAAACCTGTTTGTGCAGTTTAAATTCCAAAGTTTGGTGAATGTATACTGCCACCCCCCGGGAATGAGTCGAGTAGGAGGAACCATATCTATGTACACCCCACCCAGACAAGGGCGGGGGATTCTGATCCCTGCCTATATGAGTCTCCTGTATACATAAGACATTGACATGATGATTCCGGACAAAGTTTAGCATTGGTGAAACCCCAAATATTCCATGTAAGTAGAACTATCTCAGAATTGGCCAGTGTGTGAGGACCCAGTAAGGTGGTCACTGTATATGCAAATCAAAAAGCAATTGGACAGCCTGTGACAAGAGGAAAACCCCCAATAAAGGACTGCAGGCATTTTTGGAGAACTTGACGCAAAAAAAGGAATACATGGCTCAGAAGGGAAAGCCCACCCACTGTCCCCCTTGAACTAGGAGCCAGCGAACACAGACCCCCAACAATTGAAAAACCTCAGAGAAACCCTCTCCACCCCCCACCCACGCCAGAAACGCCATCCTACCAGCAAGCAAATCCCCCCAACCCCCTACAAACTAACATACAACCTCACAAAACTTAGGTGCCGCTGGGCATGGGGGGTGCCGGCGGCTACTGTGCCTCCTAGAAGCAGAGGCTCTTTTACCATATTGAACAACCATATTGGAAATAACTCTGTGTATAACAGGGACCAAGAACTGCACAAGAAGAACCCAAGGTTCACCAGGGGCCCCGCGAGCGGGACATAAGCACTTTAAGGACATCTCCAGCGGGCAACAGACTATGATGACTGTCGAGGGGAGGACCCCGCATCCGGGAGTTCCGAGGCGAATCGCTCCGCCGATTCCGGAGTTGTAAAGAATAATGTCTTCCCCTGATAGACGGCTCTTAGCTTTGCGGGATACATCATAGAATAGCGGATATCTTTCTTGCGTAAAGTATTTTTCACCACCAAGAAGGGCTTCCTCATATCCTGCACTTGTTGACTGAAATCCGGAAAAAGTCTAATTGTAGCAGACCCCCACTGGAGGGACTTTTTCTCCCTGACAACACGAAGCAAGATGTCCCTTTCCCGATAGTTGAATATATGGGCTATGATGGCTCTCTCCGGTGCCCCCGGGGGAGGTTTCACTGAGGGCCCGCTCCACCATGAACATGCTTGTAACAGGAGGGTTGTCAAGAACCTCACAGAGCAGTTTCTCCACAAATTCCTCCATGTTATCGATGGGGGTGGACTCAGCAACCCCTGTGATCCTAATATTTTTCCTTCTGGACCGGCCCTCCAAATCATCGTTCTTAGCCACCACTCTTTTCACCGTTTGTTGGAGAGAGGCCACCTCCTGTTGCAACACTGTGACCTTATCCTCCCCCTCACCGATCCGGCGCTCTGCCTCGGACATCCTCCCAAACAACTTTTCAATCTGTACAGCGGAAACGTCCACCTTGCAAGTTAGCACATCAATTTTTGCACCTAGGCTGTCTGTGCTGCCTTTAAGTGCTAAAAAGGTTTGGTTAAGGGCCATAAGGTCAAATTGAGAAGAGCCCGCTTCGGGCCCCTGTTGCGAAGAGTCCGACCTGGCATACTGGTCCATCCTGCCTGCTTTTTCTGGTTGCCCATTCCGGGCACCAAGGTTAGAGCCGAGCCGTGCACAGGCTGGCCCACAGGATGAAGAAATGCCCACACAGCCCACACAGAGTCCAGGAGGAGGGCAATAATGTGCAATCAAGCGGGGCGTTCCAACACACCCCCCCCCGAGAGGGCACTCACCAAGCTAGACGGGAAAATCAAAGGAGTAGGAAGCCACCGATCAAATAGTCCACTATAACAGGAGTAGGTGAGCCACCCTCACTCAATGCTCACAACCGCCGATTACATCCATGGAGTCTCCAGGACCAAACATGAGGGGTGCTGGCCCACAAGGAAAAACGCAATAATATGGCCCACTCGTTGCAGTCTGGTGATCCAATGCACAATCCACCTGCCGTCAATGGGAGAAAAGGGGAGGGGGGAGGCGAGGCCCTAGGTACAAAAGCAGGCCGCTCAGAGCTTCAATCCACAAGTCCAAACCATAAAGTCTGTAGGACAGTGTCATGCGGAGCTCCACACGCAATGCCCCTCGAGCACAAAGCCACTAAGCAACAATCATAGGAGGAGGAAGGGGGAGGGGGGACAGACCCACAGATACCACAGTAGGATTACCCAGGTGCAGCAATCCTAGTCCGTCCACCCCACCCCAAAATAGAAATGCCCCCCGGACCGCCACCCGACTCACCGCACACCAGGTTCCAAACCAATGGGGACGGGTGGGGAAGGGGAGCTATGCAGGATCACAGCTGTGCCGAACCAGCGGCCAAACAGAAAGCAGACGTGGCTCCACCAGGGCGATGAAGGTGTATGGTGACGGCGGCACCGCCCGCGCCGCTCCGCCGAAAAGATGGCCACTCCTCCAGGTACTGAAGAAATAAACAGCTAGCGCTCGACCAGCGCACGGCTAGGACTCGCGGCCCCCAGCGCCACCAGCAGGGCAAAGCCTCAATCGTCCCAGAAGAAGTCAGCCCAGGATCCAAGGATGTGGCGAGAGGAGAACAGCAAAACAAACCGTCGTCTTAGAAGAAGGGCCGGGAAGCCAGGCAGACCGCGGCGGGGGAGGGAAAGCCCGCCCAGTAAAAAGCCGCGGTGCCTGCAATGTAAACCATCCGCTGCACAGCATCCACAGGTCCACAGTGGCAGGCGATAATAAATCCCCACTCAGCAAGCGATACGACGCCCCGCAGTGTCTGTACTTCACACCAGCAAACGTCAGGACCGCAGGATTTTCACCTAGGAGCCTATGCAGGAGGACTCTCAGGCTGCGGCCATCTTGTAGCATGCGCAACAGCGCCCCCCCCCCCGAGTTATTCTTTATATGTGGTGGGTTTCAGGGCTGCAGGAGTGTTTGTCAGGTATTTTAGAATAATTGTCCTAAATTCAGTACATTTTTTTATATTTCCAGCTAGGATGGGTGGAATGCTTGTGGAGTTTTTGGTGTAGTCTCTAACGTGTCTGTAAACAAGATGTTGATGGCGTAGCATTTGGGAGTAGATTGAGGTATTGCAGTGTCTACCAAAGGGTTGATTCAGTGCTTCACAGCTTGGAAGACCACTCTGTTCTTGTTAGATGCTTGTGTTATTATGAGGTGGATGGCTAGAATTCGGAATGTGCACAGCTGTGAAATTCCTCAGATTCAGATAACTTGAGTAGTTGCAATGGCTATGATCCGGTACTTCGAAAAGGACAGAGGACAATGGACAGGTTTAAAGCATTTATCAAATGAAATGATAGGATATGGACTTTGGTGGGCTTCCAGAGCAGAAAGGACCTTGTATTTCTCCAATATACCGACAATTTGAATATTTATTAAGGAAAGAATACGAACAGTCACAAAATGACATGTTTCCCTACTGTTTCTCTAAGCATGAGCACCATTTTGCTTTAAAGATGTATTTCACCACTGTGTGTCTTGTTCTAGTTTTCATTTTTTATCGATTGCTTATCACTGGCCTAGCATGATGTCAGACTCACCTGCGTTCACTGTTTTAGAAGGTTTTCTCTAAGATTTTTAAAACGCTCACTTTCTTAGAGATGGCTTCCCTCTAGCAGGGGGTTTGGAAGGAGGCTACTACTATTGTACGGTCTGCATTGCCAAGAAATCAACACATTTGACAACTCAAAGAAAGATTTATAATTGGGTTTAATTAAGGTCACATCTGTGGAGTACTGGTATGGATATACAATGTTTAACTTGTCTCAAGACCTTGTTCCTCAGTTCTTCCTTCACTTCCCTAAGCAAATTCATTAGCTTGGTGGCAAATAGTCAGTCACAGTCCTTGGGCTATTGAAGGGCCAAGCATCCTGACTTCCCTGTAAAATCGTTCTTGGCTGTATCTGGATGTTTTAGGATGTTGTTTTGGAAATCACTGAAAGGTGTTGTACCTGGCACCCATTGCCTTGGGTGGTCTTGACTAGGATTGGGTGTTAGACTGTCATGCAAATGTTGGACCCCAGGATTGACAGGCTTGACTTTCTTCTTTGGAGCGTGTCCGGCCTGGCTCAACTGATTGGCCTTTACCCTTTTACATCCCTTCTTCTCTTTTCCACTCTTCTCCTCATATATGTTCCTCTCCTCCATTTTTCCTTCTCTGTCCTCTGTCCTTTTTGACATCCTCATCTTACCACCATGCAGCTTTTTCCTTCCCTTCAAATTCACAGTCCTCTCACCTTTTTCTTTTCCTCCACTCACCTTCTCTGCAATTTTCACAATTACTTTTCCTCATCTTTTCACCTTTGCTCCCCCTTCATCCCTGCACCTTTTGCTCTTACTCTTTTTGCTCTTTGCACCAATCCTTTCCCCTTCACTCTTCAATCTCCCTTGACCTCCTCTCTTTTATCTCTATTCCTCTTAAACCCTCCACCACACCTCCTTTCACCTCCACTCACCACTTCTCCTCTTACGTTCACCTCTGTTCATCTGACACGGTCCTTCCAGCCTCTTTTCATCTTTGCTCCACTTACACCTTCTCCCCTCTTTATCCTTCTCTTTACTTTTCATCACACAGCCATGTTGCAGTCTCCTTCTACTAACCCCCACTTTGCTAAGCATGTCTGCCCAGATTTCGTCACCTTTTATCACCTCCCTCCACAGCCTAGAGTAACTGTATACATACTTCTTTTTGTATGTTTTATAAAGGCTTTATTTGGTTGAACAATAAAGAAAACCTTGTGTCATACATAAAAATTTAGAACCATAAAGTAAAAAGAGAGTAAATCAGTATAAACAAAACTCATAAAAGAGAACATTTAAGCTCCAGACGAAGAGCAAAGGAGGTAGGAAATAACAGAAGAAGGCGAGGCTCGTTATTAGATTGTCAAAGTCTTCGGGTCTCATCTTCCATACTTCCACCGTTAACTCCTCATTGACCAGCCTTGATTCTTGAAAACATTTCGATCAGCAATTTCACCAATGCTAAGGCGAGTGAGATGTGATTACCTCTTAATAGTTCTAGCCAATAATCTTCTGCAGTCATTCCAACATAATTCTTTGTGAATTCTGACATGAGTTGACCTCGCTTGTCTTCCATTTTTGGACAAATTAATACCAGATGATGTAATGACTCAATGGTATCCTCTGTCCGGCATAGTCTGCAGACGGGTTTGATGGCACTATTTGACCTAACACTGAGTATCTCACCTGTTGGGAGTAGATTTAATCTAAATCTGAAGAGATTATCTCTGAAGAACCAATTAGGGAATTGTTCAAGATATTTGGGGAGCGTGTTTAGCTATCTTTGGTCAGGACCCGGTTGCCAAACAATTTTAGGCCTTGTCTGGCTTCTCGGTTGGCAATCCAGTCACTGGGGTATAATTTCCGTTTTATTCTATCAGGGTTCTCCTTTAGAGTTTGGTCATTTTCTCCCAAATCAACAATAATGCCTTGGCAGATCAAATGCCATTCGGATAAAGTAGCTTCAGTGTTTTTAATTATTGCTTCTTTTATTACTGTAAATCCTCCACTGGCTGTTGCGATCAAACATTTTCTATAAATCGCTAACGACATCCAAATGATGATGGTCTCTATGGCCGTCAAAGCCAGTTCCATCCATAAAGCTTGAATTGGTGTACTAGGTGGAACTCTCAGCACTCTTTTCCAAAAGATTCCTTTGATAACTGACCAATTCTCAAGACAAAAAAAAAAAACATTTCAGCACCATAGGTTAGTACGGGGAGTGCTTTCATATGGTAAAAGTCTATGAGGGGTCTCAGTGTTAAGCCACAGTACCTTTTCATCAGCAATCTACCTTGATTAGCAAGAGTGATGGCTTTAGATTTTAAGATGTCAAGCCTCTGCCTGTCCGTTGTACTGGTGTTTAGGCACACTCCCAAATAGATGAATGCCGATACTTGTGGAATAGGTTTCCCTTCGAGGTGCCATGTATTCGTTTTTTCCTGATGGCTCTCAAATTATACTCAAAGGCCATGATTCTTGCCTTTGATGGATTAGTTATTAAATCATTAAGCTCTGTGTAGTTGTGAAGGGCCGCCAGTTGACGTTGCAGCCCTACTCGAGTTGGATCCAGCAGGACCACATCGTCCGCGTAAAGCAGACGGCCTATTTTGGTCCCCCTATATTTGGCGGGAAACATTTTATGTTGTCGAATGCCATTTCCATGTCCGAAATGAACAAATGAAAGAGATCTGTTGTTGAGGGGACTTTTGCAAGGAGTGTTCTATACAGTTTTGAGGTAATTCCCAGGCATCCAGACCTTCACCCATCAAATAGCCAGATCAGTCAGTCTTCAATGTCTTTTCATCCTCCTTGGAGACAATATAGCTGACACTTGCAGATTAAGTCCTTCCATTGGGGAAATGTCTGTTCAAAAAATGAGTCTTTCTGGTATGCTTGCCATCACTGTTCCTTTATTTGGGTCTTTTGTATTCTCTACCTATAACTCCAGTTGCTCATTAAGATATGTTTCCTGGTCCTTGTGGACAAAGGTAAACAGGACCAACTTGTTAAAGAGTAGGTGGTCTGCAGGAATTACCCAAGTACCAGTATGCCAACTGCCGTAGTCCAGCAGGGCTGTTACTATCTGGCTGTCCAGAGGCATAGGGATAGATAGAGATATTCTTTGCTACAGTGCCTTTGCAAACATTTCCAAACATTCATCTTGGTTTTATCTAGCATCTTTCTTTCAGAACCAGCACTCCTCCTGGTGGCGCAGAGTCACAGCTGGATAACAATTGCTTGAATCCACTGGTTCCACCGGCGGATGGTCTTTACAGGCTCCGGAAATGTGCCCAGGCTTCTAACAAGTGTAACACTTTGTGATTGTTCTTTGCCTAGTTACGGTCAATGCACTTGAACTTCCAGTGAACACAGAAGGAGAAACTGAAAGATGTCCCATCTCTCACTGGATTTAGGAAGGGTGCTGTGTATACACCAAGTTGATCTACTCTCCCTCTTGGCACATGCTGCAGCTACTTTACTTGCCTGTTTATCGGTGTGGGTGGGCTAGGACTTGTAGAGACTTCTATGATCTTTGGTATTCTGCATGGCCTACCCTAAGGTGGGCATGAGTATCTGTCAGACGAACTGCTGAAGGGAACGTACCAGTCTAGCCACTTAACAACACTTGCTATGCTTGCTTTATCACAGAACACCTATGATACAGTACATATTATAAGTGCTTCTACTTGGCTAGACTGACATTTTGGTACAGCCAGTTTAGCCATTTCTTACTGTGGCATTGAAGTGAAAGGTAGGAAAGGTACCTTAAAAGTAGATTTGGTAAAGTTCATAATTTGCTTAAACGCTAAGTAACGTAACATAATAGAATATGAATAGCACCTAATAGTCTATAAAATGGCATTTTAAAGTTATAAACCAACTCAGCCTTTCATGCTTCTGAGGTCGATAAATTGAGTACCACACAGTCCCTAATGATATCAGCTGTTATTACAGCGCTTTGATGCCCTCAGGTGAGATGGCACTATATAAAAACTGTTATTGTTAGTGGTATAAATATAATGTAGCCCTCGCTATCAGCAGTGTATGCCAGTGAAGAAGGACACCATCAAAAGGCATACCCTTGTGTTAGCGGGCAGTCCCAGGACTAATTAAATATTTGTATTTAGCGATTTCCTTATAAAACGGCAGAGCCTGCAGGCATCAGGGTACAAAGGACTGAGAAATGGGAAGAGAACAGGAGATATTATTCATTTCACAACCGTATTAAATTCGCCTAAACAGAAGTGTCTTCAAACGTTTCTGGTAACAATGCAAATCTGTAATCAGCCTCAGCTCAATAGGTAGCTTATTCCATGTTGAGGCTGCTTTCACTTGAAAAGAACGACCGTCACCCTTGGCTCACCTGGTACGTAGGCAACAGAGAAGCACAGAATCACTAGATCTAGTAATTCTGCAAGATTTCTGCAACTGGAAACCCTTCCGGAGATATGCCAGAGCTGAACCATACGAACACTTATGGGTGATTGTGCTGGCTTCAAAACGAATCCTCTCCTCAATGGCCAACCAGTGGAGATCTCTCCTATGTTCTGAGATTAGGTCGTCTCTGGGAATACTTTTTACAATGCGTACTGTACCATTCTGCAGTACCTGCATCCTACGGATGCAGATCTTATTTGCTTCGCTCAAGATGGCGTTACAATAATCCAATCTCGGCATAAGAACTGCTCTAGTTAGGGTAATGCACTTAGCATGAGAAAGGAAATATTTAATTAACCAGAGCAATCTTACATGGTATTGTGCTTTGCTCACGATATTGTTGGTGTGGGCTTCTAAACTCTGAAAAGGTTCAAGCGTAATGCTGAGTGTTTTGATGTCGGTATGTTATGATATGATGAGATATAATATGGCATTTATAACACGCCTATACACAAGTGTTTTGAGGCGCGACAAGGCGGGGAGGGGGGAACAGAGGGAAGAACAGACAACGATCATACTAGGCCCGGGGACATTCAGATTGCGCAAGTGCATGGGAAGGGGGAAGGGAAAAGTGCGTGGGTAAAGGGAGGGGGAAAGTGCAGTACATGGGATAGTAGAATACATAGATAAATACAACAGCCGGATGGTGGCCAGTGCAAGGTAAGAGCAGGCATAAGTGCTGGTAGGAGGACTGTAGGGATACAGAATACAGTCCCTAGGTGTGGGGGTTGCCAGTGAGGCAGTGCAGGTGTGCAAGTGGCGGGGCCTAGGCCCGAGGTCAGAAAGAATGGCCATGTAGCCAGTGAAGATTTAGCCAGGAATTAGCAGGGGGCGTGGGGGAGAACGCAGTAGCAAAGAGGAAGGTTTTGAGGTGCTTCCGGAACCGGAGATGGTTCTCCTCAAGTTTTAGGTAGGCAAGAAGGCTGTTCCAGAGGGAAGCCCCTGCCAAGGAGAGAGATCTACCAACAACTCGTTGCTTGGAGAAGCGGCTGACACTGAGGGAGTTGGAGGCGGATGAGTGAAGAGCTCGAGAAGGAAGATATTTGGGAAGAGAGAGTTGAATATATTGTGGCCCAGGCCCCAGAAGGCCTTGTGGACAATGCAGAGGGTTTTGAAATTAATCCTTGCAGCCAATGGGAGCCAGTGCAGAGATTTCAGTCCCAGAGAGATACGATCCCTGGGCTTGAGGCCAAGGACAAGTCTCACAGTCCTGTTCTGGATAAGTTGCAGAGGGCGGAGAGTAGAGGCAGGCAGATTTAGATAGAGGCTGTTGCAATAGTCCATCTTAGAGCAAATCAGGGCTCTGGAGACGGTGAGCTTCTGGGGGAAGGAGAGGAAAGGAAGAATACCTCTGAGGATGTGCAGCTGGTAGTGTGATTTCTTAGAGACGTCAGAGATGTGAGGAGAGAAGGAGAGTGTGGAGGGAAGAGGCAGTGGGTGTGCCAATGAGTAAAATATAAGTCTTACTGGCGTTAAGGCAGAGGTCTTTTGTGGCACACCACTCCTGTATAGCAGACAGACAGTCAAAGATGAGGGAAGGAGAGGAAGAGGCCGAGGGTAGCCTGAGAATTATCTGGGTATCATCCGCATAGCACTGAAAGCTGGGGCAGAGAGCAGCGATGCGGTGGGCAAGGTGTGCCAGGTATTGGTTGAAAAGCCAGGGAGAGAAGTTAGATCCTTGGGGGACACCACAGGTAGAGAAAAAGATATCAGAGAGGCAGGACCCAAGGTGGCCTTGGGATGGTTGGTCAGAGAAACAGGTCAGCCATGCCAGAACCTGAACAGTAATACCCAGGTTATCACAGAGACGGTTGAGCAGGATGGCATGGTTGACCAAGTCAAAGGCAGAAGAGAGATCAAGCAAGATGAGGACACAGGGGGTGTTGGAGTCGAGGTTAGAGAGCAGGTCTTCACGGATGTTCAGGAGAGCAGTTTCCACGCTTCCGGCAGCTCTGGAGCCAGACTGATGGTCATGAAGCATGTGTGTATCAATTGCTGCTCAATATGGAAGCCTACATATTCTGTATTTAGTTTTGCTTGAAATTGTGAGGACCCAAATATGAGAAACTCAGTCTTGGATCCGTTGATGCACAATCCGTTAACCGTCATCCAGACCTTGATTGACTCATAGATAAAAGATACCTCCTCAGAACCTTTACCATAATCCCCACTTAATTCCATGACTTGCTGGGTATCGTCCGCATAGTTGGTAAAGCGGATACCCAGCTCATCCAACAAGTCACAGAGTGAGCGACAGAGCACATTAAAAAGAGTCGGGGAGTGGCAAGCCCCCTGTGGAACTCCACAGCTAATACATTCAGGCTCAGCGTTATCCTCTCCCCTGTGAATACTAGACATCCTGGCTCTGAGAAATGAGTCCATCCATTTGATCACCACTTCAGAACAGTGGCCTACCACTGCAAGCCTTTTTATCAGCAGTTCATGGTTCACTAGATTGAAGGCTGCTGACAGGTCCAACAACATCAGCAGCCTCAACTTGCTTTTGTATATGATAGCTAACATCCCTCTCTGAAGGTCTATTTGGGCACTTTCAGTACCATGATGGGCTCCAAATCCCGACTGTTTTTGGTGAAGTATCTTATTTGTCTCTTAATGTTCCTGCAGCTGCATGGCTGCAGTTTTATCAATAATCTTCAGTAGAAACAGAACAAGGCCTCAAGTTGTTATAAGTCCTACAATCCTGTCCTGTTTTTTTTGGAAGTGGGGTAACCACCACCTTTTTACACAGATCTCGAACTTCCTTATATTCATAGGTTGTATTGGTGAACCACAGCAAGAACGGTGCAAAAAGCTCTCCTGTGCAAGATGTAGGTCGCATAGTCTTAAGTGTAAGGATGATGCTAGGACTTTCTGAAAGGTAAAAGGAGGCTTTGTAATGCTCTCAAACTTCTCTCTTGAAGATTCATTACTCTTCCTTTCAATTTTTGTGTGACTTTCTGCAATTTTAGTTTGGGCTGACTGTATTTTGTTTGCAAAGGCTTTCTGGACTGCGACACAGTCTTCTTTAGTAGGGACAAAAGTATTTAATTGGGCTTTTGGTTTTTGCAAATCTTTAAATATGTCAAAGAGCTTTTTTGTACTGTTTTCCAAATTAGTTATCTGGGTGTTATAATAATTGCATTTAGCCATACCGATTTTGCTTCTGTAAAATCTATCCAATATTTTCAAGGAATCTTTATTTTCTTGGGTTGTTTCTTTTCCCATACACGTTCTGCTCTCTGTTTTTCCTGTTTGCGTATCATTAAGGCTGGCGAGAACCATTTTTGAGTAAAAGTGTGTTTCAATTTCAATGGAGCCATACGATCAAGTAGGTCAGCCAAAGCCAGACTATATTTGGCTGCCAGTGAATCCGGTGCTTCATCATTGGACGTAGATGCCATGAGTGTCATCAGACAGCTTTCCAAATCAATATCAGCAATTTTCTTGAAATTTCTGCTCACAACCTTTTTTTGTACATTCTTTTTATGTATAGGTATAGATGGGATGCGCATTCCAAGCTGACAAAGAAGTGATCAAACCATGGGCATGCTGTTACTTCAGATAAACTGACTGAAAGATTTCTAACCATCACCCAGTCCAGTTTCCCTTACAATGGGCCTCAATACGACCCTGGCGCTAAGGGATTACCGGTACCGGTAAGGGTACCCGTACCGGTAATCCCTTAGCACCTGATTACGAGGTCCTTTCGCGGGTTGGAGACTTTAATGCCTGCTTTTTGCAGGCGTTAAAAACCAACCCGCAAAGGGACCTTGGTGCTAAGTACGGTGCCGCAATTTGCGGCACCGTACTTAGCGCCTTCCCCATTCCCATTGAGCCCTATGGGGCAAAAATGGGAATGGGGAAGGGCCATGGCGGCATGGGGAATTACCGCCCCGCCAACCTCAGAATGGGGCGGTAATTCCCCATTCCGCCATGGCGGAGTCGGTAAGTTACCGGCATGGACCATGGTGCTATTAGCACCATGGTCCAACGGCAGGGTCGTAATGAGGGCCAATGAGTCGTTTTTTTACAAGTGACTCGAAACCAAAGTCCTTACAAAAGTTTTTCAGGCTTGCAGCCTCAGGGTGCAGTGGATTCCCCAGCCACCTATTAAAGTCTCCCGGCACAACAGTTGAACTAAAAGGTTTATTCAAATCCACCAATATGGCTGACATTTCCTCATAGAAGGATGGTGTGGCCTTAGGTGGGCGGTATAATAGTAGGAGCTTAACACAATTGTTTGGAGTAGTTGTTGTTTTTACCATTACCGCTTCACAGTCAGTAAATAGAATAGGTGATTGAAAAAAGCGTAGGTTCTGTTTGACTAGAAACGCCACCCCACCTCCCACATTATGTTCTCTATTCTGACCTACAAGCTTATAGTTCATTGGCGTGGCAAGATCGATGTTAGGGCCACTGGACATTTTCAACCATGTCTCAGTGAGACACATAATGTAAACCTCATGATCCGCTATGTGATCTTTCACATTTATGGCATGTTTGTCCAGAGATCGTGTATTAAGAAGTACTATCTTGACTTTCTTCTTTTCTTCCCTACCTCCATAATTATTGGCTTTAGCCATGTTCAGTGTCATATAAAGACAGACAAGAGCCGGACACAGCCCCCACAAAGAGCCAGTAAACCACACTCACCTTTAAATCAAACCAGTATTCCGTAGACGGCACCAGCACGTCCCGCATGCGGATTTGCGCATACTGGCCAAACCCAGTCGCGCCAGCACTGAGGCACCTGACAGGAAGTTAAGTAATTCAGCGAACTACAATATAACAGGTACTTGTAGTTCGAGGCAGATAACCAAAACATGCTGTGCAGGTTAAATAAATAAACCAAATAGGACAGCTCCAGGATGAGTTTCCTTTTCTAGAATGTCTTCATGAAAGACTATTCTGCCTTCTTTCGCCTATGATATCAATCTGTGTCCCTGTCCCTAGTTAGGTATAAGGGGAGATAAAGCATTTTCAGAGTGCACTGCTCACCTCAAAGGAGGCATCGAGGTGCTGCCACATCTGAAAACCCCCATTCTCCAGGCTGGTGTACCATCTAACTTGGAAACAACCTGGTCTTCAAGCAGTGTCTAAATTCTAAGTGGTTCGAAACTGACCAAAGCAGAAGTGGGAGGCTATCATATAGTTTATTGTTTCATGATTTTCTGTCTTTTTTAGCAGGCTCTTATAGGTTAAACCTTTTTCCCTATTGGCTGTGGACATTCAATGTCTGAAACGGATTTGAGCACACGTGTGCCAAACACTGATAAATATGAGCACTTTTGCTGACCAAGGTGACTAAGGCCATTGCTTCACACTGACACCAGCTGGATTAAACAATGATCTGTTCACCAAGACAGGATATAATCATGAGGGGTAAG
Source organism: Ambystoma mexicanum (assembly GCF_040938575.1). Taxonomy (NCBI): domain Eukaryota; kingdom Metazoa; phylum Chordata; class Amphibia; order Caudata; family Ambystomatidae; genus Ambystoma; species Ambystoma mexicanum. Next base: position 1,150,679,877 of record NC_090933.1, on the reverse strand, counting down.
GCCACATGCCCCTCGTCGGAGCACGGAAACACATCAAAAAAGCTACTGTGAACCAGGACTTCATTGTCAGATGTCACTCTTTGAAGTCAACAGAGAAGACAGACTAATGTGTGCATGAATGCACCCTTTTTTTAAGGTGAGAGGCAGGTATAACTTGCTGGAAGGCCTAGCCTAAACCTTCTTGATGTTTCTATGATCACGTGATTAGTGCTCTATAAAGGAAATGGGTCTGGAGGGTGGGATGGAATAGTAAGGAGGGAATGGGTCAAGAGATAGGATGCTGTCTATTTGTCTTGCAAGCAAACTAATAAAATACCTTTTCTTTTTACCATCACTAAAAATAAGAATGTTAGTCTGATTACTGATATAGTTGACACCACCAGTCAGACCTGTCACCCATTGCTTGTTCATCACTATACTTTCAGGGGGACTACTCGCGAATGCCCCCATTTGCATGACAAAAAGACATATGGAGCCCTGCTCAAAAACTTCAAGGGGTAGTCAGGAGAGTATTCCCGCAAGTGCTGCACTTGCGTGAGCCGTTCGAGCAAGCGACTGATTTTTATCATGATGGATAAACAAAATGTGGATTTCTTTTGGGGTTATGCAGATGTGGGTGAAAGTTAGGAGTTAGGTTTGGTAGGAGTGGTCTGGTAAGAGCTAATATGCTCTCTAATATATTCTGGTTCTTGTATTACTGTATTTTGGATCTGATCTGGTTGAGGGTTTCTTAAAAAAAGCCTGTTTCTGAATATCATAATTTCTGTTATAGGAAGGGATGATAAGGGCATAAAATGGGAGAAAACAGATTGGAATGAATAAACAGCCAGAACAGGTGAGTAAATATAGAGTGAGTGCCCTATATAGCCCTATATAGCACTTTCATGACCACCCTCCGGATTGGTTGTAAAAACTTTGTCAGGATTGCAAAGGAGTGGTGTCAAAGAGTGTGTGGTACATGGGCGATTGTTCACAGGGTGACTGGAGAGAAAATGAAAGACCAGCATGGGCAAGGAGGAGTCATGGCAGATGGAGACCCCTACTAAGTACACCCTTGCTTACTTTATGTATACCAACTTCAACAGTTCAACGTACAAGTTTCTCGAACTATGAAACTTGATGACACAAAGTAGCAGACATACTCAGATTTCAGTTGAAGGGACCTTCAATCTGAATATATTAGGGGCACTAAGATAGGAATTAAAGAAGCAAAAAGGAAAGGCATGTACTAGACAATGGAGGCCATATGCTACATGATTGCAGGAAGCAACATCTATGCTAATTATAAGGGAATCTTGAGTCCAAGATTAGGGAAATGGAGGACACAAATGACAGATTGCAGAAACACATTAAGTTCCTATAGACCAAGGGAGTGGCACGGTTGCCTATGCTACTATATCCCCTGATAGTAGACGAGAAGACAGATGCAGGAAAGAGACGGAAATAATGAGACTGCTAAGGATATCTATGACTTAATTTCTAGCATACCCACTTTGGTGCCGACAGAACAGCCAGCAGGATAGGGTGCACAGGCGCGGGGGGCTGGCTCGCCACCTGTCTCCACACCACCTGAATTCCAAGTGCCACCTACAGCCCGGGCTTAGTACTTTGTGTAATTACAGGGCCCTACACATGCCAGGCTCTACTACACTCTGTTGGTGATCAGGGAAGCTACAGCTGCCTGGAGGCCCATGGGAAGACAGAAAGCAACCCTGACTTCTTACTGTCCATGTTCGCTGGACACCTGGTGACCTACTAAGATAGTCTAATGTATTTCCTACCATCAGAGACAAATCGCAACAGCTAATTGAGGAAATGCTGACTGTCATATAGTGTTAAAATTCAGTTTGGACTAAATGAATCAGCTCATTAGAGTATTGAGTAAATTAGGGATGCCGAGGTGAGAAAGAGGGTTATGCAGCATGCTAATCAGCTGATGGTAGAACCCAGGATGGGAGATTTCCTCAGCCAGGCTAGAGATGAATTGCAGTAATAATGGCAATCTGTCCTTGAATAAACATCTGGGTAAAGATAGGGCACGGTACCCAGAACTAAGGACAATCACCTGCAGTCTATTAGATCACCTCAAAGAACTATTCACTCAGCACTCGGGTATAACTAAACCAGATGAGACTGCTGCAGAAGGCAATAGCAAATTCTATTGTATTTGGCTTGTTACCTAAGCTTCAAACACAATTGAAAACTCTGCATCAGGTGGCATAATAAGCCCTTATCTGAGTTAGTGGCCGTTACGAGTCATTACGTGGAATGTCAGCAACAGCCAAAGGAGACTACTGATTGTGCCATTACAGAACTTCTGGGGCAGGTACAAAACACTGGTCAAAGGGGGGATATAGATAAAGGGGCTATTTGGAGGAAGAGGGTAGGGCAGAGAAAGAGGAGTGCTAAATCCAGGGCAGGTCAGACAACAAGGACAGCCGGGATATCACGGACAACAGAATGCACCAGGACAACCATGGTACCAGGATCTGCCTTTAGTAATACTGCTCCATGCGCTCACGCATGGGTCTTTCTAAAGCAACCTTTTAGTGAAAAGAACTTTTGAGAAAGATCTTTTCACCGGGAATGCTATGCTGCCCTGGTGTTTATTTCTCATTCTGCTCTGCCTCTCATGTCCTGATGCATTTGAACATATCTTGCTTAGCCACAGCGAGCTAAGGAAGGCATTTATTGTTACGCGTGTGATAACAACCTCAGAGACCTAGCCTTGGCTTAAGGGGCAGTTGGCCTCATTACAAGTTAGCCGATCCGGATATAACGGTGCTGGTAAAACCGTACCGGCACCGTTTTCTGGACCGGCTAACTCCGAGTTCTGTGGCCGTGGGGTGTTACACCCGCCAGGTCTGACCTGGCGAGCGTAACGCCACACGGCCACCGATGGACGCGAAAACATCAGCATCATTACCACATGGTGCCAGTGTTTCCACTGCTCCATTCCCGGGAGTCCTAAGTTTGCCGGTGAGGTGCCAGAATTACCTCCAGATTAGGGCTGGAGGTAATTCTGTCACCTTAACGGCAACAATTGCCAGTATTACGGACACCGGTATTACTGGTGTATTTAATACCAACAAATACCCCAATGGGACTCCAAGGAATGGGGATTTACCACTGACACCTGCACTCTTAATCCAGCGGTAATACCTTTGGACCGAGTTTTGGTATCAGTATTTCTGTTTGCCGGCATCCAGCAGACTTACTGCCAGGACACCGTCAAAAGTTGTAATCAGACCCAATGACTCTACTCTTACTAAAGTGCATCCGAAATCTTTTCATGTTTCAGACCTAATGCATTCTTTTTATTCTGTCTTGCATACTAGATGAGGGAAAAAAGAGGAATGAAGACCATCCTGTGGTTTTGTCACAGATCAGATACAACGGCAGTGGCAAGAATGATGCTACAGAGTTCAAAGGGAGTGAAAGTGTTGCTCTAATAAACTTACTGTTGGGTTTTCATTGGGTGGCTGCACCGTTCAAGTGTACATTAGAGGATTTGAGTGTTGCACTTGGAAATGCTTCAATGTATCAGTGGATCTGTATTGTTTTCTTATAACCACTTTGACTTTCAGGAATGACACCGAGGTGATAAGAGTATGTTCCAACGTGACGCATGAATTGTGCCAATACAATACACAGCCAGGAAATAGGACCGGCATACTGACACAGTAATTCGTTTCACTATTGTTTGAGCTCAATGAGTTCCTGAATATTACTCACACATGTGTCAGTCCCTGTGCTACAACACCGTCAGTAAGACAGATTTCTTGGATTTTCAGTATCTTATCATCAATGCTTCTCTTGCTATCATGATTTTCACTGTCCCTGTGTAAGCATTTCAGGTCCCAGTGCAGTTTCCCAACAGTACAGAGGGTGTGGCCGTACATTTACAGCAGTAGTCTGAGGATTCACACAGAGGTAGAAGGAAAGGAGAAGTAGCAGATTGTGTCTGGGATGGTGCCAATGCAGGCCTTGGGGTAGAAACCGGAGCAAAGAATTAGATGGCCATGTAGGCCAGATAGAACAAGCCAAAGTTCTTCTGTCTGGGGCACAGCTCAGCAGCACAGATGCCAGTATCAGTGAGCTACACATCATTGGGATTCTCAGTAAACGTACCTGTGATGCGCTGACTCAGTTTGTAATTGGAGTTGTTCCCTCTGGACGAAAGCGGCAATAAGTTGTCGCCTGCATGGACGTGCAAAATTACCAGAACTCGAACTTCTCAGCAGCTGTAAATAAATACTGCACAGTAGTTGGCCGCGAATATTGGTGAATGATTCAGGAATACCGTAAAACCTGCGGCCATGGCGAGACTTCCGGAAGTCCAGCGGGTGGGTTTGTGGAAACAGCGATTGTGCGTTGAAGGCAAAGTGGCCAATGCAAGAAATATGGGCTCCTATCAGCAGAATAGTTCCCGGTCCATCCAACTGGGACTGGGTGACACCCTGAGATGTATGGGAAGCATAACCTCCTAGGAGTCCAGCCTGATATCTAATCTCTGCCCCAGGGTTAACCTCTGACTTGTGGTTAGGAATTGGTTCAACTTGGAAATGATGGCGTTATTGGTGAGAAAATACACGTGTTGGCATGGAGGTGCAGCAGCAATAAGATTGAATGGTAGGTTGTTGTTTCGGAATGAAGATATGCATCTTGAATTAGTGTCTACGCCTACTGGCCCATGGAGATACATAGAAGGTATGATGAGTTAGAAAACGTAACCCCAGAGCTAAAGCAACTAACAGATATTAAGAAACGTTTGCTGGCAACATGGCCACAGAGGTTGCTTCTAATGAGCCACATTTCTAGTTGCGAAGCATCCATCTACAGCTACCCTGTGTAATCCCTATGATGTGGTATGCCCTGTTAGTAATGAGATGCCTGAACAACCCTAGCTCACCAAACCTGTTTGTACTTTACTGTTTCTTGTTTTCCTGACTAGTACCATTTTCTGCAGTTGTAAATATTGCTATAAAGAAGGGAAATTAGTTGTCTACGCTGCATGCTCCAGACCCGCCACCTATAACCCCAAAGATCCCTCCTTTGTAGTTCAGGATATGCATGAAGAATCCTGAGAGCTAAAGCATGTGCTGCAGCTTTAAAGGGCATTCAAACTGAATAGGATTCCCTGCATTTCACATTTATTCCAAGGGGCAGGGTAGTGGGGTCAGGAAAAGCCTGTCTGTGGCTCAGTTCGAAAAACCTATCCTCTGTAAAACATTGATGAAAGAACATTTTCCTAAATGCTTGAATAAAAAAGTGTTGTTGCACTAGAAGCTCAAAAGGGGGGTATGTGGTAGCGTGCACTGCCGCAGACCAATTAAATATTCCAATATACACCAGAAGGGACAGCTGGAGGACGAGCAGGGAGATTCCATTTTCATTGAAGTCCTTTCCTATGGTAGCAGTCCATTCCCCTTTCCCTACTAATGTATTATGGTCTTTCTCCTCTAGAGGACTCTTGTAGGCTGAATCTTTCCCCTGTTGGTTGTGGGCTATCAATGTCTGATAGGGATTGGACTGAACATGTATGTACAAAATTGCTGACTATGAGCCCTTTTGCCATTCGTGGTAATTTCGACAAGGTCTTTGGACTAAGGCCAGTGCATCACACTGGTAAAGACTGGATTAAGTAATGGACTGTTCACCGAGACAGGATGTCAATGGGTGGAGGCCCTACGCCCTCTGCCTGAGGGAGCGGGACTGGACATACATCGAAACTGCTACAGTGAACCAGTTGCTTTATTGTCACGTTTCACTCTCTGATGTTGATAGAGAAGAGGGACTAAGGTTCTCGTGAATATACCCTTTGTGTCAGGCAGGAGGCCGGAATCACATGCTGTAAGGTGTAGCCTAGCCTAAACCATCTCAATGGTCTATTATCATGTGGTAAGAACTCTACAAAGGGAACGGTCCGGAGGGCAGGTTTGGTTATTCCAGAGGGAATGGGTTAATGGATAGGATGGTTGTCTGTTTGTCTTGAAAGCAAGCTAATATTTTGCGTTTGCCATCACAAAAAATGACAATGCGAGTTATGCTATGTCATGTTAAAGAAGTTTTGTAAAGCGCAGCGAATTACCAAAAGCTGTCTTGGCGCTACAGAGTTTGAATAAATCAATCAACACATGCCAGCAGAAAAGACAGAATAATATTAATCAAAAAGGAAGGTTTTAAGACATTTCCGAAGGAGGGGAAGATTGAGATGGCATAATGGCAGTGGGAGCGAGTTCCAAATTCTAGGTGCTTGAACCAGGAAAGTGCGTTCACCCAGCCTTTCTTTCAGATAACTTGAATATTACGTTTCCTATCTAGACAGTACCTTAGAAGATGAGTGGGAGTGTAGAGTGTACATTTCGAAGATATGCATATGGTCTTAGGGTGTTGAAGTGTTTTATGGACAAGACATATGCTTTTAAAAATAGTCTGCTTAATTACAGGGAGCCAATGCAAAGAGCAAAATGCTGGGGTAACGTGACTAGGTTTTTTGAGTTTCCTTTTGGTTCTGGCAGCCAAGTTCTGCACTCTCTGTAACTGTCTTATTGCCTATTTAGGATGTCCAAGATTACAACTGTTGCCAAAATCCAAACGTGAGGAAATGAAAGAGTTGATAAATAACATCTGATGGAAAAACGAAAGGCTAGGAAGAAAGTGCTTTATTTTCCTTATAATAAAAAAACATGCACTTTGACTATTTAATGTGAGCTTACCTATAGTGAGATGATATGATATGATATGATAGTTTATTTATATAGCGCCTATACACAATGTGTTTCAAAGCGCTTCAAGGAGGGAGGGGACAAAGGAAAATACAGTTACATTCAGCAAAAGTCCTTGAAACAATACAGAATGTGAAAATAACTATCATAATAAGCCTGTCGACATTTCTGATAGTGCAAGTGCATAGAACAAGTAAGGCAAGAGGTAATGGATAGGAAGGAGAACAAAGCAAGCAGTAACATTACTATGTCTGAAGACATTTTACGCAGTGCAGGTGGTAACAAGAGGCGGGATGGGAGGGGGGGCAAGGGGACGGAGGGGGGAGGGAGAACAAGGCACGCTACTGAGCAAAAATGTCGGTGACAAATTTGAAAAGCAGGGGAGGGGTGGAGGGAGAGAAGAAGGGGGGAGGAGAGGGAGAGACAAGCTGCTATCAAGAGTCACAGAACAGATGATAGGAGTAAGTGCTAAGAGGGGGAAGACTGAGAGGAGGGAAAGGAGGGGCGGGGGGGCGCACAGACACTACGGCGGGGTGGGGGGGCACAGAGGCACTCACGGCGGGGCGGGGGGGCACACAGACCCTCAAGGAGGGGCGGGGGGGCACACAGACACTCACGGCGGGGCAGGGGGGCACACAGACACTCACGGAGGAGTGGGGGGGCACACAGACACTCACGTAGGGGCAGGGGGGCACACAGACACTCAAGGAAGGGTGGGGGGCACACAGACACTCAAGGCGGGGCAGGGGTGCACACAGACACTCACGGAGGGGCAGGGGGGCACACAGACACACACGGAGGAGCAGGGGGCACACAGACACTCACGGAGGGGCAGGGGGGTGCACAGACACTACGGCAGGGCAGGGGGGCACACAGAAACTTCTAGTTTAGGTTCAGGACAGGGACCGAAGGAATTCAGCCAGCAGGGTGATCTCTAAGTGTTAGTTTTTTAGTTTATCACGAGTGTGAAATCGTGCCTCCTGGGCAACTCTCCATCACGCTCACAATAAACGCTATCACACAGGTGATTGTCTACTCACGATCTGCCTTTATGCTTGCCTTCATGTTACCTCCTCAACGCTTGTCATATGACCAGAGACTGTTGCGTGTAGCTAGCATCACGTGCTGTCTGTGATGCGATGCTACATCTCCGCCCAAAATATCCATGTTCTACCCCATTTCTTCAATCCATTCTCGGCCATTCAACGGTTCTGTGAGGCCTCCCATCTACTCGTGGACATTCTTCTCCTTGCCCTTCTCCTGGTTTGATGGTTCTTTCAACCTCTGAGTCTTCCTCATCTCCTGTGTACCCAGTCTCTACCTGTCTTTCCTCTTTATATACACATCGTTCTCTCTCTTCTGCCTGTGGCTTTTCCTCACTCTTCTGAAGAAAGACGCATTTCTTGTAACTTGTTTATCTCCTCTTGTAGCAGTGATCATGGACTACTTCTTGTCCGTCACTACCAGCGGCTGTGGGTCGTACGATGGCATGCCTTTGTGAGCTGCGGTTTGCTTCACCAAAACGCTTTCACCTAGATTGAAATGTGACACCTGTGCTCTGCTGGTGCGGTCTGTTTATTGCTTCATTTCCTCTTTCGCCATCAATCCTTTCTCCAGACTTCCTGATGGTCCTCATTCTTCCCTTTCCGGAGCACATGGTGTGGAAGCCTCATAAACACAGAGCTCCCAAACATCAGCTCTGCCAGGCATGCCTCTGTGGAGTCATGCAGTGTGTTACAGCAGTCGCGTAGGAGCTAGTAGATCGTCTGCTCCAGAGGCTCGTGAGCAATGTTGGAAACTCTCACCCCTCTCTTGATGTTGGCTATAAGGCTTTCAATGGCCCTGTTCACCTGGGGCCATAATAGGGGGACCTTCCTGTGGTGGAATCCCATGTATGATGCAACGTTTTTGAAATCACAGCTCCTGTCAGGCACCCTTTGTCAGACTTTACTATTCTGGTGACGCCATATGTTAAGAATATCTGGTCTAGTGCTGGTATCACTGTTGTTGCTGTGGTGGACTGTAGAATTTAAATTTCTGAATATCTGGAGTGCTCATCTACTTCTACCAGGATGTAGCTATCCGATCGAAGGGGACCAAAGAAGTCAATGACCACTTCTTCCCAGACCTGGCCAGGCAGTGGCGTCATTGGCAAGGGCTGTGGGGAAGTATGTGGCTGTAAACTAAGACATATGTGACATGATCGGAGTGTGCTTACAATCATGTTGTCCATTCCAGGGAACAAATCTCGGTGTCCTTCATGTTGCACATCTACTATCTGTTGTTGTAGGGCTGTCAACACTTCTATCCAGTCACCTTTGAGAATTACGTTGGATGAGGAGATGGACAGCTTGACTTTCACACGCACTAGCATTTTCAAGAGTCTGCTATATATCGCAGGGTTTGACAGCTCTGCGATTTCCGTCACTCTCCATCTCCTACTCTGTATGCAGGATGAAACCCACTTTAGCTTCGGGTCTTCCAAGATGCCACATGTCAGTTCCTTAAGTGAGACTTTGTGTGGCTTTGCATGATGTAATATGTAGTTGACGTAGCCTTGAGTCCGATCACTGGATGATCGTGGGCTTGCCAAGGGGTGTCAGGACAAGAGGCCGAGGTGTTGGCTTCTTTGCCCAGTTCGTGGATAATGTTAAAGTGGTATACCCGTAGGAGTTGGCTTCACGGAGTGATGCAGGGAGGTATCTGGGCCGTCGGTTCTCCATATATTGTGACCAGAGTCTGACGGTCCATAATGATTGTGAAAGGTTTGCCCTAAAGAAATAAATGAGAATACTTGCATGCCCATTCGACTGCAAGACTTTCTTTCTCAGCCTGTGGGTAGCGCTGTTCGGAATCAGTTAAGCTTTTGCTGGCGTATGATACGATCTTCCTCGAGGCGTGGTCACTTCCGGAGTGTTGAAACAGGATGGCCCCAAGCCCAATGTGGCTTACATCTACTGTCACTTCCATTTGTAGGTTGGGGTCAAATTGCAACATGCACACGGCTGTTGCAATGTTGTTTATAATTTTGTTAAAGGTCTCCTGGTGCATGGAGTTCCACTAAAATATGAGGTCCTTTTCATCAGTGCCCTTAGCTGGGCACTGGTAGGGGCGAAATCAGGGAGGTAGCGCGTGCAGTAGATTGCGAGTCCTAGGCACGAGAGACCTGTGCTATGTTCGAGAGGTGGGGGGCTTTGGTCAAAGCTTAAATCTTGTCTGGGTCCTGTTTGATGCCCCGTTCTGAACATATGTGACCATAAAATGTCAGCATGGTTTTGTTGAATGCGCGCCACTCTTTGTTGAGCGACAAATTGGCATCCTCCAACACCTTGCAAACCTTCATCAGGATGACATCATGATATTCTTTGTCCATGGTGGAGATGTGTTGAAGGTCCGGCTCCTCTCCAGACCGGAGAGTGACAGTGCCTTCAATGTTCTCCTGCTCTTCTGGTAGTACCGACATGCTCTGCCTTCACCCTCGCTCTCTCTGTAGTGAGTCTCCTGGCCAGGGCCACGTCAGTACACAGGAGCTCCGCGAGCCAGATCAGAATACATTTTTTGCCTTGACCCACGCTTTGGTGACAGGCACAGCGTTCTTTGGCTCCATTGGGGTACCGAGCAGTCCGTGATGCATGCGTTGTTCCTGGCCCATCATCACCTTGTCTGGTGAAGCGGGCAGTCCCAAGTGTGGGATGCAGTGCTCTAGGGCATCGGGATGATGCAAATCAAGTGGTGTGCGCGGACGTCTTTCTGCCTCGCTGCCAACTTGATATCGTGCCTCCTGGGATGCTCTTAATCACCCTCACAATAAATATGCTCACATGAGCGATCGTCTAATCTTATTGTGCCTTTATTCTTGCCATCAAGTTACCTCCTTAACTTTGGTCACATGACTTGGTGACTGTTGCGTGTAGCTTGCATCACGTGCTGCCTGGAATGCAACCCTAAAACCAGTATCTCTGTTTTATCTGGGTTTATTTTCAGGAAATGTAAGTCTATCTATTCTTTTAAAGAGGTCAAACAGTTTTCTATATTTCCCTGTATGGTATTGTCTCCTTCTTTTAGATTGGTCACATTGGTTGATGGAGGTAGAGATTGAATAGAATAGGTGATAAGGCCGAACGCTGTGGAATGGCGCATTTCAGAGGAAGGGGCTGGGAGAAGAATGGACCAAAATTAATTAGGGAAAATTGATCACATTAAAAACACTATATACATCTAAGAATATTTCCCTCAAAACCTGCCTTGTGGAGTTATTGTTAGGAATGTTTTTTCTTTTAGCAACTTTCCAACCATATTCTATGAACCTCCAAACTTTTGACTATTGGTTTTCATCCTGAGATAACTCTTTACAGTGAAGTGAAGCCTTCTGCTTCACTCTACTGGGCGTTTGCACAAATGTTATGGGGAAACTGACTAGCCCTTCAGGCTGTCAGGACTGGAAAACGATGTTTCCCTTAGTCTTTCGACATTGTTACTTTTTTTGTAACTTTTTAACATTGCACAATACCTATTACAATGCATTGCAATGGGGTTTCTTTGTTTGACGGTAGACCATACTGAAAGGGATTTTTTTGGTTACCTAAGATGTGCGAAAGGACGAATTGATGACAGCAGTAACTTTTCTGACTTTTTACCATACCTTTTGCTATCTTTACCACATTTACCACATGTGGCTACTAACAGTGGGAAGCATCCAAACATGGCTGTGCCACAAGGCAATTTGTTTTTCAATGGCCATCTTGCCTTGCAGCATTCTTCCAGGTCAGGAAAATACTTTTATGGTCATGCACTGCCCGGGAAAAGCCTGGCTGTTTGTGGGCTAGTGCAGGGTTTGAGTTCGAGTTGATAGAAAATCGGTGGGGACTGTATGGTCCCAATCCACATACTGGCACCTGAATGTCTGGTGTGCATGCATGCATGAGACCCACAGTGGTCCATGAATAGACCACTGCTGGTGTGCATGTGTGGGGTAGATCTTGCCCTTTGAGGGCTGCATCTGATCACTCACCTGACTTTGGCATAAGAAGAGTGTCCTGCAGCAATTCCAGCAGATCAAAAGAGGAGCCAAGTATTCTGTGCAGCAGTGAAGACCAAAAGAAGACCCGTAGACGATCCCTGGTGGGGCTGGCAACCAACTCTTGCTGAAGTTCCAGTGAAGCCCTGTTGAACTGCTGAACTCAGAAGGCCCTTGTCAGTTCTTCGACCCTCTGGACAGATGGGGACAACTGTTATCAACGTCCCCTGGTGCCCAAGCCAATTGAAGTCTTTGGAAGACTCCCTGGCCATCCAATGGAATGGCCAACTACAAATTGGGAAACTATGATGGGAGTGTCATGGTTCTGGTTTTGCCACAGAACTTTGGGGACTTCCAGCTTCTCCTACAGAGGTTGTATTCCAATTTTCAGCGTTCCAACATCCAAGGTGCCCAAGATATGAGGCTGACTTTCACCGTGACAGCTGTGTCCTCTGCTGTTGCCCTGCAACAGTGACTGTCACCAGAAACTACTTTCCCACATCCAGTTGTATGCTGAGTGGAAGTCTTCTGCAACGGAGTGAGATTCATTCTTCAACTGGCACAAGTTGCACCAGCATCTGTGGCCAACCGGGGTTCCACCCAAACCTGCAACTCCTGGGCACTGAGGTCCGGAAGAAACAGCATGAAACACGATCTTTGGCGACTCCCTGAAGACCTTCCAAGTTCTAAGAGAAGCCAGAGTATATGGAAGAGTTACACTTGTACTTACCAGAACCCCTATCTTTCTTTTTAAAAGTTGTCTTAACTTTTAAAACGTTTACATTAGTTTGGCTTTGCTACTGCTTGTTCGCACAAGCACTCCAAAAGCTAGGAACAGTTATATTCGCTAGAATACTATGTATCTAACTTTGGGACCATATCCGCATCCCAAGGACCCCTCTCCTAGCTTTTTCCCGATTTACAACACAGTGCAGAACTTTGTGAATGCTGGGCACAAGGCCCAATACAATTTAGGGTTGGACTTCTAAAGATAGGATTGTACTGTGGACAGTTGGTGCTCTCTCTAACCATTTGCATTTCCTTTCAGGTATTGAGGGAGGGTTTATTGGCTTATTCTGCACCAACTTCAGTTACTGAATATATGGTGTGTAGTATTTTAATATTGTGTTACAGTATTAATTGCTGTTAGTCATTTCTCATGTGTTTTCGGGGCCTATGAGAAATTCGTTTTTTTAATACCTAACTGACTAAGTGTAATTATTGGTATTTACCTGTGTGGACTCATTGGACCCCTGGCCACACTTACCGCCCAGGAACTTCAGCATTGATCTCTCTCCATGCTACCTTGATTGGTTTGGGTAAACTCCCAGATGTTGCTCCCTGTTCACTATAATAAGGGTGGCCTCCTAAACATCTGTCCACCAGGCCAGTGTTTAGAAATCCATTCTAACAGTTATCAAGTAGTTTTTGATGGCCATTAACGTTGAATCCCGCTGACAGATCTATTAATGTTACAGCACATGTATTGGCCCCTGTCTATAGTCTCCCTTAAGTGATCCAGGATAGAGGTTCTAAAGAGATTGGTGCTGTCTGATGGTCTAAAGCACATTTGGGCATTGTAGAATAAGTTCATGATTTCGACTTGATCCTGAATATGACTTACAGCTATCGTTTCCAGGTGTTTTGATAGAAAGGGGAGTTCAGATATGGGGTGAAAGTTATTCAATTCAGTAGGGTTGAGTGAGATTTTCTTTAACAGTGGTTTGATCTTGCATCAAACCACTGCCTGGTGGTTAGATAGGCAGAACGTAAATGGCTCTGTTCATATGATTCAGCCGGGAAGGCTTCCCTCTGTTGCCTTCCTAGAGCTTACCATCAGGATGTCATCTTGGCTAAACAAGCATATTTCACCTTAAAGGTGGAATCCACTCTTAGTCAATTGAAAGGAGCTTTTTTCTGTGGTTAAATCTTTTTCCTCTGCTTCATGGTTTTCCTTGTAAGCTCCTCCCTCTCAGGCCTGGTGCGATTCGCTGTCTGATTTTTTCAATACTATAGTAGCGGATATTCGCGCCAATATCTCAGGGATTAATCAGGTGACTATTACTACCATCATTGGAGACAGCTCACCTACCGAGAGTTGTGGATGGAATAGGTTTCCAGTTTGCAGGGCTGCTGAAATTCATCAGAATGTAGGGCGCTTGAAGTCGACTTTCTCTCCTGATCCAATTCGCTGGCCACTTAAAAAAAGACCTGGATATGATCACTTGGGTCGTGGAGGCGGTGAACTCCTTGTGCCGAGACAGCACGGTGCCCTCAGAGCTAAAACAAGCTATGGTGATTCCACTCCTGAAAAAAACACCACTGTATGTGTCGGTGTTGGCTAATTTCTGTTGTATCTCACTGCTTCCTTTTTCTTTGAAGCTACTGGAGTCTCTAGTAGACCCTCTGCTTTCTTCCTTTTTTTGAGTCATCTTCTTTCTTTGAACCCTTTCAGTCAATGTTTCACTTGGGTCAAGGCACAGAGAGTGTCCTAGTGTCTGTGGTCGATGATCTTACTGTGTTAGCTGATCATGGCGTGTGGGAGCCCTGATATTATTAGATGCGTCCACAGCTTTTGACACAGTCGACCACGCCGTCTTGTATCTCACCTACAGACAGCAGGCCTCTCAGGGCCTGTCCTGAGATGGTTTGCATCTTTTCTCACTGATATAGGCCAATCTATTTCTTTGCCTCCTTTTCTCTCTCTTCTTCTCAGGTGTTATCCTGTGGGATACCTCAGGGATCAGCCCTATTCCCCGTGCGTTCTAATGTCTATATTCAGCCGCTGATTTGCCTCATCAGTTCGTATGGTTATCGTTGTTATTCCTATGCCGACGACTCTCAGACCCTGGTCCGTTTGGATCACGATCCAGGTACAGTGTCGCTCAAATATCAGGACTGCCTTGTTTGTTTGTTTGTTTATTTATTTATATGGCGCACCGGACCAGAAGGTAAGAGGTGCAAGCATTACAAGAATATTCTCAACTTAGTTACAATGCTGTACATTATTTACATTATTATGCCTAGTGAGTAGATGCACTATGTTTGTCTGTTGGCAATAGGAAATTGGATGAGTGCGAATTGGCTGAAGCTGAATGGGGACAAGACTAAAGTCGTGGTGGTGGGTTCTTCTCTGGTTTCTGCTGAATGGTTGAGTTCCTTCTGTCTGTCTACTCTGGGTGATTGTCCCACTCCAGTGAAGGTGGTTAAGAATCTAGGGGTCTTATTATCATCTGACCTATCAATGTCACTGCAGGTTAGTGTGGTCTGTAAGACTGGTAATTTCTTTCTTAGTGTTCTGCGCCGTGTCTTGCCTTTTCTGCCTGACCATTTGCAGCCTTTCTGGTGTCCTCCCTAATAACTAGTCAGCTCGACTATTGTAATGCATTTGATCTGGCCCAACCTCTTGGGCTGGTGCACCGTCTGCAGTTGTGGCAGAACTTGGCAGCCAGGGTGGCTAGTGCATCTCCTTACAGAGCTCACATAAGCCTGGTACTTTGGTCACTCCACTGGCTTCCAGTAGCACATAGGATTATATTCAAGGCGCTGTGCTTAGTACACTTTGCCTTCTTTAAACAGGAAGCTGAGTATTTGCAGGACAAGTTTCTTCCTTATGTCCCTGGCAGACCTTTGCGCTCAGCAAATGCCAATTTAGTGGCTGTCCCAAAGATACGCAGGCTTTGTGTATGTGGGCAGGCTTTTTCATATGCTGCCAGTAGACTTTGGAATGGGCTGCCCTCTGGGCTTAGAGCCATGGCAAATCATCTCCAATTCAGGAAAGCCCTGAAAATAGTGCTATTCTAGGGTCACTGTAGCTTCTCGGTACCATCCCCAATCCTCCTGCCAAGATGCCTTCCGGGAGTAGTGCGCATTACAAATGTTCCTAGCAGCATAACTATGACACGTTTAGTCCATAACCCTGGCATTCAAACTTTTCATCAAAAGCTGAGTAAAGTAACACAACATACACAGAGCATAGACTCTATAAGTCCACATTTTATTTAGAGGTCGGAAAGTTTCCCCTCTCTATTAGTAGTGTATACCGATGAGAAATGAAACCCTAAAGATGTGATTTGGTGAAGTGTGACATTTGCACAAATAATGGGGGGAGGCATTATTTAAATAACGTTATTAACTTCCTCTAAATGGTTCAGAAAAACTAAATTCTTGAAGGGGTTTTCTGCTGACTTTGATAATGCAAACTATATTCCCATCACATGTCAGGAGAGAGGTATATCACAGAAATAGATACAATCACGTAGATGTACTCATTACTTACGAAGTTCTTGAATGAACCCTCTCCTTTAAACCTTTTATGATTTCTATTGCACAGTCTTCTAGGTCCTATTGTCTATTGTTTTAGAGGAGAACTGTTGGCTTATTTAGTATGGGCCACGTTACGAGGGATCAACAAGCCTCACATCTGCTCTTAGGTTTACATAACGACCACAGCTGTCATCTTTATATGACACAGCCTCTTTTATACTTTTCCTGGGTTCCAAGATGTATTTGTACTCTGCGCTCTGTTTAATGTCTTTGCCCTGGTATGTCTTTTAATATGGCATACTGGCTTAGTTCAGGTATTCAGCCTATGGTACTACTGTTGGGTTTGCTAGTTCATCAGGTCCACAACTCCCACAACTTGCATCAGTGATGCTGTCCTCGTGGAGATGTCATGCATACATGGCTATTGAAAGGTGGCTTCTAATTCCTTCTTCCCTCTTCCCTTTCTCCATTTGTGGATCTGCACACCTTTTCCACACACTGTATTTGGCTCTGACACCTCTGAAAGTCACCTTAGAATCGTAAAATGATAGACCTGGGATTTGAAGCAGGCTCCTAAAAAAAGAATACCTGACAATGTTGGCATACACACTTTAAGGGTTTCCAGAGGGTTATCACAAAACCATGCTTACACTAATTCTAATACGTTTGTCCAACACTAGGAAAAACCACCATCACTGGAAAATCCTTTCTTATTTTTCCTTTTTCCAGATCAGTGTGCTGTCTTATCCACTGCCTACACACACCCCTACGTATACGTCAAATCTCCTCTACAACACTCTCAACGTACCTCTTTTCCATCCTAAAAGAGCTACAATCCCCCATTACACCCCCATCCCAACCAGCGCTGATAAAGTATGGTGTACCACCATTCAAGACGCACTAGCACACAAAATAACCACCCTGCAAACCAAAATCATCATCAAGAAAGCCAGCCTGTCCTCCAAAGCATTCTCTTCCATCGTTGACAACATACCGGCCAAAGCCTTTAACTCCCCCCCCCTTTAGCTTCAAGGAAGTCATCATTATCATCATGTTTATTTCAGATATGCATGAACAATCCATAAAACAGTACTCAATATAAAAATATCTAAACATTAGTACAGAATAAAACAAACATCCATTGAGAAACATGGTGAGTAATGACATCTAAAAAGAGTTATGAATACAATTCATTGGGTGTTGAGTGTTCATTTCAGGGCCTCATACTCATCAAACATTTTCCTTGATGCATTGCTTTTATCAGGAATTATAATAGGGACCAACCCACGCGTGGAGAGTCCACCCACATCAAGTATATCAACGCAGGTCGATACTGTACAAAACCCTGTTCCTGCAATAAAGGTCGCATAAGCCACCTTCTAGCCAGTGCATAAACAGGGCAAAAAAAG
Source organism: Ambystoma mexicanum (assembly GCF_040938575.1). NCBI lineage: Eukaryota > Metazoa > Chordata > Amphibia > Caudata > Ambystomatidae > Ambystoma > Ambystoma mexicanum. The sequence goes on along the minus strand of NC_090933.1, from coordinate 1,150,662,457 downwards.
AACAAGTGTGCTAAATCCTCATAAGGATCTTTTCCGGTTGCACTCCTCCCCTAGACCATGCTGCCACCATGGCCCTTAAGTGGATACAGTTAAACATTGCCCTGGATATAACCACACGATCTGCAGGAAAGTCTGCCCAGAGTAAATAGCACTGAACACCCAGAGACATTATGGTAAACTGGCCACGATTCTTAGGTCTTGCAATTTCTGATCTTTCTCTATCTATTCTCACACATTCAAATAGACTAAATGTCCAATGATGTAGCTCTCTGCAGGAGAGTGTACCGATCGGAGGGTACGTGTGCAAGGTATTAATCTCCCTCAACTGTATCCTAATATTGAGCAGCCATAGAATCTTATCTCCCAAATCCATATGTAATAGGAAAATGATCAGTTCATGCATGAAGGTGGCTTTGACATTACCCCATAACCTAAGCCAATGTAACACCGGCTGCAGAGAAATCGTATCCTAAATTGTGGTGCAGCCCAGCTCCATGTGTACTCCAAAATCTGGAGACGAGGTAGGCAACCCCAGCAGATTAAAAAGAAATTGGGTTGCCAGGGTCTGGACCTCACCCACATTCGAGTCACCCCACAGGTCCATTCCAAATCTAGCCACTGATGTCGCTTTACCCTTTTATAGCTGCAGCAATGTGGCGATAGGTTTAGCTTTGAACATAGACATATCCCTAGGCCTGCTTAAACTTCAGTGCGTTCTTAGATACGTGGGCTGTGGCACCAACACTTGCTGAGAATCTAATCCCCAGGTAGTCAAAAAAGTAGACCATTGGGAATGCGATATTCTTGCAAAGCATGGTCCTGAAATTGATCCTCCTTCTCCCCTTCCAGCAAGGCATCACCGCTGATTTTACTGCATTTACTACCAGGTCTAGCCATTCCATACAAGTGCCATACTCCGAAATGAGAGTATGTAGAGCTTTTGGTGTATGGGCCATCAGGTCCGAGCCGTCAGCATATACTAGTACTGGTAGCGGCCGACCCACCTTTTTTGAGACATCAGGAGAAGCCTTTAGGAGATGGTTATGGAGCCCATTTATGTATACAGAAAAAAAGCAGGGGTGCCAACATGCATCCCTGGCGAACCCCCAGTTCGACTGGGAAGGAGCCGGTGCATTGCCCATTAACACCACACCAGACACATGCGTGCGTGGAGCGATGCAACCTGGCCAGCAAGTTTACTAAAGGGCCTGGACAATTCTTGGACCTGAGCATGTCTCACAACTTGGTACGATTAACTTTATCAAATGCTGTGGTCAGGTCCATGAATCATGAATGCTAGGTAGATGGGCTCTTCCTTCGGGTAGAGAGAATGTGCCATTAACAGGTAAAGGTTAAGTGCCTGCTCTGCTCTGCCCAACCCTGGCCTAAAACCCAACTGGACCATTGAGAGGATTTTGTTACTCATAACCCAATCCTCCAGTCGGGCCAAAATGGCACAACCTAGTATTTTATATAGGGAATCCAAGAGCGATATGGGTCTGTATGAGGCAGCAGAAACCCCGGGGCCCTTTTTTATAAATTGGTTGAATAACTGCCATGCACCACCGTGGTGGGATAACCCCACCTGCCACATTACGTTAAACCCTTGGATCAGTATGCAAGTCCACAAGTCCAGAGCCATGACAAATAAGTTAGCCGGCACTTTATCCAGGCCCGGAGTACAGTTGCAGCACTGTTGGCCAATTGCCTTCCTGATTTCATCCACTGAGAATACAATAATTGCCTCAGTGCCCATCCCCTCAATACATCCCATACTAGCCATGGATACTAGTCCTTCTACATCAGCCATATGCGCTGCACTATAAAGGCTAAAAAAAATGGTCCACCCAGACCATCTCTGGAACATTACTGCCAGGGGTGTCTATATTGTATTTATAGTATAGGCCCTTCTCTTAGAGTCATTATTCTTGGCAGCTACCACCCAGGCTTCCCATACCTCATCTTCAATTACCCATTTTCTATTTGCAGTGTTTGCTGGCAAGCGGATATAGCCACTATGATAGCAGTTTTGGGAGTTCCCCTACTCCCCAATGCTAACAAGAGATTTTTCCTAGCTCTCGAGCAATCAGAATCAAACCACCACCCGCTTCTTTTCCCACCTTGTTTGCCTGGTTCACACGAGAACACATGTGAAAGTTGGGTCAGCAGCATTCCACACTCCTCCAATATATATTTATACTTTTTGTGTTCCCCGACTGCAGATTCTCAAGTTCAAGTGTACTTGATAGTACTGCTTCTCTCAATAGTTCCTCTTTCTTTTCCTCCTTCCATTTAAGTCTGTGCCGCGAGGAGTCCAGGGATACCTCCGATGAATATACTCGGTTCAACCTGTCCATCCTAGGTGCTGACTTAATCTCTCATTTAATGGGGAAATTGGCACTGCATACATTATCCAATACTTCAAACCCCTTTATGAGACCCCAGTGCTCAACCGATACACAGAAGTAATCAATCGTCGCACTACCTATTACCGATGAGAAAGTAATTTTGCCGGGAATATCCCCACACAACCGACTATTTGTTGACCATAGTCCCATTAATGCAAATAATGCCAAAGAAGCATCCCTTCTGCACAGTGCCTGGTGTCCATCATAACTGAGGGAGAATTTCCTGCCACCATATCTTCGGTGCTATCATATAAGTTATCTTCCAGGACGGTACCCAGTTTTGCATTAAAGTCTCCACCCTACAAACACATTACCCAAAACAAATCTGTCGGAGAGGTCCTCAAGGACTAGGGCCAGCCCACCCAGACAGTTATTCCCATACTTGTTAGAGGAAATGCTCTCAGCCATCCTCAACTCAAGCCTTACAACCGCAAAGGGGATGCATGCCCAGCTCATATAGTCAAACTCTGGGCACACACACTTGCCCCCATCATAACAAGCTTTGTAAATGCCTCCTTCTGCACTAATGAAGTCCCAACATCATTCCACCTTCCAACATCAAATCTGCATGGATCATCCCCTCTCAAAGAAGCACATTCTTGACCAGTGTATATGAACCAACTACCGGCCAATCACTACAGACCCATTTTTACACAAAATCCGGGACAATTTGACCTACCTACAAGTGCAGAACTTCCTCAAGGAAAACCACTTACTTGGCAAGAGTCAATCAGGCTTCTGTCCTAAACGTAGTACAGAGATGGCAAAATTCAAATGGACCTCAAAATCCAAATGGACATCATCAGTGATTCCAGTCATCTCAGCATTGTCCTTCTCCTAGACTTTTCTGCGGCCTTTGATTTAGTCAATCATAATACAGTTTGGCAACTTATCCACCAGCACTTCCGCATCTCCACAGAAGCCACTGCATGGATACATTCCTTCATCAATGACCTGACCACCAGAGTATTCATAGGGTTGTTAAACGGGAAATCATATCGTTCCTCCTTTTGATATATATTGGACTAAGCCTAGTCGCTCTGCAAAGAAAACCGTGTTGCAAAGTTCCGATTTTAGATCAACTTCGCTGCCATTTTAGAATCATCTGCCATTTTGATTTCTGTTCGAATGATTCTCCGTTCTAAAATGGTGTTTACCTGTGTGGACTCATTGGACCCCTGCCCCCACTTACCTCCCAGGAACTTTAGCGTTCGTCTCTCTCCATGCTACCTTGATTGGTTTGGGTAAACTCCCAGATGTTGCTCCCTGTTCACAATAATAAGGGTGGCCTCCTAAACATCTGTCCACCAGGCCAGAGTTTAGAAATCCATTCTAACAGTTATCAAGTAGTTTTTGATGGCCATTAATGTTGAATCCCGCTGAAAGATCTATTAATGTTACAGCACATGTATTGGCCCCTGTCTATAGTCTCCCTTAAGTGATCCAGGATAGAGGTCCTAAAGAGATCGGTGCTGCCTGATGGTCTAAAGCACATTTCGGCATTGTAGAATAAGTTCATGTTTTCGACTTGATCCTGAATCTGACATACAGCTATCGTTTCCAGGTGTTTTGATAGAAAGGGGAGTTCAGATATTGGGTGAGAGTTATTCAATTCAGTAGGGTCGAGTGAGGTTTTCTTTAACAGTGGTTTGATCTCGCATCAAACCACTGCCTGGTGGTTAGATAGGCAGAGCAGAAATGGCTCTGTTCATATGATTCAGCAGGGAGGCTTCCCTCTGTTGCCTTCCTAGAGTTTACCATCAGGATGTCATCTTGGCTAAACAAGCATATTTCACCTTTAAGGTGGAATCCACTTTTAGTCAATCGAAAGGAGCTTTTTTCTGTGGTTAAATCTTTTTCCTCTGCTTCACGGTTCTCCTTGTAAGTGCCTCCCTCTAAGGCCTGGTGCGATTCGCTGTCTGATTTATTCAATACTAAAGTAGCGGACATTTGCGCCAATATCTCAGGGAATAATTAGGTGACTGTTACTACCATCATTGGAGACAGCTCACTTACCGAGAGTAGTGGATGGAATAGGTTTCCAGTTTGCAGGGCTGCTGAAATTCATCAGAATGTAGGGCGCCTGAAGTCGGCTTTCCCTTCTGACCTAATTCCTCTGGCCATTTAAAAAAAGACTTGGATATGATCACTTGGGTCGTGGAGACAGTGAACTCCTTGTGCCGAGACGGCGCGGTGCCCTCAGAGCTAAAACAAGCTATGGTGATTCCACTCCTGAAAAAAATCATCACTTTATATGTCGTTGTTGGCTAATTTCCGTCCTATCTCACTGTTTCCTTTTTCTATGAAGCTACTGGAGTCTCTAGTAGACCCTCTACTTTCTTCCCTTCTTGAGTCATCTTCTTTCTTTGACCCCTTTTAGTCAGGGTTTCGCCTGGGTCAAGGCACCGAGAGTATCCTGGTGTCTGTGGTCGATGATCTTACTGTGTTAGCTGATCATGGCGGTGTGGCAGCCCTGATATTATTACATCTGTCCACAGCTTTTGACACAGTCGACCATGCCGTCTGTTATTGTCACGACCCTCACCAGAAACCCCCTCTGGCAAACCCATTGGCCAGGTGGAGTCAGGTCTCTGGCCTCTAGAGCCTGGCATCCTCTTCAAAAGCCCTCATGGGGCCAGTCCTGGCGCCTATGGCGCCAGGCTCATACACCATGAAAAGCAATGTGCTTGGGAACGACTTTATTGTATTGTCAGCCAACATGGAGGCATCCACATAGCTTGGTTCCTAAGAACCAAGCTATGCGGTCTAGTATTTTGGGTGTGGTGGCCTAGGGACTACTTTACCTGGACTATTTTGTTGGGGCTATTTAAACCACTGGAAAAAGTGGCTTGGGTATACGTTGCTCTTGGGGGTGACGCCTTATAATCCCTGGAGTAAAGAGTCGGTATTGTATTCCTAATAGAATGCCATGTCTATAAGATCATGTAGCAAATACACGGATGTCGCAGGTCACTGTATCCAGACGGTAGTAAAGCCGAACCGTCACCATAAACAGTGTAAAGCAAAAGAGATTCCAGGACTCAGCGCCATCAAAATATATGTTTGTTTAATTGTGTTGCATTGTCACACATTCAAAGACGAAAAAAGCCCATAAACGATAACATGTTTCGGCTATGCTAAGCCTTTTTCAAATCTGGGCTACATAGTATTGCACAGCAAATCACCATATGTATGTGATATTGTTTACCATAATTAAATCAAATTTAATTTACAGAAAGGCGTGATATCAGCATAAATGCAGTGGTGAGGTTAAAAGAATTATTACAAAGGCATTATTCCATCATGCCACAATACAGATTATCACATCAAAGTATTGATAAAAAGACAGAAAAACAAGGGTTGGTTAAAGGGAGGATGCAAGGGTATAGAAAAACACATCAAATATGTACACAAAAATCAACCAATGAAACAGAACAGTAGAGAGACAACACAAAGGAGAGAAAACCGGAAAGTTAGTGATAATTAAAATTGATAGTAATTAAGCCAGAATAGGCGAACGGTCAGCGTATTGCCTAAAACTGTACGAAATTATTATGCTTACCCGTAGTAGTATGAGACCAATCCAAAAGACTATTGTCACTGTAGTAGTAACGGGGTGAGATCCCCAAAACAGAATCTGTAATCAAGTAAGTGTTATATCAGGTATCAGTATAACAAAAATGTTATTTAGGTTCTCATTCTTAAAGATAGTGTTCATGCCAAAATTCCCTATACTAAGTGCAAGTAACATATTGCAATGTCTCTGCTTAGTGTTAATCACGATATGTACAAAAGTATCCGTGGGCTAGGGTGTAGTGCGAGTACATAAAAAAACAAAAGTTCTGTGTACTAAAGTATACATCCCTCATAAAACGCGTTTTGTTCAAAAATGACTTACGACCAAATCACAAAATGCCTTATCACACATCAGAAACACTGTGACTTGTGGCTTCCTAGTTAGGTATCCGCATTCACATGTCTACGTTTAACATGACCCGTTGGAGAAACGAGCATTCAAAGACCAGAGCTCTCGCCGGCTTACCTTCACTCTACAAACAGACAGTCACACGCGTCGGCAAAAGCAGAATGCCGAACGTGGGCGCCATCTTGTTATCTCTGTCATGTACGATGTCCATGGCAACGCGTGTAACGTTGCCATGGGAATCTGCGTCTGACGGAATGCTTGGGAAACGTCTGCCATGACCTCAAGTGTCACTGATTTCTCACCATCTTGGAGGTGGCGGCCGCTATTGCAAAGGCGGTCCATGATCCCACTACTGACTGTTTTACCAGCTACCATTATGTAAATTGCCTACCTCATGCTGGCTCTGTCAAACGTGATAATTTGGAGGAGTACTATATGCAATGCAAGAGAAAGAGTTAAGTGCGCAATATTTTAACAAACATTCATAACAGTAGAAGTGCTAACTTTGCACCTACGATGTAAAACTCCAGACAAAAACTATTCACATTCGATAAAGTGTACAATATTACAAATCTAAAAGTAATGAGGAACTATGTTACAATTGACTAACACTACAAAAAGGAAACCATTTCATTGTCACTGTTAAGGTCTGTGGCTGTAGAATTGAAATAACATATTGTTTGTGCTTCAGCTTTTCTCAATAGTTTCAACCTGTCACCACCCCTTTTATTCAAAGTCACTTGCTGAAGACCAATAAATCTGATCTCAGATTTGTTGTGCTGTTGATGTACCTTCTGCCAATGTTCTGCTAGTGGGATCGATGGGTCCTGGCTGCCAATCTTTGCCAGGTGCTCACGTATCCGGATTCTCAAAGCTCTCTTGGTACTACCAATATATATTCTCTTACATACGCAAATGACACAGTAGACAACAAATTTTGTTTTACAATTAATTCCCTGTTTGATGGTCCATTGTTTACCATTGATATCGTCAAACTCCATAGTTTGGTCATGCGCATATTTACACTGCGGGCATGTGCCACATTTTCTGAAACCCAGGTCTTTTCTATGTAGCCATGTGCCTTGATTGTCCTTTGTAATGTCCGGCAGCAGGGATGGACTAAGGATGGACTTAAGTGTGCTCGCTCTTTTATAGGTTATGTGTGGATACTCACCCACGAAATTGCAAATGTGATCATCCAATTTGAGTAGGTACCAATGTTTCTTCAGTATTTTCTGTATTCTCTGGTGATCAGAACAATATCGGGTAATGAAACTGATTGCCATGTTCGAATCTGAGTTCCTCTTTGGTCGATATCCCAAGGTATCTTGTTGCTTCATAGGTTTTGTTTTCTTGTATGCCCTTTTTACAGATTTGTTCGAGTAACCCCTGTTCCTAAAGCGTTGTTGTAATAGGGTACACTACTCTTCAAATTTATCTTCATGTTGACAGTTTCGTCTCGCTCTAATATATTCACCTGATGGTATATTGAATATGGTTGAGTGAGAATGACAGCTGCTCGCATGCAGCGTCGAGTTCACTTTTGTTGGTTTCCTAAACGTCCATGTCTGTAGCTTATCGCCATCTGAATATATTGTCAGATCTAAGAAATTGATTTTGTGTTTATCACAAACCCCTGTGAATTGTATATCGAAGCAGTTCAAATTTAAGGCTGTCACAAAATTCTGAAACTCATCTGTGCTTCCATCAATGATACAGAAAATATCATCTATGTACCGTGTCCACATCTTGATTTTTGTCCTGTAGAACAGTTCCGGACAAACTGCTTTATCCTCTAACATACCCATGAACAGGTTAGCTAGGGCTGGGGCATACTTAGTGCCCATCGCCACCCCTTTAGTTTGTTATTATATTTGGTTGTCAAAAGTGAATACATTGAGATCCAAAGTGAGCTGCAGCATTTCTTTGATCATCTGATTATGATTGTAATAGGAAGCTGATTCATTTCTGAAAGTATAGTCAATCGCTATCATAGCCCATTTTTGCTGAATGGAAGTATATTGTGCCTTCACAACGAGAGTAGCTAACAGGAAAGTCTTGTGCCAAGTAATGTTCTGTAATTTCTGTATGAGACTAGTAGAGTCCTGTAAATATGAATACAAAAGGCTGGCCCTTGGTTTCAGAACAGAGTCAAGGTATTCCGATATATTCTCAGTGGCCCAACCAATCCCACTCATGATTGGGCAGCCCTCTGGTATGATATCATAATGTTTATGGATCTTGGGAAGGAAATACATCGTTGGAGTCACTGGTTCCTTAATTACTAGAAAGGCATGTTCCTCGTCGGTGATTAAGCCTTTCCTGTGCCACATCAAGATGTATGTTTCAACTTGTTCCAATGCTGTTAGTTTGTAATTATCAGTTCTTGTAACGTAGCAGCCGGGGTTGTCAGGTGCCGAGAAGCCATTGCTAAATAGTCCTCTCTATTCATTATAACAATATTACCCCCTTGTCTGCCTCTTTGATCACTATTTGTCTATCTGATTTAAATGATTGAAGAGCTGTTTTTTCTCCTGATGTCAAGTTGCTGGTTTTTCTCATATGTTTGGTTCTGTCTTGATTCAGATTGTAAAAGTCACGTGAGACTGCTTTATATAATGTATCGATAACATTATCAGGTGCCAATTGTGGCACAAATTTAGATTGCGCTTTGAGTTCTTTAACTGTCAATGTATCAGATTTAATTTTCAAATCATCCAACAGATGAAGTACTTCGTACTGGTCATCCTCTACCAGTGATCGTATTAAGAAGGTATCCTCAATGTCTTGGATTGACATGTCACTGATTGGTATATTCAGTTCCTTTGCTTGGAAATTCCATGGAGCTTTAGTTGCAAACATTCTTTTTAATTTAAGTTCTCAGATAAATTTAAACAAATCTATGTGAATATCCACTTGACTGAAGTTACATGAAGGTGCAAACGAGAGACCCTTATTCAGAAGAAGTCTTTCATTATGAGATATATCCCTGTGAGACAGATTCAAAACTAAGTCTTCCCTTACTTGTTACTGCTCGTTTCCTTGGAGCTGGCTCTTGTCTGTCGTTTGTTTTTCTGTGAGGTTTCTGCGTTGTTCTTGTTGCCTACCCCCCTCTCCTATGTGTTGTCTCTCTAATGTTCTGTTTTGTTGGTTGATTTTTGAAACAATGTACATATTTGATGTGTTTTTCTATACCCTTGTATCTTCCCTATAACCAACCTTTGTTTGTCTGTCTTTTTATCAATACTTTGATGTGATAATCTGTATTGTGGCATGATGGAATAATGACTTTGTAATAATCCTTTTAACCTCACCACTGCATTCATGCTGATATCATCCCTTTCTGTAAATTAAATTTGATTTAATTATGGTAAACAATATCACATACATATGGTGATTTGCTGTGCAATACTATGTAGCTCAGATTTGAAAAAGGCTTAGCATAGCCGAAACATGTTATCGTGTATGGCCTTTTTTCGTCTTTGAATGTGTGACAATGCAACACAGTTAAACGAACATATATTTTGATGGCGCTGAGTCCTGGAATCTCTTTTGCTTTATGTTATTTAAACCACACCTGAGCAAGACAACACGCTTCGCGTTACTTTACAGCTTGCAACGTGACGCTCACCGTGTCCAGCTATTCCCTCGAACCTCGGAGAAGCAGAACCTGCAAGGAGACAAAAGGAACATCATTAGCAGCAGCATCTTACCTGCAGTCTTCATCTTTAAACACTTGCAGCTACTGAGAACAGCTTCCTCAAATATGCACGCCTCCCGGACAGAACGACCTGCAAGAGGAAGATAGAGGCAACATTAAAGAAAGCAGTAGAGACAAATTACGAACTGCTCAAAAGGCTTACCTGGCTGGTCGCCTCTCGGCTGGCACCACTCCGGACATTCCACTTGCGCTGAAGAACACAGCGACCTACAAGGAAGGAAAACACAGGTTAGCAAAAGCAAGACTTTGCAGCGCTGCGCATAACGCTTGCTTACCGCATCATAGCGCTCTTAATGCGCCATCATTTACCAGCGAGGCTCAACCAAGCCAGTTCGCCGCGCTGAAGCTCTGCATACCTAAGGGAGAAAAAAGAGACATTTTAAACAAAGAAAGGCATGCAGGATAGTAACAAAACTAAAGAACAGCAATAAAACCTACCTGAACAATATCAAACGGGCCAGCGTCAGTGAAGGAACTGGACCGCACTCGCCCATGAAAGACAACGCGCCCCTGCAAAGAAGGCAGGACAGAGAGCACGCCTAATTTTACCACAATGCAGAACCTTCCCCGCAGACCACATCAGGGCAAAGCTGAGAAGCATTTCAGCGAGTAACCCGGCTGGGTGGCGTCCCTGTGGATACCAGGTGAGCGTAACAGTTATCTCACCTACAGACAGCAGGACTTTCAGGGCCTGTCCTGAGCTGGTTTGCATCTTTTCTCGCTTGTGGGATGTTTTTACCCATGCATCCAAGCCCTACCATAAAACTGTGCAGTACTGGCATGGAAAACATCATGATGGCCAGAACTCCCCAGAGAGTGCACAGGGAAAACATGAAGAATAGGCTGCCACCCATTTTTGCCTATGTTGTGAGCACAGGAGGGCACTGCCTAAAACCACCATTGGGCTACACACACAGTAGCCTGAAACCATTGGGAATGGCAATGCTGATTGCCAAAAAGCAACTCAGAACTGTGGGAATTCATTTTCTTAATCCCAATAATGGTTGCCTTACCAGTACTCACCAATATCAGAAAGCCGGCGTTTTAAAACCACCCGACTTTTGTGTAAAACTGAACAAATGAAACACAACCAGAGCAAGGAAAGACTTGCTAAGAGGTGGATACAATGTAAAACTATATTCTGAAATGACTTGAAGGAAGTAATTATTTAATGTATAGGTAAAAATTGTCAGTTTGATTTGAATGTAGAAAACTGGGAACAAAAAGTGACATTTAGCTGAAAACTGGCTTAATGAAACTGAATTCTGCCTGACAACTACCCCCGACAGGAGATGAACTGGATCAACAGCCACTCTTCCCAGGCCTAGCTGCATCCTGCTCCCCCGTGCCAAAAGGAGTTTTCACCTCTCTGATTAGATTAGGGGTGGAGCACCTGGGAACTGGAAGGGACCGAACAATGCAACTTCCTTGACTCAGGCAAATGTTATATTGGGGGTGTCATAAAGTAGCTTCCTCTTGGGAGAAACTGGGGGGCAGCTGTGCCTCTGTGAACAAGCTGGCTTGGGGGAAGTGGATAAACCAGTTATTCCACCATGTGATGTGGGAAGCCACACCCCTTTTTGACCAGGGCATAATTTAAAAAAGATGGATAATTCATAGTACGGACATGTCAGAATTATAGAAGTAATACCATTATTCTTGTGATTTTTCGGTGCACATTTTAAGAGGCGTTAGGACCCTGTGATGTATTCTGGGGGGTTGCTAGCGGAAAATAGGGTCTCACTCCAAATGTATGCATGTTAAAAATCTGACACTTTATCATCTGTAACCCATATCCCTGGTGCACATTTGTGTAAAATCTGGAAAGGTTGAGAGGTCGTTATCTGGATGAAAAGGGGTGAATTCTGTCATCAGCGGACACGACATCGTACAAAGACAGGGATCGGATGGTTTGGTGCTACAGAAAATATGTTAACTGGACCTATAATATTAGAAAAATGGTACATAGATAAATATGTATTTGGGTCAGAAATAGATTTGTGTGCAATCTGACAAGGGGAGGTTCCTCTGACCATAAAACCTACAGCATCACTCTGACTCACATTTCCTTCCCCCAATCATGGGAGAGGGGAGAATTGGGCCAATGACAAGTAGAGAGGGGCAGGCTTAGCTAGGCCCAGGCACACACCCATTTTCAAAACACATAAAAAGAGACTGCTGGGACAGGTAGAGACATTCAATTCCATTTGCTGCAGAGCATGCTGACCGACGACTTCACATCCAGATATCCAGACTTCAAATCCATCAATCTCCAGAACCTGTAGCAGAAATTAACTCCAGAATTGTAGCAGAGAGGCCTGAATCCACCAGCTGAATCCTCTTCAGCAGGCCTCAAAACTAACCAAACTATTCAACAGCCGGACAAGCTGTTTGAAGTTTTGCCGAGAATTTTTGCAAGAACCTGTAGCAGTACTCAGAAAGCAGTGTTACATCCAGAATCCAGAGAGGCTAGACCAGCAGAGCAGAGCTGACCCAGATCGCTGTGAGCAGAACCAGTGCCTGATTGACTCGCTGAGCAGGCAGAACCGCAGCCGGACGTGTTGACCAGATCCGTGACGAGGCCTAGTTCAAATTTATATTGTGAGTACCTAGCAGAACTGTGCAGAACTGTGCAGAATCTCTTAGTTAAAATAATCTAATCCAAACTATTTTAACCTAAGTAGAACTGCCTCCTAGAAATCGTGTCATCTGTCATTTTTAAAGCAACACAACTGTCACCTGTCAATTCTGCAGCTGCAAGCTGTCACCTGTCATTTTGAGTTTACTTTAAATCCGAAAAACTACCTTTATTTAATCGTCAGTATCTCTGGAACCGTTTGGGCTAGGAACTAAATTTAACTTTCATCTGACGAACCTAGAACCGACTTCCTACTCCCTATACTTTTCCCGTAATCGTGAGACACACACTCGCGAAATTTACCGCTATTTGCGATTTGTCCCGATTTCTTCATCTGTAGAAATCAGCAGCTTTTTGCTTCTCTTTGCTAAAATTCGTTTGCAATCTGCTAATCATTCATAGAGTATTGCTAAAGTGAGCCTGAACTAATACAAACATGCAACTCCCACTCACCCTGAATCTCTAGAGGGAATTAAAATCAGTTGGCACATTTTCCCATCCATTGCCATCACATTTAAAAAGGATTTTGGGCCTGTGTTTCAAACTCCTACCTGTTTCCTCTAAGCTTGCTGGGGGGGGAACTGAATTACGTATTGTATTTGATTGGATTCCTGAGAACTGTGTGCTCCTCTTTCCATCTCCTTCCATTTCTTACATTGCATAGGGGAGGGGGGTGAATTGCCAGAGAAAAAGTGATTATCTTATCTTTTGCTAAAATCATATCAAGTATTTCTGTACTGCATTTTATTCCTTATTGCTTTTCCCTTGAAACCATAAAAGTATTTTTGCTACTTTATCCATCCTATACTAACTCCTCATTGATTGTAAAGAAGTGTGCTAGTGCCAGATTACCCATTGTTGGTCAACATCATATGTCTAAGTGTACTATCAGATATTAATTTATTTATAGAAGTGTGATATATATATATTGTTTAATTTTTCAAATAAACCTTTTTCATTTGCAAAACAAACCTACTTCTTGGCTCAGTGGGGTCAGGGGGATTCTAAGAGGGGGGTGTTATACAAGGGTTGTCATCCAGAGTACTGAACTGAATATAAAAATACATCAATAAGGGTTTTCCTCAGCATCCCAGACTAGGCATTGACTTAGCTGTAGTGTTGATTGAATATCGCTTACACACTGATTAGGTCAATCTATTTCTTTACCTCCTTTTCTCTCTCTTCTTCTCAGGTGTTATCCTGTGGGATACCCCAGGGATCCGCCCTGTCCCCCGTGCTTTTTAATATCTACATTCAGCCGCTGATTCGCCTCATCAGTTTGTATGGTTTTCGTTGTTCTTCTTATGCCGATAACTCTCATATCCTGGTCTGTTTGGATCAGGATCCAGGTACAGTGTCGCTCAAATTTCAGGATTGTCTGTCGGCAACAGGAAATTGGATGAGTGCAAATTGGCTGAAGCTGAATGTGGACAAGACTGAAGTCGTGGTGGTGGGTTTTTCTCTGGTTTCTGCTGAATGGTTGCATTCCTTCTGGCCGTCTACTCTGGGTGATTGTCCCACTCCAGTGAAGGTGGTTAAGAATCTAGGGGTCTTATTATCATCTGACCTATCAATGTCACCGCAGGTTAATGTGGTCTGTAAGACTGGTAATTTCTTTCTTAGTGTTCTGCGCTGTGTCTTGCCTTTTCTGCCTGAATATTTGCGGCCTTTAGTGGTGTCCTCCCTGATAACTAGTCAGATCGACTATTGTAATGCATTTTATCTGGCACAACCTCTTGGGATGGTGCACCGTCTGCAGTTGTGACAGAACTTGGCGGCCAAGGTGGCTACTGCATCTCCTAACAGAGCTCACATAAGCCTGGTACTTTGGTCACTCCACTGGCTTCCAGTAGCACATAGGATTAAATGCAAGGCTCTGTGCTTAGTACACCATGCCTTCTTTAAACAGGGAGCTGAGAATTTGCAGGACAAGTTTCTTCCTTATGTCCCTGGCAGACCTTTGCGCTCAGGAGATGCCAACTTAGTGGCTGTCCCAAAGATACGGAGGGTTTGTGTAAGAGGGCAGGCTTTTTCATATGCTGCCAGTAGACTTTGGAATGGGCTGCCCTTTGGGCTTAGAGCCATGGCAAATCATCTCCAATTCAGGAAAGCCCTGAAAACAGTGCTATTCTAGGGTCACCATAGCTTCTCGGTACCATCCCCAATCCTCGTGCCAAGATGCCTTCCGGTAGTAGTGCGCATTACAAATGTTCCTAATAGCATAACTATGACACTTTTTCTCCATCACCCTGGCATTCAAACTTTTCATCAAAAGCTGAGTAAAGTAACGCAACATACACAGAGCATAAAACTCTATAAGTCGACATTTTAGAGGTCAGAAAGTTTCCCCTCTCTATTAGTGGTGTATACCGATGAGAAATGTAACCCTAAAGATGTGATATGGTAAAGTTTGAAATTTGCATAAATAATGGGGGGAGGCATTATTTAAATAATGTTATTAACTTCCTCTAAATGGTTCAGAAAAACTAAATTCTTAAAGGGGTTTTCATGCTGACTTTGAAAATGCAAACTATATTCACATCACATGTCAGGAGAGAGGTATATCACAGAAATAGATACAATCACGTAGATGTACTTATTACTTACGAAGTTCTTGAATGAACCCTCTCCTTTCAACCTTTTATGTTTTCTATTGCCTAAGGGATCAACAAGCCTCACACCTGCTCTTAGGTTTACATAATGACCACAGCTGTCATCTTTATATGACACAGCGGCCCTCATTACGACCCTGGCGGAATTCGGAAAACGATGGCGGAAATGCAATACCGCCATCGAATAGCGCTCGGTGCGACTATGACCCGTCACCGCAAAGTACGAAGCCATTAGCGACACCGTAGTGAACGCCAACGCTAACTGCACCAAGCACGCGCGCGCGCGCCATGCCAAACCGTAAACACCACCATGGCGCAAGGGTACGCTAATTCCGACCCTAGCGGACATGTACCTAACGCCATCAAGCATGGCGGAATGTACCATTCCGCCATGGTGAGAAGTACGGCATCGCGAATCAACCGTAAACGGCCCCACTGAGTGCCTGTTCACCGCTCCCTGCCCACAAAGTACAACTCCCCGTAGGTGCAATGAAGTCACAATGCAACCATTGAAATGTACAAGTCACCCATGCATGCCAACGAACAAATGAAACACAAGAGGGGCCAATGGGAGCTGCAGGGCACAGATGGCACGAATACAGAAGCCATCCCAATGGACATGACCACAGTCCCCCACCAAGAAACGCACGCAAACACAGGCACCTGTGACCAGCAATATTCCGAAAATCACATCATTCCACCAGTCCACCTGGCTGACCGGCATCTGTTACACAAAACCCAATCCCCCGCCCCTGAGCATGACAACATTCAAACAGTCATATTGGCAGCCCCCATCCCTGACCTCACGGGCTTCGTAGGCAAACGCGCCCAGTACAGTACCACGCAACTAAACTCCGAAGCTGGAACCCAATGCAGATCTCCTCACAATACATCGCTCCCCAAATAGGAATATGCCACATCACTTGCAAAGAAGAACGCTACACGGGCCAAATCAGAATAGAAATTTAATGCACAACAAAATCACCAAGCCCATAAAGCCATCAGGCCATGAACTCCAAAACACATTTCACCATTGTGGGCTGCATCCGCAAGAAATGACCAGCCACTACTTGTGTGACGCCCTGTTCCATCATGGTACACAGAGCCACATTCACGTACGAAAAGGCAACATGGAAGCGCACAGAACCGCAGGGCCGTCCCAATGGGGAGGCACTAGTCCAGCTGAAAGGCCGAAATGTTGCTCCGAGCCACCAGTACTGCGTAAGGGCATGTGGCCCATTGGCGATCGTCCCATAAGATCGTAATGCTGCTCCACTGATTAACACGAAGCAGCAGGTGTCGGGAGTAAAAGCCATCTGCAGGAGTGGCATACAGATGGCAGTGGCAAAAGGGGAGGAGATACCTGTCAACCAAAAGAAAAGAAAAAGAACAGAATGGCCATCAGAACTACATTCGAACAACTCACTTCAATGATCACACTAAATCCACAGCCATATGCATGCTAGCCCTCTCCAAAGGTTCATCACCACCCAAAAACCACTTGCGACTCATAACTATCTATATCGAGGTGTAAACACCATCACAAACGAGTGTACCTGTGCATGCGTCTGTGAAAACAGAATCCATCAGATGGGATTGGTAACGTGCATGGACACAAGTGTCTGAGGGCGCGTCGAGAGAGGGAGGGCTCAACAAGGCCAGATAGACGATGGTCCCACTATGGCAGCCCTGCATCACATAGCGTAGGGGAGGCGGATAGATTCCAAGAAGCCCTGTACATGGCAAACTCTGTATCAAATCACCTGCCCATGCATCCATTCATCATTCCCTCATCCCGGGATTAAAACGCCTGAATATTTACTCACATAACATTAGAAATATCCATTGAGTCTGTGCGTTATGCAGCCTGCAAAATCCACAGTGCCCCAGCCCGTAATTCCAGTGTAGTGAAGTAACATGTATTTGGGAACGTCCGGCCTCATCGCCCACGTCGCTATTGCGCATCCCAAACCATTCATATCAATCATTGCATCCTCGCCATGGCCCCTGTCCCAAGGACATTGAACAATAGTACGTTATATTTGCAGTCAGACCTGTGGGCATTTCCTCGCCGCTAGCTGAAAACCGAAAGCGCCGCCCTTCGAATTCCTCATTTGCAACATCACGTCGAAGAGGCATCTGTGGCCGTTTGAAATCACTAATTAATCCATCGAGTGCGGCTGTGTGTGAAAATGGCAACTGCCTTGACCCACAAATGGGACGCCCCGCCCGTCGTTGCAACTCGGTACAGTGATGCATGAGGGTCCACCGTTACTCGAGTACTACGTTCCACTGACCCTTCACAAGTCTGTTCGCGACTGCACAGATAGTATGTGAAACAATGGGACCACAGCAGAATGAACATATCAACCAATGTTACACGGCCATCGGGTACAAATACATGATTGCAATAGCAAGATGCCATTCCCCGAATTGCAGCGTTGTGTGCGGGACGTGCTCGGCCAAAGGGGAGAGCAGTTTGCACAGGTGGAATGAATCACCACAGGTGGAGGCCATACAGCCTGAAAACACATAAATTGCACACCCAGTCTCCTCCCACAACCACACCGAAATGCTACCGGCAGGACTCGCGATGTTGGCCCTGGGGGACCTGATAGCACTGCAAGTACTCCAACTCCAAGAAGAAGACGAACACCAACTACAACCGGCCGCACGGAGGAGACGCAGGAGGAGGAGGAGGGCAAGGCAGGGCCAGCAAGGGCCGCCAGCACAGCCACTACCACCACGCAGGCAGCCCGCAATCCCACGCCTCCGAGCACATCCGTTCAACCTCACTGATGAGCAGATCCACACCCTCTACCGTCTGGACCGGGACACCATAGCCGCCATTGTGGACATGACACAGGCTGACCTTGTCAGCATGATAGATAGCCCAACCGCCATCCCACCCCTACTGAAGGTGGTGTCTGTACTACACTTCCTGGCCACAGGCACCTACCAGCACACAGTCGGACAGTTGCATGGCATTTCTCAGCCACTGTTCTCACGGACACTATTGCAAGTGCTCGATGCCCTCCTGCAGCACGCAGACGACTACATCTCCCTACCACGCTCGGAGCAGGAAATTACCAACACAAAAGTGGGATTCCATGCACTTGCCGGCATACCGGGTTGCATTGGTGCCATCGACTGCACCCATGTGGAATTGGTCGTCCCACATGCCATGGAGGCCCAGTACCGCAACCGAAAACAATTTCATTCTCTGAATGTACAAATGGTGTGTGACTCCAACAGGATCATTACACATTGTTGTGCCAGATTCCCTGGATCAACCCATGATTCTATGGTCTTGAGGAACTCTACAATACCACGCTACATGGAGCGACACGCAGGGAACAGATCCTGGCTACTCGGTGAGTCTCATTACATGCATGATAATGTGGGGTTTGTGATTCGGCAATGACCTGGCAGGAAGGGGGGGGGGGTGTGCGTACGTAGCAATGGCATTCCACATCATACGTTTATCGTCCACATACAGGTGATGCTGGATATCCACTGAAGAGATGGCTCCTCACACCAGTCCGGAACCCACGGGACCAGCATGAGGAGGACTACAACCATGCCCACTCACGTACCCGTGTAGTCATTGAACAGGCATTCGGCCTACTGAAGGGTCGTTTCCGCTGCCTCAGCAGGTCTGGCGGGGCACTCCTGTACCGCCATGTGAAGGTTGCAAAGATGGTGATGGCATGTGTCATGCTCCACAACATGTGCGTACGTAGAAATGTGCCCATGCCCCCTGACGCAGAACTGCAAGCACCTGATGATGGTCATGATGAGGGTGGGGATGTGGCAGCACCTCAAGGAGTCTGCGAGGCACCGGAGGGCCGTGACATTCGTCAGCATCTCATTGATGTATGCTTCTAGCACTCACGCCTGGTGGCTGATACATGGACACGGGACTCGTGCGTGTGTGTCTGGGACATGCACAATATGGACTGTACGCCTATGATGGCCTAGTACACAAAGATCAATGTCCACACATCTCATTGGTTGATCGTGCACTGTTTATGGCATATGTGATATCATGTTGTACACCCTATCGACCCGCCACCCAAGTGAGCCCAACACACCCCCTCCACCCTCCTACCTCCCCCCCGAACACCAGTGTCCACAGATGCTCATTGTCAGTGGGCAGTCGCTATTGCAAGCCCCCTCTGCGGGTATCAGGGGCACCCCTGCCTGTGGAGCGCAGGTTCCTCCCAGATCTACGTTGGGGGCTGCCCTGGACGGAACTTGCAACGGATGATGTCTCTGCCTGCTCACGTCCATGCATGTCCCTAAGGGTTTGCGAGAGCTCAGTGAGCACACGGCGCACTGCGGCAAGTTCGGCACATACGTCCTTGGACGTCGCATGCAGTTCCCCCCTCAGGCTCTCGGTGCTTCTCTCCATTTGGACTCCCAGGCTCTCGGTGCTTCTCTCCATTTGTGCCCTTAGTGTCTCTGTACCTCTCTCCATTTCTGCCCTGAGTGTCTCAGTTGATGTTTCTATGTCTGCCTTAGTGCCCCCACATTCATCGGCATGGTCCTTGAGGAGCGTGGCCAGTTGCTGCTGTTGCACGATTAACTGGTCGAGGGACTGTTGCCTCTGCTGGGCCATGGCCATTTGCGGGGGTGTCACAGAGGGGCTGTTGACCTCATGTTGCCTTGCCACAGGGCTTGTGGGGGATGGCCAGTCGTCGTCTTGTGGGTGCCCCTGCGTGGTATCCTCATGTTGTACGGGATGGGACAGACAGGGGGATTGGGACAGGTCATGGATGGATCTGACTTCGACATCCCCGTCTTCTGTGTCGGAGCATGCTGCCATCAATGGGGTGTCACCTATGGTGCTGCTGCCACCAGAGGCAGTGCCTTCTGTGGCATCCGTTGGGGGGACCTGTGGTGGTGGTGGTGTGGGCATGCTGGCTGCTGGGGTGCCTGTTGATGTTCCCTCCTCTGTGCTGCCACCTGATTTGTGCTGCTGCCGTGTCTTGATGCGTGCAGCTGAGGTGGAGGGTCTTTGGCCGTTGGTCTTGGCCCTCTTTGCAGGTGTGCTGGTAGGGGTGTCCTGAAGCTCGTCGTTTGGATCGGACCCTGTGGTGGAGTAAAGGAGGGCGAGGGTTATTGATGGGTCTGTGGGAATTGGAATGGCATTGTATCACATGCATTGGGGTGGTACCTGAGGGTGATTTGGGTCGGGGCCTTGGAGGTGCTTTCATTTGTGTGTGGAGTGAGGGTGCAGTTGTTTGGCAGCCTGCAGTTAGGGTGTGCCTGCTGCACGTGTAGTGCGTGTTTTAGGGGTTTTTAATTATTTATGTATTTATTGTGGGTTTTAACGTGCGCTATCAGGCCGATGTGTGTGGACGTTCTCCTGGACATGTGTTTCTGTTGCACTATGTGGACACATGGTACTTCACATGGATGGACTTTGTGGATTTGGCATTGTTTTATCTGGCCCACCTACCTGAATCTTCGGATGTCTGCACTCCTTTCTCCATCCCTCCGACTCCCTCTATGCTCTCCATTCCGATGGTGGAGGCACAGATTTCTTCCCAGGGGGTCAACTTGATGGGTGATTCAGGACCTCCCCCGGTGGCTGTGGCAATGTTGCGGTTGGCAGAGAGTATGCTGCGGACGCGTATCCGCAGGTCGTCCCATCGCTTTCGGCATTGCTGTGGGGTGCGGGGTGCGGTCCCCACCGCACTTACCCGCTGTGCCACCAGAGCCCATATGGCCTTCTTGTTTGCAAGTGCCGTCCTGGTCATTTGCGTGCAGAAGACGACGGCAGCATTCTCCTGGAGGGTCTCTGTTAGCACGGTGAGTTCCTCACGGGAGAAGTGGACCTGCCGCTTGCGGTCGCACGCTTTCTTCGCTACTTTTCCCATTTTTCTTGGTTTCGCTAGGGTGGATGACGGGTTGGGGTGTGTCTCAGGGTAGTGTTTTTAGTGGTTGTGTGGTTTTAGTGGTTTTATAGGTGTACGGCGGGATGTTTCCCGTTCCGGGCCCATGTTTTTACTTCCGTTTCCGTATATTTCCGGTCACCGTACTTTCCGGTAGGCGCACACTGCGGTGTCCGCTGTGATGGGTGGCGGTATTGCACCTAGGGCGCCGTACGGCGGCGGTGTGGGCCGTTTTGGGGTCATTTCCGCCATCGCGGACTTTGCACTTCCGCCATGCCGTGGTGCTCGTGCCCGATGGGTCGGAATGGGCCGCACTTTGCTCCTTCGTGCAATGGCGGAAACGCTATTTACGCTGTGGCGGTCCGGTCAGTCACTTTCCGCCAGGGTCGTATACTTTTCATGTGTTCCAAGATGTATTTGTACTCTGCGCGCCGTTTAATGTCTTTGCCCTGGTATGCTTTTAGTATGGCATACTGGCTTAGTTCAGGCATTCAGCCTGTGGTACTACTGTTGGGTTTGCTAGTTCATCAGGTCCACAACTCCCACAACTTGCATCAGTGATGTTGTCCTCATGGAGATGTCATGCATACATGGCTATTGAAAGGTGGCTTCTAATTCCTTCTTCCCTCTTCCCTTTCTCCATTTGTGGATCTGCACACCTTTTCCACAGACTATACTTTGCTCTGACAATTCTGAAACTTACCTTAGAATTCTGATGATAGACCTGGGATTTGAAGCAGGCTCGTAAAAAAAGAATACCTGACAATTGTAGCCTCCACACTTTAAGGGTTTCCAGAGGGTTATCACAAAACCATGCTTACACTAATTCTAATACTTTTGTCCAACACTACGAAAAACCACCATCACTGGAAAATGCTTTCTTATTTTACCTTTTTCCAGATCAGTGTGCTGTCTTATCCACTGCCTACACACACCCCTACGTATACGTGTACATGTCAAATCTCCTCTACAACACTCTCAACGTACCTCTTTGGCATCCTAAAAGAGCTACAATCCCCCATTACACCCCCATCCCAACCAGTGCTGACAAAGCATGGTGTACCACCATTCAAGACGCTCTAGCACACAAAATAACCACCCTGCAAACCAAAATCAGCATCAAGAAAACCAGCCTGCCCTCCAAAGCATTCTCTTCCATCGCTGACAACATACAGGCCAAAGCCTTTAACTCCCCCCATTTAGCTTCAAGGAAGTCATCATTATCATCATGTTTATTTCAGATATGCATGAACAATCCATAAACCAGTACTCAATATAATAATAGCAAAAAAATGTGTGCAGAATAAAACAAACATCCATTGAGAAAACATGGTGAGTAATTACATCTAAAAAGAGTTATAAACACAATTCATTGGGTGTTGGGTGTTCATTTCAGGGCATCATACTCATAGAACATTTTCCTTGATGCATTGCTTTTTTCAGGAATGATAATAGGGACCAACCCACGCGTGGAGAGTCCACCCACAACAAGTATATCAATGCAGGTCGATACTGTACAGAACACTGTTCCTGCAATAAAGGTCATATAAGCCACCTTCTAGCCGGTGCATAAACAGGGCAAAAAAAGAACAAGTGAGCTAAATCCTCATAAGGATCTTGTCCGGTTTCACTCCTCCCCTAGACCATGCTGCCACCATGGCCCTTAGGTGGATACAGTTAAACATTGCCCTGGATATAAGCACGCGATCTGCAGGAAAGTCTGCCCAGAGCAAATAGCATTGAACACCCAGAGACATTATGGTAAACTGGCCACGATTCTTAGATCTTGCAATTTCTGATCTTTCTCTATCTATTCTCACACATTCAAATAGACAAACTGTCAATGATCTATCTCTCTCCGGGAAAGTGTACTGATCGGAGGGTACAGGTGCAAGGTATTAATCCCCCTCAACTGTATCTTAATATTGAGCAGCCATAGAATCTTATCTCCCAAATCCATATCTAACAGGAAAATGATCAGTTCATGCATTAAGGTGGCTTTGACATTACCCCATAACCTAAGCCAATGTAACACCGGATGACGAGAAATCGGATCCTAAATGGGGGTGCAGCCCAGCTCCATGTGAACTCCAAAATCTGGAGACGAGGTAGGCAACCCAAGCAGAAAATAAATTGGGTTGCCAGGTTCTGGACCTCACCCACATTCAAGTCACCCGACAGGTCCATTCCAAATCTTGCCACTGATGTCGCTTTACCCTTTTATAACTGCAGCAACGTGGCGATAGGTTTAGCTTTGATCATAGACATATCCCTAGGCCTGCTTAAACTTCAATGCCTGCTTAGATATGTGGGCTGTGGCACCAACACTTGCAGAGAATCTAACCGCCAGATAGTCAACAAAAATAGACCCTTTATCCTCCTTCTCCCCTTACAGCAAGCCATCACCTCTGATTTTACTGTGTTTACTACCGGCTCTAGACGTTCCATACAAGTGGCATACTCCGAAATTAGTGTCTGTAGAGCTCTTGGTGTACGGGCCATCAGGTCCGAGCCATCCGCACATACTAGAACTGGTAGCGGCCGACCCACCATTTTTGAGACATCAGGAAAAGCCTTAAGGAGTTGGTTATGGAGCCCATTTATGTATACAGAAAAAACCATGGGTGCCAACATGCATCCCTGGTGAACCCCCAGTTCGACAAGGAAGGAGCCGGTGCATTGCCTATTAACACCACACCAAATCAAATGCTGTGCTCAGGTCCATGAATCATGAATCCTAGGTAGATGGGATCTTCCTTCAGGTAGAGAGAATGTGCCATTACCAGGTAAAGGTTAAGTGCCTGCTCTGCTCTTCCCAACCCCGGCATAAAACCCAACTGGACCGGTGAGAGGATTTTGGTACTCATTACCCAATCCTCCAGTCGGGCCAAAATGGCACAACCTAGTAATTTATATAGGGAATCCAAGAGCGATATGGGTCTGTATGAGGCAGCAGAAACCCGGGGGCCCTTTTTATAAATTGGTTGAATAACTGCCATGCACCACAGTGGTGGGATGACCCCGCCTGCACACATTACGTTAAACCCTTAGATCAGTATGCAAGCCCACAAGTCCAGAGCCATGACAAATAAGTTAGCCGGCACTTTGTCAGTGCCCGGAGCACGGTTGCAGCACTGTTGCCCAATTGCCTTCCTAATTTTATCCACTGAGAATACATTAATTGCCTCAGTGCCCATCCCCTCACTACATCCCATACTAGCCATAGATATTAGTCCTTCTACATCAGCCATATGCGCTGCACTACAAAGACTTGAGAAATGGTCCACCCAGACCATCTCTGGAACATTACTGCCAGGGGTGTCTTGATTGAATTTATAGTATAGGCCATTCTCTTAGAGTCATTATTGTTGGGAGCTACCACCCAGGCTTCCTATGCCTCATCCTCAATTATCCATTTCTATTTGCAGTGTTTCCTGGTAAGCGGATATAGCCGCTATGATAGCAGTTTTGGGAGTTTCCCTACTCCCAAATGCTAACAAGAGATTGTTCCTAGCTCTCGAGCAATCAGAATCAAACCACCACCCGCTTCTTTTCCCACCTTGTTTGCCTGGTTCACACGAGAACACATGTGAAAGTTGGGTCAGCAGCCTTCCACACTCCTCAAATATATATTTATACCTTTTGTGTTCCCCGACAGCAGATTCGCAAGTTCAAGTGTACTTGATAGTACTGCTTTTCTCAATAGTTCCTCCTTCTTATCCTCCTTCCATTTAAGTCGTGCCGCGAGGAGTCCAGGGATACCTCCGATGAATATACTCGGTTCAACCTGTCCATCCAAGGTGCTGACTTAATCTCTCATTTAATGGGGAAATTGGCACTGCATACATTATCCAATACTTCAAATCCCTTTATGAGACCCCAGTGCTCAACTGATACACAGAAGTAATCAACCGTCGAACTACCTATTGCTGATGAGAAAGTAATTTTGCTGTGAATATCCCCACACAACCGCCTATTTGTTGACCGTAGTCCCATTCATGCAAATAATGCCAAAGACGCATCCCTTCTGCACAGTGCCTGGTGTCCATCATAACTGAGGGAGAATTTCCTGCCACCATATATTAGGTGCTATCATATAAGCTATCTTCCAGGCCGGTCCCCAGTTTTGCAATAAAATCTCCACCCTACAAACACATAATCAGGCTTCTATCCTAAACGTAGTACAGAGATGGCAAAATTCAAATGGACCTCAAAATCCAAATGGACATCATCAGTGATTCCGGTCATCTCAGCATTGTCCTTCTCCTAGACTTTTCTGCGGCCTTAGATTTAGTCAACCATAATACAGTTTGCCAACTTATCCGCCATCACTTCCGCTTCTCCACAGAAGCCACTCCTAGATACATTCCTTAATCAATGACCAGGCTACCAGAGTATTCATAGGGTAAGCAGCGGCTGATCCCATTCTAGCCCCCCTTAGCATACCTCAGGGATTCTATCTCTCACCTACACCATACAACATCTATAGCAAGCCTCTATTCGATCTCCTGGACTCCCTGGGTGTTATCTACACCAACTTTGCAGATGACACCTAAATACTGATTCCCATTTCAGGCAACTTTTCGCACGACATCAACACCATAAACTCGATCTACAGCACCATACAAAATTGGATGGCCACACAAAACTTGTGCCTAAAAAAGGAGAAAACTAAGCTCCTCATTGTCGGCACCCTCCACCGCCTAAAAAACCTTGACCCATCCTTTTCCTCCACCTGCATTGATGGCACCTCTTCCCTGTCTTAAAAAAAGTAAAGACCCTCGGCGTACATCTCAAAGCAGATTTGACCAAGACAAAACATATAAATTTGCTGTCCTCTACCACAGCTTACACCTCACGGCTCATCTCACTGAGCAGACTCTTTTTGACTCCAACCAACTGTCTAACACTAGCACATGCCCTAATCTCATCCAAATTAGATTATTGCAACATGCTTCTAATGGGCACCTCGGCCACTAACCTGGCAAATCTACAATTGCTTCAGAACAACGCACTTTGAGCATACCAACCACATCTCTAACACCAGAAGAGAGGCCCACTGGCTTCCAGTAAAAGCACTGATTGAATTCAAATGGTTCATAGTGACTGTTTCGACAGTCAAAGTTTCGACTGGTGAAAGTTCTGACACAAAGGTGTCGAAAAAAACATTGAATTTTTTTGTTATTATTATTTTTATGGGGGGGTCCCCCCTTAAACCCCTGTCTTTTTTAACAACTATTTAACCTACCAAATTAAAATAAACCCTTTACTATTTAAAAAAAAATCGAAACTTTTGTTTTCAGCACTTTTGTGTCAAAACCTTTAACTGGACACCATTCAAATCTCCCTCCCTCAAACACAAATGTATCTATAAAGTAGCACCCACCTACCTCACTGACTCACTGACCGTAAAACAAGGAGGAAGAGTCCTCAAATCTAACTCCAGTATTACCTTGGTCACCCCCACTTCAAAAGCAAAAGGGCAGGCGGCAGCAGCTTCAGGATCACTGCACCCTCACCCTGGAACTCCCTCCCTAACAACATCAGAAATTAGCAATCCCATCATGTATTAAAAAAACCTGTTCAAACTTGGCTTTTCAACAAGTACGAATAACCAATGAAGTCTGTAACAAAGCAACACTTATCCTGCACTTGCACATTTCATGTTAACATGGCTTTTTAAATTGTGTTATTAACCAAATCCATTCGGTAACTGTATTCTACTGTGTAATGAACGCTGTGATACCCCCGGGTTTGGGTGTTATACAAATGTCATAAATAAATAAAATACATATATGCTTATTAAATCCTGTTTCTTTCTGTTTCACATATGACCCTGCTTTCCTTTCATATTCCTTCCAAAGCTACAGTCCTTGGACCTTGGGAACGGGCACCAAACACAATTTTTTCAGACATGCTACTGGCACCATAAGATTCCTACAGTGGTGATTGCCACGCTTTGAAACCTCTATAACATTACACAATACAGCATAGAGATTTGAGTGCCATTTACTGCAAGTCTGACATAGTCTGGAGGTGGGTGATGGCCGAGGTTAACTGCGAGCAGGGCTTTGTGTTTGGATCAGTGGGTCTGGATATTGATCCTCCCCTGTGTTCCTACCACCACCCTATCCTGTTGACATTAGAAACAGAGAAAATGAAGAGTAAGAGCTTCGTATAAACATTCAGTACATGCCACTTTGAAAATAAGGGGCTACGCAGAGCGATTAAAGGTTTTATTATGGATTTTTTTAAAATATGATTGATACTAGCAAGGTAAAAAACCACTTGAGTGTCTAAAATGCTTTGAAGTCCTTACTAAAATGAGAGAATATTGGCTATTGAGTAGGCAAAAGAAACTGTTAAAAATCAACATAAACTCGGACAAATAAAACACAAAGGAAAAATCTGATAGCAGTCAGTTGCAGTCCAGGGTCTTTAAAAGTGAGGCCAGATGATCTAGCTGAGTCATTCACCAAGTGTTACCATGTTTTAATGTATATAGGCCAGAATTAAAGAATAGCTGGGAAGTGATCCAGTTGTTTTAAAAAAAAGATAATCTGTCCAACCAGATTAAAAGGTGGTGAAATGCTGAGCAAGTAATTAA
Source organism: Ambystoma mexicanum (assembly GCF_040938575.1). Lineage (NCBI taxonomy): Eukaryota > Metazoa > Chordata > Amphibia > Caudata > Ambystomatidae > Ambystoma > Ambystoma mexicanum. The sequence continues at coordinate 1,150,634,646 of NC_090933.1, read as the reverse complement.
TAGGATCATTAGGGGGGCTGCAGGAGTAGAAGTCAGAGCACAGTGGTCGCAATGGTAAATGATTAAAGAGATCAATGATAGTCTTATATCAAAGCTAGATGGACTCTTCAATGCACTCAAGAAGCTGTGTAGATGTGTACTAATGCAGAAGACCTCGTTTTGGTAATTTGGAAAGCTAGCAGTGACAAAATGACTTCAAGTGAGCAGCACCTTGTTCCGGGACATTTTACTATCCACTCCCAAACAAGAGTCACACAACTACCTACTTCAAGTCCTATTTATGGACATGGAAAACCCCTCTATAATGAACTTTCAGACACCAGACTCACTCCCTCCCTTTGGGACCAGAAACACATAGCAATATTATCTTTCATTTAAACATGAAATACATGTATTCACAGGTGATAACCCTTCCTCAATACAAGGGTAACATATGCAACACTGTTAAAAAGACAAACAATAGGATTCACAACAAAACAATCCATTCCACCTGGCTTAATCTTTCTATTGAACAGAATCAAACAATGGAAGGACATTGCATCACTCATTAAAAATAAGTTGCCACATTTAAATCAAAGATTAAATGATTATTCAGAATAATGAATTAGTTATATTGTTCACTAGTTTTAAATGGACAATACAACATGCTGTAATCACCACTGCTTTTAAACAAGAACACATTTCAGAATGTCAGAAGAAAGTAATGCTGAAATGTCACAAATCACAGGCTTAGGGAAAATCACAAATACTGAAATACTCTGCCAATCATTCACATTTTGCCTTAGATGCTCACTTATGGAAAACACCTACATGTCTGTGGGTGCTTCTAAATTGTAATGCAACTGAATTCAAAAATGGAATTTTGGTTTCTCTATGAAAAATTATAGGGAGAACGTGTCTAACTCTCAAATGTCTATGGATCATATTCCCACTATCACCATCTCCTTTTCAGCTACTCTTTTACCAAGTTTACAAAATGTCCTTATAAGCAACTTAGTGAGTGAGTCTTTTACAGAGCAATGGAATTCAATTATAAATTGCGGTGTGAAAACTTACATAAAATGCAGATCCAAAAAGGGCCTTGCCATTGCAATCACCATGGAATTTGATTGCTTCATTTAAAATTATAGGGCGGAGACGTGCCTTGCACTATGCTAGATTCAATAGGGATGCAACATTTAAATATAATTTAAGGGCCTCAGTTCACCTACTTTTAGAATTTCTTGATTGGATGTAAAAGAGCAACCTTCTGGGTAGAAATGTCTGGGTGACTCCTTCAGGCAGCTCTCACCACCTACCTGGACTTCAGAAGGAACCGGATTCACCTGTTGGCATTCTGGTTCTGTTTCTAAGCACTGGGCTATCTCTGTTTTTATTCCAATGGGGCCTACCAAAAGTACTTCTGGCACCCTCCCTAAGAACCTGTCCTGTTTTCTCCTTCATGATTAAATTGAATCTGCTCTTCTGACTTTTTGAGTGCTCCTTTAACTCCCTATCGTGAGATGATATACAGACCCTTTCTTAACCACACTCTTTTTCAGATATTGTATTGTGGATGACATTCCTTTTTGAATATTCAATTTTTTATTAATTAAACAAGAGAAAAGGGAAAGGAAATGTGAAATTAATGCAAAGTTACTGCATAATAGATTTAGATAAGGTTTCAACTAGGCACAAGGGAATGGTCTAAGAGTCATCTGTTCAAATATAACTGGCAGAACCTGCGTTGTAGATCAAAATAAAAAACAGATATCAATAAGTCATCTCTTTAGTATGCAGAGTGTGGAAGGTTTGAATGGAGGTGGAATGTCAAAAGTATTCATATATGATACTGCTATACATTGATGATTCAAAGGAAACATTATCTGTGGATAATAAAAGAACAATCACCCACTGAAATAAACAAATGTTCAGCAGCACATAAACAATGATAAGTTCAATACTAACTGTGCTGTAAGTTCAATCCCAATGTGTCAGTATGGTGGAGGGTGTTGCCAAAAAGGGTTAGTATATAATATCCATGGCCCATTACATATGGAGGCCAGATATGTTCTATTTGGGATGTGTGTAATTAAAGGTCGTACAATTTCCCAATAGATGGACTGCTTGTCATATACTATATATATTACTTTTTCGTAGAAGGTTAGTTTCAGCATTTTCACTCATCAATTATCAATAGTGGCTAAATGGCTTCTTTAAAATAGTCAGAGTATGTTCATTGTGGCAACTAATAAAGCAGCAATGATCCACCAATCCTTGTTAGAGATAACAGGTATAATATCAGAGTAATCCTTTTATAAGGCTACCCTTCCTTGTTTGCCTATATATGAGCCAGTATGTTCCATTAACCTGTTCCATATGTGTGACCAGAAGTTGCCAAGCTGGGGGCAAAACCTCAATATGTGTATTATGTCTCTGCTGTTCTGTTCATACACACCCACACACCCTTCTGTCTTGCTTATTTGTATACATTTACTCTTATTCTAAACTTGTCCCATAGGGTAAATGAGGAAGCAGATTATTATTTACCCTATGGGACAAGTTTAGAATAAGAGTAAATGTATACAAATAAGCAAGACAGAAGGGTGTGTGGGTGTGTATGAGTCCTTCTTTGCATGCAGAAATGAAGGAAGTGTCAGATAAGACGCATAGGTTACTGGATGTAAATAAGCCAGTAATACAAACCACATACAATAGGTGGCATTCTGAATAAGCTGTGTTACCTGAAAGTGTGATAGGTCTGGGGAGTTCTCTACAGGCGACTAAGAAATATTCCAATAGATAGGAAAGGTTTGTATTATGATGGGGTGGTAGTATAAAAAAGATATGCTCACCACTATACCACAAAAATAAGGTTATTCTGAAAATACCACACAAGCAAGATACCACTAAAAAATTGCCGCCAACACAAGCTAACACTATATTATCACCAAAATAGAGTAATACTGAACTACCTCTAGTGGTAAAGCCAGTTTACCGCCAAAATATCACGGTAAGAAAATACCACCAAATTGCGAATTTGCTACAAAAATACAAAACCTCCTACATAAATGGTGCGTTGGCACTGTAGGAACAGACTGTAGAGCAACTACTGGGCGTGGCAAGATTGTTCCACACCGCCATACGTGCATTAAAGGGAACTCTTTTTCTGAGAGCACTGTGACACTGAAAGTGTATCTCAGGATGTCTCAAATTGATGCCATATACCCACAGTTGGTGAAATATATAGAGACAAAATTATGTGCACATGGAACATGGTCATCAAATGATGCCACAGAATGGCATGACCGTATCTATGGGGAAGTTCAGAAAGAACCACTGGAAGGCATTTTTGAAGAGGGTAGCATAATTTAGGCATGTCCTCTGAGATTATTTAATGCTGCTGACAAACATTCAGAGAAAGACTGTTTGATACGGCTCTGTGCCAAAACATGGTTCAGTTTAAATAGGTTTCTGCGAATGCAAGAAAATGATGCTAAGCTAATTAGCAGACTAAAGGTCAATTTAGATGGAACTAGTGAACAGGAGAAAAAGTTAAGAGCATAACTGGAGGTATGTCAAAAAGACATGCAATCAAAGTGTAAAGAATTCGACACTCAATTGTCTCAAAGGAGAAAACAGTTTGAGGACAGTGAACAAGAATTGAAACACCTGAAAGGGTTGGTTGGTGACATTAGACAAGATAAATAGGAGGCTATTTTAGAAATACAAGTTTTACAAAGTGGGAATCTAGAGAATGAAGGTGAGCTCCAGACTGTTGAACAAGAGATAGCTAAAATGTTTCAGGAAAGGGACAAGCGGGACAAAGAGTTTAATGAATGTCAAATGCAGATGAGCAATATGCAAAATGTGATTAATAAAATTAGTTATGAAAACACTTACCTGTGTAAGGAGGCAGACCGACTCCTTAAAAAGTGCAAAGATTTGGAACAGCAGATGTGTGATTTCAGGTCTCAGGACAAGCGACAGGGCACCACATTCAATGGGATTGAGGTGACTCCATTTTTACATGGGGAAACAGCATCCCGGTGGCTGTGCGAGTGTCTGGACTTGGTTGCAGCCCCTTTGGGGGGTTTGACTCACCCATTGGGGGTTACCACCAATCCCATATACCTGAGACAAGGGTTAAACCACAAAGTAATGCAATTCCAAATATAGCGCCAAGTAGCCCTATCAAGATAATGAAGTCAATCAAGGCCCTGATCAAACCGTTCAAAAAGGAGGGGAGTGCTATATAGAGGACCACTTAGAAGCGGTGCACAATATATTTAAAGCCCTAAACATACCCAAGGAACAATACAGACAATACTTTCACTTAACTCTGGATGCTCCCACAGAGAGCATCATCAGAGGATTGAATGAACAGGAGAACATGTCATGGGCAGAATTTGGAAAAGAAGTTAGGTGTCATTTTTCACCATTTCAGTCATCACAAGAGGCGAAGAAAGCTGCTTATACAATCACAGTTGGCCCAAATAGATCACCTCGCCAATTTCTTTAAGACTTAAAAAGAGCTTTTTCTCGTTTTGATGTATATTTTAATCCCAATTCATATGAGTTTAAAACTGCCTATTTTTATGGTTTGCAGAAAGACATTATATCACAGTTAGCCCGCGAGTTTGATCAAGTCCCTTGAATGGATTGTGCACCAAAGTACCGAACTGTCAAAGTGCTCTACTGTCAGGGTAGAGAGGGTGATAAAATGAAAGAAACAAGATCAAAATCTAAAGAATCCTCGGCAACAGTAATGGAGATCAGGTCGGCTAAAATGTCACTTGAGTCCGCTCAAAGTCCAGGCAAAAATAATATGATGCCCAAACAGAGGGGTACTCCACAGAGGTTGCCACTCTCAGTACCGATGTTTCAGTCACATGATCCTATTAATAGAGAGAGTTACATTAGTCCTAGGTACCTAGGAGACAGACCCCGGGTAGGATATCGGCCCGAGATATCAGGCATGAACAACAATCAGAGACAAAATCAAGATCAAAGAAGTAATAGTCCCTACCAGACATTGGGGACACAGAGCAGATTGGACCCCAACACCATGATATATGGCAACCAGAACAGACCACGGTATGTGGAACGATTTATTGAAAATGGGAATCAGCATAGGGAACAGTACTCACAAAATGAGAGACAGAACACGAGCCAGAATATGAACTATGCTCCACGTCAATACAAGAAATCACCGCCACCAGGGGATTACAACCAAAGGATAGGTACACCTCGCTCCCGCCCCACATGAATCAAGAGTTCAGAAACAATTCAAATAGGAATAAATCTCCTGAGAGATATCAGAACAGATTTAACCAGGGGGAGAACAACCAATACCGGCCTAGGCCGCAAAGAGAAGGTTCTAGAGAAATGGACAGGGTCCAGGTAAAAATGTTGGTTGAACAAATAGGAAAACTCTGTACAGTTCAAAAACAGTCATCAAATGAGGGGGCAGAATGTCATAGAAGTGACCTGACAGATTCTGATAATAAGTGACTAAGTATTCATGACACCTGCAATGATAAAAAGACAGATTCCCACAAGCTGGTTTTGCATTATGGTCACGAGCTGCTTGATGATTTAAACATGAAAATACCTGCAAATGAACATGAGGAAATAATTGCGACCACATCTAAAAAAGAGGTTTGGTTTGACCTAGCGTTGAAACAAACGTTGGAAGTCTGTACAAATGCAAAAGAAAAAGGCGAAAAACATAAAATTCCAAAGGAACAAAGAGACAGATTTAAGAAAAACAACCTATGCACTTATAAACTAATTGATGAGGGAGTAGATTTGAATGTTAGAACACCCTCCCTAGACAATCAAGATTCTAATAAAATGCAGACAGGAAAAATAAGTACTAAAAAGGAGGGTACAGATCAGTCATCTGAAGAGTTCTTTGAGCCATATATGTTTGAAGAAATTAAAAAGACTGATATCATGCCAAATATCAATAAATGTCCAGAATTAGAAAATTACAACTTATCATGTGATGTTCATAAACATATTCAGTTGGAGAATTGCAATGTGAACTCTGATGATCCCCGGACAGAAGGGCGAACTGTGGCCACACTCCAAATGACCTCTGAACATGGAGAGATAGGCAAAGTTTATCAAATGAAAATGGAAAAAAGGAGGAAAAAATGTCCTTTCATTTACCGATGTGCTTAGCCAAGAGTGAGAAGGGACTCAGAAAAGTGAATCCTGAAATCAGTAAAAATTCACACTTTTTGTTTGTATTGGGGGAAGGTGAGGACAGATATTATGCTCCCATTACTGTGGAAGAGAAGTGCAATACATTTTCAGTGATTTACATAGGTGCACAGGCCACAATTATGTCCAAAGAATTGGTAAAAAGTATCAATGAAGGAAGATCTCCACAGAATCAGATCAAAGTGAAACAAAGTGAAGGCCCAGTACATCATTTTAATGGCAAGGGTGTGCCTATTGATGGTGTCACTGAAGTTGACATAAAGATAGGAAAACACAGAATGAAACAGGAAGTATTGATCACATCTATTTGTGAAATTCCATTCTTGAGGGTAACAGATTGCCTGAAAAGATTGTCTCCTCTCATTGATGGGGTAAATGGGGTTATGTGGTCTTTAACCAAAAAACCATTAAGGCCTAAGAAAATAAAGTCACAAAACAGCAGTGTAAATGAATGCCATACTGTTGCCAAATCAAATGATGCAGTTATTTTGATGTGTCAGGACAAAATGCAAAGTGAAAAAGAAAAACAATCTGTGAAGATTTATTTGGATCCTAAGAAGAAATGGCAGACTGAAATAGATGAACACACATTGCGCTTCTATTTAAAGGAAGAGAAGTGCAAACAGAGTGCAAACAGAACACCATCCCTAAAGCAGACACATTACCACTATTGCTGAAATACATATGGAAGATGAGCAACCATGAATTCATATTGGTATAAATGGCCATTATGAAGTGGTAAAAGCCACTTTGGCACTTGAATAGGAAAGGAGTTTTGTTAATGAGAAATTACTGCAGAGAATGATGGAAAGGGAGTAGATTAAAAACCAATACATCTCTGGATTGGACAATCCAAATTTTGAAAATCGAATTGCAGGAAGGTGCATGCTAAAGATTATTGTTGGACAAAAAACCATCTACCACAATGTGTGGATAGTGAGTGGAACACAAAATGATTTTTACCTGGGCAATGATATCATGCACAGGATGTGTATGGTGTTAGATTTCCTTAACTAAAAAGTTTGGTCCCGGCTAGGCGGGCCTGCGCCCGAATTTGAAGACAAAAGAAAGAATTATCATTGTGCACAATTGGTGCCATATGCAATTGAACTACAGGTGAAGAAGGATATTACGATTCCTGCATTCACCAGGCACGTTGCTATAACACTAAGGCACAAACATGGACAGCAAATGAAGGATTCTGATGCATTTGTGTGCTTGAATGAGTCTATGAAACAGCAAGGGTTGGACTATGAATATACCCCATTGGTAGTTAATGGGGAGGGGTCCATCAAAATCATGGTGGATAATAAAGGATGTCAAGATGTTCATTTAGAAGAGAATTCCCTGCTAGGAATTGCAATACAAAAATCACACTATACTGCAGATTTCAACAATATGCTGATTGGAAATATCCCTGAGAGATATGTAGATGCACAGGGTGTGTTGCCAGAGTACTTGGAGTCTCAACCCAAAGGGATGTTCAAAATTCAGTCTGTATACCCTTATGATTCCAATGTGACAGTGTGCTATCACCAAGAGAATTGTATATTATTTGATTTAAATGGAAATGAAACAGGACCTCAGCACATTGAAATGGAGGCTGATATGCCAAAATATTTAAAAGTGGAAACTCTGCAGAGAGATACAGCCACACAGTTGGAAGAAAGCACTGAGGTTCCTCCATTGGAGGATTTCCCGGAATTTTCAAAAATGGTAGACGAGTAGATTCTGTTAGCAGATGCCTGTGATAGCGAAGAGGATTAGAATGAATTGAGAAAAATATTTATGGAATTTAAGGAGGTTTTTGCCAAAGAGGCATATGATTGCAGCCTGATTGCCACATTATCAGAGGGGTGTGGTAGAAATCCAGTATTTGTGCGCCAATATCGATTACCATTGGCATGCTTGGAGTCATTGGCAGAGATAATTAAAAGCTTGGAGTTTAGGGGAATTATCAGACCCATTGTCATGCACAAACATTTGAGTACACTCACTAGGTTACGAAATGTCCACCCTGTTGTCCACCAGCAGCTACGGAGGTCTGCTTTACAGCGGTTTGCCAGGGGCCTGGTTCACCAACGGAGTTGGCAGCTCCCATGGCGCCTTGCTGAAAGAATGCGGTCACGCATTTCCATGGTACCTCAACACGGCAAGCCCTCAATGCGGGCAAGTGACACAGTCTCATGGTGTTCAGCACGCTGGGCCAATCCACTTAACAAGCATTTGAGGTGTTCACGTGATCCGGGCTATAACCAGCAAATTATGTCTGTTTCGCGGTCATGTGATTCCAGCCAGGACGCTTAAATCAGCCGAGAGAACGCTGTGCATTACTTCTCAGCTGTTTAAACCAGCATTTGGCGTTCTTGCATCTTCGTTCCTGTTTTCTTCGTTTGACCTCGGCTTGCTCTTCTGGATTTCTACTGCCTGACCCTTACCTGATTTGGCTACATAACGGACCGTTCACTTTCTCGACCTCGGACTTCTTTTGGACTGGAACAGTTTTTTTCCCTCTGGTACCTTGCATCTGGACTCCTTGATTCATCGATACCTGTTGGGGGTTCTGCTCCCATTCCTTGCTCCAAGCCTCACATGCTTACATCTGAAGGTGTTTCCAGTGGAGTGGATGCCATTTGTTTTGCCTTGCATTCCTCTTGTTTTTGCTGCTTCTCTACTGAAGGAACAGGTTTGACCTCTCTGTTTACAGGTCATCACAAGACCCCTCCTCCCTTATTTTCCTGCACGTTATCTGTTGGTAAGTGAGTGCACCTTACTGTCCATTGAAATTATTATCCAATATTATTCACAACGCTTCTATTGTCTGGCATTATCCTAACCTGCCCATTTCTCCACAGCAGCCATTCCTGTTCCTGCCACCTGTGGCCCTAATCCTTGAACAGTGAGTTGATTCTATCTCGCTGTTGGTTGCTTAGGGACGGAGGTTTCCATACTTCACATGAACCTTGAGTCTTGACACCCATTCGTAGTACCTCCAACACTCCCATTTTGGGTGTATTGAAGCCAAATGGTCAATGGCGACTGTGCAGACCTGAGGGAATTAAATAAAAGAGTGCCAGTGTCTAGATGGCCGCTGCCATTCAATGATCAAGTCCTTGCTCAGGCACATGGGTCAAAGGTATTTACCAAATTAGATCTTACATCTGAGTACTGGTGTGTGTCATTGGCAGAAGACATTCAGAATTGATTTGAATTTTCGTTTGATAAAACACAATACGCTTGGTCCAGAACACCATTTGGTTATGTCAATAGTGGGAGTGAATTTGGCATATTTTTGAGAAAAGCTATGCCGGATGCAGCAGAAAGAGGGACCACAGTTTATGTAGATGATGTCCTGATAGAAAATGAAAGCCTAAAAAGTCATTTTGATGAAATTAGACATGTACTTGACCAATTGCAGAAGGCGGTTGCCAAAGTATCTTTACAGAAAGCCCAATGGTGCAAGAAAAAGGTGAACTTCTTAGGCCATGAAGTAACTGAACACGGGTTAAATCCACAAAAGAAAAAGTTGGAGGCCATACAGAAATTGAAAGATCCTAGAAACGTGAAAGGTTTAAAAAGCCTATTAGGAATGATAGGATATAAAAGGAAATGTATTGAAAATTATGGTGAAATCACTCAACCATTTACTAAACTATTGAAGCTGAACTGAATACACCCTGGAAATGGAAAAAGGAGCAATCTGAGGCAGTTGCTAAATTGAAGGAATGTCTCATAAAGGAACCATGCTTGGCCTATCCCATAAAGAATAAAGATTTTTTTGTAGAAGTAGGATTCACTGAGCAGTGTATGTCAGCAGTGTTATCTCAAAAACATGCCTTGAACCATAAAACTATTGCTTATGCAAGTAAGGCATTTTCTCAGGTTGAAACTAAATTCAGTGAATATGAAAAGTCTCTTCTGACCACTGTATGGGCATTGCAACATTTTCGTCCCATTGGTAAAGGGGAAAAGGTGATCATTGAGACAAATCATCAACCATTGCAGTTTTTACAGAGTAAAAGGATTAGATCAGGCAATCTAGCACAATCCAGAATGACTTCATGGACATTGGCATTGCAGGGTTTTCCTGTAGAAATGAGATATGGCCAGAATAAAAAGAGCCCAATTGCTGAAGGGTTGGCAGATCTATATGACTGTGCAGCTGAGTGTGTATCAGATGAGGTAGAGGTGGAGTCCACCTCCACCTCTGCGATCACCACATAAAGCTTTTGATGAAAATACATGCAAGGAATTGCCAATTGTGTATGTCGATGGGGGTCCTTTTCACATTGAAAATGACAGCAATAAACAGTTGGTGTCAGGGATAGGAAACGTCTGGTTGAGATGTGAGGAAATTCCTAATATAGGAATGAGAATTGGGGCTAGGAGTAGCCAGATAGCAGAGTTAGCAGCCATTTATAAAGCAATCACTACTGCAGTTGATTACAAATTCAGTGAAATTGTCCTGGTGACTGATTCTGATTATGCACGAAATAGCTTTGTAGAATATTTGCCTGGCTGGAAAGTAAGGGGCATGCTCACATATAACAAAAAGCCCCTCAAACATGGCAAAATGATTCAAGCTATAGACAAATTACTGTCAGAGAATAATTTAACAATATACTGGAGAAACATTTGTGGACATTTGAAAAAACCAGGAGAGGATAAGGAGGGAAATGATAGAGCAGATCAATTGGCCAAGATTGGGGCTGTTATGGGATAATTGTTGCCCATTGAACACCTAATTGGTGAAATATCAGTAGATGCAGTTACACGCTCTAAATCTCCAAAAGAAGTTGAACAACCTGTAGTGCAATGGAGTTATGATACACCAGATCAGGATTTGATTAAGGCACAAAAGAAGATCCAATATTGGGGGTCTATTATATTCATTTGATGGACCCTGAACAAAATCCTTTAACTGAAAATGATTGTACAGGAAAAGAAGAGTTGAGAGTGTTATTGAAGGAACAAAAAACGAATTAAACTACAGGATGGTCTAATGATCAGGGAATCCATAACAGGGCAGATACAGTGGGTGGTACCTCTTTCATCCAGAGAGCTAATGTTACACCATGCACATGATGCGATAGCTGCAGGACACAGAGGTTCACAAAAAGACTTTAGAGATACTGAAAGATTATGCTTACTGGCCACACATGTCCTAAGATGTGGAATTATATACCAGGGGGTGTCTGGTATGTGCACAATTTAAACCTGCTTCACCAATGCATAGAGCTCCATTAATGAAAATAGGTTTAACCCTTCCATGGGTGGATTTACAAATCGACTATGTAGGGCCTGTAAAGAGATCGAGTAGGGGAAACCGATATCTTTTGACGGTGGTATGTTTAATGTCGAAATGGGTAGAATGTATTCCTGCACCAGATTGTAGTGCACAAACAGCAGCTACATTGCTAGTGAATCATATATTTTCAAGATTTGGGTTACCACAAAGAATAGAGTCAGATAGAGGAAGTCATTTCATGAGCGCTTAAATGAGCAAGGTGTGGCAGATATTGGGGTTAAAAAGAAAATTGCACATCGCGTATCGGCCCGCCTCTTCGGGGAATGTAGAGAGAAGGAATAGGTCTGTCATGGAAATACTAAAGAAGTTTGTAGCAGAGGCAGGTTCTAGCTGGGATTTACGATTACCTTTAGTGATGATGGCCATTAGGTCGACTTCAGTTAAAGCAACAGGTATCAGTCCTCATGAGATGTTGACAGGAAGGAAAATGGTACTGCCCCAATATTTATTGTACAGGACGCATGAGCAAACACTTGTGAGTGCATCTACAGTTCCCGAGTGTGTGGAAGAATTGAGAAAGCATTTACAACATGCATTTGCATTTGCGCAGCGAAATTTGGAAAGAGCTGCTGAGTCCTACTATGATTAAAAGACATCTGTGAAAAAGTATAAAATAGGTGATCGGGTATATAAGTTTCATTTTGGGAAAGGTAAACATAAAAACTCAAAATTTTCTTGCGGCATGGCAAGGTCCATTCGAAATCATAGAAAAGGTATCCCCGGTGGTGTACAAAATCTTGAAGACAGAGAGTGAAATAGTGACAGAGATATTTGTACATGTCAATCAAATTATGCCCTGTCATCCAAAGTATGAAATAAAGAGGCTTGAGCAGGTGGACACGGGCTAGGTGTAGTAACTGCATGAAAAAGAAAGCTAGCAGTAAAATAACTGGTAAAAATACAGTGAGTTTGTTTGTTAATGAACAAGTAGACTAGTAAATGAAAAGGCAATGTTGAAAAAAAACACATAAAAAATGGGACACTATACTTTCATGAAAGGTGCTGAGTCAAATCAATCTATTCTAGCACAATGTGATAAAATTATTCTACATGTAGATTTTGGAAATGTGTAATAAGGTGGGGTGTTTATGTTGCTTGTTTCTCTATAACATGTGTTTATTTGCAGATATCCAAAAGTGATAGGTTTAAAGGATCATAATGTTTTGGGCCACATTTTTGTTTTTGGCCAGGTAGTAGAAGGGTTAAAATGTGTGTTGTGCTATGTACTTAACCTGTTATTTTCTATTTGATTTAGATGCAACTAACTATTGTCCTGGCAGGGTTGGGAGGGCGCAGGACCGGAGGACGCGAGAGATGATGAATTCCTGGAGCCCATGGGAGAAAGCCCAGGAAAGCCTCCGGACAAAAGTATGGAGGTGAAGACAAACAGACTGGGTGCCAAAAGAGATGATTTCTGTGGAGAAACGCCCATGAGCGCCAAATCGGAGGGATTAAACTGAAGAGGATGTGAGTGTGAAAGTTAGGTGATCAGAACACCTCAGAGGTGCGGTTATGAAGATGGTAAATGCCATCAATGGAACAGTAGTCAGTTTAACTTAATTTTGCAGCGTTGCTGGTGGGGCATAGTATTATCCTATGATTTACCGATGGTGACTGAAAATGGGAACAATGGAGACCCACAATTGTGTTATTTTATTTAATTGTTTTAGTTAGTTATGTCAGCCATTTATTTTATTTATTTGCTTTATTTTATTGTTTTTAACACTAATGAGAAATGTTTATTTCATACATATATAGAAACTATAATTGAAAAATACATTGTAGCTGTGGATATATATATATATGGACACTTCGGATGGAAGTATGCGCATACAATGTTTCATTATATATTCACATTAACATGCGTGCGGGGACTGATAGGTATTATTTGGGATCTGCTTCACTTTCGCTTTATGATTCAGCAATTGTTTGTTGTGAAATGTTTAAATATTCATTTTATCAAGATGCTATTATTTCAACCGTGATTCGTCTAACAACAATGGAAAAAAAAGAGATGTCTCGGGGTGCGTACATTTTGAAATAATACAGGTTTCGACCAATTATGGGTTTATTAGCCAGAATTGTCGGAAAAAGGAGAGAATGTAAGGATATATTTGGGGATGTTACTGGCAGTATGCAGTATGCAGTATGGAAATGCAGCCATTTCGAAATAGGTGCCAGGCACAGTTTTTCAGCAGGCATTATTTTTAAAAGCATTTAGTTTATTGGCAGTATGCAGTGTACAGTATAGAAATGCAGCCATTTCGAAATAAATGCCAGGCACAGTTTTTCACCAAGCGTATGTTTTTTTTTAAAGCATTTAACAAAAATGTTTTAGGAACATGCCATTTTAAAGTGCAGAAGTGCATAGGTACAATTTGGATGTCTTCATGTGCGTAAAACTGCATTCGAAATACATAATTAACATTGTAATGCAGTTCATGTGCACAACAGTGAAATGCATTCCATTTGTCATGAAGAGCAGAAACATGTGCGACAGGAAGGCAAATGGAAACATTTGCCTGAAACTTTCATTGTTCTGGAGAAGAGAGAGTTTTTTACAAAACATTCTTGCACGATGATTGGTAGGAAGGGAGATGTGGTACAGCTGATGTAATTGCAGTTGATAGACAGGGAGAGTTTTTTTAATGGGCAAAGTAAGATGAAGAGTTCAGAGCTGTTCAGGACTTGAGTGTGAACGTTGATTTCTAGGGATGGGAGATACGTGGCTGCAGTCTTGAAGATAAAAGAGAGTGGGAGAGCTACCTGACTTTGAAGCATTTCGAGGCAGTACAAGGCTGTGTTCCAGGGAGTTGCGTGAGGGAGGTTCGCATAGATAAGGCTCCGGTGACAAGTGCTTCAGAATTCGCCCATTTTGGTGAGTCAGTTCAAAGATGAGGAGCGTGGGCATGTATGAGATGCATTACATTTAGAAATACAGTGTAGTGAGGTAACTTAAAAAAAGGAAAATATCATATTTTTTTAAGCATGTTTGCACTGGCTAAAAAAAATGATGCACACTGAGTTCATTTGCAATGTGGTTTATTTTGATATCTAAGTTATGCCTAGTTCTACCCAGGCTGGCCATATGAATGGAGAGTTATGAACACTAAGTTGTTATGCCATATATCTTAGCTTCCTGATATATAAAAGGTTAACCCTTACTAAACTGTGTGCCTACACCCAAATCTACATATTTGTTTTAAGGATGGGGTGGGCCATTTTATGGGATGTGTAATGAATCATGCGTAAGATACAGAGGGATTGCGATGATTGCTATAGCTAAAGAGATTTATTTAAGGGTAAAGACAGGTTGGACAAGGACCTATCTTGCCCTATCACTATGAGGGGTTTCCCCACCTCAACGAAACTAAAGGATGTCACTGTCAGAATGTCCAAAAATAAAGAGTTCTCTGTTCTGTGGCCAAAATCCTATCCTTACCCTTACAAGCAAAACTCAAAGAAAAGTGCAAAGGGATAAAGTCTTTCATTCACCATGTGTACCTTTTTCCAATGGTCCAACACAATGTTCCAAAAAGGGTGTACAAACGAAAAATTGTTTAAAGTTCCACAAAGATCTACAATCCTCAGGATGGGGGCTTTCCTTCCCCTGAGTTTATCAGCTTCTTCCCAGCTTAAATTCACAGTTCTTTTCCCAGAATGTGTTATTAAACCGTGTGAGAGATATGGCTCTCTTGCCCTGGATTACACCCACTCATGGGGTTGTTTTCTACTCTGTTCCTTTCACACTTTATTCACCTTTCCAAACCAAGAGGTATGGTTCCCTTCACTTGGGTTTCCGGCTTCCCAAAGGCCTGCCAGTACTTTTCAATGTTTGCCGTATTTAAGGGCAGGTCTCAGACCCACAATCACACTCCAGGTTTACGCTCCTTCCAGATCTTTACAACATTCAGTTGCAAGGGGAAAGGAACTTCCTATGAACCTTCACCCTCACTCTGCCTGGGATACTCTCCTGCAAGGACTTTACAATGTTCTCTGTATGTTTGTGTGGGTCCCAGACTCGCAATCACACTGCCTGGTTTACTCTCCTGCCAGGTCTTTACAACATTGAGGTCCAAGGGGCATGAGACTTCCCTTGAACCTTTACCTTCACTGTGCCTGGTATACTCTCCTGCCAGGAATTTGCAATGTTCTCTGTGTTTGGGTACAGGTCCCAGGCTCACAATCACACTGCCTGACTCTCTTGTCTGGTCTTTCACAATCTTCATCACCATTAAGGACACAGGGGTTTGCCTCTTTCCTAATACCTCTTTCTTATAGTCCTTCCCTGTTATTTACTTCTGTGTACTTGCCCTTTAACTTCCAAAAGCACTGAGATTATTCAAAACACTTAGAATGCACACGTGGGATTTTGTTTCTTGAGCAGTGCCCTAACCCTTCACTGTGGGCTCACCAGCATTGTGATGGCTCCCCAGGCTTCGCCACTTTCTCTCGGGTCCATCTTCTTGTTTGGCTTCTCATTGTAGTGTGAGCGGCTCTGCCCTGCAGCAGAAGGGTGTTTGCCTAACGCGCTGGCTTCCCTTGCCAGTTCAAAGCTTCTCCACTGCCTTGTGTCCCAGTTCAGTATCTCTGGTGCCCTCAGGAATGCATCACCTGACTGGCCTTTGTCTATTCAAACATGACAGAAAGCTCGAACATTCATTATTGTGTACAAGTGTTACTTAATTTGCAAGTGATCTCCCTGACATGTGCCCATCCACCAAATCAGAAGACATTTTCAATCAATGCCTGTCTGGCCAACCTCCCCTCCCAAACCCCATCCCTGTGTGCATTAGCCCCGGCAACGGGCACATGGTCATCGTCACTCCCATCCCCTTGGTGTTGCCCGTCAGCATCAGGGGGTAGTGGCACATTCCTATAGCAGCATTTGTTGTGCAGAATGGCACAGATGAGTACAATTGTTCCTTCTTTTTCTGGCACATACATCTGTGCCTCTCCAGTACGGTGCCTTCAACAAATCAAATGTCCTTTCCACACATCTGCGGGTACGACTGTGGGCATTGTTATATGCCAGCTCTGCTGGAGTTTGTGGATTCCGTACAGGGGTCTTCAGCCATGTGAGCTGCAGGTATGCTGAATCACCTGCATGGGATCAAATGTGTACATGAGGCCTAGGTTGCTTCACTGGGTGTGCAAGGCATAAGCATCTGTGCACTGTGGTTATCTTTGTGTGCAACAGGGACATCCATTGGAATCGGCTAATTGGTATACATCCATCATCTTTCAGGACATTCATCATCTGACCCACTGTGATTGAGTGGGCTGTCCTGTGGCAGATTGCATTAGCCTGCACTTGGGATGACTAGACTTGCAGCAGTGGATGATGACCTATGTGTATGGGATTGTGTGGGATACTCATGCTCAACAAGCACCGGCATGTTACCACTTGTCCTTTGATTATGTTGTATTCATGTGTCACAGGTTTGCCCTGCAATGTGCGCCATGTCCCTTGTTGCCCACTTTCCATATGCACCGCCCCCTGGGTTTGATTGGCACATTGGTGCCTCCATAACATCAGGATAAGGCTCCCGTCATGACAGCCTGTTCAGGGCCAGTGTTGATTTGTATTTGGTTTTTGGCTGTCTCGGTGGATGGTGGAGCTTTAGCTACATGGCACCAGTTTTTTTTTTTTTTAACATGCATGTAAATGTGCTTTCGTGGTTCACTCTCTCAGGGAAGTTCATGTTCGGGTTTGATCTGGATCATCTACAGTGGTTTCGTGGATGGGTATTGCATTCCTCTCACTTTGCTTTCCTGTGGGGTGCCCGAGGTGAGATTACTCTTGCGTGTCAGGGTGTATAGCAGCACTGCAACACAGACAAGGTGCTTGTGGTTGTTGTGTTCCCATGTGTTATGGTTTTTTGATAAGTGTGTGCCCATCACCTTTTGTGGATTTAGGTGTGGTGGCCGTGTGCAGGTGTCCTTGTGTGCCACAGGTATATGCAAATGGTGCTGTGATGGTGCTGGCTGTGGCTACTTGGCGGCATGCAAGGCTTCCTGTGTGTCTGCCCCCCCCTACATTTGTTGTACCTTGGCATGCATTTCAGGCAGGGTTTGTACTCACCCACTATCCATGTGCGTTGGGCTCTGTGCCTCTCCATGTAGGCTGGCAGTGTGCTGTTGCGCAGCACCATGGAGTCATGGGTGGATCCTGGGTACCAAGCGCAGCAGTGGCTGATGGTCATGTCTGGGCTACATGTCATCTGTACATTCAGAGAATGGGAATGCTTCCGATCCCTGTCGGCTGCCTCATGGTCCCAGGCTGGAACATGTGTGCAGTCTAGGGCTGCAATCACGCTCGGGACTTGGGCAATGGCATATAACTGTGCCTTCACTTCATTGACCTGTGCCTGGGTTGCGGGCAATGCTATGTGTTCATTCACATGCACAGCAGTGCATCCAGCACCTGGCCCACCACAGCACTAAATGTGGACTGGGCTATATCATGCATCATGGCAACTGTGTGTTGGAAGCTGCCAGTTCCAAGGTATTGTAGGAGTGACACAAGCTTCAGAAATGGGGGCACAGCGGTTCTGATGGCAATCCTGTTACCAATGTCATCTTGGATTGTGTCCAGCAACTGGGTGATGGTAGCCCTGTCCAGCCTGTACTCGGATACCAACTGACCATCTGTCAGGGCCCAGGGTGTTGACCTGTCCCTGGGGATGGCTGCCCGCCTTGCTGGGGCTGGTCTCCTCCTCCTCCTCTTCCTCCTCATCCCCCGCCCCGCTCCCTCTGCCCTGGGCTGGTTGTCAGGCCTCTGTAGCACCTGGTGCAGCATGTAGAGGTCCATGTGAAGGCTTCCGGCTCTAAATGGCAACATGGTGTTGGGAAGGGTGTATGGTGCATGAGTGGGTCTTTTGTAGGCCTCTTGTGTGCATTGTTTGCACCTGTGGCTTTATTGCTGTCTCCTCCCTGGTCCTAATGCCAATATAGTGTTGGGAAGATGTGTGGGGTATGGGTGGGTCTTTTGTAGGCCTCTTGTGTGCATTGTTTCTACCTGTGGGTTTGTTACTCTAACCCTGTGTTCTTTTACCTCAAACATTTGGCTGGGGGTATTTTCAGCGCTATTAGTGCTGATTTTCCAGTGCTAGGACCGCCAATGCTGTACTTGTGATCGGTCTGTAATAGGGTATTTGGTTGGTGGCACTATTACAGCTGGCTGTAATAGGGCCCGACTGGAATAGTGCCGCCTGGATTGCAGTCGGTACTCACCCCCCACTAAATTACAATCTAAAACATTCAAATGTATTAAAAACAAACACTCCATCTCAGCTCATAACTGCATTGATTCGCATGCAGCCTCTACACCATGCGCATTGGACATATCTGTTTAGGTCTCAATTTCAACCCAGGCCTGAAAGTGCTATTTGCTATCATTATTCCACTTCCGCTAGAGGAGCACATGAGGCACAGGATATCATCCGTAATACGAAGATAAAAAAGGTACACACGTGTTTCTCATTATATATAACCTCTAACTCCTGTAGACTATTCTTCACATCTGTAATTCTTCTAACATCAAGCAACAACTGTAGCAAATTATCAAACTGCCATGGCAACACGTTACACCATTTCAACTATATTTCTGAATTCAGTTTTTACAACGTCCTCACCTCTGTGGCCCAAATTACATCAGATGTTGTGTCTGTAAAAAACAACGTACCATGCAGAGTAACCCCTGATGACATTCCAAACCAACAAACCCTATTACTCATTCATAACACTTGTCCTCTTGCCAGCCTGCTAAAAAATTGCAGCTGAGGAGGTTGAAAGGGCCATACTTTCCAACTGGAACCGCTCACAGGTCTAGCCACTGCACTTCCACAGATATCTCCAGGGCCATAGGTTTTGTGGAATTCCAGAGTTGTTATTGAGCACACTTGGCCAGTTGTTGTGCAAAACATCTTCCTTAATGCCAAGATACTGGCTATTGAGGTAATATTCCACTGCTTCACAGGCAATGTTCCATTGCATTTTCTGACCTGTCACAAATGTTTCTTTCACCAATTTGGAGCGAGACACCTCTCGTAATGGTACTAATAGTCCCAATGACATGGAGCCCAGTGTCTGAATAGGTCAACTGTGCCACAGTGATAAGTCTTGCCATTTGTTCTAATTGACTCATCTGGTTATGTTTTACTTGGCCGTAATAGATGCCCCATAATGCAAGGACTGCATTTGAACCATCCAATATCCTGTCCAAAGATTCCCTCTTACCCCTTCTGGCAAAAAGTTCTTCGTACTGCAGGTGTGATCAGATCTGGGCTCCGTCCAAGCAGTTGGGGTACAGCGTGGTAACCTGAGTTGGAAAAAATCAGTGTCTAAGATGGCATTTATGATAATATTTCAGAACCCCAATCCCTCTATCTTACTGACAATGTTGTGGATGTATTAACCCACTTATGCTCTGCCCTGCGGCATCACTGTGTCTTTGTGGTGCCAGAATTATCAAAATAGCTGCAAAACCCCTGGGCGCGCCAAAACCTATGGAAATCGCGCTCTACAAAGCACAAAAAGATGGCTGCCAAATCTACCATGCATGTTGTCAGTGGTGGAATGGAGACCTCACTCCTGAAACATGTCATTGGGCTGCCCAACAAGTAAAAATGGAGCCGGCATGAAAAGCAGTGCTTCCTGAAAGAAATCTGAAATCTTGCATTTCAAATCTTTTCTTGGTTGCTGAAAATGCAAAATGCCGGTACAAAACAACCACAAACATCCAATATTCTTGCTGGGTGTCCCATTTTACTGAATTCAAGAAATCATTGTGAAATTT
This sequence comes from Ambystoma mexicanum, assembly GCF_040938575.1. NCBI lineage: Eukaryota > Metazoa > Chordata > Amphibia > Caudata > Ambystomatidae > Ambystoma > Ambystoma mexicanum. Next base: position 1,150,614,328 of record NC_090933.1, on the reverse strand, counting down.
CAATATCCTGGAAAGCTGAATTGGTCATCAAAACACCCACTGCACAAGTTTGCCTGCCTGTGGGATCTGTCAAAATCTGGGTGCAGTACCAGCAGCCGCCTGAATGACTGTTTTCAAAAGCCTGCATTAAAACTGTAAACTTGTACCACTAAGATCTAATGTCTGAAATGTAAGTGACCTGTTACCAAGAGTAACCTAGGTTGTAACTATTTAAACTTCATGGTTTAGAGTCTGGAAACAGTGTTCTAGCTGCTTGTTTGAAAATTGCAAGTTTATATTAAACAAAGACAATTTTAACAAAATGACATTTAAATTAAGCCTGACTCCAAGCCAAAACCAGAAGAACCACTTCCCCCACAGGGCCAGGCACCTCCCTTCTGCTCTGTAGACCAGGAACTCACACCCTTGTGTTGATTAAGAGGGGAGGGGAACTTGGGCTGCTGTGGAAAGAGCACAATGGACTTCCTCCAAGGCAAGGAGATGCAAATCAGGAAGGATCGTAAATGGCCTCTGCCAGAAGGAAGTGGGCGGAGATTGCTTCTGAGCTGCAAGAAGGAGAAGGAGTTGGGACAGACCTTTTTTTGATTCACAATGGACAAAAAGCATATTTCTAAAAAGACTGATAATTTACTGTGTACAATTGTAAAAAACATGTAAAGCCCAGACTTCGGAAACCTAATTGTTGGCTGCACATTTTAAGAGGAGCCAGAACTCTATGCTATGTTTTGGGAAGTAACTGTGCAAATGTATTTATGTCAAAAGCATGAAACTTCACACGCTTATGCCCATATGCAATGCGCACAATTATACACATTTTTGGATGAACTAGATATTGTGTGCCGGCCCAAAAGGGCAGAATTCTGTCAAAAGCCGACACATGATCCTACAATGATGGGGCTTGGAAGAGCATTTGCTCTACAAAATATGTGATCTAGATATGTTATTGTTATAAAGTTTGTAAAATTGTAAATATGTATTATACTAAAAGTAGATTTCATGTTCAAAAGCCAAGGGAGGATTCTCTGACTCATTAACACACATCATCATGGTGACACCCTATTTTCTCCTCCAATCAAGGGAGAGGGGAGATTCTAACCTATAGTCAGCCTAGGGTGGGCACTTAGGATAGTCCAGCATACACACACCTTTACCAAATGCATAAATAGAGAAAGCTAAGGACTTAGAAAGACACACAATTCCACCCACTATCCTGACCCTGGTGAAGCACCGGGAAGGAGATCCATCCATATTCCTTGCTCCAGACTCCAGAAACATGGCAAAACAGAAAGGCCCACTCTATAGCTGAACCATTCTCAGCTATGCCTTAAACTTCTAGAACCAGAATCCCACAAACTTAAAGGGGAAACCAAAGAAGCAGCCAGGCTGTGCTGCAACTGCTTTCCTTCTAAATAATTATATTCAGAACCGAGAAGGGCAGATTAAACCCAATCCTGTGCCGTGCTGTGCCAATCCTGACCAGCCCTGTCGTGCGGTGACCAGAGCGTTGTGCTGATTGCAGACCCAGTCCTGTCATGCGGTGTGCCCAGCAGAATTACTGTCCAGAAATCTTGACTGACCAGAATCCCTGACGGTTCCATTCAAACCTATCTAGTGAGTATCCATAGTATAGGACTGTCACTAGCCTATGTACTATCCATAGTCAATCCCTATCTCAAATCCATCCTCTCTTATATCCAGAACTGCATTGTTATAAATATTTTTGAATTGCCTGAACTCTTTATCTTATCCCTACTACCTTCCTTCTGTAATAGCATTGTTAAACATGTCTTTACGCTGATATATTTCATCTGAAGAAGGCAAGCTCCTCGGCAGGCAAAAACCTGATCCAGAGGCATCCTGGTCTAATGGCTGTGCTCCCGTGTAGTATTTGCTTCTTCATAGTCATTCCCTAGTGTGGAAAAATCCTGTTTGTCTTTTGAAAGCGCATCCCTGTTATCTCATTTTGGTGCATATTTAAAAAAAACGACCTCCATGAAAACGTCCATAACGTCTTCAAATGTTATGCTAGAAACAAGCCAAAATGTAAGCGTCTGCTTGTAGCTAACATCCACAGCTTTCCATAGAACAACAACCCGCATCTCAAATCCCTATAGTTTTCCCGCAATCGCGATTACCGCGCACAGAAAGGTTTGCCACAAATTTTCGTTTTGGCAAAATATGACACATGTAAAATAGCTTTTCATTGCACCCGACCTCAAGTTTCTGTTTGCACATTGCTTATTGGTGTGAAATCATTGCTAGTGTGTGTCTGCAACCATATAAAGCAGCTCCTATTAGGATTTAAACAATTTCAGTGATTTAGCCCATATTTAGTGTTTTACCCATTCCTTTCAAAGACAACTTTAAAACCAGTTTGACAGTTTGCCAATCAGTTCTGTTTCTCTCTTGTGTTTGCTGGGGGGAAATTTGGATTGATCTATTTGCTTGAATTCTGCATTCTTGAAACCTGTTCTCTCTCCTCCTATCTCTCTACATTGCATATTGGGGGGTTGAGGGGTGTGCAGGGAGAAAGAGGAACCACATTGCCATTTGATCTGAACACACACCCACAAACGTATTATTGCTGTGCTGCATTGTTTTTGCTCATTATTACTCCTTGTAATTAAAGCGATTGCTTAGTGTGACATCACCCCATTGGTGATTATTGTATCCTCATTGAAAATAGTGTGATTATAGTGTGAATATATAAATAAATATTTTAACTTTGCAAACCAGCCTGATTCCTGGTTTATGTGACCGGGGGGTGTTCCAAGAGAGGGGCGTGATGTAAGTGGTACATCGTTCAGAATTAAAGAACTTTTAGACACAAATATTGAAATAACTTACAAAGTCATACTACAAAGGCTGATAACCTAATCTTGCATTATTTAAGGAACTCAGGTATTGGACCAAAATACACAATTTATTACCTTCTCCTTTTCTGTATTCACATATTACCTGTGACTTCTTTGAACACATCCTCGTCACCACTGTGCTGTTCCTAGAATCCACTATCATTATCGGAAAACAAAGCAAGTCATTGTCATTGCTCTCATTTTGTGTTCTGGTTCCTCCATTCTATAGCTGCCTGGCAGTGCAATCTGATAAAGCCCAAAAGGTGTTTTGACTAATCGGGCATAGTTGTCTTAGTTCATTTTTTGGCTGAGAACGCTCACTTTTGCTGTAGTTGCTGACCCATTTCTGAACCTATACGATGACGTCTGCATTCTTTGACCTTTACAAAAATGCAAAACAGAAAAAAGATTGTGTTAAATCAGAACTGTGTGTTAATTCACACTAGTTCCTGGCTGTAGGCAATGGCATGCCTCTGTAGGAGCTTTTGGAAGTGCTTCCTTTACCTGCAAGTGGATACGGCTGACAATCGTCTCTTGACATAGTCAAGTAAAACATGTCTGACAGGTTAATATTTATATTAGAAATGTCAAATGGAGGGGAGGATGTTAGAATAATGGGCCTCCAAAACAAGGTTTGATGGGGTTTCAGCACAGTGTTGTGGTTTGCTTTACTACAAATGGAGAGCAAAACTAGAGGTAGGGCATCTGGCTACTTCATCCCTTTCTCTTATCACAGCATAGACAAAACATTGTTAATGACACAATTCTGTATTTTTGCTGCTCCTGCAGACTGGGTGTGTTGTGTACCATAGAGGTTACATTGAACATTCAAGGCTGTTGCAGAGGTCTTTCATGATATGGTTGATGAAAGGGAACCCAATTGTAACCATGATCCCGAATCACGGTACAACATCTCTCCAAACAATGTTTGCTACATTTATCATGTCTGCTCGTCGGCATAAGCATGCCTTCACCCAGCCAGAGAAGACGCCAACAAAGCAAGTACATACTGAATCTTATTGCAAGGGAGTATTGGAGAAAATTGAATTTGATATTATTGAAAGGTCTATAAGGGGGATGGTGTGCTCCTGGGATTGTTCAGACAACCTTGCCATAATTGTTCTGAAGACAGATAAAACACTCTGATGAGGTTGCTGTTCATGCGACAAGGCCCTGCCACTATGTCCAGGACAACAGGTTTGAGGAGGTTGTCGGTCATGTAACCATGCCCTGCCCACGCACCTTGCCCTGATCTTTCCTTTCCTTTTCTTTCTTAACTCTTAAATCAAGGGTGTCTCTCGTCTAGACATCCTAATTGAAAGGCAGATGAGGAAGAGGGGAAATTGCTGTTTGAACCTGTTTGGACCAGATGGACCCAGAACTGTCTGCACAAATCCTGTGCTAGGAATGCAAAATCAGTCGTAAACCAATATTACCTGAGAGTGGAGATCATGAAAAATGTTTCCCATATGTGCCTGTCCATTCCTGACTAAATGTGACAACTGTATCTTTGGTGCTACCAATCATCCATGTGCATCTCCCCAGTCAAAATCATCATGAAGCTTGCATCCCTTGAGCACCCACACGTTTTTCTCACTAGCAGGGGTGCTTTCCTGCAAATTTGGCAGTTCTCCTAATGTTTTAAAGGGAGGCTCTTCCTAGACTTCCTTGAAAAAACAACTACTGCAGCCAATTTGACAAGAGAAATAGCAAAGTTGTAGCCACAAATTACTTCATCATCTAATGGTTGGTGGGCAGCACACTTAATTACAGTGACCTGTTTAGGAAGCATAATAGCATCTAAGAACTCTTTGACATGCTGGTGGTTCTAAGTAGGAAGGCTTTTTGCTTCCACAGCTTCCCATAATCATGAGTTACCTCAAAATTGTAGTGGGAATCAGTGTAGATTTTCACTGTATGTCGTTCTGATAATTTACATGCTCTGGCGAGTGCTACAAGTTCTGCTTCTTATGCTTAGGTGATATGGGATTGCCCCCAGAAAACATCTTTGATCTCGGTGACATGACCCATCAACAAAGTAAGTCAAGTATGCATTATGCAAAGGTGTTTCCCTTATGTTCCTCTGAGGAGATTAAAGATAGTCAGTAATTGCAAAACATTCATTGGTATCAGTCTCATGTGGCTCCCTGTCATAGGGAGCAGGGAGCAGCAATTCTGAATTAAAAGAAGAGCGCCTGATCAGAGTAATGTTAGAAAATAATACTGTATATTTGTTGGCCCTGTCAATGGACATGTGTTGGGTTTTGTTTTCAACAATAAAAATACTATCAAATCTGAAAGTGACACTTCAAACCAAGAGCCAAATATTATGGATTCTGATTCTTGCGCTGCTATGGCTGCTGCAGTCACACAGCAAGCAAGGCAGCATACCAGAAGCTACCGGATCTAGATCTTTATTGTAATATGCGAATGGCTTTTGCTTAGAACCCATGCTTCTGTGTTTGGACAGCAACAGTATCCCCCCTTTATTTTTACAATACGGGGTGAGTTTTTCCATGCAATCTGGTAGACCTAATGCAGTTTGAGTTTCCTCAGCCAATCTTCTTTTAACCTCAGAGAATGCCTCTTCAGCTTCAGTAGACCATTTTGTTTCAATTGTATTTATTCTTGTGTACAGTTTCAAGGATTTTACTGACCTGGTATGCATTAGAATTCACCATCTACAGTAGCCAATCATACCAAGGAATGTTCTCATTTGTGTAATTGTAAGAGGTTTTGGAATTTTGTATACCGCTTCTTTTCTGATGGAAACTCACTCTATACCCAACTGCAACTTGTTTTGGAAAGCCTTCTAACCTTTGTTTGCTACAGCAGTTAGCAACACTCTAGTGTCCTCTTTGCAAGCTTCACAAAGGGAGAGACAAGCACGGGATCGTCTAAATACTGCACCACCACTGATTTACCTGGGAATCAATGATCATCCAGGTCCTTCTTCAACTTTTGGGTGGGCAGAGTGTGGGATTCAGTGTAATCTTGTGGTTAATGGGTCCAGGTGTACTGAATTCACCTGTGCAAGAACGCAAAATGATACTTGCTATCTGCATGTATGACACTAGAGAAAAGGGCTGAGCACGTGTCGACCACAGTAAAATGAGAAGCAGTTAGCGGTATGCAAGCCAACGCGGCAGCAGGGTTTGGGACCACAAGAAAGTTTTAGGATTACCTCAGAATTTTCTGCCCTTAGGTCTTCTACAAATCTGTAGGTTTTCTTGACGGGCTGCTTGACTGGCAATAATGGAGTGTTACAAAGACAGTTGGTAGGAACAATGAGCCTCATTAAGAGTATGGATGCGTAACTATTGAGGGACATTTTTGGATGACACATTTCAAAAGGTACCTTACGACCTGATAAGAAGTTGGAGAGAAAAATGTTAAAGTTCTTGATTTTAGGTTGGGTACAAATTTAGATCCTGCGTTGCATTTGAGTAAGTTGCTACGGAGACTTCGAGACCCTCCACTCCATTTGTTACAATTGATTCTGGTTTGGGTGAGCTTACAATTGACAATGCACCTCTATGCATTATGCTGCTATTAATTTGAAACAATATCAGGCCTGTATTTGAAGAAGGCACCTTCTGCCGAAACACGTGTCATCCTTAAAGGATATGAACTTAACATAAAAGGAACACAAAGCTCCTACTGAAACTACTTGTTCATTTCTTTATTTTTCGGCGCATTGTCAATTGTAAGCTCACCCAAACAAGACTCATTAAGAGTATTGTTGTAATTCCACAGTAAATCCACGGAAAACAAATTACACTTACCACCACTTGGTCAGGCGGAATTTCTGCCTGATTACAAGTGATTGTAGCAGTGTAAATCCCAATGTATTGTGGGTCCATTGGACCCATTGTTTTTTTTGTTGCAGAATTACTGCGGCAGAATTACCGCTGCAGTAATTCTGCCAATTCTGCCAATTTTGGCGCATTGAGTGGGAAGATTTAAAGTCAGTGACATAAAATGCGCATAGACCAATGTTCAGTTCCTTTCAAATTAAGTCACTATTGATTGACAATTGCAATCTTTTTTAATTCTTGCACACAAGAAATCTCTGTAATCTTTTCCGTTTTCCAATGCTTTTTAATTTCTAGTGGTGATTAGCATAATCATGCCAACACGTGTTTCGACCTCTTACAACACAGGTCTTCTTCAGGGCCAATAAATCAACTTTCATACATTAGGTTAGTCCAAAACATTGAACATATTCTGTTATACAATTCAATCATTTATTTCCAAATAAAATTTTTAAAAAATCAACAACAAAAAATTGTTTTGTAAATACTGGATAGCAAGCGAATCAGAGATTGTTCCATATCAGGGGGATAAGGTTACATTTTCAAATGGAGGCAGAGAAGGAAAAAAATGTATAGCTACATCAATATATTATCATAAATAAATAATGTCTCTATTCCTCATTATTGCATGCAATAGCTCCACTACCATGTGATATCATATTTAATCACTGTGTTCAGCGTGCATGAAACTAAGTGTGTTTTACCACATCTTGGGGTATATTAGTTCTTCCCATATAATCAGATTGACTATCATATCGGCCAACTATATTGAACTCCTGTCTTCAGCATCCAAAGGACCTCAAAGCAGTCCCGCATTGACTCCCTTAGTGTGTTCTCCACATGAGGGCCACCATTAGGATGTGATCAAAAATCCATGCATCTTACTGTTTCATCATTGGAAAGGTGTATCCTTACCTTTCTCTCATACAGTACTTGAACAAATTACTTGAGGACTGCTGTCCAAAATAAATCAAATAATCTATAATAAAAGATAGAAATCAATCTTTTGCGAGACATTTCAAAAATCTAAAATAAAAACACCCGATGCCTTATTCCTCTTACCTTCCTATCTGGCTAGTTTCCAAATTGTTGGATGTTTCCCCACTGGCTTAGAAAATTGTGTGCTCTTCCAGAACCCAAGGGTCATAATATAAATTATTATGACTAAATTCTCTGAATCAAGTTTCCCATTTCAATTCTTTAAATAGTTAGATTGATTTTAAAAAGTGGGAGAGAGAACCTAACGGTCTGGCGAGATATTGAGGGCATTAAGTTGAATAAGTGATGGCTCATTCTTACCTATATTGCGCTTCAAATAACGCTCTCCATGTATTCCCCAATGGTCTGTTCCGCGCAACCGAGCTTAACTCAGAGCTTAAATACATGCCTCCTAATTTGCACATTGGTGCTGTGCACCTGATATTCTCTGTTGTGCACGTATTGGATTCGAGATACTAGTCTCGATGGATTCATTAGGCCATGCCGGTGCCGGTTGGAGATGCTAGTCCCCTGCAGCTGCTCAATTGTGCGTGGGGGATCGAGATACTAGTCCCCCGCGTATGTGTATTTCGGTGTAACACGACCAATTATCACAAAATCTTACAATCAATCCCCATTGGTATTATGAATTAAGTTCAACTCTCAACTTATAAAGCTTAATTAATTGAGCCTCTTCGCTAGATTGATGTGGCTGCTGATGCAAGCAAACTAATTTGTAACCATACCGTTGTTTGTGCTGCTAGTTTATCCATTTAAGTCCAACGGGAGTAGGACTAATACACTAATTTTAACCGAGAGACACTGCTCTCTCTGAGCCTGTTGCTCACACTGGTTGCCGGTTATTACAACCCATGCCAGTTGTTCAACCATTGATTGTTTAACAGAAAGTCCCAACACATTATTGTGCTTCTTATCTCTAATCTTTACTAGAGGTATAGTAGGTTCACTTTAATTCATTCAGCTGCTAATATTGAATGTGAATGATTTGAGGGCACATGCATGATCCCTCAACATGTGATGGATTTCTGCCCTCTTGACCTAGAGACACTGGGCCTCATTCCGAGTATGGCGGTAAGGGATAGCGGCCACCGCTAACGAGAGCGGTGGCGGTAATCCCTTACCGCCATACTCCGAGTTCCCTTAGCGCCATGGTGCTTTTAACACCTGCTTTTAGCAGGCGTTAAATACCATGGCGCTAAGGGACCTTGATGTTAATTACGCCACCGTAATTTACGGTGGCGTAATTGACGCCTTCCCCACTCCCATTATGCCCTATGGGGCAAGAATGGGAATGGGGAAGGGTAAATGGGGATTGGGGAATTACCGCCCCGCCAACCTTGGAATGGGGCGGTAATTCCGCCAACCACCAAGGCGCTGCCGGTCCGGGTACGGCGTCAACCAAGGCGTTAATAGCGCCATTGGTTAGCGCCGTACTCGGAATGAGGCCCACTGTACTCTAAGAGTTTTTTATTCACACACCATGTAGGTTAGAACATCCCTTACAAGGTGTTCAGTCTAGCACTGAATAATAGAAGGTCCCAGACACTCTTGGGTTTGTTATTTCTACGCTACTCTCTAAATGTATTGAGTTTGTACTTCTCTTTATACATGGCATATACATTATTAGCCTATATTAGATTCCGATTCTCCAGAAACAATATCTTTTCATCTGATCGAAGGGCACATACATGATAGAAACATTAATAATTCTAATAAACTATGCTCAAATGGCCATCAAGGAGACAAACACTGGACACGTGTAATACAGCATATATCCATGCTATATAACATCTAATTCCAAAGTAAGGGGTTTCCTGGCAAGATTACAGAACCCCCCTCAGTCCTTTGAGGGTGTACCTGCTTGAGTGGGAAGATTTACCTCCAGGGTTTTGCTGGAAGTAAATCCTCCACTCGACACCAAAACTCGTAATTTGGCGTAGTGGTAAAATTGGAGGTGACCGAGTTACCTCCAATTTGACCACTTACTGCCATACTCGTAATGAGGCCCAATATCTTGTGATAGGAAATATTCAATAAGAGGGGTAATGCCTTCGTCTGCATGCATTAGGTTTTAAAAGATAATGGTGAATGTGTGGCAGCTTCTTGGATGGTTCTACTCTGACCTTGCCTGGTTCTGCATTGTTTATATATTCAAAGACATTGTCATGCACATTCCACAATGACTGCAGTACTATATTTAAAAGATTGTTCCCATCAGGTGACCAGCCCCCTTTACCTTTTGACATGCCCTAGAAGACATCTGTTTGAAGCACTGCTAAATTTGCTTCAGCATTTTGGTCATTTGGTAATTTCAGCATTTTTCCCAGGGATGCTCAAAATACCCCTTTGGGGGTGTAATGAATAGTGCACCTGAGTTTGCATAACAAATCTCTGCCCAACAAACTGACTGAAACATTGGGGCTAAGGATAAAAGCATGGGTGTCAGTTATAGGTCTGAGTGTTCCATTTAAAGGCTATGTAACTCGATGGACCACAAGAGGAATATTAGACATTCCTACTGCCTTTACAGTTTTCATGGAGATTGGAATATCAGAGATACATTAAGAATGAATGGCAGATCTGCTGGCACTGGTGTCTATCAAACAGGGCACATTAATTCTCCTTACTTACATTGAACCTAAGGGCCTTCCTGATGTATGGGTATTTGAGGATCAATAGCGCAAGCATCCTCTGCCTCAAGTTTGAAAAATATCATGGTCTGGTAATTAGAGAACATGTTGTGCGGGGGTCTTTAGGGGCACTGATTCATCCAGTCTCCTGTTTGTTTACAGTAGTTGCACACAGAGGGATCAGTATAGCACACAGGAGATCCCATGCATTCCTATTGCCCGGGGAAAGGCTGTTGTCCAGGTACTCCCTGCAGTCCTTGATGTCTCTGTGGTCCCGCACGAGCTGGCAGTGGGGCTCTTCTATTCATAACCCTACCTATATCCCTGAACCGTGCCCAGAACACACCCATTGTCACTTGGGGAGGCTGTGTTTGTACTTACAGATTCTACAGCTGAAAGGTCATCTGTATATTCTTAATATTCTCCTTCTTTTGGTCCAGGCACTGATTCACAACTGTAACTAGCTCCGATAATGGCTTAGTCTGCCATGCAATATTCATGGTTTTCAGCCGTGCTTGTATTTATGCCTACATAACAGAAACAAAAGACTTAGCTATCGCTTCCTGCACTGTCTCGTCTGGATTAGTAATGCCTGAACTGATCTAAGCAATCTGCCGGTGATTCCCCTTTGTTCTACTTAGAGTTTTATACCTTTCCTCAATTAGCCTTCCGCTGCCATATTTCGGTTATTGGTGCTATCAATCTATCTTAGGCCTGATCTAGGGCTTCTCCTGTTCCTGGATCTATGGCTGGCCAATTGGCATGATGTGTGATTCTCTGCTCAACCTCCAGAGGCCTCATTATTCTCACGAGCTGGATTGAGCTGGATCGTGTCAGGCCAGGCATGGATATAACATTTGATAATAGTAGGTTCCTCTACAATTATTTATAATTTTAGGAATGATCATCAGCTTCCACGATAAGAACAATCCATACTTAATTTAGCTTTCTTTTACAGTTTCATTCAGATACCACTTCAACCATAGTTTCAGATGTTTCCACCATTTGTCTTAGGGCTGATCATGGATGAGAGTTTTTCAGCTGATCTTTTTGGAACCAGCACTTTTCTGTCTGATCCCCTTTTAGAATAAGACAATTGTAAGTTAAAGGGATATTCTGGGCCTCATTACAAGTCAGGCGTTAAGGGTTTAACGGCGCCGTCGGCGCCGTTAAACCCTTAACGCCTGATTAAGAGGTCCCGGGTTTTAACGCCTGCTTTTTGCAGGCGTTAAAACCCATGCCGCAAAGTGACCTTGGTGCTAAGTACGGTGCCGCAATTTGCGGCACCGTACTTAGCGCCTTTCCCCATTCCCATTATGCCCTATGGGGCAAAAATGGGAATGAGGAAGGGCAAATGGTGAATGGGGAATTACCGCCCCACTCACCTTGGAATGGGGCGGTAATTCCGCCATCCACCATGCCGGAGTCCGGCATGGACCATGGTGCTAATAGCACCATGGTCCAGCGCCAGACTTGTAATGAGGGCCATTTCAAAGCATCCCTTTCAAGAAGGTCAACACATTTTCTGCTCATAGGGGTTCCCTTGGAAGTTATAGAGGTAGATACTATGACCCACTTCACACTTCCTGCAGGTGTATTGAAGTCGAAGCAGGTTTCTAGACTGAAAGCAGGCTTATCAAGAATAATATTGGTCACATGTGAAGGCATGCTGTAACTACTTTCTAATATTTTTGGCATCAGTGTCTGCTCCTCCATTTGCTATAACTAATTTCTAGCAGTCATCAGTTCAAAAGGAGGCACCTGGAAGTGGAGGAAGGGGCAGAGTTTAAGGCCATCAGAACAATGTTCAATTGCAAGCCCCAACTAGGGCCAGAGTCAACAATACACTTCATTATCACCATCACAAGTGTTTAGTTGTTTCTATCTTTCCACGTCCCTTCTAGATGCAGGGCAGTAGGCAATGAGAAAAACCGAAACGAGAAACAATGTGCTTAATCTTCATAATAGCTGCCATCTTATTCTTTTTTTCTTGGCCACAACCTGCTTTGCCATGGGACCTGAAGCACCAGTTCAGTGTTCTGCCTTCAAAATGAATGTCACTGATATGACATGATATTTTCTTTAAAGCGTGCCCATACACAAGTGTTTCAGGGCGCGACAAGGAAAGGGAGGGGTACATGAGAGGACAAAAAGAATTGTCTTACTAGGCCCAGTGACATTGAGAATGCGCACATGCAGGGGGGAGGGAAGGGGGAACGTGCAAGGGGAAGGGAGAAGTGGAGAGTGCTGAACACGTGATCAAAACAACAACAGGTAGTGCAGCCAGCAGGTGACTAGTGCAAGAAGTAAGATAAGACAACAGGTGTCTAATAAATGCAGGTAAGGGGACTGTAGGGTTGCAGATACAGACACAAGTGCGAGTGTTTCCAGGGAGCAGTGCAGGTGTGCAGCTCGGTGGGCAGGGATCTGGGCCCACAACACCCAGGACTCTGCCTGCAAGTGTGTGCGACACGTGGATTACTGTGATTGTCTTCCAGAGGTACGTGTGGACTATCTGGAGGTTTGTTTTTAATAATCTCTTTCTCTTTGCCTGCCACAGACTGCTTTGTCAGAGGGCACTGTGCACCATCTTATGGCCATGCCTGCACAACTAAGCTCCCTGGGCTTGCAGCACCCGTGACTCTACCTTGACGTGTGGAAGCCATGTGAGTCCCTGTGGTTGGCTCCCTAACAGATATGCAAGTGATTGATTGTTTGTTTGTTTGATTGATTGATTGATTGATTGATTGCTTAAATGGTTTATTTCGTTTAAAAGAAACCATAAAAGCTAATTTACAAATTCAATCTTAAAACAATACCATCTTAAATGTTCATTTTAGACAGAATAAGAATAACATGAATACAAGAGAAATGCACAGCATTAAAACATCAAATAAACAATAACACAATTCCTTACAAATACACAATCTTCAGATAATGCTCTACATTTGCCAAAAAATATCAATTAAGAAGGCAATTATAGCATTTTATTTACAGTATTGTTTCAGACAATTCCGGGCCCAGAATAGGATTAGCAACCGCAATTACTCTTAATATGCAAGTGTCCGTTTTATAGAACTCCAAGGCCCCAGCCAATATTGTTAGCTTTTAAGACCAGGACAAGCCATATACTTCTGAGGTACATCATCCTTCCGCCTCAATTTCAGCACGTACTAGCTTATGAAGATAATTTCCAAGATTTACAAGAAAAATACCCAAGCGTAACTTTATATAAAGGTTTCTCCTGTCTCGCTAATCCAAGAAAGATACTGCTCAAAGCCCACGACCAGCTGAATTCTTTAAATAGCTTTTCAATGTGCTCTTCCTCTGATTGCTACTCAGATTATCCATTAACACCCAATCCCAGTAGTGAACTTTTAACTTCTTTGAATCTACAGGGAGATGGGATTCCGTTTGTATGCCAGAAAAGATCCTAGACCAATCTTAGATGAAATGTCCTTAATGTGATAAAACCATGCCCATGGCTTTATATGAATGTTTGCAATAACGTCCAGCATTGCCCCTTTTCTTCCTTTGGTTCATTGTTAGTCCATAACTTGACCCAGAGTAAAAGGGGTTTCAGCTGGGTCTGGTAATCAATACCTAACTGTCCCCGGTCCATTTTGACCGCTGTACCAAGGGAGTTCATTGCTACCCCCAAAACCTCCTTGAAGAACTGCTTTCCATAGACTTTCATTTGAACAGTTTCACGGTATACCCCAAAACTCAGCCGCATACAGAACAGCTGATTGGCTTTGTGCCCTGCACACCTCTATGCGCAATTAGATTACTGCACCCCCAAATTCTTTTGAGAAGCTCAGGAGAGAATCATTGTGTATGTTCATGATTAGATTACTTATTTTTATTTTTTTAAATGTTTATTTGTATTGCACACATCAGCCTGTGGGCATCGCAGCGCTGTTACAAAGGTAGTCAAGTTGCTTAGTTACAGTACTATTTACATAAAAAAATAGCTATTACAGAAGTAAGTTACTTAGTTACAATGGTGAAAGCCGTAAAATATCAGGTGTACACAATTCGTTTGTTTCAGGGAACATGAGTATGCATGAATAAAGAAAAAACAGGAGTATAGAGGTTAGTCAAGCATCCCCGTTTTGAAGGCTTTTCAAAGGTTAGTCAAACAGCCAAGTTTTTAGGGCTTTGCGGAATGCAAGGTTGATTTCTGAGGGGAAGTGGCAGGGAATTCCGTTGCCTGGCAACAATGAAAGGGAAGCTAGCACCACCTGCTTAGGCATGTTTGACTCTGGGAATTATGAGACGGTGGGAGTATGGTGTTCTAATGGGTCTGGAGGAGCCCGCTCTAACTACTTTAGAGGAAAGGTGGGGGCGCTGTGTGAGTGATGCACTTGTGAGTGATGGCAAGAGTTTTAAATGAGACGCGCTCTTTGATGGGAAGCCTGTGGGCTTCGCGTCTCGCTGCAGATGTGTTCACTTTTGGGAATGTTAAGAGCAGCTTGAAGTGTGTTGTTTTGGATTTTTTGAGTTTCATTAGGTTTTGAGAAGTGCCAGCAAAGAGGACGTTTCAATAGTCGATTGTTGAACCTATTTTCGCTCTGGCACTTGAGAGGCAGTTTTCAGTGGATAAGAATGGTTTGGTTGCATAATCAGCTTAGTAGAGTAAAGTGCTAAGGAAGTGATGGCGCTAACTGGATGTGACATGGAGAGAGTGGCATCCAGGTAGACTCCGAAGGTCTTCAAGAGGAGGAGACAGGGATCTGTATGTTGTCAATTGTGAAAGTAGTGGATTGGCCGGTGATTTTTTTTTAGGGTATCCTGGGGACCTACTAGGAACATTTCAATCTTGTCACCATTGAGGCAATTTGCTGCCATTCTGGTCTGAATAGTGGAGTAGGCTGTGTTAAGGGCCTTAGCATCAGTTTCGTAGTTACAGGAGAATGGGAGGAGGACTTGGCTGTCATCAGCATAGTTGGTGTAAGCTATTCCAATTGAGTCTAGGATGTCAAATAGAGGCTTAGAGAAAATGTTGTAGAGAGTGGGAGAGATACAGAATCCCTGCGGGACTCCACAGTGGACGGTGGTGGGGGTTGCGCAAACCTGATCTGAGAACACTCTCATGGCTCTTCCTTCCAGGAATGAGGTGATCCAAGCTGTGGCTTAGGCTATGAAGTGAGTTGAGGAGGTGAGGTAATGACAGCGAATGCTGTGGTTCACTAGGTCAAATGCAGCTGATAAGTCCAGGAGGAGGAGTAGTGCTGGCATGCCTGCATCCTTAACCTCATCTATTTGTTGTTTTAGGTCGAGCAGAGCAGATTTTGGGCCATGACCCGGCCGAAAGCCGGATTGTCATAGACCAAGAATGCGGTTGGTTTTGAGTAAGTGTTGGAATTGAGTGTAAGCTGCTTTGTCGAGGATTTTTAAAAGGAAGGGGACTGTTGTTATGGGCCTGTAGTTGTTGGGGGAGACCGGGTCAAGTGAAGGTTTTTTTAGAAGTGATTATACCCAGGCTTTCTTGAGGCAAGCGGGAACCAGTCCTGAGGCAAAGGAGGTATTTCGGAATGCAGTGAGAAACAGGGCCAGTGTGACAGCACAGTCTTTGATGATCATGGCTGAGCAGTCATCACCTTTGCAATTAGATGGTTTAAGGTGTTTCAGAAGGGTGAAGACTTCAGGTTCAGTGACATCCTTCAAGGCGAAGAGGGGTAAGTCCTGGGAAGAGGGGTTAGTAGAGGGTGTAGCTGTGGATGTGAGTGTTTTTCTGGTTGGTTAGGATTCTGCTGTGCAGTAGGTTAAGTTTATTAAGCATGGCAGTTTGGATTTTTGAGCACCATGATTTGTCTTTGGAGATGACCTGCGTGGTAGGAGCTGATGATTCTAGTTCCCTGAAAATGGTGAAGATCTCCTTAGATCCAGATTTTGCATTTGAAATCCTGGTATTGAAAGAGGGGGTTTTGGCTGAGATGATTGCCTTTTTTTGTATTGGGCAGGTATCTTGTTGAATTCTAGTTTTGTGGATTCTAGGGGGTTAGTTTGACAGGAGGAGAGGGCGGTACGTTGCATGGTTTGGAGTTCCAGTAGCTCAGGGGTGAACCAAGGTTTTGCATATCTAACAGTTTTTGCTTTCCTGGCTGACAGTGGAGCTATGGCGCTGACTGCCTTTTTTAATGCAGAGTTGTATATCTCAGCTAGGACTGAGGGATCATTGGAGAAGGGAGGTCTGAAGACAGGGGTTTCTAAATAAGGCAGTAGTTTGGTTAGGTTACGTGAGCTCACAGCTAGAGCGGTCAGTAGGGGAGTAGTAATGGGTTTTTGTTTAGTTGGCATGGGGATGGAGAAGAGGGTGACATAGTGGTCTGTCCAGTGGTAGGGGCCATTGGAGCTGATGGATGTGGAGCAATTGTGGTCACCTATCCAGTCCAGGATGCAGCCTTTAGAGTAGGTGGGGTTTGTAATTGATTATCTGAACCCCAGGGTATCGCAAGCTTTGGTGAGAGATTTAGCTTGTGAATCCTCCAGATCGTTGAATCCAAGGTCTCCTAGTGGGATGGACTTAGAGGAGATTTTTAGATTGTCGGATAGGAGCTGGCGGAGGTTTTCGTGGAAGTCAGCCATGGGGCTGGGGTGGGGGGCAGCAGACGATGTGTATTGTGATTTTCCAGATAGGGAGATGGTAAGCTTGAAAGATATCACTGTTACCTTCTTTCATGATATGGTTGATGAAAGGGAACCCAATTGTAACCATGATCCCGAATCATGGTACAACATCTCTCCAAACAATGTTTGCTACATTTATCATGTCTGCTCGTCGGCATAAGCATGCCTTCACCCAGCCAGAGAAGACGCCAACAAAGCAAGTACATACTGAATCTTATTGCAAGGGAGTATTGGAGAAAATTGAATTTGATATTATTGAAAGGTCTATAAGGGGGATGGTGTGCTCCTGGGATTGTTCAGACAGCCTTGCCATAATTGTTCTGAAGACAGATAAAACACTTTGATGAGGTTGCTGTTCATGCGACAAGGCCCTGCCACTATGTCCAGGATAACAGGTTTGAGGAGGTTGTCGGTCATGTAACCATGCCCTGCCCACGCACCTTGCCCTGATCTTTCATTTCCTTTTCTTTCTTAACTCTTAAATCAAGGGTGTCTCTCGTCTAGACATCCTAATTGAAAGGCAGATGAGGAAGAGGGGAAATTGCTGTTTGAACCTGTTTGGACCCAGAACTGTCTGCACAAATCCTGTGCTAGGAATGCAAAATCAGTCGTAAACCAATATTACCTGAGAGTGGAGATCATGAAAAATGTTTCCCATATGTGCCTGTCCATTCCTGACTAAATGTGACAACTGTATCTTTGGTGCTACCAATCATCCATGTGCATCTCCCCAGTCAAAATCATCATGAAGCTTGCATCCCTTGAGCACCCACACATTTTTCTCACTAGCAGGGGTGCTTTCCTGCAAATTTGGCAGTTCTCCTAATGTTTTAAAGGGAGGCTCTTCCTAGACTTCCTTGAAAAAACAACCACTGCAGCCAATTTGACAAGAGAAATAGCAAAGTTGTAGCCACAAATTACTTCATCATCTAATGGTTGGTGGGCAGCACACTTAATTACAGTGACCTGTTTAGGAAGCATAATAGCATCTAAGAACTCTTTGACATGCTGGTGGTTCTAAGTAGGAAGGCTTTTTGCTTCCACAGCTTCCCATAATCATGAGTTACCTCAAAATTGTAGTGGGAATCAGTGTAGATTTTCACTGTATGTCGTTCTGATAATTTACATGCTCTGGCGAGTGCTACAAGTTCTGCTTCTTATGCTTAGGTGATATGGGATTGTCCCCAGAAAACATCTTTGATCTCGGTGACATGACCCATCAACAAAGTAAGTCAAGTATGCATTATGCAAAGGTGTTTCCCTTATGTTCCTCTGAGGAGATTAAAGATAGTCAGTAATTGCAAAACATTCATTGGTATCAGTCTCATATGGCTCCCTGTCATAGGGAGCAGGGAGCAGCAATTCTGAATTAAAAGAAGAGCGCCTGATCAGAGTAATGTTAGAAAATAATACTGTATATTTGTTGGCCCTGTCAATGGACATGTGTTGGGTTTTGTTTTCAACAATAAAAATACTATCAAATCTGAAAGTGACACTTCAAACCAAGAGCCAAATATTATGGATTCTGATTCTTGCGCTGCTATGGCTGCTGCAGTCACACAGCAAGCAAGGCAGCATACCAGAAGCTACCGGATCTAGATCTTTATTGTAATATGCCAATGGCTTTTGCTTAGAACCCATGCTTCTGTGTTTGGACAGCAACAGTATCCCCCCTTTATTTTTACAATACGGGGTGAGTGTTTCCATGCAATCTGGTAGACCTAATGCAGTTTGAGTTTCCTCAGCCAATCTTCTTTTAACCTCAGAGAATGCCTCTTCAGCTTCAGTAGACCATTTTGTTTCAATTGTATTTATTCTTGTGTACAGTTTCAAGGATTTTACTGACCTGGTATGCATTAGAATTCACCATCTACAGTAGCCAATCATACCAAGGAATGTTCTCATTTGTGTAATTGTAAGAGGTTTTGGAATTTTGTATACCGCTTCTTTTCTGATTGAGACTCACTCTCTACCCAACTGCAACTTGTTTTGGAAAGCCTTCTAACCTTTGTTTCCTACAGCAGTTAGCAACACTCTAGTGTCCTCTTTGCAAGCTTCACAAAGGGAGAGACAAGCACAGGATCGTCTAAATACTGCACCACCACTGATTTACCTGGGAATCAATGATCATCCAGGTCCTTCTTCAACTTTTGGGTGGGCAGAGTGTGGGATTCAGTGTAATCTTGTGGTTAATGGGTCCAGGTGTACTGAATTCACCTCTGCAAGAATGCAAAATGATACTTGCTATCTGCATGTATGACACTAGAGAAAAGGGCTGAGCACATGTCGACCACAGTAAAATGAGAAGCAGTTAGCGGTATGCAAGCCAAGGCGGCAGCAGGGTTTGGGACCACAAGAAAGTTTTAGGATTACCTCAGAATTTTCTGCTCTTAGGTCTTCTACAAATCTGTAGGTTTTCTTGACGGGCTGCTTGACTGGCAATATTGGAGTGTTACAAAGACAGTTGGTAGGAACAATGAGCCTCATTAAGAGTATGGATGCGTAACTATTGAGGGACATTTTTGGATGACACATTTCAAAAGGTACCTTGCGACCTGATAAGAAGTTGGAGAGAAAAATGTTAAAGTTCTTGATTTTAGGTTGGGTACAAATATAGATCCTGCGTTGCATTTGAGGAAGCTGCTACGGAGACTTCGAGACCCTCCACTCCATTTGTTACAATTGATTCTGGTTTGGGTGAGCTTACGATTGACAATGCACCTCTATGCATTATGCTTCTATTAATTTGAAACAATATCAGGCCTGTATTTGAAGAAGGCACCTTCTGCCGAAACACGTGTCATCCTTAAAGGATATGAACTTACCATAAAAGGAACACAAAGCTCCTACTGAAACTACTTGTTCATTTCTTTATTTTTCGGCGCATTGTCAATTGTAAGCTCACCCAAACAAGACTCATTAAGAGTATTGTTGTAATTCCACAGTAAATCCACGGAAAACAAATTACACTTACCACCACTTGGTCAGGCGGAATTTCTGCCTGATTACAAGTGATTGTAGCAGTGTAAATCCCAATGTATTGTGGGTCCATTGACCCATTGTTTATTTTGTTGCAGAATTACTGCGGCAGAATTACCGCTGCAGTAATTCTGCCAATTCTGCCAATTTTTGCGCATTGAGTGGGAAGATTTAAAGTC
This sequence comes from Ambystoma mexicanum, assembly GCF_040938575.1. Taxonomy (NCBI): domain Eukaryota; kingdom Metazoa; phylum Chordata; class Amphibia; order Caudata; family Ambystomatidae; genus Ambystoma; species Ambystoma mexicanum. The sequence goes on along the minus strand of NC_090933.1, from coordinate 1,150,594,238 downwards.
AGTGACATAAAATGCGCATAGACCAATGTTCAGTTCCTTTCAAATTAAAAGTCACTATTGATTGACAATTGCAATCTTTTTTAATTCTTGCACACAAGAAATCTCTGTAATCTTTTCCGTTTTCCAATGCTTGTTTAATTTCTAGTGGTGATTAGCATAATCATGCCAACATGTGTTTCGACCTCTTACAACACAGGTCTTCCTCAGGGCCAATAAATCACCTTTCATACATTAGGTTAGTCCAAAACATTGAACATATTCTGTTATACAATTCAATCATTTATTTCCAAATAAAATTTAAAAAAAATCAACAACAAAACATTGTTTTGTAAATACTGGATAGCAAGCGAATCAGAGATTGTTCCATATCAGGGGGATAAGGTTACATTTTCAAATGGAGGCAGAGAAGGAAAAAAATGTATAGCTACATCAATATATTATCATAAATAAATCATGTCTCTATTCCTGCATATTGCATGCAATAGCTCCACTACCATGTGATATCATATTTAATCACTGTGTTCAGCGTGCATGAAACTAAGTGTGTTTTACCACATCTTGAGGTATATTAGTTCTTCCCATATAATCAGATTGACTATCATATCGGCCAACTATATTGAACTCCTGTCTTCAGCATCCAAAGGACCTCAAAGCAGTCCCGCATTGACTCCCTTAGTGTTTTCTCCACATGAGGGCCACCATTAGGATGTGATCAAAAATCCATGCATCTTACTGTTTCATCATTGGAAAGGTGTATCCTTACCTTTCTCTCATACAGTACTTGAACAAATTACTTGAGGACTGCTGTCCAAAATAAATCAAATAATCTATAATAAAAGATAGAAATCAATCTTTTGCGAGACATTTCAAAAATCTAAAATAAAAACACCCGACGCCTTATTCCTCTTACCTTCCTATCTGGCTAGTTTCCAAATTGTTGGATGTTTCCCCACTGGCTTAGAAAATTGTGCGCTCTTCCAGAACTCAAGGGTCATAATATAAATTATTATGACTAAATTCTCTCAATCAAGTTTCCCATTTCAATTCTTTAAATAGTAAGATTGATTTTAAAAAGTGGGAGAGAGAACCTAACGGTCTGGCGAGATATTGAGGGCATTAAGTTGAATAAGTGATGGCTCATTCTTACCTATATTGCGCTTCAAATAACGCTCTCCATGTATTCCCCAATGGTCTGTTCCGCGCAACCGAGCTTAACTCAGAGCTTAAATGCATGCCTCCTAATTTGCACATTGGTGCTGTGCACCTGATATTCTCTGTTGTGCACGTATTGGATTCGAGATACTAGTCTCGATGGATTCATTAGGCCATGCCGGTGCCGGTTGGAGATGCTAGTCCCCTGCAGCTGCTCAATTGTGCGTGGGGGATCGAGATACTAGTCCCCCGCGTATGTGTATTTCGGTGTAACACGACCAATTATCACAAAATCTTACAATCAATCCCCATTGGTATTATGAATTAAGTTCAACTCTCAACTTATAAAGCTTAATTAATTGAGCCTCTTCGCTAGATTGATGTGGCTGCTGATGCAAGCAAACTAATTTGTAACCATACCGTTGTTCGTGCTGCTAGTTTATCCATTTAAGTCCAACGGGAGTAGGACTAATACACTAATTTTAACCGAGAGACACTGCTCTCTCTGAGCTTGTTGCTCACACTGGTTGCCGGTTATTACAACCCATGGCAGTTGTTCAACCATTGATTGTTTAACAGAAAGTCCCAACACATTTTTGTGCTTCTTATCTCCAATCTTTACTAGAGGTATAGTAGGTTCACTTTAATTCATTCAGCTGCTAATATTGAATGTGAATGATTTGAGGGCACATGCCTGATCCCTCAACATGTGATGGATTTCTGCCCTCTTGACCTAGAGACACTGTACTCTAAGAGTTTTTTATTCACACACCATGTAGGTTAGAACATCCCTTACAAGGTGTTCAGTCTAGCACTGAATAATAGAAGGTCCCAGACACTCTTGGGTTTGTTATTTCTACACTACTCTCTAAATGTATTGAGTTTGTACTTCTCTTTATGCATGGCATATACATTATTAGCCTATATTAGATTCCGATTCTCCAGAAACAATATTTTTTCATCTGATCGAAGGGCACATACATGATAGAAACATTAATAATTCTAATAAACTATGCTCAAATGGCCATCAAGGAGACAAACACTGGACACGTGTAATACAGCATATATCCATGCTATATAACATCTAATTCTCAAAAGTAAGGGGTTTCCTGGCAAGATTACAGAACCCCCCTCAGTCCTTTGAGGGTGTACCTGCTTGAGTGGGAAGATTTACCTCCAGGGTTTTGCTGGAGGTAAATCCTCCACTCGACACCAAAACTCGTAATTTGGCGTAGTGGTAAAATTGGAGGTGACCGAGTTACCTCCAATTTGACCACTTACTGCCATACTCGTAATGAGGCCCAATATCTTGTGATAGGAAATATTCAATAAGAGGGGTAATGCCTTCCTCTGCATGCATTAGGTTTTAAAAGATAATGGTGAATGTGTGGCAGCTTCTTGGATGGTTCTACTCTGACCTTTACTGGTTCTGCATTGTTTATATATTCAAAGACATTGGGCCTCATTCCGAGTACGGCGCTAACCAATGGCGCTATTAACGCCTTGGTTGACGCCATACCCGGACCGGCAGCGCCTTGGTGGATGGCGGAATTACCGCCCCATTCCAAGGTTGGCGGGGCGGTAATTCCCCATTCACCAAGGCTCTTCCCCATTCCCAAATGAGCCCCCATAGGGCTCAATGGGAATGGGGAAGATGCAAATAACGGTGACCGTTCATTACGGTCACCGTTATTGGCTTGGAGGCCCCTTTGCGCCCTCGACTTTAACACCTGCTCAAAGCAGGCGTTAAGGACGAGGGCGCAAAGGGAACTCGGAGTATGGCGGTAAGGGATCACCGCCACCGGTCTCGTTACCGGTGGCCGCTATCCCTTACCGCCATACTCGGAATGAGGCCCATTGTCATGCACATTCCACAATGACTGCAGTACTGTATTTAAAAGATTGTTCACATCAGGTGACCAGCCCCCTTTACCTTTTGACATGCCCTAGAAGACATCTGTTTGAAGCACTGCTAAATTTGCTTCAGCATTTTGGTCATTTGGTAATTTCAGCATTTTTCCCAGGGATGCTCAAAATACCCCTTTGGGGGTGTAATGAATAGTGCACCTGAGTTTGCATAACAAATCTCTGCCCAACAAACTGACTGAAACATTGGGGCTAAGGATAAAAGCATGGGTGTCAGTTATAGGTCTGAGTGTTCCATTTAAAGGCTCTGTAACTCGATGGACCACAAGAGGAATATTAGACATTCCTACTGCCTTTACAGTTTTCATGGAGATTGGAATATCAGAGAGACATTAAGAATGAATGGCAGATCTGCTGGCACAGGTGTCTATCAAGCAGGGCACATTAATTCTCCTTACTTACATTGAACCTAAGGGCCTTCCTGATGTATGGGTATTCGAGGATCAATAGCGCAAGCATCCTCTGCCTCAAGTTTGAAAAATATCATGGTCTGGTAATTAGAGAACATGTTGTGCGGGGGTCTTTAGGGGCACTGATTCATCCAGTCTCCTGTTTGTTTACAGTAGTTGCACACAGAGGGATCAGTATAGCACACAGGAGATCCCATGCATTCCTATTGCCCGGGGAAAGGCTGTTGTCCAGGTACTCCCTGCAGTCCTTGATGTCTCTGTGGTCCCGCACGAGCTGGCAGTGGGGCTCTTCTATCCATAACCCTACCTATATCCCTGAACCGTGCCCAGAACACACCCATTGTCACTTGGGGAGGCTGTGTTTGTACTTACAGATTCTACAGCTGAAAGGTCATCTGTATATTCTTAATATTCTCCTTCTTTTGGTCCAGGCACTGATTCACAACTGTAACTAGCTCCGATAATGGCTTAGTCTGCCATGCAATATTCATGGTTTTAAGCCGTGCTTGTATTTATGCCTACATAACAGAAACAAAAGACTTAGCTATCGCTTCCTGCACTGTCTCGTCTGGATTAGTAATGCCTGAACTGATCTAAGCAATCTGCCGACGATTCCCCTTTGTTCTACTTAGAGTTTTATATCTTTCCTCAATTAGCCTTCCGCTGCCATATTTCGGTTATTGGTGCTATCAATCTATCTTAGGCCTGATCTAGGGCTTCTCCTGTTCCTGGATCTATGGCTGGCCAATTGGCATGATGTGTGATTCTCTGCTCAACCTCCAGAGGCCTCATTATTCTCACGAGCTGGATTGAGCTGGATCGTGTCAGGCCAGGCATGGATATAACATTTGATAACAGTAGGTTCCTCTACAATTATTTATAATTTTAGGAATGATCATCAGCTTCCACGATAAGAACAATCCATACTTCATTTAGCTTTCTTTTACAGTTTCATTCAGATACCACTTCAACCATAGTTTCAGATGTTTCCACCATTTGTCTTAGGGCTGATCATGGGTGAGAGCTTTTCAGCTGATCTTTTTGGAACCAGCACTTTTCTGTCTGATCCCCTTTTAGAATAAGACAATTGTAAGTTAAAGGGATATTCTGGCCCTCATTACAAGTCAGGCGTTAAGGGTTTAACGGCGCCGTCGGCGCCGTTAACCCTTAACGCCTAATTAAGAGGTCCCGGGTTTTAACGCCTGCTTTTTGCAGGCGTTAAAACCCATGCCGCAAAGTGACCTTGGTGCTAAGTACGGTGCCGCAATTTGCGGCACCGTACTTAGCGCCTTTCCCCATTCCCATTATGCCCTATGGGGCAAAAATGGGAATGAGGAAGGGCAAATGGTGAATGGGGAATTACCGCCCCACTCACCTTGGAATGGGGAGGTAATTCCGCCATCCACCATGCCGGAGTCCGGCATGGACCATGGTGCTAATAGCTAACTAATAGCACCATGGTCCAGCGCCGGACTTGTAATGAGGGCCATTTCAAAGCATCCCTTTCAAGAAGGTCAACACATTTTCTGCTCATAGGGGTTCCCTTGGAAGTTATAGAGGTAGATACTATAACCCACTTCACACTTCCTGCAGGTGTATTGAAGTCGAAGCAGGTTTCTAGACTGAAAGCAGGCTTATCAAGAATAATATTGGTCACATGTGAAGGCATGCTGTAACTGCTTTCTAATATGTTTGGCATCAGTGTCTGCTCCTGCATTTGCTATAACTAATTTCTAGCAGTCATCAGTTCAAAAGGGGGCACCTGGAAGTGGAGGAAGGGGCAGAGTTTAAGGCCATCAGAACAATGTTCAATTGCAAGCCCCAACTAGGGCCAGAGTCAACAATAAACTTCATTATCACCACCACAAGTGTTTAGTTGTTTCTATCTTTCCACGTCCCTTCTAGATGCAGGGCAGTAGGCAATGAGAAAAACCGAAACGAGAAACAATGTGCTTAATCTTCATAATAGCTGCCATCTTATTCTTTTTTTCTTGGCCACAACCTGCTTTGCCATGGGACCTGAAGCACCAGTTCAGTGTCCTGCCTTCAAAATGAATGTCACTGATATGACATGATATTTTCTTTAAAGTGTGCCCATACACAAGTGTTTCAGGGCGCGAAAAGGAAAGGGAGGGGTACATGAGAGGACAAAAAGAATTGTCGTAATAGGCCCAGTGACATTGAGAACGTGCACATGCAGGGGGGAGGGAAGGAGGAACGTGCAAGGGGTGGGGGAGGAGTGGAGAGTGCTGAACACGTGATCAAAACAACAACAGGTAGTGCAGCCAGCAGGTGACTAGTGCAAGAAGTAAGAGAAGACAACAGGTGTCTAATAAATGCAGGTAAGGGGACTGTAGGGTTGCAGATACAGACACAGGTGCGAGTGTTTCCAGGGAGCAGTGCAGGTGTGCAGCTCGGTGGGCAGGGATCTGGGCCCACAACACCTAGGACTCTGCCTGCAAGTATGTGCGACACGTGGATTACTGTGATTGTCTTCCAGAGGTACGTGTGGACTATCTGGAGGTTTGTTTTTAATACTCTCTTTCTCTTTGCCTGCCACAGACTGCTTTGTCAGAGGGCACTGTGCACCATCGTATGGCCATGCCTGCACAACTAAGCTCCCTGGGCTTGCAGCACCCGTGACTCTACCTTGACGTGTGGAAGCCATGTGAGTCCCTGTGGTTGGCTCCCTAACAGATATGCAAGTGATTGATTGTTTGTTTGTTTGATTGATTGATTGATTGATTGATTGCTTAAATGGTTTATTTCGTTTAAAAGAAACCATAAAAGCTAATTTACAAATTCAATCTTAAAACAATACCATCTTAAATGTTCATTTTAGACAGAATAAGAATAACATGAATACAAGAGAAATGCACAGCATTAAAACATCAAATAAACAATAACACAATTCCTTACAAATACACAATCTTCAGATAATGCTCTACATTTGCAAAAAAATATCAATTAAGAAGGCAATTATAGCATTTTATTTACAGTATTGTTTCAGACAATTCCGGGCCCAGAATAGGATTAGCAACCGCAATTACTCTTAATATGCAAGTGTCCGTTTTATAGAACTCCAAGGCCCCAGCCAATATTGTTAGCTTTTAAGACCAGGACAAGCCATATACTTCTGAGGTACATCATCCTTGCACCTCAATTTCAGCACGTACTAGCTTATGAAGATAATTTCCAAGATTTACAAGAAAAATACCCAAGCGTAACTTTATATAAAGGTTTTTAGCTCCTGTCTCGCTAATCCAAGAAAGATACTGCTCAAAGCCCACGACCAGCTGAATTCTTGGAATAGCTTTTCAATGTGCTCTTCCTCTGATTGCTACTCAGATTATCCATTAACACCCAATCCCAGTAGTGAACTTTTAACTTCTTTGAATCTACAGGGAGATGGGATTCCGTTTGTATGCCAGAAAAGATCCTAGACCAATCTTAGATGAAATGTCCTTAATGTGATAAAACCATGCCCATGGCTTTATATGAATGTTTGCAATAACGTCCAGCATTGCCCCTTTTCTTCCTTTGGTTCATTGTTAGTCCATAACTTGACCCAGAGTAAAAGGGGTTTCAGCTGGGTCTGGTAATCAATACCTAACTGTCCCCGGTCCATTTTGACCGCTGTACCAAGGGAGTTCATTGCTACCCCCAAAACCTCCTTGAAGAACTGCTTTCCATAGACTTTCATTTGAACAGTTTCACTGTATACCCCTAAACTCAGCCGCATACAGAACAGCCGATTGGCTTTGTGCCCTGCACACCTCTATGCACAATTAGATTACTGCACCCCCAAATTCTTTTGAGAAGCTCAGGAGAGAATCATTGTGTATGTTCATGATTAGATTACTTATTTTTATTTTTTTAAATGTTTATTTGTATTGCACACATCAGCCTGTGGGCATCGCAGCGCTGTTACAAAGGTAGTCAAGTTGCTTAGTTACAGTACTATTTACATAAAAAAATAGCTATTACAGAGGTAAGTTACTTAGTTACAATGGTGAAAGCCGTAAAATATCAGGTGTACACAATTCGTTTGTTTCAGGGAACATGAGTATGCATGAATAAAGAAAAAACAGGAGTATAGAGGTTAGTCAAGCATCCCCGTTTTGAAGGCTTTTCAAAGGTTAGTCAAACAGCCAAGTTTTTAGGACTTTGCGGAATGCAAGGTTGATTTCTGAGGGGAAGTGGCAGGGAATTCCGTTGCCTGGCAACAATGAAAGGGAAGCTAGCACCACCTGCTTAGGCATGTTTGACTCTGGGAATTATGAGACGGTGGGAGTATGGTGTTCTAATGGGTCTGGAGGAGCCCGCTCTAACTACTTTAGAGGAAAGGTGGGGGCGCTGTGTGAGTGATGCACTTGTGAGTGATGGCAAGAGTTTTAAATGAGACGCGCTCTTTGATGGGAAGCCTGTGGGCTTCGCGTCTCGCTGCAGATGTGTTCACTTTTGGGAATGTTAAGAGCAGCTTGAAGTGTGTTGTTTTGGATTTTTTGAGTTTCATTAGGTTTTGAGAAGTGCCAGCAAAGAGGACGTTTCAATAGTCGATTGTTGAACCTATTTTCGCTCTGGCACTTGAGAGGCAGTTCTCAGTGGATAAGAATGGTTTGGTTGCATAATCAGCTTAGTAGAGTAAAGTGCTGAGGAAGTGATGGCGCTAACTGGATGTGACATGGAGAGAGTGGCATCCAGGTAGACTCCGAAGGTCTTCAAGAGGAGGAGACAGGGATCTGTATGTTGTCAATTGTGAAAGTAGTGTATTGGCCGGTGAGTTTTTTTTAGGGTATCCTGGGGACCTACTAGGAACATTTCAATCTTGTCACCATTGAGGCAATTTGCTGCCATTCTGGTCTGAATAGTGGAGTAGGCTGTGTTAAGGGCCTTAGCATCAGTTTCGTAGCTACAGGAGAATGGGAGGAGGACTTGGCTGTCATCAGCATAGTTGGTGTAAGCTATTCCAATTGAGTCTAGGATGTCAAATAGAGGCTTAGTGAAAATGTTGTAGAGAGTGGGAGAGATACAGAATCCCTGCGGGACTCCACAGTGGACGGTGGTGGGGGTTGCGCAAACCTGATCTGAGAACACTCTCATGGCTCTTCCTTCCAGGAATGAGGTGATCCAAGCTGTGGCTTTGGCTATGAAGTGAGTTGAGGAGGTGAGGTAATGACAGCGAATGCTGTGGTTCACTAGGTCAAATGCAGCTGATAAGTCCAGGAGGAGGAGTAGTGCTGGCATGCCTGCATCCTTAACCTCATCTATTTGTTGTTTTAGGTCGAGCAGAGCAGATTTTGGGCCATGACCCGGCCGAAAGCCGGATTGTCATAGACCAAGAATGCGGTTGGTTTTGAGTAAGTGTTGGAATTGAGTGTAAGCTGCTTTGTCGAGGATTTTTAAAAGGAAGGGGACTGTTGTTATGGGCCTGTAGTTGTTGGGGGAGACCGGGTCAAGTGAAGGTTTTTTTTAGAAGTGATTATACCCAGGCTTTCTTGAGGCAAGCGGGAACCAGTCCTGAGGCAAAGGAGGTATTTCGGAATGCAGTGAGAAACAGGGCCAGTGTGACAGCACAGTCTTTGATGATCATGGCTGAGCAGTCATCACCTTTGCAATTAGATGGTTTGAGGTGTTTCAGAAGGGTGAAGACTTCAGGTTCAGTGACATCCTTCAAGGCGAAGAGAGGTAAGTCCTGGGAAGAGGGGTTAGTAGAGGGTGTAGCTGTGGATGTGAGTGTGTTCTGGTTGGTTAGGATTCTGCTGTGCAGTAGGTTAAGTTTATTAAGCATGGCAGTTTGGATTTTTGAGCACCATGATTTGTCTTTGGAGATGACCTGCGTGGTAGGAGCTGATGATTCTAGTTCCCTGAAAATGGTGAAGATCTCCTTAGATCCAGATTTTGCATTTGAAATCCTGGTATTGAAAGAGGGGGTTTTGGCTGAGATGATTGCCTTTTTTTGTATTGGGCAGGTATCTTGTTGAATTCTAGTTTTGTGGATTCTAGGGGGTTAGTTTGACAGGAGGAGAGGGCGGTACGTTGCATGGTTTGGAGTTCCAGTAGCTCAGGGGTGAACCAAGGTTTTGCATGTCTAACAGTTTTTGCTTTCCTGGCTGACAGTGGAGCTATGGCGCTGACTGCCTTTTTTAATGCAGAGTTGTATATCTCAGCTAGGACTGAGGGATCATTGGAGAAGGGAGGTCTGAAGACAGGGGTTTCTAAATAAGGCAGTAGTTTGGTTAGGTTACGTGAGCTCACAGCTAGAGCGGTCAGTAGGGAAGTAGTAATGGGTTTTTGTTTAGTTGGCATGGGGATGGAGAAGAGGGTGACATAGTGGTCTGTCCAGTGGTAGGGGCTGATGGATGTGGAGCAATTGTGGTCACCTATCCAGTCCAGGATGCAGCCTTTAGAGTAGGTGGGGTTTGTAATTGATTATCTGAACCCCAGGGTATCGCGAGTTTTGGTGAGAGATTTAGCTTGTGAATCCTCCAGATCGTTGAATCCAAGGTCTCCTAGTGGGATGGACTTAGAGGAGATTTTTAGATTGTCGGATAGGAGCTGGCGGAGGTTCTCGTGGAAGTCAGCCATGGGGCTGGGGCGGGGGGCAGCAGACGATGTGTATTGTGATTTTCCAGTTAGGGAGATGGTAAGCTTGAGAGATATCACTGTTACCTTCTTTCATGATATGGTTGATGAAAGGGAACCCAATTGTAACCATGATCCCGAATCATGGTACAACATCTCTCCAAACAATGTTTGCTACATTTATCATGTCTGCTCGTCGGCATAAGCATGCCTTCACCCAGCCAGAGAAGACGCCAACAAAGCAAGTACATACTGAATCTTATTGCAAGGGAGTATTGGAGAAAATTGAATTTGATATTATTGAAAGGTCTATAAGGGGGATGGTGTGCTCCTGGGATTGTTCAGACAGCCTTGCCATAATTGTTCTGAAGACAGATAAAACACTTTGATGAGGTTGCTGTTCATGCGACAAGGCCCTGCCACTATGTCCAGGACAACAGGTTTTAGGAGGTTGTCGGTCATGTAACCATGCCCTGCCCACGCACCTTGCCCTGATCTTTCCTTTCCTTTTCTTTCTTAACTCTTAAATCAAGGGTGTCTCTCGTCTAGACATCCTAATTGAAAGGCAGATGAGGAAGAGGGGAAATTGCTGTTTGAACCTGTTTGGACCAGATGGACCCAGAACTGTCTGCACAAATCCTGTGCTAGGAATGCAAAATCAGTCGTAAACCAATATTACCTGAGAGTGGAGATCATGAAAAATGTTTCCCATATGTGCCTGTCCATTCCTGACTAAATGTGACAACTGTATCTTTGGTGCTACCAATCATCCATGTGCATCTCCCCAGTCAAAATCATCATGAAACTTGCATCCCTTGAGCACCCACACATTTTTCTCACTAGCAGGGGTGCTTTCCTGCAAATTTGGCAGTTCTCCTAATGTTTTAAAGGGAGGCTCTTCCTAGACTTCCTTGAAAAAACAACTACTGCAGCCAATTTGACAAGAGAAATAGCAAAGTTGTAGCCACAAATTACTTCATCATCTAATGGTTGGTGGGCAGCACACTTAATTACAGTGACCTGTTTAGGAAGCATAATAGCATCTAAGAACTCTTTGACATGCTGGTGGTTCTAAGTAGGAAGGCTTTTTGCTTCCACAGCTTCCCATAATCATGAGTTACCTCAAAATTGTAGTGGGAATCAGTGTAGATTTTCACTGTATGTCGTTCTGCTAATTTACATGCTCTGGCGAGTGCTACAAGTTCTGCTTCTTATGCTTAGGTGATATGGGATTGTCCCCAGAAAACATCTTTGATCTCGGTGACATGACCCATCAACAAAGTAAGTCAAGTATGCATTATGCAAAGGTGTTTCCCTTATGTTCCTCTGAGGAGATTAAAGATAGTCAGTAATTGCAAAACATTCATTGGTATCAGTCTCATATGGCTCCCTGTCATAGGGAGCAGGGAGCAGCAATTCTGAATTAAAAGAAGAGCGCCTGATCAGAGTAATGTTAGAAAATAATACTGTATATTTGTTGGCCCTGTCAATGGACATGTGTTGGGTTTTGTTTTCAACAATAAAAATACTATCAAATCTGAAAGTGACACTTCAAACCAAGAGCCAAATATTATGGATTCTGATTCTTGCGCTGCTATGGCTGCTGCAGTCACACAGCAAGCAAGGCAGCATACCAGAAGCTACCGGATCTAGATCTTTATTGTAATATGCCAATGGCTTTTGATTAGAACCCATGCTTCTGTGTTTGGACAGCAACAGTATCCCCCCTTTATTTTTACAATATGGGGTGAGTGTTTCCATGCAATCTGGTAGACCTAATGCAGTTTGAGTTTCCTCAGCCAATCTTCTTTTAACCTCAGAGAATGCCTCTTCAGCTTCAGTAGACCATTTTGTTTCAATTGTATTTATTCTTGTGTACAGTTTCAAGGATTTTACTGACCTGGTATGCATTACAATTCACCATCTACAGTAGCCAATCATACCAAGGAATGTTCTCATTTGTGTAATTGTAAGAGGTTTTGGAATTTTGTATACCGCTTCTTTTCTGATTGAGACTCACTCTCTACCCAACTGCAACTTGTTTTGGAAAGCCTTCTAACCTTTGTTTCCTACAGCAGTTAGCAACACTCTAGTGTCCTCTTTGCAAGCTTCACAAAGGGAGAGACAAGCACAGGATCGTCTAAATACTGCACCACCACTGATTTACCTGGGAATCAATGATCATCCAGGTCCTTCTTCAACTTTTGGGTGGGCAGAGTGTGGGATTCAGTGTAATCTTGTGGTTAATGGGTCCAGGTGTACTGAATTCACCTCTGCAAGAATTCAAAATGATACTTGCTATCTGCATGTATGACACTAGAGAAAAGGGCTGAGCACATGTCGACCACAGTAAAATGAGAAGCAGTTAGCGGTATGCAAGCCAAGGCGGCAGCAGGGTTTGGGACCACAAGAAAGTTTTAGGATTACCTCAGAATTTTCTGCCCTTAGGTCTTCTACAAATCTGTAGGTTTTCTTGACGGGCTGCTTGACTGGCAATATTGGAGTGTTACAAAGACAGTTGGTAGGAACAATGAGCCTCATTAAGAGTATGGATGCGTAACTATTGAGGGACATGTTTGGATGACACATTTCAAAAGGTACCTTGCGACCTGATAAGAAGTTGGAGAGAAAAATGTTAAAGTTCTTGATTTTAGGTTGGGTACAAATTTAGATCCTGCGTTGCATTTGAGTAAGCTGCTACGGAGACTTTGAGACCCTCCACTCCATTTGTTACAATTGATTCTGGTTTGGGTGAGCTTACAATTGACAATGCACCTCTATGCATTATGCTTCTATTAATTTGAAACAATATCAGGCCTGTATTTGAAGAAGGCACCTTCTGCCGAAACACGTGTCATCCTTAAAAGATATGAACTTACCATAAAAGGAACACAAAGCTCCTACTGAAACTACTTGTTCATTTATTTATTTTTCGGCGCATTGTCAATTGTAAGCTCACCCAAACAAGACTCATTAAGAGTATTGTTGTAATTCCACAGTAAATCCACGGAAAACAAATTACACTTACCACCACTTGGTCAGGCAGAATTTCTGCCTGATTACAAGTGATTGTAGCAGTGTAAATCCCAATGTATTGTGGGTCCATTGGACCCATTGTTTATTTTGTTGCAGAATTACTGCGGCAGAATTACCGCTGCAGTAATTCTGCCAATTCTGCCAATTTTTGCGCATTGAGTGGGAAGATTTAAAGTCAGTGACATAAAATGCGCATAGACCAATGTCCAGTTCCTTTCAAATTAAAAGTCACTATTGATTGACAATTGCAATCTTTTTTAATTCTTGCACACAAGAAATCTCTGTAATCTTTTCCGTTTTCCAATGCTTGTTTAATTTCTAGTGGTGATTAGCATAATCATGCCAACACGTGTTTCGACCTCTTACAACACAGGTCTTCCTCAGGGCCAATAAATCACCTTTCATACATTAGGTTAGTCCAAAACATTGAACATATTCTGTTATACAATTCAATCATTTATTTCCAAATAAAATTTTAAAAAAATCAACAACAAAACATTGTTTTGTAAATACTGGATAGCAAGCGAATCAGAGATTGTTCCATATCAGGGGGATAAGGTTACATTTTCAAATGGAGGCAGAGAAGGAAAAAACTGTATAGCTACATCAATATATTATCATAAATAAATCATGTCTCTATTCCTGCATATTGCATGCAATAGCTCCACTACCATGTGATATCATATTTAATCACTGTGTTCAGCGTGCATGAAACTAAGTGTGTTTTACCACATCTTGAGGTATATTAGTTCTTCCCATATAATCAGATTGACTATCATATCGGCCAACTATATTGAACTCCTGTCTTCAGCATCCAAAGGACCTCAAAGCAGTCCCGCATTGACTCCCTTAGTGTTTTCTCCACATGAGGGCCACCATTAGGATGTGATCAAAAATCCATGCATCTTACTGTTTCATCATTGGAAAGGTGTATCCTTACCTTTCTCTCATACAGTACTTGAACAAATTACTTGAGGACTGCTGTCCAAAATAAATCAAATAATCTATAATAAAAGATAGAAATCAATCTTCTGCGAGACATTTCAAAAATCTAAAATAAAAACACCCGACGCCTTATTCCTCTTACCTTCCTATCTGGCTAGTTTCCAAATTGTTGGATGTTTCCCCACTGGCTTAGAAAATTGTGCGCTCTTCCAGAACCCAAGGGTCATAATATAAATTATTATGACTAAATTCTCTCAATCAAGTTTCCCATTTCAATTCTTTAAATAGTTAGATTGATTTTAAAAAGTGGGAGAGAGAACCTAACGGTCTGGCGAGATATTGAGGGCATTAAGTTGAATAAGTGATAGCTCATTCTTACCTATATTGCGCTTCAAATAACGCTCTCCATGTATTCCCCAATGGTCTGTTCCGCGCAACCGAGCTTAACTCAGAGCTTAAATGCATGCCTCCTAATTTGCACATTGGTGCTGTGCACCTGATATTCTCTGTTGTGCACGTATTGGATTCGAGATACTAGTCTCGATGGATTCATTAGGCCATGCCGGTGCCGGTTGGAGATGCTAGTCCCCTGCAGCTGCTCAATTGTGCGTGGGGGATCGAGATACTAGTCCCCCGCGTATGTGTATTTCGGGGTAACACGACCAATTATCACAACATTTTACAATCAATCCCCATTGGTATTATGAATTAAGTTCAACTCTCAACTTATAAAGCTTAATTAATTGAGCCTCTTCGCTAGATTGATGTGGCTGCTGATGCAAGCAAACTAATTTGTAACCATACCGTTGTTCGTGCTGCTAGTTTATCCATTTAAGTCCAACTGGAGTAGGACTAATACACTAATTTTAACCGAGAGACACTGCTCTCTCTGAGCTTGTTGCTCACACTGGTTGCCGGTTATTACAACCCATGGCAGTTGTTCAACCATTGATTGTTTAACAGAAAGTCCCAACACATGATTGTGCTTCTTATCTCCAATCTTTACTAGAGGTATAGTAGGTTCACTTTAATTCATTCAGCTGCTAATATTGAATGTGAATGATTTGAGGGCACATGCCTGATCCCTCAACATGTGATGGATTTCTGCCCTCTTGACCTAGAGACACTGTACTCTAAGAGTTTTTTATTCACACACCATGTAGGTTAGAACATCCCATACAAGGTGTTCAGTCTAGCACTGAATAATAGAAGGTCCCAGACACTCTTGGGTTTGTTATTTCTACACTACTCTCTAAATGTATTGAGTTTGTACTTCTCTTTATGCATGGCATATACATTATTAGCCTATATTAGATTCCGATTCTCCAGAAACAATATCTTTTCATCTGATCGAAGGGCACATACATGATAGAAACATTAATAATTCTAATAAACTATGCTCAAATGGCCATCAAGGAGACAAACACTGGACACGTGTAATACAGCATATATCCATGCTATATAACATCTAATTCTCAAAGTAAGGGGTTTCCTGGCAAGATTACAGAACCCCCCTCAGTCCTTTGAGGGTGTACCTGCTTGAGTGGGAAGATTTACCTCCAGGGTTTTGCTGGAGGTAAATCCTCCACTCGACACCAAAACTCGTAATTTGGCGTAGTGGTAAAATTGGAGGTGACCGAGTTACCTCCAATTTGACCACTTACTGCCATACTCGTAATGAGGCCCAATATCTTGTGATAGGAAATATTCAATAAGAGGGGTAATGCCTTCCTCTGCATGCATTAGGTTTTAAAAGATAATGGTGAATGTGTGGCAGCTTCTTGGATGGTTCTACTCTGACCTTTACTGGTTCTGCATTGTTTATATATTCAAAGACATTGGGCCTCATTCCGAGTACGGTGCTAACCAATGGCGCTATTAACGCCTTGGTTGACGCCGTACCCGGACCGGCAGCGCCTTGGTGGATGGCGGAATTACCGCCCCATTCCAAGGTTGGCGGGGCGGTAATTCCCCATTCACCAAGGCTCTTCCCCATTCCCAAATGAGTCCCCATAGGGCTCAATGGGAATGGGGAAGATGCAAATAACGGTGACCGTTCATTACGGTCACCGTTATTGGCTTGGAGGCCCCTTTGCGCCCTCGACTTTAACACCTGCTCAAAGCAGGTGTTAAGGACGAGGGCGCAAAGGGAACTCGGAGTATGGCGGTAAGGGATCACCGCCACCGGTCTCGTTACCGGTGGCCGCTATCCCTTACCGCCATACTCGGAATAAGGCCCATTGTCATGCACATTCCACAATGACTGCAGTACTGTATTTAAACGATTGTTCACATCAGGTGACCAGCCCCCTTTACCTTTTGACATGCCCTAGAATACATCTGTTTGAAGCACTGCTAAATTTGCTTCAGCATTTTGGTCATTTGGTAATTTCAGCATTTTTCCCAGGGATGCTCAAAATACCCCTTTGGGGGTATAATGAATAGTGCACCTGAGTTTGCATAACAAATCTCTGCCCAACAAACTGACTGAAACATTGGGGCTAAGGATAAAAGCATGGGTGTCAGTTATAGGTCTGAGTGTTCCATTTAAAGGCTCTGTAACTCGATGGACCACAAGAGGAATATTAGACATTCCTACTGCCTTTACAGTTTTCATGGAGATTGGAATATCAGAGAGACATTAAGAATGAATGGCAGATCTGCTGGCACAGGTGTCTATCAAGCAGGGCACATTAATTCTCCTTACTTACATTGAACCTAAGGGCCTTCCTGATGTATGGGTATTCGAGGATCAATAGTGCAAGCATCCTCTGCCTCAAGTTTGAAAAATATCATGGTCTGGTAATTAGAGAACATGTTGTGCGGGGGTCTTTAGGGGCACTGATTCATCCAGTCTCCTGTTTGTTTACAGTAGTTGCACACAGAGGGATCAGTATAGCACACAGGAGATCCCATGCATTCCTATTGCCCGGGGAAAGACTGTTGTCCAGGTACTCCCTGCAGTCCTTGATGTCTCTGTGGTCCCGCACGAGCTGGCAGTGGGGCTCTTCTATCCATAACCCTACCTATATCCCTGAACCGTGCCCAGAACACACCCATTGTCACTTGGGGAGGCTGTGTTTGTACTTACAGATTTTACAGCTGAAAGGTCATCTGTATATTCTTAATATTCTCCTTCTTTTGGTCCAGGCACTGATTCACAACTGTAACTAGCTCCGATAATGGCTTAGTCTGCCATGCAATATTCATGGTTTTAAGCCGTGCTTGTATTTATGCCTACATAACAGAAACAAAAGACTTAGCTATCGCTTCCTGCACTGTCTCGTCTGGATTAGTAATGCCTGAACTGATCTAAGCAATCTGCCGGCGATTCCCCTTTGTTCTACTTAGAGTTTTATATCTTTCCTCAATTAGCCTTCCGCTGCCATATTTCGGTTATTGGTGCTATCAATCTATCTTAGGCCTGATCTAGGGCTTCTCCTGTTCCTGGATCTATGGCTGGCCAATTGGCATGATGTGTGATTCTCTGCTCAACCTCCAGAGGCCTCATTATTCTCACGAGCTGGATTGAGCTGGATCGTGTCAGGCCAGGCATGGATATAACATTTGATAAAAGTAGGTTCCTCTACAATTATTTATAATTTTAGGAATGATCATCAGCTTCCACGATAAGAACAATCCATACTTCATTTAGCTTTCTTTTACAGTTTCATTCAGATACCACTTGAACCATAGTTTCAGATGTTTCCACCATTTGTCTTAGGGCTGATCATGGGTGAGAGCTTTTCAGCTGATCTTTTTGGAACCAGCACTTTTCTGTCTGATCCCCTTTTAGAATAAGACAATTGTAAGTTAAAGGGATATTCTGGCCCTCATTACAAGTCAGGCGTTAAGGGTTTAACGGCGCCGTCGGCGCCGTTAACCCTTAACGCCTAATTAAGAGGTCCCGGGTTTTAACGCCTGCTTTTTGCAGGCGTTAAAACCCATGCCGCAAAGTGACCTTGGTGCTAAGTACGGTGCCGCAATTTGCGGCACCGTACTTAGCGCCTTTCCCCATTCCCATTATGCCCTATGGGGCAAAAATGGGAATGAGGAAGGGCAAATGGTGAATGGGGAATTACCGCCCCACTCACCTTGGAATGGGGCGGTAATTCCGCCATCCACCATGCCGGAGTCCGACATGGACCATGGTGCTAATAGCTAACTAATAGCACCATGGTCCAGCGCCGGACTTGTAATGAGGGCCATTTCAAAGCATCCCTTTCAAGAAGGTCAACACATTTTCTGCTCATAGGGGTTCCCTTGGAAGTTATAGAGGTAGATACTATAACCCACTTCACACTTCCTGCAGGTGTATTGAAGTCGAAGCAGGTTTCTAGACTGAAAGCAGGCTTATCAAGAATAATATTGGTCACATGTGAAGGTATGCTGTAACTGCTTTCTAATATGTTTGGCATCAGTGTCTGCTCCTGCATTTGCTATAACTAATTTCTAGCAGTCATCAGTTCAAAAGGGGGCACCTGGAAGTGGAGGAAGGGGCAGAGTTTAAGGCCATCAGAACAATGTTCAATTGCAAGCCCCAACTAGGGCCAGAGTCAACAATAAACTTCATTATCACCACCACAAGTGTTTAGTTGTTTCTATCTTTCCACGTCCCTTCTAGATGCAGGGCAGTAGGCAATGAGAAAAACCGAAACGAGAAACAATGTGCTTAATCTTCATAATAGATGCCATCTTATTCTTTTTTTCTTGGCCACAACCTCCTTTGCCATGGGACCTGAAGCACCAGTTCAGTGTCCTGCCTTCAAAATGAATGTTACTGATATGACATGATATTTTCTTTAAAGCGTGCCCATACACAAGTGTTTCAGGGCGCGACAAGGAAAGGGAGGGGTACATGAGAGGACAAAAAGAGTTGTCTTACTAGGCCCAGTGACATTGAGAACGTGCACATGCAGGGGGGAGGGAAGGGGGAACGTGCAAGGGGTGGGGGAGGAGTGGAGAGTGCTGAACACGTGATCAAAACAACAACAGGTAGTGCAGCCAGCAGGTGACTAGTGCAAGAAGTAAGAGAAGACAAAAGGTGTCTAATAAATGCAGGTAAGGGGACTGTAGGGTTGCAGATACAGACACAAGTGCGAGTGTTTCCAGGGAGCAGTGCAGGTGTGCAGCTCGGTGGGCAGGGATCTGGGCCCACAACACCCAGGACTCTGCCTGCAAGTGTGTGCGACACGTGGATTACTGTGATTGTCTTCCAGAGGTAGGTGTGGACTATCTGGAGGTTTGTTTTTAATAATCTCTTTCTCTTTGCCTGCCACAGACTGCTTTGTCAGAGGGCACTATGCACAATCTAATGGCCATGCCTGCACAACTAAGCTCCCTGGGCTTGCAGCACCCATGACTCTAGCTGCACGTGTGGAAGCCATGTGAGTCCCTGTGGTTGGCTCCCGAACAGATATGCAAGTGATTGATTGTTTGTTTGTTTGATTGATTGATTGATTGATTGATTGCTTGAATGGTTTATTTCGTTTAAAAGAAACCATAAAAGCTAATTTACAAATTCAATCTTAAAACAATACCATCTTAAATGTTCATTTTAGACCGAATAAGAATAACATGAATACAAGAGAAATGCACAGCATTAAAACATCAAATAAACAATAACACAATTCCTTACAAATACACAATCTTCAGATAATGCTCTACATTTGCAAAAAAATATCAATTAAGAAGGCAATTATAGCATTTTATTTACAGTATTGTTTCAGACAATTCCGGGCCCAGAATAGGATTAGCAACCGCAATTACTCTTAATATGCACGTGTCCGTTTTATAGAACTCCAAGGCCCCAGCCAATATTGTTAGCTTTTAAGACCAGGACAAGCCATATACTTCTGAGGTACATCATCCTTGCACGTTAATTTCAGCACGTACTAGCTTATGAAGATAATTTCCAAGATTTACAAGAAAAATACCCAAGCGTAACTTTATATAAAGGTTTTTAGCTCCTGTCTCGCTAATCCAAGAAAGATACTGCTCAAAGCCCACGACCAGCTGAATTTTTGGAATAGCTTCTCAATTTGCTCTTCCTCTGATTGCTACTCAGATTATCCATTAACACCCAATCCCAGTAGTGAACTATTAACTTCTTTGAATCTACAGGGAGATGGGATTCCGTTTGTATGCCAGAAAAGATCCTAGACCAATCTTAGAGGAAATGTCCTTAATGTGATAAAACCATGCCCATGGCTTTATATGAATGTTTGCAATAACGTCCAGCATTGCCCCTTTTCTTCCTTTGGTTCATTGTTAGTCCATAACTTGACCCAGAGTAAAAGGGGTTTCAGCTGGGTCTGGTAATCAATACCTAACTGTCCCCGGTCCATTTTGACCGCTGTACCAAGGGAGTTCATTGCTACCCCCAAAACCTCCTTGAAGAACTGCTTTCCATAGACTTTCATTTGAACAGTTTCACGGTATACCCCAAAACTCAGCCGCATACAGAACAGCCAATTGGCTTTGTGCCCTGCACACCTCTATGCGCAATTAGATTACTGCACCCCCAAATTCTTTTGAGAAGCTCAGGAGAGAATCATTGTGTATGTTCATGATTAGATCACTTATTTTTATTTTTTAAAATGTTTATTTGTATTGCACACATCAGCCTGTGGGCATCGCAGCGCTGTTACAGAGGTAGTCAAGTTGCTTAGTTACAGTACTACTTACATAAAGAAATAGCTATTACAGAGGTAAGTTACTTAGTTACAATGGTGAAAGCCGTAAAATATCAGGTCTACACAATTCGTTTGTTTCAGGGAACATGAGTATGCATGAATAAAGAAAAAACAGGAGTATAGAGGTTAGTCAAGCAGCCCCGTTTTGAAGGCTTTTCAAAGGTTAGTCAAACAGCCAAGTTTTGAGGGCTTTGCGGAATGCAAGGTTGATTTCTGAGGGGAAGTGGTAGGGAATTCCGTTGCCTGGCAACAATGAAAGGGAAGCTAGCACCACCTGCTTAGGCATGTTTGTCTCTGGGAATTATGAGACAGTGGGAGTATGGTGTTCTAATGGGTCTGGAGGAGCCCGCTCTAACTACTTTAGAGGAAAGGTGGGGGCGCTGTGTGAGTGATGCACTTGTGAGTGATGGCAAGAGTTTTAAATGAGACACGCTCTTTGATGGGAAGCCTGTGGGCTTTACGTCTCGCTGCAGATGTGTTCACTTTTGGGAATGTTAAGAGCAGCTTGAAGTGTGTTGTTTTGGATTTTTTGAGTTTCATTAGGTTTTTAGAAGTGCCAGCAAAGAGGACGTTTCAATAGTCGATTGTTGAACCTATTTTCGCTCTGGCACTTGAGAGGCAGTTCTCAGTGGATAAGAATGGTTTGGTTGCATAATCAGCTTAGTAGAGTAAAGTGCTGAGGAAGTGATGGCGCTAACTGGATGTGACATGGAGAGAGTGGCATCCTGGTAGACTCCGAAGGTCTTCAAGAGGAGGAGACAGGGATCTGTATGTTGTCAATTGTGAAAGTAGTGGATTGGCCAGTGAGTTTTTTTTAGGGTTTCCTGGGGACCTACTAGGAACATTTCAATCTTGTCACCATTGAGGCAATTTACTGCCATTCTGGTCTGAATAGTGGAGTAGGCTGTGTTAAGGGCCTTAGCATCAGTTTCGTAGTTACCGGAGAATGGGAGGAGGACTTGGGTGTCATCAGCATAGTTGGTGTAAGCTATTCCAATTGAGTCTAGGATGTCAAATAGAGGCTTAGTGAAAATGTTGTAGAGAGTGGGAGAGATACAGAATCCCTGCGGGACTCCACAGTGGATGGTGGTGGGGGTTGCGCAAACCTGATCTGAGAACACTCTGATGGCTCTTCCTTCCAGGAATGAGGTGATCCAAGCTGTGGCTTTAGCTATGAAGTGAGTTGAGGAGGTGAGGTAATGACACCGAATGCTGTGGTTCACTAGGTCAAATGCAGCTGATAAGTCCAGGAGGAGGAGTAGTGCTGGCATGCCTGCATCCTTAACCTCATCTATTTGTTGTTTTAGGTCAAGCAGAGCAGATTTTGGGCCATGACCCGGCCGAAAGCCGGATTGTCATAGACCAAGAATGCGGTTGGTTTTGAGTAAGTGTTGGAATTGAGTGTAAGCTGCTTTGTCCAGGATTTTTAAAAGGAAGGGGACTGTTGTTATGGGCCTGTAGTTGTTGGGGGAGACCGGGTCAAGTGAAGGTTTTTTTAGAAGTGGTTATACCCAGGCTTTCTTGAGGCAAGCGGGAACCAGTCCTGAGGCAAAGGAGGCATTTCGGAATGCAGTGAGAAACAGTGCCAGTGTGACAGCACAGTCTTTGATGATCATGGCTGAGCAGTCATCACCTTTGCAATTAGATGATTTGAGGTGTTTCAGAAGGGTGAAGACTTCAGGTTCAGTGACATCCTTCAAGGAGAAGAGGGGTAAGTCCTGGGAAGAGGGGTTAGTAGAGGGTGTAGCTGTGGGTGTGAGTGTGTTCTGGTTGGTTAGGATTCTGCTGTGCAGTAGGTTAAGTTTATTAAGCATGGCAGTTTGGATTTTTGAGCACCATGATTTGTCTTTGCAGATGACCTGCGTGGTAGGAGCTGATGATTCTAGTTCCCTGAAAATGGCGAAGATCTCCTTAGATCCAGATTTTGCATTTGAAATCCTGGTATTGAAAGAGGTAGTTTTGGCTGAGATGATTGCCTTTTTTTGTATTGGGCAGGTATCTTGTTGAATTCTAGTTTTGTGGATTCTAGGGGGTTAGTTTGACAGGAGGAGAGGGCGGTACGTTGCATGGCTTGGAGTTCCAGTAGCTCAGGGGTGAAACAAGGTTTTGCATATCTAACAGTTTTTGCTTTCCTGGCTGACAGTGGAGCTATGGCGCTGACTGCCTTTTTTAATGCAGAGTTGTATATCTCAGCTAGGACTGAGGGATCATTGGAGAAGGGAGGTCTGAAGACAGGGGTTTCTAAATAAGGCAGTAGTTTGGTTAGTTTACGTGAGCTCACAGCTAGAGCGGTCAGTAGGGGAGTAGTAATGGGTTTTTGTTTAGTTGGCATGGGGATGGAGAAGAGGGTTCTGTCCAGTGGTAGGGGCCATTGGAGCTGATGGATGTGGAGCAATTGTGGTCACCTATCCAGTCCAGGATGCAGCCTTTAGAGTAGGTGGGGTTTGTAATTGATTATCTGAACCCCAGGGTATCGCGAGCTTTGGTGAGAGATTTAGCTTGTGAATCCTCCAGATCGTTGAATCCAAGGTCTCCTAGTGGGATGGACTTAGAGGAGATTTTTAGATTGTCGGATAGGAGCTGGCGGAGGTTCTCGTGGAAGTCAGCCATGGGGCTGGGGTGGGGGGCAGCAGACGAAGTGTATTGTGATTTTCCAGTTAGGGAGATATTAAGCTTGAGAGATATCACTGTTACCTTCAAAAGAGTTGATGACCGGTCTTAGAGGAAGGGATTCTTTGGCTATGAGGGCAACTCCACCCCATTTATTGTGTAGACGGTCTTGACGGTAGATGCTGTAGCCTTGGGGTAGTGCTAAGAAGATGGTGGGGCCAGAGGCTTTGTGAAGCCAGGTTTCCAAGATAGCTAATAGGTGCAAATCCTGAGCAGTGGGGCAGTTGTAGAATTCTAAGGCATGTGCCGGAAGGGAGCGGGCATTAATGAGGGCACATTGAAACAAGTCCAGAGGTTTGTGGCAGTTCTTGGGGAAGTGGCTGATAGTAAGATCATGGGTTGTTGTGGCAGGAAGGCTGGAGGTGTGAGCTATTCTTAACTTGAAGCCAGAGCCGATGGAATTAGTGGGGCCAGTGTTCGGCCTAGCTATTGTCGAATTAGTAGCAGCATTTAAGTGCAAAGAATTTAAATGTGTGACCTTCAAGTGAGTTGGGGCAACAATTGGAATCGCCAAGTTACGGGTCAGGTCATAGGCAGTGGGATACGGATTAGGTATATCAGGATTGGCATGAGCAGTTACGTTTGTGCATGGATGGCAAGCAAAAGAAGCAATTGGATACAACCGTGCTACATCCTGTGTTAGTGATCCGGTGACGTGGTCAGAGAAGGAGGTAGTTTGAGGAGTGAAAATTATGAGGCTCAGGAATTTTCTATTTGGGTCGGGGGAGGTAGCTTTGGTAGGTGCAACACAAGGTAGTTGGCTGGAGGTGCCAGCGAATGAGAATATGGGGGTAACTGGGTTCATGTGTGTGATGGTCCTGTAACCTTTCCTTAGTTTAGGCAAGGAAACAATTATTTTTGGATGAGTATGGATTGAGGTGGCTGAGGCATAGCAACAACTAGAGTGGGTGGGGATGGGGGGTACTCTCTGTGTGCTGGTGCAGTGATCAGAAGTTGGGCCACAGTGAGATGTTGGTATGCAGTAGGAGGGGTGTTTACTTTAATTTAATTGCGTGACATGCCCAGGAGTTGTGCCGTGGAGCTTGGCAGTCAGGAGGATGATTGACGCGTGGAGCCCTTGTGTGCTCAGGTGATGCAGGCGTGAGTGACCTCCTTTCGGTGAGATAGCATCTGTGTATGGTCGGCGTGATGAGGCTAACAATGCTGTGTTTGGACTCTGAGGCTTGGGTGCGCAGTAGGAGATTTGTGGAGGCTGTGACTCTTGGATGAGAGGAGTGGTGAACGGGTAAAATGCAGACATGCAGCATTGCTAGTCTGTGACTATGCGGTTTCTGTGCCTGCAAGAGGGCGGAGGTGTAGATGGCTGGGTAAGTAACTATGGAAGTTTTGGGAAAGGTGGATTGAGGGCTGTTGGCAACTGCAGAGGTATCTGGCTTGGTAGGTTTCGGGGGCACACAGGTGACAGATGTGCTGCATGGGGCTAGCCATGATGGCGAGGAGATGAATAGGCATAGAGGATGTATAGTGCCTTTCGGGATAGGGCGGGGATGTTGTTGTGAACTGTGAATCGGAGGATTTGATGCAAGTGGGTGTGAGAGAGTGAATTGGAGCCTGGAGAGTGCAACTGTGCTGGTCGTGGAGTGTGGCTTGGTGAGTACGTTGCTAGGCTGGGATGATGGTAGGAACCACATTGGTAGAGGGGTAGCCGGGTCCACATTAGAGTACAGTTTTACATACATAATATTTTTGCGGCGGCAAGCTGGAGTCGTTCATCTTAACAGATGGCTTACCTTTTGGGAGCTGCAACGGCGAGCCAGCAGAGAGCTGCAGAGAGCTCCTGTACCCTTTCACTTCGGCCTTCCACTGATGCCGGCTCCACCATCCGGCGGATATGTCCCTGGGCCATAGGAGGATGCAAGGATGAATTGGCTTGGTTCATCTGGGCTGTGTGAGGCCTGGGCAAGTTGGCCAATTCGGTGGTGGCCATATTTGGATGTAGTTCGACGAACGTTGCTTCCATTGTGCTTCTGCTTATTCTTCTAGATGTTAGAATTTCAATTCTCCATTGTTGTTAAATCACAAACCCAAATAATCATAGTAATCAACATTTTCTATTGTAAGTATGTTCAGATCAAGATCAATGGGAGACAATATTTGTTTGTAGCATGTCGTAGTTCTATTCTAGATGCATGTCTAGATGTAAGTTTTTGTAGCTGTGTAAGGAGACAAGTTCACTGAAAGTCTCCTTTAAACCATGCAGTGT
Organism: Ambystoma mexicanum; assembly: GCF_040938575.1. Taxonomy (NCBI): domain Eukaryota; kingdom Metazoa; phylum Chordata; class Amphibia; order Caudata; family Ambystomatidae; genus Ambystoma; species Ambystoma mexicanum. Next base: position 1,150,568,595 of record NC_090933.1, on the reverse strand, counting down.
TGTAGATAATAGGACATCATCATCTTAAGGTATTAACGCATTCTTTATTGATCAGTGGTTCAATAAAGAGATAATTAGCGAGATAAGTAATAAATAAGGTGAATAAACACAAGGCCATTCCACATCCTTGTCTTACTCCCTTAGCTATCTTAAAAGACTTCAGTTTGCCTTGTTGACCCAACCTGACCACTGCAGTGTAATTAGTGTACAGTGCCTTAAACAATGATGGATGTCTTGTGGAAGGCTGCCTTTCAGTCAATGAAAGCCAAAAGAAAAAGGTATTGCAGCATTACATATTGGGTGGCATAGGAAATGCAAGTTAAGGAGCACAACACTGCATTTATTGCAGCATGTTTGCCTGATTAAAAGACCCCACAAAAATGCAGCAATAAATGCAATTTTACGCTGCAAAAGTTGTATTTTTGATGCTGTAAAATATTTAATTCCACATATCCAGGTTGGTCGAGAGCCTGCAATCCTGTTCTATCATGCCTGCACTCTTATGGTGGAGTAGATTTTGATCTTCAATGTGGATAAGTAAGCGATTAGCCAATACTTTCGCATAAACCTTACTTAGAGTATCCAAGAGTTAGGTCTAAAATCTGAAGGATCGTTGCAATCTCCCTTTCTATAAATAGGGATTACAACTGTAGATCATCAGGAAATAGGAGATTCATGATTTTCATTTATCCAATTCAAAAGATTCAGTAGGACAGGGGCCCAGAAGACTGGTTCTATCTTAAAGAGGTCAACAGGAATACCATCCGGACCAGGCACCTTCTCATTTTATTGGCTGTTAAGGGCTATTAGTAACTCATCTGACATAAACTTCAAGGGGGCTTCTCTCCTCACAACTGAGTTACCAGGGTTAGAAAAGATAGAACTTCCTGAAAGAGATGCAGAGTTAAGGGCCTTGAAATGCACATGTCAAACAGAGCCTGTAATGGTCGTAACTGGGGTAAAATCAATATCTATACTCCGATGTGAGACAATTTTCCGGAAATTCTTGAAGTCATGATCATGAGTTGCTTTTAATAAATTCTCCCATCTCGTCTCAGTTGTCAAAACTTTTTAATCACAGACATATACTCAATTTTCCTTCATTTACCCTGTTCTGATTTGCCATTGCATTTGTATTTAAGCAAGAGTTCTTTTTTAACTGACTTGTAATCATTGACAAACCAACCTTTATGCTTTAGTATATTAGGAGTCCTCGATTTCTTAATTTGTCGAATAAAAAATTGTTGTATAGACCTCACTAGGTTTTCATAAAAGGTTAGCTACTGGGGAGCGTACTCAAGATCTTCTCACATAAAGTCAGGTAGTAAGGGGTCTATCACATCATGTATATATGCTCGTAATTCTGTGCTGTAAATTGTACTCCATGTCGACTGCAGCCTGGTTACACCTGTTATATGTAAAGCCTCATCATCACCTTTTATTTCATAGTTCAGAGTAATGGCTGCTGCATTATGTTCATTCTCCGATGTAACAGAACAAGCATGGCTTTTGGCAACTGTCAGTACGCTATATTAATTTGACAATAGTCAATTAAAATAACAGCATTCATAATCCTAAACATTGGTCTGGCCAGAATATCACCAGCCTGAAACCTCTTTCTGCAAAGATAGTTGCCAATTCTACAGCGTACCCATAATGAGTTCTTGTTCACGGTACCATGGCCCTAGGAATTCCCATTGCATCATCCTCATCCTTAAGTATATCCACTTAACAGTTCTGGTGTTCCAGTTGGGCTTTCAAATCCACAGCAATCATAATTACATCAGCCTCTGGGATATTTACATTGTTCAGCCATTCAGTTACACAGCTAGCAGAAGCCACAGTGTAAGAGCAACCAAATGACGGGATATAAACATTGAATAGATATAAATACAAACCATTGGTGAAACATAATTTAAGAAGTTATAGATCCGAACAACTACTGTCGACAACTGTTACTTTAACATCAAGCTTGATTCTTATCCAGATTAGTGGTTCCCCCCTTCGGTATGTAGGGATAATTAGTACACAAATGTTAACCAGGCACTATTTTTAGGAGCACCACTGAATTCAATAGTGGTAATGTACACCATGCACAAATTATGGGAAAATGTTGCAGCATGTGTTAGGTGTGTGAATTGGTGCTGATGTGAGGCAATAAGGTTGAATTAAATTAAATAGTTTAGTACAGTGTAGTGTAGGGCTGCTAACAATTAACATTAATAAATACTAATCTGACTAATGAACAACATTAACAAGACTAATATTAGTAATTCGACTGGGGTTGCTTAGGCCATAGTCCAAACAACAGGCTGTGGGTGCAGGGTCATTTGCACCTCAATGTGGGTTTAGAAAATAAATGCACAAAATTGAAAGCTGAACTGCAGTGCTGAGCTGCAGTGTAAATGGAAGAGCGCAATGAGATGACATAATGTGTTCTTACAAACACAGTTGCTTTGTTTGAACAGGAAAAGCACATACAATATCAGGATCCTATGTAGCACATTTATCTGGGCTGGAGACGAGGGCTGTATAAAAGTGGCTTTGGAGAAACAGAAAGGGGTTTGGAAAATGACTGTGGGTTGGCTGAAAGGGGAGGTGATTGATTGATTGATTGATTGATGACCGCACAACAAAATGTATGAAGATGGGTGGTGAAACAGTATGGATCTTTATGAAGATATAGGGAAGGGGAGGAGGCAGAGAGAAACGCTTTTAAGCCAGAGAAGGAGGAGTGGAAGGGGTTGGTTGGACACAATAAAAATCAAGAGTGAGCAGAAGAAGTGAGAGAGAAAAACAAAAAAGGAAGAGAGCCGATCGAGTTCTGCTGAATAAGCTCGGCAGTGCAGAAAGGAGGTGGCAGGCTAGATCCTCACTGAACTCCGGCAGACAGCTATCAGTGGGGGAGAGACTACCTGCTTTTTAGAACACATCTCTCATACAGGTGTACCCCACCTAACACCACTCTTGGTGAGTATGAGTTTAAAACAAAAAAAAAGGAATACAATTCTGGCCTGGTCTAGGAATTGCCAAATTGGGATAAAATGAATTCAACAAGAGAACAGATCTGTTCTGAGTTACTGACAAGCAGCTGCATTCTGTCGTGCAAAAATATAGATTAATGAAAAATGTGTGATCTGCAGGAGCGCTTGTCAGTTTTACTTCCAATGATACAGCTAAAACAAACACATGTATTCTGCTAAGTTTTGTATACATTGTTTTGCTTGAAGAAAAGATAAATTAGTGCCTGGGGTGGAGGTTGCTAAGTAGGCTATTGCAGATAACTGCGAATATAAATACATTGAACTAACAGAAGGTGAAAGCTCTACTTTATTATATTTTCTTTCCTGTTTTTTACATGAATCCAATGAGCGTACATTGTGATTTTTCTCACTGTGTTTTTGCTCCAGTCTGTAGACAGATTATAAAGAGCCTCAGGGCAGAATTGCAGAATCTGTGTGTGTCTTATTATTGTGTGATTTGTTTATTTGGTTTCAGAATTACTAATGTGAAAAAGTGGTGTCCCTATCATAGCACTCGGTCCGGCATTGCCTTAGCCAAGCATCCCATACAAAAGGTTATAACAGTGAGCCAATTTCCCATGTTTAGTAAATGAAAATCACAGAGTGAAAGTGGAAATATATATTTCCTTACATATTTGGTGGAGAATGCAGGGATATTTTGGCTTGGTGCAGTTGCTGGGCGTGTCCCTCTGTAGCGTGTTCATACTTTGTTGTGCTTGGTGCACTTTGAAAGGTATCTTTGTCCACAGTGTAGCGTGGTCGTACTGTGTTGTTCTGGGTGCACTTGGATTTTTTTCTCTTGTTTTTTTTTTATTACTTCAGTGACATTGTGTGAAAGTGACAGTGGTACATTTCCGATATGACAGAAATGTAAATAACTGATTTTTGCTCATATGCAGAAACCAAATCATTTGCCTTAGCAACCTGGAAATATGTCAAGTTGGCAAGAATGAATAATGTCAGAGATAAGGGAAGAATGCCCTGAAAAACTGCTTGCAGAAAGGACTGTTTTACAGATGAGTTTATTAAGACTGTTTAATTCAGAGGATCAGAAGACACAGATTGAATAGTTGATTTGCCTGGGTGCAATAGTGTGATTTGCTTTACATAGGCTAATTGAACTGAGAATAAAGGATAATAATATCATTGCAGGATTACGAGGTGACTTGGCAGCTATGCGCTAAGAAATGTTACAAGTAGAAGAGAATACAAAACAAGGTTAACTCAGCGTGCAGTTATAGGCCAAATACGATGCTGTCAATGTGCAGTTAGCACAGAGAGGGAGACAGATGGCTGAGAGTGAAGGGAAAGTTGTACATTTGAAAACGATTTTGGAAGACATTTGAAAGGATAGAGATCTTGCTTTATCAGAGTTGCAGGCAGCCCACAAATGTGTTACTCAGTCCTCTAAGGAATTTCAAGCAGTGGAGGATGAGATAATAAGATTGATGTCTGAAGGTGATAGAAAGCTGGAACAGTTGACCATTATAAAATGTAAGTTAGAGATGGATGAGATAGTTAACAAGCTAAGGAAAGAAAACTCTGCACTCTATAATGAAACACAAGAGCTTCATACACAGTGTAGGGAAATGAGGTGACACATTTTGAATTTTGGACATTCAGAACTGCTCTGTTAACCACAGTCTGGGAACTCTGCCAGCTGATCTTCACTCTGCTGACTACACTTCAATGCTCATGGGCGAATCTGCTTGCTCGGAGCAAAGAAAGGGGGATCAACATGAGGTACTGTAAAGTGAATTGAAAATCATGAGGAATATCAAGATTTTGATCAGACTATTCAAAAAAGATTCAGGGATGTGCATAGAGTAAATCCTTAAAGCTGTTGTCGAGTTTAGCTCTAGCTTCTAGCTTTACATGGGGTTTAAATGAACAGGGGAATTTACCATGCAATGACTTTAAAAGAGAAATTAGGAAACAATTCTCACGATTTTGCTCTATCCAGGTCATTAAAAAGGTAGCATATACCATGACAGCACAGATAGATGAGTCGCCACATCATTTTTTGCAAAACATAAAAAGAACATTTTCCCTTTTTGACACTAGCTGTGACACAGACTCAGTTGAACTCAAGGCCACTTTTTTTACGGCTCGCATAATGAAGTATTTACCAAGCTCACACTTGAATTCCCTAGAGGCCGTGGTCTGAAATGGATTCTCAAGCAAGCTACCAAGATCTATGAGGTAATTTCTCATGAGAAGAATGATGATAAGAACAAAGAATCCAATCAAAAAAGCTGAAGAATCTTCCCCTGCAGTGTTAGCGATAAAGTCTGGGAAAATGCCTTTGGAGACTGCTCAAATAAAGAATGAAACACCACACAACCAGAGGCTTGTGTCCATGCATGGGAAGACAGCACCATCCCAGGCCACTGTGTGCAATTACAGTATGCATGGAATCGTACTCCCTTTGGGTATATAAATAGTGGAAGTGAGTTTGGCATATTTCTAAACAAACCACTCGCAGAGGAGCCAAGAGAGGAACTGTGATCTATGTGGTAGGTGCCCCGAACAAAAATGAAGACATAAAAATCCACTTCAATGAAATTAAACATGTGCACAGCCAGTTGCAAAAGGCTGCGGCAAAAGTGTCATTGCAGTAACTGCTGTAGTGTACGAAAAGTGTACATTTCTTGGGACATGATGTGACAGAACAAGGGTTAAACCCCAAAAAAGAAGAGGTTGAGTCTATCCAAAAAATAAAAGATCCCACAAATCTGAAGGGTTTGAAGAGTTTGGTAGGGATGATAAGTTAAAAATGAAATGTATTGAAGATTATGCAGGAATCACACATCCATTGACTAAATTACTGACGCATGGGGTACACTGGAAATGGGGAAAGGAACAATGTGAGGCATTAGCCAAATAAAAAAAAATGGTCTGATAAAAGCCCCATGCTTAGCTTATCCAAAGAAAAAACAAGATTTCTGTGTAGAAATAGGGTTCACAGATCAATGTATGGCAGAAGTCTTATATCAAAGACATGGTTATGATAAAACCATTTTATATGGCAGCAAAGCATTGTCACATGTGGAAACAAAGTTTTGTGATTGTGAAAAGGCACTGTTGACCACTGTTTGGGCATTACAGCATTTCCGCCCCATTATTCAGGGGGAATGGGTAATTGTTGAAACTAAACATCAGACCCCTTTAATTCTTGCAGAGTAAAAGGATCAGGCCACGGATCTTGGCTCATTCAAGAATGACATCATGGACATTAGGGTTGCAGGGATTCCCAGTGGAAGTGAGATATGAACAGAAAAAAAGTGCCCAGTTGCCAAGTGCTGGCAGACTTGCATGACTGTGCAGAAGTGGGTGCCACAGATGATGCAGAGTTAAAAACACATTTGGCTGAGTCCTTCGATGAAGAAGTGTGCAGGAATCTCCCAACCGTGTATGTGGGTAGATGTGCATATCACGTGGGGGTGATTCTGAAAAAGAATTGGTGTCAGGAATAGGAAAGGTGTGGGAAAAATCTAATGACATCCCAAGAGTAAGCATGAGTCTAGGTTAAAAAAGCAATCAAGTTGCAGAATTGGCTGCCATTTATAAGGCAATATCCACAGCAGTGAAAAAAAAAACCTTTAAAGAGATAGTTTTAGTTACCGATTCTGATTATGCCTGAAACAGTTTTGTGGAATACATACCAGGGTGGAAATTGAGAAGAATGGTCACATGTAGCTAAACGACACTCAAACAATCAGGATATCGATAATCCGGTTTCAGAGATTGACATGATCATTCACTGAGGAAAGATACAAGGCCATTTAAGAATATCAGGGGAAGACAAAGAGGGGAATGACAATGCAGATCAGTTGGCCAAAATTGGGGCAGTGATGAGGGAACAATTTTCCATTGAACATCTGCTTGGTGAAATCCAAGTGATTAACACATCCCAAATCACAGGGAACAGTTGATCAGCATGTGGTGCAGTGGAGTTTTGATACGCTTGACCAGGACTTGAACAAGGCACAAAAAGAAGAAGGCACAAAAAGAAAACCCCATTTTATGTCTGCTCTACAATCATTTTTCAGATGCAGAGCAAAGTCCTTTGACAGAAGAGAATTGCACATGAAGAGAAGAATTGAGGGTGTTATTAAAGAATAAAAAGGGATTTCCAATGGAAGATGAACTTTCAATTCAAGAATCCATGTCAGGTCAAATGCAATGGGTGATTCCCTTGTCATTTAGGGGTTTTATGCTACATCGTGCACATTGTGCTATAACAGCAGGGCACATAGGTTCACAGAAAACATTGGAAATATTAGAATAATATGCTTAATGGCCACATATGTCCCAAGATGTAGAATTGTATAATCGGGGGTGTTTGGTGTATGCACAATTTCAACCTACCTCCCCAACACATAGAGGGCCATTCCTGGTCAGATTTTCAAATAGATTTAATTGGCCCAGCCCAAAGATCAGCACAGGGAAATGGATACATGCTGACAGTGACCTGTGTAATGTCCAAATAATTAGAGTGCATTCCAGCACCTGACTGCAGTGCACAAACACCGGCCACCTTGCTAGTGAATCATATCTTCTCTAGGTTTGGTTAGCCTCAAGGAATAGAATCAGATCATGGACACAATTTTACTAGTGCAGTGATGAGCAAGATGTGGCAGATTCTGGGAGTGGAAAGGAAGCTTTATATATCCTATCAGCCATCTTCTTCTGGTGGTGTGAACGTTGCAATAGATCAATTCTTGATGTTCTCAAGAAGTGTGTGGCTGGCATAGGGTCCAGTTGAGATTTGTGACTCCTTTTGGTCCTAATGGCCATTAGGTCAAAACCATCAAAGTCCACAAGCCTCAGTCCACATGAAATTATGACAGGCAGGAAAAGGGTTCTGCTTCAACATTTGTTGTACTGAACCAAAGAACACGTCCTGGTAAATGCATCCACAATTTATGAATATGTGGAAGATTTCAGAAAGCAGTTTCAGCATGCATTTGCATTTGCACATAGAAATCTGGAAAGGGCAGTTGAAAGTGCGAAATCATACTATGACAGGAAAACATCCACCAGGGAGTATGTAGTAGGAAACCAGGTATTTAAATTCAATTTTGCAAAAGTAAATAAATAGGAATGATCAATTTCTGGCATCCTGGCTCAGCCCATACAAAATTGTGGACAAGGCTTTGCTCTTTGTCTAAAGGATTATGATGAAGGAAGGAGATCTGGCTGTGGAACACTCTGTCCACATCAATAAAATAAAGCCATTCCACCAGAAGCAAGAGGTCAAAAGGCTGGAATAGACTAGTGAAACCAGTGGGGAATGGGAGGTATAACGGTTCCATAAGGATCAAGATGAATAGATCAGGAAATGGCAGTGAGGTAAGTAGCTCACACCAGTGATGAAAATAATTAATCAGAGTAGGTAAGTAGTTGTGTAGGGTGTGGTGTGTATAAGGTGTGGTGTGAATAAGTTAGTGATGGATGAGTGGAGACCTTGAGAAGGAAGATGTTTTGGAAGAGAAAGTTGGAGGTAGAGTGGTCCCAGGCCCCAGATAGCCTTGTGGATGATGAAGAGGGTCTTGAACTTGATTCTTGCAGCCACAGGGAGCCAGTGAAGAGATTTCAGAGCTGGAGAGATACAATCCCTAGGCTTGAGGCCAAGGCCAAGTCTTGCAGTCCTGTTCTGGATAAGTTGCAAAGGTTGAAGAGTAGAGGCAGGAAGATTTAGAAAGAGGTTGTTGCAATAGTCCACCCTAGAGAGGAACATATCTCTGAAGACATTGAGCTTCTGGATGAATTTGAGAAAAGAATGAATACCTCTGAGAAGATGCAGCAGATAGTTTGACTTCTTAGAGATGTCAGAAACGTGAGGAGAGAAGGAGAGGGTTGAGTCAAAGATGTCAGCAAGGTTCTTAGCCTCACAGGAAGGAGCAGGAAGAGGGCCCAGAGTGGGCAGCCAGAGAGAGAGAGGAAAGGAAGGATGTAGGTGTCCCAATGAGGAGGATCTCAGTCTTACTGGCAATAAAGCAGAGATCATTGGAGACACACCATTCCTGAATCGCGGCCAGACAGTCTGGTATGAGAGAAGAAGCAGAGGTGGCTGAGGGGAGCCTGAAAGAGACCTGAGTGTCATCGGCATAACATTGAAAATTGGAGCAGAAAGTAGCGATGCGCTGGGCAAGAGGTGCCAGGTGGTGTTTGAAGAGCCAGGTTGAAGAGCCAGGGACAGAGGTTAGAGGTTAGACCCCTAGGCAACACTACAAGTAGAGAGAGAGAGAGATACAAGAGAGGAAAGACCCCAGTTTGACCTGAGAGGGTTGGTCGTTGAGAAAGGAGGTCAACCAGGCCAGGGCTTGATTAGTAATACCAAGGTTGTCCCTGAGACGATTGAGGATGATGGCATGTTTAACTATGTCAAAAGCAGAAGATAGATCAAGGAGAATGAGGACAGAAGAGAGATTAGAGTCAAGATTGGAGAGCAAGTCTTCACGGGCGTTCAGATAGCATTTGTCGTGCTTCTGGCAGTTCTGAAGCCAGACTGTTGGTCATGGAGGCACCCAACAGATTCAATATGTAGATTAAGCTGGGAGATGGCCAGCTTTTCCAAGAATTTGCCCAGGAAAGGAGTGATGGAGATCGGACGATAGTTAGGAAGGATCGACCGATGGCTTCTTTAAAATGGGGTGCACAAGAGAGTATTTAAGTGGGGGGTTCCAGTGGCAAAGGAGTGATTGCAGAAATCGGCCAAAGCTGGAGCAAGGGTGTCGATGTGGTCCTTGATAGTTCTGGATGAGCAGGGGAGAAACTGCTTTGATGAGACTTTCGTAGATCAGACTTGTCTAGAAACATCGTCAGGGGTGAACAGGGGAAAGGAGGAGAAGAGACAGCCTCAAAGAGGACAGGATTGGTAGAGGAGGAAGAGGAGGTAGACGAAGAGAGGGTGGACAGGATGTTCTGAGTTTTAGTAGTGAAATCAGAGGCCAAGGCCGTGCAGAGGGCCTGGGAGAGAACCGGAGAGGCAGAGACTGCGGCAGGATTGGCCAGCTCCTCGCAGATTTTGAAAAGTTCGGCTGAGTTGTTAGATGCCACAGAGATGCCAAATTGGATGTAGGTGTCATGATCACTGCTTCCAAGGAGTCAGGACCAGCCCAACGTCCTTGGAAGCAGGTCCCTAACCCTGATCCTAGGCACCAGCCGGTCCCCACAGGGACCTTTTGGAACTTGTCCTGGCGCCGGTGGCACCAGGCTCATCAGAAGCATCGGTCCCGGCACTGGAAGCGCCGGGCTCATCATTGGTGTGAAGGTGCTTGGGTGGACTTACCCGTGGCAGACCATGCTGCTTACTTACCAGACTCTTAGAAGTCCTCAGTGAACTGGGACTACTTTCTTACCTGGGTGGGGCAGCTCCCCTCCCTGGATACAGCACTGGAACTCTTCTGGAAGCAGGAACTCTTTTCTTACCTAGGCGGGGCCGTGGAAGGAGACACCTCATCACTCCTAGGCTATTTAAACCACACCCGATTGATGAAATGTGCTTCGCGTTATTCTGCATCTGCAGCAGAACGCTCACCGAGTCTGTTCCAGCCTTTCTTCTTTGGATCCTGAACCTGCAAGAATTATACTTACCATTCCTGTACCCGATCAACATCAGCACCTGCAAAAGACCAGAAACAACAGGTTAGCAGAACGAACTTTAACACGCAGTGTTTACTTACCTGATCCATCGGCAGCGCCCGTGTCTCACGCTGCATCTTCACCTGCAAAGATAAACAGCATTATTCTACTTACCGGCACGCTGTGCATTCCGGATTCTTCACGCTGCATCTTCACCTGCAAAGATAAACAGCAGTGTTACACTTACGGGCACGCGGCGAACTCCGGATTTCTTCATTCTGCATCGTCGCCTGCAAAGACAAAGAAAGAGACAGTAAGAGCGCTTGCCATACTTACGCAATTCCAGGCGCTTCTCCGCCACGCATAACAAGACTATAAAGAGTAAAGGTGTCCAGAAACTTACCGGTCGTGCAGACAACGACGGTACCCATCCTCTGAAGTCAAGAGGCCAACTTTTCACCAGTGAAGGAACTGGCAACGGCACCCTGCACTAGACGCAGATGGAGAGCCCAGCATTCACCTATCTAAGGTGAGCACGGTGACCTGGGAGGGGGGCTCAACAGTCAGGCTGAGAGGAGAGAGATAGGGACATTTGCAACCCAGACTTTTAACCCCCCATATTATTTCACCTGCAGAAACCTCACCCTTCGAGTCCGACACACAGTGCGGAGAGGTTCGACCCCAGAAGCCAACCGAATCCTGCACATCACGTTTTCGTGTTACAGACACCTTCCTGCCAAGACCCGCGCCTCCGTGGGAATCAGGTGAGCGTTACAGAACACGAAGCCCACCACAAAACTCCTACCCAGGCGCAATGGAAACCTCAGATACTGATCAACTAGCCCAGTTGCTTGGGGAATTAAGAGCAGAAGTACATGCAGCTCGCCAGGAAACGAGCTCTCTAAGAAGAGAACTGATAATTTCTAAGGAGCGAACAGAGGACCTTGCTAGGCAGTTGTTACAAACGCAGGCAGGACAGACACCTTTGCCCGTTCCAGGAGGGAGTTATCCTTCTGCATCAGCTTCAAATCCAGTGCAAATAAATCTGCCTGGTAATGTGCCCTTGGCTCCGCCCGAACGCTTTGCTGGTAATCCAAAGAAATTCGCAGTGTTCATCAACCAGTGCCACCTGCACTTCTTATGTCGACCAGCTGCATTCCCAACAGACCAGGCCAAGGTGGCTTTCGTGCTTTCTTATCTCAGTGGCAGCGCTGCAGATTGGTCGATCCCTTAGTCACCCAGGATGATCCGGTTTTACACGATTTTCAAGCCTTCCAGTCCAGCATGGGGAAACTGTTCGCAAGACATGCACAAGGGCAGGCCTTGGACAATGAACTTCTCCCATTACGACAGGGTAACCAAGACCTCTTGACTTATATAGCCTCTTTCAATAGACTCATAGTGGAAACACAATGGCCCGAGGACAAGAGAATAACGCTTTTCTACAGAGGCCTGCATGGGGAGCTCAAGGATGTGCTAGCGCAAGTTGTGAATCCTCCACAAGAATGTTCGGACTATATTGACTTAGTTGTCCAACTGGACCATAGACTACAGAACAGGAAGGCAGATCGTTCCAGATTTGATACCCGAGTGTTTTCTAAACCACAGACCTCGAATAAGGGAGCTGACACTGTGGAACCCATGCAAATAGGGGGTATGAGAGGACCTTTAACCCAGAAAGAGCGGGAAAGAAGAAGGCAGCTGCAATTATGCCTCTATTGCGGTAATTCAGGACACTTTCTTCGGGACTGTCCCGTGAAACCAGCTAAGAAGACTGTAGGAGCCGCGGATACCTGTACCACAAATTCTGAGCAGGGAAACGACCTCGCCCGACAAGAGTAGAGATCCTCTTGCCGAGCGTTAAGATCTGTCCCGTGACCTCGCATTTCGTGATACCCATGGTCCTCATTAGTCCTGAACGTCCGGATCGTTTGCATGCAATTGAAGCTTACATTGACAGCGGAGCAATCGGTAACTATGTGGACCGTGAAATCGTATCAAGGATGAATCTACCCCTTGTCCCTAAGGCTGTAAAAGACGTCATCACTACTGTGGATGGCACGGAGATAGCCTCCGGACCAGTAACGCATGCCACCCAAGAAGTGACGTTGTTGAGTCACAATGGACACCGGGAGAGAATAGTGTTCGATGTAATCAAGGCCCCTCAGTTCCAGATCATTCTGGGAATCCCTTGGTTAGAGAAGCACAATCCTCAGATTGATTGGCGAGCAAAGACGGTTCAGTTTCCAGAGTGTTCTACCACTTGTTATCCTCGACCTGATGTTTCATTAGCGGCGATCTCTTCTGAGGAGATTCTCAAATTACCTGCCGAATACCAGGAGTTCCAAGACGTCTTCCAGAAGGATCAAGCTAACACTCTACCTCCTCATAGGTCTTACGACTGTCAAATAGATCTGATACCTGGAACAACTCCTCCTTGCAGCAGGATCTATGCCCTCACCGAGCCAGAGAACCTTCACCTCAGACAGTACCTGGACCAATACCTAGCTAACGGGTTTATCCGTCCTTCAAAATCTCCAGCTTCATCGGCTTTGTTCTTCGTTCCGAAAAAAGAAGGAGACCTTAGGACTTGCATAGATTACCGCGCCCTGAATCAGATCACTGTTAAAAACAGATACCCGTTACCTTTGATCCCTGAACTCCTGGACCAAGTCAAAGATGCATGTATATACACAAAGCTGGATCTCAGAGGAGCCTACCACTTGGTACGGATCAAAGAGGGCGATGAATGGAAAACGGCCTTCCGCACCAAGTACGGGCTATTCGAATATCAAGTGATGCCCTTTGGACTGTGTAATGCTCCTGCTGCTTTCCAATATTTTATGAACGATGTCCTTAGAGAGCTCATTGACGTGTGTGTAGTTGTCTACATTGACGACATCCTCGTATATTCATCATCTGAAGAAGAACATCAGAGACACGTTAAAGAGGTTCTCGAGAGATTGCGTCAACATAGTCTTTTTGCTAAGCTTGACAAATGCGTTTTCAACGCAACGGAAGTCGAGTTCCTGGGATTCATATTGTCACCTAACGGAGTCCATATGGATTCAAAGAAAGTTGATGCAATTATCAAGTGGCCATCACCAACCTCTGTAAAAGGAGTTCAAAGCATGTTAGGATTCGCTAACTTTTACCGCAGATTTATTCCTGAATTTTCCCGGATAGTCCAGCCCATCACCGCTCTGTTGAAAAAGAACAAACGTTTTGAGTGGTCTTCTGAAGCGGAACAAGCTTTTCAAGACTTAAAAGCTAAATTCATTTCTGCACCTGTTTTAAAACATCCTCGCCCAGAACTTCCTTACATCATGGAAACGGATGCTTCTAGTCTTGCTATGGGAGCAGTGTTATCACAAAGAGATTCGGTCACCAACCAACTACATCCGGTTGCCTTCTGGTCCCGCAAGTTTTCACCTCCTGAGATCAACTATTTAATTACTGACAAGGAACTTTTGGCCATCCGATGAGCCTTTAAAGCCTGGCGGCATTATCTTCTTGGAGCCAGACACACAGTCACCGTAATGACTGACCACCGCAATTTACAATATCTAAAGACAGCCAAAGCTCAGTCTTCCAGACAGCTTCGCTGGGCTCTGTTCCTAGCAGAATTTGACTTTATAATTACTTATCGACCAGGTAGTAAGAACGGAAAGGCAGATGCCCTCTCCCGGATGGGAGTAGATGAACATTTGATCAATCCAGATCCAATACCCATAATCCCAGAACAAAGGATTTTGGGTTTGGTCAGCACTCAATCTTTTGAAGACATCAAGGCCACGGTGAAATCGCTCCTAACTCCGACCGATTTGCAGGACTGGCAATTAAAGGGAAAAGAATTCTCAGTAGATCAAGACCTGCCATATTTCCGAGGACGATTGCACTTGCCCTGTGAGAAACTACAAAAACAAGTAATCTCCGGTTATCATGATTCTCTAATGGAGGGGCACCCTGGCATTACCAAAACCATGGAAAAGATTAAAAGACATTTCTGGTGGCCATCGTGGAAAAGGGATATTAGGGACTTTGTAATCTCCTGCGGTGTGTGTGCCCAGAATAAAAGTCAAAAGCAAAAACCAGCCGGCCTATTACAGCCCCTTGACATTCCTCCCTGTCCATGGCATACCCTGTCCATGGATTTTATCACGGACTTACCTCCATGCTTGGGATATACTACCATCTTAGTAGTCGTGGATCTATTCTCAAAGATGGCTCACTTCATACCCTTGAAGGGTCTGCCTTCAGCCTCAGTATTGGCCCGGGAATTCTTGGCAAACATTGTTCGCTTACACGGTTTTCCTTCGGTTTTAGTCTCCGATAGGGGAAGTCAATTCATCTCCCACTTCTGGCGCAGTTGCTGTCGTCTAGCCCAAGTTGATGTAAGACTTTCGACCAGTCACCATCCCCAAACTGACGGACAAACCGAAAGGACAAACCAGACATTAGAACAATATCTACACTGCATGCTCCAACAAACAGAAAAACCCTGGAAGGACATTCTTTGGATCGCTGAATACGCTTACAACAATTCGGCTCATTCTGGAACCGGGAAGACTCGTTTTTTCCTATTATATGGACACCATCCTAGAACCTCCAACCTGGATCCTCCCCAAGAAATTGAAGCACCTGCGGTGCATCACTTGCATTCGGAGATCACCTGTGCCTTTAAGGAAGCCACTGCCCATCTGCAAAGAGCTAAAGCTCAATTCAAAAAGGCAGCCGATCGGCATCGTAATGAGGCCCCTCACTACATTGTAGGAGATCAAGTCTGGCTATCCACTAAGCACCTGCCTTTAAAAGGACCCCGCACTTTAATCCTGAGATACCTTGGGCCCTACCTCATATCTGCCATAATTAATCCGGTGGCTGCCAAATTGGAATTACCTACGCATATGAAAATACATCCAGTATTCCATGTCTCCTTATTAAAACCAGTACAACCAGAAACCCGATTGACTAAACTCCCAGAACCCGTTTTGGTAGACGGAGAACTCGAATTCGAAGTGAAGAACATCCTAGACTCCAAAATTTCCAGGTCTAAATTATACTATCTGGTTGATTGGAAAGGATATGGTCCCCAGGAAAGGTCTTGGGAACCCTCAGAACATGTCCACGCACCTCGTCTGGTCAAGAGATTCCATCTGAATCACCCCGACAAGCCAAAGCTCCCGGGAAAGACACACTTAGGAGGGGCCTTGAGGGGGGATACTGTCATGATCACTGCTTCCAAGGAGTCAGGACCAGCCCAACGTCCTTGGAAGCAGGTCCCTAACCCTGATCCTAGGCACCAGCCGGTCCCCACAGGGACCTTTTGGACCTTGTCCTGGCGCCGGTGGCACCAGGCTCATCAGAAGCATCGGTCCCGGCACTGGAAGCGCCGGGCTCATCATTGGTGTGAAGGTGCTTGGGTGGACTTACCCGTGGCAGACCATGCTGCTTACTTACCAGACTCTTAGAAGTCCTCAGTGAACTGGGACTACTTTCTTACCTGGGTGGGACAGCTCCACTCCCTGGATACAGCACTGGAACTCTTCTGGAAGCAGGAACTCTTTTCTTACCTAGGCGGGGCCGTGGAAGGAGACGCCTCATCACTCCTAGGCTATTTAAACCACACCCGATTGACGAAATGTGCTTCGCGTTATTCTGCATCTGCAGCAGAACGCTCACCGAGTCTGTTCCAGCCTTTCTTCTTTGGATCCTGAACCTGCAAGAATTATACTTACCATTCCTGTACCCGATCATCATCAGCACCTGCAAAAGACCCGAAACAACAGGTTAGCAGAACGAACTTTAACACGCAGTGTTTACTTACCTGATCCATCGGCAGCGCCCGTGTCTCACGCTGCATCTTCACCTGCAAAGATAAACAGCATTATTCTACTTACCGGCACGCTGTGCATTCCGGATTCTTCACGCTGCATCTTCACCTGCAAAGATAAACAGCAGTGTTACACTTACCGGCACGCGGCGAACTCCGGATTTCTTCATTCTGCATCGTCGCCTGCAAAGACAAAGAAAGAGACAGTAAGAGCGCTTGCCATACTTACGCAATTCCAGGTGCTTCTCCGCCACGCATAACAAGACTATAAAGAGTAAAGGTGTCCAGAAACTTACCGGTCGTGCAGACAACGACGGTACCCATCCTCTGAAGTCAAGAGGCCAACTTTTCACCAGTGAAGGAACTGGCAACGGCACCCTGCACTAGACGCAGATGGAAAGCCCAGCATTCACCTATCTAAGGTGAGCACGGTGACCTGGGAGGGGGGCTCAACAGTCAGGCTGAGAGGAGAGAGATAGGGACATTTGCAACCCAGACCTTTAACCCCCCATATTATTTCACCTGCAGAAACCTCACCCTTCGAGTCCGACACACAGTGCGGAGAGGTTCGACCCCAGAAGCCAACCGAATCCTGCACATCACGTTTTCCTGTTACAGACACCTTCCTGCCAAGACCCGCGCCTCCTTGGGAATCAGGTGAGCGTTACAGTAGGCTCTCTTCTTAGAGAGGACAGAGAGTCTGTACTGCCTTTGGAACAGGTGGCAGGCCGGTTTGTCAGGGGGTGCCCTTGAGGCCCTCCACTTCCTCTCCGCAGCCCTACACTTGTGTTTAAGGGTGGCGAAGTAGAAATCGTACCAAGAGTTGCACTTGGATTTGGGATTCAAGCGGATCCTCATGACAGCAGAAAGGACATCCAGAGATGAAGGTTAGAGAGGGATGTTTCAGGGTGTGAGTCAGACAAAGGTGCAGTAGGAGGAGAGAATGTAGCCGCAAAAGCCTCAACTGATATGCGCTTCATGGGTCGGATGACCGAGAAGGTAGGTGGCAGTGCTGGAGTCGGCTTGACCTGCAGGGAAGAGAGAGAGAGCGTGAGATGGGAAGAAAGGAGAAAGTGATCACTTCAAGAGAGAGGAATGGTGAGAGGGTTAGAGAAGGGGAGGTCTGAGGACATCAGAACATCCAGGGTATTCCCATGCAGGCTGTGGCTGTGTCTACACTGCAGCTCTGTGGGCGCAGGACCATTCACACTGTGATGTGGGTTTAGAAATTAAATGCAAAAAATTGAAAGCTGAACTGCAGTGTACAGAGCAGAGCGCAATGAGACAGCAGAATGCATTCTTACAAAGACAGCTTCTTTGTTTGACCAGGAAAAACACAGACGATAACAGGATGCTATGTAGCACATTCATCTGGTCTTGAGAAGTCGGCTGTGTAAAGGTCACTGTGGAGAAACAGAAAGGGTTTTGGAAAATGACTGGGGGTTGGCTGAAAGGGGAGGTGAATGACTGATTGATGACCTGACCACCTGACCACAAAATGTATTAAGATGGGTGGTAAAGCTGTATGGATCTTTAGGAAGCTGTACAGAAGGGAAGGAGGCAGAGAGATAAGCTTGTAAGCCAGAGAAGGAGGAGTGAAAGGGGTTGGTTGGCCATGACAGAGGTGAGAGTGAGCAGAAGAAGTGCGAGAGAAAAACAAAAAGGGAAGAAAGCCGATCGAGTTCTGCTGAACTGAGCTGGGTAGTGCAGAAAGAAGGGGTCTGGATGAGATCCGGCAGGCAGCTGACAGTGGGAGAGAGACTAGTAGAAGATATCTCTCACCATCTGAACGCCACCTCACGCCACTCTTGGTGAGCATGAGTTTAAAACAAGAAAACTGAAAGAATTATTTAGAATAATTCGACTGATCTGGGAAGTTCCAAATTGTTATAAAATAAATAGAATGGGAGAACAGATTTATTCTTAGTTATGGAAGAGCAGCTGTGTTTTTTCTGGTGTGAAAATATTGATTCATGAACAAGGGGTATTCTACAGGAGAGCTTGTCAACTTTACTTCCAAGGTTAAAGGATAAAACAAACACATGTCTTCTGCCAAGTGTTGTTTTGCCTGAAGAAAAGAAAAATCAGTGGGAGGGGGTTGCCAAGCGGGCTATTGCTGATAACTGTAAATATAAATGCATTGAACTGACACATGTTGAAAGCTGTACTTAATCACGTTTTCCTTCCTGTGTTTTACATTTATCAAATGAGCGTACATTGTGATGTTTCTCTCTGTGTTTTTGCTCCAGTCTGCAGAAAGATTATAAAGTGCCTTGTTGCAGATTTGTAGAAACTGTGTGTGTCTTATTATCATGTGATTTCTTTATTTGTTGATCAGAATTGCTGATGTGAAAAAAGTAGTGTCCCTGTCATAGCACTAGGTTTGGCAGTGCCCTACCCAAGCTTCCCATAAAAAAGGGTATAACAGTGAGACAATGTCCCATGCTTTAGCAAACAAAAATCTCACAGGGAAAGTGGCAATATATATTTCCTTACAGGTATCACTATCCCCCTTCAAAGCCGAGACTTCATAACTTGCATATCCAGGCTTCACAGAAATTCCAACTACCTAGGTTTCCTGCAACAAAATAATATGAAACTCATCTGGGTAGGCATGCCAATCTGAATAAGCAGGCTTAGAATAGAGGCCTGCTAAATTCAATGAATTTAATTTCAGGAGAGTGGTGGTATCATGATGAATTATGGGCATGCTATGGGGAGGAGGGATTACCCTAAGGGGAGTATCATGTTATGCAACACCAGAGGGTCCTGAAGTATCGGGTCTACTTTTTATTACAATCATTGGCCAAGTGTTGCCCCTAAACCATGGCCCTATTATTTTTGTTAGAATTGCTTGAGAAATGATGTGTCAGGCAATGGTGGTGAAGTAACAGAATATAAATCCTCTGCAAAGCTATTTAGTAGGAATAATTCAATGATATCTGATTGGTGAATCCCCAGTCTGCAGATTCTGGTGGTTTTTGCAATATCACTCCTGATAATGAATAAACAGTGCCTAAAATGTCTGAACCAGTGTAAACTCTTTGTTTTCATGAAATCCACTAGTGAGTTTCAGGACGCCTCTTAAGTAATATCTACCTAGCGTCTGATATTTTCCTTGTTCCCACCTATGGTTTGTATTTTGTGTGAAATCTCCATGCTCATATGGGGGGACAAGAGCAGGATACCAAGTTCGAGATGCATGGTTTGGTGTGAGATGTGTTGCCTGCCGTTCCTTTCTGGGCTTGCTTTTCAATAACGCCCAATAGGGCAGCCAGAGTATTCCCCTGAACCAGTTGAAACCCTTCATATTCCAGGAGCTGTTTGGGACTGAGCTACGGATACATATGTGGTCCCCTCTTCCAAATAGGCCTTTAACCACATGATCTATTAACGTATGGGCCTGTAGTTTGTGCTTCTCAATTTCTTTTACAATTTTTAGGTACATTACTAATAGAAATACCCCTAGAATTATTGGTCTGAATCAGTGCCCCAATGCCCCTTCTTATTTTGGGCACCATTTGCTGCATGGATACAAACTCTATCTGCATATCAGATAATTTGTTTCTCAAAGAGAGTCTGTCCGGAGAACCCTTGTGGCAAAATTCTTTCTGTGTAGACTTCGACTCTGATTGACAGATGGTAATTGTCATCTAGAGGTATTATCATAAGTCAATGAAGTTTGTTCTTGGATGCCTGTGTAGACATGCCCACCACATTACTGCCCTGATTGCTTACAACTGAGTCAAATCTGTTTGAGCATGGGATAGTAGGGGCATAGATTATGGCTTTTTTTGTGGTAGGCTCACTCTCAACCTGGGAGCAATTACCCTGTTCATCCACAGCCTGGTCTGGTTGGAACTGTAAAAGCGGCAAGGAATCATTACCAGTTGACCCATGGAGATCATAACATTTACTACCCGCCTGAACCGGGGGTAGGAGATATCCCCTAACTTACATATTGGCGCAAGAGTGGTAGAGGGATTAGAAGTTTAAAGGGTAATATAGCTTGTGATCCTTATGTAAAGGCATCACTAGTGTTCGCCAAAATATGGTTACATTTGTTGTTTTTGCATGTTTCTTGCCTCCTTTTTTGTTAGATGAAGGAAGACAATCTTTGGCAACTTCATTAGAGCCCAAGTCCTCTAGGATGACTTCTATTTCATTTATTAGTAAATTAGCATCATCAATAGGTACCATTAGTTTAGCAGTTTGTGTGATCTTCCCATCGGGTGAGATCACGGTAGTAGCCTTTTTTTTTACATGCCTACTGCTGTCAAATAGAACATTTAAAAGAGATGAATCAGGCGCTGCCCTCGCTCTTTCCCTCAGG
Organism: Ambystoma mexicanum; assembly: GCF_040938575.1. NCBI lineage: Eukaryota > Metazoa > Chordata > Amphibia > Caudata > Ambystomatidae > Ambystoma > Ambystoma mexicanum. The sequence continues at coordinate 1,150,547,816 of NC_090933.1, read as the reverse complement.
CTTTAGCAAGGGCTTGTAGTAGCTCCCTTCTAAATGGCAAGAAGGTGCGGCCTACAACATGCCGCGCCACTCATAGAACTCCAGCGCTTCCAAGCAGACCAAGGGAGATTGCAGCTGACTGGTTTTGTCCTTTCCCTGGGGCTTTGCCGAGGTGGTGTAGTAGTCTCCTTCTTAACGGCAAGTGGCAGGGCTTACAACACACTGCACCAAACACACAGTGCTCCAGCACTTATGCACACACCAAGGGGAACTGCAGCTGACTGCCCTCATGGGATATGTGAATGTCTGGAGGTTAGTCTTCAATATTTACTTTCTTTCTTGAACACATCCTGCTGTGCCAGAGGACCCTGTGCACCATCTGAAGGTTCTGCCTGAAGAATTAAGCTCTTTGGATTTACAACATCCAGGACTCTGTTTACAAGTGTCGAAGCATTGTGAGTACTGTGATTGGCTCCCAGAGGGACATGTGACACCCTACCTCCCTCTTTCAGTCTTGCATGCACCAAAGTGTCAAAATCTAAAAAGGACAGTTCCCTGTTTGGGCCTGTTGGAGGCTGGAAAGGGCTTAGGGCCAAAACTGCTGCTCAGTGCATGGCTTCCCTGAACTCACCCTTTACCTAGTTTCTGCTTCCACACACAGGGATCCTTCTACTCACTCCATTCACAGCACAGCTTCTTTTACCTCACAGAACCAATTACCATTGCTGTTTTGGTCTTTTTAACATTCGTTTGGTTACTTGTAGCCCCATTCAAGCCAAACTCAGAATGTAAATTCACTTCTTCAGAGCCAACTTACCATCCCTTCCCCTTCTGCTTACCCACCTACCCTCTCTCTCTTGTGCTGCAGCCTTCATTCATTGTGTTCAATTTCCTATTTCCTCTACCGTTCATCATGCATCTAGACATCCATCCATGCCTCAACTTAGTTTGTAACTTATGCCTCCACCTTACAATTTCCTCTTTGCTCTAGCAAGCCTCAAATAAGATGGTACCATGCTCCCAGGATCTCCAACCCCATCTATCTCCCATCTATCAAACTTGCCTATCACACAACACCTGCTCCTCAACCCCACCTCCTATTCCCTCTTTCACTTGGCTATGGAATGAACAATCCCTCTGCAACAAGTCTTCCTGCATCATTTATGACTATCACAGAAACCTGGAACTCACTTCATGACTTTTCTACACTAGCAGCTCACAGCACTGGCTCTGCTACCTTCTACCCTTCTCTCCAACCTTCTGGGACGGGTGGCTGTTTGGTGCTCATTATCAATAAGGCCCTCAACACTGCCCTCTACCCCTGAATATACCACTATTTATCTCCCCCTCCTACTCATCTCACTGTTCTGGCTCCATTTTGAGCCCCTGGGCTTCTCAACTCCGTCTTCCCTGATCTGACTCTTCTACTTGAGCTACTTCCTACCGACATCCTCATTGCCATGCTGGGGGACTTTAACCTATACAAGCCTTCTGTAACCACCTGCCTTAAATGTAACCCTCTCATACCTGAGCACTCACTCTACCCCATCCACAACCAGCCAATCCTCTCTGGTGGAAACTCTCTTGACCTTATTGTTAGGGTTATTATTATTATTAGGGTATGTATTGAGTGCGGACCTAGCTTTGGGAAGAAACTGAGCACTTTACAAACATAGGGGGAAGAACACAGTGAGGGAAACAGAAGAAAAATTAGCAGGGAGCTAACAGTGAAGGGCGAGGGTGGGCAATTGGCAGCAAGGGCGTTACAAGCAACCAAGAGTTGGGAGAGACAGTGGGAGCAGTTCACTGCGTCTCGGGCAGGGTGGGGAATGAAGGGTGTGTGTACTTCGATGTTACACAGGAGCCACTTCTTGAAGAGGAAGGTCTTGAGCTCTTTCCTGAACTGTAGAAGGGATGGGGCAAGTCTGATGTTGACAGAGAGGATGTTCCAGATTCTTGGAGCGTAGACAGAGAAGCCTTAATTTTGGTGGATCGGAGCCGCCAGAGATGCTGAGTTTCACAGTGAGGTAGCTTGGGGACTTCAGAATGACATCCTTGTAGATGATGCAGCAGGATTTGAAGGTGAAACAGGCCTGAATTGGGATCCAGTACAGTTCAATGAGGGTTGGCGTTATGTTGTCTTGCTGAAGAATGCATGACACATTTCAGGGTTGCCAGGGTAGTCGCCAGAAGGACTTCAAAAAGAGCATTGCGGGAGAGGACCAATGCTTGGACAGTGGATCTGAAGTATGATCTGGTATGATTTTCCACAGGAGAGAAAGTTGGTACCAGGCCATTTGGGTCTTCCTTGCTATGTGCTATTTGAACATGAGTTGTCTGTTGATGTTGAACCCAAAAGACTTGGCACAGGGGGCCAGCTGGGATGCTAATCCATTGAGGTTCATATCAGAGAGGCAGGTCTGGATGTCAAAGTGTTCTGTATTGTTGATCAGCAGTAGGAATTTAGTCTTGGAGGGGTTGAGCTTCAAGTAAGCACTGGACATCCAGGATTGGATCAATGTGAGGCAGGCCATGAGACTAAGGATGTCTTTGGTGGAGGATATCTTAAGGTAGTTCTGCATGTCATCTGCTTATTGGTGTGTGTACATGTTGTGTGGAGTATGGAGGGTTCCGAGCAATCCCGTATACAGATTGAAGATCACGGGGCACAGCATGGATCTTTGCAGGACTCCACAGCTGATGGGTAGAGTTGGTGATCTAGAATAATTAATTTGTATGAACTGTTGGCAATTTGGAAGGTAGAATTTGAACCAGCTGCGGTTGATCTCTCTGATCCCGTTGTGGCGATGTAGATTGCCAGTGAGTGTGTGGTGGTCTACTGTGTCAAATGCTTTTGAGAGATCAAGGAGAACTAGGAAGCAAGGATGGCCATCATAGAGGATTTTAAGGGCATCATCGATCATCTTGATGGTAGCCATTTCTGTGCTGACTCTGGGATTGAAGCCAGGTAGGATTGAAGGAGGTTATTGGCTTTGATGTGTTGGAGGAGTTGCATAGCTACTGCTTTCTTAAGGATCTTACCTAGGGAGGGAAGCTGGGTGATGGGGCGGTAGTTGCTGAGATTGTCAGGGTCCAGTGTTGTTTCTTCAGAAGCAGGTGCTTTTGTCCAGGGTCAAGCGGAAGGTACCTTGAGTTAGGGAGCTGTTCATGATGTTCAGGTAAGGGAGGAGTGCTTTAGTCGGAAGGGTCTTGAGTACGGAGGTAAAGAGGATGTTGTCCACATACAATGTGGCCTTGAGGGTTGCTAATGGGGCACTGAGGTCTTCCGAAGTTAGTTTGCAAGATGGGATTTGAGGTGCGCTGTCAGTTGTGGCGTTGGTGTCTATTTGTTGGCGGATAATGTTGACCTTATTGACGAAGAAAGATTTGATGGCAGTGGATTTTTTGATGGGGTGTTCCCACGGGTGGTCAGGCAGAGGGTTGATGCAGTGCTTTATGGCTTTGAAGAGGGCTATGCTGTCATTGGTGGCCTTGGCTATGATGTTTTGGTAGTAGTTGGCCTTGGCTTTGTTGATCAATCACTTCAGTTCCTTGAGCAGTGTGAGATCGAATGCGCTGCAGGATTTTCACCAATTATTTTCTTGCTTTCTGATGGTTCGTTTGGTGAGGTTGAGTTCTTCAGTGTACTAGGATGCTGACGGTTTAGGCTTAAGGGTGAGCCCTTTCACTTGGGCATGGTGGTCTCTTGGAGAAGCGAGTCCTGGTTCAATAGAGGTACATCAGCCCATGTGAGACGTAGTTTGGTGAGGTATTCTATGAGAGCCTCCTCTGGAAAGTTCTTGAAGGATCTGAAGGTTCTGATGGTTTTCAATGGGTGTCCTTGAGAGGTGTGCTGTTACTAATCTCAAAGGGGATTGCCAGATGGTCCAACCAGTTGAGAGGAAATAGGAGCTCTGACGGAGGGTGGGCAGTGCATTGATGGTGAGGTTGAGGATATTACCTTTCCTGTGAGTTGGTTATTTCTGTGCTGTGTGAGGTTCAATGTGTCCAGTAGGTAGTGGAGATCTTGCTTTATTGACTTGGTTACTGGGTTGTCTGGGATGTTGAAGTTGCTGAGTATGTTGTCGGCATGTGTGAGAGACATGGTGGTGACCACGTCTGTGAAGTTTTCAATGAACTAGGTGTTGGGCTTGGGTGGTCTGCAGATGAGACGAAAAGTGACTGTGTCCATGGGTAGAGCAGCAATTGACATGTTTTCGGAAGAGCCAATGGTGGTGACGTCCACTTGGGTCCATGGCCATGATGCCTTGCGAATGATCGCAAGGCTCCGCCGATCTTGTTTGGATGTTCTCTTTGTAGAATACTGTAGGAGTTGTAGGTGAGGACATTTAAGATGTGGATGGAAGTGGATGTCATGCAGGTCTCAGTAATGAAGGTAGTATCCAAGTCATGTGTGGTGATGAGGTTGGTGATAAAAATAAAAATAAAAAAAAATAAAAAAGGTGATGAGGTTGGTGATGTCAGCTGCATGATTGATTGCTGAGCAGAAATTGACGAGCATCAATTTTCAGATAATGGTGGATGATAGAGTGGTGATGGGGTGTATGATGATATAGGTGAAGTTGCTCAGATACAGTGTCCATGATTTGTTGATGAGCGGTGTAGTTGGCGATGAGTGTTGATAGTAAGAATCGACTGTTGGGAGGGAGGAGTGAAACACATATTCAGGGGTCTTACCTGATGTTAGAGGGGCAAGGGTTCTTGTCCTAGGTCTTCCCTGTCTGAACAGATTCAAACAGGAATTGCCCTTTTCTGCGGCTGCCCTTCACTTTGGATGCCCGGGCAAGATACACCCTTGATCTAAGAGTTAAGAACAGAAAGCAAGAGGCAGGGCTAAGAAGGTGGGTGGGCCTTAGGAGAGATGATCGAGATCCACTGGCACTTGCTCACCAACTGCAAAGTAAAAGAGGCTGGAGGGCTGCTTAAGTGCGGAAAAGGAGCAGCAAAACAAGAAGGCACAAATAGATTAACAGTTAATGAAAGGTGGGTGGTGCTTGGGTTACAGGACCTAGATCCACTTGTACTTGCTCACCAACTGCAATGAAAAAGAGGCTGCATAAGTAGGGAAAAGGGCAGCAAAACAAGAAGGCACCAACAGATAAGTAGTGATGGACAGGTGGGTGGGGCTTATGGTGCGTGACCTAGATCCACTTGCACTTGTTTACCAACTGACCTTTTCTTTCTTTCTAATTGACTCTGCGCCTCTGATGCCTCTATTGCCCCATCTACCTCTGATCACTCCACTGTTTTTAACATATCATGCCCTCCAGCTTCTACTCCTTATCCCCTCTTTCAATGAATAAAAGGAATTACAAGCAGGACATTTGCCCCTTACTTTGATGATGTAAGGATCTCTCTACTGTCTCTTACCCCTATGCATAACTCTTCCATTAACTGTGCTTTCTCTGACCTTCACTATTCAATTATAGCTCCATTTGACTAACACTATACTTCTCGCGCATTCACACCTTACCGACATCGTCCTCAGCCTTGTTTTAGGGTCTGAAACCCAGACCCTAAAAACAAACATGTGCCATGACCTACGATGCTCATGCAAATTATAGACACATACCCGACTCTGCCAGTATTCATCGCCTCCTCCCTTTCTGCTATTGACTTTGCTCACAACTTTTGCTCTAAAATCTCTAATATGAGTGACTCTCTTACATCATCCCTCTCTCTCCTTTCCCAACCCTCTTTCTATCCACCATTTCCCTCTGCCTCTTCTACTCTTGACTAATTGTGCCCTGCCTCTTCTATTAAATAAGAACCCATCCTTCGCAGTGCCAACCCATGTTGCACTTCTAGCAACCATTTTGCTCATAAAATGGTAAAAGACGTAGTCTTAATCACTTCCCCTTATATCTCTGAGCTTTATAACCTCTCTCTCTCTTTCCCTGCCACCTTAAAATCTGCAACTGTGTTACTGCACGCAGGCTGGTCTCCAACTATCTCTGTAATACTCAACACTGAAAATTCTGTTCTGTACTCATCCTTTTGCAATGTTCTGTAGCTTTCAACACTGTCAACCACTCTCTGTGCAGGAACATGGGTTTCACAAATGTTCTGTTGCCTGGAGAGTGTCCCACCTGGAAGGTCTATCCTTTAAAATCTCTTGGAACTCTCAAACCTCTGATCCCACCCCTCTCTCAGTCAGTGTCCCCCAAAGATCAGTACTTGGACCTCTGCTCTTCACCTTCTATACCTCTGCCCTAGGAAGACTTACTTTTTTCCTTTGGCTTTCATTATTACTATTTTAGTGATGATACTCCAATATTTTTCTTCTTCTCTCCCACACCCCAGCCATTTCGGTACATGATACGAACTGTCTCACTGGAATTTGTCACTGGATGGCTCGCTCTGTTGCCTCATGCTGAACTATTCAAAAACGATCATAAGTTTGTCCCAGCTTCCAATGCCATCCTCCCTCCCCTCTCCTATATCCTTACCGACTGACCCTCTTGCTCCCTCACCCAAAGTATGAGACCTACAACGACAACAGTTCAAAACGACCACTTCCTCTACTGCTCATATTAACCTCCACAACATTCAGAAAATTCATCCCTTTCTTACTAATCACTCTACAAAAACTCTAATCTCCACTCCTGTGCTCAGCATACTTGACTACTGCTCTAGTCTAATCCATGGCCTTCCTCTCTACTACCTACTCAGATCCTTCCCCACTTCAATTTACCAACAACATGCTGGTTGGCTCTCTTTTTGAGTTCCTTCTCCTATTCTTCAAAGCTATCACTGGTCTTTATCCTTAGTACCTGTCTTATTGTGTCTCAATTTACTCACCAACGTGTTCCCTCCAATCATCTTCTGCACCCACCTTTTCTGTCCCATACCTGCCCTGTTCCTGCTTTTACTTCCTCTCTTTCTCCATACTCGCTCCACTCCACTGCCCATAACAATCAAAGCCAGCCCAACTGTGGATCGTGGGTTATAATTAAGGCTTCCAGTTTCCAACTAAATACAGACGGAAATCAATCTGCTTTCTGTCTGTATTTATAAAAATAGAACAAAATGGAAAAGGTCTGCAATCAATCTACTCTCTGTCTGTATTTATTTATAAAAAATGGAACAAAATGGAAAAGGCCTTTCTGTCTGGCTCTCTGTGATGTAACTCATATGTCGCAGGCCAATCACATTGCAGACTGGCAGTATGAAGAGTTGTATAAATAATAGCATTACAGTCCTTCAAATTGCTGAGAGCATATATCCTAAGGCAGCAGCAGTCACTGGACCAACCGTTTGTTGTTATGGAAAAAATTGAGCTAGCATTTCTTTCCTATATGGCTGCATGTATGCTTTAATAAATGCATTTTTTTATTAGAATGAATGCAGAAAAATGCTGGCTGCAAAATATCTTTTTATATGACAAAAAATAAATGTGGATGAATACAGAAAAAAAGGCCAACAAATAAATATGGATAAACACATACGGAAATAGCAGAAACATAAATACCCTAAAACTGGAAGCCTTACTTATAATTCACTTACTCGCTAAAGAGGGAGCTCCTCCTGCCCTCTTCCCTAATCTCTATACCTGACCACACCACTATCTATAGTAACGCTTAATAATGTAATTTTGTATATTTAAATAGTACTCTTCTTTAGTTTGAAGCACTGTTCATTTAAAGAGTCATATTATCAACATAGTGGTGTTCATGCACCAGTACTTGTGCATGCGAAGGTGCTTCTAACTCTACTCAGGCTGGCATCAAAATGTTGGTCTGTGTGGTAAAAATGAAAGGAGGCCAAGGAGAGCGCGAAAGGGGAATAGCAATGAAAGCGCGGTGAATGACATATGTAGAAGTGATTTAACTTACAACATGATGAGCAATTGTATTTATTTATTTATTTATTTTATCATTTGTAAAGTGCACCAAACCTGTAGGCATCAAGGCACTGGTTACAGAGAGAGCAGTTGTGGAGGCAGTTAACATTTATTAATAGTACAGTAACAGAGAGTATGACAAACAGTTTAAGGGCTTAGGAGCACTGGTAGAACATTGCTTCAAAGAGTTTCTGAGTAGTGGGTTATATGTCTTGTGAGAAGAGCTAGGTTTTGAGGCATTTGCGCATGGTGCAAAAGGAGGTTAAAGTTCTCAGAGGAAGTGGAAGGACATTCCAGTATTTTGCAGCAACCACCGGCAGCTACGGCCCCCTGCATTTTGCAGTTTGAATTTGGAGATGGACAGTAGGAGGGAGTGGGAGGCCCCGGTTGGTCTGGTAGATTTCTCGAATGTATTAGATAAATAGCTAGAGGCAGTGTTTTCCAGGCATCTGTAAGTTAAGATAAGTGTTTTTAATTGAATGCGATCATGAATTGGGAGCCAATGGACGCTTCTTCTAGCCGAACAGATGTGTTTTTTTTTTTTGGGATATTCAATGCTTGCCCCTGGTGGTTCCTGAAAAAAAGGCATTACAGTAGTCCAATCTGGAGACAATGAGGGATCTTGCTTGCACAATGCAGCTGTCCCTTGAAAGGAAGGGTCTGCTGGCATTGATAAATGTAGTTGTGTATGCCATAAACAAGGCTATGGCATTTACCTGTCTAGTTGGAGAAAGGGAAGAGTCCAGGTAGACCCAGAGGGTTTTAACTTCTTTGGAGACTGGGATGGTGTTGTTGTCTGTAGTGAATGTCATATAGTCTGCATAAAGTTTATTTAGGAGATTTTGTGATCCCAGTACAAGCAGCTCAGTCTTATCATTGACAAGGCAAAGCGAGTGCAGGGCCATCCAGACCTGGTTGCTTTGATACATTTTGGTCAGTGGGTTGGAGTATCATAGTCAGCTGAGATGGGAAGAAGGAGTTGGGTATCATCCGCATATTTAGTGTGAAAGATACCCATGGTGTCGAGGAGTTTGAAGAGGGTTTTAGTGTGGGTGAGACACAGGAACCTTGGGGGATACTGCAGGAGACTGAGGCTGGGGAGGAAGATGCAGAGGATGAGAAGACTCTCATTGTTCTGTTGGATAGGAAGGATGCAATCGAGGTGATTGCATGGGGGAGAAGTGAGCTGCAGAGGCATGGTGTCAGCAAAGGATTTTGTGATCGACCAAGTCAAAGGCAGCTGAGAGGTCAAGCAGGAGGAGGAGGGCAAGTTTGCCGTTGTCTTTGAGTTCATCCATTTGTATTTTTAAGTCTAGGAGTACAGATTCCATTCTATGACCTAGACAGAAAGGAGATTTGTGCAGTCTGAGAAGATTGTTGGTTTCAAGGTACTTTTGGATCTGTAAGTATTTGTATTTGTATTTGTATTTTATTTATTTCTAAGTACGCTGCTCTGTTCAGCAGTTTGAGTAGGAAAGGGGCTGTTGTGACTGGGCGGTAGTTGGTAGGGATGCTAGCGTCGAGTGTTAGTTTCTTGAGAAGTGGAAGTACCCAAGCATACTTGAGGTTGGTGGGCACAGTGTCGGTGGAAAATGAGGTATTGGTGAGTGAGGCAATGAATGGGTCTAGCTTTACTGTGCAGTCTTTGATAACAGAGGCAGGACAGATGTCGCCTTGACATCTGGAAGATTTTAGGCCTTTGATGATTTTAGTTACTTCTAGTTCAGATGCCTGAGAGAATTCAAACATATGGTTAACATAGTCAAGTGGATTGAGGGTTTGGTCTGGGGTTGTTCCACTGGCCATACGTTTTAATTTTAGTCATATTTCTGTTTGGAGAGATGAGATTTTATCCAGCAGTGCACTTTGGATATTTGCACACTAGGTGATGTCTTTGAGGCAGCTGGCAGGAGGGGCATCTAGTGACTTGAGTTCATGCAATATTGCAAAGAGCTTGAGGGTACCGTAAGGCTCACTGCAGCCTTTGCAATTGGATGGGCTGGTGCCCAATCAGATAGTTCCATACTTGGAACACAGGGGCATTCTGAGTCTTTGTTTGCGGAAGTGTACATCTTATCAATGTATTACGGGTCCCTGTATATGAGATACAGTTGCAGAGGGCTTATTGGTGTCTAGGGAGCCCCAGCACGGGCTGCTGGCTCCGGAGACTGGCAGAGACGGCACGTTCACTTGGCCTTTCACACTGGCCTTCCCAACTGGCTGGCTTTGCCATCTGGCTAACTGTGGCCTTTGCAATTGGATGGGTTGGTGCCCAATCAGATAGCTCCATAATTGGAGCATAGGGGCAATCTGAGTCATTGGTTGCACCGGCGGAGGCCATCTTACCAATGCATTCTGGGTCTGTGTATGAGATACAGTTGCTGAGGGCTTCTTGGTGTATGGGGAGCCTCAGCAGGGACTGCTGGCTCATGAGAGCGGCAGAGACGGCGTGTACGCTTGGACTTTCACCCAGAAACCTTAAGGGTGAGTAATATTGATCATTGTGATGAACATCATTTTCTGTAATTTCACAATAGAAAAATGCAATCAACAGATGGGGAGATGGCTTCCATTATTGCAAGCAGACCTTTAATACAGGCCATTACTCATGTGTTGGTGACATTATGTCATCTTGTTGTCGGTGCAAGATGGCCTTGAGGAGTGTACAGGAATTCTGAGTATTTGTATGGCTAATTACCAGATGATCAGATTAGGTCCCCTTCCACTGATGGCTGGAAGGTATTCTCTCAATGCCAAGGCAGGTGAACGGTGTCAGAGGCAGATGTTGATTGTGTGTACATTGAGTGCCTTGGACCATGAAAGAAGATTTAGACAATAAGGGTTTCCCCCACCCTGAGAAATAGACAAGAGAAAGAGCGCTGCCCTTCTATGTAGTGTAGTGAATTGGTAGTGAATTATTAGGTGAGCCACTGGAATACAACAGGTGAGTATGTCATTGAGGTAAGGTTGTAAAATGATGCATGCAAGGCTACCTGTACCAGAGGAGACTCTAGGATTGGGACAAAAGTATATTAGGGCAACATTCCATTATAAGGCCAGTATACCGAAGTTGTCTGGCACCCTAATGCACAGGCTTTGGGACTTCCGGCACTGGTTAGGTGTATTTGAGAAATGTTCGAAGGAGCAGGAGAGCAAACACACTTGCAGCCACAATAGGCCATGAACAGATGCTTTCTATACATAGAATAGCTGTCTAGAAGCACAGGAATTATTTGAAAGAGGGATGATTTTGGTCTATGGCTCAACTGGGAACACATCCCTGGACTGAGCAACCTGGATTTTCTTGAGACTTGCCAATATGTTTTTGGGGATGGTAATGGTGGTGCTGGTGGTTTCATTCTTCTTGAAACTGGTCTCTTCTAAAAGTAAATCTTAACATAAGTGGTCAAAGTATATATGTGTAAACTAGTGCAACCCATTCCAATGTTCTAAGACCAATTTTCAACATTCATCTGTAATTCCTTCCAGTGCTTCTGGACCAGGAACATGATGCCTCAGGTGGGCGCAACAGCACTGGTCATGTTGAGGATGAGTTCCCAGATTCTGTAGTATTTGTGTGCAGACATCAACGGGTGGCCAGGACCTGTAAAATGCACCACATATTTCACAACACCATCCACCAAGACTTTCAGTTCTTCCTCAGTGCACTTGGGGCACCAAGACTGTGCCATGCTCCTGGTAGGTGCCCAGCATAGTGGGGCTTTGAAGGAGGCAAGCCAGACAGCATTGGAGTGAGAGACAGGTTATGTCTGGAGGACCAATGAATCAGCAGTAATATTGGGATTGTGGGTATGGGGTAGTTGACTCGGGGGCAATGGTGGGAGGTTGAAGGCCGCACGATCCAGATAATGGTGCCTGTAAAAGAGGGGTCACGGGCACCACGAGGGAGGAAGAAATAAAGGTGGGGGTTTCCCAAATGCCAAGTTGGGTAAACATAGTCAGTGGGAGAAACACTCAGTTAATTGAGGGTTTTGGGGACACAATCAGGGAGGTTCAAACATAATGAAGGAGGTCTAGGGTGCACACACACTCAAGGAGGTCAAATTCTGTCAAGCGAGGGGCTAGGAGCCAAAAACAGTCAGCGACTCAGTGGCGGGGGGGGTCAATCACTATTTCTTTGGGTCAACAGGAGAAGAAACAGGGATGCAAAAACAGTCAAGTGAGGTAAAAGTGGGGGGAGGTATTGTCACTGGATGCCTGGATGAGGCAGCAGCACGCTACAGAGGGCACTGGGGGTTTCGGGAGCAGATAAGGTCATGGCATGGGGGTTATGTGGATGTCGGGGGCGCATGCCTCTTCAGGAAGCAGGGGTGTTGCTAGCGTAAAGGGCGGTTTGCTCTTTTCTAACTTTTTGGGGAAATTATGTGATGTTTGGTTTTGTCTATGGTCAGTGGTTGGTCACAGTCGTGTTTGGGGGTAGCATTCATCGGGCACCCAATTTGCTTGCCGCCATACTTTAGCTTCACTCTCTAATTGTGATCGACTTTTTTTTTAAATGCACCCAGAAGTGGATATGACTCGGGCCGCTCGTTCATGCAGCATAAAGGCAAGGCATATACGCCTCGCTGTATTATTTTATGTGGCTGCACAGGGAAGGGCTAGTGTTCAGCCTCCCATTTCCATGTGAGGCATAAAATCCTGAAAATTAAGTGTATACGCTGTATCCTGTTTGTGATTCTAATGAAGGCATTTTTTACGCAGCATAGTTCACTCTCTCTGTAAAATGATCCCCTTAGTATGAATGTTAACACAGCACATCTGTTCAAACCATAGTTATCCCTTATTGTTTTTCACCTTAGATGACAAAAATGCCTCTAGTCCTACCTTGATTTAAAGCCCAGGACTGAAAGTTGTAGCTCTAGACGAATCCAGACAGGCCTATCTTCGTTTCCCTGAATATCCAGTCAACAGGCTGCAGCCATTTCAAAATGCACCTGCTAGGCCTCTGACATGAGCGGACCAATCATACCAGCAATTCACAAACTGCACAGGCTTTCAACCAAGAAGCATATCTTCAAGTCCTTGTGTTTTTTTTACATTGAGTGGTACTGGGCAGTCTGTTATTGAAAATATAGGCCATTACTATTCTGTTTCCAGATGTATCGTACAGCCGGCACCAGCTTACGGACAAACCACAGATATTACCAGAGTCGTCTCTGCTCATTTTGTACCTATGTATACGCTTCGTCCAGTGGAATTGAAAATCACAGTTGGCAACTCCTCAATTAGAGGAACCCTTTAAATTTAGCAATGGACACAAAAAACTTGTATTACACTCATACCCAAACTGCCAGCATTCTAGCACCAGGAAGGCACCTTGGATGGAGCCAACACAACATACAGCTGCTACTGCATTAGGTATTGCAATTTAATTTGTTGGAGGGATAGTTTAAAACATGTTTAGAGCCTCAGTTCATCAGCTGAAATTGAAGTATCTGGCTACTGTGACTTCAACCTTGGAACAGATTGTCTGGTTCAAGGTGCTGACATTCTAGGCTTCTAGAAGCATGAGATCTCATTTCTCTTTTTCATAATCCACCACTCATAAGGAAACTGAAATATAAAGTTAAATTACTTCCAGCTAGTTGTTCTTGCTTAGCGATTTTGTTGACAAGGGGTATTTTTGTCTTTGTTTTACACGTGTTTAGAAATGTCTTGTGTTGATTGTTTTTTAAAAATTATTTTTAGTAGCATTTCTATTATTACATACAAACAACCCTAGAACCCCCTCGCGTTCCCCCAACCCCCTCCCCACCACCAGGATCATAACTTCTTGTATATATCTTGCACGTAGACATCAACTTCAGTTTCACATTTACATTTGACAGTGAAATGAGTCTCTAATATGTACATAATTCCAGCAAACAAATGTTATATGGGCTCCGTTGTAACATACAATCTCCTCTAAGATATTCCAAAATTCCCCCAATCCTTCATGAACACTTCCAGCTCCCCATGGATCCTATATGTTATCCATTCCTTTGAGAGTATCTCCCTTAGTTTGTGCACCCAAAGCAATATCAACGGGAGGTCTGTATGTTTCCAATTTTTTGCCGGCACCAACCATGCTGCTATCACCATGCACATTATGGCCTTCTTTGTTTATTTCAGGTTTTGGTTTAGATTGGGTCCAACAGTCCACACATAATTTTCCGTGTTGACATACAACTGGCCCCCGGACACATACTCCTCATTTGTTTCCGGACTTTGTCCCAAAATTCTTTAATCTTAGGACATCCCCACCAAATGTGATTTCAGTCGCCCTCCTCCTCCTCACAACCCCGCCAACATTTCCTCGAGACTGTTTTGTACATTTTGTGCAACCTTTGAGGAGTATGATGCCATTGCATCATTACTGTATACCACATTTCCCTTAACTCTAATGTGCAAGTTAGTTTTGGAATATTTCTCCACAGATTTTCCCATTGTTTTTGTGATATTACCTCCCCAAAATATAGCATCAGGATTACAGTCTACTAATATTTGATGTAACTGGGGAACCAAATCTGTCTTCAGTGTGGGTAGTGATATATGTTTCAAACTGTGTCAACGGTTTACATGCAGCATGTCTATTTTCGGGGTGCATTAACCAATGCCTCAACTAGCTGTATTCAAATCTGTCCATATCTTTTAGGGATACATTATTCTTACAAAGTTCAAAAGTCATTATATCTCTTTCACTGGTCATGTCTACTGATTTTACACAACCCTTCTTCTACCATCGGCTGAAGGCCCCCTTATTCAAGCCTGGTGAGAATTGGGGATTTTCGAATATAAGAGTGAAAGGTAAGGGGTGAGACGATAAATAACCTTTCTTCAGATATCGATCCCAAATGTCACATGTCGTTCTCAGTACTACACTTCTGCAAGCACTAGGTGGCCTGTCCTTATCTGGTAGCCATAGCAGACCAGCCAGTGATACCACTGCTACTGCCCTATCGATACGTGTCCAAATGTTCTCGCTACTATTGGTAGGCTCAACTCTCCTGCGTTCCTAGGGGATACCCACACCTCAAAGGAAACCCTAGATCGTTTGTTTAGCCAAATAAATGTAGTTACCATAGTGTTAACTGTTTTAAAGAACGCCTTAGGAACTTAAACTGAGAGGGCTTGAAATAAATAAGGCAATCTAGGTACTATCACCATTTGGATTGTGTTTATCCGCCCCAACCAGGACATTCTAAGGGGGAGTCCATTGATTAAAAACCTTTTTCATTTTTTGCAAAGACTCCAAATAATTTGGTTTATATAGCTGGCTAATTGTTTATGTCAGTTTAACCCCCAAGTACATTATCTCATTCCCAGTCACTCAAAATGGGGGGAACATGTGCATATTTAGCGCCTGTTCCTTTGATAGACGCAACCCCATGAGTTTGGATTTTGTCATGTTGATTTTTAGTCCCAACATTTTCTCCTGTTCTTCCAATGTTTTAACTAGTTCTGGGAATTAGGTCTCCAGCTCTGTCAACGTCATCAGCATATCATCTGCATTTGCCGCTGTCTTGTGTATTTCTCCCACAATGGTAATCCCCTTTATCGCATGAATTTGTCTAATTGAAAATAACAGGTGTTATAAGTATATCACATATAGTATAGGGGAAAAAGGGCAACCCTGCCTCGTCCCCCTTCCTATATGTATAATTTATGATAAGTTTAAATTAATCGAGAGATGCATTACAGGATTCGTATGATTGACCTCCACCTTCTGTATAAATTTGGGGCCAAAACCCAAATGTCTCATTGTCTCACTGGACTCCATTGAATGCTTTCTCAGCATCTAACGATATCAGTGTCGCCGCAGGGAACTTTTTAATCTCCACTTTCTCTAACATCCCACATTTGCCTCTCCGTTATGAATCCGAATTATGAATCCGTTATGAATCTGAATTGATCCAGCCCTATCACTGAGGGAAGGATATCTTTCATCCCTGTATACATTTGACCATCAATATTCAATAACGCTATCGGCCGATAAGAACTACAAAGTGTCAAATCTTTATTAGGCTTGTCCAGTAAAACCACCTTTGCCTTTGTCATAGATGTAGCTATAATTCCCCTTTGCTGGAATGAATTAAACACTTTTTTTTACTATTGGTGTTTTAATTCCTTCCTAAAAATCTTATAAAGGAGCTGATAAACCATCTGGTTAGGCACCTTACTTA
The DNA here is from genome assembly GCF_040938575.1 of Ambystoma mexicanum. Lineage (NCBI taxonomy): Eukaryota > Metazoa > Chordata > Amphibia > Caudata > Ambystomatidae > Ambystoma > Ambystoma mexicanum. The sequence goes on along the minus strand of NC_090933.1, from coordinate 1,150,531,790 downwards.
ACGGGAGGCTTCTTCTCATTTGTCCTACTTCTTCCTCAGTTATATCTTCTTCCAAAATGTCCATGTCCTCTGTATTTACTTTTGGCATCTGCAGGTTTTGTAAGAACGTCTTTATTGACTCCAGTTTGGGATTTTACGATTAATATAACTGCATGTAAAATAACACAAAGGATCATACAACATCATCTGTTCCTGTAGCTATGGAGCCATCACTCTGTTTTATCCCGTTAATCACTGGCGTAACAGGGGCCCCGGCAGCCCCCGCGGTACAGGGGGGCCCCGCCAGCACATGTCCGGGATGGGCCCCCACTTGTACAAAAAACAAAAAAAATGTTTTTCTTTTTGAATTCCCTCTGCATTTATAAAGAAATTATTTCTGTAACAGAAATAATTTCTTTATGAAGTCAGAGTGACTTCAAAAAGAAACAATGGGCCTCATTACGGGATTGGCAGCAACCGTGCCATTGCTACCAGCAGGTTGCCGCCAGATCCGTAATGACTTAGCGGCGCCCGACTTCCCGGGGGGATCACAACCCCGGAGGTCTGGGAAGTCAGGCGCCAGCAAATGGTAAGTCCCCATTTCCATAAAGTCCTATCGGACTCTATGGGAATGGGGACCATAGAAGCACCGGCACCGTTAATAACGGTGCTGGTGCTTCCGTGAAAACTATGCGGGTGGGTGCGGTTCTGCCCGGCGGGTCTGACCTGCCGGGCAGGACGGCAACTGCCCGCCATGCTGTAATATGTATGTTGAAAGGGTTCACACTTAAATCTATAGGTGGCTGCCTGTGCGAGTTTGCGAGTGTATGGTGAAAGGGTGCACACTTTAATATACGGGTGGCTGCCTGGGTGTGCCTGTATGGTGAAAGGGTGCCTACTTAAATGTATAGGTGGCTGCCTGTGTGAGTGTATAGTGAAAGGGTGCACACTTAAATGTATGGGTGGGTGCCTAGGTGTGTGTGCCTGTATGGTGAAAGGGCGCACACGTAATTTTATGGGTGGCTGCCTGGGTGTGCCTGTATGGTGAAAGGGTGCACACTTAAATGTATGGAAGGCTGCCTGTTAAGACGGATTTCTGAACTCTGTCCTGGTGGCGCAGAAGTTCAGAAGGCCAACCTAATTACTTGGAACAGGGTAACCTCTGGACGAGCCAGACCAATCAAGGTAGCGATCGCGGCGGTCAAGACTAGGTCTCAAGAGGGGTGAGGGTGACTGAAAGCCCGCAATGAGCACACAAAGCAAGGACACTTACAAACTACTCCAAACAGGTGTTATATTAAAAATATATACACATTTATTCCAAGGCCTTTAAAACAATGACCGTAGCGAGAAAATCACAATATAACAATAGTAAACCAACACATACCATATCAACACAATATATATACAAATACAACAAGTCTCAAGCGTTAGATGCACAAAATGTGTAGTCCACCTAAAAGGGAAGGAAAACAGGCAGTGCGAAATAATGCTTAGACCCAGTCCGCCTTCAGAGGCACCTAACTAAAAGGAAGTCCGAGCCCTACGAAGAGTGGAGCCTTGTGCTCAAAAGTACCTGCACACACTGGTGCCAACGGGCAGAAGGGGAAGCTCTTCGAGGGAGCTCAGGCAGTTCAGTTTAGTGCACAAAAGAAGAAGAACAAGTTCCGCGACTCAAGCGCAGCCTCCACTGTGGGCAGAAGCAGAGCGCGAGTACGGAAAAGGGCGCTGTTTTGACACAGCGGGGAAAAGCTATGGGCTCCTGCAGGAGGGCGACCAGTTCCTAGCTATGCTACTCACTGGTCCCCGATGCAAGCAGACCCAGGCTTCTCCGCATCCGTTTCAGTCGCTGGAAGGTTCAGAAGAGCAGAGAACGTCTCGTCGTCGTGTTGAGTGAAAGACGTCCCAATCGAAGAAACCCGCACAGTTTGTTACCACAGCAGGGCAACGGAGCGGCCGTGTGTATCTGAGCCAAATGTACACTACTCACTTCAGACCTGGGAACGCCAAGTGTACGAAGCGTGTGAGAGTGACAAGGACTCGAAATACTACACAACCTGGCGGCGGTTACAGAGCAAGACTCCCGTGTAAGCTGGTCAGTCAGCTGGATGGCCCAGAGACGCTTCTGAAGGCTTACTAGAAGGAGATGGTGAAGATGCCGAGAATAGTTGTTCCCGCTATTCCAAGGGTCGAAGTACCAGTACAGGCCTTCTGGTTCGATCAAAGGTGAAAAGGGTTTCACAAGGCGACAGCAGTGCAGAGGAGCAGTCCTTCAGCGGGTCACCAGCGATTCCTCGGTCCAGCCTCTTGGTTGCAGGATACTTGGCTCCTGTATTCCTTCGTTCGTGAGAACTCAGGAGATCGACATGGTAGTGGTGTTTCCAGCCCCCTCTTATCCACGGTTCCCTTCACGCCAAAACGGAGGGGACCCAATGGGAGATCCGCTCATCAACACTCACACCATTCGTGGACCAATCACGGACCACGGTGGTCCCAGGCATTCACACCACCCTAGACTCTCTGGCACACAGGATGTGTATTGGGACCAGACATCCCAGCCCACATCCTGGAGGCACACACAAGACATGTAGAAGCCCGCGAAAGCATCCGTGTTTCGCGGGAAAGTACATGTCCAAATAAGGAAGGCCCCGGGTCGGCTCGCCCTGGGGAAGGTGAAGGGAGCAAGACTATCAGCGGACAGGACAAAGGAGCCTCGTGGTCTGGCCATTTTGGGAGCCAGGCCACCATTTTGGGTTAAGCGCGAGAAACGCGCTTAGAACGCCAAAAGGAGCTCAAAACACAAGAAACGATCGCTGCCACCATTCCCGTCCGTGAATCACTTGCACCGATCAGTTACAATCCTAAAAGAGTATCTAGGGCCCGTAGAAGGCTAGAGACCCAAGAGAGCTGTAACTTAGCTTACAGTGCCCTCTTGTGTCATGTTGCACGAAAGCCGCAACATGATAAAAGAAACTACGGGAAACAGCGTTTCCCGGTACTGACTGTCTTAAGGGCATGTCAGTTACCCCGTAAGAAAGGAGCGAAAGCCCAGAGGAGTGCGGCAGAAGGCTGCACTTCTCTGGCAAAGTCGAGAACAAGGTGAAAAACAACAGCAAAAAGTTTAGGGGTTGCCATATGGAAGGAAAATTACCTACAATTACGAAATCTTTCCTAACACTCGCCCCTCCCAGACTATGGACAGGGGGAACTAATCCACCCCTGGATGAGTCTCTTGTTCAGGTCGGTTAAACATTCTGGACAACCCATCAGCATTGCTATGTTGGACACCTGGCCTATGCTCAATAGTGAAGTCGAAGCCTTGTAGACTTATGGACCACCTAAGCAACTTTGGATTCTCCCCCTTCATGTTCATTAGCCACTTTAAGGGTTTTTGGTCAGTTTGCACAGTGAAGTGGGTCCCATAGAGGTAGGGCCTCAGCTTCCATAGTGCCCACACAACAGAGAAACATTCTTTCTCTACCGTGGACCATCTGAGCTCTCTGTCCTTAAGCTGGCGGCTAATAAAACCAATAGGGTGTTCCTTACCCTTCTCATCTACTTGTGATAGTGCAGCTCCTATCCCAGTGTCAGAGGCGTCCGTCTGCACGATAAAAGGTCTTTGATAATCAGGGGCCCTGAGGACAGGGGCCTGGCACAAGGAGTCTTTTAAGCCATTGAAGGCCTTCTCACACTCGTCGGTCCAAGTTACCTTCTTGGGTTTCTTCGGAGTTGTGAGGGCAGTCAGAGGGGCAGCTATGGTGCCATAGTCTGCCACAAAATTGCGGTAATACCCCGTGAGTCCTAAGAAGGCTCTCACTTGGGTTTGCCTAGTGGGGGTAGGCCAGTCTTGTACTGCTTGTACTTTACTGGGAAGAGGCTGTATCCTCCCTCCACCTACTTCATGTCCAAGGTAAACCACTGAGCCTTGTCCAATCTGGCATTTACTAGCCTTTATGGTCAGGTGTGCTTTCTGAAGAGCCTGGAGCACAATCCCGAGGTGTTTCACATGGTCTTCCCAGGTGGCACTGAAAACTGCGATATCGTCCAGATATGCAAGACGAATTCGTCCAACCCATTCAAAACATGATTCACAAGCCTCTGGAAAGTGGCAGGTGCATTCTTCAACCCGAACGGCATTACCCGGAATTGGTAAAGGCCGTCTGGAGTAGAAAATGCTGTCTTCTCCTTGGCATGTTCTGCTAAAGCTATTTGCCAATAGCCAGCAGTGAGGTCAAACGTGCTGAGGTACTTGGAGGCACCCAAAGTATCCACCAGCTCATCTGTTCGAGGCAAGGGGTGTGCATCTGTCTTGGTGACAGCATTCAGAGCCCTGTAATCCACGCAGAACCTCAATTCAGAAGTGCCTGCCTTTGGAACCAAAACCACAGGGCTGGACCAAGGACTACTAGAGGGTTCAAACACCCCAAGGTCTAACATCTTGTTGACCTTGGTCTTAATATAAGACCGTACTTTGTCTGACATCCTGTATCCCCTACTTTTGGTAGGTACACTGTCGCCTGTGTCTATGTTATGTTTGCACCAAGGTGTCACACCAGGCGACTGTGAAAACAGGGGGGAAAACTGCCTAAGCAAACTTTTCACCTCAGCCTGCTGATCAGAAGTCAGGTGAGGGGCCACTCGGACACCCTCAAAGGAGCTGTCTGAAGGACCGCTTTGGAACAGGTCAGGGAGAGGTTCCGACTCCTCTTCCTCAACATCTGAAGCCAGTAGCAGTGCTGCGATTTCGATTCTTGGGACGAAAGCCTTCAGCCTATTCACGTGAAACACTTTTGGAGCCTGTCCAGGCCTTCCAAGGTCCACTAAATAGTTAACCTCACCCAGGGGCTCCACCACTGTGTAAGGGCCTGACCATTTGTCCTGTAAAGCTCGAGGTCTTATGGGATTCATGATCAGGACTTGCTGACCAGGTGTAAAGTTGATGAGGGAAGCTTTCTGGTCGTACCAATGTTTCACCAGCACTTGTCCTGCCTTCAATTTATCACTAGCCAAGCACATCAGAAGTACCATCCGTTTTCTGAGCCCTAGCACATAATCAACTACGTTGGTAGTAACAGGGGGAGTGGGCATCTCCCATCCCTCTTTGACGATGGCTAAGGGTCCCCGTACGGGATGACCGAACAGAAGTTCGAAGGGTCTGAAGCCAACACCCTCCTGTGGTACCTCTCGGTAGGCAAACAGTAAGCATGGTAAAAGAAGATCCCATTTTCTTCTCTGAGTTTCCTCCAGAGCCCCAATCATGCTCTTTAACGTTCTGTTGAAACGTTCCACCAGACCATTGGTCTGGGGGTGGTATGCAGAAGAGAACTTGTAGGTGACCCCACATTCTTTCCACATAGCCTGCATATACTTCGACATAAAGTTGCTGCCACGATCCGACACAACTTCTTTAGGGAAGCCAACCCTAGTAAATATGCCAAGTAAAGCTTTTGCAACTGACTTGGCAGTTACAGTTTTCAATGGGATGGCCTCAGGATATCTGGTTGCATGGTCGACCAGCACCAGGATAAACCTATTGCCCGAGGATGTTTGCGGGTCAAGGGGACCAACGATGTCGATCCCTACCCTTTCAAATGGTACCCCCACAACTGGGAGCGGTACCAACGGAGCTTGGATTGTCGCGCCAACCTTACCAGACAACTGGCAGGAGGCACAACTCCTGCAGTGACTTTCTACTTGCACCCCCATCTTGGGCCAGTAGAAGTGCATGGATAACCTTTGCTTGGTCCTCTTCATACCAAGGTGACCAGCAAGGGGCACTTCATGCGCCAACTGCAGGAGGAAGGGCCTAACAGCAAGGGGAACCACCAACCTCCTATGGTCTCCTTCTGTAGACTCTGTGGGCTCACTATACAGGAGTCCACCTTCCCAATAAATCCTATGCTTCCCAGGAGGTTCACCCTCAAGCTGGGAGCAGGCCTGTCTCCTTAGGCCTTCCAGAGATGGGCACTCACGTTGGCCTTTACTGAATTCGTCCCTATCAGGACCTCCTTCAACTAACAAGTCTTTTAGTTCAGGATGATCGTTGGGGTCAAATACTTCAGGCATCGCCACCTCCTCGTCAGGCCCGGGCGATTGACCAACTTCCTCCACCGCAGTGGTAGGCAAGCTCGGGGGAATATTCTCTTTCCCTCGTCTTGACTTGTCGACTCCTTTCGCCTTGGGTTTCCCCTTCGGCTGGGGCGGCGTATTGGTCTTGGCCAATGCTGCCCGTGCTTGAGACCGTGTGTAGGGTCTTTCGGCAGTGTCTCCTACGAGCCCTAAAGCTCTGAGATCATTACGTAACAGGACCTCTCCTGGGACGTTTCTCTGAATGCTCACTGGAATCCTGACTGCTGTACCATTTAAAGTAAGATTTACAGGTATTACTGGGAACATACGGAGTGGGCCGTCAGCCAACTTAGTGGGCATCAGAGTAGCTCTGGCAACTTCCTCTGAGTCTACCAAGGTAGAATCCACTACAGTTCGACTGCACCCACTATCCCTAAGAGCTGGAGTATCTACTCATTTGATCAGCACACTGTCTTTAAAGTAGTGCTTGGTATTATCCGGAATCCTAGCATAAGCCTCTGCGACTTTAGGTTCCCAGGAACCCAGGGAAACTAAAACTACCTCAGCCTCTATCCCGCTGGGAAATGAGTCTGAGGAGAAGGATGCTCTTGTAATCTCTTCTTCCCGTAGGAGGAGAAGGCCAGATTAGCGGAGTGGACCCCCAAAGGTCTAACCTTACACTTGGGGATCCCCCTTCACGTGGTCAGTTGCTCCACAAGCAAAACAAGATCCATTGGGTCTGTTTACATAGGGAGGCTTATTGTAACCAGAGTTCTGTTTCGGAGGCTGGCCTCCACTACCCTGTGAGTTCTCTTGTGTCTTACCCTTATTTTTCTTTTTGTGGCCCTTATGAGAAGAAGATTTATCAGATTCTCCACCCTCCTTATCTTTGGACTTTTTCCCTTCCTCCTGCTTACCAGGATGAGTTTTGTCCTTATGGGACACTTGATGCGACACCCATAAGTCTGCTGCAATGGCCAGCTTCTTAGGATCTATCTCCTTCGAATCGGCCAAATGCTGCTTAAGCTCCGGGGAAGAAGATGCAAAAATGTGTTCCAGCATGACAAGATTTATCATGCCTTCGAAGGTAGAAACCTTATAACCTTCGACCCAGCCAGTTAAGTTTTTCAAGGATTCAGTGACATAAGATACCCAAGTACCACCTTCCTTTTTCTTATACTCTCTGAAACGTTTCAAATATTGGGCCGGAGTCTTCCCAAACTTTAAAATGAGAGTTTGCTTTAACATTGCGAAATCAGCTCGCTCAGCCTTCGACATTGCCATAATGGCACTACAGCCAGAATGGGGCAGTCTGCTGAGTAACCAGGCAATCTTATCAGCATTGTAAACTTGTTGAACTTCGCATGCATACTCAAACGCATTCAGCCAGTCCATAATGTCATTCCTTTCTTCATACACACTGAGCAGATCTTTCGGAAACCGTGGATGAGAGGAAGCCCCAGACCCATGTCCAGGACCCTTGGACCCATTTGCAAACTGAAGCTTGGCCAGTTCCAACTGGTGATCCCTGTCTTTTTGTTTTTCTGCCTGTTCAATTTTTAGTTTGGCTATGCTGAATTCAAGCTCCTTCTGCCTAAACTGCAGCTCTTGCTTCTTGAATTCAAGGATAGCCTCCCCATCAGCACTGGCAGAGGAAACATTAGACATCTCATCCTCCCTGTCCTCGTGGTCGCGATGGATCAGTGCAGCGGCAGAACCGTCGGTTCTACCAGTGAGAGCAGCCCCACCTCCTTCCGCACTGTTCTCAGAAGTTATAGCGCCAAGCTGCGCTTCTTGCCACGCCACGATTCTTTGGATCATTTCCAATTTCGTGCCTTGAGAGGAAACACCTCTCTCCGCACACATCTTTTTCAATGTTTCTGATTTGGAAGCATTTAAAGTTAACAAGGTATTTGTTTCCATACTGTTAGATAGGACTATGGCCTTTTTAAAGTTATACTACAACAATTCACTACATGTCCTGGTTGGAATAACCTGAAATGCCTTAGTTCGTGCGCAACAATGGATACCTTCAGTCATATCCCACCACTGTACACCTATTTGTTAAGATGGATTTCTGAACTCTGTCCTGGTGGCGCAGAAGTTCAGAAGGCCAACCGAATTACTTGGAACAGGGGAACCTCTGGACGAGCCAGACCAATCAAGGTAGCGATCGCGGCGGTCAAGACTAGGGCCCTCATTACAACTGAGGTGCTAAGTGCACCAACTTTACCACCATGGTGTAAACTACGTTTACACCATGGTGGATGGCGGATTTACCGCCCCATTACAAGGTGAGTGGGGCGGTAAATCCCCATTTCCCATTTTCCCTTCCCCATTCCCATTTTTGCCCCATAGGGCATAATGGGAGTGGGGAAGGCGCTAATTACGGCACCATAAATTACGGTGCCGTAATTAGCACCAAGGTGCCTTAGCAGCATGGAACTTAACGCCTGCAAAAAGCAGGCGTTAAGGTGGGAATCAGGCGTTAACCCTTAACGCCTGAGTTGTAATGAGGGCCTAGGTCTCAAGAGGGGTGAGGGTGACTGAAATCCCGCAATGAGCACACAAAGCAAGGACACTTACAAACTACTCCAAACAGGTGTTATATTAAAAATATATACACATTTATTCCAAGGCCTTTAAAACAATGACCGTAGCGAGAAAATCACAATATAACAATAGTAAACCAACACATACCATATCAACACAATATATATACAAATACAACAAGTCTCAAGCGTTAGATGCACGAAATGTGTAGTCCACCTAAAAGGGAAGGAAAACAGGCAGTGCGAAATAATGCTTAGACCCAGTCCGCCTTCAGAGGCACCTAACTAAAAGGAAGTCCGAGCCCTACGAAGAGTGGAGCCTTGTGCTCAAAAGTACCTGCACACGTTGGTGCCAACGGGCAAAAGGGGAAGCTCTTCGAGGGAGATCAGGCAGTTCAGTTTAGTGCACAAAAGAAGAAGAACAAGTTTCGCGAGTCAAGCGCAGCCTCCACTGTGGGCAGAAGCAGAGCGCGAGTACGGAAAAGGGCGCTGTTTTGACACAGCGGGGAAAAGCTATGGGCTCCTGCAGGAGGGCGACCAGTTCCTAGCTATGCTACTCACCGGTCCCCGATGCAAGCAGACCCAGGCTTCTCCGCGTCCGTTTCAGTCGCTGGCAGGTTCAGAAGAGCAGGGAACGTCTCGTTGTCGTGTTGAGTGAAAGACGTCCCAATCGAAGAAACCCGCACAGTTTGTTACCACAGCAGGGCAACGGAGCGGCCGTGTGTATCTGAGCCAAATGTACACTACTCACTTCAGACCTGGGAACGCCAAGTGTACGAAGCGTGTGAGAGTGACAAGGACTCGAAATACTACACAACCTGGCGGCGGTTACAGAGCAAGACTCCCTTGTAAGCTGGTCAGTCAGCTGGATGGCCCAGAGACGCTTCCGAAGGCTTACTAGCAGGAGATGGTGAAGATGCCGAGAATAGCTGTTCCCGCTATTCCAAGGGTCGAAGTACCAGTACAGGCCTTCTGGTTCGATCAAAGGTGAAAAGGGTTTCACAAGGCGACAGCAGTGCAGAGGAGCAGTCCTTCAGCGGGTCACCAGCGATTCCTCGGTCCAGCCTCTTGGTTGCAGGATACTTGGCTCCTGTATTCCTTCGTTCGTGAGAACTCAGGAGATCGACATGGTAGTGGTGTTTCCAGCCCCCTCTTATCCACGGTTCCCTTCGCGCCAAAACGGAGGGGACCCAATGGGAGATCCGCTCATCAACACTCACACCATTCGTGGACCAATCACGGACCACGGTGGTCCCAGGCATTCACACCACCCTAGACTCTCTGGCACCCAGGATGTGTATTGGGACCAGACATCCCAGCCCACATCCTGGAGGCACACACAAGACATGTAGAAGCCTGCGAAAGCATCCGTGTTTCGTAGGAAAGTACATGCCCAAATAAGGAAGGCCCCGGGTCGGCTCGACCTGGGGAAGGTGAAGGGAGCAAGACGGTCAGCGGACAGGACAAAGGAGCCTCATGGTCTGGCCATTTTGGGAGCCAGGCCACCATTTTGGGTTAAGCGCGAGAAACGCGCTTAGAACGCCAAAAGGAGCTCAAAACAGAAGAAACGATCGCTGCCACCATTCCCGTCGTGAATCACTTGAACCGATCAGTTACAATCCTAAAAGAGTATCTAGGGCCCGTAGAAGGCTAGAGACCCAAGAGAGCTGTAACTTAGCTTACAGTGCCCTCTTGTGTCATGTTGCACGAAAGCTGCAACATGATAAAAGAAACTACGGGAAACAGCATTTCCCGGTACTGACTGTCTTAAGGGCATGTCAGTTTCCCCGTAAGAAAGGAGCGAAAGCCCAGAGGAGTGCGGCAGAAGGCTGCACTTCTCTGGCAAAGTCGAGAACAAGGTGAAAAACAACAGCAAAAAGTTTAGGGGTTGCCACATGGAAGGAAAATTACCTACAATTACGAAATCTTTCCTAACACCTGGGTGTGCCAAAGAATGCACACTTAAATGTATGGATGGCTGGGTGTGCGTGTGTGTATATGGTGAATGGTGTGTGTGCTTGCGTTCAGGGGCGCAACAAAACCTACATTCCGGGGGCTAACCCTTCAAATGTTGGGAGGGGTGCCAACTTCATGGGCGGTGGGGGAGGGGCAAACTTATTTTTTTGGGTCATCTAATTTCTTAATGCATTTTTATGAGACTATTCTAGTGCATCTTCAATGTTACAAGCAGTTAACTCTCTCCTTTAAGGTTTAAAGCACCCACTTATGGACTGCTGTGAAAAAGAGTGGTCTCCTGTTCCCTCTCCACCCTTCCAATCACTCCCCTGTCATGCAAGTATTAAACCCACATCAGAATTTCAATTGCCTAAAAAATTTGGCATTTCAATGCAGGTACTAACAGTGAATTGCTTTATGTTAGTAATTGGTGGGTTCTTGTTAACAGAGAAACCCAGGTGCTGTTTAACATCTGTGTCCTTTTCTGTCTGGCAACTGCTCTGAAGGTCAGCCAGGTCTTGACAACATAGCCCAACATTTCAGGGGGGGAGTGGTGAATCCCAGTCAATTCAATGGTGTTGCACCAATACTTGTGTGTAATGCCTAGATTACTTATTGGTAATCTTCATTACTCCTAACCCTATTCTTCCTCGTCCCAGTGTGTATGAGACAATACTTGTGTATAAGGCACTCTGCCTCATACACAAGTACTGGGATGAGGTAGAGGTACATGGAAGTAAAGCTTGATTTAGCTACCTGTAGTCTTCATTACTCCTAGTCCCACTCTTCCTCATCCCAGTACTTACCTATGAGGCAAGGAGCCTGTTCCTTGCCCCCCAAAGCTCTGGGGCAAGGAACAGGGACGTGGAGGTAATTCTGGGCCAAGGAGATGTTTTTGGAGGTTGGGGTGGGAGGGAGAGGGGGTGTGTGGGGGGTGCAGGATTATACAACAACTTATAATGGCTGTCCATGTCCGGGCTAAGCAGGCATGATATGTGTTATTAGTGGCTAGAGAGGCATTTTGGTGCAGCCAGTCTAGTCATTCCTCAGTTTGCTATGACTTTTTTTTAATGGGGCATTTATGATAAAGCAGTCCTGCTAAGTGATTTACCTGGCTAGACTGCCATTTGGGTGCTGCCAGTCAGCCGTTTCTTACTGCAGCATTGTATATTTTTCTGGGCATCTGTGATCAAATGATATGATATAAGTAATTTATAACGCACTTGCACACAAGTGTTTCTAGGCGCAACAAGACAAGGGATGGAAGATAGAGGGAGGACAAGACAAACGATCTTACTAGGCCTTGTGTCATTCAGATCATGCAAATGCGATAACAAGAAGCGCAAGGGGAAAGCGACAGGGGAAGTGCAAGGGAGAGGGGAGGGGAAAAACAGGGCAGCAATGCTCTGAGTAAGTGCTGTCAGGGCAGCACAGCTCTGGGTAGTGCAAGGAGAACAAGGGACTGTAGGGTTACAGTTACAGCCCCTAAGTGCATGGTAGGACCAGAGGCAGTGCAAGGGTGACTGATCAAGAAGGAGTCTCGACTGAGTGAGACTCTGAGGGTAGCCAAGCAACCAGTCGGTACAGCAGACAGGTAGGTCAGGTAGGTCAGCAGGGGAGGGGGAGAGAGAAAGCAGAGGAGAAGAGGAAAGTTTTGAGCTGCTTCCAGAACTTCAGGTGGTCTGCTAAAGCTTGAGAGGGGCAGGGAGGCTATTACAGAGGGAGGCACCTGTAGCAGAGAGAGATCTACCCCCCACTCTCTTCCTGGAGAAGCGTCTAACCCTTAGAGAGTTGTAGGGAGCTGAGCGAAGGGCTTGAGACGGAAGATATTTTGGAAGAGAGCGTTGGATGTAGTGCGGGCCCTGGGCCCAGAAAGCCTTGTGGTCAATGCCAAGGGTCTTGAACTTTATACTTGCAGCAACTGGGAGCCAGTGGAGAGATTTCAGGGCTGGAGAGATACGATCCCTGTGCTTGAGGCCAAGGATAAGTCTTGCAGTCCTTTTCTAGATTAGTTGCAGGGGCTGGATAGTAGAGAAAGGCAGATTGAGAAAGAGGCTGTTGCAGTAGTGCAGCCTAGAGAGAACAAGGGCTCTGCAGACAGTGAGCTTCTGGGGGAAAGTGAGAAAGGGAAGAGTCCCTTTGAGGAGGAGCAGCTGGTAGTGGGATTTCTTGGCAACGTCTGAGATGTGAGGAGAGAAAGAGAGTGGAGTCAAAGATGACACCAGTGTTGTTTGCCTCACAGGAAGGCAAAGGAAGAGGGCCCAAGGCGGTCGGCCAGAGTGAGAGAGGGAAAGCGGGGGCAGGAGTCCAAATGAGAAGGATCTCCATCTTACTGACATTAAGGCAGAGATAGTTGGAGGAACACCAATCCCGAATCGTCGATAGACAGTCGGGAATGAGCGAGAGATGAGAGTAGTCTGAGGGGAGCCTGAAGAAAAGCGGAGTGTCATCCGCATAACACTGAAAGTTAGAGGAGAATGTAAAGATCAGGTGGGTCAAAGGGGCCACTTAGAGGTTGAAAAACCAGAGTGAGAGGATGGAGAGGGGAGAAAGGGACCAAGTTGGACCTGGGAGGGGCAGTCCAAGAGGAAGGAGGTCAGCCACTCAAGGCCCTGATCCGTGATGCCCAGGTTCTCATGGAGTCGATTGATCAGGATTGATCAGGGTGGCATGGTTGACCGTGTCGAAAGCACAGGAAAGATCAAGGAGGATGAGGACAGAAGGAATGCTGGAATCAAGGTTAGAGAGCAGAACTTCACAGGTGTTCAGGACAGCAGTTTCCTTGTCTCTGGCACTGAAGCCAGACTGATGGTTATGGAGACAACCAAGAGATTCCGTGTGGAGAGTAAGCTGGGAGATGGCCAGTTTTTCAACAGTTTGCCCAGGAAAGGGGTGATGGAGATTGGGCGATAGTTTGCCGGGCAGGCAGGATCGGCAGAAAGCTTCTTGAGGAGTGGGTGCATAATGGAGTGCTTAACGGGAGAGGGGAAAGAGTGATTACAGAAATCGGTCAAGGCTGGAGCGAGGGTGTCAATATGGTTCTTGATGGTTCCGGTGGAACAGGAGAGCACCTGTTTGGATGCCACTTTCATAGATCAGACTTGTCTAGAAACCTCGTCAGGTGTTGTCAGAGAGAAAGAGGAGAAAGGAGGAAGAGAGGTAGAGATGGCCAAAGGGGGGCCGAGAGAGGAAGAGGGAGAGGAAGAGGAGATGGAAGACAGGATGTCCTGAGTTTTAGCGTAGAAGTTAGATGAAGAGCCATACATAGGGCCTGGGAGGGAACAGGGGATGTAAAGACCTCAACAGGATTGACCAGTTCTTTTCAGATTTTAAAGAGTTTGGCCATGTTGTTAGAGGCCACAGAGACACAGGCTTAAATGTGTGTTCTATTCTTGATTAGTGTTATTGCTTCGACTGCCATTTTGGTGCAACCAGTCTAGATATGTCTAAATGTGGCCTGGCAAGCTTTACTATATTGTTATTACATGTCGACACTGGTCTGCCTTGTGCAGCCAGTTGGACATGTTTTCATTGTGGCATGGCATTTTTAATAGCAAAGCTTTAATGTTACTGTGCTCTGTTGGTGACTTGCATCTATTGGATTGGTGTTACCCTACAAAACAATTGCAAACACTCTGGCTTTTTAGCCAATTTTTCTCAGACAGTGTGCTGTATGTTATATTATAACACATATGTATATCTTTCTCCTAGTGCAGAGTGCGGCATATCCGTTCAGCAGCACGTTTGTGCGTATTGCACAAGTGTGATAATCTAGGCTGGCCCAGAGTGTGGCGCGACCCTTGATTTGTTGCTGAGTTGGGGGGCCCCCCTCAGCATGGCTCGCAGGGGGGCCCCCACATCTTGTGTTACGCCACTGCCGTTAATATGGCGGTTCATATTTTGTTGTTTCAACTGACTTGCTAATATTTTATCAGCTTTGTTAGCTTTACCATAATAGCATTGTTTAACATTAAGTAGAGATTTCACTGCCCTCTTTGTTTGAAGTATCTCCAGCTGTTTCCTATCCTCCTTCAATTTGTTATACCCACCCTACTTTGTTTCACCTCCAGCTCCCCTTGAGCCTTGAATAAAATGCCCTCCCATTCTCTTTCCAGGACACCCCTTTGTTTTGATCTTATCTCCTGAAGCTGAATAATTACACCCCTGATCACAGCTTTAAAGGCATCCCATACATTATTCAGTGTCACCTCCTCTGCGGTATTGACTTGAAAATATTCCACAATTTTTCCTCTCAAAATTTCCTGTGAGACTGCATCCAGCACCACTTCTAGGGGGAGCGACCGGGACCATAGCCTATTACCCGATATCCAACCCTGTAAAAAACTCTAATGGGAGCGTGATCAGACATAGAGATCAGATTGATTTCCATACTTGCAAGTGCCCCTATTATTCCCGGAGTACCCAACACACAGTCAATCCTGGAAAAGATATGGTGCACTTGTGAAAAGAATGTATATCCATTATCATTCCCTTGCTTAACCCTCCACAAGTCGTGTAGAGCCATATACCCACATTTCTTTCTCAAAGCAAGCAAAGGGCCTACACCCCTACTCAACCTGTGTGCACTCCTGTCCCTCCCAGGGTCCCATGCTAAATTGAAATCCCCAGTCAATAATAATCCTCCTCTGCAAATCGTTGTTATATGCAAGAATTCATCCTGTCCCTGGTTCGGCACATACACCATGGCTAGAGTCATGGTCCTGCCCCCCATAGTAAGTTTTATTTAATAAAAAGGTACCTCCCATTTGGGTCTATCAATTTTCCCTTTATCTTAACTCCCAATGAGTCCCTAAACCCAATCATAATCCCCACCTTTTTCCCCCTTTCCATTTGCCTGATAAATCTGTGAAAAATGGCTCAACCGAAATTTCGATTTGTCTGCCTTCTGAATATGGGTTTCTTGAAACATAACAATATCAACACCTCCCCTCTTCAATTGCATCTCTAGTTTTGTTCTCTTTGTGTCAGTGTTTAAACCTCTTACATTATGAGATAATAGTTTTACTTCTGCCATTCAACCCTTTTAGATGTTCTCTATATAGTCTACGTAATAAATGCCAACCAAACCTCTTCCAACCAACTGTGATCCTGACCCTTCCCCACCCCATCCCAAGTCTCCCCATGCACCTTCCCCCCACACAAGCCCCCCATTCCGGACCTGGATTTGATGTCCTATGACTTCTACCACTTATTCCACAGAGCCAGGCCATGTTTATACACAGAATTAACTGTGTGAGAGCTAACCTCTCTTTGATTCCAATACCTAACCCATCTCTCGAGCCCTGCCCAGCCCATCACCTCATCAACCAGTCTTGCACCTCCCCTGCCCCAACACCCCTTGTCTTTCTTCTTACCCTCACTTCCTGTTATAGCATGTCTCTGTTGCCAAGCTGCAGTTCTCAGTAAAAGCAGATCATGTTAAGGCACTCCTCCAGACTAATCCTCAGGAAATCGCATTTCCACTTTGTACATTAGGAGGGCCTCTAACCTTCCCCTTCTTCCTCCTGCTGAACCGGACCACTCCCATGATCTCCTACCTTGTCCAGTGGGGCCTCTCAGTCTCCCTCCAGTCCCTTTGTTTTCCTCCTCCAGCTTGAGGATGGAAAGACCCTCTACGCACAAAGTAGGTCTGTATTGTTTACCATCCCTTGAGAACAACAATCTAAAGGGGAAAGTCCATTTGTAAGGAACTTGTTTCTCCATCAAAATTGTAGTCACTGGACCCATGGTCTCTTCTTCTGAAGTGTCACCACCGCTAAATCCTGAAAAAGAAATATTTGTGAACCGTTCACTGTGATATCACCCTGACCTCAGGCTGCCTTTAGTATACCTTCTTTAACCTCGAATGACGCCAAAGCTACCAGAACATCTCAGGGTCTATCACCCTACCTGGACCTCCTGGAGCCCACTCGATGAATCCAGTCAAAACGGATGTCTTCCGGTTCTTTTTCCAGTAACAAGTTCACAAACCACTGCTGAACTGCTCCTTTCAGATCAGCATCCTTTGTTGTTTCTGCCAATCCCTTTATCCTTGTATTAGATCTCCAGGTATCTGTTTTCTAAGAATTTGCAATTCCATATTCTGGGTGGCCCTTGAAATTTGTTCCAATGCTTCCGAATTTTGTGTTACCTCTGCAGACACTTCTGGTAACCCATGTTCCGTGGTGTCCAATCTGGTCCCCAGTGCCACAACTTCCTCTCTGTTTTCCTTAAGGGACTTTTTAAGGTCTTCCATTAGGTTTGCAATCTGTTCCTGCATTAGCCCGATGAGCCTATCCTTCATACCTCTGAGACAAGCAGTCAGGTATTCTTTACACAATGCCATATCTCCTCTTTCTTCTTCTGACTCCTTTTCTCTTCTACGAATCCCTGCTCTCACGCCTCCCGTTTTTTCTCCAGTTTGCTGTTTCCAAATCGTGTCTAATTCACCTTCGTTGACTTCTCGGGCTCTGCCTTGTTTTGTCAGGGTCGTTTTCCCCTTTGCTCCTGGCATCTAGAAGGGTATCGCATCTCCTCGCTCGTCATCACCTGCTTGGATAGGACACCACGCCCCCAATCAGTTTTCAAATGTCTCACTGAGTGCGCAAGCCACATCTTCTTCAATGCCAGAGTAACCTATCAAGCTTCCAGCAGGTCCTTATCCGCTACGGAGAGACCTCAATCCTAAAGGTCCT
Organism: Ambystoma mexicanum; assembly: GCF_040938575.1. Lineage (NCBI taxonomy): Eukaryota > Metazoa > Chordata > Amphibia > Caudata > Ambystomatidae > Ambystoma > Ambystoma mexicanum. The sequence continues at coordinate 1,150,514,539 of NC_090933.1, read as the reverse complement.
TACACCAACCCTCCTGCGAATAACAGCAGCTAGTGTATATGACCCTAAAGGTGGGCTTCTTCTCTCATTTTTTCCTGCAATTCCAACCCTCTAACAGCCGGTCTCAGAAGTCCAAAACACAACCTCTCTGTGCTTGCTCAGACGCTTCAGGCCTCAGCACCATGCCCTTCCATAATGAAGCTGTGGTCATCCATTCTCCGTCATCTAACTCCTCATAATTCTTTTTTCCCCAAAAGAAAGGGGGGGAACACTACTCCATTCGACTGGTGCAAAATCCGGTCTTTTTTAATCCTTTTTTTCCTCTGCTTTTCTGGCCCAGGCACAGATCTCGCTCAAATGGGACCGTATGCCACGGCGGCCATCTTGGAATCCTCTTGTGTCAATTTTTGTGTACACTTGTCTTATTGTTTCGATCAATATAAAAGAAGGTTGAACAAAAACAGGTTCCAGAGCATGTTAATCACACACAACAAAGCTAAAGTAAGCACAGACAGAGCTCAAAAACAATCATATTTTATTCAAGCATTTCTTTGAGCCACTGAAGTTAAAAGCATCTGGGCAAGAATCAATGCTATCAAGATGATGCTGTTGCCAAAGGTCCTGTATTTTATTCAATCACTTCCCCTTAAATTTACTAAAAGAGCGCTCCAGAGCATTGATAGGATTTTTATGGACTTCCTATGGGGAAAAGTTAATAGGCCAAAAATTCCACGATTTATTTTGGTGCGTAAAGTTAAAGATGGGGGCTTTGGTTATCCGGTATTGGAGAATTATTGTAGGGGATTTTTATTGAAGAAGTTTCTTATTACTTTGAGGAAGGGTGGGGATCAGACCCATATTGGCTTTTAATGGAAAAGGAAATGCTGCATCCCTTTTCCCTGGACTGTTTCTATTCGTATGGGAGGTTGGCAAATTCTGGTACAAAATTGGAGACTCTAGTGATCTCTAAGTCAGTGTTGGTTAATTGGATTCTGGAGTGTGGGCAATCCTTGTATTTGTATGATTCGGCCTCTATTTGGCTGAATCCGGGTTTAGAAATTAATAATAAAATGCTTAATTGGAGGGGCTGGGCTAACAGGGGTATTCTGAAAATAGGGGATGTGTGGAGAGGGGGGAGGATGGTTCCGTTTGAAGAATTAGCTAATCGTTATAGTCTGCATAATAGAGAGGCGGGTAGATATGGGCTTTTAGAGTGGTTGCTGAACGAAAGATTGCAAATGCTGAGCGGACCTTTGAGTGGTTGACCTCAGATTTATGAGATTTTTGCTACGTCTCCTAGGACAGTTTCTACATATGTTAGGTTGATGCCTTTGCAGGACTGTATGAGGAGTTCCTGGGGTCAGTTGCAAATGAAGTGGGTGTCTGAATTGGAAACTGATCTTTCTGATGGCTTGTGGGATAATAGCTGGAGGGCTTCGGTGAGGGCCAAGGTTGATTTAAATCTGAGGTATATTCACCAACATCGTTTAGGCCGTATTTATTGGACACCAGTGAAAATGAAGGAGAGAGGCTTGGCTGATGTAGATCTGTGCTGGGGGTGTGGAGGCTCGAGAGGGACCTATCTACATATGCTCTGGGAGTGTAGTAGAGTGCTGGACTTTTGGAGAGAAGTTTTGGATTGCATTGATATGGTAACTAGTATGACACTGCCTCGTACATTTCTGTCAGTGATTTACCTTTCAACTGATAGTCAAAGTGTGGAGATGTGGGATTGTTCAGAATGGATTGATAGAGCATTGTTGATGGCCATAAAACAAATAATGAAGGTGTGGAAATCCAGGAAGAAGCCACATTGCGAGAACTGGGTGTTGGATATGCAGACGCTCTCTTGGTATGAGAAGACTCAGGCAGTTCGACAACATAGGGAAACTGAGTACGAGGAGAGATGGGGGTCATTCAGGGATTTATTTGGATGAGGTGTAGGCTTTGGCTTATTTTGTGGATATTGAGGTTGGGGATTGGTAGGGGTGTATGTTTTGTCCTTTTTTTTGTGTTTTGTGTTGTCACGTCTTGCCATGAGATAGGAGGGTGGGGATGTTTTCGGATTTCGTTTTGAATAGCTGTTACTTTAGTAGTAATTTGCATTTTGTTGCACTGATGTATATGGAGTAATCTTTTGCTTGTTCCCATTCTGTTGTTACTCAGTTGTATTATGTTTTGTATAGTTATGAAATAAAGTTAATAAAAAAAAATGTGAGTGTTACATGGTGAAAAGGTACACGCAAACACACTTTGCTCGCTCCTTGACCAGAGATGGGAGAATGTAATTCCCCAAAATTTAAATTTGCCAACTTTGTCCCGGATCTGCTTCTCTCACCAATTAAGAATCATCAATTGTGTTCAAAAGGTTCTCCGAGAAACAATTAAAAGAAAAAAATAGGATCACAATTATTCAGGGTTGTAGTACAAAAGTAAGATGTAGCATGAAGGGGTATGCTATTTATCCCTTACTTTTACCAGATCATTTTCTAACCTGTGGTGCAGGGACGTATCTGTAAAAATGAGGTGTAAATGCCTTCCACCAGTCCTTACACCTGTTTTGTCGCTCTGGGGCACTTCACAATCCTATTGTAGATGGAGAGGGGGACGAGAGGGGAATCTCTTTACTCCTGCCCTGCTTGCAAAACATCTTTGCTTTACGTCTACATCAGATTTTCATGCAAGTGCGTAAAACAATTGAATTTGTAAGCCTCATTTAGCACCTGCAAAAGCAAGATTTTTATAGGAATTCATTGCATATGGCACCTGCTAAGCATTATTAACAGGCAGTAGTTGTATCTTACATAGTTAAAGTAAAGCGTAAAGTACATTTCTCCTGTTTTCCCTCTTTGCAATCTGATTTGCAAAAGTAGACCATTGTACTTAGGAGACCCACAAGCATTTCCGTGCTAACGCTGGCAGCACTTTGAATGGCATTGCCACTTTTAACGAAACTACCACCTCTTTTTTTCTGGATATGTCTTAAATAAACAACTTGCACTTGTTGCAGAATGTTAGCAATTCAAAGTAAAGCATGATGCACATTCACAAATAGTCAGCAACAGTGTGCCTGCAAAAAGTACATGATGTAGACATAGTGTGGCTAAATTGCAGACCGGATATGATTATTCATTAAGGCTTTGATTGGCTGACCAAATGTGTCCATAATGTTCTTCTACCTGTGCGTTGCAACCTGTTCCCTGAATCAGCTCTGTTTAAGATTTACATTTTTGGAGGGAGTTTAAATCTCTAGCTTGGAATATATTAACATTATTTAAAACCGACTGAGCTTCCATCTATTCAGAGGAAATGAGATGTGGCTCGTGGATATTTCAGAATCTGCACTATTCCATAGTTTCCAAAGTTAATATTCATAGACCAAGAACACTGGACAAGAATGTTAATTTGCTGAAATAAATATGACCTTTTTAAGCCATCGCTTTCCCTTTCCTGATTATTTGCATTTGGATCACCCGCTGCTCACAGAAGTATGCACGAGCTATTTGAATGTAATTATTACAAGTAGACATGTTCCCTCTGGTAATCCTGCATGGTTAACCCTGCAAAGGATAGATGATTTCCCTGTGCCGCTTGCAATAAAAAGAATCTGTAATATGAATCTATGTAAGTTCCTCTTCTTCATTTAAGAGCTTGTCTATGCCCCACCGGCTTCCTTCAAGTCAGCTCTCTTTCTGTTACTCCGTGCTTCTAATGATGCACATATTGATGGCCTGGGGACCACACTATCTTCAACTTTATCTTACTAAATGCTCCCCCTCTAAAGATTACGCTCCTCTGGCTCCAACTCTTTGTGTGTAAAGCGTTCTGATAAACAGCTTGCTTCCTCCTATCGAACAGCCCCCCCTCACTCTGTGCCTTGAGCAGGATCTTCTTAAATTCCAGAAGCTCCTTAAGACTCTCCTCTTTACCTCCTCCTTCCCTTCTTCTCCCCCCTGCAGAATCCAACAGTTGCTGTGATTGGTGTCCTGGGTCCTTTTGCATCCTTGGGGGCCTGACCTCCCGCACCTAATTGTCCCTGGTCCTGTCTATCTGCACCTGCACTTACACCCTCCGCCCTGGTGGCACACACTAACACCCCTCGTGGCTACTGGCCGTGTAGCCCTCAACATTCCTAGCACTTCATCTGTGGCTCACCCACGAGCTCAGACTCCAGAGCAGTGACCCCTCCCTTCTTTCTTGATACACTTGCATGGTCTAAATACTCACAAGGCATAGTAGGTTTGTCCTTTTTTCCTCTCCCCCCACTGCTCTTATATATTGTATTTTTAATGTACTTTAATGTATTTCCCGCTCCTGCTCCCTCCATTGTCCTGTGGGCGCTTTGAAACAGTATTTTCTTATTGTATAAGCAAGTAAAGCACTAAATAAGTAAATAAGTAATGGAAGACGCATCTTGTTACCATTCTACTTGAAGTGCTCTACATTCTAGAGTTCCAGGCACAGATGTTACACAGTGCACAATGTTACACGTCTGCCTTCTTTGCAGATTTTTCTCATAACAGAATACCCTTCATTCACATGACTTTGAGATAGACAAAGTTAACTATATACACTCCCACAACCTATTTACAAATGGAATTATTTACAATTGGAATTAAGTCATAGTGAACATGGAGAAGATAACAACAATAGACTACAAGTGGTAATCATCAAACCTTGTTGTCCACATATCCCCTCAGTCCCTTCAGTGGTGGTGACAGAAAATCACTCTACATATTCCCTCAAGTAAGATGGCTTGTGACATTCTCTTCTTAGTCAACCAGTATCTTTACTGCTAGATGCAATACAAAAACAATTTTATTATTCCCTTTTCCATGGTGAACCTGATTGCAACACACTCTATTTTTGATCCAAACTTTACCATCAGAAGTTCTGACAGCACCATGCAGCACCTTTATCACTTTGATCTCTTCTGACCAACGCACCACACCTACTTTTGTTCCCTTAAGGCAGCTTAATAGGCACTTCGTCACCCAATACAAACTTCTGCTCTTTCACAGCTTTCCGGACAATCGAACACTTCTTCTTCTGTAATTCTTTCTTACTAATGTTATTTCTAATGTTCTATGAATCTACCCATCTCAGCCCTGTCCTAGTAAAACAAGGAGGACAAACTCTTGTATTGGGCTTCCTGACCCTGAGCATCTCTAAGGGTGAAATGCCCAAAGTGGAATGAGGAGTGAACCTATACGCTACCACTAACTTCATTTGCAGCTTTCCTCCCATCTCTCCCCTCAGCAATGGTCCCTCTGATGCTATCCTTGATGACACAATTACATCTTTCTACTATCCCATTGGTTTTGGGATGATATATAGAACTTGTCTTATGCTGAATCCCAATGCTTTTTAAAAATGTTTCCATCTCCTCTGACACCAATTGCACACCCTTATCTGTACAGATACTTGACGGATATCCTTCTCTCTTGAATACCTCATCAAGGAATTTAACAATGTTTCTTGTACAAATATGTTGTATCCATGATGTCTCCACCCAATGAGACAGCATGCCAACTAATAAAATACAGTACTCTAAACCTGTTGGATATCTTGCAGTTCCACAATGTCCAAACCTTTCGGCTCCCATGGAATATCAGAAATGGACATTAATGTCATTGGCTTCACCCTCATGACAGATGTTTTGCCAGATTCTTCACATATATGACATTCTCTCACCAACCTCTCCACTTGTAAATCCATGCCAAGCCACCAATAATCTTGTCTCAACTACTGCTTAGTCATTGTCATACCCTTATGGCCTTCATGTACTCCAGCCAATATTTTGTTTCTCACACCTTGAGAAGAAACTAGCTTGTCTCTCCTCATCAACATATCTCCCTTACAGCTTAGCTCATAAAATACTAGTCTCATGGCATCAGGTTTAGAACCATCTCTCCTTATTTCATAGATTTTCATCCCATATTCAATACGTTCTCAACAAGTTGATGGTGGACTCCCTCTATACTTAGGGTTCATTGATTTTAAATCTGCCTTTGATTCTATAGATAGATCCATGCTCCTAGCTAAACTTAGGCAACATCAGTGTCCCACATCTCTAGTAAATCTAGTGATGTTACTACATTCAACCACATCTATGTGAGTGAAACTAAATATGGAAGGAAAATTATCTCCAGCCATCCTTACACATAGAGGGGTGAAACAGGGTTGTGCTCTCGCATCGTTCCTGTTTAATTTCTTCATCCTTGATTTAGGTCCTGCCTTAATGAACTGTGTAGTAGATGCGCCTCGTATAGGTCGCCAAAAGGTTGCCTATTTACTATACGCAGATGATTTGGTTTTGCTGTCTCGTACACCTATTGGCTTACAAAATATGCTAAACCAACTAGGTTCTTACACAGTGGCAAATAACTTAGTCATCAATACAGCTAAATCTCAAATACTAATTTGCAATAACAATATCTCTAAAAAATACCATTTAAAATGGTCTCTTCAAAACTGTGAACTTGCCGAAGTTGTGAAATACAAGTATCTTTGAGTGTGCATTGAACACAAGAAAACTTTAAGCACTATGACTAGTGAAATTAGGGGGAAATTGAGTGCCTTGATATCCCAATCGAAAATTCTCCTAAGAAAATTTGGGAAGTTCTCATTGAAACACATTGTGTCTTTTTATAAGTCCAAGGTAATACCGATTATTTTGTATGGAGTTGACGTGTTGGTGCCGCAAAATCGCATGTTTTGGGACAGCTTAGAAGCTAGATATTGGAAAGCTGTCCTATCACTTTCGCCTGGAACACCATTGGCAATATTACGATTCAAATTGGGATTGGTGTCTCTGTATGCTCACTTGGTATGGAAGCAGTGTGCCCTTTTATGAAAAATGCTGGATGGTTTAGGGAAGCCCAGCTTCTTGAATGTACTGGCCCAAAATATATTAACAGCAAAAAATGGCATATCAACGAAGTGGAGAAATCACATTCTAAATGCGGCATCTGATGCCTCGGCATCGATTGAGCTCCTTATGACCAATCCTGATCGCGCAAAAAGTAAAATTTATCAAGCTGATTGGATTGGTACCATGGAACTTTGTACAAGACTTAAAGATTTCAATTATGATGCATTTGGTATTAAAAGATATGGGGCCTCATTACGACCCAGGCGGTCCGGAAATAATGGTGGCGGTAAACCCGCCACCACCGTTGTTTCCGGACCGCCTGAGTCCGACCCCTGCAGGCGGGAGGTGATGTTCCCACCAGGTCTGACCTGGCGGGTTTAACACCTCCCGCATGCAGGCGGACGAGGAAACACCGGCAGCATTACGACTCAATGGGAATGGGGATTTACACCATTCCGCCTCCGTGATTCCCGGAAAACCGGGGTTGTAATGCCCCGGTAATTCCGGGAATCACGGAGGCGGAATGGTAATACGAGTCCGGCGTTAACCAGGCGGTTTTACCGCCTCGGTTAACGCCGGGCTCGTAAAGAGGCATGGTGTTATATCTGAGTATCTGTTGAAATTTCCATCACATGCATGCCGACAGAAATATCTAAGATTTAGACTAAATCAGGATGAAACAAATGACATCTTGTTTAGAAGGAAAGTAATATCAAAGGAACAGAACTTCTGTCAATATTGTCAAATTAAGGACCAAAGAGAAATGTTACAACATCTTGTAATTGTGTGCACTGCATTACATGATATGAGAGTTAAATGTTTTGGGAAAAATGTGTCTGTTCAGAGCAATACAGATCATACACAAATAAGGAATCTTTTATTCTCTAACCCGAGAATAACTAAACAGACTGCAATTGTACAATTTCTAAATATAATATTTCCTGAAACTAAAACTTGATAACTGTGAAGAGTAACATGTAAGTTGAGAGAGACTATGTATGCATATGTGTTGTCTCAATTTTGTACAATTAGGTTTAAGCCATTTGTAAGTATAGATGTCTGATTATGTTTTATGAAAATGAACGGAATATTTGAAAAGTTGGTTTACCAGCTATAACAAATAAAAAATAAAAAAAAAATAAAAATTCGTTCTTTGGTGTCCCTCAATACCTCATCTTCTGACATGGCTTCTGACCATTCTTCCTCCAACACCACATCCAAATTCATTTCAATTACCAACACTTGACCATCCATGTCTTCATCATTTGCACCTTGTTCCTCAACCACATTGGCCAATAAGACAAACAATTTGTAGCTTTGTTTTGTATTCCTGGTACGTACTCCACCTGCCATACATAATCATAAAGGCTGCCCACCCAGTTCCTAATCCTGGAGGATACCTTGTCTAGACCCTTGGTAGTTAACATATCTTTTGAAGGCTTACGGTCCGAGCGAATCGTACATTTCATGCCCCATAAAAATGGCAGAAGCTTATCTATGGCCCATCTGACTGACAAAAACGCTTTCTCAATTGATGAGTAATTTTTCTCTGCTTTTTTTAACATTCGCAAAGCAAAAGACACAGTAGATTCCTTACCGTTACAAACTCACTTGTGTTAGCATATTTCCTAAACCTTGATTACTGGCATCTGCCGTTAATATAAATCTCCCACTTGGATCATAGCTACTGAGTGTTGGGGCTTTATTCAAAGCACTCTTGATTGTCTTAAATCTTGTTTCACAACTATGATCCCTTTGGAATGTGGCAACTTTCTTCCCTAATTTCCTCATATTCACGGGTCTTGTGGCCAGCCCCGGAATATGTTTTAACAATCTGCCATTCCCAAAAAGGAAATTTCTTGAGCCTTATCCGTGGGACTGGGAAAACACCAAATATTGTTTACAAGTTCCAATTTGGGTCTTATACCATTTTCAGAAATGTCATGTCCTAAATACAAAATTGTGGTTTTATGAAACGTTCACTTCTCTTTGCTAAGAGTTAAGCCATGTTCCAGGAAAATATCAAAAACTTTATTTAGTCTCTTATCATGCTCTTCCATGGATTGGGCATAAGCTAGCACACCATCTTGAAAACATAGAGCCCCTGGATGTCACTAAATATTTGATATATCACTGTCTGGAAGACTGCAGTAGCAAACGCTAAGCCAAAGGGCATGTGTTTACACTGAAATAGACCCTCAGGTGTAATGAATGCAGTGACATTCCTAGAATCGGGATGAAGATCTATTTGATGGTAGCAAATCTCAAATCTAGAGTGCTCATGATTTTTACCCCTTTTTTTGTGCCTAACATTTCCGTAATGTTTGGTAATGGATGCCTATCGGGTACAACTGAGCGATTCACCGACCTCAAATTGATACAAAGTCTTAGTTTTCCATGATATGATATGATATGATATGGTATTTATAATGCGCCTATACACAAGTGTTTCGCAAGTGCAGGGGAGGAGGGGAAAGGGAGAAGTGCAAGGGGAAAGGGAGAGGGGAAAGTGCAGTACAGGGTATTAGCATACAGGAAAGTAACAAGGGCCAGCTAGTGGCAGTGCGAGTAAGTGCAGATAAGTGCTGGGAAGGAGGGGCTGTAGGGATACAGACACAGTCCCGTAGTGCAGGGGGTGCCAGGGAGGCAGTGCAGGGGAGAGTGGCTGGGCCAAGGACCGAGAAGGTGAGTGGCCCAGTTGCAGATTCGTTGCAGTTTAGTAACTTTAGCAGGGGAGGGGGGGAGAGAAAGCGGAGGCGAAGAGGAAGGTTTTGAGGTGCTTCCTGAATCGGAGATGGTTCTCCTCAAGTTTCAGGGGGGCAGGAAGGCTGTTCCAGAGGGAGGCCCCTGCAGCGGAGAGAGATCTGCCACCAACTCGTTGTTTGGAAAAGCGGCTGACCATGAGGGAGTTGGAGGCGGATGAGCGAAGAGCTCGAGAAGGAAGATATTTAGGAAGAGGGAGTTGAAGGTATTTTGTCCCAAGGCCCCAGAAGGCCTTGTGGACAATGCAGAGGGTTTTGAACTTGATCCTCGCAGCCACTGGGAGCCAGTGTAGTGATTTCAGTCCTGGAGAGATACGGTCCATGGGCTTGAGGCCAAGGACAAGTCTTGCAGTTCTGTTCTGGATGAGTTGCAAAGGGCGGAGAGTAGAGGCAGGAAGATTTAGATAGAGGCTGTTACAGTAGTCCAGCATCGAGAGAACCAGGGCTCTAGAGACAGGGAGCTTCTGGGGGAAGTAGAGGAAGGGACGGATACCTCTGAGGAGGTTTAGCTGGTAGTGTGACTTCTTAGAGATGTCAGATATGTGAGGAGAGAAGGAGAGTGTGGAATCGAAGATGACCCTGAGGTTTTTTGCCTTGCAGGAAGAGGGCCAAGAGAGGCCGGCCAGAGAGCTGCAGGGAAGGAGGGAGTGGGTGTGCCGATGAGTAGGATCTCAGTCTTACTGGCATTAAGGCAGAGGTCATTGGCGGCACAGCAGTCCTGGATAGCAGAAAGACAGTCAGAGATGAGGGAAGGAGAAGAGGAGGCCGAGGGTAGCCTGAAAATGAGCTGGGTATCATCCGCATAGCAGTTAAAATAGGGGCAGAGAGCGGCGATGCAGTGGGTGAGAAGTGCCAGATACTGGTTGAAAAGCCAGGGGGAGAGGTTAGAACCCATTGGGTTTGTGTATAACCACCAGGGTCGAAACCCATTTAGAGGACTCAGTCCTCTCAATGACACGATTCTTCTCCATTTCTTCAAGTTCATCTTTGCTTTCTATCTCAGATTTATGGGAATAGGTCCATCCTTTTGTACTACCGGAAGAGAGTCCGGTTTCATAATAATTTTGTGCATGTCATTTTTGAAAATACCTAATCTGTCTCTAAAAACCTCATGAGATTCAACGTTCATCAAATCACCAACTGAGGATACACCCCCAATCATTCCATCAACTACATACACCATCTCTTCAACATTGGGGTCAAACTTTATTCTTAGTCTCTTTTGATGAGACCAACTCAACAACGGAAGTGTACATTGACCCGATAAGTATACCTTTCCTTTGGCCATTCTATCTTTAAAGTATCTGGTTGACCAAAACCAACCTAGTATCTCAATTATTGTCCAACCATAAGCTACTGGCTTAATATCCACCTCGTTGAGATGAGCTTTCTTGACAAATTTATTTTCAATACTTTTATTTCGGCATTAAGGTGTATTTTGCACCCAAATGTGTATAAGCAATGTGTACCTAAGGTTGCATCGGTAAACACTCTAGCTGCCTTTACACCTTCAATACCAGAAATTACTGAGGTTGTAATTCATGCAACTGGTAACACTCAACTACCACTCTTGTACTCTCAAGCAGTTGAATCAAACACAGAAGAAATAAGTATTCACCAAGTGAGCCCCAATTAATGAAGAAGACATTAATGGGTATCAAACAGCCTGACCATATATCAGGTACCTTTGCCAAAATTACTAATAACAAGGGCACAATATACAAAACACAACTAGAGGAAGTATTAAATAACATACCCTTAAACTTATCTCACTCTCCAATTCTATACCCATAGTCATCCAACTCCTCAGTGTCATTACCCACGTCTTTTGTAAAACTCACACGGAGCCCCTCTTTCTGGCTAAAACAACCTTCTGTCCCGTTATATGAAACCACCTTAATTGCAATGAATAACAGGATACATGGCCTAACAAAAATATTTGAAACACTCGACAAAACAAATGACGCACAGACTAGCCTGCTGAATTTGGTATCAGCAAAAGTGGATTGGGTAGCCTCAGAATGAACACAACTTCAGCAACGTGTGGCCCGCCCGACATCTCCATGTGAAAAAACAAGGTTGATGCAGCACCCCAAATTGGCTATCAAGGTGGGTTCACAGACTATGGGGGAATGGGAGATTGTGGAGCAGCTACTTAGCTTGCCTGTACATATCCCGCGAATGACCAGGAGGCGATTGATGACCAAAATATGCAGGAACAAGTATATGAGGTATTTCATCCACAAACAAATGAAGAATAAAATTGAAATGGGTGGACAATGCAAAGAATCAACCCCCAATAACTAAATCGACAACAAGCAAATCTAAAGAATTCATAGAGTATTTAACCACTCTTAATCGTCCTATGAGATCTGCCACGCAAAACAAAATTGGACAAAATCACATAAATTATCCAACAATTGATACACTCATATCCCAGAAAGAAGGCTCACTGTCTAAATTACATGAGCATTCCCAATCTGCCACAAATAACCTCCCCCTTATAGATGATGGAGAAATAATGAATCTATCTATACATGCCATCATTACCATAGCAAAGGACAAGCTAATAATTAGCTTGCTCTGTAGATGTTCTGAACACAAATAAGTCCACAAGTAGGAATCCCAACAAGGAAGACTTTGAGGACACTGAGAACTTTGAATTCCTAACTCTAGAACAAAAAAAGAGTGCATTCTTGTAATCCTCAGAACAAGACAAAGAATATTTTTTCCATAATGTAGAATTTAAATACCCGACCCAGCCAGATGCAGGAACCGTACACAAGTCTCAAAAGAAAAGTGCATATTAAAGAGCAAATGCACTCTAACCAACTGGATGCATACCCAACCCCAGTGGACACGATTGGGGAAAATACAGTGGCTCCAAAAACTGAACCTATCACTCAATCAGATATTCTGATCTTAACAATGCTGGCTAGGCAAAGAGGAGAGCCTTTACCTAATAGAACAACAATTATCACTGTATTCAGATCTATTTCTACCTTAAAACTAATACGTTCACAAGACATTTAATTTATCCAATTCATCAACAATAGGTGGACGGATACATAATCTCTAACTGTTCCATCACAAATCATTAAAGAATTAATATGGAACAAACAAGACATATTGAGGCATCATGGGTGAAAATTAGATTTTAAAAAACTGAGGGTCGGCCAGAATCTGTCTAAGTCGGCCAATTCTAAATCACCCTTAGCTGAGACGGCATGCTCAAATAAATATGAGCCCTGCTTATCAATTGTTAAGGTAATCAGGGCCATTTAAAGTGAGAAATGTCCTTCAAAGCGATCCACCAGAATATCAGAGACTCAACGTGGTCTTGCCCAACAAAAGATATTAATGATAGTACCAGACAAAAAGATTATTAATGCCAGGATTCATCAGTGTCCTGTAATATAAGGATGGCTGTGTGGAACAAAAAAGGTTTCAAACATTTGATGAGACAAAATGAAAAAAATCCCTTATCCACGGACGATATCATAGCATTACAAGAAACATGGATAACTTTCCAACTTGGCCAGGCTATGAGATATGTTGGATCCCTGCTATCTCTCATGCAAAGGGAAGAACCTCTGTGGGCCTGCTAATGACAGTAAAATTGAATATAGGAAGTATCCTAATCCCTTGGGCTTCTCCCCACCCTGTTTAATTAACAAAAGTATCCTTGCTGAACCTATTGAGCCCCGTTGCCTCTGACACAGCCATTCTGAATTTATAATCAATGCCAGCCATAAAAGATGATGATGCTTTTTTGAACAGGTGAGCAATATGTTACATTTGATTGGAAATGACTCAGCAATTGATACCATATTAATTGATGGAGATTTCAACATAAGATGTATTAGCCCCAAAGTTTCAATGCTATCTAAATGAGCGGCTCGATGAATGAGCTTTATGAATGAAAGACGTTTTACGATGTTGTATGGCACGATTGACGGATACACTCCTCCCAAGCCAACATGGCATAGAGAAGCCTCATCCGCTATATTGGACTATGTATTTATCTCCACAAATGTAATCAACAATGTACAAAGCTTCAACATCACTTCAACACCAAATAGTGATCACAACATTTTAGGAATCACTTGGATTCAAATGCAACAGAAAGTTTATGAGTATTATAAACCAAATATTGAGCTTGATGAAGGGAGGAATAGGATCAAATTGAACAACTTCAAACTCAACAGACTCGCAGAGCAGTTACAAAATGAACTTATGGCAGCAAATATGGGCAAGAACTTTTCATACACTGCAATGCTGCACTTTTTGGTGGAAACTGCTTAAAAAGATTTACAGCAAAGAATCATTCATAAAGATCGATATGATTCTGTAGTTCAAGACTTGAAAGCTGCCATGAGTAGAGACATAAAACAAACTAAATTAAATAGTCCCACAAATTCCCCAAATAAAATAGCTATAATCCATAGCGCTTACAAAATTCGCCTTAAACAACATAAGGCACTAAAATTGCAATTAGCGGGTGAACGCCTGCTATCTGCTGTTGCATCAGAATTGAGCGCCGAAATATGGAGACTACTAAAAGATGGAACTACCCATGCCACGTCTTCTCTAATGCAATTAGTGCCCAAACCTATTTGCAAGGACAATATTTGCAAGGCCACTAGAATCTATCAATAAACCATACATCAGCAACTACAGCTTCTGGTATTTGACCATTTAGAGATTCTAATGCAAATTAACAGACTACGGTCTTCTGAAGCTCCAGGTCCAGGTGGGCTATCCAACAAAACTGTTAAATAATAAAACTGTTAAAGCTCATCCCAACTCTTGGGCTCACATCTTGACTTTAATATTCCAAAAGATTATTACTAGTGGTTTAATTCCAAAATCGTGGAAAAAGTCCATCATCATTCCTATATTCATGAAGGGCAATTGAAAGGATCCAGTGAACTACCATCCAATAGCCCTCCCTCCTTGATATACCGGGAAAACATTTTGCTTGTTTGATCCTGAGAGGACTTCTCAAGTGGTTAATGAAAACAAAGCAACTAGACACCTACCAATCAGGTTTTGTAGCTGGATTGGCTACAACTATTAACCTATTGATTTTATCAGCCATAAAAAAACAGGTATTATTAACCAAACAACCAATATATCTTGTGTTTACATATTTCAAACAAGCGTTTGATTCTATATCAAGAGAATTATTATAACAAAAACTATTGAAAGCAGTGTGCCCGACTTTCATTCTTGACTCAATCCACCAATTTTACTCCTCCATTCAGATCAAATTGAATCTTGAAGGCTTACTATCCGACCATATCCCAACCCATCGAGGCCTGAAAAAGGGTTGCATTCTAGCTTTAACATTATTACATTTTTACATCTGAGATATAAATGTCTTCTTGGAACCTACAAGATCATTTCTGCCTAAAATTGGCAAAGCCCCTGTCTCCTGGCTTCTCTACATGGATTATTTGGTTGTCCTTGATCAGACCCCCATAGGTCTGCAGAGAAAGCTAAGGGCACTACACAACTATGCAGTAGCAAATTCCTTGACCATTAATATATAAAGAAATCTGACATCTTAAACTAATCATTGACCAAGGGTAAGAAAAAGCTTAGTTTAAAATAGTCAATGTGTAATCAAAAGCCTGATATAATGCATGGCTTTAGCTACTTGGGGCAAAACATTAATGATAATACACAAGACGCCCCATATAAAAAAGAAATTAAATATAAAATGGAAACTTTGACTGCTCAAGTGAAATTAGTTCAAAGTAAATATTGTAATTTGTCATGTATACCCATCATAACCTTTTTACAAACAGAAAGTTGTCCTTGTTGTCACTTATGGAGCCCACGCTAAATCACCAGAAAACCACCCAAATTGGAACTATTCATAGGGCATCTATGGGAAGAAAATTTGATCGGTACCAAAAAGTTTCCCCATCCAAGTAATACATTTTGAATTAGGACTAGTCTCCCTGCAAACTACAGTAGATTGGCAAGCATTAGTACTTTATAGAAAATGCTTAATGAATAAAACCTATTGGTTTATAGTCATTAAATCGAATGTAAAAATGTCGAAAGTCTTAATGTCTAAAGAAAAATGTAAAAAAAATGGAGAATTTCTTTTTTTGGTTGCTTTTTATTTGAAAAGGGGGGTTCCCCCAAAACCCCTGTTTTTTGCATTTTTTTTTTGTTTTACCCATTTTTTTTACCCCGGAACCAAAAAAAAACATGTAAATAAAAAATAAAAAATTAAACACTTTTTTTTTCGACATTATTTTTTCGACATTATTGTAATTCGACATTTTTTTTCTCGATATTATGACTGCACACCAAACCTATTCATTGATCATGATTCCAGCTATTGCTGGCAGTGTAACAGGAACCCAGGATAAATCCTTAGTTAAATTGAAAGCACACTGTCTAACTACCATGAAGAAAGCTGACATAAAACAAAACATACTCATATATAACCCTGCTCGAGTTAAGAGGAAATTGTGGCACCACGATTGGGGAGTATTATGAGACAAATGTAACGAATACAAAGTATTTAATAAATGGCAATTTTGCAATCAAACCATTACAGCAAATTCCTAAATACCTCAAAAAATGTCTGGATCTAAATTATCGCAATAATATTATGCAAATCTGTTTTGATTTAAGCCCACTAAAGCTCTTCTAGCTTTGCGATCTAAACATCTTATTCAAGATAACTCTTGTGGCTGTACTTCCAGGTTTGAAACCTAAGAATATCTTTTAGTCGAAAGTACAAGCCTAGTTGCACTGAGAAAATAATACTTTCATAAATACTTTCATGACTTCAGGCTAAATCTCCTAAACAAATGTGGTATATGATATTTAATGCAAATCATATATCAATAAATATAGCCACAATAAAGTACCTCGTGAAACTAAACATAAAATGGTGATCTAGTTCGAGTACCCGACCAAAAAATGAATATCTAGAGTGTGTGTTTGTGTCAAAAAAAAGTATATTTCTACACGCTAATCTTAAACTTGAGCAAATGAAATGTAGATCCAAGTGTGTGTTAACAGTGATTGTACTAAGAATATAAGAGCAAGAACATAATGAATTGCAATGCATATTGTGGTATTGCATAACATCTGCTTCACTGTTATTTCGGTGTTACGATATTATTTGAGAAGAAGCCTACATAGAAACATTCATAGTAAAAAAAGAAAAACACACAAAGGCTTTAATCTATTATTTAATGTATTTTAATAATATGTATATTTTCGTATTCATAAATTGTATTTTAATGATTATTTTGCATACTGACATATTTTTAATTTTCTATTTCACTTATGTAAATGGCAGAATCTAACCACACGCACATACTAATGTAAGCAATGAATTGTTAGTAAATGAATGATTAGTAAATGCATACATTGATATTGGTGTTGTTAAAATTATGTAATCGAAATATTCTTAATGTTTTGTATTTGAACGTTTGTTATTTACAACCAAAACAAATAAAAGATTGTAAATTTAAAAAGGGGCATGCATATCTCTGTGATGGACAGAGGACGACATTCATTTCATCTTAACGAGCACATCTATTATGCAGGTGCAAATTCCTAGATGGCCACAGCACCACCTCTTCAAAATTATACAGATGTAAACCTGTATGCCCTGTGAGTTTCTGTGAGTGGGGATGTTGTCACGTTTTGGTGCTGTAAGGTTTGTTTTGTCATACAAGGGTTTCTTTTTTTTCCTTTCCCTTCCTTTTGGCGTGCAGAGTTTAGAACCAAGTTGGTAGGCTCCACCAGCAGGGGGGCGGGGGGGCAGTTGTCTGTGAAGCGATTTCACCTCAGGACAGCCGCGGGCCCCCCTGCTGGTGAGTTACAGTGAGCAGTCCCTGCGGAGGATAAAGGCCGGAGGTGATCGCCTCAGAAGGGGGAGCGGAAGAGAGCGGCAGAGAGGTGAGCGAAGTCAGGAGCTTGAGGCTGCCAATTAGGGCATCCCGGCCCTCTGTGTGTCCAGTGACGGTCCCTCCCTTGTCAGACCGTATGCCTGGCATATGCCAGTCTCTCATCCCCGATACAGGGGTGAAGGGAGTGCACTGGAAGCCTAATTCCAGGGTGCACTTGGTGAGTGTTTCCACTGGCGAGACCTCTACCGAGAGAGAGAGCTTTTATCGAATATTGAGTCAGGTAGGAAAGGGAGAACTTGAAGAACGGTATCCTGAGCCCTGTGTTGCTGGTTTGCATGTCGGTCATGGAGTGCCCTGACGGAGGATTATTTTCTCCTCTCCCATCCCGAACAAGACACGGGGAGGTGTTTTTGTAAATTAACCCACGCTCAGTAGATCAAGGGGTGCGACCACCCGGGCATGTTGGCGAATCCCACTCACTTGCCTTGCAGCAAGCCTAGGCCCATGCTGTTTTAGTGGGTATTGATCAGGGGCCTAGTGCCATACCATCCCTGAGAGGGATGGGTGATATTGACCTGGCCCACATCTTACACTCCACCCGCCCTGGGAGCGGGGCAGAACTTTATAAATACCGCTGGATGTCTTCTGAGGGTGTTTTTCCGAATGTGGTACGAATTCATTTAACCAATGTGCACACTTTATCTTGTGATACACATATCGTATTTGAATATTTATGGACCAAAGGTGGTTGCGCATTTCCTCGGGGGACCACTCTGATTGGTACAAATATGTATTTAACCAATGTGAGTGAATGTGCACTTTATCTTGTGACTCACATAACGTATTTGAATATTTATTCACTGCAGGTTATGCACACTTTCTCAAGGGACCACGCTGAGGTGTACAAATATTTACTTAACCAAGGTGAATGTGCACGTTATATTGTGACCAGAATAACGTGTGTGAATATTTATGACCAAAGGCGAATGCGTACGTTATCAGGGGAACACTCTGATGTATCCCAATATGTATTCAATCAATGTGAATGCGCACTTCCTCAGAGGATTAATCTGGGGTAGGCGATTATTTATTTAGCCAATGTGAAGGCGCACAGTCTTCTGAGGCCTACAGGACATAAGTGAGTTTCTGTCAGCCAAAAGGGTGATTGCACACTATCCCAGGTGCCAACACTGAACTATAGGAATAGTTATTTAACAAAAAGGGAATTAATAAGATCCAGCTGGTCTCTCAGGACCCCTGAGGAAACACTAAAGAAAAAAAACGTGTAAGCAATGATACTGTGGAATTGTATGAAATGAAGCTAGTGACATTGTTAATTTACAGTATTATCCAAGACAGAGACTCATGAAGGAGTTCAGCAATGTAAAATGATCCATGGGTAACAAGGATTGGGGGGGGGGGTGCTGGTTTTGTCTCTCATATGGATGAACTTTCCTTTGGTCCTCATTAGGGTCCATTCATTTTTCCCCCTGAGTACTTATGGTATACACATGTGTGCAGTGAGGTGTTTGACTCCCTAGCTCAGGTCTCCTACAGGTTGCAGTTCACTCTTACCTATTAGTAAACAGATAAATAAGGGAGAAACACCTTACACATAGAATGACATTTCATGATGTTAAACTGTCACCACACTGAGGTGCACTGGTATACAAACTGGTGTATTTTCCATGAATAGGAAGAGTCAACAAGAGGTCTACCAATTGGAAAGCGGTCACTTGTCCATACGTTTTTTTAGGTGATGAGATACCATAGGACTTAAAGAATGTGCCTCTACTGTCCATTGTCAAGAGCGTCTGGTTTAAGGAAGAACACATTTCTTTGAGAAAAAGTTTTCGCTAAGTTGTATTGGTGCCATGAAGAAGTTGTGCTTCTTAGCAGTCCTTAGCAATACATGGAAAAGAACGCAACATGTTGCGTTATTGTTTACTGCACTGATTAGCAGTTACTTTAGTCTTCACGTTTATGTGTATACGAGTTACATTTCAGTAGCGTTGTTATTGTAAGTCCTTCTTAGGTGGGTACGATTGTGTGTTTTACGTGCCCCCAAATGTTATTTGGCGTTTTGGGCATTCATTCTTTTTTTGGTGCCTATGTTCTCTGTTGTCTGTTTTAAGGGTTTTACTGATCCTACAATGTACAAGTGACTTTAATAATTGCACATGTCACTTTATTGAATTATTACTTATGTTTTTTTTATTGATTGTATAATGAAATTGTTAATGAAAATGTGATTTTGTATTCTGTGTTACTCTATGGATCTAGAACCTTAGTAATTCTGTTATTTAAGCAGGTGTGTTATTAATTGTATACCTGTAAATCCACTTTTAGGTTTGTTCATTTATACATTGATTAATTGGTGCATAATTAGTGGGGTCTCTATTGTATTTCACAAACTTTTGCTTCTGGGTATGATCCCCCACTTCTTGTTGCCCAGTGCCTTCCCTGAGGTATTTGTGGTCATACATCCATGCCATCTCAGGAATATCACCACATTGGACATTGGTTAAGATTCTTAATTTCTGTGAGAAGCACAGTATATCATAAATAGCTGCAGTAAATAGTGACAATAGGAAGGCACAAAACCACAATACAGAACAGTCTACAGATGTGAAAATCATACACTTGCAAATGTGTGTACCAAATAACTCACAATACATAAAATAATAAATGCACAATTATTTTGTTTGCCACTAATTTCTGAATCTTGATGGCGAAGCAAACGTTATAAACTGTAATCTAATGTTGTGGTGTAAGACAGTATGGAAACTGTATAAGGTGTTTTCTTACAGGCAAAGCCAATGACAAACGTATCCATGAAATGATCATAATGAGCAACCCTGCAGCCAGTGAGGTGTAATTTACAGTAATGTGCCCTTTTCTTAGACTACTTTAGGGCTACTTTTTGGGCTGGCGTACCATGAATCGAAAGCATAAAAGTCAGACTTTTATGCTTCCAATTCACGGTGCACCCCATTTTCATCAATTTGCATGGTGTAGAGGAAATGCAATTTGTGTTTCCGCAGTCTCGCTTCCTTTATGCCATAGAAATGCCCCTGAATTTGTGCCGGCATGTATTTTCATGCCGGCACGAATGCTGGGGATCCCTATGACGCTCACCAGCTTTATGCAACAGCATGAGGCCAGCAGCCTCCATAGGGATCCATTGTAAAAGCTTTACAGGCCGATTCATAGACTTAATGTGTGCTGAAATATTCAGCGCAAGCGTGCTAAAGCGTTCAAAAGCGTGCAAATCGCAGTGCCAGTGCGAAAATCGCAGTGAAACCAGCGCACAGCGATTCATGGAAGTCTGTGCACGTGTAAATCCCAGGATGTGTGTCAAAATTCTGCGTGGCACACGCTGGCGCACACGTCTCCAAACAGCGTGCGCTACGTGCACAGCGAAATCGCACACAGCGCGGCGCACACAACAAAAGTAGGAGGAACAGAGGGCGTGACATGCGGAATGGGGAACAACGCGTGAAAATGTGGGCTTCATGGGGGAAGTACAGGAGGCAAATGCGCAGAATGCCCACACGCACGTTCAAAACACATATTCATGGATTCGTACGGGGCTAACGCATGCGCCAAAAAAGACGTACATGGACCCGCGCAGCATAAAAGTGCGCGCAAACAACAAACAAGCTCAGACGCCAGGATGAATATACCATTCCTAGCAGCAGTGGTCGTGGGATACAGCAGGAGGAGGAGGAGGATAGTCAGGCCCAGAATTTTCACACCCAGAACCAGCCTTTTTGGGATGCCTGATGACCAGGTGTATGGGAGGTACAGGTTTCCACCTCACATAATACTCGACCTGGTGAGTGAGTGGGAGGATGACCTCACATCACCCACCCTGTGCTCCCAAGCACTCAGCCCCCTGGAGAAGGTCCTCAATGTACTGCACTTCTTGGCCACTGGATCATTTCAGCGGACAAGTGCTATAGTGGGGGGGGTGTCACAGGCCATGCAGTCACGCTGCCTACACCAGGTCTTGGCCATTATGACTATACGCCCATCAGTCCGCAGGCACATATACCTGCCCAGAACACCTGCAGAAAGGCAGGCTGCCATCCAGGATTTCTACGGGGTGGCACAATTCCCCAAAGTCCTAGGTGCCATTGATTGCACCCATGTGGCTCTACGTCCCCCCAGCGCATCGGAGCACATCAATAGAAACCGCAAGCACTGGCATTCCATCAACGTCCAGGTATTATGTGATGCCAAGGGAATCATCACCTCAGTATATGCCAACTATCCAGGGTCCACCCATGACAGTTTTTTTTACCGAATGTCAACCCTAAACCGGGACCTAGAAGCTGGGCGGCATGTTGATACATGGCTGCTCGGTGAGTATAAATGCCACAGCACATGCATGCATGTCAGATACTGAGTAATGTCACAACCCCACTAATGATACCCATCACCCCCTCCCCAGGGGACAGTGCCTACCCTCTGAGCACCCACATGATGACGCAAATTCGGAACCCCACCACGCCACCCGAGGTAAGATACAACACAGCCCACATTGCAACCCGGGGCAAAGTGGAGCGCACATTCGGAGTGCTCAAGTCACGCTTTCGCTCCCTTGACCGTTCTGGCAGGCATCTGTTATACGCTCCCCCAGTAGTGTGCAGGATCATAGTGGCAGCATGTGTCCTGCACAACGTTGCAACATGCCGGGGCCTGCCCGTGGACATGGTGGTGCCCCCACATCCCCAACCACATGCACGCCCGCTGCGCATGGGAGGGGAAAGGGCACAGGGTGAGGCAGCCCGTATGCAGCTGGTGGCTAATTATTTCACCTAAAATCACACCCCTGTGGAGTGCACACAGCCCTGGCACATACCATCTGACAAACAATGATGATGACATAAGGGACAGTCAACTGTCACAACCATACCAGCCTGAGATTGGTCACCTGGAAGAGTAACATTGTGTGCATCCCTACCTACACAAACACCACCAATGCTGTGTCATCAAAAGACACTCTTCTATGCTGCTAAATGCATTACCCCCTTGCAAAATACAACATGACAACAGTGCCATGTCACCCAACCTCTCCCCAGCACCGCCACCCAACACACCATGGCATGTCATGCTATGTGAGAGCAAACAATGCAATCCCCAAAACCTGACACAAGTGTCACAAAGTACAGTGTCCCTAATGGAAACTGGCCACACACAATATGCTCCCAGTAATGTAGAACTAACAACACACATGACCAAATACTTACCAACAATACAATGCAGCTACACAACCTCAAACATAGCAAAAACATGACAGTACTAAGTTAAAGTAGTGGTAGTCTTACAACCTGATTATGCCAGCACATCGCCCCCTTCCAACTGTACAGTGTTGCTGCCACGCAAATGTGTAAGTGCACTGCTTACAACATGAACTCCATCTCCAAAGTAGACGGCCTTGTGAAGACATGAGGAATGAACCTACAAATTAGGAGGAAGACATGGATGCACAAGCACATATCAATACACCATGCAGTGTACAATACAACAACAATATCCACTAGGAATGTATACACAGTATTGACTACAGACTGCCCACACAGCTCATGGGAGTCCAACGTCACTGTGTAAGTCACAGTCACTTGGGCACACCCTTTGCAAGCCCATGGAAACGGGAAGCAGGAGGGGTGTGTGTCTCACGAATGCAAGCATCTAACCCAAACTCAGGACAAGCCTGTATGTACCCAGCCGGAATACATTGGATGCCCACGGGAGCCACACAAGGCAACACACTGTAAAATAAAATCCAAAATCCAAAATCCAAAATCAAAAATCAAAAATCAAAAATCAAAAATGGCCATGTGGGGGCCGGGGGTGGGGGGGCACCCAGGAGGTCCGAGGACAGGGTGCGCACCAACAGCCACCTGTGTGGATGTTGGGAAAAAAAAAACACCT
Source organism: Ambystoma mexicanum (assembly GCF_040938575.1). Lineage (NCBI taxonomy): Eukaryota > Metazoa > Chordata > Amphibia > Caudata > Ambystomatidae > Ambystoma > Ambystoma mexicanum. The sequence goes on along the minus strand of NC_090933.1, from coordinate 1,150,491,095 downwards.
CCATGGGCTCATGGCCTGCACAGCTATGCCAATGTGGGAGTACTGCTGCTGTCGCTCTCATCACCCTCAGCTGCTGCATCAGGAGGTGGTGGTGCTATGGGAGGCAGCCCACGCAAAGCCCTGGTATGGTCCTCCATGGCAGCAAGCATGCGGGTGTGGAAGGTCTCATTCTGTAGGATTATAGTGCAGAGTTCCCCATGCAGCACCTGACGTGATGCCCGGATCTCCTCCTGAGTTGCCTAGATCTCAGCTGAGAGCGAACGTGTGAGCCGCTCCAGCTGCTGTTCTGTCCTCAAGTTAGTGGAAGCCTCAAGGTCAACAAGAGTCTCCCTGAGGTGATGGAGTTCTACCCTCAGGGCTTCTCTGTGGCCCTGGGACTCTATTGATATCGATTGGCGTAGAGTCTCCAGTGCCGCCCGTCGGTCCCTGTTGGACCCCAACATGTCCTCCCTGTGTGATTGGCAAATGGAGTCTGCTGCCTGCTGTAGTTGCTCCATCTGCCTTTCAGGGGGGACAATGGAAGTGGCCACCCTCTCCATTGCTTGAGCCATCATCTCAACTAATGCTGCCTGTTGGGTTGCCATACCGTACATGGATTGTTCCCATGCGGTATTGCCTGGTGGCATACGGCCACCACGTCAGCAGGCACCACACCTGTTTGGGGCAAGGCGATCTACGCCTTGCTGTGCCGGCACTTCCTGAGGCTGCAGGACTGCATTACCCTCTGATCTGCTGGCCCAGGAACAGGATCAGATGTTGTGGAGTGTGACCCTGCATCCGTAACCGCCAAAGGCGGACCAACCAACACTGACATCCCCATAGAGGGTTCTACCCCTGGTACAGGTGGGTTGGACAGAACAGAATCCCTGCCAGAAACACTTACCTGCGACGGCACATAGGTCTCATCATCCGAATCAGTACCCGAATAGAGGTCTGGGGAGGTGCACCCAGAGACACCCCTGGACAGAATGATCTGCAGCAAGATTGGGTTCTCACCCACCACCACACCACGTCCCCCACTGGTGCCCGGTCGTGCCTGAGATCCCTCCTGGGTCTGCACGATCTCCTCAACCTCAACAGCATCAAGTGCGTCATTCCCTGCAAAAACATGAAACACAAAAAATGGAAGCAGCCATTAGCACCATAGCACACAAATAGGCCTGACAAGATACAGAACTACTACATGATTTACACATGTCCCACATGACTATAACCCTCCCATGCATGCACTGGGGAGGCAAAAGGTAGACACTGATAACACCAAGATGGAAGAGCAACACATTTGCTGCATGCTGGGTAGCACTGCCATCACACATTGGCTTGTGAGTGGCATGTCCAATACACATACATGACACATGCCATCACACAGATGGCATCTACCATAGCCATGGTACATTCCACAAGTACATCCATATATCAGTGAATGAGTACTGTCAGCCATCCATGTGAGATGGACATGATGAGATGAAAAATGCTACATAGTGTGACAAAATAGGAATGTGCCACACACTGCAACACATCCAGTGTACAAAAATACAGTGATTGCAGGCCGATGTACACATCAATGGTTGTGCACTTCAACATGACAGGAAACAACTATCATGTTCCACATTCAAACAGTACCAAAAATGTATGTGATCAGGCCAATACTCAATCAGCCTGAATTGTCAAATCATTCACCTAACAAGGTAACACATGTGGGCCAATGTGGGGTTCATCAATGACAGAAGCAAGTCACAAATGTGACAATAGGGCTGGGGAATGCGTAGCAAAAGTGGGAGAATTGAAACAATCAGCCTGAACGAACACTGAAAAATACAAACAATGTTGTTTGAAGATGCCACTTCAAGGGCAACTGCCGTAATGTTGCGCTAAATTACTACTGTGGGCAGAAGGGATATTGTCACATCCAAATCCAAGGCCGCTGAATGTTTTGGATGAAGAACATGGGTGACCCATACCACTCAGGCACACACACCCTCACCTGGCACTCAATCAGAACCCGTCACCCAAACAACATACACATGCATTACACACACATGAATGGGCACTCACCGGACAATGTATCATAATCAGGTAGTTCTCCCACACATTGGATCTGTTCCTCTAAGACGAAGGCCCCAGCAACAGACTCATGTTCAGTGAGTTTGTTGTCCTCTTGTGGAGACCCACCGCCAGTCACCAGAGTAGCGGCATGATTTGAGGCCAGCTTGTTCTTTGCTCTGTGTTTCAGGTCATTCCACTGCTTGTAGCAATCATCAGCTGTGCGCCTCACAAATCCAAGGGCACTTATGCGGTCGGCGATGATCTGCCAGTGTGCCTTACGTTGACCAGTTGTGGTCTTGGACCCTGCAGTCGCAAGCATTTCATGGCTATGTGCCGACAAATAGGACACAAGTGTATCAAGTTCCACCTCATTAAAGCAAGACCTCCTTGAGGTACCGGAGTGTGTAGCCATGTCTGGGGCCTCAGCCTGTCGTGCCAGAGCACCCTTCTTCCTCTTCTTTAAAGGTGGAGCAGAGCCAGAGTGGCTTATGCCGCTCTGGTCAGTAGGGGCAGAATCATCGGTGGACTGGGTAGTAGGAGCGTGGGAATGCACAATGACCATAGGTCTTGATGCAGGCATTGGTTGCAGGGTAATGTTGGCAGGGGGAACGTCAGTTTGATGGCCCTGGACTGACACTGTCCTGGCTGGGAGAGTCAGAGCTGGGGCGGATGGAGCTGCAGCTGCCCCTGCAGCCTCCCCACCCTGCATACTTGGGTATGCAGATGACATAGCTGCCCTAGATCCATGTGGCTTGGTGACAACAATTTGCACCACCACACGTGGCCTAGACTTGCTAACCTGGAAGTCAGCCAGGGAGTCATCCTGTGCCAGGTCAGGTGCCACAATGGGCTGGTCCAACAGGGGCTGAGCTGGGATGGTATCGGCCACTTTTCCCTCAACCATGGTGGGGGGGCATGGGTGTCCCTGATTGTTCCTCCACACATGGGGGTATAGGGGCACCCTGAAAATCCCGACCACGTCCCCTACCGCGCCCACCGCGCCCACCTTTTGAAGGTCGGCCACCTTTGCCTCCCTTACCACTTGGTCGCCTCCCAAACATGGCACTGATGTTGTTGTGCGTATGGGAGTTGCAGTAAACTATTGTCCTGGGCAATTGGGGTCAAAGGGGTAGGATACTAGATGAAATGTGTACCCTAGTGCTCTAACAAGGCTGTCTGTGACCCCTGGGGGAAGATGATGGGTCACGCAACGCACAGGCAGCCCAAAATCAAAAATTAACGTGCACGCAACCCCTCGTAGACCACGTGCGTGAAAAAAAGAACCCTCACTACGTTATGGCACCCAGAAACACAAAAATAAGCGTACGCGTAATACACGCAGCCTACAATGACCTCTGAAGGGGAACGTGACACAGGGGGCAAGCACAGTTGCTAAGTACGTGCGGAACTCACCGTCTGCCTGGAAAAAGAAAGTGAAAAATATGCGCAACACCCCCGCCAAAAGAAGAATTGTACGCTGTCTGAGGAGACAGGACAAAAGGAGAAGTGAACTCTGTTTGAGGGAACAGGCCCAACAAAAATTCAGAAAACAGCTGTCAGAGGTAACAGGGAGTACGAACTAGAAACGCTGTAATCGCGTGTGAACCGACAAGAAGTACAGATTTCACCCACTCGCTCTCCACGAAAAGCACGTACAATGTAACGCTCACCTGATTCCCACGGAGGTGCTGGTCTTGGCAGGAAGGTGTCTGTGACTCGAAAAGTGATGTGCAGGACTCGATTGGCTTCTGGGGTCGAACCTCTTCTCACTGTGTGTCGAACCCGAAGGGTGAGGTTTCTGTAGGTGAAAGAATATGGGGGTTAAGGGTCTGGGCTGTTGAATGTTCCTCTCCCTCTCCCTCTCTTCCTAGCTTCTCCGTAGAGCCCCCCCAGGTTACGTGCTCACCTTAGATAGGTGAATGCTGGACTCTCCATCTGCGTCTGGTGCAGGGTGCCGTTGCCAGTTCCTTCACTGGTGAAACATAGGCCTCTTGAACTCAGAGGATCGTTACCATCGTTAACTGCACGAGCGGTGAGTTTCCGGGCACCTTTTTAGTCTTTATAGTCTTTAGGTGCGTGGCACGTTAATATTGAACAGGACTCTGTATAATGCTTTTCCCTTTTTGTCTTGCAGGACTCTGGAGATGGAAGATGGAGTGAAGCGCCTGGAAATGAGTAAGTAAATGCAAGCGCTCAAACTGTCTTTTTCCCTTGCTGCTTAGTCCGTGCTGAAGAGACGCCGGAGTATTTGCAGGCGTTCTATTGTGACGAGCGCGATGGGCGTAAGTAAAAACCTGTCTAATGTCTCTTCTTTTGTTTTCACAGGCGGCGATGCAGCGTGAAGAAATCCGGAATTCGCGGAGTGCCGGTGAGTAATAACAATGCTTTTGTCTTCACAGGCGGAGGTGCAGCGTGAAGAAATCTGGAATTCGCGGAGTGCCGGTAAGTAATAACAATGCTTTTGTCTTCACAGGCGGAGGTGCAGCGTGAAGAAATGGCCGCAGCCAATGGATTAGGTGAGTAAGCACTGCGTGGTTGCCTTGCTAACCTGTTGTTTCTTGTCCTTGCAGGTGCTGTTGTCGACTGGATACAGGAATGGTAAGTATAATTCTTGCAGGTTCAGGATCGAAAGAAGAAAGGCCGGAACAGACTCGGTGAGCGTTCTGCTGCAGATGCAGAATAACGCGAAGCACGTTTCATCTATCGGGTGTGGTTTAAATAGCCTTGGAGTGATGAGGCATCTTCCTCCACGGCCCCGCCTAGGTAAGAAAAGAGTTCCAGTTCCAGAAGTGTTCCAGTGCTGTATCTAGGGAGTGGAGCTTGCCCCACCCAGGTAAGAAAGTAGTTCCTGTTCACAGAGGACTTCTAAGTGGCTGGTAAGTAAGCAGCATGGTCTGCTGCAGGTAAGTCCACCCAAGCATCTTCATACATAATATGAGCCCAGCGCTTCCAGTGCCGGGACCGATGACTTTGATGAGCCTGGTGCCACCGGCGCCAGGACAAGGCCCAAAAGGTCCAAGTGGGGACCGGCTGGTGCCTAAGATAACGGTTAGGGGCCTGCTTCCAAGGATGTTGGGCTGTTCCTGACTCCTTGGAAGCAGTGATCATGACATACAAGGAAATGGCATCCTACGCAGGCACGTTCCTCCAATTACACGCGATGACACTTGGACGTGCAGTTTTTCCACATGTGCTCTGTCATCACGTGCTAGGAGGGAAACGCCCACGCGCGTAATGTAACTTACGCGCTTATGCGCTAAGGGCCTTTGGTCCAATTAAATTGCGTGCGTGTGCTGACCCGCTTACGCGTTACACGCTGACATGCAATTTTTTCACGTGCCAAATCACTCCGTATCAAGCTGGCATCGCGAAAACACACGGAAGACCACGCTCCTGCCCAGAAGGCCGAATTACTGCCCCCCAGAGCCCCGAGCACGCTCCCACCTGCCATATTCTGCTGCCTGACTGCCTGCTGCCCACGTACCGTGCCATTTGCTGCCTGCACGTCAGCCAGGGGTGTAGTTGCTGTGACCACCCATGCTGGAACCGAAGACTCCAGACTGGGATTCCATCACTCCACAGCCCAGCCCCAGGACCCAGTTGCCCACCCACTCCTGCGTCTGGGGTTGCCATGTCCAGCACAACACCATCTGGCAGCACTGGCAACCCCCAGCTAGAGAGGCAGAGGGCCACCAGCTTCAGTGCCAGGGAAGTTGGTGTCCTGGTGGAGCAAGTCCTGGGGCAGTATTATGCCCTCTTTGGAAGTTGGCGCGCCGACAATGAAGGACAGACCAGGATCTGGATGGACATCGTGACTGCCATCAACGCGGAGGGGGTGGCAGTCCGTGACTTACATCATGTCAAGAAGCGCTGGGAGGACTTCAGGTCCAGGACCCTCAACAAGGCCCGGCGCCTCGCTAAGGCAGCGGATGCCAAGGGGCGCCGGGGCCTGCTGTCGAACCATCAAATGAGGGTCCTGGAACACATATGCCCAGCGCTCTACGTCCAGATTCTTGAGAGGCAGACCCGTCTAGAGTCGAGCGGTAAGTGCACATGCATGTTGATAGTACGCTGTGCGTGTCGTGGTGTGCCAGTAGTGTGCAAGTTGCACATGTCTTTATGTAGGGCCATGTAGGGATCTGTATGAACATGGGCGTGAGGGCTGCCACATGTGAGTCCTCTCAGTTGTGAGACACATTGATGGTGTATGTGTTGGTAAGCATGCTGGGCAAATGCAGGTGTGGGAGCACACATGTTTGAATTTCTGTGTATGTACATTGGCATGGTTGTGGCATGGATGGTGGTTCATAATGCATGTATCTGCACTGTGTACATGTGCATGTATGTGTATCTGACAAGTGTGCAACTGTGATGCAACATGGATGCATGTGACACTGATATGTAGAAGGATGAATGGCAGATGTGACATGTATGTCGATATCATCACTACAACAGTTGGAGGAGATGTAGACATGCATGTAAGTGTGGTGGCGTGTGTGCATGTCTAGTGCACTCCTTGTGTTTCATGTGATGTCAGGCTCACCTTTGGCTGTTCATGGTGTTGTATGTGTATGGATGGTGCTGCCTGGTGTAATATTACTGTTGAAATGTTCATGTGTGTGAGTTAAAATGACATGTGTGTCATGGAGTGTGATGCCGTGTCTGTAGTTATACAATGCCACTCATGTGCAACTGTCATGTGTGTATCAGTCCATTGTACAGTGCCCTGATGCCTGTGTTTTATCTCTCCCTGTCTTCAGCTTCAACTGAAGAAGAGGGGGGAGAGGTTGCTGTGGAGCACAACGGCAGGGATCATCCTGCCAGCCGGAGACGCAAGGCCCAGCTCCCCTCCCAGGTTGTCATCTTGTCGGGGAGTGTGGAGTCCGGTGCCGCGTCCCAGGCCGCATCTGCCGAGGGAAGGTCCAAGAGGCGGAGGTCGGAGTTGGACTCCTCGGCAGCAGAAGGGGCAGCTGAGACCCCACAGGGTCCGATGGAGGAAGATGGCACCGAGTCATCCAGGTTGGTGGGGGGTTTGGTGGAGGAGGAGGCCGTGCAAGGGACAGACACGGGGTCTGGAGGTGAGGATTCCACTGGTGCTAGTGGTGCAGTGCAGGGGCAGGGACAGGAGGCAGAACCGGCCACCGCGGAGGTGCCTGTGTGTAATCCTGTCCCCTATCCTGTGACTGCATCATCCCGCACCAGCAGGGATGCCTACATCCAGACCCATTTTCAAGGAGGGGATCCGCTTACAACAACTGGCCTTCCTCTCACTGCGGACGTGGCTATCCGGGACCGGGTTGAGCCTGTCCTGGGTGGGGTGGCGTTGCGTCAACGGGCCATGCGAGGTGACCTGCAGTCTTTTCATGAGGAGACTGCACGTCATCTCGAATGGCTCGTTGACCGCGTTGACCTACTGGGACAGCTCACCTGGGCCGGATTCCTCAATTTTCTGGACCTTGTTCCGACCCCCTCCTCAACTGAACCCCCTATGCGCCAGTCGTACTCCATGCCATCTTCCCACCCATGTATCACCTGGGTACCCTGTGGAGCTGCCTCTGACCCTGTGGCCAGGCTGGTGGAGGACACATCCCTGCTACAGTTGGGAGTCGGACGTCCAGCAGGGGTGGCCACATCAACAACTGCACCCCAGCCAGAGGAGGATGTGCAGGCAGCAAGAGCCAGGGCACAGGCAGAGGCGCAGCAGCAGCAGCAACAAGGTGGGGGCCATGATGGCTCAGGGCCTTCGTCATCGGAGGGGCAGGCATTGGCCAGACAGCAGGAGGACCCAGGACTGGAAGTGTCTTCCGTGTGGCAGCGGTTAGGCCATGCTATAGATGCGGAGCGGCAGCGGGCAGAAGAGGCACGGCTCACGATGGTCAGGGCGGAGAACTCCATGCGGAGGGCCCTGAGGCGGGCAGAGTGCCTCGAGGCAACTCGCAGGGATTTGGAACAGGCCATGAGTGCCTCCCTGCGAGACCTCAGGGCCAGGACAGAGGCCCGCCTCCAGGACATTGAGCAGGAGTTCGATGATGCCCTGGCCCGGGACATCCAAAAGTGAGCCGTCGGACTAGCCCACTGCCATTGTAAATAGTTTTTAGAGTTAGGTTTCCTTTTCGTTTTCTTTTTATTTGTGGTCAATGGACAATGCCACACACATTTGTATATAGTTATATTTTTAGGTAGTTTCTTAGGTAGGTTTCATTTGTTTAGATGGGCTCATGGACCCTGTACATCGTTGGACAATGGATTGATTTTTTTTTGTTGATTTTTGCACATGGATTAATGGATTTTTATTTTGGACAATGGATTGTACATAGTTACATCATGGATTCATTTGGATTTTTTTTTTCATTAAGGACATGGAGTAATGTTTTTTTTTTTCAGGACAATGTATTGTATATAATTGAACTATGGATTGCTTTCGCATTTTTATTTATCATTATGAACATAAAATAATGGATATCTTATTTTTACCTTTTTTTGGATTTGCGTTGGTGGAGGGAGAGTTTGGACTGTTTTTATTTTAATTTTTTTTGCATTGCTTATCATTTTCATTCATTGGCAGTGTGGGTCCTCCCAGGTGTTCCCTCTATACCCTCCATGGCCCCTGCAGGCAGCCCACACCACAGGGGACTACCCTGCACCCCTGGTCATGTCCCGCAGGCAGCCCATCCACCATGGGCATGCCCCCCAGCCAAGCCACATGTCAGCTTGCGCTACTGATCACCAACGCATGACCCCCTGTACCCCCACCCCCAGCAGTGCAGGGCACCTGCCAGCAGGCCCCCACTCATGTCCCACTCATGTCCCCCTGTACCCCCACGCCCCAGCAGTGCAGGGCACCTGCCAGCAGACCCCCACCTGCCAGCAGACCCCCACTCATGTTCCCCTGCACCCCCAAGCCCCAGCAGTGCAGGGCACCTGCCAGCAGGCCCCCACTCATGTCCCAGTCATGTCCCCCTGCCCCCCAGGTCATGACGATCCTCAATCATGGCCCTTATGGCCAGCCTCCCCAGCCCAAAGACTCAACCAAGTATTGCATCCACCCACATAGAAAAGGCAACCCCAATGGCAAGTATGTAAATGAACACATGTCCGTCACACACACACAATGGGTGCAAGTGAATGTGAAAACCCATATCATGACATGCATGAAACCAATGAGATAATACCACACATCGAAGTATGAAGAAAAAAATGTATTAAACACAACATGAATGTAATCAAAATCCAACACACAACAATGGGAATAATAAAAGAAAAGCTGCATGTACGTAAAAGAATAAAAAACAAGAAATCATAATCCAAAGAAATCCAAAAGAAATGGTGTCCAAAGTCACAGTCCAACAAAGCAAATCCAAGGGAAAAAAGAAAGTGAAAACCATTGCTCCATGGTGAATATAAAAACAAAGAGAACAATCCAATGGTGAACTATGTACAGATGAACAATCCAGGGTCCATGAGCCCAACTGATGAAATGAAACATATCAAAAATACTACCTAATAAAAAACTATATACAAAAACGTGGTGCATTGTCCAAGTGCAACCAAAATAAAGAAAAAACGAAAGGAAACCTAACACTTTCTAACTATATACAATGGCAGCGGGCAAGTCCAGCGGCTCACTCTGTGGTGTCCCGGGCCAGGGCATCATCGAACTCCATGTCTATTTGCCAGAGGCGGGCCTCTGTCCTGGCCCCGAGGTCTCGCAGAGAGGCACTCATGGCCTGTTCCAACTCCCTGCGAGTTGCCTCAAGGCACTCTGCCCTCCTCAAAGCCCGACGCATGGAGAAATCCGCCCTGACCATGGTGAGCCGCGCCTCTTCCGCCTGCCGCCGCTCCGCACCTATCTGCTGGCCCAACCGGTGCCACACGGAAGACACTCCGATTCCTGGGTCCTCCTGCCCTCTGGCCGATGCCTGCCCCTCCGATGTTGATGGCCCGAGCCATCATTGCTCCCACCTAGAGCTTGCTTCTGCTGCTGCTGTCCATGTGCCATGTCTGATGGTGCCTGCACATCCTCCATCAGCTGGTCTCCAGTTGTGGTGTCCACCCCTGCTGGGCCGCCGACTCCCGACTGTGGCAGGGATGTGAGCTCCACCAAGCTGACTGTGTTGGTCGGGCCAGGTCCACAGGGGGCCCTGGTGGAATCTGGGCCGGAAGACGGTGTGGAGAACTGTTAGGCGGAAACCTGTGCAGTTCCCTCTGGGACCACTGCAAAAGATTTAGGACTACAGGTGTTTGGCAGTAAACCCACTTGGTAGCAGTCTGTACCACACATATTCACTTGGTAGCTGTGGCTGAGCAGTCAGACTTCCCTCAAGAAGAGTTAGGCAGTATGTGGAGTATACAAAATAGGGCAATTTACACAGTAGAACAAGCAAACACGGAACAAGGCTTTGGTGTAAAGATATATAGTTATTTATAAAAACACATCTATGGAAAACACTCTGGCACTAATACGGCAAACAACTTCAATCACAATTACTATAAGTAAACCAATCCCCCTAACAATAGTTCGACAAGTCTAGGTTCAACGGCACCACTTATTTGCAGACAGAGGTGAATGCTTTAACCTAGATGGCACTCTAGTATTCGTTAGGATGGGAGAGAAAAGGCAGGGTATGAAATCAACTCGGTACCAACTCTTTTACGAACAAATGCAAGGCAAGTAAGGCAGGGTCTACTGTAGATCGCAAAGTTCAGAGGCCAGGCCCACTCGGAGAGAGGCAAGGCGATATGTCCCGAAAAGTATCACAGTGGAAATGCACTTCGAGTCTTTGTTGCAAATTGTTATAGAAAGATTGGACCAGTTCAGAACAGAAAGTTACGAAGGCTTGGAGGCGACCCAATGGAGAGGCGAGGATTCAGACACCTCACGCTAAATAACACAAGGGAAGGTAGGCGGACACGGTACCTTGTTTGTGGAGAGACAGCTGTGGCGGGGGCAGTTGTTCCTGGTGGTGGAGGCACGTCGGGGCTTTGCCAAGAGAAGAGATGATCTCGTCGTCGAAGGAAAGTTGAAGATCGTTGCACCACCAGGGAAGAGACCAGCCGCGGAGTGCTCCGTCACAAGGCACCACCTTTTGGTCGCAGTACAGGGGTTTGTGGCTATCCGGTTGCCGGGGTGCTCTGCACGGGCAATTCGACCACTGCGTCCTGGAACGAAGAAAAAGCAAAGGGGACTGGTTGTTCCCACCAGTCAGGGGGAGAAGACTCTCCAGCCGGGAGATCTCCTCTGTCGTTGGGAAGTGGTGAGTCGGTTCAGCAGGGCTCCACCGGAGGTGTCGTCGTTGCAGGTCGGCTCAGCGTTACCCTCGTCGGATTCTTAGGTCCTGTGGCGACTTCTGAAGATCCAGTCCCAAAAGCCCTGCTTTTATGCAGAAAACCCCCATTCATTCAGCCTAGCTGTCAATCAAAACACGCTAAGTGGTGAGCTGGGTGGCTCACCACTTGGGCCAATCACACCAGAGTGCGACTTGAGTTGGCAAGGCAACTCAGTCCAGGGTGCCTAAACCCCCTTCCACACCCCCTGTGGTACCCAGACAGAATGGCACCACTTTGGAGGGCCTCTGTGCAGAAGCCCGCCAAAAGTATAACAAAGGGCTCAACCTTTGGTTTAGGAGTCACAGAGACAAACACAGGCGCCATTTTAAAAACCAAGTTCTGGCAGAAAATACCAACCGATAGATTTATTTAAGATAAATAAACCGGTGGTATGTTAGAGATTAACGAGAAAAAGTATTAACCTCGATCAATGGGAAGAATCCCATAGGGTTATATTCAGGGTCGAATATAACAAGTAGTTTCCACTGCCACCAGCCAAAACTCGACGAGGGGAGACGGGACAGTGCCCCCTCGAATAAGACCCAGGAGTAATCGAATTACCCCTACTAGTACGCCCACAATAGGATGGTTTGTACGAGTTCTGTTAGTAAATTTAGGCCCAGTAAAGCCAATGGTGACTTTATATGCCTGGGGAGACAATATCAGTCCCCGGGTATGGAGTCTATGATGGGGATCCTCTAGGACGCCCCAGTGTTACGGCACGGAGGGTGCGTTGTAACACACATAGCAAAACATATGAGACCCTATGGAGTAAAAGACCCCATAGCCCATAGAACACATTGACATTCAAAGGAATTAACCACATTCATGTCCAAGAGTGGGAGAAAAAGAGTCTCACTCTTGGCAGGATGGAAAAAACAAACTCCAGAAATCCAGAAAAGCTGCTGGGGGACTCACTAGGTTAGGAAATTCAACCTAAACAGAGAATTCTCCCTAACACTCGCCCCCCCGACTAAGGGACAGGAGGATTTAATCCACTCCTGGATGAATCTCATACCTCTAGTCGATGACATACATCCTAGAGAGACCATCAGCATTTTGGTGGTGACACCCTGACCTGTGCTCAATGGTGAAATCAAACCCTTGCAGGCAGATCGACCATCTCAGTAGTTTTGGGTTTTCCCCTTTCATTTGCATTAACCATCTCAAGGGTTGGTGGTCAGTCTGAATGACAAAAGTAGAACCATACAAGTATGGCCTAAACTTCTTCAGAGCCCACACGATAGCAAAGCATTCTCTTTCGATTGTTGCCCACCTTGTTTCAGGATCCTTCAGCTTGCGGCTGATGAAGCAAACGGGGTGCTCCCTACCTTTCCCATCCAGTTGACTGAGTACGGCACCTATTCCTACATTTGAAGCATCTGTCTGCACAATGAAAGTTTGGCAGTAATCAGGAGCTCTGAGTACTGGGGCTTGGCAAAGAGCCTTTTTCAGGTTTTCAAAAGTTTGATTGCACTCCTCGTTCCTTCTAACCTTTTTAGGAAATTTGGGCGAGGAGATGACATTCAGTGGAGAAACTATGGTCCCATAGTTCTCAATGAAATTCCTGTAATACCCAGTGAGGCCTAAGAAGTCACTCACTTGGGTCTGAGTAGTAGGTGTTGTCCAATTTTGCACAGCTTCAATCTTACTGAGCAAAGGCCTTATTTCTCCACCTCCTACCTCATGTCCAAGATAGACTACCTTACTCTGTCCAATTTGGCATTTACTCGCCTTTATGGTCAGATTGTCTGGTCCAAGAGCTTGCAAAACATCTCTCAGGTGGGCTACATGTTCTTCCCAGGAATTGCTGAACACTACTATGTCATCCAAGTATGCCATGCAGAAGTCCTCCATCCCATTCAGAACCTGGTTTACCATCCGTTGAAATGTAGCAGGTGCATTCTTCAATCCGAAAGGCATTACCTTAAACTGGTATAAGCCAACGGGGGTAGGAAATGCAGTTTTCTCCTTGGCATGGTCTGTCAGGGCTATTTCCCAATAGCCTGATGTCAAGTCAAATGTGCTGAGGAACTTGGCTGTGCCAAGTTTGTCCACTAACTCATCTGTTCTTGGCAAAGGGTGGGCATCAGTCTTGGTGACTGCATTAAGAGCTCTATAATCCACGCAGAATCTAAGTTCTTTAGATCCGGCCTTTGGTACTAACACAACTGGGCTAGACCATCGACTAGTAGAGGGCTCTATTACCCCGAGATCAAGCATCTTGCTGACCTAACCTTTGATGTGGGTTTGTACGTTTTCTGACATTCGGTATCCTCTGCTTTTGACTGGCATACAGTCACCAGTGAGTATGTCATGCTGGCCCCAAGGGGTCAAGCCTGGTGAAAGCGAGAACAGAGAGGCAAATTGATTCAGCATAGATTTGCACTCTTCTTGTTGCTCGGGTGTCAGATTTGAAGAGAGATTTACTCCTTCAATTTTTTCGTCTAAAGGTAAGTCTCTGAGGAGATCTGGAAGAGCTTCACTCTCTTCTTCTTCCTCGGATGATGCTAGAAGCAACGCTCCTACATCAGGTCTTGAGACATACGCTTTGAGTCGGTTGGTGTGGAAGACTGTCGGAGCCTCCTTGGGATTGCCCAAGTCCACCAGAAAGTTGACCTCTCCGAGTTTACCTACAAATCTGAAGGGTCCCATCCATTTGTCTTGCAAGGCCCTCTGCCTTGTTGGGATCATAACGAGAACGAGCTGGTCTTGAGCGAACTCAACCATGTTAGCCTTTTGATCATGCCAGTGCTTGACCAATGCTTGTCCAGCTTTCAAGTTATCGCTTGCTTCTGTCATCATGTGCGACATTTTCCTCCGGAGACCTATCATGTAGTCAGTAACTCTGACTGGCTTGGGGGAAGGAGCACTCTCCAACCCCTCCTTAATCAGGGCCAATGGACCTCTGACGGGATGACCATAGAGAAGCTCAAAGGGAGAATAACCTACTTCCTCCTGAGGGACTTCTCTATAAGCAAATAGAAGGCATGGCAGTAGAAGGTCCCACTTACGCTTAAGGGGTTCCTCTAAAGCACCTATCATGCTCTTCATTGTTCGGTTGAACCGTTCTACCAACCCATTGGTTTGTGGGTGGTACGCCGTTGAGAACTTGTAAGTAACTCCACAGGTTTTCCACATGGCTTTCATGTAGTGGGACATAAAGTTTGACCCCCTGTCAGAGATTACTTCCTTAGGAAACCCGGCCCTGGTAAAAATACCAAGGAGGGCCTTAGCCACAGTCAGAGCTGTAACAGTCCTCATAGGAATTGCCTCAGGATACCTAGTAGCATGGTCTACTACAACAAGTATAAACCTGTTGCTTGAGGAGGTTGGAGGATCAAGGGGACCAACAATCCCTACTCTCTCAAATGGGACTCCCACAACTGGGAGAGGCACTAAAGGTGCCACATTTTTGGAGCCAACCTTACCAGAGGTCTGGCAGGTATGGCAGCTCCTGCAGTGTTTTTCTACTTCGGCCCCCATCTTTGGCCAATAAAAGTACAGAGAGCCTTTCCTTAGTTTTCTTGAAACTCAAGTGACCAGCCAAAGGAATCTCATGGGCTAACTGCAAGAACTGTGGTCTGTTCTCTTGGGGTACTACAAGTCGTTTGTAGTCTCCAGGTGCAGACTCGGTCGGTTCACTGTAGAAGAGGCCATCTTCCCAGTGAAAACTGTATTTCCCAGGCTCTTGCCCTTCAGCCTGAGCTTCTGCCTGGTGGCGAAGACCTTTCAGAGTTGGACATTCTCTCTGTCCCTTACTGAAGTCTGCCCTGCTGGGTCCACCTTCTGCCAGTAAAGACTGCAGCTCAGGATGGTCAACAGGATCCAGATCTCTAATGAGTTCCTGGCCTTCCATTAGCTCTTCTTCAGAGTCTAATTCTACCACACAAGCTTGTACCTCCCTCTCAGCCTCAGCTGGAGGTGGAGTTACGGGTGTATCTTTGGACAACCGGGGGGAAGTCCTTGTTGGCTGCACTAAAATGCTGGCTGCTGGTTTCGGGGTAGAAGTCTTAGGTTTCCCTTTCGCTTCTGATTTCTTTGAGACAGCAGTGGACAATTCCAGTGGAGCAGGAGTGATTTATTTCTTCATCATCTCCTGGGGAGTACCGCGCATGGTTCTCTCCCTTGCAGGTCTGGTTAGCTCCTGTAACCGTTTACTAGGAGGTCTGGGGGTATGCGATACAACTCCGAGAGTTTTCAAATCGTTACCCAACAGAACGCGTCCTGGTACCTCACTCTGTATGCTGACAGGTATCTTCACAGTCATGTCGTTACACTGGATGAGAACTGGTAATTGGGGAAGCATGTGCACAGGCCCTCCAGCTAACTTGGTGAGGCGTTTGGGTGCCTTAGCAACATCCTCAGCCTGAAAAAACGATTTATCCACCACTGTTATGCTGGCCCCAGTGTCCCTAATGGCAGGAGTCTCCTGACCATTCACCTGGACACTGTCCTCATAATACTCTTTAGTATTATCGGGGATAGAATTATAGACGTCTAAATTCTGTTGTTCCCACAACCCCAGAGACACTAAAGAAATGCTGGCTGAGACTCCAATGGGTTCATCAGCCAGCAGTAGAAAGTTTCCACTTGCCATTTGGACTTCCTCCTCTGGAGCGAAGGCTAATGAGACAAGCTGGACCGCTGAAGGTTTACCCTTACATCTGGGATCTCCTTTCACGTGGTCAGTCGAGCCACAAACAAAGCATTTACCGAATGCTTTCTCGAATGGTGGCTTGTTCTGGCCTCCTTCCGGTTTGGCACCAGAAGACGCACTATTCTGCTGCGGTTTTCCTTGTGGCTTATCTTGTGATGACTTATGAAGAGTATGAAGAGAAGGAAGTCTTTAATACTTTTCTTATGATGCTTCAACCCTGTACGATGTCATGGAATGTTGATGACAGCTAGTCTTGTTTCTGTGTTCTAATGTTTGTCAGTTGGGGAAAGAGCTGAAAGAGAGGAGCCTCTTAATGTTGGGGGGTCTTCTTCTCTTATTATAACCTAAATAAAACCATTATATTACTTACCTGTCTGCGCCAGCCTCTTCATAACAATGGCGACGAGGATGGGATAAAGAGGCCACTGCAGACTGGCGAAAGGAGACCCCCAGCAACCAGCCGTACCTGTTGTGCCCTACCTGGTAGAAACGTGGGCCCGCGGGTGGGTGTCCGCATTGCTCCTGAGGTCTGCTCCGCCCGTGCTCGGCATTGAGTGACCTAGAAGAGGAGCGACCCGAAGTGCCCCAGGTAGCAGGTCCCGTTGAAGAGAAGCGGCGGCCGCGCCTCAGAAGAAAGGAAGAGCCGCGGTCCGCTGCGGGCTGCTCCGCATCCTTTCCCTGCATTGAGCGGCCCGCCAAAGTGAACGACGGGCACCGGCGCAGTGTCTTTACATTAGCGGGATGTTTTCCGGGAAGAGGAACTGAAGCCGTCGTGGGAGAAGGCTCAAGAGAGACTACCCCGTCCCTCCTCAGCGTTGGGCAGCTGATCAAGCTCCATCGGCTCAGGGAAGGTTGCTCCGCTTTTCCCCGGCGTCGAGCGGCCCTTGTGTCCCTGCAACGGTTGTCAAGTAAGTGCTGCTTTTCCCATTGACACCCGTTGCAGATCCCGGCACGGCCCATTACACCGCAGCCGTTCTCCCTAGAGCAGGGAGGAAGACAGTCTCAGCTACCGTATTCCTGCTAATGGACGGATAGGATGCATCCGCACAGGAGGGTGAAAAAAAAGTACCGTAATATATGTAATAGAGGCTCAAGAAAATTAAATGGCAGCACCGCACTGCTTACATCGCAACAGTATTTCCCTAGAGAGGGTGAACTCTACATGTGAAGTGGGGAAACCACGCAGCTGAAGTCACATTTTAGTAAGTGACATTAAGAAAACTGGGGCAGCAAAAGGGTTCCAACTTTAAGCAATTTCTGCAGGAACCCTGCAGATGAGACCCCATTATATGAAAGTGACTTCTACATTTCCAGTGCAAGGATAAACCTTTTTTTCCAATAAGCACACAAGGACTTAAATTAAAAGAGTAACGAGAGAAACCCGCCCTGAACTAAGAGTGTATCCTTCCTGCCTGCCCACAAAGACATGGCAGCCTTGCCTGGCATATCTGGCCCACCCATATTTATGCCTACGCCAGGGGCGGCGAAAATTGTTTGGCCCCAATGGCGCAAAGGCTTTATGCATTATATGAAGGCAGCCGGGGGAACGGCATATTCCAGTGAAAGGAAGTTAGCGTTATTGCTACACTTTTTGGGTTACGAAGGCCAAAGGATTTTTGAGACCCTCCCTCAGCTAGCAAGTGATGTGGAAGTGGGGATGAATTGAATGAGTTCGAGTCAGCTTTGATGAAGTTAGACAAACATTTCAACCCAAAAAGAAGCACGATTTTGGAACGTTACAATTTCCGCATGCGCATGCAGGCTCATAGTGAGTCTGTTGAAGACTATGCGACTGCTCTCCGTCATCTGGCCCTAACCTGTACATTTCAAGGAAGTTTCGACGAGCACATCCGTGACCAATTCATGATGCATTGTCGGTCAAATAAGATTCGTGAGGAACTTTGGCTGAAGGATGAGCCGAATTTGGATGAGGTATTGGACTTGGCTAAACGTGTAGAACATTCTCTGGCATGTGTTGCCAAGCTATCAAAAACTGAAGGAGGAGATTCTAAAGAAAGCAAGCCGGAAGTGTTAAATGTGGGCGAAGGGAAGAACAAAAGGAAGGGAAGAAACAAACAGAAGAAGAGGAGTAATACAGAAGGAAAGAGGAACCAAGAACCGACGCAAAGAAGTGAAAGTAGAGAAGATAAAAAGGATGAGAGATTGTGCTATCGGTGTGCCAGTGCGACACATTTTGCATCTTCAAAAGTGTGCCCAGGGCGGAAGGCAGTCTGTAATAAGTGCAAAAGGAGAGGACACTTTGGAACATGCTGCAAGAACTATCAGTTTGGCCAAACGGGTCAAAGAAAGGTTCTATACGTGAATGAAGAGGAAGAGGGGAGGTCATCAGAAGATGATACTGTACTGGCATTGCAAAATGTTATCGTAAATACAGTCAATGTTGTTAGTAGGGATGGTAACTCCGATGATTGCGAGTGCCCATATGCTGTCTTGACTGTGAATGGATGCAAGGTGTCGATGATGGCTGACTCAGGGTCGAAAATCACATTAATATCCAGAAGCACATTTGAGTGCGAAATGAAAGGGGCAGTGTCGACACTATCAGAACCAGACATAAGTCCTGGGGGGTACAACCAAGAAAAAATTGATTTGCTGGGATATATCTGGAGTAGGTTTGAATTTAAAGGACACAGCTGTGATGGGAAAGTATATATAACTAAGAAGGGTCAATCCTTGTTAGGATGGAGAGAGCAAAAGAATCTGGGAATCAGATTAGATCCCAACCACCCTGAACAAGTTTTACAAGTATCAGAAGTATCTTCAACTTATTGCAAGTATGTGAGAGAGTATGGGAAGGTGTTTGACGAGACATTGGGAAGAGTGAAGGGATTTCAACATCAGATATTATTGAAAAGAGGCAGTGTTCCCACTGTAGCGAAGCTCAGGCCCGTGCCTTTTGCTTTAAGGGACAGTGTAAAGAAAGAGTTGCAGAAGCTACTTAAGTCAGGAGTGATTGAAAGAGCTGGGGGGGTCGAGTGGGTTTCCCCAGTTGTGATTGTGAAGAAAAGTTCAGGGGATCTGAGGTTGTGCGTTGATATGCGCGAGTTGAATAAGTGTGTGTTGGTGGACAGGCACCCTCTGCCCAGCATGGGTGAATTGTGGGTGGGGGAAAGTACTTCTCAAAACTGGACATGATGTCAGCCTATCATCAGGTTGAGTTGGAGGAGGCATGTAGGAAGGTTACGGCGTTTGTGACACATGAAGGACTGTTCCAATTTAGGAGAATGCCCTTTGGGTTAGCGTCAGCCTCCCCAGTGTTTCAGAAAATCATGGATCGCCTGTTGAGGGGGGTGAAGGGTGTTTTCTGTTTTCAGGATGATGTGTTGGTGAGTGGAGTGACATTGGAGGAGCATGACAGAAATTTATGTAAGGTATTGAAGGTATTTGAGGAAAGAGGTATCACACTGAGAGAAGAGAAATGCAAATTTGCTGTGACAAAAGTGGACTATTTAGGACATGAGGTGTCAGGGAATGGTATCAGACCCAAGGAAGAGATGGTGAGTGCCATAAAGAGGATTGAGAGACCAAATGATAAGAGTGAGTTGCGCTCTTTTCTAGGAATGACGGAGTTTTATCAGAAATTTGTGGTAAATTATGCTGACAAAGTGCAAGAAATGAGGAGAATTCTGAGGAAAGGTGTTGAATTTGTGTGGAATAGTCATTGTGAGGCAGAATTTAATGGAATAAAAGAAGAGATAAACTTAGCCCAACCTTTAGGATGTTTCGACACAAGAAAGCCATCTATCATCACAGTGGATGCTAGTGAATGTGGACTAGGGGCAGTATTATCCCAGAAACAAGATGATGGGTTTTAAGAGGTGATAGCTCATGCCTCGAGAGGTCTCAAGGGTGCGGAGGTGAGATATTCTGTTCTCGAAAAGGAGGCATTGGCATGTTTCTGGGCTGTGCAACGGTTCAGAAACTTTGTGTGGGGTGTAGAGTTTGTAATTCGTACAGATCATACGTTAGTATGATCTGTACACCACTTTAAGCCATATTCGAGAATAAGGGCCTTGTTAAGGTTTCCCGCAGGGTGGCAGGTTGGGTCACCAGAATGCAGACACATTGTTTCAAGATGGAGGTCATTCCTGGAAAGAACAATATACTGGCTGACAATTTGTCAAGGATGAGAGTAATTGACTTTGGTGTTGTGGAAAGTGAAGAAATGGAATTAGTGTTTGTTAACACTGACGGTATTGTGTCCAAACAGGAGTGGTTGGATGAGATGAAGAGCGATGAGATCATAAATAAAAGAATTCTGTATGTTGTGTCTGCGGCATGGCCCAATAAGGTGGAATTGGCGGAGGGCGTGAGGCCGTATTGGGAAGTGAAGGATGAATTATCGTTCATTGATGGTGTATTGTTCAGATGGGGAAGAGCAGTGGTTCCGGTTGGTTTGAGGAAGAAAGTGATAGAGCTGGCACATAGTGGTCACATAGGAGTTACCAAAACCAAGGGTGTTTTAAGAGAAGACTATTGGTGGCTGGGTTTTGACAAGGAAATAGAAAATTGTTTAGCAAATTGTCAATTTTGTGTCAAGAGTGGGAAGGGAATTGTAGCCAAGAAGTAGCCATTGGTGGACGTGGGTCTCCCATCTAGGATATGGAGTGATCTTGCCATGGAAATCCTTGGTCCTGTGGAATTTGGTTATGGACGTGGAAGATTCATTGTTCTGGTGGTAGATCTGTTTTCTAGATGGGTGAATTTTAAAATTGTGAGAGATGTCACGGGAGAAAGCAAGATAAAGACATTGCAGAAGATATTTGCCAATAAAGGTAGACAGGAGAGTTTGTTGACGGACAATGGTCCCCAGTTTGTAGGGGGCAATTTCACCAGCTATTTAAGGAAATGTGGAGTTGATCACAAAAGAACCTCATTGTACCATCCCGAGTCCAATGGAGTGGTTGAAAGGATGAATAGGTGTGTGATGGAGAGTATTTGCATGGGAGAAGAGTGCGGATTGGATAAGTTGGCCATGTTACAGAATAGGATCTGGGCCCTGAGGATGGCGCCACATTCAACAACAGGTCTGTGCCCGTTTGGGCTTATGAGAGGCAGGAAGCCATATTCCATGGCGTGTCCGCCATGGCTGGGTAGGAGTAGGGAGACGGATCTGGTTGTTGATGAAGTGAGAAAGTCATTGGTGAGGAAGAAGTCTGAATGGGTGGCGCGTGAAAACCTGAAGAGAGGTAAGAAAGAACTGCACGTGGAGTGTGGAGATTGGGTCAGGATAAAGAATGGAGTTGACAAGAAAAAAGGAGAATCTCTTTATTCGGATCCTGTCAGAGTTGTAGCGGTCATGAAAGGAGCCGTACGTGAGGCTGGAGGACAAGTGTGGAATAAAGATAGAATTGCTACTGTTAAGAGAGGCCATATATAAGTTTATGTGCCATAAACTGGACCATTGTTGACTTATCTTGGTCATCAATGTGACATCTTTGTATTATTTTGTTGAAATTAAAACTTAGATGATGAGTGAAGTTAAAAAAAAAAGGGGAGATGTGTTGTGATGACTTATGAAGAGTATGAAGAGAAGGAAGTCTTTAATGCTTTTCTTATGATGCTTCAACCCTGTATGATGTCATGGAATGCTGATGACAGCATTTCTTGTTTCTGTGTTCCAATGTTTGTCAGTTGGGGAAAGAGCTGAAGGAGAGGAGTGTAACGCTCACCTGATTCTCGCAGAGGCGCCGGTCTTGACTGGGCGACTACCGTATCTTCAAAGGTGATGTGCAGCACCCGATTGGCTCTTTGGGCTGGACCTCTGTGCCCTGTATGCCTGACGTGCAGAGTAAGATGTCTGCAGATAGAAAATACGGGGTTAATGAACTGGGGTTATTGGGGTGTCCCTATCTCTTTCCTCTTCTCCTCTCCTGTAGACCCCCACAGGTTAACGCTCTCACCTTAGGTAAGTGAATGCCGAGCTCTCCATCTGCCTCGGGGCAGGGTGCTGTAGCCAGTTTCTTCACTGGATAGGTAGCGCAGGCCTCTTGACTTCAGAGGACTGCTGTCCGTCGTTTACTGAATGAACGGTAAGTTTTGAGTAACTCAAATGTCTTTAAAGTCTTTAATAATGATGTCTCTTGTTTTGCAGGGTTCCGGCGATGGCGGATGACGGGCTAAAGTGAGTTGAAGATGGAGCCCGTGTGATGAATAGAAGCGCCTGGAAGCACGTAAGTAAGCGCTTGTTGCCAGCTTCACAAAGCGCTCTAACTGTCTTTTTATTTTGCAGGTACAAGTTCGGAACGGCTGCAGGGTGCCGGGATACTCACTGGGTTAGATGTGGAAAGGAGTAATGGCACGTGAGTATTAAAGTTCCCCAATGTCTTTAAACGCACCTTGTTTTGTCTTTCAGATGCGAGATGCAGCGCCGACGGCCTCCGGAGCGTGCGAAGAGTTGGTAAGCTTTTGTCTTTCAGATGCCGGAATGCAGTGTGAAGACCTCCGGAGCGCACGAAGAGTAGGTAAGCCTTTGGCTTTCAGATGCCGGAATGCTAACCTGTTCTTTCTTGTCTTTATAGGTGTTGCTGAAGACTGGATTCAGGATGGTAAGCCTTTTTCCTTAGGCCCAGGACCGGATGCAGAAGACACGATGAGCGTTCTGCTGCAGAGGGTGCAG
The DNA here is from genome assembly GCF_040938575.1 of Ambystoma mexicanum. Taxonomy (NCBI): domain Eukaryota; kingdom Metazoa; phylum Chordata; class Amphibia; order Caudata; family Ambystomatidae; genus Ambystoma; species Ambystoma mexicanum. The sequence goes on along the minus strand of NC_090933.1, from coordinate 1,150,468,422 downwards.
AATAACACAAAGCAAGATTCATCCACCGGGTGTGGTTTAAATAGCCTCCTGTAGTGCTTAGGTGTCTCCTTCCACAGCCACGCCTAAGTAAGAAAAGAGTTCCTGGTAAAAAAAAGAGTTCCTGCCTTCCAGAAGAGTTCCAGTGTTCTGAATCTAGGGAGTGGCTCCAGCCCCACCCAACAGGAAAAGTAGTTCCAAGCAGAAGAGGATCAGAGGCTCAACTGGCAGGCAAGTAAGCAGCATGGTCTGCTGCAGGTAAGTCCACCCAAGCATTATGAGCCCGGCGCTTCCAGCGCTGGGACTGGGCATATTTATGAGCCTGGTGCCACTGGCGCCAGGACTGGGTCCAAAAGGTCCCAATTGGGACTGGTTGGCACTCAGAACCTGGGTTATGGATCTGCTTCCAAGGGAGTTGGGAAAACCCTGACCTTTTGGAAGCAGAGATCATGACAAGGAGCCTCTTAATGTTGGGGGGTCTTCCTCTCTTATTATAACCTAAATAAAACAATTATATTACTTACCTGTCTGCGCCAGCCTCTTCATAACAGCTTACCCTTCTGGTTTTGTTTGGGGCCCTCTTTGGAATTTGAGTTATTCAAATTCTCTTTTGAGTCTTTCTTAGGCTGTTTTCCCTCATCCTTTTTCTGAGCTGTCCCAGAATCCTTATGAGTAGCCCTGTTGGCAACCCACAAGTCAGCAGCCTTAGCTAGCTTCCTGGAATCCAATTCCTTCGAATCAGCCAAGTGCTGTCTGAGCTCAGGAGAACAGGCATCATAAATAGACTCCAACATAAAAAGATTCTTCATACCCTCATAAGTGTTCACTTTGTAACCCTTAATCCATCCCTCTAAGTTTTTCAACCCTTCACTCACCCAGGTAGCCCAAGGGGTACCATCATGCTTTTTGAGGGTTCTAAACCTCTTAAGATACTGGGAAGGGGTCTTCCCGAATCTAGCTATCAAAGCTAGTTTCACACTTTCGTACTCTTTCCTATCCTCCTCCCCCAACTCCATTACCACATCAGTTGCAACAGAGGGGGAGCCTAGAGAACAACCAGGTAAGCAACTTGTTACCTGTGATGTTCTGGAGCCCATGATTGTACTCAAACAAACTCAGCCAATCCAATACATCCAACTTCGGTTCATACATACCAATTAATTTCTTCGGCATCCGGGGTCTTTTGGGACTGGAACTTCTAGAAGAGCCAGAGACAGAAGCAGTTTCGACAGACAACTTTTTCATTTCTAACTCATGCTTGAGCTCCATTTCTCGGAGCCTAAGAATTTGTTGCATTTCTTGGTGCTTCTGTTCAGTTTGAGCAGTAATCCTTCTGAATTCCAAGCCTATTTTCATTTTATCTAGTTCAAGGACTTGAGGACTTAATGTGGGACCTGTTATAGGCCTAGTAGGTACAGCTGGTAAGGCAGACAGCGGGGCCGGGGAGACAGTTTCGTTAGCCTCTCCTTCCTCTTCAGCCTCTTCATCACTATCATCAGAACTATGATTTAGATCAACACCATTACTGTTATCTACATTTGCTCGAGAAGTTGGTTCCTCTGAACCGGTTCCCAGACTTTGGTTTTCCACCAATCTCGCTATCAGTTCTACTTTCTTGCCTCTTACAGAAAGATTCTCTTGTCTACAGAGGGCTCGTAAACTCTCAGTATTTTCACCTGACAAGGATTCTTGACTGTAAACTTCCATAGTAGACATGTTTTTGAAAGTTGCTTTTAGTGCTAAGCTTTGTAGTTAGTTATCCTAAAGTGTTGAAAAGCACTCTAAGCTGTATACTCGATACAAATCCCACCGCTGTACACCAGTGTTAGGCTGAAATTGTCATGATGCCTACCCCTGGAGCTCCATGCCAGGCCCAGCACCCCCGGGAGCAGGCAGCACGCCCCCGGGTAAAAGCCCAGCAGCCCTTTATAGGGGTTCTTTGGACTCTGTCCTGGCGCCGTTGGCGCAGGCTCATGTTGGACATCAGTCCTGGCGCCATAGGCGCCAGGCTCATAAGGAGAAGTGTTTGGTGCACTTACCTGAAGTAGACCATGCTGCACACTCACCTGATGCAGACCATGCTGCATGGAGAACCAAGCCAAATGAGGCTTAGGAGGGACTATTTTTCTGAAGGAACTATTTTGTTACTTGGGTGGGGCTGTGGAAGAATACTCACCTGGAACTTCTTCCAAAGCTATTTAAGCCACGCCCGGACAGCCACACGTGCTTTGCGTTGTTCTGCATCCCAGCAGCTGAACGCTCACCGTGTCTGCTCCTGCACCTGGACTCCAGCTACGCACGCCTCGAACCTGGAACACCAGTAAGGGAATAAGAGAAGAGAAAGGTGAAAACCAAGAACTTATTCAACCTTCTTACCTTCATCCGGAATATTCACGCCAGCATTCCTGAAGGAAGACTTCCATTTAAAAGCACTGCGTTGCTCACTGCAGCGCCGCGCTTCACTCACCTGTTCCCGAGACGCCGCCCGGCTCCATCGCGGCTCTCAGCTCCGGTCGCCACATCTCTGCACCTAGGGGAGAGAAAAAGAGACAAAAGGTGAGCAAGGGAACACAAGAGGAAAGCCGAATTTTCAGCCATATTACTTACTGGCTTTTCTTGGTGAACCATTCCACATCTCGGGTCGGCGCCGCATCTTTGGCAGGCATCGCACCCCGGCCCCTATGGGGAAAGGACAAAAGACATTACTGGGGAACTATAAAGAAATTTAGAGGGGTCACCCTCATCACTCACTCACCTGATTTTACCACCGGCAATTTAACCCCTCAACGCATTGCCTTTGTTCTGCACCTGAAATAAAGGACAGAAAAAACAACAGAAAAGGAGGCTCACACTTGAACTTTTGCATCTTCATACTTACGGCGTATCGCTCAGAAAAGTCAAGTGGATGTGCCAGCGCCATTCTGAAAACCAGTGAAGTAACTGGACGAACGCGCGACCCTGCACCAGAAGCAGGATGGAGAGTTCATCCTTCCAAACCATAAGGTGAGCTTAAACCGGGGGTTTTGGAGGAAATCAGAGAAGAACGAAAGGGGAAAGGGGGAGCAAGCACACTATTCAGCAGACAGTTAATCCCCTTTCTCATCTGCAGAAGGATATTCCTACGGGCCAGACAAGCAAGATTTGGGGGTCCTGTTCAATCGGTGGTCCGAATTCTGCGCATCACGCTTGAAGAGGCCACAGCAACCCAAACCAGACCAGTGCCTCCGTGGGAGCCAGGTGAGCATTACAGAACGCGAAGCCTTCTTACAAATTCCCACCCAGGCGCTATGGAAACTTCCGAGACTGACCAGTTGGCCCAACTACTGGGGGAATTACGGGCCGAAGTACACGCCGCTCGTCAAGAGACTAATGCTCTCAGGAGGGAAGTGATTGTAACAAAGGAAAGAGCTGATGACCTGGCTAGACAGCTTTTGCAAGGTCAAGCTGGACAAACTCCTTTACCCGGTTCCGGAGGGAACCCCGCTCTTGTGCTTTCCAGTAACCCGGTGCAGATTAATCTACCTGGAAACATGCCGCTGGCCCCACCCCAACGCTTTGCTGGGGACCCCAAACGATTCACCGTATTCATGAATCAGTGTCGTTTGCATTTCCTGTGCAGACCTGGGGCCTTCCCTAATGACCAGACCAAGGTAGCCTTTGTATTGTCATATCTCAGCGGCAGTGCTGCCAATTGGTCAGTTGCACTGGTAACTCAAGATGACCCGATTCTTCGTGATTTTCAAGGATTTCAAGCAAGCATGGAAAGGTTATTTGCTCGTCACTCCCAGGGGCAGGCTCTAGATGACGAACTTCTATCTCTGCGACAGGGCAATCAAGAACTCCTTTCCTACATTGCAACCTTTAATAGACTAATTGTGGAAACTGGGTGGCCTGAGGATAAAAGAATCACGTTATTTTATCGAGGTCTACGCGGAGAACTTAAAGATGTCCTGGCCCAAGTTGTAAATCCGCCCCAAGAATGCTCAGAATATATAGACTTAGTGGTCCAATTGGATCACAGACTGCAAAACAGAAAAGCAGATCGGTCCAAGTTTGAGACCCGGGTGTTAGTCAAGACCCACACTAACCTCAAGGGGGCTGAAGCCTCTGAGCCAATGCAAATCGGAGGAGTTAAAGGACCTTTAACGCAAAAGGAACGTGAAAGAAGACGGCAGATGCACTTATGTCTTTATTGTGGATCCTCTGGACACTTTCTACGAGATTGCCCGGCAAGGCCGCCCAGGAAGGTGGTAGGAGCCGCTGATAAAATCCATGTAGCCTCTGTATCGGGAAACGACCCCGCCCGACAAGCGTAGGGACCGCTTGCCGAGCTTGAAAACGAACTCTCAGATCTCGCATTTCACTGTGCCAATGGTCCTCGTAGATCCGGAACAGCCTAAGCGGTTGCATGCAATAAAGGCAAACATCGATAGTGGGGCTATAGGAAACTACGTGGATCGTGAATTGGTCTCCAGGATTAACCTTCCCCTGCGTCCTAAAACCAACAAAGATGTCATCACCACAGTTAATGGAACCGAAATTGCCTCGGGACCGGTAACACATTCCACAGCTGAGGCGACACTTGTAGGTCCGGACCGCCATCAGGAGGCAGTTGTGTTTGATGTAATCAAGGCTCCACAGTTTCAGGTTATTCTCGGAATCCCTTGGTTAGAGACACATAATTCTCAAATTGATTGGCGAGCGAAGAGAATAACCTTTCCGGAGTGTGCACAAACCTGCTACCCAGAAAATCTGAAGATCAGTCTAGCGTCAGTAACCTCTGTCTCCATGCAACTACCTCCGGAATACCAAGACTTTCAGGACGTCTTCCAAAAGGAACAGGCCAACACATTACCTCCTCACAGATCGTACGATTGCCAAATCGATCTGGTGCCCGGTGCACAACCGCCTTGTAGCAGGATTTGTGCCCTTATTGAGCCGGAGAATCTGCATTTGAGACAATATTTAGATCAATACCTAGCCAATGGTTTCATTCGCCCGTCAAAGTCTCCGGCATCCTCGGCTTTGTTCTTCGTGCCAAAAAAGAAGGCGACCTTAGAACTTGTATCGATTACCGCGCATTGAACCAGATAACTGTTAAAAATCGTTACCCTCTGCCTTTGATCCCTGAACTCCTTGACCAGGTGAAGGACGCTTGCATATACACCAAGTTAGATCTCCGGGGGGCTTATCATCTGGTACGAGTAAAAGAAGGCGACGAATGGAAAACGGCCTTCCGTACAAAATATAGACTATTCGAATACCAGGTGTTGCCTTTCGGGTTGTGCAACGCGCCTGCTGCCTTCCAATTCTTCATGAACGATGTCCTTTGGGAACTCATCGATGTCTGTGTTGTCGTGTATATCGATGATATTCTGTTGTGTACTCCACTTCGGAATCTGATCACAGAAAACACGTCAGGGCCGTCCTTGAGAAATTGCGCCAGCACAAACTGTTTACAAAGCTGGAAAAATGCGTTTTCCATACCACCGAGGTTGAGTTTCTTGGATTCATCCTGACACCTAAAGGGGTCTGAATGGACTCACGGAAAGTGGATGCCATCTTCAAATGGCCATCACCTAGTTCGGTGAAAGGTGTCCAAAGCATGCTTGGTTTTGCCAATTTTTATCGCAGGTTTATCCCGTAATTTTCACGGGTGGTGCAACCCATCACTGCACTCTTGCGGAAGAATAAACATTTTGAATGGACCGAGGAAGCTGAACAGGCCTTTCAGGAATTAAAAGCTAAATTTACGTCTGCACCTATTTTGAAACACCCACGTCCAGATCTCCCATATATAGTCGAAACCGGCGCATCCAGCTTAGCCATGGGAGCTGTCCTGTCTCAGAGAGACCCTGAAACCAACCAACTGCACCCCGTAGCATTTTGGTCCAGAATGTTCTCGCCGCCGGAGATAAATTATGCAATCATCGATAAGGAATTATTAGCCATTAAGTCCGCTTTTAAGGCTTGGCGGCATTATCTTCTTGGTGCCAGACATACCATCACCGTGATCACTGATCACCGAAATTTACAATATTTAAAAACTGCCAAGGCTCAGTCTTCACGACAGCTCCGATGGGCTTTATTCTTTGCTGAGTTCAATTTTGTAATCACCTACCGTCCCGGCTGTAAGAATGGCAAAGCGGACGCGCTATCTCGAATTGGAATGGGAGAAATGGACACAAACTCAGATCCTGTGCCGATAATTCCCGAACAAAGAATCTTGGGGATAACCACTTTACAAACCCTTGAAGACATTCAGGCACGGGTAAAACTATTCTTGGACTCTTCAGCCTTGCAGGATTGGATCAAAAGGGGGTCTGCCTTTTCAATCAACGATGGCTTACCTTACTTCCAAGGACGTTTATTTTTGCCAGAAAAGGAATTGCAAGAACTGGTTATTTCCCGTCATCACGATACTCTGATGGAAGGACATCCTGGCATTGCCAAAACAGAGGAAAAAATTAAACGACAATTCTGGTGGCCGTCCTGGCGAAAGGATATTAAATCTTTCGTCATGTCCTGTGGAGTTTGCGCCCAAAACAAAGGTCAAAAAACAAAACCAGCCGGTCTTCTTCAACCCTTAGACATTCCACCAGCACCTTGGCACTCCTTGTCACTAGATTTTATCACGGACCTGCCCTCTTGTAATGGATACAATACTATTCTGGTTGTGGTGGATTTATTTTCCAAGATGGCCCATTTTATTCCGTTGAAAGGATTACCTTCAGCTTTTGTTCTTGCCAAGGAATTCCTCAAAAATATCATCCGTCTGCATGGATTCCCGTCCATACTAATCTCCGATCGGGGAAGACAGTTTATTTCTCATTTTTGGAAAAAGTGTTGTCAACTGGCACAAATCGACGTAAGACTCTCACCCACAGACCGATGGTCAGACGGAGAGAACGAACCAGACCCTTGAACAATATCTACGATTTATGTTGTACCAATCGGAGGGTAATTGGAAGGATATTTTATGGGTGGCTGAATATGCATACAATAACTCGATACACTCTGGAACTGGTCAGAGCCCCTTTTATACCCTATATGGACATCACCCTCGTACTTCAGACTTGGACTCACCTTTGAGCCTCGAAATGCCCGCAGTGGACCATTTGCATTCTACGATTACTCAAGCCTTCAAGGATGCTACTGCACACTTAAAACATGCGAAAGGGAAATACAAAAAGAATGCAGATCTGCATCAAAAGGAGGCGCCTCCATACCAAATAGGGGATCAAGTATGGTTGGCTACCAAACACTTATTGCTCAAGGGACCTCAGACTTTTAATCCAAGGTATTTAAGCCCTTACTCGATCAAAGCTATAATTAACCCAGTGGCAGTCAAGCTAGATCTACCAGCTAACATGTGGATTCACCCCGTTTTTCATGTGTCGCTTTTGAAACCAGTGCAACCAGGAACCAGATTAATAAAGCCACCAGAACCAATCCAGATAGATGGGGAGCCTGAATTCGAGGTGAAGAACATTTTGGACTCTAAGATCTCAAAATCAAAACTTTTCTATCTAATTGATTGGAAGGGGTACGGGCCTCAGGAAAGATCTTGGGAACCCAGGGACCACGTACATGCACCTCGGCTAGTAAAAAGGTTCCATCGGAATTTCCCGAACAAACCGAAACCTCCTGGGGAAAAGTCCTTGGGAGGGAGTGCTGTCATGATGCCTACCCCCGGAGCACCAGGCCAGGCCCAGCACCCCCGGGAGCAGGCATCACGCCCCTGGGTAAAAGCCCAGCGGCCCTTTATAGGGGCTGTTTGGACTCTGTCCTGGCTCCGTTGGCGCCAGGCTCATGTTGGCCATAGGCGCCAGGCTCATAAGGGGAAGTGTTTGGTGCACTTACCTGAAGCAGACCATGCTGCACACTCACCTGATGCAGACCATGCTGCATGAAGAACCAAGCCAAATGAGGCTTGGGAGGGACTATTTTTCTGAAGGAACTATTTTGTTACTTGGGTGGGGCTGTGGAAGAATACTCACCTGGAACTTCTTCCAAAGCTATTTAAGCCACGCCCGGACAGCCACACGTGCTTCGCGTTGTTCTGCATCCCAGCAGCTGAACGCTCACCGTGTCTGCTCCTGCACCTGGACTCCAGCCACACCCGCCTCGAACCTGGAACACCTGTAAGGGAATAAGAGAAGAGAAAAGTGAAAACCAAGAACTTATTCAACCCTCTTACCTGCATCCTGCATCCGGAATCTTCACGCCAGCATTCCTGAAGGAAGACTTCCATTTAAAAGCACCGCATTGCTCGCTGCAGCGCCGCGCTTCACTCACCTGCTCCCGAGACGCCGCCCGGCTCCATCGCGGCTCTCAGCACCGGTCGCCACATCTCTGCACCTAGGGGAGAGAAGAAGAGACAAAAGGTGAGCAAGGGAGCACAAGAGGAAAGCCGAATTTTCAGCCATATTACTTACTGACTTTTCTTGGTGAACCATTCCACATCTCGGGTCGGCGCCGCATCTTTGGCAGGCATCGCACCCCGGCCCCTATGGGGAAAGGACAAAAGACATTACTGGGGAACTATAAAGACATTTAGAGGGGTCGCCCACATCACTCACTCACCTGATTTTACCACCGGCAATTTAACCCCTCAACGCATCGCCTTTGTTCTGCACCTGAAATAAAGGACAGAAAAAACAACATAAAAGCAGGCTCACACTTGAACTTTTGCATCTTCATACTTACGGCGTATCGCTCAGAAAAGTCAAGTGGATGTGCCAGCGCCATTCTGAAAACCAGTGAAGTAACTGGACGAACGCGCGCCCCTGCACCAGAAGCAGGATGGAGAGTTCATCCTTCCAAACCATAAGGTGAGCTTAAACCGGGGGTTTTGGAGGAAGTCAGAGAAGAACGAAGGGGGCAAGGGGGGAGCAAGCACACTATTCAGCAGACAGTTAATCCCCTTTCTCATCTGCAGAAGGATATTCCTACGGGCAAGACAAGCAAGATTTGGGGGTCCTGTTCAATCGGTGGTCCGAATTCTGCGCATCACACTTGAAGAGGCCACAGCAACCCAGACCAGCGCCTCCGTGGGAGCCAGGTGAGCGTTACAGAAACCTGTGCAGTTCCCTCTGGGACCACCGCAAAAGATTTAGGACTACAGGTGTTTGGCAGTAAACCCACTTGGTAGCAGTCTGTACCACACAGATTCACTTGGTAGCTGTGGCTGAGGAGTCAGACTTCCCTCAAGAAGAGTTAGGCAGTATGTGGAGTATACAAAATAGGGCAATTTACACAGTGGAACAAGCAAACACGGAACAAGGCTTCGGTGTAAAGATATATAGTTATTTATAAAAACACATCTATGGAAAACACTCTGGCACTAATACGGCAAACAACTTCAATCACAATTACTATAAGTAAACCAATCCCCCTAACAATAGTGCGACAAGTCTAGGTTCAACGGCTCCACTTATTTGCAGACAGAGGTGAATGCTTTAACCTAGATCGCACTCTAGTTTTCGTTAGGACGGGAGAGAAAAGGCAGGGTATGAAATCAACTCGGTACCAACTCTTTTATGAACAAATGCAAGGCAAGGAAGGCAGGGTCTACTGTAGATCGCAAAGTTCAGAGGCCAGGCACACTCGGAGAGAGGCAAGGCGATATGTCCCAAAAAGTATCACAGTGGAAATGCACTTCGAGTCTTGGTCGCAAATTGTTATAGAAAGATTGGACCAGTTCAGAACAGAAAGTTAAGAAGGCTTGGAGGCGACCCAATGGAGAGGTGAGGATTCAGACACCTCACGCTAATCGACACAAGGGAAGCCAGGCGGGCACGGTACCTTGTTTGTGGAGAGACAGCTCCGGCGGGGGCAGTTGTTCCTGGTGGTGGAGGCACATCGGGGCTTTGCCAAGAGAAGAGATGATCTCGTCATCGAAGGAAAGTTGAAGATCATTGCACCACCAGGGAAGAGACCAGCGCGGAGTGCTCCGTCACAAGGCACCACCTTTTGGTCGCAGTACAGGGGTTAGTGGCTATCTGGTTGCCGGGGTGCCCTGCACGGGCAATTCGACCACTGCGTCCTGGAACGAAGAAAAAGCAAAGGGGACTGGTTGTTCCCACCAGTCAGGGGAGAAGACTCTCCAGCCGGGAGATCTCCTCTGTCGTTGGGAAGTGGTGAGTCGGTTCAGCAGGGCTCCACCGGAGGTGTCGTTGTTGCAGGTCGGCTCAGCGTTACCCTCGTTGGATTCTTAGGTCCTGTGGCGACTTCTGAGGATCCAGTCACAAAAGCCCTGCTTTTATGCAGAAAACCCCCATTCATTCAGCCTAGCTGTCAATCAAAACACGCTAAGTCGTGAGCGGGGTGGCTCACCACTTGGGCCAATCACACCAGAGTGTGACTTGAGTTGGCAAGGCAACTCAGTCCAGGGTGCCTAAACCCCTCCCACACCCCCTGTGGTACCCAGACAGAATGGCACCACTTTGGAGGGCCTCTGTGTAGAAGCCCGCCTAAAGTGGAACAAAGGGTTCAACCTTTGGTTTAGGAGTCACAGAGACGAACACAGACGCCATTTTAAAAAACGAGTTCTGGCAGAAAATACCAACCGATAGATTTATTTAAGATAAATAAACCGGTGGTATGTTAGAGATTAACAAGAAAAAGTATTAACCTCCATCAATGGGAAGAATCCCATAGGGTTATATTCAGGGTCGAATATAACAAGTAGTTTCCACTGCCACCAGCCAAAACTCGACGAGGGGAGACGGGACAGTGCCCCATCGAATAACAGACCCAGGAGTAATCGAATTACCCCTACTAGTACGTCCACAATAGGATGGTTTGTACTAGTTCTGTTAGTAAATTTAGGTCCAGTAAAGCCAATGGTGACTTTACATGCCCGGGGAGACAGTAGTCAGTCCCCGGGTATGGAGTCTATGGTGGGGATCCTCTAGGACGCCCCGGTGTTACGGCACGGAGGGTGCGTTGTAACACACATAGCAAAACATATGAGACCCTATGGAGTAAAAGACCCCATAGCCCATAGAACACATTGACATTCAAAGGAATTAACCACATTCATGTCCAAGAGTGGGAGAAAAAGAGTCTCACTCTTGGCAGGATGGAAAAAACAAACTACAGAAATCCAGCAAAGCTGCTGGGGGACTCACTAGGTTAGGAAATTCAGCCTAAACAGAGAATTCTCCCTAACAAGAACGACTGGCGCATAGTCTCCACAGAGGAGGAGAGGTCCGCCAGAGTGCGCGACACATGTAGGAACCCACCAACCAGGGCCCCTCCCAGCAGTGCCGACGCTGTTCTCCGTGATGGCGTGCGTTCTCCGCCCCAGGAAGAACGCACGTCATCACAAATGACACGCGTGCGCAACGCGACACCAACCAGGACGGAGCCCATACGTTCGTGGGCCCCCTCGTCCACAGGTAGTGGAGAGGCAGATGACATGGCACTCTACCCTACCTGCGGACGGGCCTGGGACGGGCCTCCCTGCTGGTGCATGGTGGTGCAGTCAAAGGGTCAGGGACAGCGACATGCACAGGCCCCTCCGCGGTGACCTGTACTGCCTCCTGACCCTGGCCCTGGACTGCACCACTTGCACCAGTGGTACTACTCCCACCAGGCCCCATGTGCGTCTCAGTAGCGGGCTCCTCCTCCTCTGTGGAGACCACCAACCTGGATGTCTCTACACCGTCTTCTGCCATTGGAAGACCCTGTGGGGGCTCACCCGGCCCCCCGCCACTGCCGTTGTGGCAGGCGCAGCACCAGCCCCCTCTCTCCTGGATGATGGTAATTCCTGGGAGGGTGGCTGGGCCTTGCGTCGCCGCCCAGTGGAGGCATCCCCGCTGCTTGGCTCCACAGCGCTGTCTCCGCCCTCTTCTTCACTTGACGCTGCGTAGAGGGAGACATAGAACAGAAGCATCAGGGTACAGTAAAAAATACCCTAGACAGGAAGCAATAACACATGAGTGGCACTGTCAAATGTCACTTCCATCCTGTCATTCCACAACACATGGGTGAATGCACACAGCACACATGCAGAAACAGTCCTGGCGCCTGCAATCAACATCAACATCCATGTAGGAGGGCCCCTGTAAACCAAGATGTTGCCTTCAAAGTCATATGCATCCATGGCGTTTCAAAGTCACACATTCACTTCTCAGGCACATGCACACACATGTGCACCATACATGTACATGACATCAGTACCCATTCCTCACCCCCCCCCTTCATGTCCAGGAACAGAGACAGCCATGCTTTCATGTGTGCATTCCGCATAGAGCTCCCCATGTGGCATTAAAACACATGAACCAACCATGTGGTTCACACATAACTGGTCTCACATGCATGACCATGATGTCCCTGCACACACACATCCATACATGGCCTATGTCAGACATACAGGCAAGCATCAGACTACCAGCACACTGCAACTTGCCCTGTCTCACACAGCAATGCTTGCCCACTTACTGCTCAACTCCAGACGGGTCTGCCTCCGAAGGATCTGGGTGTGGAGCGCTGAGCCTACGCGTTCCAGGACCCTCATCTGGATGTTACTCATGCGTGCCCAGCCCCCCTCCGCGAGGCGCCGGGCCTTGTGGAGGGTCCTGGACCTAAAGTCCTCCCAGCGATTCTTGACGTGCTTGATGTCGCGGGTTGCCAACCCCTCCGCGTTGATGGCAACCACTACGTCGTCCCAGATCCTCTCCCATCCTTCCTTTTGGCGCGTGATGCTCCGAAGAGGGCATCATAATGCCCCAGGACATGCTCCACCAGGACACCAACTTCGGTGGCAGTGAAGCTGGTGGCCCTCTGCCTCTCTGGCTGGGGGTTGCCAGTGGTGCCAGATGGAGATGTGCCCGACATGGCAACCCCAGAGGCAGGAGTGGGTGGGCAACTGGGTCCTGGGGCTGGGCTGTGGAGTGATGGTATCCCAGTCGCGAGTCTTCTGTTCCAGCAGGGGTGGACACAGCAACTGGACCCCTGCAGATGGCTGATGTGCAGGCACCAAATAGCAGGGCACGTGGGCAGCAGACAGTCAGGCAGCAGCAGATGGCAGGTGGGAGCGTGCTCGGGGCTCTGGGGGGCAGGAAAATGGCCTTCAGCATGGTCTTCCGTGTGTGTATGCATGGCCAGCTTGAAACGGAGTGATTTGGCACGTGAAAAAATTGCACGTCAGCGTGTAATTCGAGGAAAGGCCCTTAGCGCGTAAGCGGGTCAGCACACGTATGCGATTTCATTGGACCAAAGCCCTTAGCGCGTAAGCGCGTCTGTGATATATCACGCACGGGCGTTGCCCTTTCGCATGTAAAACTTCACGCGAACCCCAGGAATACACGTACCCCACACGCACAGGGCCCTTTCACGTGTAAAACTTCACGCGAACCCCAGGAATACACATACCCCACTCGCACAGGCCCTTTCGCGTGTGAAACTTCCCGCGCATCCCGTAATACACGTACCCTGCTGAAATCGCGTGTGAGACTTCCCGCGAACCCCAGTTGTAAACGTACCCCACTCGCACAGGCCCTTTCGCTTGTGAAACTTCCTGCGAACCCCGTAATACACGTACCCTGCTCCAATCGCGTGTGAAACTTCCCGCGAACCCCAGTAATACACGTACCCTGCTCGCACAGGGCCTATCGCATGTGAAATTTCCCGCGAACCCCAGTTATACACATACCCCACTCCCACAGGCCCTTTCGTGTGTGAAACTCCCCGCGCACTCCCGAAATACACGTACCCGGATCCAATTGCGTGTGAGACTTCCCACAAACCCCCATAATACACGTACCCTGCTCCAATCACGTGTGAAACTTCCCGCGAACCCCAGTTATGTTATACACGTACCACACTCGCACAGGCCCTTTTGCGTGTGAAACTTCCAGCGAACCCCGTAATACACGTACCCTGCTCCAATCGCATGTGAAACTTCACGCTAACCCCAGTTATACACGTACCCCACTCGCACAGGCCCTTTCACGTGTGAAACTTCACGCGAACCCCAGTAATACATGTTCCCTGCTTGGCGTTTGCTGTTTGGCAGCCCTGTAAAATGGTCCAGGGTTAGCGCAGCCCTTTGCGCTGGATTGGGGATTTTGATGGCTTTTCCTTGCGCGAGGGCGTTCTTGTGGGTGTAACTGGCTCTGCTGCAGGGTCGCTGCGCCACTCTGCACCACGGCTGGTTTTGGAGGCTAAAATCCATGAATATGCTGTGCGCGGAAATCGATTTTAGCGCACGCGGCTGGAGCAGACATTCGCACGCGCACACTGTGCGCCAGCCGCGTGCGCCACTTGTGCGCGAAATTCTATGAATTACCCCCTTAATAGTAAATGTAAACGCTGCCCGCCATGCGAGCATGTTGCGCATCATTTACTAATTTGCACGGCAGACTGCAAATGTGCAAGGCAAAAGGCAGCGTGCATGCCTGTATGCTGCTTTTGTCCTGCACATTTGTAATCCGTCGTACACATGACAAATATTTGTCGTGGGGAGCTGCCTATGTGTACATCTACAGATACTACTCCCACGCCACCTAATTAACCTCTGGAGCTAAATCTGCTCCTTTGAATATTCGTCAAATTTATTTTACCTTTTTTTTATTTGAATCACCTGAAATTAATAAACGTTTCAATTTCATTTATATAAAACATATTAAACATACTTAATTTTGACCATGATACAAAATTATACAGTTCCATATATATATATATTCAGTGAAAAAACTTTGTTAAAGGGACGTTATGGTTCCAAGTAAAACCGAAAAACCCTTGAAATTCGCCAGTTATGGTAAGCTAAGCAAGCATAACTCGCGCCACCACCGTGCACTGCTAAGACTAACACCCAGGACATCAAAGATGACATCACAAATGTCACTGATGACATCACATCACATGTGTATGTACTTTTCATGAAATATGTGTACACGGGCGAAACAAGTGTCAAGGATCATTGCAATAAATATCATACCCTAATTAATGCATTGAACAATGCATTGATATAAATAGCATTCTATTATGGGGTTCTATCTCGTATACTAAGCTACTCATACGGAAACATAACATTGTGTGCAGCGTAGAAGATGAAGGTATAATTTTCGTAATGTTAATATGTTGAATAATGAAATGATAAATGTTTTCTTAATAGATTTTTGTGTACTGTGAAATATGTAATAAGTAGCTAATAAAACACATGTATTACATAATTGCATTACTATAGACAACACAAAAAGACATAAAAACACAAACCAATATGGGTATATACAGGGAAAATGAAGTTAGCAAAAAAGCACAAATAGTAGCAGAAACAATTCATAACTTAACTGATTATTTTCATGCAAATAAATGATTGCTCTTTTTCAAAGCTGCTATTTACCCTATGTATATGTATCACTTGATGTGATTGGACCCTAAGGACAGTAGTGTGAGTACAATGTATACAAATATTACCATATACAGGGAAAGTACAGCTATAAAAAAAAGAACTATCAGAAAGTGCTCATAAGTCTATTGATTATCTTTATGCACAAAAATGATTGCTGTCTTTGAAGCTTGTGTCTTCCCGTATGTATATGTTTCATATGATGTGACTGGACTCTAAGGGAATTACTTTAAGAACCTACTTGAAGGATACGTCTACAAATAAAATAAAATGTTTAGTTTCCGACTGTTACTGACGAAAACCATGTGGCCTAGATATGTCAGCAAAAGAAAAAGAGTGAGCCAGACATGTGATGTCATCAGTGATGACATCAATGACATTTGTGATGTCATCTTTGATGTCCTGGGTGTTAGTCTTAGCAGTTCACGGTGGTGGTGCGAGTTATGGTTGCTTAGCTTACCATAACTGGCGAATTTCAAGGGTTTTTCGGTTTTACTTGGAACCATAACGTCCCTTTGACAAAGTTTTTTCATTGAATTTCATAGGTTTTTATTAGTGCAACTTAACCTTAATGTCCCTGTAGCACATTTTTTTTTTACTGAATTTTATAGGTTTTTATTAGTGCAACGTCACCATAACATACATGAATACCACTAGCATCTTAGGTCCTCAAAGTGGGAACCCCGGGTGGTAAAAAAAAAAGATTTTCCTTCCTATACCGGGACGCCGCATGAGCTGGGGGTGAGAGGGAACAGGGCACAAATGGGGCATGAGCAGGAGGTGGGGGGGAAAAGGAAGGAAACACGGGGCATGAGCGAGGGTGGGGGGAACACGAGAGAGAAACGAGGCATGAGCAGCAGGGGGGAACAGGGGAGACACGGGGCATGAGCGGGGGTGGGGAGCAACACAAGGGAGACACAGGGCATGCGCGGGGGTGGGTGGAACAGGGGAGACTCGGGGCATGAGCGGGGTGTGGGGGAAATAGGGCACACACGGGGCATGAGCGGGGGATGGGGGGAACAGGGCACACACGGGGCATGAGCGAGGGGTGGGGGAATAGGGCTCACACGGGGCATGAGCGGGAAAGGGGGGAAAGGAGAGACACAAGGGGCATGAGCGGGGGGTGGGGGGAACATGAGGGAGACACAGGGCATGAGCGGGGGGTGGGGGGTAACAAGAGGGAAACACGGGGCATGAGCAGGGGGTGGGGGCAACAGGAGACACACGGGGCATGAGCGGGGGTGAGGGGGTACACGATGGAGACACAGGGCATGAGTTGGGGGTGGTGGGAACACGAGGGAGACACGGGGCATGAGCGGGGGTGGGGGCAACAGGAGACACACAGGGCATGAGCGGGGGGTGAGGGGGGTACATGAGGGAGACACGGGGCATGAGCGGGGGGTGGGGGGAACACGAGGGAGACACAGGGCATGAGCGGGGGTGGGGTGAACAGGGCAAATGGGGCATGAGCGGGGGTGGGGGGAACAGGGCACACACGGGGCATGAGTGGGGGGTGGGGTGAACAGGGCACATGGGGCATGAGCGGGGATGGGGGGAACAGGGCGCACATGGGGCATGAGCGGGGGTGGGGTGAACAGGGCACATGGGGCATGAGTGAGGGTGGGGGGAACAGGGCGCACACACGGGCCATGAGTGGGGGTGGGGGAACAGGGCACACACGGGGCATGAGTGGGGGTGGGGGAACAGGGCGCACACACAGGGCATGAGCGGGGGTGGGGGAACAGGGTGCACACACAGGGCATGAGCGAGGGGTGGGGGGAAAGGAGAGAGTCAGGGGGCATGAGCGGGTGGTGGTGGGAACATGAGGGGGACACAGGGCATGAGGGGGTGGGGGGTAACACGAGGGAAACACGAGGCATGAGCGGGGGTGGGGGGAACACAAGGGAGACACGGGGTATGAGTGGGGGTGTGGGCAACAGGAGACACGGGACATGAGCTGCGGGGGGAACACGAGGGAGACACGGGGGCATGAGCCGGGATGGGGTGAACAGGGCACATGGGGCATGAGCGGGGGTGGGGGGAACAGGGGAGACAGGGCATGGGTGGGGGGGTAACACAAGGGAGACATGGGGCATGAGCAGGGGGTAGGGGGTAACACGAAGGAGACGAGGGGGGTGGGGGGTAACACACGGGGCATGAGCAGGGGGAAAGGATGGAGACACAGGGCATGAGCAGGGGGTGGGGGGAAGGGGAGAGACACGGGGCATGAGCGGGGGGTGGGGGGAAGGGGAGAGACACACAGGGCATTAGCGGGGGGTGGGGGGAAGGGGAGAGAGACATGGGGCTTGAGCGGGGGGTAGGGGGGAAGGGGAGAGAGACACGGGGCATGAGTGGGGGATGGGGGAAGGGGAGAGAGACACGGGGCATGAGCGGGGGGTGGAGGGGAAGGGGAGAGACACACAGGGCATGAACGGGGGGTGGGGGTAGGGGAGAGACACACGGGGCATGAGCAGGGGTGGGGGGAAAGGAGGGAGACACGGGGCATGAGCGGGGGGTGGGGTGAAGGGGAGAGACACGGGGCATGAGCTGGGAGTGGGGGGTAACACAAGGGAGACACGGGGCATGAGCAGGGGGTAACACGAGGGAGACACGTGGCATGAACGGGGGGTGGGGTAACACAAAGGAGAGTCTGGGGCATGAGCGGGGGGTGGGGGGTAACACAAGGGAGACACGGGGCATGAGCTGGGGGTGGGGGGTAACACAAGGGAGACACGGGCATGAGCGGGGGTTGAGGGCAGGTGAGAGACACGGGGCATGAGCAGAGGGAAAGGAGGGAGACACGGGGCATGAGCGGGGGTGGGGGTTAACAGGGGAGACAGGGCATGGGTGGGGGGGTAACACAAGGGAGACACGGGGCATGAGTGGGGGGTAAGGCGTAACACGAGGGAGACAAGGGGGGTGGGGGTTAACACAAGGGAGACACGGCGCATGAGCGGGGGGGTGGGAGGGTAACACAAGGGAGACACGGGGCATGAGCTGGGGGTGGGGGGTAACACAAGGGAGACACGGGGCATGAGCGGGGGTGGATGGTAACAGGGGAGACGGGTCATGAGCGGGGGGTGGGGTGAACAGGGGAGACACGGGGTATGAGCTGGGGGTGAGGAGGGAACAGGGGAGACACGGGCATGAGCTGGGGGTTGGGGGGAAGTGGAGAGAGACACGGGGCAAGAGCTGGGGGTGGGGGAACAGTAGGGAGACACGGGAATGAGCGGGGGTGGGGGGAAGGAGAGAGACACACGGGGCATGAGTGGGGGGTGGGGGAACAGTAGGGAGACACGGGGCATGAGCTGGGGGTGGGAGGGGAGGGGAAAGGCACACGGGGCATGAGTGGGGGGTGGGGGGCAAGGGGAGAGACACACGGGGCATGAGCGGGGGGTGGGGTGGAAGGGTCGAGACACATGGGGCATGAGCGGGGGTGGGGGAGGGGAGAGACACATGGGGCATGAGCGGGGGGTGGGGAAAATGGAGGGAGACACAGGGCATGAGCAGGGGGTGGCGGGGAAGGGGAGAGACACACGGGGCATGAGCGGGGGGTGGGGGGAACAGTAGGGAGACATGGGGCATAAGCCGGGGAAAGGGGAGAGACACACGGGGCATGAGCGGGGGTGGGGGGAAGGGGAGAGACACACATTGCATGAGCGGGGGTGGGGGGAAGGGGAGAGAGACATGGGGCATGAGCGGGGGGTAGGGGGAAGGGGAGAGAGACACGGGTCATGAGCGGGGGGTGGGGGGAACGGGAGAGAGACACGGGGCATGGGCGGGGGTTGGGGGGAAGGGGAGAGAGACACGGGAATGAGCGGGGGTGGGGGCAAGGGGAGAGACACACGGGGCATGAGCGGAAGGTGGGGGGTAGGGGACAGACACACGTGGGCATGAGCGGGGGTGGGGGGAAGGGAAGAGACACACAGGGCATAAGCGGGGGATGGGGGGGAGGGGAGAGACACACGGGGCATGAGCGGGGGAAAGGAGGGAGACATGGGGCATGAGCATGGGGTGGGGGGAAGGGGAGAGACCCAGGGCATGAGCGGGGGTGGGGGGGAAGGGGAGAAAGGGGAGAGACACACAGGGCATGAGCGGGGGGTGCGGGGAAAGGGAGAGAGACACAGGGCATGAGCGGGGGGTAGGGGGGAAGGGGAGAGAAACACGGGGCATGAGCGGGGGATGGGGGAAGGGGAGAGAGACACAGGGCATGAGCGGGGGTGGGTGCAGGGGAGAGAGACACGGGGCATGAGTGGGGGGTGGGGAGGAAGGGGAGAGAGACACAGGCATGAGCGGGGGGTGGGGGAGGGGGGAAGGGGAGAGACACAAGGGGCATGAGCGGGGGGTGGGGGGTAGGGGACAGACACATAGGGCATGAGCGGGGGGAAAGGAGGGAGACACGGGGCATGAGCAGGGGGTGGGGGGAAGGGGAGAGACACAGGGCATGAGCGGGGGGTGGGGGGTAACACAACGGAGACACGGAGCATGAGCGGGGGGTGGGGGGTAACAGGGAGACAGGGCATGGGTGGGGGGTAACACAAGGGAGACACGGGGCATGAGCGGGGGATGGGGGTAACACGAGGGAGACACGGGGCATGAGCAGGCAGTGGGGGGTAACACAAGGAAGACACGGGGCATGAGTGGGGGGTGGGGGGTAACACAAGGGAGACATGGGGCATGAGCTGGGGGTGGGGGGTAACACAAGGGAGACACGGGGCATGAGCGGGGGGTGGGGGGAGGGGAAAGACACACGGGGAATGAGCGGGGGGAAAGGCGGGAGAAATGGGGCAATAGCAGTGGGTGGGTGTTAGGCGGAAACCTGTGCAGTTCCCTCTGGGACCACTGCAAAAGATTTAGGACTACAGGCGTTTGGCGGTGAACCCACTTGGTAGCAGTCTGTACCACACAGATTCACTTGGTAGCTGTGGCTGAGCAGTCAGACTTCTCTCAAGAAAAGTTGAGCAGTATGTGGAGTATACAATCTAGGACAATTCTTCACAGTAAGACAAGCAAACACACAACAAGGCTTCAGTGTAAAGATATTAAGGTATTTATTTATAATGGAACATCTATGGAAAACACTATGGCACTATCACGGCAAACAATACAATTACAATTACTCTACGAAGAAGAACACGATCAATCCCCCTAACAATATTTCGACAAGTCTAGGTTCTACCGGTATCACTTATTTTCAGACAGAGGTGTATACCTCAACCTAGATGGCACTCTAATATCAGTTAGGACGGGAGAGAAAAATAGGCAGGTTACGAAATCAACACAGTTCAATACTTCACGGATAAAATGCAAGGCAGGAAGGCAAGAACCACAATAGATCATAAAGTTCAGAGGCCAGGCCCACTCGGAGAGGGGCAAGGCGATATGTCCCAAAAAGTCTCTAGTGTAGATGCGTTCGAGTCTTTGTAGCAAATTGTTATCGGCAGATTGAACCAGTTCAGAACAACACGTTACAAAAAGCTTGGAGGCGACCCAACGGAAAGGCGAGGATTAAGACACCTCACTCGAACCGATCGAAAGGGAAGCCAGGTGGACACGGTACCTTGTTGTGGAGAGACAGCTCCGGCGGGGGCAGTTGTTCCTGGTGGTGGATGCACGTCGGGTCTTTGCCAAGAGTAGAGATGATCTCGTCGTCGAAGAAAAGTGAAGTCTGGTGCACCACCAGGGAAGAGACCAGCCGCAGAGTGCTCCGTCACAAGGCACCACCTTTTGGTCGCGGTACAGGGGTAGTGGCTATCCGGTTGCCGGGGTGCTCTGCACGGGCAATTTGACCACCGCGTCCTGAGGCGAAGAAAAAGCAAAGGGGACTGGTTGTTCCCACCAGTCAGGTGAAGAGACTCTCCGGCAGGGAGATCTCCTCTGTCGTCGGGAAGTGGTGAGTCGGTTCAGCAGGGCTCCACCGGATGTGTCGTCGTGCAGGTCGGCTCAGCGTTACCCTCGTCGGATTCTTAGGTCCTGTGGCGACTTCTGAAGATCCAGTCCCAAAAGCCCTGCTTTTATGCAGAAAACCCCCATTCATTCAGCCTAGCTGTCAATCAACACATGCTAAGTGGTGAGTGGGGAGGCTCACAAACTTGGGCCAATCACTCCAGAGTGCGACCGGAGTTGGCAAGGCAACTCGGTCCAGGGTGCCTAAAACCCCTCACACACCACTGTGGTAACCCAGACAGAATGGCACCACTTTGGAGGGTCTCTGTCCAGAGGCCCGCCAAAAGTGGAACAAAGGGCTCAACCTTTGGTTTAGGAGTCACAGAGACGAACACAGACGCAATTTTAAAAACCGAGTTCTGGCAGAAAATACCATCCAATAAACTTATTTAAGATAAGTAGATCGATGGTACGTTAGAGATTAATGAGAAAAAGTATCAATCTCCAACAATGGGACGAATCCCATAGGGTTATGTCCGAGGTCGAACATAACAAGTAGTTTCCACTGCCACCAGCCAAAACTCGACGAGGGGGGACGGGACAGTGCCCCCTCGAGTAACAGATCCAGGAGTAATCGAATTACCCCTACTAGAACGTCCATAATAAGATGGTTTGTACTAGTTCTGTTAGTAAATTTAGGTCTAGTAAAAGCCAATGGTGACTTTACATGCCCGGGGAGACAGTAGTCAGTCCCCGGGTATGGAGTCTATGGTGGAGGTCCGCTAGGACGCCCCAGTGTTACGGCACGTAGGGTGTGGTGTAACACACATAGAAAAACATATGAGACCCTATGGAGTAAAAGACCCCATAGCCCATAGAACACATTGACATTCAAAGGAATTACACACATACATGTCCAAGAGTGGGAGGAAAAAGTGTCTCACTCTTGGCAGGATGGAAAAAACAAACTCCAGAAATCCAGCAAAGCTGCTGGGGGACTCACTAGGTTAGGAAATTCAACCTAAACAGAGAATTCTCCCTAACACTCGCCCCCCCCCCCCAGACTAAGGGACAGGAGGATTTAATCCACTCCTGGATGAATCTCATACCTCTAGTCGATGACATACATCCTAGAGAGACCCTCAGCATTTTGGTGGTGACACCCTGACCTGTGCTCAATGGTGAAATCAAACCCTTGTAGGCAGATCGACCATCTCAATAATTTTGGGTTTTCCCCTTTCATTTGCATTAACCATCTCAAGGGTTGGTGGTCAGTCTGAATGATGAAAGTAGAACCATACAAGTACTGCCTAAACTTCTTCAGAGCCCACACGATAGCAAAACACTCTCTTTCGATTGTTGCCCACCTTGTTTCAGGATCCTTCAGCTTGCGGCTGATGAAGCAAACGGGGTGTTCCCTACCTTTCCCATCCAGTTGACTGAGTACGGCACCTATCCCTACATTGGAAGCATCTGTCTGCACAATGAAGTGTTGGCGGTAATCAGTAGCTCTGAGTACTGGGGCTAGGCAAAGAGCCTTTTTCAGGTTTTCAAAAGCCTGATTGCACTTCTCGTTCCATTTAACCTTCTTCGGAAATTTGGGCGAGGAGATGACATTCAGTGGAGAAGCTATGGTCCCATAGTTCTCTATGAAATTCCTGTAGTACCCAGTGAGGCCTAGGAAGGCTCTCACTTGGGTTTGAGTAGTAGGTGTTGTCCAATTTTGCACAGCTTCAATCTTACTGAGCAAAGGCCTTATTTCTCCACTTCCTACCTCATGTCCAAGATAGACTACCTTACTCTGTCCAATTTGGCATTTACTCGCCTTTATGGTCAGATTGGCTCGTCCAAGAGTCTGCAAAACATCTCTTAGGTGGGTTACATGTTCTTCCCAGGAATTGCTGAACACTGCAGTGTCATCCAAGTATGCCATGCAGAAGTCTTCCATCCCATTCGGAACCTGGTTTACCATCCGTTGAAATGTAGCAGGTGCATTTTTCAATCCGAAAGGCATTACCTTAAACTGGTATAAGCCAATGGGGGTAGAAAATGCAGTTTTCTCCTTGGCATGGTCTGCCAGGGCTATTTGCCAATAGCCTGACGTCAAGTCAAATGTGCTGAGGAACTTGGCGGCACCAAGTTTATCCACCAACTCATCTGTTCTTGGCAAAGGGTGGGCATCAGTCGTGGTGACTGCATTAAGAGCTCTATAATCCACGCATCTAAGCTCTTTAGATCCGGCCTTTGGTACTAACACAACTGGGCTAGACCATCGACTAGTAGAGGGCTCTATTACCCCGAGATCAAGCATCTTGCTGACCTCACCTTTGATGTGGGTTCGTACGTTTTCTGACATTCGGTATCCTCTGCTCTTGACTGGCAAACAGTCACCAGTGAGTATGTCATGCTGGCCCCAAGGGGTCAAGCCTGGTGCAAGCGAGAACACAGAGGCAAACTGATTCAACATAGATTTGCACTCTTCTTGTTGCTCGGGTGTCAGATTGAAGGAGAGATTTACTCCTTCAATTTTTTCATCTAAAGGTAAGCCTCTGAGGAGATCCGGAAGAGCTTCACTCTCTTCTTCTTCCTCGGATGACGCTAGAAGCAACGCTCCTACATCAGGTCGTGAGACATACGCTTTAAGTCGGTTGGTGTGAAAGACTGTCAGAGCCTCCTTGGGATTGCCCAAGTCCACCAGATAGTTAACCTCTCCGAGTTTACCCACAACTCTGAAGGGTCCCATCCATTTATCTTGCAAGGCCCTCTGCCTTGTTGGGATCATAACGAGAAAGAGCTGGTCTTGAGCGAACTCAACCATGTTAGCCTTTTGATCGTGCCAGTGCTTGACCAATGCTTGTCCAGCTTTCAAGTTATCGCTTGCTTCCGTCATCATGTGCGACATTCTCCTCCGGAGACCTATCACGTAGTCAGTCACTCTGACTGGCTTGGGGGAAGGAGCACTCTCCAACCCCTCCTTAATCAGGGCCAATGGACCTCTGACGGGATGACCATAGAGAAGTTCGAAGGGAGAGTAACCTACTCCCTCCTGAGGGACTTCTCTATAAGCAAAGAGAAGGCATGGCAGTAGAAGGTCCCACTTACGCTTAAGGGGTTCTTCTAAAGCACCTATCATGCTCTTCATGGTTCGATTGAACCGTTCTACCAACCCATTGGTTTGTGGGTGGTAAGCTGTTGAGAACTTGTAAGTAACGCCACAGGTTTTCCACATGGCTTTCATGTAGTTGGACATAAAATTTGACCCCCTGTCAGAGATTACTTCCTTAGGAAACCCGACCCTAGTAAAAATACCAAGGAGGGCCTTAGCCACAGCCGGAGCTGTAACAGTCCTCATAGGAATTGCCTCAGGATACCTAGTAGCATGATCTACTACAACAAGTATAAACCTGTTGCCTGAGGAGGTTGGAGGATCAAGGGGACCAATAATGTCAATCCCTACTCTCTCAAATGGGACTCCCACAACGGGGAGAGGCACTAAAGGTGCCACATTCTTAGAGCCAACCTTACCAGAGATCTGGCAGGTGTGGCAGCTCCTGCAGTGTTTTTCTACTTCGGCCCCCATCTTTGGCCAATAGAAGTAGAGAAAGAGCCTTTCCTTAGTCTTCTTGAAACTCAAGTGACCAGCCAAAGGGATCTCGTGGGCTAACGCAAGAACTGTGGTCTGTTCTCTTGGGGTACTACAAGTCGTTTGTAGTCTCCAGGTGCAGACTCGGTCGGTTCACTGTAGAAGAGGCCATCTTCCCAGTGCAACCTGTATTTCCCAAGCTCTTGCCCTTCAGCCGGAGCTTCTGCCTGGTGGCGAAGACCTTCCAGAGTTGGACATTCTCTCTGTCCCTTACTGAAGTCTGCCCTGCTGGGTCCACCTTCTGCCAGTAAAGACTGCAGCTCAGGATGGTCAACAGGATCCAGATCTCCAATGAGTTCCTGTCCTTCCATTAGCTCTTCCTCAGAGTCTAATTCTACCACACAGGGTTGTACCTCCCTCTCAGCCTCGGCTGGAGGTGGAGTTACGGGTGTAACTTTGGACAACCGCGGGGAAGTCTGTGTTGGCTGCACTGAAATGCTGGCTGCTGGTTTCGGGATAGAAGTCTTAGGTTTTCCTTTCGCTTCTGATTTCTTGGAGACAGCGGCCGACAATTCCAGTGGAGCAGGAGTGATTTCTTTCTTCATCATCTCCTTGAGAGTACCGCGCATGGTCCTCTCTCTTGCGGGTCTGGTTAGCTCCTGTAACCGTTTACTAGGAGGTCTGGGAGTATGCGATACAACTCCGAGAGTTTTCAAATCGTTACCCAACAGTACGCGTCCTGGTACCTCACTCTGTATGCTGACAGGTATCTTCACAGTCATTTCGTTACACTGGATGAGAACTGGTAATTGGGGAAGCATCTGCACAGGCCCTCCAGCTAACTTGGTGAGGCGTTTGGGTGCCTTAGCAACATCCTCAGCCTGAAAAAACGATTTATCCACCACAGTTATGCTGGCCCCAATGTCCCTAATGGCAGGAGTCTCCTGGCCATTCACCTGGACACTGTCCTTATAATACTCTTTATTATTATCGGGGATAGAATTATAGACATCTAAATTCTGTTGTTCCCACAACCCCAGAGATACTAAAGAAACGCTGGCTGAGACTCCAATGGGTTCGTCAGCTAGCAGTAGAAAGTTTCCACTTGCCATTTGGACTTCCTCCTCTGCTGGAGTGAAGGCTAAGGAGACAAGCTGGACCCCTGAAGGTTTACCCTTACATCTGGGATCTCCTTTCACTTGGTCAGTGGAGCCACAAACAAAGCATTTACCGAACGCTTTTTAGAATGGTGGCTTGCTCTGACCTCCTTCCGGTTTGGCACCAGAAGACACACTATTCTGCTGTGGTTTTCCCGGTGGCTTACCCTTCTGGTTTTGTTTGGGGCCCTCTTTGGAATGTGAGTTATTAGAATTCTCTTTTGAGTCTTTTTTAGGCTGTTTTCCCTCATCCTTTTTCTGAGTTGCCGCAGAATCCTTATGAGTAGCCCTGTTGGCAACCCACAAGTCAGCGGCCTTAGCTAGCGTCCGGGAATCCAATTCCTTCGAATCAGCTAAGTGCTGTCTGAGCTCAGGAGAACAGGCATCATAAATAGACTCCAACATAAAAAGATTCCTCATACCCTCTTAAGTGTTCACTTTGTAACCCTTAATCCATCCCTCTAAGTTTTTCAACCCTTCACTCACCCAGGTAGCCCAAGGGGTACCATCATGCTTTTTGAGGGTTCTAAACCTCTTAAAATACTGGGAAGGGGTCTTCCCGAATCTAGCTATCAAAGCTAGTTTCACACTTTCGTAATCCGTCTTATCCGCCTCCCCCAACTCCATTACCACATCAGTCGCAACAGGAGGAAGCCTAGAGAACAACCAGGGAAGTAAAGCATTCCCGGTGATGTCCTGGAGCCCATGATTGTACTCAAACAGTTTTAACCAATCCAACACATCCAATCTCGGTTCATACATACCCACTAATTCCTTCGGCATCCGGGGTCTTTTGGGACTGGAGCTCCTAGAGGAACCAGAGGAGAGAGAAGCATTTTCCATAGACAACTTTTTCATCTCTAATTCGTGATTAAGTTCTATTTCTCTGAGTCTTAACTCAGCTTGCTTCTGCTCAGCCTGGGCATTCATCCGTCTGAACTCGAGCTCTTGGTTTCGTTCAGATTGAGCCAAGAACCGTTTTTATTCTAATTCGCGCTTCATTTTTTCAAGTTCAAAATAAGCAGGGTTACTTGTGGGACCTGGTATGGGCCCCGTAGGCACAGCTGGTAAGGCAGGTAGAGGAGCAGGGGAAACAGTTTCGTTAGCCTCTCCGTCCTCGTCAGCCTCTTCATCGCTATCATCAGAATTACGATTTAGATCAACACCATCACTGTTATCTACATTTGCTGGAGAAATTGGTTCCTCTGAACCAGTACCCAGACTTTGGTTCGCCAGCAATCTCTCGATTAGTTCTAACTTCTTGCCTCTTACAGAAAGATTCTCTTGCCTACAGAGAGCTCGCAAATTCTCAGTATTTTCACCTGACAAGGATTCTTGACTATAAGTTTCCATCGTAGACATGTTTGTTGAAAGTTGCTTTTTAGTGCTAAACTTTGTGGTTAGTTATCCTAAAGCGTCGAAAATCACTCTAAACTGTATACTCGATACAAATCCCACCGCTGTACACCAGTGTTAGGCGGAAACCTGTGCAGTTCCCTCTGGGACCACTGCAAAAGATTTAGGACTACAGGCATTTGGCGGTGAACCCACTTGGTAGCAGTCTGTACAACACAGATTCACTTGGTAGCTGTGGCTGAGCAGTCAGACTTCTCTCAAGAAAAGTTGAGCAGTATGTGGAGTATACAATCTAGGACAATTCTTCACAGTAAGACAAGCAAACACGCAACAAGGCTTCAGTGTAAAGATATTAAGGTATTTATTTATAATGGAACATCTATGGAAAACACGATGGCACTATCACGGCAAACAATTCAATTACAATTACTCTACGAAGAAGAACACGATCAATCCCCCTAACAATATTTCGACAAGTCTAGGTTCTACCGGTATCACTTATTTTCAGACAGAGGTGTATACCTCAACCTAGATGGCACTCTAATATCAGTTAGGACGGGAGAGAAAAATAGGCAGGTTACGAAATCAACACAGTTCAATACTTCATGGATAAAATGCAAGGCAGGAAGGCAAGAACCACAATAGATGATAAAGTTCAGAGGCCAGGCCCACTCGGAGAGGGGAGAGGCGATATGTCCCAAAAAGTCTCTAGTGTAGATGCGTTCGAGTCTTTGTAGCAAATTGTTATCGGCAGATTGAACCAGTTCCGAACAACACGTTAGAAAAAGCTTGGAGGCGACCCAATGGAAAGGCGAGGATTAAGACACCTCACTTGAACCGATCGAAAGGGAAGCCAGGCGGACACGGTACCTTGTTGTGGAGAGACAGCTCCGGCGGGGGCAGTTGTTCCTGGTGGTGGATGCACGTCCGGTCTTTGCCAAGAGTAGAGATGATCTCGTCGTTGAAGAAAAGTGAAGTCCGGTGCACCACCAGGGAAGAGACCAGCCGCGGTCACCACCTTTTGGTTGCGGTACAGGGGTAGTGGCTATCCTGTTGCCGGGGAGCCCTGCTGAACCGACTCACAACTTCCCGATGACAGAGGAGATCTCCCTGCCGGAGAGTCTCTTCCCCTGACTGGTGGGAACAACCAGTCCCCTTTGCTTTTTCTTCGCCTCAGGACGCGGTGGTCGAATTGCCCGTGCAGAGCACCCCGGCAACCGGATAGCCACTACCCCTGTACCGCGACCAAAATGTGGTGCCTTGTGACGGAGCACTCCGTGGCTGGTCTCTTCCCTGGTGGTGCACCGGACTTCACTTTTCTTCGACGACAAGATCATCTCTACTCTTGGCAAAGACCCGACGTTCATCCACCACCAGGAACAACTGCCCCCGCCGGAGCTGTCTCTCCACAACAAGGTACCGTGTCCGCCTGGCTTCCCTTTCGATCGGTTTGAGTGAGGTGTCTTAATCCTCGCCTTTCCGTTGGGTTGCCTCCAAGCTTTTTCTAACATGTTGTTCTGAACTGGTTCAATCTGCCGATAACAATTTGCTACAAAGACTCGAACGCATCTACACTAGAGACTTTTTGGGACATATCGCCTTGCCCCTCTCCGAGTGGGCCTGGACTCTGAACTTTATGATCTATTGTGGTTCTTGCCTTCCTGCCTTGCATTTTATCCGTGAAGTATTGAACTGTGTTGATTTCGTAACCTGCCTATTTTTCTCTCCCGTCCTAACTGATATTAGAGTGTCATCTAGGTTGAGGTATACACCACTGTCTGAAAATAAGTGATACCGGTAGAACCTAGACTTGTCGAAATATTGTTAGGGGGATTGATCGTGTTCTTCTTCGTAGAGTAATTGTAATTGAATTGTTTGCCGTGATAGTGCCATAGTGTTTTCCATAGATGTTCCGTTATAAATAAATACCTTAATATCTTTACACTGAAGCCTTGTTGCGTGTTTGCTTGTCTTACTGTGAAGAATTGTCCTAGATTGTATACTCCACATACTGCTCAACTTTTCTTGAGAGAAGTCTGACTGCTCAGCCACAGCTACCAAGTGAATCTGTGTTGTACAGACTGCTACCAAGTGGGTTCACCGCCAAACGCCTGTAGTCCTAAATCTTTTGCAGTGATCCCAGAGGGAACTGCACAGGTTTCCGCCTAACACCCACCCACTGCTATTGCCCCGTGTCTCCCTCCTTTCCCCCCGCTCATTCCCCGTGTGTCTCTCCCCTCCCCCCTCCCCCCGCTCATGCCCCGTGTCTCCCTTGTGTTACCCCCCACCCCAGCTCATGCCCCATGTCTCCCTTGTGTTACCCCCCACCCCCCACTCATGCCCCGTGTCTCCCTTGTGTTACCCTCCACTGCCTGCTCATGCCCCGTGTCTCCCTCGTGTTACCCCCATCCCCCGCTCATGCCCCGTGTCTCCCTTGTGTTACCCCCCACCCATGCCCTGTCTCCCCTGTTACCCCCCACCCCCCGCTCATGCCCCGTGTCTCCGTTGTGTTACCCCCCACCACCCGCTCATACCCCGTGTCTCTCCCCTTCCCCCCACCCCCTGCTCATGCCCCGTGTCTGCCTCCTTTCCCCCGCTCATGCCCTATGTGTCTGTCCCCTGCCCCCCCACCCCCTGCTCATGCCCCATGTGTCTCTCCCCTTCACCCCTCCCCCACCCCCCACTCATGCCCCGTGTGTCTCTCTCCCTCCACTCCCACCCCCGCTCATGCCCCGTGTGTTTCTCTCCCTCCTCCCTCACCCCCGCTCATGCCCCATGTGTGTCTCTCCCTCCCCCAAACCCCCGCTCATACCCGGTGTGTCTCTCCCTCCCCCACACCCCTGCTCATGCCCCGTGTGTCTCTCTCCCCCCCCACACCCCGCTCATGCCTCGTGTGTCTCTCTCCCTCCCCCCACACCCCACTCATTCCTCATGTCTCTCTCCCTCCCCCCACCCCCGCTCATGCCCTGTGTGTCTCTAGCCCTCCCACCACCCCCCGCTCATGCCCCGTGTATCTCTAGCCCTCCTCCCCACCCCCGCTCATGCCCTGTGTGTCTCTAGCCCTCCCACCCACCCCCGCTCATGCCCCGTGTGTCTTTAGCCCTCCCACCCACCCCCTGCTCACGCCCCGTGTGTCTCTAGCCCCGCTCATGCCCCGTGTGTTTCTCTCCCTCCCCCCACCCCCGCTCATGCCCCGTGTGTTTCTCTCCCTCCTCCCTCACCCCCGCTCATGCCCCATGTGTGTCTCTCCCTCCCCCAAATCCCCGCTCATACCCGGTGTTTCTCTCCCTCCCCCCACCCCCGCTCATGCCCCGTGTGTGTCTCTCCCTCCCCCCACCCCCTGCTCATGCCCCGTGTGTCTCTGTATCTAGCCCTCCCACCAACCCCCGCTCATGCCTCGTGTGGCTCTAGCCCTCCCACCCACCCCCCGCTCATGCCCCGTGTGTCTCTAACCCTCCCCCCCACCCCCTGATCATCTGCTCATGCCCCGTGTGTCTCTCTCCCTCCCCGCTCATGCCCCGTGTGTCTCTAGCCCTCCCACCCACCCCCGCTCATGCCCCGTGTGTCTCTAGCCCTCCCACCCACCCCCCGCTCATGCCTGGTGTGTCTCTAGCCCTCCTACCCATCCCCCGCTCATGCCCCGTGTGTCTCTAGCCCTCCCACCCACCCCTCGCTCATGCCCCGTGTGTCTCTAGCCCTCCCACCCCCCCGCTCATGCCCAGTGTGTCTCTAGCCCTCCCGCTCACCCCCCGCTCATGCCTCGTGTGTCTCTCCCTCCCCCCACCCCCCACTCATGCCTCGTGTGTCTCTCTCCCTCCCCCCACCCCCCGCTCATGTCTCGTGTGTCACTCTCCCTCCCCCCACTCCCCGCTCATGCCCCGTGTGTCTCTAGCCCTCCCACCCACCCCCCGCTCATGCCCCATGTGTCTCTATCCCTCCCCCCACCCCCCGCTCATGCCCTGTGTGTCACTATCCCTCCCCGCTCATGCCCCGTGTGTCTCTATCCCTACCAACCCACCCCCTGCTCACGCCCCGTGTGTCTCTCCCCTCCCACCCACCCCCTGCCCCGTGTGTCTCGCCCCTCCCACCCACCCCCTGTCATGCCCCGTGTGTCTCTCCCCTCCCCCCATCCCCTGGTCATGCCCCATGTGTCTCTCATGCCCCATGTGTCTCTCCCCTCCCACCCACCCCCTGCTCATGCACCGTGTGTCTCTCCCCTCCCCCCTGCTCATGCCCCGTGTGTCTCTCCCCTCCCACCCACCCCCTGCTCATGCCCCGTGTGTCTTTCCCCTCCCACCCACCCCCTGCTCATGCCCCTTGTGTCTCTCCCCTCCCCCCACCCCCTGCTCATGCCCCGTGTGTCTCTATCCCTCCCACCCACCACCCGCTCATGCCCCGTGTGTCTCTATCCCTTCCACCCACCCCCGCTCTTGCCCCGTGTGTCTTTCCCCTCCCCCAACCCCCGCTCATGCCCCGTGTGTCTCTATCCTGCCCACCCACCCCCCGCTCATGCCCCTATCCCTCCCACCCACCCCCCACTCATGCCCCTAACACTCCCACCCACCCCCCGCTCATGCCCCGTGTGTCTCTATCCCACCCACCCCCCGCTCATACTCCGTGTGTCTCTATCCCTCCCACCCACCCCCAGCTCATGCCTCGTGTGTCTCTATCCCTACGACGCACCCCCCGCTCATGCCCCGTGTATCTCTCTCTCACTCCCACCCCCCCGCTCATGCCCCGTGTGTCTCTCCCTCCCCCACACCCCTGCTCATGCCCCGTGTGTCTCTCTCCCTCCCCCCACCCCCGCTCATGCCCCATGTGTTTCTCTCCCTCCCTCCAACCCCCCATGCCCCGTGTGTCTCTCTCTCCCACCCACCTCCGCTCATGCCCCGTGTGTCTCTAGCCCAGCTCATGCCCCGTGTGTTTCTCTCCCTCCCCCCTCCCCCGCTCATGCCCCGTGTGTCTCTAGCCCTCCCACCCACCTCCGCTCATGCCCCGTGTGTCTCTAGCCCAGCTCATGCCCCGTGTGTTTCTCTCCCTCCCCCCTCCCCCGCTCATGCCCGTGTGTGTCTCTCCCCCCCACCCCCTGCTCATGCCCTGTGTGTCTCTCCCCCCACCTCCCGCTCATGCCCCGTGTGTCTCTAGCCCTCCCACCAACCCCCCGATCATGCCTCGTGTGTCTCTAGCCCTCCCACCCACCCCCCGCTCATGCCCCGTGTGTCTCTAGCCCTCCCACCAACCCCCCGCTCATGCCTCGTGTGTCTCTAGCCCTCCCACTCACCCCCCGCTCATGCCCCGTGTGTCTCTAGCCCTCCCACCCACCCCCCACTCATGCCCTGTGTGTCTCTATCCCTCCCACCCATCCCCTGCTCATGTCCCCTGTGTCACTCCCCTCCCACCCGCCCCCTGCTCATGCCCCGTGTGTCTCTCAGCTCCGCCGACCCCCCGCTCATGCCCCATGTGTCTCTCATGCCCAGTGTGTCTCTCCCCTCCCACCCACCCCCTGCCCATGCCCCGTGTGTCTTCGCCCTCCCCCCACCCCCTGCTCACGCCCCGTGTGTCTCTCCCCTCCCACCCACCCCCTGCTCATGCCCCGTGTGTCTCTCCCCTCCCACCCACCCCCTGCTCATGCCCCATGTTTCTCTCCCCTCCCTCCACCCCCTGCTCATGCCCCGTGTGTCTCTATCCCTCCCACCCACCCCCCACTCATGCCCTGTGTGTCTCTATCCATCCAACCCACCCCCCGCTCTTGCCCCGTGTGTCTCTCCCCTCCACCCATCCCCTGCTCATGCCCCGTGTGTTTCTCTCCCTCCCCCCACCCCCGCTTCTGCCCCGTGTGTGTCTCTCCCACCCCACCCCCTGCTCATGCCCCTTGTGTCTCTCCCCCCACCCCCTGCTCATGCCCCGTGTGTCTCTAGCCCTCCCACCAACCCCCGCTCATGCCTCGTGTGTCTTTAGCCCTCCCACCAACCCCCCGCTCATGCCTCGTGTGTCTCTAGTCCTCCCCCCTCACCCCCGCTCATGCCTCATGTGTGTCTCTCCCTCCCCCAAACCCCCGCTCATGCCCGGTGTGTCTCTCCCTCCCCCACACCCCCGCTCATGCCCCGTGTGTCTCTCTCCCTCCCGCCCACCCCCCGCTCATGCCTCGTGTGTCTCTCTCCCTCCCCCCACTCATTCCTCGTGTCTCTCTCCCTCCCCCCACCCCCGCTCATGCCCCGTGTGTCTCTAGCCCTCCCACCCACCCCCCGCTCATGCCCCGTGTGTCTCTAGCCCTCCTACCCACCCCCCGCTCATGCCCCGTGTGTCTCTAGACCTCCCACCCACCCCCCGCTCATGCCCCGTGTGTCTCTAGCCCTCCCACCCACCCCGCGCTCATGCCCCGTGTGTCTCTAGCCCAGCTCATGCTCCGTGTTTTTCTCTCCCTCCCCCCACCCCCGCTCATGCCCCGTGTGTGTCTCCCCCCCCACCCCCTGCTCATGCCCCGTGTGTCTCTCCCCCCACTCCCCGCTCATGCCCCGTGTGTCTCTAGCCCTCCCACCAACCCCCCGCTCATGCCTCGTGTGTCTCTAGCCCTCCCACCCACCCCCCGCTCATGCCCCGTGTGTCTCTAGCCCTCCCACCCACCCCCCGCTCAAGCCCCGTGTGTCTCTATCCCTCCCCCCACCCCCCGCTCATGCCCTGTGTGTCTTTATCCCTCCCCCCACCCCCCGCTCATGCCCTGTGTGTCTCTATCCCTACCCCCCACCCCCTGCTCATGCCCCGTGTGTCTCTACCCTCCCCCCCACCCCCTGCTCATATCCCCTGTGTCTCTCCCCTCCCACCCACCCCCTGCTCATGCCCTGTGTGTCTCTCAGCTCCCCCCACCCCCCGCTCATGCCCCGTGTGTCTCTCATGCCCCGTGTGTCTCTCCCCTCCCCCCACCCCCTGCTCATGCCCCATGTGTCTCTCCCCTCCCCCCACCTCCTGCTCACGCTCTGTGTGTCTCTCCCCTCCCACCCACCCCCTGCTCATGCCCCGTGTGTCTCTTAACTTCCCACATACCCCGTGCTCATGCCCCATGTGTCTCTCCCCTCCCCCCACCACCTGCTCATGCCCCGTGTGTCTCTATCCCTCCCACCCACCCCCTGCTCATGCCCCGGGTGTCTCTATCCCCCCCACCCACCCCCCGCTCTTGCCCCGTGTGTCTCTCCCCTCCCCCCAACCCCCGCTCATGCCCCGTGTGTCTCTATCCCTCCCACCCACCCCCCGCTCATGCCCCGTGTGTCTCTATCCCTACCACCCACCCCCCGCTCATGCCCCGTGTGCCTCTCCCCTCTCCCTCACCCCCCGCTCATGCCCCGTGTGTCTCTATCCCTCCCACCCACCCCCCGCTCATGCCCCGTGTGTCTCTATCCCTCCCACCCACCCCCCGCTCATGCCCCGTGTGTCTCTATCCCTCCCACCACCCACGCTCATGCCCCATGTGTCTATCCCCTCCGCCCACCCCCCGCTCATGCCCCGTGTGTCTATCCCCTCCCGCCCACCCCCTGCTCATGCCCCGTGTATCTATCCCCACCCGCCCACCCCCCGCTCATGCCCCGTGTGTCTATCCCCTTCCCCCCCACCCCCGCTCATGCCCAATGTGTCTCTCCCCTCCCCCCACCCCCCGCTCATGCCCCGTGTGTTTATCCCCTCCCACCCACCCCTCGCTCATGCCCCGTGTGTCTCTCCCCTTCCCCCCCACCCCCGTTCATGCCCAATGTGTCTCTCCCCTCCCCTCACCCCCCGCTCATGCCCCGTGTGTTTATCCCCTCCCACCCACCCCTCGCTCATGCCCCGTGTGTCTCTCCCCTCCCCACACCCCCGGCTCATGCACCGTGTGTCTCTATACCCTCCCACCCACCCGTCGCTCATTCCCTGTGTGTCTCTATCCCTCCACCCACCCCCCTCACTCATGCCCCGTGTGTCTCTATCCCCCCACCCCCTACTCATGCCCCGTGTGTCTCTATCCCTCCCGCCCACCCCCCGCTCATGCCCCGTGTGTCTCTCCCCTCCCCCCACCCCCTGCTCATGCCCTGTGTGTCTCTCATGCCCCGTGTGTCTCTCCCCTCCCAGCCACGACCTGCTCATGCCCCGTGTGTCTCTGCCCTCCAACCCACCCCCCGCTCATGCCCCGTGTTTCTCTCTCCCTCCCCCCACCCCCTGCTCATGCCCTGTGTGTCTCTATCCCTCCCACCCACCCCCCGCTCATGCCCCGTGTGTCTCTATCCCCCTCACCCACCCCCTGCTCTTGCCCCGTGTGTCTCTCCCCTCCCCCCAACCCCCGCTCACGCCCCGTGTGTCTCTATCCCTCCCACTCACCCCCCGCTCATGCCCCGTGTGTCTCTATCCCTACCACCCACCCCCCGCTCATGCCCCGTGTGCCTCTCCCCTCCCCCTCACCGCCCGCTCATGCCCCGTGTGTCTCTATCCCTCCCACCCACCCCCCGCTCATGCCCCGTGTGTCTCTATCCCTCCCACCCCCCCGCTCATGCCCCATGTGTCTATCCCCTCCGCCCACCCCCCGCTCATGCCCCGTGTGTCTATCCGAACCCACCCACCCCCTGCTCATGCCCCGTGTATCTATCCCCACCTGCCCACCTCCCGCTCATGCCCCGTGTGTCTATCCCCTCCCACCGAGCCCTCGCTCATGCCCCGTGTGTCTCTCCCCTTCCCCACCACCCCCCGCTCATGCCCAATGTGTCTCTACCCTCCCCCCACCCCCCGCTCATGCCCCGTGTGTCTCTCCCCTTCCCCCCCACCCCCGTTCATGCCTAATGTGTCTCTCCCCTCCCCCCACCCCCGGCTCATGCCCCGTGTGTCTCTATCCCTCCCACTCACCCCCCGCTCATGCCCCGTGTGTCTCTATCCCTACCACCCACCCCCCGCTCATGCCCCGTGTGCCTCTCCCCTCCCCCTCACCCCCCGCTCATGCCCTGTTTGTCTCTATCCCTCCCACCCACCCCCCGCTCATGCCCCGTGTGTCTCTATCCCTCCCACCCACCCCCCGCTCATGCCCCGTGTGTCTCTATCCCTCCCACCCCCCCGCTCATGCCCCATGTGTCTATCCCCTCCGCCCACCCCCCGCTCATGCCCCGTGTGTCTATCCCCTCCCACCCACCCCTCGCTCATGCCCCGTGTGTCTCTCCCCTTCCCCACCACCCCCCGCTCATGCCCAATGTGTCTCTCCCCTCCCCCCACCCCCCACTCATGCCCCGTGTGTTTATCCCCTCCCACCCACCCCTCGCTCATGCCCCGTGTGTCTCTCCCCTTCCCCCCACCCCCGTTCATGCCTAATGTGTCTCTTCCCTCCCCCCACCCCGGCTCATGCACCGTGTGTCTCTAGCCCTCCCACCCACCCCCCGCTCATTCCCTGTGTGTCTTTATCCCTCCCCCCACCCCCCACTCATGCCCCGTGTGTCTCTATCCCTCCCCCACACCCCCCACTAATGCCCCGTGTGTCTCTATCCCTCCCGCTCACCCCCCGCTCATGCCCCGTGTGTCTCTCCCCTCCCCCCCACCCCCCGCTCATGCCCCGTGTGTTTATCCCCTCCCACCCACCCCTCGCTCATGCCCCGTGTGTCTCTCCCATTCCCCCCACCCCCGTTCATGCCTAATGTGTCTCTCCCCTCCCCCCACCCCCGGCTCATGCACCGTGTGTCTCTAGCCCTCCCACCCACCCCCCGCTCATGCCCCGTGTTTCTCTCTCCCTCCCCCCACCCCCTGCTCATGCCCTGTGTGTCACTATCCCTCCCACCCACCCCCCGCTCATGCCCCGTGTGTCTCTATCCCCCCCACCCACCCCCTGCTCTTGCCCGGTGTGTCTCTCCCCTCCCCCCAACCCCCGCTCACGCCCCGTGTGTCTCTATCCCTCCCACTCACCCTCCGCTCATGCCCCGTGTGTCTCTATCTCTACCACCCACCCCCCGCTCATGCCCCGTGTGCCTCTCCCCTCCCCCTCACCCCCCGCTCATGCCCCGTGTGTCTCTATCCCTCCCACCCACCCCCCGCTCATGCCCCGTGTGTCTCTATCCCTCCCACCCCCCCTTCATGCCCCATGTGTCTATCCCCTCCGCCCACCCCCCGCTCATGCCCCGTGTGTCTATCCCCTCCCACCCACCCCCTGCTCATGCCCCGTGTATCTATCCCCACCCGCCCACCCCCCGCTCATGCCCCGTGTGTCTATCCCCTCCCACCGACCCCTCGCTCATGCCCCGTGTGTCTCTCCCCTTCCCCACCACCCCCCGCTCATGCCCAATGTGTCTCTCCCCTCCCCCCACCCCCCGCTCATGCCCCGTGTGTTTATCCCCTCCCACCCACCCCTCGCTCATGCCCCGTGTGTCTCTCCCCTTCCCTCCCACCCCCGTTCATGCCTAATGTGTCTCTCCCCTCCCCCCACCCCCGGCTCATGCCCCGTGTGTCTCTATCCCTCCCACTCACCCCCCGCTCATGCCCCGTGTGTCTCTATCCCTACCACCCACCCCCCGCTCATGCCCCGTGTGCCTCTCCCCTCCCCCTCAACCCCCGCTCATGCCCCGTGTGTCTCTATTCCTCCCACCCACCCCCCGCTCATGCCCCGTGTGTCTCTATCCCTCCCACCCCCCCACTCATGCCCCATGTGTCTATCCCCTCCGCCCACCCCCCGCTCTTGCCCCATGTGTCTCTCCCCTCCCCCCAACCCCTGCTCACGCCCCGTGTGTCTCTATCCCTCCCACTCACCCCCCGCTCATGCCCCGTGTGTCTCTATCCCTACCACCCACCGCCCGCTCATGCCCCGTATGCCTCTCCCCTCCCCCTCACCCCCCGCTCATGCCCTGTGTGTCTCTATCCCTCCCACCCACCCCCCGCTCATGCCCCGTGTGTCTATATCCCTCCCACCCCCCCGCTCATGCCCCATGTGTCTATCCCCTCCGCCCACCCCCCGCTCATGCCCCGTGTGTCTATCCCCTCCCACCCACCCCCTGCTCATGCCCCGTGTATCTATCCCCACCCGCCCACCCCCCGCTCATGCCCCGTGTGTCTATCCCCTCCCACCCACCCCTCGCTCATGCCCCGTGTGTCTCTCCCCTTCCCCACCACCCCCCGCTCATGCCCAATGTGTCTCTCCCCTCCCCCCACCCCCTCTCATGCCCCGTGTGTTTATCCCCTCCCACCCACCGCTCGCTCATGCCCCGTGTGTCTCTCCCCTTCCCCCCCACCCCCGTTCATGCCTAATGTGTCTCTCCCCTCCCCCCACCCCCGGCTCATGCACCGTGTGTCTCTTGCCCTCCCACCCACCCCCCGCTCATTCCCTGTGTGTCTTTATCCCTCCCCCCACCCCCCACTCATGCCCCGTGTGTCTCTATCCCTCCCCCACACCCCCCACTCATGCCCCGTGTGTCTCTATCCCTCCCGCTCACCCCCCGCTCATGCCCCGTGTGTCTCTCCCCTCCCCCCCACCCCCTGCTCATGCCCTGTGTGTCTCTCATGCCCCGTGTGTCTCTCCCCTCCCAGCCACGACCTGCTCATGCCCCGTGTGTCTCTGCCCTCCCACCCACCCCCCGCTCATGCCCCATGTTTCTCTTTCCCTCCCACCCACCCCCCGCTCATGTCCCGTGTGTCTCTCCCCTCCCCCCCACCCCCGCTCATACCCCGTGTGTCTCTATCCTTCCCGCCCACCCCCCGCTCATGCCCCGTGTGTCTCTAGACCACCCACCCACCCCCCGCTCATGCCCCTATCCCTCCCACCGACCCCCGCTCATGCCCTTATTCCTCGCACCTACCCCCCGCTCATGCCTCGTGTGTCTCTATCCCTCCCGCTCATGGCCCGTGTGTCTCTAGACATCCCACCCACCCCCCGCTCATGCCCCGTGTGTCTCTCTAACTCCCACCCACCCCCCGCTCATGCCCCGTGTGTCTCTCCCCTCCCCCCAACCCCCGCTCATGCCCCGTGTGTCTCTCCCCTCCCCCCCACCCCTTGCTCATGCCCCGTGTGTCTCTCCCCCCCCACCCCCCTGCTCATGGCCCGTGTGTTAGGCGGAAACCTGTGCAGTTCCCTATGGGACCACTGCAAAAGATTTAGGACTACAGGTGTTTGGAGGTAAACCCACTTGGTAGCAGTCTGTACCACACAGATTCACTTGGTAGCTGTGGTTGAGCAGTCAGACTTCCCTCAAGAAGAGTTGAGCAGTATATGGAGTATACAAAATAGGGCAATTCTTCACAGTAAGACAAGCAAAAACGCAACAAGGCTTCAGTGTAAAGAGATTAAGGTATTTATTTGTAACGGAACATCTATAGAAAACACTATGGCACTATCACGGCAAATACTTCAATTACAATTACTCTACGCAGAAGAAAATGATCAATCCCCCTAACAATATTTCGACAGGTCTAGGTTCTACCGGTATCACTTATTTTCAGACAGAGGTGTATACCTCAACCTAGATGGCACTCTAATATTGGTTAAGACGGGAGAGAAAAATAGGCAGGTTACGAAATCAACACAGTTCAATACTTCACGGATAAAATGCAAGGCACGAAGGCAAGAACCACAATAGATCATAAAGTTCAGAGGCCAGGCCCACTCGGAGAGAGGCAAGGCGATATGTTCCAAAAAGTCTCTAGTGGAAATGCGTCCGAGTCTTTGTAGCAAATTGTTATCGGCAGATTGAACTAGTTCAGAACAATACGTGAGAAAAATCTTGGAGGCGACCCAACGGAAAGGCGAGGATTAAGACACCTCACTCGAACCAATCGAAAGGGAAGCCCGGTGGACACGGTACCTTGTGTGGAGAGACAGCTCCGGCGGGGGCAGTTGTTCCTGGTGGGGGATGCACGACGGGTCTTTGCCAAGAGTAGAGATGATCTCGTCGTCGAAGAAAAATGAAGTCCGGTGCACCACCAGGGAAGAGACCAGCCGCGGAGTGCTCCGTCACAAGGCACCACCTTTTGGTCGCGGTACAGGGGAAGTGGCTATCTGGTTGCCAGGGTGCTCTACACGGGCAATTCGACCACCGCGTTCTGAGGTGAAGAAAAAGCAAAGGGGACTGGTTGTTCCCACCAGTCAGGGGAAGAGACCCTACTCCATAGGGTCTCATATGTTTTTCTATGTGTGTTACACCGCACCTTACGTGCCGTAACACCGGGGCGTCCTAGCGGACCTCCACCATAGACTCCATACCCGGGGACTGACTGTCTCCCCGGGCATGTAAAGTCACCATTGGCTTTACTAGACCTAAATTTACTAACAGGACTAGTACACACCATCTTATTGTGGACGTACTAGTAGGGGTAATTCGATTACTCCTGGATCTGTTACTCGAGGGGGCACTGTCCCGTCCCCCCTCGTCGAGTTTTGGCTGGTGGCAGTGGAAACTACTTGTTATGTTCGACCCCGAACATAACCCTATGGGATTCGTCCCATTATTGGAGATTGATACTTTTTCTCGTTAATCTCTAACGTACCACCGGTCTACTTATCTTAAATAAGTTTATCGGATGGTATTTTCTGCCAGAACTCGGTTTTTAAAATGGCGTCTGTGTTCGTCTCTGTGACTCCTAAACCAAAGGTTGAGCCCTTTGTTCCACTTTTGGCGGGCCTCTGTACAGAGACCCTCCAAAGTGGTGCCATTCTGTCTGGATTACCACAGGGGTGTGGGAGGGGGTTTAGGCACCCTGGACCGAGTTGCCTTGACAACTCCGGTCGCACTCTGGAGTGATTGGCCCAAGTGGGGGTTTTCTGCATAAAAGCAGGGCTTTTGGGACTGGATCTTCAGAAGTCGCCACAGGACCTAAGAATCCGACGAGGGTAACGCTGAGCCGACCTGCAATGACGACACCTCCGGTGGAGCCCTGCTGAGCCGACTCACCACTTCCCGACGACAGAGGAGATCTCCCTGCCGGAGAGTCTCTTCCCCTGACTGGTGGGAACAACCAGTCCCCTTTTGCTTTTTATTCGCCTCAGGACGCAGCGGTCGAATTGCCCGTGCAGAGCACCTCGGCAACCAGATAGCCACTACCCCTGTACCGCGACCAAAAGGTGGTGCCTTGTGACGGAGCACTCCGCGGCTGGTCTCTTCCCTGGTGGTGCACCGGACTTCACTTTTCTTCGACGAGGAGAACCTCTCTACTCTTGGCAAAGACCCGACATGCATCCACTACCAGGAACAACTGCCCCCGCCGGAGCTGCCCTCCACAACAAGGTACCGTGTCCGCCTGGCTTCCCTTTCGATCGGTTTGAGTGAGGTGTCTTAATCCTCCCCTTTCCGTTGGGTCGCCTCCAAGCTTTTCTCATTTATTGTTCTGAACTGGTTCAATCTGCCGATACTAATTTGCTACAAAGACTTGAATGCATCTCCGCTAGAGACTTTTTGGGACATCGCGCCTTGCCTCTCTCCGAGTGGGCCTGGCCTCTGAACTTTATGCTCTATTGTGATTCTTGCCTTCTTGCCGTGCATTTTACCCGTGAAGTATTAAACTGCGTTGATTTCGTAACCTGCCTATCTTTTTCTCTCCCGTCCTAACTAATATTCGAGTGTCATCTAGGTTGAGGTATACACCTCTGTCTGAAAATAAGTGGTACCGGTAGAACCTAGAGTTGTCGAGATATTGCTAGGGGGATTGATCGTTTTCTTTTTCGTAGAGTAATTGTGTTTGATTTGTTTGCCGTGATAGTGCCATAGTGTTTTTCATAGATGTTCTGTTATAAATAAATACCTTAATATCTTTACACTAAGCCTCGTTGCGTGTTTGCTTGTCTTGCTGTGAAGAATTGCCCTATTTTGTATACTCCACATACTGCTCAACTTTTCTTGAGAGAAGTCTGACTGCTCAGCCACAGCTACCAAGTGAATCTGTGTGGTGCAGACTGCTACCAATTGAGTTCACCGCCAACGCCTGTAGTCCTAAATCTTTTGCAGTGGTCCCAGCGGGAACTGCACAGGTTTCCGCCTAACACACCCCCCGCTCATGCCCAGTGTCTCTCTCCTGTTACCCCCCACCCCCTGCTCATGCCCCGTGTCTCCCTGCTGTTGACCCCTACCCCCGCTCATGCCCCGTGTCTCTCTCCTGTTACCCCCCACCCCTCTCTCATGCCCCGTGTCTCTCTCCTGTTGCCCCCCACCCCCGGTCATGCCCTGTGTCTCCCTGCCGTTGCCCCCCACCCCCACTCATGCCTCGTGTCTCTCTCCTGTTACCCCCCACCCCCCGCTCATGCCCCGTGTCTCTCTCCTGTTGCCCCACCCCCCACTCATGCCCTGTGTGTCTCTTCTGTTGCCCCCCACCCCCGCTCATGCCCCGTGTCTCCCTGTTGTTGCCCCCCACCCCCGCTCATGCCCCGTGTATCCCTGCTGTTGCCCCCGCTCATCCCCTGCGTCTGTCTCCTGTTACCCCCCACCCCTCTCATGCCCCGTGTCTCTCTCCTGTTACCTCCCACTGCCCTCTAATGCCCCGTGTCTCTCTCCTGTTACCCCCCACCCCCCTCTCATGCCCCGTGCCTCCCTGCTGTTGGCCCCACCCCCCGCTCATGCCCCGTGTCTCTCTCCTGTTACCCCCCACCCCCGGTAATGCCCCGTGTCTCCCTGATGTTGCCCCCCGCTCATGCCCCTTGTCTCTCTCCTGTTACCCCCCACCCCCTGCTCATGCCCTGTGTCTCCCTGCTGTTGCCCCCCACCCCCTGCTCATGCCCCGTGTCTCTCTCCTGTTACCCCCCACCCCCCTCTCATGCCCCGTGTCTCTTTCCTGTTGCCCCCCACCCCCGGTCATGCCCCATGTCTCCCTGCTGTTGCCCTCCACACCCCACTCATGCCCCGTGTCTCTCTCCTATTACCCCCGCCCCCCGGTCATGCCCCGTGTCTCCCTGCTGTTACCCCCACCCCCCGGTCATGCCCCGTGTCTCTCTCTTGTTCCCCCCACCCCACGCTCATGCCCCGTGTCTCCCTGCTGTTGCCCCCAGCTCATGCTCTGTGTCTCCCTGCTGTTGCCCCCCACTCCCTCTCATGCCCCGTGTCTCTCTCCTGTTGCCCCCCACCCTCCGGTCATGCCCCGTGTCTCCCTGCTGTTGCCCCCCACTCATGCCCCGTGTCTCTCTCCTGTTACCCCCACCCCCGGTCAGGCCCTGTGTCTCTCTGGTGTTGCCCCCCACCCCCCACTCATGCCCCGTGTCTCTCTCCTGTTACCCCCCACTCCCCTCTCATGCCCTGTGTCTCTCTCCTGTTGCCCCCACCCCCCCGGTCATGCCCCGTTTCTCCCTGCTGTTGCCCCCCACCCCCCGCTCATGCCCCGTGTCTCCCTGCTGTTGCCCCCCACCCCCGCTCATGCCCCGTGTCTCCTCTGTTCCACCCCACCCCCCGATCATGCTCTGTGTCTCCCTGCTGTTGCCCCCCACCCCCTCTCATGCCCCGTGTCTCTCTCCTGTTGCCCCCACCCTCCGGTCATGCCCCGTGTCTCCCTGCTGTTGCCCCCCGCTCATGCCCTGTGTCTCTCTCCTGTTACCCCCACCCCCCGGTCAGGCCCTGTATCTCCCTGGTGTTGCCCCCCACCCCCCGCTCATGCCCCGTGTCTCTCTCCTGTTACCCCCCACCCCCTCTCATGCCCCGTGTCTCTCTCCTGTTGCGTCTCACCCCCCGGTCATGCCCCGTGTCTCCCTGCTGTTGCCCCCACCCCCCGCTCCTGCCCTGTGTCTCCCTGCTGTTGCCCCCACCCCCTGCTCATGCCCCACGTCTCTCTCTCCTGTTACCCCCCACCCCTCTCATGCCCCATGTCTCTCCCCTGTTACCCCCACCCCCTCTCATGCCCCGTGTCTCTCTCCTGTTGCCCCCACCCCCCGATCATGCCCCGTGTCTCCCTGTTGTTTCCCCCCACCCCCCGCTCATGCCCCGTGTCTCCCTGCTGTTGCCCCCACCCCCGCTCATGCCCCGTGTCTCCTCTGTTCCACCCCACCCCCGATCATGCTCTGTGTCTCCCTGCTGTTGCCCCCCACCCCCTCTCATGCCCCGTGTCTCTCTCCTATTGCCCCCCACCCTCCGGTCATTCCCCCGTGTCTCCCTGCTCTTGCCCCCGCTCATGCCCTGTGTCTCTCTCCTGTTACCCCCACCCCCCGGTCAGGCCCTGTATCTCCCTGGTGTTG
Source organism: Ambystoma mexicanum (assembly GCF_040938575.1). Lineage (NCBI taxonomy): Eukaryota > Metazoa > Chordata > Amphibia > Caudata > Ambystomatidae > Ambystoma > Ambystoma mexicanum. Next base: position 1,150,423,957 of record NC_090933.1, on the reverse strand, counting down.
CCCCCCACCCCCCGCTCATGCCCCGTGTCTCTCTCCTGTTACCCCCCACCCCCTCTCATGCCCCATGTCTCTCTCCTGTTGCGTCTCACCCACCGGTCATGCCCCATGTCTCCCTGCTGTTGCCCCCACCCCCCGCTCCTGCCCCGTGTCTCCCTGCTGTTGCCCCCACCCCCTGCTCATGCCCCACGTCTCTCTCTCCTGTTACCCCCCACCCCTCTCATGCCCCATGTCTCTCCCCTGTTACCCCCACCCCCTCTCATGCCCCGTGTCTCTCTCCTGTTGCCCCCACCCCCGATCATGCCCCGTGTCTCCCTGTTGTTTCCCCCCACCCCCCGCTCATGCCCCGTGTCTCTCTCCTGTTACCCCCAACCCACTCTCATGCCCTGTGTCTCTCTCCTGTTACCCCCCAGCCCCCTCTCATGCCCCGTGTCTCCCTCGTGTTCCCCCACCCCCTGCTCATGCCCCGTGTCTCCCTGCTGTTGCCCCCCACCCCCCGCTCATGCCCCGTGTCTCTCTCCTATTCCCCCCCACCCCCCGCTCATGCCCTGTTGTGTTCTCTATATACACCCCGCCTTCCATTTCCATGTTGGTCATCTTTGTAAAAGATTTTCCTTCCTGCACCGGGACGCCGCAGGCATCCCAGTTTGGGAAGAAAAATCTTTTTATTACCACCTGGGGTTCCCACTTTGAGGACCTAAGATGCTAGTGGTCTTCATCTATTGAAAAGGATGTTATGGTGACGTTGCACTGATAAAAACCTATGAAATGCAGTAAAAAAAAATTGTGTGACAGGGACGTTATGGTTAAGTTGCGCTACCAAAAACCTATGAAATTCAATGAAAAAACTTTTGTTAAAGGGACGTTATGGTTAAGTTGCACTAATAAAAACCTATGAAATTCAATGAAAAAACTTTGTTAAAGGGACGTTATGGTTCCAAGTAAAACCGAAAAACCCTTGAAATTCGCCAGTTATGGTAAGCTAAGCAACCATAACTCGCCCCACCACCGTGCACTGCTAAGACTAACACCCACGACATCAAAGATGACATCACAAATGTTATTGATGACATCACTGATGACATCACATGTCTGGCTCACTCTTTTTTCTTTTGCTGACATATCTAGGCCACATGGTTTTCTTCAGTAACAGTCAGAAACTAAAAAATGTATTTTATTTGTAGACGTATCCTTCAAGTAGGTTCTTACAGTAATTCCCTTAGAGTCCAGTCACATCATATGAAACATATACATAGGGGAAGACACACGCTTGAAAGACAGCAATCCTTTTTGTGCATAAAGATAATCAATAGACTTATCAGCACTTTCTGATAGTTCTGTTGTTTTTTTATGGATGTACTTTCCCTGTATATGGTCATATTTGTATACATTGTACTCATACTACTTTCCTTAGGGTCCAATCACATAAAGTGATACATATACATACGCTAAACAGCAGCTTTGAAACAGCAATCATTTATTTGCATGAAAATAATCAGTTAGGTTATGAATTGTTTCTGCTACTACTTGTGCTTTTTTGCTAACTTCACTTTCCCTGTATATACCCATATTGGTATGTGTTCTTGTCTCTTTGTGTTTTGTCTATAGTAATGCAATTATGTAATACATGGGTTTTATTAGCTACTTATTACATATTTCACAGTACACAAAAATCTATTAAGAAAACAATTATCATTTCATTATTCAACATATTAACATTACGAATAGTATACCTTCATCTTGTACGCTGCACACAATGCTATGTTTTTGCATGAGTAGCTTAGTATATTAGATAGAACCCCATAATAGAATGCTATTTATATCAATGCATCGTTCAATGCACTAATTAGGGTATGATATTTCTTCCAATGATCCTTGACACTTTTTTCGCAACATTATAATAAGAATCCCTTGTACAAATATTTCATGAAAAGTACATACACATGTGATGTCATCAATGACATTTGTGATGTCATCTTTGATTTCGTGGGTGTTAGTCTTAGCAGTGCACGGTGGTGGCGCGAGTTATGGTTGCTTAGCTTACCATAACTGGCGAATTTCAAGGGTTTTTTCGGTTTTACTTGGGACCATAACGTCCCTTTAACAATGTTTTTTCATTGAATTTCATAGGTTTTTATTAGTGCAACTTAACCATAACGTCCCTTTAACAAAGTTTTTTCATTGAATACATATATATATATAAAACAACAGGGCACAGTTAATTACGGACATTGTATGTAAAAGCTTAGTTTGGTTCAAGATTTAGAGAAAATTCACTGTCGCGATTTTCATCATTAGGTGTGATGCGCCAGTCATACAAGACCAGCATGATTGTTCATCCATGCTACCCAGATGTTTATGGTATTATTTTTAATGAACTACTCTTTGTTTGATCACTGCAGTGCAACTTACAATCAGGTGTTCCGTTGTTTCTGGAGTCTCTGATGACTGACAGAATCGACAGACATTCTGAGCTTTAGTTAGCATTTTCCGTTTATAGAGCTGCTCTCTGGTTGGCCATAAGTTAAAGCGAAAACGCAATATGGCATGTCATAGAAAACAGAAGGGGATTTCTCCAAATATTTTTCCTTAATACCAATTGGTTTTGGAATATTTCTGGAGAAAAGTTTATATTGTAGACATAGGTGCCGATTGTCAATCCAGTCCCTGCTGTAGATTTTACCTTTAGCCTTCTCCAGATCAGAAATGAGCAAATCAATCGTGATGTCAGCATGAGAAAGTACTCAGTAAATCATTAACAGCCATCGCCGGACAAAAGTGTGTTTGCTTGTGAAAAGATATTCAGATAACGTTTTTAACATTACTGGCATTGAAGTGGTTATTAGACATTTGCAAAATAAAGCACACAGTTTCCAGTGATAAATTGCATGGAGCGAGACTAGGCACAGTTCATGTCGAATCCAGGATATTGGGATGCATTAGGGAAGCTGTAATATTTGCTGCCAATATTTATTTTCCCATCTATCAAATACGTGAGAGGGGAGCGGCATATCCATGACCAATCCACAAGATAGATGAAATTATTTTAGATTTCCAATACATCAAAGCCAGGAGTAGGGTGAATTTACCATGTCGATGCATTATGATTCTGGCTTGGGATATGGCTGTGGACAGTCTTCGTTCGATACATGTTACCTGCCCACGGCTTCAGCCAAACCTTCAAAAGATATTCCCAAATAAGTGTAGTTTGGAGCAATCTCTAGACGAGTTTTGTTACTATCCCAGGGTCTCAACTTATGTCTGGATTTAGTTGGACTGTAAATAACTATTTGCGCTTTAGATGTGTTAATTTTCAGTTTGTTGAGATTGATATATTGTTCAAACGCTGTAAGGAGCTTTTGTTGACCAATTGGGGTTTTTGCTTATAAAACCAGGTCATCGGCATACATTAGGGCCTTAATGGCTGTTCCCTTCATTTTTGGTGATTCAGAACATACTGTTTTAAATGTGTGTTTTACATTATGAATGAAGTAATTGAATACAGCTGAGGCTAACAGACACCCCTTCTTGAGCCATGCGAGGTAGGTATGGAGGTGGAGAGCAGTCCATTCAAATTGAGCCGAATACGGATGGAAGTGTTAGAGTGAAAACTATATATATAATGTCACACAGAGTAGCTGGTCATTGGTCTCGGATAAGTTTAGAGATCAATAAGGCTCTGGACACCGAGTCAAACGCTGCATGTAGATCTACAAAAGCAAAGAATAGCGGTTGCTTAACATGTTGACATTTAGATTTTATCGTGTTTAGGCACAGTAAGTGTATGCCTGTGCCCATCCTTGCAACAAAACCTCACTGTTCTGTATCACGAAGATTTTGAGATAGTGTCCATGAGTTGAAATCTCTTAAAACACATTTCGCAAAGATTTTCCCAGTTATGTCAAGAAGGGCTATGGGTCTATAGTTTGTTGACAAGGAGTAATCGCCCTTCTTGAATATCGGTACTATTATAGATGTTTGCCACAACCACAATAAGGTTTTACTTTTTAGAATTTGCTGAAACATGTTGTACAAGATTGTTGCCCAAAGCTGTGGATTATCCTTTAACATGATGTTATGTAGACCATCCAGTCCGGCTGCTCCAGAATTGTTTGTCTTTTTAATAAAGTCTATGGTGGTATCTATAGAGCACTCTAATATTCAATCAGCTTTGGTGTGAATAGAATAGTTAAAGTTGTCAAATAGAGTGTCCCTATATGGATCTTTAAAATGTCGAATCCACTGGAGTTCTTGTACACCATTAGCCTGTGCATCTATTTGACAGTAATGGCTACGATTGTTAAGTAGAAGCCAAGTGTCTTCTGAATTTTAATCAGCTATGGACTTAAGAAAAATTACGCTGTCATGTTGAAATAGCATATCTCTACGGGCTCACACACAATTTGTATAATGACATTTTGCTGATCTCAAGTCAGTTTGTAGTGATGAGTTTGCTGATCTTAGTATGAGTTTGCGTTCTTTGCGATAGGCGGCTCTTCTTTCTCGTACTTCAGGGTAGAATGTATGAGTGTGTTTCACTGACTGATTTTTCCTGATCAAGATCTTATCTTTAAATTGCTCTAAGATTTGCGTATATTGCCTTGTTGGATTATGTATGGAATGCCATTCTATTATGTTATTAAATATGCAGAGCTTTTGGGATGGCCATGAGAAGCGTGATCTATCATTATTGACTACAAGTGATTGTGTAAGATATTGGCGGTCGGCCTCAGCTACAGCTTTCTTCCACTCAAATGTGATAGCTAACAAATGGTGATCACTAAAGGATTGAGCTGTCACATTTAGCGAGACAATTTGTGAAAAGAAATTAGTGTCCACAAATATATAATCAATAATGCTAGACCAATTTTATCTATGCCATGTGGGTTGTGCAGGTAAGTCTCCTTTCACCGCCCCATTTATCATTGAGAAGTTTCTCTCAGACATAAAGACAGACCTAGTTAGCACAGTCCTTTTTCTCTTTAAAGCAATCAATATTTATATCACCTGCTATGATGATAGATGTAATATCACAGGACATTGCTACAGCTTCTAGCATATTTGTAAGTTCTATGCAGAATGTATCATCAGAGATTCTATCAGGGTTTCGATAGATATTTATTAGAGTAATAGAGCTAGAGGCACTCACCAATTTGACCAATTGTAAAAATACGCTATAAGTCAGCCACGGTTTTATCACAAATTCTGAGGTTACTCTTACAGCCACTAGTAGTCCCGAAGATGGTCTGCCCCTAGCATCTCTCAAGGCTGGCACAAGGGCAATTGCGTAGTTATCCCACACAGGTACGTCGAGTAGCCATGTTTCCTGAAATACCAGAAAGTCAAACGGGACAGCAAAATTACGTACAGAGGACGCAAGAGGGCAATGCTCTCTTGTATTCCAACAACATAAAGAAAGTAACTTGTGCAACTCCGGCCTTGTCAGTTATGCTCTCGATGATGATGGCTTATTTAGTTGAGCTGCATGATCTTGCACTAAGGTGGTCACAGAGTTTGTTGAGGAGTACATTGGGCGGGTAATTTGGTTTTGAGTGCGGACTGGATCGTGGGCAATTAAAAATCCCATGTCATAGAGGTGCATCTTTGCTCTCCAGATGGCATTTAGAACAACACCTGAAGGGATCTCTATCTCAACGACATCGTTAAAGATGTTGAGGGCACTTTTTCGATTGAGGTCATATGAATTAAATTGCCCCCCACGACATTTCATTATCAATGAATGACAATTGGTCTAAGGTTATGTTTAATGCTTTACGGATGAAGTGCCTTGCCTAAAAGATGAGTATCAGCTGTATTGCTTGATTGTAACCTCACAGGTACAGCACTCGGGGGAGGCATTATATCAATATGTCTAGTGTCATTTTGATGATTTAATGAATGTCTTGGGATGTCAGGGGGACAGGTTTGCATGGGCTGTTAGGGAGAATTCTCTTCTAAGGCTAATTTCCCTTACCTATAGAGTCCCCCTGCAGCTTTGCTGGATTTGAAGGGTGTATTTTTTTTCTCCTGCTAAGAGTGAGACCCTTTTTTCCCACTCTTAGACAGATCACTAGTGTATGTTTTAGGCTATCTTGTGTGCGTATGGTCTATGGGGTTTTTCTCACCCGCATAGGAATCATCTTTTTTAACATGTGTGGTACACAGCACCCTCCGTGCCGTACCACAGGGGTGTCGTAGCGACCCCCAAACATAGACTCCATTCCCTAGGACTGACTACTGTCTCCCAGTGCATGTAAAGTCCCCATTGACTTTACTAGTCAATAATTATGAACTAAACCAGTACAACCCATCTTACAATGGAAGTACTGGAAAGGGTTAATAGTTTTTCCCTAGTGTTCATTTTCAAGAGGGTATCGTATAGTCCCTCTCTCAAAGGTTTCTGGCTGGTGGCAGTGGTTACTACCGTAAATAATCGACCACAAATATTTCCCTATGGGATTTTTCCATTGTTCGAGGCTACCACTTTTACTGACAGCCTCTAACATACCGCCGGTTTATTTTAATATTAACTTTACTCTGGTAGGTTTTTATTGCCAGAACTTTAATAATATTTCTTTCTCGTGTCTTTCTCTGAAATCCTAACCCAGGCCGGGGATCGTTTGTTTGTCCTTTTGGCGGGCTTCTGCACAGAAGCCCTCCTCTCGGCGCCACTGAGTCTGGGGTAGACAGGATGTGTGGGAGAGGGAATAGGCACCCTGGACAGGGTTGCCTACGCAACCCAAGTCACACTCTGCCCTGATAGGCTGGGGGGTTCTCCCGCCAGGAGAGCCACCCCACTGTGTGAGTGACAGCTAGGCTATATGAATGGGGGTCTTGCTGCATAAAAGCAGGGTCCTGAGGACTGGAGGACAAGACGTCACCACTGGAATGAAGAAACCGAAGAGGAGAGAAGCTGAAGGCATCTGCAATGACTGAACCCCCGGTGAAGCCCTGCTGCAGATCCTCACCACTTTTCTCCAACGACTTGAGAAGATCTTCCTCTGCAAGAGTCTTCTTCGCTTGAGCTGGTGGGGCCAACCAGTTCGCCAATCGCCTTCCAGGACCTGCCTTGGTCTAATCGCCAGTGCCCTGTACTCGGAGACCGGACAGCCAGGCACCCGTCCACCACGACCGCGATTTAAAGGAGCGTACCTTTCATTTGTTTTAGCAGCACCGCGGCTGGTTTCATCCCTGGGCAGTGCAGTACCTCGAACCTTCCTCCACGACGAGAGTCTCTCTTCCTATGCTGGATCTCCCGAACTGCAGGAACTGCCAGGAACTACCGCCACTGCAGGAGCAGGAGCCTCTTCCACTTTTAAGGTACATTGTTCCGCCAGGCCTCCCGTTTAGTTGGTTATCGCTAAAGGTGTTTTAAATCCTTTGCTTGCCTACTGGGTTGGCCACCCCTATCATCTAACTTTGTCTTTCACCTTCTGAAACCGCCTTTTCAAATAGTTAAACAAAGACTTGACTGCAGCTACTAGAACAGATTTACCCTGGGCACATTTGTCTTGTACCATTGACTCTGGCACCGGCCAATTGACTCTGGCTAAACCTGTTACAACTGCCTTCTCTAGATTGCTTCTCACCTAGAAATGTGTTGGTGCACCTAACTCTTATAACCACCTTTTTCCTTCCCCTTTTTAAACTTGTGAAGTGCCATTTTGCTCGGTTTTCCCCTCAGTATTGCATATGCTAAAGTATTGCCTTGCCTAACTTGTTCACAATCTACTTGGGAAGTGTTGCTGGTGTGTTAAAGAGTCTAAAACTGTATAACTTGTCCTTTCCCTCCCTTCTGAGAAATTGTTAGAGTGCCATTTCTGCTTGGTTTACACTGTGCCGTTTTGCTCAGTTTTCACTCTTGCTCAAACGTGTCTACAATTTAAATAGGGAGTTATGTATACTTTTCCGGACTGATTTAACTTGCTTTAATAATAGTGATTTGTGTGTGAACATCAGAGTGTGTAAAATAAATATATATATTCTTTTTGATACAAAGCTTTGGTCAGTGTTTCCTTGTTCCATAGTACTGAAGCCCTAATGTGTAAACCCTGAATACTGCTCATCTCCCTCTTGAGATAAGTCTGACTGCTTAGCCACAGCTACCAGCTAAATCGTTGTGGCACAGACTGATACCAAAGGGGATTTATTGCATATACCTGTAGTCTTAATCTTTTGTAGTGCTCCCTAAGGGAACTGCACAGGATTCTACCTAACATGGGCATTTTCACGGTATTCTCTATGTTAGCAGTTCGTACGAGTAATCTTGTCTCCAAATAAGCATAAACCATTTTTTTCATTTCCCCAATAGAGCAAGATGTCTCGCTTTTGGCAGTGATACTGAGACTTGTGGTATCCTCAGATCTTGGATCGCTCACAGGCACCCTTGTGGTGAGGTCTGGGTTGGCAATTTCAATAGCTTGGATTAGTTCGCTTAAAGGAGAGTAGTTCAAAGGGTCATCCTGTCGAGGATTCAAGGTCGGTGTCACACAACTACCGATGGCCTAGGCGGATCTACTAGAATCAGCGGCTTTAGTATGTTTCTGCAAGTCGTAGCTGCGGCCGTATGGCCTGAATGTAACAGCACGTGCCCTTTTGCAGTTTTAGAAGCCGCAGAAACTGATTTGAAAAAAGACGCAAATTTGTTTTTAGAAAATTTCGTGAAGGGCATGTTTTTGGATTTTTTTTAATCAAAGTGTGTCTAATCACCATTTTTTCTTTTCATTGCTGTTTGTCATTCGTATTTCCTAAACTCAGGGTTTTGCGGGCGGCAAGTTTCAATCATCATGATTTATGCTCACCCATGAATTGTCCGACAAGAATTGAGTAGGAGGGTTATCAGTGGTTGCAACAGGTCGGATGATTTCCGGGAACATTGGAACAGATTCAAATTTAAAATTAGCATCTGCTGTAACAGGGAGAGAGGTGGGTCCGGAGGCTTGATTCAGAAGCATCCACTTTGATTCCACTTGTTGAGCTTGCGTCGTAAGATTTTGATCAAGATTGGCTAATAGTTTAAATAGGCTCATAATGGTGGTATTTATTGCCGAAAGAGTTAGTTCCAATATAGCTGTATGGGGAATGCTAGTGTTTGGAGGAGGGACTTTACGACATTAGCGAGGAGTGGGATGAACATATAAAGACTAGTCTCTATGGGCTTGGGCTTCATCAATGGAACAATCCACCTAATGTGTAAGCTCACTACAAATGGTTATGGGTGACTCGCATTGACTCACGTAAAGCAAGATATCACCTTCCCGATGATAACTAATCTTTGAAATATTTGCTGAGATGGTTGGACTAGCTGACATGGATTTATTAATGTGCGTATTTGTAGCACCTTCTTCGGCATGCAACATTATTTTATCTGAGAGTAATTGAGGCATCGACAGAACCGTCTCCAAACAACTTCTCATTGTATTGGATGGTAAGTTTGTCGCTCCTGTATGTGCTGGGCATGGCGCAAAGTAAGGAGCTGATTTGGAAACATCTGACAGGCTGCTAATCCCCCACTGAAATGTTTTCAGGGATGTATTTGTTGAAAAATGTGGCGTGGAGTCCGCAGACACCATTTTGGACTGATTGCGCGGCGTAAGAATGATGGATTTATGCGATATACAAGCATTTGTGGAGCCGATCACAGTGGTCATGTTGGATTTGTTAGGGAATACATTGCCTAAACATAAAAATCAATATAAATAAAATATACCTTGAACAAGTTCAGCAATGTTTCACAATATAAATATAGAAAAAGAACACAAAAAAACTACAGAATATTTCCCCACTGGCACCCGTGCACGTCGGGCAAAGCGGGCTAAGCGGTACTTGACTGAAGGTACTTGCTCTGCAGGAGTGCGCATGCGGGTGCGCGGGCGAGCACGTTTATAACACAAACCCAACTGTCTAGCCCCTCCTGGGGCGCGTCCAGAGACTTGAAAAGGTCTTTGCTAAAACAAACAACAAAACAAGTATAAGTCTTCAAAGTCTTCAAAGTGGGGAAATCCCACTGGCTCAAGTGGCTTGCATATACGATTTTTGACAAAGTCCAATGTGCCGCACAGTAAACTGGCAACAAGTCAACAGCGAGCTCCACGGTGGGGTAAGCGGTACTTGACTGAAGGTACTTGCTTTGCAGCTGCGCGCGCGCAGAGGCACGAGCGAGCATGTTTATAAAATCAACCCAACTGTCCAGCCCATCCTGGGGCGTGTCCAGAGACTTGAAAAAGTCTTTGCTTAGACAATTGTATACAAAGTCCAAAGTGCTGCACTGTACACTGGCAACAAGACAACAGCGAGCTACACAGCAGGCTAAGTGGTACTTGACTGAAGGTACTTGCTTTGCAGCTCTTTATCGGGTTGTAGGATACATTTCTCAACCTACAATGAGGCCTGTTCACAAACATTATTCTCAATGTGCATGTGCTAATGGAAAAATGTTCAGTATTCTCTGAGGGCACATATTTTTGAAAGTGCACTGTATATGCAGCGTACCTACAGAGTGAGTGTATGTTGAGGGAGAGCTTGCTTCATTTGCAGGTAAAACCCTGATTATTCACAGTCTAAAGAACTGGAAGATGTGAAGTATCATGTCCCCATAGAAACACTATTACTTGGCATGACATTTCTTAGTATTTATTTTAATTTTCCTACCTCCCAAATTGAGGCGGAAAATGTAAAGCTCACAGATACAATGGGAAGAGACCCCAGGGTAATATGCACACATTAGATTGATGATTCTGTGTTTGCCATTGTGGCAATACAAAGAGAAATGAATTATTACAGTATACTACAGACGAGTCAGTGCCTTCCTTCTCAGTATGGCTCAGGAAGTTGAGCTTAAGAGTAAGTGAAAGTGGCATGTTCTAATAGCACACACTGGCGAGCAGGACACTAAGAGGTGCTCAAAAGGTGGCAGTGTTAGATATATATGCATGCTATGATGCACATCGTATCGAGCATGGCATGAAGGGTAAACAGTTGGTGCAGGGTGATAGAAGCCTGACACATGCTGCATCAGGATATGGAAAAGGGTTGGTGCATGTGGGACACCTGAATGTCTGGGGTGTAACCCACCTAACTATTTCACCTGCTAGACTATGGTAGCACGATGAGGCATGAAAGCAATTTCCATGTGTAGATGATTTAATCCTCTATGGTACAAAACGGATGTCACTGTTTGTTTACAGGAGACAGTCCGAGAGATTCCTGGTACTGAGAAGCGGTTGTCTTCAAAAGAAGACAAGACTGCGCAGTAGAAATTAGCGTCGCTTGAATAAGAAGCAACTTTTGTAATTTGTAGAGCCATTACCCCTACCCCATACATAGATGGGTATGGTTTGTCAATATAAGAAGTACCCTCCTGCCTAAGAGATAAACAGACAAGCCCGTGAAGAAGTTCCTGTGATTTGTCACCTAGCAATTAAGGAATGAAACATGTTGGGCAGGCTAATAGTGGAATTGTAAATAATGTGCTTTTTTAATGATTGTATATAACAGTGGCATGGCCCTCCTTGGTAATAATAGTAAAAACATCATGACACCAAGGTGGTCTTGTTCCAACTGTGGTAGTTAGTAACATCTTAACTGTTTATGTAAGATTGCACGAAGCACTTTATAAATGAATGAATGAACATGAGTGTGATTTTGTACGTTTTATCTATATCACAATTGTTACTGTTCACATTGATTTTATGATACACAGATATGGTTCTTTGAGTAGAGAAGTGTTGTATTTCATAAATATATGTGATGAGATTCCTTTGCACTGTATACATGGCAATTATACATGTTTTGTATTACTGACTTTGTAATTGTACTAATTTATACACACAGGTTACTGTCTTGTTGAGGATATGTTAAAGCAGCATCTGCAGCTATGGACCTTTTAAGATATGTTACTGCAAATGCACCCAATGACCTCAGGCTGGTAGTCAGCCAACAAGCACTCCTGTCAGGTGTGCATGGGTCGGCTGGCTGCGGGTGCAAAGGAGTCACAACCAGCCCCTTCGTACACAAAACTTAGGTGCCAGCCACTCTCACTCTGCTGTGAGTCAGGGACTAGTGAGGTGAGCACTGTGGATGCAGAGTGCCACTTGGGGGGCGTCTCATCCCTCACAGACATGCATCCAGTGTTGCGTGCACCCTCTTAGTAAGGACTGAAGTATCCCTTTATTTTTTGATTTTTTTGATTATTTTGATTTAGTTGAATTTAATCAACTTTTCAATATACATGTAACAATTTCAAGCAAATATATGCAATATCACAATCAAAGTGTGTACCATTTCAGTAATAAAACATTTAAACGAAGTTATAAACATTGTCACATTAAAACATATAGAAGATATTAACAAATAAATGTGTGTTAAAACAAAACATAAAACCATAATGAACAAAGGAAAAAAAAGGAAAAAGCCAGAATATATCAGTAACTTCACTTATTCATAACAAGTAGGTTGTCAAATAATATCTAGTTTCACTGAAGACAGAAAATTTACAATTGCTATTTGAAGAGCCAAAAATATATGACCAACATTGGCTAGACTCCATTGTAGCAAAAGAAGAACAAAACTTATTAAGATGTATTTGTCTTTTAGTCCGTAACAGAGGACATTGTGTAAGAAGGTGCTCAAGAGATTCTGAAATGCCAGGAATGTTACAAAAACGAGAAACATTTTGTTCAGTGGGCAGCATTTTGCGTAAGTGCATAAAATCTCTAGCCTGCCATATATGGCATCGAAAGTGCAAAATCGAATGTCTATAATAAATGGATGGTGCTTTGACCAAATATCTTTTCATGATGCCTCTCGACTTAGGTGGAAAACGGAGGTTAGTAGCATTTCTATATGTTAAACGTTTTTGTTGATTATCAATCCAGTCCATTTGATAAAGTTTGTATTTAGCTTTGTCTGGATTTGATGTTAGGAGATCAATTGTGATATCTGCATGTTCTAAAATCCCATACGTGCAGGAGAGCCATTTCTGTACGAATAGATTTTCAGCGTTAACATATTTTTCTAAAGTTCTTTTAACTGGGATTCTATGTCAGTGGAAATAAGACACTTTCTAAAAAATGTACAGAGCCGCCAATGGTAGATAGCAGCTAAAGAGGTGATACCTAATGTGTAACGAATCCATGCAATAGGAATACATTGTAGAAGGTGCACAACTCTGCGCCAGAATTGTACTACCCATTTCTCAAGAATTGGGACCAATAGTGGGGGGCCTGTCTCCAGCCCATATAGGATTATTGGAACGACCGTCATTTTCCAAAAGACCACTGCAGGATTGACTGAGAACTTGCCATACCTCGCAAGAAAAATGCGCGCCTGAGAAGTTGCTGACATGAGTTTACAATCGATCTGGTGAAAGTGCTGCATGGAATGGGGTGTGGCTTCAAAGATAACACCCAAATAAGTGTATGCTCGAACAATTGACAGTTTTAGAGTATCAATGGTCCAGTGCTTCATTGTATGACATCCACGATGAGGATTGTACATGACTATATGTGTTTTTGCAGTGTTAACTTTAAGATAATTTTCGGCAAAATATGTTTCCACTGTTAACAACAAGTTTTGCAAGCCAGAGGGAGTCTAGAATTTTAACACAATGTCGTCAGCATACATGCAAGCTTTTATGGGTGCTCCATTGATTCTAGGGGAGTCAGATAAAACAGTATCAAACTGATATTTAATATTGTGCATAAAATAATTAAAAATGGCAGAAGCCAAAAGACAGCCTTGCTTTAGTCCATGAGACGTAGGAATGGGTCTTGAAAGTAAGCCCTTCAAACTGATTCTAATTTGAACAGATGTAAAAGAATGAAAATGATACATTATATCCATAAAAGTGGCAGGACATGAGTCTCTAGCAAGTTTTGACATAAGTTTGACTCTAGAAATAGAGTCAAAAGCGGAGTGTAGGTCCACAAAGGCAAGGTAGATCTGCTGCTTTTGAAAGTGACATTGCATTTTGACAGCATTAAGAAAGAACAAGTTTACTGACGTGCCCATACCAGCGATGCAGCATGTTGATATGGATCACGATGATGACTCTGTAAGGTCCAGGCACAGAAATCTCTCAGTACAAATTTCGCAAAAATATTCTCGCATATCAAGAAGCGCAATGGGTCCATAGTTTGTTGGTAGTGATCAATCCCCCTTTTTAAAGAATGGCACAATGATGGATTTGTGCCATGAAATAGGTAAAGTTTTTGAATTTATGATATGCTGAAAGAGATGGTACAAAATATTGGACCATTTTTCCGGATTAGACTTCAACATATTATTATTTAACCCATCTGGACCAGCTGCTTTGGATTTGTTAGCAAGTTTTATATAATGAATGATAGACTCAATATCACAATCCAGCAGGCACTTGGTCTGGGTCTGAAAGGTATATTTAAAATGATCAAAGGAGGGGTTGGCATAGCTCTTAGAAAAATGTGCAGTCGATTGATCTTCTTGTACTCCGTTAGCCTGGGAATCAAGTTGATTGGAACAATTCGCATAGTTAAGAAGTTTCCAAATGTCCGCAGATTTTTTAGTTGCCAATATGTTCAACATGACTTTGCTATCACGGTGAAAAAGATGGGCTCTGTGAGCACGAACCCAATTAGGATACATAGATTTGGCTGTTTTGAAAGCTTTGAATCGATGAATAGAGGAAGATTGGAGTAAAGTCTTACGTTCTTTTCTGTACATGGCTCTCTTTTTGTGCAAGTCATGGTCAAAAGAATGCAAATGAATTACTGGCTTTGTTTTCACAATATTATTATGAAAACTCTGAAGGGGGTTGGTATAGTCTGTCATAACATTGGCAAATGGGAGTTGGACAACCAGATGATTAAGGTAATCAAGCTGGTTGGGTGACCATGAAAAACGAGTTTTAGCTTGGTTGATCCTAAGAGGATGACAATGCCACTGTCTATCTGAAATGGTCATCAAGACAGGCCTGTGAAAAGTAAGAGATAACAAATTGTGGTCACTGTGTGGTTGAGATGAAATGACGAGGGACTTAATATCTGAAAACAAGGTCAAGTCAACATAAATGTAATCAATGGTGCTGACCAGTTTATCTCTATGCCAGGTGGTAGAAGCGGATAAGTCACCCAAAACTACTAAAGGTAGACCAAAAAAGGGCATCATAGGTGGCAGCATCAGTTTTTGGTTTGATACAATCGAGATTAATGTCACCATCCAAAATAGTTGCTGTGATGTCTTTTGTAAGCGCAACAATTTCTAACATAAGAGTAAGCTCCTGGAAAAAAATGTTGTATATACTTTCAAGGGGTTACGATAGATGTTAAATAGAGCAATGTTGCCACATGGTCCAATTAATTTAACCAGTTGAATAGATGTATCAAAAGCAAGCCAAGGTTTGATGGAAAAGGCTGAGGTCAGCCTAGCCGCCACAGGAGGCCTGAAGTTGGTCGTCCCTTATCTCCTCTCTTAGCAGAGATTAAAGCAATTGAACAGTTGACCCATATAGGAGGTATAGTCAGCCATGTCTCTTGAAAGACCAAAACAACATAGGGGTGTGTGAACTTGTCTATTGAGTTCTGAAGGTTAACATGACCCCTCGTATTCCAACTCCATAAGGTTATCTGAACGCTACTATGAATATTTTGTGGTTATGAATTGAATGATGGATTTTTGGTAGATATATAAGTGTGTGATAAAAGGGTGGGAAAGAAGGAGCCAATCTGAGAATGAATCATGGGAACAAACAAGGATTGAGATCTATTGGGATCTTGGGATATGAGAAAACCCATGTCAAAAATAGAAAGCTTAGCATTCCAAATTGCTTTAGTGACAATGGCAGAAGGAATCCATAGTCGAACCACAGTGAAGTCCTGACCAGCAATGAATTTAACAAGATCAAAATCGCTTGAGGTGACATTTTCTAGAGACTCGACATCATGAAGTATGTTCAAAATGCAATGTCTATTAAGATCATACAGAGGGAATTTATCTCCTCTGCGCTTCATGATAAGGGAGTGACCATTTGTAAGCGGATGGTTCACAGATGGAAGTAATTTTTTTTCAATAGGATGGGTAGTAGTCCATGTGTGTGAAGCATGGGACGATATTGAGCGCAAAGAGGGCGTTTCAGAAGGCATTTGGGCACCCATGTACCTCGATATCTGTGAAGCTCGATTGTGCTCAGTAACATTAGAGTTGCTAGCAGCGCACCTCGTAACCTGAGGCTATAAGGAGCCATGATGGGGTATATCAGTGAGTTGTTCTGAACGAGTGTTGCGCATGTCCACATTCAAAAATAGCATCAACAACATTCTTTATTTGTGCTAGCATATTACAGCTGTGAGGATCTATAGCAAGACTTTGATTCACATGAAAACATTTGTGTGCTGTAGGAATGTAGGAATGATAGTAGAAGCAGAATGGGGAATTGTAGTAATAGGAATGTGAGGTATCGAAACAATAGGAGCAATTGGCACTGATTTAATTTGCAAATACTTCTCAACCATCTCCCTAATGTGGTCCAAGGAAGATGGAAGAGTAGTCTTTCCAAGAGGACCAGGCAACGTCTGAGATTTAGATTTGGAATAATTATCAATGATGGGCTGTAAATGATGAAGCGGAAAATTTATGTCGGAAGAACTTTAGGCTGACAAATCATGAGAGGGATGTACTTGAACGGCCTTAGGAAGCAAATCATTTGGTGCAGATGGTAAACGATTTGAAGAACCATCTGCAACAGACTGTGTCAAGGCAATGACAAGATTACTTAGAGGGGAATAATGCGAGCCTTGAACTGAAATAGCTGGTGTATTCTTTGAAACATCAATATTTTGTTTCAAGGAAGTATTTTTAACAGCGTCACACTCTGAAGTCGAGCCTGTAGCAACAGCTTTGAAAAAGGTAGCAATAGAATTTTTTCCAAATCTTAGGGGCAACCATGTTCTTGGATTTATTTATCATGGATTGGCAGGGAAGGGATTTCTTCTTTTTTTGATTTTTTGATTTCCTGAAAATCGAAGGAAGATCACGGGAAGTCACATTTGGGAAACAGGAAAGTTCTGGGAGAGAATCAGCCTTATCAGTCTCATTTGAAATCTTCTCGGACAAAACCTCAGGGTCAGTTGGTATGCTTATCCCTGAGTCTCTCCTAATTGAGGTTTAGAACTGGAAGGTTGATCATCATGGGATCGAATAATATTGGGAAATGCAGACCCAATGGGATATGTTATAGGATCATCTAAGATGGTGGTAGAGATCGGACAGGAGGAAGGCAGTGGAGTGTAAAGCGAGTGTTTCAAAGTCGCAAACCATTCATGTATAGGGCCTCATTACGACCCAGGCGGTAAGTTACCGCCTGGGCCGTGACTTTACCACCATGGCGTAAACTACGTTTACGCCATGGTGGTTGGCGGACTTACCGCCCCATTCCGACCTAGGCGGGGCGGTAAGTCCCCAATCCCCATTTACCCTTCCCCATTCCCATTTTTGCCCCATAGGGCATGATGGGAGTGGGGAAGGCGTTAATTACGCCACCGTAAATTACGGTGGCGTAATTAACTCCATGGTCCCTTAGCGCCATGGATTTTAACACCTGCTAAAAGCAGGTGTTAAAAGCACCATGGCGCTAGGGGAGCTCGTAATTGGCGGTAAGGGGTCGGCGCAGCTAACGCTGGCGTTAACCCCTTACCGCCAGGGTTGTAATGAGGCCCATAGAGTTGATTTGTAAACTCTGATTAGAGACCTTTTCGTCCAGCCGTTCCAATAGTTTAAATACACTCAAAATGGTGGTGTTAATCGCAGATAAGGTGATTTCTAACATCATGGGGCTGGTCGGCAACGTTGACTGGCTTGGAGGTGCCTTAGAGCATTGTCGCAGAGTGGGTTGTACATATTGTGAAGTATCATCAGAGGCACTACTTATTGAAGAAATATCATTTTGATGTTGTGAAGTTTTTTTTTAGAACTGAATAAGGTTTTAAATAAGCAATTTCAGAGTAATTGCAGGGTGATTGGAAATGATGGGGGTACAAACCAATCTATTTTAAACAATTAAGGTGCCATTCATATTATTTCACTATATGTATGTAGGAGATTTTTGTATATTCTCATGACTTTGCAGGCTGGAACTTGAAGACCTCCATTCTGAATGGGGTAATAAAGCTACAATCATACTCTTTTTTGATCAGCATGTCCCTACAATGATATGCACATGTTAACAGGCTGTTCTTTGTGTGACATTTATTAGATACCTCTAGAAAACACAGCATTATTTTAGGGTTTCAAACCTAAATCTTAACACATATTTGTACCCACATGAACAGGGACGATATCTGGTCAAGTCTATGCATTTCAGCCTTGGTTGAAATCCTAAATTCACCATTCAAACAAATTATGTGATCCTGGGCATCTATACCTTATCGGCCAGAAATGAGATTCAGTTGGCACTGTATGCCATTCCAAAACAGCCTCATTAATGGTTTAATAAACTATAATTGTTCCATATATAATAAGAGTGGCCATTCACATTAACCACATAATGTAGCAGCAGTTATTTCCAAATGTGTATGTCACCATGGGCCCCTTGATTACATTTGCAGTTGCATTTGCACTTTGGTTCTCTTTCCTGCTTCATAGCAGTCCTTTAGATCACAAATTGTATGCAAACATACAATTTGCATTGCTAAATGTCATTTTGTTAATTCCATACTGCAGTACGTAGAAGAAATATAGTAATGCCCTGTTAGGCAGAATCCTGGGCAGTGCCCTTAGGGACCACTACACAAGATTAAGACTACAGGTGTTAGTACAATTTAACCTTTGGTACAAGCCTGTACTACAAAGTTAGAGTGGTAGCAGTAGCGGAGCAGTCAGACTTATCTCAAGAGCAAATGAGCAGTAGTAGAGATTACACAAAGGACTACAATTACTGTGACTCAAGCAAAGACTGACTCAAGGTTTCAGGTAAAAAATATAAGTACATTTATTTTTAAACCTTCTGTTCATAAAACACTTCACTTCTCTTAAATCAAATCACACTGTAAATACACTACTCACAACCAATTCCTCTTGTTCAGGCAAATTCAAGGTAAGTACATTAGGATTTGACAGACCGGTATTGTGAAGCAAAGACGTTACCGGTGGTACATACGCAATCATTTTTTGACAGTAATGACAGTACGGTCTTACTAAAGACACGCATACCCGTGGAAAGAAATGCACCCAAAGTCAAACACACTTAACACAAAGAAGTAAAACAAGTGAATAGTTAGGAAAAATCATAGGCAATACTTTTGTCAAGGCAATAGAATCAGAGGACTCGCTCTAGGATGTAGATAAAGTCAATAGGCCTGCGCCATTGTCACGGGAGCAGATGCTCTGTTGTCGAGGATCACACGCAAAGGACAATTCGAGATGCAAGATGCCAGGAGTACTTAGATATTGTCAAAAAGGGTCAAAAGTTATAAGAGGGAAGGAAGAAAGGACAAGCCTTCGTGGAGGAAAAGGGTTCACCTCGATTCTGTACAGTCGGACGAAGAGAACGACCAAATGTTCACAGTACCTTATTCCGCTGAAGAAAGCTGGTACCGCGGCAGTTGTTCCTGGTAGTTCCTGCAGACTCACGGTTCCTGAAGCTTCAGTCGTTGGTACAAGAAGGAGGACATCTGGAGCGATCTGCACTACCCAGGGATGAAGCCAGCAGCAGCAAAAGCAACAATTAATAAAAGGTGCGCTCTTTAAATCAGGAGACGGCTCTTCTGATGGCTATCCGGACCACTACAGCACTGTGCAGTCATTTCGACCCAGGAGAGGATTCTCTGGCTGAAGAAAATAAGCTGGTTGTTCACACCAGGCTCAAGTGAAGAAGACTCGGGACTGGATCTTCTTTTGTCGTTGAAGGGTAGATAGCTCGGGACTGCAGCAGGGCTTCACCTGGACTTGGGATTGCAGCAGCCGTTTTCTTCTCCGCTTCTCTTTGGTTCTTTGCAGTTCCAGTGGCGACTCTGACTTCCAGCCCAAGAGTCCGGCCTTTTATGCCAAAATCCCCATTCACACAGGAGACCCTGTGCATGGGGTGACTACACCCCTCCCTCACATTCAGCCCACCTAGACACCCAGGCGCCAAAAGGAGGGCTTCTCTAGGGAAGTCCGCCAAACGACGGTGAACAAAGGAGGCAAACCTGGTTTTCCGCGCAAAGTAAAACACAAGAAAGAATCTAACAAGAAAAAATGGCGATGAAACCCAACCAGATCCAAATTAAAACCAATATGGTCAAGTGGTTGCATGTTTGAGGCTACAATATTAGCCTAAAACATTACCACGTTATATAATATAACTGCGGTAGAAAAGATATGGTAGATACCACTGCCACCAGCCAAGTCTAAGGGCCTCATTACACGGAAGGCGGTAAGGGTTAAAGGTCACCGGTAAGGGTACCGGTGACCGTTAACACTTACCGCCTTACTACGAGGTGCCTTTGCGGGACCCGACCTTAACGTCTGGTGTAGACCAGCCGTTATAGTTGGGACCCTGCAAAGGGACCTTGGTGCTAATTACAGTACCGCAATTTGGGGTACCGTAATTAGCTCCTTCCTCATTCCCATTATGCCCTATGGGGCAAATATGGGAATGAGGAAGGGCCATGGAGAAAGGGGGAATTACCGCCCCGCCAAACTTGGAATGGGGTGATAATTCCCCTTTCCTCCATGGTGGTACCGGTATGGTAACGGCGGCAACCATGGTGATAATAGCACCATGGTTTACCGCCTACCGTGTAATGAGGCCCTTAATGTTAAGGGAGTGAAACAAGGCTCCAAGAGGTACAGATAAAAAGGGATAGTAGTTAACCCTGTCCAGTACTCCATGTAAATTGGGGTGTACTGGATCTGTGGTAATTGTGACTATATAAAGTTAATGGCAACTTTACATGTTTCTGGGGGACAGTAGTCAGCCCCAGAAAAATTGAGTCATTGGGAAGTCTAAAAGACAACCCTGTGTCACTGCACTGAAGGTGCGGTGTAACACACAAAGAAAAAGATGATGCCTAGGGAGTTGGTGAGACTCCATAGCCCATGAGCACAAAAAGTAAAACACACAAAAATACACTGTAAGGGTGGGAAACAGATTCACACTCTTACCAAGTGGAAACAAATAAACTCCAGAAATCCAGTAAAGATGCTGAGGGACTCACTAGGTAAGGAAAATTAGCCATAGAAGGAAAATTCTCCCTAACACTCGCCCCTCCCCCCCCAGACTAAGGAACAGGAGGATTTAATCCACTCCTGGATGGATCTCATACCTCTAGTCGGTTATAAACATCCTAGAGAGACCATCAGCATTTTGGTGGTGACTTCCTGCTCTGTGCTTAATGGTAAACTCAAACCCTTGCAGGCAGATTGACCATCTTAGTAGTTTAGGGTTTTCCCCTTTCATTTGCATCAGCCATCTCAAGGGTTGGTGGTCAGTCTGAATAATGAAAGTAGCTCCATACAAGTATGGTCTAAACTTCTTCAGCAGGGGTCAAGTCCTAAAAATTAAAGAAATATGCACATTTCATTAAATTGGCTTTGCATAACCACCCATATTGAACAGGACGAATGTCATTTGCCGTTCATAAAATCAACACAAAACCAAGACAGGATATTTTCGGCGAATTGTGATTTTGAAAACGTTAAAAGGTGTGCATGTTTTAAACTCTTAGAACCAATACAAATGTTTTCCCTGGGACTTGCAGTACCGAAAAGCGATATTTCACCTTTAGTTGTTTGTTATTTTTCATCAGGTTATATAGTGCAGTGGTGAAGTGTCCGGCCTACAAACCTGACGACTGCAATTTGATCCCTGAGGTCGGCTTTAATTCATTTAAAGAGGACATCCAATGTTTCTCTTTTAGCTAGGGGGGACTGAGTCCCCCTTCTGAATAAAGTGGGTGGACTCTGTCCCCCCGCGTGTAGCCTCGACTTGAGCCCTGTTCTTCAGTGACCACACAATAGCAAAACATTCACGTTCTATTGTTGCCCACCTTATCTCAGGATCCTTTAACTTCCTGCTGATTAAACAAATGGGATGTTCCCTACCTTTCTCATCCAGTTTACTAAGGACTGCACCTATACCTGCATATGAAGCATCAGTTTCTACAATGAAGGGTTGGTGGTAGTCAGCAGCTCCTAGGACTGGAGATTGACAAAAGGCTTTCTTCAGGCCTTCAAAGGCTTGAGTGCACTCCTCATTCCATCTGACCTTCTGAGGGAATTTTGGAGATGAGATGTCATTCAATGGAGAAGCTATGGACTCAGAGTTATCTAGGAAGTTCCTGTAGTACCCAGTGAGACCTAGGAAGGCTCTCACTTGGGTTTGAGTTGTAGGGGTGGCCCTGTTTTGTGCAGCTTGTACTTTGCTAGGCAATGGCCTTATTTCACCTCCTCCTACCTCATGTCCAAGGTAGACCATTTTGCTCTGACCAATTTGACAATTACTTGCCTTTATGGTCAGATTGGCCTGTTCAAGAGCCTGCAAAACATACCCTAGGTGATCAATATGTTCTTTCCATGTAGGGCTGAACACTGCAATGACATCCAAGTATGCCATGCAGAAGTCCTAATCCCATTCAGAACGTGATTGACCATCCTCCGAAATGTAGCAGGTGCATTCTTTAGTCCAAAAGGCATTACCTTAAATTGCTAGAGGCCTGCTGGGGTGGAGCATGCAGTTTTCTCCTTGGCATGGTCTGTCAGGGCTATTTGCCAATAGCCTGACATTAGGTCAAATGTGCTGAGGTACTTGGCTGCACCAAGTCTGTCCACCAGCTCATCTGTCCTAGGCAAAGGATCGGCATCAGTCTTGGTGACTGCATTTAGAGCTCTATAGTCCATGGAGAAGCTCAACTCCTTGGATCCTGCCTTTGGTACAAGCACAACTGGGCTATACCATGGACTAGTAGAGGGCTCTATAGCCCGAGATCAAGCATCTTGTTGACCTCATTCCTTATATGGGTTCTTACATTGTCTGACATTCTATATCCCCTGCTTTTCACAGGTAAACAGTCACCCGTGAGGATATCATGCTGGCCCCAAGGGGTCAAGCCTGGTGAAAGTGAGAACAGGGAAGCAAACTGATTTAAAAGTAATTTGCACTCATCCTGCTGGTCAGATGTGAGACTGGAAGAGAGATTAACTCCTTCCACTTTCTCATCTAAAGGTAAGCCTCTGAGGAGGTTAGGCAGAGGTTGATTCTCCTCCTCCTCTTGATCTGAAGCTAGAAGCAAAGCTCCTATCTCAGGTCTAGAGACATAAGCCTTTAAACGGTTGGTGTGAAAGACTCTGGGAGTCTCCTTAGGATTGCCTAGGTCCACCAGATAGTTCACCTCTCCAAGTTTACCCACAACTTTGAAGGGTCCTATCCACTTGATCCGCAAGGCCCTCTGCCTTGTGGGGACCATGACTAGAACCAGCTGGTCTTGAGTAAACTCAAACATGCTAGCCTTCTGGTCATGCCAATGTTTGACCAGAGCTTGACCAGCCCTCAAGTTATCACTTGCCTCTGCCATGATGTGTGACATTCTCCTCCGGAGAGCTATCACATAGTCAGTCACACTGAATGGCTTGGGGGAAGGATCACTCTCCAACCCCTCCTTAATCAGGACCAATGGATCTCTGACTGGATGGCCATATAGAGAAAATCGAAGGGACTGTAACCTACTCCCTCCTGAGGGACTTCTCCATATGCAAAGAGAAGGCATGGCAGTTGAAGGTTCCACTTTATTTTAAGGGGTTCTTCTAAAGCACCTATCATGCTTTTCATTGTTCTGTTAAACTTCTCCACCAATCCATTGGTTTGTGGGTGGTAGGCAGTAAAGAACTTGTAAATGACTGTACAGGTTTTCCACATGGCTTGCATGTAGTGGTATACTTAAACAAAGATATAGGACAAAGAACTAATAAAATCCAAGTGTAGAACTGAGACCCTACACGTACTCCTAATTAGAAATCACATACTTGTATCTTGAAAGAATAGACAAAGTACAAAAAATACAAAAATATAAGTTTATTATACATCAAAATTGAAAAATTCGAAAAATTCGAAAAAAGACCAATATTTAAGCACAATAACTGATCATAAAAAATACAGTATAATACACGATACAAGGGGCAAAAAAAAACTTAAGTACTCAGTAATCACAAAAAGTTAACTCAACAACATTCACCATCTTTACATATGCAGAGGTGCATCGCCTCTAACGTGAACAAAGAGGGTGAGAAAACCAGTCACCATGACCACATTTAAGCAGTCAATGTGAAAAAAGGAAAAATTCACAATCATAGAACGGAGGTCTATCAATAATCACTTCCTAGGCGACAAAACATTATATTTGTTTGCCTGACCACTAAGAGTGTGGTCAAATTATTATAGAAGGTGGACAAAACATTGTTTTGGTCCATTTTCCATTGTGTTATGTGCAAGTTCACTTAAACTACCAAGTCTGTACAGATTAATACAGACGTGCTATGGACAATGAGCAGCATGACCAATTGCAACACACACAATGTGATCTATAATTACATGTCTGTGTGGTCTTCATTATATTGGCAAAACAAATAGGAAATTGCACACTAGACTTATTGAACATCGCAGTTGCATCAAAAACAAGGTGCTTACAGCACCTATGGTTAAGCACTTTGTAGGCATGAAACATGACCATACTAATTTTGAATGGGTTATCCGTAAGAAAGTTGAAGGCATCAACAAAGAGGCGACTGACCAAAAATTGCTGAATTTTGAACAAAAACTGATATTTAAACTGCAAAGTCATGTGGTGGGGCTAAATGAGAATGTGGATTGGCACCAAGTACATCTATGTGATATGTGTTGTATTTGTGACATTTGACTAATTATGAAAAATATACGTGCTGGCTCTACTGTCTTGTAATCAGAATTGGTGTAAAAATGTGTATGATGTTTTTGGATATATACACATTGTATATTTGAACTTGATGTGTCTACCAATGGATGTGGATTTGTATCCCAAAAAGTTTTGTGGATCACAAAAATGGTGCCTTTTAACAAAAAAGAATTTTCTTGGCGGACGGGGTTCTGCCACTTTATGTTTTTCAAGCCTTCTAAATGTTCAAAAACATGTCCAAAATGTGATAAACTTGTTTTAGCATGCCCATGTCTTCCAGTGTTACCAGTGTTCATTCAATCTCGTGCACCATAGGGAGTCTGTCTAGTGGTGGCCATTTTTTCCATCAATATGGTGCCATACATGCTTATATACAGGGCTGTTTCTGAGTCCTTCTTTGCTTTCCCTGTTTCAACACGGAAGTGAATCGGCCGAGCTTTGCCGGCAGGTCTTAGATGAGAACGTTTTTCTGCTGCTTTCGGGCTAAAGTAAGTTTGAAATAGGACGCTTGTATATTTCATTGTTTTCTAAATGCCGTGCGCCCTCGCCTGGACATCTCCACCGCTCGGGCGGCATGCATTTATGCATTTTTGTAACACCACGCTTTATGCATGCAACAGTTTGGGACATACTGTGCCCCTTGTTAGTTTATACATGCCAGTTTGTCTCTACTTGTGTTTATATGTTGCCAGTATGTATTGTTGATTCACAGCACTTTGAGGATCCTTGCAACATTTTTCTCATATGCTGGGGATATTAGTAATGGGGCCTGTTTCCCATGTCGTTTCAGATTTATGAACACCTTGTGTTCACAGTTTCAGTGAACTTACTTTGTATTGACGTCCTCCGGGACCTTGAACTACAGTCCGTATTTTACGTGACCTTCTTGTTGGATTGCGAATATTGAACTGGGCCATTATACTTTCAGGTATTGTGCAGTTTTGTCTTGCCAAACTTGTATCTCTGGTAGTTTCTCTCCTTGTCGTACACTTTTGGTGACGGTGCGGTTTCTCTACTTACCTAAGGTGACTTGTCCACTTTCTATAATAATTTTACCACACTCTTAGTGGTCAGGCGAACAAATATAATGTTTCGTCGCCTCGGAAGTGATTATTGATCGTCCTCCGTTCTAGGATTGTGAAGTTTTGCTTTTTTCACGTCGAGGGTAACTGCTTAGACTCTAAATAAATGTGATCATGGTGACTGGTTTTCTCACCCGCTTTTTTCACGTTAGAGTCTATGCACCTCTCCATATGTAAAGATGGTGAATGTTGTTGAGTTAACTTTTTGTGATTACTTAGTACTTAAGGTATTTTTTGCCCCTTGTATCTTGCAGCTGGTGTTGACTACATCTGTTGGTGGATGTGCTTAGGACCCCTACTGCACAATATTGAAAGAATTTTAATACAACAGAAAAGAAGTGTTTGTTTTCCCCTGGAGAGAGTTCAGCCATTGCATGGCAACAAGAACTGAAACATGTTACATTTCGGGATTATATGCATTGTTTGGAACACATTTGTTTTATGATATTGTGATTTGCTGCTAATGTTGTGTTTATGTATGTGGTATAAATGTTTTAGGTAAAATGGTTTTTATGTGAATGGAGTAATTATACTGTATTTTTTATGATCAGTTATTGTGCTTAAATATCGGTCTTTTTTTCTAATTTTTCAATGTTGATGTATAATAAACTTATGTTTTTGTATTTTTTGTACTTTATCTATTCTTTCAAGATACAAGTACGCGATTTCTAGTTAGGAATACGTGTAGGGTCTAGTTCTACACTTGGATTTTATTAGTTCTTTGTCCTATCTCTTAGTTTAAGTATATCTTGATACCCCCTAAAGGTAGAGATAGTGAATGTTAGGGGTCAATTCTGTTTTGCCCTTTATTGATTCACTTGCATGTAGTGGGGCATACAATTTGATCCCCTGTCTGATATCACCTCCTTAGGAAAACCAACTCTGGTAAAAATACCAAGGAGGGCCTTAGCCACAGCCAGAGCCGTAACAGTTCTCATAGGTATGGCTTCAGGATACCTAGTAGCATGGTCTACTACAACCAGGATAAACCTGTTACCTGAAGATGTGGGAGGGTCAAGAGAACCAACAATGTCAATCCTGACCCTCTCAAAAGGGACTCCCACCACTGGGAGAGGCACCAAGGGTGCCACATTCTTGGCTCCATTCTTGCCAGAGCTTTGGCAAGTGTGACAGGTCCTACTGAACTTGTCTACTTCTGAACCCATCTTAGGCCAGTAGAAGTAAAGTGAGAGCCTTTCCCTGGTCTTCTTAAAACTTAAGTGACCATCCAAAGGTATCTCATGGGCTAACTGTAGGAGCTGGAGTCAGCTCACTAGGGGTACTACATGTCTTTTACAGTCCCCATGGATTGACTCAGTCGGTGCACTGTAGAAGAGGCCAGCTTCCCAGTGTAACCTATACTTCCCAGGCTCTTCCCAATTGAGCTGAGAAGCTGCCCGTAGGTGAAGACCTTCCAGAGTAGGACACTCTCTTTGTCCTCTGCTGAATTCTGCTCTGTTGGGTCCACCTTCTGCCAGTAAAGACTGTAGCTCAGGATGTTCAACAGGGTCAAGATCTCCAACCACAGTAAGATCTTCTTCCAGATCTGAGTCCTCATTATCTGGTTGAACCATACAGGGTTGAACCTCACACTTAGCCTCAGCTGGTGGAGTCATCACATGTGTGACTTTGGACAATCTCGGTGATGTCCTTGTAGGCACAGGGGTGCTTGCTGTTTTCTTGCTGGTAGAGTTGGGTTTCCCCTTTGTCTCTTTTTGTCTTGCAATAGCAGTAAGTCCTGTGGACCTGGGGTGATAGTTTCTCCTATCAAGTCCCCAGGAGAGCCTCTTAAGGTCCTCTCCCTAGAAGATCTTGTGAGCTCCTGCTTCTTTTTACTGGGAGGCCTGGGGGTGCTAGACATAACTCCAAGAGTTTTAAGTCATTACCCAACATGACTCTCCCAGGTACGTTATTTTGCACACTTACAGGTATTCTGACAGTCATGTCATTGTACTGGATGAGAGCTGGCAACTGGGGAACCATTTTCACAGTGTCTCCAGCTAACTTGGTTA
Source organism: Ambystoma mexicanum (assembly GCF_040938575.1). Taxonomy (NCBI): domain Eukaryota; kingdom Metazoa; phylum Chordata; class Amphibia; order Caudata; family Ambystomatidae; genus Ambystoma; species Ambystoma mexicanum. The sequence continues at coordinate 1,150,395,988 of NC_090933.1, read as the reverse complement.
GGTGTTTGGGTGCCTGAGCAACATCCTCTACCTTGAAAAACATGCATCAACCATAGTTATGCTGGCTCCAGTGTCTCTGATGGCGGGGGCTTCCTGACCATTCACAAGAACATTATCTTTATAATACTCTTTAGTATTATCTGGGATTGAGTTATGGACATCTAAGTTCTGTTGTTCCCAAAGACCCAAGGACACTAAAGAAACACTAGCTGAGACTCTCAGAGGTTCATCAGCCAGTAGTCGAAAGTTGCCACTTGTCATAGGTACTTCTTCCACCTGGGAGAAGGCTAAGGAGACAGTGTGGACCCCTGAAGGTTTACCCTTACATCTGGCATCCCCTTTCACATGGTCAGTAGCTTCACAAACAAAACATTTACCAAATGTCCTATTGAATGGAGGCTTACTATGACCTCCACCTGGTTTAGCAGCAGATGGTACACTAGCCTGATTCAGCTCCCCTTGTGGCTTACCCTGGTTCTGTTTGGGGCCCTCTTTTGGATTGGAATTATTGGAATTCTCCTTGTTATCTTTCTTTGGCTGCTTTCCGTGATCCTTCTTCTGAGTTGCCCCAGAATCCTTGTGGGTAGCCCTGTTGCCAAACCCACAAGTCAGCAGCTGTAGCTAATTTCTTAGGATCTATCTCCTTTGAATCAGACAAGTGCTGTCTAAGCTCAGGAGAGCAGGCATCATAAATTGACTCCAACATAACAAGATTCCTCAAACCTTCATAAGTGTTCACTTTGTAACCCTTAACCCAACCATCTAAGTCTTTCAAACAGTCACACACCCAGGTAGCCCAAGGGGTACCATCATGCTTTTTGAGGGTCCCAAACCTCTTAGGTTACTAGGAAGGGGTCTACCCAAACCTAGCTATTAAAGCTAGCATCACACACTCATAATCCTGCTTATCTTCCTCCCCCAACTCCATTACAGCATCACTTGCAACAGGGGGGAGCCTAGAGAAAAGCCAAGGAATCAACTGATTCCCTGAGATGCCCTGAATCCCATGATTGTACTCAAACATTGCTAAACAATCCAAAACATCAAGTTTAGTCTCATACATACCAATCATTTCCTTTGGTATACGGGGTATTTTAGGACTGGAAGACCTAGAAGATCCTGGGAGAGAAGCATTTTTTACAGACAATTTCTTCATCTCTAAAGCATGAGTCATCTCCATTTCTCTGAGCCTTAATTCTTGATGTTTCATGGCGGTTGTGCATCAATACGTTTCACTTCCAATTCAAGTCTCATTGTCTCAAGTGCAATAAATTCAGGAGTGAGTGTAGGACCTGTTGGGGTCCCTGTGGACAGCGGTTGTGCTTTCTGAGCAGGTAAGGGAGTTGTAGGGTTTCCTAACAAGGACTCATCTACTTCTCCTAATCCAACACTCTCAGAATCAGAAACATCAGTATCCACATTTGCTGGAGGGGTAGGCCCTTCTGACCACTCCCCAGACTTTATTTTCCCAATGATTTAGCAACCAGTTCAGATTTTTTTCCTTTGTCAGAGAGGCTCCCCTCACTATACATGGTTCTCAAAACCTCAACAGTATAGTTTAAGAGACTCTCTTCACTGTAGTTTTCCATATTTGACATAATTTTTAGTTAACATAATTAGTGGTGTTTAGCCTTGTGGTTAGTTGACCCAAGGTAATAGCAGCACTCTAAGTGTAATCACTATACTTAAAAATCCCACTGCTGTACACCAGTGTTAGGCAGAATCCTGGCAGTGCCCTCAGGGACCACTACACAAGATTAGGACTACAGGTGGTAGTACAATTTCACCTTTGGTACAAGCCTGTACAACACAGTTAGAGTTGTAGCAGTAGCGGAGCAGCCAGACTTATCTCAAGAGCAAATGAGCAGTAGTAGAGATTACACAAAGGACTACAATTACTGTGACTCACGCAAACACTGACTCAAGGTTTCAGGTAAAAAATATAAGTACATTTATTTTTAAACCTTCTGTTCATAAAACACTTCACTTCTATTAAATCAAATCACACTGTAAATACACTACACACAACCAATTCCTCGTGTTCAGGCAAATTCAAGGTAAGTACATTAGGATTTGACAGACCGGTATTGTGAAGCAAAGACGTTACCGGCGGTACATATGCGATAACTTTTTGACAGTAATGACAGTTCGGTCTTACTAAAGACACGCGTACCCGTGGAAAGAAATGCCACCAAAGTCAAACACACTTAAAACAAAGAATGAAAACAAGGGAATAGTTAGGAAAAATCATAGGCAATACTTTTGTCAAGGCAATAGAATCAGAGGACTCACTCTAGGATGCAGATACATTTTGAAAGGAGAGCTATTATACACAAGATATCCCTTAAGTTTCGAAATCGAAGTAAGTTAAATCTTACTCACCTTGCAGATTGGGCTTCCACCCTTAATAATCAAATTACCTCAATAAACAACTTTGAAGAAATGTCCACCACATTCTTGAACTCTTTTGATTCAATCACAGAGAATCTTGCGCCAATTGAAAATAAAACACAACATTTAGTGGCACGCAACTCATGGTTCAACGAAGAGCTTCAAGCACTAAAATCTAAGAAAACTAAACTTCTTCATATTTGGCACAAAAGCAGAGATCCTGCTGATCTCGATGCCTATATGAAAGTGGCCACGGATTATACATTGGCCATATATTCGGCCAAGAAAGAGTCTTTTAACATCCGGATAATAAAAGCCAAGTCAAACAGTCAGGAATTGTTCAAAATCTAAAAGAACAGTCACACACCCCAGGCCCGATGCAAGCCACTATTAATAAAGATGAGGCATGGTGTACGGAAATAGAATCTGCCTTATCCAATAAACTTGAGAAAATAAGAGAGGTAATTGAGGGGAAAAAACCTGGCATGCCGAAGCAAGTGTTAGAGGACAATCTATCCACCACAACTAATAAACCTGAGGAACCACCTGCCTTCAATTTTCAGCCTATTTCCGAACAAGAACTGGCTAAGGTCATTTCTAAACTAAAAAGCACTAGTTGCCAAGAGGATCCCTGTTCATCTATTAGAATGCTCTCCAATTCTTTTTCCAGCTTTGACTAAGCTCGTTAATGCGTCTTTTGCTCTCAATAGAGTCCCAGATAACATCAAAAATGCATGGATTACCCCTCTATTGAAAAAATTGAATCTCTGCCCCCTTACTGCATCTAATTATAGGCCAATTACAAACACACCCTTTGTGCTGAAGATCTTGGATAGGGTGGCCTATAATCAGATTTCCATCTTTCTGGAGCAGAATCATGTCTATCACAAGTATCAGTCTGGATTTCGTATGAATCACGGCACTGAGCCGGCTTTATTGGCACATAAGTCTGACCTTCTTCACAAGATGGACGGGGGTCGCATATCGCTCCTAATGATTCTAGACTTGTCAGCAACTTTTGACCTGGTGGACCATGCCATTCTGTCCACTAGGTTACAGATGCATGCTAACGTCTCTCAAGATGCGGTACAGTGGTTCAGGTCCTTCTTAGAGAGGAGGCAAGTCAGAGTAGCCAGCAATAGTGCTGAAGCTAAACCTACCACCCTTTTGTATGGCGTTCCTCAGGGAGCCTGTGTGTCGCATTGCCTTTATAATATCTTTATGATTCCCTTCTTCTAGATGTTGGAAAGAGAAGGGATCATTTTCGCAAACTATGCAGACGACACACAGTGCGTTATCCCTAAATCAGGATCATATGTGGAGGACGAATGCCGGATCAATGAAATTTACAAAAAAATTCAAGATTGGATGGTGGTAAATGGCCTGGCCATCAACAGCTCGAAAACCGAGAAGCTCAAAGAATAAAGTAAAGAAGCTGGAACCAAGCTATAAATCATTTTCGATAGATAACTGTAAAATAGATGTCATAAATAAAGTCAAAACGCTGGGTATTTATCTAGACAAGAACTTGAACATGAAGGCACAAGTGAACAGCCTTGTTTCCTCAGCGTCTTACTTTATTAAGCTGTTCAGCTGCCTTAGACCATTTGTGGCAGAATCAAATTCTGAAACACTGGCAAGGGCCATTATTGGATCGAAGATCGATTATTGCTGTAGCCTTCTGGTTGGCCTGCCACTATCAGACTTTCATCGTCTCCAGGTCTTGCAAATGGAGCAGTTAGGGTAGTGAAATGGCTGACAAAACAATCATGTGTCGGAGGCACGCCGAAGTTTACACTGGCTACCTGTCCGGGCTAGGGTTGCTTTTGGGCTTCTTCTCATCACTCACAAATGTGTACATGGAATCATGCCTATGTACCTTACAGAAATGATCAAGTCTAAAACCAAGAACTCTAGAACTCTCAGATCGGATGAAACCAACACTCTAATTGTCCCGCGTTTGAAAACAAAAAAATCAAGGGATGCTGCTTTCTTATCTGCAGCTCCCCAGATGTGGAATTCCCTTCCATCTATATTGAGAGTTACTGTATTCACCGAGGTCTTCAAGAAAGGCTTGAAAACTGCTTTGTTCTCATAAAGCGGCATATCTCTTTAGCATTTGACTTCATCCACCCCTAGAAAGGGTTTTCGGCTAACTCATCCCTCTTCTTCTGCTCTTTTGAGGCTTTTTTCTCTGTGTTTTGTGTTTATGCACCCTTAAGCCTTAGGGTACCTGGCGCGCTATATAAATGTCAAAAAATAAACATAAACAATAGGCCTACGCCAGTGTCACGGGAGCAGATGCTCTGTTGTCGAGGATCACACATTAAGGACTGTTCGAGATTCAAGAGGCCAGGAGTACTTAGATATTGTCAAAAAGGAGGCAAAAGTTATAAGAGGGAAGGAAGAAAGGACAAGCCTTCGAGGAGGAAAAGGGTTCACCCCGATTCCTTATGGTTGTATGAAGAAAACGACCAAATGTGCACAGTACCTTATTCCACTGCAGAAAGCTGGTGCGACGGCAGTTGTTCCTGGTAGTTCCTGCAGACTCACGGTTCCTGAAGCTTTAGTCATGGGGACAAGAAGGAGGACATCTGGAGCGATCTGCACTACCCAGTGATGAGGCCAGCAGCAGCAAAAGCAACGATGAATAAAAGGTGTGCTCCTTTAAATCAGGAGAGGGCTCTTCTGATGGCTATCCGGACCACTACAGCACTGTGCAGTGATTTTGACCAAGGAGAAGATTCTCCGGCTGAAGAAAGGTGAGCTGGTTGATCCCACCAGGCTCAAGGGAAGAAGACACGGACTGGATCGTCTCTTGTCGTTGAAGGTTAGATAGCTCGGGACTGCAGCAGGGCTTCACCTGTACTCAGGATTGCAGCAGCCATCTTCTTCTCCACTTCTCTTCGGTTCTTTGCAGTTCCAGTGGCGACTCTGACTTCCAGCCCAAGAGTCCTGCCTTTTATGCCAAACCCCGCATTCACAGAGCCTGGCTGTCAATCACTCAGCAGGGGGATTGTCCAGCCCGGACAACCACCTCAGCCAATCAATACAAAGTGTGACTTGGCGTTCCAAGGAGACCCTGTGCAGGGGGTGACTACACCCCTCCCTCACATTACGCCCACCTAGATACCCAGGCACCAAAAGGAGGGCTTCTCTAGGTAAGCCCGCCAAACGACGGTGAAAAAAGGAGGCAAACCTGGTTTGCCGTGCAAAGTAAAACACAAGAAAGACTTTAACAAGAAGAAATGGCGACGAAACCCAACCAGAGCCAAATTAAAACCAATATGGTAAAGTGGGTTTCATGTTCGAGGCTACTATATTAGCCTAAAACATTACCACGTTATATAATATAACTGCGGTAGAAAAGTTAGGGTAGCTACCACTGCCACCAGCCAAGTCTTAATGTTAAGGGAGTGAAACAAGGCTCCAAGAGGTACAGATAAAAAGGGATAGTAGTTAACCCTTTCCAGTACTCCATGTAAAATGGGGTGTACTGGATCTGTGGTAATTGTAACTATATAATGTTAATGGCAACTTTACATGTTTCTGGGGGATAGTAGTCCGCCCTAGAAAAATTGAGTCATTGGGAAGTCTAAAAGACAACCCTGTGTCACTGCACTGAAGGTGTTGTGTAACACACAAAGAAAAAGAGGGAGTTGGTGAGACTCCATAGCCCATGAGCACAAAAAGTACAACACACACAAACATACACTGTAAGAGTGGGAAAAAGGTTCACACTCTTACCAAGTGGAAAAAATAAACCCCAGAAATTCAGCAAAGCTGCTGAGGGACTCACTAGGTAAGGGAAATTAGCCATAGAAGGAGAATTCGCCCTAACATGCCCCATTCCATACTGCAGTTTTCTGAGAGGAGTCTGCCTTACACACCAAGGTGCCGGCCCTCCAAGACCCTCCAACATAGCCTGCTGGGAGTGAACAAGGGGCTGATTTATGGAATTGGGTGCAGAAATGCTGCAAGAGCTGCGGGCTGAGAAGGACCATGAATACACGCACCCTTCAAACTGTGGGTGGGGTCCCCCGTAAGCATGTCTGTGACTCGGGGACACTGCACAAAGTCTCCCATAACTGTATCTGGCACCCTGATAAAATGTGTCTGAAATCGTAAATTCAACAATAACATGCATGCATGCAATCCCATGTAAAATGTTCCTGCACCCTGCTATACTGCTTACGTGCACCCCTAAATTACATTGGAACCCAGATTAGGTACACACACCCTGAAATCCGACATGCGAGCCCACCTACGTGCTGAAAATCCTACGTGCAATTGTACTTACTCCCACCTTTGGATGGCGGATTGTATGAAGGACTTGCTTGGCCTTTTCCCAGTCTTGACGTTGCACGGTCGAATCCATGGTCGAATCCATGAATACGTCTCCTGCAGCGCAATTGTGGGTGTGAGAGGGACTGCCTGCAGGCTGTCCCTCAGAATGCCAACTTTTTTGCAAGTTCTTCCCTTTTTGGTGCTCCGCCCCCTTCCGAGCCCTCTGCGCAAGCCACGCCCATGCTCTGCTATGAGTCTAGCGCAAGGCCTTTGACGGCTGGCGCAGACGTGTCAAGCTAGAGTGAACTCCATGCAAGTCCAAGAAAAGTACAGCGCATTCGATTCCATGAATCGATGAAGGGGGATTTGCACGCAGTTGCGTGCACAATTACCCTATTTTCTGCATTCCATGAATCAGCCCCAAGTGTTTAGGAAGGTATTGTTTGAGTGCCCTGAAGCTGAGATGGACTAGGGGGAAGGAATCTTGTTGCTCTACCTTCCCAGTGGAGAGAAGGCATCATCTTCGCTTCTCCGGAGCCAGGCGAGGTGGGGCTGTGTGTACTTCATGGCAGTGGTTGTAAACCAATGGTGGTGGTATGGGGGACAGATGGAAGGTGATGGTGTCAGGGGGGAATATTTGAAAGAAAAAGGGGAGAGCATATGATAAGGGAAGGTCAGTATTTTTAAGTTTCCACACTACTGTTAGTGCATTTTCTTTTGCTCCCAGCTTGTTCTGTTTTTATAGCGTAATTGGGGCAAACCTTTGACTCTTAGGGCACGATTGATGGGGATTCACCACGCAGGCGCTTTTTTAGGTACCTGTAGTATAGAGTTTTCCTTATTCATGCTGTGGCAAAGGCAGATTTCCTTACAATGAAGGGGGGAGCGGATGGAAGGTGACGAGAGTAGTGGATAGAGGTTGCGAGGAGCGTGGAGATGGATGGAAGATGTATAGTGGCGAACGAAAGCTAAAAGGATTGGGGTGCTTATAAAAGGTGATGAGGAATAAACGGAAGGAAGCTGAGAGCGGGTTTCCCACTTAGACAAATTGAGTGATCCTGAGCAAATCACTTCATCAGTAAACCTGGTGAGGTGTCCATGCTTCTTCCAACCCAAAGTCAAACCAACAAACATGCAACTCCAATAGTGAATAAAGACAACTTGACAAACATGAAAGCATGGGTTTCTCTAGTTCATCACTGTCGCACTCACGACAACCCTTAACCTCTCCTACTCTTAGCTGTGCCTTCATGACTCACCTGCTCAGGGCCCTCTGTAAATCCTGCCAATGGGCCCATTTGCCTTAAATCTGCCACTGTCCAAGGTGTCTCACACATTTCGCACCCATTCTTCTGGAGCCATCATTACTTCAAAAAACAAAGAGTTCTCAGATCAAGCTCAGATCATGGTCCCAACTTAACTGATCATTTCAGATCAATCTCAGATCAAGCTCCCATCGTAGCTGATCATTTCAGATAAAGGTCAGATCAAGCTCCCATCGTAGATGATCATTTTAAATCAAATAAACCAAGCTAGCCAGAAACACCTAAACTTGGCTGCTCAGGAATACCATCACAGGTTAGTGTCGGATCCGTTCTTTTTCTGCCTACCAAAGTGAACATGTAGTCTTGGTGTGCATGATGTCAGCTGTTTGTATGAAAGTGTTGCAAGAGCACCAGTTTGGGGATATGGATGAGAGGGATGATCCGGTGGGTTTGCTATAATGGAGTATCCTACCTAGACCTGCACACCTATAACTACTTCTGAATAAAGATGCCCTTTATACATACTACTATGGAGTACTGTCTGGACCCTGAGCCACCTCACTTACTTACCTCAAGGATAGATACTTCACAAGGTAGTCTCTGGCTAACAGGGCCCCTGCAGCCCCCGCAGTGTGGGGGTTCCATGCTGCTCATGCCCTGCAGGGGGACCCAGTGGCAGTGAGTTCTTGCTTGAGCACCTTTCTACACCAAAATGTTTACCAAATGTAATTTGGTTGTTATGTAATGTCCTACAATTAGTTGTCCTATGCTGTGGGCATTGTTGCTATGCATCGTGTGTCACAATGCTTAGGTTTTTCGTACGTTAGTCACAATGCCTACGTTTTTAGTATGGTTATAGTGTTGGATGATGACATTTGTAATGAACACTGTACCTTTCATTTTGTAATTGTTATCCCACCATGGGAGCTATGATAGAGTGCATGATTGTGAAAGGGCATAATTAGTTCGTTGCTTCAACACGTGTTCTGGTTTTATAGATTGCATGGTTGAGAGCAGTGTGAATCCCTTGTTTGTTTGAGTTAATGGGTACAGATCCTATGGTTAGTTTGTTGTTTCACCATGTGGTCTGGTTTTGAGAGCCACGCAGTGGTGCGCGTGCTTAAATTCTACATTTATTTTAGCGAATGGGCATGAATCCTATGATCTTACTGATCATGTGGGTGCAAATCTTATGCTTTTACTGAACTAATGGGCCTGAATCCAATCTTTTGAGTATATCTGTGACACTGGTTAACTAGCATGATTTTTTCCCGTGTGGTGGAAGGAATTCACCAGCGTATGTACAGTTGTCTTTTTCTCCTTACCTTTTCCTTCAGTGCGCCAACCAGTTTGTCTTTCAATGCATTATGTTACTCCTTGGGTTTGTGTCTGATTCACTTTTTTCCATACATGTGCTTATTAGTGTAGCTAGGTTATGCCTTCAATGTGATTGCTACCTTGAAATATGCATTTTTCTTGAAAGCTATCTTCTGTCTTGTGAGCTACTTGCCTGTTAATTCCATCTGTATATATTTCTGTGCTGTAGGAGATGTGATTGTCAGAGACTTATATGAATGGAGTGGCTTATGCGGATGGGGTACTTATTTGTTGCTGATGATTGATGGTTGTCAATGATGGATGAGGTTGCCTGCTTGCTCGTTGCTGTAAGTGTCCTGCTTGCTTGCTTGTATTTGAGTGTTTTTCTGTGTATGAGAGTTTGACAGAGTGTTAGTGGTGGCTGACATGTTTGCATGTTGTACAGGGTGTTGGATGTGCATGTACTGTACATGCAAAGAGCTACACTTCCTTTGTTACATTATCCTTGTTTCATCTTCCCACTGAAGTCAATTTTTATTTTTTTAATTTATTTTATTGTGTTTCAGCCGAATTATTGACTTTGCACAAACCAGACAACGTAAAATCACATTCAATATCATAAATAATACTATAACAATTCACTTCAATTCAACTTTTCCTTACTTTTGCAATCATTAAATCAAGACAATTTAAAATCAGTCATACATCATTCATAAATCACATTTCATATCGATAAAGTATAGCCCAATAATTTATTGAATTGGGCATTTATGTTTTTATGAAGCCCAATGATTCTAGCACCCTTATGGCACAAATGGTGGGTTGGACATCTTTCCCCGATATCAGCCTCTGCCAAAACATCTCTGAGGATAAACAATCTGCCCAATCCACAAAATGCCTCAAGACTCTTACTCTCGTCTCCCAGGAGCTTTTACAATCATCCATTATGTGCTTAAGAGATTGTTTACCATCGACAGGTAGGGGCAGCTTGTGAGTTCTTATAGCAACTACACAGAAGCTCTCCCGTATTGATCAAATTTAGGCAGAATCTTAAAAAGTCCTGTCTGTACCTGGAATTTGGAAAGCGTCTTAAATACCTGGCCAAGAATCCCCTCAGCTTGTCACAGCGCATATTAGCGATTGTGTGAATGCAATACATTCTTCTGAGGGGCTTCTGTACACCCAGTGGATTAGAAATAACATCTTCCACCACACAATTGCACTCACATAAGACTTTAATCACCAACTTCTTTAGATTTCACAAGAATCAGCCTTTAGATCGAGACGAGCCGCCAATCCACTTGCACCTGCATAGAGTAGATGCCTAGCTCATATCTTAGGCTAGCCATTGGCAAGCTCTGGGGAGCCTAGGCACCCTCTTCCAGATTGACCCCTCAATCTTATTCCAAGTTACTTTCCCCTGAAAGTCAATTGATTAGATGAGTGAGAAGGATGATCCTGCGAGTTTGCTATGACAGCGCCTCCTGCCCATTCCTACTTACTACTAGTCTTGAATAAAGGATAGGAGAAATGTGGGCTCTAGGGTAGAACACTCCTGTGCTGAGCTCACTTTTTGTTCTGATCACCTCGTATTGTTCTCTGCAAGGTAACAGGTGTGAAAAGGTGAACCCAACACCTTTTGTAATGAAATAGTGGGATTTCCAGGTTACCTGTACTTTTTTATATATATCAACCTTGAGAAAGAACCTTCGGGTTCGAAACACGTGTCGGCTGACCACTTTTTAGACTATGTGTCTACTTTATGAATAATAAAAAACACACCTTCACACACTGCATCCAGCTTGTAAATCCTGTAGTCACAAGATTCTATGAAAAGCACTTGCTGCAAGGTAACCAGGAAATCCCACTAGTCTTGAATAAAGATCCCTTTTCTACTACTGTGGAGTACCGCCTGATCCTTGAGATGCCTCTCTTAATTACCTCCAAGATGGATCCTTCAGTTAGTACCAATACCACGGGCAATACTCCTGAAAATTAGCCCCATTCACAGTTTTCCTCTGCTCCAGCGATAACAGCTGTGATGTAGCTAGAATATCCACGGTGGCATTTAACAAACAATGCCACTTCATGTGTTTTTTTCTTTATCCATTTCTATGCTCATATTGATGGTGGGGATAGATAACATATGATGGCGCTTCAGACCAGTAGGGTACTTGTTGTAATGCACAAAAAGATACATTGTGACACTTTTCTGATTTCCGTGGCACGCGTGATGAAAACATGGCCAACAGAAATGTCCATCTCTCCACCCCCTCTTACAATGTCCCCACTAGAAACGTCTTTTTCCTGTTTTGATGTCAAGTGTTTGTGCTTCACTTCTCTACAAGAAATAAAGTAAAAAATAATTCAAGCCCATTTTGGAAATGTAGCCTCCACCTCTGCCATTTATAGACTTGCATTTTGACAATCCATATAAAAATATTATGGTATTTGTAAGCAACGTAGAGAAAACATCTATTTCTGCACCATGTGAATAACGCTGAAGAAAATACAAAGGAATTATTTATACATGTAATTACATGCAAACTGTTCTTCCACTCTTCTGCGAGCAGCAGGTGCTTCAGTGGAAAATAATGAAGAATGTGAATTGAATGGATTAACGAGTTCATATATATTTGCACATATTAACATTCATTGTTCCAGAGTTCATGGTTCAGAACATTAACTCGGGTTACTATGGAGTAGCACGAACATTTCCATGATTTATAAAGTCCACCTTTCCTTTCTTTGCTTAGTAGATCTAATTTATTTTTTAATCTAGTCTTAGCCAGCACATCACGTGTCCTTTAAAAAGATAATCTTCCTCACTGTCATTTAAGCTGCTACACTTGGAAAGTTTTCTGTTTTTAGTTTTGAACAAATATCACACGGCCACTGTAGTGTCTGTGTAGTTATGGTTAAATTGCTGCTTCCATAGGAAGAGCACTTTTTGGGCAGCTTATAACTCCGCTCCCCCTGGACGAATCCTCACCAACCTTTGCAGAAAAAGTATATGGCCCACTCTGAATTGTTTTGCAAAGTTTGGTGAGGGTTGGTCGGGGGGGGGGGGGTAAAGTTATAGGGGGCGTCCCAAAACTTCTTTTGTCCCATAGAATGAATGGGGGAAAAACTTTGAACACGGCTACAGATCAAACCGCTGGACGGATTTTCACCAAATTTGCGGCAGGAGCAGCGGTTTAGTCCAGAAAGCGTGCTTTTGTAAATTTTGTGAAAATCTGACCAGTAGTTCTTTTTTAAACGATGAAAAAGTAGGTCTCAAGAAATTAGTGATATCTATGTCCACTCTGCGGACACACTTCCCTGTTCGCTCCTTGGCCAGGACACTGATTGGGTAATCGGGCGCGTCATGTCCACGGACATGTGACGCATTCGCTCATTGGATGGTGAAGGACGTCAAGTGCGGCAGATTGTTCCGATGCACCCTCCATCTTTTATCCGTGTTGTGGGGTCCGCGGACATGCTGCAAAAACATAAAAAACCCACAACATTGCACTTGTTAAACTTATCAAATACTGTCTGGTGAGGTGAGGGTTGATGAGGATGGGACGGGATGTGGCAGCAAGAAGCAAAAAAGTGGTGTTTTTTTGTCACGAAAGTCATACAGTATATTTGGAGGTAGGCTGAGCATCTGTCCCGTAATGTGCGGGATGGTCCCGCAATTGGCGCCTGTGTTGCACAGTTTGCCGAGTGTCTCTTGGGGACGCGGGTTGTCCCGACTTGCTCTGTTCGAGCACAATTTGTGATCTAACAGAGTATGTTAGGAGTCACAATTAGTCATGCTGGGGGTTGGGGCCGAGCGGGGAGGGGGTCATATACATACATTTCCCGAGAATGGGAATAACAGTGGCTGGCAAGTGGCAGCTAATCTGTAAATAAGAGTCCTATTGTATTGCATTGCAACCGCAGCTACTGACGTGACAGGCTTGCAGGCCGGTCATGTCAGTAGCTTCGGGTGCAATGCATTCAATCTGTCAAGTGATTGACGCCGTGACGTCATCACCACCTTTTGTCCCGCAAAGGGATGTGACAAAGTTGGCCACCCCATTTTGGAGGTATTCCTCAATATATTGTGCGGAAAGTACCGATGAAGGAGTAATGTGTCTGTGTTACAATGTATGTAAAATAATATTGCAGTCAGATTGGTGCCCCCTAGAGTTTGGCATCTGAGGCAGCCACCTGCAGTGTTTGATGGGAACAGCGGCCGTGCACGTGTATGACAATACGAGTCCTCATGGGTGCGTTGAGCCGTGTTGTTCCAAAGTTAGAATTTATTTAGATTCTGAGTGAAGGTCAGCCGCTTTGATTTTTTGGTTTCGAGCTGAGGCATCCCACGCATGGGACAGAAAGTAGAAGGGTCAATTGTTTTTTGACCTTGTGAGAAAGGGATTTTTTCCTGAAGAGTCAGTGAGAGGAGGTTTGTAATAAAGAACATTTGTTAAGGTTATGCATTCCAAAAGTGTGTACGGAACATGTGTATTCAGTTCATGAAGATTCTTTCATGCAAGCGGATTGAACATTACAGACACAATTTCGCAAATACAATGGAGACAGTGAATATTATGTAAGTTTGGTTTTGACGACTGTACACCGGAACAAGCTTTAACATGTTATTCTCTGAAAATTAATTTTGGCAATGTAACTCAAGTACTACTTTCTACTTTTCTGTGTGGTTGTTTTTTTATGTGGTTATGGGAAGTGCACAATGTAGGCGTTTGCCGACTATAACTAGAATTCACCCAGGTTCAACGCTAATATTTCTTTAAAATGTCATGTATGCCTATATGGACCCAAGCGGTTCCTTCATCAAAATGAACACTTTGTGTATGGAAAAAGAAGAATGTGTGTCTCACAATTAACATTTTCGATCACGAGCGAAGAAACAAATTTGCTATTTGATTGGATATGAGAACAGTCGGATGTTCTCGGAGAGTTTATTGTGAAATAAAAGTACTTTAAAAGCAAACAATCACAGTATACAATTTATAAAGAACAGTTTAATAATTTGAATTGTGACGTGGTCTGTTGGTAGTCGCTGTGTGTTGATTTGTGGGTTCTGCATCACGTCACGTAGGTGGTTATGATCGCATTTGGCTACTCTGAAGAGGAACGTAACTGAGAAAGGTGTTCATTATCAGGGGCGGGGCATGTGATTTAGTGACGTCCGGCCAGTTTACCTTAGGCCGATGCAGCAATGGTTAACAATAGCACAAGATGGACGCGCTCTGTTGCCAGATTTCGTACATTTCTAAAAAGAGGACAAATGCGGTAAGCTGATATCGAAATGTTTGCGATAAATCAACGTATGTACAAAAATACATGGTGAAACCCACGGGACAATAATATTTTGTGAGCATTGCAGTTGTGAAACTTATGCAATAATGTCTGGGGAGGTGAGGGGTGATGATCATGGTTAGAATATTTGAGACGTAATTTCGAATGAGTTTACAAAGTGTGTTGGAATTTTGTACACAGCTTATATGACGATTGATTTGTGTATTATTTTGACAGTTTTGAATAAATAAACCGTGGGTGGATTTACAGCAAATTTGCATAAGGGTCATTGGCAAGGATCGAGAAGCATGTTTTTTTTAGCGCCTGAGGAGTCGGCTGCAGTCATGGGCAGTAGTCCGAATGTCGGGGTCATGGTATAAGGTCAAGATCCGGACAATGTGGCTACTGGCCATGACAAGAAGGGACAGACATTATTAAAGTGGTCATGTCCACCTGGGACTGGCTTTGTCGTAAAGTTATTCACAATTAGGATAGATTTGAAAGGGAAGAAAAATGTGCTTATGTTAATATGATTAGAGGATTTTTTTTTTCCTTTTTGGAGGCTGCCATGGAAAGGGAAGATGGGCCCTGTATCGAACTGGTGCTTTCCTTTTCCATGGTGGCCATCTTGGAAAAGGATTTTATTCCTAAACCGGGACGCCACGTCCCAATATAGGACGAGAAATCCTATTTTTTATTAGCACGGGTTACCGCTTTGGAAACCTAGGCTGGTAATGGCGTTCATCCTAGGGTGACCAGATTTCCAAAATGAAAAACCGGGACGACCAACAATATAAAAGAGGTACTATCCCATTGCGGCCCACCAATTACTGCCCCTACCCCAACACGCCCCCACAAACACCACCCAATCATATTTCCAGCACTTCTCCTTTCAATAAACTGTACATGATCTCATTTGTGCAGTTTTGTTTGTGAATCTTGGCTCGTTAATTCAAAACAGGCGTTTGCTCTCATTGCTATTACATGGCTTTCTGTACACTCAATTCCAAGCCAGTCTCTGCGGCACAGTCAGTAAGTGTTGTGACTTGTACCTGAAAGGCTGTGGGTTCAAGCCCAATCCATCAATTTCAACATTCAGAAAATGTTGTGAAAAATTTTTACAATTTTCATGACCATAGCCGCCCAACCCTGCAAACCTCGGACGGGGTTTCTAAAATGAAAAAATCCCCGGGACCCCGGGACAGAGGGTGATTTCCCTGGACTGTCCCGGGAAAACCGGGACGTCTGGTCACCCTAGTTCATCCCCCATTTTATGGGCTGAAATGGGGGGTAATGATCCAGAGACCTCGTTATCCACCCTCGCTTCGCTTGCGCTGATTACTAGGGCTACTGGGCCGTTATCCACCGTTACAGTCCCTGGGCGTCTCTGCAGCCCTGGCTCCTTTTGAGCCCACAGGTCGAGCTGTAACGCTCGGACACCTGCTTTAATTCAAATGCTAATGCTTTGTTCCTGGGGTCGTGATGGTCATGTTTGCAGTTAAAAAACGTGACCATCACCTCTCATGCTCCCTAGGACAAAGCATTTGTATTTAAATTAAGCCAGGAATTAAGAGCCATTAGAGGTGGGCCAAATGTGAATGAAGTGAAGTCATCACTGCCTTGTAGCCAAGTGTCCCGCGACAGAAAAAATGAACATGTGATGTCATCAGTGATGTCATCAATGACATTTGTGATGTCATCTTTGATGTCCTGGGTGTTAGTCTTAGCAATGCACGCTGGTGGCGTGAGTTATGATTGTTTAGCTTACCATAACTAGCGAATTTCAGGGGTTTTTCGGTTTTACTTTGAACTATAATGTCCCTTTAACAACGTTTTTTTACTGATATATATATATATATATATGTATTTAAATAAATATATATCCATATATATATATATATATTTACTATATCAGACAATCAAATTGTTGTCAAACATAATCCCACTTATGCCTGAGAACTGCATCTGTAACCTGATTACAAAATACTTAGCTTTTTAGATTCAAATAATGGAAAGTACAACATGGCATATCCAAAGAAATAAGTTCATGTACATGTTGTTCTTAAATCAAACGCGTGTTTCATGCAATACCAACTTCATCAGGGATGTAGAATAATGTAATAATACCATTTGATGGAACCTTTTGGGGGACTTTTTCCAAAACAGCAAACGATAGTGCCACACCTACTTGGGGTTAACTATTTTACTTTGAGGAAAATAATGACAGAATGGCAAAAAGTAAATCTAGCCACTACAGCACCTTTTATATACTTATGAAGTTCATCAAGGGGTTACAATGCTCTCACGATTGATCCAACAAGGAGCTGATGCAGCATCTAGGAATGCAAATGGGCTGGACTCGACTTAGAAGGTCGTTATAGGTTATCCGGTCTGGAATTAACATGCTAGTAATTCCGTTTACTGGTACGTTTCCGGAATGACAAACAAGTTTTCCAGTGGGGCACCTGATTTACTTCCAGCTCAGAGCTGAAGGTAAGTCAGGCACCCCACTGGCAAAAAACAGCTATATTTCCAGCACTGTTATTCCTAGTTCCGGTAATGCTAGAAATCTTCCCAATGGGCATTAACCTACCCTTAATGACATTCAGAATCTGCCAGTAATTCTGGCAGACCGAGTGCCAGTAACAGTAATTCCATTTGGTGGTATACCACCAGATTTATCGGCAGGATACCACCAAATTTATGATGATCCCCTAAGAGTTGTAACACCCTCTTGATTAGGCAAGGAATTTGGCTGGGCTGGGGTGAGAGTTACAATACTGCCATATTTGACTGGGAAAGAGGTCAGGCGGCAGCCAATAGTGCAGTAGGGCTGGAGTGAGGGTTGCAAAGATCGCATTTTTAATAAGCAGTCAGGTAGATGTTCCAGCACCAAGAAGAGTCACAGTGATGGCTGCAGTGCTCCCAATATCAGTTCCCGGGAGATTGACAAGGTTGACATTGGCATTGCTTGATGTGGTAAAGTTGCAGCTTCAAAGCAGTTGGGGGTGGTCCAGGTCGAATGTAGGGACTTGAGCAGTTCCTGTGATTTTGTGGTTAAAAAAGAAAGGTTTGGTGGAACACAGAACATACTAGAGGATACTAGAGGATAAAATATGACAGGAACTGTCCTATACAAAAGTGCACTTCATCATCAAAGCTGCCAGAGAGATTTGGATATTTATGTAAAATGTTCTTTTAATAGTTCTCCTACTGATTAAGCACAAATAGCTGCAGACACTGCAGCAAGTTGGTAATTGGGAGTGGCTATTACCTTACGTTAGTTCAGTTTAATATCATTTGATAAGCGCAGTCTTATGTCTGTAATGGAGCAATGGTGCTGATGAGGCCACACACTAAGCATCCATCCTGTAGGAGTCAGGTATAGTTATGACTCTTAGAGATGATTAGGTTTTATTAGAAAGATTTGGGGTTTTAAGGGTTTCCTATACTGTAGATTGTCCTTCCTTATGAATATTTGGAAGGGAGTGGTACAGGAAGCAGCTTGCACGGAAACAAATCTATTCCCCCCTCTTTGCTGCACATTTTTGGAAGGGTGAGCAGGTTAAGGCATTCTGGGTAGAGAGAGCCACCAAAAATGTATCTTATTGTAGAGAAATGTAGGGCTTCTTTGATAAAAGGCAGCGGGGCACATTACGAGTTCAGCAGTAGCAGTAAAAAGTGGCAGTTACCGAATAGCTGCCACATTTACTGCTCTGCCTGTTTCCACTTAGCACAAATATGGAGTTATTTTCTCTGGAGCCAATTCCTCTGGAGGCATTGCAAATGGCGGAATTAGCTACAAAAATAATGGAGCTTATTCCACTGTATTGCGAGTTGAAAAAGTGCCATAATACGTCCAAGGCAGACATCAATTCCTCAGGAAATCAGTGCATTACCTCTATGTCAGGGATGGAGGTAAATGCATCCAGGTGATGAAAAGTAAGCAACAGGTTTGGTTAGTACCACCCAAACAGCTATTTGATGTCCACGCTGCCCCAAAAACATACTTCCAAGCCACATAAGCCCCTAAGATATTCAAATGACAACAGTCACAATCCCCTGTTGTTAAAAGACCTGTTGAGGCACTCCTGAAAGCCACAGCTGAGAATGCCACAAATGGAAAAGCAGAGGAGACATGTGTTGAGGTGGGCACCAAATCCTCAGGTTAGGGTAGCCCCTGGGTCCTGACTGTTAAAATCGATTAATAGAATCTGGCCTGGTGGACAGATTTTAGGAGGCCACCCTAGTCATACTGAGCAGGGGAACTCTGAGAGGTTAGGCAAACCCAATCAAAGTATGTGTGGAGAGTGGTAAAGGCCTAGCCTCATGCGAAAATGAATGGGATCAAGGGTTCACATTGAGTATACACAGTGAAACAAACAATAATTTAATTTGAACAGACAAGTACAAAAACACTCTATTTATAATAGGCCCGAAAACACACTATGAACATGAAAGCAGGTTGTAATATCATACAACACTCGATTATAGAATATACGTACAGTCACCTTAGGTTTTTAGGAATGCACACAATAGCTTAGACTAGAAAAGAAGGTAAGTAGTGATGCAGAAGTCACATGGCTTCTTCTGAGCTTCCGCTTTCTCTCTTCCTCTCCCCTGCTGATGCACCTGAGTGCTCCATGCTCCGGTCACGTTGTTACCTTTTCAACTCAGGCCCAGGCTCCTGCATGTCCAGTTGCCCTTTACTGCCTCCTGGCTCCCAAGCACTTAAGGGTCTGTATCTGAAACTCTGCACTCCCTTCTCTCTGAACTTATGAGCCACCCACTGGCTGCACTTGTGAGTCAACTGCACTTACCCCTAATTAATGCAAAGCACACTTCCTAGCATGATTGCAGCTTTGAACTGCACCCTTGTAGACCCCCATTTGTCTGAGTAGGTGTTCCACAAAAGGAAACGGAATCACTTAGTGAATTTTCAAATGACGTGCAAGGCAGGCCTGTTTGAGGGTGTTGGAAGGACATGCGTGCTGGAGTTGAGGGTGGTGGGAGGACAAGTTTGTTTTTCCTGTAAGTACATTCACATTAGCATCAGAACATCTGTGTCTTGTATTCCACCCATGAAGCTATGGTGCTACACTGCAGCCCTCTTCCTGATACTTGGAGAACCACAGAGGACAGTAGAATTGCATATTAGTTATGTATCAGATTCAACAAATCAATGCACACGGGCATTGATCATCCCATTCAAAGCATTCTGAGTTACTTTCTAAAAGGAAATAATGAAGTCACTAAGAAGCATGAGTCTGTGTACACTATAAATGACTCTGATTAGACAATCGATAATCAATGATCTTAGTTGAATGATGCATGTGGCTATTGCAGATGGCTCCTAGTTTCGGCATCTATTTTAGTTCATGACTCCTACGCAGAGCCTGGGAACAGCACAGGAGATGAACTGATGGTTCTCAAACCTCCATCACAGGGGGGGCGGGAGGGGACCTCATGTACAGTCAACAGAAAGTGGGCAAGATTGTCACTGCGTGCTGTATGCTGCACAACATGTGCATTCTGTGGAATGTCTCAATACCTCCAGAGGATGACATGATAGACCATGCATCCGCTGAGGATGGTGCTGGGAACCCCACGCCACTTAGGAATGGTGGTGCTGCTGGAAGGGACAGATGCTCATCTGCCAGAAACTCATTCAGAACTACTGATGATCACTTATTATTACTCCTTTCACGTGACAGTTCCTCATCACTAAAACGACATCAGTGACCGACTCAAAAGGGTCCCTAGATTCTTTTGTTTTGATGCTAATGTGGACTTATTTACAGGAAAACAAACATGCCCTCCCATCACCCTCCACCCCAGCACTGATGCCTTCCCAACACCCTCAACCCCAACATGCATGCCATTTTGCCACACACAAACCCCCTCTCAATGACTGAAGGAAGTCAAGTGTCTGTTTCTGGAAGTGTTTGCCATGTGCTGGCATGGCATGTGGGTAGTGCATCATATGGCTCTAATAGCACCTATGATACAGACGGTTGTTTGAACTGCGCGACTGAATTTGGAGCTTGTTTTTATACTTTTTGAGTTTTATTCTGATTTTGTATATTCTGTTTTTTAGTTGATTCAGCTTTTAGCTCTTAGCGGGGAGAAAATATTGCTTTTAGCTCCTACACCTTTTTTTAAAATAAATATGTGTGCCTTCTGAATTTGAATTCACTTCATTCATGATATTGTTTGGATTATTTCAAACGCTATTCCATTTGTGACTTACTCATTGCACTTACCTCATTCTACGTTGACGTGTTGTTTGCACTGCAGACCATTTTTATCGTTTAGTGACCTATTTCTTAGCGGTCAGGCGCGTCAGTGCCGGCAAGTCTGTGCAAGCCGGTCTGTGCCAGTCCATGGCGTTCTGTGGCACCCGTTGCTCAGGGTACCTCTAATTAAGTACGTTATTTTCCTTTCCAAGTATGCACATACTACATATGATTGAGGTTGCGAAGGATAAATTCAACTTTGCAACACACTCAGTGGAGTCCACATGGCGGCTTCTGCACGCAGAACCACAATTGTGGAATAGTACCTAATGGAGGCATCGTCCTCAGCAGGTTTGGGTAATGTAACACAGATTGAATACATTGCGGACACAATTGACTGTTGTCAAGGGTCACCAGTAATGGTACGGAACTTGTCAGCCCAGTCTGCAGCGCTTTCAGCTTTAGACGGGGCGATCGCAGTACAGTCTGAAGTTAGCATGGAAAGCAGGTTGCTAATTCTTTGCCGGTTGTTCAGAAAACTGTGACTATGCATAGAATTGGAGATGATAACCGGTTGGGTACCATAGGGCTGCAAAATAGTATCTTATCAGCTAGAAGGGAACCTCATATCGAGATAAATCACAACTCATCTCTAAAAATACTCATACTGAACACTAGATCACTGATGAAGCATGCTCTAGATGCAGCCTCACATATTGTGAATCAGGATGTAGATATTTGTGCACTACTTCAGAGAAGTCATCACGGTGCAGCTGGGCCTACATTGTCCCTAGCCATTCGCCCCGGTTATGATATGTTACGCCAAGATAGACAAGAGGGAAGGGGGTGGGGACGCTTTTATTTTTAAATCTATCTAATCTAAACTGGATGTCTGGGAGGTTGAGGCACTGGTATTGATGGTAGTGAAATGAAAGAGCAATATATTGCTACCCATCCTCAAACCTAATACCAAGGCAAAGGTTTTGGGAGTTTTGCTGGGTAACGGTAATGGTCCTTCAGAACATCGATGAAGATTCACTAGGAAATCTGGGATTTGGTCAACTTATCAAGACACCTACACATAGGAAAGTGAATACCCTAGACTGGACTGCTATAAATAACATTAAAACCACTGATGTGTTAGTTTCTCCCTGTCCATGGTCAGACCACGTCTTCTTCCATTTTACAGTAGTTTGTGAAAAGAATATAAAGACTAAGGTCATGATAACCTCCAGGAATTTGAAAAAGCTCACCCCAGAAGCCTCGCAGGCTTGGTACTTGCTTCTGGCAGAGGTGCTCAATGAACTTTAGTCTGTTGATGACTTTGTTGGCGTCTATCAGCAGACATTCCAGGAAGCCACTAATGCTCTAGCTCCGCTCAGAACTAAGTATGTTGCTGGGACAGAAAAGTAATGCTTGGTTTTCACCAGATCTACAAAACCTCAAAATAAGAAAAACAAGTGATTTTATGTATGGAGATCCTCCCAGGATGCTCATGATAGGGAGGTTTGTAATGTGACATCAAAGGAGCATAAAGTAGCTGTATTAGCAGCCAAAAAAAAGAATTTGATGCCAGGATTGTCAAAGCACAATTTGTGTCCAAATATCTTTTTAAGATTCCGAGGGTATTGGAAGATCCATGCACTAATAAACCAGACACACTTGTTAAAGATGTTGCGTGGTTCACGTCCATCCAAGAAGTTATGCGAGGGAAGGTGGACCGGATAAAAAAGAACATTGAGATCAGCAAGACAACCCTTGGACTGGTAGCAAGCGGCCAGGATGGTGGGGCATATGCTCGAAAGATGCAAGAACACCAGTTTAATTTTAAACCTATATCTGGATCTGAATTTGCAGTAATCATTACAAATCTTAAACCGACTAGCTGTAAAGGGGATGTATGCCCCGCCGTGACAATAAAGGCATGTGCACCTGTTTTGATAGGTACTCTGTAAATTTGCTAATGCTTCTTTTAGAGAAAATCATGTTCCAGATGTGCTTAAGAATGCCTGGATCACCCCTTTATTAAAAAATCCAGGTCTATGTCCACTTACACCAGTTGCTTTTTGGCCCTTTACTAATAGTATGTTTCTTTTAAAAATGTTAGATCATGTGGCAAATATTCAAAACTCGCCATATTTGATCAAACACATGATTTGAAACAAATGGCAGACAGATGTTAGACAAGGGCATGGCATGGAAAAGGCGCTGCTTGACCTGAAATCCAGATTACCACAAGTCATGCATAATGGGCAAATTGCAATGCTTATGCTGCTGAATCTGTCTGCAGCTTTTCATCTGGTGTGTCACACACTACTGGGATAATGCTGCACTTTGTATTAGCTCATTCTTCAGAGGGTGTGTTTATCCCCCACTCTATATAATATCTTCACAGTTCCTTTTTTAATCTTCTGGAGGAAAGAGGTGCTGGCGTTACTAAATATGCGGAGACACGCAGTGTGACATCCAATTGTCTGGAAATCATGCAGAAGATGAAAAGTCTGTCAAAAAACGAATTCAAACCCGGATGGTGGAAAACGGTTTGCCAATTAGTAAATACAAAAATGAACTGATGGTGGTAGGCACAGAGAATAAAATATGGAAGTTGGGAACAGACTATAACCATTTTTGGCAGGCTGTAATATTGAGACCACAAAGAAAGTCAAAATGCCTGGTATCTATTTCAGTCAAAAATTGAGTATGTGCGCCAAAGTGAGTAGCCTGGTTTCCAGTACTGCTTATTATATTACTTCGCCCCTACATCTCTCCCCTACATCTCTCAAGCTAACTGTGAGTCAGTGGTTAGGGTAATTGTGCTCAAAAATTGATTATTGCAGAAGTTCACATGTGGGTATAACCAAATCAGAATATACAAGATTGCATATCATACAAAATAGCACGGTGAGAGTAATCACAGGCTTCAATAGGAGAGATCATGTTTCAGATGCTAGAGGCTAAGATTGAATTCTGTCTTTTACTGATCACTGTAGGGGAGGCATGGTATCACAAGTATGACACCAACACAATGGATAACTTTAAAAAAAACTTTATTGAAGATGTTGTGGCTGGAATACCTCCTACTTTGCCCTATATATAAGCTGGGAATAGTCTCGACCATCAAATGATAAAAGAAATAGTCCTAGTGGAGTCTGTCAAATCGAAATGAAAATGCTAACAAAACAAAACCTAACAAAACCTAATGCCTTCCCTTTCTCTTGTACAAAAAGTGTAAAAAGTACAATTGTATGCAAGGAAAAAATGAGTGTTCAAAAGAATAAACATTTTTGAACCAGCTCTCCTCCCCACGTTAGACCTCACGTAGTAAGGCTGTCCCTGTAGGCAGGATGACAAACTCTGCCTCAGTTTCCAACACAAACACAGCTCCAAAACTTGGATTGAGACCCGTCTGGCCTTCCGCATTAAAGTCTCATTTCTTGACTTCCGAAATAATGCTTCATCAAAAGGTTCACAAAGGTCCCCATCTGTCGGACTCAGACCTTTCACCACAAAATTCACGCAGAGCCCCCTGTGTCAGGCTCAGACCTCTCATGACAAAGTTCAAAACAAACTTGCAAGGGATCTTCATTCACCAAGCTTATTATACTTCGTGTCTACCTCAGTCGGGCTCGGACCACTTTCGGATGCTAAAGACTTTGGTATGTGCAGGACTTTCTTTACAGACCACCACAGGATCACTTCGACTCAAATTTCACATTTTAACTTTCACTCTCCTCTTCTTTAGAAGTTACTCTTGCTTACTTCACTTCTGCTGTTCATGTGCGTTATTGTTTCAAACTTTCATAGAGACTTTCGAGTGGGCTACTTTCTTTTACCGGACCACTCCGTTACTTAGTATCGCAGATCTCACAGCTGTCCTTACTTCAAAGTTCATTCACGGGTCTGCCTTTCTTTTTGGGTCATCTACATGCATGCAGCCTTCACTTGTGATATAATGTTGCTACTTCATTTGCTTTAACACACACTGGTCTCTCAGGTCACTTGACAACTCATCAGCTGTGTGAGTCACTTTCTTGGTTTTGCTATTTCCAATTCACAAGTCAAGGTTAGTACCGCAGGCTTGGCCTCACCCCCCAACTCTACCGTTCACTCGGGAGGGTTGCTGGCATCCTTGAAACACAATGTAGTCTTCACTTGTGGGATCTGGCGTCTGCAAATTTCTTTCGCAGCCTGTCATAGGTAACAACCTCCTATAGGGAACTCTTGGGGTTTTAGACCCACTGCTTTCATTGCTCGTTCTGTTGCTCTGCTCCAGTAGGTGGTCCTTTGTCCCAGAAGTTCTGCTCGTATTCGTGTTCTGCCTTGCTCAGAGTGTGTCTCTGGGTTCTGCCTTTTTTCTGTGTGAGGAGAGCTAATTGGTATTAGGTGTATGCACTTAGAGTAAAGTGCCTGACTTTGCCTGACCCGATTAACGGGAGATGTCCAGTATGATGTGAGAGTGTTAGTCCGGTTACTCTCAGTCACCCTCTTCCTCGGCCCAGTGTTTGTGTAAAAAGGGAGGGCAAAGGCCATGCACCCAAGACCACATTTGTACGTAGTGTAGTTACAAGCCACAATGGGTGTGATATGCTGTGGTCGTTCTGGCCAGGACGTAGAGTCTAGGGTGGATGGCCGTAGGCCGTAGGCCATACTTCCAAGACTCTAGGCCCTGGCCACAACCACTGCTGCATGCTCTCTCTGGATACAATGGATACACATGTAGTATTGCTTATCGATCAGATGGTTGTGGGGGAGTGTCTAGAGTCAGCACCCAAGAACAAAGTTATAAGCACTGGAGTTATAAGCCACTATGGGTTTTATATACTGCACACACATACATTCAAAAATCGATGGCCTTACACCCAAGACTCTAGCCTCTGGCCACACCTACTGCAGCATATTAGAGTTATAGGTACACCCGTAGTATCAAACATCATTCAGGTGGTTGTGGGGAGGGCCTAGTATCTTGGGTGCATGGCTAAAGGCCATGCACCCAAACCCAAATTTATACGTAGTGAAGTTAGAAGATACAATGGCTGCGATATGCTGTGGTGGTTCTGGCCAGGACCGAGAGTGAAGTCATAAGCAGTGAGGTTATAAGTCAGCATGGGTGTGCTGTGGTGTGGTGGTTGTGTGCACGACTTACAGTCTTAGGTGCATGGCTGTAGACTTATAAGTAGTGAAATTATAAGCACCATGGTTTTGATTGACTGCAATGGTTGTGGGTAGGACCTCTAGTCTTGGTTGCTTGGCCGCAGGATGTAGGTGGTAGGTTATACATCCAAGACGCTAGGCCTTGCCTACAGCCACTGCACCATATTACTGCCATAGATTAGGCGTGCAGATTCGAATATGTATATCATGTGTGCAATTATACTTACTGTTTACTTTGTTGAGAATCCATATATTTCTTACATGACTTTAGTACTAGGCGGAAATATCCTTTTTTCTGTGATAAAAGAAAAGAGCATGTTAGTGTTTGTATTTTATGAAAACTTATTACATTGTACAATAGACATTTTAGATTTTTTTTTCCCCTCATATTTAGTTTACAAACCAGTATACTGTGCATTTTGCTCAGTTTCGGTGTTTGTTTTTCAAATTCTTGGGTCTGGGGGGAAAAAAATCCTTGTCGGATTAAAAAAAACTTTCTTTGCTATGCTACAAACTATTTCTTTGTTTTCTTTGAGTGTTTCCTTGTTGTTTCTGATTAATGTTATGTCTGTTGGCTTGTTGCAGAATTAAAAAAAAAAACGGTTAGATACCTGTTGGCGTATTCTAACTGTGCATTTTTTGTTATGGATCTGTGGTATTCATTTATCTGTGTGGTTGTTATACACTCTTGGGCAGTTAGATACCTGTTGGCATATTCTAACTGTTTATAGTCTTTTTCTTGAATTTTTGTTAATGTTGAAGTACACATTAGTTATTAAATTTTAACGTTAAGAAGATTAAATACACATTTGTAAGATTAGCTGGCAATCTCTGCTGTGACAATAAGACCCGAGGCGGCGGGCCAATACTGCCCCAGGTAATGCCCCCGAGGTCGTAGTTACAGGCCCTCGCTACGCTCAGGCCTTAACGAAGCCCCGGGGGCATTACCGTGGGCGGTATTGGCCCGCCACTGAGGGTCTTATTGCCATTAGCACCCCGGCCTCTCCTCCGTGGAAGCCTCCAGCCGTGTGGAGGCTTGGAGCGGGGATGGCCTTGCTCCGAGTCTCCACATGGCTGGAGGTTTCCATCTTCCCCTTCCGGAGATCGCAGGATAGAAGGTAAGTCGGGTGGGGTGGGAGGTGGTAGGAGGGATGAAAGAAAAAAAAAATCTTACCTGAGTCCCCTGCGGGGGACGAAGGAAGCCTCCAGCCATGGGGAGGCTTGGAGTGGGGATTGCCCCGTTTCGAGCCTCCTCATTGGCTGAAGGGCACCCACGCCCCTCACCGGGAACAGAGTAGCCGGCACGCATGGCGTAAATGGGAATACCATGTGGTATAACTCGCAAATGAGCCAATCACCACACAGTATTCCCGTTGCACCGCGCGTGCCGGGAGCTAATTTAGAGTAATGGTGCTATCATTACATTCGAACCCTCCACATTTCTTTTTAATGTATGCAGTGTAGTGACCCGCATTGGTTGTAGCTCCTGCGTGGTAGATTATACCTACTGTTGTAAAGGTTTTCTTTCCACGTGACACTTGACTGTGTGTGAGTCCAGTCAGCTTGCAGTTGTTTTTGGTACCATCTGCATTGTAACATAGAATCATAAGTATTATGTAGTTACTATGTGTTTGTATCAGTAAGGCGAATTATCTGAATTGCAGGTAGTACATAATCTGCCATGGTTTGCATTTTGTACAAGTTGATGAAATGGAATGGATTCACAATTAGGTATGGATACATACACACATCGCTCATTTGGGATTTGTTCCTGTATCACATTGTTACAGAGAGTGCATGTATGTTTCTACATGTATGAAATCTGGAAGATTTAATTTATAGGTATGTTTTTGTTTTCCAGTACTTGTAGTAAGTATGTTAGAAATTCTTGTGGATCTTCTTGGGAGTTTATAGTGAATCTCACCATTCCAGCACAGTAGTCCAATTCTTGTCTTATTCTATACAGTGAACACTGTATGTGTTGTCAGGATTGTTTGTTGCGTTTCTATGAAGGACTAACATTTGCAAACACAATTGGTCTGTACTGTGTAAGTAAATATTGTTAACAATTGGTGGCAATTGAAATAGAATATTCATTGCTACATTTGCATAGCAACTTACACCAGTTTCATTTGAAAATTTGAATGGACCAGCTAGTTCTGTCTCTGAGTGTTTTTTTCAGAGTTTCTGTTCCTTCTTTGAAGAAGTACCTGATTTATTTTCCCTAATAGGTTCTTCTTTGCTTGTGGTAATTGATGAAGTTTTAGCTTCTTTTGTTTTCTTTGAAGGATTTGCTGTCAGATTCCGTTGCATTTTTGTTTGAATTAGTTTTCTTTACCACGTTTTACTTTTTCTGGAACAGGATATGGTTTCATATGGGGGGTGTACAGTGAACGCAGTCTATTGTATTCTAAAATGCAAGGAATATGAGCGTTCAGTTTACTTGCATCAAAGTTGATTAGAAATAGACCGTCAAGTGTACGTAAGCGTGATGATGCTACATAGCTCATGCCTTCTTTAAAGACTGTTTCCTACATCGATCAATGCTTTGTCTAGGGTAAGACCTTGGGATTTATGAATGGTGAGTGCATATGCAAGAGTTTGAGAAAATTGTTCTCTATGTACATACATGTCTTTGAAGAGAAGGAATCGAGCAGTTGACCGCCCTATCCTTTTCACTTCTGAAAGTTTGTCAAAGCAAATATTGACAAACTGAATGTTGTTGTCACGTGGGTATGTTTGAAAGCCAACAACTGTACCCAGTGCCCCATTTACTAGCCCTTGCTCCACGTCAAGGTTACGTTTAAGCATTACTCTATAATTTATGGATAATTTTAATATTTTTTCCAACCAAGCTGTGTTGGAGATTGAATTTTCTAAGGTATTTAGTCTTGTTGTGGCTTGCTCACACATGGGTAGTGCCATACCATGTACGTCTAGTTTGTCTGTGGCGCAAATTTCCATTATTGGTTGCATTTCTTTTTTTAACATTGTTTCATTGAATTTGAAACAGCTTGCAAGAGTTGTCATTAAGGCCATACAATTGACATTTGTGTGCGCTAATTGTTCCATAACATCAGTAGCACATGCGTTATCACCATAAAGTGCACGCATGTGCTGGTTTTTCAATATTGCTTGAGCTTCTTGAGATGGTACACCAACTCTGATACGTTTTAAAATGTTGGCGTAAGTGAGATCTGCAGGTTGCCACATGTTTTCTGTTAATTCTCTGTATTGGAAATGTTGCCAAAGGTTGACATTTCCTATGCTGCCAAAATTTTTACGGCAGAGTTTGTCTTCTAAGGTTTTAAAAATAGGTTCACCTTTCACTGGTGTCAATTGTAGAAGATCTCCGAAAACGATAATGCGTTTCCCTGCAAAGAGTTCTTCGTAGTTTGTTTTAAGTACTTCTTGCAATCTGAGGTGAATCAAAGCCAACATTAGGTTGGAGACCATGCTCACTTCATCTATTAGTAGCATTTTATTTGTTTTACTACTCTACATAGTTCCATTGCAGATTCTGCAGAAAGTTTGTAATAGTCTAATTTGTTTTGGTGTTCTACTGGAAGGAGTAGTAATCGGTGTAAAGTGACAAAAAATAAAATAAATAGAAATAGACACCGCCTATGTTGTAGGCAGCTAAACCTGTGGGGGCAGTTACAACAGCTGTCAGTTTGTTGTTTGTCAATTGTTGAAGGAACTTGCTGATGATTTTGATTAAGAATATTTTTCCTGACCCATCTTCACCACTGACGTACAGCAGTATAGCATGTTGTACACCATGTGCAATTTGGATCTTCTTCAAAAATGGTGTGCTGATCTTTGTTAAGTTTTGCTTGTAGTACAGTTAAGTCTTCTATATCTTCTTCATAGTGACACATGGTGTTTTCCACTTCTATCATAGCTAATTCTGCCTCATTTGCTATTAGTGGCTGTCCTAGTGGTTCTTGGCTTCCTGTTACAGAAGGTTGACTACTGTCGGAAGTGTCCTTATCTATTTGGGCCTGAAGTTCTTCTTTGTGTTGGTGTTTATTGTGCAACATTGTTTTGTACTGCGTAAAGTTCACATCAGTGATAGCGCTTTCATTTGCTTTGAAAGCATCTTCATAGCAGTCATAGTTATCTAGTATCTCTTCCTCTTTTCTCCATGGTTTAAAAATTTGTAGCAAAGACATGTAATATAGTTATTTCTGTTGAGGAGTTTTTAATGACAATTTGACATGATTAATTAAGCTTTGTTTGGTAAGTTTCACTAAGCTGCCTTCACAATCTGTCACTCTATATCTACCTTTGCTTTCATCGGGTTTTATATTTTTTTTGTATGCAAAGTTTTGAGCTATGTGGTATAGACACATGCTTTCCAAAGTACTACTCCTGTTTGGATAGTATGTGTCCAGTAAATTGTTTTTTAAAATGTCTTGGCTGTTGGGATCATTGCTGGCAATTGGTTCTATGTCCTCATATGATTTCAGAACTCTTTTTCTAGATTTAGTAGGACCAAGACTTAGCCAAACTATGTTGTCTGATTTTCCATAAAAAGCAATACCGGTTAAACGATCTGCCGCTTCATAGGCGCCATATTCTCTATGAGAGAGCATTTTTATGCCTAGGCTGTACAATTTCTGAGATAGTGTTTTGTCTGATGATAGGTAATTCCAGAGGTCTTGAAGCTGTGTTTTTTCTGCTTTTGTTAAGTAGGCTATAACATATTGTGCAACTGCAGTGGAATTATCTGCAATGTACTGCACATCTATGTTTGCATTCCATAAGAGGGCAATGATTGCATTGTAATCATTGATATATTTTTATTCTTGTGTTCTTTTTATGTAATACGTGTTCTTAGGTGATTTACCTTTAACACTATGTCGAACTGAAGACATGAAGTTGTTCACTTCACCTGTTTCTGTAACTGGTCTAGGGAAACCTAAGCAGCATTTGGTGTAGTATTTCCCTTTGGTTTTGTATTTGCGACAACAATATTTGCCACATTTGTGTCTTTGAAATTGTAAAATCTGTCCATGCAGGTCACCATGTGTCCGTTGTGAAGGGATTTCACAAGTGACATATTTTTGGATGAACTGCAAAACAGTGGCATCACTATCGTGACCAAATTTGGGTGCACCTTTGATCCATAAAAGCATGTGAATATGTGGTGCTCCTCTCGCTTGGTATTCTTTTCTCCAAAAGAAGTGTTGCACTTCTCTGAGGGGAGGAACAGTTTTATTGCAAATAAAGTGTAGCATAGCAATGAAACGATGATGGAAATATCTTGACACAGCCACTGGATCTAGAGAGCAAAGTTCTCCAGGTGTTAATATATCTAAGTTGGTTTTGTTGTTGTTTGATATGCGTAGGAACTGATGTAAATCTTCCCATGCATATTCTGCACAACTTAGTGTAACAAACCAAGTGAGTGGTCCAAGGTTTCTGATCATACAACATACGTCTCCGTGCCGTCACAACCAGTATTCTTTTGTACCACGCATGTTTGCAAACAGATTTGTTATACTTGATTGTAAAACCTCAACTTTTTCTTGTACTTTTTGTATTAATTGCGTAGCTGACATATTTTGAAAGTGGGTTCCAGATTTCAAAATGTGTGCAACTCCGTAACATAGGGTTGTTAGTTCACTTTCAAAGAGTAGGTGGAATATGTATTCCACATTTTGTCTAAATCTGGGATCTTGCAAATACATTCGTAATGAGCGGTATTCTGATGCCGTAATCTGAGTGGGTCTATCATTGTATCTTCCACCTTTGCCAGTAGGAAATAGCAGTGGACAATCATGTGCTTCTATACTTTTTTTCCATATGCTCATTGGTGACCCTTTGGTTTGTCGCATTTGGTAAGTTTCTAGTACATCATCTATGCTTTCATTGGAATGCAGTGGATGAATTGTGTAATGGTCCAAAAGAGTGGATACTGCAGCAGGATCCAGAAGTTCAAATTGACCAGTTTCTGAAGACTCTTGAATTATTTCAGTTGTTTCCCTTAAGCTTTCTTCAATATTTATTTCTTGGTAGTATTTGTTATTGTCTTTCAGATATTGCAAGGCTTGTCTAACTTTATGTAAATCCACAAGTTGTTGCCAAATTCTTTTGTCTTTTGTTGGTACCCCGTTTACCAAGACAATTAAAGAATGCTCTATTGGACGTTGCACTCCTAGGGTGTGCACATTTTCTGTCAGATCTAATTGCAAATAAACTACTTTGCCACGAATGCCTTTCACCAATTCAGAGGGAGGTAATTTTGCTGTTTTTGGTTGAAGGCGTATTATTGCCTGAAATGGGTGAACTGTTTGAATTATGATGCTCTCATACAAGTTGTTGCAGAGGTTTTGGTAGTGGGAACAATTCTAAATTATTTTGATAGCACGTGAAGGAGTTTGGTTGTTGTCCAGTTTTGTAGTGCAGTAACTGCAACATATTAGGGGTTCACTTATTTGGTATTTGTTTTCTGCTAAAAGGTAGAGAGCTAATTCAAACCATTTGGAATCTTCATTGTCTTCTATTTTGTATGTTACGTCTATATTTTTTTGTGTTCCTTTTGTAAAACGTTCTGCAGCAACACACGCACACATGGTTTGATACTTCAGTCGATGCACTTTTAAATGTGACTATTTCTTTTTTGTATGTGTGTGATAGAAGGTTGCTATGTGCAGAATTGTTGCTAGTCTGTTCTAAAACTATTGTATTTTGTAAGTGGCTTTCACTTCCAAAATATTTTCTCTGGATACGGTCAATTTCTTCTTGTAGGTATTTGGGTGTACCATGCAGAAGAGTGTTATTTGTATTGGCTAATTCTAAAGCTGGACTTTTAGCATAGTAGGTCACTAGATTTCTTACATTTGAATAATGTATTGATATCCTTTTGATATCATGGAAGGTGCTTTTGCAAATAGGTCCTGAAATGCAGGCTAATGAATGTCCTTGTAGTATCCGTATTTTGCATCACTTTCATTTTAATTTTGTCTTTACCTTTCACATACTGATTGAGGAACTGACGTAAAGATTTGAAAGATTTGTTAGGAATGTCACACATTGACGTGCACAGCCATTTGTGTACTGGTTGGTCTGGTTCAGTCGAATCGAGAGGTAATTCAGGCGATACTTTTGTAGGCAGTGTATCTTTTTCCATGATGGTATTATTGATTTTTTCATACCCTCGTCCACTGTTATGGAAGGCAATTGTGCTTGTTTGATTTTGTTTGTGTGCTTCTTCATTAAAATACGGTTCTGTGGTTGTTGTGTGACTCCATTCACCTCCACAAATATTTAAGTAATTTTTGTTACACATTTCGTTCATTGATAAGTTTCTTTTGTAGTTTAGTACTTAGTTTTGTTAGTGGTTTCATCCTATTTAACACTAAAATAACACTAAAACACTAAAATAAATAACTTCCTTTTCAGAAGGATTGCACTGTCTACGAGAGCTTGTAGGATTAATTTTCTACGGTAGGTTTTAAGTGTTGATGATGATTTCGGTCCTCTTCTTTTTAGATTCTGAAGGACTCTGGCGAAACATTTTTGCTAAAATACTTTTTTTACTATGGGTTCTTGTTACTATATCAGGATTAATAGGAGCATTGTTAGCAGTACTGGTAGCTGATTTTTTGTAAAGCGTTTTCTGTTTCGTGCCACATTTTGATAGAGGAGCCACAGTTTCGGTAGTTGAAGCTTCCTTTGTTTCACTAAATGACTGTATTGGCTGTTTTGTTCCAACGTTCTCTACAAACTCTGCTACAGATGGATGCTTACTTTGGAAAGTTTTATTTTCATTTGCTCTATTTCTGCGTTCCTTTCTGTGGACTTGATTTTTGGTAGGCATTCTTTGGGGTCTGTTGAAAAAAAGAAGGCATGGTTTGGTCTGTTGTACAATGTATGTGTGCTGTGTGAATGCTTGCATGAGTTTGATGGGGAAACTCTTTGTGGTGGTGTGTGAATGTGCATTGGGCAGTTACAATGAGTTGGGAAGGCTATTTTTCTGTTTGTATACTACTACACTGTGCTTCAGATGAGAGTACAAAGTGAGCTAGTGGTGAGGAGAATCATTAATAGTAAACGTAATGGTATAACATTGACACAGCTATTTGTTTTCTAGTGCTAACATTCTAAGGCTTCTGTAGGTTATTTGAGTTACAATGTCACTGGTGACATCACTGATGATATCACATGTGTAGCCCCTTTGTTTTTGTTCACTGCCATATATATATATGTATATTCAGTAAAGAAAACTTTGTTAAAGGGACGTTATGGTTCAAAGTAAAACCGAAAAACCCTTGCCATTGGCTAGTTATGGTAAGCTAAGCAACAATAACTTGGCCACCTATGTGCATTGCTAAGACTAACACCCAGGACATCAAAGATGATATCACAAATGCCATTGATGACATCACTGATGGCATCTATTTGCTAGTTTGAGAAAAAGCCTTGTGAGGGAGTTCTGAATTTACTTTATTCTTAAAATGAGACATATGAGTAGACCCACGTAGACTGAATTACAAAAGTAATGCGAAAGGGGGAAAAAAGGTCATAAAAGGACAATGCTCGAAGGATATGTTCTTGGACTGCAGAAAGGGATTATTGTGACCTAACCAGCCTGCGGATTCCAAAATGGACCAGGAAGGCAGATATCAGTCAATATTTCCTTTGCAGTGTCTTGGCCGTTTAGCAATGGCAAACCCCACATCTTGGTGCTATTCGGTGGTTAGATCTAGTTTGATAGGTGCCCATCACTTATGTCCAATGGCAAGCAGGTGTCGAAGCAGCCTAAGTCAGAAATTACTTCCTTCTGTACTCCTACATGAGGGAATATCCCTATGAAAGTGTTTGCCATCACTAAAGCTTTGATGCTTCTGAAGTGTACAGCCTCTGGGTACCGGTGACATGGTCTACCATACCCAAGATATAGTACTTTCCTGAGAAGGTTTGCAGATCCAAAAATCCCCAAATGTCCATGCCAATTCTCTTGAAGGTCTGCCCAACCATGGGTAGTGGAACAAAAGGGGGCCTGTGACACCCTACCAGACTTACCAGATGCTTGGGAAGTCTGACACAACCTTTATTTTTACACCACTTTGGGGCCAGTAAAATTAGGCAAATAACTTGTCAAGTGTCTTGCCCACTCCTGACTGATCTGCCAAAGTAATGTCCAGTAGGAACCCCCTGTGACATTGGGGCAACATTAACCCCTGGTTGCCCCGTCACAGGTTTCGTGAGCTCAGAGTATAGGATACCATTCTCCCAGTTCACCTTGAACACCCCACGCACTTCCCCTTGATCCTGTTTGTCTGCTTGCTCATGCAGGTCTGCCAAAGTTGGACAGTAGGAATGTCCCTGGCAATGGCCAGCCTGGCTGGTGCCCCCAGCTAAGGACAAGTCACTTAACTTTGGCAGGCCCTTAAGGTCTGAGACTACTGTGTCCTCCACCTCAGGTCACCTGGGTCACAGAATTGGGTGTCACCGCAGTGAACTCCTCTCTGATAGGAGCAAGCCCTTCCGTGGACCCTACATCTGGACCTGGAATGGTCTTTCAACATCTCAGCTGGTAGCACCCCTACACCCATTGCATGGAGGGTATTTTCTAATAAATGGGCCTCTCCTCAGCAGTCAGTTGAATAATGACATCATTACCAGCCATCATAGATGGCTCTTAAGGTCTGCAACTCACAATTCACATTAAAAATCCTGAATGCGGAAAGCAAACTGCAGTTGTTCAAACCAGTGAATGATGTCCTTGCCCATCTCATAGAGAGGGACTAGGGACTTGGGTTGTGCCATCTAGGCTTCCCGTGGGTGTCTCCATCACAGGTACTCATTTCCCCACTGGAAGTGCTCTTCTGGCTCTCTAGTTTGATTTTGGCCAGTAGCACAAAATCTCATTTTTTTTATCTCTTCCCTCCAAGATAACCATCCTTTTTTTTAGAGAAATGTTCCTTTCCTCTAGGCCTTCTCCTGGATATCTCCTTGGGACGTAACAGAATCTTTGGACCTTATAGAAGCATTGTATCTGACTGAAGCCTGGGACCAATGGGACCGCTGAGACCACTAAGAGATTACAATACCTGTTCTCTGAGCAAAATGGTGGGAAGTGCTCTTGCTGTAGCTCTCCTCATACACTGAAATTAGGAATGAGCTGTGGAATGCTACTGGCCTCCTGGGACTCCTCCACCCCCTGGCTTCCTCAGAAGCTCAGAGGCTTTTCAATAGTTCAGCCATATTAACCTTATTTCCGCAGGGGTGTCCTCTTATTTGACAACACCCCCACAGTTCACCTACTGAGAAAGTCGCTGCAGAGCTCGTGTCAATTTCCATTGTGCAATTAAAAAATACATTTGCAGTGAAACTAACGCTAAACATTAAATGTGCACTCTTATTTTGGCTGATTGAGCAGTAGGTATTTTTAAAATGTAGGCCCCACAGGTGGTCTCGCCGAAATGGAACAGAGGCATAGCAAAGAAAAACTATTGGAGTTTTCTATGAACTTGCAATACTTTCAATACAGCAATACATCATTTCTGACCCCAAAGCCAATGACTAATTGTTGTCTTCTACGTAGGCAAACCTGCTTTAATAACCTATCCAGTTATACTTTGAATTATTAAACAACTTACTCTGTGTAACCAATATTATAAACTTGTTTTTGTTGTTCTATTGTCTTTTGTTGTCTAAACATGTAATGTTTTTGCTCATACAGGTTGCTTTTACAAAATGTCTTTCTTAAACAAGAATAACATTTTTTGGATCTTATTGTCCACATCAGTTTTTCCTTGAATTTTTATCAGCAACCATACTGTTTTCAAACTACTTGCATTATATTTTTCACAAATGTCCTTTTTTTGCGGATTCCAAAATGGACCAGGAAGGCAGATATCAGTCAATATTTCCTTTGCAGTGTCTTGGCCGTTTAGCAATGGCAAACCCCACATCTTGGTGCTATTCGGTGGTTAGATCTAGTTTGATAGGTGCCCATCACTTATGTCCAATGGCAAGCAGGTGTCGAAGCAGCCTAAGTCAGAAATTACTTCCTTCTGTACTCCTACATGAGGGAATATCCCTATGAAAGTGTTTGCCATCACTAAAGCTTTGATGCTTCTGAAGTGTACAGCCTCTGGGTACCGGTGACATGGTCTACCATACCCAAGATATAGTACTTTCCTGAGAAGGTTTGCAGATCCAAAAATCCCCAAATGTCCATGCCAATTCTCTTGAAGGTCTGCCCAACCATGGGTAGTGGAACAAAAGGGGGCCTGTGACACCCTACCAGACTTACCAGATGCTTGGGAAGTCTGACACAACCTTTATTTTTACACCACTTTGGGGCCAGTAAAATTAGGCAAATAACTTGTCAAGTGTCTTGCCCACTCCTGACTGATCTGCCAAAGTAATGTCCAGTAGGAACCCCCTGTGACATTGGGGCAACATTAACCCCTGGTTGCCCCGTCACAGGTTTCGTGAGCTCAGAGTATAGGATACCATTCTCCCAGTTCACCTTGAACACCCCACGCACTTCCCCTTGATCCTGTTTGTCTGCTTGCTCATGCAGGTCTGCCAAAGTTGGACAGTAGGAATGTCCCTGGCAATGGCCAGCCTGGCTGGTGCCCCCAGCTAAGGACAAGTCACTTAACTTTGGCAGGCCCTTAAGGTCTGAGACTACTGTGTCCTCCACCTCAGGTCACCTGGGTCACAGAATTGGGTGTCACCGCAGTGAACTCCTCTCTGATAGGAGCAAGCCCTTCCGTGGACCCTACATCTGGACCTGGAATGGTCTTTCAACATCTCAGCTGGTAGCACCCCTACACCCATTGCATGGAGGGTATTTTCTAATAAATGGGCCTCTCCTCAGCAGTCAGTTGAATAATGACATCATTACCAGCCATCATAGATGGCTCTTAAGGTCTGCAACTCACAATTCACATTAAAAATCCTGAATGCGGAAAGCAAACTGCAGTTGTTCAAACCAGTGAATGATGTCCTTGCCCATCTCATAGAGAGGGACTAGGGACTTGGGTTGTGCCATCTAGGCTTCCCGTGGGTGTCTCCATCACAGGTACTCATTTCCCCACTGGAAGTGCTCTTCTGGCTCTCTAGTTTGATTTTGGCCAGTAGCACAAAATCTCATTTTTTTTATCTCTTCCCTCCAAGATAACCATCCTTTTTTTTAGAGAAATGTTCCTTTCCTCTAGGCCTTCTCCTGGATATCTCCTTGGGACGTAACAGAATCTTTGGACCTTATAGAAGCATTGTATCTGACTGAAGCCTGGGACCAATGGGACCGCTGAGACCACTAAGAGATTACAATACCTGTTCTCTGAGCAAAATGGTGGGAAGTGCTCTTGCTGTAGCTCTCCTCATACACTGAAATTAGGAATGAGCTGTGGAATGCTACTGGCCTCCTGGGACTCCTCCACCCCCTGGCTTCCTCAGAAGCTCAGAGGCTTTTCAATAGTTCAGCCATATTAACCTTATTTCCGCAGGGGTGTCCTCTTATTTGACAACACCCCCACAGTTCACCTACTGAGAAAGTCGCTGCAGAGCTCGTGTCAATTTCCATTGTGCAATTAAAAAATACATTTGCAGTGAAACTAACGCTAAACATTAAATGTGCACTCTTATTTTGGCTGATTGAGCAGTAGGTATTTTTAAAATGTAGGCCCCACAGGTGGTCTCGCCGAAATGGAACAGAGGCATAGCAAAGAAAAACTATTGGAGTTTTCTATGAACTTGCAATACTTTCAATACAGCAATACATCATTTCTGACCCCAAAGCCAATGACTAATTGTTGTCTTCTACGTAGGCAAACCTGCTTTAATAACCTATCCAGTTATACTTTGAATTATTAAACAACTTACTCTGTGTAACCAATATTATAAACTTGTTTTTGTTGTTCTATTGTCTTTTGTTGTCTAAACATGTAATGTTTTTGCTCATACAGGTTGCTTTTACAAAATGTCTTTCTTAAACAAGAATAACATTTTTTGGATCTTATTGTCCACATCAGTTTTTCCTTGAATTTTTATCAGCAACCATACTGTTTTCAAACTACTTGCATTATATTTTTCACAAATGTC
The DNA here is from genome assembly GCF_040938575.1 of Ambystoma mexicanum. Classification (NCBI taxonomy): domain Eukaryota; kingdom Metazoa; phylum Chordata; class Amphibia; order Caudata; family Ambystomatidae; genus Ambystoma; species Ambystoma mexicanum. Next base: position 1,150,356,978 of record NC_090933.1, on the reverse strand, counting down.
CTTTTTTTATATATTCTCTGTCACCATCGAATAAAAATGTTAAGATTTCCTCTTTCTCCTCTCCTTCTTTCCGGCTGAGTGCTTACTACAAAGGTATTAAAACAACTGAGCTATCCAAGATACTCAACATAAAAACTAACTGAATTCATTTCGTCATTTGGGCTAAATAAAAATTTTGACAGCAGTCTTTTGGAAATTAAACGTATGCATATTATTAGACCCGCACCAAAAGCTGCATCACTAGGGGGTGAACCCCTTTTTTGTTATTAGCAGTAGGCATAATCTGTCTCAAATCCCACTGATGCCACCACTGTGAGGCACTGACGTTTGCCCTGCCCAAGTACACAAATGTTAGGAGGTTACAATGTCCACACAGCCCTCACACTTTTACAATCAATATGGTAAAACAAGCACAGTTAAAAGATATACCTCCTTCATCTTTTCTCATAAGGTTGTCCAAGTGAAGGCTACACTATCAACAGGGGTGTTCATGTGATTCAGAGGTGACCCAAACAGTGAAGTATAACAGTTCAACATATCGGAAGGTCCAATTAAGGTTATATATATATTCTCTGAAAAAACTTTATTAAAGGAACGTTATGGTTAAGTTGCACTAACAAACAAAAACCCTTGAAATTTGCCAGTTATTGCACTCTAAGCAACTATAGCTCCACATCATCTCCCTGCACTGCTAAAACTAACACCCAGGGCATCAAAGATGACATCACAAATGCACCTATTCTGCATCCTACTTCAGAGTTCACTATACCCTCCTAATGTGACCAATGGCCAGTGCTGATGGCTTGCAGCCATTGCCAATTTCCACAATTCATGGGGCATGGGCTTTGACCATGCCGCATTCCCGAATAAGCAAATCAGAGTACACATATATCCTTGCTCAGGGCCAGGTCCATTGGCCAGGCACCAAGGTTATATCACAATTTTTTGTACTCACAGTTTTACCCTTTATAAAAAATAAAACACAGGACAAATGTGCAAAACCATGCTTTCAGGTCCTTGCTGCTGCTCCTCACGAATGTTTGCGGCAATCCTGTCCAGCACTTCGGACTGTAGCCACGAGCAGAATTTTCTTTTTCTTTTCAAACATATACCGATTGTGAAAAACTTTACCACATAGCTGGTCCCTGGTGGCCATGCCCATTTTAGTCCTTTTGCCGGTCCCTTGTGGTCATGGCAATAGCTAGATTGTCCACAATCTGGCCACTGCCCATGGCCACGGGCCTCAGTCACCAAAGGGTTATCATTATATTTTGTATCTACATTATGACCTTTTTAAACAAAAAAAAAGAAAACACTGATACATTTGGAAAACCATGTTTTCAGGTCCCTGGCAATGCTCCTTGCACGAGTCTGCTGCAAATCCGCCCATGATTTATTTTTTGAAAAGAGTCAAAATGTACGTACATAAAATAGTAATACAAATTAGCCTCCACTTGACACATACATTCAAGGTAAGATCTATAATCTTTCTGCAAACCTGTGTGCACATTCGTCAAATGGCAACAACGTTATAAGCCATTACCAATCTTTGCAGAACCATTCAGGGTCATTTGTGTGGTGAAAATAACAAAGTTTTAAATAACAAAGCTATAAATTCCTTATATTATACTCCCCCGTGAAAAGTATGAAGTTCATGGACAACGGATAGCATTCACAAGGCACGGAATCATAGGGGAGGCCAAATAAAGTTATATCCATCAACCCACAAATCGATGCACATACAATAATAACTAATGTTTATGACTTTATGACACGCAAATACTCCTTTTTGTATAACACTTAAAAAAATACAAATTATGTTTTTATTTAGCACACATTACAATGGAATGCACCAATCACAAACCATAACTCATTACAACTATGCATACTGATTGACAAACACTAGGTACTATTTGACAACACATTTTCACTAAACAGTAATTGCATTGTGTTTATTTCTCTATTAGTTGCTTTAATTATATAAACATGCATTATAAGACAGAGGACTTTTTTTCTCACAGAAATTGCAAGCACACTTGAGTGGTTAGAGAACTTCCCAAACGAAGAAATGAGCGACAATAACATCTACAATGGTGTACAATACATATATTAATGTAAACACATAATGTATTTTGTACACACCTTACTAAAATACAAATTTCTTTTGTACTTACAGTACATAGTTTTCATGAAGAAACCACCCCTCAGTTTAATTATCCACAATCCCCAGAATCACAAAGAGAAGCCCTATCCCCAACTGTAAATCATCAAATCATGAACTTGTCTAAAGAATTAGATGAACTAAATTATGATTTTAAATAACTTTTGCAGTATGTGAAAAATCATGTCACTAAAAGATTTCCCTATCACTGTCCTTCTTGCACCTGTCCCCCTTGACCCAGCAATCATCCCAATCAAATTCAGAACATTTTAATCAAAGACGCTTTCATGAAACATCACTCCCTTCCTCCCATCATGATTATTGTACAAAAGTGCCTAATTCTCCTGTTTGTTTCCCATTCCGATACCCCATCCTTTTCTTGAATAAATATATTTTTTCTACTATCAATGTTTTGTATACTGTTGTCTGATATATTTTTTTTAAACTCCAATTATGAGTCTGTGGCACTACAACTGTCCGGGGTGTCCGCACTCAAAATGGAGATGCCCGTGGACAGGCCCAATGTTCGGACATGTCTGGTTTCAGATGACGCACTTTTAATTAGTCCGTGGACACTGCACTTGTTATACGGACACCCATTGCATGTAACCTGCGGTTCTTGCCAGATAGGTGTCTGCGGATGGCTAAAGGTATTGCCTTTCTCAGAGCAGTCGGGTGGTTAGAATTGGTGTGGCGCCTGATGGAAGTTACCCCATAGGAATACAATACAGGTTCCCCCCACTGAGTACAACTTTCCACTCAGTGCATCAAACCTTGCTTGCATGAGCCTTTGGGACATTACCAACGATACCACATATGTCATCATGTGACCGCATCGATGCAGCATGATGGGGGTGTTCGCGAATGGTGTCGGTGACCGCGGACAGTTTAAAAGTGCTTTTCCAGCAAATCTTGGGTGCTTCAAGCAGAAACGTTATCCTTGCACAGCTCCCAGACCCATCCTTGATTGATCTAGCAACATTTTACAACTGTACAATGGCGGCTTTGCCTGCAGTTTATTCACTACGTATATTCAGCTTCTAAGATCACTTAGTCTACTTGCGTTGCTGCGTTTGAACGGCTTGCATTTTCTGCAGTGTATTACACACACACACACACAAGCAATATTCCTTCCTTCATAAGGATGTTCACTCGATTCCTTATTTCGTCATCAGTTTCTATAAGGTCCATACATCTTCTTCTTATCTTCTTAGTGCATCACTCTCACTTCTTGTGACGTCACCACCTTCTCTTTTTCTTATTTTCATATTCTTTTGGGAATTTCCTCCAAGAGACTATCATCTCTTCATGCATACATCTGGTCTGGCTTTCTCAATGGATACCTTTTTTCGAACACGCGTCACGGTATGGTCACAACTACTGGTGTCAAGCATGGTGCTGGTTCAGGCTTCCAACATACAGGCAGTAGGGGGGTGGGACTTCCTGCAGAGCCATTTGGCTGCTCCTCAACACTAACAGCCCCCACAGTGTAACTTTACACTGACTACTACTCCTCCCCGTAGAACACTAAAATAAATTAGAATACTACAAATTATCAGCAGAAGTTGCTACTGTATACAGAATTCTAAAACAAATGAAAGTGCTCCTGATAGATGAAGTAAGCATGGTTTTTAATCTCATGTTTGCTTTAATTTATCTCAGAATGCAAGAAGTCCTAAAAACCAACTACAAAGAACTGTTTGGAGGAAAACACGTTATTGTTTTTGGAGACCTCCTACAGTTGACACCAGTGAAAGGCCAACCTATTTTCAAAACATTAGGACACCAACAATGCCACAATACCCTCAGCAGCACTGGAAATGTAAATCTCTAGCAACATTTTCACTACAGAGAACTAGCTCAAAAATGTGTCAGTCTGCAGACCTCACATATGCTAACATTTTAAAAAGCATTAGAACGGGTCTGCTTACTAAAGATGCAACATTCATCTTAAATAGTAAAATAATCTATGCGTTATATGGACACAACATCAACAAAATCTAAAATATATGTCATTAATGCCAAAGCTTGCAAGCTGTAGTCAATTTAACGAGACAATGTTAAAAAAAAGAAATGCAACCCGTACTGCATATCAGCTCCACAGACAAACTAGAGGTGTGTGGCATGACACTTTCCATGTGTCAACAAGCAACAGCACGATTAAATAGCTTAATAAAATGTATCTGCAACACAGCTGGATTCGAGAAAATATTGTGTCTAAACTGCAGAGTAATTCTAAAACATAACCTTGATGTAGAACAAGGGTTAGTCATTGGAGCAATTGGTACATGTGTCAACAAGCAACAGCACGATTAAATAGCTTAATAAAATGTATCTGCAACACAGCTGGATTCGAGAAAATATTGTGTCTAAACTGCAGAGTAATTCTAAAACATAACCTTGATGTAGAACAAGGGTTAGTCATTGGAGCAATTGGTACAGTGGTTGGCATCCGAACATATCCACATGACAACAACATTCAGTTTGTCAACCTCCACTTTGACGGACTTGCAGAAGTCAAATAATTGGCCAGACAATAGAACGTTTCCTACTTTTCAAAGACATGTATGTACGCAGAGAGCAGTTTTCTCTATCTCTTACATATGTTGTCACTATTCATGAATCACAATGTCTAATCCTAGATCAAGCATTGATTGATATTGGCAGCACAGTCTTTAAAGAAGGTATGCGTTATTTAGTACTTTTATGTCTGCATACACATAATGGTCTATTCCTAGTTAACTTTGATGCTCTGTACCTCAAAAAAGAAACCTTTAAAAAAACAAGTAATACAAACAGAATCTATAACAGATCTCCCAACAATACTGCTAAAGAAAAAACAACAACCAATTCCTTCTGCATAAAACAACACATCCACAAAACAGTCTAATACAAAGTCAACTTCACGTCCATCAGAAAACAAAGACACAAATGTTGCTTCTCCAGAAAGATCTGCAGGCCCATCAAGCGATCCACAAACAAAACTCTGTGGTCCATTTAAATTCAATCAACACAACTGGAACAAATTGTTATGCTAATGTCGCAATAAATTTCTCTTTCAATTGTCACCAATTGTTCACAACATTTATTTAAACGGCTGAGACCAGTTGTGTTTGCAAATGCGTGTCCTTCATACAAATGCCACCAATAATCCTGACAGAATTTACAATGTCTCAGATATACGGCAAGAATTGGACTACTGTGCAGGAATGGTAACATTAACCATAAACGCACTGGAAGATTGACAATAATTCCTAATGTACTTACTAGAAGTACTTGAAACTAAAAACAACCCTATAAATGAAATCTTCCAGATTTCATACACATGGAAACATACCATGTTTCACAAGACCACATCCCTAATGAACGATTTGTATCCATACCAAATTCGGAATCCATTGCATTTCACCACCTTCTGCAGAATGCAAATCATGGCATATTATGCCCTTTTTGCAATTCAGACAACCATTCCACCATATAAATAAATTCACATAGCCAATATGTCATACTAATACTTCTAAGGTACAATGCAGATGGTACCAAAATTAGCTGTAAGCCTACAGGCTTCACACACAGCCAAGTATCTCTGGGAAATAAAACCTTCACAACAGTAGGTATAGTGTACCACACTGGTGCCACAACCAATTCAGGGCACTACATTGCATATCACAAAACAAATAAGTGGTTGGTTTGAATGTAACAATAGCTCTGTTACCCCAAACATAGGTTACCAGCAGCACATTTAACAAATGCCTACTTAATATTCCTTGAACCCAAATTTAGTCACTAAACTGTAGCACAATTAACAGTTAGAATACGCCAACAGGTATCCAGCTACATCCATAATACTACAATAGTACTTTCCAAAGTCAATCTAGTTATAATATGCCAACATGTATCTAACTACTTAAAAACTACCCTTCATTCCAAAACACTTCAAATATGCCATCTCAATCCTTATAGGACAAAACATCTTCTAACCGCTAATATAGTGAGAAGAAGCAAACAGATATCTAGTTACTTCAAGCATTCCCTTAATCACAACATACTTCAAACATACTATCACACTTACACTTACATAATTGTAATCATGTTTTTTTGATACCGTATGGATTTTATTTCCCCTTGACCCAATTATTATTTAATGTCACGACAACAGCAGTGTGTCATACACTAATGTTGTACCAAACATAGTACTTAGAATGTACTACTCATGAGGGCATACAAATTGTATATGTAAAATTGCATACAACTAAAGCTTTTAAACTGTCCTGTTCAACAATGTACTGTTTTTTCCCACAGGAAATAAACCAGAGATTCCAGCTTCATAACGCTATGAAACTAAGTGAACATAGCAAGTATAATCAAATACATATTCTATGAGCACTATTCTCAATTGTACTACAATCATAAATACCATATACAGTTCCATTATTACATCATCCCTCCATATTACAAACACTTTGTATTCCCGCTACATTACCTAAAATTACTATACACATATTACTACTGTGGTCATTCTGGCCACACTCCTACTATATTACCTATAATTATTACACACATATTAGTACTGTGGTGACCGTGGCCAGGGGCCAGATTCTGGGGGTATGGCTGAGGCCATGCCCCCCAGAATCTGACCAACAGCGACCACCACCAGAATACAATTAACTATATAACAAGTACGTACCACACAACATCAACTAATAAAACTCCCCCTGACCCCCCTGCAATCGAAATTATGCCGACGGAAACCGAAATTGACCACAGACTTGGCAGCATCTGCAGACCCTCTTTTCCACCTGTAGAAACAGCTCCATATCATATTTATTGCACTACCCTTTCCAAACTCTTTTTTCACCCACCAAAGAACTCTGAATGTGTTTCCCAAGCTGTCCATTCATGGGGCTGTCCGCAAACTACTGCGCTGTCCGCAAACTGCTATGACACCTGGTGGGTGTTTCCAAAAATATGACACACCTCTCCCTTTTCACCATCCATTCAGCAGGACATATGATGTCCACAAACTTCAAGTTGCCATCTGGACCAATCTGAGGCCTGTCCGTGGACTAAACAAGGAAGTGAATCTGTGGAATGAACCCAGATATCACAAATCTTTTTTTACCTACTTTTTGGTTGTTTAAAAAAAACAAATGAACAGATTTACACCAAATTAACAAAAGCACGCTTTTGGAACCAAGCTGCCGCTCCTGCCGCACATTTGGTGAAAATCCATCCAGCGATTTGGGCTGTAAGCATGAGCACATTCCATTTTTCATTGAATCTATGGGAAAAACCACACATTTTGGGGCCCCCTCTAGCTTTGCCCTCCCTGCACGAAACCTCACCAAACTTCACAGATTCAATCTGACCAGCCCTATTTATCTTGCAAAGTTTCATGAGGAATCATCCATGTGGGGGGCAAAGTTATAAGCTGCATGCAATTTCAGGAGAAGGCAAAAAAAGGTCTCTGAGTGCAAAACATACAAGGACTGACAGTAGCATTGTTTTAAAAAAATAATAATGCTCCACCTTATCAGCAGCATCTACCATCTTTCCCTGGTGCCATCCAGCGGCACCCCTGATGAGGTAAGCCCTTTTCTGGGCTTGTGTGCATTTTTCCATCTATATTCACCATGAGCATTCTCAGTACCATGGCAGCACTGTGCTATGGCAGCTCCTGCCTGCTCACAATTCTATTCTATTGAGTTTTTGTATTACCACTAGGGGTCCACATGGTGCTCTGCATCTTTTAAGTCGGCAGACTGCATGCACGGTTTGGTGAGACTCACCAATCTCTCAGAGGCCATAAGATTTAAAATTGTACACTAAGATGGACTAACCCAGAGCAACAATGAGTGATGGGAACACTGTTTAGGTAGACCTTACAGTGTTACAATTGACGTTTAACAAGTATTATGTAAACTTAACATCTGATAATGGACATTTACTAATGATAATCTTTGTGTCCTCTCTTCCCCCATCCTCATCTTTATCCCTAATATGCCTTGTTTCCCCTTATTTCTCTCTCTTACTTGTTATATCAAGCAGTGATATATATTTGGAATATTCATGTTGTAGATCAATTAAGAATATTGCTTTGTGCCCTGAGGAAGACCGAACAGGTCGAAACACGTGTTGGCACTTTTAGGCATTTGTTTGGCACTGTGTGTAACTTCTCTGTGTCTTGATTCGACCAATGTTCAGTGGCACCTTTTGAAATGTGTTTGGCACCTTGTGTAACTTGTTTGTGTCTTGATTGGAGCAATGCTCAGCATTGTATGCACTTCTAAATGTCAGGCGTTTGTATCTATATATTTTAAAAGTGCTTTACATTGGAAAATTATATTGTCTGAACCAATATTTGCAATGTACAACACGTATCTGTGGTACTACTACTTTGCTATTCTGTTAACAAGAGTACCTGCCTCAGTGTTGACTGGCTTTGACTTACTTCCTGGGCCTGGTATATTATGTGTGTCAGTTTAGATACATGTCTGGTGTTGGCTAATTTTCTTGATGAACCCATCGTGAATTTTCTGACACCAAGCATCATCGATAGTCACATGAGAGACAGGGACTATGCCATTGAGCTCATTCAGAATTATGAACAACTCTGGAACTGGATTTTGCTCCCATGATCCGTTCCTCTAGTTTTTCTTTTTTGGCTTTCAGGATAGGTCTTTGGTAGTTCTTGGCTGCCTCCTTGTGTATTGTAAGTGTGGAGTCTGAGGGGTTTTCCTCCAGCTTCTCTCAGCCATACGTTTAAGCTTTCTGGCTGCTATAATTTCCAGAGGGAACCATTGATTTATGGTTGGTTTAGATTTAAGTGTTAGCCTTATGGGTGCTAGCTTCTCAAAGGCCCCATTCAAAGTGGTATGAAGCAGTGCAGCGTATTGTTCCAAGGAACCATGCTCATCCAAGGAAGCTAAATGAGGGCAGACAATGGTGTGGAATGCCTCATAGGAAACATTGCAGGTACTTCTCAGAGGGTAGGTTTAGGGATCACACATACATTTTTCCTCAGTATTCTGGGAACTAGGATATCAAACTGTATGTTATAATGATCTGACCAAAAACAAGTTTGAACATCCATAGGAGAGATAACTTGATTTCTGGATAATATCCAGTCTAAAATGATAAAATGATACCCCCTCAATTTGTGGGCACAGTCACATGTTGGTTTCATCCGATACTCTTGAGAAGATTTAGCAGAGTACCGGTATCATGATGCACAGGGTCAAGTGCCCATGAATTGACATCTCCAAGAACTAATAATGGTGCTTGAGATTTAGTATGTGATCCTAAGAATGCAAGTAACTGCTCTTTGAAAAGTGGGGTGACAATAGGAGGACGATAGAGGATGAGAATACTAAGTGATGACGTGGAATTCAGAGTCCATTTCACCAGCATGGCCTCACAGGCATCAAGTGCTGGTGCGCTAGAAAAACATGAAAGCGCTCCCTGAAGATTATGGCCACACCTCCTCCCCTCTAACCCACTCGGTCTACATGCAGAGCCTTGTAACCTAAAGGGGTGGCTAATTGAAGGGACTTCCTGTATCCAGGTTTCCGTCAAAATAGCAAGATACAACTTTTTTGTATTAATATACATTCAGCCACTTCTATGGTATGGCATACCAATAATTGAGTGTTTAGAAACATTGGGCATGATCACGACTTTGGCGGTAACGCTGGCGGTATTACCACCGGCGGTATTAGCCTTACTGCCAAACTCCCCGGCGCTAATAGCGCCGGATCACGAGTTCGGCGGTAATGTAATTCCCCATTCCCCATTGAGCCCATTTGGGAATGCCCCATTCCCCATTGGGCCCAATGGGGAAAAATCGCGCTCTTACCGCTGGTGGATTTCCCGCCGGCGGTAATAGCGTGAATTTTCGGCGGATTTCCCCCCAGCCAAGAGCTAGGGCGAAATCCGCTGAAGTCCTGATTTGGCGGTCCCTTAAATCTGGCAGTAATAGCGCGACCGCCCGATTTAAGGGTTACCGCCGAAGTCGTGATGAGGCCCATTGTCTTTAAGGCAGTGGGGGTGTCAATTTGCAACAGGCAATGATCACGATCTCCCCTTGATTCTCTAAATTAGTTAATCCCTCTGTATTTGTTGATGCATTATCTTTATCTATATCCATCTGTCCATTCTCAGTAGGATGATAGCCAATATAATTCTGTACTGGGACCTCATGTGCAAATAACTGATTGCCTCATGCCTCATCATTTAGAAAACGTGTGTGTACACACTCAGCGCCATTGCCTTCATTGCTTCTGTGTCTCTTACGGATGGCCGCCCTCATCCTCGGCACTGGAGTGCCTCTAAGGGCTGCTCAGGTTGCCATAGTGCTTCAGCGTAAACAAAGCTCCCAATTGGCTGCCCCATTACTATTGTAGCCAATTGCAATCCGGCAGGTGAGGAAAGCTGGCCCCCCAGCAAAGGCCCACACAAAAGCCCCTGTCCGAGCCTGTCAGAGTGTGGAAGAGCACCTCCCTGTACAATCTTTTTCGGAACTTTCAAAACTCATGGCTCCATTAGATCGCCAACTCAAACTGGTAAGCAACCATAGGGCAGAATGTTAGATCCTCCTTGCTTGGACACTGCATCTGTTGTTATGACTGCCGCTGCCTTCTAGCCATATCACCAATATGTTATGCATGCCGGGGAACACCTTGCCTAAAAATCCCATTTAGGCACTTAAGCTCTGTGCAACCACCTTCGATTTTGTGCTTGGGCACCTTTGAGTGCGACTCTTACATATGAGACAGTCACCCACATAACCTGTTGTAGCCCCCCATAACTTGAGGTGAGGTTTTGCCAGTCTGTGTAGCCATACCAGTTTGACCCTTATGCTGCCTGATGTACTGCCATGTAACTTGAGGTGAGGCTTTGCCAGTCTCAGTAACCATACATGTTTGACTCATATGCTGCCTGATGTAGCCCCCCGTAACTTGAAGGGAGGCTTTGCCAGTCTGTGTAATCATACCTGATTGACTGATAGGCTGCCTGATGTAGCCCACTGTAACTTGAGGCACTGCTTTTGCCAGACTATGTAACCATACCTGTTTGACTCATATGCTGCCTGATGTGGCCCCGCGTAACTTGAGGTGAGGCTTTACCAGACTGTGTATGCACAGTATTTTATGTATGTAACCATATGTTAATTCATGCACTTCGCAATGTACAATGCACTTTCTGTAGGGCTTTGTGCACTGAAATAAATGCAAAAAAATAAAAATAAATAAAATGTTGTGTGCTATGAGATATTTAAAACTAAGAAAACACACAGCATTTGGGACTGTGGACTGTCTCCCATCCATGCAATAACTGGGATCAATGCTTTTTAGTTTCAAAGCGAGGAACATCCAGCCCCTTAGGCCATGTTGCTCTTAGTGGTCTTGTAATGTGGGTTCATTTATTAGGCAACATGGCCTTAGGCGGCTGGCACTTTCCTCGCTTTTAAGATAAGCAGATTTTGTCCTTTTTACTGTATGGATGGGAAACCCACTGTAGATGTAATAATATCTGTTTTTTTTATTGTTATTGACTGGGAGACTACAAATACCAGAATGCAATTCAGAAAAATGTAAAACAATGGCCTCTGAGTGGAAAACTTTCAAGGACTGACAGTCGCATGGTTTAAAAAAAAAAATGTGGATGCCTATTCAATAGCACATCAATGCAGTAACCGGGACTGACCCTGCTTAGCTTCCAAGCAACGAAAGGGCTGGCCCATTTCTCTAAGTGGTCTTGTAAATTTGACTCATTTATCAGGAAACATGACCAGAGGGGGCTGGCACCTTCCTCACTTTGAAACTAAGCAGGGCCTCTCCTGGTCATTGCATGGATTGGAGATCTGCATGGTTATCTGGTCATGGCCAGTGATTTTTCACCCCTGCTATCAGTCGATCTTACTGGAAAAACAGCTTAAATAAATGCTTTTCTGCCCTCCAAAGCTCTCATCTAGTGTACACCTCATCTGTGCCAGCTCTCCCCATTCCACATTTGACCTTCTCACCTCCCCTGCCTTCTCCCTTTACCCCCACAACACACGCTGTTTCTGTGATGCAGTTTGCTTTGAGATGTCGGCTGTAGCAGAGGCTACAGAAAGCTTTGTGTTACAAGCTCAGTTGCTAGAACCCCTCACACTAACAAATGTCACTTAGTACCCTATATCTACCCCTCCTCCCACTGTTAGCCTGATGGTATTTGCATCTTTATTTCCCCAGAAACTCGGCTATAACATCGAATATCTCTCACATCGAGAGATAAACAATGCTGTCTTGTTTCTAAAAACACCAAGTTTTGGTTAAATATAGCTATTTATTTCTGGCAAGGGGCACCCCATTCTCGGTCAAATATTTAAATAACTACTACACAGAATAACCCTAAACCAAGCATGGATCACACGTTAACGCTTTATGCTCAAGTTGTTTCAGACCTGTTCCAAATCCATTAAGCGTTGTGGGCTGTGGGCTTTGGCAAAAATGTACCTTGTTTGTCTATGGTAAAATGAATGCGAATTAGGCCGCAACATTGGGAAAAAAAGAAATTGGCTTCTTTTTAATTTTTTAATTTTTTAATGGATCTTTACAAAATGTTGCAATCTGGGGTTCCCACGAGTCGCAAATCACTTTCGGAATTTCAGCCAAATCCATTACTCGAAGCAAAAGTTATTAACAATAGAATTTTAAGGGGTTCCTATTGGAATCCGACTCACCTAGAGTATACATACTTTAATCAAACACACCGTATGCATTAGTAACTAAAATAGAAAAACACTACAGAAAACATACCACTGAGGAGAAAAAACGGAATCAGCAAAGATGGAAAGACGCAGCACTCTGGACAATTAATCATGGGTCAAAGTCTAGTAAAAGCCATATATATACTATGGTGCAAAAATAATTAAAGTGACCTAACACTAGGGCTCAAAACTGGACAAACGGGGCAGTTAGAAGTCAATAGCACCTAGAATAGTGTTTTTGATGGTTCAACAATGTCGAACTAGGCTATGAGCAGTTATGAAGGTGGTTCAAGCCAGGTTTGTGTGCAGCGAGTCTTGTTGATCCAAGCAGAAAGCTGGTGTGGAACTGGGTTGTAACTTCTGGGTAAGGTTAGAAAGATCCAATCCCTACATTTGACTTGATGTTCAGTGATGGTTCAAAGAGGTGATCCTGATGTTCCCGGTGTACAGTTTGATGAAGCAAGCCATTACAGGTTGAGCCAGGGTGAGTCATTTGTCTAATAGCTGGTTTGACATTCCATCAGTTTGAGTCAGCATGATGTAGCTTTGAGCTGGTTTGAGATGCAGGCACGCTGGTTTGAAGAGTTTGAGTGAGTGCCAAAGGCAGCACTGGACCTGTGTCCTGTACTTTGAGGTGTGGTGAACACAATTCAAAAGCAGTTAGACCCATTTGGTGCAGTAAAAACAGGGTTTTGGCCTTCAGGATGCTCTGAATGCCAATCCAGGTCCTTGTTCACAGGCTCCCAAACACGTGGGAGACTGCCGCACAATTGCAGGGGTCCTTCAATACTGGGAGGTCCTGGGTACCATTGTAGCTGGCAAAGAGGCAGGTCTTGTCCCAACAGCAGTTCACCCCACTGGTCATTCGGAATAGTTAGGAGGAAGAGCTTCCATCTGCCCTGGACACTCAGTCTTCACCTCACTGGCACTGACTATGCCACCAAACCGCATGCTGAACCCCGTTTTTCGATTCATGGTATCAATTGCGAGCAATTTTTTTGTACATTGCAGGGACTTTCCACAGCCTCGGCACGTCTCTTTACGAGAGGCTGAGTGCCTTGTGTGAGACACCTCGCAGATCGTGGGCGTGGCCTTCACATAGACCAGAGTAGGGAGCTGAACATGCAAAATTGGGATGAACAAGGCAAAATGTGGGCATTCCGAGGGACGGCCCGTGTGAGGCAATTGAACCCAAAGAACTGCGCAGGTAAAATCATATTCATGGATCTGACCGTGCAACCTCACGTCGGGGAATAGGAACCCAAAGCACTCGATGTAACCGCCACCAAAGCCAGGCGTACAAACACTTGTGCATAGGAATCATGCACTGAGGTAAGATCGCATGGTAGATTTAGGGTTGCATGGACACAGTCAGGGTTCCGAGTGGACTTGGGGGTGTGCATAAGCAGTGTAGCAGGGTGCAGGCACAGTCTACAGGCATTCACTTGCATGTCTACCAGGATTTGATGACTTTTACAATACGTGCTACTTATGTTGAGTCAGTGCTGGGAATAGTTGCGGGGGACCCCATGCACCCCCTCCAGGGTGCAGGTCTGGTTGTGGGGGTTTGCATGCTATTTTTCTGGGGTGCATTGCATCGCGTGTGAGGAGTGTGCAAAGGTCTGTTTCCATGGGTGGAAAGGCTCTGCGTGTGGGCTTGTCATGGGCGTTCCAGACGGGATTGAACACAGAGTTAGTTTGCATAGACAATTCCATGAATACGCGTAGCGCGCAGATTTTCTTATGCGCGACCGACCACACAGATTTGTTCTCGTGTGGGCTTTGTGGGATCTATACGTACTTTTCCATGAATTTGGCCCTTAAGGGCAAGCTGAATATTTTGCTTCAAGCACTACTTAGTAAAACCACGGAACAGAGCTTGCTTACTGAGGTGCAGCAAACTCGTATTTTTGAGAGAGTCTGAAAATACAGTGGGCAGATTCAAGGTATGCAGTGATGCCTCAATAAACAATTAAAGTCACTTCACAATTCCCAAGCACTTAGGGCGCATATCAACCTGTGTTGTTTCTCATTACTTCAACAGAAGGTGGCAGTGTTGTTACGTAAGCCCACACAAAATGTGTAAACCTTGCAAAGAATGAGTGGTTAACGCATTGATTCAAGCCAGCAGGTTGCCTGCATTTCTATGCTGGATTCAACACATTGGTATAAACCCAGAAATACCCAGCGTTAAGAACAACATTGACCACTCCTACTGTCTGGGTACAACACCTTAGCCTCTGCCTGCCCCACTTAGAAAATATAATCTAGGCATTGTACTTTGTTGAACTGCTACTATTGTGCCCTGCCACCATTTAGCCTCTGCCTGCCCCACTTAGAAAATCGAATCTAGGCATTGGGCCTCATTCCGAGTATGGCGGTAAGGGATACCGGTCACCATTAACGAGACCGGTGCTGGTAATCCCTTACCGCCACATTCCGAGTTCCCTTTGCGCCCTCGTCCTTAAAGCCTGCTTTTAGCAGGCGTTAGGGACGAGGGCGCAAAGGGGCTTTTTAGCCAATAACGGTGACCGTAAAGTACGGTCACCGTTATTTGCAATTTCCCCATTCCCATTGAGTCCTATGGGGGCTCATTTGGGAATGGGGAAGAGCCCTGGGGAATGGGAAATTACCGCCCTGGTCAACTCGGAATAGGGCGGTAATTTCCCATTCCACCAGGGCGGTGCCGGTACAGGTCAGGTGCCGACCAAGGCGCTACTACCGCCATTGGTTAGCGCCAAACTTGGAATGAGCATGATTGTATTTTGTTGAACTGCTACCTACTGTGCCCTGCCACCATTTAGCCTCTGCCTGCCCCACTTAGAAAATCGAATCTAGGCACTGTACTCTGTTGAATTGTGATCCACTTGTGACCTGCCTCTACCCAGCACTAGTGGCAAGATCTCCCTGTCATTTCCTATCACATACCAGTTGCACACACACACCTGCATGATGCCCAAGAGCGCACCTCCCAATCATAGCACAGATTCACTCTCCCGCACGCTCCCTGCCACACTCTGCTCAGCCAGCCTAACAGCCCTCTTTATAGCCTTCACTATAATGGCCTCTACGCCTCGCCACATATACCCAGCACACCTCACGCAGCGCCCGGCACAAAATTCACATGCCGCAGCACCAGACTATAACATCACACAGTCTCAGCCACAACGCCTAGCCACCAGACTCCGCAATCTCAGAAATCAATCAATTCCTAGGTATTTACTCTACTCACCCACTCCCATCACGACTAGAAACACCAGATTAGACACCCGCACTGCACCATTACCCCACACTAAGATGAGCAAAGGCACTGCCCCTCTCCCCCCACCACCCCAACCTGCCTCTACACTACCTCGCAATAAGCCCCTTAATACCACACACCACAGCAAGCACACTTCACCCAATACTAGTACAAACAAAAACATCAAAGGTACACAATACACACCTCTTAAATGTGCACTACTGAACGTACGCTCCCTACCTGCACATTCCCTCAAGGTAAATGATCTACTATCCACACTTAATCTGGACTTGCTATGCATCACCGAAACCTGGCTCAATGATGCCTCCTGCCCAGCCCTCGCACTAGCCCTACCCACAGGCTACACCATCCTTAGGCAAGATAGATGTGATAAGATTGGAGGGGGAGTCACCCTTATCCACAAATACTCACTGTCCATTAGACTAGCAGACCATGTTACATGGGGTGGTAATGCTGCCATCCTATCAGCCAAGCTTACGCTCTCCCCCAATAATCTAATCAATATCCACATCCTATACAGACCTCCCCCGCTCCCAGCTGACTTCCAAGAGCACCTCTCCCACCAGCTCAGCAACAACATTAAAAAGTCCACCAAAATCCTTCTATTAGGAGACCTAAATTTAGGATACAATGATCCTAAGGATAAATCCGCCACAACCCTAGCTAAAGTACTCACAGACTTAGGTTTCTCCCAAGGAGTCCTCACCCCCAATCACTCCAAAGGCCGCACCCTTGACTGGGTCATGGATCACAACTCTGCATCCAACATTACCTCAAACACCGCCCTTCCATGGACGGACCACACGTGCATCGAATTCCTTATCCCCACCAACCCCAAACCTAAGACTCTCACCCACGCATAACCTGCCACAACAAGAATTTCTAAAAAAACTCAACACAGGCAACTTGCGTCCCCACCTTAAAAGCCCTTGCCTAGCACCACCTTTCTCTCAGGACCCAAATATACTATCGGCTATCTTCAATGATACTCTCACCAATACCATAAACTCTATAACCCCACTTGAAAGCAAGAAGGAAAAAAAATAATTTCACTGCAACTCTTGGTTCTCGGAAGAACTCCAAACCCTCCGAGCTCAAAAGCGTCAGTCGCTTAAAAACAGGCAAACAGATCCCAGTGACCTAAATAAGAGCCTCTTCAAACAAATAACCCTCCAATATAAAAAAGCAATCTTAGCAGCAAAATCCAACTCCTTCAATGATAGGATTTCAAAGGCCAATTCCCAAGCTAAAGAACTATCCGCAATCTTTACTGAATGAGTCACTCCTCCGGCTACAGCTGACGAGATAACTAAAGACAAAGCCTGGTGTGCTAGTATTCAGTCCACCATGCTCAACAAAATAAAGCTCCTCCAGAACAAAATCCAAAACCCCTGCAAAGCCCTCCCAAACCAAAAAAAACAACCGCCCTACACAAGACAAGCGTAGTAATTTGAACCACGCTCAATTCTCCTTCAGAGACGTCACTGAACCTGAGGTCCTTAATCTCATCAAAAACCTCAAACCATCCCTCTGCAAAGCAGACATTTGCCCTCCCAAAATCATCAAGGAATGCGCTAACGACCTAGCACCCCTGATTACTGCCTTCATTAACGCATCATTCCAAACAGGAACTGTCCCAGCCAATCTCAATGAAGCCTGGCTGCGGCCACTTCTAAAAAAGGCCTCTCTTGACTCAGCGCAACCCAACAACTACAGACCAATAATGACAGTCCCGTTCCTCCTAAAAATCCTGGACAAAGCAGCTCACATCCAGATCCAATCATACATAGAAGCTAACTCCATACTAGGCATGGAATAGAATCCACCTTATTATACCTAAAAAATCTAATCTCACAGATCATGAGCAAAGTCAAACCTGCCCTGCTCCTCCTTCTCAATCTATCAGCTGCTTTTGACCTGGTAGATCACCAAACACTTACCACCCTCCTCACCCATGCAGCCCATTTCTCTAATCAAGCAGCATCCTGGATCACTTCCTTCCTTGAAGACTGAAATTCTCATCCTTGGCCAGACAAACACATTAATGAAACTAAGCCCCCTATACGACAACTTCAATATAGACAACTCAACCATCTCCGTATCATCCTCTGTCAAGACTCTAGGTGTTCACATTGACGCAAATCTATCGATGAACAAACAAGTCAGCGCCATAGCCTCTGCATCAGCGGTCAGCAGCAAACTCATCAATGCCATTTAACTCTCTCTATCCACCCCCAACCATTGGCCAGAGCTAGAGCAACTATAGGAGCCAAACTCGATTATTGCAACGCTCTCCTAGCTTGCACCTCCACCAAGAACATTCACAGACTGCAAACCACACAAAACAATGCCCTCAGAGCCGCAGTGAGCATCCCTAGAAGAGACCATATATCCCACGCCAGACGTGAAGCATGGTGGCTCCAGGTCCAAGACTGTATTACTCTGAAAATCCTCACCATCACACACAGATGCATCAACAAAACCGCTCCAGCATACCTATCTGAAGCAATATCAAGGACCACATCCACTCGCCCCACCAGAGCTCAGTACACCAACCAGCTACACATACCACACATAAAGAGAGCCACAGCTGGAGGTCCAGGATTCTCCTACATTGCAACGAAACTTTGGAACTCACTCCCTGCCACCCTTAGAGCTGAAATTTCCATCTCTGTCTTCCGCAACCACCTCAAGGCCACTCTCTTCAACTAGCATGCAACTGCCTCCTCCACTTCTGCCATGTATATTGTAATATAACACAAATGTAATATAACTATTTTGTAACCTGTATATATATCGCTAATGACTATGTAACTATATTGCAACATGTATATATATTGCTAATGACCATGTAACTAAGTAACTAAGCTGTGTACTAATACAAGTGCCACACTGTCCACAGGCTGTTGTGCGCTATATAAATACGAATAAAACAAACACAGTGTGTATAAACAACAAAGGAGGGGAAACCAAACTAATAACCACAACATGTTGGTGATCTCTCTAAACCATAAACACATCCAGTCCTGATAAAATGGACTTGACAAGGCATATAGGTAATGAAAATATATATATACATTGGGCCTCATTCCGAGGTTCGCGTTAAATCACTGACTTTACCGGCATGGCGGAAATACCGTATCCGCATTGGTAGCAGGGCGTAAATAGCACCATATTCCGACCTCGCGGGCACGAGCTTTCCGCCATGCCGGTAAACCCCCTAGCGCCATACCGGTAAAGGGCGCGTCAAACCCCTTACCAACAACAACCGAGACGTAACTAACACCATCGCCCTCCACCTAGTGCGTAAATAGCGGTGCCCGTAATTAACGATGACCGTAAATTACGGACACCGGTAAAAACCGCACACGGAAATTACGTCATCGAACAGGAACGGGAAGCATCATGGCGGCCATCTTTAAAATCACAATCCATTGCAATCCTCCCCATACAGGACTCGTGGGCATATTGTGATAGGCAAAATAGACTCCAGAGACCAGCATCATGCCAAAAGCATTAAAAAAGGGTGCTGCGCGCATCAGGAAGGAGAAATTCTCCCAGGATGAGCTCCAGGTACTTGTCGATACTCTGCATGAACATGCAGAGATTGTTTTCAGCAGCGACATGCGCAGGCCCACCATCCTCAGGAAGAAGGAGATATGGGAGCTGGTCTCGCAGAGGGTGAGCGCTGTCGGAAACACCCCCCGCAGCACGACGCATTGCCGCAAACGCTGGGATGACCTCCGTCTGAGGGTGCGGGCCATCCTCTCAGCAAACCGCAATCTGGCCCTAGAGACAGGAGGAGGCCCAGGCTCACCCATAAAAATGATGCCCTTGCAGGAAACATGTGCAGAGATGATGGGCACAGAAGCCATCGAAGGCGTTGGCGATATGGATTGCGGTGATCCTTCATCAGCTGACGCAGGTGAGTGCCATGAGTGTAAACAGTACATGCATCCCTAATGCAAGTCATTGCCAAGGGCAGGTCAAGCAGTCACATCATGTTTGGGTAAACCCCCCCCCCAATGATGCCCTAACAACTGGGACCCAGGATGATGTCAGGTGCAAGGCTGACACCCATATTGGGCATGCCACACAAAAAGCTGGTCAATGTCAGTCACCACAGTCCACAGTACTCCGACAGTATGCTTTTCCCATCCAAGCAAAGCTCACAGTCCCACTCAGCACCCAAATGTCACCAAAACGCTGCTATCCCATCATAATACCATTGTCTGGAAGTAATTCTGACCCCCAGATCATTGCTCATGCTGTCTCTCTCTTGCCCCCCACAGGCACCGGTCATGAAAGTGAGGACCAGGAAGGCCCCCGGACAAGTACCTCCCGGGGCACAGGCAGGGGACAGCACACACCTGCAAGCAGGAAGAAGGCACATGCCACACCACCTGCCCCAGCAACCCCCATGGAGGGTACACAACCCACATCCGCGGCCCTGGACATGCCTGCAGTTCTGCGGGACACATGCCCCACGTTGCACCATGAGGAATCGAGTGCGTCAGGGGAGAATGCTGCCATGTGCATCCTCGATGTGCCAGGCAGCACATCACCAAACACCATCGACAACGTGGAGGAGCCCAATGTCTATGTACAGAGCCCAGACACTCCCTCGTACAGCCAGGTTGCCCATAGCGACCCTGGGTCGAGTGACGGCCCAGGGCTCACAGGTGAAGCGGATACACCTGTCTGTCATGTGCCCACTTCCCCTGCAGGAAGTCCTGTAAGTCCTGCAGGCACGACAACACGGAGCCTGCCAACCACATCGCCCACATCGGCTGCAGAAACAGTGCGCTGCCAGCACCTCACGGGCATGATAGAGGAGTTCCCCCGGGACAACCGGGAATCAGGGTCGGTGCTACATAATGACCTTCAGGCCCTGGGCGAGGTCATCAGTACCAGCACAAACCGCATCTGTGAGATGCTTGGCAGGATTGCTGATGCCCTGGAGGCAGCACCCCCCAGACCACAGCCCCAGCAGGAGGAGTCACCCTCCCAGAGCTCCTCCACGCAGACCAGCCCGGTCCGTAGGTCACTGCGCACGATGCGCCGGAATGGAAGGGATGCCCCAGGCTCTGGCAGTGCCCATTGACCGTGCAGCCACACACATGTGGCCAATGCTGCACTGATGGGAACATTGTGGGGTTGTTGTGGGGGGATGGTGGGGGGTTGAGGGTGTGTGTGGGAGTTGGGGGGGAGGGTGAGGGGGTTGAGGGTGTGTGTGGGAGTTGGGGGGGAGGGGGAGGGGGTTGAGGGTGTGTGTGGGAGTTGGTGGGGAGGGTGAGGGGGGTGAGGGTGAAGGATCTGTTGTACACGTTTGGACATCATCATGCAATACACAGTTTGGTCTATCCTACAATACAGAGTGGACATTCATTATTGTGCATGTGTCTTTTAATGTCTCACAGTACATGTAGTACATGTATCCCCACACCCAGTGCCCAATGCCCTGTCATCCTCACCCCCTTAGCTGACTTGTGATTCAGAAATATTGCTTGATCAATGCTTGTCGCACGGTACGTCCCTCCCGTGCATCGGCACCATGTTGCTGTTCTGCCATTCCTTCCTCCACCTCCTCCTCCTCCTCCTCATCTGGTGGTAGCAGTCCCACGTCAGGGGGCAGTGGCACGTTCCGACGGATGCACATGTTGTGCAGCATTACACATGCCATGGTGATCTTGGACACCTTCTCGTGGCTGTAGATGAGGGCCCCATCTGACCGGCTGAGGCAACGGAATCGTGCCTTCAGAAGGCCGAAGGCCTGCTCTATGACCACCCGTGTACGGGTATGAGATCTATTATAGTCCTCCTCGTGCCTGTTTTGGGGGTTGCGGACCGGGGTCATGAGCCACGGTTTCAAAGGGTAGCCAGCATCACCTGCATGAGAGTGGAATGAAGATAAGTGCTGGTACATTCATGGTGGAGACCTGTGCTAGTCTTACATTGCAGCGGGTGATGACTGGCCATGCACACATGTCCCTGGATACAATCAACCCATTACTGGTCCGGCCATGTGTGCTGGCCAATGGAATGATGGAGGGGGTAGCTTCTCCCTGATGGGTCATGGTGCGCACTCATGTCTTGTTGCATGTGCATCGCTTATGCATGCAGCAGTGTTGGACTGCATTAATTGATGACTTGCATGAGACCTGCTGTAAGGGTGTGTTGGTAGTAGTTGGTAGCATAGCCTTCATTCAGCACTGATCCCTATCATGGTGATTGGCAGCTATCCTATGGAGGTGCCGAACCAGTCACACGCAGTAGGATCCCTGTCAGACTAACCTCTATGCACTCCCATGGATGACTGTCCTTTGTGTTGAAATGCATTAGTCAGCGACATGGTGCTATTGCACTGCATGGTGCACGATGGCCTTACGGTGTGTAAGGTCCACCGATGTGTGGTGCATGTGTCGTGGTCTTAGGCCAGGGTAACTCTTTGTCAGGTACCATTAGGTGTTGGCTCGTATTCACTACTGTGTGGTTAGGTGGTAATGTGGCGTGCCACTTGTCATAGGGCACAGTGTTCTGTGAGGTGCACAACGTACAATAGCGTTGTCATTCCCTCCCGGGTGGAGTATGCATCCCCCCCCTTTCCCTCCCGGGTGGAGTATGCATCCCTCCCCTTTCCCTCCCGGGTGGAGTATGCATCCCCCTTTCCCTCCCGGGTGGAGTATGCACCCCTCCCCCCCTTTCCCTCCCGGGTGGAGTATGCTTCCCCCCCTTTCCCTCCCGGGTGGAGAATGCATCCCCCCCCTTCCCTCCCGGGTGGAGTATGCATCTCCCCCAAAACCTTTAGCAATGGGGTATGCTGACAACCTACTCAGAGACCCAATGCACTGCCATGGCCCATTATGGTTACTCACCAAGCAGCCAGGTACGTTGTCCGGCATGTCGGCCCATGTAGCGTGGTAGTGTTGAGTTCCGCAGGACCAAGGAGTCATGAGTTGATCCGGGGTACCGAGCATTGCATTGTGTGATGGCTTTACTGGCATTGCACACCATCTGGACGTTGATGGAGTGGTATTGCTTGCGGTTGCGATACGGCACCTCCATGGCATGGGGAACCACCAATTCTACATGGGTGCAGTCGAGGGCACCTATGCAATTTGGCATGCCTGCAAGTGCATGTAAGGCAGCTTTGGTATCATATATATCCTGTGGAGTCCGGGGGAGGCATATGTAGTCCCTTCTGTGCTTGAGGAGGGCATCCAGCACTTGGTTGGGTATCCGGGAAAATATTGGCTGTGAAATGCCATGCATGTGCCCCACTGTATGCTGGTAGGTGCCTGTGGCAAGGAAGTGGAGCACGGACACTACATTTAGTAGAGGGGGGATGGCAGTGCTGATTTCTATGAGGCTCACTATGTCCGTATGTATCAGGGCCACTATGGTGGTTATGGTGTCCCAGTCAAGCCGGTACAGGGTGTGGATCTGCTCTGGTGTGAGGTTGAAGGGGGTGGCTCTGATGCGGGGTATTGGGGGCTGCCGGCGTGGTAATGGTGGCTGCACTGGTAGGGCATGCTGGCCCTGTCTCACCCTCCTTCTCCTCCTGTGTATCCTCTGTGGTGGTTGCTGTGGTTGCTGTTGTTGCTGTTGTCATAGTTGCTGCCTTGCAAGCAGGGCCTCCAGCTCCAGGAATGCTGCTACAATTGGTATCATCTTAGTGTTGGTGGGGGTGTGGTGTGTGGGTGTGCTCCTTTTGTGCTGTGCCAGACTCTATTGCCTCCACCTGTGCTGATTGGGTGCACCTGTTCCTCTTCCAAACACTGATCAGGGTTGTTAACACCTTCCCCGCGATGCCGGTATTAACGCCATGGAGGTAAGGTACTTTGCGCCCATGTGGAGGTCGTTATTTCCGTGTTCGCTTTGCTTGGAATCGGAGATGGTTTACGCCTTCCTGTTATTTACGCGATGGTGTGTCGGGCGCGCGACACTGGTCCGCTATTTACGCAATCGTAATTTACCTCGTTTTTCCCTTAACGCCGGACTCGTAATGACCCCCATTATCTTTATTAAATCGTGACACAAAGCAATTATTTTAAATACTTGATGGTTACTGAAATATATACATCTGAACAGATACATTGCATTTCTCTGCAGCAGTGGCTCAACTTATCAACAGGCCCATCTCAATTTATTGTGTCTATTGCCAGCATGGATGGCCTCAAGCACCTGGTCTGGGCCCACCCCCATGGTAGCCCTCTCCCCAACCCAAAGCATCCCACTGAGTTTATCAGCCACGCCCATGGGCATTACTTCTAACTCTTTATCATGTTGAGGGCTCCATTGGCACCTCCTTAGATTTTCACGTATATCTTTGAAATAATCTATCATTCAAATGGGTTTGAAGAACACCGTGGACTTCAATCAGTGTTTTGGAGCTCTGGAATTGTCTGACCTAGGTCTACTCCAGCCGCTCCAACATGCTACAATAAACTCTAATGCAGAACAGGCTGATCCCACTCCCTCTTCCATGGTTAGTCCCACCCCTGTAATAAATCTCAAAGGTTTCATGCACTTTAATGGAGGACACAGAATGGTTCCATTGTCTTTACTCTTTCCTGCTGTTTTCTGTAGGATCATAGGCAGATCCTACTTTCTTTAATGGAGATTCAACCCCCGTTTTACAGTCTCATCTTAATAATACAAGGCCAGATGTTTGTCTGATGCCGTCATGCGCAGTAGAGGCTGCCTGAATGCACAGAATTCTCAACTAGAGGGAGCTGTGCCTTAGGATAAATAGTGATCCAATTCGCATAGTTTCACCTGTTGTCACTGCTAGAGGGAGCTTTAGGCTTAAGATATATAGTGGTCCTACTGTGTGAATGAAAACCTGCACAGTGGCCGGTGTACACCGCCCTGTACACTAGTTGACAACTATTTGGAAATATCTACAGCCCTAACCCAAAAACAAATATAACAATTCTCCTGTTGCGTGTAGGCTTAACAAAATTCAACAGTTTTAATTGTAGAGAAACACGATACCAATGATATGTTCGAATATCTGTGGACACTCCAACGTTTTACAGAATCTGTGACATTTTAGCGACACCTCCCTTAACACATTTGCATCTGGGAAACGCCAATTGGGCATAATTGAGAAAACACGACTCAAATCCCCGACAAGGGAGGGTTTACTTTTTAATGGCAAATCACATATCCATAAGAAGCCTATATTACCAACACGTGCACTGCTGCTGGAAGAAAATAACATTGATGCTCGAAATTAAAAATAAATGTGAATTAATCAGTCTAGAGGGCTGAATGCTAGACTTTGGTACACACTACAAGATGTATAGAATACATCTGCGAGCAAAGGCTTATGCTTTTAGCTGCTTTCTGAGAAATATGGCCTCTGACCTCACCACCACTGGCTATACTGGAGTTGAAGCTTGCCTTGAAGCCACTGTAGCGAATGCTAACTACCCTCTAACTAACTCACCACCAAAAGATTTACTATCGCAATATGGAAATGGTAAGGGTGTGACAGCAGCTTTTTATACTGTATTCTTAAGAAGCATGTATGGGTGCTCTAACTCTTCTATTTTACCAAAAACAATGGAAAATAAAGGAATCTTTTCGTAAAACAAACATACAAGAGCACAACTTGAGTTCATACAATTTAAAATACTACCTCACTGGCACTAGACTCCACAACTATCAAAAGTAGGAAAAATGGGACGAGATGTATGCTGGAGATACAACGCACACGAGGCCCCTATTTCACCAATCTTGTAGTCTTGATCACAGAGTCAAACCTTTTTGTCGCAAGATAAAGGTGATGATGGGTGATTCTCTTCCAGACACGGCATGTGAAAACAACCTCCATGACTTATCAGATTGTATGGACCAAGACAGACTTTGGTAAGGATGGCTAATGACAGATGTATCCTTCGGGTATGGAGCAAATCGACGATACCATTGATATAGTATTGGATGTCTAAAATGTCAAAGATAGTCTCATAAGACCAAATACTCCTGGAAACACCCAAATAGATCCAATAAAAATGGTTGTATGTTATGTTATGTTATGTTATTTTGCACTTATATAGCGCCTTATATACCATTGGTATGGTCTGAAGGCGCTGGTAGGTTGAACGCCCTTGGGAACCGAAGTTCAGATCAGTAGAGAGAGTAGGGAGAGTCAAAAGGTGCGTGTGAGCACCGGGTATGTGTGCAGCTCGTGCGGTACTCGTGTAATAGCTGCTTCTTATCGGTAGGTGTGGTGGTTGAGGGATCAGGAGAATGTGTTCGTTCTGGCAGGATTTATCCGGAACGGATGTGGCTGCGTTAGGCCTGAGGAAAATGCCTGGCTGGGGGTGTGAGACCAGCAGTGTTTACATAGAATGATGTGGAGTAAGCGGCGGATGTTTGTATGAGAACAGTTATACCGAATGGTGTCATAGTATCTCTGTGTTCTAGTTGAGTGGTGATGTAAAGGAGAGAGTAAGCGTGGTGGTGGGTTTGATGGGTTATATGCTCTTTCAATGTGCAAACTTCTAAATGCAAGTTTCCCAGAGAGGCTACTGGGCGAACTTCTAAGTACAATTTTCCACACAGAGGTTATTGGGAACACTTCTAAATTCAATTTATCAAAGAGGCTATTTGGCACACTTCTACGTGTAACACTCACAGAGGCTATTTGGTACACTTCTAAATGCAATTTTCACGGAGCGTCTACTGGCCACACTTCTAAATTCAATTTTCCAGAGAGGCTATTGGGCAAACTTCTAAATGCAACTTTCCAGAGTGTCTATTGGATACACTTCTATAATTAACTTTCACAGATGCTATTGGTAGCGCTTCTAAATGCAACTTTCACAGCGTGGTTATTGGGCATACTTCTAAATGCAGCTTTTACAGAGGATATTGGGCCCATATTTAAATTCAATTTCCACAGAGAGACTATTGGGCACACTTCTAAATGTAACTCTCACAGAGGCTATTGGGTACACTTCTAAATTTCACAGAGGGGTCATTGGGCACACTTCTAGATGCAACTTTCACAGAGGATCTTGGGCACACTTCTAAATTTCATTTACCAGAGAGGCTATTGGGCACATTTCTAAATGCAGCTTTCACAGAGGATAATGGGCCCATATCTAAATTCAATTTCCACAGAGAGGCTACTGGGCGCACTATTAAAATCAATTTTCCAGCGAGGCTATTGGGAACACTTCTAAATTCAATTTACCAGAGAGGCTATTGGGCACACTTCTAAATGTAACTCTCACAGAGTCTATTGGGTACACTTCTATATTTCACAGAGAGCCTATTGGGCACCTTTCTAAATGCAATTTCACAGAGTGGCTATTGGGCACACTTCTAAATGCAACTTTCACAGAGGATGTTGGGCACACTTCTAAATTCCATTTACCAGAGAGGCTATTGGGCACATTTCTAAAAATCAAGGAGAGGCTATTGGGCACACTTCTAAAATTCATGGAGAGGCTATTGGGCACACTTCTAAATGCAACTTTCACAGAGGATCTTGGGCACACTTCTAAATTCCATTTACCAGAGAGGCTATTGGGCACATTTCTAAAATTCAAGGAGAGGCTATATGGCACACTTTCTAAATGCAACTTTCACATGCTAACATTCACAATTCCATCTAGATGTGACGCAGGTCAATATTCACAGTCCCATCTAAGAGTGGACATGCTAACATTATGGCAGTCTATGTTATTTGGAGGTAAGATAGAGTGGCATGGGCTTGCTGGAGTAGAGTGATTGCTCTACTCCCCACCCATACCACACTCACGGTTTTGGTGGTGTCTGTTAGTTGCTGGCTTCATTGGCTTCCCCTGCGGACACCTGCTGACACTTCTTGGAGCCGCCTCTGTTGGAGCCGCCCTTTGCCTAGGGGCCCTTAGCCGTGGGGGCTGTACGGGCAGAGGGCTGCCCTGGGAGGAACGGAGATGAAGGGCGAGAGGTCCAATGGGAGCAGGGGGCAGGGGTGGGACGGAAGGGGAAGCAGGAAGGGGGTAACGGGAGATGCGGGCAACACGGACTCGGGGAAACTTAATTTAAAAAACATGGCCCAAATGGAGGTCAGAGCAGGGGCAGCACTCACCTGCTCTGGTCAAGGAAAAGGGGGGCAGGCATGCATAGCGTCGTCGCTACACCCAAACACAGTGGGCCAGGCAGCCAATCAGCTTCCGTGGGTGGGCTGGGGGGCGGGAGCTGCTGAGGAAGCAGGAAGGGGGGGACGGGGAATGCGGGCAACACGGACTCGGGAAACTTTTAATTTAAAAAACATGGGCCAAATGGAGGTCGGAGCAGGGGCAGCACTCACCTGCTCTGGTCAAGGAAAAGGGGGGCAGGCATGCCTAGCGTCGTCACTACACCCAAACACAGTGGGCCAGGCAGCCAATCAGCTTCCGTGGGCGGGCTGGGGAGGAGGGAGCAGCTGAGGAAGCAGGAAGGGGGGAACGGGAGATGCGGGCAACACGGACTCGGGGAAACTTTTAATTTAAAAAACATGGGCCAAATGGAGGTCGGAGTGTGCAACATCGGACCTACCCAAGACTCAAGAAGGGAATAGCTCCAGCAAATGGATTACGGATTGGCAAACAATTGATACAACAGTCAAAAGGTGTAAGTAATACGCTTTACAGTTTTATGTGGGGAATGCTGGTAGCACACTTGTCAGAATGACACACCACACTGCTGTAAGTTTAAACAAATCCATAGCTGTACACCATCATCATATCACATACTACTTGCAGCGAAATGGAAACAAATATTAGAATTTTTACACCCAAAACTATGCATAATTTGGCGCACACAGCACTTTATAACATTCAAGAGGGTCAAACAGGCATTCCCTACTTGATTTTGCTGTGTGCTCGCTACATGTTGTAAAATCATTTGACGTAAAGAATACCACAAGTTACTTACAGTCTTTCCAGAAGGCCGAGTCCAACAAAAGAACCGTTCTTCAATTCAGTTATTTTGTTATTGCTGAGAATCAGGGTGACGGTTCCATGTGATTTCATCGCCAGCTGTTTAATCGCAGGTTTTTTACCGTGGATTTTTTTATATCCCCGTACACCCACACCCAATTTATATAATTGTTTAACCCCCCAAAAAATGCGATAATTTTTTTTCAAAAAGAAGTCTGCTGCAAAAAACCCTGTGAAAAAACATCCGCCGATGAATTTACGTCATACCCGTATGGACCATTTGGCCGAATTCGGCCAGTACTAAAAGGACGAAGCTTAAAAATACCAAATATTAGTGAGAGTTGGTTGCAGGGGTGTCCCCCTCCCCCCATGATTGGTATTATGCGTTTTGGGAGTTGCAGTGGTGTCCACCACATCCATGACATAGGAGACAGCGGACCCTCCAAAATGTGTAAAACGAGAAAAAAAAGAAAACGGGACCCTGCAGTATCAGATCCAACTGCGTTAGAAGGATGGATCTGATGCTGCAGGGTTACAGGAGAAGCAGCAGCGGCCAGCAAAAGGTAAGCAGGGGGGGTTTGGTCAGCAGCCAAATTTAGGTTCTTTTGCCAAAGTAAAAATTGATGGGTGACAAAATCGACTGCAGTCAATTCCGTCACAATTATAAATACTTTGGTAAATCAACCCAAATCCATACTCTCCAGAGCCCAAGATGAACAACTCACCTTTCTTACCATTTGGGTTGACTTTGTAAACTACATTGCAATTGCAGATGCGCCTTAATTCATCACACATAGCATCTACCTCAGAACCTGCCTTATTAAGTGTATGGTCAGTTGCAGCATTGTGCTTGTTTGGATGTTCCTAGTTGTTTTGTTGAGTGTTTGACTTTCTTAAGGTGGGCAGATTTAATACAACAGATTCCTCAGATATACTTCTCTACTCTAGCCTGTACCAATGTTGAATACGGCGGTGCAGAATTTGTATCTCCAATAGAATGGTAACTTAGGAAGATTTCTGCATATGACGTGCATACTTGGTTGATAGATTATAGAATACAATTAAAGTACAGTTAAGTAAAGAACCCAAGGTTATCACTTATCCCAGGTAACTTGCTGCAAGTCTGCAGCATTACCATGAACATGTCTAACTCTAACATGGAAGCAAGCAATACAAATTGTTATTTCATTATCATTCTAGAGGTCTTCTTCATTTGTTATATACAAGGTTATTAAACATAAAAATGACATTTAATGATGGTTACTTTGTAGGTTGAATGTAGGGGTGTTACTAGGTCTGGAAAAGATCTGGGTCTACGCTAATGTTGGAACTCTTGTGGCTCGGGGCTAGCTAGCATTTTGGTGGTAGCCCCTGAGCTTTTATCCGGAGATACAGCCAAAGGACCCATGGCTATAGCCCCTTTAGCCCCCAAGAGCAATGCCTCTGGTTGAATGGTCCCCAAAACATCATGGTGGTTGCGAGCTTCCTGGCTGTCAAGTCATGCCAACACATAAAATAATGATTTGCCAGCTGAAAAGGACAATTCTGGTAACTCGCACCGTTCACCACTTGTATACTCATGTTCTAAGTAGTCTATGCTGCGGTGGACCCACGGACATGTCCCATCTCATCGAGAACAAGTGCCACTTGCTGCTCATTCTTCAAGTTCCCTTTATTGGGCTTGGACTGCAAAGTCCCAATAGATCACTGCAGTAGTCTGCTCCTGGGCCTCCCAAAGCAAGATATTACTAGACCGCAGTTCATCCAAAACTGGAAATGTGTCTGGTTTTCGATCTCAAAGTATACAACCACATCTCCTGAGCCCCTAAAACATTTATTGGCCCCCAGTTCAATTCCAAATTGAATTTAAAAGAAAACTGTCTTTCAGTAGAAAATCTGTTTTAAACTCCAGTCCCAATTTCCTGCCAGACGTATTCCCAAATACTCCTCCAAAACACTGGTGTGTTTCATTTCGACCACTGGTTTGGTGCTGTCGTCCGGCAATCCGATAAAGGTTGGTTTGTGAAAAATGCCAGTGGCAGGTCCACAACTACGGATGTCGCTCCTAATGGAGTAAGTACTTGAATCCGAATATTGGAAATTCAGAAAGTGGTTACAGTAAAACTCCCCTGTTGTGTATGGCCTTGCAAGCAAAGGGCCTAACTGAAAGACACCACTGCTCATTGCCTTGGAGCTCGATCTGCATTCAATTCGCTGTTTGGTGTTTTATATAAATCATTTCATGCTGTTGTGAATCTGGCCTGACATGTGATACTCACACGAGAATTTAATTGTCTTGGGGCCTGATTCATGGAACATTTTCCTATGGGATTGCACCATTATAAAACACTTCCATGAACATGTTCGCCTTGGAAGCAAAACTGCACAAAGCTACACAGGTTCAATCCCTGGATCCGCGCTTAGAAACCTCTGGGTATTAAATGTTATAAATGGCCAATTGTAATGTCTTGAAGCTTGTTGTCTCTTGCCTTGCAATATTTAGTGCTCGGACTCCCTATCTACAACCCTTAATCATTTCCCATTTCATCCAGACGCTCAAGGAGTATTTTGTATACTTGTCATGCTTTACAAAACACCTAATAAATAATAAATGAACAAAAATGGTATCTAATCGAATGAGGAGACACCTGATCTTATGGTGAAAGGAGGAAAATGACAATACATTAAATAATATGATGGCAAATACTGGACAATGGTGTGAGTGCATGTGCTTTTGCTGCCAATACCTGATGTATGATTTTAGTGCCACGGTCCATGATACAATTGAATGCAATAGGATGGGCGTATCTTGGAATGTGATGGCTATTTGATGGCAAAACATGATGTATGGCTACATGATGGTACTACCTGACAATAGTGTGAGTGGCTGATTATATGATGACAATATTCCCCAACGATTTGAGTACCTATGGGTATGATGGCCATACCTACTACCAGCCAAGCACATTGGAAACTGACAGTAAACATAAAGAACCCTCAGCACACCAGTACTCCTCAAGTTAACAGCAATCTGTACAATAAATCCGTTTTATATTCCCAGAGCAGGGAAGTCCAATACCCCTGTCATTCACTCGTAGTACAGAGGTTCAACCCATATATCCAGGTCCAATTTATGACAGTTCTTCACAGCTAGGACATGCCAGCAAGGTCCAGATCTTCCACGAAATCGCAAAGCTTGATGCCTGCACTTGGATTGCACAATGTTCCAGTTTATAAATTATGGCACCATACATTGACACCATGCTGTGCACATCACAACCTTGAAACCCTCTGCGTGCCCCTTTAAACTCCAAGTATGCTTTAGGTACTCGCAAGTTTCTGAAATAGAAAAACAACACGGATGAGAATGCAGAAGCAGTGGAACCCATGGCACCCCATTGGTGCTTTCGTGAAATCCGACTAGCAAAAGAAATACTATTAAACTATTAAAGCACTATATGAACTTTAGAGTGAAACTGTGGCTCAATGTTAGATACCAATAGCCAACTTAACCATGCCCGCGCTGTCACTCACACCAGGTAGGGCCACACGCAATCTAGTGGCACAATGCAAACACACATTCCCTCCCAATTACGTGTTCTGTGGGGTGAGAAAGCCTGGAATGTTTTATGTCAGAAATAGACACTGCTTGCATTCACTCGACGCCCTCTGCAAAGCTGGTCCAGAATGGAAAGCACAAGTGGTGCAGAAATGATGCATGGGCCATGCACAACATACAATTATACAATTATAAATACGGGTGTATTCCACCCCAGAGTTCTGAGTAACTTCATAGGCAACTCGAGCTGCGACTTCGATTGCTTTATCACATCTAGTTACGATATCCCTATAGTTGCTAGCTACAAATCTATAATTCTATATGTTACCAATATATGCACCAAATATCATATTCTCTTGTCAACCTCATCATAACAAATATGTCGCTATTACGCATTTCTCTTGTGGATCTCTTCATTGCCGTTTACTCCCAGCTGCTGATTAATCTTAGAAAGAGCAGAGACGGCGACGCTTCCTTTGATCTGTAAGCCAGGCCCTCGTTTCCTGAATCCTTCTCTTTGTAGGCTACCTCATCAGGAAAATCCCAGAAGACTGCAAGTTGAGAGCCGCTCCAGGTAAACAGTCTTCCTTTAAATTGGCTCTCTTAAGATCTGATCCCTCAAAGCCATTGATTAAAATTGCTCAGAGTTTTCAATTGGGGAATTGCCCAGCTAATCCATTCCCAATCTGTACACAGATCTCATTTCGTAATTGAATCTCCATAGGGAGCCTTGAATCAAAAGTATGTTCTGGTATTTTGAAAATGTCATTAACACAAACTGTGCTTTTAGGAGCACCACTCAGCCACACATTTCTGGTTCTTATCCTGAACTCCAGAGGCACATTTTCCTGCCACAATCAAAGAATGCAACATTAACGGTTGTTTATGCTTTGTAAAGTAGTTATCAATCTGGCCTTCTAAACAATTCCATACTCTCACGTGCCTGAACCGATTGTTTTCATTTAATGCATGTAGTCTTGCATCATATCCCCTCTTAAAATATCTTACCTCTGCAATCTATCTGTATATATATTCAATTACATTTTTTTTAAAAGGGACATTATGGTTATAAGTAAAACCAAAAAACCTCAGAAATTCGACAGTTATGGTAAGCTAAGCAACCATAGCCCACGCCACCACCTCGCACTGCTAAGACTAACACCCAGGACATCAAAGATGACATCAGATTTGAACGATGAAATTATGCACCAACTCAACATCTTGAAGGGCTCTAACACAGCCACATTGGTGCTGGGGGATTTCATTAGATGGCATGGTAACTCCAAACACAAAAGGCCTGATTCCCAGAAGTGTTTTATAATGGTGCAATCCCGTAGGAAAATGCTCTGTGAATCAGGCCCAAAGAGGCTAATAACCTCGAGAAGGCATTAAATAACATCTATTTCAGGGTCATGAATACTGATCACTATGTCAAATGGGAACCAACTTGACTGGATTGTCACGTATAACCTAGAGACCAGTGGGTATAAAACCACGCCGCGCAACTGGACTGACTACTTCAAAGTGTTATTCACGTTATCCATAAAAGACCCCCAACAAAAAAATTACTGCAATGAGTTAAAGAGGCTACAAAGCAGGAACTACAGGAACATTGAGACTGCACACCTGGAGCTACTATATACAAACTACTTATATCATGTAAAAGAGCAGGTGGACCTGAGGGCAGCACTAAAAACCAAGGTGTTCAGACCAAATAGAACCCATCACAGGCCAATAAGGAAAGTTGGAGAAAAGTTGAGACAACCTACAGAAAGGGTATTCGTGAAGCAAAAAACAACTATTTTAATGAACAAATTATGTTCATTAAATTGCTGCAATTCCACCAGCAAATTATTTGAAATACTCAAATACATTGAAAAGCCAAAAGCATTGGTATCTACATTTACACCGTCCCAGGAAGACTGTGATAAAGTTCAGGAAGCCTTCTAAAAAAAAAAATCAAAAAAGCCAGAGTTATGATATTAGATGCTCAAACAAAATATAAGCCACAGGTCAACCCGCTCACCATGAAAAAATCATTGAATCATCAGGAAACTTTCAATTTCCTTAATGTCACAACTGAGGACATGGTTAAAACACTGTCCTCAAGAAACCAATGGCATGTGCTGACAATGCCCTCCCTTGACATCTTTGCTGCACTACTCAATTATATTGTCAATGCATCCATCTGTGACAGAGTAGTTCCAACAAGCATTAAAACATAAACCATCACACCTCTGGTGAAGAAACCGGAGTTAGATCAAACGGAACCAGGACATTTGAGACCCATCCAAATTGTAACTTCCTCCTCAAAGTGATGGACAAGATCGTCACGACTCAACTGCAGTCATATGTTGAAGCAAACGAGATCTTGCATTATTGGCAGTCGTGTTTTCGAGCTGCCCATAGCACGGAAACAGCAATGCTGGATTTACAAACGCATATGCTGAACATAATAGACAAAGGGAACACAGGTCTACTCATACTCGTTGATCTGAGTGCAGCATTTGACCTTTTGGACCATGAACAGCTCCAACAGGCATTAGAGAAGGTGGCCAATTCCTCCAAAGAAGCAATCATCTGACATCCTTCCTCAAAGACAGGAAATATAAGGTCCATTGGGGAGATACATTTTCCCATGAGACCTCCATATTCTGTGGGGTCCCTCAAGGTGCCAGTTTATCGCTGGTCCTTTTCAACCTCTACCTCTGGTTCCTCTGTGTAGTCTTAGATAACATTGGTGCACATTTCACCAACTACGCAGACAATACCCAGTTTTTGGTAGAGCTGAGTGGTAATAATTCAAAGGATAGTGCTAAAGGGAAGGCACTATATAAGACAACTGAAACCTGGATGTATTACAATTGGATGTGCCTCAATGACAATAAAACAGAGCTGATGGTTTTCGGCTCTTGCCAAGCTCGGGCCAAGTTGGCCCCTCAATATGAATCATTTCACATCAAAGACTCCCCCATACAGGTAGTTGGCAAAGTGAAAACATTGGAGATGTTTTTGGAAGCCTCAATGAGCGCTGAGGCACAGGTTATGTATATGATTAGGAACTGTTCATATTATCGCCGGCTCTTCAGAGCAATCCAACCTTACTTGAGTGACAAAAACTGCGCTTCCCTCGCCAGAGCAACCATTCTGTCTTGGCTCAACTATGGCAATGCACTAATATTAGGGGAGAATAAGTGGTGTGTAGCTAAATGCCAAGTGATACAGAACAGCACAATGAACATTGTAAAAAAGAAAACTAGGAAAGAACACATCAGCAAAGCCAGAAGAGACCTGCATTGGCTGTCTGTGGAAGACAGGATCCAGTTGAAGGCGTTGACCCTGGTTCATAGATGTCTACATCGGAAAGCCCCACATATTTTAAGGAAAAGATCACCCGCTATGTTCCAGGGTGAGCCCTAATATCAGAAGCACAGTGCCAGCTCACTTTTGAACCGCACAAGCGAACCAATGGTTTGGACAAAGCCTTCCATATAAAGGCTGCAACCAAATGGAACAACCTACCACTACAATGAAGACTAGAGTTCACTGTCTTCAGAAAGAAACTTAAAATTCACCTCTTTAGATGATACCAGGTTAGCATTAGAATAGCCTAGTCAGATAGTGTCCCTGTATATTCCATGTCATAGTCTCTGGAGGGTAGCTCAGGGGCAACGTGCTCCCCTTAGAAGCACGACGACGTGGAGCAGCACAGGTTCGATACCCAGGTCTGTGGTTAGAAACCTCTGGGTGTTAAGCACATTATAAATAACCTATCATATCATATAATTTGTCCTGTAAGTCCCTGTCTTTGTCTTAATGTGGACGCCCTGACGCCTGTGGGCTAACTGCACATTAAAAGTAAAAAAATAAATAAATAACAAATGTCATTGACGACATCACTAACAATGTCACATTCCAGGGACATTTGTTTTTGTTCACTAACATATCTAGGCCAGGTGGTTTTGTTCACTGAGAGTCAGAATATTATAATTCAAAAGGTGCTATATACCTAGACGTTAAACCTGTCCTATGTTTTTTAAAGTAATTTCCTTAGGGTTTGGTCTCAACTCATGGTGCACATACATGGGACAATAAGCAGGCCTCAAATACACAATTCATTTGTATACATGAAGATGAACTTTAATGGTGTTAACATTTTCTGGTCATGCTATTTCTTTCTTCCTTACTTTAGTTTCCCTGTATGTGCCTCTGATTTATATGCATTGTGGGTATTCATATGTATTGTTTGTACTAGCACAAGTGTGTAGTAAATCTTTGGTAGCTAGTTATTACATGTTTAACATTACTCAAAACTCTGATAATGCAGCATTCATTATTTTACTATCCAAAATTACAAGATTATAAATGTTGTACTTCTATGGTGCATGCTGCAGCCATTGGCTACGTTTATGTACGATTAGGTTCTTGTATTGACAACAACACTGTTTTTCGATGAGTACATTTATTAATAGATTAAGTAGTTCATGATAGGTCTCCTGATCACCCAGGCATCTTTTTACCAACAATATAAACACAAACCCTTGTAGGGACTATTCATCAAAATGAATTTCACATGTGATGTCATCAATGACATTTGTGATATCATCTTTGATTTCCTGGGTGTTAGTCTTAGCAGTGCACAGTGGTGGCACAAGTTATGGTTGCTTTGCGTACCATAACCAGCAAATTTCAGAGGTTTTTCAGTTTTACTTGTAACCATAACATGCCTTTAACAATGTCATTACAGTGAATTTCATTGGTTTTTCCCAGTGCATTCTAATTTCCTACAACTTGATAATATCATACTTATCCCAATATAGCAACTTTTTTGTCCAATTTACCAAGTTTCACATTAGCACTCTGCCATTTCACACCTTCTAGCATAGTTTGTAACACTTCTATACACTTTTTGCAACTTTTTCTACGGTTTTTCCATCCGTGGACGTCCGCGAACATCTGACACCATTGCAGACTTTCTGGACAGAGCCATGTGACCACGCACAGGTTCACAGCATTATGACGTTTTCGCGGACGTGTCTGCACTTCGCTATCGGGTCTGTGCTTCACGCACAGTTCGGAACTGCACTTTCCACTGATCTAGGAACTTTCAAGCTGAAACTTTACACTTGCACAGCTCCTACACCTATTCTTATTCAGTATCCATTAACAATCTAGTACAGAGCACATACTTGGAAGAATATTAGTAAAACTGCTATTTATCTTAGAAATGGCATCAGCTATTGCCATCCTTCCTCCCCAAGAGCCGCCACCAGCTGGAGGACCTACACAACAAACAAAGCGCTGTACTTCCAAAGACAATGAAGAGGACCAAGAAGATGAGGTAAAGGAAGTGCCTAATTCTAGCACCCAGAGAGAATCATGGGTGAGGCAGTTCTTTACCACTGTTGGGAATGTACCAAAGGCTAAAGCAACCAAAGTGAAATGTGAGTGCAACGTTGTACTCAGTCATGGACTACCTGGAACGTGCTCCTACGGGACCACCTCCATATGCCGCCACACCAAATTCAACCACTGCAATGCTCTCAGAAAGGTTATTCCTTTCTTAGAAAGTAGTATGCTGTCTTCCTCCACCTCATCTTCCTCAACCAATACTGTAACCACACAGCATACTTCTGTGGGTCACAAAATCCCACCAGCTACCTTGCAAACAATAAAAGAGGCTGTTGTTCGCTATCTTTTGAAGACAACAACCCTCTGTATATACTGCAACACACCACTCTGCAGGGGGGGAGCAATTTCAAAGTGCTTTTGAAGTAAGTTTTAATCAAGGAGCATGAGAAACACTGTCTTCTACCTTAGATGTAACACACGTGAAACATCTTCCCCTGTCCACCTACCCCTCCGTATTAGTGCTTCATGCTCTTCCCTCAATTCCCTCCCCAACTTACGTTCTAAACAATCCTGCAAAAATAAATTCAAAATAAACAAAACATCAAAAAGGGATCCTTTGGGAACCACCTTTCACAGTTAAAACATAGAACTAAAATAAAAATCTTATAGAATCCATCTACTTTACATTTCTCAATAAAGTACATAGACTCAACAAGATTTTCCAACATTTCCATT
Source organism: Ambystoma mexicanum (assembly GCF_040938575.1). Classification (NCBI taxonomy): domain Eukaryota; kingdom Metazoa; phylum Chordata; class Amphibia; order Caudata; family Ambystomatidae; genus Ambystoma; species Ambystoma mexicanum. The sequence continues at coordinate 1,150,318,236 of NC_090933.1, read as the reverse complement.
AGCATTTTGTGTTATGCTATTGGGAATAATGTTTATGCCCTGTTCTAGCGACTGGAACGGGGGATAACTGCCCGACAGCCTATCGACAGTTATCAGCCAAATCAAAGCGAGGGTGGATAACGAGGGCTCCGGACCGTTATCCCTCGTTCCAGCCCCTGCAATTGGTGATGAAGGCCATTAGCACCCCAGGTTGCAAAAGTGGTAATCCGGGGTTCTAAAATAAAAGCGTCCCACTGTAGGAAGGAAAGTCTTTTTCCAAGATGGACGCCATGAAAAGGGAAGGCGGGGCTCCATACAGAGCCCCTCTTCCCTTCCCATGGGGGCCTGCAGAAGGCGAATAGAGATCCCTATTACCATATTACCACAAGTACATTTTGTTTTCCTTTCAAACCTATCCCAATTTCGATGAACTTTACTATATAGCCGGTCCCTGGTGGACATGGCCACTTTAAACCCATTGGCAAATCCCTCGTGGTCATGGCCAGTAGCCAGATGACTTTATGCCAAGACTCAGGCAATCTGGCCACTACCCATGGCCGCAGGCTATACCTCCGTCACCAAAGGTATATCACAAATTTTTGTACCTAGTTTCTTACACATTTGCAAAACCATGCTTTCAGGTCCTTGCCTACGCTCCTTACACAAGTTTGCTGGAAACCTGCCCATATTTTATTTTTTGAAAAGTGTCCAAATGTACGTACATACAATAGTCATATAACTTAGCCCCCAATTGAGAAAATCCATTCAGACTTTGCACAAGGTTGGGTCAATAATCGTTTTGAAAACATTTGTCCACATTCGTCAAATGACAACAAAGTAAGAAGCAATAAAAAAATATTGAGACTCCCCTCTAATTTAGCCTCCGCTTGACAAAATCCGACTAAACTTTGCAAACACATTTATATCTAGATCTTTAATCTATTTGTAAACCTTTGTGCAGATTCGGCAAATGGCACCACATTTATAAGCCTTTACAATATTTTGGGACCCTTTGGGTTCCTTCTTAACAAAACAGCACCACACTTGCCAACCTCATTTAGAATCAGGTCAAGAATTACATTCCAGAATTTCATACATAGTGGTGCCAAAGTTATAAGCCATCCAGAAACTGCTTTTCACCAACCGTGTAGTGCAGAAATAGACATAGATATCCCGAATGTTTGGGCTTTTTAAGACCATATCCCATCCCATCCTCATCAACCCTCACCTCCTCAGAGATTGTTTGATAAGTTTGACAAGTGCGTTTTTTAATACATTTTTACAGCAATGTTCGCGGACACCGGCGGATGTCCGCAACTCTAACATGGCGGGTGTTTCTAAAAATTGGATGCACTTCACGCTTTTCACCATCCAATCAGCAGGTGCGGCCAATGTCCGCAGACCTCACGCCACCCTCTGAGCCAATCGGAGGCCTGTCCGTGGACCGAACAGGGAAGGGAGTCAGCAGACCGAACCCAGATATCACAAATTATTTTTACCACATTTTTGGTTGTTTAAAAAAAATAGTACTGGACGGATTTACACTAAATTTACAAAAGCACGCTTTCGAGAGCAAGCAGCCACTCCTGCTGCACATTTGGTCAAAATCCTTCTGACGGTTTGGGCTGTAGGCACGAGCACCATTTCCTTTCCATTATGTCTATGGCACAAACCACACATTTTGGGACCCCCCTATAACTTTGCCGCCCCTGCACAAAACCTCACCAAACTTTGCAGGATTAATTTGACAGAGCTATATACTTTTTTTGCAAAGGTTCATGGGGATTCCTCCGGGGGGAGAAGTTATAAACATTATAAACCACCCAAAAGTGCTCTTCGTATGGGTTGTACAACTACACCATAACTACAGAGCTGCTTTCACAGGCCCTGTTTTTTGTGAAAGTGTGCTTTTATGTTTGGGGTCGGCTCCAGCCCCATAACAGTTGTTGGGATGAAATGTTGGCCCAAGGGTGGCATACAAGTCTGGGGTGTATTGGCAATAGTGAAATTTGACCAACCCCACCCATGCGTCCTGCACAGGGCGGGTTCCGGCAAAGGCTATTTCAGGACATTGCTGATTGTGTGATTGTTGGCTCCAGCCCCAGTCTGGGGGGTACTGGCGGTGATGAACGTTGACCGACCCCACCCATTTGCCCTGCACGGGGTGCACTCTAGCCCTGTGCTATCAGTATAGGCGTTTTCGGGAGATTGCTGATTTTGTGACTTTTCCAAACATACTAAGTTAGAACACAGGGTCGGCATACCAGTCTGGGGTGTACTGACGATAGTGACATTTGACCAACCCCGCCCATTCGCCCTGCACAGGGATGGATCGGGGTCCAGCCCTGTGTTATTAACATAGGCTATTTTGGGAGATTGCCAGTTTTACGATTTATCAAAAACAGGAAGTTATGACACAATAAAACAGACACAAGGATATAGCAGACTCCCACATGCATGTCAGCTACAGATCCAAACAACGCCAGGTGGCACTGCTAGTATCATGTACAGTTTTCTGTGGGATCCTAAAACATGTGCTTTAGAATGCTTAGGATGGAATCGAAAGAGATTACATATTGCTGTTAGACCTAAGGGGTGTGGTTACCAGTGTACCTACTGTCTCCTGTGTCATTGGAGGTGAAAGTAACTGTCAGAGCACAAGAGGAAACGTGCAATCCATGTGAGTTCACAGAAGCCTTAACAGTAATTTGCCATAACAAATTTTAGTGGGAAAGGCATTGCCTATCAAATTGCCTGCCAACAAATGTAATTTCTTGTTTAACCTGTCCCTGTAATCTGCAGTATGTTTGTCAAAGTACACGATTGTCCAGCATTGGAGTACACTGTTCCCGTATTTGGGCAGGTTCTCTGAATACTAAACTTGTGCAGCATTTTTCTTTTTCAGAAACGTACCTATAAAGGCATCAAATGTGCTGTAACTGAAAACAATTTCACTGACCAGACATAAGGAGAACTCTGCACAGATTTGTCAAAGGAGAGAAGTATTCCGGGTGGAGGGCCTGATTTACAAAACGTTTAGCGCAGCTCAAAGTGATTTTGCGGCACAAATTTTCACTTTGTGCTGCGCTAAATGCATCTTTTCGATTCACAGATCAGACTTTGCGCTGGCCCTTCCCACATAGCACTGTGCAAATGCATAGGAAGGGCCGGCGCAAAGAACAAAATAGAGAACTAGATGCTAATAAAGCACATCCAGGGAGCAGGGGGGTACCACATATAGGAGGGTGCGTGATCACCTTAGTGCATGCAGTATATGCTATATGGTAGATGAGGGTGTGAATGCCATCTTGGCAAGCGGCAGCCGTATTAGAAGTTAGGCCCTAGTGCGGTGGACTGTATTTTGTGCATCAGTATTAGGCCCCTTGCCTGAGCATGTACACCACTCCCACCCCCACCCCGGCTAGGTCTGAGAGATCCACAACCTCCTACATTGTTCTCAAAGTTGCAGGCCCTCGGATCCTGGGAAGACTGCACCCTGCAAGGTCATGAGAAGGGAGCCAAGCGCCTCTTGGCAGTACCATCCTATGAAGCAGATAACTAGGTCCTGCTGCCCCCAGCAATCTCCAAAAGGGAAATACAGAATTGCCATACTTTCATCCATTGACACCCCACAGCATGGCACCCGTCCAAACCCAGACCACCGACCATAAACTTTTATGCCCCTCAACAGATCACCAAAATCAGAAGGCAAGGCTATCACGCCTTCAGAAATGGGTCACGTGGTTTGTCCAACGAGGTGCAGGGTGTCATCAGAATTATAGCCTAAGACTAAGGTGCAGGACCTTGGGATTTGCTGATCTGTCTAAGAGTGAGTGAAGTGTGTCTGAGTTAGTGTGACCTTGGTTCTCTCCTGAACCTAGCCCTGTTTTAGCCAGATGCATTGCGACAATAGTAAGAAAAACATTGTGTGTCAGAGTAGCTAATTAAATATGAGGTCAGCTCACTGCTGATGTCGAGCCCAGCAGCACCCACATGAACACAAATCAACAGATGGACCAATCGCCTTGCATCCCATATGGAGCAGGCCCTACATTTATAGTAATCCGTCAATCTGTGTTGTAGAATTGTACTATATATGTTGACGTCATTAGTGATGCTTTTTACACTTATAATGTATGACACATGCCAAAGAACCTCACAACATTCCACGGCAGCAGAATTCTTTGTTGGCGCTTCTCTTGTGTGTGGAATATAAACCCTTGTTATCCTTGCAAGAGTGTCTTTGGCCTTTTTCCCTAGCGGGTTGTATTATTTCTGGTGCGAGTGTGGAGGTGCGTGCCTTCACTAGCACTGCTATTACTACATGGAAGGAGGAGGAGGTAGATGAGGAGTAGGGCCAGAATCTTCCATTCACAAACAACAGTATCTGGGATGCCAGGTGAGGTGATCCATGGAAGGTACTGCTTCTTTCCCTCTATGTCATCCTAAACTTGGTCAGGGAGTGGGAGAATGCCACCCACCATGTGCTCACAGGCTGTGACACTTCTGATCAAAGTGCTATCAGCCTTACATTTCCTGCCCACTGGATCATTCCAGCATATCACAGCCATCGTTGGGGAATATCACAGAAAACATAATAAAGGTGCGTCCACAAGTTCTTGCACTGCATCCTGAAATGTGCACATAGTCACATTTACAAGCGATGCACACTACTGACCAGGCACAGAGTGTGTCAGGAATGTTATGTAGTTGCAAACTTTCACTGGTTCCTGGCAGCCATTGGAAGCACCTATATAGCACTGCAACCACCAAGAGAAAGAGCTGAATTTATAAAGCGCAAACTAAGGCCTCAAGATCATCTAGGCGCTAAACAGGGACAAACGATCCAGAGTGCACTTTCACATCATAAATATTAAAAAAGATTTCAATACTCTACGAAATTGAAGAAAATCTCCAATTTCACAGAGTGATGCCGTAAGCTTGTGTCACAGAGTGAGGGCAAGAACCAAGAAAGAACAACCACCCCGCCAAGCCTTCTGATATTGTGGCACTTTCAGTAGCATTTGAGAAGAGGAGCAGAGGCACTGAGTAGGTTGATAACACTCCGACTTATTTTTCAGATAGATGGCCCCAGTGTGATGAAGGGTCCTATGGGTCATGCATAACACCTTAAACTCCACTCTAGTCTTTATTGGCAACCAGTGAAGATTCCGCAACATGCTTACAGATGGGGCAAGTCTTGGGACATCTAGAGGCAGCCCAGATACATATATTGTGAATAGAAAACATTGGCATTCCATCAATGTGCATCATCTACCGGTATTCCCCCATATACCAGGCCCTTGCATCAGGAACCTTTGGAAACACCTGGTTTGTGGATGAATATCACACACCCACACAAGCAGTCAAATGACACATATGAACACAAGAAATCACAATACATTAAATGAATAACCATTTTTTCTTTGCAGGGAAGACATCCTACCCACTGTCACTATTCTGATTGACACTCATCAGGAATACAGCCACCACAAGTGAGGCGCGCTACAACGCAGCACACACAGCCACAGGGGGCATAGTCGAGCGCACATCCGGAGTGATCAAGTCACGCTTCCGCTCCCTTGACTACTCATGCAGCATGTTGCTATAAGAACCTCTTGTAGAGTGCAAAATCATTCTGGCATGTTGTTGAACTGGAGACTTCCAGTCCTTTAAGATGAGTAGCAATACCCTGGAGATGGATGGGGATGCAGATTTTAATCAAACATCAATAATTCAGACGACACAAATAGTTTGGCAAAGGTTTGTCTGTTTTAATGCAAGTAACAAAAACTGGGAGTACAACAAACATCAGCAATCGCTCGATACTCAACTCTCAATCATTTCATAAAAAAGCTGGGTTCTTAAACCCAAAATTGGTCATAGCTGACGTGCTGAGCTGCGTCATTACCAACGTCATCCTGTGTGGCAAACTTCTGAAACGGGATTGGTTCTAAGTGAATAACTAAGCATAGGTGTTATACATGGGCGTAGGACATAGGGGTGCGGGGGATAAATCCCCCCCACAATTTTAAGTGGGGTGGATCCAATGGCATTTATCCCCCCCCCCCAGTTTGTTTCCCCCAGTTTGTCTCTCTCCTGACTGATGCGTGCAAACTTCAGCCGGGTCACTGTGGCGTCAGGGTCACGCTGCTAGCGTTCCATTACTCGGCAGTGTAAGCAGCTAAGCTATCTGTCCCAGAGATCCGGTGATGGGAGGGTCACAAGATGACATTGTGATTTACGTACTTATTGTGAAATTCAGTCCCAAGACAGTGCCAGGAATTGGAAGGCTTTTGAAACTGTTTATTTCCAACTTTCCTTTTGGTTGAGCTTAACAAAGACAGCTTGGTGGGTTTACGTGCCTACTGCTGAGACCTGTGTGCTATCTGCAGCAGTGTCTCTAGAAATCAGTACTGGGAGGAGTGGGCAGGGGGAGCCACTAATTCAAGGGCACTAATAGAACAGGGGGAGAGTAGGTGTGGTTACACATTAGATGAAGGTCAATAGGCCAAACTGGTTTAAGTAAACCTATATTTCACCAAGCTGGTTAAAAGTTTGACATTTTGCAAGTTATTATTAGGTTTAAGACAATACAAGTTTTGTTTTTAAGTTAAGGCGCACTAAGAAGTTAAACCCAGGTTCAACGGTTGGAAAAATACCTTCTATAAAACTCCCAAAGGCATTTAATCTTAGAAGTGATTTACTGTGTTTTTCATTGAACACATTTTATCATCATGCGTTGCTCTAGTTTGAAAACATTTAAGAACAATTACACAACAAAATAAATAGCCACTATACAATCTTTCCCACTCGTCAGGCCACCCTCACGGTCGAAACCCCGGCACCCTGGACGTCACCCAGCCAAACTTGCATTTTACAACTCCCAACAGGACAGTTCACCTGTTTCCCATAAAGGGCCCACTCAGTGTTTTAAACAGAGAACCCCCTAACAATGTTCCATCTAACCCTAGGCCATTATTTTACATGTAACAATAATAATAATGAGCACCCTTGGCGGGGGAGCCGCCCAATCAGGAGGCAAGGAACACGAGCTGAAACTTGCGATCTAAGACCATGTTCCAAGCCGCCTGATGGCCGGTTCGCACACCATCTTTCCCCCACCCTCTGTTCCCTTTTTTACTCTCCCCTCACTATTTACCTCATTGTTGTGGCGTCCAGCGCCGCCGCCGCAGCTACTGGCCCTCCTTTAGCTCTGCTCCGGCTGGCCGCCATGGAAAGGGAAGAGGGGCTCCGTAGGGAGCCCTGCCTTTCCATTCCATGGTGACCATCTTTGAACAGTATTTTATTTCCGTTCACGGAAAGCGAATACTTTGTATTAACTCTGTCCCAGCACTTGGGATGTGTGCTAATGACGTTAACAACCCGTTTCAATGGCTGGAATGGGTGGTAACGTCCCGGTGACCCCGCTTCTCTCGGGCCTTTAACTCTGGCTGCCAGGTCGTTACCACCCGTTACAGACCTTGGAATGGGTTGTTAACGCCATATAATATCCTGTTTGCATCTAGCGCTTCATGGTAGATACCTCCCTCTTCTAAGTGCTCTAAACAATATTATTATTACTCAAACTACCAGTAAGGTATTAGAATATAATGTGGTTTTCTATAGCACATCTTTAAATATGTGGTGGTCTTGTGGCGAGTGGTTTTGCCAAAACCAAAGAGGTGTTGGTAACAAGGGAAGGCATGTACTAAACATATGGCGATCAAGTGGCACAGCGAGTAGAGCGCTCGCTTTGACATCAGTGCAGAGCCTGCGAACGCAGGTTCGAATCCCGGCAGCGTTTCATCCTTCCGAGGTCGATAAATGAGCACCACACACCGTGGGTAATAATAAGCAGCGCTCAGATACCTGAGGGTTCGTAGCGCTATATAAATGCCAAATTATTATTATTATTATTATTATGAGTGCGGGCCAGAAATACCACAGTCCCGAGTGCTGGTGTGGCTATGTGGTTGGTGGCATTGATACTTGAGTATGTGTTCTATCTAGAAGTAAACACTCAAGACTTATTAGATGACAACGCTGGGACACTGGGAGAGACCCTGGCAGAACACATTATGTTATAGGGTTGAAGGTGTATCAGGCTTTGCAATGAACTATGAGCTGCTCCCCAAGGGTCCTGTCGTCAAGATGGTGGTAACAGGTATACAGTCTGCTGTGCGTGGTATAGTCCTTGTGTGTGGTACAAAGGTGCAAACAGATCAAAAGGTTTGTGAAGGGGTAAGTGGTTTGGGGCTCACAAGTAGTCCTCTAAGAATGTTAAGGTTATACAGAATTGGTATAATTCAAGCTGTGTTTTTTCAATCTTGAGGTGTTGTTACTGTTTTGGGTTCCCTTTTATGATGGTTGTGGGGTGGTGTCAGTGTTTTAAGTATGATGGGGAGAAATAGTAGTTACCTACCCTTAGTCATTGTTTGAAGTCATGCAGGTTGAATTATTTAAGGTAGAGTGATACGTTGTAGATTAGAAAGTTACCATGGTAACTCAGCAGGTTGAGTGACTATTTCTGAGATGTTACATGTTTAAAGCCAGGTGTGCATCTTATGGCTTTATGTAATTCCTTCTAAAAAAGCATGGTCTATGAAATGCATATTGTCAGGGTATCGGTTGGGCTGGTTACTTGCTTACAATATTATATTAAATGATATGATTTGACAGTTATAATGCGCCTGTACACAAGTCTTTCTAGGAGCGACAAGACAAGGAGGGGGGACAGAAGGAGGACAAAACAACAATCTTACTATGCCTTGTGTCAATCAGATCGCACAAGTGCGGGTGAGAGGAAGGGAAGAGGTGCCGGAGGGTGGCTCATAAGTGCAGAGAGAAGGGACTGTAGGTTTGCAGATACATACCCTTAAGTGCTGGGGGAGCCCGAGGCAGTGCAAGGGCAACTGGATATGCAGAAGCCTGGGCCTGAGTTCAATGGGTGGCCAGGTGACCAGTGCGCAGACCAGTAAGAGACATCAGCAGGGGAGAGAAAGCGGAATTGAAAAGCAAGGTCTTGAGTTGCTTACAGAACCAAAGGTGGTTCTGCTCAACTTTGGCAAATGCAGGGAGGCTGTTACAGAGGGGGGTACAAGGAGCTCTAATACTGTGCACAGGGAGTACAGGAGTGTTGGGACAGAAGGAACACTGGAGGCGCATAGAAGGGCCGTAAGACGTAGTGGGGGAGTGCAGTCCACCCGTGCATATTTCCACATATTAGTACTAAACTGCTATGAGTGGTGAATCTGATCTGCCTCTCGTGGTCTCGCACAGCCAGCGTCATTCCCAGCATTGTACTCCTGGTGGAGAGGAGTATCTAATGCTTCCACGTTCGCAGGTGTTCAGTCGTGTTTTTCTATGCGGACATAGGACCTCAGTCTCTCTACTGACAACAAGTAGGCTTGGAATGCGGGCTAGCCTATTGCGCTTCTCCTGGTTGCCAAGTCTCCAGGGCATTTAATCACAGATTGTCTTCCGTGGAAAAGGTGTCACTCCCCACCCCCTTCTGGGATTAGTCATTAGTGTGTGTGCTAAGAGCTTGCTCTAATGTTACTCCTCGATGCTTCTCTACAAAATGTGCATTATCAGCAAACTTGAATGGTGCCGAAATTCATCTTCTTGGCTGAGCTTGGGTCTTTCATGCATGCCCATTTTGGGTAAAGGCCACCATGTGAAAGTTTCTGAGGGCCTCCAGATAGGGGCTTGCTGTTATGAGTGGTCAGAAGCACAGAAAGTAAATATACCAGGACAACATGCGATTGCTAAACAATGTGCAAATAATTTGAAAGTGATTGAACAACACCCACTCATGCGTAGTTAGCATGCTGCTACATGCTGCTACATATTTGTCCATCTGTTTCCACATGCAGTGCTGTAATTGTGGATAGATCTAAGAAGCCTGAAGGTTTGTCCATATTGGTTCACATACAGTTACATATATGTATGTGTTTGTGTAAAAAGGCATATTCTGTGGGGTCATGCTGTCCTGTTTGCAAACACTCATGGGAGCAATGCTGTGTGAGGAGTACTATTTGTGGGAGATGCTTCCTTGTGGTTTTATCTTCACACTATCTAAAGTGTGGGGTTTAGTCGTTTCAATTTTATATCTGGTTGTACATTGTTTTGTTCTCTTTTAAAATGGGGGTCCCCCCATCCACCCCTTCCCTTGGCCATGCCCACTCCCTGCTGCCTTAACTCGCACCAACAGACACACACCCCTTAGATATTTGTTGCTGCAGAGATCAAAATGTTATGCCCGAACTATCCACTTTCAAGATTGTGTGGATGAAATGTCTACATAGTGCACACCATATCTCGCCACAGTTAGTGCCTGTGGGTCATCGTAGAGGGGTACTTTTTAATCATCCCTTTTAGGCTCCATGATGTTTCTATCAGTCTCTACACTTGTGTTGTGGAGTAGGATGGCGGAAGCGGGAAGCTGTAATTTAGGTGTTGCTTCAAGATTTACTGGCATTTTCTAGCACGTTAGTAGTCCAATGTCTAGTCCTCTTGCCTCGGGAGGATAGCTCAGGGGCAACATGCTCACCTTGGAAGCAAGACCACACGGAGCAACACAGGTTCGATCCATAGGTCCGCGCTTAGAAACCTCTGGGTATTAAGCATGTTATAAATAACCTCATCATATCATATCAATGTACCGGTATGCAACCCATTTGGGTATTAATGTACATTTTTAAGTCCTACTGCCATTTTGTTTTGGGCCATCCCCTTGTGAGGACCACGGTGAAGGCCTAAATGGCTCTGAGTTCAGCTTTGAACCACTCATTATGGTTTAGAGTGGATTAGGAGGTTTTCCTGCCCCTGAAAGCCCAGCACACATCTTTGTGGGTGAACCCGAGTGGCATTTATTTTCAGGACGGCATCATTTGTTAACCCCAAAACCTTTTATGTCATTCTGGTTTGTGATTGGAGGGCTGACAGACAACACATGTTTCCAAAGCCATATGCAGGAGGCCGTAGCTACTAACTGAGCTTAGGCAGCAGGCAGTGCCAAGTGTAAGGTGTATCCCTATCATAAAAACACAAGAAGTCATCAAATCCCTGTCCTCCTGCGCTGAGTTATGTGTTTAATTTATTGCTGATTTTGCAGTTACCGGTGCTTTTAAAGGGGTGGTAAATTGTAACAGGCATACTTGTTCTTTTAAAACATGCACAAAATCTTCTGTGACACCCCTGAGAAGGGCAATACTGTATGCAAATTATCCCCCGAATGAGACCTCAAATTGTCACCTGTGGGCAAACATTTAGGAACTCATCTTTGCCACTGTTGTAACAAGAACATATGTTTTGCTGGAAATCTGACATTGTAAAGGCAGGGCTATCACTATTATCACATGTTATCACTGCACAATACAGTTGCAACATATTTGTTTTTGGACAAATGTTTTGTACTCTGAACTGCTTTTCTTTTTCTTAATTGTCTTCTGTTTTCTTTTCTTCTTTTCTCTTGTTTTATACAGTGATGCTGTATGTGATTTAATACGTACTGCTATTTTCATTTTGTGAAAAGTCGGGTTCTTTGACTAAAACGCAATAAATAAATTATAAAAACTTAATCCCAAGGTGTCCCCTGTCCCCCCCAGATGTTATGGGTCTCCTACGCCCCTGTTATATCTGTATATAGTAACGGAGAGGAATAATTGGATACTTAACATCAGGTGGGACAACTAAGCCCTCCCTTCAAAATGGCCACCATGAGCGTCACTAAATGTACGGCGTCCCATTGGCTACACAAACTATAGGACCCCCAGCTACGTGGCCCTCTACATTTGGTTGGCTACTAACCCCTGTCAATAGGTTTCCACCTATGTGAGCAGCATGCAGACCGAACAACCAGGTGCGGGTGAGCTTGTCTTGATACCAGCTTCCCACCAATTAAAAGTACACTCCATCATCACCTCAATGGTTCAGTGTCAATTAATGTTTGAAGTTGGCCTTGAGTTTCTACTGTTCTCTGGGATTTTTTAAGGAGTATGGGTACTGTCTGGCTTCCGTGCTTAGGTGTGATCTTCTCATGCATCCAACTTTCTTCCATCACGTGACTGGACACCATCAGTTGAGCCTTTTCGTGTATTTGATTTTATTCTCCAATAGTCCTCTGATGTCTTTTGTTTTCACTTGACCTTCTCAAATAGGATCTTCTGTTCTTTCACTTTAATTGTATCCAATGTCAGCCAATTCTAGTTCTGATAAAACCGTGGCTCTCTTGGTTCAGCCAACTCCTTAGCTGAAATATATTCTGTTTAATTCAATTTGCTTTTGTAACTGCGACACTGACCTGAGCCCTTCCTCGTTGCTCAAGACTGTTAGATATATGTAGGGGAACATTCTTTTTTTATTCAATCCATATGTATCTATGAGGTATATATGTATATGTTGGCGCTTGCAGCAATCTATTTACTATGAGCATTTGTCTAGCTTCATGCTTGATTTTCTGCTTGCGTTTCATTGCATCTGTACACATTTAAACTAAGTATCTTCATCATGTTTATGGCATAAATCTCTTCATCTTGATCCCAAGATGTCACTTATCCTTGGTACTTCCTTGTTCTTCATAAATCGTCTACCTCTCTGATCTGGTTATCTACTATATGGAGTCGATTCAGTCTCGTATGATGTTACCATTCATCCTGATCATTCAGTTTCTTTATTTCATCACAAATCACATTCAAATGGCCATCATATTGTTTTGGGTGTAGGTATTGTTTCCTCTTTGGGTACTTTACTTCCCATATTCTCTTAGGTATAGGTATTCTTATGGCTACTGCACAGAGTTGTGGCTCTTCTTCTTACTTTCTTATTGGCGTAGTATACGTCACATACTTTGGTTCATACTTTTCAGGTAATGTAGGCGGGGCAAGTGGAGTGGGGGTACTTGCCTCCTCCTCTAAACTCCCCATCTGGGCAATTTATTGACCACTCTCACATCGTCTTCTATTCCTAGACATCCTGGTCTGAAAAAGTGCCTCTAAGGGACCCATACTTTTATGACTCCCTTCAGCCATCCAGCTGACTTCACATGCTCATCCTTGTTAAAAGTCATGAGTGTGCACTGTCCCCTTGGACTGCAGTAGATTCATCTTCCCACATATTTCCTGTGGTCCTTTGGATAGAAAATGACAGAAGTGTTATGCTTCTCTTAAATGGGCAACTGAAAAGACTGATCCAGATGAAGATGACTACATACAAGATATAAAGACAAGAAACAGAGCCCATAGGAGAAATCATGTGATCAGATATGAGAAACCAGGAGTGAAAGGAGCTGGCATTAAATGGGAAGTGAACAAAATACTTGATGTCAAAGGAAAATCTGCAGAAGAAGCTTGCAGATGGAAGAACAGAGGACAGATGCAAATTTGGGGAACAGTACTGTCACCAGACGTATGGGAAAAAGGGGTGCTGATGTGCAGAGCATGGGTAGTTATTGGCTGTATTTCTGGTTTTTCTGGTGAGCCTAGGAAGTACATAACATTTTTGACACAATGCCGGCTTCATTTCTTGTGTAAACCCACTGCATTCAAATCTATTCAGGCTAGAACAGCATTTGTAATCTCATATCTGACTGGGGATGCAGCTGCCTGGGCCATGCCCTTGGTACAAAAAGACAATCCTTTATTATACAACTGGGATGGCTTTCTAGAAGAATTTGGTAGGTTATTTGATCGTCGAGAGGTTTCCTTAGCTCAAGATAAGGAGTTGTTGGGTTTGAAACAAGGAGGTCGGGATTTAGTCACATACGTTACTCAGTTTAACAGGTTGATAATTGAGGCCGAGTGGCCAGTGGCTAAACAGACTGTGTTATTTTATCAGGGACTATGCGAGGAACTGAAAGATGTGATAGCTCAAGTGGAACCCCAGCCAAACACTTGCACATCCATGATTGATTTAGCATTGCGGTTGGATCATCGCATGAATGAAAGGAAAGGGGATAAAAAGAGACCAGAAGCAAGACCATTTGTGCATTTGGATAGAAGTAGAGGAGGCCGGATGGGGGAAGTGGAGCCAATGCAAATTGGTAGTATCCGAGGACCATTGACTGTAGCAGAAAAGGAACAGCGCAAGGCTAACAAATTGTGTCTTTATTGTGGACAAGCAGGACATTTCATACGTACATGTCCTAATACTCCGCAGAAAAGTGGAGGAGGTGAGAAGAGTACAAAGGAAGCGGGAAAAGAGATGGGCCGGCCTTAAGGGGAACAAAGGTGACAGGCCCGCTGGAGACTAGGTTCCCCAAATGGATTGCGAACACAGTTGGAGGTAGGACTTCACACTTATACATACTGGTGACGTTATGTTTTGCTTTGACTAAACAGGAGGTGCTGGCAATGGTGGATTCAGGGGCTACTGGTAATTTTGTGGATATTACTTTAGCAGAGCAGTTAGGATTACCTTTGTGTGATAAAATCAAGGTGGAAGGTGTACAATCAGTGGATGGTTCACCTTTGGTATCAGGTCCTAAAAGAAAGCAAACAGAAAAATTGGTGATGATGTATGGACCAGGGCATAGAGAGGAAATCATCACATTTGACCTAATAGCAGCCCCTCAATTTGGATTAATTCTAGGAATGCCTTGGTTGGTGCTTCATAATCCTAGGATTGATTGGGTAAAACAAAGGGTGTGGTTTGAGGATAAAAGATGTCAAGAGCATATTTTTTCGGAAGCAGGACCAGCGACCTGGTTAGTGGAAAAAAGATCGGAAGATCAGATTGTGGGAGCAGTGACGGAGGGAATTCCTTAACAGTACAGAGAGTTTAGTGAAGTGTTTGATAAAAGAATTGCTGAACAACTTCCTCCGCATAGACCTTATGATTGTGTTATTGATTTGGAGGAAGGAGCAAAATTGCCTTGCAGCAGAATTTATGCCTTTACAGAAAAGGAGAATCGATATTTATGAGAATATTTGGATGAGATGTTGACTGAAGGGTTTATTTGCCATTCCACGTCTCCAGTTTCCTCACCGTTATTTTTTGTTCCCAAGAAAGAAGGTACTTTACGCACTTGTATTGACTATAGGGCCTTAAATAAGGTAACTATTAAGAACAGATTTCCATTGCCATTGATTTCAGTTTTGTTAGACCAAGTGAGGTCTGCCCAGATTTACATCAAACTGGACTTGAGAGGTGTGTATCATTTGATACGGGTCAAAGAAGGAGATGAGTGGAAGACAGCATTTAGAACGAAACTTGGTCTGTTTGAGTACCTTGTCATGCCTTTTGGTTTATGCAATGCCCCGGCCGCTTTTCAGTTCCTCATGCAAGAAGTTTTGCAAGAATTCATTGATGTTTTTGTTATTGTTTTATTGTTTATATTGATGATATTTTGATGTATTCTGAAACTCCAGAGCAGCATGTACAACATGTAAAGACAGTATTGAAACGGTTGCAGGAGAGTCAACTGTGTGTCAAGTTGGAGAAGTGTGCATTTCATGTTACACAGGTGGAATTTTTGGGATTTATTTTGACTAATACAGGAATATTGATGGATCCTAAGAAAGTGCAAGCAGTTAGAGACTGGCCCTCGCCACATTGCATCAAGGACATACAATCTTTTCTAGGCTTTGCCAACTTCTATAGGCATTTTATCAGCAATTTCTCTAAAATTGTTACACCAATCACGCAGTTGTTAAAAGAGGCAGTGAAATTTAATTGGAGTGTTGACGCAGAGAATGCCTTTCAGGAGTTGAAAGTAGCCTTTACTACGGCTCCTGTGTTAAAACATCCTAACACGGAGAGAGTATTTCAAGTGGAAACAGATTCTAGTAACGTGGCGATAGGAGCCATTTTGTCGCAAAAAGATGAGACAGAGGTATGGCACCTTGTAGCATTTTACTCTAGGAAATTGACAGGATGTGAGCAAAATTATTCTATAACAGATAAAGAGTTGTTGGCAATTTGGGCAGCATTCCTTGAGTGGCACCACTATTTACTGGGAGCACGGCACCAGGTGGTGGTGGTAACTGACCACAAAAATTTGCAATACTTCAAAACAGCTCACACACTTAGTCCTAGGCAATTGAGATGGTCGCAATACTTTATTGAATTTGTTTTTGTGGTTACTTTTAGACCAGGCAGCAAAAATGGGAAGGCAGATGCCCTTTCTAGACAACACAATTTGGATCATACCGTAGGTGAAGTTAAAACTGTTATTTCACCAGATAAAATTGTTAGGGCTATGACCAAACAGGTCACTGATTCAGTCAAGAAAGCTTTAAATCCTCAACAAATGTTAGCGAGGCGGAATAGTCATCCGGCACATAGTATAAGGGAAAGGTTGCCGTACCATCAGAGGCAACTATACCTGCCAACGAAAGAACTACAAGACAAGGCTTTATTCTGGTGTCATCAGTCTCCCTTAGCAGAACACGCAGGGTTGAGAAAAATGCAGACAATGCTGAAAAAATACTTTTGGTGGCCTTCTTTAAAACAAGACATGGAAAGATATGTGGAATTATGTGAAAATTGTGCACGTAATAAAGCAGAGCGTGTTAAGAAAAGAGGGTTACTTCAGCCATTACCCACTACTGAGCAACCCTGGACACATATCTCTATGGATTTTATCACTGATCTGCCGCCTGATATGCAATGTGATACCATATGGGTGGTGGTAGATTTTCTGTCAAAACAAGCCCATTTCATCCCTTGTGAGGGGATACCTGGGGCAGGTAGAATGGCAGAGTTATTTCTGCAACATGTAGTGCGGCTACATGGGTTGCCAAAGAGTATTGTGTCGGATAGAGGTTCACAATTTACCTCCAGATTTTGGCGTGCTTTTTGTCAAATGTTGGGAATTAACTGTGCTCTGTCCACCAGCTATCATCCCCAAACAGACGGACATACTGAAAGAGTGAATCAAACTCTTGAGCAATATTTACGTGGTTATCTGAGTGATGGCAGAGATTCATGGGTACAGGCTTTATGGCTGGCAGAATTTACCTATAATAACATCTATCACACTTCCCTGGGAATGGCCCCTGATGAATGTTTATATGGTCATGAACTGAATATGATACCAGAACATTTGCCGGAAATGGGGAATATGCCAGTATTACAGGAGCGCAAACAGTTGCTTCTTGAGAGGAGACGGAAGGCACGAGAAAATCTGGAGAAAGCCAAGAGGCAATACAAAGGGCAAGCTGACAAACACCAACAGATAGGTCCTCAATATAAAGAGGGGGACAGAGTTTGGTTGTCAACATGAAATTTATCTTTGATAGGGTCAAAAAAAATTCTACCTGGGTTAATTGGGCCCTATGTGATTAGTAAATGCATCTCTACAACTGCTATGAAATTGTGTTTGCCTAAATCTTTGTGCATACACCCGGTATTCCATGTTTCTTTACTTAAACCTGCAGCTCCAGGCATGACTACGAAACGACCTCCAGCTATCATGAAAGCAGGACAAGAAGAATATGAAGTTCAACATATTTTGGATGTCAAGAAAAGAAATCAGAAAATTTGGTATTTGATTAAGTGGAAAGGTTATGGATCGGAAGACTGTTCTTGGGAACCCGCATAGGAGGTACATGCTCCAAGGTTGGTCCGACAGTTTCATCGGCAACATCCGGAGAAACCAGGCCCTTGGAAGGGCCCTGGGAGAGGAGGTAATGTCAGGAATTTGGGGCGGTGGAGGAGGAAAAGGTGTTAGGGTCTTCAGAACGCCTAAAAGACATATTATGACAAGAAAACTACATTACCTAGCAGTCTTTGGGAATTGTGTAGTTCTGGCCGTACGCGCGTTGAGCCGGCGGTCTGTAATTAGTAACAGCTCACAATGAGTTAACAGGGACTCTTGAAGTTATGTATGTGTGAGGGCATTTCCTTGACAAAAACAACAGTCTACACGATTGAGTGCTATTGTCATGAACTAGTTACATCATGGGGGTTCTTGAAAACACAGTGCTATGTTTAATGTTGTTACTCAGACCCCTCGGTCATGTATGTTTTATGTGTGTCCATGTGCTACTGCTTGCCCATATGGCCATGTGTTATGTTCTTCATGTTGGGATACTCTCCCATGAGTTTGTTTCATTTCGTGCTTGCATAATCTGTATTTCATGTAATAAGAGCATTATGAGTACCTGTAGCAAGAAGGTACTAAGAGGTGCTGGAACCTTAGTAGTTGTGTAGTAGTGCCCAGTATTAAGAGGACAATGCTGTTGGCCAGTGTTTATTTTAGACTCCTTGGTACTTTATTTCCTGTTAGGCAGAGTAAGGTTTTTTCCTGGTTACGTCCCTCATCCTGTCCAACTTAGGTGTTCCCTAACCCTCTGTCCGGTTTCCCTAACATTCTCCTCCCCGTCCACAATCTCTTCCTAACCCTCTTCCCCCCATTGGCTGGTATCCTGTGTATATATGTATCAGGTATCTGTGCCAACCACGGGTGGAGGGTCGACTTCATTCGGCTTCTGTGGTTCGGGGGAGAGTGTCGACACACTTTCCTCTAGTATTGGTTTTGACAGGGATGGAGGCATTAAAGGCGTCCTCATTTGTCTGCACATCACAATTTCATGTGGAGTAAGATGGAGGTCAGAACCTGGTTGATTCCTCAATGCGTACAATGCCAGTGGTATGCAGTGCAATCACCCTTTTTCAAAGTAAGCTGCAATTTAGCTATTCTTTCTTTGAACAGGCCGTTGAGCTTTTCACAGATACCCTTCCCTTGCGAATAATAAGCCGAAGAAAACTTGTGCTTTATACCAAGCAACAAAGTGATTTGCTCGAAAACTGTATTAACAAAGTGAGGTCCATTATCTGATCTCATTACTTCACACACTCCCCATCTAGGAAACACCTCACACACCAAGAACTTGCCTGCACAGGTAGAGTCTGCGTGTGTACATGGACCTGCCTCTATCCATCTGGAGAAAGAACACACTACAACTAATAGGTATCTATATCCATTAAAAACTTGCATCATGTCCACATAGTCGATATGCAAGTGCTGAAAATGACCATTGGGTCTTGGGGTGACCCTCCTCACTATGCGCAGTATATGCACAGCCGTAAATTGCTGGCAAATAATACAATTTACCATAATAATTGCAACATGCCCCATTAGGTTCGGTACAAACCAATCCTCAGCAATGGTTACAGCAAGATTCTCCCTAGTTGTATGCGCTGGGTAGTGTAGGTGTTCTAGCGCTGCCCTTAGAAAGGCTATAGGCATTAATGGTTTCCCAGTGCTGTCTTGTCACCACAACACTTCAGAGGGGTTTAAAGAACACCCTCTTCATTCCACAAGTTATTTACTTCTTGTGGTGCCTCCTCTTGGTGCTCCACTATTTGTGTTTTAGGCATATGATTATATCCCTCGTCCACACTTGACATCACAGTGATTCTTTAATTTACATTAATGGTTTGAATGTTCATCATCCCGATATCTGTATTTGCTATGTGCTTGGCTTCAGCGTCTGCTGCTTGATTTCCATGCAAGATAAAATCTGTCCCTTTCGTGTGAGCTGTGCATTTAACTACTGCTATATCAACTGGGAGTTGTAATGCCTTAATGAGCCTGTCATTTCCTGGTCTGCGTGATTCTCGACTGTAAGTATCAATGCCAAAAATTCTGCAGCTTGCGCTGAATAATGAGATGGCAATCAAGTACTCACAAGCACTCAAAATTCTCCATTTGCCAAATATTTGACTACCGCAGCACCTGCATATCTTTGCCCGTCACATTTTGATCGATCCTTGAAGAACCATCAATAAAGACAATCTCTCCCCCTGCGAGTGCATTCTCCTTTACTCTAGGGAGCTCATCACATAACTCTTCATAGTTTGCACAATCGTGTATAGGTTCTCCTTCGGTAATAGGCTCAGCTATAAACATAGCTGGATTCACTATTTTACATCGGACTATTTTAATCGCCGGAGTCGATATGATTACCTCATAGGCATACGCCCTTTGAGTAGTCAATGTGCCTTTTGGTTTTTCTAAAATTGCAAATAGTGCATGTTCAACAAATAACGTCATGGAACATCCCATCACTATGTTTGTAGCCTTCTCTATGGCGAACGCAGCGGCTGCTAAACTTTGTTTGCATGGAAAGTGACCTCTCTTTACTGGGTCCAAAATTCCACAGTAATATGCAAGGGGGTTGTATCCCAATGTAGTTCTCTGTGTGAGTACTGTTGTCATCAAAGTACCATCTGTGTGCGAGAATAAAAATAATTCCTGTGCATAATTGGGAATCCTTAATACTGGAGCTGTGCAAATGGCTTTTTTCAATTCGTTAAACCCTTCTTCCATTGAGCCAGTCCATACACTTTTCTCTTGCGTTGCCTGTGTTTTCTTTAAGGCCTATAAGAGGGGCCTAATATACGAGCTGCAGCCAAAGACCCATGCTCTGCCATAATTACATAGTCTTAGCAAACTCTGCATCTGTTTTATCGTGTGTGGCTTAGCTGTTTTTAGAATAGCCTCAGCTCTTTCAGGAGTAACTTTCTTTCCCTCATGTGAAATCAATTGGCCTATGTACAACACTTCTTGTTGACAATATTTTTCACTTTTCCTTGTCAACCTTATATCCTTTGTCCGAAAGTATAATCATTAGCTGAACAGAATCGCGTCTGCACTCTTCATCTGTGGTGCTGCAAACTAAAATGTCGTCTACGTATTGCAGCACAACGCTTTCTAAAGCAATATTGCTCAAGTCCATCTCACTTGTCTAAAAGTTAAAGATGTCAAATCCTGTGAGTCTTTGTGCAATGGGATTGAGAAAAACAAATGTTTCAAGTCAATCACGGTGAAATATTGTGCATCAACAGTTATATTACATAGAATCGTGGACGGGTTCGGGACTAGAGGGAACTCGGCCTCTCCAATCTTCTTTATTGGGCGTAAATCTTCAATTATTCTCCAAGAACCCGCCTTTGATTTTTTAATTGGATAAACTGACGTATTACACGGTGACTCTGACGTCACTAAGATACCTTGGTCCATCATGGCGGAAATCGCCTTGAAAATTTCTTCATCTGCCTCTCGAGACAAGGGATATTTGGCCTCATTACGAGTCCGGCGTTAACCGAGGCGGTAAAACCGCCTGGTTAACGCCGGACTCGTATTACCATTCCGCCTCCGTGATTCCCGGAATTACCGGGGCATCACAACCCCGGTTTTCCGGGAATCACGGAGGCGGAATGGTGTAAATCCCCATTCCCATTGAGTCCTATGGGACTCAATGGGAATCGGGATCATGGAAACACCGGCAGCATCTCGTAATGCTGCCGGTGTTTCCTCGTCCGCCTGCTGGCGGGCGGTGTTAAACCCGCCAGGTCAGACCTGGCGGGAACATCACCTCCCGCCTGCAGGGGTCGGGATCAGGTGGTCCGGAAACAACGGTGGCGGCGGGTTTACCGCCACCGTTATTTCTGGACCGCCACGGTCGTAATGAGGCCCATTGTCATGCTTGAGGCAGATTCGCTCCTGGTTTCAATTTAATCTTCACTTCCCCAACTCCTTTCAATAAACCTACATTTTAGGGGACAGTGGAACATAATGAAATTGGCACTTTTGCCATATCTTTGTCAAAATATTCAGGACGTTTCTTTGCTAGCATCATTTTTTGCGGTACCTCTCTCTTAATCGCCTTGACCCAATAAGTGATGCACATTTTAAATATCACAAAATTGTCAGATCTGTCATCTCCAAACAAATCTTCATCAATGACGTCAGTCACTCTGCAGCCTTCCTAAATGGCAATTACTGTGCTCCATCGTCTACCCTTATCTTCAGTTGCATCAAACAAAGCTGCATTTCCTCAAACTATAGCTGCCTTTATAGCTAAGGGAAAATGTGCTCCTCTTCTTCATCCACAGGTATCTGTGGTCTAAATAGAAACCCATCTGGTGTTCTTATGGTTCTGCCTACTAGACCTGGCAGCCATGTTAACAGAATGTGTATTCCATAATGGAATACTTTGGGTGAATATGCAGGTGGATTTGGCATTCCCTGTCTTAAAAACGGAGCATTCTGTACCATCCCTTGGCTTCTACACATACAAGCTATGTGTCCTGTCATTCCACTTGTCCAACATACAAGATGTTGTCTCCCCATCTGCCCATATTGCATGTTTTTATTACCATTTTGCATATTCTGAAACCCTTGTTGACCATTTTGGAAACTTCCTTGATTATTCTGCTAGTACCCCTGATTACTTTGCCAACCTCTCCCTTGATATTACCTTCCTCTTGGAGCATATCCATTATTTGTCTAATCAAACTGTCTTTGGTCATTTACTTGTGGCATAGGTACTGTCTGCTGCGGGTTTGATCCACCCACGTTAGTTAAAATTGCCTCTTCAATGGCGTACTTGGATATTTTTTTCTGAACTAACTTTGCTTCTTCAGCTTTACGTGTATCGTCCTTTTTGCAATTATTTTCCTGCAGGAGTCTGCAATAGTGTGCAATGGTCAACTCAATTTCTGACCATGGTTTTGCTTCTGTCCCCACTAATTTCTTGAGCTGTTTCTGCACTTGTTCTGGCAGCCCTTGGCATAACATATGATAAAATATATAGACTTTCCCCAAGCATCACGTGTTTCAAGCTTTGAATATAAAGAAATGGATCCTCTCCCGCTTTCATCTTTCTTGTCATTATAGCTCCCATATCGGACGTATCGGGATATAGTACTCGAAGCCCTTTCCAAATTGCTGCTCTACAATTGTTAAATGGTGCTCCATCATTTGTGGTGTTGACTGTAGTCACACCAGAGTAACCTGCACATGTCCATACGTCTTCAGCTCTTTCACCAAGTATGGCAATTAGAAGACCTTTAATACCCCCTTTAATACTCATGTATCCATTTTCCAGCGCCAGAAGTTAAATTTGTGAGTTTACATTTTAAGTTTTCCCAGACCATCTGGGGTGATGGTATATACTGTGGTCTGGCTCCTGCCTTCTCTAACAAGGGGAACTGCGATGCTCCAAACTCATTCTCACCTCTCATCATTTGTATATCTACTGCTGGAGTAATATTCCCACATCGCTGTCTACCTGGCAATTACCTTAGCCTGCTTACTCTGACCATGGGGATGCCCCTTATGTCGGTCTGACTGTGTTAGTGGCTCTGATGCCTTAGACATAGGTGATTTTAAATCTGACCATCTTACTTCCTTATCCAAAGGTGGATATTCTTCTAGGCCACATATATCACTCCTAACCTCCGTCGAGTAGGTTTCCCTTTCTTTGTCTGATATTTCTTGTGCCCAACTCGTGCAACTCCTGTCATAATCATCATCTCTATTTAATGTTAATCTGTCTAAGGACAGCTCCTTCTGTCTTATACTACCTGAGGCTTCCTCTGAATCATACAATTGAGTACTCTCGAGGCACTCATTTTCCCTTCCTTTGTGTTTCTTTCTGGGCTTCCATTTTGTGGTATACTTTATCAATCGTTTCCCCAATGCTTTATGAGTCAAATTCATCTTCTAGATTTATTCTAGATGTACCTGGAAATGGCTCGGACTGGGAAAATAATTCCTCTATGTCTTCCCAGACTTCCCGTGGATTGGGATCTCTTACTTCCCTTTCCAAATATTCAGGATTGCGTACTCTCTGTCTCCTTTTGCGTTCCATGTCATCATCGACTTCTCTGCGCTTTCTCGCTTCTTCTCTTATTCTATCTTCCTCTTTCTTTTTCATATCCCTTTTTTCATTTGCCCTTCACATCTCTTCATCTCTTCGTCTCTGTATTCTTTTCTCTCTTATCTTTTCCTGTTCATCGGCTTCTATTATTTTCTCGGCTACTATTATTTTCTCTTTTAGCCTCTCCTTTTCATCGGATGTTCTTCTTTTATTATCACGCTTTCTTTGCTCTTCTGCTCTCTCTTGTTTTTTAGCTTGCTCATCTTGATATAACTGTTCTGGTCTTTGTCTATCTTTTCTTTTCGCTTGTTCATCTCTCAATCGTTCCTCCCTCCCTTTGTCTTTTCTATCTTGCTCGTCTTGGTCTCTCCTTTGTCTTGCTTCTTCAATGCCTTTACCATTGAGTTTAAGTAAAATTTGACCGCCCAACCACTCATTCTGTACGAGCGCTATCTCATCAATTTTATCCTTATCTCCCTTCCATCTCTTTGTTTCTCTCCTTATGTCTAGAGATGTACTTGCTTGATCACTTCTCTCCTTATCGCGTCTCTCCTTGTCCCTCTGGACTTTGGAGGTGTCACCTTCTCAGTGTCGTTCTCTGGGTGGGCACTCCTCACTACTTTGCGTAGGTGACTCATATAACGGATTGCTATATCGCGTTGCTGCTTTAAATTCTCTTAATGGGTATAACCCTTCGTCTTTCTTAATCTCATCTTTTACTTCAGACGGGGCGGGCAAAGCAGAAGGCTCTTCACCCCCCTCTTTGCATATATTCAGTATCCAATCTAAAGGGAGGCTCCTCCTCCTTTTCGTGTTCATACATTTTCCAAAGCTCTAGACTCGCTAGGCGCTTTTGTAACTTTTTATCCTGTGTATGCTGCATGCATATATATCGTCATATGCTGTAGGACTGCTCTCAATAATGACCCACCTTGGGGCCACAGCATAAACATTTTGTCTGCGGTCCGTTTAACCTATTCTGCACTGTACTTTTTAAGTTTAAGCACATGCTTTGGTAGTTGTTTGCAAAGATGCACTAATGGCTTCTTCCATTTCTAACTTTTACTTCTCTTTTTATTACCACTACGCTTATGCTTCAGTTACAGTTTCCAATTTTCTGTTTCAGTCAACATACACTTATGAGCGAGCACCAATCATCACAAGCTCCAATCCCGTCACGATGCCATTTTTTACTTTAATCTTCTAAAAAACAATCATCAAAGTTTAATCTTAAATTAATCACTTTTCGTGTCTTGACTTCACGTTTCTCTATCACTTAAAAAATTTAATTTTTTCAACTCTGACGTCATCACACTTTACAACCAAATGAAACAAAACAGACAGACTTGACCGGCCACATAGACGTGCACCTCACAATACTCTCTTAGGACTTGTTTTACCCTGTAAATGCTGTTCCGATTGGAACTTAAGCCAATTCCTTTAAGAAAGTATTTAAACTAATCTCATCTTCTATATGTCCCTCGTAAAGGGGGCTCTGAATTAACGCTTCTGCTAGCACTCTTTAAAGTCTAAGAACAGGGCATATCCTCATAGCGTGGCTACACCTCATGACTATTTTCCTCATATATTACTTGGCAACACTCAAGTCAATATCTTTTCCCCATTTACATATACATTACGCTCTTACTCTTGCATCTCAGGAGGATAGCTCAGGGGCAAAATGCTTGCTTTGGAAGCAAGACGACATGGAGCACCATAGGTTCGATCCCTGGGTCTGTGCTCAGAAACCTCTGGGAATTAAGCGCATTATAAATAACATATCATATTATTATATTTCATCCTGCCTCCCTCCGTTACTCTCCGTTATTACTACGCATGCAACACGCTTTGGTCTGATTCACTCACCGTTCACATGTTTTTGTCTTCGGACCCTCGGGACCACCGCCTTTGTTACCGCCTCTTCGAGCCGCTTTCAGTTCTGCTTCACATAGATGTGGGAGGGATTCCTGTATTAAAATAGGGGTCCTGTCACACCCTCCTTGCAAGGTTTTGTCCTATATAACAACAATCTACGGGGAGCTTCACCTCCTTTCAGCCGAATGGCAACGGTTGTGCGATATTGCCAAGACCCTAAAGTTACATATGTCGACGGCCGATGGTATTTTATCTAACAATCAATCTCTGCTATCAAGTGAACTGGAGACTTCCAGCCCTTTAAGATGAGTAGCAGTACCCACGAGATGGATGGGGATGCATATTTTAATAAAACATCAATAATTCAGACATCACAAATAGTTTGGCAAAAGTGTGTCTGTTTTAATGCAAATAACTAAAACTGGAGTACAACGAACATCAGCAATCGCTCGATTCTCAACTCTCAATAATTTCATTAAAAAGCTGCGTTCTTAAACCCAAAATTGGTCATAGCTGACGTGCTGACCTGCGTCATTTCCAACGTCATCCTGCGGGTCAACTTCTAAAACTGGGATTGGTTCTAAGTGAATAACTATGTATATGTGGCCCTCCACAATTGGTTGGCTACTAACCCCCCTCAATAGCTTTCTACCTATGTGAGCACCATGCAGACCTAACAACCAAGTGCGGGTGAGTTTGTTTTGATACCAGCTTCCCATCAATTAAAAGTACACTCCATCATCACCTCAATGGTTCAGTGTCAATTAGTGTTTGAAGTTGGCCTTGAGTTTCTACTGTTCTCTGGGATTTTTTGGGTACTGTCTGGCATCCGTGTGTAGGTGTGATCTTCTAATTTTCAGGTGGGTTTTTCTACCTGTTTTAACATGCGCTGTCACCGTATTTAAAGTTGCTCTGTGAAACCTAGGGCTTTTCTCCCTCTTTAGGATTCTCAAATTTAGGTGAGTTTTTCTACCTGTTATAACATGCACTGTCACCGTATTTAAAGTTGCTCTGTGAAACCTAGGCCTTTTCTCCCTCTTTGGGATTCCCAAATTTAGGTGGGTTTTTCTACCTGTTATAACATGCACTGTCACCGTATTTAAAGTTGGTCTGTGAAACGTAAGCCTTTTCTCCCTCTTTAGGATTCTCAAATTTAGGTTTGTCCTCTTTCCTGTCTTAGTTTGTCCTGTGCCTCTCTTGCAACCACCGCGTAAGTACCGTCCTGTGCCACCCTCCTACTCACTTGTCTCTCGCTATTTTGTCTGCCTACCCCTGGACCCCCTCCTCTCTCACCTACTATGGTGCTCTCTGTCTCCCCCATCTTTATAAACGGTTTCACTATTGACTATCCTGCTCTCCTCACTAAGTCTGGTAGGAAAAAGTTTAAAAAGGACATCCTGGTCTCCAACCCAGGCCTCCCTATCGCTGACACCTACATCAGTGCCTCCTCCAAGGAAACCGACATCCTCTTTGTCGTTCTTTCTCCAGATCTATGGACCCCACATATGGTCTCTGTTCTCTCGCCTTTCTCCTCTTCTCCCATTAATGGTGTTACTCGCTGGGATGTCCTCCTGGCCTCCTTCCTTTGTTCTAAGGTCATCATTAATGTCTACTCTAATGGAACCATCTTGGTCCAAGGCCCTCAGACCAACCTTCATCTCTTTGATAGACGCTTTCCGCGCCTCATCAACTTCCTTTCTTCTCCTGCTGTCCCCTCCCCCCCTTCCTTGGCTACCTTGCCTAACCCCTCCCTCTCTGCTCCCTCTCGGGCGCTTTCTACACCTCCACTGGGCGTACCTCTGATCTGTACCCCTCCCCGGAAGTCCTTCAAGGAGGGCAACCTTCTCCATATTGTCACTCTTAACTCCCGCTCCGCTGTCAAACACTCCTCTGACATCTGCCCCCTTCTTGAAGAACTTGAGCTTGATGTCCTCGTTCTCACTGAGACATGGTTTACGGCCAGCTCTGTCACCAGCATTGACACTCTCCTACCAGCATTGACACTCTCCTACCTGATGGCTACAAGATTATCTCCGCGCCCAGGCCCAACCAATCTGGTGGGGGCGTAGCCCTTATCTTCCCTGAGTGGATTCCTGCCTCTATCATTCCTACGCAGACCTACTCCTCTTTTGGATGCCTTGTCTGCATGCTCTCTCTCTCGCCTATCCATTCCCTTACTGTGGCTACTATTTATCGGCCACCTGGTCAGGTTTCTTCCTTCCTCTCTGAGTGGGTGGACCTCTCCTCCTCACTCCTGGCCTCAACCACTCAACTCCTTCTCCTCGGAGACTTCAACATCTACATGGATGCATCCTGTCCCCCCTCTGAACTCTTTTGCAACCTCCCTCTCCCTCACTATTCTCCCCTCTGGCCCGATTCACTCTGCAGGGCACACTCTCCATGTTCTGATCTCTTCAGACCTTCCCCTCTCTATCCCTCTCTCCACTACTCTCTCCTGGAGTGACCACTTTCTCCTTTCCTCCCACCTCACCCTACCCACCCCGCAGGCCAAGCCACTTCCGTCACTGCCATTCTCGGTCACCCGACCCATGAAGCGCGTGTCAGTTGAGGCTTTCGCTGACACCTTCTCCCCTCCCACCTCCCCCCGGCTGACTCTCACCCTGACACAGCCCTCTCCACTCTCCACTCTGCTATATCTGATACTCTTGACATCCTTGCCCCTGTCATGAGAATCTGCCTGAAGCCCAAAGCCAAGTGCAACTCCTGGTACGACTCAGACCTCGTTAGCCTAAAACGTAAGGAAATGGCTTCAAGTTCATCCTCTGACAAACTGGCCTGCCGCCTGCTGCAAAGGCAATACCGGCTCTCCGTCCTCACCAAGAAGAGAGCTCATATCCAAGCCCGCGTCTCTGCGGCATCTAACAACTCGGTTGAATTCTTTAAAATCTGCAAGGAACTGGACAATCCTGCCGCAGTCTCTACCTCTCCTGTCCCTTCCCAGGCCCTCTGCACGGCATTGGCCTCTCACGTCACTTCTAAAACTCAGGACATCCTGTCCTCCCTCTCCTCCTCTCACCCCCCTCTCGCTATTCCCTGTTCTTCCTCTGGCCCTTCTGCTGCCACCCCTCCTCCCTCCTTCTCTACCTTTCCCCTTTTATCTCCAGACAAGGTTTCTAGACAAGTCTGATCTATGAAAGTATCATCGAAACAGGTTCACCCCTGTTCCTCCAAAACTATCAAGGATCACATTGACTCCCTATCTCCTGCCCTGGCATATTTCTGCAATCACTCCTTCACCACTGGAGTCTTCCCTTCCCCCCTGAAGCACTCCCTTGCGCACCCTCTTCTTAAGAAACCCTCTGCCGCCCCCTCCTGCCCGGCTAACTATCGCCCAATCTCCATAACTCCCTTCCTGGGCAAGCTCCTGGAAAAACTAGCCATCTCCACACTAAACCTGTTGTTTGTCTTCATGACCATCAGTCTGGCTTCAGATCTGCCAGAAGCACTGAAACTGCTCTCCTGAACATCCGTGAAGAACTGCTCTCCAACCTCGACTCTAACACCCCTTGCGTTCTTATCCTTCTTGATCTCTCTTCTGCCTTTGACACTGTCAATCATGGCATCCTGCTCAACCATCTCCGTGACAACCTGGGTATCACTGGTCTGGCTCTGGCGTGGCTGACTTCCTTCCTCTCCGGCCGACCCTCCCAGGTCCAACTTGGGTCCTTCCTCTCCGACATCTTTTTCTCTACCTGTGGTGTCCCCCAGGGATCTAACCTCTCTCCGTGGCTGTTCGACCAATACCTGGCACTCCTTGCCCACTGCATTGCCACTCTCTGCCCAACTTTCAGTGCTATGCAGATGACACCCAGCTCATTTTCAGGCTACCCTCGGCCTCCTCCTCCTCCTCTTCTTCCTTCATCTCTGACTGTCTGTCTGCCATCCAGGATTGGTGTGCCGCCAACGACCTCTCCCTTAATGCCAGTAAAACTGAGATTCTACTCATCGGCACACCCACTCCCTCTTTCCCTGCAGCTCTCTGGCCGGCCTCTCTTGGCCATCCTCTCACTCCCACCTGCCAGGCAAAAAACCTTGGGGTCACCTTCGACTCTGCACTCTCCTTCTCCCCTCACATCTCTGACGTCTCTTAAGAGGTCACACTACCAGCTGCACCTCCTTAGAGGTATTCTTCCTTTCCTATCCTTCCCCCAAAAGCTCACTGTCTACAGAGCTCTGGTCCTCTCCAAGCTGGACTACTATCTAAATCTTCCTGCCTCCACTCTCCGCCCTCTGCAACTTATCCAGAGCAGGACTGCAAGACTTGTCCTTGGCTTCAAGCCCAGTGATCGTATCTCTCCAGGACTGAAATCTCTGCACTGGCTCCCAGTGGCTGCGAGGATTAAATTCAAAACCCTCTTCATTGTACACAAGGCCTTCTGGGTTCTGGGGCCATGGGCGTAATTTTATGGGGGACGGGGTGTTTGTCCCCCCCAACTTTCATGGTACACCATTTTGTCCCCATTCATTTGGCTGGGGCACCTTTTCTTCAGATGTCATGTCCCCCCCAACATTTTCAGCAACGTTACTCCACTGTCTGGGGCCTAAATACCTTCAACTCTCTCTTCCTAAATACCTTCCTTCTTAAGCTCTTTGCTCATCTGCCTCCAACTCCCTCAGGGTCAGTCGCTTCTCCAAGCAACGAGTTGGTGGCAGATCACTCTCTTCGGCAAGGGCCTCTCACTGGAACAGCCTTCCTGCCTCCCTGAAAACTCGAGGAGAACCACCTCCTGTTCTGGAAACACCTCAAAACCTTCCTCTTTGCTTCTGCTTTCTCTCCTCCCCTCCCTTGCTGGACTCCTGACTGAAATTGCACTGGTTACCTGGCCACCCTTCTGATCTCTGGCCCAGGCCCTGTCAACTGCCCACCTCCATTGCCCCCCTGGCAACCTCTGCACTTGGGGACTTTTTTCTGTATCCCTTCAGTCCCCTTTCCAGAACTTTGTCCGCACTTCCTTGCACTTGCCTGTTTTTTTATGTATTTTATTCATCTTATTTATTCCACTTCCCATGTACTGCACTTTCCCCCTCGCTTTCCCCCCTTGCACTCTTCCTTTCCCCCCTTCCCATGCACTTGCGTGATCTGAATGACACCTGGCCTAGTAAGATCGTTGCCTGTCCTCCCTTTGTTCCCCCCTTGCCTCGTCACGCCTTGAAAAACTTGTGTATAGGCGCGTTATAAATGCCATATCATATCATATCATATCATGTGTCCAACTTTCTTCCATCACGTGACTGAACACCACGATTTGAGCCTTTTTGTGTATTTGATTTTATTCTCCAATAGTCCTCTGACGTCTTTTGTTTTCACTTGAGCTTCTTGAACAGGAGCTTCTGTTCTTTCACTTTAATTGTATCCAATGTCAGCCAATTCTAGTTCTGATAAGACCTTGGCTCTCTTGGCTCAGCCAACTCCTTAGCTGAAATATATTCTGTTTAATTCAATTTTCTTTTGTAACTGTGACACTGACCTGAGGCCTTCCTCATTGCTCAGGACTGCTATATACGTAGTGGAACATTCATTCTTTAGTCAATCCATATGTATCTTTGAGGCATATATGTATGTGTTGGCGCTTGCCGCGATCTATTTACTATAAGCCTATTTACTATAAGCATTTGGCTAGCTTCATGATTGCTTTGTTGCTTGTGTTTCATTGCATCTGTACACGTTTAAACTAACTAAGTATCTTCATCATGCTTATGGCATAAGTCTCTTCATCTTGATCCCAAGATGTCACCTATCCTTGGTACTTCTTTGTTCTTCATAAATCATTTGCCTCTCTGGACTAGTTATCTACTATATGGAGTCGATTTCGTCTTGTAGGACGACACCATTCATCCTGGTCATTCAGTTTCTTTATTTCATCAGGAATCATGTTCAAATGGCCATCATATTTTCTTGGATGTAGGTATGCTTTCCTCAATGGGTACTTTACTTCCCATATTCTCTTAGGTATAGGTATTCTTATGGGGACTGCGCAGAGTTGTTGCTCTTCTTCTTGCTTTCTTATTGGTGTAGTATATGTCACATACTTTGGTTCATACTTTTCAGGTTATGTAGGTTGGGCAGGTGTAGTAGGGGTACTTGGTTTATGCTCTACACTGTGTCCTGCACAATATCCCCACACGTCATGGCATAGCAATAGAGCTGCAAGTCGGACTCTGCCCTCATATACAGTGCTACCTATTCCATCAGCAGGGCAAATGGCACATAAATGGGACACACGCAACCAGCTAGTACAAACATACTTCACTTGAATTTCAAACATACTTCACTTGAATTTCAAACATTGTGGGACGCACAGTATAGCCACATCCCTGATGGCCTTCAATGATGCAACCGGGCGAATCCACCTTGCCCATAACAACACCCTGGGAATGTGTCTCTAGCAACGGCAAACCATGTGTTGCCCCATGACATAAACAGCACAATGCAAAAACCAAGAGGTGATGGCTGGAAGGTTTAGAATGAATCTTAACTGTTGTGATGTGCTTGTCTCTGCATGTGAAAGCTGCTGATGTCATGTTTGAGTGTTGCCTTGTGAATGTCGGAATGTTTACCCAAGGATTCCACACCCAGCCAATTCTTTTAAGGCCAATTCACCTCACATCATCATAATGCATTGCATTCCGCTATACACAAGTAGCGCCTCGGTAGGTTTTAGTTGTGAGAAAGGGGAATCCTGAGGGTAGCGCCTAAATGTTGTAAAGTGACTTCCAGGCTTCTTGGGATTACTTATATGTTTATTACAAGTACTTAAATCACAGTTACATGAAGTTATATACATAAGCGGACAGGACATAACACTGGCTCCCATCACCCAGGCTGGGGAGCTCTAACTGGCTGGGTGTGGAATCCTTGGGTAAACATTCCGACATTCACAAGGCAACACTCCAACATGACATCACCAGCTTTCACATGCAGAGACAAGCACATCACAACACATCTCCTTCCTTTACTGATAAACATTACAAACACACTCAGGCACGATATAACACATCTCCTTCCTTTACTGATTCACAATGCAACCACACAGATACATCAAATAGACACAACATATCTCCCTTCTTCTCACACGTCAACACACACGGACAAGCACACCACAGCATATTCCCCTCCTTTCCACATCCATCACCAGCAAGGGGAATATCAATTCTTAGGGACACTCTCCCTACTTCTGTAGGCCACTAACCCTACACACCCACCTACACCTTCAAGCATCTGGGGTGATATCTCCAATCACACTGGTGGATATGCTACCTCCAAATACTCTAGCAGATTCGCTACACGCTACCTCAAAATACTCTTGCGGAGGCGCTACCTCCAATCACACTGGCGGAGGCGCTACCTCCAATTACTCAGGCAGAGGCGCTACCTCCAAATACACTGGCAGGGCGCTACCAAATGACACAAGCAGAAGCGCTACCTACACATACTCTGGCGGGGCCCTACCCACAATTACTCAGGTGGAGGTGCTACCTCCAACTACACTGGGGCCCTGGCGGGGCGCTACCAAATGACACAAGCAGAAGCGCTACCTACACATACTCTGGTGGAGGCGCTACCTCCAATTACTCAGGCAGAGGCGCTACCTCCAAATACTCTGACAGGGCACTACCAAATGACACAAGCAGAAGTGCTACCTACACATACTCTGGCGGGGCCCTACCCTCAAATACTCTGGCGGAGGCGCTACTTCCAATTACACTGGCGGAGGCACTACCTCCAAATAAAATACACTGGCAGAGGCGCTACCTCTAATCACACTGGCGGAGGCACTACCTCCAAATACACTGGCAGAGGCGCTACCTCTAATCACACTGGTGGAGGCGCTACCTCCAAATACTCAGGCGGAGGCGCCACCTCCAATGATACTGGCGGAGGCACTCCCTCCAAATACTCTGGCGGAGACGCTACCTCCAATCACACTGGCGGAGGTGCTACCTCCAACTACTCTGGTGGAGGCGCTACCTCCTATTACACTGGCGGAGACGCTACCTCCAAATACACTGTCGGAGGCACCACCTCCAATTACACTGGCGGAGGCACTACCTCCAAATACTCTGGCGGAGGCACTACCTCCAATTACTCTGGCGGAGGCGTTACCTCCAAAAATACTTTCATGCTCCTCATGTGGGAGGTGCTACCTCCACTGTACCCGGGGAAGTGCTACCTCCACTATAGTCACGGAGGCGCTACCTCCTCACTTAATTGTAGCACATCCACAGGCTACACACACTATGGGTGCTGCCCCATTTCACATCTTCTCTGACTCACTCTCGCTCTCACCTAACTTCACCCATTACACTATTTCATAACATTCCAAACCTCGCATCTCTCAAAAACCTGCCTTTTAATGGAGAATGGTACTCCGCATTAATCTCCTAATCTACACACATAAAGCCACACTGGAACAATGAGGGAACATGAATGCATCTTATTATGGAGTGATGAAAACTCACATAAATCCTCACTGTTATGCTTGGAAATGCTACCTCCCAACTCACATAAATTCTCACTGCTATGCTTGAAAGGGAAGTAGAGTATGCTTGGAGGCGCTACCTCCCAGCAACAACTGTGGTATTCCGCAACTCCTGTGGTATTCCTAACCACACACACTTCTAACATACCCAAATGGTCACGCAGGCTCTCCACCTTTACCCTGCACAACTGGATGTACTACCGTCCAGACCGCTGTGGCACACTCACCACATTTCTCTAGTGTAATGGCAGCGCTACCACCCATACAGCTGTGGTTTCACTTAACCACACTCATACTTACATATACACTGGAGTCGCTACCTCCAAACCCGTGTGGCACTTTCACCTACATACAATACATATTCTGGGTGCTACCCAACACTCAACCTCTTTGACTCTTAGCAAAACACATGTTTTACCCATGTGCACCCATTTCATACATGAGTCACATAAAACAACAGTTTGCATTACCATTTTGCAAAAATTTAAATCCTAATAATTCGTGTTGCACAATACATATACTTCTTTTCTCACCATTAAAGCAATAGCAAACTACTATATAATTACATTTCCTAAAATCCATGGCCAGTTTATGTAGCACCCTGCATCTTTGTGGCACTCACCCACAATCACTCTGATACACTATGTTCTTGCACCTCTGTGGCACTCACCCACCCATACACTTGTGTCTACACTGCCTAACAACTCAACTTCATAGTGACATTTGCGTACACAGCCCTTATGGCGTAACCAAGAAATATGCGCATTTATTCCTACATGTCTATGTTGGCTGCAGCCTACCCTGCAATCCCTCAATGGTTACTCTAACCTCTCTCACACCCTGCTACTGACTTGTACACATCTAGGCATATTGTGCATGTTCAGAATGTCCAAATGAGTCCTTTTGAACCTGAAATTCCTCAAATGTGTTAAATCTAATAAATTTAACTTTTAACCTCACTTCCTGCACGCATATATCCACACAAAAACTTCTCATGCACCTCCCATGCTTGTCAATCCTTAACCTGTTACAAAACTCTGTTGGTACCACAAACTTAATGCATACGCATATTGTGCATGTTCAGAATGTCCAAATGAGTCCTTTTGAACCTAAAATTCCTCAAATGTGTTAAATCCAATACATTTTAGATCTGAACCTCAATTCCTGCACGCATATATCTACACAAAAACTTCTCGTGCACCTTCCATGCTTGTCAATCCTTAATCGGTTACAAAACTAGGTTGGTAACACAAACTTAATGCAAAAACAGTTAAAGGATACACGTTGCTGCTCCTGAATGTCCAACGTTATCTTCTGAAAGACCAGATTCGTGACCATCATAATCACTTAAACATAAAATGATACACTGCAGCCATTACTTCAAATGCGGTCCTTGTGCCTCCTCTGCAGTCGCAGCACCTTGATGCACCATAACCCAAATTTGCCGCATTCCTTCACCAGGAACGACATTCATGACAACAATAATGATATCCTTGGCAAATCCTATAGTGGAATTCGGATTTCCTACTGCGCTCTTATTCCTATCTGATTTTCCGACTCACCGACGTGCTCAGCAGTGCTCTACATCTCTCAGCCGGATAATACCAATAAAATCGTAGGCACACTGTGAAGATGATTCGTAAGGGGGTCTCTCCTCTCACCCCACAACGCACTTAGGCTTATTCACTCATCTTACGGCCCAATGCCTTTAGCTCTCCTCTTCCTGTGCACGGCAATGCAAGTTGCAGGGTTCTTTCCTCATAACATTGTTTATTTTATTCTTCATCCTGCCTCGGTTAATGGCTTCGGCTACCGGCTGGAATCTGGCATGGTAAGTGCATTCTAATATGAACATAATGCTTGAATCTGGCGTTCTATGGCACCGCCGACTCCCTTAAACCAGCTGTGATGTCACCAGTCACACTTCTGCCTCGGGGCAATGCTGATCTTCATAAGCCAAACATCACTCATACCACGTACCTCGACCCAGCATATGTCATCCTTCAACTTCAATATTTTAAAACGGTTCACTGCTTCCAAAACACGATTCGCTTTTGATCCTTGAAAACAAAGTGGCACGCAGGCAGTTTTCCCTGCATCCCTTTCCCTGAGCATACGCTACCAGACTAGCGCTGCCTGGGTCTAACCTTTAGTTCACATTGCGCTTGGGACATGCAGAGCCAGTACTCGCTGCTCACTCCAGACTGTCACTTCAAAATCTTCCCTAACATGCTAGTGGCTCATTGGGGAACCCCTCAGCTCACTGTCCGCAGTCTCACATCCTTCTCCAAGTCCCACTTATGAACTCAAAGCAGACTTACACTCCTACATGGGAGGAAGCTTACTGGGCTTCATACTTTCCCCAAAGCTTACTTTTGGTTTCATATGAGGGTAAACAGCATCACATCCCTGCGCTGCTTGACTGGGGAATGATACTTTGACTGGTGAATGGAAACATCATTGCAGAGCTTTCTTCTTCACCCCTCAGTACTTCACACTTGCAATGCAACCTCTGACAGGCGACAGCTTCACCCAGCACGCCATACCCCAGGAACACCTTCCTATCACAAAGAGTTGCTGCTGGTCATGACATCAGCTGTCTTCTCTTGCCCGCAGCTCCTTAGCTCCTCCCTCTCTCATGGGAGTCATCTTCACTACAAGCTTTGTTTAATCTACAGGTTTCTTAAACTAATGGGGTGGGATTCCTTCTTCAGTTTAAGGGACCAGGTGTCATTTTAAGCTTCCTTTTATCTTCACTTAACAGACAACACTTCTGGTTTTACTTTAACAGGCTTCACTTCTTCACACAGATTTCTCAATCTTAAAGGCCTAGCTCCCTTCTTGAGCTTCCCTTCAAGGTCCTGCTCCTCTCTTCAGCCCCAGGACCCAGCTCTCCCTCCATTATATGAGCAGCTTATCCTTCCTATATAGGGCTTCCTTCCTCCCCTTTGGTGCCCTGGGTGATGGGTCTTACTTGTGTTTTGGGGCAGTGTTGTCCTTCTTTTCCAACTTCTTCCTGCACCCCCAGCAGCAGGCTTCTTCCACTTTCTTCAGTTTCTTGCTCGCATGTTCTTCTTTTTAAGACCACCTCGTCGCCAATGTTGTAAAGTGACTTCCAGGCTTCTTGGGATTACTTATATGTTTATTACAAGTACTTAAGTCACAGTTACATGAAGTTATATACATAAGTGGACAGGACATAACACTGGCTCCCATCACCCAGGCTGGGGAGCTCTAACTGGCTGGGTGTGGAATCCTTGGGTAAACATTCCGACATTCACAAGGCAACACTCCAACATGACATCACCAGCTTTCACATGCAGAGACAAGCACATCAGGGACAAAATTGGGGAATGTGATGAATATGCGAGATGAGTCAGAAGTTAGATGTGGAGTTCATTTTGGGGTGAGTGGTTAGTAAATTAGCAAATATGTTAGGGACCTAACATATTTCAAGGATTTGCAGGAATGTGGACTTCTGATTAGTTAAATTGTGCATAGCGGAATGCAATGCAATATGATGATGTGAGGTGAAGACTATGTGAATTGACCTATTTAACGTTTTGAGGATTTTCAGGGGTAAGTTGTTACACAACAACATGGACTTTTAGGCATATGTGACAATCTAATCGAGAAGTGAAGGAAAATTGCATATGCTGGGTATAATATGTTGGAGTTTAAAAAGAAAATGTTAAATGATGATGTAAAAATTGTCATGTATACCATGCACTTGAGGTATGGAAGTGAAGGCGTGTCACTAGCATATTATCTAGAATGCGTATGGAAGTTTAAAAGAATGAGTGGGTGCAACATTCATTTTTTAACTAGAAGTTTTAGATACTAGGGAGGTAACGCCTCCGTTGGTATTAACAGTAGGAAGTTTCACTGTTTAGATGAGTTTGGTTTGGTGGTAGCGCCACTTAGAAGTGCTCTCCATCAGTGTTTTAGTTAGCGCTGTTTGGGTTAAGGATATTGCGTTTTGTGATGCAACTAAAGTGAAGTAGCGCCTCGGTAGGTTTTAGTTGTGAGAAAGGGGAATCCTGAGGGTAGCGCCTTATCAGGAATTTTAATTAGTGGTTAGTGAGAGTTGCACAAATGTGAATGGTACTGTAAGCGTCTAATGTATTTGCTATAGCGGTAGTCTAGTCTAGTATTTTTGTTTTGGAAGTGGTTCACTCTTTGAAGAAAGGATTCTTATCCTAAAGGACAGCTTGTGAAAGTCAGATGAAGCGGGTTGCTGGTAGGGGACGCCCTCCAGTAAACACTATGATAAAGATGAAGATGCTGTTCGAGGTGAAGAATCCCAGGGTGATTTGTTTATCTTTATGTGTTATGTGTTGATCCTGGCTATTTTATCTGGTCAGGGTTTGATTATGGGAACGGATTGTACTGCCATTTAGAAGAGAGTTAGAGTCAACCATATGTATTTTAAGATGGTCTTGGAGTTGAATGGCCAGCATCTCCAAGCTGTTTGAGGAGTTTTACACCATGGTATGGTCAGGTTTGCTTGATTGGCTTGGTCCGCCTATATATATATATGTATATGCTTGTGTATTTCTGAGGCATGCCTGTTGCTGGTTGTGTGTTAGTGAGCTGTAGAATTTTACTGAACCTCTTATCTGTCTATGGTGATTTCGTTGTCATCCTGATGACTAGTATTGCGTCGGGGTGACAAGTAGGTGCTTCAGGGTGGCAGCCTGAAGGCTCGCCTGTGGCGGGGGCGAGCAGGAGGACCAAAGTTATTTAGTGATGGTTATGGTAGTGTGGGTTAGGTATAGCCTTGGATCTGGGCTGGTTTGTGTCTAGTGTGGGAGACTAGAGTCTGCTCGTGGCAGGGGTGGATGGGAGGTGATTAGTGCTGTTATTGATGGTGTTTAAGAATGATAGGCGGAGTTCTGAAATTGCATAGTTGTGGGCTTTTCAAGTGAAACCTCCATTGCTCTTGGGTCTGGATGAGATGTGCGTCGTGCTTTTGTGAGAATCTCTGATAGGAGGGAGATGTGTTGTGAAGCTTTTGTTGCAAGTGTGTTTTGTAAGGGGGAAGACGCGTTGTGATGTGCTTGGTTAGTCTGATGTGGTTTGTCATGTGATTTATGATGTCACCAGAGTGCATGTGGAATGTTGATGCATGAGTGGGAGAATGCTGTGATGAGAGTTCTATATTGTGTCAGTTGAGCCCTTCCTTCCTTGGTGATGGGTGCCGGTGTCTTTGCCTTAGTCTTTCTTTCTCCTATTAGACATTCTCACAAAAGCACGACGCACATCTCATCCAGACCCACGTTGTGCTATCCCTACTCATAATATGGACGCTATCCCTATTCACAGCGGGGCGCTATCCCTACTAACAATGGGACGCTATCCCTATTCACAGTGGGACGCTAACCCTGCATACAACGGGACGCTATCCCTTCTCCAACGGGACGCTATCCCCACAATGGGGCGGTATCCCTTCAGAAAGTGGGACGCTATCCCTACTTATAACGGGACGCTATCCCCATACTCAATGGGTCTCTGTCCCTACTTACAAAGGGACGCTAACCCTACCTACAACGGGACGCTATCCCTAATTCAATGGGACGTTATCCCCAATTAAGTGGGACGCTATCCCTTCTTCACTTGGAGGGTATCCACACCTGTCCGCACTGCTCAACAATGGAGGTCCACTCCTACATATTGCGAATTATTCGACATATAGATATATAGATATAGGAAGGCGCTACACTCCCACTATGCCGGGACGGGATCCCTACACTTTCTTCACTCTCATTAGATATGGGGAGGCGCTACCCAACCACTATACTGGGATGGAATCTCAACGCCATCCCCCCATACACTGGAAGAAATACTTACACCACTTCACATTAAGTGACTATGGGAAGGCGCTACCCTCCACTACTTGTCTCACCCTCCGACTACCTCATTAGGAGGCTAGCTCTACTCACTCAACTTCTTTGAGCGCACCGAGGACATAGGGAAAACGCTATCTCCCCTTTAGAACATCAACAACCTCTTACCACATCCATAGGACATTTTGCATTTACATATTCTTATAACTGTAAAACTGCCAACACATGGAGCACTAAAAGACCATATTTTCCTGAACATACTCAATATTTTACAACTTTGAACTTCAATGTATACCATCCATAACTGGCTTTCATGCTCACATGTCCCTCGGTGCATTCATACTCAACACACACACAACATGTTATGTTAACCTCAGACATCTCTTGTAGCATCATAACATTTGCTTATTTCTGGGTTCCTCTACATTGGCTCCAATTAATACCAACGGTGCTTTCCCTTCTACACGGAATGCAGTACATCTGAAAAAGGCTATGTTCGTTTTCCATGGCTTAGACAAAAGAAACCTGTACCCCCTGCCAACGAGATCTTTACAACTGGGCATTTTTTTTTCTTCTTACATCAACGGAGGCAAAGTTAGGGTACTTCCCCGTCAACTGACACCTCCTTGTACCCGCAAGAATCAGTCCCAAATGAGCGCAGCTCTTCCCGCTCAATAGGTGGATTATTTTTCTCATTACAATCTTATTTGCTCCTACAGAACGTACTTCGCGCTGCAGCACTGTATGAACAACATTATTTCTTTAAACGCTATATTTCCTTTAGGCTCCCTACTGCTTTTACAGAACTCTTCTCGACATCAATAATCGGCATAGCTTCCCTTTTCTCCGCTTACACTGATGTACTCACTACTTCTTGCCCACCTGTATCTACGCTGTAGGGTACTTGCTCTGACTGTCCTCAGTGTCGTCATGCCTGCACCGAACTAACGTAACGGCAGGCATGAAAGCTTCCACAACGTTCTGTTCTGTCACTAACACGCCGCTCAACACAGTGACATCATCATTTTCTATCTTACTTGGGAACATATTGTGTCTCCTGATCGCCAACCGTCCTTCTTCCTCAATACCTCTTGCCACCAATAACGCCTCTACCTTTAGCGCATACACATTATGGGCACCTGCATCCTTGATCGCTCGATGTCGGGACCACCTTCTTTACATATACACTGTCTCTTTTATTGAAAAGCATCACTTAAACACAGATCTTAGGCCCTTTTTTTTCTGTGTGTTTTGCCTCCGCCTTTAGTGGAAATTCTTCCTGGTATTGCCTCAGCAAGGATCACACTTTGTAAATGCTTCTAATCCCTACTTCTTCTCATACAAAGCCCTCACAGCTTCACCAATAAAGCTATAGCTCTAGCTCTCGTGGAAAGCTACCTCAGGCGTAACCCCCACCCATACTTCAGACTCAACACTTTACTAAAATGGGACATAATCCCCACACCATCTTCATCTTCGCAACTTCAATAATAATAAGGGAGAAGTCCCTACATACACTTCAGACTTCTGCTCTAACCCTGTGGGACGTAATCCCTCAAAGTTCAGACTTCATGCTCAACTACTCCAGGACGTCATCTCTACACACAATGGTTCTCTGTACCCGCTTCAACTTCAGACTCACTTCACTCAAGGTGCACTACATCCTCTATTGAAGGCGCTACCTTTGTCTAACTTGGAACTTCTTGCACACTTCAACAATGGCAACTTACTACACTTCCCACCTTTCTTAAACGCTTTGTATTCTCAAACACACTTCCACACTTCTTAAACTTGAAGAACTTTAAGCATTATCCACATTACTTCAACCTTATACTAGTTTTGCTACAAGTCCATGGCCACATGGTGACCCTAAGCCTCACTCTGGTGCGTGAGCCTAAAAGTCCACGCCGCGTTAATGCAGCCTACTTCGCCTCTATGCGTATATTTTTACAATTTTACAATTCCTTGTTGCCTCAGACAACGTTATCCTGCAATTCCTTAAGAGGTT
Source organism: Ambystoma mexicanum (assembly GCF_040938575.1). NCBI lineage: Eukaryota > Metazoa > Chordata > Amphibia > Caudata > Ambystomatidae > Ambystoma > Ambystoma mexicanum. Next base: position 1,150,276,412 of record NC_090933.1, on the reverse strand, counting down.
AATTCTATCTCAGTCAGAACTTCTTTGTTGCACACCCAGGCATACCTAACACATACAGTATTCATACTTAAGTCACATTAAATACTTAATGAAGTCCATTTGTGGCTGAAAATCCTCAAAAGGTTACTCTTCATCCAGTGACCCTTAAACTTCAATACCAGTATACTACATGTGCATACTCACACTACCACGTGCATTGCACTCAGATTCGTACTTCAGATTATCAACTTACCCCGTCGCATGGTATACTCATTTCTACTGGCATTACCCACTTATTTATAAATCACTATTAATATCTTTACAGTGAAAGAGTGTGAGTCATCATCGGCAGCCTCTTCCTCCTACTGCTTACTCCTCGATGCGTGCCGCCTTCCTTCTGACTCAGAGTCACTCCATGTTCAATGGACCTTGCGGTTACGCTCTGTAATTTCCGACTGGTGCCATTCTTCCGACGCGACACAGGGTTGTTCCATGTTCATGGACCTTGCTGTTACGCTCCGTCATTTCCAACGCCCTCTCTCTCCTGCATACCGCGCGATGTCCTAGCAACGCTGTCCTCATCTTTCCGAAAACGAGTTTGCAGCTGGATACTTCCTTGTTTACGTGTGCGTGACTAGTCATAAGCACACACGCAGGGTCCTTTCCTCATATCTTAAGCGATCCTGCGTGACGCTCACATACCCACTTCAAACACAAAGGACGGCGAGAGTGTGGCGTTCCATTGCTTCGCCATTCCTCTCGGCAGCACGGCTACAGCATCACTTGCCACGGTGGTTCAGAGCTGAGTGGAGCTCCCGTCTGGCTAACACACCAACGGTCATCCTCACCTCCGAGACACTTCCATCGGCATGGTGAGGGTTGCAAAGTCCATAACGTCCCACGTTGTGCCTCCCTTCTGGTTTTACTTTAATAGGCTTCACTTCTTCACACAGATTTATCAATCTTAAAGGCCTAGCTCCCTTCTTGAGCTTCCCTTCAAGGGAGAGTCCTGGGGCTGAAGAGAGGAGCAGGGCCTTGAAGGGAAGCTCAAGAAGGGAGCTAGGCCTTTAAGATTGATAAATCTGTGTGAAGAAGTGAAGCCTATTAAAGTAAAACCAGAAGTGTTGTCTGTTAAGTGAAGATAAAAGGAAGCTTAAAATGACACCTGGTCCCTTAAACTGAAGAAGGAATCCCACCCCATTAGTTTAAGAAACCTGTAGATTAAACAAAACTTGTAGTGAAGATGACTCCCATGAGAGAGGGAGGAGCTAAGGAGCTGCGGGCAAGAGAAGACAGCTGATGCCATGACCAGCAGCAACTCTTTGTGGTAGGAAGGTGTTCCTGGTGTATGGCGTGCTGGGTGAAGCTGTCGCCTGTCAGAGGTTGCATTGCAAGTGTGAAGTACTGAGGGGTGAAGAAGAAAGCTCTGCAGTGATGTTTCCATTCACCAGTCAAAGTATCATTCCCCAGTCAAGCAGCGCAGGGATGTGATGCTGTTTACCCTCATATGAAACCAAAAGTAAGCTTTGGGGAAAGTATGAAGCCCAGTAAGCTTCCTCCCATGTAGGAGTGTAAGTCTGCTTTGAGTTCATAAGTGGGACTTGGAGAAGGATGTGAGACTGCGGACAGTGAGCTGAGGGGTTCCCCAATGAGCCACTAGCATGTTAGGGAAGATTTTGAAGTGACAGTCTGGAGTGAGCAGCGAGTACTGGCTCTGCATGTCCCAAGCGCAATGTGAACTAAAGGTTAGACCCAGGCAGCGCTAGTCTGGTAGCGTATGCTCAGGGAAAGGGATGCAGGGAAAACTGCCTGCGTGCCACTTTGTTTTCAAGGATCAAAAGAGGATCGTGTTTTGGAAGCAGTGAACCGTTTTAAAATATTGAAGTTGAAGGATGACATATGCTGGGTCGAGGTACATGGTATGAGTGATGTTTGGCTTATGAAGATCAGCATTGCCCCGAGGCAGAAGTGTGACTGGTGACATCACAGCTGGTTTAAGGGAGTCGGCGATGCCATAGAACGCCAGATTCAAGCATTATGTTCATATTAGAATGCACTTACCATGCCAGATTCCAGCCGGTAGCCGAAGCCATTAACCGAGGCAGGATGAAGAATAAAATAAACAATGTTATGAGGAAAGAACCCTGCAACTTGCATTGCCGTGCACAGGAAGAGGAGAGCTGAAGGCATTGGGCCGTAAGATGAGTGAATAAGCCTAAGTGCGTTGTGGGGTGAGAGGAGAGACCCCCTTATGAATCATCTTCACAGTGTGCCTACGATTTTATTGGTATTATCCGGCTGAGAGATGTAGAGCACTGCTGAGCACGTCGGTGAGTTGGAAAATCAGACAGGAATAAGAGCGAATTCCACTATAGGATTTGCCAATGATGTCATTATTGTTGTCATGAATGTCGTTCCTGGTGAAGGAATGCGGCAAATTTGGGTTATGGTGCATCAAGGTGCTGCGACTGCAGAGGAGGCACAAGGACCGCATTTGAAGTAATGGCTGCAGTGTATCATTTTATGTTTAAGTGATTATGATGGTCACGAATCTGGTCTTTCAGAAGATAACGTTGGACATTCAGGAGCAGCAACGTGTATCCTTGAACTGTTTTTGCATTAAGTTTGTGTTACCAACCTAGTTTTGTAACCGATTAACGATTGACAAGCATGGGAGGTGCACAAGAAGTTTGTGTGTAGATATATGCGTGCAGGAATTGAGGTTCAGATCTAAAATGTATTGGATTTAACACATTTGAGGAATTTTAGGTTCAAAAGGACTCATTTGGACATTCTGAACATGCACAATATGCGTATGCATTAAGTTTGTGGTACCAACAGAGTTTTGTAACAGGTTAAGGATTGACAAGCATGGGAGGTGCATGAGAAGTTTTTGTGTGGATATATGCGTGCAGGAAGTGAGGTTAAAAGTTAAATTTATTAGATTTAACACATTTGTGGAATTTCAGGTTCAAAAGGGCTCATTTGGACATTCTGAACATGCACAATATGCCTAGATGTGTGCAAGTCAGTAGCAGGGTGTGAGAGGTTAGAGTAACCATTGAGGGATTGCAGGGTAGGCTGCAGCCAACATAGACATGTAGGAATAAATGCGCATATTTCTTGGTTACGCCATAAGGGCTGTGTACGCAATTGTCACTATGAAGTTGAGTTGTTAGGCAGTGTAGACACAAGTGTATGGGTGGGTGAGTGCCACAGAGGTGCAAGAACATAGTGTATCAGAGTGATTGTGGGTGAGTGCCACAAAGATGCAGGGTGGTACATAAACTGGCCATGGATTTTAGGAAATGTAATTATATAGTTTGCTATTGCTTTAATGGTGAGAAAAGAAGTATATGTATTGTGCAACATGAATTATTAGGATTTTAATTTTTGCAAAATGGTAATGCAAAATGTTGTTTTATGTGACTCATGTATGAAATGGGTGCACATGGGTAAAACATGTGTTTTGCTAAGAGTAAAAGAGGTTGAGTGTTGGGTAGCACCCAGAATATGTATTGTATGTTGGTGAAAGTGCCACACGGGTTTGGAGGTAGCGACTCCAGTGTATATGTAAGTATGAGTGTGGTTAAGTGAAACCACAGCTGTATGGGTAGTAGCGCCGCCATTACACTAGAGAAATGTGGTGAGTGTGCCACAGCGGTCTGGACGGTAGTACATCCAGTTGTGCAGGGTAAAGGTGGAGAGCCTGCGTGACCATTTGGGTATGTTAGAGGTGTGTGTGGTTAGGAATACCACAGGAGTTGCGGAATACCACAGGTGTTGCTGGGAGGTAGCGCCTCCAAGCATACTCTACTTCCCTTTCAAGCATAGCAGTGAGAATGTATGTGAGTTGGGAGGTAGCATTTCCAAGCATAACAGTGAGGATTTATGTGAGTTTTCATCACTCCATAATAAGATGCATTCATGTTCCCTCATTGTTCCAGTGTGGCTTTATGTGTGTAGATTAGGAGATTAATGCGGAGTACCATTCTCCATTAAAAGGCAGGTTTTTGAGAGATGCGAGGTTTGGAATGTTATGAAATAGTGTAATGGGTGAAGTGAGGTGAGAGTGAGTCAGAGAAGATGTGAAATGGGGCAGCACCCATAGTGTGTGTAGCCTGTGGATGTGCTACAATTAAGTGAGGAGGTAGCGCCTCCGTGACTATAGTGGAGGTAGCACTTCCGCGAGTACAGTGGAGGTAGCGCCTCCCACATGAGGAGCATGAAAGTATTTTTGGAGGTAACGCCTCCGCCAGAGTAATTGGAGGCAGCACCTCTGCCAGAGTAATAGGAGGTAGCGCCTTTGCCAGAGTAGTTGGAGGTAGCGCCTCTGCCAGTGTGATTGGAGGTAGTGCCTCCGCCAGAGTATTTGAAGGTAGTGCCTCCACCAGTGTAATTGGAGGTGGTGCCTCCGAGAGTGTATTTGGAGGTAGCGCCTCTGCCAGTGTAATAGGAGGTAGCGCCTCCACCAGAGTAGTTGGAGGTAGCACCTCCGCCAGTGTGATTGGAGGTAGCGTCTCCGCCAGAGTATTTGGAGGGAGTGCCTCCGCCAGTATCATTGGAGGTGGCGCCTCCGCCTGAGTATTTGGAGGTAGCGCCTCCACCAGTGTGATTAGAGGTAGCACCTCTGCTAGTGTATTTGGAGGTAGTGCCTCCGCCAGTGTGATTAGAGGTAGCGCCTCTGCCAGTGTATTTTATTTGGAGGTAGTGCCTCCGCCAGTGTAATTGGAAGTAGCGCCTCCGCCAGAGTATTTGAGGGTAGGGCCCCGCCAGAGTATGTGTAGGTAGCGCTTCTGCTTGTGTCATTTGGTAGTGCCCTGCCAGAGTATTTGGAGTTAGTGCCTCTGCCTGAGTAATTGGAGGTAGCGCCTCCACCAGAGTATGTGTAGGTAGCGCATCTGCTTGTGTCATTTGGTAGCGCCCCGCCAGGGCCCCAGTGTAGTTGGAGGTAGCACCTCCACCTGAGTAATTGGGGGTAGGGCCCCGCCAGAGTATGTGTAGGTAGCGCTTCTGCTTGTGTCATTTGGTAGCGCCCTGCCAGTGTATTTGGAGGTAGCGCCTCTGCCTGAGTAATTGGAGGTAGCGCCTCCGCCAGTGTGATTGGAGGTAGCGCCTCCGCAAGAGTATTTTGAGGTAGCGTGTAGCGAATCTGCTAGAGTATTTGGAGGTAGCATATCCACCAGTGTGATTGGAGATATCATCCCAGATGCTTGAAGGTGTAGGTGGGTGTGTAGGGTTAGTGGCCTACAGAAGTAGGGAGAGTGTCCCTAAGAATTGATATTCCCCTTGCTGGTGATGGATGTGGAAAGGAGGGGAATATGCTGTGGTGTGCTTGTCCGTGTGTGTTGACGTTTGAGAAGAAGGGAGATATGTTGTGTCTATTTGATGTATCTGTGTGGGTGCATTGTGAATCAGTAAAGGAAGGAGATGTGTTGTGATGTGCTTGTCTCTGCATGTGAAAGCTGCTGATGTCATGTTTGAGTGTTGCCTTGTGAATGTCGGAATGTTTACCCAAGGATTCCACACCCAGCCAGTTAGAGCTCCCCAGCCTGGGTGATGGGAGCCAGTGTTATGTCCTGTCCACTTATGTATATAATTTCATGTAACTGTGACTTAAGTACTTGTAATAAACATATAAGTAATCCCAAGAAGCCTGGAAGTCACTTTACAACAGTAACCTCTGGCATTGCTCTGGCAACCCTCCAGACAATCACCCCTTTGTTTTTGCCATGAAAAGTACAATGCCACCCCATTGCCATTCATCACATAAAGTACACAAACCATGGCCACAGTCATTTCAAGTGGAAATGAATGTTTCCATGTCACAGGTCAAAAATACCAAACATTGCAAATCCAGTTCCAGGCATAATATTCCAATACTATGTGTTACCCTGAATCACATGCATCAAGTGTAACACAAATGGCTCACCTGACTGCCATCTTCATGATGAGTCCTGCTGCACCATTTCTGTTGGTCCTTCTCACCTTCACTTACCACCTCCATACACCTGCTCATGCAAAGGGGAAAATCAACAGCTGTCCACCCACCCACTCCTCGTGCATGTCTCTAATACCCTGAACATGTCTCTTGTCGAATCATGAACATTCCCTCCATATCTTACAGAAAACAATGTAGTCACTCATAGAACACACACACACATGAAAAAGTCATGTAAGTTTGCACAGCCACCCCCCACCATCAACATTTCTGGATCACATCTGTGGGAACACAGCAACAACATTACACATGAGACATGAGAGAGACATGTAGGTGTCCCACAACCACACCTCACCAGCAATGCACTGCATACTACACACATCATCCACATACATACTTGTCATTTTGATCATCCCCTTGTGTGGATTGGGAGAGTCAAGTGTGTTGCATGCCCATGTATCATGGACCAGGCTGGACTGTGAACCAAAAGAGGCCATGGTAACAATACTCCAAGTGGCCCAATATCACACTTTTCCCACAAAGCCAATCCTTACCCTACGTGAAAATGTGGAAATACCACACAAAAGGGGGTGGGGTGCAGTGGCCTACCGGGAGATTTCCAGCATGGCAAGAGTGCAAGTGCAATGCCACACCAAAAAAGAAGCCACTTCATAAGCCCTCACCAAAAACTTGTGGAAAGGAACATCACAAGGAGACTTCACTACAAGCAGCAAAGTTATGTAGGTGCAACCAGTAACACAAAGCACATGCATACCTGATCAAGGAGACATGAACACACGTAATTATGTAGGACAACTCACATCTACTGTGACAGTGACCATCATCCAATCATCACTATATGTAATTAGACATGCTCAACCTTACGTGTGTTACATCATGCCACTGTTGGCATTAATATGTCACATTCATGACAGTATAAAACCTTAGCTGGTTGTGCTGTGAATCCCTCAACACCCCCACCTAATGCTGGGTCGCCATATTGGTGATATGAGGGTCAGTGTTCAATAGAGAGAGTGGGAACCTTTGTGCGCATATGGTGATCAGGGTGTCGTCTCAGGGAGTGTGGGCACGGGATGAGACAAGATACCTAAAATGACAATGGACATTTGTTTGGACCAGCTAAAGGAGTCTGCCTGAAAGGCACTCTTACACATCACAGATGAATGGAACGTTCACCTGTAGGTGGGAGGCTGTAGCAGTCCACAATACCATGTAGTTGACTCAACTGAATTTGGCCCTGTGCCCAGTCCCCCAGCTTGGAAATGCATCCAGTAACATAAGCAGTTGAGCGACTGCCCTCAAGAGCACAATGTCCCTCACATGAGGAATAAAAAATGAACAATTCACCTTGGACAGGAAATATGCTAAATATAAAAGGAAACAAATCCATGCTCCCTCCATGGGCTCATTGACACCAGGGTGCTGGAAGAAGGTGTGGTAGTGGCAAGAGGACAGGGGAGTGTGGGTACATGGCCAATGGCATCACCTGCGTGATTCAGCTGGAACCCCCATCCTGTGGTGGATGCTGGGATGGTGCATTCTGAACACATAATGCCAAAGCATGATCATGATTGGTGATGGCCACTCGTGAGAGGCATGTGTGCACGAGGGACGCAATTTCAACAAGGCCCTGATGATGGCTATCGTGAGTGGCCAAAGAGTCAGCATGCATCTGTAACTTGCTGGTGGCTTGCTCTTGAGGCCAACAGCTCTGTATGCAAGGTTTGCCTTGAGGTGACCATCCCCTGTTGCAGTACCTCCACTGAGGCCAAAAACTCATCACACAGGTATGGCCTATAAGTAGAACCCTTGTCATAAGTCGCCCGGCTCTGGCGTTGTGTATCCTCTCTCCTCTCTTGCTGCAAAAGGTGTAGTTTGACAGTTAGAGGAGATGACATTTTCCTCCAGGCGATGGATATTCCTGACTATCTCTTGCAGGACCTCGCCCCGTTGGGCACTTGCACACAGCGATGCCTCCCACTCCATGTCCACCAAGTGTGTGTGGTCGAACACGCCGGGATGCTGGAGCACTGAATGCACTGTCACAGGCTGGTGGTCTACAACCTTCCCAGGATCATCAGCCTCCGCTGCTGACTCTATGATGGTAGGAGGTAAACTTGCAGACAGAGATTCCACCATTAAAGCAGACCTCTCTATTGCCAGGCCCAGGTTCTCCTGGCTCTCCTCCCCAAACTCACTATCCACAAAGAACTCAAGGAGCTCCATGGCATCTAGACTACTCAGTAGTGGACCCTCCACTATGTCCCTTTGTATGCCTTCCACAACAGATTCAGCAGCATCATCGGAAGACAAGTCAGCAGTCCTGATGCTGATGGCCTACAACACAAGGGGATTCTCACCAGGCACAGCACACTGCATTCACTGGTGGATAGTTGTGCCTCATATGGCTCCTCACCCTCCTCTTCGTCCACTGCGTCCTTACCTGCATGAAGTCAGACAAAAATATTCAGATGCATACTATCCAGCCGAACATGCATATGTGAATATAAATGCATACAGAAACAATAGGGCCAGCCATGCATACATCAGATATTGAAACTGGGCATTCAGAAATGTGGAAGGCACCAGCGCCTAACATACAATGCTCTGTGTAATCATATTGGTGCACATTAAGTCCTGCATAAAGCCATATATGTGAGTATTAGGCAACTATACATACACACATACATGTATTAGAGTGGAAGTTCAAAGAGTAGAGGATGGAGTTCTGTGCGAAATTTGCTGAGCCCCCCCGGCACTACATCTATGCCTACTAGCAACATGTGGAAATATCACATTTCCTCATGCTGACAAAACCTGTATGTAGCAAATTGAGTCACCAAAATCACAATCACCTACTTTGCCAGATTGGCCAAGATTTGTGGTTACCCATGAGCACGTGCATCTTGACCATGTGGGAGGAGAGTAGAACATGGATGTAACCAGTGTGCACTTGCATGACCGCTGAGTAGTTGACACTCCATATGTGGAATGAACATCACTCATCAAACATCTATTTGACAACCACTGCATCCTCAGACTGAAACACACCCTCATGCAACTTCTCACTGGCACTGCTGATCATCTATGTCCACTGGCAAGCAGGGCCAGTGAATGGATGACTCTGACGTAGGCTATTGCACATTGTTATTCCATGTGAGGCACAATTAGTGTTCACAATGCAATATCCACAAGCATGACACTCTGAGTGGGTCCAATGACATGTGTCTGGTAGATCCATTGCCACATATAGCGAAGATTCCAAAGAATACTTTCCACAGTAATGCATGTTTTAAGATCAATGTCAACCGCACACATGGTTATAGCATCCAACTTCCAGGTTGCACAACATACTATGTAAGTGTATGCATTACTGTAGTACTCATGAATGGGTGTGAAGTATCACGACCAACTGTACTACAACATGTAATCCAATATATATGTGTTGAGGAAAGCATTTATGTCATACGCACATGGCACTCAGCTGATGTGGGTGCGTGGGTGCCCATGCCGCCTATGCCAACCTTCCTGCTTCCTGCTGATGAGGTCACTTGAAACCTCTTAAAATGGAATCAGCTCATCCACATGTGGTGATCCACCTGCAGTAGCCTGGGCATAAGTCACATTGCTGATGAGCTTCTCCTTGGTCCGCATCATGAGGTCAAACATCCTATTGGGCGCCTCTCCCCACCACAGGCATTGGTGAGATATGTGACCTCCTGCCACTTCCTCCACCATTGGGTCACAGGAAGGGTACATCCAGCCCAAGGGTATAGGTCGACATGGTGTTGGTCGATGTAATCAGTGAACATTCTTAGCTCATCTGTGAAGTGCATCTTCCTTGGTGGCCGCTTCTTCTTCACCTTTGCCCCTTTGTGGGGTGCTGCTCCTGCCCTCTTAATGCTGGTGGAGCTTGGTGGTACTGGGGCATCTGTAGGCCTCTCACCACATTTTGCTCTTCGGATTCTCCTCACTCATGGCGAAAGCCAGATTCACAGCAAATGGTGCACACAAATCCTGCTGCCTCCAAATTTGTGTAGTATCATTCAAATTACGCCGCCTCCATGCACGGCAGGAACTCCACATGGTACCCCTTAAGTATCAGTGCCTCCAAATCTGCTGGGTACTCCCTAAATATCGGCACTGCATTGCACGCAGGGAAGGTACATGCGGGTTGGATGAGCACGTTATTTACAGAGTTACACATGTCTATGTGCTGCCTGCGGCATGTCATTTAAGTGCATTTGGCCCTTCCTCCGATTTTGTCACTACTGCCTAGTGCATGAGTGTAGACACCTGTGCCTTGCTGTTACTCCAGCATTGTGCAATATCTTGCTTCCTCCAGCCATTTCCTGACTCAAAACATCTACCTCACCTGCTGCCTTTTAATGTGTCACAGGCTGCTGACCACTAGCATTGCCTTGGAGTGCCTGGTATTCCCCAATAGCTTGTTCTTCTGTGGCTCTTCTTTAAGGCTCTGTGACTACCTCATCTGCCATGTAACGACATCCACTTGATATCACTACCACAGCTCCACAGTACGAATAGTCAGGGCCCAGCTTCACCCTACCAGCCCCAGATGCACCATGACTTCAAAATCAACAAGCAACCGCAAGGCGAGGCTGAGGGTTGTCAACTTCTCAACTGCCGAATTTGACATCCTGGGTGAGCAGGTCCTGGCAAATTATGATGCCCGCTTCGTTCCACAGAAGCAGCTCGGTGGATATCATGACCGCCATCAATGTGGTGGCAGTCCATGAGGTGGACTATGCAAAGAAGTGGTGGGGCAACCTCAGGATCTGGAGCTAGGTGAAGCTAAGATGGTCCTTGAGGCAGGTGCCTCCGTGCAGGTGCACTCTGCAGGCTGCCATCGGGTGTCACCCCTTCACCTCCGGATCAAGGACAGCATCCACCCAGCGGTCCATGCCCAGGTCCTTGACCTGCAGGCACATATCCAAGCTGCTGGAGAGTACTCACAGGGTGAACATGTCCACAAATTTGGTATGTCATGGTATGCATGACTTGAATAAGTTAGTTCTTTTCTCTGCATGTGTGTTGCACAATTCTCAACTGGTATACAGCCACATGCCAGCACTGGATGTATCTAATGGTACTGGTGTAGGAAAGAGTTCAGTCAGCCTTTGTTGACATAGTATACTGGAGTTCATGCACTGTGAGATGCAGACAGCAAGGCCTCCGACAGGAACAGTTGACAGATTGTGATGATGAGGGCATGCGAGGTATATTCAATGCATACTCCTCTATGGGTTGTTCAATTGTGTATGATCATTGCATCATCTCCACTCAGCAGCTGAGGCTGATACATGCGTATGGATGTGTGGTCAGGGCAATTTAGTGCATTTGATTATCTGGATCAACATTGGGTCCTGTAAGGCCACTGAATGAGGAGGCATACACGGTATGTCATCATGATATTTGTTCATTATGGGAGCAAGACCATTGCTGCTTGATCCACAGCAACGGGTGCATGTACATGTTGCATGCTTTCATGTTGGACTGTCAGGGGTGCATGTTGGTAGATGTGGTTGAATGGAGATGTGCCTATGTTGCTACAAACACATGTGGAAAGCTGTCCTTTCCATGGCGCTGCCTGCAGGATACACTTTGATCACAGCGTCATTGCGATTGTGATATGGAATGAGTTGTTGTCATCTGTAGAGGCCAGACATCAATGTGCTATGCTCACATGTGCATGTCTCATCATTGTGACTTGTCATTTTGCCTTCAGTTGTGAGACTGGATACTTTCAGATTTACAAGCACGGGCCTGTGTGTGTGTGGCAGTTGCTTATTGACTAATGCTGACAGCATGCTACTGATGCAATTGGGGAGAGTAGAAATCATTGGCAATTATGATTGATTCCTATGTTCTGTGTTCTCTTTTCTACAGTTACTGCAGCTGTAGTAGAGGGATCGACCTGTGCTGTGGAGCTGCATCCCAGGGGGAAGGCCTCCAGATTCAGGTGCAGACGCCAGGCATGCTCCGTTGTGTCCACCTCGTCTGAGGGTGATGTGCCTGTGGGAGCGTCCCATTCAGATGGCAATGCTGCTGAGGATGAGGCCCAGGATCCAATCATCACGGTACATGGTGGAGGTGGTGACGTTTCCACACATGAGTCCCTAGGCATGAAGACCTTTTAGAAGGTGTCTGTGTTGATGGAGGAGGAGAAGGATTAGGAGGCCTTTGCAGATCTGCCCACGGTGTCAGGTGGGGACACCAAGGGGGGTGTGCAGAATACACACATTGGCCCTGAGAAAGGGGTCTGTGCATTCCACGGTGGAGGGGTCAGCACAACCTCCCGCCCCAGGACCATCTGCTGGAGTACTACCCACCTTCACGATGTCTCCACCCAGACAGAGCCTGCACTTTCGGCCGATGTGACCATCTGGGATGCAGTGCTGTCACTGCTTATGGGTGTCTTGAGGTGGCAGGCGTCTATCGGTGATTCTGTGCAAGCGACTCACAACCTGCTTGCATAGTATCACAGGCAGATGGGCCACCTCTTGTCTCAACTGGCAACACAGATTTCCGGTGGCCTCTGTGGACAGGCCACTACAATGGCCCCCTCCTGCTCTTCATCTGTGCACCAGTCAACCTCAGCTCAGGCCTCCATGCTACCACCATGGCCTCCTGTGCTGCTGTGCCTCCATTGGTCAGTCTGGCTGTGCCTGTGTCCCTGGTGGAGGTGGAAGTCTGTAGCGTGGCAGATTAGGTGGTCACTGAGCCTGCCTAGGAACATACAGGGAAACAGTCTTTGGAGGAACACTGGCACTTGATGGCAGTGTAGGTGCTGGACCACCCCAATGCAGACTGTCATCCAGCCATAATAAGAACCTGCCCCACAGATAAATTGCAAGGCAGCTGGAGAGTCTGTCAGTCTGGAGGAAAATCATGGATGGCATTGCAATCAGGATGAGGCAAGAGAGCGCACACATGGTGCAGGTAAACAGGAGGCACGGTGGCTCCTGCAAGAACTAGTGGCACCACAGGTGTAATTTGTGAGGCAGCAAGATGAAGAGAGGCAGAGGGCACAGAAGGCAGCAATTGCCAGGGCCAGGGCCGAGGTGGAGGAGAGGTTGCCACGGACGCGGGCTGCCATCATGGAGGATTCTTTCAGGGAAGCAGAGGGGATTGAGTCTAGGATAAGAGAGGTTCTTCAAGCCCTCCAGGAAATAATGGAGGCCTGCCTGGCAGAGGCAGTTGTGGATGGTGAATCGGCCTTGGCTGAGGCATTGTCCAACATAAGCTTTCTGACAAGATGTTCCACAGGGCAGGGATGTTTGGGGAATCTGTTGACAGCTCATTCACCTCTGCCCATTTTTTCTCTAAAATACATATTTTTGCACGTTGTGTTTCTTTATGCTACCACAGCTGTTTAGGTGGCCCTTTGGCACTTGCTTGTCCATGATGATCTGCTCACACTTTCAAAACATGTATGGCTTATTGGCATTGTGGATGATGAGAAGGGATGCAGGCTCACTCTGATTCACTGGGTTACACACCTCACATGTGGACTATGTCTCTTGAATGTCAACAGACCAAGGTGTGCCTGCAGTAACAAACAGTGGTCGAAGTGTGCAAAGAGAAGTAGTGGAACTATGTTCCATGCTGGCCAGCACCCACTCCCCACAAAACCCATCGCTATGCCCCCCTTCCATATGCAATACAAACCCTGAAACACATGTGCCTGCTGTTTAGGAGAATGTTTAGTGCAGTGCACTGAAGTGCAAGTTTCAACTGCTTCCAGCACTTTTATTTTAAAACAAAACCATTCTGGGGGTGGGGGAGTTCTTTTTAAATTAAATTTATAAGAACGGTAAAAGTGAATTAAAAAAAGTAGAGGAGGAGACTGGCCACCAGGGGGATGCAGAGACATCCATGAACTCTGCGTGAGTCCGCTGCAGCCGCCCCAAAAGATGGATTGAGCCCCCACTTTTTGGACCCTCCCACAGAAGGAAAAGCATGAGGCTGCAGTGGGAATACTTCCCCCAACGCTGGGAGAAATTTTGACCAAAATCGGACCTGGGATCCCGATGAAATTCATGTCCCAAACTGCGGCCTTCTGAATCAGTGAAGCTGAAAGCGAAACCAACCCGGCACACGGGTGCTGCAGGACATTTCCGTGAAAGACCACACCATGGACCCGCAGACAGAGCCTACAGGAACACCACATGGCTACGGCCCTGATGAGCAAAGAATCAGCATAGGCAGGTGGGTGCCCCAGCTTTGGATGCACCCGGACCACCATCCCAGGAGGCCTGCCCCGCCTAGCACCTACGTAGGATTTGCATTGTGGGGTGTGATCTATTCACTGACTGCTCTCACCCACTGGCTGGAAGAAAGCGGAACAAGGCTCCAACCTGAGCCGGGTGGTAGGGTTTGCTGGAGGACCCCCCCGCCCGAGGAACAGCATGGCTAAGAACCTGTGTGCCATCCCCAACACCCGTGGACACAGAGCATAGTGAACCAGCCCGCCACTCCCCTCCAAGGAAACCTGAGAGCCCATGCAGGCACGTAGCCTGCTGAAGACGCAGGCAGTGAGTAGTTACACAGAGACCTCCGATACCCGGTATCCCGGAGGATACAACTCTATCCAGACCACCCCCAAGTGTCTCTACTTTTTATATAAACAGCAAAGTACACTGCAACCTTGATCCACACCCCACCATACAAGAAAACAAGACCTCAGGTCTCATGGTCCAGCAGTATCCAGGTGAGCATAGAGCGGAGTAGGGGCTAACACGGAGCCTAGAGCCTAACACTTTTGAGTAAAGCCTGCACCCAAATACAGACCTCCAGACGGGGGGAAAAAAGGACATTGCGGCACGCTACTACTACCCTTATCCTGACACCACAAGGGTGGGGGATCCTGATGGCACTCCCCCATAGGTCTCAATAAGAACCAAACCAAACCAGGCCACTGTGAACCAACAGGCTGCATACCCTCTCACAGTGGGAGAAACGCTCACAGCGCCCCTACCTGGTGCACTTTTGCTAAGCAAGTCAGTAGACACCTCACCTACCAATGTAACATCACCTAGGCAGACACGGAGTGGAGCAAGGGCGAGTAGGGAACGTATAAACTGAGTTCCTTAGCCCACGGGGGAACCCATAGAGTCTACGATATTGCAGCACAAATCAGCCTCTTCTATCCCAAAGGCACAAGATACATCAGTGGGAAAATACCTTTGGGCCCAGAGAATGCAATATCCCCAGTCCCTAAGAGATAAAGAACAAACCTAGGACACCTAAACCTGAACAGATACCCAACGGGAGTGCCTCTGGTTGATCCTCCACATAACAAGCCGCCCCCGGAATCTTTCTGAACTCACCCTCCCGCACGCTCGAAGCAACGTGACCGTGCGAGTTGACTCCCCTCTGAATAAGAGGTAACGTTACCAACCCAAGGTACCACACGTTAGGCCAAAAAGGGAAAGGCAGTGTGGGTCAGCTGGATGCTAAACCACACACTACAGAGACATTAGAGAACCTGAACATAGGGGTATAGAGCAGAACGTCCATCAAGGCAACATTGACGTGCCCCAGAAAGGGACGGAACTGAGTGCAAAACCCTCTGCCGTACAAGGGGGCACAGTGCTGTCAAACGGAAAACCTCCACCAACTGTTCAGCCCCACTGGTCCTAGCAGCGACCACCAAGCACCCCCAATGCAACCCCCAAAGGATATTTGAGCATGCGGCAGAAACTAGCACCATTTGCCTATGCCTCCACACCGATACAAGCCTACGACCCCAATATGGCAACCACAGACACTACTGGAAATGAATTCGCGGCCACAAAAGGGGACATCGCAGCCCTGCTAGGAGAAATCAAGAACATGGGGGCCAACATAGGAGGCAAAATAGACAGAATCACACAACGACTAGATAACATGGAAGAAAGGCTTGAAAGGTGTTGAGAACAACCAAGCATCCATAAACACTCTGGAAGCAATGCTCGATCAGAGGATAACAGAACTGGAACAACGAGAAGAGGACTGTAAACTCAAGATGGATGAATTGGAAAACGGCAAAAGACGGAATAATCTACGCATTTTTGGGATTCCGGAATGAGAAGGAGAAACTGAAAGCGATCTCAGGAAAACACTGCACGACATCATAAAGCTCCTGGTCGCGGACGATGCAATAGACTAACCCAAAACAGAACGGACTCACAGAACTGAGGGCCCCCCGGGCGGACCAAGATCGGTCCTCGCCTGATTTCACCGCTTTCAAGACAAGCCAGAGTCCTCGAAAAATGAGAAGCAGTCAGGCAATCACGCTAGGAGGTGCCTAAATAACTATATACCAAGACCTTTCTTCCATGACACTGGCAGATGTGCCGCCATCTTACAAAACAGCTGGAGGAAAAGAACATCAGGTATAGGTGGGGCTACCCCTTCTCCCTCTCCTTTGAATATGAAGGAACAAAGATAAGATTGAGATCCAAAAAAGAAATCAAGGCATGCATCGCTGAGCTACTTGGACCACAGGAAAAAAAAGGCAATTGAGAAGAGCAAAGAAGGGAAGACGATGATGGCGCATCCAAGGCCCCAGGAGAAAGCGGGTGAAAGGATTGAGGAAGTATCGGAGAGGTAACGTCTCCCCGGAGGGGGACAACTTAACAATTTTGAACTTGGCAAGAAAGATCTGATTCCATTCTATAGACTGTGACCTGCCTAGGTATCTACATTAGAAATTATATTAAGGTCATGACACGAACATTGAGGGGGGATACAAGATGGGTTCAACGAAGAGTGAGGTGTCACATTAGACCGAGGGGCGTGAAGTAACGGCCCCCACAGGTGGTTCAGTGTGCAACCGGTGCTATCAACTGGGTGCGATCGAACGCCATCAATTGGGAAAGTGGAGGGAGGGGGAAGGGGAAGGGGTAGACAAAGGGGTGAGGTCAAAGCAACATCTATACTGGTTAAAAGTGCACAGTAAAGGGTCATAATCAATGGGCAAGCAAATCACTGGACGCAGAGAGCAAGCTATCTCCCCATAAAACCTTTGATGGCAACGACCGCTGAAATAAGTGGGAGGGAATCCCTAGGGGTGGGGACACTTAATGTAAAGGGACTCAACTCACCAACCAAGAGATCTCTGGTAGCTAGAGAATTCCGTAGAGCTAAAATGGATATCCTCCTATTACAAGTGACAAAATTTGCTAAAGTGGAAGAACGTCAAATTCTTGGGAAGCGGGCAGGGACGGAATTCTGGGATCTGGACCATTACGGAAGGGAGGTGTGGGAATCCTTATCAGGCGTGGTATAGACTTTGTGATGACCAAAACATGGTGCGATGTAGAAGGGCATGCCCTAATGGTAACGGGGAACATTGGAAAAATGAACGTCATGATTGCCACGATCTACTCCCCCAATACAGGACAGACTAGATTCCTTACCAAACGATTCCCAAAACAATGTTAGAAGCCTCTGGTCACATCATCCTAGGTGGGAACTTCAATCAGTGGGCAGACCCATCCAAAGATTGGAAGCCTGGTAACCCCAGTGAGATCGATCGGACTAGGGGGGAACGTACAGAATTGGCGGAGATGATGGACACGTACAGAATGAGAGCAGTGTGGAGAGACAAGCATCCAAATGAGAGAGGCTACACTTTCTATTCAAACCCACACAACACATTTACCCGACTGTCCGAAGATCTCGCCAACACTACAACACACTCAGAGATAGTCCCAATCATGTGGTCGGATCATGACGCAGTGTTGGCAGATATCCGGTGGGAGGATTTATCAGTTGTGGGTGGGAAATGGAGACACAACAAAAGTCTCTGGAAAGATGCGGTCTTCAAGACTGAAATGGAGACAGAGATCAACGAATATTTCAAAATTAACAATACCGGTGAGGTATCTAAGCAGGTAGCTTGGGAATCGGGGAAAGCCACTTGGAGAGGTATTCTTATACGGGAGGGATCCCACAAGAAGAGAGAGTGGAAGATCATAGAAAATAGACTCAGGACTGAAATCTCCCAAATAGAAAGTGATATTAGGAAAGATGTAGAGAGTGATCCCGACAAAATTAATGAAGCGAAAAAGAAAAGGGAAGAACTAAAACTGTTAGAGCACGAACAGATAGTGCACAAGCTTCAGCTCCAAAAACAGAAATTTTATGAAAAAGGGGACAAAGCTGACGCCCTTCTGGCCGCCAGACTCAGAGAACAAAGAGCTGAATGAAAAATATTAGAGATAACAGAGGACAACCCTGATTCAACCGATACGCCCCCCTCCATTCTGGAATGCTTTGCTACCTTCTATGATAACCCATATACCTCCGAAACGAACCCAGACCACACAGATACAGAAACTTACCTATCCTCCATTGATATGCCCAAAATGTCAGGCTTAGACTTGGAGTTACTAGAATCCCCCATATCCGAACAGGATGTCCAAGAGGCGATAAAGAGGTTGACACTGGGCAAATCCCTGGGGGAAGATGGCTATGCGGCTGTTTTTTTTATAAATCCTTCAGTAGACAACTAACCCAATTCCTCGCAGAGCTTTTCAATGCAATATTTGAGACAGGCATGGCCTCAGACTCCTTCATTCGTGCACAGATCACGGTAATCCCCAAAGAAGGAAGGGACCCCAAAAAATGTAGTTCGTACAGCCCCATCTCCCTACTTAATTTGGACACAAAATTGTACACGAGAGTCCTGGCCGCCAGATTGGAGAAATTAATGTCCCAGCTAATACACACCGATCAGGTCGGATTCCTAATAGGGAGACAGGGGGCGGACACAATGCGCAAAACCCTACAACTGATTCATACATCCCAGAATACTCCCAACAAACCGGCCCTCCTCTCAACTGACGCTGAGAAAGCCTTCGACAGGGTAGAGTGGGGATTCCTGAGTGTAGTGCTACAAAAGGTGGGAGTAGGCCCAAGGTTCAGACATGGAATACGAGCAGTGTATATGTCCCCCAAAACCTCTATAATTGTGAATGGAGAGTACTCCAGATGACTTGAGTTAGAACGCGGAACCCGACAGGGATGTCCACTCTCTGCAATTCTTTTCGCCCTCTCCATAGAACCCCTGGCACAAACATTGAGGGATGACCCTGAGGTGGAGGGAATTCACTTAGGAGAAACAGAATACAAGGTAGCTCTCTATGCCGATGACATACTCCTACACATAACTAACCCAATGACATCTATTCCCCGAGCCCTCCAATTACTCAAAGACTATGGTCAACTCTCCAGGTTCAAGGTGAACAAAAGTAAATCTATCTTATTTCCACTACAGGGGTTGATAGAGGGAAATGAAACTAGATAGTCCCCATTGGGCCTCAAGATCGAACATCACAAACTGAAATACTTAGGGATACAGATCACCAGAAACTTGGGTCGCCTATATGTAGCTAACTTCCTCCCCTCCTCCAAAGGTTCCGAGCTGACCTACATAGATGGAACAAGTTGACGATCTCCTGGTTAGGACGACTCAGTGCTATTAAAATGGTTTCCCTCCCCCGATTCCTGTACCCTTTCCAAATGCTCCCTATCGAGATACCGAAAAGTTGTTTTTTGGAGGCCAAGAGAGCCATTGTGAATTTCCTATGGCAAGGAAGAAGAAAAGAATCTCATATGACGCTCTAACACTTCCTAAAGACAAAGGAGGGGTAGGGCTTCCTAATTTAAGAAAATATTATGAAGCGGCCCAACTCTGCATCCTAATCCCTCACCTAAGCAACCAAAAAGACCCCCGGTGGATCCTTCTGGAAAACCACTTTCTCTCACCAGCCACGGTTTCCGAATGGCTATGGGCCCCTAAGAAAAAACTCCAAAATATACTTAAAAACCACCCTATACTGAACACCATATGGGAAATATGGAGAAACAGCAAAGAAATGTATAAGATTACCACATGGCCGTCCCCGCTGAGTCATTTATGGTCCCCAGGAATCAACAACCACATCCCCAATGTGGAAAGATTCCAATCTTGGTGTGAGGCCGGCTTAGAAAGAGTGGGACAACTACTGAAAAAAGACCTCTTTGTCCTGCTTCCGGAACAGACTAAAGCCCTGGGAATAGGCCCGCTGTCCACCTTTCACTATATACAGATAAAAGGGGTTCTAACAAAACCAGTATGGCAGACCAAACTGATGAGAGATCTTAACCCCTTTGAAAAAATATTAAACTCTAGAACAGAGATGAAGGGCCTAATATCAATAATGTATAAAGAACTGATGGAAGCAGGAGGTGCAACTACAGAAACGTTGAGAAGTAGAGCAGATAAGCCCCAAAATGTGGGAGAGAATGTGCAAGGCAGCATCACAGACATCCATATCGAGTTAATATAAATGACATGCTATTAAACTGTTACACAGATGGCAGTACGACCCCCTTAGACTCTCTAAAATGTTCCAAACGACCAATCCGTCATGCTGGCAGGTATGTGGAGAGGTCGCTGATTACTGGCATTTGTGGTGGGGTTGTTCCTGAATAAAAGTATTCTTGGACAAGGTTCTGGGATGGATTAAAGACATATCCATAGACGGTATCCATAGGGATGCCGACCCTCACCTCGCACTATTCAGGCTTGAGAAGGACGAAGATGAATGGAGCAGGATTGGAGGCCTGGTCCCCCAATTGCTACTAGCTGCTCGTGCCACATTGGTGACGAAATGCAAGTCTAGAGTAATCCCGAGTAGAAACGAATGGATCAATGTGGCCTCCATATATGTACAATGGAAATGATAACAGCATCCCTTCACGGAAGATCCGCACAATGCAAGGCCTTATGGATGGGGTATACAAAGAATCATCTTTCACGGGAAACAGAAAACCAAACTGACTGACATTCAGGGTCTGAATATAACTGGCACAATCTGAGGAGCTGCGTGCCAAGACACTTAAAACTCACCCAAGGGGAAACCCCCTCACCAATATACCTTCAACGAACCACTGATACACAATGAAAAAACCTACACAATGTTTTGCTTGATCCATAGGGTGGAGGGGAAAGAGGGGCAGGGAATGTCATGTTTTACTGTTACAGTCCAAGGTCGGACAAACGGTTGAGAGGTATGAAAAGGAGAATGTGTAAGAAGTTCTGATCGTGTTATGTAACCTTGAGGTCGTATTTTCTTTTAATATTATGTGACTTTGCAGTGAACAAAACTCAATAAAATTAAATTAAAAAAAAAAAGGTAGAGGAGCACTGCTCTCAACCGCTCCCGCCCACTTCGACCACTGGTAACACTATGGTTGGCTGTTTTTGAGCAGCTGAGTGTGATGGATCCATGGGGAAACCATTGCAGTCCTAGGATCACCATCACTGCTTCCAAGTGATCATGTTGGAGGAGGATGTCTACCAGGTGTAGTTCATGGAAGACACACGCCAGAGGAGCTCAGGTAGTTAAGTGCTCCACAGTGATCTGGGCCATGGGGGTTCAATATGCATAGCTGGCAAGTGTTGTTGCTGTTACAACAATTGTAATGCTAACATCACCATTGTACAGAACAAGGCCTTCAAGTCTGTTTGTCACCTTGTGGGGACCGTGAATGGGTGTGGATATCCATTATTGTTGGGTATGTGACTGTACCCTTTTCCCAACTGATCATGAGTGTGTGCCAGAATAACGTTTTGTGTGTTCAGCAGATAACAAGATGTGTACATCTGTGGGAGTCTGATTGTTGAGTCCCTACGTGAAAGGTGTCTGAGGGAGGACATCTAGTGAGCTGTTGTCAGGCAAGTGTTAGAGCCAAATTACATGGGAGTGCATGTAGTCTACTTAGGTGGACAGAGGATTTGTCATGGACCTCTGCAAGCAAGGTGGTTCATTGAATATTTAAACAATTATTTCACATTCCATCCAACTCCTGGTGTCACTACTCTGCACTGAATGTGTAAGAGCAGGTGTTGGGGTGATGTGTACTTGGTATGCATTATTATGATGTGGCACCTTGTTGGGGCAAGCAAGGGAGTCAGCTTTTCATTTTCCCAGAGGGAGGGTGACTTCAGACAGAATTTCAGGTCATCCCATTGAAAGTATATGGACTTTAAAGCAAAATTGCATTTCCTGGCAGAGGGGTACTGGGCCTCGGAGCTCCCACGTACTCTGCGTCCTTGGGGGCACGTACTGTGTGGGAGAGGAGTGGGCGTTATGTGATGTGGTTTTTGGTGCTCAGATTAGTGTGGGTACTGGGATGAGGTTGGACTTGTGGGTGCTGCCTTGATGTAGGGGGATAGCGTGCAGATTAGTGGGGTATTGGGATGCAGGTGGGCTTGTGGGCACTGACAATGTAGGAGGTTGGGGCGCAGATTAGTGTGGATAGTGGGACAAGGGCAGACTTGTGGGTGTAGCCTTGATGTAGGGTGTTGGGGCGCAGATTAATGGGTGTACTGGGATGAGGGCAGACTTGTGTGTGCTGCCTTAATGTAGGGGGTTGGGGCGCAGATTAGTGTGGGTACTGGGACAAGGGTGGACTTGTGGATGCTGCCTTAATATAGGGGGTTGGGGCACAAATCAGTGGAGGTACTGGGGCAAGGGACTTGTGGGTGCTGCCTCAATGTAGGGGGTTGGGGTTCAGATTAGTGGGAGTACTGGGATGAGGACTTGTCGGTCGCAGGAGAGGAGTGGAAGTAATGGTGATTGCTGGTAAGTAATCCATGAATACTTTTTTCCATGGGTCTGGCATTAAAAGGTTGTTTAACTGTGCTATGTTCTGTTAGCCAAGTGGGCGTGTTGCAGGCGTCCCGGGCGCTACTAATTCTTCTTTGCGCTGCAAGTTTCTGGGTGCTTTTGATTGAATAGGCTCACAGCGCAGTACATTTGTTCTGTGCAATGTTCTTGCTTGTGTTAATTACTTAGCACAGACTTTGTGTTTTTTGGGTAAATCAGGCCCACAGAGTTTAAGTCATATTGTGGAGACTAGCATTAATGAACGTGGAGAATTCGATATTTGGCCCATTAGGACAAAATTATTAATCACTGTGGATGTGGGTTATCCACTACATGGATTAGATGTCACTGTCCATGAAGTCAGGGCATGGGCGTAATTATAGGGGGTGACGGGGGGAAAAGTCCCCCCCAACATTTGTTGCATGTCTTTTTGTCTCCCTCCATCTTTTGGTGGGAGGGTCGGGGGCCCCATTGTGGCTGCCTCATTGATTGATCGTAATATTGGACAGCGTGAGCCTGGCTGAGGTGCCCAGCTAGGCTCACACTGTCTCATTACATAATGCAGACGTGTGCTTAGGTGCTGTATGTTTGCTGGAGGGCAGGGCTGAGGGCTGACCCTAGTGAGGGGTCACATTTCGACAATTACATTTGGGGTCAGGGGTGTATTTAGCATTGCACGAGTGGAGGTGAGGTGAGTCACTAAATGCAGTGCGTGTAATATTCTCATTCACACCTCAAAATGTCTCACCCCTGCCCCAGTGTACTTTTTTGGTAACATTAGTGGCAGATGGCATTTTTACACATAAAACTGCAGGATCATTGCAGATGTAGGAGACCCATCTATTAAGGCGATGTCCAGGCGCTCTGGGGCAACATATATGGAAACCTCCAGATTTGCATATGGATTGCACCAACAGAAATTATTTCACAGAAAAGGACATTGCAAGGAGCATCATCAGTCTTTGATGTGTGGAGGCACCATGGTAGTGACTTTAGAATAAGTTGCCATAAGTAAGCCAAGTGGTAAATAAGTTTGTGGTACAAAATACCTAAAATGCACTATTGTTATGTATGGAGAAACTCTATAGTCATCAGGCTTTTTTATTATAATAGCATGATATATTAACATAAGCTTTGAAGTG
This sequence comes from Ambystoma mexicanum, assembly GCF_040938575.1. NCBI lineage: Eukaryota > Metazoa > Chordata > Amphibia > Caudata > Ambystomatidae > Ambystoma > Ambystoma mexicanum. Next base: position 1,150,252,662 of record NC_090933.1, on the reverse strand, counting down.
AATCAGAATCACTTAGAGCGTCAGATAAGACACAGTGGGATTAAATGAATTTCCCAGGATCACACACTTTGGTTAAATGGTGAAACTGGGATGTGGACAATTTAAGACACCATGCACATCTTTCCAGGTTTAGTTGATATAGATATTAAAGTATTGCTTTGCATTTCATGTGCTTAAATAATTATTTATAGCAATGCCTTGGAAGCAAAGCACATTACATAATAAACTGGCTTTTCATAGTAGACTAACTGTACACTATATACATTGTCAAAGAAATATGTTGAGGAATGAGAATGTGGCTTTAGTTCTATTCTCCCCATCCTGCACGCAAAGTCACAAAAGCATCATGCATATTAACGTGAGTCTAACAAACCCCCCTTGGGTTTTAAAGCCATAGTCATTATTTCATAAAAGATGCAACGTTATGCACCCTTCTCACTTTAGATCACTCCCTCCCACTCACATATCAAAAGTGACAAAAGTCCCTGCTAATAGTCATCCCCTCCCTGCCATCAGTGCCAATGGCTCAGAGTGTAATGCTCTGTTGAAACAGAGAAACGTGAGGACCCTCTGCTTCCTGGACCTCCTTGGGACATTGTCCTGGCACCGGGACACCTCTACCATTCAGACAGGGTAAGGTGTCCTGCTGCCAGGACAATAAGCATGCTATCAGGAATTGCTTGGCACACATTGTCCTGCCAGAGGGACACCTTTCCCGTTGAGCACTCTCTTTGAGGTTGCGGAATGGGAGTGCCATCCCACTGACAAATGTCCCAGTATGGTCTCAAGCTCGGTACACTACTGCTTGGGGTCATTTGAACACAGGAAAACATACCTTAATGTTAATGAGTCAGAATGTTGTAAGTAATTGATGAAATTAGAATAAACAGCCTAATGTGCTGTTTTAAAATCTTGCAGGTATTCATTTTGCTTTACGTTGATATGCATGTTTGAGTCAGTGCCCTAGTGGCAATAATCAAACACAAGCTCTCTTCAGCCTGCTGGCAGGCACTCTTTGGGTAGAGGGGTGCAGGCTTTTTTTTTTTACTGTTGTCAATGCAGTGAATTCTAAATACCAACTGTGGTGTTATACGTTTCAGAAGACTGGATTGTCTTTCGAATTGAATTATAAAGATATGCCACCAGCCTTATGAAAGTTATAACAGAGCGTTGGTAATGGACTCTTGTGGTGTAGTAGTTTAGTTTTATCCCTCAGAGCCACTGTCCGCCATTCCCCACCCTGCCGCTTTCTTTCCGTTGTCAGGTCCGCCCCCAACATTTTCAGCAAAGTTACTCCACTGAGTCAGGGATTCATTAGTCTTATATGGCAATTTAATTTACTATTACATTCCAGGGAGCTTTCTTTCACAAATATGGCCAACATTCCCCTCCTTTACGGCTAAAACATGCATAACTATTTCATGTTGTATTGTATATTATATAATACTAGTGTATCGGGAGGATATCTCAGGGGCAACGTGCTCGCGTTGGAAGCAAGAGGATACAGAACAACACAGGTTCGATCTCCGGGTCCGTGCTTAGAAACCTCTGGGTATTAATGGGGTAATTCATAGAATCCAGCGCACAAGTGGCGCACGCGGCTGGCGCACAGTGTGCGCGTGCGAATCCCTGCGCCAGCCGCGTGCGCTAAAATCCAATTCCGCGCACAGCATATTCATGGATTCCAGCCACCAAAACCAGCCGTGGCGCACAGTGGCGCAGCGACCCTGCAGCAGCGCCAGTTACACCCCCAAGAATGCCTCTTGTGCAGGGAAAAGCCATCAATATACCCAATCCAGCGCAAAGGGCTGCGCTAACCCTGTACCAGCACAGCAAGCGGGCTACGTGTATCACTGGGGTGCGCGGGAAGTACCTCACACGATTCCATCAGGGTACCTGTATTTCGGGGTGCGCATGAAGTTCCAAACGCGATATCAGCAGGGTACGTGTATTTCAGGGTGCATGGGAAGTTACACACGCGATTTCCGCAAGGTACGTGTATTTCAGGGGTGCGCGTGAAGTTCCACACGTGATATCAGCAGGGTATGTGTATTTCAGGGTGCAGGGGAAGTTACACACGCGATTACAGCAGGGTACGTGTATTCCAGGGGTGCGCGGGAAGTTCCACACGCGATTCCATCAGGGTACGTGTATTTCAGGGGTGCGCAGGAATTTCCACACGCGATTGGGCCCGTGCGAGCAGGGTACGCGTATCTCAGGGGTGCGCAGGAAGTTCCACACGCGATTCCATCAGGGTACGTGAATTACAGGTTGCGGGGGAAGTCTCACACACAAAATCATCAGGGTACGTGTATACCAGGGGTGCGCGGGAAGTTCCACACGCGATATCAGCAGGGTACGTGTATTTCAGGGTGCAGGGGAAGTTACACACGCGATTACAGCAGGGTACGTGTATTCCAGGGGTGCGCGGGAAGTTCCACACGCGATTCCATCAGGGTACGTGTATTTCAGGGGTGCGCAGGAATTTCCACACGCGATTGGGCCCGTGCGAGCATGGTACGCGTATTTCAGGGGTGCGCGGGGAGCACCACACGTGAATTGCACGTGTGGGTCCTCCCAGGTGTTCCCTCTACACCCTCCACGGCCCCTGCAGGTGGCTCACACCACAGGGGCCTACCCTGCACATGTCCTGCAGGCACCCCATCCACCATGGCCATGCCCCCCAGCCAACCCACATGTCAACTTGCACTACTGCCCACCAACGCATGTCCCCCTGCACCCCCAGCCACCAGGGGCACCCTCCACAGGCCCCCACCCATGTCTCCCAGCACCCCCACCCCCCAGCAGTGCAGGGGCACCCACCACCAGGCCCCCACCCATGTAACCCACCACCCCCACCCCCAGCCACCAGGGGCAGCCTCCACCAGGCCCCCCACCCATGTCTCCCAGCACCCCCACCCCCCAGCCACCAGGGGCAGCCTCCACCAGGCCCCCACCCATGTCTCCCAGCACCCCCACCCCCCAGCAGTGCAGGGGCACCCTCCACCAGGCCCCCACTCATGTCTCCCACCCCCCATCCACCCCAGCACTGAGGGGCACCCTCCACCAGGCCCCCACTCATGTCTCCCACCGCACCGACCCCCCAGCACTGTGGGGCACCCTCCACCAGGCCAGGCCCCCACTCATGTCTCCCATCACCCCCACCCCCCAGCCACCAGGGGCAGCCTCCAGCAGGCCCCCACCCATGTCTCCCACCACCCCCACCCCCCAGCACTGTGGGGAACCTGCCAGCAGGCCCCCACCCATGTCTCCCAGCACCCCCACCCCCCAGCACTGTGGGGCACCTGCCAGCAGGCCCCCACCCATGTCTCCCAGCACCCCCACCCCCCAGCACTGTGGGGCACCTGCCAGCAGGCCCCCACCCATGTCTCCCAGCACCCCCACCCCCCAGCACTGTGGGGCACCTGCCAGCAGGCCCCCACCCATGTCTCCCAGCACGCCCACCCCCCAGCACTGTGGGGCACCTGCCAGCAGGCCCCCACCCATGTCTCCCAGCACCCCCACCCCCCAGCACTGTGGGGCACCTGCCAGCAGGCCCCCACCCATGTCTCCCAGCACCCCCACCCCCCAGCACTGTGGGGCACCTGCCAGCAGGCCCCCACCCATGTCCAACTCATGTTCCCCACCCCCCCCGCCCCCCAGCACTGTGGGGCACCTGCCAGCAGGCCCCCACCCATGTCCAACTCATGTTCCCCCCCACCCCCCAGCACTGTAGGGCACCTGCCACCAGGCCCCCACCCATGTCTCCCACCACCCCCACCCCCCCAGTCACCAGGGGCAGCCTCCACCAGGCCCCCACTCATGTCCCCCTGCACCCAGGTCCTCACAATCCCCAATCATGTGCGTTATGGTCAGCCTCCACAGCCAAAAGGCCCTACCAAGTAACCCATTCACCCACATGGAAATGGAAATTACATGTTACACCCCCAACGTTCATAAAGCAAATGAACCCATGTCTGTCACACACAATGGTTGCAAATGAATGGGAAAACACCCAACATGACATGCATGAAACCAATGAGATGATACCACACAGTGAAGTATGAAAACAAAATTGTATTAAAAAAAATTGAATGCAAATGAAATGAAACAAACTACAATGGCAATGAAAAAAAGATAAGCTGCATGTCCGTCCAAAAAAATCAAAACTACAAATCCAAATCCAAAAAAAAGTTGTTCAAAGTCACATTAAAAATAAAATCAATCCGAGAGATAAAAATAAATGCAAAGACCATTGCTCCATGGAGAATAAATAAAAAATAAAAAAATAAAACAATCCAATGAAGAACTATGTACAAAACATCCAAGGGTCCATGAGCCCAACTGAACAAAGGAAACCTACAAAAAACCCTAACTAAAATGCAACTATATACAAAAAGTGGAGCTGTGTCCGTCGACTCCAAATCATAAGAAGAAACAAATGAAACCTAAAACTAAAGAACTATATACAAAGGCGACGGGCAAGTCCAGCGGCTCACTCTGTGGTGTTCCGGACCAGGGCATCATCAAACTCCTCGTCTATGTCCCGGAGGCGGTCCTGTTCCATGGCCCCGAGGGTCCGCAGGGACGACGCCATCTGCTCCTCCAACCCCCTGCGGATTGCCTCGAGGCACTTGGCCCGCCTCAGGGCCCTCCGCATGGAGTTCTCCGCCCTGACCATTGTGAGCCGCGCCTCTTCCACCCGCCGCCGCTCCGCACCTATATGCTGGCCCAACCGCTGCCACACGGAAGACACTTCCCGTCCTGGGTCCTCTTGCCCTCCGGCCGATGCCTGCCCCTCCGATGTTGATGGCCCCGAGCCATGATGCCTCCCACGTTGACTCCGCTGCTGCCTCCGACGCCACTGCCTCTGCCAGCACAACGGCATCCAGGCTGATGGAATCCACCGACGCCACCGTGCACGTGCCCTGCCTGATGATGCCGGCACATCCTCCATCTGCTGGGGTACAGTTGCTGTGGTGTCCACCCCTGCTGGACCTCTGACTCCCGACTGTGGCAGGGATGGGATCCCCACCGAGCTGGCTGCATTGGTCAGGGCAGGTCCACAGGGGGCCCTGGTGGCATCTGGGCCGGAAGACGGCAAGGAGAACAACTGGCGTATAGTCTCCACAGAGGAGGAGAGGGCCGCCAGATTGGCCGACACATGCAGGAAACCCCCGAGCATGGACGATCCCAATTGGGCCACGTCGACACGGTGCTCTTCGTGATGACGTGCGTGCTCCTCCTGGGAAGCACGCACGGCATCACGAATCACAGCTGTGCGCATCGCGACCCCAATCAGGACCTTCTCCATACGGCCAGGGGTCCCCTCGTCCGCAGGTGGAGGGGAGTCAGATGACATGGACATCCCCTATACCTGCTGACGGGCCTGGGATGGGGCATCCCTGCTGGTGCATGGTGGTGCACCCACAGGGTCAGGGACAGCGACATGCACAGGCCCCTCCACGGTGACCTGTGCTGCCTCCTGCCCCTGGACTGCACCACTTGCACCAGCAGGGATGCCCCCACCAGGCCCCATGTGCGCCTCAGTGGCGGCCTCCACCTCCTCTGTGGAAACCACCAACCTGGATGGCTCCTCACCGTCTTCCGCCGTAGCAGGCCCCTGTCGGGGCTCACCCACCCCTTCCGCTGCAGCCGTGGGGGCCTCCCCGCCGCCTTGCTCCACAGCGCCGTCTTCGCCCTCTTCTTCACTAGCCGCTGCGTAGAGGGAGACATAGAACACAAGCATCAGGGTACTGTACAATGGTCCCCTAGACAGGAAGCAATAGCAGATGAGTGCCACTGTCAAAGTACACTTCCATCATGTCCCTCCACAACACATGTGTCAGTCCAGGCAAAACACACACAGTGACAGTCATGGTGCATGCCATGGACATTTCCATACATGTCCAATGGACTCTCGAAACATACAATGTAATGGAACTCACATGCATCATGGGTCATGCCTATCACATGCACACACTTCACCTCAGTCACATCCATCTGGCCCCGTACACCCCAATCACAGTGGATACAAGGATGACTAGGCTGCATCAGTGAATCTGTACATTGTCACAGACATGTGTCATGCATCCATGGCATCCACAAGTCACAGACACGCAGGTCAGGCACACAGACATGGACACCATATATGTACCTGGCATCAGCACCCATCCCTCACCCCCACCCATGTCCAGGAACAGAGACTGCCATGCTCTCATGTGTACAATCTGCATAGGGCTCCCCATGTCGCATTTAAACACATGCAACAGCCGTGCGGTTCACACATTACTGGTCGCACATGCATTACCATGATGTCCCTGCACACATACATGCGTACATGGCCTATGTCACACATACAGGCAAGTATCAGACAACCAGCAAACTGCAACATGCCCTGTCTCACACAGCAATGCTTGGCCACTTACCGCTCAACTCCAGACGGGTCACCCTCTCAAGGACCTGGGCGTGGAGCGCTGGGTGTACGCGTTCCAGGACCCCCATCTGGATGGAACTCATGCGGCCCCGGCCCCCCTCCACGAGGCGCCGGGCCTTCATGAGGGTCCTGGACCTCATGTCTTCCCAGCGCTTCTTGACCTTCTGGATGGTGCGGGTTGCCACCCCCTCTGCGTTGATGGCAACCACACAGTTGGCCCAGATCCTCTCCCGTCCTTCCTTGTTGGCGCGGGACGATCCGAAGAGGGCATCATACTGCCCCAGGACTTGCTCCACCAGGACACCAACTTCGGTGGCAGTGAAGCTGGTGCCCCTCTGCCCCTCTGGCCGGGGGTTGCCACTGGTGCCAGATGTGGATGTGCCCGACATGGCAACCCCAGGGGCAGGAGTGGGTGGGCAACTGGGTCCTGGGGCTGGGCTGTGGAGCGATGTTATCTGAGTCGGGAGTCTTCTGTTCCAGCAGTGGTGGACACCACCTGGACCCCTGCAGATGGCTGATGTGCAGGCACCAAATGGCAGGGCACGGTGGCAGCAGGCAGGCAGGCAGGCAGCAGCAGATGGCACGTGGGAGGCTGCTCGGGGCACTGGGGGGTAGTAATTCGGCCTTCTGGGCAGGAGCGTGGTCTTCCGTGTGTTTTCGCGTGGCCAGCTTGATACAGAGTGATTTGGCACATGAAAATCCTGCACGTCAGCGTGAAAATCGAGGAAAGGCCCTGAGCGCATAAGCGCGTCAGCACGCGTACGCGATTTCATTGGACCAATGGCCCTTACAGCGTAAGCGCGTCTGTGACGTTTTGCGCACGGGCGTTGCCCTGGCAGGGCTTGGAGATCCCGCGTGCCTTTACACTGTTCTGTACATGCTTTTCGTGCGGTGCGTGTGTTTTCCATCCGTTGGGGTTCACACGCTATTACTTCACAGCGGGTGTTGGCTACGCGTTCTTCTACACACAAGGCAGACGGTGAGTGGTACCCCGCTCCCCCAGGCCGATCGCGTGAGAAACTTCACGCGAAAAAGTTCACGCGAACCCCTGAAATACACGTAGCCCGCTCCCCCAGGCCCGATCGTGTGAGAAACTTCACGCGAACCCCTGAAATACACGTAACCCGCTCCCCCAGGCCCGATCGCATGAAAAAGTTCACGCGAACCCCTGATGTACACATAGCCCGCTCCCCCAGGCCCGATCGCGTGAAAAAGTTCACGCGAACCCCTGAAATACACGTAGCCCGCTCCCCCAGGCCCGATCGCGTGAGAAACTTCACGCGAACCCCTGAAGTACACGTAACCCGCTCCCCCAGGCCCGATCGCGTGAGAAACTTCACGCGAACCCCTGATGTACACGTAACCCGCTCCCCCAGGCCCGATCGCGTGAAAAAGTTCACGCGAACCCCTGATGTACACGTAGCCCGCTCCCCCAGGCCCGATCGCGTGAAAAAGTTCACGCGAACCCCTGAAATACACGTAGCCCGCTCCCCCAAGCCCGATCGCGTGAGAAACTTCACGCGAACCCCTGAAATACACGTAGCCCGCTCCCCCAGGCCGGATCGCGTGAGAAACTTCACGCGAACCCCTGAAATACACGTAACCCGCTCCCCCAGGCCCGATCACGTGAAAAAGTTCACGCGAACCCCTGAAATACACATAGCCCGCTCCCCCAGGCCCGATCGCGTGAAAAAGTTCACGCAAACCCCTGAAATACACGTAGCCCGCTCGCACAGGCCCAATTGCTGTATGTTGCCACTTTTGTAATGCGCAGGGACGCTACCGCCTGCCTTCGTGTGGCGGACGTGTTTCGGCTTGTGCGTGTCTTTGGCTGTGCGTGGCTTTGCCCTATTCGATTCCATGAATACGTGTGGTTCGAGTGCGTGTGGGCGTTCCGTCTGCTTCCCTGCAGTACATCCCCAGTCACGCCCTTATTTTCGCGCGTTTTTCCCCATTCCGCGCGTTACGCCCGTGTCCCGCCCACTTTCTGGTGTATGCGCCGAGGTTGTGCGCTTTCACTGTGCGCGTCGCGCACGCCTTTCGGGATGTTGCAGTGACTTGTGCGCTATGCACGGGTTTGGCGCACATCCCGGGGTGTACACGCGCAGGGACTTCCATGAATCGCACGCGTGTGCGTGCGCCTGTTTTTTTCCGCTTGCGCCTGCTTGCGCCTGCATGCGCCTGCTTGCGCGTAGATTTTCGGCGCACGTTTCTTCCATGAATCGGCCCCTTAGTGCGTTGTAAATAACATATCTTATCATATCTTTATCATAGGATGTGAACAATTCACTTCCTACAGTGTACCAGGTACCACTCTGCGGTACAACAACCTCCCCTATATTATGGGCGTGAACTTCTTGGACTGTTGCCAGAATTACAGCTAAATAAAATCAAACCTCCTCAAGGTTGTGGCTTATGTGTCAACATGCAATGACGTCACACGTTCAGCGTACACGATGAGGTCATCATGCGCTCTACACAACAGTGAGCTCCATTGGGTATAAATAGAGTAGTCAATGAAGTGTGGGGATGTGCACTCCATTGTGCATGGAAGTGTTAGGCCAACGTCTTGGTAAAATCCCTCCACTAAATACTGCAGCAGACCCTATTTCACTTGAAGTACCATTGGGGGGGTCACACCTCGGGACATTACCCACTTTATCTTTGCCCCTCTATTCTGCCACTTTGCAGGATACATTTCTTTCCCTGATTCTAGAAGCAGAATCAGTAACATTTGAAGTTGCTCTAGAGGCTATATTCTAGAAAACAAACTGTAAGGCTCTCTCCTTGTCTCCTACGTTACCCTCAAGGACATGTGCATTGCTTCCTAGCTAGGTCCATACAATATTAAATCATATAAAAATACAAGGTGGTATACCTTCTCGTTTTGTTTTTCTATTGTCACAGAAGGGTTTTATTTCTAAAACCAATAAATGTAATATTCACCTCTATGGTCATTTGTTGCCCTGTTGAAGTTGGATCTGCCGGTGTTTAGTCATTGACCAGAATATTTGCCAAATGAAACACGTGTTGCCGCCTCGACCAAGGCCATAACTGCATACGTGACAAATGTGAAATTGTAGATGTTATTTATGAAAAATGAGTCGTTCTTTTTGGAACAGGCACGATTTCTTTAAAAGAGCCAAAAGCATTTGTAGTCCACTCCTCCTGGTTCCACAGTACCATAAACAAAATCCCATTATCCCTGGGAGGATAGGTCAGCGGCAACACGTTCGCCTTGGAAACAACACAACACAGAGCTACACAGGTTGGAGTCCTGGCCCACTGCATAGAGACTGGTCTCTGGTATTAAGTGTGTCATAAAAGAATAATGAATTAGCTAATGAATCCCAGTCTACCCACTTCCGGCCGCAATCAGTCAATTAAGGGAACAAGAGACCTCTCACATTTGTTGTAAAGAAAGAATTCAAGCTAAACCTCACCTGCCTTCCCCAAAAGCCCATGAGTTCATACCAGAAGCCCCAGGCCCATGTTTTATATAGGATCATATTTTCAGACAAAGAGCTCTGGTAGCAGGGCCAGAGTAACCATAGAGCAAAATGTCCATCTGCACCTAACTCCCAATTTGCAAAGGATCACCCTGATGGGAATGAATTTCACAATCATACTTTCAAGCACACTTTAGCTTGTGAGGATAAGGCCTGGGCTCTGCTACTTGACAGTTGTGAGTATTTTCACGTAATGTGATGTCTTGTGTGCAAAAGGAGATAGGAAGCTAAAACATTAAATACTGTGCTGCACAATACCACATTGTTTTACAGCACACATCTGAAAGGGCAAATATAAATATTTGTATTTTACATTTAAAGTTAGATGGTGAAAAGGTTAGATAGCAAACCTGAACCTCTCCGCAGGGATCCGTCCCCCACTGTGGAGCCATTGGGCTCCACAACACAGGTAGCAGCAAATAATAGGAGTGGTGGGGTGTTGACAGACTTCCCTAGCCAGCTCTCATTATTATGGCAGCAGCATAGTAAGCCGGTAAGATAGCTCAGCAGGTTGAGCACTTGCTGCTGTGATCTGAGCGTGATTTGCAAGTCATAGGTTCAAATCCCGGCAGGGCTAACTCAGCCTTTCATCCTTCCGAGGTCGATAAATGAGTACCAATTTTGGTTGGGTGATATTGTATGTAAATATGTGCTCTGTAAAGTGCTTTGGATTAAGGTGCTATATTAATAACACATTGTTACCATAGACACAATCCGTGACAAGAGAGGAGCTTTTCCTGTCCTTCAGTGTGTCCGCTCCTGTCAGGTAGCATGTCTACAGAACCAGAGGAGGGGAGGACCATCTGGTCCTCCAAGTTGATGCATGGGTGCGTGTAGATGCATGCAGGCAAAGTACGTTTTTTTAAATTGAATCAGTATGTCAGCATGCATGCGTGGATTGCATGCATGTATGTGTGCATGTTGGTGTTTGTTTTGTGCAAATGTGTGAATGGTGTGTGAATGTGCACTCAGCAGGCCCGACAATTAAGGGTGGGGGCTGCTTTAGGCATGGCATTATTTCTTTCTTTACCTTGGATACACACAGTACTGTGCATCCAGGCTAAAGCAAAAATGTTAAGCCGAGTGTTATTACGTGGATAGGCTAGCCTAAATTAAATGTCGGCCAGTCTATACACATAGTAGCACTTATGTTTGCTTTACCCATTATGCATAATTACTGTCCATCAAGGGTAAAGCAACATTATTTGGCTAGACTAGCCTACATTGAGGGTCGGCTCATGGTGCCAAACTAGCGTCATTACATAGGGTACCATAGCCTCCTGTGGGATGTATTGACCCACCTTGCTGTGCTGTGCGGCATCACCCTGCTAGTTATTGTGAAAGAAACTCCAACAATGGCGGCAAAACTCTTGTGCATGCCAAAAACCTGCAAAAACTGCGTCCTGCAAACACACAAAAGAATGGATGCACAACCTGCCACCCATGGTGCCTGTTTGGTGGATAGAGCACACACTGCAGAAAATGGGCCATGGGCTCCGTGACCAGCAAACAGAGTGCAGAGAGAGAAGCAGCCCTTTGCAATTGAAACTTAAAAATGTGCCTATAAATGACATTTACTTTGGTGCTGAAAACTCCAAAATGCCTATAACACAACACTTCTCGACATTCAAAATCTTGCTTGGTGCTAAAATTCATGTAATCTAATGAAGCATTGCAAACATACAAAGTACTAATGTGAAGAGCAAAACATTCATCAGACAAACTGGATTGTCTGTAAACTGGCAGCCCTGTCAAAATCTGGTTGCAGTACCTTTGGCTACCTGAATGACAGCTGTCAGATGAGTTACTGATGAAACTTCAAAGTGATCTAAACTAAAAAGTCTGCCGGATTTGCAAACATAAAAAGGATTGTGGCTAAAACGAATACAGATCTCAGTTGCTTTTTATCCCACAGAGTTAAAGCTAAGAAAGTAATGTATTTCTGTTTGATGCAACAAGTTTGGTTTTTCCTGGATCTTTAATTAAGAATAAATTAGCTTAGCTGAGCTGCAACCCTTTGGAAGTGGACAAACAGGTTTTTCCCAGGTGGAGGGAAATTCTCTCAGCTCAAACTCACTGGTAGATGATAATTGTGGGCTACCCCAGACTTTTGTCTATAGAAAGAGAATGAACAATAGCAGACCCTTCAGCCCAGGAAACGGATGTGTGAGAGGGTCATAAATGGCTTCTGGCAGGAACTTCCCCAAGGAGGGGGATGCTTCTGGACTCCAGGGAGAGAGAAAAGGGGCGTACCATTTGCTGTTAAGAATGGACAATGAACAATTTTCAGAGACCCATAACTTGTGATTCAAAGTGGTGAAAAATATAAAAAGGACAGAGTTCTTAGTCTAATTTCTGGCTGCACATTTTAAGAGGTGACAGAACTGTGTGACATGTTCTGGACAGGAATGGCAATATACGTGGTTTTATGTGAAATGTATCAATCCTAGAATTGTGAAAATGTACACACACATCCCTATGTTAAACACACACATTTGGGGAAATTTGCATAGTTTGGAAATTGTGTTCATAGCAAAAATGACAAAATTCTGTAGAAAGTTGAAACAAGATCCTACAGCTGCAGGATTTTGAGGAACAGATGCTACATAAAGTATGGAATCTTTGTGTGTGATCTGTGTAGAGGTGACCAATGTAGAAATGTGTATTTGCTATAAAATTTGATTTTGAGACCAGTGGCTAAAGGGAGGTTTCTAAGAACTGTAAAGCAAACCATAAAATGTGACATCATCCGGCCTTGATCCAATCACTCAAATGCAAGGCGGAGATGAAGTTTTGATCCAATCCCAGCTCACAGGGGCAAGCTTAGCTAAGACGGCCCATAAACCCATTTTGTGATGTCATTTGAAAGGATGAATAGAGACAGCTGACAACACATAGGGACTCACTGATTCACTCACTTTCCTGATTCCGGCGAAACACTCCAGTCCAGCATTCTGCATCCAGCTTTAACATCCTACCAGATCCAGATGCCAAGACTCTTGCAAGCAGTACAGAACTATTGACTTTCTGCAAGGCCTAATCCTCAAACCTATTCTTTCAACCCAGTGAAGCGCTGTGGTGTGAGAAGGCCCTTTGAACTAGTGACCGGCCTAGCTGATCCAGTCCCGCGCCTGATGTGCTGTCCTTCCTAGACCAGACCCAATCCAATGACCAGAACTGACGGTCCCATTTAATTACAACAGACTTTAAGTATTAATAGGAAGAACAATGACCCATAGTATATTTGCATTGTCTTATCCCAATCTCAGCCTATCCTACCTGTAATTCAGAATCATAGTATTGTCAGAACCTTTCTTGCGCTGGGTTTCTCTCATTTTTTTTATAAAATCATATGTCATTAGTGATTTTGAGTAACTAAAGTGAATCCCAGAAAGAATCGAGTATCCACCACGTGAAGGGTTACGCTGGCCATTTAACTATGGAGATTCATGTGTGGCATCCTCTGTTTCATAGTCATAATATAGTGTAATCAAACCCAGCTGTCAGTTTCAAAGTGCATTTCTGTTTTTGATTCTTGCGCCTATTTTGCAAAAACGCCTCTCACTAAAAACGGTATACCTCCCTCAGTTTTTATGATAGAAGCAGAATTCCAGCTCCTACTTGTACCTAACAACCTTAGCTATCCATAGAACCCAAAACCCATTATAGTGAATATCGCATAAGGAAAAGTTGCTGTGATTTTACGTTCTAAGAAATTTTACACGTGGGAAATAGCTTTCATTTATTTCCCACTTGGACTTTAAGATTTCAAATGTTTTCCTCTGACTAAATAATTGCCTGTGATTGTTTGCAACTGTTCAAAGTGGCTTCCATAGGAATTTCTAATAATTGAGGTATTAATGACCACATTTGGTGTTTTTGCTCAGCCATTTCCCAAGACAATTTCAAAGCCATTCTGACAGCTAAGAAGCCAATTCCGTTTTTCTCTTGTATTTGAAGGGGGAAGGTGGGAGTGACATTCTGTTTAATCCATGCTATTCCTGAATACCTGCTCTCTCCTCCCAGCTCTTTACATTGCCTATTGGTGGGTTGAGGGGTGTTGCAGGGGGAACCTCTAACCATAGTGCTATATGTTCCAAACCAACACACAAGTATTCTTTTCTGTGCTGCATTTGTTTTTGTGCTCATTATTTAATTCCTAGTGTATTAAAGACAGTATTCAGTGTTCTGTCACCCCATTGGTGATTTTTGTACGTATTCAAATCTTTTGTGATTACATTTTAAATACATAAATATTTACCTTTGCAAACTAGACCTGATTCCTGTTTCAGTGTGACCTGGGGGGGTCCTCAGGAGAAGGGTGTGATATGAGTGGTATATTGTTCATAATATTGAACCTATAGATTCAAATTAATGAGGGTTTCATTTGCAAACTACATGCTGGGCGGAACCTGGGTGTGTACCAGATTGAAAGTACTTACACGCCACCGCACCAGCATGGAGGAGCCTTTAAAAGCCTTTAAAAAATTCCTTTTTGCTGGCGCGAAAGGAGTGTGCTGCCCTCTGCAAAATAAAAGCCCCCCCCCATGCTTGCGCTCCAATGGCACCAATGTACATGAAAATCTCCACCCGCGGTGGAGGAGCTTTTAACTTACTTTGGGCGGCACTGCCACACCAGCACAGGGAGGGGGGGCAGCTTTTCTGGTACAAAGGAAGCTGCTGCTATGCCATCTGGGGGGAGCCTTTGAAAGGCTTCCCCAAACTGGCATGGTGGTGCCGTCCTATTGCTCCTGTGGTGGAGAGGGCAGCTGTTCACTGGAATAGGGTGCCACAGCCCAAACATTACAATACTCTGGGATCCCCCTTCTCCTTGGGGAGGAAGAGGGCAGGGCTGAGCATTTTGCAAAACTAATGATGTATTATGTTCTCAACATGCTCTTTGCTTTTATGCAAAATACATGTTTCAGATTGAAAATTGTGGACATTCTTAAGAAAGCCCACAATTTTAAAATTGAAACATGTCTTTGATAGTGTTTCAGCAAGAAATCCTTTTAAGTGCGTAATGGAAGTTGGACTCTGCTGTTTTCATTGGTCACAATATTCACTCTAACAAAAAAAGTCTGTACATTGCAAGACATATATACCAATTTGGAAATGTTTTGAGCAGGATGTGAGGCTGGCTGTTCCTGCATTGAGGCTCAGTCCAAGTCTTCTGAAACCAATCTGGGAGTTTCATGGGTCAGACCTGTTCCTCAGGGAAGAAAAGGGTCCCATGCTGCTGCCAGGAGCTTTTCCGTTACCTATGGTGCCTCCCTGAGCTGGCACAGTTGTGGGACCAGCCTCAATTATTTTTTTGAAGGGTGGCAGGATGGCAATTTTGAAAGCTCTTCATTATAGGGATAGGGTATTGATATCGCCTGGGTGGGCTGTAATCCTCTGCCACTGTATGTTTGCTGCTGCTGTTGGTGCCATGTTAATGAATGTTGAAATGTAAATAGTCTTCTCTGCCAGGTAAGAAAGCTGACAGGATCTTGGTTGCATCCCTTTCCCATTGGTGCCCAGGGCTTAACAATCAGGCATCAATACAGAGTGTTGCCTTCTTCCTGTAACCACCTCATAGTGGGAGGATTAAGCCCTCACAAGGCAGGGGCTGCACCACCCTATTTAAGTGGAAAGCCCCCAGCTCTCATGCTGGCGGCGGCGGTGCTAGGTTTTGTTTTGCCCTGGGCGCTCGCAGAGAGAACACCGTCCCTGCCTTCATTGAGTTTAGGCCAGTCTATCCATGGAATAACACTTGTCTTGGCTTTACACAGACAGTTACTGTGCATCAAGGATAAAGCAAACATGGGTTTACTAGCAGTGACCTTCTTGTCAAATGGAAACATCAGTAATAAATATATGTATTGATAGGGAAACGCAATTATCTGGACTTAAAAATAAAACATTTGTAAACACTTTATATCAGTGTATGATTTACTTTCCGAATATAGCATTTTATTTAACCCAGACCCACCAATAATTTGTGTCCCTGACCCCAAAGCCGTTAGATCCTTTTTTATGGAGATGTGACAGCAAGACTATACACTTCTGGGCTGCGAAATTTGACACCTTTAGGAGATCACGGGGGTCAAAGCTCGGTCGCTGGCAGAAGCAGACCTCAGTAAAGCCACTGTACGGAGATGGAAGGCTTGCTTTGCATGAATAAGGGTCATCACTTTATCAAGTGTGGACTGTTTTTCAAAGCCTGCCCTAATTCCAGGTTTCCTTACATGTGTGCGGCTTTGAATGTATTATTTTTTTCAGGTCAAACCCGCGAGTGGCAGGTCAGTTGACAGCTTAGGTTGTTACTTGGTTAGACTGTCCTACATTGAATGTAGGCTGGTCTACCCACATAATAACACTTAAATTTGCTTTACCCTCAATGCACAGTTGCTGTGCATCTTAACTGTGCATCAAGGGCAAAGCAAACAAGACAAATGTTGCCACTGGCCTACATCAATGTCGGTCAGTCTAGCCAGCTGGATATACTTTCTTTATGTGGCATGGCATTTTTTTTACTGGCTGGGAGTCTTTACATGTTAACACTAACATATTGTTGCAGCATACATGGACATGTATGGGGAGAGTCAGCATGAACATATTTTATGTTAGCATATGCTGTGGGTATAGGCATAATGAAAATGCATTGGGAAATGGTCCTGGGTGCTGTTGGTAACTTGCATCTTTTGGTTTTTGCATGTGCTACAATACAAAATTGATTGCAAAATGTGTCTTTTTATCAGAATTTGTTCACAGAAAGTGCTGTAAAATGCACCATTTCAACCCATTATTTAAAAAACCTTCTCGGGGAGAGAACCCTTGAACCCCCCTGTTTGGTTTGGTCTCCTAATCTGTGCTCTTTCATTCATGCATATTAGGCACAGTTCAAAAGTTCACTAGATGCCACCACTCTTAAAATGGTGTATTTGTGGCAAAATTCCTTAGTTGATATTATGACGCATGCAGCAGCGTGTTGAGTGGTACTAAGTGAGGCCATGAAATTGGCCAGGATGCTGGTGAGGTGATAATTCCCTGAATTGAGGCATTAGACGATCAGGGCTTGGACCGTGGTTCTTAAATAATTTGATGGGGGTAAAGTGTTATCTTCCGTAGTAGTTTGGGGAATTTGTGTTGCTATGTTGTCAGGATCAGAGATCACTGATGGCAATGATTTGATTTGGCGCATGGCGTGAAGTGAGATGTGAATCCATCAAGGTACATATCTTTGAGCCACCTTTGGATGGCCTGCGGTTCAGCTGGATGGCATAGTAAGACAAATTCCAGTTTGGTTGGTTTGACTTTCAGTTAAGTGCTTGTTATGGACGAGGCCTTTTCTGAGGAGTAAAATGTCTTATCTTTGAGTTGTAACTGACTATCGACTTCATATTGGTGAAGTGAGTTATGAGGGTCTTTTAGAAGTGACCTGAGAGGATTATGCTCCAATATGAAGCGTGGCTGTCTCTGGAAGTGCTCATGATAATAATTAATTGGACGTGTGCGTCATATAGCACGTCTAGTGAATTAGCTTGAATCAATAGAGATGGGGTGGGGAAGACACCATTCATTAGAAACACAGGAACTCAGTAGAGGTCTACTTAATAGACACCTGGAACGGTGCAGTACTACCTGACCCACTGTATGAACTTCTTGTCTCCAGCTTTACTTTTTTATTTGGCATCACTATTACAATATTTGTCAAAGGATAGGATAGCTCAGGGGCATTGCATGTGTCTTAGAAGCAGGGCAACATAGGTTTGAATCCTGATCCAGCGCCTATAAACCACTTGTTGGTGTAAACTGTGTTATAAATTAACAATACAAAAATGTTTACTAAAAAGTTCCCAAACTCCCCCTCAAATCAAAGCTGCTAAACCTCATGTCAGCCTTTTGTCCTATCCTGGTGATAAAATGAGTGCAGTTAAGGAAGGTATTAGCACCCATTAGGAACGTATTTAAAGAGCTTCAGTTCAAATTCTGTTTGATCTGAGTGCTTCTGGAACGTACTGCATAGAATGGAGGTAAACGTCAGACTGCTAGCAAAACATGGGGGATGGCCCTCTTTATTAACGCTGAGTAAGATAGCTATGCATTTAAATGTCCCTGCTGCAGAGATCTGCGTGTAGCCTACTGGTTCATGTGCCAATCCTAGTAAGAGATGCCAGCTGGCTAATGTGTTTGTTGCTGAAGTGTTCACAAACACCCTGACCAAGGGCCAGATTTCAGAAACTTTGCACCAGTGCAAGTGCAAGATTGCACGGTATTAGCACTAGGGGAAAGTGAGCCCTATTCCCAAACACACTGGCCCTCATTACGAGTATGGAGGCAGCCATGCCCTTAATAAGGGCATGACTACCTCCATACCGGGTTCCAGCTCATTCCAACCTTGGAGGACCCGGTAATTCCTCATTCACAAAACCAATCCCCATTCCCATTTGAGCCCCCATAGGGATCAATGGGAATGTGGATGGAGCTAATAACGGGCCCGTCAATAACAGGCCCGTTATTAGGTCCTTGGTCCCCTTGCGGGACCCACAAAGGACGTCTGGTCTGACCAGACGTTGTGGGATGTATTGACCCACTCCTCTATGCTATGCGGCATCACCCTGCCAGTTGTGGGGAAAGAAACAGCAACAACGGCAGCAAAAACCTTGTGCGCGCCAAAATCCTACAAAAACCTACCAACACTGTGTGCTTCAGCACACAAAAAGAGGGATGCACAACCTGCCATCCATGGTGCATGTGCGGTGGAATAGAGCACACCCTGCAGAAATGTGCCAGTAGGTCCCAGGATCAGCAAGCAGAGTGCAGAGAGAAAAGCGGCACTTTGCAAATGAAACCCAAAAATGTGCCTACAAATGTCATTGGCTTTGTTGTCAAGAACTCCAAAATGCCTATAACACAACCCCTTTCAACATTCACAATCTTTCCTGGTGCTTAAATCCATGTATCAAATGAAACATTGTGAAACATACAAAGTCTGAAAACTGACAGCCTCTATGTCAAAATCTGGGTGCAGTACCCAGGGCGACCAGAATGACAGCTGTCAGAGGAGTATTAAGAAAGCTTTAAAATTACCTAAAACTCAAAAGTCTGCTGAATTAGCAAACATAAACAGGATTGTTGCCAAAAAGCAATACTGATTTTAGTTGTGTTTTTGATTCCACAGATTTTAAGGCCAAGGAAGAAATGTATTTGTATGTGATGCAACAAATGTGGGTTTTGTTAGGTGTAAGAAGTAATTAGCTTGGCTGAAGTTGAAAAAAACTGGGAAAACAGTTTTTTTTTCCCAGAAGGAGGGCCTTCCTCTCAGAAGAAACTCACAGGGAGGTGTTAATCGCAGGGTAGGACAGAATCTGGTCTACAGAGAGCAAAGGAACAATGACAAGATGCAGCTCAGGAAACTAGAAGTGTGAAGAGGGTCGTAAATGGCCTCTGGAAGGAACAAACAAGGAGGAGCATGCCCCAGGACTGCATGGAGACAAAAAGAGGCAGAGCCTAGAGACCATCTGTTGCTAAACATGAACAAAGAACACTTTTTAAAAAACGTATAACTTGCTATCCAAAATGGTGAAAAATATAAAAATGACAGAGTTGTTAATTTAAATTCTGGCTGCACGTGTGAAGAGGTAGCAGAACTGTGTGACATGTTCTGGACAGGAATGGCAAGATATGTGATTTTACGCAAAATGTATTACTGTTAGAATTGTGAAAATCTACACGCATATCCCTATGTTAAACACGCACACTTGTGGAAATTTGAAGAAAAATTGGAAAGTGTGTTCATAGTGAAAAGGGCAAAATTCTGTAGAAAGCGGAGACAAGATCCCACAGCTATGGGTTTTGGGGAATAGCTGCTATGTACAATATGAAATCTGTGTATGCGATTTTTATAGAGGTTGCACATGTGTAAATATGTATTTTGGCAAAATTAGACTTTGTGTTCCAGTGGCTAGGGGTGGATTCTCAGCATCATAAAATTATACCATAAAGATGACACTCTGTTTCTCTCCTCCTATCAAGGCAGAGAGTAGACTCTGACCCAATCACCTTTCACAGGGCAAGCCTAGCCAAGCCGGCCCGTACACCCTCTTTGTGATGTCATTTTTAAGGCATAAATAGAGACAGCTGAGAGCACATAGGGACTGACAGATCCAGCCACCTTCCTGATTCCGGCGAAGCACTCTGATTCAGCTTTCTACATCCAGCTTTAAATATTCTTCCAGATCCAGATGCCAAATCTCTTCCCAGCAATAGAGACTATTGATTTCCAGCAAGGCCCAAATCCTCAAATTTATTCTCCCCGCTCAGTAAAGCGCTGTGTGGTGTGAGAAGGCCATTTTGAGCCAGTATCCAGAAATTCTCTGGCTTGCCACCAGTAGGTTTGCCTGAGGAACTCGCCATCCAGCTGATCCAAATACCCACAGACTAGGTGAGCAGATCCTGTGCCAATCTGGTGACCGGCCTAGAGGATCCAGTCCTGTGCCTGAGGTGCTGTTATTCCTAGACCAGACCCAATCCTGCCCAGAGCTGACTGTCCCATTTAAAAACCTATCCAGTGAGTATAAATAGGAAGAACTGTGTTCCATGGTATAATTGCATAGTCTTATCCCTATCCAACCCATCCTATCTTCCATTCAGAACCAGTATTGTTAGGAGTATCTGTGCCTTGTCTTATCCCTATCCAACCCATCCTATCTTTCCTTCAGAACCAGTATTGTTAGAACTATCTTTGCGCTGACCCTTTTCTCATCGGGAGAAGTCGTATTTCATTATCAGGTGGGTCACCCTGATCCAGTGGCTGTAACATTCCTGTGTGGTATTCGCTTCTGCATAGTCATCCCCTAGTGTAAGCAAACCCATTTGTCATTTTTAAAAGTGCATTTCTGTCTTCAATTCTTGTGCCTATTTTACAAAAACAACCTTTACTAAAACCTCCATTACTCCCTCAGTTTTTGTGATAGAAACGAAATTTCAACTTCTACTTGTACCCAATATCCA
The DNA here is from genome assembly GCF_040938575.1 of Ambystoma mexicanum. NCBI lineage: Eukaryota > Metazoa > Chordata > Amphibia > Caudata > Ambystomatidae > Ambystoma > Ambystoma mexicanum. The sequence goes on along the minus strand of NC_090933.1, from coordinate 1,150,231,719 downwards.
TAGCTATCCGTTATCGCGAATATCGCACAATGAAAAGCTTGTAGCAATTTTAAAAATCTGAAAGTTTTACATGTGTAAAATAGCTCTAAACTGCTTCCGACTTGGACCTTAAGATTTCCATTGTTTTTTGCTGACCAAATCATTGCTTGTGCTTGTGTGCAACTGTTCAAAGTGGTTCCCATAGGAATTTATATCCATTTCAGTATTTTTGACCAGATTTGGTGTTTGCCCAGTCCATACTAAAGACAATCTTAAAAGCCATTCTGACAGCTGGACAGTCAATTCCGTTTTCTCTTGTGTTTGAAAGGGGGGAAAGTGGGACTGATATTCTTTTTGATTTGTGCCATTCCTGAATACCTGCTCTCTCCTCCTATCTCTTTACATTGCCTATTGGGGGGTTGAGGGGTGTTGCAGGGGGAACTGCTAACCACAGTGCTATCTGATTTGAACCAACACAAAAGTATTATTTTCTGTGCTGCATTTGTTTTGTTCATTACTTACTCCTCATGTATTAAAGATATTATTTAGTGTTCTGTCACCCCATTGGTGATTGTTGTTTATCTATTAAAACATATTGTGATTAAATTTTAAATACACAAAATAAATATTTACATTTGCAAACCAGCCTGATTACTGGTTCAGTGTGTCCTGGGGGGGGGGGGGTTCCAGGAGAAGTTGTGCACTACATGCTGAGCTTTGACTTGGGTGTGTGCCGGATTGAAATCACTTACAACGTTCTGTACGGGTCCCGCTAGGGGACCTCGTAATAAGGCATCCTGTAATGAACGGTGCCGGTCCCGTACTGGCACCCTTCATTACGGTAGTGCCAGGGCCGTAATGAGGCCCACTGTGGGGCTCATTACGACCCTGGCTTTCCCGTAATGAAGGGTGCTGGTACGGGACCGGCACCGCTCATTACGGGATGCCCTATTACAAGGTATCCTTGCAGGACCCGCGCGGAACGTCTGGTCAGACCAGACGTCCTTAACGGGTCCCGCAAGGGGACAGGGAGCTAATAACGAGCCTGTTATTAACGGGCCCGTTATTAGCTCACTCCCCATTCCCATTGAGCCCTATTGGGGCGCAAATGGTAATGGGGATGGGTTTTTTCAATGAGGAATTACCGGGTCCTCCAATGTTGCAATGGCCCGGTAATTCCTCATTGAAGGACCCTGGAGCTGGAAGCTGGTATGGAGGCAGTCATGCCCTTATTAAGGGCATGGCTACCTCCATATTCGTAATGAGGCCCTGTGTCATATTAGGAAATCATTGCATCATGACAAGTGCAGTTTGGCACGTAACAAATACTAGGGCAAAAATTGCCTTAGCACAACAAATATACATTTTCACTGAATGTTTGCATCAGGGCAAAGCTTGCCCTAGTGCTAATAGGAAATGGAAATATCACTAGTGCAAACTTTGCTCTGGTGCAAAAATGCATCAACATGTTATCTTTTTTGCACTAGGACAACTGTTGTCCTGGAGGTTATACCATGCCAAACTGCGCTGGACATGATGCAATGGTTTTCTAATATGTCCCAGTGTTTTTTAACAAAAGGGCAAACGTTGACCCAGTGTTAATATTGTGCAACTCTGCACTTGCCCTGGTGCAGCATTTCTGTAATCTGGCCCCAGGAAGCTTAATCCAGCCCTGCATGGAAGCGGAGAGTTCTCTCCAGCAGGGTCAGGGCACGGACCTTCGTTTCTCTTTTTAGGTATCTTCTACATGAATTGCTGTTTTCTAAACCCGGCACATTGGTTATCAGTTTGCCCTGTTCTATCTGAATTTCTACACTAGTCCTGTATTTCATGTTCTTTTGTTTCGTCTTCATTTAGTTTCACACTCCCCCACCCCGCCTTCACATATTGCATCATTCGTTGATCCTGAATTGACGCTTTTTTCTAGGGCGGGGAAGGAAAGGCAACCGCCTTATTCATTGTGGAAAATATGGAATTGTTATGAAGGCATTGTGACGTTATAGCCTGCTGTGTTCTTTTAAAATAAACATGGCAATAAAAAAAAGACACAACAGCAATCTTTTGAATTCATAAAACACAATTTCCGTCCTGCGAACTATCATTTTTAAAAAACTGCTTCAATGTGTATGTACCTATTGTGGTTGCAGTAAGTGCCGGTAGATGACTGTTATTCGGCCACATTAGCTACTCGTGTAATTGATCATTCGCTGCTGTTTGTCATGATTTCTCTTTTGAAGCCACGTGTGTGGTATAGATCAGTTTTGATCTGCTGCAAAAACGGTTTTAAAACTGTGCTACTAATGCAAAGAAATAGTCATTGTGCTGCGCCTCCATTTTCAGAGCAACTCAACACCTGCATCTCATGAAAACCATGATTAAAGTCCGGGCACCTTTATTTTGCACAAGTGTTGCACACAAACACAATGCATAATATTGGCGATCTTGTTCAGGCCCAGTGAGGGTCTGGATTCTATACTGGTTCAGAGCTTAGTTCATTGAATTGCTGTGAACAGGTTGGAGGAAGTGATTAACTTAACAAAAGAGTCCACCAGTCACCTTTGGCGGACTGGCTTCTTTTTGTTAAATTCCTTTTTTTCTCGTGTTTATACAAAGTTTCGAAACCCGTAGCGTCAGCACACATAATTTATATATATTTCTTTTCTGCCGTGGTAGTGGTAACGCTTCCGCTTCTTCCGTGCTCCATGCGGACCTACTGGCAAAATGGATGCAGTGGTAATAAAATGCCGGCCTTCTCATGTATGCCTCGTTCTCTGTGCTGTGCTGGTGCTGCAGAAACACAGCACTACTGGAAGATTCCTGCAGTCCATCAAATTCAGACTAAAGGTGCCTGGAGCAGGATGGTGCAGTCAATGTCGTGAAAAGGGGCTGCATTTACGACAGTCAGAAAGCCAAAATTTCAGCGCTGTGGTACCTGGCTACAGGTTGCTGGGATCCACCATCCTTCCCATTCTGGAGCTTGACGACACCATCACGCCTCCAATAATGCAACTCCATGAGTGACTGCCCTATTAGTCTCAGTTTATCAGCCATGCAATGGTCAGCTAGCCATTCAACCCCACTGCTCCATCACCATCTTGTGGACAATGCTGGATTTGACTTTTATGGACTTCATTCATGCATGGTGCGTCACCCTTTCTCAACTCTCATGCTGGACTTCCTTTGCATCTTCTACTCATGGTGGCCCTGAATCATGCTGTTCCCATCTTCATCTTGTATCCTGGCTTGCAACATTATTTGTTACTACTGACTTCTGCAATTGTATTCACTCTCCCCTCTTGCTTCTCCACTCTTTTGACTGCTAACTCTCTTCTCTCCTCCTTTCCCTTTTCACTTTTCCTATCTCCTCCCCTTACTTTCTTCTATGCACTTACTCTATCAGAATTGTCCCTGGACCTAGTATGATAGCAACCTCATCTGTCTCCTCCTCCCTCCCCTTACTGGTTTTTTCCGCCCCAACCCCCCTTCAGCACTATCTGAAATGTCATCAGGCCTAATATGATAGTCGCTTGTTTTGTTCCTCCCCTACCTTTCTGCACCCCTCTCCCTCACCTCTTGTTCTTTTTCCGGCTCTACCAGAAATGTCGTCAAGCCTAGTATGGTAGTCACCTGTCTGTTTCCATTTCCTTCCCACTCTCCCACTCCCTTCATTATCTATGTTTTAGCTCTTGCACTATCTGAAATGTCGTCAGGCCGAGTACGATAGTTAATTTCACATCCTTACTGTTCATGGCCTGTATAAATGTCATTGTTTTTTTCCTTGTTCCCTCCCTTGCCTTGAAGCGCTTTGAAACACATTGTGTATAGGCGCTATATAAATAAACTATCATATCATATCGGCTCAAAGTAGCTCTCAACCTCCCTAAAGAACTACATAGATAAGAGTTAGATGTACTCACTACCACACTTTACTATTATTTATCACTCATCAAGCACTTTTCAGACAGAAAAGACCTGAAAAATACATTATGGCTGGTCAATCATTTAACTGCTGAAAGGTGTTGTAAGGTGTGGGCTGCCCAAGGCCCACACCTGCACTCACTCGCAGTCACACACGGACACTCCAGAGACCATACGGGACGCGTGTGGATTGCTCAGGTCCCCAGGGCAACTGCCGGGTGGACCGTCTTTATTATCAACGCGCATGCGCAAACCTCGTTGTTGGCCGTGCATGCGTAACACTGCGTATTCACTATGCAACATCCCTCCTTTTCCCCCAAACAAGAAACAGTTATAACACGTGCACCCAACAACAACAGTTTAAACGTACACAAACAGTCCTCCACCTTTTACGAGGCAGTCTCAATGATAAAGTCTTGGAACCTATGCGGCGGCTTGTGCCCCGCCTGGCTTGGGTACCTTCTGGACTCCTCTGGGGGTATTTCTGGTGTCCCGGGAGCCTCTGGCGGTCCATCGTCCCTTGGTGGAGATCCTTCCCCGGTCCCGGGTCCGGGCACGTTGCTCATTGTGGCGGTGGGTGCCGCCTCGATCCGCTTGAAGAACAATACATTCCTCGTGACCGTGCCTCAGGCATTGGCCGCTGTGACCATGGACCCCTTGACGTGGGTCACTCCCAACGGCTGTGCTTTGTACGGTAATGACAGCTTCCCTTCTGGCGTTCGGTTCTGGACAAGCACTGTGTCCCCCACTGCAATCGCCTTCTCCGGCAGGTTCCGCCTGGCGCTTTCCCGCTCATTCTGGACTGCCCTTTCCGCTCACACTCGGTTGTTGTCGATCACTCCCGGGCAGCGGCCTTCGACTTGGGGCAGTAGTCCCCTGAGAGCTCATTTGAAGAGGGCCTCCGCTGGCGTGACCCCAGTAGACTGATGCGGGGTCATGCGGTATTCACGCAGAAATTCAAAAAGGTTGCGTCGGAGTTCCTCCCCTCCATTCAGCGATATTCAGAAGATTCAGCTCTGGGCCAGAGTGGGGTGACCTTCCGGTGCTTGGTCCCCCTTTCCTCACAGTACTGAGCAAACTGCTGCCCCTGGAATGGTGCACCGTTTTCCGAACAGATCTCGATGGGGAAACCATGGGTGTCAAACATCTTCTCCAGGGCCAGAATGGTGTGGTCGCCGGCCGTGGATTCCACCAGCTCCACCTTGGGATATCGCGATAACTGGTCTACCACTGCCAGAAAGTACATTCCTCGGCCTGTGGACCCGAAGTCGGCATGCACCGTCCCCCACGGTTGTTCACTTCTTTCCATGGCCTGGATGGGCGGCCCTCTTTCCACTGGACTCGCCGCCTTGCATGGTATGCGTGCCTGCACAAATTCGTCCACCCTGCTCTCCAGGTCCGGGAGCCACACCTTCAACCTGAGGCGTGCCTTAGGGCCTCATTACACGGATGGCGGTAGGGATTTACCGGTACCGGTAAAATACCGGTACCGGTAAATCCTTACCGCCTTACTACGAGGTCCCTTTGCGGGTTGGGGGATTTAACGCCTGCTTTTTGCAGGCGTGAAAATCCAACCCGCTAAGGGACCTCGCAGCTAATTACGGCACCGCAAAATTGCGGTGCCGTAATTAGCGCCTTCCCCATTCCCATAGAGCCCTATGGGGCAGAAATGGGAATGGGGAAGGGCAATGGTGGAAGGGGGATTTTCCGCCCCTCCAACCTTGGAATGGGGCGGTAAATCCCCGTTCCGCCAAGGCGGTGCCGGTAATTTACCGGCATGAGCCATGGCGCTAATAGCGCCATGGCTCACCGCCTACCGTGTAATGAGGCCCTTAGTATTTGCTGTCACCTGTTGCCCTCTATGGGCGAGCTGCAGTACCTTACCCACCAGTGCCCGTGGGACAACGATTTGGCACCCCCTCAATAGGAGACCGTCGTCAGCCACTGATAGCTTGTGGCGTGCCCTCCATAGAGCCTGTAAATCCTTCCGTGCACCATAGTCCCTCCTTGTTCATGAGCACTTCACGCCACTCTCCACTGGCCACGGCCTCCTTGATTATCAGGAATACCTCGTCCACATTCGAAGCATCCGCAATCTCTTGGCGCGCCAGGGCTACTGGCAGCGCCGACTCCACCACGTGTTGTTCCACCTCCACACAGGCCACCACCTCAGCAGAGTCTCAGGGGTGCCCCGCCCCCAGGTGGCGGGACAGATAGTCCGCTGGATTGTGCGTGCCGAGGCGATACAGCAGCTTGACTCTGTATTCCATGAGTGAGAGCCTCCACCTCTCGATGTGCGGCGGGGGCTTGGACAAGGCCCTGGACCTGATCGGAATCAGGGGCTTGTGGTCCGTTATGACGACTACCGGCTTGCCCAGGATGTAGATCCGAAAATGCTTGCAGCCCCATAGGATGGCCAGGGCCTCGCGCTCAATTTGCGAATATCACTTCTCAGTCTCGGTGAGCGCCTTGCTGGCATAGGCAATGGGCCGCATGGTCCCCTGTGGGTCTGCCTGCATGAGGACCGCCCCCAGTCCCACCAGGCTGGCGTCCACCACGATCTCAGACTCCCGGTCCGGATTGAAATACGCCATAGTCTCTTGCCCCGACAGGGCGTTCTTGATGTCGGCGAACTCTCTTTGTTCCTTCTCCGTCCAGGTCCAGGCCACATCAGTCCTGGTCAGAGCTTGCAAGGGTTCCGACAGCGAGGCTAGGTCGCGAATAAATCGTCCACAATAATTGACCATACCCAGAAAGCTCCTTATTTCTGTGGGAGACTCTGGCGGGGCCACCTCTTGAATGCCCCGTACCTTCTCCGGATCAGGTGGAATGCCCCCGGCATGGAACACAAACCCAAAGAATTCTATCCAGTCCTTCAAAAACTCACACTTTTTCCGGTGCAGGGTCAGTCCCAGGCTTCAGAGTCTCTCCAGCGTCCGCTCCAGGCGCGTCAGGTGCTCCGCTTCCGACTGTGCGAACACCTGGATGTTGTCCGACATGTTGATCACCCCTTTTAGCCCCGACAGGGCCCCCGGATGGCGTTCTGGAAAACTTCCGCTGCCGACGAGACCCCGAAGCTGAGCCTCTTAAACTGGTACAGCCTCTCGTGAGTCGTAAAGGTGGTAATGTATCTTGACTCGGGTGAAGCTCCAGTTGATGGTAGCCGGACCTCAGATCCAGATTGGAGAAGACTCCCGCTCCCTGTAGCTCGCCGACAATGTGATCCAGGGTGGGCGTGAGGTGTCACTCGCTTTTGATGGCCATGTTCGGCAACCTCATGTTCACGCAGATGCGGACTGCTTCTGTCTGTTTGGGCTTTGGGGCGACCACAATCAAAGAAACCCACGGAGTCGGGCCTTCCACCCTCTCAATAATGTCTAAGTCAATGAGCGAGTGTAGCTCCTTCACCTGTGCCCTCAGGTGGAATGGGATTCGGCGATGTTTGAGGGCTGTTGGTCTCACCGACCCGTCGATGTGAAGCCTGATGGGGTCCCCTTTCAGCTTTCTGACCCCTTGGAAGATAGTGTCAAAATGCAATAGGCGGTCTATATCGGTGTGATAAACAGCCAGCGTGAAGTGCACTATATTGAGGGCTTCGGAGGCAGCACAGTTTAGGAGAGAGTGCGGGTTTACACTTGTCACGAAGAACCTCGCCTTGATCTTGCTCTGCCCATGGGACACTGGCACCACAAACACTCCCTGGATTGGTAGCGGAGTGTCATCCCCCAAAAGCATATATCAGCGCCTTGGATTCGACAGCTCGGGAGGGCCTGGGAGAGTTTCATAATGTTCAGTAGCTAGCACGCAAACTGACGCGCCCGTGTCTATAAGAACAGGAGTGGGGACCTCCGCGATGTTCACCGTGCACGTCGGTTGTCCGCTTCCTCTGGGACCTGTGGCGATGCTCGAGATGTCCAGGTCCTGCATGCCTTGCTCGACCGACGACACACCCCTCACTCTACAGGCGTTGCTCCCTCCGATTCTCGCTGGCCCCCTCGATGCCCTCACTAGGGTGGATGCCCTGCACACCCTCGCGTAATGTCCTGGTGTGCCACACCGGCCACAGACTCGTGTCTTTGCCGGGCATTCTCCCACATGCGGCAGGTCATAACCACAATAGGGGCACGACTGTGCATTGCCAGTCGCATGAGGACCATCCCCCCTCCTTGGTGTCCATCGCACCCTCCCTGGGGCAGAGCGCTCTATAGCGAAAGCTTCTTCACCCTTCCCAGGGTGCATGGCCGCATCCATCTTCGCCGCCCTGGACTCCGCCAGTTCCTAAGCTCTCCCTCTGTCAAGGATTTTCTGTAGGGTCAGACCTGGTTCTCTCAACACTTGCCTCCTTAGCTTCCCCGAACTGCACCCTTGCAGCAGCTGGTTCCGTACCATCTCCTCATTCACCCACCTGCAGGTGCAGCCACACAGAGAACTGGTCCAGCGACTCCCCTTCTTTCTGCCTCTCCGCACACATAACGAACCTGTCGAAATCGACATTTGCCATGGGAAGAAAATGATCTCGGAGAGCCTATTTCACAGCATCATACGTGACCACCGGGATGTTGAGAGAGTCATACATTCTGTGGACCTCCGTGCCTGCAGAGTACACCATGGCGGCGATCTTTGTGTCGTCATCCTCTTCCCCAGAAGCCCTGAAAAACATTTCCAGTTTCTTGACCCACAGAAGCCATTTCGGCCCCAGCTTGGATGGTGGGCCAGTGGTGTCAAATTCGGGCATGGGGGCTAATGTCCCTCACCCATGATGGCAGCAGGGCGAAGTACTTACAGACTGGCACTCTTCGACGGTGGAAATACAGACCAGTCACTGGATGGGAGTGCGGGTGTCCAGCACTAAAGGATGATAACAGAAGGCCCTGTTGACTTGGGTGTAGAAAGTTCTAGGCGCCTCCTTTCACAGCCAGGGACAACCTCCCTTTGTCTTCCTTTCCTTCTTGTTTTTTTTTATTTTTTTTGAGCCCACATCCATTCTGCAAGCTAGTGCTGTGGAAAGTTCCAAAAATTAACTTCTCAGCCAGGGGATCGCAGTCGGCGCACGAGCACCCTCCTGGGCCGCAACCGCTACGATCCACATATGATCAAAGAGGGCCGCTGGCCATGCGCGTGAGTCTGTGCCGACACGGAGTGGAGCCTCTATCTCCGACACCCTCGGAGCGGTGGTACAGGGCTTTGGTGTCGTCCTCGTTACCAGTGTTGTAAGGTGTGGGCTGCCCAAGGCCCACACCTGCACTCACTTGCAGTCACAACGCATACTCCAGAGACCACGCGGGACGCGTGTGGATTGCTCAGGTCCCCGGCGGCAACTGCCGGGTGGACCATCTTTATTATCAACGCGCATGCGCGAGCCTCGTTGTCGGCCACGCATGCGTAACACTGCGTATTCACTACGCAACAAAAGGGATGCTGCCTTGGTCTTGCAAGAATGCACTACATTGCAACTGAGTGATTTCCATCTTTCAAATGTACTATACAATAGTTAACTGCTCTTTGGAAATACCCCTATTGGTGAGGGGACAAACAGCAGCAATTAGCATTTCTGACTGTTTTGCATAAAATCAAAGAAAATTTTGGGAACATAAGAATGGGAACATATTTTTATATCTGACAGACAGGTCTGTGCTACAATGGTTTTATGCATGAATTTCTAGATACATAATAAAATAATCATGTTTAGGTGAGCTTATTTTTTTGCAGCACTCACCATAACATTAAAGTGTTTGTATCTATGAACCATTTATACTACATTGTGGTCGCAGTGCCATCCTCATTCCCGATTCTAGAGATAATTTCACAAGCTGGGTGCACTCCCCAATGAATATTATAATACTTTTTTATTGGCCTGGAAAATCCAATGTGCAAGCAGCTTTTGTGATTTTTTTCATTTTTGCGGTAAACTTAACAAAGAGTGTGAATACAAAGCTTTTTTCAACAGGTGCATCCCATTAAAACACTCTTTCTGAATCAGGCCCAAAGAGTGCAAATTTGAAGTCCCGCAACTTTGCACAACCCTGTTTACACCTCACTTCCGGCTTCCACAGCTTCTCGCATGCAAGCAATCTTCTTCCTGAAACAGACTTTGGTGCAGATGCTAGCCATGACGGCTAAGGATGCCATCTTGCCTTAACATGCAACTCTATGTGTTGGGGCCTTTCCCACCCATATATGAATTGGTCCTAGCTTTCCGGGTTATGAACAACTCACTACCACGAGTGCTTGGTGTAAATTGCCAATGACGTTCTTAAATGAGTCATCAGTGTCAATGCCGTTTTTAGGTTTTTAGAGGTGAAAATTAAATGTAAAAAGAAACTCATGCAGAGGATGAGCACCTCTTTACGGGCAGGCACTGCAGTCAGTGGTCTGAAAGTCCACCTATTAGCATTGAATTTAGCCTCTTTTGGTGTTGTATCCACAAGCTTACCCCTCTGGAAAGCAGGAATGTGTTTGGGAATGCCACTCCCATTGCCGACCGCAGCCAGAAAGTCACACTTTGCAGGTGTAGAAAACGTCCACATGCAAAGGGGTTTTGCCATGCATTTTTGCATTTGTAACTTGGCACACCTGTAAAATGTTATTTTTTTCTTACAGGGCTGCACTCTTGGCAGATGCACGTGGGAAAATATGTGTGTGCACCTGAACCTGACAGTGTTTGCACTTCGACCCACTTGTCTTTGCATGTGATGTTTCACCAAAGTATGAAATCCTCCATGCAACTTCTCTGTGCAAGGAAACTCCTGTGATCACTGATCATCACAGCTCCAGAATAAAATGAAAGATGGACAATGTAGCACGTCACTGAACAAGCTTTGCTAAATCATAGGAGAAAGAGACCGGTCAAGATGTACTTTTGTGTGTTGCATTGTAGGACGTGTTGCTTTTATTGTCATTGCTACCACTTTATCACGCATTATGTGTATGTTTTCGTATCACTAACATGTACATCAAACACAAGTCTGCATGTAATGTCAGGTGTGTGGGGTTTTGCATGGTGCAGACCTATAAATAAATTTGGGTCTAATGCACATATTTCAACCATCAGTTGGCAGCTCATCATGTGATCGGATTCCTTTATTGGTGAGGTATGGACCGGCTTCTCTTTCATTGATGAATTTGCTTGTGTGTTTGATTGTGTAACCTTAACATGATATTAAAAAAATAAACAAATCAAGTTTACTCTAACTCAAAAGCGATCACATCAAGTGGAAAATGGCAGAGTTTGGCTTCTGTGCAGCTTTCCGCAGAGAGTTATTTTTCCATTAATACATAATCTTCTTAAGATAATTGCTATTTCTATCAAAATCCATTTGCTTATGAGGTTATATAAGCATTCAGAGCGGTGTGTTCACGTTTCCTGGCAACAGCTCTTAATCTGCGGTATGCAAACGCACCCATACATGCATAATATCAATGTGCTAAACAGAACTGACATTTAAAAAAATATATTTTTCAAGCCTGAATGTTGAAGCTCAGCAAGAAAGTTACATCCACCAGCTACAATGCAAAACAAACAATGTCAGAGCCAAGATGTTTTGGCTGTCATTTTTCAAGATTACTGTCAAATGCCCTGTTGGATCCTTGAATACGTATTGTTCCGCATAATAGTGGGCGTGTGATGGACTGCCTGCAGGCCTTCCCTCGTAACGCCCACTTTTTCACATGCTCTTCCCCATTTTCGGAGTTCCGCCCCCTTCCCCGTCCTCTCTGCAAGCCACGCAAACGCACTGCGTGGTGTCTCGTGCAAGGCACTCAGTCGCTCGCAGGTGCTTGCCAGGCTGCCGCGAGATTCACACGAGTCCAAGGAAAATCCTGCGCATTATGTTCCATGAATAGACAAATGGGATTACGCACGCAGTTTAGCGTTCTAGTTCCCTACTTTCCGCACAAATAATTCCATGAATCGGGCCCATTTCTACACATTTGCAATTTACCAATCCAATTTCACCTAATGTGAAATCTTCTAAAAAATGTCTTTCAATTTAGTTGGGTAAGTGGGTACATTTTAAAACATAGATGGGGTGGGGTAAGGGGGTAGGATAAGGTAGGTGGAAGTGGGGGAAGGTGAAATGGGGTCTACCTCTGCATAATAAAAAAAAAAAAGCGAAGATTTCTTTCCCCGAAGATTTCACCTTTAGGTGAAGTAAATTTGGTGAAATCACATACATCGTCTTGTCTCTGCCACAAAAACAATGTCCGTGATTACAAAAATGCATGATCGAATTCCGTATCGATTTCAATAAATTCATGAGAAAGATTCATCTGAAAGATTGTTTTGAAAAAGAAACACAAGACACTTTTAAAAATACCACCAACTACACAGGTTTGCGTAATCCATCTACATTCTGTCCTCCCGTCTACAGTCATTCTCCTGAATCCCAAATGTTTGAATGTAAAGTTCTTGCGGATTTCAAAAGATTGGAATTTAACCAACAAAAAGCCTTCCAAAACCCCTCTAACACTGATAAAGAAGCGATCAAATCACTAGCCTACAATCCTAAAATTCTGATTTAAAAAAGCAGATAAGAGAGGAGACATTGTAATTCTTAATCACGAGGACTACATCAGCGGATGCCACAGCCAACTCTGCAACAGCCATTACTATGCTTGATTGCAAGAGGACCAAACGAAAGAATTACAACAACTAATAGCTAACAGAGTCTCAAAAGCCCAAGAACGAGGGTGGATTTCTAAACGAGAAGCTGAATACCTGATGAATACAAAACCAGCCATACCAACGTTCTACTGTCTCCTGAAAATACACCACACCCTTGTGAAACCACCGGGGAGACAGATAGTGTCAGGGATCAACTCAGTGCTCGAGCCACTGTCCAAATTCGCAGATCACTATCTCAAAGGATATGTCAAATTCATGAAATCGTACCTCAAAGACACTACAGATGCGATTAAACAATTCGAGAATCTGGAATTTAACCCCAACACGTCACTACTAGTGGGGCTGGACATAATTTCATTATACACCAACATTCCGCAACAAGCTACGATTGATACATTACAAAAAATCCTTCTGAGCAGAAGAGAGAACGATCCGGTGCCAACGTCCTTTATCATGTGGTGCATCGAACTGGCACTGAAAAAGAAACTATTTCGAATTTGATGGAACCTTCTACCAACAGGTAGAAGGAACCGCCATGGGAGTAACCATGGCCCCTATTCTGGTGAATTTGTATGTCAAAACATTCAAAAGAAATGAACATATACAATAACAACAATCCTTTCAAAGACAACATCAAAGTTTGGAAGCGGTACATCAACGATATATTGATTATCTGGGAAGGATCCGTCGAGACAGCCAACAAATTCTTCGCCTGGGTGAACACACTTAATCCTCATCTCAAATTTACCATGACCCTGAGTGATCACACCACCAACTTCTTAGACCTCATATCTTCTATCAAAATGGGACTCTCAAGGTTAAGCCATACCCTAAACCAACAGACAAAAACTCTCTCTTATACTACTCTAGTCACCACGTTAAACATCTACGGGATAACCTCCTGTTTGGGCAGTTTTTAAGATTCAAAAGAAACAGCTCAGAAACTACAATATATGAAGAAGAAGCAATGATATGGTCTACCAAATTCAGAAAAAGAGGTTACCCCAAAGAAATTGTTAAAAAAGCTGCAAAACAGGCGTTCAATAATAATAGGGAAGCATTACTTGAAACAAGCATTGAGAAACTTAAGGAAGACAGATTAGTATGCGTGAACACCTTCACTGACCACAGCCTCAGAATAAGAAATATCATTCAAAAACACTGGAAAATGTTTGAGACCACCAAGAACCCTATACAACCTCCTATTTTTGCCTACAAGAAAAGCACTTCCGTTGGCAAGAGGGTGAGTAGCAGCAAATTGAGAACCAATATCACCCGAATGCAGAACATCACCACACTATGGGGGATGGAACCCATGATTGGACATCATCCTTGTGGCAAATGTGGAGTACATAAACCGACCCGTAAATCCAAGGAGATCGACATAGGCACTAATAGAAAATGGCATCAGAAGAGCTTCTCAAACTGCAACACTCATCATTTCATCTACATCATCAGATTCCCATGTGGTCTACCTTAAAAAACACAAATTATCGAACATCACAGCTGTTTGCGCAACAAGATAGAGAAAGCGCCTTCGGTGAAAAATGTTATCATGAAAAATCATGGCCACGAAGAGTTCATATGGACTGTATTACAGGTCCTTAAGGGTGATGACTCAACCCAATTGGAAGACACACTACTCAAGAGGGAACAGGAAATGGTATACACTATGCAAAGTGACACCAGTGGACTGAATTAATCAATTGAATGGCACAGGATAAAAAGATAAACCTCCTCAACAATGCATCCTAAATACATGAGGTATAATTATAACAACATCCAGAAAAAAGAACAGACTCCTCAGTGGGTTTTTCAGTGTCGCTTTGGTCTGTGTCTAATCCCCATGAGCTACTGGATCTCTGGCAGCACAGGTTTAGCCCTTTTTTATTTACCTTACTGGACTTCCAAAAGCGCATCATAAGCAGACGCTAACCGGGGACTTTTGACTTTGATTATTATTTGTTTCAAGCTCCAGGTTCCAGCACAGGCAACCATCTGAGCCCAGTGGTGGAGACTGTTTGACAGTGGCACTATTGGCCGCGTGGAACACTATTTGTGAAAGTAATGCACCCATCCCAGCACCGTCTTCCATCTAATTCACTTGCTGGAGACTTCATTCCAAGATGACGCTCTGCGTCATGAGTGGCATGCTCACAGTGACAACAGACAATCAGGCTGAGCGCATCTGCATCACCGAGGCAAAATGGTTGCTAGTGTCTATGAGTACAGTCGAAAAACTGCGACCTTGCCACACCGGCAAGTGAAGGAGACTCGCATCGCAAAGGACAGCTGAACAAGACAGCAGTCGCAATCAACACTCCTACATCATTGACAGACACTGGCAAATCAAGCCAATGAACTAGATCAAAATTCAGAAGCCTGCCGCCCCGTAGTTTACATAGAAATACATGTGTTCAGCCTGTACCAACTGAGTCCGATATCACTGCCCTTGCAGAGCACTGATTCAAGATCGGCGTAAGGGCTGAGAGACCGTGCCATGGATGCACAAGTGGGCAAACACTAGCAGTAGGACATTAAGAGCCCCCGCTACAAGAATAAGGTAACAAAGGGGCCACAGATTGTTTGCAGTAATCTTATTATAACACCAGACTAACAAAAGCCATCCACTGGCTAATGTCCCTATTAAACCATACCTAATGTTTTGTAACAGGGATAGCACATATAGAACTAAGGGATTGATGACCATCTTCCCGTAATAGCATCAGAAGACTGAATACATCAGAATTTGGGGGGAAGCAACCCAGACTCCAGAGTTCCACACCCCCATAGCAGGTGGTTGTTTCACATGTTGGTGACTCTCCGGCCGTGGCACAGTAGAGAATGGTAACACTAGAAAAGTGACTGAAAGGCATCTTTTTATGCTTTTCTTGCAACAGGCACCACAGGACAATGAAGCTGTCCTTCTACAACTAAAACAGAAGTTGTACACCCCCAGAAGAGCCAGCCAAGGTAACTAACCATGGTCTGAGATTCAGTGTTCAATAACAGAACCAAAATAGAATGCAAACCACAATAGCTTACTCTATTTCATGTTTTATATTGACAGGCTAAGAATATTTTAACAGACACAAGCCAGCCGGGTACCCACAATAGGAAGCAAATTTGGTGAAGTCTCCTGAAGAATGTTACATATTTAGTATAACAGAACAGAAACATGTTGAGATTCTGACTTGTGGGTTAGTACACAGGTGTAAATACTTATAGAGTACATAACATCAATCTGACCACTGTGTTCATAGACATTGTGTTCGCTACACTCACTATTTGTTGAAAAAACGACAACTCAGTGTCTGTATATCTCCTATTTCACAAATTCAAATGGTTGCACTTTACTAGATAATGAACAGCAATGTGTGACATTTAAAATTGTTTGTTTTAAGTTGTTTTTTGATACATAATGAAATTGTTTTTATACTATGTTGATGGATTATTAGGCCACCTTCCAGTAGTTAGACCTGTCAATAATGTTTCTCTGTCTCAATGTGAATTATTGAATCTATCCCCCCGAAATAGATAGAGATTGCACTTTATGATTAGCTTGATTAGTGCAGACTGGGATTCCTTCCATATCAAGAATAATGGTGTATGCCGACATCCTTCCACCACTTCAGTGCAAGGGTACATTTGATACAGGTGTCGGAGTGCATAACATCTCTCATATCTTTGTTGTGGTATTGGGACGATACCTGGTGCCATGCACAGAGTCTCCCTGCTTTGCTTCTAGTATGACGGGGGTGAGGAGGTGGGCACTTGAAATTATGTTGTCTGCTCCTCAAACCCCCCCCGTGGAGTCCTCAACCACCTCCTCAATCTTCTTCACCTTTTTTTCACACTGTGGATACTGTGGGATCCATATCTTCGTCACGCCTCTTAGGTGACTTGCATTCTCTATATAGTCATCCACACTCAAAGTCATATAGCAGCACTCCCTGGATGGTGGACAGAATACCCAACGTCCTATATAATTCTTGTGATCCAAAGGGTAACATAGTTTCTTTCCTGTGGTGCCAGGGTACTTCCTTTTATGTTCCCATGGGTGCTGCTCTCATTTTGCAATTGATCATTAGCTTCATGCCAATAGCTTTCTTTGTTGTCTTTCGACATTATACAATGATGAGTCTCACAATGCAGAATCCCAGCATTATCAACCCTAGTACTGCTCATAGTAGTTTTAAAGCATTCGCAATGCAGGTCGGAATCAATGAAAACAGGGACAAGAACCAGTCATCTCATTCAGTCTCATCTACTTCTTCCATTTTCACGTACAAGTTTGACAAGTTGTTATTGTGTATGTCAGCATTCCATTTTCTTCATCATGGGCAGCTATGTAAGAACAGCAACCAAAAATATGTCTTTGAGCCCCTCTACGAAGAATAAACATGGCCAAATAACCTGTTCTTTGGGAAGGTGCCCACTCGGGAGGGTGTACACCACGTTTTAGCTCACTGTACCTTTCACAGAGGAGAGATAATCATTTGCATATCAGTCTTTGTCCTACACACTTGGGCAGTCCAGCACCAAAATGGTAGGAACATCTTCTCTGAACAAGAGTAAGAACAGCAACCTCATACCCATGTAAGTACAGCAAGAAGGCCGATCTTGGTGCAAATGCCACCTTCTATTGTAATCAAGTCCAAGACATACCTGTTCTGGAGGGTCATCAATCGAATGGCCCTTCAATCTTTGCAAATCACGTTGAACACTTTTATAGTTGTGTTGATTGTCTGTACCAGCTCCCATCTGGTGATTTGAAACCACTTGCCATTCACTGTAGTCTGGAGTCCTGGCTTAAAAGTAGAAGTAAGTATCATTGCTATCTTTCCAAATAGGGTATGCTCATCTGAAATATTGTTATAAGGTTTTATTGATTTTGCTGAGAAATAGTGCTCCCGTTTCAGCCGAAGGAGGACCAGTGAATTCTTCTTTCTCTGTTGTGCATCTATTTTTCAGAAAGCTTTCAATCTGCAGATCACTTTGGGGAATTACTGATGCAGGAACATGTATGATTACTATAAAGCGTATTCTTCCCCAATTTTTAGTCATCTGCATATAAGCTCTGGATCCACAAGTCCAATAGTGATCCATTAGTACAGCAGTTCCACCATTCATTCCTGGTACTTCAAGTACTTGTTTGCATCCTTTATTTTCTCCAACTAGAACCTGGCCTTTGTTCCTGAAGCATGTTGTCACATCCTGTATAGGTATTATAGACACTGGTCCTGCTTCATTGTCAACCCATTTTAGTAGCTTAGAATACTTAGCCCATGACTTTAGGCATTTGTCTTTTATTATTTGCACTATGCACTATGCTTACTGATTCCTTCTTCAATAAGTGTCTCCGTCTGTGGGGGAATTATATAAGGTGACAGGTTAGAATGTGCTCTTTGGGTTTCTAAACAACCAGTCTGTGAGCATGAAATAAACAGTCTCTGTCTCTTGGACATCCGTGACCAGATTCCTTCTTCTCATCATGATAACGGTGTTACCTGCTGTAGATGGCAGCTGAATGTGCAGGTGTCTGATGCAGGAATCCCTGGATATGCCTCCTGTAGTGTAGATATGTCAAGATGGCAGCCTTCCTCCTGAGTGGGAGAATGGGTGTACAGGGCATGCATCTTGGAGCGAGGAACCCTTTCCCTCTTTACATTGCTGAGTTTAGGGCTCCCTTCCGCTTCTTCATAGGCCCTTGTGAAGAAGCAAAAAGAAAACAAACCTTTACCTCTAAGGGCTCCCAAACTCTCTCTAGTTGCCATGCAGATTCTGTAAGAGGATTCAATTCAACACTACAGCTAAGTCAACGCCTAGTCTATAATACTGAATGAAAACCCTTATTGATATAATTTTATGTCCAGTTCATGCGTTCTGGATGACTACCCTTATATAACACCCCTCTCTTGGAATCCTCCTGACCCCACTGAGCCAAGAAGTAGTTCTGTTTTGCAAGTTAAAGGTTTATTTGATAAATTAAACAATATATATATATAGATATCACGCTTTATAATAAATTAATAATTGGATATCACACTTAATCTGGTATGATAAAGATTAACAACAGAGAATCTGGCACTAGCACACTTCTTGATAATCACTAAGGAGTTGACATGAAATGGATAAGATAGCAACAATACTTTTATGGTTTCAAATGGATGCAATGTGGAATGAAATGCAGTACAGAAAATACTCAATATGATTTCAACAAAACAATGTAATCACTTTCTTGGACAATTCACCCCCCCCTTTTATGCAATGCAAGGAAATGGAAGGAAGGCACACAGTTCTCAGAAATGCAATCAAATGTGATTCAGTTCACCCAGCAACTTAGACTACAGAAGTTGAAAACACAGGCCCAAATGCTTTTAAATGTGCTGGAAATGAAGAAAAAAATATGCTAAAATGCTTTTAATTCCCTCTAGGAGGTTTAGGGTGAGTGGTATCTAGTTAATATTAGCTCAGGCTCACTCTAGCAGTGATGCAGGGATAGTTTTTATGAGGCAAACGATTTCTTTCAGAGGAAAGCAAAAGCAGCTATCTTTTTGCAAGTGGAGAAATTTGCAAATCGCGGTAAAATTCGCGGATGCGTGTTCCGCGATTGCGGTAAAACTATAGGGGGTAGGCATGCGATTCTAGGTTCGTAGGAAAGCCACGATTCTAAGCTTTCAGATGAAAGTTATTGCAAGTCTCTAAGACAAACGGTCGCGGAGATATGAGCGATTTTGTGAAGGTCGTTTTTCAGATTTGAAATTTTAAAAGCTCAAAATGACAAGTGACAGATTTTACTAGAAATGACAAGTGACAGCTTTACAAATGACAGGTGACCGTTAGGAGGCAGTTCTACTTAGATTAAGCTAGATTGAAATATATTATTTTAACTAGGAGATTGGTTCTGCACAGTTTTCTAGGTACTCACACTATATTCTTGAGTGAAATGGGCCTCGCCATGGATCTGGTCAGGTTTTAAACTGGACTCTGGTCTCTGCACTTCACAGTGATCTGGGTCTGCTCTCTCTCTGGATTCTGAAGATTGAGGGATTTAAAGTCTGGATCTTTCTGCACAGCTTTGTCTGGAGATTGATGGAGGTAAAGTATGGATTTTCCCGGCAGAGCTTCCAGCTGCAAATGGATTTGAAAGTCCCTATCTGTCCTGTCTCTCTGCTTTTATGTGTTTTGAAATGGGTGTGTGTGAGCATCACTAGACCCTACCCCTCTCCACTTGCCATTGGTCAAATTTCCATTTCTCACTTGATTGGGGAAGGAACTGTGAGTCAGAGCGATGTCATTTTATGGCTTGCAGAGTGGACACTCCCCTGTCAAGTTGCACACAATCTATATTTGATATAAAAAGACATATTTGCACAGGTAAACATTTGTTTAAAATTACATGCACCCCTCACATATCACAGTAGGTATCCCCTGTTCAAACTCTGCTCTTCCTGAGAGCTTGCATTCAGAAATGGCAATATTTTGCACTTTTTTAACTGGTTTGCGATACCGTACATTACCCCAAATTTACACACATGTGCGCAAGGAGTATGGACATTAGTTGATGAAGTGTCAGATTTTTCACATGGACACATTTTGAGTAATATCCTCTTAACTGCTAGTTTGCCCCCAGAACATCACACAAATTGGAGTTTGGGCTTGAATTGAAGGTACATTTTTTAAATGAAGTCTCTCAAAGTTATACATTTCTGTCATTTGATTACAAAGAGTTATCAGTGTTTCTGTAAAACATATATTTTTCTTTCAGTTTAGTTCTCAGAGTGTTGGAGTCCGCCTCCAAGACTTGGGTGGGTCAGTCCTCTGGGCAGGCAGGGCTTTGTTGACATTAAACAGTAAAAATCAACATATTCCTTTCAGAGGAAAGGGGCCATTGTGTGGTCTCTGGGAAGCTCCCAGCCAGTCTGCCTTCTATCAATCAAGAGGTCATGTGAGATTCTAACTCCTGGTGTGAAGCTCTGGAGGTGAGAGGGTTTCCCAGGCTTCAGGCCTCTGGGAACAGCATGTGGCTAATTTTTAATTAAAATGCAGCCTTTGAAGTCAGCTGAGTCAAATCCCTTTGTCAGCAACTGCACTCAGTTCTCCTGTCAGAGTTTAGACCGCTAGCGCCCCCTTGAGGATTTTGTTGGTACTGCATGCAATTTTGGGATTTTCTTGGATTAATGCATTCTAAACAGGAATGGTTCTTACATGGTAGTACATCCTTGCTTAACATTGTTTTGATGGGGCTCCTTACAGTAGGATGGTTATGTGGAACCCCACAAAAGGGTTGAATCTTTAAAGTGGTCCAATGAGTCACGATTTCAGCAACTTTTTGACATCAGTAACAGTGGATTTTGTGAACAAAGACCTTTCTTTACACTGGTGGGTGGCAAGTTAGGTAACCATTTTGGTGTGCGCACAACTGCGCAGCTCTCCTGGATTCTGGGATGAAATGATGGGCGGCGACAGCGCATCCCCATCTTTACCCACTCCAATGATTTATTTTTGTTCTGGGGTAAAATGATGGGCAGCGACAGCTTAATCCCCATATTTACCCCGTCTAATGATTCCACATGGGTCAAAACCCTCCACAAACCCCCCCGCCCGACTGCGCTTTGACTTGAGTCGAGGGGGAGTCGGTTGCAAGGGAGGTTTTGAACCCTGGTGCTGGTATGTCCACATTATCTTCTTCCAATTCTGTAGATGGCACAGTTCAGCATCTTCCTCTCCATCCGGTCAGATCGATCAGTTCTCCTCGCCGGTCCTGATGGGAAGATTGGGCGGTACCCCGGGCCCGTTGCATCTCTGCTCCCGGTCTCCGGATCGTCCTCCTTGGCCCGTCTCCAGGTTTTCTTTCTCCTAGGACGACAAAGGAAGAGCGGCAATACCTACTCATAGACGTTTTTTTCCACCACTGTTGAGATAGTGGGGCAGCATATGCATTTCATCATAACGAAACATTACATTCTTATTTTGAAAAAAAAACAGTATAACTAAGAGACAGTTTCATGCAAATCACAATATTTTAGAGACTAGATGTGGTATGTTTTATGGTTGGAACTGAATTAATCTGAGACAGTACCCGCTAGGATTCCAGAGGATTCCTCCAGTTGTTGCAGAGCGTGCCTGGGATGGCAACATTTCAACTGGTTTATGTGGACCCACTTGTCTTCCCCCACTGCCAAAGGACCTTTGGGGATGTGGATTTTGTAGGCCACAGGGGAGATCTTGTCGATGATCTCAAAGGGTCCCTTCCATGTAGGCAAAAATTTGCGCTGCTTGGCCTGGTTCCTTTGGAAGTTGTATAGATAGACACGGTCTCCCACCTGATATTCCTTCCTGGAAGTTTTCAGGTCATAGTGGGTCTTCATGCTATCAGCTGATCTTTCTAGATTCCGCTGAGCGTAAGCAAAAGCATGTTGGACGTGTTTCCTTAAATTCTCCACATACTCATGAGTAGTGGAGGCATTTATTAGTGTCTGCTCTTGGGTCCTGTAGAGCAAATGCTGCGGAAGCACCATCTTGCGCCCAGTCATCAACTCAAATGGTGACATTTTGGTTGCAGATGAAGGGGTAGATCTGATGGCCATTAGGACCAGAGGTAATCGGATATCCCAACTTGGCCCAGAATCTGCCACAAACTTCTTTAATATGCTCACAATGGTTCGGTTATATCTCTCTACTGCCCCAGAAGAAGCTGGCCTGTAAGCAATGTGTAGCTTTCTCTTGACCCCCAGTATCTCCCACATCTTTGTCATCACTTCACTGGTGAAGTGGCTACCTCTGTCTGACTCAATCCTTTGAGGTAGACCAAAACGGGAAAAGATGTGGTTAATCATCAAGGCAGCTGCGGTTTCTGCCTTGCAATTTGGGGCTGGGAGACATTCCACCCACTTGGTAAACAAGCATGTCACAGTCAACATGTACTTATTCCCCCTAGCAGAGCGAATCACGGGGCCTACAAAGTCGATTTGTAAATCTGACCATGGCAGTGTCATCCCCCTCTTTTGGAGAGGCGCACGGTGCGTGAGGGATGATGGCTGAAATTGTGCACACACAAGACACCCCTTCAAGTATTGGTCGAGGTCCTGCCCCATGTGTGGCCAGTATGCAACCTCTCTTAAGATTTCCAATGTTGTGTGAAACCCCCTATGACCGGCGGTGGCCGCATCATGGGCGTGACTTAACATCAGGCTTCGGAATGAGGTAGGAACCACCCACTGATCGTGGCCAGCTTTGGATTTCCTTACCAACAAACCGTCTTGGATCCGGAACATTTTTGGACATTTCATCAACACTCTTAGGTCCTCTTTCCCAATGTAATCGGTATCCGTCAGGGGAAAGTTCTCAGGGTCCTCAAGGTGTTGGTAAAATTTACCAATAATTGGATCCCCCTTCTGAGCGGTAATCAAATCAGCATCAGGGGTCTCCTTACTCCATTGTGCAATTGAAAGGTCGTTGTGAGCATTTGTCTGGGACCTAGTGATAGCAGTGACCTGGATTTCCCCCAACAGGGACTCAATCACAATTAAATCCCCTTGGATGGCCCCGGTTTTGGCCAGCTGATCAGCTAAGTCATTTCCAGTTTTGTCTGGTCCCTCTACTTTGGAATGACCCTTGATCTTTTTCCAATAGATGGTCATCTCATTCGAGGTGACCAGATCATCAATGTTTTGGATCAACTTCCCATGTTTCAAGGGTTTGTTGTTAACACATAACATGCCTCTGGTTTTCCAATTAACCAGGTGCTCCACGAACCCATTCCGTACATAATCCGAATCTGTGATTATGACCAGTTCGTGGAGTTGATGCTGGACAGCAGTGAGGATGGCCTGATGCACAGCCATCAATTCTGCCACCTGACTACTTCGGGGACCAATTT
The DNA here is from genome assembly GCF_040938575.1 of Ambystoma mexicanum. Lineage (NCBI taxonomy): Eukaryota > Metazoa > Chordata > Amphibia > Caudata > Ambystomatidae > Ambystoma > Ambystoma mexicanum. The sequence continues at coordinate 1,150,208,314 of NC_090933.1, read as the reverse complement.
TGTATCCAGCGGAGGGTTCTGGGGACTCATTCACCCATGCATTCCCTACGCCGGCCACCAGTTCTTTCTCCCCGTCGTTGTCAACATGGTAAGAGCATCCATCCACATAGACAGTGGGCATTCCCTCACACTTCTCCTCTTCAAAGACTTTGTGTGGGGAATTAAGGTATGCCTCCATGTTGTCCTTGATTTTTAGACTTTCGTCCTCGAGACAGTTTTCTCTGGCACAATCATGCAAGTCAGCCAGACCTTGCGCGAGGGGACTCTTCTTGTTTTGGCCATATCGGACCTCCACAGGAAAGCCTTGCATTGACAGAATCCAGGAAGTAATTCGGGAATTACTCACATTTCCGGCCCGGATTCTGTCACTTTGGAGATATTGCAGAGGCTGGTGTGGAGTCTCCACTATGATGTGTTCCCCCTGGATAAACGGGCGGTAATTCTTCAATGCCCACACCGTTGCCAGGAGTGCCTTCTCACAATCGTTGAATTTTTCCTCCACAGAGGATAAAGTTTTGCTCGCATAGGAGATTACTTTATTGACCTTGTCATGCTTTTGGTATAATACTGCCATCAAGCACGTATTAGAGAACCCTGTCTCCAGGAAGAACTCCTTGTTTCTGACAGGGTAAGCTAGGCAAGGCGCTTGTGAGAGGCTTCTTTTGAGTTGTTTTACCGCCTCGGCTTGTTCTGGACCCCATTCCCACTTGACCCCCCCCTTCAGGAGATGAATCAGGGGTCTGGTGATCTCTGCGTAGCCCTCAATGAACTTTCTGCTGTAATTAGTCAGTCCAAGGAGGCTCCTTAGTTCTCGCAGAGTTGTGGGGTCTTTCAGTTTCTGAAGTGCTTCCACTTTTTTTTCCTGGGGACAGAGACCCTGAGGAGTAATCTCATGCCCCAAGAAATTAACACGGGTTCTACACCACTGTGCTTTCTGAAAGGAAAGGTTTGCTCCGGCGGCCCTCAACTGTGTTAGAACATAACGGATCTCCGCTATGTGTTCCTCCACAGATGAACTTTTGATGAGGACATCATCTACATAAGCCAGGTTACCCCTTGCACCCAAGTCGGGCATGGCCTTGTGTAGAAAAATGTTGAATTCATTGCCGGAGTTGAGGTATCTGAAGGGAGTCCGGGTCCATGTGTACTGCTGGCCCCCAAAGGTAAAAGCCAGTTTGTATTGGTCCTCCCTACTGACAGGCACGGTCCAGTATCCATTTGTCAGGTCTATTGCAGTGAATACCTGTGACCCCTGAATCTGGGCCAGCCCTTGGTCAATGTAGGGAAGAGGCCATCGGGAAGTATGGACCCGTTTGTTGAGCTCCCTGAGGTCAGCACAGAGTCTCCACTGGCCGTTCGGCTTCAATATTCCCAGCACCGGATTATTGAAGGTGCTGTGGACTGGACGGATTATTCCCCGGGACTCAAGGTTCTTAATTATTTCAGTAAGGGACTCCATTGATGCGAGAGGCAAGCGATATTGCTTCACAAACACTGGAGTCATGCCAGGGTCCGTGGGGATTGTTGTTGTGTGGATGTCGGTGCGACCACAGTCATATGAGTCTACCGCAAAGAGATCTTGGAAATCCAAGAAAACTTGTTTCAACTTTTGCTTTTGTTCCAGAGTCACACAGGCATCAGCTAGGTTGACTCTCTCTTCCACCATCTGCCTGAAGCCTGGAAAGACTTCTGGTTTGGCTATCTCCGCGGCCTCCTCCAGCTGGGTGGAGAAGTCCCTGGTCAGAGTGCTGATTTGGACCGGAGGCTTCAGGTGGGAAAGGCAGCCCTCATGGACCTGGAAAATCACCTCATCCCTCCTGAAGTCACAAGTCACATCTTCCTTACCATAGGGGCAGGAAGTGTACACCAGGAAGTTCCCCCCATGCCGGGTAAAAATCCTGTCTGGTGTTGTATTGTCATCACTGTCACTGTCAAAGCATTCCTTGGGGATTGGCCCTAACAGTTCATTACCTAAATCTATGGAAAAATGTCAGTCATCAACCGCCATTCCAATAATGGTGCCTGCGGCTAGAGTAATACTCTTTAAGTCGCTGTTATCCACCTCTATTGGAATGGTGTCATGTTCTATGTTGACTAATGGTGTTGGGTTTACCCCTAACCCTTGCTGTTGGAGAGAAGCGTTTAGATGTATGTAAGCATCAGGGTTTTGCAAATGTTGTCCTCTTTTAACTTTCACTTCCAGGGAGAATTGTCGGGTCCTTTCTGGGATGGTGACTTCCTCTTTAATCTGAATTTCAACTGCATAAGGTAGCAATTGGGCTGACCTAAATGCTTTTTCTGGATCATCAAAGCCCATGGGATTATCCGCTAATCGGGACCAAGCTTTGAAGTTTATTAGGTCCAAACTAATGGCAAAGCGATTGAGAATGTCACTGCCTAAGTAAAAGGCGGCAGGGACGTCTCGCAAGACCCAACAATTGTGGACTATGCTCTTGTTGCCAATGGAGATTTTGAGCATACACCTGCTTGGCAGGAGATGTTTGGAATTAGGTGCTTCCAGGTCCATTTCCCATTTGTCTATCAGTTTGAAGGTGGGAATGGCTGGATCTTTTGGGAGTTGGCGAAACATGGCTTCGCTGATGAAGCTCTTACCGTTGTTCACACACACTCGAGCGAGAACAGAGTCCTTCCCATCATTTAACTGAACAGGGATGAACAACTGCTCTCCAATTTGCTGAATATCAGCCAGGCTCTGAGCTGATTTCACATCTTCCTGGACTATAGAAGTGGTAGTTTCTGATTGTTGATTAGTATAGAATTTCAGAGTGTTTCCTTCCAGTGTGGAATACCTCCTATACTGGAAGGAAGGTTGATTTTCAGAAATAGAGAGGACCCCCCATCACCAGTCTGTTGTCCTACTGCTATTACTGTCACGTCTGGAATCTGGTTGTTCTGGAAGTGAAATTCTACTTGGTCAGATTTTTGTTCAACCATGTGGCAGGTGCCGTTTAAACTAACATGGTTGACACTCTGTTTTAATTTTATTGGTCGGCTAGTCTGGGTCCAGAGGACCTTGTTTACGCAATCTATTAGGGGTGACAACCTTCTCAGGAGGTCATTCCCTAGTAAACAAGGGGTGCCCTCTGGGGTCACAACTATGACCGGGTGTTTCAACTTGTGTCGCCCAATTTTAATGTCCAAGTCTGCCGTCCCCTCGACGGGAATTTCCTTCCCGTCAAAGTTCTGGAGTTGCCCAGGAAGAGAGGTGAGAGGAATTTGGTAATTCTCTCCCCTTCCTGCATTCAGTTCGTCAAAGGCCCTTCTGGACAGAAGGGTAGCTTGAGATCCAGTGTCCACCAGTGCCGAGATTGTACCCTGCCCCTGTACTTGTACCGGGGCATAATATCTTCCCTCCTTCTCCTCAAGGGGGCACAGATAATGTACATTTTTGGACAACTGGTGGGCTAATTTTCTGGTTTTTGACATCGCGAGAGAAGAATTTTGGGCAGAATTCTGTGGAGAGCCTTGGGAATCTGAAAGAAAAAGTTGGCAACTGGAGATCAGAGCCATTGTGGGTTCCCCTGGCTCCGGTTCTGGGCCGCCCCCCCCTTTTTGGAGGCAGTCACCAGGATGGGTTTGAACCAGGGGATTTTCTTGCTGTTGGTTCTGGGATGAGATGGTGGGCGGCGGTAGCTCAGTCTCCACATCTCCCCAGTCTGGATCTGCATCCCTAGGGACCCATTTTTCTTTGGGAGGAGTTCCCCCCTCTCTGAAGGAGAAGATCCTTTTCCCAGGATCCTCTGAGGATCCCTCTCCCTCAAATTGGAAGATCTGTACTTCCTCCTCAAACTGTGTCTGTTTGGGTCTTTTGTTTCTCCTACCACCCCTCTGCTCCTTAGGAGGCAGACTTTCAGGGGCAGGAGATTTTGTTTCCGGTTCCTGGGTTTCCAGGGGCTGTTTACAAGTGAGGAAGGAAGCTTCCTCCAAGGCTTTACACCCCCCCTTCCCTTTGTGCCTCCTCCCTGGGAACCGGTGAGTTATCGGGGTGCTGCCCCCGTCATTGTTCTGGAGCACCAGGTCCAGAGTTGGGTGCGTTCTGCGCCGGCACGCCCATCTGAGGGTTCTGCTGAGCCCTCAGTATGTGACCCAGATCCCGCGCCATGTTTTGAACCTGGCGCTCTAACTGGGAAACCCGCTCAGGCTGATACGGGGCCCTGTTTTCTCCCCTGGGCTGATCCCGGGAAGGGTAGCTGTCCCTCCTCTGGTAATACCCCGGGTTGGGAAGATTTGGGTACCCCTCCACCCTTGGCCTCCCCTCTCCCGGATTCAGTGGTCTGGGCTCAGGGAATTGGGGAAAGAAGGATGGATGGTTTTGGGGCTGAAAGTCGGGTGGATATCTGGGGAAAAAGTTCTGCCCAGGGTTTGGTAAATTTCTGCCCTCCTGTGGGAAGTTTGGAGGGAAGTTCCCTGGGTTAGGTGCTTGGCTGGATCCCCCCCCTTGGGCTGGAGGAGTCCACACATAACCCAGGATGGGTCGATTTCCCTTGTAACGGGGACTTACATAATCAGGAGAGCGAGGGACCCCATTTGTGGGGCTGCCTCCTTGGCTCCCTGTCTGTGACTGACCCGAGGACCTCCTGGGCCTAGCATTATTAGGTGCAGGTAGGTTTTTAGGCCCCCCCATCTCCAAATCCAAAACGGGGGTGACCTTTACCTCTGCCACCTTGGCAGCAGCAGGGGTGCTGTTGGCTTTGGGGTTTTTCTGGGCATTACTTTTGCTATCTACCGGTTTCTGCACCTCATAGATCCGGGTAGCCTGTTCAATGACCCAGTCTAAAGATCTTTTCTCGTGAAAATCCCTCACGAACTGGGTCATTATGTATTTGGGCAAGGCATGAAAAAACGTATTAATGAACTCTCTACTATCTGTGCGCACCCTTCTGGTGGATTGCGCAAAAGCACGTTTCAGTTCTTGCACAAATTCTTGTGGGGCCTGATCCTCCCCACATTGCAAATTGTAGGCTGCCTTGCGAGCCTCTTGAGGATTTCTGTGAACAGAAAAATGTTTCAAGATGGCCGCCTTATAGGTGGACCATCTTAAATGATTTTGGTCCTCCAGCCCCGCAAAGAAACTGGAGTATTCCGGGGAGAAGGTCCACTTTACATACTGAATACAGCTTTGGCTGTCCTTCAAATGGAAAGTCTCCATCATTTGTTCAAACAACTCTAAGTGCTCCCAAACAGAATACTTATGGTAAGGCGTGATGACGCTCCTGATCGCCTTAATCTGTTTTAAGGGGTCCTTAAGCAAGGCCCTTTTTGCCTTATTGGCCCTTTTGGTTCGGGTAACCCTTGTCCATTCGTCCTCGGACTCAGAGGCACTGCTCCCAGAGGTTCCCGTCTGTTCTTCCAGGTTTTCCCGGATTCTGCGAGCCTGGGAATGGCTGGCAGAATGTGGGGACCTGGTCTCCTGTGTCCTGCGCAGTTCAGAGGAGTCTTCAGATTCCTCCTTGCTGCCAGGATTTGATGGGTACCCCCTCCACTGACCTAACTGGGCAGAGGTTTTCAGGATGCCCTTAATGGGCCTACTCTCCTGGGGTTCCCCATTGAACTGTACTGTACTTGGGTGCCCATACCCGGATGCCCACCCCTCCATTCCTGGGTGGTACTGGCCTATGAGCCCCATACTCTTAGCTGGATAGTAATCTGCCATCCCTGTGGCCCTGTGCTCACGTGCGCCAGGGGACATGGGGGTGGCAGAGTCCAGGGACTGAGAGGTATGAGGGCCTCTGGTACTAGGGCTCCTGAGGTTATGCTCCGGAGTTTCCATTTCCCAGCGAACCTCATCTCTATCCGCCCCTGCTCCCTGTTGCAATGCAAGAGCCTGCATTTGTGCCTTCAGTTCCTCAGTTAAGGCCTTACTAGACTCTATCAGTCTCTCCTGCATCGCTACCTGTTGTTGGAGCCTATCATTGTGTTGACAGAGGGCCTCATTTTCCCTCTGTGCTTCCTGGTTGGTCCTGGAGAACTGGGCCAATCTTTGCTGCAGGAGGTTTACCTCCTGAGCTGTGTCCCTATTGGCCTGCTCCTTTCTTGCTAGAGCATCCTCCACCCTCCCGGTGTGGTCTAACAAGTTCTGGTTTTCTTTTTGGAGGTCACCCAGCCCCTGGAGGGCCAGGTGATTTTCTTCCATTTTCCTTTTCAAATTGCAGACTTCCTGGCCTATGGCGTCTCTTTCCTGACTAAGAGCCTGCATTTGTGCCGCCAGGTCGTCCCTCTGCCTTTGGAAGGCACCAGCTTTCTGGCGCTCCTGATCAAACTCTGCCTGGGTATCCAGGTCTTTCAGAATCAGTTTATTGCTCTCCTCTTTCTCTCTATCTAGCTGGCTTTGCAGGGTGACTACCTGCTCCGCGCATGCCCTGTTGAAATTGATCTGTTGCTCCAACTTTTTCTGGTTCTGCAGTAAGGAGTCCAAACTGTCTTGGTGCTCCTTCTGCAGGGCCAGAAATCTGGTATCCTGGTCTGTCTTTTCCTGTTGTAGGATGCCCATATCCTCTTTTATTTTAATGATGTACTGCCTGCTGTCATTTTCTGACTCCTGGCTCCCCTGCAGCCTCTGCTCAGAAGAGACCAGGTCAGATTGGACCTTCTCTAACACCACCTGTTGCCTATTTGCCAGATTTTGGCTTTCAGCACATCTATCCTGCATGTCTCCCATATATAGGTACAGGTATGCTGCTATCCTGGCAATCTTATTGTGTTCCTCTTTGGCTTTAGGAGCCATATATAGTTCACTCATGGCCACATGTAATGGACCCTGATCTCTCCATAAGTCTGACCCTGTTTCAGTGACCTGTCGCGTGATGGCCTGCAACCAGGCATCCTGGCCCTGCTCAGCCCATTCACCTCTCACAAATAGTTTATGTAAGAAGTGCTCTCTGGCTATTTTCATATCTACCAAGGTCGTCATTCTAGAGATTGGTCTCTGTCCTGACTTACAGAAGTTAGTATTTTATTTTTGCAGAACAGAACTTTTCTTGGAGTGTCCCTTTTGAGGAATGCTTCACAGCGTAATGCAGCGTGGTGATCCGACCGGATGTATGTATCCCGTCAGTTAGCACACTGTATTAAGCTGCACAAGTGGTATTCTAACCCAAACGTCCGGCCGAGCCCCCAGTATGTAAGAGGATTCAATTCAACACTACAGCTAAGTCAACGCCTAGTCTATAATACTGAATGAAAACCCTTATTGATATAATTTTATGTCCAGTTCATGCGTTCTGGATGACTACCCTTATATAACACCCCTCTCTTGGAATCCTCCTGGCCCCACTGAGCCAAGAAGTAGTTCTGTTTTGCAAGTTAAAGGTTTATTTGATAAATTAAACAATATATATATATAGATATCACGCTTTATAATAAATTAATAATTGGATATCACACGTAATCTGGTATGATAAAGATTAACAACAGAGAATCTGGCACTAGCACACTTCTTGATAATCACTAAGGAGTTGACATGAAATGGATAAGATAGCAACAATACTTTTATGGTTTCAAATGGATGCAATGTGGAATGAAATGCAGTACAGAAAATACTCAATATGATTTCAACAAAACAATGTAATCACTTTCTTGGACAATTCACCCCCCCCTTTATGCAATGCAAGGAAATGGAAGGAAATCACACAGTTCTCAGAAATGCAATCAAATGTGATTCAGTTCACCCAGCAACTTAGACTACAGAAGTTGAAAACACAGGCCCAAATGCTTTTAAATGTGCTGGAAATGAAGAAAAAAATATGCTAAAATGCTTTTAATTCCCTCTAGGAGGTTTAGGGTGAGTGGTATCTAGTTAATATTAGCTCAGGCTCACTCTAGCAGTGATGCAGGGATAGTTTTTATGAGGCAAACGATTTCTTTCAGAGGAAAGCAAAAGCAGCTATCTTTTTGCAAGTGGAGAAATTTGCAAATCGCGGTAAAATTCGCGGGTGCGTGTTCCGCGATTGCGGTAAAACTATAGGGGGTAATGCGGTTCTAGGTTCGTAGGAAAGCCACGATTCTAAGCTTTCAGATGAAAGTTATTGCAAGTCTCTAAGACAAACGGTCGCGGAGATATGAGCGATTTTGTGAAGGTCGTTTTTCAGATTTGAAATTTTAAAAGCTCAAAATGACAAGTGACAGATTTTACTAGAAATGACAAGTGACAGCTTTACAAATGACAGGTGACCGTTAGGAGGCAGTTCTACTTAGATTAAGCTAGATTGAATTATATTATTTTAACTAGGAGATTGGTTCTGCACAGTTTTCTAGGTACTCACACTATATTCTTGAGTGAAATGGGCCTCGCCATGGATCTGGTCAGGTTTTAAACTGGACTCTGGTCTCTGCACTTCACAGTGATCTGGGTCTGCTCTCTCTCTGGATTCTGAAGATTGAGGGATTTAAAGTCTGGATCTTTCTGCACAGCTTTGTCTGGAGATTGATGGAGGTAAAGTATGGATTTTCCCGGCAGAGCTTCCAGCTGCAAATGGATTTGAAAGTCCCTATCTGTCCTGTCTCTCTGCATTTATGTGTTTTGAAATGGGTGTGTGTGAGCATCACTAGACCCTACCCCTCTCCACTTGCCATTGGTCAAATTTCCATTTCTCACTTGATTGGGGAAGGAACTGTGAGTCAGAGCGATGTCATTTTATGGCTTGCAGAGAGGACACTCCCCTGTCAAGTTGCACACAATCTATATTTGATATAAAAAGACATATTTGCACAGGTAAACATTTGTTTAAAATTACATGCACCCCTCACATATCACAGTAGGTATCCCCTGTTCAAACTCTGCTCTTCCTGAGAGCTTGCATTCAGAAATGGCAATATTTTGCACTTTTTTAACTGGTTTGCGATACCGTACATTACCCCAAATTTACACACATGTGCGCAAGGAGTATGGACATTAGTTGATGAAGTGTCAGATTTTTCACATGGACACATTTTGAGTAATATCCTCTTAACTGCTAGTTTGCCCCCAGAACATCACACAAATTGGAGTTTGGACTTGAATTGAAGGTACATTTTTTAAATTAAGTCTCTCAAAGTTATACATTTCTGTCATTTGATTACAAAGAGTTATCAGTGTTTCTGTAAAACATATATTTTTCTTTCAGTTTAGTTCTCAGAGTGTTGGAGTCCGCCTCCAAGACTTGGGTGGGTCAGTCCTCTGGGCAGGCAGGGCTTTGTTGACATTAAACAGTCAAAATCAACATATTCCTTTCAGAGGAAAGGGGCCATTGTGTGGTCTCTGGGAAGCTCCCAGCCAGTCTGCCTTCTATCAATCAAGAGGTCATGTGAGATTCTAACTCCTGGTGTGGAGCTCTGGAGGTGAGAGGGTTTCCCAGGCTTCAGGCCTCTGGGAACAGCATGTGGCTAATTTTTAATTAAAATGCAGCCTTTGAAGTCAGCTGAGTCAAATCCCTTTGTCAGCAACTGCACTCAGTTCTCCTGTCAGAGTTTAGACCGCTATCGCCCCCTTGAGGATTTTGTTGGTACTGCATGCAATTTTGGGATTTTCTTGGATTAATGTATTCTAAACAGGAATGGTTCTTACATGGTAGTACATCCTTGCTTAACATTGTTTTGATGGGGCTCCTTACAGTAAGATGGTTATGTGGAACCCCACAAAAGGGTTGAATCTTTAAAGTGGTCCAATGAGTCACGATTTCAGCAACTTTTTGACATCAGTAACAGTGGATTTTGTGAACAAAGACCTTTCTTTACACTGGTGGGTGGCAAGTTAGGTAACCATTTTGGTGTGCGCACAACTGCGCAGCTCTCCTGGATTCTGGGATGAAATGATGGGCGGCGACAGCGCATCCCCATCTTTACCCACTCCAATGATTTATTTTTGTTCTGGGGTAAAATGATGGGCAGCGACAGCTTAATCCCCATATTTACCCCGTCTAATGATTCCACATGGGTCAAAACCCTCCACAATTCATTGCCACCCTTCTTCCTCCTAGGATGGATTCATCCACTCAGCCAGATTGAAGGAAATAGGAAAAATATGAACATCATTGTCACCTCTAGACACCTCCCTCCAACCGAATCTGCAGAACATTTCGATAAATAAATGCTGAATGCGCATTTTATGCGCATTCAGCATTATAAAAAAAGAATTACAAAAATGTCGGATGATGGGAGTGGGGGGCCTCCCTCCCCTTGATCAACATTATGTGAATTCGGGGGTTGCAGGGATGCCCTCCGCTTCCATAAAAAAGAAAGCAGGGGACAAAGAAAGTAAAAAATAAAGAAAAAAACAGACACTGCAGCAGAAGTTCCAGGCCTCAATGGGGAGGTGGAACTCATGCCGCAGGGAAAGAGCCTAATGAAAAGAACAAAAGGTAAGTGGACCGCACAAGGTACGTTTTAGGAGTGGGGTAATGTGGTTGGGATGATGTATGTGATTATTGCGTGCAGGTCATTTAAAATCCGTAATTTTCGGGTTCGAAATGTTCAGCTACTAAACAATCACATATATCCCCTCCAACTTGGCTGACTGACAACCCATGTCTGAGAACACCTTATAAGGCTGACAAATGACCAATGGTAAGTTATATATGCATGTTTGTCCTTTCTACAGACTCTCTCAGACCTATCATGTCCTTACTTTCTATTCAGGGATTGGATAACATAGATATGACCACCCTCATATCCACACTGGCATGGGTATTTGTCAGAGATTTAATGGATAAGCTAGTACCCCATACACATACAATAAAGGCCTTCTAGTTTGTGTCATGGGTGGGTGAAGCAAATCACACTGTGTACAGTATTTGTTATTTTTTCTTTTTTCTTTTGTTTTGGTTTATTATAAACCTTTACAAAATACAAACAGTTTCAAAACGTCAAACAATTTCAAAGCATCAAAGAAATAATAACACAACAATTACACTTAAAAATCACAAACTTCAAGAGTTAATTATCCACTCTGTACTGATCGCAGTGTTGAATACTTTAAGAACAAGGTTTAGATTTGAACCTCATAGTCAATCTTACACGACAGCTGTCAGTACTTAAATTTCCATATCTCATTAAAAGTAAATCTGCGTTTATCACAAATCACAAACATCTGTCAAAAAAGACATTACGCATACAATTAAAATAGTTGAGTTCTCATGCAGAATTCTATGCCAAATAAATTCCCTATTTACTGATTCAGTTGATCTTACAAATTGTGCAAAGTAAGCAATCCTTTGGCTCAGCAGAGCTGGGCAAATAAGTAGAATGTGTTGAAGCGATTCCACCATCCCCTCTACTTTACAGTATCTACACCATTACCAGCCTACAAAACATTTAGTTCTAATGCTCTTAATTTGGTTAGTTTGTATCACATTAAACCTGAAACGCACATAATCGTTGCGTAACTGCTTACACTGATACTTATTCAGGTATCCTTCCATTGCTGGAGCAAATTTCCATAGCGAGCAAGCCTGATTATGCAATTTCGTCTCTGAAATTCTATTCACAGTATTCTGCCGTCAAAACCCATAAGATTGACTTTTATTTTGACTGGTTTATTAAGCATTGTTGTGACAGACATACCAAGATTTCTCAGGCATTTAACCGTCTCATTATTCAATATGTTTATGAAGGGGCTAGCAGTTTCATTGCCCGCACACACATATAGATTCCACTTGCTCGATATTTTACATTTTCTCCACAAACACATTATTTTCCAAATTACCAAGGTTTTAAGAGATTGCAAACCAAGTTCGTATCGTATGAGTTCAATCGGAATGCACTTCAGTAAAAAAAAAACATACTCCTCCAGATTTTTCGCTCCAAAATCTTCACGTAATCCATGAACTCATACTCAAACAATTCTAAACCATATACGAGCCTGGGCACAACCTTCATGATGTAAAATTCCCTCAATGGTGCCATGGAAAATCTACCAAATTTTATTTCAATGAACGCATTTGTCTTATCGCAACTTCTGCTTTTAACTTTAGGTGATTTTTAGTTATGGTAATTGAGCCCAAACCCGAGAAGCAGTAGCCCAAATATTTGAAAGCGGGTTCAGATTTTATCGGTTTGCCTTCGCAAAACCAAGTAAAAGCACTTTGCAGTTTATTGGGTTTACCAAAGCGAACAATAATTGTCCTTTCCGGATTAATTTTTAGTGAGAGCTTAGATATAAACATTTCAAATTCCTTAATTAAACGTTGGAGACCCACCTTTGTGTTGTCCATCAATAAAAAATTGTCTGCGTAGGCCAACCATGAGAATCTCGTATTGTTAAGTTTGGGAGAGAGTAGACCTTTGTTAGCCAGCGCAGCCTCTGTCCCACTGACGTACAGGTTGAATATTGTTGGGGATAGCATGCACCCTTGGCGTAGACCATTAGTAATTAAAAATTCCGCTGATAAGCGCCCTTCGGAGTTTAATTGAACCTTTAACCTTGTATCGGAGTAAAGGACAATCACAATGTCAAGTAGGTGCATTAGCATGTCTAGATCTCTCAGCAATTTCCATAAAGTATGTCTATCAACAAGATCAAAGGCCATTCTAAGGTCCATTGAAGCAATGAATGTCGACTTTGCTCCCATTTTCATTGATTTATCTGATAGACATCTTAAAATGAATTCCCCACAATCCGTACCAATGTTCTTCCTAAAACTAATTTGTTTTGGATCCAAAATGTTATTAATCAGGATCCATTTCTGAATGTCTAGCAGCACCAGAGATGCAAACAGCTTGGACTCAGGGTCCGCTATTGCGATTGGCCTATAACTCGAGGGACACAGCCGGGATCCTTTTTTAAAAAATGGTTAAGACAATGGAAACCCTCCAAGATTGGGGAATAGATTTGGTACACAAGATTTTTATCAAAAAAGAATATATAATATTCTAGCCCATAATAGCAGATTTAGCTCTAGTATTTTATTGGATAAGTTGTTCGGTCTGGGTGCTCCCGAATTTTTAGATCGTTTAATTAGACCCATAATACTTTCAGCGAAGTGCTTCAATGACCACTTTATTCCATCGTCTACCCCTATCCCCTCCTTCAGTTCCCCACTTTTGTAGAGGCTAGAGAAGTGGCCGCACCAAACCTGTTCAGTAATGGGATTAAGATTTAAATCTTTCTGAGGCTGTTCTAATCCATTGATTAGATTCCAAAAGTTAGAGGAGTTGACCCCCCTCGATGATTGCAACATGGCTTCACCATCCAATTGAGCTCTACTCCCTCCATCGTTGATCATCCAGTTTTTATAACTTTGTTTGATTCTTTTTTCATATTCAACATGTTGGCTTCAGATAACCCTGATTTGTATAAATGCCATAATTTTTTCCTCAAACTGACTTTACAGTCGTGCACCTCACTCTCTGTGCAGTTGCTATGGACTCTATTACCCCTTGACCTCTTGAGTGAATTAGCCTCCAGCTTCTGTATATTTGCAGTTATATATTGTGTAAAGTTCCTCGCTGAATATCTACTGGCACGCTGGTCTAAAGATGACATATCATAATCTCTAGTCATGTTTGAAGAGATTTTTACAGTTTTTTTATAGGTCCATTTGATTCTGTTCCCCTTGGTATTTATCTTCACCCCTTCCCAACACAGTTTCTCTCAGGCCCAAGATTCTTGAAATAGAACGAAGTCAAAAAGGGCCAATTGCATCATCAGCTTCCCATTATGCAATAAATTGTAGCACCCACGCGAATTCCAGCTCAACAGCTTCAAACAATTCGGTGAGCTAAAGGGGTTTGCCCCACTGTTTCAAAGTATCAATAGATTCATGTAGAGATAAGGCTTACATATTATTATTCACTTCATAGCTACCCCATTCGCCTTTCCTTGCCCCGTCTGCATTTACCTGTCCCGATGGAGTCTTAAGATTGTGTACAAGAATATCAAAGCCTCTGCATTGCAGCGCTTCGGCTTCTTTCAAAAGTAGTGCCCTCACTAGTGGAGACGGTATAACCAAACGAACATAGTCGTATCTGTATTTGTGGATGAAATCCACCAGGTATATATCAGCTGTGGTGATTAGGCTCAATTTGGGGATTGTAGCAAATAAAGACATTATGTACGGTCTGTTCAAAGAAATATTGCCTCCATCATTAAATAATGATCTAAGGATTAAGCCTGGTAAATCCGGGTATAAGGGCTTTCTCAGATCTAACTCATGATTCATTGAAGCCATCTGCGCACAACCCCCCCTACTGTATTCACAACCTCCTGCCAAACAGTATGCTTGTGAAGAGTATCCTCTTGTCCTTTATTTTTGCTTTCATTGCTGTCTTTAGATATATTTGCGGGGCCCTTATCTACCATATCAGGAGACCCCTCTGGTGAATTAAGACTTTCTGGAAGCACCTTATGAACCATACGCCTCGGAACTTCTTCATTAATCTGTGACCCAGCCTTGTTGTGACCTTTGGGCACTTCCATTGCTTCAATTGGAGTCAATATAACTCTGCTCGGTTCTTGACTGGTTAATTGATCGGGCACCGTGGTCAAATTGATATAGGCCATGTGCTTCTCAGCTTTCCAATCCTTATGTCCTAAACCTGTATTTACTGTATTTCTCTCTTCACTCCTATGTAAGCCATAAGGTTTGAGCGTATTAGGAATAGATCGCTTCACCTTGACCTTCAAGTATGATGCCATCGGGGGAGCTTTGCCAACTGTTAGCCCCCTATCAATAGTGGGGTCAGTTATCACAGGACCATTGGTGGTTATGGATGGATTTTTAAAAATACCAAAGACATTGTCTCTTTTCTTTTTCATAGCGTCGAAGAGTACATGATCCCCCTCGAGTATACATTCTGCGAGGCTTGATCCGTGGTTTTCTTAGGAGGAGGAAGTAAACCAGGAGCAGTCTTAGCTTTAGGGGACCTATCAAATGGTCTTTCCTGCGCCCCCACCCCATGTACTGCTTCCTGTATACTGTGTTTAAATTCTGAATCCCTTAAAAATGTACTTGATGAATTTTTGTTTAGCTCAGTTTTTCTTTTCAATTTGACCCATTTTTTTCCCTGTTATTTTGACATTTTTATTTGATAATTATCATCCGTATCAGCCTGCTTCTGGTTTCCTTCCTTCACCACCCCCTTGTTCTCTGCACCGGAGCTCCCTCCAGTTGGTGGAACATTGGGGACCCCTTCCCCTCCCTGTGTTTCAGGAATAACAATTATTTCCCCTGTTTCCGCTGTCCCCACCAACCCGTTAGGTCACTTCACAGTCCCCCCACCCCCCATCTTTACGGGGATCTTTACTAGTTCGATCATTTTTTCCAAAGTCTGCAGTGCTCCCCTCATTCGAGATGGTAGCACCTCCAAATCACTTGTTGATTTGGTTAAAACTGCAGTCTGCTTGCATAGTCCAAGCAGGATCAATCTATTAAAGATTCCCAACATAGTTGAAAGGTCTGACCCCCCCCAGCTAGCTGGTTTGGCTCTGCTGTTGGTACATTGGCATTAAATTCTGTAAAGTACTCCTCCGACATAAAGATACTAGGCGTGTCGAAGAGAAAATCATAATTAGTAGAGGTCGTAGGTTTACAAGGGTCGCCCAATGATAGCCCCCTGCCATATTTATCTTTGGGAAGCCCTGTTGACACCTCCTCCAGAAGAGTGATTGGGAAGGGCCAACCCTGGCCTCCAAACTCTGGAACACCTTGCCCACACCTAACAGAATTGAACCATCATTCCACTCCTTCAAGAACAATGCTAAAACATGGCTGCTCTCCCAAGTCTCATGAGACCTTGACACAGTCCAGACTCCATGTGGGGTACAGAACTGAATATACATTTTCTCTCTGCTCTGTCCCTGTATTATACGGTGTTAATGGTACCCTTCGGTACATGTATATATGCTGTATATTTTTGTAACTCACTGTAACTACTGCTTTTTGTAACATGTTTAAGAGTATGTACATGTATATATGCTGTATATTTTTGTAACTTCTGTAACTACTGCTTTTTGTAACATGTTTAAGAGTATGTACATGTATCTATGCTGTATATTTTTGTAACTTCTGTAACTACGCTTTTTGTAACATGTTTAAGAGTATGCGCCCGGTTGCCCCTGGGCCTGGTTTTTTTGCGCTTTATAAATAAAATAAAATTAAATCAACCGGATCCTCCATGATTTTTTCTGCAAGAGAGCAATCCTGCGCACACTGCAACAGTGCATCCTCCTCTTCATTAGGCTCGGGAAGGGGTATAGCCGCTGCCCTAGCAAGACTTGCACGTCTCGTGCTTACCGCAGCAAAGAAGTCTGCTCCGGGTTCTTTCCTGAGCGGAGGAATTTTGTTCTTCCTCATAGTGAACTAGACTCGAATCAGGCCATACCAGTAACCTCACTCCCCTACGACCACACAGAGTGTTACTAGCACGTAAACTTCAGGGGTTTATGATCAAAAAGGTGCTCTCCTCACATCAACGGTTGTTCTTAACAACTAGCCCACGCCCGTCCCCGCTACCCGCACAGCCCAACAGCCGACACACTTGCAATGCACACTTCGGGGGTGTGCGCACAAGTGCCTGTGGGTCACGCTGATATAACTGCTTGGCGTGGGGTTTGGCCGGGGCCAAGACTGCTTAACGTAGTTGTCACAGGAACTACAACAAAAAATCCCAGAGAATACACTATTTTAGCAGACTGCAAAGAAGAGCAAAAGTCTTTTGTGAGAGAGGACAGTCTTTCCTGAGAGAGGTTAGTCAGGACACCATAAGACTGCTTACATAAGAATAGCACAGTTACTTGATTCAGTCCTTCACTGTTATGGCAGTATGAGGAAACACAGCCTTCCTCTTGCACATAGAGCCACTCGAGCAGTACACACCTCCGAGTAAATCCAAAGGAACAAGAACGCCTGATACCAGACAGCAAGCCGGCGAGCCTCTCCCAGCCCAACAGCCGACACACTTGCGATGCACACTTCGGGCATTTGTTAGTTGTCCCAGCTGAGGAGGGATCACCAGACGTATCTCAATGCCCCTTCCTGGCCTCAAGGAGCGAAGGGGGATACACACAGGTGTCCCCAAGCATGTTCTGTAGCAGGGGCTATTTTGTGTGGGCCCAGCAAAAGGTAATTATTGGGCTCCTCTAACTTGTTGCCAACACCAAAGCTGGCAAATGTATTCAATAGATTCTTTTTTAACAGAATCACTATGATTAGAGGGAATGTCAACAACATATCTGTAGCCTTTACACCTCTCTCATCGGAAGAGACTTCCACAGTAACTCATTCTACATGCATGTTTGACATCTCTCCAGTCTCTTCACAAGAAATACTCCCACCTCTACTAGCATTGAAACCAACTAATCACAATTATAATTTCTTTCTAAATAGTATTGCCTGTCATCAGGCCAATTCGCTACCTGGTGACCTCCAAAAGTTTACAGGTCACTTTTGGGGACATTCACTTGGTCTTACTTGCTACTCTGCTTAAAAGCACCATTATAACATTTGGAATTTTATAACTGACTTTATCCTTCAGGGACTATAAAATGTGACATGCAGTGTGTAAACAGATCTCTGCATCAAGTAGATACCTCTATGAGATATGTATCTTTCGAGTAAACATGAGATGTGCAGCTGTGGATGGCTAGTAGCCAACCATCTGTTTACAAAGATGGCAATAGGAGGGAGGTGCTGCAGGAAGTGTCACAGTTCCTTTAGTTACGATAATACATGATTGTACGGTTTTGGTTCTGTTGTGGGAGCCCTTGATCGGAACGTGCGGATGTTAGTGACCACACAGTGTTGGGCAACCTTACACCTGCAGAGGAACAGTCCCAGAGGATTAAATGCTGTAAACTGTATAGGCATTAGCTCACTCATTTTAATTTGAATGGCCAATCAGCTCTTTAGTGTTGTTGAAACTATTCTGTAGCATAGGCCACTGGAATAAGCACAGCTTCTTTACTATTTGCAATGTGCCTTCTTGACTAATATCTCCTAGTTGTAGAACATATCTTAGCACTGTCTACAGGTCTTATGTCATTCTTCTTGTGGCAATAAGTCCTGAGACTACAAGCCATAACTGCCTAAGGTATTGCCCCCGGGGCCTTTGTTAAGGCCCTTGCTACACTCGTCATGTAACTATGGGCCCCGGGGCACTACTGTAGGCGGTAATGGCCTGCATTAGAGGGGCTTATTGCCATTAGTACCCCGGCCCATTAGACCAGGGTAGTAATTTTTTTTCCCAGCTGAGAGACGCGTAGCATTTCGCAGCCAGTAAAAAAAAGTAAAAAATAGTTTTCAAAAATGTCTGCCGCGGGCAGAAATCTTAGTCTGTTTTCTCTTTCCGTGGCAGCCATAGTATACAAAGAAAATGGCCACCATGGAATGGGAGAAGGGGCTACGCGTCGTCCCTTCTCCCTTTCCATGTCAGCCAATGAAGTAAGTTGAAAAAAAAGTTAACAAAAACAATTGCCGCCATGGAAAGGGAGAAGGGACTATATATATATATATATATATATATATATATATATATATATATATCTCCATGGCGACCACAGAGAATGAAAATGCAGTCAGAGATGGGAGCCAGCTACACAACGTTGCGTGATCAGGATTAACATCCAGTAAGGCTCGGAATCCAGCCAACCACAGGTAAGTGTTTTTTTTTTGTTGCCGCGCCGGGTACTAATAAGGATTTGTGCAAATTCTCTTCTATCAGGTTGGTATGTTTGTGAAGTGGGCAGCAAAAGAAGAGCACTCAATGGTCTCCTGACTTGTGACCTCTTCAGGCATCCAAAAACGATGCTGTACTTCTGAAAACACCTTGCTGTTATCACCCGTGTGAGAGGCAAAGTCACATTTCCTTTAGCTGGACCCATGCGTGGCACATCAGGTCAAGACAGGTTCAACCACATTCCTTTGGCTGGAGAGGTAAACAAGACAGGTTTTACTTTTACATATTCCAACACTTGTCCAACCTTATTTCTGGCGCATGCTCATGAGAATGTTTATGCCAGCTCCATTTATACACGGAGCATGCATGGAGGTATTGCCATGCATGCGTGACGCTTTTTGCAATGCAAAATATAACGCTACGGAAAAGAATTTGCATTGCCATCAGCTTTGCATGTGTTTAGATGACACCTGAGAGCAAATGTATGCTTGAGCAGGGTTGAGCGATACAGATCACATTGGCATGAGTCTGCCACGAACCTTCTTTACTACCACCCAACTGGAATTCCATGGATGTCAGTTTTCACAAATGTTGAATTCATGCATGCTACATACCATTTCTTGTGCTGAAGATAAGAAACCGTTTCCTTCGTTGTCACTTTAATTGGTCTATTAATCATACGGCGTTCCAATGTGTTAACTTGAGAGGACTTGTTTAATCTCACAAGCAGTTGTTGGCCGTCCTATTTCAGCGACTTTCTTTGCCTTGGAAGACTGGAAAGGCGGCTTTGCTAATCTCGCGGGAAAGGTTAACATTCTGCGAGACGGATCGCTTCACTGCTGGCAAAATCATTGCAATTTAATCCTCCGTGAAACAGATGGACAATCGCACCCGATAAATAAAGCTCTTAGTATAAATATCACTGAACTAATTGATGCTTTGCTGAACCCAAAGATGGAAAACAAGACTGCAAAAGCTTGTTAACAGCTGTGAGTATAATTTACCGCATTCATGACTTTCTCATGCGAAGCACGATGAGGACAACGATTTCATGATCTAAACTGATCAACAGTGCTGAATGCAGAGATGTCAAGTGCATTTTCACGTGTGGTGAATCACACATCCTCGTGGAAGAGCGCTTCATTTATTTTCGGAAGATTAAATTACACGAGGGTGGTCAGTCCCCGGTGTGCTAAATCAGGCGTAAAAACATGCACAAAATTGTTAGGCATGTTTTTCAAGTTTTTGAGGAACAGATGGGGTGGTGGTTAGAGATGAAGGGCCAAATTCATGGAATTTTTTGCGTGGGAAACTGGGAACTTGCCCGCAAACTCTGTGCCAAATCCTGTGTGTCGATTCATGGAATCGAATGCACAGGATTTTCCTGGGATGTGGGTGGATTTCCCCTTGGCCCGGCAGGCCCGTGCGAGTGGCTGAGTGTCTTGCGCGAGATACCATGCAGAGTATGGCATGGCTTGCGCAGAGAACTGGGAAAGGGGCAGAAAATGCGAAAAGGTGGGCGTTACGGGGGACGGCCAGCAGGCAGTCAATTGCCTGCCCCCTATTGCGCGGAACGATACGTATTCATGTACCCGACCGCGCAACCTCTTGGCAGGGATGGTCTATGTCTTCGGATGACTCTACCTCTGCGACCCAAAAGCGATATGATTCTTTATCTGATTGTTTCTGTCCGTAAAATTGAAAATATTCGGGATCATATTTCTGCCATTCGTAATCCAGTTGTGGAAACACCAGTTATACTCTCTGCTTTGTTCCCATAACCTTTGTTACCCTTAAGTGCTCTCTGGGATTCCTTTCCGATGTTTACAGCTGCAGATATTACCTTAGCAGTTGAGAGAATGAAATCTGCTTCACCTACTGATGCCATACCTTTGAGAATGGTGAAAGCCATCCTCCCTTTGATTGTGTCTAACATCATGGCTGCTGTCAATTATTCTTGTTCTACTGGGACCATTCCTTCTGCTCTAAAATGTGCCACAGTGATTCCTCTGCTGAAAAAACCCTCCTTGGACCCTTAGGTTCTTGTGAATTTTCGCCCTATTTCACTCTTTTCATTTTTTATGACATTGCTGAAATCCCTTGTCTCCCCACTGCGTGTGCAGTTTTGTGGAAATACTTCCTTATTTGATGCCTTTCAGTCTGGCATTTGGCTGGGACGTGGTACCGAGACTGTTTTGGTCATGGTGCTTGATGACCTGACTCTTATTGATGATCAGGGTGAAGTGGCAGCATTGATCCTGCTGGATTTGTCTGCCGCATTTGATACTGTCGATCACGCCATCCTGATCAAACATCTGTCAGCGGCGGGTGTGTCTGGCTCTGTTCTGTCATGGTTCCACTCTTTTCTCTATGACGGCTCGCAGCTGCTCTCACTTCAGCCTTTTCTTTCTGCTGTTTCTGCCTTGGTGTGTGGGGTTCCTCAAGGTTCTGCCCTATCTCCCACTCTTTTTAATATTTACATCTATCCTCTGGTCGCTCTTATCCGCTCCCATGGGTTCAGATATTACTCGTATACTGATGATATGCAGATTCTTATCCAGGTGGACTTCTCCCGGGCCATGCCACTCAGCTGCGAGATTGTATGTCTGTTGTGGAGTGCTGGATGAGTGACAAGTGGCTCAAATTGAATGGGGATACATCTGAGGTTATGGCTTTGGGTTCTACTGCTGTCATATCCCTTTGGACTTCGTCTTTCTGGCCCTCCTTGCTTGGTTCCTTTCCTGTTGCTGTCCCTGTGATTAAAAATCTGGTGTCAAGCTGCCGGCTTCCCTTTCTATGGCCTCCCAGATCAGCTCAGTTTGCCAGGATGGTTATTTTCAGGTCAGGATACTCAGAACGGTTTTGCAGTTTATTCTTTTTCACTTGCAGGCTCCGGTGATCTCCGCCTTGGTTCTCAGTTGGATATATTATTGCAATTCTCTGTATCTGGTTCAGCCTGACTACCTGTTACACCGCCTTCAGGTTCTTCAAAATTCAGCTGCCTGTCTGGCCACTGGGGCTTCTTATCGGGAACACATTTCTGCAGTTCTTAATGCTTGACAATGGCTGCAAGTGGTGTACACTTCAAATCTCTGTGTCTGGTGCATAGGGCTTTTCATGCAGTTGGTCCTGAGTATTTACAGCTGACGTTTTGACCCTACATTCCTGTCTGTGAGCTATGCTCTAGGGATCGTTTCCTTCTTACTGTCCCTAGGTTTTGCCACGCCAGAATCGGTGGCCGCTCATTTTCTGTTAAAGCTGCCATGTTGTGGAATGCTCTTCCCATTGATCTCCGCTCTGTGGCTGCTCATTTACATTTCAGAAGGGCATTGAAAACCTAGCTCCTGTCTTCTTTTCCTTTCAATAGTGTCTACTCAGTCTTAGCACAAGACTGCCTTCGGGTGTCGGTTGCGCTGTACTTTGGTATGATATGATATGATATGGCATTTGTAACGCGCCTATACACAGGTGTTTCAAGGCGCGTCAAGGCAGGGAGGGGAGGAAACAAGGGGAAACAGACAATGATCCTACTAGGCCAGGTGTCATTCAGATCGCGCAAGTGCAAGGGTGGGGGAGGGGGAAAAGTGCAAGGGGAAGGGGAGGGGGGAAGTGCAGTAAAGGTAAGTGGCGTAAAGTAATAAATAAATAGGACCAACTGGTGGCAAGTGCAAGGTAAGTGCAGAACAAGTGCTGGAAAAGGGGGGGGGCTGTAGGGATACAGAGACAGTCCCGCAGTGCAGAGGGCTTCCAGGGCATCAGTGCAAGTGGAGAGTGGCTGGGCCCAGGACCGAGGCCGTTAAGAGTGGTCCAGTTGCAGAATCAGTGCAGTATCAGTGAGGAATAATTGGCTGTTCAGCAGGGGAGAGGGAGAGAGAAAGCAGAGGCAAAGAGGAAGGTTTTGAGGTGCTTCCGGAACCAGAGATGGTTCTCCTCAAGTTTCAGGGAGGCAGGAAGGCTGTTCCAGAGGGAGGCCCCTGCCGCGGAGAGAGATCTACCCCCAGCTCAATGCTTCGAGAAGCGGCTGACCCTGAGGGAGTTGGAGGCGGATGAGCGAAGGGCTCGGGAAGGAAGATATTTGGGAAGAGAGAGTTGAAGGTATATAGGACCAAGGCCCCAGAAGGCCTTGTGGACAATGCAGAGGGTTTTGAACTTTATCCTCGCAGCCACTGGGAGCCAGTGTAGAGATTTCAGTCCTGGAGAGATACGGTCCCTGGGCTTGAGGCCAAGGACAAGTCTCGCAGTTCTGTTCTGTATGAGTTGCAGAGGGCGGAGAGTGGAGGCAAGCAGATTAAGGTAGAGGCTGTTACAGTAATCCAGCTTCGAGAGAACCAGGGCTCGGGAGACAGTGAGCTTCTGGGGCAAGGAGAGGAAGGGAAGAATACCTCTGAGGAGGTGCAGCTGGTAGTGTGACTTCTTAGCGACGTCAGAAATATGAGGAGAGAAGGAGAGTGTGGAGTCGAAGATGACCCCCAGGTTTTTTGCATTGCAGGTAGGAGCAGGGAGGGGGCCAAGGGAGGCAGGTCAGAGAGCTGCAGGGAAGGAGGGAGTGGGTGTACCGATGAGTAGGATCTCAGTCTTACTGGCATTAAGGCAGAGGTCATTTGCGGCACACCATTCCTGGATAGCAGACAGACAGTCAGAGATGAGGGAAGGAGAGGGGGAGTCTGAGGGTAGCCTGAAAATGAGCTGGGTACCGTCCGCATAGCACTGGAAATTAGGGCAGAGAGTGGCGATGCGGTGAAAAATCTTAACATAACATAGCATAACATAACATAACATAACATAACACCACCCAAAGGCAGGGATACAGACACTTGCGCATGAGATTCACCGCTTAGAGGTAAGATTGTGTGTCGGATTTAGGGATGCGTGTATGCATCCGGGGTTCCGATCTAACTTAGGGGTGCCCGTACACAGTGCAGCGGGTTGCAGTAACGGTTTACAGGGGTTCACCTGCAGATTTTCCAAGTTTTACCCGAGTTACGATAAATCGTACGCATGTTGTTGGGGTGCTGGTAACAGTTATGGAGATTCCGCGCAGTGTGCCCGAATCAGGCCCGGCTCCAGCAGTGGGGCTGAGGGGGCCAGGCCCCTGGCCCCCCCTAGGAAGGAGGCCATGCCAGTAGTGTTGAACACCACTGGAACCCAAAGGAGTAGGGGTGTGGGGCGGTGGATTTCATCTCTAAACATGCTACTGCAACTTCAGCGACATCATTCTGAGAGGCTGCACTGCAGGAGGTCCGGGCAGGATTCGCTTCCTTGGCCTAGACAATGATTCATGCCCCATAACCATGAAATGACCAGGGAGATGGAGGGCCATTCACAACTATAACTAAGGTAGCACACTTATTCAAGCTGGCTGTCTACTACTATTTTCTCAAAAATAAACTCACAATTTTGGTTTCTGTAATTTAAAGTACATTTCTCTTTTGTGGGAATATAGCATCTTTTCACATCATGCTTAATAAAATGGTTAACCATATCAAACAATAAATGACAGCTGATGTTGCCTGAACACAGGTTTCAGCAGAAGGTGCGTCATCTGGCTGGGGGCTCTCACAAATTACATTCAAATGATATATTCTGCTGCATTAAATACTTAAGCATATGTGAAAAGATAAGGACGGTAGTAACAAAAATGTAATTCAGGAGGGGAGAGTGTAGTAAAATCAAATAGTGATAGATGTAAGACTTTGAATTCAACATTACCACTACTGTTGCTCTAGACAACATTCCATGGCATAATTCTCTAGTATGTCTGTGCCATTACACAAGGAGGACAAGCAATTAGCAAATGACTGTTGGTGCTGCCACCAAAAGGTGCCGTTCAATCTCAATTGCTTGGCAATGTCCCCTCTGCACTGGAACACAAGCAATCACATGCGTGTTTAGGCCTTGTGGTCCAGCAGTTTGGGATTAGTGATATGGCCAAGGCTGATTTTAAAACAATGGTATGGATGGCTGGGCAGAGCAATGCAAGTGGTTATAATTAATTCAGAGAAATTTGCCTATTAGTGCCAGCCAGAACTCATGAAGTGGAACACAGATATGACGGAAATAAAATTTGAGGACAAACATAAATCCTATGGGTGAGTTTGGTCAATTATCCAGCTAATGACTAGCCAGGTCTATGTTAATGCCTATGGCATTACTACCAACTGCATGCCCCTCGCCACTAAAATGTAATCTTTCTGGAACTCTTTGAGCAAGCTCCATTATAAAGCAACCCAAAACGTGCTGCTGTATAGTGCTGTCCAGTGTTCTAGCTAAGCATTCCTTTGAATGTTTAATTACTTAATTGCCTCTGTAAATGAGTTCCTGGTGTAATAAAAATCTCTTAAGGTGCATCATCAGCCAGTTGATTTTAGAAGCAAAATCGTTTTCAATGCCTCTGTTCTTTGCACTGAAGTCCTGTCTTAAACATGCAATCACAAACCAAACAGTTTTGGCTTGCGTATAGTTATTAGACAGACATTTGCCAAGAAATGCCATTATATGCCCCGGTACTCGCACCGTTTTCCAGCTTTTCCCATCTTACGACCAGGTGGTTCTTGTGATGATTCACTGGTTCTCATCAGTTTTCCCCGGAGGGTAGCCCGTCCCTATTAGACTAGGGAGGCGAGGCTGCTACCCAATTGTCCCCCTAGAGGCGGTAAAAAGTGTGAGGACCTGTAATGGAGAGTCTCCCCTCGTGGGGATGAGGATTCCCGTCCCGTAAAACAACTTCCTGGACCCTTGTTCCCTGCAGCCATGGCCCTATTAACTCTTCCTTCCTCCCAACCTGAAGCTACTAACGTGTGTTATTGTGAAGTCTCTACCATTGTATCTCTAAGACCAGACAGGACTGAGATGAGGAAGAGCCAAAGAAACACTCATAACAACAGTAGAAGAAATGACCAAAGTGCTGTGATGAGGTGGCCAATGGGAGGCATGAAGGTAACTTCAAAGTCATTGACGACAAACATTGATGCTGCACTGGGGCATGCCCAGCAATATAAAGTAAAGACCAAGGAAGGGCTAAATGTGTTCGGGAGCAGGAAGAGCAGTGAGGAAAGCTGTCCTGCAGGGTCTGAGAAATTCAATCTCGCGTTGCCCAAAGCGCTGAGAGACAGTCGGTCTCCGAAGAAGAAGCTGAAAGGAATTCCGTGAGCCGGAGCAAATCCGACACGCTGCTGAAGCAGGAAGAATCCAGCAGTGATGTGACCTCTCTGACGTGGGCTGTGTGGCCCATAAAACACATTGAGACCGCTGCAGTAATAGGTCAGCAGAGCTGAGCAGGCCAAAAAGGAGGAAAGGAGGAAGATGTGTTGAACACATGCTAAACCGACAGTGACTTGAGACCCTGGGAAGAACTGTTTGAACTCCCAAGTCAAGATACAGGTAACGGGAGTTGCGAGAAAGCTAGGTGGGGTTCAGAAGCCCGAAGAGTTAAGTATTCCACAGGAGTTATCTCCCTCATTACAGTAGTGATACCAAAAGAACCTAGAGTTAAGTATTCTTCAGGAGTAATCTCCCTCGTCACAGTAGTGATACCCAAAGAACCAAGGGTCCTCTGGAGTGATCTCCTTCATCACACTGTGATGACATAAGAAAGCATAAATCTCTAGAGTGCCTCGGGGTGAACGCCCACTACCTCGTCACAGTTGTTAACTCAGCACATGTGAAAAGTACCAAAAGAATCAAGAACTCGCAGGGAGTAATCTCCGCAATAGTCAAGATATAAAAAGCCCTGACAAAGGGCCAGCAATAAGAAGAAGAGTTGATAAAGTCTTAACTCTGTTCATCAATTCTTGGGGGTAAGTAGACTTCTAAAGACTTGTACAAAGATCTATCATGGAACAGTCTCCAAGGTTCTTCCAGATAGACCAGGAAAAGGGAGTCATTCGTCTGGTCCTGGTATATTTGGTAAATCAGAACTTCATTAAAAAAAAGAGACTGCGGCTAAGTCAACCTAAGTTCATTGAAAACTTTTCTTCTTGGTGGGGATAGAGTAGTTTGTTTGGACAGAGGATGGCATATTGGTTCCTTTTGACTTACATCCTGATGAGCACTCAATTTATTTTGTGTTGAGGTAGGGTAAACCCTCTTGAAATAGGTAGAGGCAGGTTCTTTTCTTTATTTGAATAAAAGTCTATAGCCTAAATGACAAACTTTGTGGATCTATTTTTCGAAAATAGCACTAACAGATCACCCTCAGCCATGAGTTTATTGTTTTAATTATGGTTTTTAGACTAAGGGTCTACGGTAGACCGTGTTGAACTTGAAAAAATGCATTGTAGATTCCAATATGTATCAACAAAGTTATTTATGAGTTCTCATCTCTAGCATGACAAAGCAACTGAATATGAAGCTATAATTACTTATTTTCCTTATGAACACAATAATGTTATGATTATATATGTAAACAGATACAAATAGTACTCTACTATAAATATAATTATGTTTTTTGAAATTTTCCTATAGATGTGTTACACAATGTTGAATATACCCCTGAAGAAGAGATATTTATCTCGAAACGCGTTGGGCCACCTATGAACTTTTGAACAATAAAAACATCTTCTGAAGAAATATCCTCATCTATGAGATTAATTATTTGAAGATACAATATGCTTGCATGTCAACAAACATATTTGAATGTATGAATTTGAAATTCACTCCTAAAAATCATCTTAAATGTTTAGCTTATCTATGAGCTTGTGAAGGTGTGCAGGGGACGGGAGTTCCTCCATCAGGAACTTATCTTGTTCACGTATATTTCACAATCCAGATGCCAGGATTGATTGTCATCTCCCCTGCACCTTGAATTTATCAAAAGCACTAGGGTGCTACTATAAATCATTCTGAAATTTTGAAGCAACTAAAATAACGGTGTGCAAGGTGAACAGACAGTGGATTCTAGACATTTACCCTTCATTGGGGTGGCATATAGATTTCACCAGCACCCAAAACAATTAACATTCTATCAACAAAAATAGGAAATGTCATTTTCCAAAATCAACACTTTAACAGACAAGGCGGCTACCACCTTGGCATTTAGCGAGGAGGAAGCAAATCGCATTTTGGGCCTAATTAAGGACACTGACAAAGAAAATAGAGGTGACAACAATCCGGACGGATTAATTTTCAAATTGGAAAAACTGATCCGTAGAGAAATTTCACAAAAACTGCATGCTTCGACTCTTGCACAATATTACAAAAGCAAACGAATACCAAGAGGCCTACGGGTCTACTTAAGACCAACATTATGTAAAGAAAATCAACTATTTGTCAAAAGATGGGAACAGATATTGAATAAATGTTCCCTAGACCTTATTCTATTGACCATTGAGGAGTTGCCCAAATCATTATCTACAATCAACCAAGACATTGAGGAAGTCACACTACAACTGTCTAAACTAAAAACAGGAGAACAACTAAAAACCATACTGGAGGACACAAACAATAAATTGGATTCATACAAGAGGGACATTGAACAACGCAAAATCAGAAAATTCTGCAGAGACACTTTGGACTACGCAAGGGGCATTGTCTATTCCTGGCAAGAATTTTACCAGAACTCGAGGCCAAACCCCACCAGACCAACAAGACCACAGGGACCAAACAATAGTACGGACACTAGTGAGGCAACTAGTGGAGAAAGGGAAAACACAGATAGAAATCCACTTTTAAGTCCTAGAAGACCAGGAACAACGGATACAATACCACCAACACAACCAGGTCCATCAAATACTCCCACACCGGAAATACCTTTTTTAGGAGGAGAGCCACCCGCAGAGGGAAAAAGAAAACAAAGACCGAGGAACAAGTAACAGGCTCTATAATTTTGAACATTTCCAGCAAAACACTCACCAGAGGCCAGATGGGCACATTAAATTTAGGTATTACCTTTATCCCCACGAACAATACCAGTAAGTTTGAGGAAGAAATGAACCTCTTCAAACTAATCAGAAAAATGGAACTTAAGGTATTTTTTGATGGCTTACCAGACCTGGGGGGGCAGATACCCAAAACGGACTACTTAGAAATGAAAAATAAGAGCACATTTCATCCTCAGATCAACCACCCGGTCATAAATCTATTCAACCTCAAAACCAAAAAAGACCTCAGACGACTAAAATACAGTAACAACCAAAAAATGAACATTCAGAGTCATCAACTCAAACTCATCAAAGAATTATCAGAAGACACTTCCGTCACACTTAAACCAGCAGACAAAGGGGGCGCTCTTGTCCTAATGGACACCAACGTCTACAATGAAGGCTGCCTAAGACTCTTACAGGACCAACAAACATACCTCACTTTGGACAACGATCCCATTGTGCGAATTAGCACTATGATTAAGGAAACAATTGAAAAAGCCTATGATGCGGATTGGATTACTGAACATACAAGAGACTACCTTATCAAAAAATGTCCAATAACTCCGGTATTTTATGCACTTCCAAAAGTACATAAAAATCTCAAAAACCCACCCTTTCGACCGATAGTAGCGGGCACAGAAAGTATCTTTCATCCACTTGCCATCTACCTTGACAAGGCTATTCAACCAATTGTACAGAAAACCTCCCCCTACCTTAAAGATACAGCACACTTTCTACGATTACTAAAGGAGATCCAGATAGATACAACAAATTGGATATTGTTCACATTGGATGTCAACAGTTTTTACACATCAATACCCCATCAAGCGGGCATAGAAGCTCTGGAATGGCTCCTACTGAGACAGAATGAAACACTTATACACAAAGTATTTGCCATTGAACTGATAAGGATCATTCTATACAATAATTACTTCAGATTCAACAGTAAATATTATCTACAAATATCAGGCACATCTATGGGCTCATCTGTAGCACCAGCATGTGCAAATATATTCATGTTCCACTTTGAACATCACCACATTCTACATAAAGAACCTTGGAAAAACAAAAGCAAATTCTGGAAGCGGTTCATTGACGATATCTTTGGAATCTGGGAAGGAACAAGTCAAGAACGTCAAGAATTCCTCATATGCCTTAACAACTGCCAGGAAGGCATTTCCTTCACACTTGAGATTGGAAACCCAGGTGTCCACTTTTTGGATGTACAAGTTGAAATGAGAAATACAGAATTCTGTACGAACATCTATAGAAAACCCACGGATGTGAACAGTGTCCTACACTTTGGAAGTTTCCATCCACTTCATCTAAAAAATAATCTTCCATATGGCCAATTTCTTTGCCTAAAAAAGATCACATCGGACCCCATGGCACTACAATCAGAACAAAAAACCATGAAAGAGAGATTCATCAAAAGAGGTTTTCCAGAAGAAACAATCAATGAAGCATTGACACGAACAAGTACCACAACAAGAGAAGATCTACTACAAGAAAAACCGAAAAAACAAGAAAACAGATTAATTCACACTCTAGAATATTCTAGCCAAAGCTACCAGGTGAAAAGAATAATCAACAAGAACTGGGACTTCATAAAATCAGACCCTAACTTGAACAGACTATTCCCTCCCCCGCCAATGTTGGCCTACAAACGGGGTAAGAATTTAAAAGACAGCTTGATTAGGGCAGAAAGACCAAAAAAGACTGCACAAACTACACTGAGCAAACAAAGGACAGGAACCCATGCTTGCCTAAATTGCCAACATTGTTCTAACCTAATCAAAGGTGACCATATAAGACACCCCAACAGTGGTAAGAAGATTATGCTGAAAGACTTTGCAACCTGTGAAAGCAAAAATGTCATTTATGGACTGAGATGCCCCTGTGGCAAGTATTACGTGGGGAAGACCATACGTAAGGTACGAGAAAGATGGACAGAACATAAGTCCAATATACGAACGGGGAATATCAAATCCCCAGTGGCAAGGCATTTTAAAGAAAATGGACACAATATCTCTCAACTCAGAGTAGTTGTACTGGAAGTAATCCGAGCAGCACCCAGAGGAGGGGACATGGCCAAAAGATTGGCACAAAGAAAATTATACTGGATCCACACGCTAGATGCAATGACCCCATTAGGTCTCAATGAAGATTTCTACTTGGGCGCATACCTATAGATCAACAAACCTACTTACAACCATCTTAGGAGTAGCCACAATGAGACTGCCCATTGTCCAGAATGCTCATGGCAATAGACACTACCCAGTACGTCAGACATGGAGAGAACTCATCCAATATATATATTTATGATCTGGAGGGCATGATACTGCAAACCACAATAGTTATGTAACTATAAAACTAAGGGGGTATCCCTTATAGAATAAAATCTACAATGACTAAGTTCTACATATCATATTTTGGATAACACTTGAATTACTTGACAGATTGTAAGTCTCCGACAGATTACTAGTTTGAAAGTTTGATTTATTTTAACCTGGATTAACCAAGACAACTCAATTGTATACAATACTTGTAAAAATTATATAGAATGTAAGTCTCCTACAGGTTTCACTTGAAATCCATCAGACCCCATTAACACTATGTTACAACTAGATCACTATATTTTTTCCCCTTGATTTTGTCACGACCGTTTACACCTCAATCTGTCCATCACCTTTTTCCTAAATTTGACATATTAGCCATGATATCTTTACCTTGCTAGCCGCCCTAACGGCATTCCGAAAATCTTTAAACATGTGATTTGAATAACTACGTCACACTTACAATTTGGACACTACGGGCCTTTTATGCCCCAGCCAACTTCAATCCTAATCCTTTTAAACTTCCTCTACATCCCGCAAGGAATATATTTTCTCTGTATTTTCTTAATATTTTTTTTTGTTTACATTGGTGACGTCACATCACGCCATGACGTAGTGACGTCATCACTAAGCGCCACAATATAAACGGCCATTTTGATCCCCATTGAGTTCACGCAACGAATGCGAAAAGAACCTCCACAATCCTGGATTTTATCCTTGAGGTAAGCTTCTTTTCACCTCTGTAGGCACCACCCTATTTAATCCTTATTCTTTTACTTACCTTTGCCTTTTCAAATCTTTTTTTCTTTAGTTAAACAGCACGCCAAAGACCGTATAGACTCACCCGACATTTTGACCAAAAGACTTAGTTCCTATTTTGTTCACATCGTGCGTTTTGGCGACTTTTGGAACATTACTTAGGGTAAGACCTTTCCTATTAAGTCACAACATAAATACCTGTATCCATATTCATCCACTCTTACTTAACTTAGTCAAGGTTAACTAAACGCAGCATTTAATTACTTTCTGGGAAACTTGTAGCTTTAAGAATATTCTATAACTAACAGCAAGCCCTCATGACTTACTGAAGGTACCATGCCCCAATAAATATATAAGTCTATACTCCCTGGACAAACTTCGCGGATCTATTTTTTGAAAATAGCACTAACAGATCACCCTCAGCCATGAGTTTATTGTTTTAATTATGGTTTTTAGACTAAGGGTCTACGGTAGACCGTGTTGAACTTGAAAAAATACATTGTAGATTGCAATATGTATCAACAAAGTTAATGTTGTATTTATGAGTTCTCATCTCTAGCATGACAAAGCAACTGCTTATG
The DNA here is from genome assembly GCF_040938575.1 of Ambystoma mexicanum. Taxonomy (NCBI): domain Eukaryota; kingdom Metazoa; phylum Chordata; class Amphibia; order Caudata; family Ambystomatidae; genus Ambystoma; species Ambystoma mexicanum. The sequence continues at coordinate 1,150,176,172 of NC_090933.1, read as the reverse complement.
AAGCTATAATTACTTATTTTCCTTATTTTCCTTATGAACACAATAATGTTATGATTATATATGTAAACAGATACAGATAGTACTCTACTATAAATATAATTATGTTTTTTGAAATTGTCCTATAGATGTGTTACACAATGTTGAATATACCCCTGAAGAAGAGATATTTATCTCGAAACGCGTTGGGCCACCTATGAACTTTTGAACAATAAAAACATCTTCTGAAGAAATATCCTCATCTATGAGATTAATTATTTGAAGATACAATATGCTTGCATGTCAACAAACATATTTGAATGTATGAATTTGAAATTCACTCCTAAAAATCATCTTAAATGTTTAGCTTATCTATGAGCTTGTGAAAGTGTGCAGGGGACGGGAGTTCCTCCATCAGGAACTTATCTTGTTCACGTATATTTCACAATCCAGATGCCAGGATTGATTGTCATCTCCCCTGCACCTTGAATTTATCAAAAGCACTAGGGTGCTACTATAAATCATTCTGAAATTTTGAAGCAACTAAAATAACGGTGTGCAAGGTGAGCAGACAGTGGATTATAGCCTAAATGATACCACCTTGTCCAACTCCTTACTCCATCATGCCACATACCCTTATGGCAGTGGCAGTCAAAAGCCTATCCATGCCTACTCAAACCCCAAAGCTGTTGGATTCACCAATGCATGTTGGCTTCAGTTTGTCTCCGTAAGTGAACGTGTATATGACCAGATATGGGTGCCATGCTCGCTATGCCTAGGTAATCAAGTTGCACCTCACTGAGTTGGTCCAGCAAAGCCCTGCCTTAAAATGATAAGGCTAGCATGGCACGAATAGACTTGTTTCAGATCTTCTCATGATTACTTTCCAGTGGGGGTCTGACCTAAATAGACTGTATCTTTGTCTGTGTTGAAGCCTAGTCTACTCTGCCGGAATGTTTCATGATTCAAACTGACTTCAGTTTGCATTCAAACAGAATACATCATGTGTATTGTGGGCCTTGATTGGAAAGTATGATGTAAATCCTGGGTGCTCAGTGTTTAGGCAGTGCTGGAAATGAAACATGAGCACCTGTAAAATAAATTGAGAGAAGAGCGTTTCCTATAATGTTGCGGGAAAAGTGTAAAATGTGTACATTTTATAAAACTAAAAAGCAGTATTTAGGTGCAATCAGAGGTGTATTTAACAATTGGACACAGAACAAATGCCCATGCCCCCCTGCTTTGCCTCTCTCCCCTCAAATACAAACAGCCAAGGCTTTGCAGGCCCTCCCAGTTAGGTGGTCTCTCTTTAACGTGTCTCAGAGGCAGATTATTTACAACAGGAAGTGATCAGAGATGACCAAAGGTAACAGCCAATGACCACTGCTGTGGGACTTTTTTCTTAAAATTATATAAAGGGTTTTAACAAGCTATTTAAAGTGTGATTGTTGGGTGATTAGAAACTAAGGGAATAAAGAACAAGCTGTGTGAAACAATGACCTCGACATGCTTTTAATTTCACTATGTGTCTGTAGGAGATGCTTTGTAATTTCTCATTAATTTCTAAGATGGAGCTTGTGGGCTTCCATTCAGAATAGGGAAAATAAAGCTACAATCATAGGGGGTCATTTTCCAAGTCAAGCGGAGTGGAAGAAATGGTGCTCAATGCATTTATCAGCACTTTTTATGTGCTACAGGATTGTGTATGATCTGGCAGGCGAATTTGGAGAGCAGATCAAAGTTAATAAGGTTCCCCTACCAAAGCCGATTGGCTTTCCACCAGCATGAATTTTTAAGTTGGCGGAAAACCAATGGATTCCTATGGCACCCGCCTGACATTAACAACTGGTAAAAGCAGGCAGATTCCAAAGGAAATCATTGTGGATGACTCCCACAATCATTAATTGTGGAAGTGATTTACACTTTTCTAGACATGTTGTTGAAAAGTGAAGAGCAAAGGCGATATTTACCTGTCTTTTACTCTTTGGTTTTCCAGTACTTGGTGGACACATTAATATTAATGAAAGGTCCCTTTTGAAAAAGGGGGAAACAGGAGCGGTCACTTCCTGTGCAATTTAGGATTCTAAATAAAATGCCTCCTTACTCTTTTCATCAACATGTTTCTACAGTGATGAAAACATTGTCAGGTTGATTTATCATGTGACTTGTACATTTTTAAAATGATCTGTATCAAATGGAGTATTATTTTAGGCATTACAAACCAAACTTCAACAAATAATTGTACCAACTTGAGCTTGGAAGATGTGTGGTCAAGAATCTAAATTTCAGGCTAGGTTCAAATGATCCTGGATAAATTATGTAAAATTACTATGCCTTGCCTGCTAAAAATAGCTCCCCCTTGAAGTGATTCAGTTTGCATTATAAGCTATTCCAAAAAGTCTCAATCAAGGTTTAATAGATGGGCAGCACAGGCATTAGGACCCACCAAGAACACACATCCACATCTTTCTTTGAAAATATCAGGCCACATTTATTGAGCAAAATTGTTTCATTCAATAACAAATCAGAGAAAATACATCAAACACAAAGTCATCACAGACAATTGCATATTATAAACAGTGTGTGAATAATAGGTACCAGATAATGATGTACAGGGGCATGGCCGGATAGAAAGGCCCTCTCCTCCCTCCCACACCCACCAGGAGGGATATCAAGAGGCTGGACACCCCTCAACCTGCACCATCCGCTGGCTGATGCAGTTCACCAAGCCCTAGCATTCTATACTACATGCTAGCACTCCCTTGAACCCTCACTTTAATTCAAATGTGCTGCAAAATGCAACAAAATATAAAATGTTCTGTTTAAAATGTAATTTTGTAAGAAACAAAATCTCCCATTACTTGCTTTCGTATTCTAGCAGAGGAGGCTGTATCTTTCACAACAAGATGGAGGGCGCACAGGCACCTCCTCCTGCACCTGCTGGGAGTAGCCACAGTGTTCAGAAAGGTAAATGGGAATGTGGTTAGAGGAGCTGAAGTCAGGTGACCTGGGGGTGAAAGGTGAAGGAGGATCGGATATAATAGAAAGGGGAGAGCAGATGTGAAGGGAAGATAGGTAGATTGATGTTGCAAGACTATTTTACTTGCTGCTCTTTTTGCTCTGTACTGTTTTTATAGAGGAGTGCAAATGTATTTTTCCAGATTTGGGAAGACATTTTTTGCTGGATGACGGATTTTGGAAATCTGGTCCAGCACCAGCACTTTATTTCGGGAACTCCTAGACCCACACCCAATGGAATTTGCCCCCCTAGTCACAAACCTGGCCCACCCAGTTGAAAATACCTGGAGCCGGCCTGCCCGAGATGCAGGCCTGCATGCTCAGGACCCTATGCACTGTTTGCAGGGTGCATGTATTCGCACCCAGGGGAGCATGCAAAGGTAGCTGTTCTGGCTGTTTTTGCTTTGTGTGGGGACATGCCAGGGCGTTCACGGCGCGACTTACATATACGGTTACTTTGCACAAACAATTCCATGAATATGCAGAGCATGCATTTTTTATTTTGCAGGATAAATGCATACTTTTCCATGAATCAGATTCTAAATGTATGTCTCTGCCATTCTCATCAGCTCCGTCTCTCAAAACCCAGATGCTTTCCCGACAGCATCTGATTTCGATGGTATTGATATTGATATTTTATTTCTATCGCGCTCGTACACAAGTGTTTCAGAGCGTGACAAGGCAATGGAGGGGAACAGTGGAGAACAACAGCGATCTTACTAGGCCCAGTGGCATTGAGCATGCGCAAGTGCATGGGAGAGGGGGAGGGGAAAAGTGCATGGAAGGGGAGAGAAGTGGAAAGCAGAAGAGAAACATAAATAATAATACATAAATAAATAATAAAGGCAACAAACAGTGGTAGTGCAGCCAGCAATTTGCAAGTGCTAGGTTTAAGGCAGCAGACAGGGTAGGTCTGATAAGTGCAGGAAGAAAAAGGGGGGACTGTATGGGTACAGACACAGACCCCAGTGCAAGGGGTGGCCCGGAGGCAGTGCGGGAGGGTGGCAGGGTGAGCAGGTACCTGGGCCCGGAGGACAGAGGGTGGCCAGGTGCACGGTGCCAAGAGAGAACAGATCAGCAGGGGAGAGGGGGAGTGAAGGCAGAAGAAAAGAGGAAGGTCTTGAGGTTCTTCTGGAACCGGAGATGGTTCTCCTCAAGTTTTAGTGTGGCAGGGAGGCTGTTCCAGAAGGAGGCCCCAGCCAAAGACAGAGATCTACCCCCAGCTGGTTTCTTTGAAAAACGACTGACCCTGAGGGAGTTAGAGGTAGAGGAGCGAAGAGCTCGAGAGGGGAGGTATTTGCGGAGGGATAGCTGAAGGTATTTTGGACCCAGGCCCCAGAAAGCCTTGTGGACAATGCAGAGGGTTTTGAATGTAATCCTTGCATCCACTGGAAGCCAATGGAGAGATTTCAGAACTGGAGAGATGCAATCCCAGGGCTTGAGGCCAAGGGCAAGTCTCGCAGTCCTGTTCTGGATTAGTTGCAGAGGCGGGAGAGTAGAGGAAGGTAGATTTAGAAAGAGGCTGTTACAATAGTCCAACCTAGAGAGAACCAGAGCTTGGGATACCATGAGCTTCTGGGCGAAGGAGAGGAACGGCAGAGTACCTCTGAGGAGGGGCAGTAGGAAGTTTGACTTTTTAGAGATCTCAGAGATGTGGGCAGAGAAGGAGAGGGTGGAGTCAAAGACGACCTCGAGGTTCTTAGCCTCGCAGGTGGGGGTAGGAGGAGGGCCAAGGGAAGCCGGCCAGAGAGTGAGGGGAAAGGATGGTGAAGGTGTGCTGGTTAGGAGGATCTCAGTCTTGCTGGCATTCAGACAAAGATCATTGGCAGCACACCAATCTTGAATGGCAGTTAGGCAATCAGAGATGAGAGAGGGAGAGGAGGTGGCCGAGGGCAGCCTGAAAATGAGATGGTGACAAAAAAGCACTGCAAACGTTTAGCACACCATATGAGCCGATGCTAAGGGCCTTTTTCAATGGAATTCTGCCATTATAACTCGCTTCTGTGAATCAGGCCCAAATGTCTTCCAGAAAGCTTTTATATTGGGAGGTATTTACAATGGCACCACAAAGTGTAAACAATGCACAGAAACCTGGGTCCACCTCGATTTCAGTGCACTTTGCAATTCCAAACAATTAAAATAGTTTGATGTTGACGGCGGTGACAGAGTTATTTTTTGTATGTTTAAGGCATCAGTTTTAACGGAATCAATAATCGGGAAAAAAGTGCACACAAGAATTACTATTATTTGTGAATAAGTAATCCCACGGGAGGCACGGGCGTGGGTGTTTGCTGCACAGGGGACCTGCTGGGAGTCTGTTCTCCCCATTTTTCATGTCAGACTTTGGCTCCGCCCCCTCATGGACATAATGTTGCAGACTTCATCCGCGAAAGTGTAAGCCAGCGGGAGGTAAGGGTGCGGGTGTTTGCTGCTGCCAGGATGTTCGCGCACCGCCAAGTGGAGCCATCAAGGGAACATGCTGCTGCTGCTGCTGAGGGGATCCTCCATAAAGCTATATTGGACCCGGATGTGCCAAAGGTGAGAAAATCATAAACCCCCTTACTAGAGACTAGAGACTTGAATAGGCTGAGCAGCGATGCAGGAATGGCTGGATGTGTTAGGCGTGGAGGAATTTTCCCCCTTGCACCCTCTCTTTTTCTCTATGTCGGTCCTCATGTCCAACCTGCAAACTACTCCTGTTCCCAAAGCAGACAGTAAGCTCAAAGCAGGTTGAAGAAAGGGGTGCGGCAAAACTGCAAACCTGCAAAGGTAGGGCATTGGCCCCAGTGACTATTGCCCTGACTCAAGTCAGGGGGGGAGTCAAGGGAGGACCAGACCTTGAACACTTGAATACCCAGGGCTATTTGTCATAGGAAGAGCCCCATGGGTCCACGCAAGATTACGCACTGAACTCCCTGACGGCCTCTACACCAGTAGAATCTGTGCCCCATACCAACCTACTGACCACCGGAGGTGGTTTTGATTGCATTGCCACTGCTAATTTCCTCGATACCCTAGGCAATGGTTGTGAAAGGATTGCAAAGCTCATTGGGGATCTGAGCCATTGGCTCCATCGTTGACACAGTCAATGACTCAAACTTCTCCTGAGCTGCCCATAAGGTCTGGCACTACACGCTTGACCCCAGATCTACGATTAGCCCTGGCCACAGAGCCTTTTCACCCTCCACCTCCCTCTACCTGCCTGCCGGCGTACCCAATGGGCCAGGGTCATGAAAGTTCCTGTGAGGGAAAGCATTCCTTGAGCCCACCTTGCAGCACTTCGAGCGAGGCCACGTCAACCGCCCCTTCCGGTTGTAGCTCCTTTCTATGCCTAACTCCACTCAGGGTCCCCAAGCCATCTACTCAAGGGAATCGGTCCCTGCCAGCCTCATCACCTAGGGATTGGACTGTCACCCCGGCTGTTGCTGCAACTGTGCTCTCTCCGAACTGGCCAATATCAAAACACTACTAGTGGCTCTGTTTAAGGGCGTGACAGAGGCCAGGGGGGAAGAAAGGGGAGGAGGTGTTTGTATGGCTGAAGACAACCCAGCTGGGGATGGGTCCAAAGGCTTGGTCTCAACTGTGGGCACGAGCCCACAACCCTGGTGTCCTCATTTTTCCTCTTCCACCAGTGCCCTGAATTTTTGTGCTTCAAAGAGCCAACCAGTGGCTGCTCAACCCCCGCCCCCAATCGCTTAAAACAGACCCCAAAGGTCCATATCCCGGGGCCTGTGCCCTTACTCAAAGTGCCCCATCCCTCAAAGATCCTTTCCCCAACGATCCCGGGCACCAAGCATCCATCGGGGAGGGCAATTAACGCACACAACCACAGCCCTGGGGGCCCCTATCCAGATATAATGCCCTCGAAGGTCCTAGAAGGACCACTGTGTTTCTCCATAGGGTACCAACATTGCCCTTTGATAGAAGAGAACCAAGGGAGGCCTTGCAGAATAAATGCTTCCACTGGCCTCATCATGTGAGGAACTGTGTATTTGTGACAAGAGACGCCATGGTGCACCAGATTGCCCAATGAAATGTCATCAAATTCTGTCAAAATGGTATTTGGGGATGATTACATGGCAGGGAAGTACTGAGGACTTGTAATGGGCATGGGCGGTCCAGAAGAGGTGCTATAACAGTGAGCACACCCAATACTCCTGCTGTCTTCTATGATAATTCTAGAAGCAAGGGCACTCTTTCTGGGGCAAATCTCACTGCTCTGGGGCCACAACGTTTTGGGAGCTAAAGGGACTATGGGGGTGGGATCACTGAAAATCGGTTTCTGATCTGTACTAGGGTACCCACGGAGGGTGTTGCTTCCGTCTTCTGATCCTTTTTCTCCTTTTCTTTGTTGTTGAATGTCTCATTTTAGAATTGTATTGCTAGGATGCACTTTGATGGCCGTTTGGCTGAATAAAGTTATTGATGATGATGATGAATAATGAAAGCACAACTCTGTCCAGTTTCATGTTCCAGTATTTTATACAGACCGAGCAAGAGCCTTTTTGATATACAGAAATAATATTTTGACTTACAACCCCATCTTCACAATCAGCTAGTCATAAATGTTAGGTTATTAATGACTAAGGATCTGATGTTGAGTTTAATCATAGTGGTAAAGCATCAGGTATTTTTGAATACTTTGTGTTGTTCTGCTCCACCCAATTTGGAGTCGACTACCTCATGCGAACACACCAGACATGAAGTGTGAGAATGTAACACATGTAATGTCTGTGGCACACTGAATGTGGAATGTACCGGATGGTGGAGATAACGAATGTAGTATATAATGGATGATTCGAACTGTAGATACTGGGTAAAAACACATGAAACACCTAAAAAATGTACCTCCTGCAAAAAGGAGTTAGTAATGGCTGCTAGCTGGGGGAAAATAGACATATGTGCATGCTATTCAGCACAAAAGAACAACAGAGACCCACACAAACTTCACACACACCACCATTACGACGCTGAAGAACTGCTATTGAACCTGGGGGAGATGTACCTGCCATTTGAGGGCAGGAAGAATAAAGCAAACATGCAACAGAGAGCCAGAAAAGGAAGAGGGGTGTGCAGACCACACATAGCCAGAGTCAGATTGTGAATATATTGCGTAACTGACTCACAGATCGTTTGTACAGGCCCATCATCATTTACATATGGCTGCTCATTGCTGGTGAGCTTGAAAGCCAAATAAGGATATACACAGTCATACCTCCTCTATTGAACCGGGTGGCTGTCCTACATTTCGTAGCAGCTCACAGTTGGCATGATGAATGGCAATGCACAGAGTCGGAATATTTGGTATGTTGTCCAATATTTTGTTGATTTTTTTGCCGAAGGAGGCAAAGTCATTGGCCAAGAGAGAGGAGGAAGCAGAACAGTTGTTGGAGTTGAAGCATGGCCTGGAGGATCCTTGATGGTTTGTGAGAATTCAAGCAGAGAGAGTAAACAAGATTAGTGTAACGGGAAGATTTGGTTCTGCCAAGAGGTTTGGCCATTGTCGGTAGAGACTCCTGGTAGGCAGCAGGGAGATTGGAGGATCTATCTTTGTGCCAGTAGTGTACGCAGCAATGATTGTTTGTCCTCAGCAGCTGAATGGCTGGTGAGATTCATGGTTGAGGACAGTGGTCGGATATGTAATGATGATTGAAGGAGGTGGACTGAGTTGAATTCTGGAAAAGCAAGATCATTTGGGTAATCAAGTCGGGGATAAAAGGCGTGGAGCAAGATGTTGCCTTGGTGGAGATAGGAGAACATAGAATTAGGCTTGAACTTATTTTTGGTGATAGAACAGACCAGGTTGGAAGATAAAATAGAGAGAAATTGGATGACATTTGGTAAGTTATGTAGGCTGACTAGTGTGTTGTCATAGTGAAAGGAGTCAAGTTGGAGCTGTTGGGCCTTAAACACATTGGCAAGTATAAGGTTACTTGTTATGATGGCAGAGGTATCAATTGGTAGAGTTACAAGTAGGAAATTAAGATCAGACAAGAAAAGGTTAAGGTGCCTAGTAGGCATTAGAACATGAGAACAATAAGATGGGTGGAAGTGGGGTGTCAAAGATATACTTAAAAGATGAGTGATTGAAATCAGAGAGGCAAAGGGATCCAAATGGTCTGTCCTTGAAAATCATGAGAGCCACCACATTGCCTACTATGTAGAGATGATGGGATTGAGAAAATGAGACAAATTTAGAGTGAAGAGCTACAACAGTGTTGGTATAATGAACAAAATCCAGGTTTACATTCTAGCCATCAAAAAGAGATTGGAATTATGGGGATCAAAATGATTAGTGAAAAGGAGATTTGTTTGAAGAAAGATTGGGAATTCCAGAAACTCAGTGTTGGATCAGTAATCAGGGGCAGCGGTAGCAGATGTATTTGTTGAAGGTGACGAAGGGGGTTGCTAAATTTAGTTGGAGTGGATAAGATGGGGAAAGATGAAATGCTTGAGTGGTGTTTGGGAGAGGAGTGCAGGATGGGCTTGTGGGGAGGAGGAGGTGAGCTGGAGTTAAAGGGGAAGAGAAGTTTTGTAGAGGTTATGAAGAGTACAAACGTAACAAAAAGAACAGTAAAAAACAGTCAAGAGGAGAAGTAGGATTGGCAGGAGCAAGGTAAACATGGGGAATTGTGTATGTTGCAGGTGGGACAACAGTATCCTAGGTTACCAAACACTGCTACTTAAGTACAGAGGGCATAGGTGACCAAATACTGCAATGTAATAAAATAGAGAAATAGAGGTTTTCTCTGACTAGTCCTTATACATGAATGCCAGTTTTCAGTCACCCTCTACCACAAAACCCTCAAGCAGTGGGGTCAGCAACAAAGGATTGTCTGTGAGGTCCTCCAATGCAGACACACCTACTCATGGCCAAACACCCAACCCTCAATCCCCCATCCCCTGAGCCTGCCCAAGTACCTCTGTCCCCCATGAATACTGTGCTAGTGGCACCAACCACCAATAAGATCATGTTGCCACCACCACCACTGCAGCTTGTGGTTGGTGCTGGTTTTAGCCTAGAGGGGGTGGAGCTGTTTGGCTAAGAACACAGACGGATTCATCATGCTGGCATGTAGTGCCTGTATTGCTAGATATGCATCAGTTGGAAGGAGCTGAACTGCAGGCACTGGAGTAGGCCATGAGGTGTAACATGATCTATCACCACCCTAGACTCTGGAAGGTGAGTGAATGGAGAGTGGGCGGAAGGGTAGGAACAGGCCAAGCAGATTGATTGCCCTCAAACTCAGTCAGTGGAAGAGTTCGAAAATATTGTAAGAGTGGCCCTTTGAATTTTGTGAGAGGGCCACAAGAAGCTGCAGAAACCTCTTTCACAGTCTATTGAATGGAGACTAAATTGTAAACGTACTCACCCCCTGGAAGTTGCAGAAATATTTGCAAAGTTGAAAAAAACAGTGAATAACGTTGAAAAGGGAGTTAAGGGTTTAACCCAAGTTAAATGAACTCATTCAGAAACAAGTTAATAAAACACATTTTGGACTGTGATAGTATATGGTTTGGGCGATGTGACTTTCCGATATTGTTATAAAATCTTCAGAAAAAGAAATGCAATTAATTATATTCCACTTGTTCCCACATATTTACAATGTTCTAACGCTACACACAAAACACTTCCAGCTAGTGCTAAGCCCCTTGCAAAATGTAATCTTCTCTAAAGGGTTTAAGAAAGGACAAGGGCCACAATTAGTGTTTGGTGTTCTTTAATTAAGATATACTGACAAACTGAAATACTGTTATGGAAGTCAGTATGCATGTAGTAACAGGAAGAGTTTACATGAGTAATGTGGATCCTTCCCTTGTTCTGGATATGACTACATGGGGTGTGAACGTTTACGACATCCAGTATTTACCATGTATATGTAGTAATGGTTTTGTGGGGAGGAAAATACCTCCATACAAGCCTAGGTGGTCTAAAAGAGTTTCAATTTTTGAATTCTGAAATTGGCAGAGCACTAAAATGTGTGATATTAGGGAATTCTGACAAACTCTAATTAAGGCACTATGGGCCTCATCACGAGCCTGGCGGTAACCCTTAAATGCGGCAGTAGCGCTATTACCGCCGCATTTAAGGATCCGCCAGATCATGGCCTTGGCGGATTTCCCCCCAGCTCTAAGCTGGGGGGAAATCCGTGGCAAATTTGCCGATTTTTGGCACTATTCCCACCGGCAGGAAATCCACCGGCGGTAATAGCGCACATTTTCCCCATTGGGCCCAATGGGGAATGAGGAATTCCTGAATGGGCCCAATGGAGAATGGGCACTAACTGCGGGGGGGTTGGCGGTAGGGCTAATAGCGCCGGCGGTAATAGCGCTGGCGTTACCGCCCAACTCGTGATGAGGTCCTATGTTTATTTGACACGGTGGAGACGCCTGTAAAATGTGTCAAACCACCATTTAATTCAATGTCAGTATTAACTGGGCTTAATAAAGTAGAGCTAGAAATGTGTCAGTTTGAAGAGGAATTAAGGTGATCTTACATAACACAGAGTCTAGTTAGACTGCTTTTATAAAATACTGTGGGATGCACAATTTTCCTTTTTTTAATAAAGTTATTATTATGACTCTGGGACCCCCAATTTAATAGCATTAATTTCTTACAGCTTCCCTCCCCTTTCAGGATAATAAACACACAGGGTGGACTGAAGGCCTATTTATTAACAAAATTAATTGATTTAAAGATATATAGGTTATACATCAATGACTGCTTATAATCAGCATACTAGTCACCTCAGTTTTCAATTTACCCTGAGTGTGCATGCACCATGGATTGCATGCATGCGAGTAAAGGATGAATCATTCACTTTTGAAAAACAACAAATTAGTTTAAAATAAACCATTTAGTTTACAGTATCCCTGCTTATCCAATTGTTTCTACTTCCCCGTTATGCAAAAAACTACAACTTAATCAATATACATGTCAGAATTTCAATAGCATTTAAAAACTTGATGGCAACAAACTACCAGACCTTCATGTATGTAGGTGCTTACAGAAAAGAAAATGTATGTTCAACGTGTATGTAGGGCAGATTCCCTTCAGTGATGTTTCTATTTAATTATCGTGTAAAAGTGTACCTTTCTCACTTTCAATGGGAAACTTCAAAAGTGGGACGCATGGGTAGCGCAGAATCACCCTTTTCCTTTTCTCTGGAACAAGTTAGAATTAACAACATTATTCTGCTTGATGGAATACCCAGGAAGTGACTTCAATAACTTTATATGTCTAGGTGTGCACAGTGTGGGATATCCTATGCTCATCTGTGCTTGTACATTGTACAGAATAGAACTCAAGAGATCTCCCTGTATATACACCATAAGATCTATTTAATCAAATCTATAATTCCAGAAGCTCTTAAGCTTATGGAATATTTACCTTTTTCCCAGGATGTACAATCGATTTATATGCCCTGTACTTCAGTACTTACGAATAACAGGGACCAGGATTGAATCTACTTCCCTTTAAAATATCACTCGATGCAGGATTATTTGTTCTTTAGAGCGTATTCACGTAAGAATATTTGGCTTTTTCACAGACAAGTTGGCATCCTCTTAAGGAATGGTTCAATTCTCCCCCCTCTAGGAATGGATGGGCATCAGTCAGCAAGATGGGATCAGCTGTCCTCTGCAGCCTGTCTGCTGTCTCTCCCTCTGAATAAGTCCTGGGACTTTAACTCCTACTAGGCCTCACTTTGAGGTGGCTAGTAATAATCCAAAATGGGTCCGACAGGACAGCAATCTGTTCCTTCTCCTTCCTGTTTTTATCGATTCTTCTTTCTCTCCTCTCAGTCAGTGAGTAAGGGAGTGTGTCTGTCAGTCTCCTCAGTGAGTGTGTGTTGAATCTTATATCGAACAGTAACCCCACCTCTAAAGGCGTGTATACTTTCCCTAATCTAATTGGTCAATGTATTTGGTTGGAGAGTGTTCCAAAAGTGAAATCAGTGTAGAGATATGACAACACAGTCTTTGGGGATATAAATGAATGAGACAGTCTGATGGGCGTATCTTCTACACCCAGTTTCCCTCGTATTAAATGATTTGTCATCTCAGGGATGCATTAAGTATTACACTATGTTGAGAAATTCCATACATATGACCACTTTACTAACCGTCTTGCCAGATGTATCTCTCTTGCACACATCAAACAACGCAATTTTCATCAATATAGCACACATGATTACTGAGTTACAGATTTTTACATTTAACTCACATCTACCTTTATATACACATTGTTTTCCTATCTCAAAGTAATGGGCTCATCACTGTGGACACTGGGAGATATGACACACTGGCATACACAATTTCCTTGCATCAAAATGCAAATGTGCCTAATTTGCAGAAATAAAAATCACATTAGAAAAATGTTTGTACAACTCAGTAGAGCATCTCAAGCTGAATGTTTTACAAAATAATTATTTTCCTGTGACATTCCATCTGGGGAATTTCACCAGATATTTGAATACAATGCAGCATTGTTTTTTATTTTGCACAAAAGATTACCAAGCATCTTTGGTTTCTTTTTCTGTCTGGGATCTGGTGTGCCTACTGTTAATGCAGAGCAGCAATGTTTTTATGAAGGGGTATTGGATTTAGCAAGGTCTTTGGCATTTGAAGTTCTCTGGGTTTATTAGTTTTGTTCCTGCCCCTTTGGACCAGTTATGGGTATGGTAGATTTTCAAATAAACAATTTATTTTTCCAGGTATCAAGGTCCGTTTTCTCAGGAGAGGCCTGGAAGATCAAAATCTCAGATTAGGCAACATAAATTCGCTGGTTAAGCTGAACTCCCATTATTTGTTTATCTTAAGCTCCCCATACACACAGATGGCCATAAAGAAGACTTAGAATTGATTGCAGACTCAGCCTCCCTTTGACCTTATTGCCGAGGCCTCATTATCTTTATAGCACCACCTCTACGAATTCAAACTGCCTTGGAATTAATAGAATCTGTCTTCACATCTCATTGCTGGAGGAGGTGAATTGAACAGAAAAACATCTATCAGAATATAAACCTATTGCTGACATTTTATTGACGTTGGTTTCTTCCAATTTCCACTTTTAAAATTAAAATCTCTCAGTATCTCAAGAGTCTTTTGAAATCCCATATACCAGCAGTGGCTTCATCATGGGCATGCTTCAGCATTAGACTTCGGAATGAGATAGCTACCACCCACTAGTCGTACCCAGATTGGGGTTTCCTCACCAACAGCCTTCATGAAACTTTAAATATTCTGAAATGTCATCAGAATATGAAGATCTTCTGATATAGTCTGATTCTTCCAGAGGAAATCTAACTAGTATTTATAGAATTTTCCAATAATGGGAGCCTCTTTATGAGCAGTGATCCAGTCTGCATCCTAATCACCTCTTCTCCACTGAACAGCTGTAAATGCATTGTCAGTGCGAGTTTGTGATCTGGTCACTGCCGTGACCTGGATTTCCCCCATGAGGTGCTCCATATCTATATCTATAAATTCCCCCGGTAGAGCTCCAGTTTTGGCCAATTGGTCAGCCAAGTAATTTGCAGTTCTGTCAGGAGCCTCTATCTTGGAATGACCTTTGAACATTTCCAATAGATGGTCATTTCATTAGACAACACCAGATCTTCAATAGTCTGGATCAATCTAGCCTGTTTTAACAGTTTTCTTTTGTTGCGCAAAGCATGCCACTGTTTTTACAATTAATCAGGGGTTCCACAAACCCATTTTGCACATAATCAGAATCAGTGATAATCACCAGTTCTGTAAATTGGTGGTTTAATGCAGTGAGGAAGGCTTGATAAAATGCCATCAGCTCTGCCATATGACTACTTTGTGGACATATTTTATAACTAGCAGAGGGTTTGGGAAAATTATTCACCTAAATCTTCCAAATACCTGCATCCAATTTTTTCTCCCCATCTTCAGTAATGTGGTAGGAAGATGCATCCATATAAACTGTGGGTATCCCCAGACACGTGTTTTCTTCATACAGCTTGCATGGGGATGCCACGTATCCCCCCAATATTACTGTTGGTGATTAGACTATCGTCCTCGAGACGGTTTTCTTCAGCACAACTATGTAAGTCTGCCAATCCTTGAGGTAGAAGGCTCTTCTTATTTTGGCCATACCTGACCTCTACAGCAAATCTACTTGGATTGACAGAATCCAAGTAGTGATTCTTGAATTAGAGATGTCCTCAGCCCATATTCTATCACTTTGTAGATAATGTAACAGTTGGTGTGAAGTCTCTACCATGATGGGCTAACCGCACGATGAATGGGAGGTAGCTTTTCAATGCCCACACTGTTGCCAGGAGTGCTTTCTCACAATCATTGAATTATTCTTCTATGGGGGATAATGTTTTGCATGCATATGAGAGTACCATGTTGACATTTTCATGTTTTTGGTATAGCACTTCCATCAAGTAGGTATCTGAAAATACAGTCTCTAAGAAATATGCTTTATTCCTGATAGGGTAAGCTAAACAAGGGGCTTGTGACAGGCAATTTTTCAAGTGCTTCCCTGCCTCGGATTGTGCTTCACCCCACTTCCACTTTACCCCGGCCTTCAATAAGGGGACCAAAGGTCGAGTGATCTCTGCATAATCCTCCATGATTATTTTACTATAATTAGTCACTCCAAAGAGGCTGTGCACAGTAGGGGGTTTCTTTAATTTGGGTAAGGCCTTGACCTTCTTTTACTGGGGATTCAGACTCCAAGCTTTGATTTTGTGTCCCAGAAAGTTCTCTTTGGTTTTGCACCATTGTGTTATGTTATGCTATGCTTATTTATACTGCACACCACTACCACCCAAGGGCAGTCTCCAGGAGCTCACGTTGTTCTGCAAGAGAGGAGGGCTGGGTGTGTTAGTGAGGATAGGATGATAGGATAGGGTCAGTAACCAGGAGGAACTTGCATCTGTAAACATCGGTTTGCATGTGGGAGTTGGTTGGGAAGGCCCTGTGTGTTGTAACCGTATAAGTAGGACTCAGTGCCTCGAATGTGTGCTAGTGTTTGTGTTGGTGTGTGTGTCTTGTGATTTTAGGGTGGATTGTGGCTGTGCACACTGGTTAGTTGTATCCATAAGGGGTCCAGAGTTTCCAGAATCTAAGATAGAGGTAGAGTGTGAACATTAGATTTATTCTTAGTTTGTGTATGTGTAGTGGGGCTAACCCCTAGTCAAAAGTAGTGGGGTCGGTTATGCTGGAGAAGCAGGAAGGGGAAGTGGGTTAGTAAGTCGGTCGGTTTGGTGAAGCCTCTGGTGTGAGTCATTGGTTGCCGCTTAGTGGTATCTAGCAACGTTGTTGGTTGTTGTTTGTCAGCCCATTGCGCTCCTCTCTAGGTCAGGGACCTGACATCCCTGCAAGCTATGCAGGTAGGTGGACGGTTGTAACTAGTGTTGGTTGGTTGCCGAAAGGGAGCACAGCAGGAGTTATAAAGATAGAGGGGGAGATGGTCGGCCGGGAAGCTCTAGTTATGGGTGGGCAGGTTAGGATGGCCCTAGTTGTATGTGGGCAGGTTGGGGTGATGCTTCAGTTTTGATGGTTTGCCTGCCTGAGTTTCCTTGGTGCATAATTGCGTGTGGTGTTATACCTAAATCTGTCTGTTGATTGGGCGGCCTTCTCTTTGTTGATCACGCTAAATGTTGGCCATGGTTGGAGGTGGGTGGGAGTTGAGGGGGCGGTGCAGTGTTCTGGTCCTCTAAGATATTGCTGCTGTTATCTGTGAGCGTGTCCCTTAGTGTATTAACCCTTCAGTTTGAGGTTGTTCGTTGTCATGCAGTTGTCGATGTCTGTGAGGCAGTTGTTAAGGGAGTTATTTTGTTGCTGGCTCGTGGTCGTTCTCATAATCAGTAGTGTGTCATCTGCATAGTTGTAGGGGGATAGCCCGTGGGTTTGACTGATTTTCATCAGGAGGCACATGTAGATTTTGAAAACAGGGTAGAGAGGCTGGATCCCTGTGGAACTCCACAGGAGATATTTTTGGTGTTTGAGATGAACAGTGGTATGTAGGTTATTTCTATTCGGTTTATGAGTAATGAGGTAAGGCACCTTAGTGCAGATTCCTTTATGCCACATTTTATTATTGTTGCATGGCTAAATGTGTCGAATGCTGTAGATATGTCCAAAAGTATGAGCGCCTCTCATTTGTCTGAAGCCAACTTGTGAGCGGTCGAGTATTCTGTTTTTTTCGACGTATTTAAGTAGGATCTTGTACGCATGGTTCTCCAGGATCTTTGCTGTTTAGGGCAAGTTGGATATCGATCTGTAGTTGCTTGGGTCTGTTGCGCTTTGATTTTTTTTTACAAGTGGTTTGATGTATGCTGATTTGAAGGCGGTTGGTACGATTCCTTTTTCAAGTGATAGGTTCAATAGGTTCCGGAAGTGTGTCACTGGGGTTCTGTGGTTCAGACTTTCTTTGAAGATGTCAGGGGGTAAGATCCTGCGAGGTTGGCGTCCTTGATCAGTGTGACAAAGGTTTCTTCTGTGATTGGTTCTAGGCAGGAAAGTTTTGCTGTAGTCTATGTTTTGCCCCTTGTCTGTGGTACAGGGGTTGTGGTTGTATTAGCCCGGGTTGTGTTGATGGTCTGTTGGATTGTTTCTATTTTTGATCTCAGGTGGTTGGTGATGTGGTCACAAAGTGTCGTTGTCAGGATGATGGATTTCTTGCAGGATGAGATTTTTTTAATCTCTTTGATGATTTTGTAGAGTAATTCCTGAAGATTGTTTTCCGATTCAATTCTTGTGGCGTAGTATTGTTTTTTTGCTTTGGGTAATGTTAATTTATATAGTCTGAGTTGCCTTTGGCATTTAATTTTGTCCTGTCGGTTGTACTGTTCTCTCCATGTTGTTTCCATTTTGTGGCCATTTTATTTGGTGTGGCTTTGAAAGATTTTACTGGTGCCAGGTAGTCTAGGGCCTCAGTGATCCAGTTGTTGAGTGTGTTTTCCTCTGCATCTAGGGTTGTTTCGGTGGGTTCTGTGATACTAGGAAGGGTTGAGTCTAGTAAGTTTGTTAAGGTCTCCAGATCTAGGTTCCTCCTGTTTTCTTTCTTTGCAGTAATGGTTACTCCATACCATCGGTGTAGGTGGTGCAGATGCACATAGTCCTTCTCTGCAGAAGATTGCATCTATGGTGTGTCCAGCATTGTGGAGGGATCCATTTATTGTTTGCTTAAAGTGCAATGTTTCCAGGAGTGCGCAGAGTGAGTTCACTGCAGTTTTGTTTTCTTTTTTAACCAAATGTTGAAGTCACCCAGTATGACTAGATTGTCGTGGCGAGTTGATAAAATGGCAGCATCGTCTGTGATTATTTTCACAAAGTTGGGGTTGTTAATGGTGGTCTGTAGATCAGGAGGAACACTATGTTGGTTTGGTCATTGAGTTCAAACTTCATGAGGAGGGATTCACATTTCTTCTACAATGGTAGGGTTGAGAGGAGCAGCTTGGATGTGTTCTTTGTGTATGATTGCGATCCTGCCTCATCTTTGTTTTTCTATGTTGGTGTGTATTCATTTGATATTGTTCGGTATGGCTTTGTTAACGATGGTTTTGTAGTTGTCAGATAACCAGGTTTCTGGAAGAAAGAGCACATCCGTGCCTCCTTCGCTTAGTAGGTCATTGATTATTGTTGAGTGTTTTGCCATGGATCCTACCTTGAGCAGGTTGCAGTGTAGTTTGTTTAATTTTCCTTGTGGGTTGTTGTTTGTTCTATTGTCATTTCGGATCTGTGTTGTCGGTTGGGTTTCCATGGCTGGTGGTTCTCGCCTGGTTGTGCCTTTTGCGTAGGAGGAGGTCTTTGGTGGTCAGTCTCTTCATTGAGTAGTCTGATTGATTGCAGGGTTGTTTGATTTTGGTTCGTTACGGCTGGTGAGTTGTGTTGGTGCCCATCCTTTGTTCCAGTCTTTGTTGATGTAGGGTGTGTAGAAGGTAATGGATTCAAGTTTGGCCCTGATTCTTGTTGGAGTATTCGCCAAGGTGTTCTCCAGGTTGGGGTGATTCATCAATTGTCGCACAACATTTGGTGTCCCGTGGGGTCTGTATTTGTTATGCTTCTTGCCTGTGTGTTTTTTGCTGGTGGTCTGCCTTTGCTTACAAAGCAGTCGTATGTGAAGGGGTAGTGAGCCATGTAGTCTGTCTTTTCTCTGTTCTTTGCATGTGTCCTCGAGCCGTTTGGCCTCTTCTTCACCAAGATGTTCAGAATTGTGAGGTCTTGCTGATAGGCACCTTCCTGTGCCGCTGAGGTTTTATTTTTTATTTCTGTTGTGCATTGTAGCTTCTTTGTCTTTCTTGTGGCTTGGCATGTTGTTTGTGTTGTGGGTTTGATTCCTTTGAGCGGGAGTCCACTTTGGATTGGTAGGTTTCCTGGTCCCTGGGACTAAGTTTTCACTGTTTGTGGTTAGTTGTTGCTTGTAGTTAATGAGGTTGTGGGACCAGGGTTGTTTACCTTGGTGGTTCGTTCATTTACCAGTTTTCCTTTGTGGTACCATAAGGTTTTTCGTGTCCTTTTGCGGGAATAGCGTGGTCCTTTGGATGTTGCTGTACGGTCCCCTCTGTCTTCTTCCGAGACTTTGGAGTTGGTGAGTTACTCAGTGCTGTTGCGGCTAACTTTGGGTGGTTGGGTTATGTGTTGGAGCATTTGAGTAACTGTTCAACACCTCTGAGTGGAGCTAACTAGAGCAGTGGGTTTTATGCTTGACTATGGGGCGTAGTTCTGTTGATGCTAATTAATTACTGGCTATGGGCAGGAACAGTGACAAATTATGTGACTAGCAATCCGTTGCAGTGGTAGAGACCTTGTGGTTCGAATACAGCAGTAGAGGAACAACCTCTAGGAGGTGGACAACGGAGTGGATGGGCAATGGAGAGTAGGGGACACAGCATTGGAGAGGAAACACCTAGGATTGGAGCACAGTGCTAGGGGGAGGACAACTGGAGTAGCCAGGGATGGAAGAAAAACATCTACATTGGAGATAAAACAATTATTAGAAAAAACACCTAGATTTGAGATAACTGGGAAGTGGGAGAGAATCCTAATTTGGGACACTACAGGAATAGCAGCAACACATGGGGAGTGGGAGAAAAGCCTAATTTGGAGACACAACAGTGAAAGCAATAACACCTAGATTTAAGATACTTGGGAAGTGGCAGAAAATCCTAAATTGGGGACCACACAGTAAAAGCAGCAACACCTAGGAATAGGGTACCTGCCACGTGGGAGAAAGCCTAAATTGGAAATTCAACAGTAAAAGCAAAAACACATAGATTTGAGAAACCTGGGAAGTGGGAGAAAAGAAACTTTTTGGAAATGTAATTTGCACCAGCTTTTTGCAACTGTGTAAAAACATATCTGATTTCTGCCACATGTTCTTTCACAGTAGAGTTTTTTTATCAACAGATCATCCACATAGGCTAAGTTTCCTTTTTCACTTAGATCAAGCATGGCCTTGTGAAGGACTGTGTTGGACTAATTTCCTGAACTGATGTATCCGAAGGGAGTATGGGTCCAAGAAAATTGTTGCCTCTACGAAGGTAAAGACAAGCTTAAACTCATCTTTCCTATTCACTGGTAATGTCCAGTAACCGTTTGTCAAGTCAAGGGCTAAGTACACATTTGATCCTTGGATCCGTGCCAGTCCTTGATCAATATAGGGAAGAGGCCAGCTTCACATTTGGACCCGCCAACTCCCTCAGCTCAGCACAAAGTCTCCATTGTCCATTGGGTTTTAAAATCCCCAGTACTGGATTGTTAAAGGTACTGTGAATAGGATGAATTATTCAGCAGGCTGCCAGATTTCTGATGATCTCCATGAGTGATTTCATGAACATGAGACGCAAACAAAGGAGCCATTTCAGGGTCCATTGGTATTGTTGTAGAATGAATAGTTGTATTCCCATAATCATAGGAGTCAACTGAAATGATACTGTGGAAATCCAGGAATATCTGAGTTAGTTGTTGTTGCTGTACATTGGCCTCACAGGCAACTGTTCCTCAACCATCTGCAGGAAACTCGGAAATGTTGTTGATATTTCAGAAGTATCCTCCAGTTGGGTGAAGAGATAGCTTTTAATGGTGTTTACCTGGACCGGGATTCCATGGATTCGAGATTATTATGCACTCTAAATAATACCTCATTTACCAAGATGTCACAGTTAACGTCTTCCACCCCATAAGGGCATGAAGAATGCATGAAGAAATGCCTGCCAAACCCTGTCGGATGTGGATCTGTTCTGGTTGAATACTGTCTGTCTCGTTGTAGCAATTTTCCGGAATTGGGCCTATGATTTCATTTTCTAAATAACTAAAGTAATATTGGAAATCAACTGTCATTCTAATAGAGGTGATACTTGCTGTTATCCACCTGGATATTGGGACAATCCTTGTTGTTGAAGGATATGACTCAAATGTATGAACGCCTCCAGATTTTTCAGAGTTTGTCCTCTTTCGCTTTTGATTGGTTCTGTACATTTTTGCACCTGTTTTGGGATAGTAACCTCTTCTTTTGCGTGTACTTCAAAAGCATATGGCAAAATTTGAGTGGACCAAAATGCTTTGACAACATTGTCAAAGGCCATTGTGTTACCCCCCACTGTTGACCAAACTTTAGTATTGTATGGGAGGAAAGGTCTTCAAGACCCCCTCCCCTCCATTCCAATCCTCTCGCAGATTATGATTCGTCCCCTGGCCACCCATGCACCTGTGGTCAGGGATGCGGGATGGTTGCGGTACGACCCATATGGATGCACACCTTGGCCAGAAAGCGGATCCCAGACCCCATTTTGTACCACAAGCAAGCTCCATTTTGTACATGGTACCACGGGCCTCATGGACAAAGGCTGCCTGCAAAGCTGCAGCTCTCCCCTCACAATCGCGCACAGCGAGCCAGTCACCTCCCTCCCCCTGCTCCCCTCTGCATCCCTGCAGTAGGCCTGTTGCCATGGGAGACTAGGCGCAAACAAGCTACATGAAAAACACTGTATCTTTCACCTTCTGCAGTTCATCGCTGACCTATGAATGACCGGGCAAAGGCTTGGGTTTGAGGAAAACATTTCATCTCCACAAACATGACTCGTACCCTTGCAGACCCCACATTTATGACATACACTGTGAATAACCCCCCCAACCTTGCTCTCCTTTTGAAGTGACAGATACATACCCCACGCCTGTATGTCACTCTGTTTCACCCACACTGCTAATCCCTCTGTAAAGGTCATAAATCCCCTCCTGTAGTTGTGTATGAAGGGGCTGATTCTATGAAACGAAACAAGAAGATCTTTACCTATTTTTTTTTTTAAAACAAAAATTGTATTAGATTTTCAATTTATAACACATAGAGCAGTGATGATAAAACAGTTTGGTAAAGTTCTTCCTGAATACATTCAACAATAATAGGCATAACAATAGGTCATCTCCTAGAGCCATTGAACAATTATTAAACAATAATCGACCTTCCCCCCACTAAATTTAACAACCCTATTACATAATCCAACTTAACTTGAGATCGAATATGCAACATATGGGGGTACATTCGATAAGTGTTTTGCCCGCAACAATGGGTTCTAGTTCAAAGTTCCGCTTGTGAGACTTTACAATACATTGCCTTCCCCGCTTCATCTCTCTGCCTATGTTTTACTGAAGCGTTTATACTTTCGAAATACCTCTGGGGGCATCAACACTGACAACTCTGTTCATCTCAATTAATTGCCACCAGGACTTAGTTTGAAGGTAGCCACGCTTCACCCTACATTACAAGTTAAATAGCTTTCGTAAATGAGTAAGTCCAACATTTATCCTTAGGCCATGCTCTTTTGGTATTGTTTCGAAAAGGAAATGTGCTTTTAACCAACTTTATATGTACAAAATCAATTTCACTTACATACATTATATAGGACCGAATTGTATCTTAGTGACATTCCATTCTAAGGCTGTTGCCCAATCTTTGACTTTACCATTTCGGTCTAGCCTTCATGTCCATTTTTGGTTCAAAGGCATATAGGCAATTACCGCATAGCTTATGACCACTTTGAGCTCATATGCACTACATTTTACTCATGTTCTTGTCTTACAGGACGTTATAGTTCACATTACCTCCTGCGATTCCCCAATTCTCTCTCTCCTTCCCTCCCTCATCTCTCCTCCCCTACCCTCCCACTTCTTTTATTAACTCCCCCATCTCTATACAATTGTATATCTCTATACAATCCTCTTCTCCCCTATTATAGGTATTATTTTACATTTCAGATGCTAGGCTTTTACGGTTTTCTTCCACTTCTTAACCTTGGCGACTCATTATATTTGTTTTGAGAGAGTTCAGGTTACATGTGTGTTTCGGAGCAGGCGAGGTTTGAAGAAATGGGCTTCTCTGGCCCGTACATGTTCATGAAATTGATTCCATATAGTTAGGAATCTTAGGTATTTGCCGGTGCTGATGGCGCATATCTTCTCCATAGCCATCACCCCCAGATCTTAACCCACCAGCATGCTGAGATTGGACCTTCTTTGTTTTTCTAATTTTGTGCAAGAGTCATTCTAGCTGCTGATAGTAGATGGGTGATGAGTTTAGCTGTGGCTCCTGACATTGCGTATTTCCCTTTTATAGGGACTCCTAAGAGAATTGTCTTCAGAGATCTCGGTAGGTCCACCCCTGTAATGTCTTTTATGTAGCTTAGTATTTCCTTTCACTAGGCAACTGCTCTAGGACACGTCCACCACATGTGGAACAAGTCACCTTTCTCACCGCAATTTCGCCAACAGTTTGGTGAGTAAGACCTTGCAATTTTGTGAATGCGGTTCGGGGACATATACCATCTAAGGCACAGTCTGTACGCAGATTCCTTTATTGTGGTGCATCTGGAAGTGCCGTGCGCACGTGCCCATATTTGGTACCATTCCTCCTCCATTGGTGACTCTTGCATATCTCTCTCCCAATTAATTTTGTATGCAAGATGGTCCGTTGGCTGGTCATTGGAGAGGAGTTTGTAGAGTCTAGAGACCCCCTTCGCCGAATTGCCTTCTTGAAGCAACAGTTCTAGGCCTGATGGCATTCTCATGCCCGCCTTCTTCACCGTTGGGTGGGTAATCCAGTGTCTGATTTGCGCATATCCATAGCGTTCATTTTCCCCTATATTGAATTTTGACTGACAATCTATGAAGAGCAATGGAGCACCGTCTTTGTACATAGCTTTCAGGTGCATCGATTCTGCCCCTGACCAGCCCACCCAATATCACCGCTGGAGACCCGGTGTGAAGTCTGGGTTGCCCATCAGAGGCGTATATGGACCGAGTCCACCAGGAATGCGTTTCTTTTTCTGGGCTTTATCCCAACTTAGTAGAGACCATTTTGTCATTTCCAGTAGAGCTTCTCTGTTGTTTCAGTTTTCTTTGCTCAGGCTCAAGAGGGCTATTAGGGGGATGGATGAGACTGATAGTTCGATTCTGCACCATCCTTTATGATCCATGGGTTTCTCCCATCGCAACATTGGTGCTAGTTGTGCTGCCATAATGTATCTTTCTATTTCTGGAACACCCAGACCGCCCAGATGAGGGGAGCGCATTAGGATTCGTTTCTGGATTCTAGGTTTCTTATTATGCCAAATGAATTTGAATACCACATCTTGGAGTTCACGGATCTTGGCTGGTGGTATTGGAACTGGCAGTGAGCTTACTACATTAACGAGGCGGGGGAGAATGGTCATTTTGACCGCTGTGATGCGGCTGAACCATGACAGCTCCTGGGAGTCCCATCTGCGCAAGTCTTCCTGTAGTTGTTTCCACAGCGGCGTTATTTTTGTCTGATATAGTTTGTGCGGATCGCGGGCTAGGTGAATTCCTAGATATTCCATCGGGAATGATCTCGCCAATAGCTTGATGTCTTCTCTCTTTGCCGTTGTGTTCATAGCTTTGGATTTGGAGAAATTTACGGAGAACCCCGAGACTCGTCTGAATTCCTCCAACTGGGCCATAGCTCTGGGCATTGTATTTTTAGGGTCTCCCATGAAGTGCATGATGTCATCTGCATATAGGGCTATTTTATGGGTTTCCTGACCTATTGTAACTCCCTCGATACTGACGTCCTGGCGGATCTGCATAGCACATGGTTCCATTGCCATTGCGAAAATTAGAGGGGAGAGGGGGCAGCCCTGACGTGTGCCCCTTCCGATCTCCACGAATTCTGTGCTCTGACCATTGATCCTGAAGCTTGTCGATGGATGTTGGTAATTGGCGAGCACCATTTTCGTAAATTCTGGACTGCAACCAAACCACTCCAAAATCAAGCTCAGATAGCCCCAGTCCATGCTGTCGAAGACCCGGATAGCATCTAGGGCTGCTACAGCAAATGATTGTTGTGGACGTCGCCCAGCATCAATGACGTCTACTTCCCTTCTGACGTTGTCTTGTGTGCGTCTGTCTGCGATGAACCCTGCTTGGTCATCTTGTATTATGTTTGGAAGGATTTCCATTAGACGAGTTGCTAGAATTTTCGTGTAGATTTTTACATCCATGTTCAGCAATGCTATAGGCCGATAGCTTGCACAGTTTTTGGGATCTTTGCCTGGCTTTAGCGGTAGTATAGTTATGGACTTCCCCCTATCTTGCGTAATCCTCCCCTCTTCTCTAATTGTGTTGAATAGTTTTGACAGCGGGCCTAGCAGTTGTGTACGGAATGTCTTGTAATAGCCATTGCTAAAACCGTCAGGACCCAGTGTCTTATTTGCTGGTAGTGCTGTGATAGCATCGCTGATTTCTTGGGCAGTAATCGGTTTCCCAAGATTGATTCTGTCTTTCTCTGTAATCTGGGGCAGCTGGAGAGAGCTGATATAGGTGCGTTGATGGTCTGGGTCCAGATTTTCCCCCTTTAATAGTTCCATGTGAAAACGTTTCATTACTTCCTTTTTGTCCAGCTCTGCTGTGTGGGATTTCCCATTGGAGTCATTTAGCTGCACTATGTAGTTCCGGGTTTTTTGTTTTCTCAGTTTTGCTGCCAGGAATCGATTAGCCTTGCCCCCATGTATGTAGTAGGATTGTTTTGTTTGTAGTAGCAACTGAGCCACCCGGTCCGCCATGTGGTTCTCCAGTTGAGCTCTGATTTTCTGTAGCGCTCTTAAAGTTTTCCTAGAGCCTCGAGACTTATGTTGGGCTTCTGCAGCTTTCACCTCTTTTTCTAGTTGGTTTGTCACTAGTGCTCTTTCGCGGTGGTATGCCGCGGCTTGTGACATGAATTCTCCCCTACTCACTGATTTTCCTGCATCCATATTCCCCCCCGGCCGTTTCCCCGTTATCTTTTTTTTTAAAGTAGTTGTTGATGGCGGTCTCCATATAGGTTCTTAGTGCAATGTCTTTTAGGAGGATTTCATTTAATCACCAAGGTGGTTTAACTCTGTTTCGTTCCACCCCCCAGTCCACACCCACCATCACTGGTGCATGGTCTGAGTGATATTCCACGCCAATTTCTACTTCCGCTATTTGCGGAACTAATGTTGTGGATACTAGGATCATATCTATCCTGGAATAGCCGAGGTGAACAGCTGAGTAGTGGGTGTACTCTCTCCGGTCTCCATGGAAAAATCACCAGGTTTCAATCACCCCTAATTCTCTGTAGAACCGGCCCAGGGCTTGTCTGTTATACTGATAATTAGTTGTTGGGGGAAGAGTCTTATCCAGCATCGGGTCCATAACACAGTTGAAGTCACCACCCACCATCAGTTGGCCCTCACACCAGCTGCTAAGACTGCCCAGCAGGTCCGTTATGAACACATCTTGGCAACTATTTGGAGCATAAATGTCTATGATTGTGTACAATTTCCCTTTTATCAGCCCTTTGAGCCCCAAGTATCTGCCTTCTTTGTCTTTGCAAGTTTGTAGTTTTTTAAAGTTTAGCGCTTTCCCAATCAGTAAGGCTACTCCTCTTTTTTTCTCACCACTTGAAGCGAAGTATTGTTGTGGAAAACACCGACTGGCCATGCGCTTTCCGTCTTTGGGGAGAAGATGTGTCTCCTGCAGGAGCCCAATCGCCGTCTGCATTGATTTCAGTCTGTTTAGTATCGCCCGGCATTTTATTGGTGAGTTCAGACCCCGTACATTCAGAGATATGACTCTTGACAGCCATTTTGGTATGGGAGGGGTTGCGCAGGTATAGACTTGGATTGAGCTACGTCCGTGCTTTCCACGTTTAATTTTGGGTGCTCTAGGGCTCGGGTTTGTGCTGTTGCTGTAGTTCTTGATTCGTTTTGCTCTTTTTGCCGCCTACCTGTTCTCCCACTCAACTCCCATCTTCTAGGTGTGCAGTTCCCTCTCATCTGTGTAGGTTTCGAATGTTTTGATGTGTTATAGGACTCCATCCTTGTACTGCTGTTATTTGTTCCCCGTTTAGCCGCCTCTGGAAGCTTCCTTCCACAACTTGTCATTCCTAGCTCTGTTGCTGGGTTTTGGCCTTCTCTGTTTATTTAGATTTACGCTTTTTCTCAGTTGACCATTCCCATGGTTTACTCACTGTGTCACAGGAATTGGGACGTGGTCGGGCAATTGGTTGATCTTGGATGTCTTCTAGCTGTAGAATTGCACCGCCCTCCTCACAAGTGGTGATCTTCTGCTGTTTACCCTCCCACGTAAATGCAAGGCCGAACGGGTGAGTCCATCTGTATCGTATCTGTTTTGCACCTAGTACTTTTGTAATTGGCTGCATCATTCTTCTTTTGCGAAGCGTAATAGGTGCCAGGTCTTGGTACAGTTGGATGTGGGAGCTATTAATTGTGAGGTCATTGTGGGATCTTGCCGCCCTCAGTATTTCATCCTTCTGGCAGTAAGATGTTACCGCTATTAGTACATCTCTGGGTCTTGCACCAGGGTCATTCCGTTTTTGGCCTACCCGGTGAATACGATCAAATTCGATTCGGTCTGATTGAGTTTCCAGCAGAAGACTGCTGAAGCACAACTGCATTGTATCTTTAAGGTCACAGTCTTGGATCGTTTCGGGGAGGCCTTTGACTCTAATGTTGGACCTTCTTGAGCGGTTTTCAAGGTCTTCTGCTTGCAGTTCAAAATTGGATGTTGCATTAGCCAGCTGTTCCAGGAGGACACTATTCTGGTTAGATTCTTCTGCCATGGCTGATAAGCCATTTTCGACTATATCTACTCTGTTTCCCAGGTCCGTCATTTCTCTGCTTACTTCCTGGAGGGAGGATTTCAATTCTTCTTTCATCTGTTCCAGCTGGTTGTGGAACGAGTTCGTCAAGCGGGCTCCCATCCCCTTCAGACAATTCAGAAGTCCCTCCTTATTAGGGGGTGGCGCTGTGGAGCAGCCCAAGATGGCTGCCTAGCCTTTCAGCTCCGTGCGGCCTCGGCATTCATCGGCTCACATCTGCGATCCCCAACATCGTGAAGGACCATCGGCTGGCCGTGCTGCTTTCGCCACTGCACTTGACATTTTGTGCAATTTTGGACTCGATCTGTCCTCCTGGGACCCGGCTGGCACCTTTGTTGGAGTTGGGTCCCGGGAGGATAGCTCAGCGGCAGAGTGTGCGTCTTGGAAGCAAGACGACATGAAGCAACACAGGTTCGATCCCTGGGTCCGCGCTTAGAAACCTCTGGGTGTTTAAGCGCGTTATAAATACGTAACTAAGACAAAAAAACACAATTACGCAACTAAGAAAAACAAACAGCGCCTCGATGCCTGCGGGCTGTGTGAGCGCTTTATAAATGTAAATAAATAAATAAATTCCACCCAGCCCCGCCGGTTGCCTAACATCCGGCCCTTCCGCCTGGCTTGCCTGACTCCCGGATCCCCCCTCAGCCCTGGGGCAGCGGCGGCGGCGGCCTCCTGTTTCCTGCTGTTTTGAGGGGTTGCAACGGCCGCCGGAGAGTCCCGCTGCGGACGCGTGACACTGTGAATGCTACCTGATGCGTCGGCGGTCTTCGCGGCCTCCCCCGGTGCTGACAACATGGAGGATTTATTCGCCCCGCGGCCGTGGCGGACAAGGTGAGCGGGGGCTAGAGTGCGTGGGCGGGCCCCTGCTGGGCGGCAGAACTGCCATAAGGAAGTGTCCCTTACCGTACCGTTTGCAGCCTGCCCGCCTACCGGACGAACCATTCGACTGCCCCCCCCAGTTGCTACGGCATGCCTTGCATTGCACACTCCATTATAACCACGCTGCTGCCGGCCCTGGGGGGCCTGAGCGGGCCGCTGACACTGGGGCATCGAATTGACATCCCTAAACCAGGCCGCGCCCTGGGATTGCTTCATTTCCACGCATCCTTCCTATAAGCCTGAGCTACGCCTGGACTTCTCCCGCCTGAGGGCGCCGACGACCCCACTTTCCCGCTGGCATTATCACCGCCTCTGCATGGGCCCCCCTGAGGCAAATCCCACTGGCCCCCCCGTGCAATCTGAACACATGTGGAAGCCGCGCACGCCAGCCATCATGGCTTCGTTGCTCTGCCGGTAACTCTCTGCTATCTGCGGTGGCCCCCTAGCCACCTTGTGGCGCCTGCCGGCACAAAAGACACTACGGTTGCTCCTGTCGGTCCCTGCCTTCCCCATTCCTTCATCTTACTCATAAGCGGGCCCTCTCTGCACCTGGGTCCACTACAGTAACAATGCCTAGCAGACCCAAGGCGGGGGCACAAGGGGGCACGATGGACAAGTACGCTAAAACGGTCCCCCGAGATGAGCCAGCCTGCACGTCATCGCCTCAGGACGAGCCAGACTTGACCCCACACCAAGTGGTCGGAGCACCTGACCTCACCCTATTAATGGAGTCTATGGCCAAAAACTTCGCCTCCTTCCATGAAAAACTAGACGACATCAATGCTAATGTTGCCTCGCTAAAGACTCGAGTAGACCAGGCGGGATCGAGGATCACCAAGGCCGAAAATAGAATCTCGTTAAACGAAGGCCAAGACACTGTGGCCTCCCTAACGCGTGACATGAAAAGTGTCAAAGCGAAATGTGACGATTTGGAATCTCGCTCTCGTAGGAACAACTTGCGCATCATCGGGGTCCCCGAGAATGCCCTCAAGGGGCTGACGGAAGACGCAGTGGAGAAACTACTTAAAGACCTGCTGGATAACCCTGCCCTCTCACCATATTTCACAGTCGAGTGGGCTCACCGGGCACTATTGCCGCGCCCCAGACCCGGCGACATCCCCAGACCCATTATCGCCAAGATACTCAACTACCGCGACAGAGCTCTCATCCTCCGCCTGTCGCGGGAAAAGGGAGACCTGCGATTTGAGGCCCATACCATCAGAATCTTCCCGGACTTCTCGCTGGCGGTGCAGCAGGAGAGGCGCCAATTCTTAGGCGTCAAGAAGCTGCTCAGGGAGCGCAACGTCCCCTATGCCATCTTGTTCCCAGCACGGCTAAAGATCACTCATAATGGCAAGATCTTTTTCTTCACTGTCCCAGACGAAGCAGTGAAGTTCATTGAGCTACATATACCTCTTCCTGGGCCGTGAGGCGGCACAGCCCACGATGTTTTAATGTGTCCACTGATCCTTGCCTTATGATGTGTTGATGGCAACCTCACCGTTTCCACTCAATAACTGCGGCCTCTTATCATATGTATGCGGGCCACAGGCTAGCTCCTAAACTGTTTACTTTGTCTTCCCTCCCACTTGGATCTCGGAGCTATCCCTGTGTCCTACTCTTTCCTGCGATGTCAACTAACCAGAGGGCACTCTCTGGTTTCAGAGGCTGTCTGTGATATCCGTTTACCTCAGCAACACATTCGGGACAGCATATGCTGCCCCGCACCAAGTTCCAGATGCCGGCCGCACGGCACCAGCGCCCCCGTTGCAGTTGCAATGTTTGCTTTCAATTTAATTTTGTTCCTTTTAATGACTGGCCCCTGTTGGGCTGGGATGTGGCCCTATCCACGTTGGATCTGGTCCTCTGACCTTTGTTTTCCGGTTGCAGCAGGCACAAAGGGCGACTTGTGTGTTCTGGGGTAGGAGGTCTGCGCTGCGTTTTGGGGTAGGGCAGTGAGGGTTGGGGGTGGTGAGGTTGGGGCTGGGTAACAGTTAAAAACATGGCTGAGATATACATGACTTCGACTCAACATAACTGTGCACACGGCAAATGCAAAAGGTGGAATGCTAATGAATACTACCACTGGGATGTTCCATAATATGACACCATGGCTCTGAACATTATGACATGGAACATCTGTAGTCTGAGCAATTTCACTAAGGCCCGCAGGATAACTGCCTATGCCCAGCGGCATGGTGCCAAAATCCTCTTTCTCCAAGAAACCCATGCCCTTGGGCGCCTAGCAACATGCCTCGCCCCCGCGTGGGGCAACAATAGATACTATACGAAGTACTCCACCCAGTCCATGGGGGTCCTAGCTTTAATCCATAAGTCAGTCCAGTTTTCCCTGGGTTCCAGCCACATTGACCCCGAGGGCAGATATGTGATCCTCCATTGCTCACTCGCTAATATGGAATGCCTCCTAGTGAACACATATGCCCCTAACTTTGACGCCACTGAGTTCTTTGATGCTATCACCACCACGCTTCTGAAATACATTGGTATTGCCATCATATGGGGCGGGGACATGAATCTGATCCTAGATAAAGACCTGGATAGTCCGGGATGGCCCGCAGAGCCCCATCACGTGCGGCCCATAGGTTACACGCCCACATGGACACACTTGATCTCAGGGATGTATGGAGAGCTCTCAACCTACAGGCTAGAGAGTACGCATTCTACTCATCGGTACACGATAGCCTCTCCAGGATCGACCTTTTTCTCATATCGAGTTGCATGATGGGCAGGGTCACAGAGACGAAGATATTACCGCGCACATTATCGGACCATTCACCGGTAACACTTCGTATAACACTGGGACACGACCAGCCCCCTCGCTCTTCTTGGAGAATTAAGTCGGAGGCCCTCTAAGACATATTCTTCAAAGCTGATATCCTAGCTGACATCAACACCTTCTTTGAGTGCAATAACAGGCATGACACCTCCGATGGAGTACGCTGGGAGGCATTCAAGGTCTTCATCAGGGGGATGTGCATATCTAGGGAGGCTGGGGTCCTCAAAGCCATAAGAAATAGCTTGCAGCAGTCGAAAGCGAAATTAAAAGAGCTTGAGAGGGTATATGCCTCCGCCCCTTCCCCGACCATACTGGCACAGATCAGAGCGGAATTGGAAACATTTGAGTCTCATGCTCTTAGAGAAGTTTGGTACTTCGCCCGTCCCGTAGCGGCCAGGAAGTATGGTGAGGGGGATAGGCCGGGTAGGACACTGTCCGCACTGAGGGGGGCAGGAACCGCATTGATTGTGTCAAAGACACAGGAGGCACCCTGTGCTGGTCCGACCATGATATCCTTGGGACATTCACCGCGTTCTACACGACCCTGTATGGCCCCCAGCAAGTACACAGTCTGCATGACACTGACACCCAGCTAGATCAAATCCCCATGACCCTCCTCTCCCGCGCGACCTACTTGAAGCTCCTATCACCCTCGATGAGATAACCACGGTCATCTAAAACTGCCCTAGGGGCAAAGCACCAGGCCCGGACGGCCTAACCTCGGAGTTTTATTCGGAACATGTAGCCATTCTGGCACCCAGACTCCTGGAGGTGTGGAACGAATCCTTAGAGTTAAACATCCTACCCCAATCCATGCGCGAGGTGCTTATAACTGTACTACCCAAGCCAGGTAAACCGTTGGATGAATGTGGCTCCTATAGACCCCTTTCCCTGATTAACACTGACACGAAAATATTTGCCAAGGTTATTGCCAATAGGTTTCTCCCCATTATGCCTCACTTAGTTCATCCCAACCAGAGTGGCTTTGTACCCGGCAGATCCACCGCCCTCAATATGCGTCATCTGTTCAATGTTTTGGCTAGAATTGACCCCAACGCACAGGCCGTGGCGGTTACCCTTGATGACCAGAAGGCGTTTGATATGGTGTCATGGCAATATATGTGGGCGGTGCTCCACAAAATGGGAATTGGTCCACGCATGAGATTGTACATCAAACTTCTCTACACAAGCCCCGCAGCCAGAGTCCTAGTCAACTCCAGGGCTTCGGCCCCCTTCGCTCTCCACAGGGGTAACCGCCAGGGCTGCCCGTTCTCTCCGATACTCTTTGCGCTCGCTATAGAACCCATGGCTGACAACGTTAGGGACAAACACACGCGCAAAGGTATACGTCTTCGTGATACACCCGAGATCATTTCTCTATATGCCGACGACGTGCTTCTTTATATTAGAGACGCGGCTGCCTACCTGGACCCGATATTGAGAGACATAACCAAAATTGGCACTTTCTCGGGCCTCACCATAAACTACACCAAATCTGAAATCTTCCCACTCACCCCATCCACTACACAACCGCCCTCCAAATTCCTCCTCCGATGGTCACCGAGGGGCATCAGATACCTGGGAGTGCAGGTGTCCCTCACTAAAGCTTCACTGTTGGCAGACAACTGCGTGGCTGCGGCGCAGCTTGCTGAGGCTCAAATGTTGAAATGGCACAGTCTTCCACTCTCCCTGTCGGGTAGACTATCTCTAATCAAAATGATTATGGTCCCTAAATTACTCTACGTCTTCACTAACGTGCCGATCTGGCCCGGAAAGCGTTATTTCAGGAACCTGCACACTGCATGTGCCCTATTCTTATGGCACTCGGGCGCGGTTCGTAAGAAATGGCAGCACATGACTCTTCCCTATGGAAACGGGGGTTTCACCTCCCCCGGCTTCACTAAATACTGGACAGCAGCGCGGGCCCAACACGCCACATGCTGGTACACGTTCTCCGACGCTCCCCCGCATGTGAAGCTCGAGAAACTAGCAAGCGAGAGTGTCAACACCCTCTCCCTCATTCTCCATCATACAATTCACGCTGACGCCCCGGCCGACCCTGTTGCGGCCACTATCAGGGCCTGGAAATATATCCTGCAGACACAACCTGGCCACCACCCATACTACAAATGTCTGCCCATCTGGCAGTTCCCAGGCCTCAGCCCTACACATGATAAACTCTTGATGAAACACTGGCACGACTTGGGCTACCGGGCCCTGACCGACTTTTACCCCGATGGGAAGTTTATCCCTCCGCAGACGTGGCGCCCCGGACACCTGGGTACTGCGTTGGAACTACTACAATACTATAGGTTGAGGGCGGTGTTCTGCGCTTGGTGGCCCTCATACCCTGATGAGCCCCCAGACTCACCTGAGATTCACTACATATCCAACTCGGCTGGAGCTAGGGGGATAGTGTCCTCGCTGTACAAATTGCTGATTACGTGGAGTGAGGAGCTGGGCCTCCCCATCACTGACGCAGTGTGGGAAAAAATGTGCATGCATACCCAAACCACCTCTCTGAATGCCAGACATAGGTGTACACAATACAAGCTCCTGAATAGATTATACTACACGCCGCAAAGACTGGATAGGTTTGCACACACCCAGGCTCGCACCTGCCCTAAATGTAACTCTCCTGCTGCAGATCACACTCATATGTTGTGGTTCTGTGATGCACTGGCCCCGTACTGGAAAGCCATAATTGACACTCTCTCTGACATTACAGCGTCCCATATCCCTCCAGAACCCCTAGCTATACTGTTCGGCCTGTGGGATAGCCCTGAATTGAGGAAGATGTCTAGGTTTCTGAATGTTGCCACCATAATAGCCAAAAAATGCATATTACAATGTTGAAAGAGCCGATCCCCCCCTTCGTTTGAGATGTGGTTGGGGGCCCTCACCCGGACTCAAGCGTGTGAGGAGGACTATATCAATACCCTCCCGCTGACCTCTCGACCCAAGAATGTATGGACGGAATTTTGCACCTATCTGAATAACAAAGATGACTTAGAACTACTATCCTCCCCCCCTCCTGGTGAAGTAAACTGTTGCGCCACATAAATCCGAACTATTGTGTATCTGTCGTTTGTTGGCATTTTCCATGTATTGCATTACCATTTATGTATCTGATACCCTTGTTATACTGTACATTGTGTTGATTGTCTGTTCCCTCACCATGCCAAAAAAAAAAAGTAAAAAAAAAAAAAGAAGTTCCTCCTTATCTGACGACATTGTGGGTGTAGCTGTTTCTACTGTACGTTCAACCAACAAGGGGGGTGACTGACTCTCCTCTCGTCGACTCTGACCCCAGCACTTTTCAATTTGGCCCACTTGAGTTTTGGCTTGGATTCTTGGTTTTGACTGTCCAGATCTGCCTCTGACCCCTGGCATCAGGGCCGACCGCTTCGGTTGCCGGAGCGCAGCTACAGACTCGCTAAGCGCGTTTTACCAATTGTCCATGAAGTCGCGTAGCTGCAGGAAATCACCACCACAGGTTCCCCACTGACCGCTAGCGCTCGACAGGTCCGCCTGGAGCACCAGCAGTTCGAGAGGAGGGGGACTCGGGTCGAATGGGGGGCTATGTGGGTTTGCATATGATGTGTGCCGTGAAGGATGGGAGGAGGTGAAGAGGTTTTTGACGGGCAGGTGGTGCCAGCCTCACTGGGGGAGCAGTGGGACGCCGCTCCTGTAATGAACAGGTGTAATTCTCGGGTGCTGGTAGTAAGAGAGTGTTCAGAGCGATTCCCTGGAACTTGGATGCTAATGGAGGCCGGGACTCGGCTCAGTGTTAAACAATACTGGAGTCGTGTCTTGATCTGTGTGTCTCTATGACCGCGTGTGCTAGCAGTAGGTCTTGCTATGAAATTCCCGCAACATAAAGAGCATTAGGGATAGAAGGAGCTTCGCGGGCCACAGGTAGTAAGATTGTGTGATTGCTAAAAGTAGGCAGTGGACCGCAGCTATAATGGGTTTCAGTAGGTTTGGGTGGGTTTTCCTTCCGCCCACTAGGGACAGCCGCAGGTCACCAACACTGCGTACCGTTGTCTATCCCAAAGCTAGAGGAAGCCGAATACTCCCTAATTAAATGTCCTGGGTGTGTTGGGCTCATAGATTGCAGAGGGCTAGCGATGTTCGGTGGCTGCAGTCTCTCCAAACAATGGGTCAGTGTCGGGACCCCCCTTGGACCAACACGTGAACTCCTCTGCATTCCACGCTACAGTGCCGGCATTAGTGTAGGGGCTTGCCAAGTGTCTATTGGCGTAACCCCTTGTATGTTATTCACCAATGGAAGGCGATGATTGCTGCCACACGTGTGGTTGTCCAGAGTGCACACAGGTGTTATACTGATCCCAGCGTGTGCGGCAGACAAGGACAATGTAGAGGATTGGGGGTTATGGTAGATATCACGTGTTCAGGTGACAATTAGTGCAAGTTTGCGCACAGAATTTGCTATAGTCTTTGGCAAGTGAATTTAGGGCTGGTTGTATAACCCTATGTCCAGCTCTGTGGCCAACACAATAAAACCACTGGAGAGTGTGGACATTGGTGTTTATACACTTGTGATATGGATAGTGGATAAAGGTAAATTTCAAGCATTCATGACTCCATGGATTCCTCCACTGTCCGAGCAGTTCGATAGTACGTAGTGCCCACCAGTCTCTCTGAATAGACTGTGCCCTCCCACGTATCACAGCACCATCTATTTCACACAGGAGACTGGGCTCTCTAGGGGGTGAGGTGCGCTTTGGACGTTGTACGCAAGGGTCCCACTCCGTACCGGGTCTCCGTATTCTGGGGAGCAATGCTCTACAGTTATGGTGTTGTTGGAGCTCCAGGTACCTGCTGCGTTTTGTCTTGCCGCTTCGGTTGCTGCTAGGCTGACCACCCGGTCTACTAATGTTCTTGGGACTGTGCCTATTTCAACTGGTGGCTGCGTCAGGGAACGATCTTGCCCAGAAAGATAGGACTGATTTCTAGGAGTGGAGACCTGATAGTCCCTTGCCCAGGAGTGCTCACAATGTTTGTTTGGCACTATGGACCTGTGTCACCCTCTCCCTGCGTCGTGGGAGGTAAGCTGATCAAGTCCTATCAGCACTGTTGCAAAGCGATTAGTACTGTGTTTAGGAGATCTGCCTCCGGAGCTCAGGAGTTTACTTGCATACTATTGTTAGGGACCTTAACTCGTTGGGTAGTGTTGTACCTCCACTCTCCTCGTCCCCTTGGCTTCAGGCTGGTGCACTCCTGGATGAACTGTCTGACAGTTATGCCTGTGGTATGTGGTGACCCTGTTATTGTGCCTGATCACAGGGGTATGATTTGTAGGTGTACCCCTACTGTCCTCCTATGGGCCTCTCGGGCCCCACCTCCCCCACACGCAGCACGATATAGGCTGTAGCTCCACACCGAACAGTGTTGGCGCAGCCTCCTGGCTCTGCCGCACCGCTGCCGTCACCCGGAACGGAACCCGCGAATGTTATGGGCAGAAGAGGCGGGTCCGCAGTGTGTCCCCGAGGGCCGGTGGGTGTGTTTGTCCCTCACGGGGATGTTGCGGCAGGGGGGATCCTCCCTCAGACAACCGGTGAAACACCTCCGCTCCCTCCGCTCCCGATGCAGTTGCTCAGCAGACACAGCTGCCAGGGGGAGAGGCAGAGCAGACGCCCCTCTAACAGTCCTCCACCCCGCGCCTCCGCCGACACTCGGATCTTCGCAGCCCGCACCGGGCTATCCAGGTCAGAGGGTCCGGATCCGCAGCTCGCCTACCAATGGGGGAGGCACAGTGTTTCTACGACAGGGAGTGGTGGGGGGAGGGGAAGAGGACACCTTCATCCCAGCAGCAGCTTCTGTCTTTACTCAGTATCTCGCTGTTAGGGTAATGTTGAGCCCCTCTGATCGCGTGTCGTGCTCCGTATTAGCTCCGATACCCGGGCCTCTCTCAGAGTATGATTTTGGTGCGCAGCAGCTCCGCAGCAGGGGGAGGGGACCCAGCAGTGCACGCGATTTTCTCCGGTGTTGTCAGTCCGATTTCGGCTGGAATTTGGACTACTAGTTCCTGGTATATTCCGCCAGCGTTGTCTGCCCTCAGGGTGCGCGACAGCACGAGTATTCTGCAGAATTTGTTCGAACAGGTTCTTGCTATCCACGGAGCTCACGGACTAGTCGGCCATCTTGTTCAGCGCACAACAGCGCCCCCCTGAAATCAGATCTTTACCTATTTTACTGCACATAAAGCTATCGGTTAGATGCCTAGGCCCCATACTGTTGGGTGAATCTTATTCTCTGCCAAACACTGGCACCGATGTATGATATGTTAATGTACTTGTTCGATATGATGCATGGTACATGATACAAATCTTCACTGGTTTTATGTATGTTTTTCAAACATGTTCAGCTAGCATACAGTTCTAAAATGTGTATACTGCAAAAACGGTAAAGCCACAAGCCTGTTGTAGATAGAGTTTATTTTGTAACATGATACTTGTGATAAACATAAACGTGTAACCTATATTATGATCAAAGTTTGCATATTATTTTCAATGTACCTGCAACTACACTGACCTAGTTCTACCCTGCATCCTAATGATTCGTATATAATCCCGCAAGTTGGACAGGCAGCTGGCCACAAGGCCTTCTCTCCCCTCTCCCTCAGCGCAGCACACTCAGCCGCCACCATCCTCCCCCCACTTGCTGGGTTGATGGCTAAAGGCCCTTGTTCTCTGATGCTACAAATGTAACCTCACTTCCTTCCACTGAGCCTGCACCAAGTATCCACCCTCTCTTCAACCCCCTGACCCATAATGTCAATATGAACTTGCTGCGCACCCCCAGACTCTAGTTAAGGAAATATGGGCAACAAACCCCTCACCTCAATGCCTTTTGAAATAACATCACAGGCCCCCATGCCGTGTACGACTCCAGCTCACTCCAGACCCATGTCTCCCTGTGTGGCAATATATTTCTCTCATGATAAGAAACAATAAATAAGTGTCTTAAGAGATGTAAAGGAATGATTGAGGAGTGTGACAACATAATCTCATGAATAGGGTTGCCACCTGGACCTATGTAGTCTCATTTTTATTGTTCAGGTCAGATGGCTAGTAATATAACTCTTATGTGTTAAACTAGATAGATGACGGTTGAAGTATGTGTGGCCACAAGGGCAAATGTCAAGTAGGGTAAATTGTAGTAGCTCAAGACATCACCCAACCCTGCGCTCCACCCTGAAAAGCCCAGCTGATCCGTGCCCTGCACTGGCACCACATGGACTTCCACCAATCCTGGAGCATCGTTCTTAAACATTGTATATTGCCTAGTTTATGCCACCCAATCCCAAAGACTTATGTGCCCCATATAGATTACCTCATTGATGACATTATTTTGTAATAAATATGAATGTTTTTGTATCGTTTCCCAGAGTGCTCTTGGAGTTTGCAGAGTTCTCTGCTTGACCTATTTGGTTTTGGATAAACTTTACTTTTTATCTTCACCCGCACTTGGTCCTGGTCTCATTCCCTCCTGGGGTGTGTCCATTATTGACTCTCATTGGTGAGTTCTTATTGCATTTGGGGGGACGCTCACTTTCAAGTGGTGACCCCGGGACATGATTTTGTCACTTTGTTCCTTTTGGCACGAGATGTCCCCGGCCACAGCAGAGACCCAGGGTGCGCCCCCTCAAGAGAGTTGTCCGCCTACAGCAAACGGTAACTTAGATTTGCGCATGCAGTAGGGCGAAAGGGTACGGGTCCCACTTTGCAAAACCAACCATACCGCTTGCCGGAGGTGGCCATTGAGTGCGGGGCAGCGCCTGGACAGACCAGGTCCGGAGGGTCTCGGAACAAGACGGACACGTGAGTATCAAGTGCGAGCAACGCTAAAGGAAGCTAGAGGAGGGGTATATAGGTATAGCCTATGGAGTCAGATGAAGTGAAGGGGGACTAGAGGAGGGTAAAGGGAAATACAGCTAAAGAGGGTTTTGTGGGTCTAATCTATTCTTTGTATTCTTTCTGCATGTGGCCATTAGGACAGGTAAAGGAGATTACGAGGTGAAAGAGGAATACAGGAACCTAGCTCCGCGAGGGGGTGGAAGGCAGCGCCGCATAGTGCTATCTTGACTAGTGCTGGGAGTAAAAAGAGTAAAAAGAGAAAATAAGTGGAATCAGGAGGAGTCTCATATAGAGGGTGGCTCGGAGTAGTATAATTTAGAAACGCATTCTTTTTTCTTTCTTGGGTAGAGGGGAAATGTAAAGGGGACAGAAACAGGAAAAAACATAAACTACCAAGGGATAGATAGCAGGGGTAAGAGGGGGCAGGCAGGAAGATTTGTGTTAAATATGTCCTTTGGTTAATGTAATGTGAGTGTCTTATTATGTTTGTTGCAACTAGTGTACACGGATAAGCCATTGCAGAATAGGTACTGCGTTACTGGTTTGCATAGTTTTTCAGAGTAGGTGTGACAAATTGGAGATAGCTTTTGAATAATGTGACGCAAAACTGGTATACAAAGGCATAAAGTACTATAGTATTGTAAAATTGCATGTTTTGTAATACAAGTCTCATAAGGTGAAGGTAGGTGTGTTGCGGACAGAATGGGTGCAGAAACACACAGCTCACATCTGTCAGCGTTTGCCAGTTTACGCTGAAAGGATTACCAAGTACCATGATCAATGGAGCACAGAGTTAAAAGGGGAAGGGCTACCTCAGGTATGGCCCAAGGGGCATCATTCGATAAAAATGTATTGGACATGCTAGCCACATGTCTATATATGAAATATAAAGGCAAACAGTACCACAATAGAAGAGAGATATTAGATCTATGGAGGCTCTTTGAAGAAGTACCTGCAATTATTGGTAAAGAACCAACCAAAGAACAGATCTCATCTCCCCTGGCAGTAGGGAATAGTGGGAAAGAAGGGGAAGAGAAGGAAGGTTAAATAGAGGTTGCACAATTGTTTCCCCTCCTGCCAAAACCAGTACCAGCTGAAGGGTACAGTGACCCAGTATATGTGTCAAAACCTATACCCCCGGCCACACCCCAACCCACAGCACCACCCCCATTCGAGTGCCTGAGACCAGGCGGACAGGTGAGTACCCCAGCCATAGATATTGAGAAATGTACACAAGATCTATACTCAAGGTTAACAATGGTCCGAACTGAACTATCTCGATTGAGAGATAGAGGCGAGCAAGGGGGTTCAGGCACCTCCAGAACAGAGCAGATGCAAATGTCACAGTCTCTCGACAGGTCCACGGAAGAAGGATGGAAAAAAGGGGAGATACTGTTCCGGATAAATGACACACCTACAAGAATAATAGAGGTAGGTCAGGAAGCAAATGAGGGGGGTGGAAGGAGGGGGCATGGCATCAGATAGAGAGGAGGAATTTTGGTGTGACATAGAAGAGCAAGAACAAGAAGAAAGGAGGCTGGGGAATCGCATGAGGTGGGGCAACAGCAGGGATAGAACAGACACCCTTGGGAAGAGCAATGGTGGAAGAGTGGAGCGGAAGGTTGAGAAACAGAATGGGGCGAATGGCAATATTGGGGAAAAAGGGAACGAAGGTAAGTACCGGGAAGATAGCCAAAAGCAAGCTGCAATTGTCACTGATACACAGGGGGGGAGGAAGACCTAATTACATATCCTGGGCCCAAATGGATAAGGCAAGTTTACTAAAATTGTTGCCCCGCTTTCAGGGGGGTAAGCAAATGGATCTATGCATTTGAGAAAAACATTGCCCGCGTTCCCCTGGCAATAGATGATGTTAAAAGTTTATTAGTGTCTGCAGTAGGTGACCAAGCAGACAGGGCTTAGGCGAGAGCAGGTTTTCCCAGGATAACACTAGACTGTGACCGCCATGATGGG
Source organism: Ambystoma mexicanum (assembly GCF_040938575.1). Taxonomy (NCBI): domain Eukaryota; kingdom Metazoa; phylum Chordata; class Amphibia; order Caudata; family Ambystomatidae; genus Ambystoma; species Ambystoma mexicanum. The sequence goes on along the minus strand of NC_090933.1, from coordinate 1,150,134,507 downwards.
GCATCCTTTAACACAGTAAGAGCAAGAGTATGGGACGCACTAAGAGATACTTTCCCTGACACACCAGATTTACAGTCTGTAATGCAGTACACAATGGGTGAGGAAATGGATGCAATGGCCTTCATTTCACGGGTGCAGGAGATGTGGTGGGCAGAGACGGGCACGGCTTGGGACCAATCCACCTCCCTTTTCTACTTCATAATCAAAAGAGGCCTCCCCAAATAAGTTCAGACGGCGCTTGATAAAATAGCTGGGATAGAAGCCAAAGGCTGGCCAGAAATTCAGAGCATAAGAGTACATCATTGCAAAAGAATCAAATAAAGAGAAAGGGAGATAGTACCGAAGAGGCTGGCAACCGAGGTTAAATTAATTCAGACCAAACTAGTGAAGGTTAAATAGAGGTTGCACAATTGTATCCCCTCCTTCCCTCATCTCTAACTGTCTTTCTGCTATCCAGGAATGGTGTGCCGCCAACGACCTCTGCCTTAATGCCAGTAAGACTTAGATTCTACTCATCGGCACACCCACTCCCCCCTTCCCTGCAGCTCTCTGGCCGGCCTCTCTTGGCCCTCTTCCCGCTCCTACCTGCAAGGCAAAAAACCTTGGGGTCATCTTCGACTCTACACTCTCCTTCTCTCCTCACATATCCGACGTCTCTAAGAAGTCACACTATCAGCTACACCTCCTCAGAGGTATCCTCTCTTTCCTCTCCTTCCCCCAGAAGCTCACTGTCTCTAGAGCCCCGGTTCTCTCGAAGCTGGACTACTGTAACAGCCTCTATCTAAATCTGCCCGCCTCTACTCTCCACCCTTTGCAACTCATCCAGAACAGGACTTTGAGACTTGTCCTTGGCCTCAAGCCCAGGGACCGTATCTCTCTAGGACTGAAATCACTACACTGGCTCCCAGTGACTGCGAGGATCAAGTTCAAAACCCTCTGCATTGTCCACAAGGTCGTCTGGGGCCTTGGGCCAAAACACCTTCAACTCTCTCTTCCTAAATATCTTCCTTCTTAAGCTCTTCGCTCATCCGCCTCCAACTCCCTCAGGGTCAGCCGCTTCTCCAAACAACGAGTTGGGGTCAGATCTCTCTCCTCTGCAGGGGCCTCCCTCTGGAACAGCCTTCCTGTCTCCTTGAAACTTGAGGAGAACCATCTCCGGTTCTGGAAGCACCTCAAAACCTTCCTCTTTGCCTCCGCTTTCTCTCCCCCTCTCCTCTGCTAAAATTACTGAAACTGCACTGAATCTGCAACTGGGCCACTCACCGTTCTTGGTCCCTGCCCAGCCACTCTCCCCTGCACTGCCTCGCTGGCAACCCCTGCACTGCGGGACTGTGTCTGTATCCCTACAGCCCCCCTTCCCTAGCACTTGTCTGCACTTACCTCGCACTTGCCACCAGCTGGCCCTTGTTATTTATAATGTTTTTGCTTATAACCCTGTACTGCACTTTCCCCTCTCCCTTTCCCCTTGCACTTTTCCCTTCCCCTCTACCCCTGCACTTGCGCAATATGAATGACACCTGGTCTAGTAGGATCGTTGTCTGTCTCCCCCCTGTTCCCCCTGCCTCGTCGCACCTTGAAACACTTGTGTATAGGCGCGTTAGAAATGCCATATCATATCATATCATAAGGTCACAGCAGCAGTAGCCGCCCCCCCCCAAAGACAGGGAACGAGAGGAGGAGGAAGGGTCAATAGCAATGCAAGCTAGAATGGCAGTAAATTGGGCAGGAAATTGACAAGAGCAGTGGAATGGTGAAGAGTACTATGGAGGGCCACAATGGCAAGGAAGGAGCGCCCGTGGAGGAATAGGTGGATATAGAGGATCTAGAGGAGGTGGATATGGGTACGGAGGGTATGGAAGCCAGGGACCTAGAGGGGGACCCGGGAATTGCTGGAACTGTGGGAGGTGTGGGCATTTTTCAAGGGAGTGTCAAAGCCACCCCATGAACAATTACCCAAATGAACAATAGTATGGCCATCCCCACCCAGGAAGCCCACATAGGCTGCCCATGAGTGGCAGAAGAAGGGTGGAGCAGCCTGATCAGAGGTACACAGATGATCACCAAGCACCCCCACAGAATGTACAACAACACCCACAGTCACAAGAACATATGGCTCCTGTTCGAGATAACCCCTTCATCACAACGGCAAATGGTGCTCCAGCACCCTTTGTAGGAGTGGCAATGGTGTCAGGAAATGTTTTTGATAATGAGGGAAACACTCAGCATAGGGCATAGGGCAGAGAGCACTTGCTTGACCAGTACTATCAACGACCTTTAATGCAGCAGAGAATCCACTGGTGGGGGCGCAGATGGGAAACAAACAATTAATTTTCATGGTAGATTCGGGAGCAGAGAAATCTGGATTCCCCCTCAAAACACCTCTGTCCCCGCCTCCTTAACTACCTCCTCTTCCTTCTTCATCCACACCCCCCGCCCCTCGGGCCGTGGTGGAGGCGTTGGTCTCCTTTACCACCCCAAATACATCTCCTACTCTTTCTCTCCAACTCTCCCTTCTTTCCCTTCCTTTGAATACCTCTACAAGTCCTTCTCCTCTCTATTTCATTCCTGGTCATCTATCGTCCCCCCGGCCCTCTCTCTTCCTTCTATGAAGACCTTGATCACCTCCTCTCGCTTATCTCCCCCCCCTCTCCTCTATCTGTACTTGGCGACTTTAATATTCATCTTCCTTCTCCCCCTCAATCCTCTCCCCTCTACTCCATCCTTGATTCCTACCTCCTCTCCCCTCTTCCTTCATCCCCTACTCACTCCTCTGGCTCCACCCTGGACCTCATATTCAACTCCTCCTATCCCTCTTCCACCGTCTCCTCTCTTCCTGTTTATCTCTCTGACCATGCCCTACTCTCATTCTCCCTTTCTCCTCTCTCCCACTCCACTGCTACTAATCCCTCCCCTCCAACCTATTCACGTCGTGACCTTCGTGACTTTGATGCTACCCTCTTCTCCAACACCTGCTCTTCTTCTCTTCCATCTCTCCAAGACTTTGCTTTACTCTCTGCAGATGATGCCCTATCTTCCCTTTCCTCTTCTATCTCCACTGCCCTTGACCAACTCCACCCTCTTTCCCTCTTCCGTCCTACCCGGAAACCTTCTCAACCCTGGCTTACTTCCCATCTACGCTCTATGCGGCGCCTTTCCAGAAGATTAGAGAGACTCTGGCTCAAAACTCCCTCGCTTTCTAATCAAACCTCTTACTTCTCCTACCATGCACTTTACAACTCTTGTCTTGCAGCGACCAAATCCTCCTACTACTCCAACCTTCTCCAGTCTCAAGCCTCCCACCCTCGTCGGATCTTTCAAACTCTCTCTCGCCTTCTCTCTCCTCCTACTCCTGATCCCTCTTCCAATTCCACACTTTCTCCTCTGGACTTTGCCAACTTCTTCTCCTCCAAAATCCTCACCCTCCGGCAAAAAAATAACTCTCCCTCTAACTCCCCCTCTCCTCCTCCTGCCTCTCCTCCTACATCCGTTATGTCCATCTTCTCACCTGTTTCCCCTTCTGAAGTCTCCTCCCTACTATCCAAAGCCCCACCCACATCTTCCCCCTCTGACCCTCTCCCCTCCGCTCTTATCCCCAAGATCTACCCTCTTCTTATCCCTTACCTCACCACTTTCTTCAACTCCTGCTTATCCTCATCAATCTTTCCCTCTGCCTTCAAACATGCAATGATTATTCCTATTCTAAAGAAGCCCTCTGCCGATCCACTCATCACTGCTAACTACAGACCCATCTCTCTTCATCCTTTCCTTTCTAAGCTTCTTGAGCTCCTTGCCTACTCTCAACTCTCATCCTTTGTCAATACTTCCTCTCTCCTTCCTCCCTTCCAATCTGGCTTCCGTCCCAAACATTCCACTGAAACTGCTCTCACCTCTATCCTTAACTCCCTCCTCTCTGCTCGACATACCAAGCAATCCTCTATCCTTATTCTCCTTGATCTATCCGCAGCTTTTGACACTGTCGATCATCCACTCCTCCTCCACACTCTTTCCTCCTTTGGGTTTAAAGACCATGTCCTAAACTGGTTATCCTCTTACCTCTCCTCCCGTTCCTTCACAGTTTCATGGGGAGGTCAGACCTCTCCTTCATTCCCTCTTATTTACGGTGTTCCCCAAGGCTCTGTACTTGGTCCTTTCCTCTTCTCTCTCTACACATCCCTCATTGCACCTGTCATCTCCTCGTTTGACATCTCCCACCATTTCTATGCGGATGATACCCAACTCTTTCTCTCCTTCTCCTCCTTCACAACTGACCTTCACCTTAAGCTCTCCTCCTGCCTCACTGCTATCAAGAACTGGATGTCCTCCCGCTTTCTCTCTCTCTCAACACCGACAAAACTGAAGTCCTTTTCTTCCCCTCCAATTCTCTTCTCCCTCCCTCTCCTCCCCCTTTCATTCACTTTCCTCCCTCCAATCTCCCTTTCTCTCCCCAAGCTCGTAACTTAGGCGTTCTCTTTGACTCCTCTCTCAACTTCTCGCAACACATTTCACTCACCTCTCGCACCTGCCGATACCACCTCTATAATATTCGCAAAATCCGTCCCTCCCTTACTTTCCACGCCTCCAAACTCTTAATCTCCTCTCTCGTCTTTTCCCGCCTCTTCTACTGCTCTTCTTTACTCTTTTGTCTTCCCGCATCTCAGCTTGGCCCTCTTAGGTCTGTTTACCACTCGGCTGTTCGTACCCTTTGTCTCCTTACCACCCGTGACTCCATCTCCTCTTCGCTCTCTTACCTTGGCTGGCTATCTTTCCACTCACAGCTAAAATTCAACTTTCTCTGCCTTGTCTTCAAATCCCTCCATGGTCTTGCTCCTCCTTATCTCTCCTCCCTTCTCTCCTTCTACTCCCCCTCCCGCTCCCTTCGTTCTGCTGACCATTTCCTTCCCACTGTACCTCCATCCCCCTGCGCTTCCTCCCGTTTCCGCTCCTTCCAACTCCTTGCTCCCCTGCACTGGAACTCTCTCCCTCTCACAATCCGCTCTACCACAACCTTCTCCTCATTTTGCACTTCCCTTAAATCCCTCCTCCTCCATTCTCCTCCTTGAAAACTCCCCCTCTGCTCTCTCCTCTTCCCCCCTTACCTGATTCCTTTTCCCCCTTCTCCTGCTCTCTCTCCCTTCCATTTTCCCTCCTATCCGCCACCACCCCCCCACTTCTAGTCCCACTCCCCTTTCCCCACCCCTTCCTTTAATTGCCCTTTCCACTGTTTTATTGAATGACTCATGATGAAAATTTTTGCTCTCACTGTTACTGGTTCTTATTATCTTGTTGTTCCAATGCACAGCGCCTTGGTGTAAAGCGCTCTATAAATAAATAAATCAATCAATCAATCAATAGGATGTTACATGAACATCTTGGAAACATTGAGACAAAGAGCACAATCATTCAGTACATAGACAATCTCTTGATTTGTGGGAAGAATGAGGACGAGTGCAGGCAAGATTCTGTGACACTATTAACACTTCTGGCACACAAAGGCTACAAAGTGGACAAGGAAAAATTACAATGCTGTTTAACAGAGGTGTTGTATTTAGGTCAGCTGATATCTAAGGATGGCAAAAGAATAATCCCCGAAAGGGTAGCTGCAGTGCGAGCCGTGAATGAACCCAAAACAGTGAAGGAGATGCAGACATTTCTCGGCATGTGCAATTACTGCCGTGCATGGATCTCAGAATATGGAGGGTACACAAAACCACTCCTACAGGGCCTTAATGAAGCACAAAGAGAGAATGTAGCAATACAATGGATACAAGAAATGCACACTGCCTTCAATACATTGAAAGAACTGATATCAACAGTACCCGTCCTAGCAAACCCAGACTATGAGCGCACATTTTATTTATTTTCACATTGTGATGGGACACTCAGGACAGCAGTATTGACACAAAAAACATCATTCGGTCACAAACTTCTGGTGGACTACAGTGGTACAGTAGACGCAGTGATGCAAGATTACTTCACTTGCGAACAAGCTCTCGCAGCCGCGGCATTCACCATTGAAAAAAGTGCAATAATTGTGATGGGATGCTCCATGACATTGTATGTGGAGCATTCACTTTTCACAATATTAGAACGGTCCAAAAGCACAATGACCACACAGCAAGCAACAGCATATGAGATAATATTATCAAGTGGAAACATACACATAGTGAGGTGTAAAACAGTGAGGCCAGCCACATTCCTCACAAAGGCATGCACAGTGGAAGACATGCAGACACATGATTGCGCCACATACACAGGAGAAGAGGATGGTACACCCACGGCTAGTGAGGATGCACTAACTGAAGGAGAAATATACTTCATAGATAGGTCAGCATCAATTAATTCTGAAACAGGAGAAAAACATGTGGGGGTGGCAATGGTATGATTGGAAGAAGGTGAATATGAAGTAATCGTCCAAAAAAGATTTCCCGCCCATTTGTCAGCACAGGAAGCAGAATTAGTGGCACTAATTGAAGCATTACACACGGCAAAGGGATGTGCAGTAACAATATACACTGACTCTTCATACATGACAACAACAGTACATGGAGGGTTAACACGCTGGGGAAGGAGGGGATTTCAAAGAGCAGATGTATCCCCAGTGCAGCAAGCCGAATTGTTGGTAGAGCTAATAGAAGCACTAAAAGAGCAGACGTTGTGGCATTGGTGAAATGCCGGCCCATACAAACAATAATGACATCATCTCATTAGGGAACGCGGCAGCGGACGCTGCCACCAAAGAAGCGTCATATCTAATTAAAGAAACAACAGGCAGGTACATCTTACAAAAACATGTAGAAGGAGAGCAAAGGGAGGGATACAACTCCATGCTAATTACACAACTATTAGAGTTACAGCAAGAAGTGCAAGCCGAGGAAAAAGAGTTATGGGAAAAAAGAGGGTGTAGCCAGTCATCCACTGATCTTCTCTGGTGGCAAAAGAACACAGATAAGGTAGTAATAACTCAGAAACTACTAGAAATAGCTTTCCAACAACTTCATTTCTCAGCCCACAATGCCAAACAACATATAGCAGCAGAGATTCAAGAAAACTGTTTTTTTCCTGGATTGCAAGAGCAAATATCAAAACTGGCAATGGAATGTACTACATGCCAAAAATAAAATTCAGGGATGACACTAGGAACACTTTGAGGAACACTGCCTAAGCCAATAGGACCATTTCGAAAGCTGCACATAGATTACACTGACATGGGTGAAATATGCAATGGATCCTGATACATGATAGTGTGTCCATTTTCAAGGTGGGTAGAGGCATGCCCTTGCGCCCACCCAGACGCAAAGTGCACAGCCAAGTTCCTGGTGCGGGGGGTATTTCCCCGCTGGGGAATATGTGACGTAATACGCTCCGATAACAGAACACATTTAGTGACAGCAATGTTAGGAATATTTCAAAAAAAGGGTAGCAGGCGCTCCTCTCCAGAAAGAACAAGGCATGATAACCTGTTCTGAGATGAGAGTTTGCAGCACAAACTTTTTGCTCACTGTTCCTTTCACAGATGGGAAATACCCATTTGCATATCAGTCTTTGTTCCGCCCACATGGGCAGTCCAGCACCGAAATGCTATGGCAATTCCTCTCTGAACAAGAGTATCACCAGCAACCCCATACACGTGTTTCAGCCTTGTTGTGCATCATCAGTGAGGTGAAGCTGTGCCTCTCTATGCACAGTGAGCAGGGAGTCTACGTCTGGTTGCCTCCAGGTAACTTAGGGTGACCAACCCCAAATTCTTTGAAAATATTTGGCTGCGAACTCTCAATGTGGTTAACAACCACTGAACAGGTTATCATGCCTTGTTCTTCCGAGAGGGGGGGACGCCTGCTACCTTTGTTGAATTCAATGTTAGGAATAACCCACAAATTATGCACGATTTATCACCCACAATCAAATGGCATTGTTGAGAAAATAAACAGACATGGCAAACTCCCCACTACGAAGACAATCTGATGCACAAAGGAGTGCAACAGTACTAGGGGAAGAATTTCATGAGTATTTGACAAAACTCACAAAAGCGGCGCGTATCATTGCAAAACAGCTTATGCCTCCATTCACACAGGAAGCAGCAAATGACACTGTAACACCAGCCACCGATAGCCCTACAGGTCAGCTCATGCCAGGGGAGATGGTATATGTGAGGGGTTTCGGATGTCAGTGGAATACACCAAGATTCCATGGCCCATACAAAGTGGTGTACTGCATACCCACCGCTGTGAAAGTAAAAGGACTGAGATATTGGATACATTTGTCTGACCTACGAAAAGCAGTAGTGTAACACCAGATGTAGAGACAGAGAGGTCAGAAGGCATGACACAAACTTAAAAAGTGACAAGAGGGAAATAATGAACCATGTGAAAGAAAAACAAATATAACGGATGCATGTTGCAGGTGGTGACACTAAGAAAATTGCAATGATAAAAATGCTCTCTCTCTCTCTCTCTCTCTCTTCCTCTCAATGTACAATGAAGTTAATGAAAGCAATTGAAGTTAGTGTAAATGTTACTTGAAATGCACAGAAATGAAAATATAACAAAGAGATATATAAATTACAAAGTATGCATATATGTGTCTGCTTAATTCACCTTTATGTCTCATTCTGTAGGAGCAACCATGGCAATGGAGGGGGCCCCCGATGTCAACGATGTTAGAATAGGTAGAAATGGAAATGTCGGGTTTAGTTTATGGAGATACAGCTACGAGTGTGGACTGTTTTGTTTCACAGTGATATTCTTTTCAATGTTGTTTGGTTTGGTAGTGTACGGGGCCATAGCATTTATATCTATAGATCCAAATGAGAGGGGAAATGGAACAAGCATGGTAAAGTAGGAGACACATCTTATCTGGGACGGGGTAAAACTGATCTGGGAGCACGGGAAGCAAAGAAATGGCATACAACATGCAAATAGCACAGCAAGCATTATTATAGCACTGCACAACACTACCCCATATAATGACCATAAGTTTAACGTGTATGAGATGAACGACCCAGACCCCTCTGAATTACCCTGGTTATATGATGATTCCGACCCAACTGTCTCACTTGCACCTGACACAACTGAATAATACGAGGTGCCCAAGCGCATGGTGGATGATGATGAAAAAACTGCTGAGAGGTTCATGGCCCTATATAACGAGTGGGAAAAGGGGGGCAGGTAGAGTACCCTTAATGCAGCAGGCTGAAAGAAAAGCTTGGGGGCACACAGGGGACAGTAAGAAATGAAAAAGGGGGGCGGGATGGAGAAAGTTCGATGAATACCACGGGCTGGGATTAGATACGATAGACAATCTGCAACTCCCACACCAGCCCAATAAATAGCATGCAGATATGAGTTTAATGCAAAGCAAACAACTAATGAGAGCTGTTATGTGTGCTCTCTAATACCCCATGCCTCTGGTACTCCTAAAGTACTGTTAACACAAGAGTCACCTATTCGAGAGGCACAATGTCTCCTTCATCTTGCACTATGCAGAATTAAAAATACTTTTCAAGTGCACACAGTCTCCTTAGAAATGTTGCAAAATGAACAACCTTGTTACTCGAAACCAAAAGGAGTAATATGCCTGAAAGAACCCTTTCTAGTGACAAAAGGAACATTACATGTGGACAATAAACAGCATGACGAGCAGATAACATGCAAAGCAGAGGCCCTACGAGGGCTGGCAGACGAAAAACTACAATGGATTCAAAGAACATGCGCCCTGATATGGAATGAACACATCTCAAAACTAACGTGGGTAACGGCCCTTGAAAAGCCATTCAAGCTGCAGAAAGAAATATCTTATTAACTGTGCCTCTATGGAGAAGGAAAAGTAATTATGGGTGCAAACAAGAACTGTAACAAAACACTCATCATTGCAGATATGGAAAAAGGAACTGCTGCACTAATTGACACTTACTGGGTTTGCGGCAAACAGGCGTACCTGCACCTTCCACAATCATGGAGGGGCACGTGCTCTCTGGCAATGCTGCATTCCGCTCTGATGGTGATACCTGATGGATAGGACTCCATCTTCTAAGAGCTCTCTTCTAAAGCCTTTTATTTATCCTATTTACCCTAATCCCAGAGGGCCTTCTTTATTAGTAGCATTGAACCATTTCATATTAGGAGACATTTGACTGACTTTGGCGATTCCTAATTAACCCTTATTGGTAAGTTCATCTTCACTTCTCATTTTTTAACATTCTTAGATGCATTGTACATCCTTACCATTACCCCATATCTTCTATTTTAGGGATTAGTCATTACACTAAACCTAATATCAGTGATCAGCTGACTACAAGCTTTTGAAAATTCGCAATACCTTATGGATTGACTTATTGGCTGATATTGACAACCTTTTGGAAATTCCTTGATCTTTACCCACTTATCAACCCTACCCCTATTTTTCCTGTTGCTTAGGGATGGGTTATTCCATCTTTACCAAATATCCCCTGGGGCCACATTCTCTCCCAAAAATTTTTGGGGATAAAACACTGTTTATTTGTATTAATAAGTACAGAGACATCTGAGGTTTATATCGCATACATACTTCCATGAGTCAAAAAAACCTAATAAATTATGGAGAATTAGGATTATGTTTGGACAAACATTTTGATAAGGGCATCTTCATTTGAAACATACCCATTTTAAACATTAGGGTATATACATTCTTTGTAAATATGTTGAAATTAGTTATGTGCCTAAACACTAAGTTTTTCTTAATATTGATTGCTTTTCAACATATATTATGTATATTGTCAACTGCACTGAAACTAATGTACTTTATTTAAATATTTTTTCTAGATATAATTGTTGAGATCTGTTCTTTTGCCCCTGAAGAAGTGATTATTCACGAAACGCGTTGGGCCACAAATAAATCAACCAAGCTTGACAAAGAAGTCCGATTGTATCCTCTTTTTGGATATGTTATGAATTTTATACATAGGATTGTCTTATTGATGTTTCCATATCAAGTGTGTTTTCTTAAAAGAATACTTGAATGTATATCTAACTCTTTCAAATTTCTAGGACTCAGCCTGAGCCAATAGTAGTGTGCAGAGGATGGGAGTTCCCATACTTGGGAACATTATATTTTTTCGGTGATACCTGAAAGTCATATCCAAGGGGAGAAAGAGCTGCCGCCCGCCAACAATTCAGAACCCGTGCAGTCAACTGAAGAAGTCCCCATCTATGCTATATCTTAGGAGAGCATGCAGAGCAAAGTCTCATGGAAAAAAAGATCATCAAACTACACCTCCAAAGCATCTTCTGAACTTTTGTCACAGATTCCAGATCGATTTCGGTTGTTCAATTCCACTGAGACATTCTTTGCTTCCCTCGTTCTCAGCATCCAAGCACGAGCCATAGCAAAATGGCTCCAAATCACCCGCTGGGAACTGATCCCATTGGCGAACGACACAGAAGGGGGATTTGACGTAATAAAGGTGGAGCTAAGGGCCCTGAGGTTAATGACAATGCAGAACATTTGTGAATGTATAGAGTTTGACAATTATCTCTATAGTCCTGAAGAAAGCGGCAAACCAATTGTCCCCGCTGAAACCGGTTGATGATTTTAGGCTCAGGGTGATATCCTGATCCACCTGACTCATAAAGAAGCAATATATGAGCTTGGCAAAAAAATTATCCATTGTGTTTTTAACACACAGCAAGTATTGGACCAAGTATATCTTTTTGGACCAACGAGTGCTGTGATTTTTATGTATAAGTCACACCGAGGGTTAGCAACATAATTAAAGAAATTGGTTGACTCCCAAGTGCGTGCACCTCTTTTTAGTTTTTTTGTAGGAACGTAGTGAGCCAGTATAGGGCGACTGCCCCCTTGGCTGTTTCCTGGGTAAAACCAGGAACAGATTCCTTTCCTGTTTAGGGACATTAAGCTAGAGTTAAGGACGCAAGATATAGGTTTAACTATTTTAATGAAGTTGATTCTGCTAATGATGTGCTAGCAGGTATGTTCTAGACCTGTTGACAACTATGGATGGAGGTGTTTGCCGAAAAATCAGGAGCGCATGTTGCACTTTCGTACCCTCTGCAGACGCGGACAATGGAACCTTGTCCCACGTAATAGCAGCCGTACATAACCTTGGCGAGCGGATGAAAGAGGAAGGAGGGGTACAGCCCAGCACCTGGTTCGATGACATTTTTTCATGGGTTCCCTCCGGACTTGGGATGGCTGTCAAATTACTAATACCATCGTTTTTCTGCTCTTGATTTTTTGGGTGCCAATTAGGTCTGAGGTGCAATGCAGATGCAGTACCTAACAGTGCAATGATGATGGTGACAATGGTCAACGCAAACGGAGTGGTACAGATGACACAAGAGGCACTGTGAAACCAGATAGTATGGAGAAGCCTGGTTTGTTATCATTAGAGAATCATTACCCAGGATTGGTGTGGATTGGAGAGGAATGCTGAATGCTGACACTTGTATTAGGCTGTATTAGACATGATAGATACAGCAGGACTGGATACGTTGCTATCAGATGCTAGTAGATTTGCACCCAGAGAATAAAAGGTGCAAATTCGAGATTTGCATTATAGTAGTGATTGCATCATGCATTGCTATGTATGAATACCAGTGTTTTTATTGTTGAATCGGTTCATGTGTTTTCTTTGTGTCTTATGTTAGTGTGTCAATAGTATAGTAACTTAGGAGTAGCACAGTGCACAGTTGCCCCACGATACAAGAGTAGGGGGGCATAGTGATCCACACCCCCCCGAGGTAGATTTGTTTGGGACTGACAAAATGGTGCCCGGCCGCGTGGCCCTTCCTTCCATCAATGAGGGCTGGAACAGATATGTAGACTGCAGATTTTTGGCAGTTGACTTCTAATCCACTGATCACTGACTTGGTTGAAGGCAAGGTTTGAACACAGTGTTCGCGTGTGCAGCTGTGTTATTTGTTTTCTTGTAGCTGTATTTTCTGTCCATGGTTGAATTCGTGGGAATATATATTTTGTTTTGTGTTTTGTCTTTGAGGGGATGTTATGAATTAGAGCATGCTTCGTCCACAATTTCGTTCACCGTAGGAGGGGGAATGTAAATGTCTGACTGTGACTTTGAATCCAGAATTTGAATTGGAATTGTTCCACAGCAGTGTTTCATAACTGGCAATTTTTGGGAATGAATGTACATCCATTTGGCCAAGCTAGAGAAACAGTTCTTTTCTTGACGACGCTTGTGGTACTTTGTTTGGAACTCCGCAGAGACTGACACTTTTTGGGGAAATCTGACCTTTGTTTAGATTCCTGTTGGTTGGAATTTGTGCACATTTTTGGCAAGTCGGCGACTGTATCTGCATGTTTAGAGAAGTCTTGAAGCTTGTTTTTTTGAAACTCACATAAGCTGTGAGGTTTGGTTGAATAAAATCCTGAGGGTTGAAAAAATAGAACTGTAGAATGAGCAAATTTTTTTGTGACTTGAAAGTAATAAGAAATCGGCTTAGACATATGGTTGATGCCTGGGAAATTTCTCCGGCACCAACCATAGTGATTGAAGAGTTGAGAGGGAATAGTGAAGAAGCAGGAACAGAAATGACACCATATATTAGTGACTTACGAGCACTAATATATCATATCAGACATGTAATTGATAACTGGAAAGATGTCCCAGCAGCAATGAATTACCCATTGAAACCTTTGACAACAGCAGTGATGGGTGGGGACAGAGTTCCTAGAGAAAACCTGGAAGGGTTGAAGCACGAAGTAGTGCATGGAGAAAAGGTGAATATTGTTCGTGGGGAGAAAGAGTTACCTCAGAATAATAACAGAGAGATTGTAACCCAGACAGTTTGTTCCATAGTGCAGCAATAAATTAAGAGATTGCAGCAATAGCAGAGCAACACATTGAACATATTGAATGAGATGTTTGCCCGGAAATAGGGGAAATGGGGAGTGTATTTTTGTTAGACATGTGCAGTTTGCCTAGAGAATTGGCTAGATGAATGCATATAGGTTTTGCCTATGAAGATTTGCATTATGAAACTGTATCATTGGAGACACATTTGCATGGAGGCAGTTATGTGAAGCATTTTCAAACTGGGTTTGTGAGAAGAGAAGAGATGGTGAACATCTTTGATTTGAATGGTAATGACATTTGTAATGGCATTTTTGGCAGAATTGGTAACAGTAGTAATTTGCCTATGTTAGAGAGTGAAAATATTGTTTTGACTAACGACATAGAAACTTGGATAGCATTGAAGAAGAAAGTGAATCGAGTGAATCGTGCTAAAGTTGGATGTTCTGAGATATTGCATTCTTTGAATTTTTGAGTTTTCGGACTGACTGCATGGAGAGAAGGGTTGTTTACATTATGCAGAAACATTGTGTGGGATTATCAGACTGTTGTTTTGAAGAAGGAGTAAGCAGAGAAGGGAAGGAATGTTTATTGAATCTGAATTGCATTGCACATGCGGAAAGCAGTGTCCATTTGAATGAAATCCATTTGTTTTGTCAATATTTAGTTATTCAGCATTGTGAATACATCATGTTGAAAGGAGAGTCTGTGGCTAGAACACATGAAAATGACTCGGAGAGCAATGCTTTTGCAGGACATGCAGTGCAATTGAAAGAGAGGAATGCAATTTTGCATTTGAATTTGCATTTTCTGAATTATGTTTTGAGAAAGATAGACATGGCGGGAGTAATGCATTAGGCAGCACAGAGAGACAGGCATGGTTAGACAGATGCACTGGCACACGGATCGACTGGAGCTGATACATGTACACTGAGAGAAACTCACATTGATGTCTTTTGAGAGACATGGGGAGTTTAGAACTAGCTATGTGCACTGAAGGACGGTGGGAATGCCGTTTTGTTTTTGGCTTTGAATACATCTGAAAACTGATGGAAAACTGATACTTGCATTTTTGTTTTCTTGGCATGACATCTGGAGAGACACCTTGACCAGACCAAGATTTGCAGACTGTGAGACCTTGCAGATCGCCTTGATGACTGACCAGATTGCATTGCATGAATTGACCAGACCATGATTGACAGCAGCATGACAAACTGAAAGATTGACCAGACCTTGATGAAAGCATATGACTTTGCTTCATGGCTGTTTGCAGCAGCAATGAAAAGACATTGGCATTTGACACCTATGTTTTGCAGCAGCACTTCTGGGGAATGTCTCCGATTTGAGGCCTTAGGGTGTAGCTTTGTCAATGGCTGTGCTCTGAGAAGGTACTCAGAAGACCTGCTTGCTACCTGATTTCCTGGCATGACAACTGAAGCCAAGGGAAGCGAAGATACTGACTTGAAATCGACACCTTGTAGCATTCTGTCCAGGAAAGAGAGTGAAAGATGTTCAGCAAAGGAGAGAAATCATTTTGTGGGCTGTTTTGTAATCTGCAGCGAGACGAGAATCCATTTGGAAGGCCTTACCTCATGAACCAGAATCAGACACAAGTTTGGGCCTAGGGAAGAGGAGAGAAATGCGAATGAGCAGGAAGACACTCTCTGGAAGCATTTGAATTACCTTTGTGAACTACGTTTGAAAAGCAGTGAAGATCTTTGTCTCTTGTGGGAGTGCGAGAGAGCATTAATCTGACACCATTGTGCTCTGAAATCTGCACTTGCATCCAACGTTGGCTGGTCCCTCATGAGAAGAGCAGGGACGGGCATGGCATGAGCTGGCATGGCATAGCAAGAACTGGCAACAGCATGACCTGGCATGGAAGGAATCTGAATTTGGAGTGTTGGCCTATGTGCAGGGCCACTGGAATTGCATAGAATTGCCACTGGAGCGTTGCCATCTGCATTGTTTTACAACACTCTGAATGAGTGCCACGTGAATGATACATCGGTATCAAAAGAGGATAGACTAGGGAGAGCTTTGGAATAGGGAAAGTTGAGACATCATCAAAGGAAACTTGAATCAGTGAGCAGGGGTTGCTCTGAGGAAAGATCTGTCACCTGTTACAAGAAGAGCTTGCAGCAGCGAGGCTCTGAAATCTGTCCCTGGAAATTGTCCATTTGCAGGACACACACACTTGAGTTCCGTTTGCAGCTGGAACCATACTTTCTGCTTTCGCCTATGCTTTGATGCCCATACACATGTTTGCTGAACACACACGCTCGTTGTTGGCATTTGTGAATCATTTGTGAACACGTCACTTTGTTGACATGCTTTGTTGACATTCCTTGGCTGAAAGGTTTGCATTGGAACTGTATTTGTACTGACTTGACATTTTGCACAGATATGTGAGGACACACATACTGTTCTATTTGGCTACAACTGATTTGATCACAGACTGACATGTAGTGAGAGACTGGAAATAACTGAGACTGGAAATGTAACTGAATTGGCCTGCATGACCAATAAAGTGGAAATGTATACACTGAATTCTTTGACCTGTGAAAGTGATATTGTCATTTTGTGCTTGACACACTGAAATTGAATACAGTACACATGCATTGATTCTATGCATTTCATTTTCTTTCTGAATAATCTGCTTGTGTACACACTTTTGGCTTTATACTTTTGACTTGACTTTTGCTATGATTTGACATTAGAGATTTGCTTTAGAAACCTGAATATGCCATTCTGAAAATTGACACGCTTGCAGCTATGCATTTGAATTTTTAGCCTGCCACTGATAGAGTGAAATGCTCGCATTGTTTGTTTTTTTTTCATTAATGAGATAGAATGTTTGTCCCTTTGCAATTTTTCTTGATTTAGCATGCCACATTGGACATGTTTAGAGAAATTGTTAGTAATGATTATATAATGATATGAGGAGAGATTGTGAAACCAGATGGTATGGAGAAGCCTGGTTTGTTATCATTAGAGAATCATTACCCATTGTTACAGAACCATTACCCATTTAGGGATTCGGTTATCCATCATATATTCTGATTAGTAGTGACATGAAGTAGTGAAATTAGCCTATCCACATATTATGTAGCCATTTGTATTTGCTAGAAAGAGGCCTGCTATATTTGAAGTGCCATGTAGAGACACATGTTATATTTGTAGAGACATGTTCAGACATGTAGAGATATGTTATATGAATTATGTATGCATTTAGAAACATGCATGAGTGTGCACTTAGAGTATGCATTGAGTCTGCATTATAGATAGTGCCTGGAACAAGTGAATGCGTTTGGCACTACATTCGAGAATAGAAAGCATGAGGCCTATGGCATTTTGAAGCCATTCCACTGAGACAGAAGAGAAGCACCACAGACTGTAAAAGATGTTATGAGTTACAGTATACGAAGAATGCGTAAACAGTTTCTTAGCAGACAGATATTAGACGTGACTCTTGTCCGAGTGGAGAAGGGAAGCTGGCTTTATTATCAGCCCTGGGCTGGTGTTCGCAGACACATATGGTGGGGGCCATGAAGGGAGTGCTTTGCCTCACAGAGAGACATACAGAAGAGAGGGATTTCAGTGGAGTGAATGGAGAAACATGAGATGGTAGGATTGTGTTTTGTAACGCAGACAGAAGAAGGCCATGCTATAGATATGATGTACAAATGTCACAATGAAAAAAAAACACGCAGTAATTGGACAGAACACGCAGTGCATCACAGACTTTTAGCCACTGCTTGGATTTAGAAATTCTGATAGAGAGAAAGCGAGTGCATTTTAGCATAGAGACACATGTAACCATGGATATGTATGTACGTCATTGAACAGTATAATGAGAGGTGAGGTTTTGGGAGTTTGTAGTACTAGATGGAGTTCAAGATGGAGATGCTCTCTGACTCTGAGATCAAGGGAGCTGTTCTCTGGGATGGAAGAGAGATGTTTGGCAGTGGCGTAGGAGAGGCGTTTTAGATGGAGATGTCTCTGAGAGAGGAAGCATTGGGGAAGCATTCTGATGAGAGCTGATGAGATCAATCTGGCAGGGAGACTGGAGAGAGAGGTGGCATAGGAAGACCAGACCACTGATAGGAGAGGCCTGTCCCTGACTGACTGGCTGGTTGCAGAGTTAGCAGAAGAGGAGAGACATGGCAAGAGGGGAGTATTGATTTGAATAAGACACGTGCATGGGGAATTAGGAAAGACACTCACACAGAGCTTTGGCTGACATGAAGGATTGGTATGGATTGGAGAGGAATGCTGAATGCTGATGCTTGCATTAGGCTGCATTAGACATGTTAGATCCAGCAGGACTGGATAAGTTGCTATCAGATACTAGTAGATTTGCACCCAGAGCATAAAAGGTGCAAAATTGAGATTTGCATTATAGTAGTGTTTGCATCATGCATTGCTATGTATGAATAAAAGTGTTTCTATTGTTGGATCGATTCATGTGTTTTCTTTGTGTCTTATGTTAGTGTGTCCATAGTATAGTAAGTTAGGAGTAACACAGTGCACAATTGCCCTGAGATACAAGAGTAGGGGGCATAGTGATCCACACCCCCGAGGTAGATTTGTTTGGGACTGATAGCAATGACTCAGGACCAAAATACAGGTTGACAGCCATATACAACGATGGGTACATTGTAGGCAAATTATATCACACCACAATAAAGGAACCCCGGGAGATAGCTTGGTACAATGAGGTATGGGTGGATCTGGAGGGAGATGGGAGATGTATCTACATGACTTGTACTCCAGATGAGTATGCCAGGGCAGGGGAGAGCCTCAGAGCCGTGTGCAGGGCATGGATGCCACGAAAGGGAACACCTGCATGGGATGAGTCAGTGGCTGAGGAAGAGGACCGTAAAAGGCTAGGTGAGTTACAATATTCGTTACTTAAGTAACAAAGGGGGGCGTGTATGGGAGGAAAGGTCTTCAAGAACCCTCCCCTCCATTCCAACCCTCTTGCAGATTGTGATTTATCCCCCGGCCACCCATTTACCTTTGGCCAGGGGTGCGGGATGGCTGTTGGACGACCCGCATGGATGCACACCTTGGCCAGATAGCTGATCCCAGACCCCATTTTGTACCACAAGCAGGCTCCATTTTGTACATGGTACCACAGGCCTCGTGGACAAAGGCTGACTGCAAAGCTGCAGCTCTCTCCTCGAAATTGCGCACAGCGAGCCAGTCATCTCCCTCAAACCCTCCCCTCTGCATCCCTGCAGTAGGCCTGTTACCACGGGAGACTAGGTGCAAACAAGCTACATGAAAAACACTCTATCTTTCACCTTCCACAGTTCATCGCTGACCTATGAATGACCGGGCAAAGGCTTGGGTTTGAGGAAAACAAGTCATCTCCACAAACATGATCCGTCCCCTTGTAGACCCCACATTTATGACATGTGAATAACCCCCAACCTTGCTCTCCTTTTGAAGTGACAGATACATACCCCACACCTGTATGCCACTCTGTTTCACCCACTCTGCTAATCCTTCTGTAAAGGTCATAAATCCCCTCCTGTAGTTGTGTATGAAGGGGCTGATTCTGTGAAATGATACAAGAAGATCTTTACCTATTTTACTGCACATAAAGCTCTCAGTTAGATGCCTAGGCCTCATACTGCTGGGCAAATCCTATTCTCTGCCAAACACTCGCACTGATGTATGGTATGTTAATTTACTTGTTCGATATGATGCAAAGTACACGATCCAGATGCTCACTGGTTTTCGAATATATGTGTGTTTTTCAAACACGTTCAACTAGCTGTATTATACACAGTTATAAAATGTGTATAATACAAAAACGGTAAAGCCACAAGGCAGTTGTTGATAGAGTTTGTTTTGTAACATGATACTTGTGATAAACATAAATGTGTAACCTATATTATGATCAAAGTTTGCATATTATTCAATGTACCTGCAACTACACTGACCTAGTTCTACCCTGAATCCTAATGATTCGTATGTAATCCTGCAAGGTGGACAGGCAGCTGGCCACAGGGCCTTCTCTCCCATCTCCCGCAGTGCAGCAGACTCAGCCCCACCATCCTCCCCCCTCATCCTGTGCTTATGGCTAAAGGCCCTTGTTCTCTGATGCTACATATGTAACCTCTCACCCTTCTGCTGAGCCTGCACCAAGTATCCACCCTCCCTTATCCCCCTGACTCGTGATGTCAATATGAACTTGCCGTGCACCCCCAGACTCTAGTTAAAGAAATATGGGCAACAAGCCCCTCACCTCAATGCCTTTTGAAGTAAAGTCACAGGCCCCTCGTGCCGTGTACCACCCCAGCTCACCTCGGACCCATGTCCCCCTGTGTGGCAATATATTTCTCTCATGATAAAAAATAATACATATGTGTCTTAAGAGATGTAAAGGAATGGTTGAGGTTTGTGACAACATAATCTCATGAATAATTTTGCCATCTGGACCTATGTAGTCTCACTTTTATTGTTCAGGTCAGATGGCTAGTAACATATCTCTTATGTGTTAAATTAGATAGATGTTGGTTGAAGTATGTGTAGCCACAAGGGCAAATGTCAAGTAGGGTAAATTGTAGCAGCTCAAGACATCACCCGACCCTGTGCTCCACCCCCAAGAGCCCAGCATATCCATGCACCCCGCACTGGCACCACGTGGACTTCCACCAATCCTGGAGCAGCGTCCTTAAACATTGTATATTGCCTAGTTTATGCTACCCAATCCCAATGATTTATGTGCCACATATAGATTACCTCATTGATGATGTTATTTTGTAATAAATATGAATGTTTTTCTATCGTTTGGCAGAGCGCTCTCAGAGTTTGCAGAGTTCTCTGCTTGTCCTATTTGGTTTAGGATAAACTTTACTTTTTATCTTCACCCGCACTTGGTCCTAGTCTCATTCCCTCCTGGGGTGCGTCCATTATTGACTCTCATTGGGGAGTTCTTATTGCATTTGGGGGGATTCTCACTTTCAGTATTAATACAATTAACATTAATTGGAAATCGATTGAGAATATCACTACCCAGATAAAATTCTGAAGTAACATCTCTAAAGATCAAACAATGATAGTCAATAGTTTTATCTGCAATACCAATTTTTAACATGCACCTGTTAGGAAGGCATATTTGAATTTTGGATACAAAGGCTAACTTCCCATTTGTTGGTTAAATTAAAACAGTGAGTGCTCAGATCTTTTTGGAGTTGCCAAAACAGTGCTTTCACTTATTACGCATTTTCTATTGTTTAGACAGAATCTGGTGAGCACCAGATTTATCCCACCATTTATCTGAATGGGGAAGAATGTGCATTTGCCCTTTTTCTGGCTGTCAAATTATGAATATTTTTTTCTGAACTCTTTTTAGGAGCACGTTTGATTTCTTTGGGGTCCTCCTGCATATAGAACTTTAAAGTATCTCCATCCAATGTGGTAAACCATTTTTTTGTTAGGAGGGAGATACATTTTTAGGAGTTGGGATGAAGTCACTTCACTACTCTATTCTCCTATTGAGATGATGGTGATTTTGGGTTCCTTTGGAGCAATTTTGATCACCATTTATTTCAGACAGTGATTTCCAGATCTGCAATCGCATTGACCAAAATATGCTTTCTGTCAAAACTTCTCCTAGAGGATGTTTGATAGGAATTATATGACTCTACACTCTTTCTAGGTTGAGTTTATCAAAGTTTTGTTTTGAAATCGAGGTGGACTGTGGCCCTGTGTCTACCATAGCTGATAAATCTGGACAGGAACATAGAATCTACCTTCTTTAGACTTTAGTTTACAAAGACAGTAGGCCTCATTATAAGCTTGCCGGTCCGGTAACAACGGTGGTGGTAAGCTTGCCAGTACTGTTGTTACTGGACCGGCAAACTACGAGTTCTGCTTGCGGGTGTCTTCTCGCTCACCAGGACTGGCCTGGTGGGCATACCGGCCTCCGCGAGCAGAGCATGTCGGATGCACCGGCACCATTCTGAATGGTGCTGGTGCATCCAACCTCCCCATTCCCATTGAGCCTTATTAGGCTCAATGGGAATGGGGAGCATTTTTTTCCAGTGCCTGCGAACGGGCAAATACTGGGTCTGGCGGGGCCGTAATGACCGGGTGATCACCCATTTGTGGGTGCAGGAAAAAAGGACAAGTTTGGT
The DNA here is from genome assembly GCF_040938575.1 of Ambystoma mexicanum. Lineage (NCBI taxonomy): Eukaryota > Metazoa > Chordata > Amphibia > Caudata > Ambystomatidae > Ambystoma > Ambystoma mexicanum. The sequence goes on along the minus strand of NC_090933.1, from coordinate 1,150,112,547 downwards.
GGCAGCCTGCCGGTTTTACTTTCAAGGGTACCGCCAAACTGGTAATGAGGCCCAGTGTGAGTTATTAGGGAGCTCAGTATGAATTTACTTGATATCTTTATTTCAAAGGCATAACCTTGGGACAGCACCATGTATGTGTTTCCTTCTTTGAGGTCACATTCATGCAAGTTGGCTTGGGAACCTGTAAGAATAGATACATATATTCAGATAAGAATTTAAGTAGACTCTTTGTTGTCTTCTCTTTTCAGAGGCCACTCTTCACAATCCTCTACTATTTCTGGATTTTCTGGGTCTATCAAATCTGTTTTTATTAGACTGGCCTTTATATCTAGGACCTTCTTTGAACTTTTCAGTCTCATTTTCTACATTGATGGATTCAGGGCCTTCTTTTTTTAACCACGTTTCTTTAGGAGGTGTCACTCCATATGTGAAAGAAAACACTCTCTTGTCTGTGTTTTCTGTGTTCTCCTCTGTCTTAATGGTGACTATTCTATTTTTCTTTTCTTGGAATTTCACTCATTTTTGCAGTTTTTTTGGTTCTAGTTCCAAGTGGAAAGAGCTGTCACTACTATTTACTTGCATTTATTTGTTTAATTTAGGGGCTGTTTTATGGCTCAGAAAGGAATCTTCCTCTAAGGCTTGGCATATCTTTATAATGCTTATGCAAAATGCAAACTAAAATAACATGGCGCCGGTGCATTTTTCATGGATCAGCAGAGTAAACATGTATCTCGCCAGGTCACATAAATATTGTTGCTGAGTGGACTTACTGTTGAGAATAGTTATTGTATTGTCCGCTGAAGGACGAGCCAGAGAGGGAGTCGGAGCGCTCTGCAGGTGCAGTGATAAGGGGTCCTGGGAAAATGTGAGGGATGGGTTTTTCCACTTCTGGCTGGTTTTTTTCCACTCTTTGTCCCCTTCCACTTGTGATTTGCTCTACGGCCGAGGGAACTCAAAACTGAGAAGGGCGGGACATGCCACCAAAAGAGAAGAGGTTTTTCCATTCCAGTTAGAATCTGGACCCCCGGATGATGCAGTCTCACTGAGAGGGAGGACACTCCGCTCCAGACCCTGTTATTACTTGTGATCTCTTTGCCTACCTGATTTGGGACTAAGCTGTGTTGTAGTGGCCAAGATGAAGGTGTCTTCCTTAACATTGATAACGGTGATGCTCTCTTTTTCTATGTTTCTATATAACTAACTATATGTTTACTCTGTGTATGATGTGCACATTTATAAGGGGAGAATAAAGGGCCTGTAACAAGCTATTTATGTGTTTTATCATAACTCCTGGTCTGGGTGTGATTTTTGCCCGGGGAAGGGGGAGGTAAATCTAAGGTTTTCCCCATGTGGCCAAGCAAAAGCAAAACAATCTCTTCTTCCATTTACCCATTTTCTTCTTCTGCTTAAATGCTGCTACTTGGATTGTTTGCCTTTCATCATTGTCCCCCCGGGGCACCTCACCCGGGTGTTGGGGAACTTTGGATAACACTGGTAGTCTAAGTGTTCTGTTGAGCTCCCAACATTTGTCCAATGTTCTCGTCAATTGCTTGATAGGTTGCTAAAGGTGAGCGATCTTTTCTCCTCCTCACTCGGAACCGTAGGGAGGTCTTGGCTCATACCTTTGTTGCTCTCTTGAGCTATCCCTCCTAGCAAAGTATTTCAGGAATAGTTGTTAGTTAACACTGGAGCCTTCATTTCTGGGTTTCTACTCTCCATGATTCAATGCTCTGTTGTCTTAGAATCTAGGAGGAGGCACATTATTTTAAAAGTTTTGATTTGGATTGGGTGTTGGATTTCTTTCCTGTGAGAAATTCGGATCAGAATTTCCTGGGGGACTGTCCCTTAATGTGGATTGCCACCCCCTGCTGCGGGGCAGTGTATCTATGGACAATCATGGGTCCAAAACCTAGGTTTCATGGTCTTATATATATGTGAGTGTCCAAGGGTCGGTATTTTGGAATACTGGTTGAGTGTCGCTTGATTGGGACTGGCCAGAGGGCCTCCTCCGTCTGTCATTCTGTTTGGTAGTAGGAGGAGCATTCCTCATACCCCTTGACTCCAGATCCAAAGGAGGGCCACTCTTCACCTCCACCACCTTCGCGCTGGTAGGTGTTGTAGAGGATTTGGGAGCTTTGGGATTGCTTTAGTTATCTTTAGGCTTTTGGACCTCCTAAATCCTCATAGCTTGTGAAATCACCCATTCACAATTTTGTGAAATATCAAATTCCCTCACTAATTGGGTACCCATGTATTTTGGGAGTGCATGGAAAACTGTTTTTATGAACTCCCTACTGTTAGTACTTACCTGCTTCGTGGGCAAATTCATTCAGCGATTGGTCCTCACCACACACCATACTGTATGCAGGTTTACTTGTGGGTTTCAGTTCTTTAGAGAAAAGTTTCAAAATGGCTGCCTTGTAAGTAGACCGTTTATAGTGGTTTTGGTCCTCCATCCCTGCAGAAATGCTGAAAAACTCCAAAAGGGAGATTAAAAGGGAGAGGAAAGGGAAGTGGAGAACATCAATTTGGCATACTCCATGTTATTAAAAACACTCCTTATTCCAAATGAGGACATCATTTGCTGAAACAAGCTTAGATGTTCCCACACAAAATATTTGGCATTTTTATGATAAGGTGTTATAAAACCTTTGATGGTTGGAGTCCACTTTCTCCACAGAGTCAGAGGTACTGCTTGAACTCCATTCACTATTGGCATATGTGCCCTCCTTATGGTTCTGATTTCGGGATGCCTTCTAGATGCACAACTCCCTTTCTTATTTTTTTCTGGGCTTTCTCACGGTTATTTTCCAAGGATCCCTTTAAGAGGTTGGATCGTAATGGGTTTCTTCCTCTGCGGTATGAAAATAAACATGGCTATTCTAGATGGCCTAGAAGTATCCTCTCTCTTTTAATATGCCCTTTCTAGGCAAAAGATTTTGTTTTCTTAGCCAAGTGGGCAAGGTAAGTTCTCTGCAGGTTCATTTTCAGCAGTTCCAGATCTCTCAATTGTTCATGATATTATTCCTCAGAACCAGATGTATCTTCATTTCCACTCCTGTCCCCTCCTGACATGCTGAATGGGGCAGCCCCCACCGTTCTTGCTGTTAAAGTCGAGAAGTCACCAATACCAGACGAGGAATGCCCCTATCAGAAATATTTTGTATTGGGGATATTAAACACTACGATGCCTTCCTATAGGAAGATTTCGGTGGGGGAATGATTCCCCCTACCAAAAGTTCTGACCTCTGATGGTTGTCTGCTTAGTAACTGTAGGGCCATTTTAAAATCCCTTATTTCTTAGTGTAATTTTTCATTTTCATTTATTTCCATAATCATTTTCTGCTTACAGTGGACTAACTGCTCTCTTAAATCATACATATTGATCTGATTAGATTACAGCATTTTTATATGAGAAGTTAACAAGCCCTTCTTATTGTGCAACTCCTACTGTAAGCATTCATTCTAGTGCTGACAATTTTGAATTACACTCAGTCTTTCTTGCCTTTTCTCTTGCCAGTGCAGCATTTATTTTTCAAAGTACCCTTTTAGTTTTACTGCCCGTTTCAGCTAATTCTCTGTTTGTTGCAATTTGTCCTACAGAAGCAAATGTGCATCTTTGGAAGCGCCTAATTGTTGAGAAGAGACTTGAATCAGGCCTTCATTATCATGTTCCTGTTTACATTTTTGTATCAGTTGCTGCTTCTCATGAATTAGGCCATCACACTCTTGTGTGAGCTGATCTCTCTGTTATTTGTGACACTTAAATTCTGATGAATTTGATCAAATTCATTTTTGGACTTGGCTTCTTTGAGAATTAATTTGCTATTTTCTTGTTTTAATACTGATAGACAACATTATTACCCTGAAATTAAACCTAACAAGCCATTATTACATGCAGATTGGTTGATATATTTTCCTTGCAGCTTATTCATACTGATTATTAGTGTCCTGAAGACTAAAGAATGGGTGTCATTGGTTCTGCAGATCATCCCTAGAGGGGTTTATAGTGACTTTTCGAATGGCTTATTTTCGAATGCCCTTTTCTCGAAAACATTTTGGTGGAAAAAAAAATTCTAATGGTTTTTTAATTTTTTTATTTTTGAAATGGGAGTCCCCCCCTTAACCCGTGTTTATTTAACACTTTTTTTTACTAACGAAACCCAAAAAAATATCAAAATTTAAAAAAATACATTTGAACAAAAAACATTTCGCAAAAAGTTTTCGACGAAATTGCGTTTCGAAAATAAGTATTCGAATATATGACCGATCCATGACATTTTGCTGTTGCAATATTGAAATCTGATCTTCCTTTAATGCTTCCTGCAGCCGAAAAATGTTTTCCACTTTATCGTAACGCACTTATTTGGCGTTCTGCAGCTTTTCAGAATTTTTCTGTGCCCCTTCTTGGCGCTGTTTAATATGGGCATCACTGCCTGCTAACCTACCATCCAACAATTGTATGTGAAAATAAAAGTCAGTGGGGCGGTCAATCTATTTTAAGTTTTCTTCTTTGATAGTGGAAGTCATATATAAGCTCTGTAAGAACTGGTCTAATGGACCACATTGATCTCATTTTCCACGACCCCGAGGCAATTCTGTCTAACATCTATATCTTCCCCAGTAAATATCTGTGGCTGTCTTAAAGAAGACTTCAAAAGACATATGTCCCTTTAGTTTCAAAGGGAACTGACACTGGTTGGGTTCTGGTGTTGACGAAAAAACACAAAGATAGCCGATTTCTTCCATACAGTTGTGTGTTGCAAAAGGTATCCTCTGGCTCACAGGCACTTGACCAAGAAACGGGCAGTTTCCAGGTTATACACCAGGAGGATACTGTTCTCACCAATGAAGACAATTTCCAATGGATCCACGTCTTTGATGTTAAGAGGCAAATACTGGAGGACCAGCCCAAGATTCATAGTAAGTCTCTTTTGTATTTTCACTTGCATACTAAACTGGGACTGTTCTTTATGTTTTAAAATCGTGACTTCTTCTTTCGTTGTGGCCTGTTTGGTTTTGCAGCCCTCGGCTACCGGCAGTTGGGCATTCAGTGCAGACCCAACCACAAAGCGTTCCCATATAGTGTACTGCTTGCCTTTCTGGTTGTTTCTTGTGTAGTCACCTAGGCGTCTCAGCAATAAGCCAGTGGTGGATGTTTCGGTGCTGTTATCGGACCGCACAGTTCACCCACCACAGGTCACGCCACCACCACACCTTCTCTTGGTTTTCACTGTGTCGGCTCTCGATCGATTATCAAGAAACTCTATGTGCATCCCACACTCAGTCTTTTCCAATTCACTCGTCCTCTTCTCCATAGGTTTACCTTTGTCTCACCCGGTGTCCGTCCCCTGGGCTGGTACGACATTATACTGGTTTCACCTCTCCTTGGTCTCTCGCTTGCCCTCCAGTTTCCACTTTCTTATTCCACTACTACTGCATACGCCCTTCCTACTTGTAAGATGGCCTCTCCACTTTCTACTGCTACAACTACTACTGCCGACACCCGGTCGACTTTTCCAACATGTTTGTGTATTCTGACAGACTACACCCTGCACGTCGTTCTCCTTCTGGGGGTTCTCTCCTCCCATGCTTTTCTTGTAAAGAACCAGGACATCTAGCCAGAAATTGCCACACAGAATAGGAAAGAGGATGCCATGGAGATCAGGTCTATGGTGGGAGAAGAGTGGGATATTCCAGAATATAATGAAGAGGTAGAAGTCCAAAGTAACTTTTTCTGTAGCACAAAGTCAGATCTCCCCCTACCTCCTTGTTGCCATTTTATACTTGGCAGGAAGACAACTTTGAGCCAAACAATTTGGTATGGGATTGGGTGTCATGACTACTGACCTTACCACTCATGGTCTTACCTCCTACCCCTATTTCAATCCAACAGCACACACAGGGACACGCAGCCCAGGGCCTCCTCGACTACATGCATCCCTAAAACATCACTGGGTGCCCTGTGCCAATCTAAGAAAGAGCAAGAAGGGGAGTTGGGTTCAAGTTTGGCGAGCCTGGCGCCACATTAATCTCCCATTGGATTAATAGGAGCTCAGCTACTTCCTGTTCCTCCAACATGGAGGAAGACTAGTCTAAGCAGCATTAACATGCTGCAGTCCTGCCTTTTGGGTGTGGCTGGGTGTGGCTGCCTATATAAACCACACCCAGGCAGGCAATCTCTGCTTCGTGTTATTCTGCTCATGCAGCATAATGATCACCAGCATCACTCCTGTGACCTGCAAGGAAGAAACAAGAAAACAGCAATTACCTGGAATACTTTTACAAAGGACCCAACCCATGACCCCTGCAACACTCACCTTGCTGTGATCCTTTGATAATCCTGTTCAGCAACAGTCAGTGGACTGCCTCGTCGTCGTATGGGCTCCCTCGTCGCCTCAACTAACTCGATCCTGTTGGAGAAACAAACAAGAAAGCTCAGTAAGTGAATCCATCAGCGCATGCAGGGAAAGCAGCGCTCAAAGAATTCCGGAAAGCACAAACCTAACGCATGCAATAAGGGCAGCATTCTACAGCAACGCATGCGGCCAGTGCACTTTTCCCAAGGAAGCAACGCCTCTGAAAGAGCAACACGCACAGAGAGGCAGCATTGTACAACATAGACTTTCCACAGATAAATAGCACAAGAAGGACAGTGGGTGAGAAGCAACGGACTACTCTAACGCACACAATAGACTTTACAGCAATTGAGCAGAAACTGTACTCTTCATTCAAAAGACATAAATCCACGCTGCAGCATGTCTGGGCGGGGTACATGTCCTTTAACCAGTGACGCAACTGATTCCACGTTACTGCGCCCCTGCTAGAGAGACAGCAGGATGGAGAGCTTCACTTCCATTTAAACAAGGTGAGCACAGCCCACTGGGGTTGGGAGCCAGGGAAGGTACGTTATGGAAGGAAGATCCCTGCCAACATCTTTCCATAATGCAGTTCTTACACATCTCTTTTAGACTCAGACCTGAGGCTCCAGATTTCCCCCAGAGAGCCCATCACTGGAGGCCTGACACCGGTTCCCAAGAGAGAAGGTTCCCAGGTGTTCCTGCAGAGCTAAGGTGAGCGTAACAGTGGGCTATATATGAGAAAAAGTTGCAACAGAAGCCAACCCCTAACCACCTAACAACATCAAGCCCTTGTGCGTGAAGCCGGTTTTATAGGGGAAGGGTATTTGAGAAACCTGAGGGTGTACACACATCTACTCCCCTTGGGTCCTCTTCTCAGGTGGCAAGAGGAAGGCCATTGCTTTTGGATCCTGACCGTGGACACAGAGAAGCAAGTGAGGATCACCTTAGTGGAGGGTCCTTTCTGATTGGAAATGAGATTCCCTCAGGCGAGACATGGTATTCCACAATCCCCTTTCAGGGAGAACCCTCTGTCTCAGAGGCAGTCATGGAGTATTGCTGTACCTGTGCCACTGACCAAGAAATTATGGGAAATATTACCAATCAAGAAGCACGAGAAAAAGGGTGAAAAAGAGGGGCGGTAAAGTTGAAGTGGGTGAGATTTGGTATCCCCTTTTCCTATTGAAAACCAACCTAACCCTTCCCTGGCATTTATAGGCTATTGTAAAACCTTTCCCCTCATTTGCCCACATTTTACCTCTGACAGTACTGGGATGAGGAAGAGACAACTAAGTAACAAACACTAAAACCTCATTTCACCACTCTAGTCCTCGGACGAGGAAAATACCTCCAGAGAGCGTTAAAGGCCAGGCATGTCCCTGTAACTATAGTCAGGCAACCCCAATTGAGAGCCCACACCTGCAACCTATCATATATATATGGTTGCAGGTGTATAAAGGGATACCAAAAGAACAGCAAGGGGAGCAACAGGGAGGCCTGTCTTGTGGAGGCATCCATGGTGGGTCCGGAAGAGGAGCCAGGACACCGGCAGATGTCCCAGAGATCATGTGGAGCCCAGAGCAAGTCGGGCTGTTAGGCTGCCATAGGCGTGGGAGCCGCCATGTTTGACGGAAAGCAGCTGGAGCTTTGAGCAAGAAGAAGGAAGAAAGGATGCTGTCTGCATCTTTGGAGCAGAAGCTTGCTGCCGGCGTGTGCTAGAAAGCACTCAGAGAGCGAACAGGGCTCACAGAGATCAGCCAGCCAGCCTGTGAAGCCAAATGGAAGACAGAAGAAGTTGAGGACACTTTCGCGTCCATGGAGCAGCAGGAGAGCCGCCAGTGTATGTCAGGAGCACATGGAGACCGACCCGCCACCCTGTGAAGCCGACTGGAAGCAGAGTAGCTGAACACAGAGTACCGGTTGGTGCAAGGGGAAGACACTCAAAGCCAGGGCACTTCTAGGGGGCACGCAGAGCACTGAAGTGCCGTATGAATTGTATTGAATCCTGAATGGAATGAAAACCTGAAACAGAGTTAAAATATGCATATTGAATCCCAAACGGAATGAAAACCTGAAGTAAATAAAAATCACGCCTGTTGAATGCTGAACTGAATGAAAACTTGAAACAAAACTAAATTAAGTGTATTGATTATCAAACTGAATTAAACTTTATGGGCAAAAGCTAATAGCTGGTGAAAGCCAAAAGGGAAAAAGTGCCCATTTGCAAGCAGTCTAAAGAAAAGAGTGCAACTCTGAAGAGTGTGACAGAACGGTGGGGAATACATAAATCCACCTTAAAATTAATGTTATGAATGGATACAGTGTAACTTGCCCAAAGACTGACTGGCATAAGAAATGCGACACATAATAGCAGAACCAAGAGGCTAACAAGGAGAAGCCAAGAGAGTGTGATCCTGCACATGAAGCCAAGAGGCAAACAGAGAGAAGTTAAGTGACTGTGAACCTGTACCCAAATACAGAAGAACCTGTGTAGGCTGAAGAGCTTAGGCTTCCTGGTTGTGTGACCTGTGATGGGTGGACTGCGTGCGTCTGACAACTGCTCCTAGACCAGGGAGCCCTGAATTGTAAAAGCCAAAGACATTTTGAAATATGCCAAGAAGGAGCACTGTGAGTGAACTGGTAATGCAATTCAGAAGGGTCAAGATGATCTGGATTTGTGTTGAATCCAGTACAAGTTGCTATGTTGAAGTCTTGGGGATGAGAACCCTGAAACTTGATGAACTGCAAATACTGTCTTGATGACGGAGCCTCAAGACCCCTTTTCATTTGAACTGTGTTAACTTGAACATTGGGAAGGGAGCCCAGAGTATTGTGTGGACCTATATTGCATTGAACTTGTGGAAGGTAATCTTCAGACTTTTGTGGAATTGTCTTGACCCTGGGTAAGGGGAGTTGTAGAGGAAGCTAAGAGTTGGAAGAAGCTCAGAACTTAATGTTGATCACCATTTCTTTTATTATTTTCAATCCTACCTATTGTTTATCTTTATTTGTGAGGGAAAGGATAGGTCTTGAATGCAGACAAACTTTAAAGTTGAAAAAAGAAAAGGTCAGGCGCGCACTCTAGTTCCCAGTCTTTTTAATCCTTAAACTAGTAACAACAGGGTTTGATTCCAGCAATGTTAAAAAATAACAGGGTTACATCCCAAATGTAAGTGGTAACAAGGATGGATCCCACAAAATGTTCAAAACATATGCCAGGGTTAAATCCCAACTGTCAGTTCAAATGCACAGTAGTTCTGCTCCTCCAAGTACTTTCGAGTCTCTAACTCTCTTCAGGGAGGCTGTGTTTCTTTTCAGTTGTTGCCAATTGCTTTTTTAATTACAGTCTCAAGGAATTCTGGTCTTTGTAGTGATGGCACAATGTTTCGTTCAGGAGACCAGGAAATAACTCCCCTCCAAACACACACATCTTACCCAAAATTGGGGGAGGGGGGAAAACCATGATTATGGCTCTCCAAAGTGAGGGCATGAGAACCCCCGGTGCTGCTGCCTCCAGGCCCCGGGCTTCCTGCAACATTAAGTGAAAAAGAAAAGGTCAGGCGCGCACTCTAGTTCCCCGTCTTTTTAATCCTTAAACTAGTAATAACAGGGTTTGATCCCAGCAATGTTAAAAAATAACAGGGTTAAATCACAAATGTAAGTGTTAACAGGGTTGGATACCACAAAATGTTCAAAAAATATACCAGGGTTAAATCCCCACTGCCACAAAATGTTCAAAAAATATACCAGGGTTAAATACCAACTGCCAGTTCAAATGCACAGTAGTTCTGCTCCTCCAAGTACTTTCGCGTCTCCAACTCTCTTCAGGGAGGCTGTGTTTCTTTTCAGCTGTTGCCAATTGCTTTTTTAATTACAGTCTCAAGGGATTCTGGTCGTTGCAGTGATGGCACAATGTTTTGTTCAGGAGAACTACTGTGCATTTGAACTGGCATCCACTTGGGTGGATGGCCCCCAGGAGAGTCCCAACTATGCTTAAGCTCACTGTGCTTTTCACAGAGGAGAAATGTCCATAGGCATATAAGACTTTGACCCACCCAAAGGCAGTCCTGTGAAAAGTGCACTGAGCTAAAACATGGTTGAGACTCTCCCAGGGGCCATCCACCCAAGAACAGGTCAATGGGCTGTATGTGTTCCGGTAGAGTGACTCCCAGACCTTATTTTGCATATTTTGAGGCACAGCTACACCTCACTGATGAGGCCTGACTAGGCCGAAACACATGTCTGGGGTTGCTGTTGGTACTTTTTGTCAGATGAGATTTGCCCAGCATTTCGGTGCTGGACTGCCTTTGGGTAGGACAAAGACTGATATGCATATGGACATTTCTCCTCTATGAAAAGTGCAGTGAGTTAAAGCGTAGTTGAGACTTTCCCAGGGACCATTCACCCAAGAACAGGTCAATAGGCTGTGTTTGTGTAGGTAGATAGACTACTAAGACCTTCTTCTGCACAGTCCACGATATAAACTTGATGCAGATTGATGGAAATGCATGGTGGTCTGGAAAATAAAAATAAACTTTAAACGTGCAGGCTCAAAGCTGCACTGTGTTGTAAAGTGTGGAATGTAAGATCCGTTCTGCTAAAGACATGGTATTGTCTCAGGGAAGGAAGCGAGAGAGATGTAACATTTTCTCTTCAGTGATGTAGTTTGTATTTTAATGGGATGAGTTGTCAAGGGGAGGTGCTTTTTGAGTGACACATAGGTGTAACGCTCACCTGATTCCCGTAGAGGCGCCGGTCTTGACTGGGCGAATACCGTATCTTCAAAGGTGATGTGTAAGACACGGCTGGCTCTTTGGGCTGGACCTCTGTGCACTGTATGTCTGACTCGAAGGGTAAGATGTCTGCAGATAGAAAATATGGGATTAATGAACTGGGTTATTGAATGTCTCTCTCTTCTTCCCTTTCTCTTCTCCTGTAGAACCCCAAAGGTTAACGCTCTCACCTTAGGTAAGTGAACGCCGTGCTCTCCATCTGCCTCGGGGCAGGGTGCTGTAACCAGTTTCTTCACTGAATAAGGGGAGCAGGCCTCTTGACTTCAGAGGACTGCTGTCCGTTGTTTACTGCACGAACGGTAAGTTTCGAGTAATTCTAATGTCTTTAAAAGTCTTTAGTAATGATGTCTCTTGTTTTGCAGGGTTCCGGCGATGGCGGATGACGGGCTGAAGTGAGTTGAAGATGGAGCCCGTGTGATGAATAGAAGCGCCTGGAAGCACGTAAGTAAGCGCTTGTTGCCTGCTTCACGATGCGCTCTAACTGTCTTTTTATTTTGCAGGTACAAGTTCGGAGCGGCTGCAGGGTGCCGGAATACCCACTGGGTTAGATGTGGAAAGGAGTAATGGCACGTGAGTATTAAAATTCCCCAATGTCTTTAAACGCACCTTGTTTTGTCTTTCAGATGCGGGATGCAGCGCCAAAGGCCTCCGGAGCGTGTGAAGAGTTGGTAAGCTTTTGTCTTTCAGATGCCGGAATGCAGTGCGAAGACCTCCAGAGCGCACGAAGAGTAGGTAAGCCTTTGTCTTTCAGATGCCGGAATGCAGCGCGAGGCGTTGGTGACAGCCGATGGACCAGGTAAGTGAAGCGCTGTCACTGAAGACCGTAATGCTAACCTGTTCTCTCTTGTCTTTATAGGTGTTGCTGAAGACTGGATTCAGGATGGTAAGCCTTTTTCCTTAGGCCCAGGATCAGATGCAGAAGACACGATGAGCGTTCTGCTGCAGAGGATGCAGAATAACGCAAAGCAAGATTCATCCATCGGGTGTGGTTTAAATAGCCTCCTGTAGTGCTTAGGTGTCTCCTTCCACAGCCACGCCTAGGTAAGAAAAGAGTTCCTGCTTTCCAGAAGAGTTCCAGTGTTCTGAACCTAGGGAGTGGCTCCTGCCCCACCCAACAGGAAAAGTAGTTCCAAACAGAAGAGGATCAGAGGCTCAACTGGCAGGCAAGTAAGCAGCATGGTCTGCTGCAGGTAAGTCCACCCAAGCATTATGAGCCCGGCGCTTCCAGCGCTGGGACTGGGCATATTTATGAGCCTGGTGCCACTGGCGCCAGGACTGGGTCCAAAAGGTCCCAATTGGGACTGGTTGGCACTCGAAACCTGGGTTATGGATCTGCTTCCAAGGGAGTTGGGAAAACCCTGACCTTTTGGAAGCAGAGATCATGACAGTACCCTTCCTCAAGGCCCCTCCCAAACCGGGCTTCTCCGGGGGTTTGGCTTGTCAGGAAATGTTCGGTGAAATCTTTTGATTAGGCGAGGAGCGTGGACATATTCAGCAGGTTCCCAGGATCTCTCTTGGGGGCCGTAGCCTTTCCAGTCAATTAGGTAAAATAGTTTAGATTTGGAGATCTTGGAGTCCAGAATGCTTTTGACTTCAAACTCGAGTTCTCCATCAACTAGGATGGGTTTTGGAGATTTAGTTAGTCGGGTTTGAGGTTGCACGGGTTTTAATAGAGAGACGTGGAAGACCGGATGTATCTTCATGTGCGGGGGCAAGTCCAACTTGACCGCTACTGGGTTTACTATGGTAGTGATGGAATAGGGACCAAGGTATCTTGGGTTGAATGTGCGTGGCCCTTTTAGAGGTAGATATTTGGTGGATAACCAGACTTGATCCCCTACTTGATATTGAGGGGCTTCCTTCCGATGTTGATCTGCTCCTTTCTTGTATTGTTCTTTAGCCCTTTGAAGGTGAGAAACAGCTTCCTTAAAGGCTTGGGTGATTGTAGAATGCAGGTAGTCTACTGCTGGTGTTTCAAGATCTTGGAGGGGATCCAACTCCGAGGTTCGAGGGTGACTGCTGTATAAAAGAAAAAACGGGGTTTTCCCAGTTCCTGAATGGACAGAGTTATTGTAGGCATATTCGGCTATCCAAAGGATGTCTTTCCAAGTTTTTTCAGTTTGTTGCAGCATGCAGCGTAAATACTGTTCCAGAGTTTGATTGGTCCTCTCGGTTTGTCCGTCGGTCTGAGGGTGGTGACTGGTCGATAGTCTCACATCAATTTGAGCCGACCGACAGCAACTTCGCCAAAAATGAGAAATAAATTGACTACCTCGATCCGAAATTAGAACCGAAGGAAAACCGTGCAGTCGGATGATGTTTTCGAGAAATTCTCGGGCCAGAGCTGCTGCTGTTGGCAAGCCTTTGAGCGGAATGAAATGCGCCATCTTGGAGAATAAGTCCACGATTACTAGAATCGTATTGTACCCGGAGCATGGAGGTAGATCGGTGATGAAGTCCATAGAAAGCGTATGCCAAGGGCGAGGTGGGATGTCAATAGGGCGTAAGAGGCCTGCTGGTCTTTCCTTTTGACTCTTGTTTTGGGCGCATACTCCACAGGAAAATATAAAGTCTCTGATATCTTTTTTCCAAGACGGCCACCAGATTTAGCGCTTGATCTTTTCTGAGGTCTTGGCCATACCGGGATGTCCTTCCATTAAAGAATCGTGATAACAAGAGATTACTTTTTTCTGTAAATCTGTGCTGGGCAGGTATAATCGGTCTTGGAAATACAATAAGTTGTCCTTTACTGCAAAGTCCTTTCCCTGCAGATGCCAATTCTGTATGTCTGCTGGAGTTACAAGTTGCCTGGCTTTATCCTTAACTTCCTCTATGGATTGTGTGGCGATTACACCCAGAATTCTTTGTTCGGGAATGATTGGTACAGGTTTAGGGTTGATCAAGTGTTCTTCCACTCCCATCCGAGAAAGGGCATCAGCTTTACCGTTTTTTGTACCAGGTCGATAGGTAATTATGAAGTCAAACTCGGCAAAGAATAATGCCCAACGGAGTTGTCTAGAGGATTGGGCTTTTGCGGTTTTCAAATATTGCAGGTTTCGGTGATCCGTAATCACAGTAACGGTGTGTCGGGCCCCCAGCAGATAATGCCGCCAAGCCTTAAAGGCAGACTTGATAGCCAGAAGTTCCTTGTCAGTAATCGTGTAATTGATTTCAGGAGGCGAGAATTTGCGGGACCAAAATGCCACGGGATGCAACTGATTGGTTACCGGGTCCTTTTGTGATAGAACTGCCCCCATGGCAACGCTTGAAGCATCAGTTTCCATGATGTAGGGGAGTTCGGGGCGAGGGTGTTTTAAGATTGGTGCAGAGATAAATTTAGTCTTCAGATCCTGGAAAGCTTGTTCCGCCTCGGTAGACCATTCAAAACGTTTGTTTTTCTTTAACAAGGCAGTGATGGGCTGGACTATTCGAGAAAATTCGGGGATAAACCTGCGGTAAAAGTTAGCGAAGCCTAACATGCTTTGCACACCTTTTACGGAGGATGGTGATGGCCATTTGAGAACTGCATCGACCTTCTTTGAATCCATACACACTCCGCTAGGTGATAATATGAATCCCAAGAACTCAACTTCAGCCACGTTGAAAACACATTTTTCCAACTTAGCGAAAAGTTTGTGTTGACGCAATCTTTCGAGGACCATTTTCACGTGTTTCCGATGTTCAGATTCCGATGAAGAATAAACGAGGATGTCGTCAATGTAAACAACAACACACACATCTATGAGCTCTCTGAGGACATCGTTCATAAAATATTGAAAGGCGGCCGGGGCATTGCAAAGTCCGAAGGGCATGACCTGATATTCAAATAGCCCATATTTGGTGCGGAAGGCCGTCTTCCATTCATCACCCTCTTTTACTCGTACCAAGTGGTAGGCTCCTCTAAGATCCAGCTTTGTATATATGCATGCTTTTCTGACTTGGTCCAGGAGTTCAGGGATCAAAGGTAACGGATATCTATTCTTGACGGTGATCTGGTTCAGGGAGCGATAATCTATACAAGTTCTAAGGTCTCCTTCCTTTTTTGGAATGAAGAACAAAGCTGAAGAAGCAGGGGACTTGGAAGGACGAATAAACCCATTTGCCAGGTATTGATCCAGGTATTGTCGAAGGTGAAGGTTCTCAGGCTCGGTGAGGGCATAAATTCTACTACAAGGAGGAGTAGATCCAGGTATCAGGTCTATCTGGCAGTCATAAGACCTATGAGGAGGTAGAGATTTAGCCTCATCCTTCCGGAAAACATCTTGGTATTCTAGGTATTCGGGAGGTAACTTGGGAGTCTCTGAAGAAATTGCTGCCAGTGCAACACCAGGTGGAGGGTGACAAGTAGAGACACATTCTGGAAACTGGACCGTTCTTGCTCGCCAATCGATCAGAGGATTGTGTTTCTCTAACCAAGGTATTCCTAGAATAATCTGAAACTGAGGAGCCTTAATCACATCGAACACGATTTTCTCATGGTGTCCATCTTGACTTACTAGCGTCACTTCTTGAGTGGTATGCGTTACTGGTCCGTAGGCTATCTCCGTTCCATCCACCGTAGTAATGACGTCCTTTACAGCCTTGGGACAAAGAGTTAGATTCATCCTCAAAACCATTTCATGATCCACATAATTGCCGATGGCACCGCTGTCGACGTAAGCTTCAATTGCATGTAATCGATCCGGATTATCAGGGCTAATGAGGACCATAGGTATCACGAAATGCGAGGTCACGGAACTGGTTTTCACGCTCGGCAAGAGGACCTCTATTCTTGTCGGGCGAGCTCGTTTCCCTGCTCAGAGTTTGTAACTTTGGTAACTGCAGCTCCTACTGCCTTCTTGGCAGGTTTCACCGGACAGTCTCGAAGAAAGTGCCCAGAGTTTCCGCAATAGAGGCATAATTGCAACTGTTTTCTCCTTTCCCGCTCCTTTTTTGTTAGAGGACCTTTCAGGCCCCCTATTTGCATGGGTTCCCCGGAGTCTACTCCTTTGGAAGGAGTTGGCGGTTTGGAAAATACTCGAGCATCAAACTTGGAACGATCGGCCTTCCTGTTCTGCAGTCTGTGATCTATTTGAACGACTAAGTCTATATAGTCCGAACAATCTTGTGGGGGATTCACTACTTGGGCTAACACATCTTTGAGCTCTCCACGTAGACCTCTATAAAACAGCGTAATCCTTTTGTCCTCAGGCCATTGAGTTTCCACTATCAGTCTGTTGAAAGACGCAATATAAGCCAAAAGGTCTTGATTACCTTGTCGCAACGAAAGAAGCTCATTGTCCAAGGCCTGCCCCTGTGAATGTCTTGCGAACAGTTTTTCCATACTGAGCTGAAAAGCTTGAAAATCATGGAGGACCGGATCATCTTGATTTACTAGAGGGATCGACCAGTCTGCCGCATTGCCACTAAGGTACGAAAGCACGAAAGCTACTTTAGCTTGATCAGTTGGAAAGGCTGCTGGCCGGCATAAGAAATGCAACCGGCACTGATTGATAAATACTGCAAACCTCTTTGGGTCACCAGAAAATCGTTCGGGCGGGGCCAGAGGTACATTCCCAGGTAGGTTGATCTGCACTGGATTCCTAGAGGATGTAGAAGGAAGATTTCCCCCAGATGCGGGTAACGGGGTCTGTCCGGCTTGTGACTGTAGCAATTGTCTAGCAAGATCATCTGTTCGCTCCTTGGAAATAATCAGTTCCCTTCTTAGAGCGTTCGTTTCCTGACGGGCTGCATGCACTTCTGCCCTTAGTTCCCCAAGTAACTGGGCTAGCTGGTCGGTATCCGAGGTTTCCATAGCGCCTGGACGGGAGTTTTGCGGTAGGCTTTGCGTTCTGTAACGCTCACCTGATTCCCGTAGAGGCACCGGTCTTGACTGGGCGTATACCGTATCTTCAAAGGTGATGTGTAACACACAGCTGGCTCTTTGGGCTGGACCTCTGTGCACTGTATGTCTGACTCGAAGGGTAAGATGTCTGCAGATAGAAAATATGGGATTAATGAACTGGGTTATTGAATGTCTCTCTCTTCTTCCCTTTCTCTTCTCCTGTAGAACCCCAAAGGTTAACGCTCTCACCTTAGGTAAGTGAACGCCGTGCTCTCCATCTGCCTCGGGGCAGGGTGCTGTAACCAGTTTCTTCACTGGATAAGGGGAGCAGGCCTCTTGACTTCAGAGGACTGCTGTCCGTCGTTTACTGCACGAACAGTAAGTTTAGAGTAATTCTAATGTCTTTAAAAGTCTTTAGTAATGATGTCTCTTGTTTTGCAGGGTTCCGGCGATGGCGGATGACGGGCTGAAGTGAGTTGAAGATGGAGCCCGTGTGATGAATAGAAGCGTCTGGAAGCACGTAAGTAAGCGCTTGTTGCCTGCTTCACGATGCGCTCTAACTGTCTTTTTATTTTGCAGGTACAAGTTCGGAGCGGCTGCAGGGTGCCGGAATACCCACTGGGTTAGATGTGGAAAGGAGTAATGGCACGTGAGTATTAAAGTTCCCCAATGTCTTTAAACGCACCTTGTTTTGTCTTTCAGATGCGGGATGCAGCGCCGAAGGCCTCCGGAGCGTGCGAAGAGTTGGTAATCTTTTGTCTTTCAGATGCCGGAATGCAGTGCGAAGACCTCCGGAGCGCACGAAGAGTAGGTAAGCCTTTGTCTTTCAGATGCCGGAATGCAGCGCGAGGCGTTGGTGACAGCCGATGGACCAGGTAAGTGAAGCGCTGTCACTGAAGACCGTAATGCTAACCTGTTCTTTCTTGTCTTTATAGGTGTTGCTGAAGACTGGATTCAGGATGGTAAGCCTTTTTCCTTAGGCCCAGGATCAGATGCAGAAGACACGATGAGCATTCTGCTGCAGAGGATGCAGAATAACGCAAAGCAAGATTCATCCATCGGGTGTGGTTTAAATAGCCTCCTGTAGTGCTTAGGTGTCTCCTTCCACAGCCACGCCTAGGTAAGAAAAGAGTTCCTGCTTTCCAGAAGAGTTCCAGTGTTCTGAACCTAGGGAGTGGCTCCTGCCCCACCCAACAGGAAAAGTAGTTCCAAACAGAAGAGGATCAGAGGCTCAACTGGCAGGCAAGTAAGCAGCATGGTCTGCTGCAGGTAAGTCCACCCAAGCATTATGAGCACGGCGCTTCCAGCGCTGGGACTGGGCATATTTATGAGCCTGGTGCCACTGGCGCCAGGACTGGGTCCAAAAGGTCCCAATTGGGACTGGTTGGCACTCGGAACCTGGGTTATGGATCTGCTTCCAAGGGAGTTGGGAAAACCCTGACCTTTTGGAAGCAGAGATCATGACAATAGGTTTGTGAAAAAGGTTTGTGGGAGAGAGGGCTGGGTCATTCAACCACTCACTTGCAAAGGAATGTCATGAATACTGGGTGCCTGGCTGGGGCAAGGTGGGTAAGGGCCTGGCAGGTTTGGCATGTACTACATAAAAGTATTTCTTAGCTTTTGACATCATTCTCTAACATCTTTTTAGTCACTTCCTGCTCATTTCCTGCCCACTTCCTGTTCATTTCCTGTGGCCAGTAAGGAAGTATGTTGAACTACCTGTGCGATCTAGTGGTTGGGGGTGGCTGGCTATATAAGCCACGCCGCAAGACTATTCAGCGCTTCGTGTTGTTTCCTGTACGCTGTGCACGCAACATGCTCACTGCGCTCCTGTCCCTGGAATCCGTCTGTCCATGTGCGTGCGGTCTCCACTCCATCGGATCATCTTCAGATCATCTCTCTGGTTCTTTGCATGAATGCCCAGCAGCTCTAGTCACCGGATCTTTTCTCAGGATCATCGCACAAACTTCCAGCAGCTCTGGTTTTCGGCTCTTCTCTCCGGATCATTTCACAAAAGATTACCAGTGAAGTAATTGGTTCTCCACGCATCCTCTCAGCATTATTCCGGGGGTATTTGCTGTGAATTTGGAACAGCGACTTAACACTGAACGCGAGCAGCCACAAAAACTTGGCAAGGAAAGACCCACGAGAAGGGAGTCGGGTCTCCGGCCCACGAAGAGTTGCGCCCCTGACAAGAGCAGGATGGAGAGTTCGCCCAACTAATTCTAACGGTGCGCTGGGTGAAAGTCTAGCCAAATCCCCTCTACACCAGGGATAAGAGGGAGGGGTGTTCGGAGGTGAAGTCAGTCCTATATCTTAGTGTACTTTACCCTTTCTATTAACAGGCATACCTTCCGTATCAGGTTGGGAAGAGAGCACAGAGGGAAAGAGGTCAAGATTCCATCGCTCCCGCAGAGACACAGGTGAGAGTGACAAGGAAGCAGACAGACCTGTAGAGAGTTAGCATCCTGGGCAGGCTGAGTCTCCCGTGTTCTTGCAAGCTGACTGTCTTGTGGGCTGCTTGTCTCCTGGGTTGGCATTCCTTAGAAGAGCAGCAGTCTCGAGCAACCTTATCTGTGAAAAGCTGGGGAAAGATTTTGTGGGTTACTGCCAAGCTGAGTTGTGGAATATCGCCAGCTTAGCCTACGTAATTATGCTGTTAAGTGAGGGGTGTGTTAAAATGGATGTTTGAAACTATGTAGCTTAGTTTAAGTAATTCAGTTCATTTTTAGGCACTGCATTAATAATAAGGATTTAAACAAGCATGTAAAACTGTGATTATATTTCTCTAAGTTTAGCTGCGATTCAGAGTGACTTAGTACTAAGTCCAGTATTTGTTTACCATTAGTGACCCTGGTGAAATAATTATAAGGCAGTGTTCTAAAGTTAGTCTGACCGCTATAAAAATACCCCAATAAGTTTACAACAATATATTGATAAGAAATACCACAGAATACCACCAAGCCAAATACCACAAGATACTGAATATGACCCAAAAGATCTCTTACAGACCTCAACACAGACTGGGCCTCATCACGACCCTGGCGCTAAGTGAAAAACGATGGCGGTAAATGGTTACCGCCATCTTTTTCCGCCAGGTCCGATCATGACATGTGACCGTTAACTACGATGCCATTAGCGGCATCGTAGTCAACGCTGCCGCTAACTGCGACAAGGGTCCGCGCCCGCGCCCGCCCACACCGTACTCAGCGCCATGGCGGAAAGTTACGCAAATCCCGACCCAAGCGGACATGCACCTAACGCCATCACCCAGCCCGTTAAGTACCTTACCACCATGGTGCTAACAACGCCATCGCGAACCAACCGTAAAGGGCCATGTTAAGTGAATGCAGCTGCCACAGGTGCACTGAAACAGCACAGGTGAAGGCAATACAGACTCAGGAAGTACAAAAAGAGCCCACCCCACCCCTTCCCACACCCAGACACACTCCACAATGATACCAATTCGAATGGCAATGTTGGGGCTGGAGGACCTGATAGCAATGCATGTGCTACAACAGCAACAACAACAACAACAACTACTACAACAGCAACAACACCAGGCAGCACAGAGGAGACGCAGGAGGAGAAGGAGGGCAAGGCAGGCCCAGCAAGCCCCACCTGCACAGCCAGTGCCACCACGCAGGCAGCCCCCAATCCCACGCATCAGAGCCAATCCATTCAACCTCAATGCTGAGCAGATCCACACCCTGTACCGTTTGGACCGGGACACCATCACCGCCATCGTAGACATGACACACAACGACATCGTCAGCATGATAGAAAGTCCAACCGCCATCCCCCCCCTACTGAAGGTAGTGGCTGTACTCCACTTCCTGGCCACATGCAGCTACCAGCACACAGTGGGGCACCTGCATGGCATATCACAACCATTATTCTCGCAAACACTCATCCAAGTGCTCGATGCCCTCCTCAAGCACACAGACAACCACATCTCATTACCACGGACTGCACAGGAGATAGCTAACACCAAAGTGGGTTTCCATGCACTAGCCGGCATACCCGGTTGCATTGGTGCCATCGACTGCACCCATGTGGAATTGGTGGTTCCACGTGCCGTGGAGGTACCGTACCGCAACCGGAAACAGTTCCACTCAATCAACGTGCAAATGGTCTGTGACTCCAACAAGATCATCACACATTGTTGTGCCCGATTCCCCGGATCAACCCATGATTCCATGGTCCTGAGGAACTCCACAATACCACGCTACATGGAGCAACATGCAGGCCCAAGATCCTGGCTACTCGGTGAGTCCAATGTAATGGAAGTGGGCAGGTGAATGACGTACCGATGCATACTCCACCTGGCTGAAAGGGGGGGGGGGATGCATACTCCACCTGGATGAAAGGGGGGGGGGATGCATACTCCACCTGGCTGAAAGGGGGGGGGATGCATACTCCACCTGGCTGAAAGGGGGGGGGGGTGCATACTCCACCTGTCTGTGAGTAACACGGAGATCGGAGACAGAGGATGGGCACTTACAATGCACACAACCCCTCTGCATACATTGGGTGATGGCATGCAAAACAGGCCATGGAAGCCATGAGCATATACAGGTAGCATTGTGTGAATAAATTAGGTCATGTAGATGTGAGCCAAATTAACAGTTGGAAGCAAGCCATGATGGAACATCATGTTCCTGATCAGACAACATGACTGACACATACATTCTCGCCTACATACAGGTGATGCTGGCTATCCCCTGAAGAGTTGGCTCCTTACACCAGTCCGGAACCCGCAGAACCAGCACGAGGAGGACTTCAACCGTGCACATACACGTACTCGTGTGGTCATAGAGCAGACATTCGGCCTATTGAAGGCACGGTTCCGAAGCCTCAGTAGGTCTGGTGGGGCACTCCTGTATGGCCATGAGAAGGTGGCAAAGATCGTCATGGCATGTGTAATGCTACACAATATGTGCGTCAGGCAGAATGTGCCCCTGCCCCCTGACGCAGAACTACAACCACCTGACGATGAGGATGAGGAGGGAGCAGATGGGGCGGCACCCCATGGAGGAGGCGATGCACAGGAGGGGCGTGCAATGCGCCAAACTATCATCGACCACTGCTTCTAGCACACATGGCTGGTGTGTGTCATATGGTGACTGCACTTGGGGCACTGTGTGGCACCGGGACATGCACACTGTGGACTGTACACCAATAAAGCACACATGCGCAAAGAAAAAATCAACACACTCTGGGTTTTTTTTCAAGGTAAAAGTGTATTCAAGACATGGAACGTTGTGACCCACCACCTCCCACCTCCCCCCTGCACACACACCCCCCCCAAACTCCCCCCTTAACTCCCCAACACACCTCCCCGCCACCCCCCTGCACACCCCAACACACCCACTCCCCCCTCCACCCTCCCCCCCCCCCTGGAATCCCAACAAAGGTGTGAGTTAGTCTGTGCAGCAGTGTCAGAAGTAGGATTCCTACACTGTCCGGCCACTATTGGCAGCCCCCTCCACTGGCCCCCGGGGCACCCCTGCCTGTGCTGCGGAGGTTCCTCCCCGATCGGCGGATGGGGCTGCTCGGTGTCGAGCTGGCAACCGAGGAGGATCCTGCCTGCTCATTTGGACGCATGGCCCGTATTGTCTGCACAAGGTCAGTGATGGCGTGCCGCACAGCAGCTAGTTCCGCGCAGATGTCCTTTGTGGACGACTCTATAGCTGCCTTCACTGTCTCTGCACATTTCTCCATTGCTGCACATGACCCCCCACATTCAGCAACATGTTCTTCGAGCAGCGAGGAAAGTTGCTGCTGCCGGGTGGCAATCGCCTCCAGAGAATGGTTGGTATTCTGGCCCATGGCTAATGGCAGTGGTATTCCCATTGGGCTGATCTGCCCCTGCAGCGGGGATGGAGTGGCTGGCCAATCGTCATCCTCTGGCTGACCCTGTGTGGCATCCGCATGCGGGCTGCTTAGGGACAGGTAGGGGGAATGAGGGTGGCCTGTGGGGCTTCTGACATCACTCTCCTCAAAGATCCCTGCTTCGCTGTCGGAGGAGGCAGCAATGGCAGCAGTTTCCCCAATTGTGCTGCTTGCAGCAGAGGCTGTGGCTTCTGTGGGCATGATTTGTGTGATGTCTGCTGCTGCTGCTGCTGCTGTACTGCCTGCTGGGGTGGCTGTCTGTGCCCTGTCCTGTTTCCCTTGCATGGATTTTGGCTGCTGTGGGGTTTTCCTCGGGAGGGCAGAGGTGGAGGGTTGTGGTGTTGGCACAGTTGGCCTGGCCCTCTTGGTGGGTGTGGAGGCAGTGGTGTCCTCTTCCTCAAGGTCGGAATTTGAGCCTGTGGTGGGACAGAGGAGGGAGAGTGTTATTGATGGGTCTGCGGACATTGGCCGGGCATTGTGGCGACTGGCATCTTATCAGTTAGTACATGTGGCACATTTCATGCAGGGGAAAAAAGTTGTCTCCCTTTTGTGTGGAAGTAGCATGGAGGTATGTGGGTGGCTGCAGTTAGGGTGTGCATACTGCATGTGTACAGGGTGCAGATCGGATGTATCTGTGGGCAGTCTCCGGCTGATGTGTTGCATTTACACTATGGGCCAACATTGTACTTCACATGAATGGACTTAGGTGAGATTTGCATGCCTTGATTTGAGCCACTTACCTGCATCGCCCGATGTCGGGGCTCCTCTCTCCATTCCTCCTACTCCTTCAATGCTCTGCATTCCGATTGTGGAGGCACAGATTTCCTCCCATGGCTGCAATTTTATAGGGGACTCCGATCCTCCCCCAGTTGCCATTGCCAGGTTCATGTTAGCTGATAGTATGCTCCTGACTCTGAGCCGGAGATCGTCCCACCGCTTGCGGCACTGTTTGACATTGCGGGGTGTTGTTCCCACGGCACTGACCCGCTGAGCTACCAATGCCCATATGGCCTTCTTCTTGGATATGGCCGGTCTTGTCAGTTGGTTGGAGAATACCACTGCAGCGTTCTCCTGGAGGGTCTCCGCTAGCATGGTAAGCTCCTCTCTGGAGAAGCGGTCTTGCCGCTGGCGGTCACAGGCTTTTTTCACAACTTTAGGCATCTTCCTGCAGGTAGAAGGTTGAAGCCGGTATTTGCGGGGTCTCAGGCTCGGATGTCCAGTGGTTTCGGAGGATGGCAATGGATTGTGTTTTTAAAGATGGTCGCCGTGCTCTTTCCCGTTCCGCCGCGGTGACGCTACTTCCGGTTCCGCTTATCTACGGTCAACGCTAATTGCGGTGACCGCTAACTACGGTCACCGCTATGTACGGCGGTGGCGGTGGTGCACCTTGCGCCGCATACGATGCCGGTAGGTGCCGTTTTGGGGGCACTACCGCCATGGCGCAGTTTACATTACCGCCATGGCGTAATGCTCGTGCGCGATGGGTCGTAATGTGGCGCCCTTTACGCCATCGTCCCACGGCGTTAACGTTCATTACGCCATGGCGGTAATGACGGCGGATTACCGCCAGGGTCGTAATGAGGCCCACTGACACTGTTTATCCCTTCTTCCTCCCCACCTTTTCACCTGCACCCTCTCCTCTCTATCCTTCCCTCATCTTCACCCCCTAGCACTCCACATTGACGCAGAGTAGCACTTCCTCCTTTCCCTCACACTTCTTGTTACTGCACTTGCACAATCTGAATGTCAGAAGGCCTAATAGGGCCATTATTGTTATCTTTCTCCCAGGTCCCCCCGTTTGTGTCTTCTGGCACCTTGAAACACCATGTGTTGTATAGGCGCCTTACAAATATCTGATACAATTAAATACATAATAAAACACTGAACAGCAAAGGCTCCATGCAAGTGTGAAGAAAATGATTCAGTGCTAAGAAAATGAAAGTTTAAACAAGAGAGGCAAACATGTTATATTGTATACATGATTTCCACCTCTTGCTCACTACCATGACAAAAGGTGCACCTTTGAGATACAATGTGCCACCTATGCAACAGAGACATCTCTTTAACAAGTGGAGAAAAGCACCACAAACTAAAACTATTCCAAGGGCCTTTAGGTACATTGCATCTACATACTCGATATTACTAGGGCCAAAATATAGTGCAGAAATTTGCAGAAAATAGTGACATTCTATATTTAAAACGGCAAAGAGCTCTGCAATAATGTAACCTACATTCTAATAAATAAACTGAGATTAGAAGATTGAGATACATCATGGTGTGATTTAAGGCGAAGTTACCCTGCTTTCAGAGACCATGTTGAGAACAAAATTCACTTATGATTTCTAAACTAACATATTACTGACTTTCAAATGGAACACAGCTAAATCATAAATGGATTGCATCCTGCAATGTATTTAAGTTAAGTCATGTGGAAGAATGTTGAATCTAAACAATGATACAATTATACATGAAGAAAAGAACGAGCCATTAGTTCTACTTATGTAAATAACACTGCATTCAATCAGCTTGAAAACGTGCCGATTTACATGTGAACTTAGATTCACTTCAGAGCAAGCCAGCACCTTGTCAGTGGTTATAAGGGCATATTAACAAAATAAGGATTGACATTTTTGAGTATATATTTTGCACACAAAACAATAGGCCTGCATAAACTGTGAACTTCAAAATTAACTTCAAAGCCAATGAATCCATTGAAAATGACATGATCTATTTGGCAGGACCCATTAAATGTAGCCAACTTCTCAAATAATGTAGAGCCCAAAAGAGAGTTGTCACATCAATCGCCCTGAACCCATCATAAAAATGTGCTTTCTTGAGTCACAGGACTATAGTGAAAAGATGTATTCACAATGAACATTGCACATGTTGAGGATTGTTTTTTTATCACGTGTGAAAATAGCTTGTTTGTCAGGAACACCATTTCTGTTGGGTGCATGTCCTATCAAACTAAGTACAATCCCATGCTTTACCATTGAAAAAATGTATAATAGAACACAGTTCCTAACTTTTTAGTGACCGATGATAGAAACTGAAACCAATTACGTTTTGTAGACTAAACACTCATCTTTAATTTGACACCAAAATAGCATTTTCCACAATTATGAAAACAATTAAAATTATGAAAAATGATGACAACTCCAAAAGGAACTGTGCCACCACATCTTGACATGTGTCGAATTCTGAATCTCTAAACATAGATCAGGATATTTTTTGTTTCATTTAGTTATTACATATCTGTCACAATTGTGGGGAACAGATATTGCTGTCAACAATATGAGAAGAATGGCCCCCTCCAATTATTCTGATGACAAGGTTAGAATTCATAACCATCCAATTAAGATGAATGGGTGTATGATGAAAGAACAGGCCAATGAAAATAAGAAACATCATAAATCCCCAGGGGAGTAGATTTTGATTATAAATCAGGCTGCACACAGAGAAAAGTGGCTAATGAACACATGGGAGGAGGAGATGAATATAGATTGAGGAAAGATACCAAGTGGAGAGTTGGAATTGCGTAAGGGCTGCAGAAAGGATGATGCCTAGTCGAAGGAGCTGAACAGTCCATATGGAAACCTGTTCAGAGCAACTTGGGGACCCTGCAGATTGAAGGATTCAAAATTTGAGAAGGACCTGGGTTTCAAAAATCAGAAGCATAGCTTTTAGTGCTGCTTGACACAGCTTGACTCACGCCATGGGTGTTGTTAGGTCCTTTCCTCTAGCTACTCAGCACTCAGCTCTCAGTTCATCGAATGGTGGGAGAATTGGTGTAAAACCGTTTACTGCTGCAGCTGAGCCCCCAACTCCCAATTCCAGTGAAGACCAGCCAGTGTTGATGGTGGTCGAGCAGCGGACCGCTTATCAGTAGTTGCAAACAGGCGCACATTTTCTGTGCAAATAGTGTGTGAGATTTGTGCTTTTGCTTGAAGCAACCTCCAATATACACATAACTGGCTGGAGGCTGACATCTGAGCATATTTTGTGTGGTGACTGTTTGACTGTTGGGTTTAGGGCCCTTCGAGCCACCCTGGTTGATTACTGGGCTTTGGCTGCGTGCTGCATTCTTTCTCAGAATAAGTGGCTCAGGCCTTATCGACTGCCTGCCAAGGGTGATTGTCCTTCTACTGAACGTCTAACAAAACCAAACAAAAATCACCACAGATAACAGAGAAAAAGACATGATCATACCCAAATTACTAAATCATTAATGGAAGAGGCTCCTGGTTTATAACTAGTGTCACTGTTTCGGATGGCGACTGCGGGCAGTGATCACAGTGATCACAGTTCAAGGGGGTTTATTAAACTGTATGCAGATTGGAAAAACACCTAATCTAAACCTAAATCTAAGATGGGAGCAAGCGTTGACCATCAAATGAACATAAGGCAGTCCTTGTGGTGCTGTGTCCAAATAAAAAGGGCCTATACTAAGTAAAACCTATTGCCAAACCTTACAACTAATTCAAAAAGGGTGTGGGATAGTTTTCAAGAAAAGAAAGTAAGTGTTCACAAATAATATGTCAGGATGTGGTTGCCTGGGTCTTCCCTCCCCATGTTTTGAACACAGGGTAAGGTGGGATCTTGGAGCACAGTACACTCTCAAGTTTCCTCAGCAAGGGATGACAGTTCCACGTGCAGCTCTCAGGGCTGTCGATGGCCAAGTCTCATTTCTCTTGAAAGTCTCTTGCTTTCGAGGGCCTGATGTATTCAAACAGCAAAACCAAAGTTCCTTCAATAATATGAAAGTTTGTTTCCTGGTTTTACTGAGGGTGAGGGTTCTTCACCCGTGGTTCCCCCTCTTTCGGGCGTTGACCCTTGTTCCTCGTGGTGTTGGGTGATTGCTTTTCACCCTCTTGATCTCCCTTTTCCGGGCTTGGATCCTAAAACAGTTCCATTCTATAACAAGGACTTCAGTCCCGAGGGAAAGACCTAACTAACAAACACAAAGTTCTGTTTTGTGTATCCCTCGGGTGATGGATTCACCCCTATTTCTCGGGTGATGGATTCTCCACTGGGTCCTCCTTTTCCAGGCATGGACACTCTCTCTGCTTTCAGCCTCCTTCCACCAGGTACACTATGGTTTTTCCTTCATTCACAAAACCTTAATGTCTTTTTAAACAGTTCCAGTGGACATCCCTTGGCCGGGTTCACTTTTGTCAACACACTGTTTCTTGGGACTTTAGCCTTTGCCCCCTTCTCGTCAGCATCCCTCTGCTGGGTTCACTCTTGCAAACTTCACATTAACATTTACTTTCAATGTTCACGGGTTTCACTTCCCTTGCTTTCTCATATGGCGGGACTCACTTCCCTTGTTTTCTTTATAGTTTTTAGGTCAAAGGATTTTAACTGTATGGGGATTTTGCTTGACGACTTTGACCTAGCTTGGCTGCTCTCCTACGGTCTTCTGGTATCTGTAGTTTCAATCAAATGGGGATTGGCCAGAGTTTCTCCCCTTTTGCAGCTGGTCTCCCCTTTTACAATGTTACAGTTCTTTGAACTTCTCTTACTTTGCTACTTTGCGACTTTCATTCACCACAGCCTGATTCATATCGGCTCTCCCCTCGACTCACCGGCTGTGATGAACCGCTTGGATTTCCTCTTAACTGGAGTCCAGGCTGGTACCATGGAAGCAGGAGTCTCCCTCGCTCTGTCTTATCAGCGTCGAACCGCTCTGTGTGTCATTGACATCTGCTGCAGCACACTTGGGCTACTGTCCTCGGTCTTACGATTCCTTCAGTGGAGGGTTCACAGGGTTTTGTCGAAAACGGCAAGGTTGTGTCTTTCCTTGTCAGCCTCTCGATATTTACCGCCTTTCTCCTCCTCTTGAACTGCCGAGTCTGGATAGCTGTCTTGTCGTGTGGTCTGCCTTGCTCACACTGTGCTCTCTTGCTCCACCTTGTATCCCTGTGGGGAATGGAAAGGGCCAGCAGGTGTGTGTGATTCGCGTCAATTGCCTGCCTTTGCCTGACCCCTGTATTGGGGCATGTCAGGTAAACAGCTCTGGTGTTAGTCCGTTGTGCAAAAGTGTTTGTGTTGGGAAAGGGGGGAAAGTATTTTCGAATGTCCTACATGGTAGGAAGAAGAGGTATTGAAGGAAGGGGGCTACCATGTCTCACCCATTGGTGTCCCACTCCCCGTGGACCCCCATCCAGGTTATCCTCCCTCATTAGTCCACCCCCAGGAACTGGATCCAATAGCGATGGCCATGTCCTGGCCACCTGGATGACAGATCCCTGGGGTTTAGCCATGGAGACACCTTCAGGTTTCTCACACTTCACATTTGATTAAACTATTTTGAATGGTGACTGCCTTCGAGTCTTATTACTCGCCTAAATCTAAGTGAAGCAGAAGTCTTCCCTGTTTCGATACTTTCCTCTAACAGCTGTCACATTGTTGTGTGACTGGCTGAGCGCTGCAATAGCTTCCTTTAGCTTTGCTGGAGAGAAGGAGACATGAAGGAGATGTGACAAGCCTTGAGAAGATCCCAGACCCGTGTTTTGGCCATGTTGTGGTACTGGTCAGTGAATTCAGAACTCAGTGTGCTGTCTGCATTACTGGGGAGTGCCGTTGGCGGAGGTAGTGGAGGAAGTGAACTTCCAATCAACGAGGCTGGGAGTTGCTCATGTCCAGAGGTAAGCTCTGGAATACCAGGCTGTGCGGCAGTGAGTGCACTCCGTACCCTGCCGTGCGTGCCTGGAATAGGATAGCTTTTCAGAGCCTGCTACACACTGAAAGGTTTGAGGTTTGTGTGATGCTTGGTAGACCTTAAACTCCCTTCTCTCTTCTACTCCATTGACTTCGATCTTAGTCTAACCATAATAACGTATCGACCGCAAGAGGTTACAAGAGGTCATAACAGGCCACACTAGCACTGGCACCTCAAGTACCTCTAGTGCCTAGTGCCTTGAGCCCCCACATGTGGTTTGTATTGGCCTACGTACATGTCAATATATGTTCTGAGATCAACAAAAAAATGAAATCAGCCAAATCAGCCAAACAACAAACTTACCACCAATAATTCTGAGATAGCCCAACAACAATGAAGCTTCTACAGAGAAACGGTCTTCAAAGTGAAGTCCCACAGGCGGGGAAGCAATGTGAGGGGCCTCATGTGGGGAAGCACCCAAGGTCTCCTACCAAACTTAAAACAATACAAAAGGTAGATCTTCGATCAAAGACAGCTAAAAAGGATGGGCCGACAGCAGGTTTGAATTTTTCTTTTTCTTCGACAAAACTTGACAGTGACCAACCTCCTACCAACCAATTGAGGGCCAACATTCCTGACATCGATATTAAGCCTGCTAAAGTTTCAGACCACAGCTTTCCATTGAACAACAATAATGGATCCCTCCTCAATATATGTGAGAACTTAAGACGTAAGTCTATGGGTCCCACTTTGGGCAATTATGAGGCCTCAAATGATGCTAATGCATCATCAAGCCGAACCTGGAGGTCTTGACATCAAACTGTGTGGCATCTCACACCGATGATAACCACACCAATACAGCATCATCCTCTTTGAGACTTCACTCCTTCCATGATGAGGCAATAACGTCTGCGTCACTTAATCTAATCTTGTCTAAAATGGAGGCATTACTCCTGCTCTGCTCAAATTTGGCAGTTGATCGGCATTCGCTAAAGCTAACTGTCTCCAGGGCGGTCGATGTGATTTCACCAAACGGCCAAAGCAGTACCTCTGTGCCTGTCGATCCTGTAGACACCAGGGTAGCAAGTCCAAACCAGCTGGAAATGGCTGGGGGTCCCAGTCTGCCCAGGCCACATATGAGAGTAGAGCCGACTCAGAAGAGTGATCTTCGAGCCTAGAAACACTTGTGTGCAGGTGTGTTATAAATGCCACATCATATCATATCATAGTACTCAGAGAGACTCCCTGTGTGTAGTGGCTGTAACAGAGGAAGATGCAATTGAGCCCCTACTGGCTGAGCAGTCAATGACTGTCAGTTTTTCCAGTAAGCGGCCAAAGCGAGAAAAGAAATCCTTGCTGCAAAACAAGGCTGCCTTATAAGAGCAGCCAGCAGACAGATGTGGCACCCCCTGTGGTCACCTCTTGCACGATGGTGCCTTTTCACCATAGGTCCTTCTCCCCGAGCTAAAGGCATGTTACCATCACAAAGGAGCAGGAGGTGGTTTCGTCAGACAGGTGATCCATCAAGGTCAGCAACTTAAGCAGGCCGCTCCTTCTGAAGCAAGCCATTCAAACAACCACCATTATTCTGAAGTTTGTCAGAGAGACTCTGAGCAAGACCAGGCTCCTGTGGGTCCAGCATTGCCTTGCCTGAGCCAACCCCTTTGTCCAAAGGGTTCTCTAGCCAATTAATTTGGTTCCAACTATTTTTCATTGCCATACAAGGAGCCAACTATAGGAGTTCATAAAAACTACAGCGATTTGCAGGTTAACATTTTGCTATCCAGGTCTGTGAGAATTGAGAAACTTTCACCAATACTCGACAGTCCGTTCTTGAACCGCTCTGCTCTCCTGGACATATGGTGGTATATTCCCACGTTATCCTCAATCTGTAGCAGTGACACAGCCTGCATAGAAATCCCCAAGTAGAATAGTGCCCATAACTGGGCTTTATAGAATTTGCTTCACCAGCGACAGTCTCATCACTCTCCATATGCTCAGGAATTCTATACTGTATAGGGTACAAACTTTCAGCGTGTCATAAGCAGCCCAAAGAGGCCTACTCTTCTTTATTACGGCACGTCAGCATCATTAATAAGGAGATGCCATCTGTGAGGCAACATTACAAGCTTCACAGACCTCAACTCGAGCCATCTCCCACCTGTGAGGGAAGAGCAAATGAAAGCAGCCAGCAGGCTCCTGATCGCTACCAACAGATCCCAATCCTGAATCCATTTAAACCGGAGGTGGCTAAATGACTTGGAGAAGGCCCATACTCTGGGTCAAGCACCTTGGCGATCAGGTTGCTCTCCTGGAACACAGCAGGGTTGAACAGGCAATTGGAAGACTTTATATGGACCAGTTTTATTAGAGGCTATAACGTAATTGCCCTCCAGGAGACTTGGCCTGTGGACCCTGTCAAGTTACACTGCTAACAGTATTTTTGTATCCTGGCCACAAAGGGTCTGAAGGGCAGGCCACCGGGGGGCCTATTGGTCTGGATTGTGTCTTCTCTGGGGTGGAAGATGAAGACAATTTATACTCAGTCTCCAGATGTTCTTATGCTTATCATCAAACTTAACGCCTTCGAGTCTCTATGGTTAATGTTTATAACAGACACTCAGGTCTGAATGGAATGGCCTGCATTGAAAGCATTCAAATGGCGTTAGCTGCCAATGATTTTGCGGGGTCATAGCATTTCTTTATAGTGATGGTGGGAGATTTTAACCTACAACTGGAACCAAAATACCAACTTGAAGGTCTGTGGGCCGACCAGGACCAAGCTTGGGATATTCCAGAATTGGAGGTGTCCCAACCACTAACAAAGTACCCTCTAGCAGCCCAAAAGTCCACCATCTTATACAATCTACAACTAAGCGCCTGTAAAGGCAGGTTTGCCACCAACCAACCCGCCAAGAAGACCTTCAGAGGGATTAAGGGCAGCACATTCATTTATTACATTCTAATCTCAGCACTTGCTTGGGTATGGGTAGGCAATTTTAGAGCCATCGATAGGTCAGAAAATGGACACCGCCTGTAGAGAAGGAGCCAAGTGCCCCTACCTCAAGCACCGTTCCCATGTTGCCTATATGTTAGGAACCAGAGTGTGAAATATGCGCAGTGCCAGTGAAGATACGAATACCAAGGAGAATCATGGGAGCAAGGTTCCCATTGAGAAAACCGTACCTGCATACACAACAATATGATGGCCATATCAATGAAATTCCAGAAGAAGAGGGAAAAGTGAGCAAAACGGAAGATTGGTGATGTCACACGAAGCAGGGATGACGCACTCAGAAGAGATGAACAGGCAAGAGAACATAAACATTTTATACGTGTTAAGAAAGTGTTGAATATAAGCAACATTACGGGATCGAGATGAAGATAGACAAAGTATTCTTAAGGCTAGCTATGTAGTGAATAGATTGCGGTATGCGCCAAATATATATGTGTAGGAGTGAATTAACTATGAATGATTCCACTACGTATTTTAGCAGAGCTGGACCCAGAGAAAGAAAGGCTTTTTCCAGTGTGTCACAGTTGAAAAGCAATTGAATTACAGAGGTGAATCAAAGAAAGGCGAGGCTGGACCAGCACCAAGAAGCCAAGGCTGCTTGGGGCCTGAAGGATCAGACAGTGGTTACAAGTGCGTGAAAAGAATAAACTCCTGTTCAGAAGACGGGCACAAGAACAATGAAGACGTCATAGGTTCATTACATAGGAGTATTTTAAAAGCAGCTGAACTCTAAAACATGGTCTTCAGTCACGTGGATGAGTGAAAAAAGATAATCATGACGTGCTACGCCAACTCCAGGAGACAGAGTATGCTATACTCCCTATCATTCCCAGGCACAAAGAACAAACTCAAGGTCAATCTTCAAGGGGCTAATTCACTGGCAGACAGCAAAATGATGATGGATAGTAGGCTAATTGGTGGGAAGCTATGGTTAAGACCAGCCCGCCAGCACCTGGATGCCAGCCTGCATGCTGCCGACATAGGTGGAAAAGTCCTATGGTCTGTGTAACCAATCGTACATCGTGTATTCGGTGATGTTCGTCATGACCTGCACTAGAGGAGGGCTTAGTTGCCCCACCTGACGTTAGAGACCCAATCACTTTCCCGACAAGTATGGAACGTATACCTAGATGTTCCCTCTAATCCTATCACTTTCTCAAATAGGTTTTTGTAGTTTACTACGTAGGATGACGTTAGTAATGACAAGTCTTTACTATATAACCTGCTTTTGTATTAAACTTGCTGAGCGAGAAAAGCGAGAGAATTGTCGATGTTTGTTGTAACTTCCTGTTTGACAATTGCAAATAAAACAGATGTGATTTGCCAACTTCCTGAGTTAGTTTGATTATCAATGTTTGAGTATCTTCTGCATCCCCATCAATCTCAAGGTATTGCTACCTTGTCTTAAAGGGTTGGGTCGATAACCCCAGTTCACGCCCTTTAGCCATCTATTTAAGGTGGGAAGTCCTTTGACTTAGGCATGAGATTCCTACACAGGGTCCCCATTATGTGGGGGGCACAGGCCTTACAGAAGACCGCTAAAATGGGCCAGGGTCTCTTTGCCCGAGTGGAAACAGAGAATGTATGCTTCAATCTCAGCCAACATCAAGGCAATCTGCAACCAGTAGAGAGATTTGGCCGCGATCTTGGCTGAATTTGAAAATCTAAAAAATTATATTCTTCCGTATGTTTCATGCCTGTGTCCAAGTTCAAACTTAAACATACTGAGAGGGTGGCATGGTTTGATGGTTTAATTAGAGCGGCTAAAAGATTTATAAAAAGATACATAGGGACCAAAAGGGGATTGACAGACCCAAGCTCTGTTTCCTGAGAACCCAAAATAAAAACATAAT
This sequence comes from Ambystoma mexicanum, assembly GCF_040938575.1. Classification (NCBI taxonomy): domain Eukaryota; kingdom Metazoa; phylum Chordata; class Amphibia; order Caudata; family Ambystomatidae; genus Ambystoma; species Ambystoma mexicanum. Next base: position 1,150,078,143 of record NC_090933.1, on the reverse strand, counting down.
TTACACAAAAAAGATAGATTATCTAAAATTGGTTGCAGACTGTGCAGACTGTGACCATAAAGGGGACAATCAACCGGCCGGTAGCATTGCGGGGGACAGATGAAGTGCCCATTTTTGTGACCTTTCCACTGTAGACCCCTCTCTAACTTGTCCTCTTGCCACCCACCGTATAACAAGCATATAACAAACATCTGGGCCCCTATATTGTGCCAGGTGCTAAGCACAATTTTACATCAGGGCAGGATCCCAGACTCTTGGCACAAGGCAGTGATCATCCCAGTGAACAAGATGGGTGGCAGGGATAGTCCGGCCAATTTCAGCCAATCTCCCTCTTAGGCGGGGCTAAGAAGTTGTTTGCAATTCTGATACATCTCCAATTGTGAGTTGATCAAAAAAGGCAGATCAGTGTACATCAGGCAGGGTTCCAAAAGGGCTCTGGGACAGTGGATCAGTGTTTTATGTTTTTTCTTAATATCCAAAAATACTATGTCCTACTGAAAATGCACCTATATGTACCGTTTGTGGACCTTAGGACTGCATTCTAATCAGTGGTCCATTTGCAGCTATGGCAGGTGCTGGTGAAGCATAAGGTCCCAGAGTATCTGATTTGTATCATAGCTTCACTCTACTCGAACACCACATTCAGTGTATGCTACAATATGGGTTGTGACCAAATATCATTCTTTGGACTCAGGGTGTTAGGCAGGGCTGTGCACTGGTGCCCCTTTTATTCAAACTTTAAATACAGGAGATCATAGACACGTTAACAAGGGGTTGCCTGGACTCCCTCAAGATGTCTACAACTTACTTTCCAGGGATTATTCTATGTGGATGATGTGGTTTTAATAGCAACATCCCTGCAGGACTCGAAGGAATCCCTTTCAATTTTTTTTAGGAACTCGAGGGAGCTGGGTCTCCGAATAAATGTGTCTAAAACCAAACTGATGGTTATGAAGCGGAATCTCGGGAAGAACATCTCGCTTCAAATAATGATTGACGATTCTCTAATTGAACAAGTTGACAGCTTTGACTATATAGGCGTGAGATTTCAGCCGAGACCAGGATGGGCCCTGCAAAGATATAGAGCTGCCGTTAGGATGAACATATTTAGCAGTGCTATTTTAACATTTTATATCAGTCATGCAATGTCGCCTGCATTATAACTCTATCAGATGCAGTCGGTTTCAGCTGCTCTTTACGGTTCACAGTTATGGGGGTTTGAAGATGTTGAGACAATTGTCAGAAGGGGAAATAATTTCCTGAAGAGATTATTATTATTACTCCCCAGTGCCCCGACTGCTTTAGTTCATATGGAATATGGCACAATCCCCCTAAGCACTGTCCTTATGTTTCGGCCTGTTTCCTTATGGCTTAGAGTCTGGACCCAGCCGGCCTTGGAATCATGTAAGGATGCTCTCTTACACATCATGTCTTTTGAAGCAGCTCTCCCACATGAAAGAAAAAACTATGATTCTGTTTGAATATTGGCGAGTTTTGGAACTAACCTGGGAGTCTTTGTGCAACGAGTTGGAGCCAAATTAAGCCCCTGATAAAACAAAGAGCAAAGAGCATATCATCCTCTCCTCCTCGATGCTACAAGGCTAAGGTTCGGCCAAGTCTATATGACTCAGAGGCATACGGCTGGATCTAAAGCCTGCTTGGACCTGATCAAGCCTGCATATGCAAGATCACTTTATATGATGCTAAGATTGAGGAGCCTGCCAATTGCTGCTTTCACTTCCAAATGGAAAAACTCAGATTCAGCTAACTGGCCAATGTCTGGCGCCGCTGAGGACACACTTGCACATTTCTTTTCATTTTGTAAGCATACTGAGCGGCTAAGGCAGTTGTACTTAAGACACGTATTGCTCGAAGCCGGTATTAAAACATGTGGCCATTTATTCACATTGTTGAAACAACACCTAATCCCTGCAGCGGGAGGATCTGTGATCAAACACCTACACAGAGCATGACTGCTTAAAAGAAAGATGGTTCCTTATTAATTTGGGCTCCAGGCTGCAAGTATTTCTCTCCTGGTTTTCTAAATATTTTATGCTTGGCAGCGCCTTTAAACCCATTGATACATGACAACGAAAGCCTTATGCTGCTGCAAAATGTCTTTCCAATGGACTATACTTCTTTCTTACATAGAGTCTTTTTTATCGGGGCTAACTTAAACTGTAAGCTGTTTTGTATTTTATCCGTTGAGCCTGGCTGCTGAGGAGTAAGATGGTTGCTTATTAACTTGGGCCCCCAGGCTGTGAATATCTTTCTCCTGTTATGCATGGCAGTGCATTCATACAAATTTGTACATGATAACTAAAGCTTTACACAGTTGTAACAATTGTTTTTAGTGGATTGCACTTGTTTTTATTTCTTATTCAAATAATTTTTAGCAGGGTTATTTTAAACAGTAAGCTGCTTTGTATAGTATCTACTGGCTAAAGTACCTATGTCGAATAAAGGTTTTTGAAATGACAAGAAAATGGGAAACAAGATCTCAAGTAAGTACATGAATTTCCATTGTAAATCCTGATTGCCTTATTGTCATGTCCATGGTAATTCCCTGAAGTGGGTGGCCTGGGTGCATAAAAAGGACACTTGTCTTAAAGGGACAGAGTAAACTGCACTGTGTCCTTCTTTGCAATTAAGTTCAAAATGAGATTCCATTTCCATAAAACCCAATGCATTTTGTATTAACTGCAGTTTAAAACAGACAGCACATTTGTGCATTTTAAGTGCAGTTTTGTTCCTGAAAATTACATACATCAGACCAGTTTACAGTCTCTGAACGAAATCTGATGTAATTAGGAAGTCATCTGAAATAATCCAGCAGTAGTCGAACAATAATATTAGGTACTCTGTGAGCACTTTCAAAGCAATCTTAAATCATCATACAGAGATTGTTCACTCCACTGCCACACACATCCTCGATGTCCTCAAAGACACAAGTTACTACATCCAACATAAGGACTGCAAAAGGAAGACTGGTGGAGAGACCGTTATTATCCCCAAGACGTCATGGATATCCACGTCCCAGGACCACACAACACCTGCATTAATGGAATTCCTCAGATGCCACTCCAAACTCACTCATGTTCTGACAGATGCCTTCCATCTGCTCTACCAACAACCCAAAACTAAGAAGGTATTTCTCAATGAAATCGCAGACCTCATCACAATGGCATCCTTCACCAAGCAAAGTAACATTGTCGTTGAGACTTAAATTTGGCCAGTAAGCAAGCCACCAAGAACACCAGAGAGACTCTACTTGAACTCTTCAACAACATGGACATCATGCTATTCACCACCTCTCCAGCAGTTGTATGTCTTCCCCACCTTTGGATTGGACAGGTATTAAAGCTATATGCATCCTGCTCCACTATACACTTCTCCCCACAAGAGGCAACTGAAACCAACAAAGGCACTCCACTGATCATCGAAGTACTTCTGCATGGATCCACTGGAAGAAAATCACATTGGCCACCATTTTCAACCCCCTTTGGAGAGGTCCAACACTCCACTTAGCACACTCAACCACACCCAAATTAAGGCCATCAACACTGATACAACACTGAAACTTTGACCCAAAAAGCATAAGATATAACCACCCTGGTACAAACAGGAACTGACTGACATCAAGCATGCCATGGGAAGAAAAGCAAGGTTTGGGAGAAACTGCCACCAACTACAAGACCTGATCACACTGAGAACCCCGCGATCAGCACTCAGGACACTTACCACCACAGTCAAAGAAAATGTCTACACAAGAACCATCATGGAAACATCAAATAACAGCAAAGGAATCTTCCAAGCTTTTCCATATTTTGAAGAATTGCATAAATCCCCAGCCAGACCATTCAATGTCATAATCCACTGACAAATATAATGCCATTAACAGCTACTTTACAGACAAGATAAAGGAGCAAAGCAACATATTGAAAGCTCCAGACACACCACAGACATCCTACCCATGAAAGCCAAAAACATATCAAGATGTAACCAAATCAGGACAACTAATTGTGAGGCAAGCATAGTATCAAGAGAGACACAGACTCAAATGTAACAGTTTGAAAACCTTTATTATCACACTTTTTGGGGTTTGCGTAATGCCTATGTGGCCCTAACTCAAGGGGGTTGTTCTCTCAACTGATGTTTCTAAGGGCTGTCGATGTCCGTATGTCCAAAAACAAAGTTTGTCTTTGTCCAAACCTATCCTTGCCATCACTCTTAAACCAAATGTGATAGGGGGTCCTCTTAAAGGAAAAATAGTGATTCAAAAGGAAAAGGAAACCACAGCTGGTTTCAGGTAGTCTTACTAGTAGGTCTAGTTCTCTGCTAGTTCAATATAGTTCAACTCAAAAAGGGTTGTCCTTGGAACCTTCCACATAGAGCTCTTGTCAATAGAGTTTACAATGTCTCTAGGTCTATTGGGGCTCCCTTGATCCATTGATTCCAAACAAAAAGACACAGTTCCTTTTAGGTCCCTGAGGGCTCCCTTCCCCAAGTATAGGCCTCTCTTCACAAAGATCAGCTTCCAATAACTTTGTAGGTCTCAGTTTCCAATACAATAACGTGTATGGGATTGAGTCAAAACACATGGTGGGCAAAACTAATATCAGAATGACACTGGTGCTGTCCCACAGCTTCCTTCTCCAAATTCAAGGCACTTGGGATTATCAAAAGATTAATAAAACTGGACAGTTCACCAAACAACATCCTTTAGGCTTCTCTGGGCTTTCCTTTTCCAAAGACTTGAAACGCCCTTGTATCAAACCTCTGCACAATTGTTCTAAAGTTTGCTTTCAACACATCTTTCACAATACATTTCATAAAGGGCACTTTTAAATTGTTCCAACAAAGCCTGCTTTGCAAATCAACAATAGCCTCCTGGCCGAAACAGTATTTGTTTCCTTTTGATTGAGGTAATGATTGTGTTTTAAGTATTTCTTCTTCTATGTCACATGGGTCCCAGACTCCTATGACTTTCTCATAGGTTTGTGTTCCAGACACGTTTGGCTTTCTCATATAACTTGGCTTTTCACTACAAGTCCCACAGTGACCTTCTCTTTATGGACAATAGTGGACTGTGTGTTCACAACAAGTCTTATTATTTTCTGCCTTCAAAAGGGAATTCCTTCCCCATACTTTGCACTGTTCCTCACATGGATTCACTTTTCAACAATTCAGTACTTTGTCCTATCAGAGACTTACGAGAATGCATGGATTTTGCTATTTACCTGTGTGCGACCACTATGACACTCTTCTTCAACCTGTTGTTCATGTCTCACATTCTGTCTTTCTTGTCTTTCTCTTTCTCTCTTTCTTTTATGCTGCTTGCATTCATTCGTGGTTTCACAATCACTTTATGGCTTTTACTTTTCCTTCTTCATTGTGCCTCTTGCACACTTTAAATTCTATTTCTCCTCCTGGGCTGCTTGCACACTTCATATTCTACTTTCTGTCTTGTGCCACCTGGACGCTTCCTTCATTGTGCCTCTTGCACACTTTAAAGTTTCACATGTACACAGGTTGCTCACTGTCTTTAGAAACTCACCGGTGCTTCACAAGTGATTCCTAAGTGACTGTTGGCTGTTGTGGGCTGTTGTGTTGCCGGCTCCTATGGTCTTTGGTCTTCGCTCCAGTGACTGCGACCATGACCGTGTGACGTTCTATTGGATCTTATGAGTGACTGGCACCTCCTGCACTTCCTGCACCCGCCTACTTTCCCAGCGTGCCTACAATTACCTCGTGAACGCGCTTCAGCGCGCGCTTCACAAGTGATTCCTAAGTGACTGTTGGCTGTTGTGGGCTGTTGTGCTGCTGGCTCCTATGGTCTTTGGTCTTCGCTCCAGCGACTGCGACCATGACCGTGTGACATTCTATTGGATCTTATGGTATGCCCCGCCTCCACCCGCCTGTGATGAACTTTTGTCAATGCTTCTAATGAACTTTTGAAATGTTTACGCCGCTTACGGCTAATTAAATTGCATTTTGCTTCTAGAGTGACTGGCACCTCCTGCACTTCCTGCACCCGCCTACTTTCCCAGCGTGCCTACAATTACCTCGTGAACGCGCTTCAGCGCGCGCTTCACAAGTGATTCCTAAGTGACTGTTGACTGTTCGCTGGGCAGCGTGTAGTGTGCAGTGTTACCCCCTATCTTGTAGTAGGACTTTTTTTTATCATATATTATTGTGATTCAAATATTATTGCGTGCACTTGTCTCAAGTACTATTTAAGTACTGTTTGGCTGCTGCCCCTTGTTATATATTATTTTTTCATTTATTGTACGTTTTTTTCTTCTTAATTGGACTTGGGATTTGGAAAGTGCGTGTTACTCTGTATCTGCTAAGAAGCCCGCCAAGAAGCCTGCTTGCCTGTTTTGCCTGTTTTGTTGCATAAGTGTGTACTTTACTGTGTTGGGCAATTAATAATAACTTTCTTCACAGGCCAAGTACACGTTTTCTTTTGTGCCAGTGCACGCTTATGGCGTATCTGTTAACAACGGGTATGCCTTTAACTTTACACCAGAAGGGGCTGACTATATCATTTGCACGCCTCTCGTGCTTATCTCACAAGACCATCATTCTCTCTCCTGTAAATACACTGGCTAGCGCCAAATGCACAACTGTGCCAGCTTTGCCTCGGTCAAATACTGAAGTTCTATCAGATGCACGCATCTCTTTTCCTTATGAACCGGTAGCGCAGGTTCGATCAAAGTTTGATGCAAATGTGGCGGCGATCCCCTTATCAGACAATACTATGTTACATACACCGTTGCCGCGCTTTTTCATTAAAAGGAAAGGTCCTCGACAGTTGGCGAGGCCCCTAACTTCTTCACCGTGCTCTTATCCTGATCTCTCTATCCATGCTAGCCAGTGTGAGTCTCAAAACTCTTTGCTCTCAGATCCACATGGTGTAATAGATCTTATTTCAGGCACTCCAGACACAGAGGCCTCTCCTAGTCCCCCATCCATCTCCTTTGTCTATCCCACACCTAGAAGAGTGCAGGCTCCAGACACACAAGAGTGTTCTTTTCGGAGTACGGTGGAAGATGGCATCTCTCCAAACTTACCTGTCTCTCTCTCTCCCTGTCCATTAGATATGTCTGTCACGGCTTCTACTGCCGCCCCTCCCGTGCAATCAGTCCCCCAAGCCCAAAGTGTGCAGACTGTGGCCCTGCCCTCTACTTTGGAAGCCGTATTAGCGGTGGCTCCAGTCCACCCTCCAGTGCTTGATATCACCTTAGCTGCTATGCAGCTAAATCTGCAAAGTCTGTTCAAATTATTTGAAGGACTAGATGCAAAAGTAACAGAACAATCAGTGCAAGCCCATGACATTTTGTCTTTATTAAAAACCTTGGTTAGCCATCCTAAATCGAATCTGCAGAGTACTCTGACTGCTGATAATGCTTTTGGTGATGAGGTCTCAATCATTACTATTGGCTCACCCGGACCTCCGCCTTATATTCATTTGCCCACTTCAATTGTTCCTGCATTTGCTGACATTATCACTTCAGAGGATCGCGTGAGTGCTCCCACAGTCCCTGCTCCTTCGAATGAGTCATGGGTGAGCCTCCCGCTTTCCCCACGTGCTTCTGGGCCCCTTCCTATTCCAGCTTTGGTGACTCTTACGAATCTCCCCAAGGAAGGGAATAGCATACCTTGTTTGCCGGTTATGAGAAAAAGAAAAAAGGCTATGAAGGTGCCTTGCCCCACAACCAAGAAGAGCCCCAAACACTTCACACTGAGGGTTTCCGAAACAAACAATGAAAACCTTCTTTCAAACTTTGAAACCAGTGTCGGTGCCGACAGACGCCGTGCAAGGCGCCCAGTGTTCACTGCCTCTGTCAATCCCTGTACTTCTGACGCCAACACCTGCCCCTGCTTTACTATCCACTGTTAGCTCCGAGAAAACTGTCCTAATTGTGCAGGCTCTTCCAGCACACTTGGCAATTGTCCCAGTGCTATCATTAAAGGAGAACCTGCCCGCTCCTTCGTTGCGACAGGGCTTTTTAGAGCCCCTTCCTAGGCCCTTTGCCCCCGTGTCCCAGCCAGCGTCTAGTAGTACCGTGGCTTCAATTTACCCTCCCTTGGATGCAGTAATCCGTGAACTAGATTTGGCAGCTGCTCGAAAGCAACTCATCCCTGACAAAAGCTCAATGGGCCAGGTTGAGTGCGGTCACACCACAACCCCTGTTGCTAAAGTAAGAATCAAAACTGCTTCTGATCTCTCAATCACTCAAATACATGAAGCGGTGGATACATATTTAGCATCTTGTACCCAGCCTATCCCCTTTATTCCACCCCATAAGCCTTCCCACAAGCCATGTGAAATAAATCCCAACTTGAACCAATGGCTCCTCCCAAGTTCCCTGCCAATGATAGCTGGCATTCCTCAGCATTCTATGTCATCTGTCAGTTTGCCTCAGGTTGCTACAGCCCAGTGCATGGAAATGCCTAGACATCAACTGATCGAGGTTGCTAAACCTGTTAATCCCCAGCCACAAAACAATTTGGCATTGATAACCAATCCCTATGCTTTAGCCTCCCGGAAATGTCATTCATTGATTTTAAAATGTCAGGGAGGGAATTTTGGCTCCTATGATCTCAATCAACGTAGTGTGCTAAATATTTTTTCCGAACTAGTGGAACTCGAAGATATTTGTTCAAGTGACATCGAACAAATTGAATTTATCTCCGAGAACACTTGTTCAGTAGTGCGATTGTGGATATCGTCGGGAATTGTCCTAAATACTATGTGGAAATCAAAAATGCAATTGTTTAACATGGGCTTCTTATTAGCACAAGATCCTGTACGTATGAATGTGGGAACCGATGTAAAACAAATGGCTTCTCACAGCAATTTGAGTGAATCACCTGTAAATAACATCTATGGTGTTCAGTCTCACATGTCATAACCATCAACGATCCTGCAAGAATGCCTCATTACTATTGCTAGTTGGAACACCCGCGGCCACGCACACCTGTAAAACTTCCATTGCTGGTTTTCCGACTGTATTTGATATAATAGCACTTCAAGAAACCTAGATACTGCAAACTCCTGCATGGAATAACTATGAGATAGTTTTACTTCCTGCCATGGCTGGCCAAGAGGGCCGACCGTCTTCAGGCCTATTAGTGGGAGTAAATATGTCCAGAGGCTTCGCTATCCAGGCTTGGGCCTCGGTATTGGTTTTTATTCAACTCGTAAAAATTACATGCCTGCTGCATACTATTGCACTAATCAACATCTATCGTAACCCTCTTGGGCTAACTGATCTTGCTTTCTATGCGGGTTTGACTAGTCTTCTGGATTTAGTACTTCTCTCTTCGGACATTACGGACACCCTGATTGTGGGCGACCTCAATTTAGATTGTCTCCATCCTAAGGGGAAAACCACCATTGATAAGGTTAAGCAGTGGTCTTCCTTTATGATGGAACGCAACTTCCATATGACCAATGGTGCAATAGAGGGTGACATCCCAGCCCAGCCAACGTGGCAAAGAGGATCGGTACACACTACAATAGATTATATGTACACTCATACCAACCTAACTGGGCAGATAAAATCTTTCCAAATTATCCCTCAGGTGCATAGTGATCACAATTTGCTGGCTCTCACAATAAATTGGAATTATGTAGCTCCTCATTAATCCTACTATTTGTCTGAACTGGTGGTCAATAGTGCTAAGACACGTTTTTGCTGGTCGGATTCTAACTTAACAGCCTTATCCCATTTGATAATTTCGAATAATAACTCCAATAATCCAAAACAGTATATTAATCTTCTAATTACATTCCGGCATCTAGCAAAACATAGCAATCAAACAGAGACACCCCACAAACACTCTTTCAACCCTGTTGTTAAAGCTAGAAAGACTGAATTCCATCGTGAAAAAAGGGTAATCAGTACATTAAAGCAGGCCAATTGCATTCAGCAATTGAGAGCAGCCAAATCCAAATACCGCAATTGGATGCGTCAACACCGAGCACACATCCTGCAAATGGATAGTGAGCACATGCTCAGACTAATAGCGAACAAAAACACAGCTGAAACCTGGGCTATTTTTAATCAATGTGCCCACAAGAGCCAGAGAGCCCTACAGGTTCTTAGTGTTTCTGAGGCCAATGGATGGAACACTACACCAATCTATATGCGGACCCGCCCTTTGTGCATCAGGCCCAGCTACCTGATAGCCCCCAGAGTTGGTCTCTTGATTGCTGCCCGCTTATTCTTGAGGGTTATATTAAGCATATCAGTTCTTCTAGAGCCAAAGGCCCTGATGGCCTCAGTAACTTCATGTTAAAATCGAATCCCCCAATGTGGGCTAAAATCTTGAACAATCTTTTCCAAAACATTATCCTCTTTCGTAATATCCCACATTCATGGAAAACCTCTATCATCGTACCCATCCACAAGAAGGGTGATCGTACCCTTCCCTGCAACTATAGGCCTATTGCCCTTCTAGATGCTCCAGGCAAGCTTTTTTCCAAACTTATACTTCGGGATTTTAACAGATGGACCAAAGCTGCCCACGCAAGAGACCCTTTTCAGACAGGCTCTCTTGCTGGCCTAGGGCCAAACATCAATTTGCTTTGTCTTAAAGCCATTACATCCCAAGCACAAAGTTCCAAACAAGCATTATATTTTGCTTTCGTGGATCTTCATACAGCTTTTGATGCCATTTCCCGTCCCATTCTTTTCGCTAAACTCATCAGAGATAAGTGCCCCCAGACATTACTGCAAATTATTCAATCACTTCATTGCGAGACATCTGTGCGCATTAGACTAAATCTAGAAGGTCTATTATCTAGGGCTATTCCGACTGTCCCTGGTCTCAAGCAAGACTGCCTTTTGGCGTCCGCAATTTTTAATTACTTTATGTTTGATGTACGTCAGGTTTTCGAGGCAATATCATCAGATTCACCCAAAATAAACAACCATAAAATTCAGACTCTTATGTATGTGGATGATTTGGTATTAATTTCCAAAACCCCGTCTGGCCTGCAAAAACTACTTGATGGTTTCAACAGCTACATAGTGGCTAACGAACTGCGGGTTAACACTGCTAAAACCCAAATTGTCATCTATAGACCACATAACACGGCTAGATCCACGTCACGCTGGCCTATTAACCAAATAAAATTGGCTACAGTATCGAGTTATGTTTATCTGGGTATGATCTTTGATGGTAGTGCCTCAGTTGTTGCTCATTTGGATGTTATAAAGTCCAAACTTGATTCGGCCATCTCCCAGACTAAAATCATAATGCACCGTTTTGGTGCTTTTACGATGAAACCGGCAGTACTCTATTGGAAACAAAAAGCGACTCCATGTATTTTATATGGGCTTGAGTCACAATCACCCTGGCAGTTAGGAGTTTTAGATAGGTTAGAAGGGAAGGGAAAACAATTCTTCAACTCCCACAATGTATCCCAATAGCTTGGATGCGTTATGAACTAGGCCTAACTTCCCTGAATGCACAATACCAGTGGAGAATTTTTGCCCTTCTTCGGAAATGTCTGTTGCCTAATCGGGAATACAATGTCTTGCAACTCCTGTCGAATTACATCTTTCACACTACACATCATTTTGTTAAGCAGTGGTTACGTGCCATTTATTACATCTTAGTAGAAGCAGATGCATCCCTTATTATGCTTTTGACAAATCCCGATAAAGAAAAACAGCTAATTTATCGTAATGATTGGATCAAGAATCGATCCAAATCACTCCAATACAAATCTGCAACACCTGAAAAATGTAGGCATAAAAGGTTGGGATACATAGAACCATATCTTCTGAAATTCCCTTGTAAAAAAAATACGATCAGGTATTCTGAGAATGCACCTGAATTTATGGCATACTCGCGAACTACTGGCTCAACGTAAGACTGGGGAGGGGGTTGTACATTTCTGCAGATACTGCCTAGACACTAAGGCCACAGAAACCTTGGAACACATTTTATCGCTGTGCCCAACCCTGGTCCAGGAGCGCCTGAAATATTTTTCTAGTCATTGTAATTACCTGGGGAACTTAGACTCAGTACAAAGGTGGTCCACTCTATTGTGCACGACAAAAGTCTCCTTACAAATTGCAATTGTACATTTTCTCTATGCAGTGAAATTGACATTGTGTGATTACTTATTTCCTGGCCCTTTTAATTTTTGTTTGTATTTTGTCAACTTCTAATTTGTTTTATGTTTTATATTAATTGAATAATTCTATCCTCTTTTTAGGATTACGAAATGTGTAAAATTCATCTTATATTCATGAAAAGTGTGTTAAATATTATCCATCATTAATCGCATGTAAAGTTTTATATTGAAAAGTTGATTTATTTCAACGATAGTTTGCAAAGGTAGCGGGCGCCCCTCTCTCGACAGAACAAGGCCTGATAACCTGTTCAGTGGTTATTAACCACTTGAGAGTTCGCAGCCACTGCTTTTACTCACTGTGCCTTTCACAGATGGGAAATATCCCTTTGCATATCAGTCTTTGTCCTGCCCAGGGGCAGTCCAGCACCGAAATGCAATGGCAATTCCAACCTGAACGAGAGTACCACCAGCAACCCCATACACGTGTTTCACCCTTGTTGGGGATCATCAGTGAGGTGAAGCTGATGCCTCTCTAAGCACAGTGAGAGGGAGACCACGTCTGGTTGCCCCCAGGAGACCTAGGGTTACCAATCCCAGGTTCCTTGAAATTTAGTTTGCAAAGGTAGCGGGCGCCCCTCTCTCGACAGAACAAGGCCTGATAACCTGTTCAGTGGTTATTAACCACTTGAGAGTTCGCAGCCACTTGCAAACTTTATTTCAACGATATCAATAAAAAAAAATGAAAAAAACTCACTGGTTGGTGCATAGACTTGCACACTGTCTGCTTCCTTCAGCAATGGGGGTAAGGCCTCTCCTTCTGCCTCTCTGACACCTGGGCCTTTCTCATGCCCAGCAAAATGAGGACCCTATTCTTGAACGCTGTCAGGAATCGGCAATCCGGGCTCCTTGGAGAAACACCTTCCTCGCCACACTATGTCCCTCCTGACACTACAGGATAGTGTCCTGGCGTGCCGTTCTCTACCTGTTTCCTCTGGCTGCTCCTGTTCCTTTTGCTTGGCCTCCTGCTCCCACTGCTCACTCAATGATTGCGGCAGAACCACCCTTTTTATACAGCAGGTGAGAGTCAATTGGAGTCAGGTGTGCACCGTTGGGGAAGAGTGCCTGGCCTTGCCTGACTCTATTAACGGGACAATTCCAAGGTGTTAGATAGTAAGCCTCACTTTGTATTCCTATGTTGTTTTCATGGATAATCCTCATTGCTCCTGATCGTCTCTTTTTCGTCCCAGTATTGGTTTTGTAAGAATGAGCGGGAATGTTGTGTTTCTGATAATAAATGTGTGACACCTCCAGTCTTCCCTTTCTCACCTCAGGAGTATACATGGGCGTAGGACGTGGAGGGGTAGAGGGGGTACAAATCCCCCCCACAATTTTAAGTGGGGGGATGTAATGTCATTTATCCCCCCAGAATATGTGCTTGGTGTGTTGTGCAGGGATCTGATTTTGAAGTGGGGGAGGGGTTGCTTACTATGTAAGCGGCGCTCTCCCCCTGGCCCCCAAAGCATGGGGGCAATACCCTGAGGGCAGATGGGTGATCATCTGCCCCAGGGAAGGGGGACAAACAAAAAAAATGTTTTTTTTTAAACCTAGTTTTGGGATGGGTGGGTGTAGGTGGGACCACTAGTCACCAGGGATTATTGTAATGGGGGTGGCATTCTCCCCCACCCTAAGTGGATGGGGGCACCTTATGTAGCCTTCCCTGGGGGCAGATTTCTGTCCCTAGGAAGGGGTAAATGAGATGCCCCCATCCATTTGGGGTGGGGGGGGCCACTGCAAATATTGGCAGAGCCACCCCCCAAGCCTGGGGCAGTATGTTTTGCCCCCCAGGGGCAGATGGCCACACACATGTGCCCATCTGCCCCTAGGAAAGGGGCAACACAAAAATAAAACAAATTATAACTTGTCTCCGGTGGGTGTGGGGGGCCACTGAACCACCATAGATGTTTTTAGTAGAAAGGGGGGTGGCCCTCTCCCTCCACCCCAAATGGATGGGTGGATGGGTGGCATCTCATGCAGCCCTCCCTGGGGGCAGATTGCTAGCACAATCTGACCCTAGGAAATAGGCAAAACAAAACCTAAAATAAAAAAAATGATAACTTCTTTTGAATGGGTGTGGGAATCACTAAACCACCATGGATGTTTGTCCACATGAGCAAAATCTGCTTTGCTGAAAGGCTTGGGGTGATCAGTGGGTTAGCCTTTTCCCTTTGCATCCACACATGTGAGGTACCGTTTTTGTCAGGACACCTGTGGGAACGCGAGAAGGTAGGATATCTGTAGTTGGCGGCATGTTTTGGTGGGTGGGCAGAGGGAAATGTTTCTGAAATTTGGTGGAAAAAAACACAATTTTCAGACATTTCATTCTGGCCACCCACTGAACCACACCGCCAACAACACATGTCCTACCATCCTGCGTTCCAACAGGTGTCCCGACGAAAATGGTACCTCACATGTGTGGGTGCACCTTCCTGGGCGCAAAGGGAAAAGGCTAACCCACTGGTAACCCCAAGCCTTTTGACAGAGCAGATTCCCATGGGTGTCTTCTTTTCGGAAATGCATGGGGTTCCCTGTTTTCCTTCGTGGCTTCGACACCCTATGCCCAAATCTGTACGTTGTCCACATGAGCAAAATTCCGAAAAAATCTGCTGTGCAAAAAGACTTGGGGTTACCAGTGTTTTAGGCTTTTCCCTTTGCAGCCAGGTAGGTGCACCCACACATGTGAGGTACTGTTTTCATCAGGAAACCTGTGGGAACACGGGAAGGTGTAGGCCATGTGTTGTTGGCTGTGTGTTTCGTTGGGTTACCAGAGTGAAATGTGCGGAAATTGTGGGGTTTTTTCTTTCATTTTCCCCCAAACTATGTCATCTTTCCCTATATAGTTGTTGCCTGACCTGCGCAAATCACCCCTTCTTAAACTTGGAATATTGTCTACTTTTCAGAAATGTATGCTTTTCTGGCTTCCCATTCAGCTTTCCTACCCTTTTCTTCCATTCCGTCCACGCATGTCCTATTGGACAAAAAAGCCAAAATCGCCTACCTCTCACAAAACGGCTAAATAGGATATCAAAATATGTTATTTTTGTTTCCATTCAATCTGTTCTTGAAAGCCTGGAGAATGGTGAATCCAGCACAGCAAACCATTTGTTCCTAGCTCTTACCAGGAAAACACCACAGGCTTCTTTGTACAACATTTTATTGGGATTTTATGACAAAAAACAACAAAAGTGTTCTCCTTTTTGGTTATTTTCTCTCACCCCCCCTACAGCAAACTAGGATTCCTGAGTGGCGTTACGACCGCCTATATGTAGGAAAAAAGGGGCCAACTTTGGCCGAGATATCTCAAGTAACAAAGAAGTTACAAGGGATTGAATGGCGACATACCGAAACCACCAAAAAAGGCCTTAGCACTGGGGGGAAATACCCATGGCAGTTAAGGGGGTAAGACGGTAAAACCCCAGAGGAGATATGAGGTAGCTCAGTTAGTTAATGCTCCAAAGGCAGATTGTGCACAGGAATATGTAACACATGTGCTCACTTCCTGGCTTAATATTCCGGTGGGATAATATGCAGAGTGAATGCATTCAGCTTCCAATGCAACACAGCATTTTCCAGGTCAATTGGTTAGAAAAAGTGGTGGAAAACACTTTTATTGTTGCTTTTTATAATTAGCCGATTTTTGTGCATTTTCTGGATGGAGTTCGGGAGCTGAGTGGACATATCAGGACCCCCTGTATTTCCCGCTCCACCAGACAAATGCGGCCTTACTGCCAGCATGGATTTTCATGCTGGAAATAAGGAAAGGGATTCCTCTGGGATCTGCTTGGAAATTAAACTTGGTAAAAGCGGGCATAGCCCAGATGAAGCCATTGTCAATTCTGCCAGCAATCGCTAATTATGCGAGGTATTTACACTCTTCCAAAGTGGAAAAGCAATGTGATTTCACCTGCCTTTTACGCTAAAATCTTCCATTTTGTGGGAGAAAAGTAAAAACGTGCGCCATGCAGTTTACTTTGCACCTTGATACTTGGGGGTTTTGCGTGATGCTACACATGTAATAAATAAATAAATATATTTAGCATGACCCCACATAAATGGCAATCCGTGATCAGAATGTGTGTGCATGGCATGTCGCTGGTAAGAGGGTGTCCTGTGCTTCGTGAGTGCGTTGGCAAATGCCCTTAATTGCCATCTCGCGTTAAGCAGGTGCTTAAACCCATCAGTGTGGATTACGCAATAATAAGTCAACAGAGGTATTTCAAATGGCCAATTTCGCCCTTTGAGTGAAATTGCCAAAGTAGGAGAATGTTGCCCAGCATGTGCCACTTTCTCTGCGTAGTGAATTGTGGCCACCCCGAGGAAGAAGTGTGAAAAACCCACAAGCGCACTGTGCCCTGCTCTTTTGCTTGTGTCTTCCTCACAGGGTGACAGATGCAGACTCAGACATGGGTAAGTCTCAGGTAGCAAGCCTGCACCCTAGTTGATGTGGCAAAGGATTCCAGACTTCTGAGGCTGATAACATTAGTAGCATTGAGTTACATGCTACCTGACAGGTATGTGTGATAAAGTTGCAAAGCTGAGCTGTTAGTGGGCTAAAGCAGGAGGCAATGTCTGGCCACCCTCAAAGGGTACGTACAACCAAAATTAATAGGCCCCTCCCCCCATCATGGCTGTAGCGGCCAGGCTCCAAACCAGAGCAAGAATGCCCTCCAATCATCCATGCCCACGAGTAGGGTACCCTGTTGAGCAACCTCTGTGCTTTCCAGGTGATACTAACGTTATTTAAAGCCCGAAGTCTAAAAAGGTAATCGCTTAATTGCAGCTGGAAATTAGCTCCTTGCATGATCAAAATGCCTTATCAAAGTGTGACATCATCCCCTTCATTTATAAGCAATATGTGTGATCTTGCGTTTCTTCATCCACTGAATTACTGTTAGAAAGAAAGGCAAGAGTTGCCTCTTGTGTAGTCATTAGGAAGGCAGTTGCCAGCCTCTGGCATAATATGCCCATGTTCTTCTAATATTGGCTAGCTGTTGCCCTCTTATGGCCAGGTAGAACCATCATGGCAGTGACTGGCAAATGCCTTTCCCCTGCAGACAGAAAAGCGGAAATAAGAGGCCAATTCAAGATACGGAACAAATAGAAGTTAAGACAGACTGCAGCTGCCATTGCTGTGTTAGGGAGAATATGTTGAGTGTTCAAGCAAGGAGGTATGTATTAAGCAAGCAAGCAGCGAGACAAGGGAGAGGCAAATAAAGGCCAGAGGGGCTCTTTGAATAATGTAACAGGGCTGAGGACCCATGTTCTGCCGTCCTAGTAATATATGAGAGAATCAAATAGATCAGGCTTTGCAGCAAATGTTAAACGAGAAAGGAACAGAGTCCAGCTCTGCATTCAGAATAACAAAGGCAAAGAAAACTAGGCTCTGAAACCAGCATGAGATGGTATAAGAGGGACGAGACTCATCGTGAAAGGCTGGCCCGGCCCTCACACGGGCGCTAGAGGGGCAGCCTACATAGCGAGCTGCCCCTCTGGCCACCCCTCTGGGTCCACATACACCCCACCTACTAGGCATCCCCCGGGTCTGTCACATACGGCCGCGGACCTCGGGAGTGCTTATAAGGGCGTGGGCTTGGGATCGTCATCCTCCTTGTTGCAGGACCCCCCGTCCCCTGGAGGCCAGTCAAAGTAGCAACAACACACCCCAGGTCCCTTTACTCCCATAACAGGGCTTACTCAGAGGTACAAATAAGATTTCCTCTTTCTTTGAAACCCCCATCCTTCAATTCCAAGAGACACACACGTCTCCTTGCCCCACACAAAAAAAGTAGCAACTTGCAGTTGGTAGAAAAGGCTGCAACTCCTTTATTTGGCAGGAGTCCACTTACAGGTGATCTGCCTCTTAACGAGCTGGCATCCTAGCTGTGGCCCACTGGAAATAATTGTTATTTCCTCTCTCTTACCATGAGCTTATACTCAGATGATAAATCCAGAAATGCAACATACAAAGACATGTTCTTTGCTGCTGCATCCTTTACTTTTCTTATGTTTTCTTTTCTTCTTTTCTCTTGTTTTATACAGTGATAGTTTTAATTTAATACGTAGTGCTATTGCAATTCTAATTTTGTGAAAAGTTGAGTTCTTTAACTAAAACACAATAAATAAATAAATAAATAAATCAAAGTCCCCAAGATGTCCCCTGTCCCCCCCAGATTTTATGTGTCTCCTTCGCCCCTGGTAGTATAGTCATGTGTATGATATTGAATGAGTGGTGTTTCTAATTTATTCTAATTGGGAGTATTGGGGTTGTTGTAACACATGGGTGGTTATTCCAGGTTCCCTAGTCTTAGAGTATTATTGGAGGAATATAACCGGGAAGAGGAAAGTTGGGTTACAGAATACCCTCTAAGTCTTGAGGGAAAAGAGAAAGGGTTAGTGTCATGTTTTGGAAAAAGTTTTGGTTAACCTTTAGATCTAGGTTCCTCCATCTTCCTTCCTTTTGAGGGAAAGTTATGGGGGAGGAGGGGGTCCGGGTGACAATATCCCATGAAAGTAGAGGGATGGTAGGATGGATTGGGGCACAGTATGTGGAAATACCATGTCTCGCCTTCAGATGCTCTCTCCTCAGTCCCCAAGGACCCCTGCCCAGGTGATCCTCCCTAGCTTGTCAGCCCTCAGGGTTGGGAATCAAGAGCAATGGCTCTCCCCTGGCCATCCAACAAAGGATCCTCAGGGATTGTTTGTGCGAACGCCCTCAGGTTTCTCACATACTTCAGAAGACATTTCCAGGAGTTGCATCCCTCAAACCCACCAACTGCAAGGATGCATTTGCTGGTTTGGGACTAGGTGGTGGGTATTTGATGGGTCCGGAATCACTGGAGGAGAGTCAGTGCAGGGGCATTGCTCCCTGTTTTATATCCCTCTAATATACCTAACTTGGTGCTTTCAAAGTGTATCATATAATCTTTATTTTACAAAAGAAAGTGTGTTTCATGGAATATGAATCCAATCAACCATCTGGTGAAGTCTTCTAAGAATGCATGGTCTCCAAGTCTCCAAGTCTGCTGGTAGGGGCTGCGATCTACCAGCAGGCCTGACCTGCCATAGCTCAGGCCCCGACTGGCAGACAATTGACGCATTCACAGGCACTGGTATTACTGGTGCCCGTGATTGCGGCATCACCATGCCATGGAGTTCTATGGCATCTCTTCCGCCCGTAATATCCCAGGATATCAGGTGGCGGAGATGGTATGGTTGTTCCCCGGTGTCCCGCTGGAATTACCAGCGGCATACCAGGGAACTCATAATGAGCCCTAATCTTGGAAATGATGTAACTCCCCAACATTACACTCTGCAAGTACAAAAGTAACTTGTACTACACATGTAAAACTAAGACTGCATGAAAATAATTCTAGGAGGGTCTTCCAAATGAAGCACAATGTAGTTTAAGATACAAGTACACAACACAAACATGCAGCTGGAAAAACTGTGCTCTGCTCGTCAGTTTAGAGCAGGTGTCTATAATAATAATAATAATAATAATAACCTTTTGACTTGCCAGCAGGTTTGGGTTACAATTGCCATCAGCCCTAGCAGGCACAGTGAATGGTGAGGGATCATGAGAGTCATAGCCCAAAACATCCAGAGGGTCGCAAGTTACAGAGCCCTTGCTTAAAGTCTGATCTGGGACTGGGGGATGCCTGGTGACAAATTCATCCCACAGTAAACATTCACACAAAGAGGTGCACAACTCCGCCTTTCTGGTGGACTGTTACCGTTTCAGCAAAAATGGGCTGCTTGTCATAGAACATGTGTGGGTTGAATAAAGAGACTTTTTTTTTAAAAGAGAAGTAGCACGTCCCTGGCCATGCTCCTGCTGATCAAATACTATGATGCAACAAAGGAGAAATACAAGTCATTTAATTGCCATCATAAGGTTGCAATGCGCAAAAAGGTTTGTCGTAAACGAGTTGTTAAATGGAATAAATGCACAACCCACTCACAATCAGAAGTCTGTAACTGCCATCAAATGACGATGGCTCCCTCGTCAACTATTTCTAAAGTGGTGAGGTATTCATATAGCAGCGAAACAAACAACATGTCAAATTTGAACGCTTAGTACTGGGAAAAAATGAAATCTTAGGAGCAAGTTAAAATGACTGACAGAATGTAGTCTTGAGGCCGCACCGGGAGAAGATGTAATTTGACATGAATAGCGTTCATCCAGCTGCAGCCGAATTGTTTATGATTTCACCCTAAAGAAAGCTATTGGGATGCGGGTAATAACGGAGGCAGGATGTTAGCATTCAGGCGCAGCCATTTTGCAGAGGCAATGTCGAAAAAAGTTATTATTTTAGAATGTAGAGGAACATTATGTGAAGCACAGCCTTGCTGCTTTCCCATGTACCTTAAGTTCTCAGACATTTTCTTTCTCAGCAAGATGCCGCAAATATAGATGATGGGTTTCCACCGGCTGCAGTGAGTAGTGTAATGGGCTCACTTCCTCAGGATGAAGCCCCATGGCCTGGACGGTTTCCCGCTGAGCTTTAGGCATCTTTTAGCACTGCCCTGATAATTCCTACAATAACATCATTAATGGGCATTAGCACAGTCGTCGCATATTAAATCCCTTTCCAGCGATTGATTGGAAGACTTCACATAATGGCAAGGCTCATGTAAGGCCAGCAGATGTTGCTGCCTGTTCCCGCCAATGTCTCTCAGACCCTCTTCCCATAGCCTCTCCCTCTACCTCCTTACTGCCCACTAGTCTTCAGTGCACCAAAACGTCCATGTCCTTTATGCCACCTCCTTTCTTCTTACCAGGCAACTTGTTTTCCTGATATACCCGCCCTGCTGTCACCAGTCCAATACATAACTCTAGTATCTGGGCTGGATGTGTGTTCTTATTGACCTGATAATCCACTGATCCATAGCGTTCATCCTGGGGTACTAATAGGCTTAAGCACCTGGTGGGGGCATTACCACTGGGACCTCTACATTGGACCCTGGGCTATTACGGGCTAGTAAAACACCCATCTCAGGGCGTATTGCTTAATTATTCTCAAAGTCAATTAAAAGGCCGATCTATATGACTGTATAAACAAAAAAATAGAATGCATCCTTTACAATGTGAATCCTATTGTGTCATATCATACATCAGCAGAGAGGAAAAGACTACCAATATCTGGACAGAGCACCTGGAAAAATTAATCGAAGTGCTAGAATTTGAAGAACTGTCTTGAAAATTGTTGTTTGGCTATGACAATATCAGACAGCTTCAGTCATAGTGGTGGGTTGTTTGTGGTTAATGCATTTATATTCCTTACATCGGTTGGCTTACATTATCTACACCAGGGGTCTGCAGCCTTTGGTTCTCCAGATGTTTTGCACTACAACTCCCATGATCCCTTGAAAGTGTTATCAATTGGTGAGGCATTATGGGAGTCATAGATCAAAACATCTGGAGGGCTACAGGCTGCAGGCCCCTGATCTACACTCTGAAGTGTACGGATTTTGTCTTTTAAACAAGAAAGGGTTAGCCCCTGATTTTTTGTTAACGGGGTGCTTTCACTTTTAAATGGGGAAGGTACATGTATCATAAAGAAGAAAGTGAAAAGCTACCCCTCTCTCAGACCTCCAGTTCTAGTCAAATCTATATTTACGGTGGATATGTGTTATTACAGATGCATTATGTCTTAGTATTATTCTTTGTGCTTACAAGACAATTGTATTTCTGCTTGTTAAGCACTCTCCATAATAGGTCATAATATTCAATACATACATATCATGACAAACATTAAAAAAATTAACATTTTTCTAATACAATATGATCTAGGCTTGTTCTCTAGTGTGCCTCTCATGTGGGGTTAGTATTCAATAGTGCTTTAGTTGCAATCAAATATCAATATCAATATTCAGAATTTTTGTACATTGTGTTCATGGGTGTCTGCGGAGCAACCAAAAAAGTTCTTATATCTAGTGGGAACCAATTTCGTGTCACTTTTCCCTATCTAGACCACAGTCTGTTTTATTAAGTTATGGTTGCATATTCAAGCTTGAAGCACCCAGTGGCTACACGCAAATGTACACAGTCAGCACTGTTCAGTTTGTTGCTCGGATGTTGTTTTCGTTAAAGTGCGTCGACACCAAGTGTTTCAGCCTTTTTGGTAATGGTGCGTACATCCAGGTGACCATACCATGTGTTGTTCTAGAGGGCCTTCATCAGGGCGGGTGTGGTTTAAACGTATGATGTAAATCGATATTCCAACCCTTTTGTTTTGTATGCGATCTAGCTCAGATCCTGGGAACAAAATTATTCCATATAGTGGGTGAATCCTTAAGACCATTTTGGTGCGCTCTGGCTGCAACTCCGGATAGAAATTTTGGCCTAGCCTTACCACATTGTGTTTTATAATGTTTTCTTTAAAGTAGAAGAGGCATGAAACAAAATGTTTACTTGAGCTACACATTGATTTCAAACACTGGATGTCGGTCTAAGAGTCAACCAACATATTATCATAAACAGATGACACAACTTCTGCCTGTTACTATCTGGTGAAGATCTTTAAGACTATTGAAAGCTAATTCAGTTTCAATACCAGCATTGTAATTGTTTTTAACTGAACATGAGAAGTTAATACTGCCATATTGTATGCTATTGAAATATACATATTACTTAGGGGTTATCCAATCAATTGGTGAATTGGTGTAAGTGATGTGTATCCTTCTACACCGAGACTGCAAAATCTAGATTCTACTAGCTCACAGAGGTGAATATTGTGCATAATCACTCAAATGCTCTGAATTACACTGCACCACAATTACACCATACAGTAGAATAAAGCTAATAGCACATGAAAGACATGAGTATACTTGCCCTGTTTTAGCTGTGGTCCATGAATTAACATTGAATACCGGATAAACACAATACTCTGGAACCTGGACACATTTTCAACTTATAAAATATAATGAAAATGACCAGTTAGTTACTGAATCATCCAGTGGAACGACTTTGAGCTGGAAAAGAAGTCAGAAAACTGTCAATTTCAGAAGAATGTAAAGTAAAACAAAGTACAGACTTCCTATTCTAGGACAGAGAGAAAAACATCCTTAACGGTACAGTCTTTTAACATGTTTGTTGTATCCGCCCTGCGTCCCGCTACACGGTGACGCAGGGCCTCTAATAAAAGCCCCGCCCCTGCGGACAGGAGGCAGTTCCGGGGCAGTGAAACCAGCAACGTGTGGGTGTGTGTTATTTAGTTCCTGCTGGAGCTGCGCCACTGCGGCCTACTCCCGAGGCCTCCAACGTTCTGTCCCCCGGCTGCCGCAGCACCAGGCCAGAACGTAACAATGTTAATAGACAGAAAAAACAAATATACTTTCCATATTTTAGTAAGGAGAGGCCAGACTGGTAGGAAGTGGGGAAAGACTGTCTCTGTCTCAATAAAAGCTAAGCTGCAAGGCAGTACCCCTTTTTGTAAATTCTATCACATCTTGGACAGCTCCAAGCCTCTATGCGTACCTGCCAATAGTGACTCTCTCTGGGATACGCTCAATGGAGTCTCAGAGCCATCCATATGGATTATTTTCTATGTGGCCTTTTAGGCTACTCATTTTCTCAGCAACACTAGCCACCTGACATTTGGTGGCATGGCTAAAGTGTACCTTCTGCCCATGTAAGGCATTTCCAAGCTTTGGCCAATGTCTTGGGACTCCAAGAAACCTGTGGAGTATCCCAGGGTCCCTAATATGCAATCAACCCAGGCACCAGAGTTGCGCATTTGAGAAATCTTCCACAGCAAGACAGGCAGGTCCAACAACCAGGTTGTAATGTTGCCATGGATAAGTTGACAAGTTCATGTCTCCAAACCCCATATCCAGTCCACTGGGAAAGTAGAAGGACAGTCCATTTTTGGGGGTGTCACATTCCAGGCAAAGCTTTTTCAAATCCTGTTGAGCATTGTCTCAGGGTTTGCTGATAAGGCTAAGGCCAACCTCACAGTCTAAAGACTAGGAATGATGCAAATGATTGATCCACCAGAGCCATTGTAAACCCTCCCTCTAGGTATGTATGTACGTATGCATGTATGTGATTTATTAACCATAAAACCGTACCTGGGGAGCAACAGAGAGCTGCACATAGGGGATGCACCCCAGTGTTCCAGGTAGGGAGCATGGGTTCAAGAGGAGCTGGAATGGGTAGTGGAAGACGAGTAATGGGAGCTACCAAGGGGACTGTTAGAGTTGAGTGGATCATGCTAAAATAACCATTGAAATCTGACCAGTAGCTAGTGTCCACCCATTTTTTTCAAAATTGTAACCTCAATTCAACTACTTCAAAATCAAAGAAAAGTTCCTACCCCTAATCAATATTGGTTGTGGACAAAAGGCACAGGATGTAAGTTCCACCGAGGGAAAAACTTCTAATCCCAATCTTCAAAGGGTGGGTCATATGACTGGACTGTGCACAGGCCAGTAATCCCTACTTAGTGTTCAACCCCCTAATTAGGCATAGCCTTCCTTAAACAAAGGGCTTCTCCAATGCCCTGCAGTTAACGTTTGCTGGCACTCTCTTCTCCAACTCGGTCTCTCTCAGGGAACATTTTCCTAGAACTGGCACATGAAAATGTGCAAGAACCATCAGGTCAGATGCTCTGACTAAATTACAGCAAAATAATCCTGGATAAATCTGTAAGGCATCAGTTTACAGCCTTAAAAAAACGAAGGTTAGGCTGAAATTAGACATACATTATTTGTTCTTCTTACAAAGTCCCTTCACCCCCTACCATATATAGTGCATCTCACTACCAGTAGGAATTGTTCATGTGTTAACCCAACTCCACTCTTTAAGGTGGGTCCTGTGGCCTAGTAGGGATCCAAATGAATTTCATGTGTTGCTTCTAAAAACACATGGCAGACATTAGGAGAGCAGCTGAGGGGAACAGTTGGTTCCCTCTTTCATGACACGTGGACTGTTGGGCCCCGTCTGTGTCAGGCCGAGAGATGTACTTCAATTAAATCAGGCCTCAATTAGACAAAATACATTGCATTAGGAGTCCGCCGCCCCCACAAGCAGAGCTAAGGTGTGACTTGAAGCTGGGACGGTTATTACACAGAAACTCAGTGAGATGAGATTAGCAGTTTCTAGACCTCATGCCCCTAAATTGAATACTCAATGGGTGCATAGTCTAGCTAAAAGAGCAACAAATAAAAAAAAATGGGGAATCACAAATAAGCAGAGAGATAGGATAACCCTAATTGATTTCCAAGAACACAGGTGCATAGTAGGTATATAATACAAAAAGGAGGTAAGGTGAGAAAAGGCAAGGTACAGTAAATGGTCTTATAAAGCACCTTTCTGCCCATAATGCCGGCCTCACTGTGCATGGTTGTGCAAGTAAGGTGAGTGCTGGTGTTAGTTGGAAAGAGGGAAAGGCAGATATGCAAAACCTGTCATGTTGATGGGTGCAGGTCAGAAGTACCTGTTACTTGTGTGCTGATATGTAATCTCTGTGTTATTTTTGATGGATGTGGACGGGCACAGGTTAGTGTCATGATCTCTGCTTCCAAAAGGTCAGGGTTTTCCCAACTCCCTTGGAAGCAGATCCATAACCCAGGTTCCGAGTGCCAACCAGTCCCAATTGGGACCTTTTGGACCCAGTCCTGGCGCCAGTGGCACCAGGCTCATAAATATGCCCAGTCCCAGCGCTGGAAGCGCCGGGCTCATAATGCTTGGGTGGATTTACCTGCAGCAGACCATGCTGCTTACTTGCCTGCCAGTTGAGCCTCTGATCCTCTTCTGTTTGGAACTACTTTTCCTGTTGGGTGGGGCAGGAGCCACTCCCTAGGTTCAGAACACTGGAACTCTTCTGGAAAGCAGGAACTCTTTTCTTACCTAGGCGTGGCTGTGGAAGGAGACACCTAAGCACTACAGGAGGCTATTTAAACCACACCCGATGGATGAATCTTGCTTTGCGTTATTCTGCATCCTCTGCAGCAGAACGCTCATCGTGTCTTCTGCATCTGATCCTGGGCCTAAGGAAAAAGGCTTACCATCCTGAATCCCGTCTTCAGCAACACCTATAAAGACAAGAAAGAACAGGTTAGCATTACGGTCTTCAGTGACAGCTCTTCACTTACCTGGTCCATCGGCTGTCACCAACGCCTCGCGCTGCATTCCGACATCTGAAGGACAAAAGCTTACCAACTCTTCGCACGCTCCGGAGGCCTTCGGCGCTGCATCCCGCATCTGAAAGACAAAACAAGGTGCGTTTAAAGACATTGGGGAACTTTAATACTCACGTGCCATTACTCCTTTCCACATCTAACCCAGTGGGTATTCCGGCACCCTGCAGCCGCTCCGAACTTATACCTGCAAAATAAAAGACAGTTAGAGCGCATCGTGAAGCAGGCAACAAGCGCTTACTTACGTGCTTCCAGGCGCTTCTATTCATCACACGGGCTCCATCTTCAACTCACTTCAGCCCGTCATCTACCATCGCCGGAACTCTGCAAAACAAGAGACATCATTACTAAAGACTTTAAAGACATTAGAATTACTCGAAACTTACCGTTCGTGCAGTAAACGACGGACAGCAGTCCTCTGAAGTCAAGAGGCCTGCTCCCCTTATCCAGTGAAGAAACTGGTTACAGCACCCTGCCCCGAGGCAGATGGAGAGCACGGCGTTCACTTACCTAAGGTGAGAGCGTTAACCTTCGGGGTTCTACAGGAGAAGAGAAAGGGAAGAAGAGAGAGACATTCAATAACCCAGTTCATTAATCCCATATTTTCTATCTGCAGACATCTTACCCTTCGAGTCAGACATACAGTGCACAGAGGTCCAGCCCAAAGAGCCAGCCGTGTGTTACACATCACCTTTGAAGATACGGTATACACCCAGTCAAGACCGGCGCCTCTACGGGAATCAGGTGAGCGTTACAGAACGCAAAGCCTACCACAAAACTCCCGTCCAGGCGCTATGGAAACCTCGGATACCGACCAACTAGCCCAGTTACTTGGGGAACTAAGGGCAGAAGTGCATGCAGCCCGTCAGGAAACGAACGCTCTAAGAAGGGAACTGATTATTTCCAAGGAGCGAACAGATGATCTCGCTAGACAATTGCTACAGTCACAAGCCGGACAGAC
Source organism: Ambystoma mexicanum (assembly GCF_040938575.1). NCBI lineage: Eukaryota > Metazoa > Chordata > Amphibia > Caudata > Ambystomatidae > Ambystoma > Ambystoma mexicanum. The sequence goes on along the minus strand of NC_090933.1, from coordinate 1,150,050,883 downwards.
CCCGTTACCCGCATCTGGGGGAAATCTTCCTTCTACATCCTCTATGAATCCAGTGCAGATCAACCTACCTGGGAATGTACCTCTGGCTCCGCCCGAACGATTTTCTGGTGACCCAAAGAGGTTTGCAGTATTTATCAATCAGTGCCGGTTGCATTTCTTATGCCGGCCAGCAGCCTTTCCAACTGATCAAGCTAAAGTAGCTTTCGTGCTTTCGTACCTTAGTGGCGATGCGGCAGACTGGTCGATCCCTCTAGTAAATCAAGATGATCCGGTCCTCCATGATTTTCAAGCTTTTCAGCTCAGTATGGAAAAACTGTTCGCAAGACATTCACAGGGGCAGGCCTTGGACAATGAGCTTCTTTCGTTGCGACAAGGTAATAAAGACCTTTTGGCTTATATTGCGTCTTTCAACAGACTGATAGTGGAAACTCAATGGCCTGAGGACAAAAGGATTACGCTGTTTTATAGAGGTCTACGTGGAGAGCTCAAAGATGTGTTAGCCCAAGTAGTGAATCCCCCACAAGATTGTTCGGACTTTATAGACTTAGTCATTCAAATAGATCACAGACTGCAGAACAGGAAGGCCGATCGTTCCAAGTTTGATGCTCGAGTATTTTCCAAACCACCAACTCCTTCCAAAGGAGTAGACTCCGGGGAACCCATGCAAATAGGGGGTCTGAAAGGTCCTCTAACACAAAAGGAGCGGGAAAGGAGAAAACAGTTGCAATTATGCCTCTATTGCGGAAACTCAGGGCACTTTCTTCGAGACTGTCCGGTGAAACCTGCCAAGAAGGCAGTAGGAGCTGCAGTTACCAAAGTTACAAACTCTGAGCAGGGAAACGACCTCGCCCGACAAGAATAGAGGTCCTCTTGCCGAACGTGAAAACCAGTTCCGTGACCTCGCATTTCGTGATACCTATGGTCCTCATTAGCCCTGATAATCCGGATCGATTACATGCAATTGAAGCTTACGTCGACAGCGGTGCCATCGGCAATTATGTGGATCATGAAATGGTTTTGAGGATGAATCTAACTCTTTGTCCCAAGGCTGTAAAGGATGTCATTACTACGGTGGATGGTACGGAGATAGCCTCCGGGCCAGTAACGCATACCACTCAAGAAGTGACGCTAGTAAGTCAAGATGGACACCATGAGAAGATCGTGTTCGATGTGATCAAGGCCCCTCAGTTTCAGATTATTCTAGGAATACCTTGGTTAGAGAAACACAATCCTCTGATCGATTGGCGAGCAAGAACGGTCCAGTTTCCAGAATGTGTCTCTACTTGTCACCCTCCACCTGGTGTTGCACTGGCAGCAATTTCTTCAGAGACTCCCCAGTTACCTCCCGAATACCTAGAATACCAAGATGTTTTCCGGAAGGATCAGGCTAACTCTCTACCTCCTCATAGGTCTTATGACTGCCAGATAGACCTGATACCTGGATCTACTCCTCCTTGTAGTAGAATTTATGCCCTCACCGAGCCTGAGAACCTTCACCTTCGACAATACCTGGATCAATACCTGGCAAATGGGTTTATTCGTCCTTCCAAGTCCCTTGCTTCTTCAGCTTTGTTCTTCGTTCCAAAAAAGGAAGGAGACCTTAGAACTTGTATAGATTATCGCTCCCTGAACCAGATCACCGTTAAGAATAGATATCCGTTACCTTTGATCCCTGAACTCCTGGACCAAGTCAGAAAAGCATGCATATATACAAAGTTGGATCTTAGAGGAGCTTACCACTTGGTACGAGTAAAAGAGGGCGATGAATGGAAGACGGCCTTCCGCACCAAGTATGGGCTATTTGAATATCAGGTCATGCCCTTCGGACTTTGCAATGCCCCGGCCGCCTTTCAATATTTTATGAACGATGTCCTCAGAGAGCTCATAGATGTGTGTGTTGTTGTTTACATTGACGACATCCTCGTTTATTCTTCATCGGAATCTGAACATCGGAAACACGTGAAAATGGTCCTCGAAAGATTGCGTCAACACAAACTTTTCGCTAAGTTGGAAAAATGTGTTTTCAACGTGACTGAAGTTGAATTCTTGGGATTCATATTATCACCTGGCGGAGTGCGTATGGATTCAAAGAAGGTCGATGCAGTTCTCAAATGGCCATCACCATCCTCCGTAAAAGGTGTGCAAAGCATGTTAGGCTTCGCTAACTTTTACCGCAGGTTTATCCCCGAATTCTCTCGAATAGTCCAGCCCATCACTGCCTTGTTAAAGAAAAACAAACGTTTTGAATGGTCTACCGAGGCGGAACAAGCTTTCCAGGATTTAAAGACTAAATTTATCTCTGCACCAATCTTAAAACACCCTCGCCCCGAACTCCCCTACATCGTGGAAACTGATGCTTCAAGCCTTGCCATGGGGGCAGTTCTATCACAAAAGGACCCGATAACCAATCAGTTGCATCCCGTGGCGTTTTGGTCCCGCAAATTCTCGCCTCCTGAAATCAATTACACGATTACTGACAAGGAACTTCTGGCTATCAAGTCTGCCTTTAAGGCTTGGCGGCATTATCTGCTGGGGGCCCGACACACCGTTACTGTGATTACGGATCACCGAAACCTGCAATATTTGAAAACCGCAAAAGCCCAATCCTCTAGACAACTCCGTTGGGCATTATTCTTTGCCGAGTTTGACTTCATAATTACCTATCGACCTGGTACAAAAAACGGTAAAGCTGATGCCCTTTCTCGGATGGGAGTGGAAGAACACTTGATCAACCCTAAACCTGTACCAATCATTCCCGAACAAAGAATTCTGGGTGTAATCGCCACACAATCCATAGAGGAAGTTAAGGATAAAGCCAGGCAACTTGTAACTCCAGCAGACATACAGAATTGGCATCTGCAGGGAAAGGACTTTGCAGTAAAGGACAACTTATTGTATTTCCAAAAACGATTATACCTACCCAGCACAGATTTACAGAAAAAAGTAATCTCTTGCTATCACGATTCTTTAATGGAAGGACATCCCGGTATAGCCAAGACCTCGGAAAAGATCAAGCGCTACTTCTGGTGGCCGTCTTGGAAAAAAGATATCAGAGACTTTATAATGTCCTGTGGAGTATGCGCCCAAAACAAGAGTCAAAAGGAAAGACCAGCAGGCCTCTTACGTCCTATTGACATCCCACCTCGTCCTTGGCATACGCTTTCTATGGACTTTATCACCGATCTAGTTCCATGCTCCGGATACAATACGATTCTAGTAATCGTGGACTTATTCTCCAAGATGGCGCATTTCATTCCGCTCAAAGGCTTGCCAACAGCAGCAACTCTGGCCCGAGAATTTCTCGAAAACATCGTCCGACTGCACGGTTTTCCTTCGGTTCTAATTTCGGATCGAGGTAGTCAATTTATTTCTCATTTTTGGCGAAGTTGCTGTCGGTCGGCTCAAATTGATGTGAGACTATCGACCAGTCACCACCCTCAGACCGACGGACAAACCGAGAGGACCAATCAAACTGTGGAACAGTATTTACGCTGCATGCTGCAACAAACTGAAAAAACTTGGAAAGACATCCTTTGGATAGCCGAATATGCCTACAATAACTCTATCCATTCGGGAACTGGGAAAATCCCGTTTTTTCTTTTGTACGACAGTCACCCTCGAACCTCGGAGTTGGATCCCCTCCAAGATCTTGAAACACCAGCAGTAGACTACCTGCATTCTACAATCACCCAAGCCTTTAAGGAAGCTGTTTCTCACCTTCAAAGGGCTAAAGAACAATACAAGAAAGGAGCAGATCAACATCGGAAGGAAGCCCCTCAATATCAAGTAGGGGATCAAGTCTGGTTATCCACCAAATATCTACCTCTAAAAGGGCCACGCACATTCAACCCAAGATACCTTGGTCCCTATTCCATCACTACCATAGTAAACCCAGTAGCGGTCAAATTGGACTTGCCCCCGCACATGAAGATACATCCGGTCTTCCACGTCTCTCTATTAAAACCCGTGCAACCTCAAACCTGACTAACTAAATCTCCAAAACCTATCCTAGTTGATGGAGAACTCGAGTTTGAAGTCAAAAGCATTCTGGACTCCAAGATCTCCAAATCTAAACTATTTTACCTAATTGACTGGAAAGGCTACAGCCCCCAAGAGCGATCCTGGGAACCTGCTGAATATGTCCACGCTCCTCGCCTAATCAAAAGATTTCACCGAACATTTCCTGACAAGCTAAAACCCCCGGAGAAGCCCGGTTTGGGAGGGGCCTTGAGGGGGGGTACTGTCATGATCTCTGCTTCCAAAAGGTCAGGGTTTTCCCAACTCCCTTGGAAGCAGATCCATAACCCAGGTTCCGAGTGCCAACCAGTCCCAATTGGGACCTTTTGGACCCAGTCCTGGCGCCAGTGGCACCAGGCTCATAAATATGCCCAGTCCCAGCGCTGGAAGCGCCGGGCTCATAATGCTTGGGTGGACTTACCTGCAGCAGACCATGCTGCTTACTTGCCTGCCAGTTGAGCCTCTGATCCTCTTCTGTTTGGAACTACTTTTCCTGTTGGGTGGGGCCGGAGCCACTCCCTAGGTTCAGAACACTGGAACTCTTCTGGAAAGCAGGAACTCTTTTCTTACCTAGGCGTGGCTGTGGAAGGAGACACCTGAGCACTACAGGAGGCTATTTAAACCACACCCGATGGATGAATCTTGCTTTGCGTTATTCTGCATCCTCTGCAGCAGAACGCTCATCGTGTCTTCTGCATCTGATCCTGGGCCTAAGGAAAAAGGCTTACCATCCTGAATCCCGTCTTCAGCAACACCTATAAAGACAAGAAAGAACAGGTTAGCATTACGGTCTTCAGTGACAGCTCTTCACTTACCTGGTCCATCGGCTGTCACCAACGCCTCGCGCTGCATTCCGACATCTGAAGGACAAAAGCTTACCAACTCTTCGCACGCTCCGGAGGCCTTCGGCGCTGCATCCCGCATCTGAAAGACAAAACAAGGTGCGTTTAAAGACATTGGGGAACTTTAATACTCACGTGCCATTACTCCTTTCCACGTCTAACCCAGTGGGTATTCCGGCACCCTGCAGCCGCTCCGAACTTATACCTGCAAAATAAAAGACAGTTAGAGCGCATCGTGAAGCAGGCAACAAGCGCTTACTTACGTGCTTCCAGGCGCTTCTATTCATCACACGGGCTCCATCTTCAACTCACTTCAGCCCGTCATCTACCATCGCCGGAACCCTGCAAAACAAGAGACATCATTACTAAAGACTTTAAAGACATTAGAATTACTCGAAACTTACCGTTCGTGCAGTAAACGACGGACAGCAGTCCTCTGAAGTCAAGAGGCCTGCTCCCCTTATCCAGTGAAGAAACTGGTTACAGCACCCTGCCCCGAGGCAGATGGAGAGCACGGCGTTCACTTACCTAAGGTGAGAGCGTTAACCTTCGGGGTTCTACAGGAGAAGAGAAAGGGAAGAAGAGAGAGACATTCAATAACCCAGTTCATTAATCCCATATTTTCTATCTGCAGACATCTTACCCTTCGAGTCAGACATACAGTGCACAGAGGTCCAGCCCAAAGAGCCAGCCGTGTGTTACACATCACCTTTGAAGATACGGTATACACCCAGTCAAGACCGGCGCCTCTACGGGAATCAGGTGAGCGTTACAGAACGCAAAGCCTACCACAAAACTCCCGTCCAGGCGCTATGGAAACCTCGGATACCGACCAACTAGCCCAGTTACTTGGGGAACTAAGGGCAGAAGTGCATGCAGCCCGTCAGGAAACGAACGCTCTAAGAAGGGAACTGATTATTTCCAAGGAGCGAACAGATGATCTCGCTAGACAATTGCTACAGTCACAAGCCGGACAGACCCCGTTACCCGCATCTGGGGGAAATCTTCCTTCTACATCCTCTATGAATCCAGTGCAGATCAACCTACCTGGGAATGTACCTCTGGCTCCGCCCGAACGATTTTCTGGTGACCCAAAGAGGTTTGCAGTATTTATCAATCAGTGCCGGTTGCATTTCTTATGCCGGCCAGCAGCCTTTCCAACTGATCAAGCTAAAGTAGCTTTCGTGCTTTCGTACCTTAGTGGCAATGCGGCAGACTGGTTGATACCTCTAGTAAATCAAGATGATCCGGTCCTCCATGATTTTCAAGCTTTTCAGCTCAGTATGGAAAAACTGTTCACAAGACATTCACAGGGGCAGGCCTTGGACAATGAGCTTCTTTCGTTGCGACAAGGTAATCAAGACCTTTTGGCTTTTATTGCGTCTTTCAACAGACTGATAGTGGAAACTCAATGGCCTGAGGACAAAAGGATTACGCTGTTTTATAGAGGTCTACGTGGAGAGCTCAAAGATGTGTTAGCCCAAGTAGTGAATCCCCCACAAGATTGCTCGGACCATATAGACTTAGTCGTTCAAATAGATCACAGACTGCAGAACAGGAAGGCCGATCGTTCCAAGTTTGATGCTCGAGTATTTTCCAAACCACCAACTCCTTCCAAAGGAGTAGACTCCGGGGAACCCATGCAAATAGGGGGTCTGAAAGGTCCTCTAACACAAAAGGAGCGGGAAAGGAGAAAACAGTTGCAATTATGCCTCTATTGCGGAAACTCAGGGCACTTTCTTCGAGACTGTCCGGTGAAACCTGCCAAGAAGGCAGTAGGAGCTGCAGTTACCAAAGTTACAAACTCTGAGCAGGGAAACGACCTCGCCCGACAAGAATAGAGGTCCTCTTGCCGAGCGTGAAAACCAGTTCCGTGACCTCGCATTTCGTGATACCTATGGTCCTCATTAGCCCTGATAATCCGGATCGATTACATGCAATTGAAGCTTACGTCGACAGCGGTGCCATCGGCAATTATGTGGATCATGAAATGGTTTTGAGGATGAATCTAACTCTTTGTCCCAAGGCTGTAAAGGACGTCATTACTACGGTGGATGGTACGGAGATAGCCTCCGGGCCAGTAACGCATACCACTCAAGAAGTGACGCTAGTAAGTCAAGATGGACACCATGAGAAGATCGTGTTCGATGTGATCAAGGCCCCTCAGTTTCAGATTATTCTAGGAATACCTTGGTTAGAGAAACACAATCCTCTGATCGATTGGCGAGCAAGAACGGTCCAGTTTCCAGAATGTGTCTCTACTTGTCACCCTCCACCTGGTGTTGCACTGGCAGCAATTTCTTCAGAGACTCCCCAGTTACCTCCCGAATACCTAGAATACCAAGATGTTTTCCGGAAGGATCAGGCTAACTCTCTACCTCCTCATAGGTCTTATGACTGCCAGATAGACCTGATACCTGGATCTACTCCTCCTTGTAGTAGAATATATGCCCTCACCGAGCCTGAGAACCTTCACCTTCGACATTACCTGGATCAATACCTGGCAAATGGGTTTATTCGTCCTTCCAAGTCCCTTGCTTCTTCAGCTTTGTTCTTCGTTCCAAAAAAGGAAGGAGACCTTAGAACTTGTATAGATTATCGCTCCCTGAACCAGATCACCGTTAAGAATAGATATCCGTTACCTTTGATCCCTGAACTCCTGGACCAAGTCAGAAAAGCATGCATATATACAAAGCTGGATCTTAGAGGAGCTTACCACTTGGTACGAGTAAAAGAGGGCGATGAATGGAAGACGGCCTTCCGCACCAAGTATGGGCTATTTGAATATCAGGTCATGCCCTTCGGACTTTGCAATGCCCCGGCCGCCTTTCAATATTTTATGAACGATGTCCTCAGAGAGCTCATAGATGTGTGTGTTGTTGTTTACATTGACGACATCCTCGTTTATTCTTCATCGGAATCTGAACATCGGAAACACGTGAAAATGGTCCTCGAAAGATTGCGTCAACACAAACTTTTCGCTAAGTTGGAAAAATGTGTTTTCAACGTGACTGAAGTTGAATTCTTGGGATTCATATTATCACCTGGCGGAGTGCGTATGGATTCAAAGAAGGTCGATGCAGTTCTTAAATGGCCATCACCATCCTCCGTAAAAGGTGTGCAAAGCATGTTAGGCTTCGCTAACTTTTACCGCAGGTTTATCCCCGAATTCTCTCGAATAGTCCAGCCCATCACTGCCTTGTTAAAGAAAAACAAACGTTTTGAATGGTCTACCGAGGCGGAACAAGCTTTCCAGGATTTAAAGACTAAATTTATCTCTGCACCAATCTTAAAACACCCTCGCCCCGAACTCCCCTACATCGTGGAAACTGATGCTTCAAGCCTTGCCATGGGGGCAGTTCTATCACAAAAGGACCCGATAACCAATCAGTTGCATCCCGTGGCGTTTTGGTCCCGCAAATTCTCGCCTCCTGAAATCAATTACACGATTACTGACAAGGAACTTCTGGCTATCAAGTCTGCCTTTAAGGCTTGGCGGCATTATCTGCTGGGGGCCCGACACACCGTTACTGTGATTACGGATCACCGAAACCTGAAATATTTGAAAACCGCAAAAGCCCAATCCTCTAGACAACTCCGTTGGGCATTATTCTTTGCCGAGTTTGACTTCATAATTACCTATCGACCTGGTACAAAAAACGGTAAAGCTGATGCCCTTTCTCGGATGGGAGTGGAAGAACACTTGATCAACCCTAAACCTGTACCAATCATTCCCGAACAAAGAATTCTGGGTGTAATCGCCACACAATCCATAGAGGAAGTTAAGGATAAAGCCAGGCAACTTGTAACTCCAGCAGACATACAGAATTGGCATCTGCAGGGAAAGGACTTTGCAGTAAAGGACAACTTATTGTATTTCCAAGAACGATTATACCTACCCAGCACAGATTTACAGAAAAAAGTAATCTCTTGCTATCACGATTCTTTAATGGAAGGACATCCCGGTATAGCCAAGACCTCGGAAAAGATCAAGCGCTACTTCTGGTGGCCGTCTTGGAAAAAAGATATCAGAGACTTTATAATGTCCTGTGGAGTATGCGCCCAAAACAAGAGTCAAAAGGAAAGACCAGCAGGCCTCTTACGTCCTATTGACATCCCACCTCGCCCTTGGCATACGCTTTCTATGGACTTTATCACCGATCTACCTCCATGCTCCGGATACAATACGATTCTAGTAATCGTGGACTTATTCTCCAAGATGGCGCATTTCATTCCGCTCAAAGGCTTGCCAACAGCAGCAACTCTGGCCCGAGAATTTCTCGAAAACATCGTCCGACTGCACGGTTTTCCTTCGGTTCTAATTTCGGATCGAGGTAGTCAATTTATTTCTCATTTTTGGCGAAGTTGCTGTCGGTCGGCTCAAATTGATGTGAGACTATCGACCAGTCACCACCCTCAGACCGACGGACAAACCGAGAGGACCAATCAAACTCTGGAACAGTATTTACGCTGCATGCTGCAACAAACTGAAAAAACTTGGAAAGACATCCTTTGGATAGCCGAATATGCCTACAATAACTCTATCCATTCGGGAACTGGGAAAATCCCGTTTTTTCTTTTGTACGGCAGTCACCCTCGAACCTCGGAGTTGGATCCCCTCCAAGATCTTGAAACACCAGCAGTAGACTACCTGCATTCTACAATCACCCAAGCCTTTAAGGAAGCTGTTTCTCACCTTCAAAGGGCTAAAGAACAATACAAGAAAGGAGCAGATCAACATCGGAAGGAAGCCCCTCAATATCAAGTAGGGGATCAAGTCTGGTTATCCACCAAATATCTACCTCTAAAAGGGCCACGCACATTCAACCCAAGATACCTTGGTCCCTATTCCATCACTACCATAGTAAACCCAGTAGCGGTCAAATTGGACTTGCCCCCGCACATGAAGATACATCCGGTCTTCCACGTCTCTCTATTAAAACCCGTGCAACCTCAAACCTGACTAACTAAATCTCCAAAACCTATCCTAGTTGATGGAGAACTCGAGTTTGAAGTCAAAAGCATTCTGGACTCCAAGATCTCCAAATCTAAACTATTTTACCTAATTGACTGGAAAGGCTACGGCCCCCAAGAGCGATCCTGGGAACCTGCTGAATATGTCCACGCTCCTCGCCTAATCAAAAGATTTCACCGAACATTTCCTGACAAGCTAAAACCCCCGGAGAAGCCCGGTTTGGGAGGGGCCTTGAGGGGGGGTACTGTCATGATCTCTGCTTCCAAAAGGTCAGGGTTTTCCCAACTCCCTTGGAAGCAGATCCATAACCCAGGTTCCGAGTGCCAACCAGTCCCAATTGGGACCTTTTGGACCCAGTCCTGGCGCTAGTGGCACCAGGCTCATAAATATGCCCAGTCCCAGCGCTGGAAGCGCCGGGCTCATAATGCTTGGGTGGACTTACCTGCAGCAGACCATGCTGCTTACTTGCCTGCCAGTTGAGCCTCTGATCCTCTTCTGTTTGGAACTACTTTTCCTGTTGGGTGGGGCAGGAGCCACTCCCTAGGTTCAGAACACTGGAACTCTTCTGGAAAGCAGGAACTCTTTTCTTACCTAGGCGTGGCTGTGGAAGGAGACACCTAAGCACTACAGGAGGCTATTTAAACCACACCCGATGGATGAATCTTGCTTTGCGTTATTCTGCATCCTCTGCAGCAGAACGCTCATCGTGTCTTCTGCATCTGATCCTGGGCCTAAGGAAAAAGGCTTACCATCCTGAATCCCGTCTTCAGCAACACCTATAAAGACAAGAAAGAACAGGTTAGCATTACGGTCTTGAGTGACAGCTCTTCACTTACCTGGTCCATCGGCTGTCACCAACGCCTCGCGCTGCATTCCGACATCTGAAGGACAAAAGCTTACCAACTCTTTGCACGCTCCGGAGGCCTTCGGCGCTGCATCCCGCATCTGAAAGACAAAACAAGGTGCGTTTAAAGACATTGGGGAACTTTAATACTCACGTGCCATTACTCCTTTCCACATCTAACCCAGTGGGTATTCCGGCACCCTGCAGCCGCACCGAACTTATACCTGCAAAATAAAAGACAGTTAGAGCGCATCGTGAAGCAGGCAACAAGCGCTTACTTACGTGCTTCCAGGCGCTTCTATTCATCACACGGGCTCCATCTTCCACTCACTTCAGCCCGTCATCTACCATCGCCGGAACCCTGCAAAACAAGAGACATCATTACTAAAGACTTTAAAGACATTAGAATTACTCGAAACTTACCGTTCGTGCAGTAAACGACGGACAGCAGTCCTCTGAAGTCAAGAGGCCTGCTCCCCTTATCCAGTGAAGAAACTGGTTACAGCACCCTGCCCCGAGGCAGATGGAGAGCACGGCGTTCACTTACCTAAGGTGAGAGCGTTAACCTTTGGGGTTCTACAGGAGAAGAGAAAGGGAAGAAGAGAGAGACATTCAATAACCCAGTTCATTAATGCCATATTTTCTATCTGCAGACATCTTACCCTTCGAGTCAGACATACAGTGCACAGAGGTCCAGCCCAAAGAGCCAGCCGTGTGTTACACATCACCTTTGAAGATACGGTATACGCCCAGTCAAGACCGGCGCCTCTACGGGAATCAGGTGAGCGTTACAGTTAGCCATAAGGACAGCCCCTGGATTCTAAAGCATTGATTGAGAGAGTGGTTGTTTGATAGAAGATGGGTTGTATTTCAGTCTGTTAAATAAACTAGATCTGGGTGGTCGTCTGAAGTGAGTGAAGTGTAAGCTGGCAAGATTTACAGCAGAAATTGATTAATTGGAGGATGGGAGGGATGGATGGAGGGGTCGGGGTCGGGACATTGTTGTTTCCTGACTCTTAGTTTGTAATTCCCTTTTAGGGATTCTTGTGCCATTTGATGTCACCCACTTGGAGTCCACAAATTGGCTGACTATCCCACCAATGTTTGGACAAATGCAATGGCAATATAGAGGACTAGACATTTTTCTAAGATCTAAGAGAATTCTGATTAGAAAATGCAACAGAGAATTTAAGTGAGTTTTTATTATTATGTAATATAGCACATATTTATTTTTTATTTTTATTTATGTATTTATGTAGTTATTTGTATTCATAGTTTACAATCAAACCTTACACAAAATTCATAATTATAACACATCTTTACTATAGACCAACATAGTACACCAATGCATACACTTTAAAATGAAAACTTGTAAAGTAAAAATGAAGTGCATAATCCACAAATTGCTATTTTAAAATATCCACTTAGCATTGAAAGTATATTTCTTTGAAAATGTCCTTTGTCAATTCTGTGCAAAATGTGCCAAAAATACTCACGAATCATTTAAAAAACAACAGATTTATAGTAAAGAAGAATATAATTAAATTCATTATTAAGATTTTATGTCCTTCAAGCATCCTCTTTATTATTCATGGTTTCAATGTATATTTTCACACCCATACAGAACAAAAGCAACTTCTGATATCAACATGTTGAATTACTACCATCCCAGCTCTACCAGGCATCTCAAAAGCTTGTAATTACAAAGGTGGGTATCTCACAGCTCTCCTCCCTTTTGGAGACATACCCTGCTGAGAAACATCCATTTGGGCTGAAGGCCTCATAGAGACACGGAAACCACTATACTGAACACGAGAGAGGAACTTCCCAGTGTATGCATTCAAATGAAGTTAGCTGATCAAAAATAGAAAATTCATTCTTAATAGAATTCAATACCACCAATCACAATGCTGTTTGATCATCCTGCAACATGTACGGGTATTGAAAGTATATGGTGTGCCTGTTTTCATAAGCATCACATTTATCAACTCAAATTAAAGTGCACTAACTCCAATCAAAATCAGCACCACTTGTGGTGTTCCGCCAAGGACGGGCCATTGCACCAATTCTTTTCAAAATATACACAGCCGCCCTTATATCATCATCAAAGGCCACACCAAAGGCTCCTGCGTATTGACAGAAGATATCCAGTTTCCCCTGAAAATTGATGAAGAAGCAAGGACCGCCAATAGGCTGCAAATGACCTATCCAGCAATGAATGCAAACACATTGGTTATACCTGCATTGAAGAAAACTAGACCTTTTCCATGGCCCTAAAAGACCCACATGAGTTCCTTGGCTCTCTAGAGAAAGTGTGAAATCTGGGTGTAATAGCTGATGCTCTAGAGGAAGCTCTAGAGGAAACACTTGATATGACCTGCTTTCATTGTGTATGCTGGATCAAGGACGTCCATTGGAAACTACCCTGGTGATTGCAGTGGTCACCTCCCAAGTAAAGTAGACTACTGCTCCATTATAATGTATACTTGGCATCCTAATAAGTTACAGCACAAATCATGGAGGGTCTGAAATCATGTTGCTTAACTTATAATGTGCCTGCACATCGCCATCACACCAGCACCAAAGGCCATACATGTGCACCCATGTAGGCAAGATCTCAGTTCTAGAGCCTGAGTCAGCTCCGGAAATCACTTCCCAGCCCCACTCCTGACTACCTTTGCATGATGTATTGAGCCCTACTGACCTTTCAAACCAAACAGACCTAAATCTACTCCACACACACAAACGTCCCTTTGCAAGAATGCACGCACTCAACAACAAATGTGTTCATGTGTAAAAACACATAGCCAATATGTAACTTCTGCTGCAACCGGTTACCGTGTTTTATTCTGAACAATTTTCGTAGCGGCTGTTTTCACTGTGGTGTTTTCACCCTAAGCTGTTTTGTCGATTTTTAAAGAAAAATATGTATTGTGTGTTTGGGTATGGGATACAAAAAGAAAAACAAAAAAGAAAGGCAAAAACGGCTGGAGGACAACACCATCACGGCGAAAACAGCCACGGTGAAAAAAACAGTGATTAAAACAGGTGAATCCGCTGCTTCACATCTTTTCAAGACCAGTAATAGCCACAGGAGCGAAACCACAACAAATACTGTCTTCATGGGCACGCATCCTGCAATCAATGCAGTTACATGCCATTTGTTAAGAAGATATGTTTTTCGCTGTCTGCAATATTTAAACCACGAATAACGTAGCAGTTTGAATACCTTCAGGGCTGTCTCAGAACACGAGCGCTTTCGAATGGAGTCATAATGGAAGTCATTATTACATCGCGGACTCAAAGGCAGAATCTTTATGAACACCAGATATGTTAATATTAATAGCGTCACATTATAGTTCATGATATGTCAGTATTATTAATAGCAAGGTTTAAATGACACTTCCTATATAAAAAAAAAAAACACATTCTGACTGTTGTAATGTGGCTTGGAGTGTGCAGTGTTGTGAGGTCATGAGCTGATGGAATGTGAGGGTTGGAGTGTTCTACAGTTGACCTTTTGGCTTGGATTGAGAGAGAGAGCTGTGGTGTACGGGTGTGGGGGGGCAAGCCCGGTGTTTCCCTTCTGATGTCTCGTCATCTGTGTCCCCTACCATCCCCTGTGCATATTGAAGGAGTACAGGACCAGGACAATAAACCATTGTATAACTTACCTTTGGTGTCCCGGGTACTTCATTGTTACACTGGCGATGAGGATGGGATGGTAGGTGGATTGCCTTCTCCATCAGCGCTGCTGATGGGGGGTGCAGCACACGAGAACACCGCCCCGAGGAAGTCCCCCACACCAAGTAGGGTCCGTATTGGGCTAGTCCGCCGTGCATTGTCCGCTGCCCTTTTGCTTCTCCGGGTGAGGTCCAATTCGCGAGGGGGCGCCTCACGTGGAACGAGGTGCACCCTGTCGGCAGGTGGTGCTCGTGGATTCTCTGCAAGGGAACTCCCTGCTGTATGGGTGGCGGTGCTGGAAAGTGAGTTGTCAACCAGGCTGGCGCTCCCCTGACCTGGAGTGGGTTGAGAGCCGTTTCTGCTGTTCCATACCAGTGCGCCGCAGAGGGAAAGCAGACCTGCGCCACCCGCGTTTTTCCCGATCACCAGGGAGTCATGAGCTGCAGCATTGGAGAAGTGCAGGTTTGCAGCTGTTGGCCATAGGAGGACCCGTGCCTCGCCCCCAGTGCATCTATGGACAAGGAACGGGTCCACTGTTGAGGCGGCGGACGGGGGGGCGTCCAAGGGGCGTCCACAGCTGTGGCCTAGAAGACGACGGTGCCCGTGCCCCTTTCCCCAGCGCCTCCATGCCAGTTGAGAGGTGTTCGGTCCAAGTAGAAGTGGAGCCCACATGGTGATGGGACGGCAACCCAAGGAATAATGGTGACGTCACAGCACCTTACCGGGTCCCTGGCCGGTCACGTGAATTGTGGCCGTTGGTGTTTCCATGGATGTGCCCCGTGCTCGCAGTACCAGACGTAAACAGGAAGTTGTGATCAACAAGGGGAACGTCTTTCTCGCCGGTGCGCTGCAGATCATGTCATGGCATGAAGATAGTCTGGCTGTAGTGGAGCCTAAATTACAAGCCCGAGGAACATGTTCCGGGCAACTATGACTGCCGATTTCAGGATGAGAAGTAGGAATTTTCTGAGTTTTCCAGTGATGAGTTTGACCAAGTGGATTTTGGTCAGGTTAGTGTTTTGGGCCGTATGCGTGAGAATGAGTGTTTGTAGTGTTTGTATATGTTGTGGCCCATTTTAACAGGCTAGGCACTAGAAGTTCCATTCCAAATCCCTGAGTGTAACGTTAGGGGTTTTGTTGCTGAAGGCCGTTGTCAGTTCCCTCTGGTGTTTTGTGTTGTGGGCTTCCGTGGGAGTTCAGTGCCTATGTAGTAGGGACATTTAGTGCTCTGTTACCCCTCCACATCTTCTAAGGTATGGGGGTGGGGGCGTAATCTAGCGTCTTGCCATGAAGACCCAAGGAACATGTTACTGTACCATTCCGTGTTGTTCCATTCGAAGGGACTGAATGCCGTTCCTACAAATGATGTGTCTTCAAGAGGTTTGGACTGGAAGGTACTGGTGAACTGAGTATTTTGAACATAGGTTTCGGGCAGCGTGACGTCCGTTAAAAGGAACATACATTTTCATGCAGTGTGCAGTCGGAGACCTTTCTTCGGATGAATTTACCAGTGACTGGGTGCCATTCAAATTGTCTGCACCTATATCTTGCCATGTGTTTATGCATTGTTAGCGACATTTCACGGCTTTGTATGGTTTAATGTTGGTGTGGAGGTGCATGTGAGGTATATTCGGAAACAGTAAGTTAACAGGAGAAGGTTTATTTAAAACCAATTAGCGAACCCGACTGCATCCATCCACTCCTGAAGTCTCTTCCAACCGTCACCTAGAATCTCTCTCACATTCCACACAAACATTCTATCTCACGCGCAGGTGGGGAGCCCAAAGAAACATTAACAATAATATGTAGAATACTACATCATCCCCCCCCCTTTCAATATCGAATAGCAACACAAGAATCACAAATTTAGAAATATACATAAAAGTAATAATTAAATAATAAAAAAAAACAATTAGAACACCATGTAGAATTACCATACTCTTACGTCAAAAATTAACTTTGCATGACATAATCTCTGAACCAAAACGGTAATCTTCTTTCTCTTGAACTACGTACAAAGCTATGTTCAGAAACATCATTACCTTGACGCATGTTTGCTTCCCCAACTTGTCTGGCTATGTCCCCATTCACATTCTCCAGTCCATATTGAATATGATTATCTACAAATAAATCAGTCGCTCCTCTCTCACTTCCAAATTGCTTATCTCTTCATGCTTACCTTTCCACATCCATTTACTGACCCTGTCCAAATTCCACACTGCTCCACCAGCAACTCTAACAGTTCTTCTGAACACTTGTATCACCTTAACTGGACTGCTGTATTTAGAGTCACCCTTTCTCACATTACGCCCAAACTTAATTCGCACAAAATCTCCTGTTAAGATTCTCAATTTAGGCTCTTCTGGAGACAAACTAAATTATCCTGATGTTTGACCAAACTATGTTTTCCACCATGTAAAACTCTCCTGTGATTAACCCATTCTGGATTAAGCGAAGTATTTGGAGCTCTTCCCCTCATTAATTCAAATGGAGAGACATCCATTCCCCTCTTAACAGACATCCTACTACACCATATCCTCTCCTTGAGAACCTCATCCACAGACAAATTATTACTCAAAGCCAACTCCACCGCCTCTACAATCACACGGTTATACCTCTCCACTAATCCATTAGTTTGTGGATGATATAATGCTGAAAACCTCCATTCAATCCCTGACCTCTTAGCAAAATCTCTCACCTCTCTACTTTTGAATTGAACTCCATTGTCACTAATGATTATTTTGGGAAATCCTTCCCTCCTGCAAATCTGCATAATACATTTTATTATCTCATGACTATCAATTTTACTCACCACTTTGACTTCAAGCCACCCTGAATAGTAATCAACCAAAACTATTAAAAATTTCTTCTCACCAACCAACCTCACAGAATATAGCGGCGGAAGAAGGTTTGCTCCTAAAACTTTGTGACTGTTATTTACATTTATAGGTCCTCACTTGGTCATTGTGGTTTTAAAATGCAAGGCATCACTATCCAGCCTCCAGCAAGTTTTCTGCCGACTCCAGGACAACCAGCTGTGGTGTGGTCGGAGTGGAAAGAATTTTGGTTAAATTATATTCAAGCTGTGAATCAAGAGGACCTCACATCTCGGAAGAAGAAGTTGCTTTTTTTACATGCCCTTGGATTAGAAGGCCAGAGAAAATTT
This sequence comes from Ambystoma mexicanum, assembly GCF_040938575.1. Classification (NCBI taxonomy): domain Eukaryota; kingdom Metazoa; phylum Chordata; class Amphibia; order Caudata; family Ambystomatidae; genus Ambystoma; species Ambystoma mexicanum. The sequence continues at coordinate 1,150,033,355 of NC_090933.1, read as the reverse complement.
AGAGAACTTCCAGACTTAACGAGGGATGAAGCTGGAGATGCCGATGAGCATGACAGGGCTATAAGACAATTGGACAAGTACTATGCTCCAGAAACTAATGTAGCTATAAATAGATACAAATTCTACACAAGAGTACAAAAAGAACATTAAACTATTGAGGAATATGTTTCAGCGTTGAGAGTTTTGTCACAAACTTGTCAATTTGGTAATGGCATCACGCTTGATGAATTGATACGGGATCAAATAATTATTCATTCAAGAGACAGTATAGTTCAAGACAGGTTATGGATGGTTGGTAATCCATCCCTACCTGAGACTATAGCCATTGCTAAGCGTGTAGAGCATAGTCAGTTATGCTCCAAAGAGATGAAAAGCAAGAAAGAAGAGGCTGTGTGTTGAGTTATGAGGACGCTGTGATTAGATAAGAAAATGTTTATTTAAGTAAAGCCGCAACAGGCAGCAGACACAACTCGACAGGATGAAACGCAGGTTCAACTGCACCTCATTTCAACATAAACATTCTGAAGTGTTCGCATTCCAAGCTACGTGCTTCAGAATGCGAGCACTTCAATTATACAGAATAAAGATGAGTCATACACATGGGTAATAAACACGTTACAAGCAAACCCAGACCTAACACTGTGCAAAGTATGCAGTGACAAGGTACCAAAGTGGTACAGGAACCAGAAGAACAGAGTCAAGTTAATGCACTGCGAACTAAAGACAAGGGTGAAGCCACTCCAGGGAAAAACAATAAGGCGAAAAGTTTTGAACATAGAGGGAGTTACTTTAGGGGAAGGAATTGGGCGAGGAATGAGCCTCGAGGACAATATGATCAGAGATTTCAGAATGCTCAGTCTAAAGAAGGAGAAAGGTGTTGTAACTGTGGCAGAATTGGCCATAATGCATATGCAAAACAGTGCCCGGCATTGGGACAGAAATGTGGAAATTGTGGTATAAAAGGCCATCTTGCAGTTACATGTAGAAGGAAGAAAAAGGTTTCTGTCATCTTGGATGAAGAAGAGGAGTCGGAAGAAGAAAGAGTGTTATTTATACATGACCTCCAGAGGGGGAATTCAAATGCCCGAGTTGTGAGGTGGTTTTGGATAATTGGAAACTCAAAGTGAAGGTGGATAGTTGTTCACCGTGGACAATTATTACTAAAAAAACTTGGCAGAACTTAATAACACGTGGTCTCAAAAGTAAATTGAATTCACCAGACATAGGAAATCCTGGTGGATTTGAAGGATCTAGGATCAATATGATTGGATGGTTTTCTTGCATCATTCAATTTAAAGACAGACGAGCCCAGGTTAAGGTTTATGTTACGGAGAAGGGTGTGAACATTATAGGGTGGAGAGACCAGGCTGGATTATGAATCAGGTTGGATCCATGTAATGAAGAACAAATCCTGTTAGTGAACAGTACTAAAGAGCAATGAAGGGAAGTTTCAGTGGAGACAAGTGAAGCTAATTTGAGATTAGGTTTATTAAAGAACTTTGCACACAGGATTCGACTCAAGAAATGAGCGGTACCGGTTAGACACACTAAGTCCAGACCGGTTCCATTTGCCATTGCTGACAAGGTTGAGCAAGAGTTGACACTGTTGCAATCTGAAGGTGTCATAGAAAAAATTGAGTCATCTGAGTGGGTGAGCCCCATTGTGGTGGCATTGAAAAAAAATTGAAAATTTAGGATTTGTGTGGACTTGAGGGATGTCAACAAGAACGTTATAACTGATACTGTCCCTCTTCCCATTTTATCTGAAATGTTGAATTGTATTGGTAATGCTGATGTGTTTTCCACATTAGATCTTTCAAAAGCCTATCATCAAATTTCACTTACTGAGGATTGTAGGGATATTACGGCTTTTATTACACCATATGGTTTATATAGATATAAACGTATGCCGTTTGGTTTAGCGTCTGCGGCAGCAGTATTTCAGAGGGTCATGATGCATGTTCTTAAGGGTTTGAGTGGGACGTTTGTGTATCAAAATGATATTATTGTTTTTGGTAAAGGATCTGAGGAACATGGTAACAGGTTGAAAAATGTGTTGAAGAGATTACAGGATGTTGGATTGGAAATTGAGTGGAGCAAATATAAATTTGGAGTAGATGAAGTGGAATATTTAGGGCATACTGTAAATGGCAAAGGGTATAAGCCTAAAAGGGGTGCCATGGAAGCAATTAAGGAGTCACCTAATCCTAAAAACAAAGATGAATTGAGATTATTTTTGGGGCTATGTGAGTATTATAACAGGTTTGTTAAAAATTTTGCAAGTGTTACAGAACCCCTGAAGAAATTGTTGAAAAGAGATGCAAAGTTTGTATGGAGTGATGATTGCAATAAAGCGGTGGATTGTATAAAAGCACAAATTTGTAACTCTTTGGAGTTGGGAGGTTTTGAGTTTGGAAGGTTGACTAAGATTACAGTGGATGCCAGTATTGTCCTCGTCGCCAAATGGAGGTATATTCGGAAACAGTAAGTTAACAGGAGAAGGTTTATTTAAAACCAATTAGCGAACCCGGCGCATCGCACTGCGACTGCATCCATCCACTCCTGAAGTCTCTTCCAACCGTCACCTAGAATCTCTCTCACATTACACACAACATTCTATCTCACGCGCAGGCGGGGAGCCCAAAGAAACATTAACAATAATATGTAGAATACTACAGTATGTCTGTCTGGAAAGTGGGCGCCCGTTGGGGCACGTTTAGAGCTGGGCATTTTGTCTTTTTTCCATAGTGCCTGGTTCTAGTGCTGGGGTAGGTCGCTATGTTTATGTGGTGTTATGTGCATGTGGGTTATGCCTGACTTCTGGATGTTTAGCTGAGTGTGTGTCTGGTAGTGCTTTAATAGGAGTTATCCTCTGTATTTCCCATAGTGCCTGGTTCTAGTGCTGGGGTGGGTTGCTATGTGTGCGCGGGTGTTGTGAACATGTGGGTTATGCCTGACTTCTGGATGTTTAGCTTAGTGTAATGTCTGGTAGTGCTTTAATACGGGTGATGCTCTGTCTGGTTTGTTAGACAGTCGTGATCAGTGGAGTTTCATAGTGCTTGGCCTGTGTGCCGAGGTAGGTCACTATGTCCAAGGTAGTATTTGTGTTTTCTGCACCAAAGTTCTGGTGGTCAGTTGTGTTTCATAGCGCTTGGTTTAAGTACTGAGGTTGGTCGCTATGCCTGAGGGAGTACTTTAGTTTCCTTTTGCTTCATGGCGTTTGGTCTAGGTTCCGTGGTAGGTCGCTATACATAAAAGAATATTCTGTTTTGTTGTGCCCCTGATGGGTTTTGGTCAGTGGTGTTTCATAGCTCTTGGTCTTAGTTCCAAGGTGGGTCGCTATGGTTACTGTGTGGATCTGATGTATTCAGTTTCTCACCTGATTTCTAAGTTGGGTAAATCAGGTTGTCTTACTGATGGTGTCTAGAGGTGGTGTAGCGTGAGGGAGAGAAAATGGCCAATGGGTTTGTGGTTGAGGAGCAGGCGGATTGATTGTGAATGGGGTTTCTGTTGTGGTACTCCAATCAGAGGTCGTGGTTTGTGGGTCCCTCGGTTGTTGGGCATTTGTTTTTGCTCTGTTTAGGGAGTGGTTAGGTTTGTGCTCAGAGGGGCAGCTCTGAGACTCCGGGCGGCAGACCGGAGTGGAAGGTGTTTGATGCACAGAAGGCTAAGTTGGTTAGGTAGTAGTGTTAGTGTTCTCTAACAATAGTTGTCTAGGGGTGGCAGCCCTAGGTTCCGAGGGGCAGCTCGGGACAGGCGGAAGTGCACAGTTTATTGTTTTTAGTCCTCGATGGAGAGTGTCGAGGGGCTTGGGTAGTAGTGTTTTTGAAGGTCGTGGCAGGTTTGTTGTCATGGGAGTGAGTGGGCCGTTGGCATTTTCTATGTCGTCCGGTTGGCCTGTGAATGGGTCCTTATGTATGTGGTTCCTTTATGTTTTTGGGTGGCCAGGGGTTCTGGGCATAGGCGGCCGCTGTGTGCGGGATTTCTGGTGCTGTGTTTGTGCTTTGGATGATTGGGGTTTGGTGCTGGTCATGTTTCCCTTTTTCATTCTGTTTGTGTTTTCCATAGGGAGGGAGAGGTGTTGTAATGTGGCTTGGAGTGTGCAGTGTTGTGAGGTCATGAGCTGGTGGAATGTGAGGGTTGGAGTGTTCTACAGTTGACCGTTTGGCTTGGATTGAGAGAGAGAGCTGTGGTGTATGGGTGTGGGAGCAAGCCCGGTTTTTCCCCACTGATGTCTTGTCATTTGTGTCTCCTACGATCCCCTGTGCATATTGAAGGAGTAAAGTAACAAGACAATAAACCATTGTATACCTTACCTTTGGTGTCCCAGATACTTCATTGTTACACTGACCTTGTCTTTGAAAGTTCACCAAATTCGGCATGCAAAAGATTCAGCCAGGTCCAACTACCAGTGACAATTTCTGTGACGTTTTCATGTCGACAAAAGAGGATTTTGAAAATGGTGTTTTGACATTCGGTTTTCTGTAGCGTTTCCAAAAAATGCTTTTGGGACACATATCTTCAAGTTGACTATGTTGACTGACATACTAGATTGTTGCCATCAATATAGCAATTCTTTTCAAGTTATGCACTCACAAAACAAAAACAAAAAAAAAAACATTGCGTGAACATTTATTAAGGGTCTGCAACCTGTGGCAGATGTTTTGAACTATGACCCCCCTCATCCCTCACCATTGACTAATCTGGCTTGGACTAATAGGAGTTGTAGTCCAAAAGAGCCAAAGAGTGAAGTGATCTATATATGATGATATTATGATAAGGCATTTATACCGTGCCTGTACACAAGTGTTTCTAGGCCACAAGACAGGGGGGGGAAGACATAGGGAAGACAAGACAAACTATCCTAATATTCATTGTGTCATTGAGATTGTGCACGTGCAACATTAGAAGTGCAAGGGGAAGGGGAGGGCGAAGGGAAAGGGAGAGGAAACGGAGGAAGTTGTGGGGTACATTTACCAACCCAGCAGAATTCCCCTCCATCACCAAGCTGCGATTCAGCTGTGCCAGCAGAATGGTTGCACTGGCTCCATTGAGTACCACTGCCTCGCATCAAAACTGTGTTTTGCAGCTACAAAAAGGATGGCTACGCTGTCTTTGCCAAGCACATATGGGGCGAGATGGACCATGGAATACACTGAGAATGGCTGCCATTGTTTTCCTTATGTGCACCAAAGAAAGGAATTGAAAAGTAGCGCTGCTAGCTGCCAGCTCAGAATTTCCCATAGAAAAAGAAAGCTTTCTGCATTTAAAAATGACTGCGCACTGATGCCCTGTCCACCCTTTCAACTGTACACAATTTGGTTCCAGTAAAACCCAGCTATGTTTATCCACCTTCAGGTTGTGCTAAAGCAAAAAGGGGCATTCCTCATTGAATGACAGGCTGTGTCAGGCAAGATCTGTGAAATAACAAATAACTTCACTCCAAAACGCTTTCCTTTTTGCAACAAAATGACACAGATAAACCCTTCATAAGAAGCTCTCTCTCTCTTGGCTCATGTCAGTTTCATTGGACCCTTGCTTTGAACAGATTCTTGTGTAGTAGAAATGTACTATGGCCATGGAAATGCCCAGAATAAAGATACCAGGAAAAGCAGCATTTGAAAGTGACAGCCAAGGAAAATTAACCACGTGTAAAATGGTGCTTTTTACAAACAAGAAAATATCTGTTCAAAAGTGAAATGTTGAATTAAGCCCCCTCCTTGCATAGAAATGTGATGGGGGTTTGTTTTAAAAAAATATATAGGATATCTAATTCCAACAGTCTTGCTTTCTGGTTCAGAAATAAATAAATAAATTAGCTGTGAAGCCAGAAAGAAACAGGTTTGACAGGTCCTGGTTTCAGAGGGTACTGCCTTTCCTGACTACAGGATCCATCTCCCCCCAAGTGGACCAGCATCTGCGGCATATGAATAGACAAGGGTGAAGCACCTGCACCCTCATCAGACTTTGCGGCAGTGCTCCAGCCTTGGACAAAGGATTTCTGGGACACGTAGGTGTGACTTTCTGGTAGCACCTCCCCTCCACTCAAACTGGAGAGCTTCAAATACAAATCCATGGCAACACAGAAATGCGCTTATTTGGAAAACAAAGCCGGCCCATCTAAGGCAAAAGAATGTTCTTATTTCATAAACTTTAAGACTCTTATTTCTGCAACCAGGAAAATGCAGGAATGCAAAAGTTTAACAGTTTAAATGTAATTTTGATGGCATTAAAACAAGATATTGTGGTTTTCCCTAGCAAGTATGGGACGCAAACAGCAAGAAAATGTAAATAATGGGAAAAGTGTACATGGTATAACTTTGAAATTTAATGCAAACATGATCTGCGATAATAGGTACACATATATAAAATTGTAGAATTTTAAATGAAATATTTCCCACTAAGACTTGTGAAAGATTATTAGAACGACTAAACAACATTGTGCAGATGTGGGAATGGTAATGACAAGTTCAGCGTAAAATATGGAATCTGCTTATGTGAGTTTCAAAAGTGCTACAACTGTAAAAATGTGCAATTTATGTCATAACTGATTTTTGTCATAACTGATTTTGGCTAAAATAAGTTTGGGAGGGCCATGGGCATTATAAGCACCACCTTAAAACTGATGTCATGTCCCTGAAGTCCAACTGACTGACAGGAAGGCGGTAACAGTCCCCTTTGACCAATCCAGTTGTTAGAGGCATGTCAAGCCAAAGGTCTGCCCCATAGTAAATCCTGCATCCTCCCTACATAAAAGGGCGACATGGGGAGCTCTGGACACTCTCTTCTGAATTTGCCAGCTCCTGCATTCCCAGATATTCCATATTCACTCTACAAGATTCCATATTCCACTGCCAGGCCAGAGCATAGCTGACCCTATCCAGATAGGACCACTGATCCAGAAAACCCCCCACTAAAAATCCCAATAACTCAGGGAGAAAGGAGAAAGGTGGCTGAATCCTAATTGAGGTTATCCAGTACTACCTGCTTGCCCTGCTACCCGCTTTATCCAGATGAGGTGCAGCTGTGTCGTGACCAGACCTTGCCGAGCTGTTTTCTTGTATGGAGAGTCCGCTGCTGGGACCAGTGACCATATATTGCCTCGCTGTCCAGAAACTCGGTCCGCTGTCCAAAATACCCCATTCAAGTGCCTGTTGTGAGTATTTCCCTTCCCCAACAACCACAAACTGCATACGTTGCTCTGTTACCTTGTATTAGGTCCAATCCCATAGAAATCCCCTAACTGCCTTAGCAGAAATCCTTAAAAATCCATTAAAAATTGTCAAAATCCTCTGTGTATCCTGTTCATTGATTTCCAAGTGTTAGTGCCATTCTTCCATTCATTTCTGTCCCGGTGTATTTCCTTAGCACTATTTTGATTGAATAAATGAATTCTCCCTAAAAGAAGCACACAGCGTGAAGGGGTTAAAAATGCAGCTTAACCTTTCTATTCACGGGTGGCGTTTCTCTTTTCTAGCCACTAAAACCTAGTTTAAGTGAAACTTGTAATTTCCTTTCCAAACCGATTTTCTCTGTCAACTGCATTTATTTTTAAAACCGAATTTCCTTTCCTGTTAAGAATCTCATCCAGTCATTCATTTACAGTTCCCTTTTCACTTTCATATTATCCCTGTGATGTGCATTTGTCCCTCAGCATAAAAACCGCATTCCGATTTTGTTTGTTTCATTGTTTTTTTAAAGCTGTTTTGACATTTAAACCTGTGAAAATTAGCAAATGTAATTTCTCCACGTGTGATTTGTTGCACTATGTGTTCCTTCCAAAGTTGATTTTCTGAATCGTATGCCCGTTGCTAGTACATTGCTGTGTAGTTTATAAGTGTTCTGACTTCTTTGAGACATCCATACTCATTTCTACCTTATTCATTTCACTGCACATGTAAAACAAATATTTACTAATTGTGAGTGCTATTTTGTGCAGTTGCAAAGGTTTTTGCCTCACATTTCGTGGGCGAAGGTCGGATTTTAATTCTGTTTGCTGCCTAGTATACCTGACTGCTTGCTACTCCTTTCTATCTGCCACAATTTGGTTAATCAGGGTTTGAGGGGGAAATCTTAACTGGGGTGCTATCTACCCGAAAAGTAATATTGCTCCCATTCATGTGTGCTTTGTATATGTTATATTAGAAGGTCAAACTAAGTATATTCTATCATTTTACAGTGTTATTATCACCCCACTGGTGATTGCTGCCCAATTTTAAATGTGTGTGATTTTCTTTGATATTCAAAATAAAGAAATATTGTAATACCACCCACCGGCCTTGTTCATGCTCCATTGTGCCCCGGGGTATTTGTAAAAGGGGGTGTGAGACAGGTTGAGTGCCATCTCAATTTGAATTCTTAGTTAAATAAAGTAATTATGCGTTGCAGCCTAGGCCAGTATCAAAAGTCCTGGTCTGGTGTGTGACGCCCCATTAGAATCCTTAACGAAGTGATATGATATGATATGATGATATGATATGATATGATATGGCATTTGTAACGCGCCTATACACAAGTGTTTCAAGGCGCGACGAGGCAGGGGGGGTAACAAGGAGAAGACAGACAACGATCCTACTAGGCCAGGTAGCATTCAGACCGCGCAAGTGCAGGGGTAGGGGAAGGGAAAAGTGCAAGGGGAAGGGGAGGGGGAAGTGCAGTACAAGTAAGTAGATCAGGCAGCGTGGCTCTGAGTGAGTGCAGCCAGGGCAGCGCTGCTCTAGGTAAGTGCAGGAGGCAGGGGGACTGTAGGGGTTACAGTTACAGCCCCTACGTGCGCGGTAGGCCAAGAGGCATTGCAAAGAAGATTGGTCGTGGAGGAGCCTGGTACCCAGTGAGACTCTGAGGACACCAAGCAACCGTTAGGTGTAGCAGACAGGTGGTTAGCAAGGGAGTGAGAGAGAGAAGGCAGAGGAGAAAAGGAGGGTATTGAGCAGCTTCCGGAACTTCAGGTGGTCTGGCTGAAGTCTGAGAGGGGCAGAGAGGCCATTCCAGAGGGAGGCACCCGCAGAGGAGAGAGATCTATCCCCCATTCTCTGCCTAGAGAAGCGTCTGACCCTCAGAGAGTTGGAGGTAGCTGAGCAAAGGGCTCTAAAAGGAAGCAATTTTTGGAAGAGAAAGTTGGATGTAGTGCCGGCCCCGTCCCCAGAAAGACGTGTGGACAATGCAGAGGGTCTTGAACTTGATCCTTGCAGCCACCGGGAGACAGTGCATCGATTTCAGGGCTCGACAGATACAGTCCCAGGACTTGAGGCCAAGGATAAGGTCTTGCATTGCTCTTCTGGATTAGTGGCAGGGGCTGAAGAGTAGAGATAGGCAGGTTGAGAAAGAGGCTGTTGTACTAGTGCAGACTGAAGAGAACCAGAGCTCTGGAGACAGTGAGCTACTGGAGGAAAGTGAGAAAAAGACCCAAGTTGGGCCTGGGAGTGATAGTCCGGCAAGAAGGAGGTCAGCCACATCAAGGCCTGTTCCATGATGCCCAAGTTCAAGGAGTCTGTTGATCAGGGTGGCATGATTGACCGTATCGAAAGCAGAGGAGAGGTCAAGGAGGATGAGGACAGAGGAAGAGCTGGAATCGAGGTTAGAGAGCAGATCTTTATGGTGTTCAGGAGAGTAGTTTCTGTGCCTTTGGCTGCTCTGAAGCCAGTACTGGTAGTCATGGAGGCAGCATGCAGATTCAGTATGGAAGGTAAGCTGGGAGTTGGCCAGCTTTTCCAGGAGTTTGCCCAGGAAAGGAGGGATAGAAATTGGCGATAGTTTGCTGGGCAGGTAGAATCAGCAGAAGCCTTTTTTCGAAGGGGGTGCAAAAGGGAGTGCTTGATGACAAAGGGGAAATATCCAGTGGTGAAAGAGTGATTGCACAAATTGGTCAAAGCTGGAGTGAGAGTGGCAATGTGGTCCTTGATGGTTCTGGAGGAGCAGAGGAGCACCTGTTTAGACACTTTCATAGATCAGACTTGTTTTAGTGGTGAAATGAGAGCCCAAAGCCGTACAGAGGTGGAGACTGCAGTAGGATTGGCCAGCTCCTTGCAAATTTTAAAGAGTTCAGCCGTGTTGTTAGAGGCCATAGGCTTGGATAAGGACCCTCTTCTTGGAGGGGACAGAGAGTCTGTATTGCCTTTGGAGCAGGCAGCAGGCCAGTTTGTCGGAAGATGCGCCCGACGCTCTCCACTTCCTCTCAGCCACCCTGCACTTGCTTTTCAGGGCAACGAGGTTGGAGTCATACAAAGAGTTGCACTTGGAGGTAGGCTTCAGATGGATTCTCATGACAAGGGACAGGAATGTTGGAGATAGAAATATGCAGGTTAGAGAGGGCTGTGTCAGAGTTCAAGTCAGCCACAGGTGTCGGCGGAGCAGAGAAAGCAGAGGCAAAGGTGTCCACTGACACTCGCTTTATGGGCTGAATGACTGAGAGGGAAGGTGGCAGTACTGGGGTAGGCTTTGCTTGAGGGGCAAGAAGTTTCAGGTGAGAGGAGAGCAGAAAGCGGCCAGTCCAAGAGAAAGGAGTGGTAAGAGGGTTAGAGAGCGGGATGTCTGAGGAGATGAAAACATCCAAGGTGTGTCCAGTGGAGTGTATCAGACCAGATGGTAGGATGGAAAGGGAGAGAGAGTAGCATAGGATGTGGGAAAGCCCAGAGGAGGGATTAGAAGCATCCAAGTGGATGTTGAGGTCTCTGAGGAGGAGAAGTTGGGAGGTCAAGGCAAGGTGGGAAGAAGATAGGTCAGCCCATTCTGAGAGGAAGAGGGTTACCTGACAAGATGCCTGTAGATACTGGCCACAGTCAGATATAGGCCAGGAGAGATAGTGAGCCTCCAGACTAGACATTTTATATTTATTTATTATGTATATAGCACACCAAAACCAGAGGTAACTGGGCGCATTACTTGGTTACATAGTTGCATATAGATCATACATATTAATCAGTGAATACAAGAAATGTACAAACAGACATAGCTATTTTCAAAATAATTAACATAATTACAGATATATACAAGGTTGATGTGAAGCAAAGCTATACATCAAGGGACAAAAGCCAAGATTTTGTGTTCTTCCTGAAACTGTAGTAGGAGGTTTCTGTTCTTAGGTCGATAGGTAATGAGTTCCATAATTTAGAGGCCATCACTGGAAAGCTAATGCCACCTGTTTTCTGCAGTTTGCATCTGGGAACAATCAATTGGTGTGAACAAGCAGATCTCGAAGGGTGGTCTGATGTTTTTTTGTTGAATTTGTCAACTAGATATTTGGGTGCCGAGTTATCAAGACATTTATACATGTGGTTTAGGGTTTTTAAATAATTCTGTCTTTCACTGCTAGCCATTTAATACTGTGTCTGACAGATGAGAGAGTTTTAGGAACATTAAACACTGTTCTTAGGGAATTGTTCTGCAGGGGTTGTAGTTTGGTTATATTTTACTTGCCAGAGCCTAAGTAAAGGGCGTTACAGTAATTCAATTTTATTAAGATTAGTGCTCTAGCCAGTATAGAGCAGCTAGCAGTTGAGATGAAAGGCTTACAGACAGGCGTTAATTAATTTACAGGTGTATGCTGTGGCAGATGCCATGGCATTGACCTGTCTTTTTAGGTTTAGTGTTGAGTCAAGGTAGAAGCCTAAGGTTTTTACCTCTTTGGAGACTTTAATGTTATTACTGTCAATATTGAAGGATTTAAACTGGTTACTGAGGTTAATAAGTATTACTGTTGAGCTGACGAGAAGAAGCTCAATCTTCTCGTCATTCAGTCATAGGCCATGGGTGGCCATCCATGCTTGGATAATCAAATATATTTTGTTAAGCAATGTAGAGTCTGTATCATTGTCACCAGTGATGGGTGAGGAGGAGTAGGCCTGGTATAGGAATGACATAAGCAGGGACCCATTCTGGAAAGATCCAGGCCACCCCAGTTCCGAGTTGATTGGTTCTGGGCTCGGAGAGGATCTTTTAGCCCTCAGGGAGGAGAGTGCCAAAACCTGTGACAGAGGTGGCCGTGAACCATGTCTCGATGAGAGCGAGGACATCTAGGTTAAGGTCTTCCAGGAGATGGCAGATGTCAGAGGAGTGTTTGACAGCAGAGCAAGAGTTGGGAGTAGCTCTGAGGAGCAGGTTGCCACATTTGAAAGACTTCAGGGATGGGGTACAGGGGTGGGTTACACCCAGCGGATGCGGTAGAAAGGCCCGAGATTTGACAGAGGCAGTAGACAGAGGTGGCATAGTGGCCAGAGCAGAAGAGGAGGTGGGTGCCAGAGAGGCCGTGGAGGAACAAGGAGGTGGCCGAGGGACCACATAGTTGTTAGAGGAAGTGGCAGGAGAAGGGAGGCAATTGATGCCTACCAAGAAGGAGGGGATTGGGATGAGAGCCCTGGACCATGACGGTACCATTTACATAGACATTATAGACATAATGTTAGAGGTAGAGAAAGGAGAGAGAACAGAAACCATATGCTATGTTAAGTTACTTGGCATTTATATAGCGCCTTATGTATCATTGGTATGACCTCAAAGCGCTGGTAGGTTGAACGCCCTCGGGAACCCCAGTTCAAGTCAGTAGAGGGGGCGGGTGTTTTGTTTGGTGCGTGGGCGCACTGGATATGTGTGCAGCTGGTGTGGTTGTTGCATGATAGCTGCTTCTTAGGGGTATGTGTGGTGCTGAGGAAGTCAGTTGGATGTGTTCAGTCTGGAGGGTGGACACCCAGACTGAGTTACGGCTGTGTTAGGCCTGAGGAGACCCCTAACCTAGCTGGTATGTGCTCAGCTAGCTGTGTTTTATTAGGACAATGGGGTGTTCATGGGGTCATGTTATTATGAGAACAGGTAGGCCGAATGTGTCATAGTATAGCTGTGTTCTAGTTGAATGATGGTGTATAGGAGAGAGTAAGCGTAGTAGTGTGATATGGTGGCTATCAGTAAAGCCCCTGTGACCAAGCACGAGAGCAGGACAGAGGGCGTACATAGTGGCATGCATATATAAAGCGACAGGATGCATAGGGTAAACATGTGATACAGATAACATGGGGATACAGTAACATAGGATTTACATAGCATAAATAGCGCTACAGAGATATACAGAGACATATCCACTCTATCCGTTCCAGCCGCTCCATCCGTTCCATCTTTTCCATCCTTTCCATCCTTTTCCTTCTTTTTCCATTTTTTGATTCATTCCGTCCATTCCATCCATTCCAACCACACTATCCTTTATCCACTGTATCCTTTTTATCCATTCCAATCCGTTTCATTAATCCATTCCATCTACTTCATCCGTTCCATCCACTTCATCCTTCCATCCACTTCATCCATTCCGTCCACTTCGTCAGTTCCATTGACTTCGTCAGTTTCATCTACTCTGTCCGTTCCATCTACTCTGTCCATTCATTCTACTCTGTCCGTTTCATCTGCTCTGTCCGTTCCATCTATTCTGTCTGTTCCATCCACTCCGTCTGTTCCATCCATACCGTCTGTTTCATCCACACCGTCTGTTCTATCCGCTGCATCCGTTTAATCCGCTGCATCCGTTCAATCTGCTCCGTCCATTCAATCCGCTCTGTCCGTTCTATCCGCTCCGTCTGTTCTATCCATTCCATTTCCATCCACTCCATCAATTCCATCCTTTCCATCTTTTCTGTCTGTTTTATCCCCTCATCCGTTCCATCCTCCTCATTTGTTCCATCCACTTCATCCGTCCCATCCACTCTAACCAATCCATCCACTCTATCCGTTCCATCCACTCTATCCGTTCCATCCACTTCATCCGTTCCATCCACTTCACCTGTTCCATTCACTTTGTCAGTTCCATCTACTCTGTCCGTTCCATCCATACCGTCTGTTTCATCCACACCGTCTGTTCTATTGCTCTGTCGTTCTATCTGCTCCGTCCGTTCTATCCGCTCCAACTGTTCTATCCGCTCCATCCGTTCCATCCACTCCACTCCGTTCCATCCACTCCACTCCATTCCATCCACTCTATCTGTTCCATCCACTCTATCTGTTTCATCCACTCTATCTGTTCCATCCACTCTATCTGTTCTATCCATTCTATCGGATCCATCCACTCCATCCGTTCTATCCACTCCATCCATTATATTCACTCCATCCGTTCCATCGACTTCATTCATTCCATTCACTTCATCCATTCCATCCACTTCATCTGTTCCATCCACTTTGTCCGTTCCATCTACTTCTTCCTTTCCATCCACTTCATCCGTTCCATCCACTCTATCTGTTCCATCCACTCTATCCTCTCCATCCACTCTATCCTCTCCATCCACTCCAATTCACCCACTCCATCCACTCCACCCACCTGTCCATCCACTCCATCCTTCCCGTCCGTTCCATCCACTTCTGAGGGGTCCTTTGAACTGGAGAGGGAATGACAAAGAGGAAGTTGGTTAGAGTCTGTCTGGAGGAAGCGCTGATGTGGGTATCAGTGAGAGGGAGACTTGGGCTGGAGACCAGGATATCCCTCTTGAAATGTTTCCTTATATACTTTGTAAGAGGGATAGGATAGGAGATAGAGTAGCAGTTTGAGAAAATAGGAGAGACTGAGAGAACCAGAGAGCGTGCTAGGTGGCAAGGAGGGAGAGTGAGGGAAGGAAAGAAGCACAGCCCACAGCTGAGCACCACAAGAGACAACAGAGGGGGAGGGTTTACACAGAAGGAGGCACACAGGAGGCAAAAAGCAGGCAACCACTGGGGAACGCAGGAGCAGTGTGGATGGAAGACAGCAGGGTGGAAAGCACACTGTAAATGGGCAACCCCTGCACTTGGGGGCTGTTTCTGTATCCCGACAGTCCCTCCAGCTCTTGACACTTGATGTCTGCACTTACCCCTGAAACTTGCCACAAGCTGGCCGCACTTTTACCTATTGTTTTTATTTATTATATTTTTTCTTACTGCTGATCCTATGTACTGCACTGCCCTCTCCTCCTTCCCCCCCGCACTTTCCCTTCCCCTTCTCCCCTGCACTTGCGCAATCTCAATGTCACTTGGCCCAGTAAGATTTATGTCTTTGTCTTCCCTCTGGTCCCCCTCCCTTCCTTGCCTCGTTGCGCCTTGAAACACTTGTGCATAGGCGTGTTATAAATGCTATATCATATCAATCACTTAGATTCAACTTTCCTAAAAAGAGGAAAAAAGGCCTAGTTTCAACACAAACAGCAATACAAACACACATAGATTCGACTTTCCTAAAAAGAGGGAAAAACACCTTGTTTCAACACAAATGTAAGGCAGTCCAGAGGACCAGGGGTTCACATCACAAATCACTGCTTAGCAGAGTACCCAGGGTGCATCAAACCCTCCTCAGGCAATGATGGAGGACTCAGCCATAGGGCAAATTAGAACTGTCTTTTATTTTCCAAACAGACATGGAGCATACCGGAAACACAAACATCTCTGGCAATTACAGCTCCTGAGCCAGTGTCACAAGCTTTGATCCGTTTATGATGTCACAATCTCCAACCCTTCCCCAAAAATCTAAGAGCCAGCTCTATTGGGAAGCTCGGGTAGTAGCACCTATAGGTATCCCCTATATGAGCTGTCTAACTGGTCCTTCCATGTCAGGTGGGTTTGCCTGAGACTTCCCCAAAAACTATCTATTACATTGTTGCATGGATGCAGGATGACCATTGGCCCTTGCCCCATTACACACCACCCCAGGATTTATGCTCCCTGATTGGCTGGAGCGGGTCTCCCCAGGCCTGGGACCCTGTTCTGCTCACAGAGCTCAGTGTACCTTTTCAATGTAATGAGAAAGACTGTGTGTCCCCATTGTTGCCACTGGTATAGTCACCTAGCCTGGGAGAGTGCCTGCAAGTTGCAATGTCTGTTGGACAACACATGTAGCAATTTTGCCTGCCTTTGCTGGGAACCGCTTCTCTTCCCACCGATGGTACCAAGTGCACAGTATGAGTGATAAAGTAGTCGTATGATAAGAGTATAATGAATTTGCTTTCTGACCTTCAAAGTGAGAAGAAGATGATCACTGCAGCACCCACGTGACGGAAGACGGATGGATTGGGCTTGAACCAATGGCCCTGCATCCCTTATGGGGCAGGTGGATATTGTATAGGCACACACCAACCAGCTGTGCAGGATTTTACCCTATGTATTGCGTCACGTATGACAATGTTTCTCTTTAAAAGATTCTGCTTGTACTACTTTTTGGCAGAACATTCTTAGCAGCAGAGTTCTTTGCTGCTGCTCTCATCTATGTGTGAGATTAAAAACTTGTCATCCTTACAAGATCGACTTGGGCCTTTCTTCACTAGCAGGTTGTATTCTCTCTGGTGTGAGCATTCAGGGACTTGCCTTCACGCAGTGGGAGTTGGGGCGCTTCTATAAGTCTATCCACTATTAGCGCGTCCTGCACTGGTGACACGTCAGCACGTTGGAAACCCCTCCTCAGCCAGCGTGACAGCCCAGAATGCACTGTGCATGTCACATAGGCTGAATCTGAATATATTGTCACTTCCTTGTTTTTGCTTTGCTCCAGTGCCAGTATTAAACCTACTAGTTCAGTAGCTTGCACTGAAAAGTGTGACAGTAAGGGTGTGCTTACTACCACCTCTCTTGTCCCGCCCTCCTATAGCTTCACTACAGCCGTCCCAGTATGCCTTTATCTTGTGGTCTGGTCTATTGTGGACAACCCATCGATTTAAAGTACATCTCTCCGCAAGTGCGTCCCCCTTTACCTTTGGGATGTCGTTATGGCTTTCTATGTTTGCGGTGCAGTCGTGTAAGTAGTCGTCCTCCTCTATGGGCTTTGCGACAAACGTCGCTGGGTTAACAAGTCAGCACTTCACTACTTTGATAGCTGGATTCGATAGTATCGCCTCATATCCAGAGGCCCTTTGTAGGGTCAGCATACATTTGGGTCACACTAGTATTGCAAAGAGAGCATGCTTCACAAAAAGAGTGGTGCTATATTCCATGGTAATACCTGCTCATGATCAGAGCTTTTGTCCTTGAATAATTCTTTGTCAGTGACTGTAGTCAACCTGTGCCCTTCTGCCACTGCAATTCACTGTCCTCCATGCACGTACAGTGTCGTTCGTCCCGTGTAGTGTTATTCTGTCTTCAACTACTATCACTGCCTCTATTTCTAGTGAGATCACCATCCCCTCGTTCTCATTCAGTGACAGTTCTGATCTGAATACGTATTCATTTGGTAGGCAGCATTGTTTTCCCTGGATCATTGGGAGGTATGGTATTATTACTTCAGCTCCATATCGGAATAACTCTTCATTTGCATCTGCAATAGGCTTGAATAATTTCCCTCACATTTAGGAAGTGAATCTGTTAGAGATTTTAATCTGGGAAGATATACCTAATCACATGGTATTCTTTTATTGTGGTAAAGTGGTATAGCGTTATTGTGGTAATGCTGCCCTCAGAATAATCTAAAACATGTACTTCATCCCGGGTCGTCCCTAAAAGAAAGTTACCAGACTTTTTACACTTGTATTGTGACTGTGTCTCTTGTCGCTCCCAGCAATTTATCTATGAGGCTGGGCTACTGCCTTGATGGCAGATCTGTTCAGCTGTAAACATGCACAGCTAAGATACCAGACACCCATACACACTGTCTAACTATAGAGCCAACAATAGATTAAATGACATAACCCAAATGCTTTAAAAATCTATCAGAGCACATAGTGATTTTTGTGACGTATTTCTATCATGGCAAATAATTTCCCAATCATGAAATGCAACATTTAAACAGCAACGCATTTGACAGTGCGAATGTGGATAAGCAAGAAGAAACAGGGAAGAACAATTTCAAAATAAACACAGCTCAATAACAAAATGAAATGTTTTGAATTCACTCAGACCTTGGATCGGGGAACTAGGCAGAAGCCATGCACAATAACAAGATCTTGTAACTTTTAAAAAAAAATCATTTGCTTGACATTGAACCTTTCATGAAAAGAGCCCCTTCTGGCTAACTAAAAAAAAAACACATCCATTCGATTGTGCATGCCCTCACTTATGACCTGGCATATCTACCTCACACATGAGAAGATTCTTTCTCTGCTATCTTTGGAACACTCCTCTGGATGAGTTTGGCAGCACATGTAGTGTTGCGACCTCCGTACACTCCAACCCCACAGGGGTGACTCAAACTCTCTGCCAGGATAACTGCTCCCCCGTCTATCGTCGTCTCCTGCTATCTCCCAGTAGGTTCTGCAGCTCTGCCAGTCTCCTGCTTGTGCTTGTCTGCTGTTCGTCTGCCCACGCCCCCTCTGTGTCCTGAATTTAAGTGCTATCCCTGTCAATGAACAGGACCTGCCTCTTTCTCTGAGGGGCACACATCACCCGAACTGGTCATTATTTTCCCCTTGGAGAATAGCTTTCCAAAGATATCTGCAACAATTGCTTCCTGCAGCATACAATAGTGCCTTCTAAACAGTGCATTTTTTCTCGCAGTTTGTGTAATGAAATCACATCCAGTAAACTGTGCTTGCACGTTTTAAAAACACCTAATTTTTTACATCTTATCTGCCCATTTTGCACTGATTTGTTAATGACATGTTACACATTATGAGGTAGGTGTTAATTGATTAGTTCAGGTTAGTGTGTACACAGTGCACAGCGGACAGATCACCTGTTTACCCTTGTCTGTATTTTACACATGAATCCCCTTCCCACTATTTACTGCCTCCTCTGAATCTAATGTCATTAATCACAGTGTCTCTACATATATAGTGATATAGTGTCCCTACGTATCCCTCCTGTTTCTACTGCTGGTATCCCCTGGGATATCACTGCAGGAGAAACGAACAAAATAAACCCTTCAGAATGTGTGCATCGCAGGAAATCTTTCCTTCCCCATTGTCATCAAAATCAGAATTAACGTCTTCATCTTAATAGTGAGAACAATCAGCCATCCCACAATCAGAATAATCGGAACTGCAAAGATCACCAAACTCTCTCAACCCATTTCCCCCAATTGAATGTATCCCCTCTTGTCAAACCTAGGCTATTCACAGTGATGTTATCCTTTTTAGATTCATCCTAATTGTATGCATCTTCTTATGATTCAATAAAAAATCCACATCTGGATCAATGGGAAATGTATTTTTCTGAAAAAATGTAATGTTTTCTACCTTTTCCTCCCATAGATCACCATCAGCATGAAACAGTTAACCCACCTACCAAAACTACTGTATCCTTAGGAATAGACTTGCAGAACACACTGTGTTTCAACTATTTCACAATAAAAGACCAATGGTTAAGATGGGTAACTGTATAATTCTTAGTAGATGTGCTCACCAACCAACTATCCTTAATTAACTTCGCATGGGCCATTTCCTCAATCCCGGGACTCCTAATGACCACTTCACATTCCCCAGATAGCTCAGGATCTGATTTCAACCCACAAATAGCATCTGCTGCATCAGGAACAAATGGCTTGCCCGGACATATATCATTTTGTTCTTTGAACTTCACACAAGTATCCAAAAAACCCTATTTCCATCCGTTCCATGTATATATATAGCGGCATTGCACTCCCCATCTCAAAGGCGATCTTCTCCTGAATCATTTCTACCTCCCTTTGTGTGATCCGTGCTATCATTTGATGGATGACATCAGATGACACAAAGTACACGGGTATATATCCTTGAATTAAATGGGATATCGCACTTTGAACTTCCCGCAAGTATTTCCCCAGTAACGTTTCAATTGGCTTTACCACATTTACAAGATTGTACATTAATTGATCATGTTTAAAAATGACATTAGTGCTATGCTCTATAATTTGGTATGTTCATTTGAAATTAGAATTGTTTCATTCACGTAAATGAGTTGTTCGCTTTGTCCTCCTCTAATTCCATCTAATGTTTGTTGTAATGTTTTCAAATCATGAGTTAAATCCTGTGCCTTAGCACTTAAAGTACCCACAGGCACAGCATTGGCTGTGGACATCGTTGTGCCCACCAAGGTTCCAATGATGGTCATCAGAATAGAGGCTACGAGTAAACCTGCTACCCACTTCCCCCTTCTTCACTTTACACCTGATGAACTCACAAAAGTCTTTTCTAACAGCATGATTATTTCCCTGGTTGTCCTCGAGCTTCCTCCTTGCGCAGCTGCACCCATTCTTTCACCTGATCCGATACAATTACTGTTTCATTTAAAACTCATTCAATGATAACATCAGGATTTAGGCTGATATACATATTTTGGTATATTAATCTCCTGTTCCCCAGGATGAATCCTGGTGAATCCTCTACTGCACTCCCGGATGCTGGTCCAGACTCTATCACAACTTGTGCTTTTGTGCCCCTAATACTTAACACGTTCAGCGCTAACAGTACGAGAATTAACCAGCCCTCATGTCTGGTCATTATCGTCATGGTCCCTGAAGACTTTGTCTTCACCCATCTTCTTTGGTCCGGGTGGCTTTTCCGGGACCTCGGATCCAGTGCCATCCTCCAAGGATCTAGCGCTGCAAGGATCCAACGCTGCCGGGGCAATCAATTAGTTATCTAGGGTAAAAAGAAAAAGGCAAAGTAAGTACCCAGCACAATACATTTTTCATCCCTCTTTCACTGGGGCACCTAAAACAAATTGGAATTATCCATAAACCTGAAAGAAAATGTACCATTATACACATCAAAACATATATCTCACATCATGCAATCAAAAAATTTCAGGGCAACCTTTCACTGTGCACTCATTATTTTCTCTTTAACTAGTCTCAACTTGCGTAAGCCTTTTCACCTCATGTTTCAGGTGGAAAGGCTTTATTTGATTGACATGGACAAACTGTTCCACTGTCATCTCACCCTCCTTCTTAACTATCCTCTATACCATGGGGGAGACCTTGGGCCTCATTACAAGTTTGCTGGTCCGGCAACTACGGTACTGGTAAGCTTGCTGGTACCGTAGTTCCTGGACCGGCAAACTACGAGTTCTGCTCGCGGGTGCCTTTTCACCCGCCAGGTCTGAAGTGGCAGGAGGACCGGCACACGCGAGCAGAGCATGTCGGATGCACCGGCACCATTCAGAATGGTGCCGGTGCATCCGGCCTCCCCATTCCCACTGAGCCCTATGGGGAGCATTTTTTACTGGCGCCCAGGAATGGGCAAATAACGGGTTTGGTAGGGCTGTAATGAGCCGGTAATTGCCAATTCCCGGTGACTGGTATAATTCACAAGTTTGGCGGCAGCCTGCCGGTTTTACCGGCAAGGCTACCGCCGAAATTGTAATGAGGCCCCTTGTCTATTATTCGAAAGGGCCCTTGCCATGCTTCAAGATATTTAGAGTTTTTATGCTTGCCCTTTCCAATGCTGAACTTATAAACCTGATCTCCCACTTCATATTCCTTTACAGATGTTTTCCTATCATAATATTTTTTCGCACTGTCAGCTGCCTTTTCCAAATTCTGCTGCACAAATGCCAATGCATGTTGTAAGTGCTTCCTCAACTCTTCCACATATTCATGAATTGTGGATGCATTTACAAGTGTTTGCTCATGGGTACTGTACAGTAAATGCTGTGGCAGTACCATTTTCCTTCCTGTTAGTACTTAATGCGGGCTGAAATTTGTTGATTTGGCGAGAGTCGATCTAATGGCCATCAATACTAAAGGCAGCCCGAAGGTCCCAACTAGAACCTGCCACACAATTCTTTAATATCTCAACAATTGACCTGTTGTTCCTTTCCACCCCACCTGAAAAAGACGGCTGGTATGATATGTGTAGTTTCCTTTTTACACCCAATATTTGCCAAATGTTGCTCATTAATGCACTAGTGAAATGACTTCCCCGGTCTGATTTTATCCTTTGGGGTAACCCAAATCTTGAAAAAATATGATTTACCAGTAATGCGGCTGCCGTTTGTGCACTGCAATCCGGTGCTGGAATGCATTCCACTCATTTGGACATCAAACAAGCCACTGTTAAAAAATATTTATTTCTCCTGGCTGACCTTTTTACAGGCCCGACATAGTCGATTTGCAAATCAGCCCATGGGAGAGTCAAACCCCTTTTCATTAATGGTGCTCTATGCGTAGGTGAAGCAGGTTGAAATTGTGCACATACTAGAAACCCTCTGGTGTATAGTTCAACGTCTTGGGACATGTGTGTCCAATAAGCTTAAACTTTAAAAAGGTCCAATGTTTTTGTGAACCCCTGTGTCCTGCAGTTATTGCATCATGTGTATGATTTAACATCAGTTCCTGAAATGACAAGGGCACCACCCATTGGATTTGACCTGTCACAGATTCTCTAATCATCAATCGATCTTGTAACCTAATTCTCTTTTTGTTCTTTAACAGTACCCTCAACTCCTCTTTCCCTTTACAATCTTTTTCAGTCAGAGGATTTTATTTTGCATCTACCAAGTGATCATAAAATATGCCTAAAATTGGTTCTTCTTTTTGCGCTTTGTTCAGGTTCTTATCTGGGCTATCAAAACTCCATTGTACTACAGGCTGCTCAACTACTTTTGGAGATTTGGAGCGTGTTATCGCATCCACCTGTATTTCGCCAAGTAGGTGTTCAATAGGAAACAACTCTCCCATCACTGCTACAATGTTGGCTAACTGATCTGCCTTGTCATTCCCCTCCTTGTCCTCAGCTGGTGTCTATAAATGGCCTTGGATTTTTCTCCAATGTATTATTAAATCATTTTCTGTCACAAGTGTGTCTATGGCTTGAGTGATCTTGTCATGTTTAAGATGTATTTTGTTATATGTGAGCATACCTTCTACCTTCCAACCAGGTAATTCTACAAAACTGTTATGCGCGTAATCAGAATTAGTCACTAGAACTATCTCTTTGAGTTTGTTTTCAACTGTGGTAGTGACTGCTTTGTAGATACGGGCCAATTCTGCAATCTGACTACTTCTAGGCCCAATCCTCAAGCTTACTCTTGGAATATTGTCACATTTTAACCATATATTTCCTATTCCTGCCACAAGCTCTTTTTCTGTTATTTTCCACATGGTATGCACACCCATCTGCATACATAGTTGTTAAAACCCTACATACATCCTCATTGAATGCTTTGTGGGGGGACTGTTCAAATTCATTCAAGCTTGATTCTATTCTGCTTCATCGGTTGCACATTCGGCTACACAATCCTGCAGATCTGCTAGCCCTTGGGCAACTGGACTCTTCTTATTTTGTCCATATCTTTCTTCCACTGGAATTCCCTGTTATGCCAATGTCCAGGAAGTAATTCTGGACTGCGTCAAATTCCCTGATCTAATTCTATTGCTTTGCAGAAACTGTAAAGGTTGGTGATTGGTTTCAATAATCACTCTTTCCCCTTGAATGGTGGGACGGAAATGTTGCAATGCCCAAACAGTGGTTAGGAGTGTTTTTTCGCATTAACTGAATTTAGTTTCAACCTGAGATAAGGCCTTGCCAGAGTATTCAATAATTTTGTTAGTCACATCATGCCCTTGAGATAACACTACTGACATACACTGGTCAGTGAACCCTATCTCTACAAAGAAATCCTGGTTCTTTATGGGATATGGCAGACATGGCGCCTTCATGAGACATTCTTTTAGCCTGGCCCCTGCTTCACACTGCTCCTTTTCCCACTTCCAGGCTACACCCGGATTTAATAATCTGGTTAAAGGTTGTGTAATCTCTGCATAGTTTTCAAAAAATGTCCTGTTCTAGCCTGTCATCCCTCATAAACTCTTCAATCCTTTTAAATTAGTAGGATCTTTCACTTTCTGTATTGCCTCCAACTTTCTCTTTTGTGGATTCAACCCATTTTCAGTCACCTCATGACCTAAGAAGTTCACTTTCTTTTTTACACCATTGTGCTTTTTGTAAAGATACCTTGGCTCTCGCCTTATGTAATTAGCCAAGCACATGTCTAATCTGATTGAAATTACTTTTCCAATTCTCATTTTTAATTAGCACATCATCTACGTAAACTATTGTCCCACTTTCTGCTGCATCTGACAGTGCCTTCTTCAAAAATATTCGAAATTTACTCCCACTATTGACATATCCAAAAGGTGTGCGGGCCCATGCATATTGGGACTTATCAAAAGAAAATGCGAACACATTTTGGATATCTTCAGCCAGTGGCACACCCAAGTATCCAGCTGTAGTATCTAATGTGGTAAACACCTTTGTCCCGTGGACCTGTGCAAGACCCTGATCAATAAATGGGAGTGGCCACCTAGAAACAGGTACTCTTTTGTTTAACTCTCGTAGAGCCAATGACAGCTAACTAGTCCACTTGTCACATTGTACAATACTGTATATAACTATATATTACGTGAACAGGAGCATGCTCCTCGTACCCCTGTCCTGGATCTCTCCCTGTTCATATTTGCTTGCTATAATTCTGCTTATGTCTCCCTGTTCACATTCGATTGCTGTAATATTGCCTATGTCTACACTTCCTGCCTTTTTTTCTGTACTTGCAATGGCTGAGCATATCTGTAACCAAGCTCAGCGCATCTTTGTACCCCCATTTCTATGTACCTGTAACTAAGTTGAGCATATCCTTGTCCGCTTGCGCCCTGATACTCCAGGGTATGGCGCGCTATACAAATTAATAAACTAAACTAAACTAAACTAAACTAGGTCTGCACACAAATGCCATTGGCCATTATGTTTTAACACACCCAATATGGGAGTCTTTGATGTGCTATGAATGGGCCTAATGATTCCTCTGTATTCTAAATTCTTATCTCAGTTAATGATTCCAAACATGCCAGGGGCAACCGATATTGTCACACAAATACTGGTTCCCTAACATGTCCCTCTGGTAATGTGGCAACATGCAGATCGGTTAGGCCGTAATCATACGCGTCTTTTGCAAACACTTCTCAAAAGTCCATAAATATTTTTATCAACTGATCCTTTTTTCTTCATTAGTGCATGCGTCTGCAGCCTCAACCTGCTCTTCTACAATTTTTGAAAATTCTGGGAAATGTTCTAATGGAGGAACCTCTGTACTCTCCTCTAAAAGTGTGGCTGTATCTCTCTGTAGAGTTGACACATTTAAATATTTTGATATATTGACCTCCATTTGAATATGCTGCTTTTCTGTTTTATTTTCCTTTACATCAAATAGGATGCAATTATTTTGATGACAGCACACTGTTTCACTTGATTCATATGGATACACAGATCTTTCAGTTATATTCCCAATTATTGCATTACTGAAATCTGCATTATAATGAGATTTTTGTATTGCCATTCCAAAAGCCATATTCTCCTCTAAATGAATATCCTGGCATTCTTTACTATCCACCAGGATGTTAATGGTTCCATCACCAATCTCTACCAGTGGTGTATGTTCACATTCGAGCCCTTGCTGCCTTATGGATTCATTTAGGCACACAAATGCATCAGACTCTTTCATGAGGTTGTTCCTTTCTGTGTTTTAGCATTATTGTAACTTGTCTGGTGAATGCGGGGATTGTAATACCCTTTCTCACCTGTAATTCAATCGCATATGGGACCATCTGCGGGCAATGATAAGCCTGTCTCTTGTCCTCAATTCAGGTTCAGGTCCTCCCAAACTGGACCAAACCTTGTGATTTAGGAAGTCTAGCACCATACACATTCTGTGCATAATGTCATTTCCCAGATAACATTTATTTTGCGTCCCACTCACTATCCACACGTTGTGATGGCTAGTCTTAGGACCAATTGTGATTTTTAGCATGTATCTTCCTATAACCCTATTTCCTGACTCCGGATTATCAAACCCAAAAATGTGTTGGTTCTTTATTCAGAATTTTGGAATTTCCTCCCTGTCAATTATTTGCTGAAGTATTTTCTCATTAATGAAACTTCTTTCCTGCTCAAGCGCTAAGGTGGCTTCTATCACTTCAGAATGCCCATTCACCTGGATAGGGATCAATGGCTGTCCATCTTCCATGCATATTTCAGAAAGGTTTGAAATGTGTTTTTCTGTGTTTAACTCTGTAGTAACATTTGGCTTGCATTTCTCTTCCTTTAAATAAAAGTGCAATGTGTTTTCATCTATTTCTGTATTAGGGTCCAAATAAATTTCCAGAGACTTCTTCTCTTTTTCACCTCCCATTTCTCCCTGACACATGAGAATGACAGTGACACTTGGCACACAGCCATTCTGAAGATATACTTCCACTGTATCATCTGACTTAGCCACCGCATGGCATTCTTTTACACTGTTGTTTTGTGACATCACCTTCTTAGACCTCAGTTTTTTTTGGCTAGGGACCATAAAGCCCCATTTACCCCATCAATGAGGGTCAATAACCTTTTCAGACAATTTGTCCCCATCAGAAATGGCATTTCACTGAGAGATGTGATTAATACTTCCTGTCTCATCCAGTGTTTCCCTATCTTTATGTCAACCTCAGTGACACCTTCTATAGGTATTTCCTCACCATTGAAATTGTGCACAAGGCCTTCATTTTGTCTCACTTTTTTATATGATTTTGTGGGGATATCCCTTCATCGATACTTTTTACCAACTCTTTGGACATGATCTGCACGCGTATCAATCATTGCAAACGCATTCCATTTTTCCTCCACAGTGACAGGAGCATAATATCTGTCCTCAACTTCCTCTAGCACACACAAAAAGTGTGAGTTTTTGCTGATTTCAGGGCTTACCTTTCATAGCCCCTTTTCACTCCTTGCTAAACACATGGGCATGTGAAATTATATTTTTTCCTCCTTTTCGTCCACTTCATTTTGGATTCCTTGCCCTATTCTTATGGGCTCAGTACACATCTGGACCATGGCAACTGACTGTTCTCTGCTACTGGAATTACCAGTATCCTCACTACAGTCTTGTGACTGAGCCTTTTCACAAGTGTCACATGGCAGCCTGTCATTTTCTGGCACATGACACCTTTCTGAGTTTTGCACAATGCCCGATTTTTGTGGCTCAAAATACTCCTCAGCTGAATGGCCTGCACCCTCCTTTTGAACTACCGTTTTTCCTGTCTGGATTTTACCAGTATTCTGACTATCAAGGGAGGATATTTTAACAGCTAATCCTACCTCTCTATCAGATGTTTTATCTTCACATAAAATGTTCTTTTTAGGTTTGTCTCTCTGTTTTTTAGGACTTTCTTGTTCATTTTCCCATTTTTGTTCTTCATCTGCATACACTTCGATAGTCTGGTTCAACTCTAAATTGTCAATCAAATAGTCACTTGTTGTCACAACGCACAAGCTAACTCCTATGACATTCTGCACCTTCACTTGGCTGCAGTTTTTGGACTGCACAGTGTTTTTCTATTTGCTCAGACAACATATTAACTTGGGCCTCTAGGCATTGAAATCGATCCGTGTGCCTAGATCCTCTCTTTGCGGCTTGGGCCGATACTGGTTAAATTCGCCCTGATTTAGCCTATTCTAGTACATCTCAGGAGATTGGTTTCTATTTGGGTTGTTCTGAACTGATGGGTCATAGGAGGTGAGGAACGCGGTGTGACCATTCTTTGACTGTTGTCGACTGGTGGTGTTGACTGGTTATAATGGCGCGAGACATAATTCATATTTTGTCTATCATTTGGCGAGAACTGTCCCCTATGTTGATTTATATTTTCAATGAATCTATCCACGTACCGTGGTCTCTCTTGGTGGCAATGTACCATGTTATTAGGGTCAAACCTGCTCTGTTCCCCCAGTGTCTGGTATGGGTCTTTGTTCCTTTGATTTTGACTTTGATTGTAATTCATGCCTGACATATCGGGTCGGAATCCTAACCTATGGTTATCACCTAAATTTCTAGGACTAATGTAAGTCTCTCTATTGCTTGGGCATTTGACTGGAACATAAGAGTTTGGGGTGGCGTCCTCTGTGGTGGCGTGCCCCTCTGGTTAGGTGTCATATTGTACAGTTGCCATAAAATTATGCAGTCTTAAATTCTGCAGAATTAGGACTAAAAGACACATCAAAATGGGAAAATGCTCTTTTTAATTCTTGGAGGAACTGGCGAGGTGACATATCTGGCTTTGCTGTCTTTGTATACGCTGCTTTCTTAGCATCTTGCATCGACTGGTGGGTGAGAAGTGATGTCTAACCTCTTTCTCCAAGTCTGCCCATGATAGGTTTTCCTGTTCATTGAGACTCCAAATGACAAACTAGCAGTTGCAAAATCAAGCGTTAGGTGAAAGTACTGTCTATACAGTTCCCTAGGTAAGGGAAGGACTTTAAATATACCATGTACTGTTTCTAAATGGTCTTCTATGCATCAATCACCTCCCTTTTTGAATGGTTTAATCAAAGTCTTGGTGGATTTCATTATTTTGATAGGGTTACTTGGTGTATTCTGGTTGTGCATTATTCTGTCGCTCATTTCTTTTCTCTGGTGGGTAGAACTGATGGTAACCACCGGCGGGTCAGTCAAATCCCCCAATGGGCTACAATCAGGCATAGCCACAGGTATAACTATTGGTACATTGTTCCCTCTGGCAGGGCTGGGGCTAATTTCAACTCCGTTAAATGTAGAACCTTTTTGCCTTTCCTGAGATTTAAAACTAAATATTTCCTGTTCCAAATCCTTGCACCGTTTATGAAGTTGTTCTGCCTCCTGACACAGATTAGAGTTCTCATCACTATTATTACTTCAGCTCCATATCAGAATAACTCTTCATCTGCTGGCACCCACTCTGTACTGTGCATCCGCAATAGGCTTGAATAATTTCCCTCACGTTTAGGAGGTGAATCCCAGGTGTGGAACACCCTATCCCTTTGTTAGTGAATGAAATGGTCATGTTGAGTTTGCTCATGATGTCTCTACCCATTATGTTTACTGGTGCTTTGCGGGACTACAGCAAGGGTAAAGCTAAATCATGCCCCCCTACAGAAAGTGTAAGATCGTCTGTAAAAGGAAACAAATCCATCACCCCCAAAAATCCCTGCACATTCATGGCATTGCCTGACATTGGATAACTTCCTGCCCGGATGCAGGATTTAGTCGCCCCTGTCTCTACAACAAAGGAGAAGGCCTTTTCACCTCTCATCACCCCTATATGTTGTTCCTCTGCCAGGTTGGGTGTAATCAATAGGATGGAATATATCAGGCCTGTCTGTGGGTTGTCCAATTGTCGGTATAATGATATTTCATTCCCAGTGAATGGGTTGCCACCCACCATAGTTTCCCCTCCCAATTTCTGAATGGGTATCATCCCCATAGAGTCAGTGCGCGGCAATGTCCAGTCATGCTGATGTCCCCTGTAGGGTGACTGCTTATTATTCTGCATCTGCGATGTAAATGGTGCCTGTGGGTATGGATGTGCGGGTACCTGCATCTGGGGTGTCTGTGTCAAGGGTTGGTATGCCTGCGGGTATGCATTTGATATCTGCACTTGTCATTGTGTTTGGTCCTTTGAGTAGTACTCAGTCTGTTCTCCCTGATACGTGGGCTGATATTGCAACCTCCCATTCTGTTGCATTCCCCCTCTGCTTCTACACACCCTAGAAATGTGTCCTCTATGTCCAAATACCCAGCACTGAGGTGGTTCCATCATTGGCTTTGGGTATTCCCCCAGAAATCCCTCAGGGCTTTGTTGTATTGGGTACCCATAACCTCGGCCCCTTGGTGGCCCTCCTCTTAATCTGAACCCGTGATGCGCATCACCCACCACATGAAACCTCCTCCCGTGGGCGGGGCCCATCCTGCGCATGTTGGGCACTTTGTCCCTCCGTGCTTGTTAACATTGCCCCTTCCATGGCATATTTGGACAATTTCTTCTCCACTTGCTTTGCCTTGTTTCCTTTCCTTGCGCTTCTTTCTCGCATTTTCCTGCATTAACCTACAGTAGTGTATTATCGTGATTTTATTTCTGACCATGGTTTTAACCTCCATCTCCACTAACTTCTTGAACTGCTTTTGCATGTGTTCCGGCAACCCTTGACATAATATATGATAAAATAATCCCACTGTTTTCTCCCACACTTCTCACGTTTTCCTGAATAGCTTGGAAGTATATCCACATGCAAGGACACATGCAAGGGGTCTTCATCTTCTCCCATTTTGCGTGTCATGATCGCGCTAATGTCTAAGGTGTGTGGGTACTGCACACGTAGACCTTGCCATAAAGCCATTCAGCAGTTGTTATTAATACAGAGGGGACATCCTTTCCTTGGTATTTTACTGGTTGCCTTTCAATTTTGGCAATCAGATTTCTGTCTTTGTCGTGAGCGGTACATAGTTAAACGACTTCAGTGTACCATACACATTATTTTCAACAATGCTCAGTAACAGAACACAACAAGTACATTCAAAGTGTTTATTGCTAGTCTTATTCTGTTTGTTTTCTTAATTTTTGAAACAAAGTATTTGGTGATAGAGTTCATGTCAAGGTTTGGATTCTGTATCCCATGATACAGAAACTCAGTACATAGTGCTATTTGTGAATATCCTTCACCGCCAGTGACTTGTGTAGATAGTCAGTTACAGTACAAACAAGTGGTAGTTACATTACAGCAATCTATATACGTAAATAGTTGCAGAAGCTGGACACATAAGGGTGACCTAATCAGCAGTTGTTAATCAGTGAACCACTGTGCGAACCATTGTGTGCCGTGTTCTGGGCAGTTACTCCTGGGTAGCCAGCACTTTTCCATACGTCATTGGCGACCTCCCCAAGGATCACCGAAAGTAAACTTTTCATGTCTCCCACCGCTGGTGTCGTGCCTGCTGTTAGCCTATTTTATTTCATGTATCCACTTCCCCACACCCGCAGTCAACGAGGGTAACTTACACCTCAAGTTGTCCTTGTCAATTCGTTGCCATGGTATGTATTGAGATGTCATCTTTGATGTCGTGGGTGTTAGCCTTAGCAGTGCATGGTGGTGGCGCGAGGTATGGTTGCTTAGCTTACCATAACTGGCGAATTTCAAGGGTTTTTCGGTTTTACTTGGAACCATGACGTCCCTTTAACAAAGTTTTTTCACTGAATTTCATAGGTTTTTAGTAGCGCAACTTAACCATAACGTCCCTTTAACAAAGTTTTTTTACTGAATTTTTACTGAATTTCATAGGTTTTTAGTAGCGCAACTTAACCATGACGTCCCTTTAACAAAGTTTTTTTACTGAATTTCATAGGTTTTTAATAGCGCAACTTAACCATAACGTCCCTTTAACAAAGTTTTTTTACTGAATTTCATAGGTTTTTATTAGTGCAACGTAACCATAACGTCCTTTTCAATGGAGGAAGACCACTAGCATCCTAGGTTCTCAAAGTGGGAACCTGGGGTGGTAAAAAAAAGATTTTCCCTCCTAAACCGGGACGCCGCAGGCAGGCGTCCCGGTGTAGGAAGGAACATCTTTTACCAAGAGGGACACCAGGGAAAGGGAAGGCAGGGTGTATAAAGAGAACACAACAGGGAAGACCAGGAGAGAGACACAGGGCATGAGCAGGGGGTGGAAAGAAGGGAGACACGGGGCATGAGCAGGGGGAGGGGGGAGAAGAAGGGAGACACAGGGCATGAGCGGGAAAGAAGGGAGACACAGGGAATGAGCGGGGGGTGGGGTAGGGAAGAAGGGAGACACGGGGCATGAGCGGGGGGTGGGGGTGAACAGGGGAGACACGGGCCATGAGCAGGGGGAAAAAGAGGGAGACAGACACGGAGCATAAGCGGGGGTGGGGGTGAACAGGAGAGACACGGGCATGAGCGGGGGTAGGGCAAGGTGGGGCCCCCACCCCCGCTCATGCTCCGTGTCTGCCCTGTTCCAACAGTGCAGACACAGGGCATGAGCGGGGGGTGGGGGGGAAAGAAGGGAGACACGGGGCATGAGCGGGGAGTGGGGGGGAAAGGATGACACGGGGCACGAGCGGGGGGTGGGGGAAAGAAGGGTGACACGGGGCATGAGCGGGGGGTGGGTGGAACAAGAGGTCAACAAGGGGCATCATAGGAGGGGGGACAAGAGGAAGACACGGGGCATGAGCCGGGGGCAGGAGGGAACAGGAGGAAGACACCGGGCATCAGCGAGGAGTGGGGGGACAGGAGGAAGACACGGGGCATGAGCGGGGGGTGGGGGTAACATGGCCAGAGTAGTGGCCATGTAGTTATGGTTAAGTTGCTGTTTCCATAGGAAGAGCACTTTTTGGGCGGCTTATAACTTCGCTCTCCCTGGACGGATCCTCACCAAACTTTGCAAAAAAAAGTATTTGGGTCACTCTGAATTTGTTTGCAAAGTTTGGTGAGGATTCGTCCAGGTGGGGCAAAGTTATAGGGGGGGTCCCAAAACTTTTTTTTTCCCAAAAAATTTTGCTCACGCCTACAGCCCAAACCGCTGGACGGATTTCCACCAAATTTGGACCAGGAGCAGCGGCTTGGTCCCGAATGCGTGCTTCTGCAAATTTGGTGAAAATCCGTCCAGTAGTTTTTTTTAAAATGACCAAAAAGTAGGTAAAAAAAAATTAGTGCTATCTGTGTTCGGTTCGCGGACACAATTCCCTGTTCGCTCCACGGACAGTGTCCTGATTGGCCAATCGTCATGCGTGATGTTCGCGGACATGCAACGTGTTCGCTGATTGGACGGCGTGAAGCGCGTCAGATTTTTCGGTAGCGCCAGCCATCTTGGATTCGCGGACATCCGCGGACAGCGCGGTGAAACTTTGTTAAAAATGTGTATTTTGTAGAGTGTGTTGGTGTGTAGGAGTGTTTGGGGAGGGTGGGGGTGTATGAGATAGGATGAAAGTTGTGTTTTCTATGTGTTAGACGTTCTTTTTGTGTTCGATTTGTTTGCGGACATCACGGGTGTTCTGAAATGTTATAAATAAACTGACTGGGGGTGTTCTAAGGACTCAATATGTGTCCGTTTTGTCCGCAAGCAAAGTGAAACTGTTCTAAGAACACTCGCGGTGTCCGGGGAGTGTTCGTAGGGGGTGTCCTGAGGACGCTGTCCGTATTGTTCTCTGTCAAGTTGAATGTGTCCTAAGAACACTCGCGGTGTCCTGAAATGTTCGCAAATAAACAAGATGGTGGTGTTCTGAAGACGCTTCTAAGAACACTCGCGGTATCCTGGAATGTTCATAGGGGGTGTCCTGAGGACGCTGTCCGTATTGTTCTCTGTCAAGTTGAATGTGTCCTAAGAACACTCGCGGTGTCCTGAAATGTTCGCAAATAAACAAGATGGTGGTGTTCTGAAGACGCTTCTAAAAACACTCGCGGTGTCCGGGGAGTGTTCGTAGGGGGTGTCCTGAGGACGCCGTCCGTATTGTTCTCTGTCAAGTTGAATGTGTTCTAAGAACACCTGCGGTGTCCTGAAATGTTTGCAAATAAACAAAATGGGGGTGTTCTGAAGACGTTTTTGGGAACACTCCCAATGTCCTGGAATGTTCGTAGGGGGTGTCCTTAGGACGCTGTCCGTATTGTTCGTTGTTAAGTTGAAAGTGTTCTAAGAACTATCGCGTTGTTCTGAAATGTTCGTAGGGGGTGTCCTGAAAACGGTGTCCGTATTGTTCTCTGGCAAGTTCAAAGTGTTCTAAGAACACTCACATTGTTCGTGGACATATGGGGGCCGATTCATGGAACAAACGTGCGCCGAAAATCTTCGCGCAAGCGGAAAAAAACAGGCGCACGCGCACGCATGCGATTCATGGAAGTTCCTGCGCGTGTTTACCTTGGGATGTGCGCCAAACCCGTGCATGGCGCACACGTCACTGCAACATCCCAAAAGACGTGCGCGACGCGCACAGTGAAAGCGCACAACCTCGGCGCATACACCAGAAAGTGGGCGGAACACGGGGCGTAACGTGCGGAATGGGGAACAACTCGCGAAAACAAGGGCGTAACTGGGGATGTACTGCAGGGAAGCAGACGGAACGTCCACACGCACCCGAACCACACGTATTCATGGAACCGAATAGGGCAAAGCCACGCACAGCGAAAGACACGCACAAGCCGATACACGTCCGCCACACGAAGGCAGGCAGTATCGTCCCTGCGCATTACAAAAGTGGCAACATACAGCAATTGTGAGAGCGGGGCACGTGTATTTCGGGGTTGCGTGGGAAGTTACACACGCGATTGAGCGGGGTACGTGTATTCCGGGGGTTCGCGGGAAGTCACACACGCGATCTGGCCTGGGGGAGCGGGCTACGTGTATTACAGGGGTTCGCGTGAAGTTTTCCATTCGATCGGGCCTGGGGGAGCGGGCTACGTGTATTACAGGGGTTCGCGTGAAGTTTTTCACGCGATCGGGCCTGGGGGAGCGGGCTACGTGTATTTCAGGGGTTCGCGTGAACTTTCTCACGCGATCGGGCCTGGGGGAGCGGGCTACGTGTATTTCAGGGGTTCGCGTGAACTTTCTCACGCGATCGGGCCTGGGGGAGCGGGCTACGTGTATTTCAGGGGTTCGCGTGAACTTTTTCACGCGATCGGGCCTGGGGGAGCGGGCTACGTGTATTACAGGGGTTCGCGTGAAGTTTTTCACGCGATCGGGCCTGGGGGAGCGGGCTACGTGTATTTCAGGGGTTCGCATGAACTTTCTCACGCGATCGGGCCTGGGGGAGCGGGCTACGTGTATTTCAGGGGTTCGCGTGAACTTCCTCACACGATCGGGCCTGGGGGAGCGGGCTACGTGTATTTCGGGGGCGCGCGGGAAGTGACACACGCGATTGAGCGGGGTACGTGTATTTCGGGGGTGCGCGGGAAGTTACACACGCAATTCCATCAGGGTACGTGTATTACAGGTGTGCGCGATATCAACAGGGTACGTGTATTACAGGGGTGCGCGGGGAGCAGCACACTTGAATTGCACGTGTGGGTCCTCCCAGGTGTTCCCTCTACACCCTCCACGGCCCCTGCAGGTGGCTCACACCACAGGGGCCTACCCAGCACATGTCATGCAGGCACCCCACCCACCATGCCCATGCCCACCAGCCAACCCACATGTCAACTTGCACTTCTCCCCCCCCAAAGCATGTCCCCCTGCACCCCCAGCCACCAGGGGCAGCCTCCACCAGGCCCCCACCCATGTCTCACACCACCCCCACCCCCCAGTCACCAGGGGCACCTGCCAGCAGGCCCCCACCCATGTCCAACTCATGTTCCCCACCACCCCCACCCCCCAGCACTGTGGGGCACCTGCCAGCAGGCCCCACCCATGTCTCCCACCACCCCCACCCCCCAGCCACCAGGGGCAGCCTCCACCAGGCCCCCACCCATGTCTCCCACCACCCCCACCCCCCAGCCACCATGGGCAGCATCCACCAGGCCCACACCCATGTCTCACACCACCCCCACCCCCCAGCAGTGCAGGGGCACCCACCACCAGGCCCCCAACCATGTCTCCCACCACCCCCACCCCCCAGCCACCAGGGGCAGCATCCACCAGGCCCACACCCATGCCTCACACCACCCCCACCCCCCAGCAGTGCAGGGGCACCCACCACCAGGCCCCCACCCATGTCACCCACCACCCCCACCCCCCAGCAGTGCAGGGGCAGCCTCCACCAGGCCCCCGCCCATGTCTCCCACCACCCCCACCCCCCAGCCACCATGGCCAGCCTCCACCAGGTCCTCACAATCCCCAACACACATGTCATTACAACTCGCACACATGAGCCATACCACAGCCATATCGCAACTGCCACCACCATCCATACACATACAACAGCATGAGCAGCCAAAGGTGAGCCAGACATCACATGCAACACAGGAAGTGCACCACACATGTACACACACCACCACACTTGCATGCATGTGTACACCTCTGCCAAGTGTCGCACTGTTCAGACGGCCATCCATGTCACATCTGCCAATCAGGCTTCCACATACCGCTGTCACATGCATCCATGTGGCATCACTGTTGCACCCTTGTCAAATACACACACATGCACATGTACACAGTGCTGATACATGCAGCCGAAAACAACATACATGCGTGACATCACGGACATGTCTATTCACATACACATTCATCCAAACATGTGTGCCCACACAACTGCATTTGGCATGCAAGCCTACACACACAAGCACCATCCATGTCTCACACATCACAGCCCTTGCATGTGTCAGCCCCACGGCCCTGTACACCCCCACCCATACTCGACCCAATACAAACAGATGTGCAACCTGCACACTACCGAATAATCACCACATGCACTGCTCACAATCAGGATGCATGTACACTCACCGCTCGACTCCAGAAGGGTCTACTTCTCTAGGACCTGGACGTGGAGCGCTGGGGATATGCGTTCCAGGACCCTCATCTGTCCTTCCGACAAGTGGCCCCGGCACCCCTTGGCATCCGCTGCCTTCAAGAGGCACCGGCCCTTGTTCAGGGTCCTGGACCTGAAGTCCTCCCAGTGCTTCCTGACATGATGTAAGTCGCCAACTGCCACCCCCTCCGCGTTGATGGCAGTCACGATGTCAGTCCAGATCCGAGTCCGTCCTTCCTTGTTGGCGCCGGAACTTCCGAAGAGGGTATCATACTGCACCAGGACACCAACTTCGGTGGCACTGAAGCTGGTGCCCCTCTGCCTCTCTGGCCGGGGGTTGTCAGTGGTCACAGATGGTGTTTGCCCCGACATGACAACCCCAGAGGCAGGAGTGGGTGGGCAACTGGGTCCTGGGGCTGGGCTGTGGAGCGATGGAATCCCAGTCGGGAGTCTTCGGTTCCAGCAGGGGTGGTCACAGCAACAGCACCCCTGGCTGATGTGCAGGCAGCAAATGGCAGTGCACGTGGGCAGCAGGCAGTCGGGCAGCAGCAGATGGCAGGTGGGAGCGTGCTCGGGGCTCTGGGGGGCAGTAGTTCGGCCTTCTGGGCAGGAGCGTGGTCTTCCGTGTGCATACGCGTGGCCAGCTTGATACGGAGTGATTTGGCACGTGAAAAATCTGCACGTCAGCGTGTAATACGAGGAAAGGGCCATGCGTGTAAGCGCGCGTGGAAACTGCACGTCCGCGTGTAATACGAGGAAAGGGCCATGCGCGTAAGCGCGCGTGGAAACTGCACGCCCGCGTGTAATACGAGGAAAGGGCCTATGCGCGTAAGTGACGTGACACGCGCGTGCGTTTCCCTCAGCACGGGTTAAAGGTGAGCGGGCCCAGCAGTTCGCTGTACGTGCCTTTCGTGGAGACCGACGTGTGTTGCTGCTTCCTGTTGTTTCGCGCGCCATCACAACTTCACAGCTATCAAGGACGTATCTCTTCTTTTGGCGGGGGTATTGGCTATGCGTGTTTTTCTGCATCGCGCTAGTCAGACGGTGAGTCACACACGCTCTTTTTCCCACTGCGGGTGCCCCTGTGTATCGCACCCATTTTCGATGTCATAGTAGCCTCCGTGTCCCATGCGTACGCGTTATTCGTGTTACTGGGTGCCACCGCGTACTGCGGGAGGTTCAATCCACGCACGTAGGCTGCAGGGTTGCGTGCACTGTTTTACTGCAGTTTTGGGGTGCCTGAGCGTTGCGTGACCCGTCACCACATCACCGGGGTCACATACAGCCTTGCAGGTGCAGGGGGGCTGTTAACATCTTGCTTCCCACCCCCTTCACCCCAATTGCCCAGGTCAATTGTGGTGTACACCTCCCATTGGCACCACTCCATCTGTGCCAGCACTACTACATCTGTGCCATGGTTGGGAGGCCACCAAAGGTGAGGGGCGCCTCAGCTGGGCGTACTCCTCGTGGCGGGCGTGGTCGGGGACGTGGCCGTGGTGACCTGGGAGTAGGGGGACTCCAGGGTGTCCAGGTCAGCCACAGAGGGGGAAGAGGCAGGGGTGCGCCACTTGAGCACAATGTTGTGCCATGTGTCGGTGCAGCCATGCCACCACCCCCTGTGGTTCCGGGGGATGCAGCTCCTGCATCTGGCACCCATATGACCCGGCACTCCGTTCCATCGACTGCCACGGGCCCAAGGGTGGTGGTAGCTGCAGGTGCAGCTGTGGACACCGCCACCCAGGCTCAGGGTCTGCCAGCGCAGGCTGCGTTGGCACTTGAAGAGCCCTTGGTAGATCTCCAACAGGCCAGGGAGGAAACCATAGGGGCACGCCGGGCTGCTCAGACCAAGACACGTGTCCCTGGGGCAGTCATGTCATCTGCTGCCCCGAACAGCCGGGTTTTGGCAAGTGCAGGGGCAGATGCACCCAACAGCACCCCGGTTGTGAGTCTGCCAACCAGGACCATTGCGGCCAACCACCCTGCCACAGCTGATGTTGCTGCGCAGGGTCCATTAGTGGGCACCCAGCTGCCACTGACACAAGTCAGGCCTCTGGTCATCCCTCCACCTGCCACTCCCTTGGCTCAATCCACCGAACCCACTGGCCATGCTGGTCAGGGCGGCATTAGCCAGCCAGGGTCTGCGCCACAGTCCAAGAGGAGGAAGGTTGCACCTGCAGCACAGGCTGGGACCCCACACACAGCCACGACCTCCTGCACGTCGAGGAAGAAGCCTTTCTGTAAGCAGGAACTGGACTTCCTCGTGGACTACGTGCGGGGCCACAGCCGTGACATGCTAGTGGGTGCCAATAGTCAGACCACGGCTGCCCAACGTGACACCCACTGGAAGCATGTTGCGGAACATGTCAGTTCATTCGGCCATGAGGTGCGCACGGCGCAGGAGTGCAAAAAGCGTTGGAATGACATCAAGCGCAGCACTAAGGCCAAGCGTGCCTCAAATTACAACTTGACTCTGGTGACTGGCGGTGGGCCTGCACCAGAGGAGGAAGAACTCACTCCGCATGAGGCTCTCGTTGCGGAGTTCATACCACCTGAATTGGTCGAAGGAGTGGGAGAGAAGCTGGACTTTGATGCCCAGTCCAGTGAGTGTTGATGCGTGTTTGTTGAGGACGTGTGTGTTTCACTTGTGGGATGTGTTGTGCATGATTGCTGCTACATGTGACGTGTACATGGTTCTGATGTGTAAGTAATGCAATGCTACCGTCATGCATGTCTCCTCTGCCTGCATGCAGGACTCCATGTAGGCATGCTCCCTTGCCCCTCCTCCGCCACTCTGCACCCCAGTTCCACCTTTGCACTGGTCTGCTCCAATCTTGCCAATGTGTAGTTTCTTGTCCATGTGTCCTGTGTAGATGTTAACTTCCAGAGTAGAATCTGCCAGACATATGCCATGTCGTACAGCCTTAGTACTCGATGCAGGGTATCTCACTTGTACTGTGCATGGGTCAGATGTCCCGCAGGGACATGAGTGCCCATTCATGCTCCATGTGCATTGCACGCATGCCCCTATGTGTCCTTGACTGGATGATCACTGTAATATCAGTCCTTGGTTACATACATTGCCTGCCATCTCATCAGCCTTCCCATGTCAACTGTGCCTCAGTCCTGCGTTGCACACATGTTTAGGCTCTGACAATCTGTGTGGCTCACAGGCCTCAGCCTGTTCAATGGCCAATGACTCTGTCCAACTCTTGTTGTGTCTTCTTCACACGTGGGCGGCCTCCGGAGTTTCCATCATGTGTCCTGCCCACTGTCCCAGCATCATTTGCAGTGTTGTAATTTGAATCACATGAAGCTGTTGATGCCAGTCAACACTGCCTGTCAATACACAGGTGTATGGTCAGCCTTTTGAT
Source organism: Ambystoma mexicanum (assembly GCF_040938575.1). NCBI lineage: Eukaryota > Metazoa > Chordata > Amphibia > Caudata > Ambystomatidae > Ambystoma > Ambystoma mexicanum. The sequence goes on along the minus strand of NC_090933.1, from coordinate 1,149,993,887 downwards.
ACCATGATAGGCATCCCTGCTTTGGTACTGGGGTGGAGGGGTGCTTGGCTTCTGGACATGGTACACATTGAATGCACAATGCACGTGATGTCTGAATTTGACATTGCACTGCCTTCACATTTCCTGGCACACACCATGTAGTGCTTGTACATGTAGGTAGTGAGTGGCGTACAGATTTTCTGCACTGCATAGACCCACTTCCATGGAAACTGCCACCTTTCAACAGGTCTGATCACAGAAGCTATTCAAAGTAGACCCAGCATGCATGCCAGGTCATATGTTGTGTGTCACATGTCTGCCTGATGCCTTTGCTGTCGGTGTGTGTGTGTGTCGTGTGCTTCTGACATGTGTATTGACCTTTTCCTCTCTATTTTTCAGGTGATGACGCAATAGAGGCAGAGGATGGTGTTGTCATGCCAGACACAGGGTTGGTAACGCCACATCATCCCGGCACTAGTGGGGGTCGTGGGGTGGTAGGCCACAAAAACCCCCAAGTGCTGCAGTCCATCTTGTCTCTGGCTGCCTATGAGTCCAGCCTTGATGACGACTCTGACGTCCATGTTGAGTTGGATGACCATCAAGTCCATGTGTCAGGGGTGAGTGATTCTGATGTGGACACTCCTCTGTCTGCGACACCTGCACTGAGGGATCAGACAGTCTTGGTTCGTCTGCCCGTGGTGGATCGGGACGCAGGGTCACCCTCCACACCAGTCACTGATGTGCCTGGGACATCACGTCGACGGGGGCATGTAGTCGTGCAGCCGCAGGCGGTGCCAACACAGTGAGGACCCCCGGTCCTTGGGTCCCGCAGGGGTCAAGCCCGGCAACGTGGTCGCCGCGCGCAACCGCTGTATACTGAGTGGGAGCAAGACATGACTGCCAATTCCGAACGGCAGGGGGCAGCAATGGAGAACATCGCTGAGAGCATGGAGCGTGTGGCCCGATCTGTGCTCCCCACTGCTAGGCAGGTGCTTCTCCAGCAGCAGGCGGCACAGTCCACGGCCCGCTCGCTCAGGCTGGGCATGGCGGCCTCAGACAGGGCACGCCAGGCTGAAATGTCGTCTCTGCGTCAAGCAATTGCTGCTCACGCAGAGGCGCACATGGATGCCTTGAGGGAGGAGTATGCTTCCCTTAGATCCACTCTGGGTGTCCTTATGATGTCCCAGAGGCAGCGGGCAGAGGAGAGGTTTGCACAGCTTGAGTGTACCATCTCGGCTGAGCTACAGGCTTGCCGGGAGGTGCAGCGGTTGTCCAGCCAGGCCTTGCAGGAGGAACTCCGTGTTACACGTGCTACCTTGCAAGAGAAAGCACGTGTATCACGGGAGGTTCTGCATGCAGACCTACGTCACATCGCCACACAGAACCAGGCTCACCCGTCCGGCAGACTTGCTGCCGACGAGGGGCAAGCTGCGGCTAGGCGTGGCCAGGCTACTGTGCCACGTCCTCCTTTCCAGGATGAGCCAGACTCGGACGACCATCTATCTCCCACATAGGTTGTGCTGTGCAGGCGTTGAGCCCATGGAGGTTTTTTTTTTGGCTCAGCATCATCGCATGTGGATGTTGAGCAGCACCCTGTACCTCCCCCCTCCTGGGTGCCTCCCCTCCCCCCCGGGTCGTATGTGGCCATTTTTGATTTTTCTTTCAGTTTAGTTAGTTAAGTTTCTGTTTGATAGTTAGTTTAAATAGTTAATGTAGGTTTTCCATAGTTAGTGTAATTAGTTAATAGTTGATTTAGTTTAAAATTGCTAGTCTATTGTGCTTTCATGTGACGGTGCGGTGCTTTGTGGCTTTTGAAGGCATCCACTGTCTGTTCCAGCTGGGCCCTTCATGGTTGTCTTGTGTATGTGTTTGCTGCTTGGGTTCCTTGACTCACATATGCCACTCCTGCCTCCCTTATCCATGGGCTCGCAAGGATGGTTCGGTGTTACAGCATTTTACACAAGGGCATTGGACTGTCATATCTGTGGCATGTCTGGTGCTGTGTGACTTGTGTTGACACCCCTAGTGGGGATGATTTAGGTGTCATTGTCCACTGTTCAGCTTTTGCTAGATGGGGTGTATCATGATTAATGTGGACATTGATTGCTAGGCATTGTGTAGTATGTTTCATTTCTTTCCTGTACATGTGCTTGTTGCAATTCATGCTGTAGATAGTGTTCCACGCTTTGTAGGTGAAAGACGGACTGATGGTGTGATTTGTGATGTGACTCTCTGACATGGTCAAGTAATGAGATGCCTGATGAGACACACACAGATGACTTTGAAGCATTAATCATGTGTTCCATGCCCTTTCTGCAGGGGGATGAGCACCTTTGCCAGTAGACATGTCCCATTGGACGACGGAATTCTGGACCCGTTTGTTGGTGCCCACATGCACATGTGTGCAGAAGCAGAGGCACAGTGATTGCAGACCCACATCCTAGAACTGCTGACATGTTCGAAGGAACTCCAGGCAAGGTGAGCATCACAGGGGGGCCACGACACAGCAAAGCTTGCACCAAGCGAGTTGCACATGCAGGCTTAGTCACAGCACTGAGGGTGAGCTTAGACGAATATTGGTGTTGAAGCACACAATGCAGCTCAGATGTGTTTGTGGACTGATGGCTGCTGATAGTAGGGTTGTCTGGGACACATGCAGGGGCAGTGGCACATACCCTCCGGTACACCAAGGTCCATTGAGCCACTTGTATCAACCATGTAGCCTTCCGAGACATGGAAAGGGGCAGCTCACAGGGACATGCAGCAAGGGACATACTCGGGTGCAGTGCATGTCTTTTCCACGTACTTCATGATAAATGCACTGCCAACTTTGTTTCGGTCATGGTGGTACGCAACTTGCTCTGTAGTCATGGCTTGCTATATGGGTCTGTCTGCTTACCCAGGGAACATTGCATGTTGGGTGAATTGTGACACATTGGTGTTCCATTTGCCACGCACCCAGCAGCGGCTGCCTTACTGCATTGACTGTGTATGACCCGTCACAGGGGTGATGTTATATATGGGTACGAAGCATCAACCACAGATTGTCTGTTTGTAGAGTAGTCTGTTGCTATGGGGCATGTTTGGTGTTGTGTTTTTGTGCAATTGGCACGTACAGGTTGTTGACTGTGTCTCTCTTTGCAGCATTGCAGTGCTCCTGTAACCGGACCTGAGAGTGCGCAGGCAGGAGGCCAGCACTCAAAACCAGAGCTAAGTGTCTTGTTGTTTTTCTTACAAACTGCTCTGCATAGGCTTGCTGGGGAGTGTACTGATGCATGGATGTATGTGTGGTTCAATTTGGTATGTTATTTTCTCCCTTATCACCCGTGATCCTATGCAATTTTGAAACCTGTACCCTCTACCCGGTGTTCCTGCTTCCCGTGCCTATCCAAGCAACGTTCCCTGACCCTCTTTCCCCACTGGGGTTGCGGATGCCTGTGTAAACCCTGAACTTGCAGGCGCCAAAACCCTAGAGGGGGTGGTTGGTTCGTACCACTCCTGAGCCTGGACTACAGAAGGCCATGACAATGATGTCCAAGTCTGTTTGGATTGTGTATGTGTTCATGCAGGTTGTACATTTTCGTGCATTCCCTAGTTTCATGTGTCATTCCACCTCCCCTCTCCTGCCGCTCATTCCAGTCATCCAGTGTGTCAACACCTGTCCCGACTGCATATCCCTGAACCTCCTTCCCCACCAGGGTCTCAGGGGCCTGTGTGAGTTTGACCTTGCAGGCACCCGGGACATGGTGGGGGTGGTTGTTTCGTGGCACTCCCGCGCCTGTACAGGGGACCTCTGACAGTACACATCCATTCATGGTGCATCATCCTATGTCATGTACCACACATGTCTCACATCCTGTCGTGACATTGTTTTGCTGTGCTACCTTGGTTGTTGCATCATTGTGGTAGTACTTGGCCTTTGTGAGGTACTGCTACGTCAAGTCATCTACTGGAGGGTGTTTGGGTTCGTTTTTATGCCTTGGATTTTGTGTTTCGGAAATGAGTGTGTATTCTGAGGGTTCAGGCATCTTTTTACACACAAGGTGGGAGATGGTGACGAAGGGTAAAGGTGATCCTGTGGCCAGGTGGAATTGAGGTTTGGGGGCTCCATGACCCAGGTGCAGTTGTTCAGTGGGTCATGGTCATTTGTGAGGGAGGGGGGGGGTTGTTGTTGATTGTTGCCTTGCCCTGCAGTGTGATGGGAACTCTGACATAGTAATGGTGGTATCCCATGTACATGTTGTGTTCTGCTGATCAATGCCTGTTCATGTGTTGTGTTTTCCTTTCAGGTGTGAGGGGATAGTTGTGGTTTGACATGTTGGGGTGTACACATGGTGGATGTTCACATGTGATGTGTAGGGAACACTGATGGTCACTTGAGTGCACATGCATATGTGGAGTGCATGTCCTTGCAGAACCACACACTTGCACTCTGATGCACTACATGTACTCCCACCCTTGCATATACACGTGTACACTGTTTGCCTTCTGGTGCCCACTGTGTCCCGGCAGCACATGTTCTGTGACCGATCATGGATCCAGTACATGCCTGATTTGCTGTTTGACGTGGTCTGTCACTTAGATGTGATGCTCAGGGTGTGCATCACACACAATGGCTGTTCACTGTGCTGTGCGCTGAGCAGTGTGATGCAGGAGTAGGACACTGCACACATGAGCTGCAGTGTTGATTTTGCAATGCATGATGTGCATGTAGACAGGCATTCATTGTGATGTTACGTCTACGACTGTTGTAGTGCATTTTGAAATGACTTATTTTGGGTGTGAGGTTGTTGGTCTGTCATTTCATCTGATTCCGGGTCAGGCAGCAGTGTCCGATGCCACTGTGCATTTAGGACATGGCAATGTGTACCTTATCGTTACTGCATTGGTGTATGGGTATTGCGTGCCATGACATGTTGATGTTTGGGAGGGTTTGTGTGACATGACAGTGATAGCCATGGCCTGGTTTGCAGGTGTGTGTGATGCACACCTTGCATGTCCGTGTCATCCGCTTCTCAGAGCAACTAGCTGGGGGTAGATTTCTCTCCGCAGCAGGGCCCTCCCCCTGGAACAGACTTCCGGCCTGACTTGAACTTGAGGGGAATCATCTCCAGTTCTGGAAGCACCTCAAGTCCTTCCTCTTTGCTTCTGCTTACTGTCTGCCTCTCCCTTGCAGAATTCTCCACTGGAACTGCACAGGAGCTGCAACTGGGCCACTCTCACCGACCTTGGTCCCTGGCCCAGCCACTCTCCACTTGCACTGCCTCCCTGGCAACCCCTGCACTGCAGTACTGTCTCTCTATCCCTACAGCCCTCCCTTCCCAGCACTTGTCTGCACTCACCTTTGTAGTTGCCACCAGGCGACCTATGTATTATTTTTGTTGGGCTACTTCCCCTGTACTGGACTCCCCCCCACCCTTCCCCTTGCACTTTTCCCATTCCCCCTACCCCTGCACTTGCACGATCCCAATGACACCTGGCCTAGTAGTACCGTTCTCTGTGTTCCCTTGTTCCCCCCTCCCTGCCTCATTGCGCCTTGGAATACTTGTGTATGGCCCATATCATGTCATATGTCATATGTGTGCCTTTTGGTCACACAGGAAAGCTTATGTTTAAGTAGCTAGGGATGCAGACGATGTGGCACTTCCATGGCAACTATCTCAGGGTGGTAAGGTTGTGACAGTTGACTGTCTCTTTGTCATCATCGATTGTCACCTGGTATGTGCCAGGCCTGTGTGCACTCGGCAGGGGTGGGAGTTTAGGTGAAAAATGTGGCCACAAGCTGGGTCCGGGCTTCCTCGCCACGTGCCCTGTCCCCTCTCATGGGCAGCGCCTGTGGTTGGGGATGTGGGGGCACCACCATGTCCACCGGGACGCCTTGCCGTGTTGCAACATTGTGCAGGACACATGCTGCCACAATGATCCTGCACACTACTGGTGGTGCATAGAGTAGTTGCCCACCAGAGCGGTCAAGCGAGCGGAAACGTGACTTGAGCACTCCGAATGTGCGCTCCACTATGCCCCTGGTTGCAATATGGGCGGCGTTGTATCTTACCTGGGGTGGTGTGGTGGGGTTCCGGATTGGCGTCATCATGTGGTTGCTCAGAGGGTAGGCACTGTCCCCTGGGGAGATGATAATAGTTGAGATTATTAGGGTTTGGATATTTGTCTGTGTGTGACTTGCATGCATGTGCAAGGGCATTTGTACTGACCTAGGAGCCATGTGTCGCCATGCTGCCCAGCTTCCAGGGCCCGGCTCAGGGCGGACATTCTGTATATGAAACTGTCATGGGTGGAGCCAGGGTAGTTTGCATAGACAGAGGTGATGATTCCCTTTGCATCACATACCACCTGTACATTGATGGAATGCCAGTGCTTGCGGTTTCGGTAGATGTGCTAAATGGCCCTAGGTGGACGTAGGGCCACATGGGTGCAATCTATGGCACCGAGCACTTTGGGGAAGTGTGCCACCCTGAAAAAATCCAGGACAACGGCCTGCCTTTCTGTGGGTGTTCTGGGCATGTATATGTGCCTGCGGACTGAGGGGCGCGCTGTCATGATTGCCAGTACCTGGTGTAGGCAGCGTGACTGCGTGGCCTGTGAGACCCCCCCCACTATGGCAGTGGTCCGCTGAAATGACCCAGTGGCCAAAAAATGCAGGACATTGAGCACCTTCTCCAAGGGGCTCAATGCTTGGGAGCAAAGGGTGGGGATGTGAGGTCATCTTCCCACTCCCTGACCAGGTCTAGGATGATATGGGGTGGAAACCTATACCTGCCATAGACCTGGTCGTCAGGCATCCCAAAAAGGCTTGTCCGTGTAGCGAAAATGCGTGCCCTGGCTATTCTCCTCCTCCTGCGGTGTCCCACGATCAGTGCAGCGACAAATGGGGCATTCATCGTAGCTGTATATACGCGTTTGTTGTTTGTGCGCACTTTTATGCTGTGCGCGGGGACGCTTCCGCCTGCCTTCATGTGGCAGACGCGTTGACGCCTGTGCACGTCTTTTGCCGTGCGCGGGTTTCCCGTGTTCGGATACGGTCCGAGTGTCATTGCGTGTGATCGGAGGGCATTGTGCGTACACGCAAGTGGCCTGGGTACGTGTGTTTCGGGGTGCCCGGGAAGTTCCACACGCGATTAGCCTGGGTATGTGTGTTCCGGGGTGCCGGGAACTTTCACACACGATTGGTGGAAATCCACGTGTGTTCTGTCATCACGTGCAATGAGGGAAACACCTGCGCGCGTCACGTCACTTACGCGCATAGGCCCTTTCCTCGTATTACACGCGGACGTGCAGTTTTTCACGCGCGCTGAAATGCGCATGCATGTCTGTACGCGTCACGTCACAGGGGCGCTTGCGCTTGAGGGGCCTTCTGTCCAATGAAAATGCGTATGCGTGCAGCTGCGCTTACGCGCTAAGGGCCTTTCCTCGAATTACACGCTGACGTGCAGATTTTTCACGTGCCAAATCACTCCGTATCAAGCTGGCCACGCGAAAACACACGGAAGACCACGCTCCTGCCCAGAAGGCCGAATTACTGCCCCCCAGTGCCCCGAGCAGCCTCCCACGTGCCATCTGCTGCTGCCTGCCTGCCTGCCTGCCTGCTGCCACCGTGCCCTGCCATTTGGTGCCTGCACATCAGCCATCTGCAGGTGTCCAGTTGCTGTGTCCACCCCTGCTGGAACAGAAGACTCCTGACTCGGATGACATCGCTCCACAGCCCAGCCCCAGGACCCAGTTGCCCACCCACTCCTGCCCCTGGGGTTGCCATGTCGGGCACATCAACATCTGGCACCAGTGGCAACCCCCGGCCAGAGGGGCAGAGGGGCACCAGCTTCAGTGCCACCGAAGTTGGTGTCCTGGTGGAGCAAGTCCTGGGGCAGTATGATGCCCTCTTCGGATCGTCCCGCGCCAACAAGGAAGGACGGGAGAGGATCTGGGCTGACTGTGTGGTTGCCATCAACGCGGAGGGGGTGGCAACCCGCACCATCCAGAAGGTCAAGAAGCGCTGGGAAGACTTGAGGTCCAGGACCCTCATGAAGGCCCGGCGCCTCGTGGAGGGGGGCCGGGGCCGCATGAGTTCCATCCAGATGAGGGTCCTGGAACGCGTACACCCAGCGCTCCACGCCCAGGTCCTTGAGAGGGAGACCCGTCTGGAGTTGAGCGGTAAGTGGCCAAGCATTGCTGTGTGAGACAGGGCATGTTGCAGTGTGCTGGTTGTCTGATACTTGCCTGTATGGGTGATATAGGCCATGTACGCATGTATGTGTGCAGGGACATCATGGTAATGCATGTGCGATCAGCAATGTGTGAACCGCACGGTCGTTGCATGTGTTTAAATGCGACATGGGGAGCCCTATGCAGATTGTACACATGAGAGCATGGCAGTTTCTGTTCCTGGACATGGGTGGGGGTGAGGGATGGGTGCTGATGCCAGGTACATATATGGTATCCATGTCTGTGTGCCTGACCTGCGTGTCTGTGACTTGTGTATGCCATGGATGCATGACACATGTCTGTGACAATGTACAGATTTACTGATGCAGCCTAGTCATCCGTGTATCCACTGTGATTGGGGTGTACGGGGCCAGATGGATGTGACTGAGGTGAAGTGTGTGCATGTGATAGGCATGACCCATGATGCATGTGAGTACCATTACATTGTATGTTTCGAGAGTCCATTGGACATGTATGGAAATGTCCATGGCATGCACCATGACTGTCACTGTGTGTGTTTTGCCTGGACTGACACATGTGTTGTGGAGGGACATGATGGAAGTGTACTTTGACAGTGGCACTCATCTGCTATTGCTTCCTGTCTAGGGGACCATTGTACAGTACCCTGATGCTTGTGTTCTATGTCTCCCTCTACGCAGCGGCTAGTGAAGAAGAGGGCGGAGACGGCGCTGTGGAGCAAGGCGGCGGGGATGCCCCCACGGCTGCAGCGGAAGGGGTGGGTGAGCCCCCACAGGGGCCTGCTACGGCGGAAGACGGTGAGGAGCCATCCAGGTTGGTGGTTTCCACAGAGGAGGAGGAGGCCGCCACTGAGGCGCACATGGGGCCTGGTGGGGGCATCCCTGCTGGTGCAAGTGGTGCAGTCCAGGGGCAGGAGGCAGCACAGGTCACCGTGGAGGGGCCTGTGCATGTCGCTGTCCCTGACCCTGTGGGTGCACCACCATGCACCAGCAGGGATGCCCCATCCCAGGCCCGTCCGCAGGTAGAGGGGATGTCCATGTCATCTGTCTCCCCTCCACCTGCGGACGAGGGGACCCCTGGCCGTATGGAGAAGGTCCTGATTGGGGTCGCGATGCGCACGGCTGTGATTCGTGATGCCGTGCGTGCTTCCCAGGAGGAGCACGCACGTCATCACGAAGAGCACCGTGCCGACGTGGCCCAATTGGGATCGTCCATGTTGGGGGGTTTCCTGCATGTGTCGGCCAACCTGGCGGCCCTCTTCTCCTCTGTGGAGACTATACGCCAGTCGTTCTCCTTGCCGTCTTCCGGCCCAGATGCCACCAGGGCCCCCTGTGGACCTGCCCTGACCAATGCAGCCAGCTCGGTGGGGATCCCATCTCTGCCACAGTCGGGAGTCAGAGGTCCAGCAGGGGTGGACACACCAGCAACTGGACCCCAGCAGATGGAGGATGTGACGGCATCATCGGGCAGGGCACGTGCACAACGGCGTTGGTGGTTTCTCTCAGCCTGGATGCCGTCGTGCTGGCACAGGCAGTTGCGTCGGAGGCAGCAGCAGGCTCAACGTGGGCGGCATCATGGCTCGGCGCCATCAACATCAGGGGTGCAGGCATCGGCCGGAGGGCAGGAGAACCCTGGAATGGGAGTGGCTTCCGTGTGGGAGCGTTTGTGCCAGCAGATAGGTGGGGAGCGGCAGCGGGCAGAGGAGGAACGGCTCACAATGGTCAGGGCAGAGGACTCCATGCGGAGGGCGCTGAAGCGGGCTGAGTGCCTCGAGGGTCTTCGCAGGGAGTTGGAGCTGGACACTGCATTATCCCTGCGGGACCTCGGGGCCAGGGAACATGCCCGCCTCCAAGCCATTGAACGGGAGTTCGATGATGCCCTGGCCCATGACAACAACCAGTGAGCCGTCGGACTAGCCCGCTGCCTTTGTATATAGTTATATAGTTAGTGGTAGGTTTCCTTTCAGTTAATTTTTTTTTATTTGGTTGCGATTGGACAATGCGCCACTTTTTTGTATATAGTTCAGTTTTTAGTTAGTTGACATAGTTAGGTTTCATTTGGTTGGGCTCATGGACCCGGGATTGACTTGTAAATGGTTCTTCTATGGATTTTTTTGATTTTTTTCATGGACATTCATCTTCTTTTTGTTGTTTTGCTTTGTGGTTTTTCTCATTACATTTCCATTCTAGTTGATTTTCAATACATTTTTATTTTCATCCTTCAATGTGTCGTATCATCTCATTACTTTCATGCATGTAATGTTGGGTGTTTTAACATTCACTTGCAGCCATTGTGTGTGACAGACATGTGTTCATTTGCATTATTTACATTGGGTGTGTAACATGTAATTGCCTTTGATATGTGGGTGGATGTGATAGTTGGTTGGGCCTTTTGGCAGGGGAGGATGGCCATTACAGACATGATTGGGGATTGTTGGGACCCAGGTGCAGGGGGACATGGATGGGACATGGGCGAGGGCCTGGTGGAGTGTGCCCCGCAATGCTGGGGGGTGGGGGTGGTGGGGGACATGAGTTGGACATGGGTGGGGGCCTGCTGGCAGGTGCCCCACAGTGCTGGGGGGTGGGGGTGGTGGGGGACATGAGTTGGACATGGGTGGGGGCCTGCTGGCAGGTGCCCCACAGTGCTGGGGGGTGGGGGTGCAGGGGGACATGAGTTGGACATGGGTGGGGGCCTGCTGGCAGGTGCCCCACAGTGCTGGGGGGTGGGGGTGATGGGGGACATGAGTTGGACATGGGTGGGGGCCTGCTGGCAGGTGCCCCACAGTGCTGGGGGGTGGGGGTGGTGGGGGACATGATTAGGACATGGGTGGGGGCCTGCTGGCAGGTGCCCCACAGTGCTGGGGGGTGGGGGTGGTGGGGGACATGAGTTGGACATGGGTGGGGGCCTGCTGGCAGGTGCCCCACAGTGCTGGGGGGTGGGGGTGGTGGGGGACATGAGTTGGACATGGGTGGGGGCCTGCTGGCAGGTGCCTCACAGTGCTGGGGGGTGGGGGTGGTGGGGGACATGAGTTGGACATGGGTGGGGGCCTGCTGGCAGGTGCCCCACAGTGCTGGGGGGTGGGGGTGGTGGGGGACATGAGTTGGACATGGGTGGGGGCCTGCTGGCAGGTGCCCCACAGTGCTGGGGGGTGGGGGTGGTGGGGGACATGAGTTGGACATGGGTGGGGGCCTGCTGGCAGGTGCCCCACAGTGCTGGGGGGTGGGGGTGGTGGGGGACATGAGTTGGACATGGGTGGGGGCCTGCTGGCAGGTGCCCCACAGTGCTGGGGGGTGGGGGTGGTGGGGGACATGAGTTGGACATGGGTGGGGGCCTGCTGGCAGGTGCCCCACAGTGCCTGGGGGGTGGGGGTGGTGGGGGACATGAGTTGGACATGGGTGGGGGCCTGCTGGCAGGTGCCCCACAGTGCTGGGGGGTGGGGGTGGTGGGGGACATGAGTTGGACATGGGTGGGGGCCTGCTGGCAGGTGCCCCACAGTGCTGGGGGGTGGGGGTGCAAGGGGACATGAGTTGGTGTTCATTAGTTCAAGGAGACATGTGCCTTTGCTGGGGGGCATGCCCATGTTGGGTGGGCTGCCTGCGGGACATGACCAGGGATGCAGGGTAGTCCCCTGTGGTGTGGGCTGCCTGCAGGGGCCGTGGAGGGTGTACAGGGAACACCTGGGAGGACCCACACTGTCAAATCAAATGTAGGACTCCCCGGCACCCCTGAAAAACACGTACCCTGCTGAAATCGCATGTAAAACTTCCCGCGCACCCCTGAAATACACGCGCCCAGGCCAATCGCGTGTGGAACTTCCCGCGCACCCCTGAAATACACGCGCCCAGGCCAATCGCGTGTGGAACTTCCCGCGCACCACTGAAATACACGCGCCCAGGCCAATCGCGTGTGGAACTTCCCGCGCACCCCTGAAATACACGCGCCCATGCCAATCGCGTGTGGAACTTCCCGCGCACCCCTGAAATACACGCGCCCAGGCCATTCGCGTGTGGAACTTCACGCGCACCCTGAAATACACGTACCCTGCTGAAATCGCGTGTAAAACTTCCCGCGCACCCCTGAAATACACGCGCCCAGGCCAATCGCATGTGGAACTTCCCGCGCACCCCTGAAATACACACGCCCAGGCCAATCGCGTGTGGAACTTCCCGCGCACCCCTGAAATACACGCGCCCAGGCCAATCGCGTGTGGAACTTCCCGCGCACCCCTGAAATACACGCGCCCAGGCCATTCGCGTGTGGAAATTCCCGCGCACCCTTGGAATACACGCGCCCAGGCTATTCGCGTGTGGAACTTCCCGCGCACCCCTGAGATACACGCACCCAGGCCAATCGCGTGTGGTACTTCCCGCGCACCCCTGAAATACACGTACCCTGCTGAAATCGCATGTAATACTTCCCGCGCACCCCTGAAATACACGCGCCCAGGCCAATCGCGTGTGGAACTTCCTGCGCAACCCTGAAATACACACGCCCAGGCCAATCGCGTGTGGAACTTGACGCGCACCCTGAAATACACGTATCCTGCTGAAATCGCGTGTGGAACTTCCCGCGCACCCCTGAAATACACGCGCCCAGGCCAATCGCGTGTGGTACTTCCCGCGCACCCCTGAAATACACATACCCTGCTGATATCGCGTGTGGAACTTCACGCGCACCCTGAAATACACGTACCCTGCTGATATCGCGTGTGGAACTTCACGCGCACCCCGAAATACACGTACCCTGATGGAATCGCGTGTGGAACTTCCCGCGCACCCCTGAAATACGCGTACCCTGCTCGCACGGGGCCAATCGCGTGAGGTACTTCCCGCGCACCCCAGTGATACACGTAGCCCGCTTGCTGTGCTGGTACAGGGTTAGCGCAGCCCTTTGCGCTGGATTGGGTATGTTGATGGCTTTTCCCTGCGCGGGAGGCGTTCTTGGGGGCGTAACTGGCGCTGCTGCAGGGTCGCTGCGCCACTGTGCGCCACGGCTGGTTTTGGTGGCTGGAATCCATGAATACGCTGTGCGCGGAAATGGATTTTAGCGCACGCGGTTGGCGCAGGGATTCGCACGCGCACACTGTGCGCCAGCCGCGTGCGCCACTTGTGCACTGAATTCTATGAATTACCCCCTAAAAGTTTCCCATAGATCATAGTTGAAATGTTTGACTCTATGGATGTGATATGCTGCAGTGGTTGTTGCCAGGGCATAGAGTCGTGGGTGCATGGCCATTTGGCCATGCACCCAAGACTGTATGCCCTGGCAACAACCACCGCAGCATATCACATTCATATTTGCTTATAACTTTGGGTGAAAAACAAATGTATAAGGAACAAAGGTATTAGATACTATGGATGTGATATGCTGCTATGGTTGTCATTATTGTATACTTACTGTTTGGTCTAGTAATGGGAGTCCATGTTTTTCTTCTTCATTTCTGTGATAAAAGAAAATAGCATTTTAGTATTAGTATTTTGTAATGACTTATTACATTGTATAAGCAATATACTTTTATTTTTTTTCGACCCTCATATTTAGTAGAGTACAAATCAGAGTACTGTGCAATTTGCTCAGTTTCTGTATTTGTTGCTAAAATCATTGGGTCTGTGGGAGAAAAAAAAATCCATGTTGGATTAAAAAAAAAATCTTTTTCTGTTATGCTACAGTTTATTTGTTTGTTTGTTTTCAGTGTTCACTTGTTTCTGGCTAATGCTTTATACTTTGCTTTGTTGTATTTTTTTTGGAGCAGTAACAGATTCTTCATTTGTTTTGATATTATAAAATTTTGGAGCAGTTAGATACCAATTCGCGTATTCTAACTGCCTATTTTTTTAATATATTTTAGTGGTTTTGATTTATCTATTTGGATATTGTTAAATTTTGGGACAGTTAGATACCAATTGGCGTATTCTAACTGTGTATTTTTTGGTCTAATTTAGTGGTATTCATTTATCTGATTAGTTGTTGTAGAATCTTTGAGCTGTTAGATAGCTTTTGGAGTATTCTAACAGTTTATATTATTTTAACACAAATAATTTTGGGACAGTTAGATACCAATTGGCGTATTCTAACTGTGTATTTTTTGGTCTAATTTAGTGGTATTCATTTATCTGATTAGTTGTTGTAGAATCTTTGAGCAGTTAGATAGCTTTTGGAGTATTCTAACAGTTTATATTTTTTTAACACAAATTTACTTAAAGGTTTAAATACAGTTTATTTATCAAATTTTGGTTTTAAGAACATCAAATAAGCATTTGTAAGATTTGCTGGTAATCTCTGCTTTAGAGTAATGGTACTATCATTACATTCAAACCATCCACATTTCTTTTTTATATATGCCGTGTAGTGCCCTGAATTGGTTGTGCCTCCTGCGTGGTAGATTATACCTATTGTTGTGAAGGTTTTCTTACCAAGTGATATTTGACTATGTGTGAATCCAGTCAGCTTGCAGTTGTTTTTGGTACCATCTGCATTGTAACGTAGAAGCATTAGTATTACGTATTTACTATGTGTTTGTATTACTAACGTGGAGCGATTATCTGAATTGCAGGTAGAGCATAATCTACCATGGTTTGCATTTTGTACAAGTTGCTGAAACAGAATGGATTCACAATTTGGTATTGATATATATATGAAGCGTTCATTGGGAATTTCTTCTTGTGTCACATTGTTGCACAGAGTGCATGTATGTTTCCACATGTATGAAATCTGGAAGATTTCATTTATAGGTATGTTTTTGTTTTCCATTACTAATAGTAAGTACATTAGAAATTCTTGTGGATCTTCCTGTGAGTTTATAGTGAATTTTACCATTCCAGCACAGTAGTCCAATTGTCGTCTTATTCCAAAAACACTATATGTGTTGTCAGGATTGTTTGCTGCATTTCTGTGAAGTACTAACATTTGCAAACACAAAGGGTCTGTACTGTGTAAGTAAATGTTGTCAACAATTGGTGGTAATTGAAATAGAATATTCATTGCTACATTTGCATAGCAACTTACACCAACTATATTTGAGAATTTAAATGGTCCAGGTAGTTCTGTATCTAACTGCTTTTTTTGGAGTTTGTCTTCCTTCTTTAAAGAAGTACCTGGTTTACTTTCTCTAATTGATTCTTTTTTGTTTGTGGTACTTGATGAAGTATTAGTTTCTTTTACTCTCTTTGGAGGATTTGCAGTGACGTCCTGTTGCATTTGGTTGATTTAGTTTTCTTTTACAACGTTTTAGTTTTTGTGGAACAGAATATGTGTTTAGATGGGGAGTGTATAGTGAGCGAAGTCTATTATATTCTAAAATGCAAGGAATATCAGCGTTTACTTTACTTGCATCAAAGTTGATTAGAAATAGACCGTCAAGTGTACGTAAGCGTGATAGTGCTACGTAGCTCATGCCTTCTTTAAAGACTGTGTTACCAATATCTATCATTGCTTTGTCTAGGGTAAGACCTTGTGATTTATGAATCGTGACTGCGTATGCAAGAGTTAGAGAAAATTGTTCTCTGCGTACATACATATCTTTGAAGAGAAGGAATCTAGCTGTTGAGCGTCCTATCCGTTTTACTTCTGAAAGTTTGTCAAAGAGTATATTGACAAACTGAATTTTGTTGTCACGTGGGTATGTTTGAAAGCCAACAACTGTACCCAGTGCTCCATTAACTAGTCCTTGGTCCACGTCAAGGTTACGTTTAAGCATTACTCTGCAATTTAAGGATAATTTTAACATCTTTTCTAAGCCTGCTGTGTTTGAGATTGATTTTTCTAAATTATTTAGTCTTGTTGTGGCTTGGTCACACATGGGTAGTGTCGTACCATGTACATCTAGTTTGTCTGTGGCGCTAATTTCCATTATTGGTTGCATTTCTTTACTTAACATTATTTCATTGAATTTGAGACAGCTTGCAAGAGTTGGCATTAAGGCCATACAATTGACATTTTTGTGGGCTAATTGTTCCATAACATCTGTAGCACATGCATTATCGCCATAAAGTGCATTAATGTGCCGGGTTTTCAATGTTGCTTATGCTTCTTCAGAAAGTATACCAACTCTCAAACTTTTTAAAATGTTGGCATAAGTTAGATCTGCAGATTGGCGCATGTTTTCTGTTAATTCTCTGTATTGGAAATGTTGCCAAAGGTTGACATTTCCAATGCTGCAAACAGTTTTACGGCAGAGTTTGTGCCCTAATGTTTTAAAAATATGTTCACCTTTTACTGGTGTTAATTGAAGCAGATCTCCAAAAACAATAATGTGTTTTCCTGCAAAGAGCTCTTCATAGCTTGTTTTGAGTACTTCTTGTAATCTGAGGTGAATCAAAACCAACATTAGGTTGGACACCATGCTCACTTCATCTATTAGTAGCATTTTCATTTGTTTCAATACTCTGCGTAATTCCATTGCAGCTTCTGCAGAAAGTCTGTAATAGTCTAATTTGTTCTGGTGTTCTACTGGTAATAGTAGTAATCGGTGTAATGTAACACCACCTATGTTGTAGGCAGCTAAACCTGTGGGGGCAGTGACAACAGCTGACAGTTTGTTGTTTGTCAATTGTTGAAGGAACTTACTAATGATTTTGATTAGGAATGTTTTGCCAGAACCAGCTTCACCACTGACGTACAGTAGTATAGGTTTATAATTATGGCAGGAACATTCTTTATTTTCATGTTTTACACCATGTGCAATTTGTTTTGTTACTTCTTGAAAAATTCTACTTTGCTCATTGTTTATTTTTGATTGTAGTATAGTTAAGTCTTCCTTATCTTCATACTGACACATGGTGTTTTCTACTTCTATCATAGCTAATTCTGCCTCATTTGTTATTAGTGGTTCTCCCAGTGGTTCTTGGCTTCCTGTTACAGAAGGTTGACTACTGTCAGGAGTATCCTTATCTAGTTGGGCTTGGAGTTCTTCTTCATGTTGCTGTTCATTGTGCAATATTGTTTTGTACTGTGTAAAGTTTACATCAGTTATAGTGCTTTCATTTGCTTTGAAAGCATCCTCATATGAGTCATAGTTATCTAGTAATTGTTCTTCTTTTCTCCATGGTTTGAAGAGTTGTAGCAGGGACATGTAATATACTTCTTTATGTTGAGGAGTCTTCAATGACAATTTGATATGATTAATGAAATTTGTTTTAGTGAGTTTAACTAAGCTGCCTTCACAGTCTGTCACTCTATATTTACCTTTTTTTCATCAGGTTTCATATTATTTTTGTATGTGTAGTTTTGGGCTATTTGGTATAGATACATGTTTTCCAAAGTATTACTTCTGTTTGGGTAGTATGTGTCCAATAAATTGTTTTTTAAAATGTCTTGGCTGTTGGAATCATGTTTGGCTATTGTTTCTATATCTTCATATGATTTTAGAACTCTTTTTCTAGATTTAGCTGGACCAAGACTTAGCCATACTATATTTTCAGATTTACCATACAATGAAGTACCAGTTAAACGATCAGCTGCTTCATAAAATCCACATTCTCTATGGGTGAGCATTTTTATGCCCAAGCTGTATAATTTCTGAGATACTGTTTTATCTGATGACAGGTCATTCCAGAGGTCTTGGAGCTCTGTCTTTTTTGCTTTAGTTAAGTATGCTGTGACATATCGTGCAACTGCAGTAGAATTGTCTGCAATGTACTGCACATCTATGTTTGCATTCCATAAGTGGGCAATGATTGCATTATAATCATTGATATATTTTTCTTCTTCTTTTCTTTTTATGTAATATGTATTTTTAGGTGACTTACCTTTAACACTATGTCTAACTGAAGACATGAGGTTGTTTACTTGACCTGTATTTGTAACTGGTCTAGGGAAACCAAATCGGCATTTGGTGTAGTATTTGCCTTTGTTTTTGTATTTGCGACGACAATATTTTCCACATTTGTGTCTTTGAAATTGTAAAATCTGTGCATGAAGATCACTATTTGTGGCTTCTGATGGAATTTCACAAGTGACATATTTTTCAATAAACTGAAAACAGTGGCATCACTGTCTTGACCAAATTTAGGAGCATCTTTAATCCATAAAAGCATGTGGATATGTGGTGCTCCTCTGGCTTGGTATTCTTTTCTCCAAAAGAAGTGTTGCACTTCTCCAAGGGGAGGTACAGTTTTATTACAAATAAAATGTAGCATAGCAATGAAGCGATGGTGAAAATATCTTGAAACATTAACAGGATCCAAAGAACAAAGTTCTCCAGGTGTTAGAATATCTATGTTTGTTTTGTTTTTATTTGATATGTGTATGAAATCATGTAAATCTTCCCATGCATATTCTGCACAACTTAATGTAACAAACCAAGTGGGTGGGCCAAGGTTTCTGATCATACAACGTACATCTCTATGACGTCGAAACCAGTACTCTTTAGTACCACGCATATTTGCTAATAGATTTGTAATATTTGATTGTAAAACCTCATCCTTTTGTTGCACTTTCTCTAATAATTGTGTAGCTGTCATATTTTGAAAGTGTGATCCTGATTTTAATATGTGTGCAACTCCGTAACATAAAGTTGCTAGTTCACTTTCAAAGAGTAGGTGGAATATCTATTCCACATTTTGTCTAAATCTGGGATCTTCAGAATACATCCGTAATGAGCGGTATTCTGAAGCTGATATTTGAATAGGTCTATCATCATACATTCCTCCTTTGCCAGTAGGAAAGACTAGAGGAAAAGCACGTGCTTCTATACTTTTTTCCCATATACTGATTGGCGATCCTTTTGTTTGACGCATTTAGTAAGTTTCCAGTGCATCTTGTACGGTGTCATTACAGTGCAAAGGATGAATTGTATAATGGTCTAAAATATTTGATATTGTAGCAGGATCTAGTAGCTCAAATTGACCAGCTTCTTGTGTTTCTTGAATTATTTCAGTTGTATCTTTCAAGTTTTCTTCAATATTAATTTCTTTGTAATATTCATTATTCTCTTTAAGATATTGGAAGGCTTGTCTAACTTTATATAAATCTACCAGCTGTTGCCATATTTTTTTGTCTTTTGTAGGTACTCCATTTACTAATATAATTAAAGATTGCTGCATTGGACGTTGCAGTCCTAGAGTATGCACATTTTCTTTTAGATTTAATGGTAAATAAACTACTTTTCCACGAATGCCTTTTACCAATTCAGAGGGAGGTAATTTTGCTGTTTTTGGTTGAAGGCGTATTATTGCTTGAAATGGGTGTACTGTTTGAATTATGATGCTCTCATATAAATTAAGTTGTTGTAGAGGTTTAATTCCAAATTATTTGTGATAGAACGTGAAGGAGTTTGGTTGTCAAGTTTTTAGTGCAATAACTGCAAAGTATTAAGGGCTCAGTTATTTCATATTTGTTTTCTGCTACAAGGTAGAGAGCTAATCCAAACCATTTAGAATCTTCATTGTCTTCTATTTTGTATGATAGGTCCACAGTTTTTGTGTTACTTTTATAAAAAATTCTACGGCAACATACACATACATGGTTTGGTACTTCAGCTGATGTACTTTTAAATTTTAGTATTTCTTTTTTGTATGTGTTTAACAAAAGGTTGCCATGTGTAGAATTGTTGCTTAATTGGTTTAAAGCTATTTCATTCTGTAAATGGCTTTCACTTCCAAAATATTTTTCTGGATATAGTGAATTTCTTCAAGTAGGTCTTTTGCTGTACCATGTAGAAGGATGTTATTTAACTTTGCTAGTGCTAAAGCAGGACTTTTAGCATAGTACAGTTTATAGACTAGATTTCTTATAGTTGAATGATGTGTTGATATCCTTTTGATATCATGGAAAGTGGTTTTACAAGTAGGTCCTGTAATGCAGGCCAATGAATGTCCTTGTAGTCCTGTGTACTTGCGCACTGGACAGGTATCTATATTTTGCAGTAATTTAATTTTGATTTTGTCTTTGCTTTTTATATATTTATTGAGGAATTGGCGTAAAGATTTGAAACATTGTTTGGGAATGTTACACATTGACGTGCATGGCCATTTGTACACTAGACGTTCTGATTCAGTTGAATGGAGGGGTAAGTTTTCAGGGCATATTTTTGTAAGAAGTACTTCTTGTTCCATTATGGTATTATTCACTTTTTCATAACCTCGACCACTGCTATGTATGGCAATTGTATTCGTTTGCTTTTGTTTGTACGCTTCTTCATTAAAATATGGTTCTGTGCTTGTAGTGTGATTCCATTCACCTCCGCTGATACTTAAGAAGTTCTTCCTGTTGATATTTCGCTTATTGAGAAGTCTTTTTTGTAATTTAGTTATTAGTTTTGTCAGTGGTTTCATTTTGTTTAACAGTAAAATAAATACATTTCTTTTGAGAAGAATTGCACTGTCCATCAATGCTTCTAAGATTAATTTCCTACGATAGGCTTTAAGCTTTGAACCTGATTTCTCTTCTGTTTTTATACGATTTTGAAGGACTTTGTGACAGTATATTTTGGCTAAAATACTTTCTTGGTATGCTTACTTTGCACTATATTAAAATTTGAAGAAGTAGTTTTATCTGTACTGATAGCTGATTTTCTGTTAATTGTTTTTTGGTTTGTTTTACATTTTGATAGAGGAAGCGAAGTTGTTGTTTTACTTGAAACTTCTTGTGTTTCACTAAATGATTGTATTAGCTGTTTTGTTTCAACTTTTTTTACAAATTCTGCTAGAGATGGATGCTTATGTTGGACACCTTTATTTTCATTTGCTCTACTTTTGCGTTGCTTTCTACGGACTTGACTTTTGGTAGGCATTCTTTAGGGTCTGTTGAAAAAAATAAAGAAGATATGGGTTTGGGTGTTCTGGAATGTATGTGTGCTGTGTGCATGAGTGTTTGAGTAAGATGATAAAGATGTATGTAATGGTGTGTGATTGTGCATTGGGAACTAAAACTAGTAGGGATAGGTATTCTTGAATTTATGTGTTACTAAACTGGGGTTCAGATGACAAAAAAAAGTAAGCTAGTGGTGTGGAAAAATACAAATAGTAAATCTAATGTATACAATTAAAACAGTTGTTTGTTCTATAATATGAAAATTGTAGTGGTTCAGTTGGGTAATTTGTGTGTCCAAAAATAGAAATTTGTGGGCCATTCTGGCTGTAAATCGCTGTTTAAGACATGGAAATTTTTGGACAAAATGGTACAAAATCTCTATTTTTAGAAACCGAAATAGCTTGTATTAACGTTATAGTATATTTGATTATTAATACAAATATTATGGTGATATTTTACTTACTTTTTTTTTTAAATTAACTGGTAACTTCTTAGTTTTTCTTTCTTCTTCGAATTCGGCTGCTTCTTTTCAGGAAACTAGATATGGGTTGGGGTGTTCTGGAATTTATGTGTGCTGTGTGCATGAGTGTTTGAGTAAGATGATAAAGATGTATGTAATGGTGTGTGATTGTGCATTGGGAACTAAAACTAGTAGGGATAGGTATTCTTGAATTTATGTGTTACTAAACTGGGGTTCAGATGACAAAAAAAAGTAAGCTAGTGGTGTGGAAAAGTACAAATAGTAAATCTAATGTATAAAATTAAAACAGTTGTTTGTTCTATAATATGAAAATTGTAGTGGTTCAGTTGGGTAATTTGTGTGTCCAAAAATAGAAATTTGTGGGCCATTCTGGCTGTAAATCGCTGTTTAAGACATGGAAATTTTTGGACAAAATGGTACAAAATCTCTATTTTTAGAAACCGAAATAGCTCGTATTAACGTTATAGTATATTTGATTAATAATACAAATATTATGGTGATATTTTACTTACTTTTTTTTAAAAAAAACTGGTAACTTCTTAGTTTTTCTTTCTTCTTCGAATTCGGCTGCTTCTTTTCAGGAAACTGGTCTTCACTGCAATTGTAAAAGCTTCAAATTAGTAACTTTGTTTGTATATAGCACTGTTTTTAATTTAGATATTGATTTTTTTAATTGAAATCCTCAGTGCCTTCTGTAAAACCATTAAACTAATTTATTTACATAAGATACATTGCATCAGTTCAGTACATATGATATGTTCTTAATGAACAAATTGTATTGAATGACTAACTGTAGCAAAAAAAAAATATCTTTACTATGTCTTGTGAAATTTATAATATATTAGTGAATACCACTATTTCTGTAAGTAAACTGTTCTAGGTAATAGCGCCTCAATGTCATGTCTAATTTAAAGTAATTAAGTAAATAAATAAATAAAAACAAAAAATATGAAATTGTATAAGTATTTTTATAAAGGTTTAAACATAGATTGTGTTTGCATGCAATTTTGTTTGAATATATGTAGTGTATATATTTCATTTAAAAAATGTTAGTTTAACATGATTTGAGTGTGTGTGTATAAAGAAAGTAAATCGTATAAAGGTTTATAAGTGATAGTTGATTTTAGGAAATTGAAAAAAGTACAGTAAATTCATTTTACAGATTTTACTAGGTAAAAGTCTGTTTGAAAATGTGTTCATCTACTATACAGAAAATATGAATACCTGAAGTTTGTGTTCATGCATATGGATATGCATGGAGCTGCAAGTAGAAATCTTGAAGACTTGTACAGTATTTCTGGTAGATGCTGCTTGCCAATGATATGACACTTGTACTCAGAGAGATTCAGAGTACATTTGCAGTGCTGATCTATGATGATGCAGTTAGATGTAGAGGTCTTGAATGTGATTGGTGCATGGTCATGTGATTTTTGAGGTACATCCAATGAGGGAATGGCAGAGAGAGTGTAGTGGAAATGGTAGAAGGGCTGTTCATGTTACGATATGTCCGCGGACATGGCGGTAGTTCGCGGACATCGGGAGTTACATCCGGGAATTTTTGGGTTCAGAAGTCATGCAAATGAGAATAAGCACTGAAAGGGATTGGTCAGGAAAGTTTGGTGGGTGTGTTGTGCCAGGAGAGATTTTCTCAGATACTCTTTTTGCTGAGAGAACAAAAGATAGCTATGGCTGTGTGTTTCAGAAAACAGATTGTTTGGATTTTAGGAGATTCGTGGATACATTGGTTGAAGGTGCATGCAGAAAGCTGTGGAGTAGCTGTAGATCTTGGATTCCCACATGTGGAAGTACACTGGCATGGAGTACGTGGAATGAAGTGGTTGGACTTGCTACCTCTCTGTGCTACTTTGGAGACAGAGCAACATCCAGACATAATTGTAATTCATTGTGGAGGGAACAGTTTAGGACATGTGACTGGAATTCTTTTGCAATTTGCTATGAAAGAAGGACTTAGGAAGGTTATGGACATGTTTCCTAATTCTCAAGTGATATTTTCACGGATTGCGCAGAGACAAATGTGGCTTCGTTCTTCTTCATTTGGTCCACAAATGGAAAAAGCAAGGCGCAATGTTAATAAGGCTGTTTGTGCCTTTCTAAGAGATTTTGGCATGTCTTCTTTTCACAATGAAAATATTATGTTTTGTAGTACATACATTTTTCGCAGAGATGGAGTCCATCTTACTTATGCAGGCAATCAGATTTTTCTGAGAAATGTACAAAATGCATTGCGACCTTTTTTGGAATTACAACAACGATTTTGAAGTAGATGTTAAGCATTTACAATTTTTGACTTACAAACACCACCCAAAGGCTCTTTTCAGAGCCACCACTTCTTTCCAGAGAAAATTACAATGTTTGTGATGGAGTAGCAACCCAATTTTTTTAATGTTCGCAAACTTCTAAAAAATACAAAGAGCCCTGCTTTATTTATTTTCACTTCTATTTTTTAACTGGGAAAGGTGGCTCTGAAAAGATCCTTATTTTTTTTTGATTTTTCATACACGACACACTAGGAGAGGAGGGTAAAGGAGGGTAAAGGGGGGGACACCAACCACAGGGATAAGAAAGGGCGAGCTGAGAGAGGAATATGTAGAGTGGGTTTTATTTGGGTAGTGAGCAGGTCTTCTCGTGCTCTGAGACGATAGTCTCAAAAGCACTCCAAAGTCGCTCCCCCCACAGTTGTACATACATACAACTGTGACCCTCGAAAGGTAAGGGTCATCAGCATTCTGTATGGCCTGTGAGGCAGCTTGAGGAAGACGCTGTCCCACAGAGGTGGTCCTTGTGGTGACAGGATCAGAAACAGAGGATGAAGTAGAGGAAATCAACCTGCTACGTTCTTTGCAAGGTACAACCCTGCGAATAGCCCCAGAGTGAAATGACCTCAGGTGTCGCTTCATAGTAGTGGTCCCAAAGCTGTACTTACCGTGCTTCCCACGACTGAGTATCATTTTGCACTCATTGCAGGTAACACGGTTCGCACGAGCCTTAGGAACATTACCATGAATGGTAAATAACCGCCACACCCAAGACTCACGCCTAGTGCGGGTAGTAGGGTTTTCCTCTACCTCATTCTCATCATCCTCTTCTTCCTCCTCCGCATCCTCACTCCTGTTCCCCTCTTCAGGCCCTTGGGGAGGTGGTGGTGGTGGAGGGGGTGGGGGTGGTTCTGAAGCAGGTGCAGCACCAAGTGGCAGTTCAGCAGCCAAGGATGCCATCTCAATGATGGTGTAGTCTGCAGGTGGCAGCAAAAATCACTGTGTTCTGAAGAATAGCCAGAAACACAATGGGAATAAGCTCTTGGGCGTGGTCTTTTATAGGGGTGCTTGTGCGCGGTTCGCGGACATGCGCACTGTCCGCGGACAGATCGAACACAAAAAAAGGATCGGAAAGTTTCAAAAGGTATATAGAAACTCAATATTGCTATGTGGGACTTGTGCCATGGTGAGATTTTATTGAAAAATATTATGGATTAACTGAAAATGTACTTTTAAATTGTTCGGGAACACGAACAGTGTCCGCATTTCAGGACACACGATGAGCGTGGGCGCGGTAATATGATCCGTTCGTGAACTAGTCCGCGAAGGAAGCGCCTGTCCGCAGGACACCAAGTGCACGGAGATTGGTTAGCGCATGCGCATTGATGTCCTACGGACACTGTTCGGGTTCTGAAGTAATTAAAAGTGCGTCACACGTGAAACGAACATTTTAGGACACCGCGTGTGTTCTTAGAACAGTTTAAACTTGGTAGCGAACAGTAGGACAGATATAGTGTTCTTCAGGACACGTGTAATTTCGTTTATGTACGAACATTTCAGCACACCAATTGTGTTCTTAGAACAGTTTCAATTGGGTAGCGAACACTACGAACAGGTATAGTGCTCTTCAGGACACCTCCATTTTCGTTTACGTACGAACATTTCAGGACACCAATAGCGTTCTTAGAACAGTTTGAACTTGCTAGCGAATAGTACCGGACAGGTATAGTGTTCTTTAGGACACTTTAATTTTTGTTTGTTTACGAACAATTCAGGACGCCGCGTGTGTTCTTAGTACAGTTTCATGTTGCTAGCAAACACTACGAACAGTTGTACTGTTGTTCAGGACACATCATTTTCATTTATTTACGAACATTTTGTCATGATGCCTACCTCCAAGGAGCCAGGTCCGACCCAGCAACCCCAGAGGCAGGCATCATTTCCCCCAGGGGAGTGCCAGCGGGCCCAAGCTGGGGCCCTTTGGACGCAGTCCTGGCGCCTTAGGCACCAGGCTCATGTTGGACCTCTGTCCTGGCGCCTTAGGCGCCAGGCTCATAAAGCTAGACATGTGTTCAAGTGTTTTAATGTGCACTTACCTGATGCAGACCATGCTGCCACATCCAGGCCCTCTTGAGGCCTGAATGGAACTACTTTACCTGTGGGACTACTTTCCACCCGGGTGTGGTCGGAGGAAGGATACACACTTGGAACTTCTTCCAAAGCTATTTAAACCACACCCGATCAGCAACTCACGCTTCGCGTTGTTCTGCTCCTCGCAGCTGGACGCTCACCGTGTCAGCTCCTGCATCTGGACCTCAGCCACGCCTGTCAGTATCCTGGGTCACCTGCCAAGGTAGACAAAAGACCTTACCTGCTAAATCAGCACCTCAGAGACATCACACCGACGATCCTGAAAAGGAAGACATCATTTTAAAAGCATTTCGCTACGATCGCTGCAGCGCTGCATTTCACTCACCTTTCCTGGATGCCACCATCTTCAGCAGCGATCATCCGGATCCACAGCCACTTCCCAGAGCCTAGAGAGAAAAAGACAGGAACAAGGTGAGAGAAGGAAGGGAATAGGAAAAGCTCAGTTTCCTTCTAAGTCTTACCTGTTGGGTCATTCCCATTTCATTTCGGGTCTTGCCGCTTCCAGGCATCCGGACCCCGGCCCCTATGGGGGAAAAAAGACAAAGACATTGAATGAGCGAATGCAAAGACACTACCCGAGCGCTCATCCAGAACTTACCTGTCATTTACTGGAACTGCACGTTTCACTGCGGGTCGGTGCCATATCTCCGGCATTCCGAACCCCGGCCCCTATGGGGAAAAAAGACAAAGACATTGAATGAGCGAATGCAAGACATTACCCGAGTGCTCATCCAGAACTTACCTGTCATTTACTGGAACTGCACGTTTCACTTCGGGTCGGCGCCATATCTCCGGCATTCCGAACCCCGGCCCCTAAGGGGAAAAAGACAATGAACATTATTATTAAGCTTGGACTTTGGAACTTGCAACAGAGCTTTTACAGAGCCTTACCTGAATAGTCAAGCTTACCTGAACTCCCATCAATCCTCAATCCAGTGAAGTAACTGGGTTTCAACGCGCCCCTGCATCAGAAGCAGGATGGAGAGCTCATCCTTCCTGACCCTAAGGTGAGACTTCACGGGGAATCGTTGAAGGGTATCGTGGAGGGTTGGAAGAGAGTGGGAGGCTTGAGCATAACTCAGTCAGTAGGTAATACTCCCTTTTCACGCACAGGGGAATATTCCTGCGAGCCGGAGAAGCCAGAGTAGAGGGGCCCCTCCTGTCCATCTTCAGAGTCCTGCGCTTCACCATTGAAGAAGCATCAGCACTCGAAGCCAGACCTGCGCCTCCGTGGGAATCAGGTGAGCGTTACAGAACGCAAAGCCAACCCACAATTTCCCACCCGGGCGCTATGGAGACTTCCGAGACTGAGCAGCTGGCCCAGCTTTTGGGGGAATTACGGGCGGAGGTGCACTCAGCCCGCCAGGAGACTAAAGCTCTCAAAAGAGAACTGATCTTATCCAAGGAAAGAACAGATGACCTAGCCAAAAGTTTATTACAGGCCCAGGCAGGGCACACTCCTTTACCTAATTCCGGAGACATTTCCACATCAATGGGTTTGAGTAGCCCGGTACAAATTAATCTTCCTGGACACATGCCTTTTGCCCCGCCTGAACGTTTTGTGGGGGATCCCAAGAAATATGCCGTCTTTATGAACCAATGTCGTTTACACTTTCTATGCAGACCCGGAGCCTTCCCTAACGATCAGACGGAGGTAGCCTTTATACTATCTTACCTCAGTGGCAGTGCTGCCGATTGGTCTATTCCATTGGTAAATCAGGATGATCCCATTCTCCAGAATTTTCAGGGCTTCCAGGCCAGCATGGAAAGATTGTTCGCTCGACACTCTCAAGGACAGGCCCTTGATAACGAACTGCTATCCTTACGACAAGGTAATCAGGATCTTCTGTCCTACATTGCCACCTTTAACAGACTGGTTGTGGAAACTGGATGGCCAGAAAACAAAAGGATCACATTGTTTCATCGAGGCCTGCGCGGAGAGCTTAAGGATGTTCTAGCTCAGATAGTAAACCCACCCCAGGTCTGCGCAGACTACATAGACTTGGTGGTTCAACTTGATCACAGACTTCAAAATAGAAAAGCAGATCGGTTCAAGTATGAAAACCGAGTACCGATCAAAACCCACGCTAACTCCAAGAGTACCGACGTATCTGAACCTATGCAAATCGGTGGTGTTAAAGGACCATTAACGCAGAAAGAACGAGAGAGAAGACGGCAAATGCAACTTTGTCTGTATTGCAGGACTTCCGGTCACTTTCTTCGAAATTGTCCAGTTAAACCACTTAAGAAGGTGGTTGGAGCTACTGATAACGAATTATTGACACCTGATTCGGGAAACGACCTAGCCCGAAAAGCGTAGGGGTCCGCTTGCCGAGCTTGAAAATTAACTCTTTGACCTTGCATTTTGTCATGCCAATGGTGCTCGTGGACCCAAAACAGCCTCAGCAGTTGCATGCTATAAAAGCATACATCGACAGTGGAGCTATTGGAAATTACATAGACCGTGAATTGGCTTTCAGGATTAAGCTTCCTCTCCGCCCGAAAGTAACCCAAGATGTCATTACTACAGTAGATGGAACCGAAATAGCCTCAGGGCCTGTAACGCATTCCACTATTGAAGTGACTCTGGTGGGTCAGGATGGACATCGGGAAGCAATCGTGTTTGATGTGATCAAGGCCCCACAAGTTCAAGTAATTCTTGGAATTCCTTGGTTAGAAACACATAATCCCAGAATTGACTGGCGAGCAAAGAAGATACGTTTTCCTGATTGTGAACCAACTTGTTATCCAAGAAATCCAGCTATGGGTCTAGCCTCAGCAACTTCCACCCCTGTACAGCTACCGTCAGAATACCAAGAATTCAAAGACGTTTTTCAGAAAGAACAGGCTAACACGTTACCTCCCCATCGGTCTTATGATTGCCAAATCGATCTGGTACCCAATGCTCAACTACCTTGTAGTAGGATTTATGCTCTTACGGAACCTGAGAACCTGCATTTGCGTCAGTATTTAGATCAGTACCTAGCCAATGGTTTTATTCGCCCGTCCAAGTCTCCTGTCTCTTCAGCTCTGTTCTTTGTGCCGAAAAAAGAAGGCGACCTTAGAACGTGTATAGACTATCGCGCCCTAAATCAAATAACGATTAAGAATCGTTATCCTCTGCCCTTGATCCCTGAGCTTATCGACCAGGTGAAAGACGCTTGTGTGTACACCAAGTTAGATCTCCGAGGAGCTTATCACCTGGTGCGCATAAAAGAAGGCGACGAATGGAAGACTGCATTCCGCACCAAATTTGGGCTCTTCGAATATCAGGTGATGCCCTTCGGGTTGTGCAATGCACCTGCCGCCTTTCAGTACTTTATGAATTATGTTCTTCGGGAACTTATCGATGTCTGTGTCATTGTTTACATTGACGACATCCTGGTGTACTCTTCTTCAGAATCTGATCACAGAAAACATGTTAGGGCAGTTCTTGAGAAATTGCGCCAGCACAGACTATTTGCAAAACTCGGAAAATGCGTTTTTCATACCACAGAAGTTGAGTTTCTCGGATTCATCCTGACACCTCAAGGAGTCCGAATGGACTCGCGAAAGGTGGGCGCCATCCTCAAATGGCCATTTCCTAGCTTGGTGAAGGGAATTCAGAGCATGCTCGGCTTTGCCAATTTCTATCGAAGATTCATCCCGGAATTTTCCCGAACAGTCCAACCCATCACCGCTCTGCTAAAGAAAAACAAACGCTTCGAATGGACTCTTGAGGCCGAACAAGCCTTCCAGGACCTGAAAACCAAATTCACCTCTGCACCTGTATTGAAACACCCGCACCCAGATCTCCCATACATAGTGGAAACCGATGCATCCAGTTCGGCCATGGGAACTGTCCTGTCGCAAAGAGACCCAAAAATTAACCATCTACACCCAGTGGCCTTTTGGTCCAGAAAATTTTCTCCTCCTGAAATCAACTACGCAATTACCGATAAAGAGTTACTGGCCATCAAATCTGCTTTCAAGGCTTGGCGTCACTACCTTCTCGGGGCAAGACACACCATTACCGTAATTACGGACCACAGAAACTTGCAGTATTTAAAGACGGCCAAAGCTCAATCTTCACGACAACTCCGATGGGCTCTATTCTTTGCGGAATTTGATTTTGTAATTACCTATCGCCCTGGCTGCAAGAATGGAAAAGCGGACGCCTTATCCCGGATTGGCATGGAAGAACCTAATTCGAGCTTAGAACCTGTGCCCATCATTCCTGAGCAAAGAATCTTAGGCTTAACTTCATTGCAAACTATTGAGGACATCCAAACGCAAGTAAAACAACTTCTAGACGCTTCAACCTTACTGGAATGGAGTCAGAAGGGTCCTCATTGCACCGTTAAGGATGACTTACCCTACTTCCAGGAGCGGTTGTTTCTGCCAAGTAAAGAATTGCAAGGACTTGTTATTGCCCAACATCATGAATCTTTAATGGAAGGACACCCTGGTATCGCTAAAACGGAGGAAAAAATCAAACGTCACTTCTGGTGGCCTTCTTGGAGAAAAGACATAAAGGCCCTCATTACGACCCTGGTGGAAATCGTGGCGCCAAATGCACCATGGAGCACGGCAGAAAGCTGCCGATAGCGCCATGGGGGTTGGCGGATTTACCGCCCCATTCCGAGGTTGGCGGGGCGGTAAATCCCCATTCCCCATTTTACCCTTCCCCATTCCCATTTTTGCCCCATAGGGTATAATGGGAGTGGGGAAGGCGTTAATTACGCCACCGTAAAATACGGTGGCGTAATTAACAACAAGGTCCCGTAGCGCCATGGATTTCTCCGCCTGGAAAAACCAGGCGGAAAACGCTCCATGGCGCTACGGGAACTCGTAGTGGGGCGGACGGGTCCGCCGCGAATACCGCTGGCGTAAACCCACTCCGCCAGGGTCGTAATGAGGCCCAAAGTCTTTTGTTCTGTCTTGCGGAATTTGCGCCCAAAACAAGGCTCAAAAGAAAAGGCCAGCCGGCCTACTTCAACCCTTGGATATTCCACCGGCACCATGGCACACCCTGTCAATGGACTTTATAACCGACCTGCCTCCTTGTGCTGGTTACAACACAATCCTTGTAATTGTGGACCTATTCACCAAAATGGCCCACTTTATCCCTTTAAAGGGTTTGCCTTCTGCTTCCACCTTGGCCAAGGAATTCCTGGAGAATATAGTTTGCATACATGGTTTCCCTTCCATATTAGTCTCGGATCGTGGAAGTCAATTTATCTCCCATTTTTGGAAGAAGTGTTGCCAACTAGCACAAATAGATGTGCGGTTATCCACCAGCCACCACCCCCAGACCGACGGACAAACCGAGAGAACCAATCAGACTCTCGAGCAATATCTTCGGTGCATGTTACACCAATCCGAGTTAAATTGGAAAGACATCCTTTGGATCGCAGAATATGCATACAACAATTCAGTGCATTCTGGAACCGGACAAACCCCCTTTTATACTTTGTATGGTCACCATCCTCGGACCTCTGACCTAGATCCACCTCTGACCCTGGAAATGCCCGCAGTAAATCATCTGCATTCCACAATAACCCGAGCTTTCATAGAAGCTGCAACTCATTTTCAGCAAGCCAAGAAAAAGTATAAAGAAAACGCTGATTTGCACCGAAGTAAAACTCCTCCTTACCAAGTAGGAGACCAGGTATGGCTAGCAACTAAACATTTATCCCTCAAGGGCCCGCGAACCTTCAATCCCAGATTCATAGGACCTTATCCCATCAAGGCTATAATCAACCCTGTGGCCTTTAAACTGGATCTACCGTCCAACATGCGTATTCATCCAGTTTTTCATGCATCACTTTTGAAGCCCGTACAACCAGGAACCCGATTGTCCAAGCCTCCAGATCCAGTTCAAATTGAAGGGGAATTTGAATTTGAAGTTAAAGACATTTTAGACTCCAAGGTGGTAATGTCGAAACTCTTCTATCTTGTTGACTGGAAGGGATATGGACCTCAGGAGAGATTGTGGGAGCCTAGTAACCATGTCCACGCACCTCGATTAGTACAAAGGTTTCACCGGAGATTTCCGAACAAGCCAAAACCCCCGGAGGGAAGAACCTTGGGAGGGGCCTTGAGGGGGGGTACTGTCATGATGCCTACCTCCAAGGAGCCAGGTCCGACCCAGCAACTCCAGAGGCAGGCATCATTTCCCCCAGGGGAGTGCCAGCGGGCCCAAGCTGGGGCCCCTTGGGCGCAGTCCTGGCGCCTTAGGCACCAGGCTCATGTTGGACCTCTGTCCTGGCGCCTTAGGCGCCAGGCTCATAAAGCTAGACATGTGTTCAAGTGTTTTAATGTGCACTTACCTGATGCAGACCATGCTGCCACATCCAGGCCCTCTTGAGGCCTGAATGGAACTACTTTACCTGTGGGACTACTTTCCACCCGGGTGTGGTCGGAGGAACGATACACACTTGGAACTTCTACCAAAGCTATTTAAACCACACCCGATCAGCAACTCACACTTCGCGTTGTTCTGCTCCTCGCAGCTGGACGCTCACCGTGTCAGCTCATGCATCTGGACCTCAGCCACGCCTGTCAGTATCCTGGATCACCTGCAAAGGGAGACAAAAGACCTTACCTGCTAAATCAGCACCTCAGAGACATCACATGGACGATCCTGAAAAGGAAGACATCATTTTAAAAGCATTTCGCTACGATCGCTGCAGCGCTGCATTTCACTCACCTTTCCTGGACGCCACCATCTTCAGCAGCGATCATCCGGATCCACAGCCACTTCCCAGAGCCTAGAGAGAAAAAGACAAGAACAAGGTGAGAGAAGGAAGGGAATAGGAAAAGCTCAGTTTCCTTCTAAGTCTTACCTGTTGGGTCATTCCCATTTCATTTCGGGTCTTGCCGCATCCAGGCATCCGGACCCCGGCCCCTATAGGGAAAAAAGACAAAGACATTGAATGAGCGAATGCAAAGACATTACCCGAGCGCTCATCCAGAACTTACCTGTCATTTACTGGAACTGCACGTTTCACTTCGGGTCGGCGCCATATCTCCGGCATTCCGAACCCCGGCCCCTATGGGGAAAAAAGACAAAGACATTGAATGAGCGAATGCAAGACATTACCCAAGCGCTCATCCAGAACTTACCTGTCATTTACTGGAACTGCACGTTTCACTTCGGGTCGGCGCCATATGTCCGGCATTCCGAACCCCGGCCCCTAAGGGGAAAAAGACAATGAACATTATTATTAAGCTTGGACTTTGGAACTTGCAACAGAACTTTTACAGAGCCTTACCTGAATAGTCAATCTTACCTGAACTCCCATCAATCCTCAATCCAGTGAAGTAACTGGGTTTCAACGCGCCCCTGCATCAGAAGCAGGATGGAGAGCTCGTCCTTCCTGACCCTAAGGTGAGACTTCACAGGGAATCGTGGAAGGGTATCGTGGAGGTTTGGAAGAGAGTGGGAGGCTTGAGCATAACTCAGTCAGTAGGTAATACTCCCTTTTCACGCACAGGGGAATATTCCTGTGAGCCGGAGAAGCCAGAGTAGAGGGGCCCTTCCTGTCCATCTTCAGAGTCCTGCGCTTCACCATTGAAGAAGCATCAGCACTCGAAGCCAGACCTGCGCCTCCGTGGGAATCAGGTGAGCGTTACACATTTCAGGACAGCAATTGTGTTCTTAGGACAGTTTTAAGTTTATAGCGAACATTACGGACAGATATAGTGTTCTTTAGAACACTTTAATTTTTGTTTCTTTACGAACATTTCAGGACACCACGTGTGTTCTTAGAACAGTTTCAACTTGTTAGCAAACAGTACGAACAGGTGTGGTGTTCTTCAGGACACCTCCATTTTCGTTTATGTAGGAACATTTCAGAACACTCGCACTGCCCGCGGACACTTTTATTGTTTTTAAAAAAAAAAAACGGAAACTATTCACAATACAATATAAAAATTAAACTTCATTTAACATATATTAATAATTTATGACAGAGAAGGTGAGGCAGAAACAGAAACAAAAACAGGAGAATTGGGGTTTCAAGATGATTTGTATTAGGTGAA
The DNA here is from genome assembly GCF_040938575.1 of Ambystoma mexicanum. Taxonomy (NCBI): domain Eukaryota; kingdom Metazoa; phylum Chordata; class Amphibia; order Caudata; family Ambystomatidae; genus Ambystoma; species Ambystoma mexicanum. Next base: position 1,149,960,029 of record NC_090933.1, on the reverse strand, counting down.
GAAGGGATGGAAGTCACATCAAAACGTTTTGGATTATGGAGAGGGTTTGGGGATAATTGACTGGGATATGGTGAGGAGGGACAAGTACATGTGGGGCAATGGTACGAGGTTTTTGGTTTGAAATTATTTTCTACAAAAGTTTTTAAATTATTAAAATTAGCCAACAATACATCCATTTTTTCTTCTATATTGTGAAGACTGTTATCCATAACAGGGTTTTCTGAAGTTTTTTCTATTTTGGTATGCTCTGTACAAAAAATAATATATATGTTAAATGTATATAAAAAAAATAATAAATAAATGGTTTATATTATAAAGTGTTTACCATTAGTTTCACTATCTTGTGACATTTCTTCATGTGGGAAATTGCCCTCTAGCCATTCCAGAGTACTAGACATTTCTGTGAGAAAAAAAAAAGATAATATATTTTTTAATCTAATACAGAAAGTTTATAAATATATGAGTAAAATGAAGTACACTTACTATTTCTGGTAAGATAAGTCCTATGTATTCAGTGGGTCTGGTCTTGTTCTCAGTTCTGTTGTGCCTGTGAGGTAATTATGTTGGAAGCCAATTTATCTTCTTGTGGTATATTCCATTTCAGAACATATTGTATTTAAATGAATGTTTAGTGTGTTACATATATGGGTTACATTTCTTACGTATTACTATATATAATGTGTTTGTGTGCTGCTTTTTGAATTTGTTAAATGTTCCTATATTATGATATAACAATCAAACATACCCCACCACCCCCCCCACAGTTTTTAGGTAGTGGTACTGTTCTCCGAACATGTCCGCGAACATTAAATAAGTTCGCGGACATCAAGTTCATAAGAAGAGATCTAGTCAGTTCCATATGACATGTATATAAAGTCAAAGTCATTATTGTTAAGTTGTGCTACTAAAAAACTATGAAATTCAGTGAAAAAACTTTGTTAAAGGGACGTTATGGTTACGTTGCGCTACTAAAAACCTATGAAATTCAGTGAAAAAACTTTGTTAAAGGGACGTTATGGTTCCAAGTAAAACCGAAAAACCCTTGAAATTCGCCAGTTATGGTAAGCTAAGCAACCATAACTCGCGCCACCACCGTGCACTGCTAAGACTAACACCCAGGACATCAAAGATGACATCACAAATGTCATTGATGACATCACTGATGACATCACATGTCTGGCTCACTATTTTTTCTTTTGCTGACATATCTAGGCCACATGGTTTTCTTCAGTAACAGTCAGAAACTAAGAATTTTATTTTATTTGTAGACATATCCTTCTAGTAAGTTCTTACAGTAATTCCCTTAGAGTACAGTCACATCATATGAAACATATAGATATGGGAAAACACAAGCTTGAAAGATAGCAATCATTTTTGTGCATAAAGATAATCACTAGACTTATGAGCACTTTCTGATAGTTCTGTTGTTTTTTTTTTATGGCTGTACTTTCCCTGTATATGGTCATATTTGTATAGATTGTACTCACACTACTTTCCTTAGGGTCCAATCACATCAAGTGATACATATACATAGGGTAAATAGCAGCTTTGAAACAGAGCAATCATTTATTTGCATGAATCTAATCAGTTAAGTTATGAATTGTTTCTGCTACTACTTGTGCTGTTTTGCTAACTTCACTTTCCCTGTATATACCCATATTGGTATGTGTTCGTGTGTCTTTGTGTTTTGTCTATAGTAATGCAATTATGTAATACATGGGTTTTATTAGCTACTTATTACATATTTCACAGTACACAAAAATCTATTAAGAAAACAATTATCATTTCATTATTCAACATATTAACATTACGAATATCATACCTTCATCTTGTACGCTGCACACAATGTTATGTTTCTGTATGAGTAGCTTAGTATACTAGATAGAACCCCATAATAGGATGCTATTTATATCAATGCATCGTTCAATGCACTTATTAGGGTATATTTCTTGCAATGATTCTTGACACTTTTTTCACAACATAATAAGAATCCCTTCTACACATATTTCATGAGAAGTACATACATATGTGATGTCATCAGTGATATCATCAGTGATGTCATCAATGACATTTGTGATGTAATCTTTGATGTCCTGGGTGTTAGTCTTAGCAGTGCACGGTGGTTGCGCGAGTTATGGTTGCTTTGCTTACTATAACTGGCGAATTTCAAGGGTTTTTCGGTTTTACTTGGAACCATAACGTCCCTTTAACAAAGTTTTTTCACTGAATTTCATAGGTTTTTAGTAGCGCAACTTAACCATAACGTCCCTTTAACAAAGTTTTTTTCACTGAATATATATAAAAACAAACAACTGATTCGAAAAGAAACAAGCTCTAATTCTACGCTACACGCTTTGAGCCACCACCCAACAGTGCTCAACTCAAGAACTCGATCCCATATGGAGAGTTCTTGAGAGCGAAGAGAGCCTGTAGCACTGTACAGAACTATCAAGGGAAGCCCAATATATAGGCCAGTGGTTTTTCAATCGTGGTTACAAAAGGAAGGTTGTAGCTGACTGTTTTGACAAAGCCAAAGACATAAAAAGAGCGGAATTGTTTAAAGCACATTGCTAAGAATGATGATATTAGATTTATTACCAACTTTAATTATCAGGCTAGGAACATCAAGAATATAATGAGTAAACATTGTAATGTGCTTTTGAGAGACCCAAAACTTATGAAAGTATTGAGAACTGCCCCAAGTGTTACCTATCGCAAAGCTCCTACCTTGAAAACTATTCTGTCCCCCAGTATGGTGATCACAGAGAATATTACATTTGAGAGTCACTTTATGAAACAAGAAATTGTGGGGTTTCGGAAATGTGCGAACTGTAAAATGTGCAATTTTGTTTCTAAAAAGCCTTTTATCAGTTGCAATGGCATAAAATGGAGACACAAACATAAAATTACGTGTACCACCAAGTTTGTAGTATTGCAATTACATGGGCATGTGGGTTGCACTATATTGGTTCAACCATAGGAGCCCTCAAATTGTGCATACTACAACACTATAGAGCGATCAAAAACGGGGACCTTACCAATCCCCTGACGGGACATTTTATTGAAAGACAGACATTTTATTGAAAGACACAATGGTGATGTAAAAGCTATGTCATTTTTGGGGCTTGCCCACATTCCACTACATAAGAGACTGGGCAATCGGGAACTCAAATTGCGTCAGTTAGATGCAACATTAATATGCAAATTTGATACTTTAAGACCCCTGGGATTGAATATTGACCCGGAAATGTTTGTGTTCTTACAATGAATTCATGAAAGGATATCTTGGACACTGTGATGATGTATTTGCACGTTGATTAACTTTAGTGGTTTAACCATATACTTATATGGGATATGTCAGATTTTATGATGATGCACTTGCACTGTATTAGAATGTCCATGCTCTAATTTTGGAGGTAATGCTGCTATTTGTGCATTATGCACGTTTTTGCTAGTCACTTATCTTGCACTTTATTGGATATCAAAGATATGTTGAGATCTAGGTAGATCAATGAGATCTGCCTTTTTTACTTGGAAAATTGGACGAGGCCCCTTTAAGGCACATCATATACATAGAAAGGTCATGTGACGATACTTTTAAACAGGGAGATGTACTGCGTTCAACTCTGGCTTCTGTTAATAGCACTCCGAGCCATGGGGTGTAATGGTCGACTGTTTTCATCATGTAGGATGAAACTGAACTATTTAATGAAATTTTGTGCACTTGCGCACATAAACACATTATTAGTATTTTTTAACATGGTGTCAGTTGGTGGGTCCTGGCATGTGGTAGGCAGCTTCTCCCTCGCGTCTCTGTAATTCCCCAAAACAGAATTGATCTGCAAAGGGGACAGTATTAACTCTAATCTATGGAACCCTGAACTAATTCATAGATGGCCGCGGCTTCGCGCACTAGCTACAACAGCCGCTTGTGATCACATGATCGGCTATACGAGAGCGAATGGGAGGAGCCTAACACCAATGCCGTTCCACTTCCTGCTTTTAAAACAAAGGTGTTTTCACGTACATGGAAAGAAAAAAGCCTGAGGAAGCTTGAATTTCAAGCGGAACGCGTGGCGGTTTCCACCCTGGTGGGGTGAGTGCTTTTACAACCTGTATGTCAGCAAGGGAGGAGTGGTTAAGATGCCTACCCTTTTTAAGCCATTAGGCAGTGTTGGTTGCATGAGATTTTTTTGTAATTAAATAAAATACTTTTTTGAGAAAGCGGCTTGGTCGTTTGTGCAGGGATTATTGTGTGACATGTTGTTGCTATTTTTTTTGTTGAAGTGTTACAACCTTCCTTTAACACATGGATATTTTTATATATATATATATATATATATATATATATATAGTATTATTCTCCTCAGGGGTTAGTAGTATTCGACTCTTTCAGGTTGCTTATATGTCCCTGTAGCTCCATATGGTTAGTTGCAATAAAGCGGTTGCAAGCTTGCTCTGTGTGACTTTTGCTTTCTTGCATTTCTGCGTTTGGCTAGTGAAAAGGAAAAGCAATATGTATATATATCCGTCCTCTATCTACAGAACTGTATATGCGTGTTCTTCATGTGTGCACGTGTATGTCTGCGTCACTTTGTGCAGGAATGCATGTTTACTTTGTGACTAACGTTACTATGTCGTGGTGTCACTAATGACGTCAGCACGGCTAGATATTTATCATGAGTCAACCTGTCCAGTGATGGGGTACCTGTACCCGTGCAGACATCAGCTGGATAGGGTTTGAACAGTTGACTAAGAGAATATCTGTTCATATACGTGGAAAGCACTGGCCCACCTGGGGTTTAGCCAAACAGCGACTGGCATCTCTCGTTTCTCACTCTTTGGGCTGGCAATAGGGGACACGAGGGCCAATCCAGGGACCCTCTCTTCACAAACAGCAATGCAAAAACACCTAGATTCGTCTTTCCTAAAAAGAGGGTCAAAGTTCTAGATTCAACACAAACAGACATGCAAACAGGAAAAAGCAAACTTTCCCAGAGAGATGCAAGAGATGGCCAAGCAATACAATTCACTGAGCTTCTTATGGGTGGCACAATAAGAACAATAGAGTAATAAGAGGGGTGGGTCAGTTTAGTGGGGTGCAGTAATTGCTTACCCCCCTGGTCCACCACACTTATTTTAGCAGTCGCAGCAGGTTGATTACTGCAGACGTCTTGCCTCCCCGGCTGACACCAGCAGACACCATCTGGAGCTGCTTCTGTGAGAGCTGTCCTTTGCCTCGGGGTGTTTAGCAACAGGGGGCTGCACCAGGCAGTTGGGCTGCGCTGAGTGTTAGAAATGATATAGGGCCTAGTACCCAATCAGGGTTGGGGGCTGGCAGAGGGAAATAGGGAGATGGAGGATGCTCACAGTGGTCGGGAAGGTACAAAGAAAGCTGCGAGGTGGCAATGAGATCAAGATTAAAGTTACTGGTCAATTTAACAGGAAATAAAGTTAAGGGGCACACGAGCAGAGCGCTCACAAACCTACTGTGTGCTTAGGTCAACTGCAGGTGGCAATGTTGAGCCCGAGCAATGGACTTCCACGACCAGGAAACAGCAACAGGTCAGTGCCCAATCAGGGTCAGGAGCAGAGGGTGGGAGGGAGCAGGAGGAGCTTCACGCGGGTGGGCATATATATGTATATATTTTTATATGTGCACCTAGCTTATGATACATTGTAATACTCCCACATAGAGAGGGAAACAGAGTTGATATCAGGGATTTGAAAATTAATTAAAGCAGCAATTCAAGCTAGTTTTTTGTATTTCTAGAAGGATATTTAATAATGAATAATGCAATGAATTGACACAATAAAGAAGTTACACTTGCTCATCAAATACTCACTAACACCGGATATAATGGAGTGCTAATGAACAATATGTAAAACTGAACACAGACCCCAAGAACGGGGCAATGTATTTCTAACACCACGGACACCACCTCAAAGCAAAACCCAGCCAAAGAGTGCTACCATCACCAAGACCAGGTGACATGAAAATGAAAGAGACAGGTCAAAAGAACATAAATATATGGAATGAATGACACAGGGCCTTCAAACCCGCTGGGTCATACACCTAGGGATGCATAGGCATGTCAAGCCATACTATCAAAACTTCCTCAATGTTCATGGTTCTGTTTGCAGGGTAGATAATAGCAACTGTATATGCCTCTATCCCTAGCTATTCTACAGCAAACACCCTAAGCAAATCTCACAACTGTGTTATCTTGCCTACTTGAATTTCAGCTAATGTTGGCCGGAATGGTATGCTAGGGCCAAACCTTCATCAGAGCGTGTAGGGTTCTTTTTTAGATGGTGATATTTTTACACTCTAAAGAACAATGTGTATCAATAAGCATGCGTGACCTAGAAGGTGCGCATGTATACATAAAAATGTCAATACATTTTCCATGGACTATACCCCAACTCCCCATTACAAAACAGTTCTGTTTGCCACCCTGGGCATGTGCTGATTGGTTATACTCAATTGCCTCAAACATAAAAACAATTAAAGACAAATACTAATATGGCAGCACGTATGGTTCCATGGGCAAGCTCGCCCCCCTTCCAGGGACGTCATTTCACCAAAATGCCAGGGGTAGCGGAAGTGACATCACACGACCCTTGACCCCCTGGTGACATCACAGGAAGTGATGTCATTTGATCCCACCCCGAAGTGATATCGCGGGATGCGATGGAACGCGACCTTTCACCCGTTGACAAAACAGGAAGTGCTATCGCATAGCATTGTACACTACAAAAAATATGGTTACGATATCACTATAATGTGATGTACATTTCATACAAGAATGGATCGCCATATGTATCGTTAAGATCAGTGTGTATATGTCCATATTACCAAATTACTGTGAATGCAAGCACCATGACCAAATGATGATGTGTTGTTATATAGCACTTACGCTTAAGAACAGACTAAATCGGTGACTCACCCCCTGAAGTGTGCCTGAAATAAACCTTTAATGAGTATCAATTATTGTATAGAATTCCAGAAAGACTTTATTTGGTATTCCTAATCTTTCTTATTTAGGGTCAGTGCTGAAAGCGTTAGACTTGTGTCAATCCTTTTCTTCTTTTTCTTCTTTTTTTTAAGGTGCTTTAACAAGAAAGCCAGCCACTCCAAAACTTAAGAGCCACATGGTGCTGGCCACAGCCCATGAGCTTGCATTACAAAAAAAAAAAAGTTTGTAAAATGTTTTTAAAAAAAAACATTTTTTTTTTTTTTCTAGAGGTCGCAAGGGTGACCACAGAGGTCGCAAGGGAGACCTCAGAGGTCGCAGTTGCGACCTCTGGCGACCCCCAAATGACGTCCCTGCCCCCTTCCCCCGGAGCCACTGTAGAGCCTGAAAAGGAGGAATACAGAGTTCCCACTGTACCTTAAAATAAAAAGAAATCACTTTAATTCATGACAAGATTATGATGGAGTAAGTGAGGTCTACCGATAAGTTTAGAAATGGTCCCACTTTGCCCATGGGCACTGCAGAAACACACAAACGAACATCCACTGTTAAAGGCTACCCCAGCAAGTTCAAGCTCAGTATCTTAACACCACAGAGTGGAGCATTATATCCAGCCAAAAGAGAGCCATACCCTGTTTGACATTCCCGGCTGGGATGGACTTCACTCAGAAAGGAATCCCTTCTCTTAATGGGGTGCAGTTTCCGCTGCTGGCGGGTGTGCTCGACAACAGCAAAAAACACATAAAGGAGTCATGTGCCAGTCCCTACCCTGCAACAGTGTCCCTCTAACAGTTTCATCTGCAGCATTAGGAAACTGGTCAAGGCCTGGTGGTGGCACTTCTCCTTACCTTGTGTAGTGGGTTACAGATCCTCACTGTCCATGTCTGTGCTCGGCATGAGCGTGGAGTCTGTTCTAGTGGGCTTATTACTGAGTGCATCTACCAGAGCGGTCTGCATCATGGGGCCGATTATATCACGTGGCCCAGCGCAGGTCTAGCAGTCACCAGGCTCTATAGCCGACCATGTTGGAGTGGATGCTGGTCTCACTGTGTTTATGCAAACAACTAGGGACCAGGGTCCAATGCATCATGATGTAACATAGTTGTGACAATTGCAGATGGCAAGTGAACTGTGCAGGAGTTAAATGTCCATCTAATCACCGCAATGTATTGAAGAGCTGGTCGATCCCGAGGCACACCAACAGGTGAGTGGAAACAATCTATCAACTGCATGAGGGTGCTGGGGGCCAAAGCAAAATCTGGCATGCATTCAGGGGCACGCCGTCCAGTGGATCTCCTCATTAAAACTTGTTTCATGTGTTTTCAGCCTGAGGATCGATTTTTGGTTGAGCTCGAAAAGCCGGTTGACTGTGCTGTTTTTCCTCAGGTGTTGGGTTACATGGCCAATAACCATCCACTTCATGACACAGTCAGAGTGGCCGTAGTCGATGTAATGTTGCACATTGTAAGACTCCAGTATATAATTTATGACTCAGGAAAGGAGGGAAACATAATGCTATTGTTCAGAATCTCCTGAGAGAAACAAACAACATTGGAAAGAAAGTTAGAATGCTCATAACGGAAACACATTTTGCATTGAACACATTTGATGCCTAATTAACAGCAAACTAATTTGCACCATAAAAAAACATGGCGCCTACTTTGCAGTTGTGAAAGGTTTGGGCAGTCTGCGGATTCATGGATGTGCAAAGTAACCCGTTGTGCAAAGAACAACCTGCGCCTGGAACTATCACAACACGCCCTGATGCAAACAAAATCCAGCATGAACAAACAACCTTTGTGCCACTGTTTGCACCACCATCCAGCACCCAATCCCTACAGTGTTCTGTCCCAAGTAACTCAAGGCAGCACCACAGCAAAACTGCATACAGTCAGCCCTAACTCCAAGTGGCATCCCTGGTGAAACTGCATACTGTCCCCCATAACTCAAGGTAGCACCCTGGCGAATCTGAGGACTATCACCCTGAACTCTAAGTGGCACCCTGGCAAAACTGCATACTGTCACCCCTAACTCAAGGCAGCACCCTGGCAAGACTGCGGACTGTCACTCCTAACTCCAAATGGCGTCCCAGCGGAACTACATACTGCCCCCGTACCTCAAGGCAGCAAACCAGCAAAACTGCAGACCGTCCCACCTAACTCCAAGCGGCACCCCCAGCTAAACTGCATACTGTCCCCCGTAATTTAAGGCAGCACCCTACGAAACTGCCAAAGGTCAACCCTAACTCCAAGTGGCACACCAGCGAAACTGCGAACAATCACCCCTAAGTCATAGCCGGCCCCTCAAGTTCACCACCCTCACTGACCTCTGCCACAACCCCCAGGCAGCCCCCTCAAGTCCCCACATGACCCACCCCCTACTCACTTCTACTCCAACCCCTAGGCAGCCCCCTGCTAGTCTATGCCCCTTCCCTCACCCCCACTGACCTCTGCCCCAGGCAGTCCCCTCAAGTCCTCACACCACCCACCACCCCAACTTACCTCTGGCCCAACCCCCAGGCAGCCCCCTGCTAGTCCACCCCCCTCCCACGACCCTCACTGACCTCCACCCCAACCCCTAGGCAGCCCCCTCAAGTCCTCACACCACCCACCACCCCAACTCACCTCCGCCCCAACCCCCAGGCATCCCACTACTAGTCCACCTCCCTTCAACCAGCCCACTGACCTCTGCCCAAACCCCCAGCCAGTCCTCTGCTAGACTGCTCCCCTTCTATCACCACCTGACCTCCAACCCTACCCAAGACAGCCCCCTTAATTCCTCCCACTGCCACTCATCTCTGAAACAACCCCCAGGTAGCTCCCTGCTGGTCCACCACCACTGACCTCAGCCCCATACTTCAGGCATCCCCCTGCTAGTCCCCCCCTCCACCCTATCCCCACTGACCTCTCACCCAACCCTCAGGTACCACCCTGCTAGTCCACCCCTCCTACCACCCCCACTGACCTCCGCCCCAAACCACAGGCGCCCCCTTGCTAGTCCACCCCCTCCCAACACCCCCACTCACCTCCGCACCAACCACCAGGCAGCCCCCTGCTACTCTACCCCCTCTCACCACACCCACTGACCTCCACCCCAACCCCTAGGCAGTCCCCTCAAGTCCTCCCACCCCTCACCACCCCAACTCACCTCTGGCCCAACTCCCCCTACTAGTCCACCCCCTCCCACCATCCCCACTGACCTCTGCCCCAAACCTCAGGAACCCCCCTGCTAGTCAATGCCCCTCCCATGACCCCCGCTGACCTCCGCTCAAACCCCCAGGCAGCCCCCTGCTAGTCCACCCTCCTCCCACCACCCCTTACCTCTGACCCAACCCCAGACAGCCCCCTGAATTCCTCACACCTACACCCCCCCATTCACCTCTTCCCCAAACCCCAGGCAGCCCCCTGTGAGTCCAACCTGCTCCCACCCCCCAACCTTTACCCAAACCTCCAGGAGCACCCTCAAGTCCTCACACTACGCACCAACCCTACTCACCTCGTGCCCAGCCGCAGGCATTCCCCTGCTAGTCCACCCCCCTCCCACTACCCCTGCTGATCGCCGCCCAAATCCCCAGGCAGCCCCCATCCAGTCCACCCTCCTCCCACCACCCTCTGACCTCCGACCAACCCCAGTCTGACCCCTCAACTCCTCACGCCTCCCATCACCACCACTGACCTCTGCCCCAACACCTAAGCAGACCCCTGCTAGTGCAGCCCCTCCCATCACACCCATTCACCTCTGCTCCAAACCCCAGGCAGCCCCCTGCTAGTTTGGGCTACTCCCAAAACCCCCACCCACCTCCACCCATCACCCCCTACTAGCCTCCTCCCCTACCAGTTGAATTTCAAGCTTCAACTTACCTCAACCCCTCTGGCCGGCCTCCACCAAGTGTACCTGCCACATATCATCCTCCAACATGAACAGCTGGGAGCACTGCTGTTGAATCCAGACATAGAGCATCTTTAATTACTCAGTGGCAGGACACAATCAGCTGCACATTAACAGGACAGCACACTCTTGCTCCACCTACACTGTGACCACCCCATGTACATGTAATCTGGCATATGCATAGTGCCTTTGTGCCATTGCAATGGCCTCAGAGCACCGTAAGTCAAGGCCCTTGGAGGACAGAAGTCCAAGTAATCACAGATTGGGCCTAATTATAAAGAATGTGTGGGTGCATTTCAAGCCTGTGCAAAGGTATCCAGGTAGGTAGAGGTGGCAAAGTCCCTGCCAATGACCAAAGCAGAACAGGCATGTGTGTGGGTAATGTGAAGCCCGTCACAGAGTGTGTGACTCAGGTAGACCAAAAATGTGTGCTGCTAGACTGAACTATCAATCATGGGAATCATCTGCATTCCAGTGGCAGAGGTGATGCATGATATGAGAGCAGGTAGTGGGTGATTTCAGATGTGATCGGGTGGGTGGCCATAATGTGGGAGTGAACCAGCAATCTACGATCTACTGAACAAGTGATGAGTGAGGCCAAATCTCACTATAGCACACACAATGCCAAACATCCACACCAGTGAATGACGTGTGGGCGCATACAGATTGACAAGCAAGTGCCAAAGGAACATCCAAACATCAGTCGAGCATGAAGGAACTCAATGTACAATAAAATCAACCCCCAGTAGAAAATGACCAGAGGTGAATAAACTGTCATATCATATAACAAGCAATAAAACATGATGAACATTTGGAAATTAACATGAATGAGTGAGTACCCACCCACAATGAGAGACACCAGACATCATACATCTGACACATCACCACTAACATTCATGTCTGCACACCATTACACACACACACTAATAAATGTCCCTTCAACAACCATAAAGCACTGACAACAAACACACAGTGCTCCTGCAAAAGGTATGGCATCAGAGAAACAGCCAAAGTTCACTGCATCTGCCTGATGGCCCCATTCCACATGTGAAACACAAGTGCACATTTTCAAAGTCAATCAAAAAAAGGCACCATGTCAAACAACACCACCACACATCAACAAACACACAAGAACACATCCAGCAATGGAGTATAGGCTCAACCTGTCAGGTACTGTTAGGATACAGTGACATATTCTGAGACATTAGGTCTGGGGAAAATTAGTATAGAAAGGTTTTTGGAAGTTATTATGAGTTTAATTTTAAAACAGCCAATTTTGCCCTTAACATTCATTGCAGTCTATGGAGAATGCCCCAAGCCAAGATGGAGGTCCTCAGTCTAAGTTCTGATTGGCTGGTGATTGTTTATAGGGAAGACAGTGAACATTCTAAACTGCCTTTCATCGTCTTTGCCCAGCTGAGAGGTCGTGTATTAAGCTGCTCCTGCTTAACTTGTTCAGGGGTTTCAAGTTTCAAGCGGTCGAGCGGCTTATTTGGAAAAGCAAACAGGAATCTTGCGGAGATTCATTTTGGCACTGAACAGGAGTAAGAAGATTTCGAGTTATCCAAAAAGAAAAAAGTTTCAAAGACTCTTCACAAGATAAGTCCTTTTAAAACTCAAGACTCTTTCTATAATTTCATTGTAGAAGATTTAATCTGATTGTCAAGTTCATATGAAAAATATTTACTAAGAACTATATTGCTGTCGCATGTTTGGCTTTGCTACGCTACGTTTTCTATCAAGCGCGTGGTTTTTCCGTTATCAGAAGCATGCGCGTGAGAGTCTTCGCTTGAGTATCTAGCGCGAGCTCTTTGGTGTCGCATGATACTTTTGTGCGTGTGTTTTTTCTACCCACGGTTGGATTTCCGCGCGTGTGCATCTTGTATTAAGCGCGTGTGGATTTTTACCCGCGGTTTGTCGTCAGCGCGTGTGCGTGTGCTCGCATCTTGGACTAAGCGCGTGTGGATATTTCCCGCGGTTGAACTTCAGCGCGTGTGCGTGTTTTCGTTTAATCGCGTGTGGATTTTTCCCGCTGTTCCGACTTTAGCACGTGTGCGTGTGATCGCATCTTGGACTAAGCGCGTGTGGATATTTCCCGCGGTTGAACTTCAGCGCGTGTGCGTGTTTTCGTTTAATCGCGTGTGGATTTTTTCCCGCGGTTTCGACTTAGCGCGTGTGAGTGTTTTCGCATTTTGGACAAAGCGTGTGTGGTTTTTTCTCTCGCGGTTCGATTTCAGCGCGTGTGAGTTTACTCGCTCCTTGGATAATCGCGTGTGGTTTTTCCTGCGGTTTAATCTACAGCGCTTCAACGATCTTCACTCAGTTTGGATCCCTATGCGAGTTCAAGAGATTTCCACGTGAGATTTTTGACGCAAGTTTCAAGAACTGTTTATTTAAGTAATAACACTCTAAAAAGAAATTAATAAGAAGAAATATAAATACTTTCCAGAAACACTAGAACTTCCATTTACTTTTAATGAACTTAAGACTTTGTTCAAGCTTCTTGAGTTTAAAGAAGATTACCTGCAAAGTTAATTTCACATTCATGGACCTACTAAGAAGGCTGAATGATCGTTGAGACTCAAGTCAACTAGTAAGGAAGTCTAGTCAGCTTATCACTTCTCTGGGCATTTTGTAGAGAAGTTCCAGGTGAAGAACCAGCTAGTCTTAGCTTCCAGCCTGGTGTTTGTTAATTTGTCCCTTCCCCCTTTCCCCTGGAAGTGAGGTAAACTGAGCAGTTTATAGTATCAACTCAGAGTGCCACATTTTGGGTGGATTGTCGGGGGCTCAGCAGCTTCTGCAGACACCAGGATCTCACCCTGACAGAATGAAAGGCCAATAAAAAGAAAAGGTCTGCCCAAGCTGTATGAACCCCGACGAGACAGCCATGGAGGCGTTGGGAGAAATGGTTAGGGAAATTAGAGAAGAGTTACGGGTGGCTCATCTAGAATACTCAAATCTTAATAAAAGAATAGATGAGTTAAATTTTAAGTTAACACAAATACAAGAAAAAGAAGTGGAAGTTTCGGAAGGTGCAGGAAACCCACCTGAGTTGGTGAGAGTAGGGGAAGAACAAGAACATAGACTTTCAAGGGAAGTGGTGGGTGGTTTAGGAACTTTAGTTATGCCAGTTCCTTTGGCTGCTCCTGAGCGTTTTTTGGGAGATCCGAGAAAGTTTCAAATTTTTCAGACTCAGTGTGAATTACATTTCTTAAGTCGTCCTGAGTTATTTTCAACGGATGCTTCCAAGGACACATTTACATTATCTTATTTATCAGGAGAAGCATCTGCGTGGGGAAGTCTCTTGGTGAGTCAAAAGAGTTTGGCTTTGAATAATTATTCCCTGTTCCAGGCCGAATTTAAAAAGATGTTTGATAAGAGACAGGTATCTCTAGAGGTAGATGGAGAACTATTGGAGCTGCGTCAGGGAGGAAAGGAGTTGATTTCTTATATCACTCAATTTAGAACTTTAATTTTAGAGAGTAGATGGCCAGAGGAGAAGAGGGCTTCCTTATTTTATCGGGGCTTAAAAGATGAATTGAAAGATGCTTTGGCTGGTGTTTTGGAACGACCAACTACTTTAGATGCTCTAATTGATTTGGTAGTTCGGTTAGATTTTCGTTTAACCGAAAGACGTTTAGAGCGTAGACGTTCTTAGGGGGAAGTTAGGTTTCCAGGAAGAGTAGAGAGATCTAAGGTTGAGGTGGTGAACAGGGAAGTTAAGTCAAAGGGAAATGAGCTGCAGAGTCGGGTGAGAGGTCCGTTGTCAAAGGAAGAGAAGACAAGAAGAAGGGAGAATAATTTGTGCCTATACTGCGGTAGGAGTGGTCATTTCCTTGAAAACTGTCCTTTTACCTCCAAGAAGATCTTCAATTCTTCAGGCAGAGTACAACAAGTTGCTAACACGATACAGACAGCTGTTCCTCATATAACTGTGAACGTATCCTTAATGTTTGAAAAGAAAATCTTAGGTTCTGGGCTAATTATTATTGATTCAGGGGCTACAGGAAATTTTATGGACAGAGGATTGGCAAAGAGTTTAGGTGTTCCTTTAGTGGCTAAGAAAGAAGTTGAGCAGGTAAGGGCAGTTGATGGTACATCTCTTTCTTCAGGTCCAATCACTCATAATACAGAGGTACTTGAGATGGAGTTAACTGGAGGTCATAAGGAAACTATCTCTTTTGAATTAATTGATGCTCCAATCTTGAAAATAATCTTGGGTATGCCCTGGCTTACTCTGCATAATCCTAAAATTGATTGGAGTGCAAGAATTGTATCCCTAGAATCAACTTTTTGTAAGGAACATTGTTTCTTAGGGAAAAGTCATGGAGAGGAAGAAAGATTTGTGAATTCTGTTTCGTTTTCACTTGCAGAAAGAGGGGCAATAGGTTTTGATGTTGGAGCAGTAGTGGGTGAACTTCCTACTTGTTATCAAGATTTTTGGGATGTATTTGATGAAAAGGAAGCTGGAGAGTTGCCTCCTCATAGACTGTTTGACTGCAGGATAGATTTGGAGCCTGGAGCTATTTTACCTAGCAGTAGGGTTTATGCCCTGACAGAAAAAGAGAATGACTATTTGAAAGAATACTTAAAAGAAAATTTGGCTAAGGGTTTTATTCGGCACTCTCAATCGCCGGCTGCCTCACCATTGTTCTTTGTGCCAAAATCTGACGGTTCCCTCAGAACTTGTATAGATTATAGAGCGGTAAATAGAATGACAGTAAAAAATAGGTATCCGCTCCCTCTCATCTCTGAGATGTTAAATCAAATTCAAGGTGCCACCATTTTTTCTAAATTGGATTTAAGGGGGGCTTATCATCTTGTACGAGTTCAAGAGGGGGATGAGTGGAAGACGGCATTTAAGACCAGATTTGGCCTGTACGAGTACCAAGTGATGCCATTCGGTCTTTGCAATGCCCCAGCGGCTTTTCAATTTTTTATCGATGAGGTTCTTCGGGAATTTCTTGATATTTTTGTTATTGTTTATATTGACGATATTTTGATTTTTTCCCAAAGTTTGGAGAAACACAAAATTCACGTTCGACAGGTCTTGAGAAAATTGAGAGAGAATAATCTTTACGCTAAATTGGAGAAGAGTCAGTTCCATACGAATTCAGTGGAATTTTTAGGTTTTGTGATCACTCCTAGTGGTCTGAAAATGAATCCGAAAAAGGTGGAAGCGGTTCGTGATTGGCCTATTCCAACGAAGGTGAAGGAAATCCAGAGTTTTTTGGGATTTGCCAACTTTTACCGAAGATTCATTGAAGGCTTCTCCAGTTTGGTGACTCCAATTACTCGACTTTTGAAGAAAGAAGTTCCTTTTGTTTGGGACGTTAAGGCTAATGAGGCTTTTAAAGTATTGAAGGAGAAATTCATAACTACTCCTATCTTGATTCATCCTGATACTTCCAAGCCATTTTTTGTAGAGGCTGATGCTTCCAATGTGGCAATGGGAGCAGTGTTGTCGCAGAGACATAATGTTACTGGACAACTGCATCCAGTGGCCTACTTTTCCAAGAGGTTCTCACCAGCGGAAGAAAATTATACCATTTCAGATCGCGAGCTTCTTGCTATCAAAGCAGCATTTGAAGAATGGCGACATTTTTTAAAAGGAGCACGTCACACTGTGACAGTATTAACTGATCACCGAAACTTACTTTTTTTGAAGACAGCAAGAACTCTAACACCTCGACAACTAAGGTGGTCTTTATTTTTTGCAGATTATGATTTTATAGTTACTTTTAAGCCAGGAAATCAAAATAAAAAAGCAGATGCTCTGTCACGGCAATTTCCAGAAAGTGAAGTTAAGTCGGTTTGTGAGTCACTTCCTCTGATCGCTCCAGAACGTTTTGTTCTTGCTGGAATTGAGAAAGAAAACGAAATCTTTAAACAAGTACGAGAATCCATATCTGAGAGACAACTTGAACATTGGGTTCGTTTGGATCCAGCTCGCAAGATTAAAGATGGTTTACCTTATCTAGACGACAGACTCTATTTACCATCTATTGAACTTAGAGAAAAGATGTTGAAGGAATGTCACGATTCAGTTCTGGCAGGACATCCAGGATATCGAAAAACACTTGAGTTGGTCAGAAGACATTTTTGGTGGGAGAAAATTCGACAAGATACTCTTAATTTTGTTAAGACCTGTGAAGTTTGTGCTAGATCTAAGAACCTCATCGGAAAGCCTTCTGGGTTATTGGAACCGTTGCCAGTTCCACCGCGGCCTTGGTATTCAGTGTCTTTAGATTTCATCACGGATCTACCTCTAGATAAGGGGTGTACATCAGTATTGGTTGTAGTGGATTTACTCACTAAAGAAGCACATTTCATTCCAATGAAGGGAGAGGTTACCGCTGATAGTTTAGCTCACAGTTTCTTGCAAGAAGTAGTTAAACTGCATGGAATTCCCAGTCAGGTCATCTCCGACAGAGGGTCTCAATTTATTTCTAAATTTTGGAGAGCTTTCTGTAAGAGATTGGGAGTTGAGGTATGTCTATCATCCGGTTACCATCCCGAAACCAATGGGCAAGTGGAAAGGATAAATCAGGAGTTGGAGAAATATTTGAGATGTTATCTACAGACAGGGGAAGAGTGGGTAGATATGTTGTGGGTGGCAGAATTTGCATATAACAACTGTAGTAAGGATGCCACCTCAATGTCTCCATTTTATTTGGGACAAGGTTTTCATCCTCATTTTCTTAGTATAGAGATTGATTATGATGCTGAAAACCCGGAAGTGGAAAAGAGACTAGAGATCATGAAAAGAAATTTGGAGAAGGCTAAAGGGGTGTTGGTGGAGAGTAAACAAAAATATAAAAGATTTGCGGACCTTAAAAGAAAGACTAGTCCCCAGTATAGGGAGGGAGATTTGGTATGGTTATCAACCAAATTTTTGAGAATTAAGGGAAGAAATAAGTTTTGCCCTCGTTTTGTAGGGCCGTTTGTTGTTGAAAGGGTGATAAATCCAGTAGCTGTTCGCCTTAGATTACCAAGACATATGAAAACTCATCCAACTTTTCATGTTAGCTTGTTGAAACCTGTGGTTAAAGGAACTAGATTGACACCTACTCCTTCACCAGTTGTATTTGAGGAAGATGATTCAGAAGAATTTGTAGTTAAGAAAATTCTGGACTCTAGAATAGTGAGAGGAAAGCTACAGTATCTCATTGATTGGGAGGGTTTTGGTCCTGAAGAACGCACTTGGGAGAAAGCAAGTGATGTACATGCTCCTCATTTGGTTGAAAACTTCCATGAGAAATTTCCATTGAAAAAAGGCCCAGGGACTGGGCGTTAGAAGGGGGGGTACTGTCAGGTACTGTTAGGATACAGTGACATATTCTGAGACATTAGGTCTGGGGAAAATTAGTATAGAAAGGTTTTTGGAAGTTATTATGAGTTTAATTTTAAAACAGCCAATTTTGCCCTTAACATTCATTGCAGTCTATGGAGAATGCCCCAAGCCAAGATGGAGGTCCTCAGTCTAAGTTCTGATTGGCTGGTGATTGTTTATAGGGAAGACAGTGAACATTCTAAACTGCCTTTCATCGTCTTTGCCCAGCTGAGAGGTCGTGTATTAAGCTGCTCCTGCTTAACTTGTTCAGGGGTTTCAAGTTTCAAGCGGTCGAGCGGCTTATTTGGAAAAGCAAACAGGAATCTTGCGGAGATTCATTTTGGCACTGAACAGGAGTAAGAAGATTTCGAGTTATCCAAAAAGAAAAAAGTTTCAAAGACTCTTCACAAGATAAGTCCTTTTAAAACTCAAGACTCTTTCTATAATTTCATTGTAGAAGATTTAATCTGATTGTCAAGTTCATATGAAAAATATTTACTAAGAACTATATTGCTGTCGCATGTTTGGCTTTGCTACGCTACATTTTCTATCAAGCGTGTGGTTTTTCCGTTATCAGAAGCCTGCGCGTGAGAGTCTTCGCTTGAGTATCTAGCGCGAGCTCTTTGGTGTCGCGTGATACTTTTGTGCGTGTGTTTTTTCTACCCGCGGTTGGATTTCCGCGCGTGTGCATCTCGTATTAAGCGCGTGTGGATTTTTACCCGCGGTTTGTCGTCAGCGCGTGTGCGTGTGCTCGCATCTTGGACTAAGCGCGTGTGGATATTTCCCGCAGTTGAACTTCAGCGCGTGTGCGTGTTTTCGTTTAATCGCGTGTGGATTTTTCCCGCTGTTCCGACTTTAGCGCGTGTGCGTGTGATTGCATCTTGGACTAAGCGCGTGTGGATATTTCCCGCGGTTGAACTTCAGCGCGTGTGCGTGTTTTCGTTTAATCGCGTGTGGATTTT
The DNA here is from genome assembly GCF_040938575.1 of Ambystoma mexicanum. NCBI lineage: Eukaryota > Metazoa > Chordata > Amphibia > Caudata > Ambystomatidae > Ambystoma > Ambystoma mexicanum. The sequence continues at coordinate 1,149,940,869 of NC_090933.1, read as the reverse complement.
TTCCTGCGGTTTCGACTTAGCGCGTGTGAGTGTTTTCGCATTTTGGACAAAGCGCGTGTGGTTTTTTCTCTCGCGGTTCGATTTCAGCGCGTGTGAGTTTACTCGCTCCTTGGATAATCGCGTGTGGTTTTTCCTGCGGTTTAATCTACAGCGCTTCAACGATCTTCACTCAGTTTGGATCCCTATGCGAGTTCAAGAGATTTCCACGTGAGATTTTTGACGCAAGTTTCAAGAACTGTTTATTTAAGTAATAACACTCTAAAAAGAAATTAATAAGAAGAAATATAAATACTTTCCAGAAACACTAGAACTTCCATTTACTTTTAATGAACTTAAGACTTTGTTCAAGCTTCTTGAGTTTAAAGAAGATTACCTGCAAAGTTAATTTCACATTCATGGACCTACTAAGAAGGCTGAATGATCGTTGAGACTCAAGTCAACTAGTAAGGAAGTCTAGTCAGCTTATCACTTCTCTGGGCATTTTGTAGAGAAGTTCCAGGTGAAGAACCAGCTAGTCTTAGCTTCCAGCCTGGTGTTTGTTAATTTGTCCCTTCCCCCTTTCCCCTGGAAGTGAGGTAAACTGAGCAGTTTATAGTATCAGCTCACAGTGCCACATTTTGGGTGGATTGTTGGGGGCTCAGCAGCTTCTGCAGCTGCACATTAACAGGATTAACAGGACAGCACACTCTTGCTCCACCTACACTGTGACCACCCCATGTACATGTAATCTGGCATATGCATAGTGCCTTTGTGCCATAATGTGGGAGTGAACCAGCAATCTACGATCTACTGAACAAGTGATGAGTGAGGCCAAATCTCACTATAGCACACACAATGCCAAACATCCACACCAGTGAATGACGTGTGGGCGCATACAGATTGACAAGCAAGTGCCAAAGGAACATCCAAACATCAGTCGAGCATGAAGGAACTCAATGTACAATAAAATCAACCCCCAGTAGAAAATGACCAGAGGTGAATAAACTGTCATATCATAAAACAAGCAATAAAACATGATGAACATTTGGAAATTAACATGAATGAGTGAGTACCCACCCACAATGAGAGACATCAGACATCATACATCTGACACATCACCACTAACATTCATGTCTGCACACCATTACACACACACACTAATAAATGTCCCTTCAACAACCATAAAGCACTGACAACAAACACACAGTGCTCCTGCAAAAGGTATGGCATCAGAGAAACAGCCAAAGTTCACTGCATCTGCCTGATGGCCCCATTCCACATGTGAAACACAAGTGCACATTTTCAAAGTCAATCAAAAAAAGGCACCATGTCAAACAACACCACCACACATCAACAAACACACAAGAACACATCCAGCAATGGAGTATAGGCTCAACCACAGCAAACAACTCTCACACACACATCCACACCATGTACACAATTCAGCAACAAGCGTGTATTGCAAAGAACGCATGTAGGACACAACACATGTGTCATGATGCCTACTCCCGGGAAGCCAGTTCAGGGCCAGCATCCCCGAAAGCAGACATCATGTCCCCAGGGAGGGACCCAGCAACTCCTTATAGGGGCTCTTTGGGCATTGTCCTGGCGCCTTTGGCGCCAGGCTCATAGAAGGCATCAGTCCTGGCACCATAGGCGCCAGGCTCATTATGGGAGTGCTTGGATGGACTTACCTGATGCAGACCATGCTGCCGGATCCAGACCTCCTTGAGGTCTGAAAGGGACTATTTTACCTATGGGACTATTTTACCTCTCGGGCGTGGCTGAAGAAGAATACTTACCTGGAACTACTTTGGGGGCTATTTAAACCACGCCCAGACAGCAGCTCACGCTTCGCAATGTTCTGCATCTAGCAGCTGGACGCTCACCGTGTCTGCTCCTGCATCCTGGCTCCAGCCACGCCCGCCTGCAACCTGGAACACCTGAAAAGGAAGGAAAGGAGAGAAAGGTGAATAATTGAACTTTACCTACCTCCATCCGGAGTCCGGAACCATCACTCCGACGATCCTGAGAAAAGACATTATTTTTAAAAGCGCATCGCATCACTCGCTGCAGCGCAGCTTTCCACTCACCTTCACGAGGCACCCTCGGGCTCTTCAGCCACCATTGGCACCATCCGTCGCCTTTCAGTGCCTAAGGAGAAAAAGAGACAAAACAAAGGTGAGCGAAGGAACAGATTGAGGAAGGCCTGATTCTTCCACCTTAAGACTTACCTGATTTTTGTTGGGACAATCTTTCCACACCTCGGGTCGGCGACGCTTCTTTGGCACTGCCGTACCCCGGCCCCTAAGGGGAAAAAGACACATGCATTAGTGGGTGAAAGCAAGATCACTAAGGGAACCATCCATCAAAAAGACTCACCAGAGTTACCTTCGGCGAATCCATTCCTCTACGCGGATTCTTCATCCTACATCTGAAATAGAGAAAAGGACAACGGACAATTAAGGCTTGAACTTTTGCAACTGAATACTTACGGCCTCATATCGGAAAATTCAAGCAGAGTTGAATACTCACCAAACCTGAGATCCAGTGAAGTAACTGGAAATCAAGGTGCCCCTGCATCGGAAGCAGGATGGAGAGCTCGTCCTTTCAGACTCTAAGGTGAGACTCTACGGGGAATCGTGGAGGGGGTTCGAGGAGTGTGAGAGGGGGAAGGGGGGGAATCCGACACATTATCCAGCAGACAGTTAATCCCCTTTTCCATCTACAGAAGGATTCTTCTACTGGCCAGACAGGCGAGGTTTGGGGGTCTGGTCCAGTCCGTCTTCCGAGTCCTGCGCATCACCTTAGAAGAGGTCATAGCAGTCCAGAACAGATCGGCGCCTCCGTGGGAATCAGGTGAGCGTTACAGAACGCGAAGCCTACCTACAATTTCCCACCCGGGCGCTATGGAGACTTCCGAGACAGACCAGCTGGCCCAGCTATTGGGGGAATTACGGGCTGAAGTTCATTCCGCTCGCCAGGAGATGAATGCCCTCAGGAGAGAGTTAATTGTATCTAAAGAACGAACTGATGATCTTGCCAGACAGCTATTACAAGGACAGGCTGGTCAAACTCCTTTACCAGGTTCTGGGGGTAATTCCGCCCCAGTGGTTTCTAATAACCCTGTGTAAATTAATCTACCCGGAAATATGCCACTGGCCCCACCGGAACGTTTTGCCGGGGACCCCAAAAGGTTCGCCGTATTCATGAATCAATGCCGATTGCACTTCCTCTGCAGACCTGGGGCCTTCCCTAACGACCAAACCAAGGTCGCTTTTGTACTATCATATCTCAGCGGCTGTGCTGCGGATTGGTCAGTTCCACTGGTTACTCAAGATGACCCAATTCTTCGGAACTTTCAAGCCTTCCAGACAAGCATGGAAAGACTTTTTGCGCGGCATTCTCAGGGACAGGCCCTGGACAACAAGCTTCTATCCCTACGACAGGCTAACCAGGACCTCTTAGCCTATATCGCGACCTTCAATAGGTTAATTGTGGAGACTGGATGGCCAGAGGATAAAAGAATCATGTTATTCCATCGAGGTCTACGTTGAGAACTTAAGGATGTCCTGGCCCAGGTCGTAAATCCACCCCAAGATTGCTCTGAATACATAGACTTGGTGGTCCAATTAGATCACAGGCTTCAAAACAGAAAGGCAGATAGGTCCAAGTTTGAGACCCGGGTTTTGGTCAAAACCCATGTTAACCCCAAGGGTGCCGATGTTACTGAACCTATGCAAATTGGAGGGGTTAAAGGACCTTTAACTCAAAAAGAGCGTGAACGAAGAGGGCAATTATGCCTTTATTGTGGGGCTTCTGGACACTTTTTACGAGATTGCCCTATAAAACCGTCTAAGAAGGCGGTAGGAGTCGCTGATAAGAACCTGATGGAATCTGAGTCGGGAAACGACCACGCCCGACAAGCGTAGGGGTCCGCTTGCCGAGCTTAAACACTAACTCTCTGACCTCGCATTTCATCATGCCAATGGTCCTCGTAAATCCGAAGCCGCCTGGGCGGTTACATGCCATTAAGGCATACATCGATAGTGGGGCTATAGGAAACTATGTGGATCGTGAATTGGCTTGCAGGATCAACCCCCCTCTTTGCCCTAAAACCAGTAAGGATGTCATCACCACAGTGGATGGAACCGAAATCGCCTCTGGGCCGGTAACACACTCCACTACTGAAGTGACATTGTTGGGTCAAGACGGACATCGGGAGGCAATTGTGTTTGATGTAATCAAGGCTCCGCAATTTCAAGTAATTCTAGGAATCCCTTGGTTGGAAACATATAATCCTCGAATTGACTGGCGAGCAAAGAGGATAACCTTTCCAGATTGTGCACAAACCTGTTATCCAAGAAATCCAAATATTGGCCTAGCTACAGTAACCCCTGTCATTTTGCAAATACCGCCAGAATACCAAGAATTACAAGACGTCTTCCAAAAGGAACAGGCCAACACTCTACCGCCTCACAGGTCATACGATTGACAGATCGATCTATTGCTCGGTGCACAACCCCCTTGCTGCAGGATCTATGCCCTTACCGACCCCGAGAATCTTCATTTACGACAATATCTAGATCAGTACCTAGCCAATGGTTTTATTCGCCCGTCTATAAGTCTCCTGCATCCTCGGCTTTATTCTTCGTGCCTAAAAAAGAAGGCAACCTCAGAACTTGTATTGACTACCGCGCATTGAACCAGATAACTGTTAAAAACTGATACCCTTTGCCTCTGATCCCTAAACTCCTTGACCAGGTGAAGGATGCCTGCATATACACCAAGTTAGATCTCCGGGGGGCCTACCATCTGGTGCGAATAAAGGAAGGCGATGAATGGAAAACTGCCTTCCGCACCAAATATGGGCTATTCGAGTACCAGGTGATGCCTTTCGGATTGTGCAATGCACCGGCTGCCTTCCAATACTTCATGAACAATGTCTTTCGGGAACTCATCGACGTTTGTGTTGTCGTATATATCGATGACATTCTTGCGTACTCCTCACGGAATCTGATCATAGAAAACATGTCAGGGAAGTCCTCGAGAAATTGTGCCAACACAAACTATTTGCTAAACTTGAAAAATGCGTTTTCCATGCCACGGAAGTCGAGTTTCTTGGTTTCATCCTGACACCTAAAGGAGTCCGCATGGACTCACGAAAAGTGGATGCTATCCTCAAATGGCCATCACCTAGCTCCGTGAAAGGTGTTCAAAGCATGCTTGGCTTTGCCAATTTATATCGCAGGTTTATCCCAGAATTTTCTCGTGTTGTTCAACCCATCACTGCGCTCTTAAGGAAAAATAAACGTTTCGAATGGTCTGAAGAAGCCGAGCAGGCCTTTCAGGAACTAAAAGCTAAATTTACCTCTGCACCTGTATTGAAGCACCCGCGCCCAGATCTCTCTTATGTCGTCGAAACTGACGCATCCAGCCTAGCCATGGGAGCTGTCCTTTCTCAAAGAGATCCCGAAACTAACCAACTGCATCCCGTTGCATTTTGGTCCAGAAAATTCTCGGCACCCGAGGTTAACTACACAATCACTGACAAAGAACTGTTAGCCATTAAATCCGCCTTTAAAGCCTGGCTGCATTATTTACTTGGCGCTAGACATACCAACACGGTGATCACCGACCACTGGAACTTACAGTATTTAAAGACCGCCAAGGCTCAGTCATCTCGACAGCTCCGTTGGCTTTGTTTTTTGCGGAATTCGATTTTGTAATCACCTACCGTCCTGGCTGTAAGAATGGCAAAGCGGACGCTCTATCCCGAATAGGAATGGGAGAAACTGATACTAACTCAGAACTTGTACCGATAATTCCCGAACAGAGAATTTTGGGCATGACTTCTTTACAAACACTTGAAGACATTCAAGCTAGAGTTAAACAACTCCTGGACCCTACAGACTTACAGGAATGGGTACAAAAGGGATCTGACTTTACTATAAATAATGATTTACCTTATTTCCAAGGGCGCTTATTTCTGCCACACAAGGAATTACAAGAGCTCGTTATTTCTCGTTATCATGATACAATAATAAAGGGGCACCCGGTATTGCCAAGACGGAAGAAAAGGTGAAACGACAATTCTGGTGGCCTTCTTGGCGAAAAGATGTTAAATCATTTGTGATGTCCTGTGGTGTTTGCGCCCAAAATAAAGGCCAAAAGAAAAGACCAGCCGGTCTCCTTCAACCTTTAGACATTCCGCCAGCACCTTGGCACACCCTATCATTGGATTTTATTACAGACTTACCTCCTTGTTCAGGATATAACACTATTCTTGTTATTGTGGATTTATTTTCCAAAATGACCCACTTCATTCCATTGAAAGGTTTACCTTCAGCTTCAGTTCTATCCAAAGAATTCCTTGAAAATATTGTTCGTTTACATGGATTCCTGTCTGTACTAATCTCAGACCGGGGAAGCCAATTCATTTCCCACTTTTGGCGTAGATGTTGTCAATTGGCACAAATCGATGTAAGATTATCGACTAGTCACCACCCTCAGACCGATGGTCAAACAGAGAGGACAAATCAGACCCTTGAGCAATATTTACAGTGTATGTTGCAGCAATCTGAAAGTAACTGGAAAAACATTCTTTGGATAGCCGAATATGCATATAATAATTCGGTACACTCTGGAACTGGGCAAAGTCCTTTTTATACTTTATATGGACATCACCCTCGAACCTCAGACCTCGACTCGCCTCAAGGCCTCGGAATGCCCGCAGTGGACAATCTCCATTCTACAATTACCCAAGCCTTCAAAGAAGCAACTACACATTTACAACAAGCCAAGAGAAAATACAAGAAGAATGCTGACCTGCATCGGAGTGAAGCACCTCAGTACCAGATTGGGGACCAAGTATGGCTACCCGGCACTTATCGCTCAGGGGACCTCAAACTTTTAATCCAAAATATCTGGGGCCTTACTCCATTACGGCCATAATCAATCCAGCGGCCGTTAAACTTGATTTACCAGCTAACATGCGAATTCACCTTGTTTTTCATGTGTCACTTTTGAAACCAGTGCAACCTGGAACCAGACTAATCAAGCCTCCAGAACCCATTCAAATAGATGGAGAACCTGAATTCGAGGTGAAGAACATTTTAGATTCAAAGATGTTAAGGTCAAAACTTTTCTATCTAATCGATTGGAAGGGATACGGGCCTCAGGAGAGGTCGTGGGAACCCAGTGACCCTGTACATGCACCTCGATTAATTAAGAAATTCCACCGGATCTTCCCAAACAAACCAAAACCCCCGGAGGGAACAATCTTGGGTGGGGCCTTGGGGGAGAGTGCTCTCATGATGCCTACTCCCGGGAAGCCAGTTCAGGGCCAGCGTCCCCGAAAGCAGACATCATGTCCCCAGGGAGGGACCCAGCAACCCCTTATAGGGGAACTTTGGACATTGTCCTTGGCTCATAGAAGGCATCAGTCCTGGCACCTGATGCAGTATCCACAAAATAGGAACCTGGTTGGGGGATCTGAAACTCAAATCTTCCCTATCCTTATATCACAATTTGATTTGAGTCAATTTAATTCAAATATTGCTTTTTTTCATGAGGTTTGTCTGCTCCAAACTGTTGGATTCCTGTTATTACTTTGTCCTTCAAGGTTTTTTCACATGGTCTGTTGTTTCTCAAATAAAACATTACATGTTTATTTTGTTTCTTTGGAACGCAACCTTTATTAAAAATTAGAGGTGTTGATCTAATGTCTTCTCGACTGTAGAAAAAATTATATATGTCGAGAGATGGAACTCATGAAACTGTATCATAAGTCATAGTTGTTAAAAAAACATTCTTTAGAGTGTATGGACCAAGGCTAGTCGAAAAAAACCTCCTATCCCTTGTGATCCGGAGGTGTACTTCTTAATGTGAACTCCGAACCTCAAGTTTTTATAAAATTTGATTTACTTTACACGATCCCTTTTCGTGTTGGGATCAAGGATGTGACTAGATTTGGGATATCTCTGATCCATAATTATTCCAATCAGGTCACATGGAAGCCGACCGGTTTCAGTGGTATTAAGGTTGTTAGAACCACTTTCTTCAGGGCTAGGGACCAACACCCCTTAGTGTGTGGTCATATTTCTTCTGCTGGTGATGGTGAATTTCTAGGTTCAGAATAGGAGATTGCCCTAAAGTTGAGAGAGCAAACAAGGGGAGAGAGAAAAGGCGGGAGAGTGCCATTAGATACATATCCCGTGAATAAACTCATAGACATAGGAGGTCATAAGGTGCACATCTTACCCTTTGCAAGCGAAGCAACTCCCCAATGTAAGGGTTCTTGGATGCGGGCAGATACATTATTTACAAATTCCCGAATCCGAGATGATCGTATGTTCCTAATTCACCTATAGAAGAAATGTATTCTTATAAGTTTGGGTGAAATAGAAGGGAAACTAGAAGGATAACTGTGTATGCATCTGAGAGCATTTAAATCACAACATTATTAAGAACTTACTTTTTTTCAATATTATTAAAAACTAGCTTTTTTCAATTTCCGGGTCGACTCCTGAGGAGTTTGACCCGTAGGGCTCACAGGCCCGGCAGAACATCCCCACACCACCTCGTCATGTGGCAACCCATCTAGTCACTTGGTATTGTTTGTAGCCCATGTAGTACTGGCAGTTAAGACAAGCTCTGATTTCCCCAACCAGCCTGTTGCCTAAAGCGAAGGGGCCACTACGGCAATGCAGATCAGGATTTTTTGAAAGATATTCAACAATTTAAACAACAATTTAAAGGTATGGCATTCAAGGGAGAGCATTCCAGAGCACGGGTCGCCTTATTGTGAGTGCTAGGATCTCACCGCGTATAACGCTTGTCTGTTATACAGAGAACCCCGTGTATTTGATTCAAGTCGAGCAGAGGGAAAAAGCGGCTGCACAAACGTCTGTAAAGCCATGGCTGTACAGCGTGAGGATGTGCATATCAAGTATTGCTTACCTCGCGGATGATTAAAGGTACCCCTCAAGGTTCCAAACAGAGTCCGGTATCGATACATGGAACGGCGCCTCAAATGGCGTGTTTTCACCGTGTTACCAGTCACGTCACAAATTACGTGACAAATTACGTGAAGGCTATGGTGAACACTAAAAAAGGACTGGAAGTGGACCGCATAGATGGCGGCCAACTTAATGCGATGTATTAGTGGGCAAAAAGACGCAGATTATTATGTGAAACGGCACATCATTCATATCGAATCGCCAAGGTAATTTAGTCAGTCTACGGGCTAGGTTCCGGGGGAAACAAATATGGTGGTAGCGGCCAGATCAGTTCATTTAAAAAATGACATATTCGAAGGAATAGTTTTAGTGCGGACTCAAACAAAAGGGGGGAATTGAGATTGGGTGCCTAAATGTCTAATAGTGGTAGAGTCTCATAGTGTGAGAGTCTGAATGGTATCCTTTGTCATCACAAAGATTCAAATAAGGATTGATATACATCGATGCAGTGAGTAGAATGATTGGGAGTGAAAAAGATTTCTACAAAGGGATGGGGTATCACGGGAAATTACAAGCTCTATATGTAGGTTATGAGGCAGAGGCAAAAACATACAGCAGATAGCCAGAGGTACACACATTACATGCAAGGAGCATGTAGATAAGGGTTAAAGGGTAGCAAGGGATTGCCAACACATCGATTCATTTAGGCCTTCCACATCGGTTCTTAGTCTAAATATCCACAATTGTTCACGTCTGAACAGTAGATTATGAATATTCCCTCCTCTCGTTGGTATCTTCGCTTTCTCAAGAATTGTCCATTGCATGTCTTCGGGGCTGTGCTTTTTTTCTAAGTAATGTTCCACCATGGGGGCTGTGATCTTTTTAGTTCGTATAAAGGAGCGATGCTCTGCCAGCCTCGTTCTGATTGGTCGAGTAGTCATCCCTACATATCTGAGTGTACATGGACAGGTGATCAGATAGATAACATTTTTAGTATTGCAATTAGTCATTTCTTTTTGTATCCATGGATGATGCCATCCAATGTCTATGGTTTTGGTTCTCATGGTTCCGGGACAGGCACTGCATGAACCACATGGGGTATGTCCAGTCGGCTTTTCAGTATTCCAGAGTGTCTCATGAAACAAACTCTTTTCTTTGTAGGTTTTTACAAGGGAATCCCTCAAGTTCTTACTTCTTTTCATGGCAAAATGTGGGGTAGCCAGATTCGATTCTCCCACATTCAAGATTGGCCATAGTCTCAGGACTTCCTGTTTCAGTTTATTAGTAAGTGGTGAAAAGGTGAAGACCGCTGTAATTTTATCATCAGGGCTTTTTTGTTTAGCGTGTTGGTCTAACGTGATGTCACGTGGAATGTTACGTGCCCTCTTTCTTGCCTGCTGGATGGTTTTTCTGGGGTACCCTCTCTTTTTTAGTTCATTGGCCAGTTTTTCCGATTGATTTTCAAAATCTGTGATGTTCGAACAGTTCCTTCTGTATCTTAAAAATTGGCCAAAAGGCAGATTATTCTTGAGGCTAGCTGGGTGGAAACTTGAGAATGTCAACAAAGAATTCCTATCGGTAGGTTTGTTAAATACCGAGGTATTTATGATGTTATTCTTGATTTCAAGTTGAAGATCTAAGAAGTGTATCTCGGATTTGCTATGCGTCTCAGTGAACGTCAGATGTCTATTCCGTTCATTCAGCCAGATCATGAATCTTGTTAGTTCAGATTCAGTACCTTTGAAAATCATAAGTACGTCGTCAATGTAGCGTGACTAAAGTTCTATATGGGCTTTCCAGGGATTGGTGTCAGGGTAGAGGGTATCCTCTTCGAAGGCTGCTGCATACAGATTGGCAAGGCTTGGCGCAAAGGTTGCGCTCATGGCTGTGCCCGATATTTGTTCAAAATATGTCTGTTCATACAAAAAATAGTTCTTAGTGAGCGCTTTTTCTGCCAGCTGCATGATTAGGGTAACAGGAGTGTCTAGAGGTGGATCCAGATTTCTGAGGATATTTTCTATTACTTGTAATGTGGCCATTTGTGGGATCCGAAGCAAAGAGGGGGAGAAGAGATCAGCATAAAACTGCCCTGGTTAGCCAGGCAAAACAACCCTGGGTAGCCCGCAAAGAACACCGACACCGAGTGACCGCCCTGTGAAGCTGCCAAACACCGCCTGAGATCATCTGTACCCTGGCGCACTTGTGCGATCTAATCAAGCGTTTGCGGCCACAACGCACCTCACTAAACTACTGCAGTGGCCTTGGGACACATCGGAGAGAATGGGGAAAGATAAAGCTAAGAAACTCCCGACACAGAGCAGAATGGAGCAATATACAATCCCTTCGACACAGGTCCCCGACTACCATCCGGTCACCCTGGAAGAAGGGCAACCGGACAACGCAATCTCTCTGAGGGACATCATGGCCGCCATTGCAGATTCCCGCACGTCAATGGAGCAGAAAATGGATGGGATAAGCCTGGACGTGTCCCTCCTCAGACATGATCTCCAAAAGCTGACGGCGCGTACTGGCGAAGTCAAACAGCGCATCTCGACTACAGAAGACGGAGTACGTGACATGCAACACCAGCTCAGAAGCGTCACTTCGAAACTGAAACTGCTGGAAAGCCGAGTTGAAGACGGTGAGGGCCGCTCAAGGCGCAATAACGTGCGCATAATTGGCATACCTGAGAAAGCTGAAGGCGCCTGCATGGAGCTCTTCCTTGAACAATGGCTAACAGACCTATATGACCTGAGCTCCTTCTCCAAGTTTTTCTCTATAGAACGAGCACATAGAGTACCCTAAGGTAAACCGACACCAGGGGCGCCACCACACACAGTAACTGCGAGATTCTTAAATTACAGGGACCGAGACGCCCTACTGCAACTGGCACGGACCAAAGGCCCGATCACCTTTAACGGCTCAAGGATCGCCTTCTTTCCGGACTACACGAGAGAGGTGCAGAAAGCGAGGCAGTCTTTCCACCAACTTAAAAAGCACCTGCAAACATTGGCGGTCAAATATGGCCTACTTTTCCCAGCAGAGCTTAAGATTTACCACAAAGGGACATCAATCCACTTCACTGATCCGAAGGAAGCATGGCACTGGGCAGAACAACATATAGAGGGGGACTGGTCAACTCCCCGAGCCAGCAGGGGAAGAAACAATAGACCGCCCCCCCGACCAACAACATGCACCCCGACTGCCCCCGGAACAAGACCTACCAGAGGACAGTGATGGATGACCCCTGACACCACTCGTGGCGACGCCCAGCAGTATACCAGTGAGTACACAATGCACTACCCTGGCACAATCCACAAACCGTACTTGCTGACACGAATCAATACACTTCCTAAAATTGCGGCCGCGGAGACGACTCGCAGCCACACGTTAGAGGGCCCCCCCCCAAGAGACACATCAGAGAGTAGTCCCAGCGGTGCTAACCCCTGATCGCACACCGCCAGGGGCTAGCATACGTACACAAGTTGAGTTTATTGCATGTAAGGTGTCCAGTTGACACCCGTGGTTTTCTAGGTTCGGGCGACCGATGCTTCTAGTTGGGAGGAGTATGGGGTGGGGGGTAACGGGTTTGTTAAGTTTAATTACACACGGGACACGTCAGACACGAAACATATCAGGACCAATCAGTACGATCACAACTTATGCGCACAAGCTCGCGAGACGCGATGCATCGTCATCAGCAGCACACATATCCACTTCCATAAGCAGACATGGCATCACATAACAACACTGCTAACGCCCTCAGAAGACTCCGGCTCATGACGTGGAATGTCAATGGCCTCGGCAACGCAATCAAACGGCTCCTGGTTAGGCAATTCCTTAATAGACGGGCACCAGACATAGTGCTTCTGACTGAGACCCATCTTGCGGGCACGGAATGCACCCTGTTCAAACGCACAAACTACAAGCTGACACTCCACTCAGGCTTTACAATGGGATCAAGGGGAGTCATGGTCCTGATACACAAAAACCTCCCTTTCCAATTTACCACAGTGTGCCTGGACACTGGCGGCAGATACGTATATATGACAGGCACGCTGTGGGATCAATCCATCGCACTGTTAGCCATCTACGCACCACCAACCCAACTAGACCAACTGTTCACAGATATTGCCCCGCTGATCACAAACGACACTTCCAACCTGTTGGTTCTGGGTGGAGACTTCAACGAAGTCATGAACGTAATTTTAGACCGCTCACACTTACGCAACAGGAACCCCAACGCAACTCCCCGACTCGCCACATTCACCAATGCACTGGGTCTATGCGACACATGGAGAGAACTCCACCCAGACACTAGAGAATACTCTTTCCATTCAGGGGCACATGCCTCCCTATCTAGGCTGGACTATTTTTTCATCCCGGCCTCTGATTTACACAAGGTACAGGAAACAGACCTGCTTCCTAGGGGCATATCTGACCACTCCCCGCTTGAACTGAAAATCACAACATCCAGGCCGATTCCCCCGCCGAGCTGGCGACTAAATAACTACTACTTGGGGGACCCCGAGCTAGTGGATAAACTCCAGGAGAGCACAAACACATACTTTGAGCTTAATACACAGTCTGCTTCAAACCCTGAGACACTGTGGGAGGCCTACAAGTCAGTGCTAAGGGGCGAGCTAATATCATGGACGACTGCCAAAAAAAGAAAGCATCTTAGCAAAATACTTGAAGCAGAAAAGCAAGTGAAGCAGGCAGAGGAAAAGCACATAAGCAAAGACACACCGGACACAAATCGCACCCTGCTTCGAGCACAAAAGAAGCTCCAAAATACAGCAATGGATAATGCAAGGCATGCACATACTGCGATGCGAGCGAGAATCTATGAAACGGGAGACAAAGTTGGGAAGATGCTGGCATGGCTGGAAAGGAAAGAGCAGGGGCGTAGCCATGTCTGGCGGCTGGAGACAGGAGAGCAAAACACTCGCGTAACAGACCAGGACATAACACAAGGCTTTGCAGAGTATTACGCAGAACTCTATGGGGCACCCAGGACCCGAATGGATGCCTCGATCATGGAGGAAATAGTCATCCCTACCTTAAATGCGGCGCAGCAGGAACTACTGGAGAGAGACGTCATGGAGGACGAGATTTTAAGTGCCATATCCAGCCTCCAAACCGGCAAATCCCCAGGTCCCAATGGCTTCCCGATCGACCAATGTGATCGCTCCACACCTGTTACGGATGTACCAGTATGCACGTGAAAAGGGCACTCTCTCACCTGACCTACGTGAAGCAACGATAATAGCGATACCCAAACCGGACAAACCCCCCGAAACCTGCAGTTCATACAGGCCTATCTCACTTATCAACAGCGAAACAAAGATACTGGCCAAAATACTAGCAGACCGCCTCCAACAGGTCATCCCCTCTCTGATACACCCGGACCAGTGTGGCTTCATGCCACAGAGATCAACACGCATGAACCTTTACAGACTATACTCAGCCCTGGAAAGAGCCCACAGCATACAAGGCGCCCCTAGCCTTACTTGCAATTGGCTTTGAAAAGGCCTTCGACTCAGTGAGATGGGAGGCTATCTGGGTCATAATGCACCGTATGGGTTTCGGCGAGAACTTTATGAGCTGGGTACCCCTACTATACAACTGTCCAACCGCCAGAACCAGGATCAACGGATGGCAATCAGATCCCTTTGGGCTGGGGAGAGGAACGAGGCAGGGCTGCCCACTGTCAGCCATGATCTTTGCGATCGCAATAGAACCCCTGGAAATTCTCCTGAGAACACACCTACCTGGGAAGGCTTCTGCTGGTCAGCAACCTGGGAGGACAGAGTATCGCTCTATGCTGATGACCTGCTCATCTACCTGAAGGACCCAGCCAATTCCTGCTCCAGAGTTACGAGCATTCTGGAGCAATATGGGGCATTCAGCGGCCTACGAGTGAACTGGGCCAAATCCATCCTATTCCCCATAGGGGGTGTGCCTGCAACCAGTCTAATGAACGGCCCCTACCAGATCGAAATGGAGCAGTTCAAATATCTTGGGATACGCATCAAACAGCAACTTGCAGACTATACATCCCTGAACCTTGCCCCACTCGTAACAAGATTCGCAGAAGATACCCGCAACTGGATCTCTTTGCAATTGACATTGTTGGGTAGAGCTGCACTATTCAAAATGATTACCCTCCCCAAATTCTTGTACATCCTGCAAAACGCCCCTCTATATATCCCGCAGCAAGAATTCTATAAACTCGACTGCATCCTCAGAAAGCTGCTATGGGGAAGGACGCACCCGCGGATCGCTCTCTCCACGCTCCAAAGGTCCATATGGGAAGGAGGGATTGGACTACCCAGGCTGCAATTATACTACTGGGCTGGCCAGCTGACGGTGGTCAATGACATGTTGCATGGGGATGGGACACTTCCGCACATCAAAGCAATTAACCCCCACAACACAACAGCACCATTAGAACATCTCTACGGAAGCCTGGGTCGCCCAGCGAAACCAGATATGGCGACACACATTGTGAGAATATGGAAAGAGGTCCACTGACACCTAGGATGGGATGGGAAACTGACACTGGCCCAACCCCTGTGGAACAATTGCCATCTTCCTGAAATACAAAAGCTACCTAGATGGCCCGAATGGGTCCAACGAGGAATCACCACCGTTGGGGCTGTGCTGCGGGAGGACAAACTTGTACCATTTGAAACATTGCAAGAGGAATTTTCCCTCCGAGCCACAGAAAGATACCACCACACGCAATTGCAACATGCGTGGAGCACCCACCAACAGAACATACGGAACATACCGGAAAGCTCCCCCCTTGAGCGCAATATGGTATCGGACCAGGTGGAACGGAAAGTCACCTCCACCATGTACAATGTGATTACATCCTTTGCGACACCAGAACTGCCCAGCCTGAAGACCAAATGGGAACGGGACGTGGGATCGCTCCAGCCGGAAGACTGGGTGGAGGCCCTAATGTACCCGCGCGAGGTAACCATTTCTTCAAGACTCAGACTGGTTCAACTAAAGATCCTGCACCGCGTCTGCTACCCAAGAGTCGCCCTTTTCCGCTGGGGGAAGACGACAGACGCACGTTGCCTGCGCTGCAAGCGTGAGGAAGGCACATTCTTCCATATCCTATGGGAATGCAATAATATCCAACAACTCTGGCAGAAATGCTGTGACAAACTATCCAGCGTTATAGGCAAGACAATAGAAAGATGCCCAAAACATCTCCTTCTGGGGATCTCCAATGAAACCGACCTGTCCCGGTACGAAAAGATACTCTGCTCTACTGCAATGGCCGTGCTCAGGCGGAATATAGCACAACTGTGGGGCGCAGAACGCACTCCGGACTACGACCAATGGGTCGTGGATGTAGACATCTGCGCTGACATGGAACATCGGGTATATGCTGCAAGGGGCTGCCCGCAAAAAGCGAACAAAATATGGAGCCTCTGGGAAGACGCCAGCTAGAAGTCAGGTGTGACACGGCAGACGCTAAGAATGGACAGGGTCGCATGATGCCGAATGAAGCGAGCCAGGAACGTACTGATCGTGCCACGAGTAACTCCTGTTTTGGCAAAGTCTGACGGACCACTAGACGGCAGTCCCAGTTACCAAGGGTTTTTTCTCTTTTCTTTCCTCTCTTTTGTTGTTTTTAGTTTTTTACCTGCTTCTCTCTCCTTTCCTTACCCCCTCCTGAAAAGATTGATTCTATGATTGCTCCCCTGCTCCCAGCCCTGATACACAGAGAGATGCACGTACTGTTAAGTTGTTTTCCTATGTTTCAAATCAATAAAGTCTTTGATCAAAAAAACAATACCGAGTGACTAGATGGGTTGCCACATGACGAGGTTGTGTGGGGATGTTCTGCCGGGCCTGTGAGCCCTACGGGTCAAACTCCTCAGGAGTCGACCCGGAAATTGAAAAAAGCTAGTTTTTAATAATATTGAAAAAAAGTAAGTTCTTAATAATGTTGTGTTTTAAATGCTCTCAGATGCATACACAGTTATCCTTCTAGTTTACCTTCTATTTCACCCAAACCTATAAGAATACATTTCTTCTATAGGTGAATTAGGAACATACGATCATCTCGGATTCGGGAATTTGTAAATAATGTATCTGCCCGCATCCAAGAACCCTTACATTGGGGAGTTGCTTCGCTTGCAAAGGGTAAGATGTGCACCTTATGACCTCCTATGTCTATGAGTTTATTCACGGGATATGTATCTAATGGCACTCTCCCGCCTTTTCTCTCTCCCCTTGTTTGCTCTCTCAACTTTAGGGCAATCTCCTATTCTGAACCTAGAAATTCACCATCACCAGCAGAAGAAATATGACCACACACTAAGGGGTGTTGGTCCCTAGCCCTGAAGAAAGTGGTTCTAACAACCTTAATACCACTGAAACCGGTCGGTTTCCATGTGACCTGATTGGAATAATTATGGATCAGAGATATCCCCAAATCTAGTCACATCCTTGATCCCAACACAAAAAGGGATTGTGTAAAGTAAATCAAATTTTATAAAAACTTGAGGTTCGGAGTTCACATTAAGAAGTACACCTCCGGATCACAAGGGATAGGAGTTGTTTTTCGACTAGCCTTGGTCCATACACTCCAAAGAATGTTTTTTTAACAACTATGACTTATGATACAGTTTCATGAGTTCCATCTCTCGACATATATAATTTTTTCTACAGTCGAGAAGACATTAGATCAACACCTCTAATTTTTTAATAAAGGTTGCGTTCCAAAGAAACAAAATAAACATGTAATGTTTTATTTGGGAAACAAACTTACCTGATGCAGACCATGCTGCCAGATCCAGACCTCCTTGAGGTCTGAAAGGGACTATTTTACCTATGGCACTATTTTGCCACTCGGACGTGGCTGAGGAAGAATACTAACCTGGAACTACTTTGGGGGCTATTTAAACCACGCCCAGACAGCAGCTCACGCTTCGCGTTGTTCTGCATCTTGCAGCTGGACGCTCACCGTGTCTGCTCCTGCATCCTGGCTCCAGCCACGCCCGCCTGCAACCTGGAACACCTGAAAAGGAAGGAAAGGAGAGAAAGGTGAATAATTGAACTTTACCTACCTCCATCCGGAGTCCGGAACCATCACTCCGACGATCCTGAGAAAAGACATTATTTTTACAAGCGCTCACCTTCACGAGGCGCCCTCGGGCTCTTCAGCCACCATTGGCACCATCTGTCGCCTTTCAGTGCCTAAGGAGAAAAAGAGACAAAACAAAGGTGAGCGAAGGAACAGATTGAGGAAGGCCTGATTCTTCCACCTTAAGACTTACCTGATTTTTGTTGGGACAATCTTTCCACACCTCGGGTCGGCGCCGCTTCTTTGGCACTGCCGTACCCCGGCCCCTAAGGGGAAAAAGACACACGCATTAGTGGGTGAAAGCAAGATCACTAAGGGAACCATCAATCAAAAAGACTCACCAGAGTTACCTTCGGCGAATCCATTCCTCTACGCGGATTCTTCATCCTACATCTGAAATAGAGAAAAGGACAACGGACAATTAAGGCTTGAACCTTTGCAACTGAATACTTACGGCCTCGTATCGGAAAAGTCAAGCGGAGTTGAATACTCACCAAACCCGAGATCCAGTGAAGTAACTGGAAATCAACGCGCCGCTGCATCGGAAGCAGGATGAAGAGCTTGTCCTTTCAGACTCTAAGGTGAGACTCTACGGGGAATCGCGGAGGGGGTTCGAGGAGTGTGAGATGGGGAAGGGGGGGAATCCGACACATTATCCAGCAGACAGTTAATCCCCTTTTCCATCTACAGAAGGATTCTTCTACTGGCCAGACAGGCGAGGTTTGGGGGTCCGGTCCAGTCCGTCTTCCGAGTCCTGCACATCACCTTAGAAGAGGTCATAGCAGTCCAGAACAGATCGGCGCCTCCGTGGGAATCAGGTGAGCGTTACAACATGTGCATGAGTAAGCTTCATACAATGTGAATCCAAAAGCAACTCACCTCACCACACCTACAAGTCCTCAACCCTGGTCATCAAGCATGAATGCCACAACTAGCACACACATTTAGCAGGTGCACACGTTTAGCACCAAACATCACCTTAACAACATGACACACACAGTGAGGCCCCAATCCAAATGACTGACACAAAACATATGCACTGAGAGAACATGACAAAAGTAAATGTGTACATAGTGTCGGGGTGATTTCCCGGGGGCCTGCAGAGCCGTCCACGGAAGTCTGGGGCTGGGGAGGCCCCAAATCCTCCCGCGTCCCAAAAGGAATATGGCGCACACACAAGAGCAAGGTAGATACTGCTGTTTATTATAGTAACGGCAGGGATAACTCTCAGACCGTATGCATCCGGAGAGGCTCTCATCGTCAGTGGGGCTCGCAGGCCCTTTTTACCACTATATGACACGCTACTTGTGTCACCTGGGAAAAACGTCCCAAAACCTAACGCCACTTCCGGTTGGCTCCCAGAGTGGTAGGGTCAGTATGCTTGCCTATAGGAGAAAGGGTTATTGGATAAGGACGGGTCAGGTGGTACACTTGGGCTGTCCCTAACAGTTGCTACACCAAATTTGTTACAAGGGGACACTTGGTGATTGGCTAAATGTAATGGCGTCAGTGATGAGCCCCTCGTATTCTGATTGATTCACCCGCGAGCCCCCAAGCCTGGGACCATTCCCGTTGCCAGCTTGTGGTGTACTTGGTGCTGGCAACAATGTGCAACTATGTGTCAGTGGGGGACAATGGACAGGTCTGACTAGTGGGTGATGTGCATGTCTTTCCTATTGTCTAACTTGTCACTTCGTTGTTTCAGACTGTGTCCCAGACGTGGGACACCAGCGACTTTCTTTCTCGTAAACTTGGCATTTTGTCAGTTTGGCTTGGTCACGTGTGGAGAGACCGTGGCTGGAGCAGAATTATGAGCATTTGATTTGTATTTCATCTCTGAGGGTGTTTGGCATTAGCAGGTGTAACCTTGGCGCTGGGAGCATGGCATGTAGATGGCAACATTGCGGCCTTAGCTGTGGGCTCTCGTTGGGGCTCGTTCTGCGTGGTCAGCGCATTGCAGTTTTGTCTGAGAGACTCCTGCCTGGGGACTCTTGCTTTGCGGTCTACCTTGGCCTAGCTTATGGGTGGCGGTACATGGTTCATAAAATGGGGTCGCGAGGGGCGACAGTGCGTCACAAGCATTAGTAGATATATGGGGTGGCGTCTTCCTGGTGCTAAGTGGCGAAAAAGCGTCTGCAAGCATATATACATGAGCTCTTCAGGCATCTTGCGTTTCTGCGGTGCTGTAGGGGGCCTATGTGGAAAATAACAACGATGCATGTCCGTGGGTGTATCAGTCCTCTGCGCCATAGCACTGGGTATGTTCTTTGTGTGGGTTGGTGTGTGAGTGACCAATGTGCATGGTGGCACATGTGTTGGTTTCTGTTGGCTAAGTCATCATGGCATCTCTAACGATGATGGCGTTCGTGCTCACTTGGCTAGTCGAGTTGGTCCATGAGTCTGATGTCGGCTTCACCAGAGGTTCCCGGATGTGGTTTCATTAGCGGGCAGCCTCCTGGGCCGTGTGGGGCGTGGCCGCAGTGAATCTTGCCATCTGGTGAGGAAGTGAAGGGGTCGAACTCCTCTTGTGGGGGGTGCTTGGGCCGTGATGTCCTGGGCCACGGTTTAGATGAGAATGGGGGAGGGTATTTTCCCATTTTCCCACTTCAGTCCCCCCTCTGGTCGACTTGCCGGCCACAAAATTATCTGCTCTCTTGTCTCCGCGTACTCTCCATCGTTCCTTTCCCTTCCCCCTCCTATCTTCACTGACCTTTTCCTTCTCCTATTGCCTTCGTCCATCCTAGGGAAATTCCCTAAATTGACATTCTTCTGTGGGACGACCAGTAATGGTACAATGATGTGCACCATAGTGCATACTCCATTCCACAATGGTGGCAAGCTCTGGTATGCCTTTGCCCCGCAGGCCCAATAATGATCCATCAGAACTGCTGTTCCGGCATCCCCCTCAGGAATCTTTATTATTCTTTTACAATCAGTATTTATTCCAACATCAACTTCTCCATCGTGCTGGTAACACATAGTTGGTGCTGTGAGTGGCAGTATTGCTATCGGTTCCTCGTCCTTATCCAACCACGTCACTAGTGATGCACTCCTCGTCCATTCAGTATAGCATTTGTCGTTTTCTTCCTGAACAGTCATCACCGATGCTTTCTTCAAAGTCACTTCCTACAACTCCTTCCATCCATCCTTCTTTAGTATATACCTTGCCGTATATTAGTATTAGTGGTCTCTCCCAGCAACCGGGTTCCCAAGCAACCTCTGGTGCGTGCCATTCGCATTAGGTAGTTCAAAGTAACCTCCTTAGTTTCCCCTTTGTCGGGTCCATCTGTCATGTACTTGAGCCCTTGTGTATGTTGCCAGTAGTTGTCTTACATGGGGAGCGTTTTGATGAAATTGTTCTCATAGGGGTACGTGGATCTTGATTTCCATCTTAGCGTTGCTTTTCTTCCTTGAAATCTACCTCGTGTTTGGAACAGGGCCAAGTATATCAAGCATTCCACTGATGTTGCAGGTACCTCGGTTGCCACAAATGTTCTGGTGGCGCTCATGGCGTATGGGATTAACGAGCACACATGGCAGTTGTCCTTAGTTGTCCCCTTACCAATTTTGGACATGTGCTGGTACCACATGTTATTCGAGACATGTGCGGATTCAGTAAGGTATGTGTCTACCCCGTGGGTATCAATGGGAGCACTTTGTTTATCTCTCTTTATGTTGTGTTTAGTACTACTTGTACCACCTGATACTGTACCTGTTGCGGCCATGGTAGGGGGAGTATTAGTAGAGGGTGGTGCCATTGCATAGGAAGCATAGTGTGTCTGCCAGACAGTGGCAGCAAGTAGACCAGTGATGAAAAGTATCCCTATCATTTTAAGTACAATTGCTAATATCACTGGCATATCACTCTTACCTGTGCTGCGGTCGTGCAGCCGCTTTTACTTTTAGATGATATAGGTGCCCGCCTGAACATTTCTCAAAATATGCGTTAATTTGTTATTGTCTTTTATTCAAGCTCTCCCTATCAGATAATCGTTCAATGCCCAGACGAAAAGCTGCTCCCACGCTTTCCTTACCGTCTTATCTCTTAGGGCTGGTAAGTGTTCATGGAGATGTGGGAAAGATTGCTCTATGATCAAGAGGAATGTGTTAAAATACACACGTATTCTCCTTTTCTTTAAATGTTTTGGTATTTTAATAACATAAACAAATTGGTGTGACAATGCCTCTGGGGTGTTGTCGTCCGCAGGCAGCATTTACCCCTGGGCAATGACGTATGGGTTAGTTACTTATTTCAATTCTCTCTATATACACATATACAACAGTACTGTGCGGTACCTGCATGTGCGAGACAAAAAAGAAAAAAGAGCATGCATGCGTCTACACAGTGGGGTGTAAATTTGCAGAGTGTTGGACAATGTTCTTTATTAGGTAGTGGCTGGGGCGGGGTTTGTTTTACTCTGGGATCTCGGGACCATGGGGTGGGCTATGGGAGATCATTCACTAATGTCCTTAGGGGGCTTTGGTGTCTGGGCTGTGTCGTTGTTGTCGTTGGTTGTCGTTGCTGATGCGTTGGCCCTTTCGTTGACGTGCGGGGGGGTCTGGGCTTTGTAGGGATTGATGTCATGGAGGTGGGACCAAATGTTTTTATCCTTCAACTTGACAGCTCTAGGAGCTGTTTTTTCCACTTGGTGTGACCCTATGAAACGTGCAGAGTTCCACTTACGATTGAAGTTCCTCAGCAGTACTTGGTCCCCCACTTTTACCGTCCACCGTGCTGTTTCTTCCTGTTCTCCGTTTGATGTTTCTTCTTGTTCAGTGTTCTTTAACCCGCCCCATTTCCTTTCGATCTGTTGAGAGATAAAGGCGACACTAGTAACCAAGGAAGAGACATACTCGTACATTTCTTCACCAAAAACATTTTGTGTGCTATGACAGTCTGTTGCTGCTCTTGATGGTGGTGTGAGTGGAAGGTGCATTTGGCGTCCGGTCACCACCTCGTGGGGTGTGAGGTGGTGGTCCGACCCTGGCCTATGTCTTAATTTGAACAGGGCGAAGGGGAGGCAGTAAAGCCAACTTTTTTTGGTTGTTTGCTGAATCTTTTCTATCTCTTCTTTTAGGAGGCTGTTGAGGCGTTCACAGACACCATTTTCTTGTGTGTGGTACGCGCATACAAACTTATGCTTTATACCCAGGAGGGCAGTTATGTGTTGGAACATTTCATTGGCAAAGTGTGGGCCATTGTCAGACCGCATCACTTCGCATACCCCCCACCTCGGAACACCTCCCTTACTAGGAACTTCGGTGCTCTGAAGGCGTCTGGATGGGGGCATGGACCGGCCTCGATCCACCTTGAAAATGGGCATGCTACTACAATCATGTATCTGTATCCTTGACATACATTGATCATGTCAACGTAGTCAATGTGTAGATGCAAGAAGGGTTCCTTCTGGGTGGGGTATAGTACCTTATATCACTTGCAGCGTGTGACCGGCCGTAAATTGTTGGCATGTGAGACAATTGCTAATAAGGTTTGCAACGTGTGAATTTAGCTCGGGACAGAACCACGCCTCTTTTATTCGTGCTGCAATCACTTCTTTTCCTGTGTGTGTGGGGTGGTGTAGTTGGGCCAAAGCTGTTTTCAATAGGGTGGTGTAGTTGGGCCAAAGCTGTTTTCAATAGGGCCAGGGGCATCACTACTTTGCCTGTATTATTCTGTCTCCATAATGCATCTGTGGGGGGCATTGTTCCTTTTCTGCCATAGGTGCCGCTGCCTGTATCTCCATTATTTGGGTTTGAGGGATGTGTGTGTACCCATTGTAGAGGAGACCCCAGACGTGGCCTGCACCACTGCCCCTCGCTTCGAGGTGCCAGTAAAGTACTCGCCAAGGTATGTGACAGACGAGGAGCAGCTGAACCAATAAAGGGCTACAATGGGCCTCTGCCCTGTGTACATTAGAAGATCAATACCTGTTGAAATGCCCATAACCAGACAGCCCTGGGCAGCACGGTACCCAATCAGACAACCATACCAGCAGTTGATACGGAACGAGGAGGAATGCCTACACACGGTCCATGAAGAGACTCCAAAAGCCATAATGGAAGGCCAGTGGAGATGAAACAAGGACCAGAGCAGCTTCAAGAACGAACTGAAGGAGTACTGAAAACATGCATGCCAGTACTGACAACTGCTAGGATAATTGTAAAGGACAAAGGGGAGAGTCACTGTAAAAAACGTATGAGAATGGTGCCATGAGACAAGATGGAAGCAACCGCCTTATTGAACAAGTGTAAATAAGCTCGAACCGCAAGATGCTAAGTAATCAATTCTACTTGCAATGCTTAGTTAGAGCGGCAAGCGCCGACTGTATTCCTCTACCTCAATGCAGCACAATGAACACGTGCAACTCCATTTTGTATAAACAGAAGTACTCCCAGGCGGCCAAGGCCTGACTGGCCAAGTTTCATATCCAGGCCCAAGCTGAGGAAAGGAGCGGGATCGAAACTTAACAAAGGATGGCTCATGCCAGGGAAATCGAGGTCAACCAGAGAAGGGGAGGTGAGCATGAGCTCACGAGGCTCCAACTTCAGGGCATGCCAGCCCGCCCGTGAAGGTCAAGATAAGAGAGGCCCATGCAGGTGGCTAAGCGCATACAGAATTAAATAGACAAAAGGTTGGAAACTGAAGCAGATTCACGGTGGACCAACACGTCACCAGACAGGCGCGAAGATGTACTACCGCCTGATGTCATCCAGAACCAGAGGGTGCCATAACTTTTCCTGATAAGAGACTACAGATCTGAGGCCATACCCAGCCAACTAATTGACACATAGCCCTAAAACACTGATTGATGGAAGGGAGGCAGGGTGAATCTTGGGACACTAGGCACCTGGGTGTCTATTCTGCATGCTGCTAATTAAAATGGAGATTTATGTTTAGGGGTGTAACTTGCCCAATCACAAGGGACCATGTAATCTAGGGTCCTATAGACATTGTAACCAATGAGACATCGTACTTGTAGTGACGTCAATCACGTGTGGTGTAGAGGGAGGGGAATAGACGCCCATCCGATAAGAGTTATCCAATCCACTTGCATTATTTCCATATACAGTTATAGCACCTATACTTAAGTTACCTTTCCCAACCAATTGTATTGCATGATGATTTTTTGTAGAATTAGACGTCAATGATGATGGATTTTGCCCATAAAAGAGGCTGTTGGACTAATGTTCGAGGAATTTGGGGTGAGGCAGGTGTTTGTGATGCTGCTGATTTCCATCCGCTGATGTATGTATCATAAAACGGACTTCCCTTTGCCAATTTACTGAGTCCGATTTATTGAGCCATGCCGGAGTATGTGAATCCTGCACTCTGTCCTTGCATGGTGCAGCTATCTTGTATTACTAGTTTTCGAGGGTGAGTGCTGACCAATGGGCCCGTCAGTAATTACCTCTCCTCGTCGACACTTGGTAGCGTGAGGATGGTTACGGCCATCGATTATTGTTAATCGATTAATATAGTTTTAAGACACCTTTAAACCGACGGCACAAAGTAACTCTGGGCCTTCGGTTACATCACAAGTCCTTTCGCCATTCCGGCTGAGTAGGCTGAGAAGCTCCCCGTGGACAATGATGGTGTAATCATTCCCAAAAATCTGCAGAAGGTCTGAAGGAACCCACCTTTCCAAGCATAACCCTTCTCATTCCCACGGGCAGCGGATCGGACGAAAAACCTTAAAAGCAGGAAAAGGAAGGGGTGGTGATCCTGAAGTTCGAGAGAGGAAAAGAGTCAATTGGTGAGTGAAACAACAAAACTCGTTATCCTGGCAAAGGTCTTATATGCCTTAGAGTAAGAAGGGAAAGGTAACGGTGGGTGGCGGAGAAAAAATAATACAGCTAGAAGCAGAAAAGACTGTATATATATAGGGGGTAAAGGACCTGGTCACCTGAAGGAACTGGGGTAAGGGATGCCGGGGGGCACCCGAGATTAAAAACTGTAAGGAATACCGGGGGGGCACCTGAGATTAAAAACTGTAAGGAATACCGGGGGGCACCCAAGATTAAAAACTGTAAGAAATACTGGGGGGGGGCACCAGAGAGAAAACTGTAAATTTACCTTGTTCCTTGTCAGAAGGAACTTGAACCCAGAGCCCACAGAGGGGGGACTTTAGGCTACGATGACGTTTAAAGACGTCATAAAGGTGTTAGTTCAAATCCCATGACGGGGTGATAATTAGAAGGCAGGTATATGTTGATTCAGCTGGTGTCCGTCTAGTCTGTCAAGCATCTGTCCTACATGTTCTGTGTATGCTGAATGTGGAATTATTGTGATATTAAATGATGGCAATGCATTTGGTTTTCACGATTCTGTAAATGAGAGGGAATCGCCACTGAATTGATGTGTTTCGAGTAAAACTGTTGGTGTAAAAAGTTTGCGGAAAAGTTGGATTGGAGCTTGCGTATGTGGTGCTCGCTCATAATAGTGTAAAGTTGAAACACTGTGTGATCATTGTTGGTGACAAAATTAAGAATGGAAGAAGTTACCCCACTTGCACACTTGTGCAAGCAATTGCCAAAACATGCACCAAAGCTGAAGAAATACAGCCAGGAGTGGGTTAAGGGCACCGCAAATACAATGTTTATGCCGTGGCCCCAAAAAGGGTCATTGTCTAAGGCTGTCTTACAGCACATGACCACGTTCCTACATGCCACATATAGCGGGAAGAAACTCGAGAAACGCCTTGCCGTTCTCGAGCTTTGGAAAATGTTTGAACAAGTAAAGGAAGAAGAACCTCCCGCAGACAGGATATTAAATGTATGTACGAAGGAGGGTGAGACGCCTACCGCGCCACCTGCCCCGCCGGAACCAGTTGTTGAGGGAAGTAAGTTGGAAGGCCTTTACCCACTACGAGAACTTAAGGCAGCCACAGGTTATAGCAACCCTGCATACGAGTGACCTCCATGTGTCAGTGACGAGACGAAAGAGAAGGAACAGGAAATTGACTCAGCCTCCACGATCCCGTGGGACAAAGATAGGCGAGATGAAGAAAGAAAAGCCCAGGCACAAACGAGTGCACCTCTCGATAGAGAGAGAGAGGGAAAGAAGCAAAAAGGAACCGATGAGGTAACATTTGCAAAGGACAAATGGATGGGAGGGCAGATACTATTGAAATTAGATGGAAAAGGAAGTGATGACGCAAGGCCGAGTGAACAGTCTGTTGAGGCGCAAAGTAAGGAAAAGAAGAAAGAAATGGCTATGAGAGACGAGAGGGCAAGAAAAAAGGATAGGTTGAGGCGAGACCAACTATATCGCGAAGAACAGGGTATACCGCTCAGTCGCACGCAATATGCAGCTTATGAAAGGTGCAGGCAGAACATGCTAAAGTTGGAGGAAGAAAGAAGTGTGCACGAAAGAAAAGTGAAGAAGAGAGAAGATGAGGAAAGTAGAAGGGCAAAAGAATGTAGAAACAAATGGATGAGGGAAGTAGATAAGGCTAGAGAGAAGGCAAAAAAGCGAAGAGAAATGGATGAGGAAGCAGAGCATAAGCACAGGCAAAGGGCACGAGATTTAGAATATTTGCAGCGGGAAGTGAAAAAACCCAATCCTGTTGTAGACTGGGAAGACATAGAAGAGTTCTTTCCAGCAAATGATGCAGTACCAGGTACAAGCGGGACAATTATTGAAGATGACTTCGACACCAGAAGCATCGGGGAAGCGATTGATAAAATATATGATGAGATGGGTCTGGAACGAACCTCCCAAGAGGAAAGGAAAGATGATCGCTTGGAGAGTACTCAGCTATATGACACTGAGGATGTCACCCAAAGTAGTGGGAGTAGGGGACCGTCCCTAGATAGACTCGAAGTTGAGCAGAACGAGGATGATACAAGAAGCGGTGTAAACTGGGAGTATTCAGAGTCTGACTCCGATGGGGAAACGGTGGAAGCGGTGCGTAACAAGGGGAGACGGTGCGAAAAGCAGCACCCAGGGAACCGAGAGATACGATGGTCGATGCTAGCGGGTCCACAAGTAGGATACCAAAGTCCGCTGGACAGTCCAGCTGACATAAAGAGACACCTCACGGTCAGAGGGGGGCGCCAGCTCCAGCCCACGCAGACAGACTAAGAGTGTTACCTAGCAGATGGCAAGGTGGGAACGCCGCCCTGGCAAAAGACAAGAAAGAGAGAGGATTGCACATTCCAATTCCCATTATTAGAGAAAGGGGGAGCAAGACCGCAGTATATTCCTTGCCCACACATGGACCGAGAAAAGCTTAAAAATAAGCTTCCCATGCTAACGCCGGGGACCAAGAAGTGGATACATGAGTTAGAGAAAATGACGGCGGGTGTCACGCTAGCCATAGGGGACATTAAAGGTCTTCTAATTGCTATACTTGGTGAGAGAGCGGACGATGTGTGGAAAAGGGCAGGTTACCCTAGGGTGACCATAACTAACACCACTCATGACGGAGCGCCATTTAACAACTGTAGGGCAGCAGTGTGGAAAGCACTACGTACGCTATATCCAGACACATCTGATATGGGAGCTATAATGACTCGAAAAATGAAGGAGTCAGAGGATCTGTTGCTTTATATCCAGAATTTTCAAGACGCGTGGGTGCTTGAAACGCATGAGTCTTGGACGAAATCTATCCCTGTATTTTATCATATTTTATCATATACTGTGCCAAGGGTTACCAGAACCGGTGCAAAAACAACTAAAAAAATTGGTAGGAGTAGAAGCTAAACCGTGGGCCGAAATCCAGTTGACAATTGCCCATTATTGTAGGCTGTTGCAAGAAAAGAATCGAAAGAAAGAGGCAAGAGGGAGAAGAGGCGAAGCTAGTGCAAAGGAATTTCTCGAAGTATGCGCTCGAGGGAGCCATGCTAACAAGCGCAGCAGATTCGAGTGCGCAACGTGCCACTTACCCGCCGCAAAAACAATCAGGGTAACGCGGGATAGTATCCGAAAGGAAGGGGATTTGGAGGAAGAGGATGGCAGGGTAATCAGGGAGGCTTTCGAGGTAACCAAGGAGGTTTTCAAAATGTTCAAGGTGGTATCCAGAGCGCACCAATGGGCAGTCGAGCTATGCCAGATGAACAGATGGCCCGACCACTGCCAGTGTGTTGGCTTTGTGGAGTGACAGGATATGTGGCACGCATGTGCAGAAGCCAAGGCATGTGGCAGAACAATCAAGGGATGGGGCAGGCACGGTAAATCAACCTGCTACCCTACAACAGGGCAATACCCAAAACTATACCATGCAGCAGCAGGCAGCTGGCTTGCAGCAAGTTGCACAGCAAGTGGTCCAACCACAGAACATGGGGAATGTACCACAGGGACAACCCCAGCAGACACTGTTGCAAGTGGCTCGGAGCACTAACACTACTGGGGGAAACCCACAGGTATACAATGGACCGAACCTATACATTAAATAGGACGGCTCACAGGGATCTCTGATTTGTTCTATCCTATCAGTGACACCAGACCCTAACAGGGAACCTAGTGTAAATGTCATCATAGGGGGGAAAGAATATTCCTTCTTAATTGACACGGGTGCAATGCGCTCGTGCATACGAGAAGGCAAGTTCTCCTTGTCCGACGAGGCAATAGACACGCAGAGTTTTACTGGAGCTCATAGCAGAGTTCGCCTTGCTGATGCACTGCCAGTCTCAGTGGGAGTGCAACATGAATGTACCTTTATTGTATTTGCGTCAGTCCCCGGTGAATATCATGGGTCGGGATTTGATGACGAAGTTGAATATGACCATCTCGTTCACTGAGGATGGCATAGTGTGCTCCACCCCAGGAATGCATTATTCAAACGTATGCAAAATGATCAGAGCATACTCTGGACGTGCAGCCATGAGAGCTGTACCTTTGGAACCAGAGGTTTTCACATATGAAGTACGAGTGCTAAAGGCAGGATTGCCAGGCCTCGCAGACAAGACTATGAGAACCCCTGATGAGTTTCTATTCAGGCCAAGAATACCAATGCACGAAGAGGAGGGACGGGTGTTTCCCTTAATGATACAATCTGCTGCGGTGCGAGGAAAGGTAGTATTGGTTGAAGGATGTGACGACGAGGGTAGACCTTGGTGTGCGATTGGCACCATCGAATAAGGGTATCGAGTGACTGACGTCACCGATGATGATCTGTTCGAAGAACACCCTGACCTAGAAGAGACACGGGTGCAAGTGAGTCTCATATTTTGCGTCAAAATGATCAGGCGAGAGGCACCACAGAGGATGATGTTAGCGTTAGTACGCCCAGAGTACTTTGTTAACGACATGGCCCTAGTGCCGGCCAAAGTATGGAATACAGGGCCCTATGACGTAGGTCTCCTGAAGGGAGCCGGCGAAGTAAAAATGTAATTGAAACCAGGAGCAATTCTGCCATGGGCACGACAATATCCCATGTCCAGAGAAGCGGATGAAGGGATTGCAAAGACGATCTCTGCCATGATGGAGCAGGGCATTCTAGTGACATCGGAATCACCCTGCAACACAGTGATTTATCCTGTCAAGAAATTAAAGGGAGGGTCCTGGCGTTTAATCCTAAACGACATAGTCGAAGCCGAGTTCCCTTTAGTCCCGAATCCATCCACAATTTTGTGCAACATACCCACTGAGGCAAAAATGCTTCACGGTGATCGATTTGAAAAATGCATTCTTCTCGATTCCATTGCACCGTGACTCACAAGACCTGACATCATTTGCTTTCAGACAAATGCGCCTGAAAAGTACCAGGCTGCCACAGGGGTATTGCAAGTCTCAATCTATTTTCAACAGAGTCCTGCAAATGGACCTAAGCAATATTGTGGTGGGCAGTATGTAGATGACATTCTAATCTGCAGCATCACTGAAGAGCAATGCCGACATGACTCAGTCCAGCTATACAGGATACAAAGTGGACAAGGACAAGTTGCAGTACTGCCAACGGGAGGTGTTCTACATAGGGCAACTGATCTCAAATGAGGGGAAAAAGGTAACCCCAGAAAGGGCGGAGGCTATCATGAACACAGACACAGGAGTGAAATTTAATTTCCTGTGTTTTTTACAGGCTGTGGAGTGGATGCCCTATGTTTGTATGATGTTTAAATATTATATACATTTGTTGTTTAATAATATTTTAATGCGGTAAATATAGCATAGACGTCACATTCCATTACTTGTGTAGTGTGAGTGAAGGTTTCATTATTAGTGCGCTGGAGTTTGTTTAATAGAATACTTCATTCGGGCAGAGCGTTTCTACCTCTACGTTCGCATTCCCAACCTTTGTAGACTTTACCACCCTGATTGCTCTGCTCTGTGAATCAGGGTGCACGTTTTGTTACTTTTGGGTTTAGTGTTTGTACCTTAATATTTGCATTCCCAATGTTTCCACAGTTTCTCCTCTTACTAAAATCCACTGCTATCTCTTTGCAGGATTATATATACAATACAAATCCCAGCCTTTATCAAAATGTTTCACTTTTCTAAAAGACGTGCCTTCATTTGGTAAAAATAACGTTTTGGCAAAACTGTCAACAGAACATTTCCTTTTCACTGCGCTCTTCAAAAACAACATATGTTTTCCCATCTGCCCAGCAGTAAAATGTTTAACAGACCTCGCTGTTAAAATAGAGAAGTACTTTGGCCGCTGATAATTAAGTACATTTAAAGCATTCAGCAGGCTACTACTTCGAATTTGCTTGCAATTATTTAGAAACTACTTTAATCCACTGATTACATCAAAACAGTCATGATGTAGTATGAGTTTGATTCTTGAAAAGCAAGCAAGAAAACACATATGTTTGTAATTTACCAGAAATACAGGCATTCTGTTCAAGCCACTTTCATAGCAAGCCTCAAAAAACCAACATCCATACAAATCATACCCTCAAAGAGCATTGCATATTCATTTACATGGGGTGCAGTATACATTTGAAATGAGTTGCTTATACTTTCAATACTTTCAAATACAAGCTCCCTATATTTTATTTATGTATGTATTGATTGGACATTTGTATGGCGCCTATACACAAGTGTGTCCAGGCGCTACAAGACAAGAAGGGCGGGTGGGGGGGGTGATGGAGCATGGGGTATCATAAGAAAAACAGCAAGAAAAAGAGACGGTTATATTGGCCTTGTGACAGTCTTACTGTGCAAGTGCTTAAGGAGATAAGTGCTAGGGTGGGGGCAAGAGAAAAAACACTACTGCCTTAGAAGCCTGCCAGAAGCAGAACCGGACCTCACAGCATTCCCACCGCAAGCAGTGCTCTATTCTCAATTCCCAGCATGGACCCATGAATGGACACTGCAAGTGAGCCAAAGCAATAATCAATGGTAACCTCATTGCTGTATATGCCATGCATACCGGCTGTGAGTGCAGCAGATTTGTTTATGTCCATTTAGGGGCCTGAGAACGCTGCACACATGAATGAATGAGGGAGGGGAGGAGGGGATGGGAAAAGGAGGAAGCAGCATGCACATACCAGGGGAACAGGTTAAAGTGTAATAATCCACATCAGCTGCTGCATCACACAGATGATGAGGGTTTGCTGGAACCACCATTGGCACTATTGACACTAGTGGCTCTATGCAAATGAGACGAGGGAAACTCACTGATGGATGCTAACTGGGAAAGGCTTGATCTGTGCTCTATGCTAACCTACCCCAATAAAGGACTGGAATTAATGAATGGCATTAATTTAACAACCTACAGAACATGCTATCAGCCCTTGAGAGGCAACAAAAGACACGTTGTCTCAGAATAAAGCATAAATCAATGAATGCACATACCAGTTATGGGCCAACTTTTCAAAATGTGTTGCGCCGAAAAGGCCAAAACCCAATTCACAAACAGCATCTCAATGGGTGACGGGGGGGGGGCTTCAAGATGCCCGGATTCAGAAGTCCTTTTCCAATCCGAAGCCACAACCTTGATGCATGTTGAGCCCTGCAGACGATAGGTGTTTCCTGTTACTTTGAAGGAGCGCTTTACTTACCGAACTAACGCTCCTGCCTGCAGTCTTCCTCATCACAGCAGCACTGCGAGCTGAGCTCTTGCTGCCACACTCGCTTCCTGGAGGGGGCGGAGCCCTTGCAGAGCACGTAACGGACCACGTGAATTCCAGCCTGCACAAATTTCCGGCCCAACCGCCCTTGCGGCGTGTTTTCTATTACTTTGAAGGAGCGCTTTACTTACCGAACTAACGCTCCTGCCTGCAGTCTTCCTCATCACAGCAGCACTGCGAGCTGAGCTCTTGCTGCCACACTCGCTTCCTGGAGGAGGCGGAGCCCTTGCTGAGCACGTGACAGACCACATGACTTCCAGCCTGCACAAATTGCTGGCCCAACCACCCTTGCAGCGTGTTTCCTGTTACTTTGAAGGAGCGCTTTACTTACCGAACTAACGCTCCTGCCTGCAGTCTTCTTCATCACAGCAGCACTGCAAGCTGAGCTCTTGCTGCCACACTCGCTTCCTGGAGGGGGCGGAGCCCTTGCCGAGCACGTGACGGACCACTTCACTTCCAGCCTGCACAAATTGCCGGCCCAACCACCCTTGCGGCGATAAGGCCTGGAGGCAGTAAGGGCTGGAGCTTCTGTTTTGCTGTTTGGCTGTGACCTGTGTCTGTGCAACGGCTCCCTGAGTAACCCAGCTGGAGGTCATATGCTGCCACCTTACTTGCAACATTTTAAGCAGTCTCAAGGGTAAGGGGGGAGAGTCGGACTCTGGCAGCTCCTCAAGCTGTCGGGCGTTCCTTACCTGAGACTAGGTGCTCCTTCAGTTCTATGCTGATTTATGGGACTATTACTCAGTTAATCAGTTCTTCGTCGAAATAATTAAAGGACATACCTGATGATACATTTATACCTTATCCTCTCGATTCTAGAAAGAGATCCATATCTATTTGTATTATATTCTAAAGTGTACCTGGGGTAGTGTTTGATGTGTTTTAGCTACTCCTTGTATTCAGTGCATTTTTAAATTACGGTCTGCTATTCCATAGGTCTTAGTATTTGTGATTTTTCCTGCTTGTGATATCTATTTTAACATTAACTCTAGGAGTTTCCACACTCTATCATCCATAGAACTACTCTGCTGTTACCTCTCCTGTTACCTGCCTTTCGCCCCTGCCAGTTTTCTACTTGTCTGGATGACACGTAAGAGTCTTAGGAG
This sequence comes from Ambystoma mexicanum, assembly GCF_040938575.1. Lineage (NCBI taxonomy): Eukaryota > Metazoa > Chordata > Amphibia > Caudata > Ambystomatidae > Ambystoma > Ambystoma mexicanum. The sequence continues at coordinate 1,149,906,694 of NC_090933.1, read as the reverse complement.
TCAGGCAGCTATGGAGGTTTCTTTTGATTCTACTTTTCCTGCTGTGGTGGATCCTTCTCCTCCTTTGATAGATGGTATCCCACCAGTGAATCCCATCCCTGTTTCTCTGGGCAAGCCACAACATACACTAGTAGACAGCTCCCAGGAATTTTCTCTTCAAAAACCTTTGGTCCATGCCCAGATCCACTCACAAAATAGGACTGGTCTATTTAATATGATGGGTATTATCCCACGCACTCCAGCTAATAAAAGCTGCATCTTCAGTGGAAATCAAGATATATCCATAGATGCGCAGGAAGCATGCGTAGCAGCTACTATAGCTTTGAATTTGGAGGAAGGGGGTAGTTTATCAAGGGCAAGGGTGCGCATTGATCACCCGAATAACAGTACGGTGAACTCTGCACACCCAACCACCGTCCCATTACAACCTAGGCTGCCTTTACCTGTCTCAGTGCTGGGTGACTCTGTTGCGAGTGCTACAGAATCTCCTGTCCTGTCTAAAGAGGTTATTGTTCAACAACTTCCCCCAACAGAGGGCAACAGAAACTATGGTATTCCTCATATCAATCTATCACCGGAGGTATCTTCCTCTGGTAAAGGGGTTAACCATACTTCTTCTATTCATGTTAATCTCTCTGCTACTTCTGATGGTATTGCCAATACTTCCACAGTGAAATCCATAGTGTTTAAAGCTCCACTCACAAAACCCCCAATTTATACTCCTAAGATAAAATCTAACATGGGTACTCAGGGTAAACCCATCCAAGGGAAAAAATAAAATCTCTAACTTCTTTGGGAAAAGGACTGCCACTAGTACCCTCATCAAACCCCCGCTTTCAGTTTTTACAGTGGCTACCCTGGACCATATGCATCTGGCGGATGTAGCAAAGAAGTTGGAGACTAAAGATCCTGTAGATAATGATATTGATGACATTAGTATTATAGAACGTGCAGATAAGGCAATAGCTGAGAGTCAGTTGGATCCTACTTCCACTAACACAAACAATGTAACCCAGCAAACTTGTGATGCCTCCTACGTGGGTTCTCCTTCTGAACTCACTAATTTTATTATTGATGAGTATACAGAGAAGCAAAATTGGCTTAGAGAAAGGGGTTTACTCCCAGATATAAAAAAGTTTCATGCCAGTGAGTCTATTCTGCATCATACCCTTAAAGAAGCGGAAGACAGAATAAAACTAACTCAACCTACACTCTCTGCATTGAATATGGTTCTTAGTTCCTTTGTGAGTCTTTATGACAATATATGGTCAGAGGTTAGATCACACTCCCTCTTACTCTCTGAAATCTATTATAGGCTAGAAGGACTAGACAGATTTGAAGAGTTGGTTAAAATTATTAAGGAAGACCATCTCTCAATAATAAAACAGTCTCCAGACTCTGTCCTCCAAAGCCAACCCATTATGGAAGGGCCTCTGGTTAAAAAAGCCACCAATGTGGAAAAGGATAGTTTGCCGGGGGACGTTCCTAATATGGTCCCAGGTACTACTGACCCTCATTTTTCGGACAGGGGTACTTGTGATCAATCTTCTCTGATTCCCCCCACAAACGTTGAGGGTGTCCAAGCAGACCACGCCCCAGATGTAAAACTCCCTATCACTTCCATAAAAGCGATTACTAAACCCTTAGTGGAGAAAGCCCAAGAGGGGTTGATCGTCGATTCTTCTTCCTGCACTTCCCAGGGATTATCTGGTGAACCTACCACCTTAGAAATGGTTGAATCACTTAAGGGAGACAATGTTGCCTCCTCTCTTGTTTCTAAATCTGATCTTACTCTGGAGAAGCCTCTGACTTCATTGACCTCACAAAAGAAGCGGTACACTTAAAGGGCTTTGCTCACATAGTCAAAAAAAAACATAACCAACAAAAAAAGAAAACTAAAAATCAGAAGAATATGAAAAAAATTAACTCTTTTTCCAATCAATTCTTTAAAAATCTTTTTCTGTCAAATGTTCCTGTTTATGCAACAACTCTTACCCCTTCTAAGGAGATTAAGATTTTTGTGGAACCAGCGCTATCTGTGACTGCTATCCCTTACGCGGCTGCTGTTTCTGTCGCTTTAACCTCTCTGCATATTATTCCAGCTGTACCCAGTCAGTCCAATCCTTCGGCAGTCAGTTCTATGCCAAAGGATAATATTCCTCCTGCGGTGGTGGACAATATTGGGCGGGCTGGGGAAATTCTTGCCACCTGTCATCCAAAAATAGTCTCAACTCAACTGGAGCCTATTAACAACTCTGCTCCAATCATATTGAACACCCAAACCCAAAATCGATGGAATCCTCTTTGGACGAGGAACCCTCAACTATTCCGTGCAATTTCTTATCCAGTTTGGATCCTACCTACCCTGAGTCTACTACCACTCAGATTCCAGCAAATATGGTTAACCTCAACATGGTGAAACAACTATTTCAGGAGCTCCTTAGCACAAATTAACTTACTGGGGTGGTTCTTAACCCTCATCTCAGGATAGGGCCCCCACTATTCCTTCTTTCTATATAGATGATCACCCTTCTTGCCATCATGATGTTCACGTGACTAACATAGAGTCTATAACGGGGGAGCGTGTTACGGGATTTAGACTAGTGGGGGGGGTCTCTATGTTCCAACTCTCTTAATTCAGCTCACCCTAAATTTCCAAATGGAGGCTCATTCAATGGTCATGAAGGCCCTACCACCGGGCCTGAACCTTTTCAAAATAGGAATTCTCCCAATATGTATGAAAGATTTCCTGTGGGACCACATGTAATTCAAAATAGGACCATATTAAGGGATACAAGGGGTACTGATCTGGAAGATGACTCCTTAACTCAATTTACAAAAAGTATAACTTATTCATTACGTCACTCAGTGGAGGGTAAAGATCCCTTGGACACCCTGCAGCTTACTAGCCTTTGGGGTCAAGACATGCCTATCTGTCTCAACCGCAGAAATATATTAAAAATCTTCCACCAACTTCCTTCTCTTTCACTCATTTCTAGTTACGATATGGAAAGGATTTTCTTTCCCACTCAAGGACATGTAGATATGAGCAATATTATTCTGAAATCAAGAGTGGTCTTAGAACTAATAATGGGCCAAAGGGAAAGTTTAATGCAGCTTGGTTGTGAAGCAAATCTGCTACAATCTACTCAGCCTCCCGGTAAATATGGAGGGTGTGAAGAGTATAGGGGAAACCTTGCAATGGTGTATCACCCGGAAAGAGCTCCACAGTACCAACGGAGGCAATTTACGACCAGATTCAATGGAAATGCAAGCAACTGGGCCCAGTTTACCTCAGCTCTGTGGAAATGAGCACACCTTTAAGTGCTCTGCTGCACCCATTAATGTCTTGGTCCCGAATAAATTTACTTTTCTTTCCTGGAATTCCAGGGGAAATACTCATCTTTTCACGAATACTGACACAGCTTCACACTGTTTTTTCCTACAGGAAACCTGGTTGCTCTCTCCTCCCGTTGTAGATGGATTTGATATCCATTCTCAAAATGCTAAATCTAGCTCGGGAGGGAGGGCCTCTGGGGGCCTTCTCAATTGAATTAGAGCTTCCTTTGGCTTCAGGAACAAGGTCCTTGTGGACACGCCATTTGGGATTTTGGCTCTGGAGGTCAGTTCCCTTGATCGACTGGTTAACCTTCGTCTGATTAATGTATATTGGCACAAGGGCATTGCCGCCCTCGAGCCATTCTTGGAAAGTTGGATATGGTACTTGCATGGAGATCTGTATATCCCAGGGGGAAATTGATTTTGGCTGGTGATTTTAACTCCGACTGTTCTATTTCGTCCGAGGCCAACTATGAGGACCTGGGTTTGGCTTTGGAGGATGACAATCGGCGAGGCCAGAAATATGTATGGGGTAGAATGTGGAATCTCACTTTGGATTCAGTTGGTCTAACATGTCTTAATGGCTCTTATGATGCTACTCTCCCACCTTGCCCTACATGGCATAGAGGTCTGTCAACGTCTACATTAGACTATGTCTATGTAGATCACTCTCAATCCGTTCTTTCGTCTGAGGTTGAGGTTTCCTTCAACCCATGGAGTGACCATGGGTCACTGTTGGTTACATTTCTTTCTCCTTTTCCCATGAAGCTTTTGCCCGCTGGGGGGCCACATAATCTTAAAACTGTGGGACAAGGGACAGGGGTACGTTGGTCACCTGCCAATATAAATCTCCTCAACTGTAAACTGATTTCTTCGTTTAATCATACCTCTTTTTCCTGGAAACTTGCAGTATTCCACCCTGTATTTTGATAGCTTTCTCAATGCTCTCCACAGCAGTATCTCTGGCTCTCTTAGGAAGGGTATCTCTAAAAAATCTCATGCTCATAGGTTTGATCAGGAGTTGGCCAATGAAAAGGCCTACACTCGGAAACTTATCAGAGAGGCTCAAGTTCTCCATACTGACTTGGATAACAAAAAAACGAAAATTAAAGCTATCCGCCAAAAATATAAAAACTACTGCAAATCAAGAAAATCTAGTTTGCTACAAAATGATGCGGAGCTTATGCTTAGAGTACTTGTCAAAAGAGATCTTAGGGCATTCTGGGCTATTTTTTCCAGCCAAGATGATGTGGCGTTGGTTGACCAGTTGAATGCTATCCCAGAGGTTCAATGGGTAGAGCACTACACCAAACTTTTTGGTACAGGGGGAGAGGGGCTAGAACCCTGTATAATGGGGAGAATGCTCTAAATGATACATGGGAGCCCGTCATTGACTATGAGGCAATGCTTGGCCTTATTGCCAAAGCTAAGAACTCAAGGGCCCCCGGCCTAATGGCCTAACAAATAATACATTGAAAGCGGAACCAGAAATCTGGGCTAAACTCTTGTGTCTACTATTCCAAGATGTTGTTAATTCTGGCAATGTCCCAACCAGTAGGCAGACCGCACACATTGTCCCCATCTTTAAGAGAGGCCAACAAACTCTGGTCAAGAACTATAGACCAATCTCTCTCATTGATGTGGACTGTAAGCTTTTTGCCTCCATGCTTCTCTCCCACCTTAATGTCTGGATTAAGGAAAATCATATCCTCCCAAAGCAACAAACAGGCTTCAGGGTTGGCCATTCAACCAATCTCAATGGCATCATTTTAACTGCCCTACAAAGTTCAACATGGGGAAAATACGGTGGTTCTCTCTATGTTGCTTCAATCGATCTGTCGAATGCACTTGAACTTGTAATTAGGTTGAGACTGTGGGAAAAACTGTCTAAGTGGGGGATCCCGGCAGGTCTTCTGTCTTTAATCATGGCAATGTATGAGAACTTGGGGGTCCATATTAGGATAGATCTTGAAGGAATTCTCTCTAGAAGGATAAGGACTCGAATTGGGGTCAGACAGGGCTGTTCATTAGCCCATGCCTTTGTATCCACTATCTGGCAGATGTAGGGGAATTTCTTGGAAATACAGGCATGGTGAATGCAAAATTGGGGGATCTCAGGCTCTCATGGTTGGCACATGCCAACAATTTTCTTCTCTTAGACCACACTAAAGTTGCGGCAGGAAGAAGGCTAGCCCTGAGAGCGGCAGGAAGAAGGCTAGCCCTGAGAGCTGCAGGAAGAAGGCTAGGTCTGAGAGCGGCAGGATGAAGGCTAGCACTGAGAGCGGCAGGAATAAGGCTAGCCCTGAGAGCGGCAGGAAGAAGGCTAGCCCAGAGAGTGGCAGGAAGAAGGCTAGCCCTGAGAGCAGCAGGATGAAGGCTATCCCTGAGAGCGGCAGGAAGAAGGCTAGCCCAGAGAGCGGCGGGAAGAAGGCTAGCCCTGAGAGCATCAGGATGAAGACTAGGCCTGAGAGCAGCAGAAAGAAGGCTAGCCCTGAGAGCGGCAGGAAGAAGGCTAGGCCTGAGAGCGGCAGGAAGAAGGCTAGCCCTAAGAGTGGCAGGAAGAAGGCTAGGCCTGAACACGGCAGGAAGAAGGCTATCCCTGAGAGCAGCAGGAAGAAGGCTAGCCCAGAGAGCGGCAGGAAGAAGGCTAGCCCTGAGAGCATCAGGATGAAGGCTAGCCCTGAGAGCGGCAGGAATAAGGCTAGCCCTGAGAGCGGCAGGAAGAAGGCTAGCCCTAAGAGCAGCAGGAAGAAGGCTAGGCCTGAACACGGCAGGAAGAAGGCTAGCCCTGAGAGCGGCAGGAAGAAGGCTAGCCCAGAGAGTGGCAGGAAGAAGGCTAGCCCTGAGAGCAGCAGGATGAAGGCTATCCCTGAGAGCGGCAGGAAGAAGGCTAGCCCAGAGAGCGGCGGGAAGAAGGCTAGCCCTGAGAGCATCAGGATGAAGACTAGGCCTGAGAGCAGCAGAAAGAAGGCTAGCCCTGAGAGCGGCAGGAAGAAGGCTAGGCCTGAGAGCGGCAGGAAGAAGGCTAGCCCTAAGAGTGGCAGGAAGAAGGCTAGGCCTGAACACGGCAGGAAGAAGGCTATCCCTGAGAGCAGCAGGAAGAAGGCTAGCCCAGAGAGCGGCAGGAAGAAGGCTAGCCCTGAGAGCATCAGGATGAAGGCTAGCCCTGAGAGCGGCAGGAAGAAGGCTAGCCCTGAGAGCGGCAGGAAGAAGGCTAGCCCTAAGAGCAGCAGGAAGAAGGCTAGGCCTGAACACGGCAGGAAGAAGGCTAGCCCTGAGAGTGGCAGGAAGAAGGCTAGCCTTGAGAGCGGCGGGAAGAAGGCTAGCCCTGACAGTGGCAGGAAGAAGGCTAGGCCTGAGAGTGGCAGGAAGAAGGCTAGGTCTGAGAGCAGCAGGATGGAGGCTAGCCCTGAGAGCAGCAGGAAGAAGGCTCCCTGAGAGCGGCAGGAAGAAGGTGAGCCCAGAGAGCAGCAGGAAGAAGGCTAGCCCTGAGAGCGGCAGGATAAGGGCTAGCCCTGGGAGTGGCAGGAAGAAGGCTAGCCCTGAGAGCGGCAGGAAGAAGGCTAGCCCAGAGAGCGGCAGGAAGAAGGCTAGCCCTGAGAGCATCAGGATGAAGGCTAGCCCTGAGAGTGGCAGGAAGAAGGCTAGCCCTGAGAGCGACAGGAAGAAGGCTAGCCCTAAGAGTGGCAGGAAGAAGGCTAGGCCTGAACACGGCAGGAAGAAGACTAACCCTGAGAGAGGAACTTAATCGTATCTGAGAGCAGCAAACTCTTCAAAGACGTATTAATTTAACAAAAGCATAACCATCAGGGCTCAACCCATATACATAAGGTGGTGTTTAAGAAAAACAGGTGCATACCTCCCCCATCAACGATAGGCTTCATTTAAATAAGTGAGTCTTTAACCGTTTCCGAAACAGACTCTGTGATTTAACTGCTCGAGTCTCTATAGGTGCTGTGTTCCAAATTTTATGTCCATAGACCGCAAACCTTTGGTCACCCCTGGACACCCTTGCAGAGGATGGAATATTTAGCAGGAATTTGTCCCTGGACCAGAGTGTTTGAGTGGGACAGTATCTAGGTATCTATGTAGCCTATTTCTGTATCAGCGCCATAGGTGGATCTAATGCTTTGTGAAACCTAGACGCTGCCTGCTGTGTTAGTCATTCCTTCGCAGCATCTTTGCTTTGATCCCTCCAGTCTTGTAGCCCATGTTACGGAATAGAAGAAGAAAGCGTTAGCGCAGGGTGTTAAGCATAAGGCCAGCAGTCCAATCATTTCCCCCACTCCATTTCCTCCAGCCCTCCCTGCACAGTGCATGTTGAATAGTAATGTGCAATAACAGAAGAGATCAAAGACACACTTCCTGCACTCCTGAGGCGTCGGTTTCAATAATTTAATAGAAAGACACTGTCACAAGTACCTGATTCTCTACAAGGGATCTCTGTGAGCCTGAAAGAAAGGGAAATTAAAGCAAGATAAAGAACATGCAATAACAAGGGGAAAGGTACCCAATGAAATGGACACGTAGAATTAATAAGTCATCTTCCAATTAAATACCTTTTTAAATTGAAACAAAATCACAGTGATATTTTGTGTGAATTTTTGGCACCATTTATATTTATAGATTGCAATTACTCTGAGATCAATAAGGCACAGAAGGCACACAAAACCTGCTTTGAAAAACATCACAAGTGTCTGAGGTTTACTATTACAAGGAAGCCAGTCCTGAACCCTGCACATTAACTGAAAAAAAGATGAGTCTAGAATTATTAAACAACCACATTATCTTCATCATGGAGTCTGTCTCAACATTACTGTGCAACATAATTATGTACAAAATGCTTCAAAAATATGCTGTATGAGGTTACCTTGTATGAACAATTTAAATCATAAACATGCGTCACACAATGCAACGTTGCAGTTCTTCCAAGCCCTTCAATATTTTAAACTGGAGTCATTCGTACTGGCACCAGGGGCGGACCGGTAACCAAAAGAGGCCTTCGAAATAATTTTCAAAGTGGCCCATTATTAAACATTTTCACTATTTTCCTATGGGAACATTTGGAAATAAAATAGGAAACCACACAAAAGTGTCCTAAGCTGCAGAGGTCTACTGTGTCATTAACACCCAATCCTAGCGTGCCGCAATCCAACACCTTATAGTTTTTCTGTAATCGCGGTTCTCGCGCGCTGAAAAGTTTGCCGCAAATTTGCATTTGGCTCAATTTCATCACATGTAAAATAGCTATTCTTTGCATCCAACCTCAGAATTCAGTTTCCAATCCGCTAGTCATCCAACCATCATTGCTAGTGTTCACCTGGATCTATCCAAAGCGGCTCCCACTAGTTTTGAATCCCATTTAGAGAATTAGATCCATTTTAGTGTTTTTCCCATTCATTCCAAGCCACATTTAAAAGCATTTGATCTGTTTTGAAATCATTCCTGTTTCTCTATAAGCTTGCCGGGGGGAACTGGGATTGAAACTGCACTGGTTGAGATTGTATATTCCTGAAACCTGTTTTCTCTCCTTCCATCTCTATTGCATATTAGGGGAGATTGAGTAGTATCAGGGGGAAAGAGTGATTACATTGCATTTGATTGAACACACAAAAGTATTATTTCTGTGCTGCATTAATTTCCTATCATTGCATTTCATTGAACCCACACCAAGTTTTATTCTATGATACATTATTCTTCTCATCCATACTCCTACTGATTAAAGAGATTGTTGATTGTAATATCACCCCAACGCTGATAATTGTATAAATATTAATAGTGTGATATCTAGATATTGTTCAAATTCATAAAAGTGTAATATATATATATTGTTCAAATTCATAAAATAAATCTTTTAACTTTGCAAAACAACCTACTTCTTGGTTCAGTGAGACCGGGGGGATTCAAAGAGAGGGGCGTTATATAAGGGTACATCATTCAGAAATAAAAGAACTTTTAGACATAAAACATATATAATTAAGGGTTCCAGCTGGGCATCACACGCTAGGCATTGATTTAGGTGGAGTGCTGGGTTGAAATCACTTACAAATTGGGGGCTTGTGTGCGCGATTTCTGAATTAGATATACCACTTGTGACAGTCTAATACAGTTTGCTAACTTGTGGGGTACATAATCCATGCTGGGCTACCACGCTGTGTTGCACTGTGAAAAGCACCCCTCAAAAGGGAATGCTTTAACAAATCGGTCTGTTTTGCAGAAAATAAAAGAAAACTTCTGTAAGTCAGGAAGGAAATTAATATTTCCAGAATGGCGACTTTGGTAGAGATGAATATGGCTAAAGAGCACCTATTACATCAATTATTTGTGAGAGGTGAATGGACAGAGCAGGATCAGAATGTGTGGTTGCAGGCAATCACAGAACAGATCACTGCAACAGGATTAGATACATGGCAGGAACAGGGCCCATGACGTAAGGCCCTGAGTGAACTATATATGGCCACTAAGGCAAAGGAAGAGCAAAACAAGATTTCCAAAATAGCGGCATATCTATACCTATATATTGGAGCCATACAGGATAAATATGCCTAGGCCCAAACTGATCTGGACTCTGCTGAGCAGAGGCTACAGAGGAGCCAAGAGTCAGAAAATGAAAGTAGGCAGTACATAATCAAAATAAAAGAGGACATGGGTATCTTGCAGCAGGAAAAGGCAGAACAGGATACCAGAATGCTGGCCCTGCAGAAGGAGTACCAAGAACGTTTGGAATCTCTGCTGCAGAGCCAGAAAAAGCTGGAGCAACAGATACATTTCAACAGGGCATGCACAGAGCAGGTAGCCACCCTGCAAAGCCACCTAGACAGAGAAAAAGAGGAGAGCAATACATTAATTCTGAAAGACCTGGACACCCAGGCAAAATTTGATGAAGAGCCCAAGAAAGCTGGTGCACTTCACAGACAGAGGGACGACCTGGCAGCACAGAGGCAGGCTCTTGCTCAGGAAAGGGACACGTTAGGCCAGGAAGTCTGCTATTTAAAAGAGAAACTGGAAGAAAATCACCTGGCCCTTCAGGGACTGGGTGACTTCCAAAAAGACCATCAAAAATTGTTAGAGCACACCAGGAGGGTGGAGGAGGCTCTAGCAAGGAAGGACCAGGCCAGTATGTACAGGACTCAGGAGGTAACCCTCCTGCAGCAAAGACTGGCCCAGTACTCAAAAACAACCCAGGAACGCTCTTGGTACATCGAAATGGGGGGCAGGGGTGCAGGCCATGCCCCGGACCTCCTCTACACTCCCCCCTCTGGTCGGTTCATCAACCACTTCTGCTTCTTCTTTTGTATTTATTTCCTTAGTTTCTTCAGTGTCCTGTTCATCGTTTTCAAGGTTTGTACATGATGGTGTAAATGTGTGCGTCTTTGGAGTCCATATTTTTATCACATGCTTCAAACTTCCTGCGGTCTTTACATGTTCATCTTTATTCCATGTCATCAGCTGGGATTGTCCGTTTGGGATGCAGTACATCCATTTCCCTTCATACTTTCTTCGTTTCCTGGGATATGTAAACTTTGTTCCTTCTGGCGCAAATTCACTGGCGTTCACAAATTCTCTTATTTCTTCATCCGTCAGATCTCTGGGCTTCCATCCTGGCTCGACATCGACCATTATTTTCATCCCAATGGCTTTCTACCGCCGTTTTCTGGAAACCTAGAATCCTAACAGTACCATTGCAAGTAGGGCTCCCGGAAACTTGAATATATCCGCCATCCATTGTGGAACCCATGAGAATAGGGCTCCAAACCAGCTGTTGTCGTCCACCTCATCACTTTCATCGATCATCTGGTTCTTTAGGGTTGTCAACATACCTATGGCTTCTGTTAGGGTTCCATTTTCTTCATCGTGCAACAGTATAAATGTGCAACATGATTCTCCAATTTTTGCGCAAACTCCTCCATCCATTGCTGTGATCATATCTAGTACATATCTGTTCTGGAGGGTCATCAGTCGGATGGCTCTTAGTTCCTCTTTGATCACGTTAAATCCCTTTATAGTAGAGTTGATGGGCTGCAGTAACTCCCATCTGGTTATCTGCAACTATTTAGCATTCACTCCAACTTGGATGTGCGGCAGGAGTAGTGTTGTGAATACTGTTGAGGTGAGGCTGAACAGCCTGTGCTCGTATGGGATTGCATGGAATGCCTCTTCTGATTTGGCAGAAAAGTAATTTTCTCTCTTCATCCTGGATATCAGTTCTACAGATCTCCTTTTTCTCAGATGAGCATCTGCCTTCAGGAAACTGTCCAAATTCAGGTCATTTTTTGGGATCACTAGTGCACGGACGTGGACGTTCACCAGTGTGCATATGCTTCCCCAGTTCTTAGGTAGTCTTAAATATGCCTTTGATCCAAATGCCCAGTAATGGTCCATAATAACTGCGGTTCCTTGCGTCATTCCTGGGGCTTCAAAGATTTGTCTGTAGTTTACATTTTCTCCCATCTTCCTCGTATCGTTACTTCTGAAGCATAGTTTCGGGCTTTCCAGTGGTACTATTTGCAGGGGTCCTCCTCTGTCTTCAACCCATGTCAGCAGTTTTACCAACTTTGGCCATAGAGATTTGCATAACCTCTGCAAATTCTCTATTGCTTCTTGGAAGGCTCCAAGTACCATCCAAGCTCGGCAGATTACTACTCCTTCTTCCCATCCATCTGGGGAAACCACTGTTCCCCAAATCTGCATTTGGCCTCTGCTCTTCCACATTTGAGCCTCTTCAGCAGTTTTTCCTTGAACGTTCAGTCTCGGGTTTATTTCCCATCTTATCCCTGACCCTTTGATGCCAGGGTTCTCGTACCTGATCACGTGATTCCTGGTATGCACCCTGTTTCTTGTTTTAATGTCCTGGATGAAGCCATCTTCATCGGAGTAATCCTTTTCGTTGGCCCATATCAATGAGGCGTCTCTTCCCATGAACTGTCCTCTGGTGTTGCATATTACTATGTGTGACATGCAGTGTGCGGTGGGGAAAGCAATTTCTACAGCCACAAAGATCTTGGATTTTCCCATGCTGTACGGTAGGAGTGCACAGACGAAGCATTCTCCTTCTGATTATCTTCGTCCTACTTCCTTCATGTGCTCTTACCATATGTTATTTCCGAGATGGGCTGTGCTGTCCTGGTAATCGTTAAGTTCATTGTTATCTTCATGCAGGCTTCTCTTGATTCTTAGCATTTTTCTGTAGTTTGCTATGACTATGTCTCTAAATGCGTCTGTGCAGCAAGTCCACTCTGGGTGTCTCGGTGGAGCAGGTTGCCTTGGCGGTATCACTGTGGTAGGAGAAGGTTTTGTGTTTCCTTTCCTTCCCTTTTGTAGTCTGTCATAGACTTCCTCTAACCACCATTGGCTCACCAACTTCCCAACGCGTGGCTATGTCATGGTCCTGGTGCTTGTTCCTTGCGTTGGAGCTGGTGTGCTTGCTGCTATAGTCTTTGGAGTTCTAATGTTCAGCTCCTCATGCAGTTTCTTTGCTCTAACTATGAACCGGAACTAATGAACCGGAACTATCAGCGTCTGTGTTTTCTCTGCGAGTTCCTTTGTGGTTACTTCTGTTCTTTTGAGGGATTTTGCTATGCCCTCTCTCTTTGGTTTCTCACTTGGCTCCTCTTGTTACCTCCACTATTTTCTGGGGCTGTTCGTTCGGTAGGCAGTTTCTCCTTCTCTGTTGCCCTTGTTTGAGGCCCTGTTGCCATTGACACTTGCCCTTGTTCATGTGCATTTAGTGTATGTGTGCGCGCAGTGGTAAGCGCTACATTCTCACTCACTTCATGCTGACCCTGTCTCCAGCTTTTCTCTTCATTCATTACCTCGAGTGTGTATGTACCACTGCTAATTGCATTCAATTTTAGTTCATTAACTTTACCATCAGCTTTTCTTCGAACTGGGATAACTGTATAAGGTCTGGGTGCTTTCGTGGGACCCAGGTGTTCATTATCAGGCAGGTGCACTGAAATTGGGATGCTTCGTGCACCGATAAAAAATGCAGTTCTGATAGTCAAAGACAGAAACACAATGATAATTACTATGCATATACACATTATAGACTTATAGGACAGTTGGCAGCATTTCCTTCCAGGGAAGCGGGGGCGCCCCTCTGTCGGCGTTAAACCCAAATTTCTGTTCCGGGCCCCCATCTGAAACATGAGTCTGTTTTCAGCGTTTACTTCTTTTTATTACTCTGATTTCGCTGCTTAAGAGTTCATGGATTACTAAAGTGACAAGTGCTTCTCAAGTGTCCCCCTCTTGCGGGTGATGACAGTAGTCTCTGGGTATGGAGTACAGTTCTTTTGCTAGAACATGGAAAAAGGTTAGGCTAGCACCTTTGGCACGTCACATTCATTATGCATATCTATAGTAGGTAAAGTCTCAGTGCACCCCTCGAATTTGCCTTGGTCCTGAGGACATGGTGGGACCTGTTCGATGTGAAGGAATGAAAAGATGGAACTGCTAAAAATCACACAAAAATAAAATGTCGTAAAAATAAAAACAAAAATTAAAATAAAAGTAAACATGGAAAAATAAGAATACAATTAGGAAAAAATCGGAAAAGTAAAAAGAAAAATCAGATAGTGAACTTTCTTGTTTCTGCTCTTCTCGATCTGTCCTTCGGTGGAAAATAAGGCACTATGTCTCTTTCTCTCGGTCTGTCCCACGGCAGAAAATTGAAGAACTGTGTCTTCGATCTGTCCCACGGCAGAAAGATAAAGCGCTGTCTCTCTGTCTCCTCGATCTGTCCCACGGCGGAAAGATAAAGCACTGTCTCTCTGTCTCCTCGATCTGTCCCACGGCAGAAAGACTCACTAGAACCTCCTTAAGTATTCTTGCAGGAAGGTAGATAGCTCTACCTTGAGCATTATGCCGTGGAGGAATGTGCCCGTGTGTGGGGTATTGGCTGGATCTCTATGGAAGGTGATGACGTCAACATCTGCCGGCCTCCCCACCATTTTGGGATAGTCTGTGACTAGTCTGAACAAAACGTTCTGTGCCAGCTGGGTGTCCTCGGGTGATAGGGACATTTGTCCTGTTTGGCTGGGTCCTGTTCACAAGCTTTTCTTTTGATTCGAACAGTCTCTGCACTTCCCTGTTGCGTGGATTGCCACTAGGTAATTAAATTTAGTCCACAGCTGGTTCAATTGTGCTAGGTTTCTTGGGTCTCTGATTAAAGTGTGTGTCTCAGTTGTTCTCCCGACGAGTCCTGGGCATTTCTCAATTATTTGAAAGAACAAAGTGAAGGTGCGTTCATCAATGTCTAACGGCGGTGGAAGCATTTGTGTCCTTTTCGCTGTGCTCGGGTAACATGACGAAGGCTTCCGCAATGACAGTCAGCAGTTGGCAGATTATTTTCTTGTTGCCAGGTTCTCGAATAAAGTCTGTGACACTGGTTTCTCTCCCTATGAGTGACAGATATGTTATCACCACCAACTGGAAATATGTGAGCGCATCCCACTTGAGATTTTTGCTGGGAGATACCATGAATTCTGTGAACAACGTCTTGACACTGGTTGCTTCAGGATGCTGTGTTATGCTCTCAGAAAGAGTCTTGATTCTTTATACTACTTGAGCGTGACGCGATTTCAAAAGTTCGTTTTATCAACGTTGTTGTGGCTTTGTGTGTGTAGTTCTCTTCTTCACCCTGCAACTGTAGTGCACAGAGTGTCCGTATTATTGTTCTTTATCACCTTTCTCTGGTTTGAGGAAATGTCTTGTTTAAAAGCCACAGCTTAAAACAGAGTTCTTTTGTCTTTATTTTGCTGCTCATGCGTCCTTCTTCCTCGCCATAGATCTTGTCTGCACGTGCTGAGGTTCTTCCCCGTTGTCTGTTGCTTCTTCGCAGTTGGATGCAGCTGGTGGGCTCTCTCCTATATAAGGTTTAATGTCATTCAGGAAGAGCCATGCCCTTCTGCCCTGGACCTTGAGGGCAGAAGGAGTGCAGTCTTCCAGGACGAAAGTGCCATTGAATCGTGGCTCGTCCCACCTCTTCCTTGTAAAGTTCCTTATAAGCACAGCATCACCAGGGAAGACGAGAGGCGCACATAGACTTTGCGCGGTGTCTGTTTCAGCACTTCCTGTTGTGTTTTGTGCTGCGCTGCACCCTTTTCTTCGTCGAGGCAGTTGGCCTGAAATAACAGAGACACTGGATGTCATACAGTTCAAGTAATCCTGCATCTCTGTCCCCAAGGCCTCTTTTGTTGGCTGGGTATCACATCTAGCTCGGGGGTAAGAGGGGTCCTCATTCTTCTGCCTGGGACTATCTAGTGCGGCGTGAGAGGATGGTCGGAACCGGGTTGGTTCCTAAGTGCATACAATGCCAGTGGTAGACAGTGCAGCCATCCCTTTTTTAATGTGAGCTTCAACTTGGCTATCCTCTCTTTTAGCAAGCCGTTGAGCCTCTCACATATGCCATTCCCCTCCAGATGATACGCCGACGAGAACTTGTGCTTTATACCAACCAACAAGCTGATTTGCCCGAACACTGAATTGACAAAGAGGGCCCCATTATCTGACCTCGTTACCTCACACACCCCCATCTAGGGAACACTTCCCTCACCAGAAATTTGGCAGCACAGGTAGAGTCGGGGTGTGTACAGGGACCTGCTTCTATCCATCTAGAGAATGGACACACCACCACAATTAAATACATGTACCCATTGCACACTTGAATCATGTCGACATAGTCGATGTGCAAGTGCTGAAATGGCCCGTTGGGCCGGGGAATAACTCCTCTCATTACTTTTAATGTGTGCCCAGCGGTGAATTGCTGGCATATAAAGCAGTTCATCATGAAAAATGCAACATGCTCTGCTAAATTCGGTGTAAACCAGTCTTCTGCGAGTGTTGCAGCAAGATTTTCTTTTGTCATATGTATAGGGTAGTGTAATTGCTCCAATGCTACCTTCAGTAGGGTGACAGGCATTACTGGTTTACCAGTGCTGTCTTGCTTCCACAATCCGTCAGGGTGGCTTAAAGAGCACCCTCGACACTTCCATAAATTCTTCTCCTCTTGAGGTGCCTCCCCCTGGAACTCCATCAGCTGAGTCTGCCCCATGTTGCTATAGGCCTCGGCCGTGGCTCGTGCTACCATCATCCTCTGATGAGTATGTGCCACCTCCACGTCCATGATTGTTTCACTCTTGGATGCCATCCGCTTGGCTTCCGTGTCCGCTTCATGGTTTCCACGTGACACAAAATCTGTCCCTTTGGTGTGGGCAGCACATTTCACGACCGCTATGCCCACTGGGAGCTGTAGTGCTTTTATCAACCTGTCCAATAAGGCTGCATGTTGCACTGGCGTGCCGTCCGCTCGGAGGTAGCCCCTCCTTTTCCAGCGTGCTAGACCTGCGTGCACGGTAGATGTCACATAGGCGCAGTCACTGTACAACTTGACTTCCTGGTCTGCATGATTCTCCATGGCGAGTATCAGTGCCAATAGTTCTGCAGCTTGCACAGAATAGTGAGATGGTATTCGCGCACTGACGAGTACCTGAAACTCTCCATTCGCTAGGTGTTTTACCACGGCCATGCCTGTGTATCTTTGTCCATCCTCTTGGTCGATTCTTGATGAACCGTCAATGAACACGATCTCACCACCTGCCAGGGCATTTTTCTTTACCCTGGGAATTTCATCATAGAATTCCTCATAGTTTGCACAGTCGTGTATTGGTTCTCCCTCTGTGACTGGCTCTGCTATGAACGTAGCTGGATTTACAGTTTTACATCGAACTATTTTGATCGATGGGTTAGAGATAATCACCTCATAGGTGGATGCTCTCTGAGCTGTCAGCGTGCCCTTTGGCTTCTCTAGTATGGCGAATAACGAGTGCTCGATGTATAACATCATGGAGCATCCCATTACAATGGATGACGCCTTCTCAATAGTGAATGCGGCGGCAGCTAGATTTTGTTAGCATGGGAAGTGGCCTCTCATGACCGGGTCCAGACTCCCGCTGTAATACGCTAGGGGCTTGTAGCCCAGTGAGGTTCGCTGAGTGAGCACTGCCATCATAGAATTGCCATCGGTATGTGCGAACAGGTAGAATTCCTCTGCATAATTAGGAATCCCGAGAACTGGGGCCTTACAAATCACCCCCTTGAGTTTTGCAAACCCCTTCTCCATTGCCTCAGTCCATTCAATTTTCTCTTTTGTAGCCTGGGCCTTCTTTAGGGCCTGAAGGAAGGGCTTGGTATACGAGCTGTAGTCGAAGACCCATGCTCTGACATAATTGCACAGGCCTAAGAAGCTTTGCATTTGTTTTATCGTGAGCGGTTTAGCCGTGTTCATGATAGCTTCAGCCGGGGTTACCTTTTCCCTTCATGTGAGATTAGCTGGCCTACGTACAGCACCTCTTGTTGTCAGTATTGTAACTTTTTCTTATCAACCTTATATCCTTTCTCAGCCAAGATAGTCAGTAGCTGGACAGAGTTGCGCCTGCATTGTTCCTCAGTGATGCTGCAGATCAGAACGTTATCCACATACTGCAAAACAACACTGTCTACCGCAATATTACTTAGGTCCATTTGCAGGACTCTGTTGAAGATGGATGGGGATTCACAATATCCCTGTGGCAACCTCATGCTTTTCAGGCGCATTTGTCTGAAAGTAAATGATGTCAGATCTTGTGAGTCACGGTGTAACCGGATTGAGAAAAACGCATTTTTCAAGTCAATCACTGTGAAATATTTTGCCTCAGTGGGTATGTAACATAGGATTGTAGATGGATTCTGGACTAGTGGGAACTCGGCTTCAACAATATCGTTTAATGCTCTTAAATCTTGGATTAAACGCCAAGACCCTCTCTTCAATTTCTTGACAGGGTAGATCACCATGTTGCAAGGCGATTCTGACGTCACTAGGATGCCCTGCTCCATCATGGCGGAAATTGACTTCGCGATCCCTTCATCTGCTTCTCTGGAAATGGGAGGCCTACGTCATAGGGCCCTGTAGTCCATACTGTGACAGGTACTTGGGCCATGTCATCTTCAAAGTATTCTGGACATATCAGTGCCAACATCATTCTCTGTGGCACCTCCCGTTTGATCATTTTGACCCAAAATATGAGACTCACTTCCACCCTTGTCTCTTCTAGGTCAAGGTGTTCTTCGAACAGATCGTCATCGGTGACGTCAGTCACTCGATACCCTTCTTCGATGGTGATAACCTCACACCATTATCTCCCTTCGTCATCGTATCCTTCGAGCAATACCACTTCCCCTCGCACTGCAGCAGATTGTATCATTAAGGGAAACACTTGTCAATCTTCTTCATGCATAGGTATTCTTGGTGTGAATAGGAACTCATCAAGGGTTCTCATAGTTCTGTGAGGCCTGGCAATCCCGCCATAAGCACACGCACGCCATATGCAAAGACTTCTGGTTCTAAGGGTATAGCTCGCATGGCTATGCGTCCTGAGTATGCTCTAATCATTTTGCATACGTTTGAATAATGCATTCCTGGAGTGGAGCAGACTTTACCCTTCTCGGTAAACAAGATTGTCATATTCAACTTTGTCATCAAGTCCCGACCCAGGATGTTTACTGGGGTCTGACGTGAATACAATAAGGGTACATTCATATCGCATTCTCCTACAGAGACTGGGAGCGCATCTGTAAAGGGAACTCTACTGTGAGCTCCTGTGAAAACTCTGAGTGTCTATGGCCTCGCCGGACAAGGGAAACGTGCCTTCTCATATGCACGAGTACGTTGCACCTATGTCAACTAAGAAGGAATATTCTTTACCCCCTATGACGACATTCACCCTAGGTTCCCTATTAGGGTCTGGTGTCACTGATAGGATAGTGCACATCAGCGTCTCCCGTGAGCTGTCCTATTTCATATATAAGTTTGGCCCACTGTATACTTGTGGATTTCCCCCATTTCCAGGGTTGACCCCCCTCCGGAGTTAGTGCCCTGAGACATTTGCCGCGGTGCCTGTTGGGATTGTCCCTGTGGCAAGTTCCCCATGTTCGAGGGTTGAACTACTTGCTGTGCACCTTGCTGCTGCACGGTGTGATTTTGTGCACTGCCCTATTGTGGGACGGCAGCCTGATTCATCATGCCTGTTCCCATTCCTTGGCCATTTTACCACATGCCTTGACTTCTGCACATGCGTGCCGCATGTCCTGTCATTCCACACAGCCAACCACTGGCGGGGGTTAGGCCATCTGTCAATCTGGCATGGTTGGACTGCCCATCTGCGTGTTTTGAAATCCACCTTGGTTGGTCTGAAAACCTCTCTGGTTACCTCGAAACCCTCCTTGGTTACCTCGAAACCCTCCCTGATTACTCTGCCATCCTCTTCCTCTGAAACCCCTACCCATCGGGTAGAGTCCCGCGCTACCCTGATTATTCTGGTATGGGTTAGTCGCTTGTTGTGTGCTTGGTTCTGCTGGGCTTGTCAGCATCGCTCCTTCGAGAGCATACTTTGAGAGTTTCTTTTGCACCAGCTTCGCCTCCTCACCCTTACGAGTTGCCTCCTTTTTCCGGTTGTTTTCCTGCATCAATCTACAGTAGTGTGCAATAGTTAACTGTATTTCAGCCCAAGGTTTAGCTTCAATTCCTACCAATTTCTTGAGCTGTTTTTGCACCGGTTCAGGCAACCCCTGGCACAATATGTGGTAGAATACAGGGATAGATTTTGTCCAAGACTCATGCGTCTCGAGCACCCACATGTCCTGAAAATTCTGGATATAAATCAACGGATGCTCTGACTCTTTCATTTTCCGAGTCATTATAGCTCCCATATCGGAAGTGTCTGGGTACAGTGTTTGTAGCGCTTTCCACACTGCAGCTCTACAATTATTAAATGGCGCTCCGTCATGGGAAGTGTTACCCTAGGGTACCCTGCCCGTTTCCATACATCGTCTGCTCTTTCACTGAGTATGGCGATCAGGAGACCCTTAATGTCTCCTATCGCTAAGGTGACACCCCCTGTCATTTTCTCCAACTCATGTATCCACTTCCCAGCTCCCGATGTCAGTATTGGAAGCTTATTTTTTAGGTTTTCCCGATCCATGTGCGGTCCTTTTCTAGTAGTGGGAATTGGAATGTGCAGTCTTCCTTCTCTCTTCCCATAGTTCTCCTGTCTACCGCTGGGATAGCATACCTACCTTGCCTTCTACCTGGCAATGCCCTTAATCTGTCTGCATAGGCAGGTGCTGACGCCCCCTCTGACCGTGGGGTGTTCCTTCACGTCGGCCAGACTGTGCAGCAGACTTCGATGTCCTAGTTGTAGATTCGCTGGCATCTGACCATCGCACCCCTCAGTCCCTTGGGAGCCGTTTTTTGCACTGTCTCCCTTCCTCGTGTGCCTCATCCTCTGTTTCCCCACCGGAGTCAGATTCTGAATACTCCCAGTTTCCACAAATCCTTGTATCTTCTTCGTTCTGGCCAATCTCCAGTCTGTCTAGAGACAGTCCTCTGTTCCCACTACTTAGAGTGACATCCTCATACAGCTGAGTGCTCTCCAAGTGCTCATCTTCCCTTCCCCCATAGGATATCTTTTCTAGCCCCATATCATCGTATATTTTATCAATCATTTCCCCGATGCTTCTGGTATCAAAGTCATCCTCAATATTTGTCCCGCTTGTACCTGATACTGAGTCATTTGCAGGAAAGAATTCTTCTATGTCTTCCCATTCTACAACAGGATTGAGTTTTTTAACTTCCTGCTCCAAATATTCAAGATCTCGTGCCCTCTGTCTACGCTTACGTTCTATTTCCTCATCTGTTTCCTTGCGCTTCCTCGCTTCTTCTCTAGCCTTATCTACTTCCCTCATCCTTTCATTTCTACATTCCTTTGCCCTTCTAATTTCCTCATCTTCTCTTCTCTTCACTCTCTTCTCACGCACCCTTTGCTCTTCTTCCAACCTTTGCTTATTTTGCTTGTGCTGGACATAGGCTGCCTTCTGTTTGCGATCGAGCTTTTTCTCTTGCTCTTCGCGATATAGTTGTTCTCGCTTCAGCCTATCATTCTTTCTTATCCTCTCATCCCTTATTTCCATCTATTTTTCTCTCTCTCTCCTTTGCGTCTCATCAGACCTCTCTCTCGGTCTCACATCATCATTTCTTTTTCCATCTAGTTTCAACAATATCTGTCCTCCCATCCATTCATCTTTTGCGAATGTTATCTCATCAGTTCTACCTTTGTTTCCCTTTCATTTCTTTCCCTCTCTCTCCATATCAAGAGGTGCACCAATCGGTGGCTGGTCCTTTCTTTCATCTTCACGCCTCTCCTTGTCCCTCGGGACTGCAGAGGCAAGATTGTTTTCCTGTTCCTTTCCTTTATTGTCATCACTACTGTACGTAGGCGACTCATATGCGGGATTACAATACCCTGTGGCTGCCTTAAGTTCTCTTAGCGGGTAGAGTCCCTTTGACTTACTTCCCTCGATGACTGGCTCAGGCGGGGCTGGTGGCGCGGTAGGCGTCTCACCCCCCTCCGTGCATACGTTTAATATCCAGTCTGCGGGTGGTTCTTCCTCCTTCATCTGTTCGAACATCTTCCAAAGTTCCTGTGTATGTGGCATGTAGATAAGTCGTCATGTGTTGTAAGACGGCTTTAGATAGGGACTCATTCTGTGGCCAAGGCATAAACATTTTGTGGGCAGTACCCTTAACCCACCCTGTGCTGTATTTTTTGAGTATAGGTGCATGCTTAGGTAGCTGCTTGCACAGATGCGCAAGTGGGGTAACTTCCTCCATTCTTAATTTCGTCACTGACAATATTTACACAGTTTTTTATCCTACCAACGGTATGAGCAAGCACCAAATACGCAAGCTCCAATCCACTCTTTTCCCGCCAACATTTTATACTATCAATTTACTCAAGACCATCAATTCATTGGCGATTCCCTCTTAGATACAGAATCGCGTAAAACCAAATTTAATTTCAAACAGTCAACGATACAGTTCTTTTACATTTGACGTACAACAGAACACATATGACAGACACTTGACAGACTAGGCGGACACCAGCTGGTCAGCTGGTCATACATATACCTGCCTTCTAATCAATACCCCTTCATGGAGTTTAAACAAACTCCTTTGATGTGTCTTTAAACGTCACCGTAGTCTAATTGGCCCCCATTATGTGGGCTATGAGTTCACGTTTCTTCTGACCGCTGTATTAAAGCGCAGGAACAAAGCAAATTCTTTTGTTTTTATCTCAGGTGCCCCCCTGGTATCCTCTCGTCTTTCTCTCGGGTGCCCCCCCGGTAACCATTCATTTTTCTCTCGGGTGCCCCCCCGGTATCCATTTTTTATCTCTATGCTTGAGTCATTACCCTTTATATATATACAGTCTTCTCTACTTCTGACTATTTTATTTTTTCTCCTCCCCCCTCCGTTACCTTTCCCTTACTTGTTCTAATGCCTACAAGACATTTACCAAAGTAACAAGTTTATTGTTTCACTCACCGCTCGCATCTTTTTCCTCTCTGGAGCTTCGGGATCACCACCCCTTCCTCTTCAGCCTCTTGCAGTCTTTTCGTCCGATTGGCTGCCCGTGGGAATGAGAAGGGTTATGCTTGGAAAGGCGGGTTCCTTCAGACCCACTGCAGATTTTTATGGATTTACACTATCACTGTCCATGGCAAGCTTCTCAGCCTACTCAGCCGAAATGGCAAAAAGACTTGTGATATTGCCGAAGACCAAGAGTTACTTCGTGCCGTCGGTCTATAGGTGTCTTAAATTCATATATATACAATAGTTAATGGCCAAAACCATCCTCTCCTACCAAGTGCACAGAAGGGCGGTGTTTTCCACTGACGGGCCCATGGATCAGTGCTCACACTCAAGTACCTTTAAGACAAGATAGCTGCACCATGTGAGGGATGGGGGTGCAGGATTCACTTACTCCAACACGACTCAATAATGAGGACTCAGTAATTTGGCAAAGGGAAGTCCGTTTAATGACAAGTACATCAAACAGGGAAACAATTGGAAATCAGCATTGTGGCGATCACCTGTCTTGCTCCAACTTCCTCGAACTTCAGTTGAACAGCAACTTTATACACAAAACAAGTCATTACTGATGTCTAACTCTACAAATTCATCATGCAATATAATTGGTTAGGAAAGGAAACTTAAGTATAGGTGCTATGTCTGTATATGGTAACACAGCATGCGGATTGGATAACTCTTATCGGGTGGGCGTCCATGCCCAACCTTCTACATCACGCATGATAGACGTCACTACAACTACAACATCCCATTGGTTCTACTATATATAGGACCCTAGATAACTTGGTCCATTGTGATTGGGCAGGTTACACCCCTAGACGTAAATCTCCATTTTAATTAGCAGCATGCAGAATGGTCACCCAAGTGCCTAGTGTCCCAAGATTCACCCTGCCTCCCTTCCATCAATCAGAGCTTTTGAGATATGTGTCAGTTAGCTGGCTGGGAATGGCCTCAAAGCTGTAGCCTCTTATCTGGAGAAGTTATGGCACCCTTGGATCTGGGTGACATCAGACGTTGGTAATTCTTTGCGCCTGACTGGTCACATGTCTGTTCACCCTGAAGCTGCTTCAGTTCCCCAGCTTTTCGTGTATTTGATTCTTCTTTAGCCTCACCATCTGCCTGGTCCCCTCTTATCTTGACCTTCACGGGGCAGGCTGGTATGCTCTAAAGTTTCAATTCTCCAGCGTTGCCACTCTCCCCCTTTCCTTGGGTTGACCCCGAATTCCCAGGCATGAGCTGCTCCTTGTTGATTTTCAATTCCACTCTTTCTTCTGGCTTCAGCTGGAATATGAAACCTGGCCTAGTAGGCCTCTGGCCATCTGGACACATTTCTGCTTAACAAAATGGAGTCACACTTGTATAATGTACCTTATTGAGGTAGTTATATGGTTGGTGCTTGCCGCTCTATTCTTCTACTAAGCATTGCAATCCGTATCGTTTTCTTAGCTGCTTGCGTTCCAAGCCTATTTACATGCATTAACTAGTTGGCTACTTCTATCTTGCCTCATAGCCACGTTTCCATACATTTCAACATTGTCTCTTTTCTGTGTCCATTACATCTATTTTTCATGGCTGCTCGCACTGGCGTGCTATCCTTGGTAGCCGTTTTCATTAATTTGCGTGCCTGTCCAGGCCCTTGTGTCATTTCCACTGGCCCTCCATTAAGGCTCATCGGGTCTCTTCGTGGACCGTCTGTAGGTACTCTTCATTTTGTCTCAGCTGCTGGTATGGTTGCCTAAGAGGGTATTGTGCAGCCCATGGCTGTCTGATTATGGGCGCTTCAACAGGTACGGATCTACACTGGTCGGCTCTCTGTTGGTTCATTTGCTCCTCATGCGTCACATACCTTGGGGAGTATGCTCCTGGTACCTCGAAATGGGAGGCAGGGGTGCAGGCCATGCCGGGACCTCCTCTACAGTAGGAGAAACAAATAACTCAAACAGACCCATTTTGAGGAGGAGGTACAAATCTTCCAATTTGAAGGAGAGGGGTTCTCAGAGGATTCTGGGAAAAGGATCTTCTCTTTCGGAGATGGGGAAACTCCTCCCAAAGAGAAATGGGTCCCAAAGGATTCAAATCCAGACTGGGTAGATGTGGGGACTGAGCTAGCGCCGCCCATCATCCAACCCCAGAACCAACAACATGAAAACAACCATGAACCCAAAACTTCTCCTATATCTAGTTGCCACCTTTTCTTTTCAGATTCCCTAGACTCCAAACAGAATTCTGCCCAAATATCTTCTCTATCACTGTCCAAAACTAGAAAACTAACCCACCAGTTGTCCAAAAATGTACATTATCTGTGCCCCCTTGCGGATAAGGAGGGAAGATTCTATGCCCCGGTCCAAATACAGGGGCAGGGTACAATTTTGGCACTGGTTGACACTGGATCCCAAGTTACCCTTCTGTCAAAAAGGGCCATTGATGAACTGAATTCAGGAAGGGGGAAGAATTACCAAATTCCTCCCACCCTTCTTCCTGAGCAACTTCAGAGCTTTGACGGGAAGGAAATTCCCGTCGAAGGGACTGTGGATTTGGACATTAAAATTGGGCGACACAAGGTGAAGCACCCGTCATAGTTGCAACTCCATAGGGTACCCCTTGTTTAATAGGGAATGACCTTCTGCGAAGGTTGTCACCCCTAATAGATCGCGTAAACAAGGTCCTCTGGACCCAGACTAGCCGACCAATAAAATTAGAACAGAGTGTCAACCATGTTAGTTTAAACGGCACCTGCCACATGGTTAAACAAAAATCTTACCAAGTAGAATTTCACTTCCAGAACAACCAAATCACAGACGTGACAGTAATAGCAGTAGGATGACAAACTGGTGATGGGGGGTCCTCTCTATTTCTGAAAATCAACCTTCCTTACCAATCCACAATCAGACATTCCCACTCCCATAGTCCAGAAAGATGAGAAATCAGCTCAAAGCCTGGCTGATTTTCAGCAAATTGAAGAGCAGTTGTTCATCCGTGTTCAGTTAAATGAAGGGAAGGACTCTGTTCTTGCCCGAGTGTGTGTGAACAACGGTAAGAGCTTCATCAGCGAAGCCAGGTTCCGCAAACTCCCAAAAGATCCAGCCATTCCCACATTTAAAATGATAGACAAATGGAAAATGGATCTGGAAACACCCAATTCCAAACATCTCCTGCCAAGCAGGTGTATGCTCAAAATCTCCATAGGCAACAAGAGCATAGTCCATAATTGTTGGGTCGTGCGAGACGTCACTGCCGCCTTTTACTTAGGCAGTGACATTCTCAATTGCTTTGCCATTAATTTGGACCTAATGAACTTCAAAGCTTGGTCCCAATTAGCGGATAATCCCATGGGCTTTGATGACCCAGAGAAAGCATTTAGGTCAGCTCAACTGCTGCCTTATGCAGTCGAAATTCATATTGGAGAGGAAGTCACCATCCCAGAAAGGACCGGACAATTCGCCCTGGAAGTGAAAGTTAAAAGAGGACAGAAATTGAAAAACACTGATGCCTATATTGATCTAAATGCTTACTTCCAAGAGCAAGGGTTGGGGGTGAACCCAACACCACTAGTCAATATAGAACATAACACCATTCCAATAGAGGTGGATAACAGCGATTTATATCACTCTAGCCGCAGACACCATTATTGGAATGGCGGTTGATGACTGACATTTCTCTATAGATGTAAGCAATGAACTGTTAGGACCAATCCCCAAGGACTGTTTTGACAGTGATAGTGATGACAACACAACACCAGACAGGATCTTTACCCCGGCATGGGGGGAACTTCCTGGTATACACTTCCTGCCCTTATGGTAAGGAAGATGTGACTTGTGACTTCAGGAGGGATGAGGTGATTTTCCAGGTCCATGAGGGCTGCCTCCCCCACATGAAGCCACCAGTCCAAATCAGCACTCTGACCAAGGAATTCTCCACCCAGCTGGAGGAGGCCGTTGAGATAGCAAAATCAGAAGTCTCTCCAGGCTTCAGGCAGATGGTTGAAGAGAGAGTCAACCTAGCTGATGCCTGTGAGACTCTGGAGCAGAAGCAAAAATTGAATCATGTTTTCTTGGATTTTCAAGATCTCTTTGCGGTGGACTCATATGACTGTGGCCGCACTGACATCCACACCACAACAATTCCCACGGACCCTGGCATGACTCCAGTGTTTGTGAAGCAATATCGCTTGCCTCTCGCATCAATGGAGTCCCTTACTAAAATGATTAAGAACCTTGAGTCCCGTGGGATAATCTGTCCAGTCCACAGCACCATCAATAATCCGGTGCTGGGGATATTGAAGACAAACGGCCAGTGGAGACTCTGCGCCGACCTTAGGGAGCTCAACAAACGGGTCCATACTTCCCGATGGCCTCTTCCCTACATTGACCAAGGGCTGGCCCAGATCCAGGGGTCACAGGTATTCACTGCAATAGGCCTGACCAATGGATACTGGACTGTACCTGTCAGTAGGGAGGACCAATTCAAGCTGGCCTTTACCTTTGGGGGTCAGCAGTACACATGGACCCAGACTCCCTTCGGATACATCAACTCTGGCAATTAATTCAACATTTTTCTACATAAGGCCATGCCCGACCTGGGTGAGAGGGGTAACCTAGCCTATGTAGATGCTGTTCTCATCAAAAGCTCAACTGTGGAGGAACACATAGCAGAGATCCGTTATGTTCTGAGACAGTTGAGGGCAGCCGCAGCAAAACTCTCCTTTCAAAAGGCACAGTGTTGTAGAAGCCGTCTCAATTTCTTGGGGCATGAGATTGCTCCTCAGGGTCTCTGTCCCCAGGAAAAGAAAGTGGAAGCACTCCAGAAAGTGAGAGACCCCACAACTCTCTGGGAACTAAGGAGCCTCCTTGGACTGACTGATTACAGTAGAAAGTTCATTGAGGACTACGCAGAGATCACAAGACCCCTGATTCATCTTTTGAAGGGGGGGTCAAGTGGGAGTGGGGTCCAGAACAAGCCGAGGCAGTAAGAAAACTCAAAAGAAGCCTCTCACAAGCGCCTTGCCTAGCTTACCCTGTCAAAAACAAGGAGTTCTTATTGGAGACAGGGTTCTCTAATACATGCTTGACTGCAGTATTATATCAAAAGCATGACAAGATCAATAAAGTAATCTCCTATGCGAGTAAAACTTTATCCTCTGTGGAGGAAAAATTCAACGATTGTGAGAAGGCACTCCTGGCAACGGTGTGGGCATTGAAGAATTACCGCCCGTTTATCCAGGGGGAACACATCATCGTGGAGACTCCACACCAGCCTCTGCAATATTTCCAAAGTGACACAATACGGGCCGGAAATGTGAGTCATTCCCGAATTACTTCCTGGATTCTGTCAATGCAAGGCTTTCCTGTGGAGGTCAGATATGGCGAAAAACAAGAAGAGTCCCCTCGCGCAAGGTCTGGCTGACTTGCTTGATTGTGCCAGAGACAACTGTCTCGAGGAGGAGAGTCTAAAAATCAAGGACAACATGGAGGCATACCTCAATTCCCCACACAAAGTCTTTGAAGAAGACAAGTGTGAGGGCATGCCCACTGTCTATCTGGATGGATGCTCCTACCATGTTGACAACAACGGGGAAAAAGAACTTGTGGCCGGCGTAGGGAATGCATGGGTGAATGAGACCCCAGAACCCTCCGCTGGGTACAAGATTGGCCCCCAAAGTAATCAAGTGGCAGAGTTGATGGCTGTGCATCAAGCCATCCTCACTGCTGTCCAACATCAACTCCACAAACTGGTCATAATCACAGATTCGGATTATGTACGGAACGTGTTCATGGAGCACCTGGGTAACTGGAAAACGGGAGGCATGCTATGTGCTAATAACAAACCCTTGAAGCATGGGAAATAAATTCAAAACATTGATGGTCTGGTCACCTCGAATGGGATGACCATCTACTAGAAAAAGATCAAGGGTCATTGTAAAGTAGAGGGACCAGACAAAACTGGAAATGACCTAGCTGATCAGCTGGCCAAAACAGGAGCCATCCAAGGGGACCTCCTTGAGATCGAGTCACTGTTGGGGGAAATCCATGTCACCGCCATCACTAGTTCTCAGACAAATGCTCACAATGAACTCTCAACTGCACAATGGAGTAGGGAGACCCCAGATGCTGATTTGATTACGGCTCAAAAAGGGGATCCAATAATTGGTAAGTTTTATCAACACATTGAGGACCCTGAGAACTTTCCCTGACAAATACCGATTACATAGGGAAAGAGGACCTCAGGGTGTTGATGAAATGTCCAAAAATGTTCTGAATGCAAGACGGTTTGTTGGTAAGGAGATCCCTAGCTGGCCATGATCAGTGGGTGGTGCCTACCTCATTCCGAAGCCTGATGTTAAGTCACGCCCATGATGCGGCCACAGCTGGTCATAGGAGGTTTCATACAACACTTGAAATCTTAAGAGAAGTTGCATACTGGCCACACATGGGGCAGGACCTCGACCAATACTTGAAGGGGTGTCTTGTGTGTGCACAATTTTAGCCAACATCCCTTACACACCGTGCACCTCACCAATAGAGGGGGATGACACTGCCTTGGTCAGAATTACAAGTCGATTATATCGGGCCCGTGATTCGCTCGTCTAGGGGAAACAAGTACATGTTGACCGTGACATGCTTGTTTACTAAATGGGTGGAATGTCTCCCGGCCCCAAACTGCAAGGCAGAAACAGCAGCTGCCCTGATGATCAACCACATCTTTTTGCATTTTGAACTACCCCAAAGGATCAAGTCAGACCGAGGTAGCCACTTTACTAGCGAAGTAATGACAAAGATGTGGGAGATACTTGGGTCAAAAGGAAGCTACACATTGCTTACCGGCTAGCCTCTAGTGGTGCATTAGAGAGATACAACAAGACAATTGTGAGCATATTAAAAACATTTGTGGCAGATTCTGGGCCAAGTTGGGATATTCGATTACCACTTGTCCTAATGGGCATCAGATCTACCCCTTCATCTGCAACTGAAATGTCACAGTTTGAGCTGATGACTGGACGCAGGATGGTGCTTCCCTAGCATCTGCTCTACAGAACCCAAGAGCAGACATTGATCAATGCCTCCACAACTCATGAATATGTTGAAAATCTAAGAAAACACCTTCAACATGCTTTTGCCTATGCTCAGCGAAATCTAGAAAGATCTGCAGACAGCATGAAGACCCACTATGACTTAAAGACTACCAGAAAAGAATACAATGTAGGAGACCGGGTCTACTTATACAATTTCCAAAGGAACCAGGCCAAACAGCGCACATATCTGCCTAGCTGGAGGGGTCCTTTTGAAATTGTAGACAAAATCTCACCAGTCGCATACAAAATCTGCATCCCCAAAGGCAGTTTGGAAGAGGGGGAAGATAAGTGGGTCCATATTAACCAACTGAAGTGTTGCCATCCTAGGCACACTCTGCAGCAACTGGAGGAGTCTTCTGGAACCCCAGAGGGGGTCACTCCAGCTCCCTAGAATTCCCACTATAAAATATTCCATATATAGTCAATAACTTAAAAATAGAAAAATGTGTCCTGATTTGTCAAAATGTATGTGTCCGCCCCACTACATTAATAGTGGTGGGGACATGTCTACAAATATGTTTTTGCTTTGTCATCCTAGAATTGGAAACCATGGAGACTAAAACCCAGGAGGACAACCCAGGGACCGGGAGGAAAGACCCAAGGGGCCTGGGGTATCGCTCAATACTCACATCAGGGCTGGGCGAGGAGAACTGGTCGATCCACCCCTGATGGAGGAAAAGATGATGAACTTTGCCTTTTTGGAACCAAAGGAAGAGAGACTGATTATCCCAGTCTTGCGACTTCCCATTGATGCACGTCCAACGCCAAATCGCAAGGGGGGCATGTTGGATGTTCTGACCCACTGGCTCTGCCCTGCAACATCACTGTGTGCTGCTTTCATCAAAAACAACAGAATGGCCGCCAAAATGCCCTACGAGCTATAAATCTCTGAGAAGTGTGCAGTGAAATAGAACTGCTTGAAAAGGCAGTGCTGCATTGCCAGGAAAATCCAGAAGTGCTTAAAATCCGTTTTTCCTTGGCTGTTGAAAGTGCAAAATCATGGTTCCCAAACTGCAGAGAAGATCCAACATCCTTGTGGGGTGTTCACCATCACCTTATTTAAGGAATCCCCCTAGGCACAATGTCAGGAGAAGCACCTTTCATGATAAAAAAATCCACATTCAAAAGGTGCTTGCCTGTGAAAAATATGTCAGATATGGGAGCAGTATCGCCGCTCGCCTTTATCCAAGCTGTCATTTAACTATACTGTCAGTTTAAAACTTGTGTCTTAAAATCAAATTGTAGAAAAGAAGAGACTTGCCATCAAAAGCAATATGGGTTGCTACAATTCAATTTCTATGTTTTAAAAAGACTGCAATGAAGAGACCTGTGTGCATATGTGTTGAAAATGTAAATGGTATTTTAGAAAAGACCATTTTAAACAGTGTTTTAAAAGTGAACTAATGTCAGCCACACTGGACTTCAAAGACATTCCACAGCTTCTCCCAAACAAAGGAATCTTCCTCCTGCTCTCTGCTCAGGAATTGGCATTGAGTTGTTAATGGAGGTGGGAGGAGATTTTGGCCTGTTGCTCTGAGTGGAGACAAAAGACTCCCTTGACTGAAAGGAAATGCGAATTCGGGTGTCAACAGAAACCAGCTGCCAAAGGAAGAGAGGCCCAGGTTGCTCTTGGCCCAGCCCAACCTTGGAGGTGGGACTAGACAGATATGTGTATCTTAAACTCCAAGGAAATATCTTTTGGGAAAAAGACTCATAGAAGACTGTGTAAAACTTGGAAAAATCTGAATTTTATAGGTTGTTAATATGAAAATGCTGCTCAGAGTTTGAAACTACTCTGAACCTTGTGCGATGTTCAGAAACAGGACCACTAAAATGTTGATGTTGTAGCAATTGTGATAATGCTAGGAATATGAAAGTTTACAGGATTATGCCCAGATGTCATGCGTATGTGTGTGGAAAAATGTTTACAGATATGACACTGGGTAACCAACGAAAAGCACGAAAAACTGTCAATTTTGAACCGAAACTCTCAAGAAGATGGGACTCAGACGGATACGTGCTCTGTTAAATCTGTGATGTGACTATGTATTATTAGCAAGTTGCTGGTATTGTAAATATGCTTTATATAAAAAAGAGATTTTCTGTGTAGAAACAAAGGTGAGGCTTTTCCCTAGATTGTAAATTGCAGCATCACTATGACACTAGATTTCCTTCTCAAATCATGAGAGGAGAAATACTCTGACCAATCGGATTCCTAGAGGGTGGGCTTAGTATAATCAGCCTACCCACCCCTTAGAGAAATACATAAATAGGGACTGTTTAGGACCTAGACAAAAACACACACATTCACCCATCATCTGATTTACTGGCGAAGCGCTCTGCAGGAGAACCCAGATCCAAGACTCCAGAACTCTGAAAGCAGAAGGCCCAATTCCAAAGCCGAACCCTTCTCAGTTTGGCCTTTAAAATCTTGCAATGTGATTTTAACCCCAGCCTTCCAAGGGGAACCCCACAAGAAAACGTGCTGTTTTCTGCTTTCTTGCCAAGAACTCTTGCCAGAACCCAGAGATCCAAACCAGTAGAGCAGAGCTGTAACCCAGAACCAACCCGTCAGATCCGGAACCAGAGGCCGTGCAGTGTCCAGAGTGTCATGCTGAGTGCAGAACCGGGTGTCTGAATCCTGTCCGGTGGGCTAGCAGAATTCCAGTCCATAACCTTTGACCAGACCTTTGACGGGCCTATTCCAAAACCATAGTTGTGAGTATCTAGCATAGAATTGTCCATAGCCAATCTCTTATCCTTAAGTAATCCTATCCAACCCATTCTATCATATCCAGAACTGCATTATAGAATCTCTTTTGTCTTTTCTGAATATTTCCCTCACCCGTATAGTCCTTTGATAATTGTGGTGATAATATCATCTTTGCGCTAATATATTTACTGAAGAAAGGCAAGCGTCTCGGCAGATAGAAACCATCCGGGTGTGTCACTGGGTTGGTGGCTGTGCTCTTGTGTAGCTTGTGGCTTTATAGACTCCCTAGTGTAAAACATCTTTGTTTGTAATATTCAAAAGCGCATAAGGGGAACCCCACAAGAAAACGTGCTGTTTTCTGCTTTCTTGCCAAGAACTCTTGCCAGAACCCAGAGATCCAAACCAGTAGAGCAGAGCTGTAACCCAGAACCAACCCATCAGATCCAGAACCAGAGGCTGTGCAGTGTCCAGAGTGCCATGCAGAGTGCAGAACCGGGTGTCTGAATCCTGTCCGGTGGGCTAGCAGAATTTCAGTCCATAACCTTTGACCAGATCTTTGACAGGCCTATTCCAAAACCATAGTTGTGAGTATCTAGCATAGAATTGTCCATAGCCAATCTCTTATCCTTAAATAATCCTATCCAACCCATTCTATCATATCCAGAACTGCATTGTAGAATCTCTTTTGTCTTTTCTGAATATTTCCCTCACCCGTATAGTCCTTTGATAATTGTGGTGATAATATCATCTTTGCGCTAATATATTTACTGAAGAAAGGCAAGCGTCTCGGCAGATAGAAACCATCCGGGTGTGTCACTGTGTTGGTGGCTGTGCTCTTGTGTAGCTTGTGGCTTCATAGACTCCCTAGTGTAAAACATCTTTGTTCGTAATATTCAAAAGCGCATCTTTCATTTGAAAATCTTGACTCTTTTTGAGAAAAATCGACCTCTACTAGAACCTCTGTAACCTTTAGAATTAGATCCATTTTCAGTGTTTTTCCCATTCATTCCAAGCCCCATTTAAAAGCATTTGATCTGTTTTGAAATCATTCCTGTTTCTCTATAAGCTTGCCTGGGGGAACTGGGATTGAAACTGCATTGGTTGAGATTTTATATTCCTGAAACCTTTTTTCTCTCCTTTCATCTCTATTGCGTATTAGGGGGATTGAGTAGTATCAGGGGGAAAGAGTGATTACATTGCATTTGATTGAACACACAAAAGTATTATTTCTGTGCTGCATTCATTTCCTATCATTGCATTTCATTGAAACCACACCAAGTTTTATTCTATGATACATTATTGTTCTCATCCATACTCCTACTGATTAAAGAGATTGTTGATTGTAATATCACCATAAAGCTGATCATTGTATACATATTAATAGTGTGATATCTAGATATTGTTCAAATTCATAAAATAAATCTTTTAACTTTGCAAAACAACCTACTTCTTGGTTCAGTGAGACCGGGGGGATTCAAAGAGAGGGGCGTGATATAAGGTTACATCATTCAGAAATAAAAGAACTTTTAGAAATAAAAAATGTATAATTAAGGGTTCCAGCTGGGCATCACACGCTATGCATTGATTTAGGTGGAGTGCTGGGTTGAAATCACTTACACCAGAGGCTGGTGAGAACATTCACTTCATCAGTAAGTGGAGGTAGAAGCCTTTTGTGACTATAGGAGAAGGATTTGCTGATGCGAGCGTTTAGTGTTGGGTCCAGAGTACTACTGAGGTGTGGTGTTGCTCTGAAAAACCATTAATTAATTAATGAGGATTTTAGGGGAGATCCACTGGTAAAGTGCTAAATGTGTTTTCTTTTGACAGAGTGTGTTGGTGGTCTGTTGGATCTGGCGTGCCCTGCATTGATGTTGAACATTATAAGTTAGTGGCTTGATCACCAGCCAGTTATTGAGATGTGATTATTGTTGAGCAGCATTGAATTTGTGTTTTGGTTCCTTGCAAACCTTTGAGAACTCAAAGGATTTGGTCTGGGCTTGAGAAATGCAGCTGTGAAGATACTATTTCTTTTTTGGATGAATGTGCACTGGTGTTCTTTTTGCTCTATCTTGCATTTCTTCTTATCTTATTGAGCTCTGCTGTTGTGCCTGCATTCAGGCTTCCTGTCTTTCCTTTTGAGGGGAGCTGGAGTTCAATCATATGACCTGCAGTTCATGTATATATTGTTTTGTTTAATGCCATGTGCTAACATATCCAGGAGCCTTATGATATCTTGTGATATCTTCTTGTAGGTTCACATGGATAGTATTTATTAGCTTGCTGTAAATATCTATTGTGGAGTATGTTTCCATGAAGATGAGCGAAGAAAACTCTGTCATTGGATGGACTATGATGGAGCCTTCTCCAGTCATGGAGCTATTCCCAACCGTCACGCTGTTTCTTGGGAGGCATGTCACCCTGTTATCAAGAAGAGATAGGGTAGAAGAGAGGATTGGAGATAACGTGTGTCACCCCACATGGGTGGTTGGCAGGGGTGTGAGATTCAAGCTTTCAACATAAAGTTATCCAGGCATTGTTTGATTTGACTTTAATGGACTTCATTGATTCACGGTGTGTCACCCTTTTTCAACTCTCA
Organism: Ambystoma mexicanum; assembly: GCF_040938575.1. Lineage (NCBI taxonomy): Eukaryota > Metazoa > Chordata > Amphibia > Caudata > Ambystomatidae > Ambystoma > Ambystoma mexicanum. The sequence goes on along the minus strand of NC_090933.1, from coordinate 1,149,871,515 downwards.
TGATGGTCTTCCTTTGCATCTTGTACTCATGGTGGCCCTGAATCATGCCGTTCCCATCTTCATCTTGTATCCTTGCTTGCAACAATATGTGTTACTACTGACTTCTGCAATTGTATTCGCTCTCCCCTCTTGCTTCTCCACTCATTTTTAACTGCTTAAGCTCTGTTCTTTCCTCCTCTCACTTTCTCCTTTTCCTATCTCCTCCCCTCCTCCCCTTACTTACTTCTATGCACTTACTCTATCAGAATTGACCTAGTATGAAAGCAACCTCGCCTGTCTCCTCGCCCCACCCCTTACTTATTTTTGTTCCTCTCCTCCCCCCTCCAGCACAATCTGAAATGTCGTCATGCCTAGTACGATAGTCGCTTGCTTTGTTCCTCCCCTCCCTTTCTGCATCCCTCTCCCTCACCTTTTGTTTTCTCCGGCTCTACCAGAAATGTCGTCAGGCCTAAAACAGTAGTCACCTATCTGTTTCCATTTCCTTCCCACTCTCCCCCTCCCTTCCTTATCTTTGTCTTAGCTCTTAAATGTTGTCAGGCCGAGTACGATAGTTAATTTCACATCCTTACTGTTCATGGTATGTAAGAATGTCATTGAATTTTCCCTTGTTTGTCCAAAAATATGAGGCTACTGCAAAGAAATGAAGACACACCAGTCACGAGGAACAAATATATAACAAGTTTATTATCGCTTAAGCAGACCCAAATTCATCAATGCATGTGTACAGGCATAGAGAAGGTGAGCTAAGACATGGAGGAGTGAGCATAATTTATACATGCTGAACAACATGGCAAATTCGTTCTAACTCATCGCTTGATGAGGCTTTATGACCTACAGATGTGGTCATTTTACCATAGCAAGACATGCTGGAACACTCTGTGTCATTTCTCAGACAATTTACTGTCTGGGAACAGAGCGGAGTGGGACGTAGGAGTATATCTTGTTCCTAACACAAGGTAACATTCCTTGTGCTACATTATCTGTGTTATTTCTAGACTCAAAGGTCAGTCTGCATTTTGACTCAGTAGCTTGGTATTTCAGAACATCATATGACATTAATTGTGCTTCTTTTAATCATCTAGATGCACATCCACAATTAGCTACAGAAAAGGCAAGAGAGTCCATGAAGACAGGAAGGCACCTAATTTACAGATTAGCTACGTTTGTGTCAGTACTTCAAGGCTCTAAGTTAAAGACAAACAATGTGCTCAGCAGATTTAGCATTCCTGTGCAGGGGCATGTTTTGAGGAGCTTTCCAAGTGGTAACTTTATGAATCTTTACCGCGTTCAGAATGAAAACTCGCAAAAGACAGCAAAACTACCTAGATGGCGTTCAGGAGCCGCAATGGCACGGTTCAATGTGTGTGCGGTTAGGCCAACATTATAATACAGAAATTGACGTATATTTACACCCTTGTTCCCTCCCTTGCCTTGAAGCGCTTTGAAACACATTGTGTATAGGCGCTCTATAAATAAACTATCAAATCGTATCATAGGCTACAGGGGCCTCACCCTGCACACCCTAGCACACAGAGGCAGAGCTACAGAGAGAAAAGTAATATAAAGAAACATATTTTGCCCACCAAAAGGCTGCGAGACAGAGCTAGTATTCAGGTGACCATGTATCATCATCATCAGAACAACCAGAGTCATCACTGTCATATACATTGATAACCATAAACTGTTTGATAGCGACATCTTGGATGATCAAGGCATTAGTCATATTTACAGGAGGCTGAGGACCCGGTTTCAGCCTCATTAGAGATTTAGAACAGCAATTACCTAATACAGAACCTAGAACAGGGAAGCATTGTATGCAGCAACAGCAGAACAAAATCGCCCCAATGAAAAAAGCGAGTGCTGAGAAGATTTTCCAACCCCAAGTTCTAAGCATGTTCCAAGAACATGTTTCAATGTTCCATCCCCCTTCAGGGACGTGAACTTCAGAGCTCAGTATATGTAAACTTTTGATCACTTGGAACACAGCAGGGGAGGAGTCAGGTACGTACACGCAACACACGGACCTGATCATTTTTCATTCAACACCACGCTCAGCTAACATGACGTCTAAAACCATTCTATTCTGAAGATCCACTAACCTAATTGCTCTTTGTTGCCAATGTCATGTTGAACAGTAAGTCAGCAGTTTTGTTAATAGTGTTAAAAGTATAACATGCCGGAGTTGTGCTTAACTGTTTTTTTTTTTTTTTCTATCAATAAGCAATATATGTATTATGTGATTGTTTTTAGGCTAGTTTTTAGTTTTTGTATTAGCTTAGTTATGTTTAAATTCTATCTTTAGTTTTTTTTTTTGTTATGTGTAAAGTTTAAAATAAACTGTAACACATTATTAATACAATAATAAATAATAGTGTTTTCTAACACTATAGCCAAACTCCTAATATCCCGTAAATTTAAGATCTGGCCCCAAAAAGGAACCATGGCTTTTTCTACATCCCCCAATACCTGGAGGGGGGTATCATCATCTATTCCCCTCATGGATTGATGCTTCAGTATGTATGCAATGGATGTAACATAAACTCCTGGCAATAGTATCCCCAGATAACAAGCCCCTTTCCAATCTTTAGGCAACCATGGATGGGCTTCCTTTCCACAAACAAAGTAAATGGGTCCCCAAATGTATAAGGGCCTATTCTTGTTTACCAGCACAGCAGTGTTTACACATTTATCATACATACCCATATACCGGGAACCTTCTGTCCACAAACAAAAATGGAACTATGTCTGGATCATGATTAATGGTGTAGGACGGAGCAATTGCTTCCCTGTTCCCTAATGGTGACATCCTAAATGAGATCATTGATTGATAAGTTCTAGCATGCTTATCAGTACTTCTAGTGGAGGCAGGATTGGTTGTACTTTTATTCACAAAGACAGAACACCCTAGAGGTAACAGAACTAGTCAATCAAATTCATTGATGTTTGTTCCATCAAAGATACCAGTGGCACTATGGTTCCACTTACCAAAGAATGGAGCTCTAAATGATGCATAACAAGAAGTCGATAGTGGAAGTGTATAGAAATACCATCCTAGACCTTTCTCGCGGGAGTTGTGGTAGGTGAAAACATACCCAGCAGTTAGTTCTGTTCAAGATGGCATGTGTGGCATTCATTATCTGTATGAGCGTATTATTATGATATCCTTCTCTGTGTTTTAGATCAAGTGGACGAAGAGTGTGAGCGTGTCCATAGAGAGGAGACAAAGTGGTGCTCACAGTAGACAGTAGTATACTAACCGGATGTGAGCTCTCCAAGTACCATAATTCAGGTATGAATGTGATTATGACACAGGCTACAATTGCTATTATTATCAACTTCTCTTTCATGGACTATAGCCCTCTAGATATGGGCTTTCCAGTGGCAATGCTCTCCCTGTCCTCGATTGTACGTGCCCCAAATATAGGCATAGTTTTCAGTGTTGTTGCCTCACTGAAACAGGCTTTATAAATTCATCTGTAGGTGGCACCTGACCACGTGGCCGATCTTGTTATGTTATGTTAAATGAACTTGGTAAAGCGCACGTACACCAAAAGGTATCTTGGCGCTGAAGCGTGAGTAGGTGAATTTGAAGATTTATCAGACTCTAAAACAGAGTAGTTTTCAGTAGCCGACGGAAGGTAAAATGATCCACAATTCCCTGTAATGTCAGGGGGAGATCATTAAAGGCCTTTGTGGCCAGCACAGAAAAATCTTGCCCCCCCTTTCATGACAGTTGGTACTGGGGAACCACTACAAGAAGAGCAGACTGGGATCGCAGAGAGCGAGACGGCACATAATGTGAGAATTTGGCCTGCAAATACTCTGCCCCCACGCCGTAGAAACCTCGGTGCACAATGCACATGGATTTAAAGAAAATCTGATTATCAACGGGAAGCCAGTGCAATTTCTTTAGCAATGGAGACATGTTGGTTCTGAAAGGGGGACGGAGAATGGATCTGGCGGCCGCGTTCTGCTGTAGTTGGAGCCTATTAATAAGATAGCACGGTTGAGCCAGATAAAGAGAGTTGCAGTAGTCGAGTGTGCTCAAGACCAGAGCTGCAACCACGGGGGCCTGACACTCAGCGGAAATAAAGGGCAGGACCTTCTGCAAAATGAGAAGCTTAAAATGGCCCAACTTGCAAAGTGCAGCCCTCTGCTAATCCAAGGCAAGGGAAGCAGAGATTTTAACCCCCAAATTCCTGACCGACTGGACAGGCATGGTGAGAGGGCTGAGAGAAATGGGCCAGAAGTGTGCGGTCCAAAACAGATGGGGAGATGTTGTACCCACAACAAGGACCTTGGTCCTGCTGGCATTAGGCTTTAGCCAGTTACTCATCATGGATGCCCCCAAATCCTCAAGCCATTTCCTTAGCCCTACAGCTGTGATGGAATGAGAGAGGTCGAGACGGGCAAGAATTTGGATATCATCAGCGTATGAATAGTGGAATCCATGAGCCTGAATGAGGAGCAAGAGAGGTCTAATATAGACATTAAACAGGATGGGGGATAGTGCTGATCCCTGGGGGACACCGCAGAAAAGTGAAACCGGAACAGAATGAAATGGAAGGAGGTAAATAGACTGGGACTGATCAGACAAAAAGGCTGTCAACCAGTCAAGAACTCGACCGCACAGGCCAGCATCTGAGAGACGGGAGATCTGGATGGGATGAACAACCGTGTCAAAAGCAGCTGAAAGATCAAATAAAAGGACTGCTCTGGCATCCCCCTGATCCACCAGACGCGCCAGGTAGTCCAGTACCGAGGTCAGGACAGATTCAGTGCCTCTCCCAGGCCTAAATCCAGACAGGAATGAGTCAAAATATGGCAACGACTCCAGGAATTTAGACAGAAGCGGGGAGACCAATGCTTCCATCACCTTCATCAGAAAAGGGAGCAGGGAAATAGGACGGTAGTTGAACAGTACATCAGGAGCAAGGGAGGGCTTCTTTAACAGTGGGATCACCAGGGCATGCTTGAGTAATGGTGGGATCACTCTGCTTGCAAATGAGGCATTCACTGCAGTAGTGATATGTTCAATCAGGTCACCAGATGATTTCTTTAAGAGAGCCAGAAGTATGGCAGCAGCAGGGGAGTCAGACTTCAATTTCTGAATGGCCAACAGTATATCAGAATTAGAGAACTGGTGGAAGGGGGACCAGGACCCATTAGCAGGTGGGATCAGCAACAGCTGTGTCAGCCGTCAGCAGGGGCAGGCCATTCTTTATATGGTCCCGAATGGCAGATATTTTAGCCAGGAAAAACACTGAAAGAGAGTCACACAGCTCCTGCGAGGGCAGCACCAGCGTACGTCCTTTCTCGGGTGAGGATAATGATTGAACAAGGTCAAAAAGGGCCTTCGGTTTATTAAGAGCTACCTCTATCTTGTGGCTGTAGTAGAGATTTTTTTTGCATTCATGATTGCTTTATGGTAGGCCACGAGGGAGCAGCAAAAGAAAGCTTTAGCTTCACAGGAATAATCAATACGCCACGTTCTCTCAGACTATCTACAAAGCAGTTTGTGCGCCCGAAGGACTTCCGAAAACCACGGTTCCGGAGAATAGTTTTTCTGTCTACATAATCTGACAGGCACCAGCAAGTCGGGTGTAGTTAGAAATGTAGCCTCCAGTGCAGATAATGAACAGCCCGTAGATTGGGGCCTTAAAGGGTGGATAGAAAAAGATACTAAAAAGTGGTCAGACCACATCACCAGACTGGGGGAAACTAAAGAAATAGATGGAAAGAGGACAAAAACCAAATCCAAAATATGGCCTCGTTGCACCCATTGGGGGAGTCCTAGATCCTGCATCAGGGACATAAAGTTGGCGACCCGCCCTACAGTGGCAGGGTACACAGGAAGATTGAAGTACCCAAAAAGGAGCAGGACAGGGTATTTGATTAGTAGCTCCAGCACAAAGGCTGGAAATCCTGCACAGATCACTTGTAGTCTTCTTGCCCTGCCCTGTCCCCCTCTGGAACTCCTTGAGCTGTCTTTAGGGGGATTGGAGGGAAGGCTGTTGGTTTCTTGTGGGTGCAGTATACAAACTACACTTTCCTAATCTACAAAAATGTAATTCCTTATCTATTTCCGTGATTCAAGGTTGTACCTCATGACTCCAGGTACAGAGTGGTCGGTGAACAAAGGATCAGAATCTGAAGAAAGTGATGAATTCTCAAGTTGTTTGGGTTCAAAACTATGCTCATGATTACAATGGGTGCTCTCATTCAAAGGTGCACTCTTGGATTCAGGATCATCAACCCCCTCCTTGACCCACTTGTCGTAGGGTAAAGGCAAGGGCACTCGTTTCAGTTGCGCCGCATGTTTCCAATGTTTTTTACCGTCAACTTGAACAGCCATCTGAGTACTCAGCAGCACCTGATGGGGTCCTTTCCAACATGCTGCAAGGCAGTACTTCCTCTCAAAGTCTTTTAATAGTACGAAGTCCCGAAGTTGAATGCAGTGACCAGGTCTTTCGTATTTCTCGGGCAAAGCTGCTCAAAACTGTTGGTGAATCAAACAGAGGTTTTGAGTCAATTGGTCACAATAGTCAGTTAATAACGGGTACTCTATCTAGTTTTCTAGGTCTAGGTGCATTCCATATATTAGCAGGTCTCCCCATAACAATTTTGTAGGGAGAAAGTCCTCTTCTAGACTGAGCCACTGTCCTCATTGACAGTAAGTCTAATGGTAAGGCATCTGGCCATTTCAGTTTACTATGTGCACACACAGTTTATTCTTAAGTATACTGTTATGATGTTCTACCAAATCGGCACTTTGAGGATGCCTCACGGAATGAAATTGTTTGCCAATTTGTAGCGCCTTGCATACCTGTAGTATGATAGACGCTATAAAGTGTAGTCCATTATTGGACCAAATTACTCTGGGTAACCCAAATCTATGGAAATACTCTTTTAACATTACTTTTGCAATGATATGGAAGGGTTATCCCTCAAAGGGAAAGCTTCAATCCATTAGCTAAAGGCACATATTACTACTAACACATATGTGCAGTTTTAGCATCGCTCCATCTCAATAAAGTTAAAATAAATCACTTCAAATGGCATTGAGGGAGGTCCAAAACTTCCCTTGGGTGCTGGTGTTCCCTTACCAATGTTGTGTTGTAGACAAATCATGCAGTTCTGAACTAATCATTCTGCAATTTTGGGAATGTTATCATTGTACCACACTGGGTCTAAGTGTTTAAAAATACTCTTTGCACTGACATGTGCTGCACCATGTGCCATAGTAACTACAGCTGTTACATATGCATTGGGCAGCATCCATCTCTGTTTCTCATGGTCTACCCAAGAACCCTCATTATCCAACTTTGCAGGTCCAGAAGCCCAAGATTCAATCTCTTCCTTCGTTTCTTCAGCCTGAATCTCCTTCACGTTACTAACGCCCTCTTCCATCCCAGTTTCTGAAACCCACCTAGCAGAATCTAACACATACATTCTTGAGTGTGGGTCGGTGGCAGTTTGTTCTGCAATGTTGTCTGCAAATGCATTTCCTTTTACAACATCGTCATTCACCCTCTGGTTTCATTATAGCTAGTTGTTTGGGAAGGGCTAATGCAGATAACAATTGCACTATCAAGGGACCATGCTGAATCTTGGTACCATGAGATGTTAAGAATCCGCTTTCAGCCCACAATCTTCCAAAGTTTTGAGCTACTCCAAAAGTATACTAACTATCAGTATAAACATTTACACAAAGACCTTGGGATATCTCACAAACTCTAGTCAAGGCAACTATCTCTGCAGAATGGGTGCAGTTGTGTGGAATTCTCATGCTTTCGATACTGTTGTGTAAAGTGGTGATTGCATAGGCAGTAGTGGAAGTGCCATCAGGAAGTTTAAAAAAAACAGCCATCGCAGAATAACTCTCCATCATGAGATGTCAATGGTGTATCGTTCAAATCAATCCTGCCTTTTGTATCCTGGCAGTCATGGGATGCATCATTAGTGCAATCCTCGTTCAGAGGAGGCAATAGTTCAGCCAGATTCAAAGAACAGAATCTCTTAATTTTGATGTGAGGTGCAAATAGGATCAACTCATACCTAGTGAGCTGTGCAGATGTGCGATGCTCAGTTTGTGTTCTATTCAACAGAAAGACTACAGAGTGAGGTTCCATTATGGTTAAGTAGTGACCCAAAACCATACCCTCACTTTGCTTCACTGTGGTGGCAGCAGTAGGTGCAGCCCTCAGACATTTCAGCAAAGCACATGCAACATGGTCTAACGTGGAGGAAAAATAGCCGCATGGTCTGCTCCTTCCTTTATGTTCCTGTGTCAAAACAGCCAAAGCGCATCCATTCCGTACATGCACAAACAAGACACATTCTTTTCTATAGTTCGGTGTGCCCAATACTTGCACCAAACATATTGCTGTTTTGAGCAGATCAAAAGCTTCCTGTCAATCCATATCCCAAGGTAACAGTAAAGCTACATTTCTGCTTGTCAATGCCAAGATTGGCTTAATCAAAAGTGCAAAAAATTCAGAATCCATTGTCTACAGTACAAAGCCATACCGATAAAGGCCCTAACTTCTTTTTGCATATTTGAAACAGTCATGCCAGAGATGCTTTGTATTCGTTCAGGTGCAAGGAACCTACCCTCCTTCGACAGGAGATAGCCTAAATAGGTGACCTCATGTTGACAATATTGGAACTTCTTCAAAGATGCTTTATGTCCATGTTTAGCTAGATGCTTTAATAATAAAACTGTGCCCTCCTTACAAGCGCTTTCTGAATTGACAGCAATAAGTAGGTCATCAATGTTCTATATTAATGTGCCAAGTGGAAGGCAATTCAAGCATATAGAGTTGTTCCTTAAGGGCTCTGTTTTAAATGCTAGGACTTTCAGTGTACCATTGTGGTATGCGTGTGAAAGTGAAAGAGCGACCCCCCAAGGGAAAATGCAAACAAGTATCTACTGTCTGGGTGAATGGGTAGGCTAAAGAATGTGTTCTTTAAATCGATTACAGATAAATCCATAGCCATATCAGGAATCATAGTCAAGATAGTGGTGATGCCAGGTACAATGGGAAACTGTGGCACTACTACCTTGTTAATCGCGTGAAGTTCAATAGCAAAACGATACAGTAAAGCATTGTCACCTTTCTTATAAACAGGCAAAACTGGACTATTACATGTAGTACTCAAAATCTCTTTGATAACACCTTAATGCATTAAATCAGAAACAATACTTTTAAGTGCTTGTTCGCCTTCAACAGATACTTTATACTGTGGGATATGTGTAACGTAATACCGGATTTTAATGCTACTCATACAGGTTCAACATTCAGTATCCCTACATCACTCGGTAAAGGAGTAACAATTCCATTATGGGCCCTGTGCGGTCGGGCCCAGGGGAGGGGTGTTTTTCCCCACGATAGAGTAGGGAGGTGGTGGAGAGGTATGATGGCTGGCTGATGTAAGCATGTAGAATGGAGCAGGCCGCTATCTGCACCAGCATGCCTACCAAGGGCGAGAGAACGCCTGACACGTGCAAAGGAGCGCCGAGAACATGTGAGGAACCAACTCCCCTGACAGTCTAACGCCAATGGGGCGTGGCCTAAGACTATAAAACCACTCCCCGGACTACACCCTGTGCTTAGCTTTTCTTCTGCTCTTAGCACAAGCAGTGTCCCGCTTACCGCTCCTGCTCTCAGTGTATCTGCAAATGACTTTACATGGGTGGAAAGCAGTGGAAACTCACCTGATGAAAATACCTGAAATGAGGATCCACGCCCCTGTGTAAAGACTTTGTCTCTGCGTTAGTTTTTGGTTTTTCCCGAACCGCCCCCGGAGTCGACAGGTGGAGCTGATCATCTTGGGCATTGGTTCTTCATCGCCTGCTCATCTTGGACATTGGTTCTTCATCGCCTGCTCAACTTAGTTCTTCCTCACTTCTCCAACTGTTTTTATACCCGCAGTATCCGAGGACCTGAAAAGCAAAGCAACAGTGTGAGAGATCCTATTCCATTCTTGGACTGCCACCCGTCCCAGTGCCGAGTGTGCTCACCTGTGCATTGAGTCCAACTCTGTTCCTTCAGCATCTCATTGCGGCGTCGTCCTTCAGTCACTCGACTCCTGTGAGAAGAAAGACAAAGACATTGTGAAAGTTAGCTCAGTCTAGTTTGCAAGCACAGCAAGTTTGACACCCGTGTTTAATCAAGACTTACCTGTTACTGTGTTTAATCAAGACTTACCTGTTCACCATCATATCCTGTGTGTCGCAGCCAGCCTGGACCACGCACCTTTAGTGAAGTAACTGGAGGAAGACACATACCTGTAGTCGTAAACATAATGGTGAGCACTGCTTGCTTCGTGCCAGCCAGCCAACCAAGGCTCTCAAAAGGAGGGGCAGAAGGGATGGCTCTGTGCTTATACTTGCCATCTACTTACCCTTTAGGTCACCCTGACCCCCAGAACGATACATCCCAAAATTCCCAAAACCACCCAGGTCCCTCCCAACATGCTGGGATGAGCGTCAGCGTGAAGGCAGCCAGCGAGGGAGCTACACATCAGTACAGAGTGGACCAGGCACTCCTGCAGGGCACCAGAGGTAAGTATGACAAAGATAAAGTCATAAATTGTGAAGTAGAATTTAGCTGGGGTGAAATGGTCAAATACACCCTGTCTGGCGAGCAGTAAATCACTGTATGCAATTTCTTTAACAAATTGTCATGACCCTTGCCCTTGGCTCTCACTGGCAAGTCAGCCTTCCAGTTAGGGCCAGGTCAAAGGCCTTAAAACCTCATCCAGGACTCCAGGCTCATAACCATCATGAAGACCAACATTAGAATGGGACTATTTACTTGGGACTATTTAACTTGGGGGGTTTCAGCCAACATGGAGGCACACACATATGTCAGTTACAAGGAACTGAGCTATGCGGTCTAGTCTATTGGGTGTGGCAGGCCTGGGACTACTTTACCTGGACTACTTTGGGTGTGGCAGGCCTGAGACTATTTTACCTGGACACCTTACCTGAGACTATTTAAACCACACCCAAACAGCAGAACATGCTTTGCGTTATTTTGCTGTGGGCAGCGTAATGCTCACTGTGTCCAGTTCTTTGATGCCAGCTTACCTGACACCAAGGACCTGCAGAGAGAGAAAGAACACTACGGAACAGAGAAGAACTTACCTGGAACAGTATCCTGTCTTCAATCCATCGCTGACTTCAGTTCCACTCACCTGAAGATACGAACTCCATCATCCGGCACTGCACGCATCCTGGAATACCATAACCTGAAAAGAGGAGAAAGAAAGATAGCATTAGTAAGTGTTTACTCACGTTTCCTCCCGAATTAAGAAAGCCACACAATTCTTACCTGGGTAGTCATCTCCTAGTCAGTATCATTGCTGGAACATTATGGCGCCCAGCGAGGAACATCGCAACCTGCAAAGAGAGAAAAGACACAAGTTAGCAATGTAAAAGGTGAAACAGCGCCGTGCATCGTGCATTACTCACTGGGCAGCATCGTGCACACCGCGCTTTCGCCTACTGGCCCATTGTCGTCTTCAAACTGCATGACAACACCAAAATACCTTTCCATACCTAAAAAGAAAGAAGCAAGACATTATTATTTGAAATAAGAGGAACATAAGAACTGCAGATAAAGACTGTAAAGCAGCAAACCTATGGAATCGCAGCAGGCCTGGATTCCCACAGGGGGGCTTGCATCAGTGAAGTAACTCAGTCGGTGCTCACCTCCCACATCTACGTGCCCCTGCCATGAGGAGCAGGACGGAGAATCCACCTTTTACAATATTAAGGTAAGGAGAAGGCCCAGGGGGGATGAAGGAGTTGAGGCGAATGGAGGTGGGAAAACATAAAGACAATCTGGTATTGAATCCAGCTCTCCTATATTGCAGACCCATACTTAACCAGAGACCTTACCAAGGGACAGGGAGAGGGTTCAAGAGTGCAAATCATCCAACTAGGGCTGGGTGCCGTCCCCGTGGATACCAGGTGAGGATAACAAAATTCAATCCCAGCAAATTCTTACCACAATTCGTATTCAATAAAAATGGACATGAGTCAGTGAATGTACCCAGAGCTATTGCCATCTGCTTCTGGCTTTCCTAGCAAAACAAAACATCTTCAGATGTTAAATCTTCAGTGAAATAAGAGTGCAAATTGGTGTCAAAAGTGTTCGTATTACCAGTATCCTGTTGCTGGCCTCCTGAGTACCCATACCATTATCCTGTGGTTGGTTATGTTGATTCTGAGCAAACTGATTCCTATTCGGACCGGGCATGCCATTGCTTGCTCTCAGTCTTCTACAGATCGTACCATTCATACCATTTGCTTTCTGCTGGGGGACCTGACATTGTGCCTCCCAGTGACCTTCCTGTCTACAATAAGCACATTGGTTCATATGGATGGGCCCAGTTTGCATTATGAACTGGCCTCTCTGTTGTGCATGCCCACCCCGTGATCCTCTTGCAATCTGAGTGCTCTCGTTTTTAAATCTCCTTTATTCTTCTCTATTTTATCTTTTTCATTGTTGACTATCTTCTCTTAATACTGAGTAATATGTTAAACTTCAGATTGCAATTTAGCTTGCCATGCACTTTCAGAGGCAGTGATTTGTGACTAAATATCTGGCAATAACCCTCGCACAAATTTGGCAACAAACAATCTCTTTCCAGGTTCCGTACTCAAATCTTGCCCACTGAAATCTGAGAATGCCTGTTCAAACCTGTTAAAAATTGGTTGCTCCCTCAGTCTTTCCTTGCATGCATGCTGTTAATTTATCCCAAATAATCCTCTTTTCAGGCACTAATGTTTTAAGTTCAGTCAAAATGTGGTTTGGTAACATTAATATATTCTGAGGTAGTTTTTCTTCAGCTTTTCTAGATTTATCTTCTAGTTCAAGTGCAACCCAAGTATCTCCCATAGCAGGTTGATCATCTACGGTCCGAATTTGTTTCCATAAGTCTGCTGGCAAAATCACAGGGAATAATAAGTCGATGTCCCCTAAAGTGAAAACCGATAAATTTAGAACTGGCTCTATTTCTTTGTAGAATACTGTAGGATTCTTTCTAATGTCTGGAATAGAATGCTTAAGAGTGTTTACTTCCTGCCACGAAAACGGCACCTGAACAAACTGTGAAATATAATGTGCTGGAATGGTCATGGCAGCTGCTCCGTCAATACCAGGTATCTCTAGTTTCGGTACGAGAGTCGGAGGAACCTCTCTCATAGGCAATTGTACAATGGGAAATTCTGAACATTTATTGAGGAGTAAAGCCAAATCGAGTGACAATGAAGTTAGCGCAGTGTCAGCAGAAAACGCACGTTTATAAATTACCATAATGTCAGTGTGACGACACAATTTCTTTTTCAAACATTCATCCTGAAAATACTGTACCATAACTTGTAATACCTTTCTCTGCATAGGTGGAGAATTTTGACTAAATGTGTCATGAACCTCAATAGGCGAAACGGAAGCATCTGAGATCCATCTAAGAGCATCCCTCGTGCATATGAGCATCTCTTCACGTTTTCTGTGGAGGTAAAAATATTTTCTACACATACGATGGTTGTCGTGTACTCTCATCCAATGCTATCTGGTGCAAATGATCAGGTTCATGTTTAAAGAAAAATAATTTTGATAAATTTCATTTCCTCTAGTAGAGGACAAGCAATTCAAATCCTGCTATCCTTGCGGGACAGCTGAATCAGTTAAATCGCCCCAAACCTCGGCTAAGTATAATCCAATCTGCCCTGTCACTATTTTCTGTTCAGGGATACCCCCATGGTCTGCTAGAGAATGTAAAGTTGCTGCCTCGTCACCCCCTTCTATATATTTTTCTGACCAATCCCGTAACTCCCACTTACGTGCTGGCAGTATCGTGCTATGTGTTACAATTCTCTGTTTGCCAGCGGTATTGTCAGGTGCCAAAAGTGGAGTAGTAGAAACAGTCGGTAATGAAAGTAAAAGTGAGTCGGGTGCACTAGGCGGCAAAGGAAAATCATCAGAACCTGTGGCTAATGCAGGTACTTGATGTGCTTGTAGCTGTGGCAGTACATATGGAGGCGGTGCAGTAGAGGATGTTCGTCTTTCATTCAATATTTCATTTATCAATTCATCAGATGCATGCAAATATTTCGACAGGTTTATTTTCTGCACTTCTAATTGAAACCCCATGTTCATACTACTAATAGCTTCTTCCTGTTTTTGCTAGTCATCCACTAAAGCCTTTCCATCTTGTGTAATGTGTCTACGTGCGTGTTTCTTGGGTGGTTTCCTTTCGCCAATCCCTAACGACGTCAAACGCAGCAGGTCTCACTTTCTTGTTCAACAATACAGACTCCAAATGCTGAATTCTGGCCAACTCAAAACTACCCAATTCTGGCCATTGAAGCTCTGGTTCGACAATGCCAAATACTGTTAAACACTATAGCTCCTAAAACAAACTTGACATACATGTTATATACCGGTGACCCTGGGGGTGGTGTTGGTTGACCACGTTCCAAACCTTTTGGTTGTCTCCTTCTGCAACAAAGTGTTGCCCAACAAGATGACAACATACTGAGACCAGGCATGTCTGAAAAAGAAGTACTACCTGGCCAATATGATACACATACAATATTTAACAAATCAAAACAAATATCAGGTATTGTCAGTTTGAAACAGACTCACCTGATTTCAAGCGTCAAGTATCAAATACTCATCAAATTGAACCCTCGTTGTGGCTGGTCGTCTTCCCGAGAAAAGCCTCTAGTCCGGAAATCTCGCTGTGATGACCTCTGGGCCATCTACTCCGTCCTCCCAAAGCGATGGGTCGTTATCAGGAGAGCCCACGTTCCAGGCGCCATCTGTCACGAGGAACAAATATATAAACAACAGTTTAGTATCGCTTAAGCGGACCAAAATTCATCAATGCATGTGTACAGGCATAGAGAAGGTGAGCTAAGACACGGGGGAGTGAGCATACTTTATACATGCTGAACAAAATAGCAAATTTGTTCTAACACATCACGTGATGAGGGTTCATGACCTACAGACGTAGGCATTTTACCATAGCAACCATAGCAACACATGCTGGAACACTCTGCGTCATTTTTCAGACAATTTACTGTCTGGGAATAGAGCGGAGTGGGGTGTAGGAGTATATCATGTTCCTAACACAAGGTAACATTCCTTGTGCTACATTATCTATGTTATTTCGAGACTAAAAGGTCAGTCTGCATTTCGACTCAGTAGCTCGGTCTTTAAGAACAACATATCCCATGAATTGTGCCTCCTTTTAATCGCCTATATGCACATCCACAATTATCTACGAAAAAGGCAAGAGAGTCCAGGAAGGCACCTAATTTACAGATTAGCTATGTTTGTGCCAGTACTTCAAGGCTCTAAATTAAAGACAAACAATGTGCTCAGCAGATTTAGCATTCCTGTTCCGGGGCATGTTTTGAGGAGCGTTTGAAGCGGTTACCTTGTGAATCTTTACTGCGTTCAGAATGAAAACCTGGAAAAGAGAGCAAAATGACCAAGATGGCGTTCAGGAGCCGCGATGGCGCAGTTCAATGTGTGTGCGCTTAGGCCAACATTATAATACAGAAATGGATGTATATTTAAACCCTTGTTACCTCCCTTGCCTTGAAGCGCTTTGAAACACATTGTGTAGAGGTGCTAAATAAATAAACTATAATATCATATCATAGGATACAGGGTCTCACCCTGCATGCCCAAGCACACAGAGGCAGTGATACAGAGAGATAAGTAATATAAAGAAACATATTTTGCCCACCAAGACGCTGCGAGAAATAGCACTAAGAAGTACGGAAAGGGTGTGGGTTGCTTAGCAAAAGAAGGCGGGTTGTGCCCAAGCGCTATCTGGTAACACGAAAAAGAAGAGGGGGGGCAGGCAAACCCTTAAAACCTTTTACGCAAACGAGCATGTATCATGTTTGTGAATGATCCCTAATGTCTGAAGGGGTAAGGGAGAGTGAGAACAGCGCTCTCCTATCACACCATAGAATACTGCTACTAACATGTTATGTATTCTACAAACAACAACAAAGTTTCCCTGGGCCTGTCATCAAGCAGCAATATAGTAGGACAAAAAAGAAAAGGACAGAGAAAGATCTAACTGTCTCTGCATCTATGGGGTCCTATCCCTATTCATTGCTGATGGGCCACCTTTCTAATAGTGGATAGAATAAGAAGAGAGGAGTTCATCCATATTTTAACTCAGTTTTACTTTCGTTCATCAATGCTTGATTGACTGGTGGCCCAGACAATGTTCTGTTCAAAACTATACATAGTGTGAATAGGGTGGGCAGTGCAGATCAAACAAAACCCTTGCTTCTAAAGAATTACAAAATAAGCGGTATGAACAATTACCAAACAGTAATAGGGAATGATTGTCACTTTATTGGCCATTACTGGAGGTAAATGAACCCTCATTTAGGGTACATATGTGTTCATGTCCTTGATTTAATATATAGGCACGTATGGTTGTATTTTAGTTGGAATGCACAGAAACATTGTGAGATGCATTTGAAAAGCACAAACCCCAAGTTGATTGTCAAGGGAAGAGGATGAATTTGAGTATGGCCGGATTCAGCCAGAACTTGACTTTACCCCTTCTATGCTCTGTGCACTGGATACAGTGTCACTGTGCGGTCCAGCATAGGGGGCTACCTGTGTTATTTCCGCAAAACAGGTTCCTCCCATTGTGCCTGTATTTGCTTACCTCCAGTCTGTCATTTATTTTGTCCTACCATATTGCTGCTTGATGACAGGCCCAGGAAAACTTTGTTTTTGTTTGTAGAATACATAGCAAGTTAGTATCTGTGTTCTAGAGTGTGATAGGACAGCACTGTTCTCGTTCTCCTTCAGCCCTTGAGACATATAGGATCATTCACAAACATTATACATGCTTGTTTGGGTAAAATAGTGTTTTGGGTGTGCCTGCCCCCCCTGCGACACATAGCATACAGAATTGAAGCATCAGACCAGGGAGATATGCACCCAGGCATATCTTGCCCAGCCTTTGACCCCCAACATTTGTAACAATTGGTAGTACTGTGAACAGGCCCTCAGAGAATTAATGAGGCTAAGCAAAATGAAAAGGCTCAGCTTCTGCGTCACTGGGGTAACAACTCCAGCAACAGAAGCTCTTTAGTATTCATCGAAAGTTGAGAGATGTGGCAGTAAGGAGAGGTTAGGGAACGGGAAAGCCCAAATTCCTGTAGGGCAAGAAAGTGAGGCAGTATGTCCAGCAGAAGGTAAGGAGAAAGGGGCACAGAAGGGAACCAGAAAAGCAAGACTGTAGAGGGTGCAACAAAGCAAGTGAAGAGTAGGGAGAGGTACAGATTAGCTGAAAGCACCTGGAAGAGAATGGGAGTATATAGATGGGAGGGGTGAGAAGGGAACAGGAACGTGGGAATGGAGGAGAGGATTTGGATGGGAGAAGAGGAAGAAAGGATACTCTGCGAATCAACAGAGTGAGTAATAGATCAGTCACCATCAATCATGCATGCAAGGCAGAGAGCATGGGTTGGTGTCAGCTTGGTGGGGTGGCCAGTGACAAGACTATTTGACAAGCCTTCCCTTATGAGTTAAGTCTGCCATAGCTCAGCATCCTATGGTGCAAGGGACTGATCACATACAAGCTAACACTCTGTGACCAAAAATGTATAGGATTCTTCAAGTTTCAAAAACTGTAATTAGCATAATTATGACATCACTGGAAATTATGTCATGTGAATCATTAGCAACACAGTATAATAATGTTCAAATGTAATACATTGAGTTTAATCCCAGAAGCGTAGGTAGTCTGACCGCTATTCCTCACTTTCCCTGTAAGCCATTTTTCCTACATTTATTGGGCTGAATTTTGCAACACCTTTTTACCAGATATACATATGTGGTAAGTTGGGGCATGATATAAAGAGGGGGTTTGCGTTGTAGGAGGAAGGAAGGGTGCAGGCTGTCTCCCACGCATTTAGCAGTAAATAAGGTCACCAAATCAGCAAAAACAATCCTGCGAAATGATGAAAATAAATGTGAGGAAACCCAATGAATTTATGTGAGAAAACTAGTTCACTTCTCAATCCACTCCAGTGCAGCTGGAGCCAACCAATCACACACGTGATAGAAACCTTTTACGTTGTCATATTTGAAACCTTTCTTTACAATGTATAATTTAGAGTTAACATCTCAGTTTTTAGAATCACACAGAACCAACGCAGCCAGGTATGGGAAGCCGTTCAGGTCAAAATTACACCTTTGAGAATGTGACATATTGAAATAAATACAACATGCAATGAAATGAGTAAAGGATACATTGAGCTGACTAAAATATGTATCGAAATGAGTATAACATGTATTGAAATGAGTATGACATGTATTGAAATGAGTATGACATACACTGAAATTCAGTGAATAAGACATGCATTGAAATGAATATGACACATGTTGAAGTGAATATGAGATTCAATGGAATGAATATGACACCCATTGAAATGAATACGACACACGTTGAAGTAAATATGACACCCATTTAAATGAATATGACACATGTTGAAATAAATATTACACCCATTGAAATTAATATGACACGTTGAAGTGAATATGGCATGCAATATAATGCATATGACACCCATTGAAAAGAAAATGACACACATTGAAATAAATATGGCACACGTTGAAGTGAATAGGACATGCAATGGAATGAATATGACACCCATTGAAATGAATATGACACCCGTTGTAATGAATATGACACACGTTGAAGTGAATAGGACATGCAATTGAATGAGTATGAAACCCATTGAAATGAATATGACAGACCTTAAAGTGAATATAACAGGCATTGGAATGAATAAGACATGCATTGAAATGAGAAGGACATGCATTGAAATAAATATGACATCCATTGAAATGAATATGACAAACATTTAGTGAATAGGACATGCAATGGAATGAATATGACACCCATTGAAATGAATATGACACACGTTGAAGTGAATATGACACACTTTGAAGTGAATAGGACATGCATTGGAATGACTATGACACACGTTGAAGCGACTATAACATGCATTGGAATGAATAAGACATGCAGTGAAATAAATAGGACATGCATTGAAATAAATATGACACCCATTGAAATGAATATGACAAACGTTGAAGTGAATAGGACATGCAATGGAATGAATATGACACCCATTGAAATGATATGATATGATATGATATGGCATTTATAACGCACCTATACACAAGTGTTTCAAGGCGCGACGAGGCAGGGGGGAACAAGGGGAGACAGACAACGATCCTACTAGTCCAGGTGTCATTCAGATCGCGCAAGTGCAAAGGGTAGAGGGAAAGGGAAAAGTGCAAGGTGGAAAGGGAGAGGGGAAAGTGCAGTACAGGGTTAATAGCATACAGCAAACAGGATAAATAACAAGGGCTAGCTGGTTTAGTTTAGTTTAGTTTAGTTTAGTTTGTTTATTTATAAAAGCGCATCCGAACCCTCAGGTAACTGGGTGCATAATCATGTGTACAGCAGAGTTACATATCGTTACACGAGCATCATAGTACAACAGACAGAACGTACATTAGTCCAGGCTCTGAATGTTTATATACAAGAGTAGAATATACCAAGAAAAGTATGTACAGAGAATATGCAAAAAAGAAAAAAAGTTACAGTGGCTAAAGTAGACCGGGTTACAGGTTGGTCCTGAATAGGCTGTAGGTGGAGTAAACATTACTACAGGTAGAGAGCGGCGGCTAGCTAGTCATGTCGGTGAGAGTCTGGCTGTTTAGGCTAGTAGCCATGATTTTACCATGGCTCTGAATGGCCAGAATGCGGCTTCAGATCTAATTGTAGTGGGGAGGGGGTTCCAACATTGTGCTGCAAGCACTGGAAAACTGGAGCCCCCTGCTGTTTTTAGGTTATAATTAGGGATCTTTAGTTGGTGTAGGTAAGGTGTTCTGGTGGGTCTAGTGGGGCAGTGTCTAGCGAATCTGTCAGAAAGGTATCGTGGGGCAGTATGTGATAGGCACTTGTGGATGATGGCCAGTGTTCTTAGCTTAATTCTGTCACGGATCGGGAGCCAGTGGACTTCTTTTCTAACCGTGGATATGTGCGCCTTGCGCGGGAGGTTGAGGGCACATCTTAGTGCATTATTTTGCAGGATCTGAAGTCTGTTCAAATTTTTAGTGGTAGTGCCTAAGTAGAGTGTGTTGCAATAGTCTAATTTAGACAATATCAGCGCTCTAGATAGGGTGAGGCAGCTAGAGGTGGAGAGGAAAGGCCTACAGGCATTGATCAATTTATTGGTGTATGAGGTAGCTGAGATGGTAGAGTTTATTTGTTTCTTTAATGATAGGGTAGAATCGAGGTATACACCTAATGTTTTAACCTCTTTGGAGACTTTTATGATGTTGCCATCATTGGTAAAGGATTGGTACCTTTGGTCCAGTTTGTTGAGGCGAGCCTGGGAGCCTACGATAAGCAATTCTGTCTTATCGTCGTTAAGGCAAAGACTGTGTGTGGCCATCCAGGCTTGGATTTCTAAATAGATATCATTAAGCTTTGCAGCATCTTCTTCATAGCTGCCAGTGAGCAAGGCATGCATTGAAATGAATATGACACATGTTGAAGTGAATATGAGATGCAATGGAATGAATATGACATAGCTGCCAGTGAGCGTGATGAGGACCTGGGTGTCATCTGCATAATTAGTGTAGCTGACACCCAGATCGTCAAGACGGTCAAATAAGAGCTTCGTGAAGATGTTGTAAAGTGTGGGAGAAATGCAGGAGCCTTGCGGCACTCCACATGTGATTGGGATATGGTCCGCAGCCGCCGTGGGGGCGAAGACTCTAGTCGTCCTGTCAGACAGGAATGACTGGATCCACTTAGTGGCATTCTGAGAGAATGCAGCAGCCGAGGAGAGGTGTTGAGTAAGGATCTGGTGGTCAACCAGATCAAAGGCAGCAGAGAGATCCAACAAGAGCAAGATGGCCAGTTTGCCCTTGTCTTTGGCGTCAACCATTTGGATTTTTAGATCCAAGAGGGCAGTTTCAGTCCCGTGCCTTGGTCTGAAGCCGGATTGTCGCAAGCCTAGGAGGTTATTTTCTTCCAGATGTTGTTGTATTTGGAGATAGGCTACCCTGTCCAGGATTTTGAGAAGAATTGGGACTGTGGTGATGGGCCTGTAATTTGTGGGGATGTTGGGATCTAGGTTAGGTTTTTTTAGCAGGGGTAGGACCCACGCTTCTTTAAGGTTGTTGGGGACCACTGAGTTTTTGAAGGAGGAGTTGATCAGAGAGGTGATGAGAGGGGCTAACTCATTAGCACCATCTTTGATGACGGATGCTGGGCAAATGTCACCTTTACAGTTGGATGGTTTGAGGCTGGCGATTAGTTCTTTGGTGCCAGATTTGGCATTTTGTATTCTCAAGTTGTAGGTCTCTTTCTTAGCATTTAAGATGGCGGATTTGTAGGTGGAGGCAGCTGAAGCAAATTTGTCTTTAGTGGAGAGAGAAGGGGCTTTTCTCCAGCTAGTTTCTGCAGTTCTTTTAATATTACGGAGAGCTTTTAATTCTGCTGAGAACCATTTGTTGGAGTGGGCAATAGGTTTGGCTTTTCGTTGTTTGAGAGGAGCTATCTGGTTGAGGGCTAGTTCTAAAGTATTGTTATATAGGTCTACTATGGCTGCTGGGTTGTTTTTTTGCGTGCGTGGGTACATTAGCTTTACTGATAGGCGCGAGAAAAGGTTTGAGGTTCTCTATAGTGATGTTGCGGTTGTTGTTGTTGGTGGCAAGTGCGAAGTAAGTGCAGACAAGTGCTGGGAAGGGGGGCTGTAGGGATACAGACACAGTCCCGTAGTGCAGGGGTTGTCATGGAGGCAGTGCAGGGGAGAGTGGCTGGGCCAAGGACCGAGAACGGTGAGTGGCCCAGCTGCAGATTCAGTGCAGTTTCAGTAGTATTAGCAGGGGAGAGGGGGGGAGAAAACGGAGGCAAAGAGGAAGGTTTTGAGGTGCTTCCGGAACCGGAGATGGTTCTCCTCAAGTTTCAGGGAGGCAGGAAGGCTGTTCCAGAGGGAGGCCCCTGCAGCGGAGAGAGATCTGCCCCCAACTCGTTGTTTGGAGAAGCGGCTGACCCTGAGGGAGTTGGAGGCGGATGAGCGAAGAGCTCGAGAAGGAAGATATTTAGGAAGAGAAAGTTGAAGATATTTTGGCCCATGGCCCCAGACGGCCTTGTGGACAATGCAGAGGGTTTTGAACTTGATCCTCGCAGTCACTGGGAGCCAGTGCAGTGATTTCAGTCCTGGAGAGATACGGTCCCTTGGCTTGAGGCCAAGGACAAGTCTCGCAGTCCTTTTCTGGATGAGTTGCAAAGGGCGGAAAGTAGAGGCGGGCAGATTTAGATAGAGGCTGTTACAGTAGTCCAGCTTTTAGAGAACCAGGGCTCTAGAGACAGTGAGCTTCTGGGGGAAGGAGAGGAAAGGAAGGATACCTCTGATGAGGTGTAGCTGGTAGTGTAACTTCTTAGAGACGTCGGATATTTGAGGAGAGAAGGAGAGTATCGAGTCGAAGATGACCCCAAGGTTTTTTGCCTTACAGGTAGGAGCAGGAAGATGGCCAAGAGAGGTCGGCCAAAGAGCTGCAGGGAAGGAGAGAGTGGGTGTGCCGATGAGTAGAATCTCAGTCTTACTGGCATTAAGGCAGAGGTCGTTGGTGGCACACCATTCCTGGATAGCAGAAAGACAGTCAGAGATGAGGGAAGGAGAAGAGGAGGTCGAGGGTAGCCTGAAAATGAGCTGGGTATCATCCGCATAGCACTGAAAGTTGGGACAGAGAATATGAATATGGCACACAGTGAAGTGAATATGACACATGTTGAAGTGAATAGGACATCAATGGGATGAATAAGACATGCATTGGAATTAATATACCATGCATTTGAATGGATAAGACTTGCATTGAAATGAATATGGCACACGTTGAAGTGTATTGGACATGCAATGGAATTAATATGACACTGATTGAAATGAATATGACACTGATTGAAATGAATATGACACACGATGACGTGAATATAACATGCATTGGAATGAATATGACACCCATTGAAATGAATATGATACACATTAAAGTGAATATAACATGCATTGGAATGAATAAGACATGCAGTGAAATTAATAGGGCATGCATTGAAATAAATATGACACCCATTGAAATGAATATGACGCATGTTGAAGTGAATAGGACATGCAATGGAATGAATATGAAACCCATTGAAATGAATATGACACACATTGAAGTGAATGTGATATATATTGAAATTAATATAACATCCATTTGAATGAATAAGAGATTACCTCCATGTCCCTCTTCCTCTTCCCAGTACCCACCTTTGAGTACCTTCCGTGCTCACTGGAACTCTTTTCTTTTCAAGCTGGCCTCCTCCAATTGGAAGGAGTGGGCAGGTGTTATAAGGACTTTGGTGGTCTTCAGGTCTTCGATCCAGGTGAATGATGTTCTGGAAAGGACAGACAACCCCTCAGCTTTGGCTTACATCAACCATCAGGGGGTACAGAGTCCCGCTCTCTGGAGGATATGGCTTTGTCCATTTGGACCTGGGCCACAGCACAACTGATCTCCTTGAGAGCGGTCCATATCCAGGGGGTGGACAATGTGACTGTGGACCAGCTCAGCAGGGTGTTTACGGTCTAAGGGGAGATTGCTCTTCATCCCAAGGTTTTTCAGGAGGTGTGTCGGTTGTTCGTGCATCCCTGGATGGACCTGTTTGCATCCCCCTGCAAATCTCAACTTTCCTGGTTTTGCTTGAGGACTCTGCCCCCCGGGGCTTGGAGGGGGGGCAAACTTCCTTTGACTTGGCCCGCAGAGCTTCTTTATGCCTTTCCTCCAAATCCCTGTATTCTGCAGGTCATCAGCACAATCAGATAATATCCATACGTGTTCATCCTGGTGGTCCCTTACTGGCCTCAGAGGGGGAGGTTCCCGGGCCTTGTGGAGATGCAGTTAGCTTCTCCTTGGGTGTTGCTCAGGTGGCCCTCTCCATTGCGGTTGGTCAATGCCCTCTTCAACTCTCTCATCTGCTGTGGGTTCTGGAAACAGAGAGGTGGGATCTCTTGGCATTAGGCCTTTCAGCTGCAATGGCTGGGATGGTTCAGTGGGCGCGTCAGTCCTCTACACTTAAGTCCTCTGACCGTCATTGGGCTAATTTCTTGGCTTGGTGTTACCTGAAGTGTGTCCTGGCACTGGAGTGTGGACTCTCAGATATTTTGCAATTTCTTCATGAAGTGGCGGAGAAGGGGTTGGTGGTCTCTACTTTCTGTTCTCACTGCTCTGCCATTCAGGTTTTCCAGGTTTCCTGGTCCTTTCCGGTAGGGGGTGAGACTCTGGTCTCAACGCTCTTTAAAGGGGTAGCAGATACTCATCCTTTGGGCCCAGTTGCGGTTCCCTGTGGGACCTTCCTTTGGTCCTGTCCATATTGCAGAAGCCTCCATTTTAGCCCCAGGAGGAGGTGGAGATGAAATAGTTGACGCTGAAGACTACCTTCTTGATTGCCATTACTTTGCCACAGAATTTGGGGGAAATCAGGGCCCTCTTGCATAGGCCATTGTTTCGGGAGGTCAAGGAGGAGGCTTTGGTTCTGGGCTGTGACCCCTTGTTTGTGCCCAAGGTCGCCTCTTGTTTCCATCAATCTCAGGAGGTGGTTCTCTCTGCTTTCTTTCTTGCTCTGTCCTCTCCTAAGGAGGAGGCTTGGAATTATCTGTATGCCAAGCAGGCGGTCTCACATTATCTGTCCCAGAGAGAGTCCTCTTGTCTCACTGATCAGGGGCATGGGGCTGTGGTCACCAGTCTTCCATTCCAGCGATTAGTCGGTGGATTAAATCTTTGGTTCTATGAGTCTGTGGGCCTCGGTACTGCAGGGTGGGTCCAGGACAAGTCCACAAGAGGGGTGACCGTCTCCTGGGAACCCCTGAGGGTAATACCTTTGTTGGATATTTGCCAAGCTGCCACATGGGCTACACCTAATACATTAATTCGGCATTACCAACTCAACCTGAAGGGGCTCCAGTCTACTTCCTTCTGTGTGAGTGTTCTGGAGGCTGTGTCTGGTTGAGGTGGTGATAGGAGTCATGGTCAGCATGCCTTTGGCTTTTTGCTGTATCTTGAATACATTGATGTTGGGTGGGTTTCGTATTACCCTTGGTGTCTGTGTCTTTTGTGGTGGGCATAGACGTCCTTCCTGTTTCTGCTTTGGTACAACTCAAAGGTAAGTATCTGGATGAGAACGAGGGATGTGGAGGTAATACTCAGACTACTCACTGGTAATCTTCAATATTCCCCCTCCTCCTCCTCCTCTGTCACACCCACTCAGGACCATTGTTCGGCCCTGGCTGCACACTTCACTGAAAAAACCCAAGACATAATTTTCTCTGTCAATTCCACACCACATCATACACCAACCCTTCTGGAGCCTCCCTCTGCCACTCTATCACTTCCTATCTTTGAGTTGTACCATAGCAGAAACAGGAAGGACGCCCATGCCCACCACAAAAGACACAGGGCCTCATCACAACTTGGGCAGTAACCCTTAAAATCAGCGGTAACGCATTAGTGCCGATTTTAAGGGTCCGTCGGATCACGACTCCAAATACTGCCGGTGCAATAACAGACGGCGCAAGGACAGCCGGATGTGCAAGTGCCGGCCATAACAGCGCCTGGAACCATTCGCGCTAAAACATCATCAATCACGAGTCCGGCGTAAGCGCTATTAGCGCCAGAAAAGCGGCGGATAATCCGCCAAAAATACCTCCAGCAAAAAGCTGGAGGTAACAGAACACAGGCCACAGCAATAAGGGTCCAGGTGGAAGCAATGCAAATCGGAGGCCTACAAAAGACCCACCCATGCACAACACACCCTCCCCAACCCCATTAAATCAGCAGGAGCAGGGAGGAGACAGCAATGAGGGCCCAGGTGGAAGCAATGCAAATCAGAGGCCTACCAAGGACCCACCCATGCACAACACACCCACCCCAACCACATTACATCAGCAGGAGCAGAGAGGAGACAACAATAAGGGCCCAGGTGTAAGCAATGCAAATCAGAGGCTTACAAAGGACCCACCCATGCACAACACACCCTCCCCAACCCCATTACACCAGCAGGAGCAGGGAGGAGACAGCAATGAGGGCCCAGGTGGAAGCAATGCAAATCAGAGGCCTACAAAGGACCCACCCATGCACAACACACCCTCCCCAACACCTTGCTGCCATTTGGAGCCGGGAGCCTTGATGTCGACTTCTACCAGCTGCGTCTGGAGCTACAGAGGCCAGTTAACCAGGCCAGGTCCCTGGGAGTGCAGGGGGCAGTGGGGATGAGGAGAAGGAGAAGGAGAGCAGCACCAGTAAGGCGGCCAGCCATCCCCAGGGTCAGGCCAACACCCTGGGCCCTAACTGATGGTCAGTTGGTGACAGAATATCGGCTGGACAGGGCAACCATCACCAAGTTGCTGGACACAATCCAGGGTGACATATGCAGCCGCATAGCCACCAGCACAGCAGTACCTCCCCTAGTGAAGCTCGTGTCTGTGCTTCAATCACTTGGGACTGGCAGCTACCAACATACCGTTGCCATTATGCATGGAATGGCCCAGTACACATTCAGTGCCATGCTGGGACAGGTGCCTGTTGCACTGTTGAATCATGTGAACAAACACATTGCATTGCCAGCCACCAGTTTAATGGTCAATTCTATGCCATTGCCCAAGTCCCGAATGTAATAGCAGCCCTGGACTGCACACATGTGGCACTTGTACCACCCCAGACACATGAGGCTGCCTACAGAAACCGTAAACAGTACCATTCCCTGAACGTGCAGATGACATGTGGCCCTGACCTCACCTTCAGCCACTGCTGTGCCCGCTACCCAGGATCCACCCACGACTCCATGGCCCTACGCAACAGTACCCTGCTAGCGTACATGGAAAGGCACCGAGGCCAAAACACATGGCCACTGGGTGAGTACAAATGTATCCCACAAAGCATGTCAATCCACAACTGATGGTGCCTGTCACAGAATCCATCATTCCCAATAGTCAGCAGCATCACAGCAGCATATACATTCAAGCACCTTGCACGATGAACCTTGGACATGTCCTACACAGTGAACACACCCATGCAGGATGTAAGACATGTCGCGGCACAGTGACATATGGAATCCCCACCACAACAAAGCCTCCTGTGTGAGTAGTACCATGGCTCACAACACTGACACAGTCCAGATATCCCACCCTGGCCATCCGACAGTAATGTAATTCCAAACCATGAGCTGGCACATCCACGAATGCCCCACACATAAGTAGGCCGAGTAATGACAATGCACATCCCACAGACACTGTCCCCAAAATGGCCATGGAAACGCATGGAGAACAGTACAGAATAGTGAAGAGCAGCAAATGCAACTGCAGCCAAATGGACTTGCAATGACACATGAGGCAGCCACTTCTGTCAAGCAGAAGTAGATGGAAGGGCCCCCTCATCCTGCGACAAGTGAATGACTACTGTTACATACAGAAACATAGGCGTACCAAGTGGAGAGTACCCCATTGATTCAATCGTGCCCGTAGGACAGCACACTCCACAATGTTATAGGCCACACACCAAATATGGCAAAATCACACTGATGACAGGGCTCTGTACACCCACTGGACTTACCTTGTCCCCATACCGGCTTACTCTCCCCTGCAGGTGATTCTGGATATCCCCAGTACACGTAGCTCATGACCCCTGTGCGTCACCCACACACGGCGGCAGAGTGGGCATACAACCTTGGCCATGCCCGTACACGGATCTGCGTGGAGAGGGCATTTGGACTGCTGAAGGCACGCTTCCGGTGCCTCGACCGCACGGGAGGGGCAATGATGTATGCACCAGAAAAAGCTTGAAAAATTGTACTGACATGTGCCATGCTGCACAACATCTGTTGTCGCAGAAATGTGCCACTGCCCCCTGATGCACATGTGCAGCCACCTGATGATGGTAGTAAGGGCGATGAAGTGCCAGAAGGTGTTGCACATGCACAAAGGGTTGGGCAGAGGGAAGGGAGGTCGGCCAGACAGGGATTGATTGATGGATTCCATTAGAAATGGGTAATAGGTAAATTGTGAACATGTCACTTCAACATCAAATTGCATTTGTTACAATCACTACTGTCCATGCATTGTGTTTTTTGTAACGTGATTTATTTTCCCTCCAACAATCCCCCCTCCCCCAGTGAACACCCAACTATCCCCCCTGCCCCCAGTGAACACCCAACTATCCACCCTCTCCCCAGTGAACACCCAACAATCCCCCTCCCCCAGTGAACACCCAACAATCCCCCCTCCACCCAGTGTACAACCCCCAACTGTGCAGTTGCCTCATCAGGCCAACAACAATGTTTCCATGCACCACTAGGATGGGCGTGGGCGCTTCCCTCTCCCAGGACCCTCTGGTGTGCGTGCCCTCAGGTGGCGCATGGACCGGCACCTCGGAGATGGGTCTAGTGAACCCTCTGTGGGTGTTGTGGAAGTGGAGGGTATGGAAGCGCTGGCCATCATGTGCTGGCGCATGAGGTTATTGGCCTCGCGTTGCTGTTCTGCCAGTGCTGACGCTACCTCCGTGAATTCGCGGACTCGTTGCCCAAAGCCTGTCAGGGCAGCGGTACATTGTTGCACAACTTGCTGTGTGTGCGCATTGTCCCGCACAATGTACCTGCACCCATGCCCGATGGATTTACTCACAGCCTTTATGTGCCAGCTCTGGACCCTTGCCATTCCTTCCACCCGGGCCTGTTTTGCCTCAATGATATCCAGTCGGCCCATGACTGCTGCCCCAGTGATAAAGGGCTCTCCTGGTGCGTCAGGTGGTGGACCGCAAATTGGTCGCTGTGGGGGGGGCTGCATGGCGACATGCCACCAGACTGGACTGCCTGGCTCAGATCGCTGGCCCTCTGGACTCCCATAGGACGGAGTGTCCACATCGGGCTGCGGTGTGCTGCAGCGACGCACAGGCACATGGCGACTCCCTGCCTGGTCTCTGCCTGGTCTTGGGCTTCCATGGGGTGTTGACACCCCTTCTCCATCACTAGTGCTTTGCGAGTGCTGTGCGGCGTTATGATGCCCACGTGGAGGTGTTGCTCCCATGTCGGCCTCCACTTCAGGCCTCTCTCCCTCGGCATCGGGGCTGTGGATGGTGGCTTCTGGTGAGCTGCCGGTCGCCTCCCTGTGGCCATGTGGCTGCCGCTGCTGTCTGGCGGGGCTGCATTGGGGTGAGGTGGGTGTTCCCCTGTGTTGTCTCCCATGGGTGCGGCGTCTTTGGGGGGTGCTGGTGCTGGTGGAGGCACAGTGTTGTGGGCGCATTGTCGGTGTGGCCTCATCGCCATCATCACCAGGCTGTTGGGATCGACGTGTGCCTGTGGCGTAAATAGGGGGTGGTTTGAGTACAATGCTACATACATTTGCGTGATGCAGGTCATGTAAACAAGTGTGAATGAAGACAGTGACAATGACGCAGTCAACTTGCATTCCGTTCAGTCACCATGTGGTGCTTGTTGTGGATGTGCAGAGAGGTACACTGCATGGGAACGTGTTGTTGGGGTGGACTGCGCTCAGGCTTTTGTGGTTGTGTTGATGCACAGTACCACTCTACGTAGCTGTCCTATGGGTATGGGAGTATATCCCCTGCCCCTGTCATTCATGCACTGCACGTACAGGGTCGTCTAGGCAGCACTACCGTTCTAGGGATGTGGCCCTCACTTACGGGTGTATGCAGTGCCTCAGACACATGTCTTCACTCTCATTCAGATGCATATATTTGGGGATGGGACTCACCTGCCGTTGGATTTATGTCAGTCCCTGCCGCCGTTCCACCAATGCCCTCAATGGTTCCGATGTCAATGAGGCCCGTCAATTTCCCCTCCCATGGTGTGAGGTCGGGTGGGGGGGTGGCCCTCCTCCTGTGCCCCTGTTTGCACTCCTGTGCTGGGACAGGATGCCTCGCACTCGCAGGTCATTCAGCCGCTTGCGGCAGTCCTCCCCATCCCGGGGGCACGCGCCTCACTGCACTGACCCTTTGTGCGACGGATCTCCATATTTGGCCTTTGCGCTGGGCGCTGGTTTTACCCTGCTGCAGCTCATTGTGGTACGTCAGTGCCTCCTCCACAAGTACCTCAAGCTCCTGGTCACTGAACTTGGGTTTTCTGACTCTGTCCAGTGCAGACTTGCCCCTAGTGCGCTCTTGACTCATTTTCAGGGTTCAGATCGGATGGATGGCTTCCAGTGGCTGTGATATCCGACGGATTGTGATTTCCAAGATGGCCGCCGCTTTATTTCCCATTCCGGCGGTGACGCGTTTCCCGCGTGCTAAAAGCGCGCGCAATGAGCGCGAGGTGGCGGTAGCGCACGGTGCGTCGGATTTAAGGGTTCGCGCTAATTACGCTAACGCCTTGGACCGGGCGCGTGCAGGATGACTCATGATCTGGCGGATTATCCGCCGGGTGCCTTGGCGTCAGCGCTATTTAGGTCCGGCGGATAATCCGCCACATTTACCGACCAAGTCGTGATCAGGCAGACAGACACCAAGGATAATGCGAAACCCACACAACATCAATTCATTCAAGATACAGCAAAAAGCCAAAGGCATACTGCATGTGGCAGCTCGGCAAATATCCAACAAAGGTATCCCCCGCAGGGGTGCCCAGGAGAGGGTCACCCCTCTGGTGGACTTGCCCTGGACCCACCCTGCAGTACAGAGGCCCACAGACTCATAGAATCAGAGATTTAATCCACCAGCTAATCGTTGGAAGGGAAGCCTGGCGACCACCGCCCCCTGCCCCTTATCAGTGAGACAAAAGATCTCTCTCTGGGACAGATAATGTAAGACCGCCTGCTTGGCATCCAGACAATGCCAAGCCTCCTCCTTAGGAGAGGACGGAGCAAGAAAGAAAGCAGAGAGAACCACCTTCTGAGACCGATGGAACCAAGAAGCGACCTAGGGCACAAACGAGTGGTCACAGCCCAGAAGCAAAGCCTCCCCCTGGACCTCCCGAAACAATGGCATTCGCAAGAGGCCCTGATTTACCCCAAATGCTGAGCCAAAGTAATGGCAATCAGGAAGGTAGTCTTCAGCGTCAACTATTTCATCTCCACCTCCTCCTGGGGCGAAAATGGATGCTTCTGCACTATGGACAGGACCAAAGGAAGGTCCCACGGGGAACCCCAACTGGGCCCAAAGGATGAGTATCTGCTACCCCTTTCAAGAGCATTGAGACCAGAGCCTCACCCCTTACCGGAGAGGACCAGGAAACCTGGAAAGCCCGAATGGCAGACCACTGCGAACAGAAAGTAGAGACCACCAACCCCTTCTCCGCCACTTCATGAAGAAATTGTAAAATGTCTGGGAGGCCACACTCCAATGCCAGGACACACTTCAGGTAACACCAAGCCAGAAAATTAGCCCAATGACGGTCAGAGAACTTAAGTGTAGAGGACTGACGCACCCTCTGATCCATCCCAGCCATTGCAGCTGAAAGGCCTAATGCCAGGAGATCCCTCCTCTCTGTTTCCAGAACCCTCAAGGGATGAGAGAGTTGAAGGGGGACATTGACCACCCGCAATGGAGACGGCCACCTGAGCAAGACCCAAGGAGAAGCTAACTGCACCTCCAGAAGGCTTGAGAACCACCCGCTCTGAGGCCAGGAAGGGACCACCAGGATGAACACGTATGGATATTATCTGATTGTGCTGATGATCTGCAGAATCAGGGGATTTGGAGGAAAGGCATAAAGAAGCTCTGGGGGACAAGTCAAAGGAAGAGCACCCCCCCCAATTCCCGGGGGGCGGAGTCCTCAAGCAAAACCAGGAAAGTTGAGATTTGAAGGGGGATGCAAATAGGTCCATCCAGGGATGCACGAACAACTGACACACCTCCTGAAAAACCTTGGGATGAAGAGAAATCTCCCCTGAGACCGGAAACACCCTGCTGAGCTGGTCCGCAGTCACATTGTCCACCCCCTGGATATGGACCGCTCTCAAGGAGATCAGTTGTGCCATGGCCCAGGTCCAAATGGACAAAGCCAGATCAACCAGAGAGCGGGACCCTGTGCCCCTGGATGTTTGATGTAAGCCAAAGCTGAGGGGTTGTCTGTCCTTTCCAGAACATCCTTAACCTGGATCGAAGACCTGAAGAACACCAAAGTCCTTATGACACCTGCCCACTCCTTCCAATAGGAGGAGGCCAGCTTGAAAAGAAAAGAGTTCCAGTGAGCCCGGAAGGTACTCAAAGGTGGGTACTGGGAAGAGGAAGAGCGACATGGAGGTAATCTCTTATTCATTGAAATGTATGTTATATTAATTTTAATATATATTACATTCACTTCAATATGTGTCATCTTCATTTCAATGGGTTTCATATTCATTCCATTGCATGTCCTATTCACTTCACTGTGTCATATTCATTTCAATGGGTGTCATATTTATTTCAATGCATGCCCTATTCATTTCACTGCATGTCTTATTCATTCCAATGCATGTTATATTCACTTCAATGTGTGTCATATTCATTTCAATGGGTGTCATATTCATTCCAATGCATGTTATATTCACGTCAATGTGTGTCATATTCATTTAAATCAGTGTCATATTCATTTCAATCAGTGTCATATTAATTCCATTTCATGTCCAATACACTTCAACGTGTGTCATATTCATTTCAATGCATGTCTTATTCATTCCAATGCATGGTGTATTCATTCCAATGCATGTCCTATTCACTTCAACATGTGTCATATTCACTTCTCCGTGTGTCATATTAATTTCAATGGATGTCATATTCATTCCATTGCATGTCCTATTCACTTCAACGTTTGTCTTATTCATTTCAATGGGTGTCATATTTATTTCAATGCATGTACTTTTCATTTCACTGCATGTCTTATTCATTCCAATGCATGTTATATTCACTTCAATGTGTGTCATATTCATTTCAATGGATGTCATATTCATTCCGATACATGTTATAGTCACTTCAACGTGTGTCATATTCATTTCAATGGGTGTCATATTCATTCCAATGCCTGTTATATTCACTTCAACGTGTGTCATATTTATGTTAATCTGTGTCATATTCATGTCATTGCATGTCCAATACACTTCAACGTGTGTCATATTCATTTCAATCGGTGTCATATTTATTTCAATGCCTGTCCTATTCATTCTAATGCATGGTATATTAATTTCAATGCATGTTACATTCACTTCAATGTGTGTCATATTCATTTCAATGGGTGTCATATTCATTCCATTGCATGTTCTATTCACTAAATGTGTGTCATATTCATTCAATGGATGTCATATTTATTTCAATACATGTCCTTCTCATTTCAATGGATGTCTTATTCATTCCAATGAATGTTATATTCACTTTAAGGTGTGTCATATTAATTTCAATGGGTTTCATATTCATTCCATTGCATGTCCTACTCACTTCAACGTGTGTCATATTCATTTCATGAGCATTTCTTAATAAATAAAGTTCCTGACAATATAAAAAAAGCATGGATCACTCCGTTGCTAAAAAAAAAAAAACATTTGCCTTCTCACCACATCTAACTATAAGCCTATCACTAACACCCCGTTCTTGTTAAAAATCTTGGATAGGGTGGCCTTTAACCAGATCGCTAGCTATCTGGAACAAAACCAAATCTATCATAAATTTCAATCAGGGTTCCGTCTGAATCACGGCACCGAAACAGCTTTGTTGGCACTCAAATCTCATCTTCTACAGAGAATGGATGGTGGCCATATTTCCCTTCTTATGATTTTAGATTTGTCGGCTGCTTTTGATCTGGTGGACCATAATATTCTGTCCACCAGGCTAAGACAGAATGCCAATTTCTCTGAAGAAGCAGTTAATTGGGTCATCTCTTTTTTGAAGAATAGACTAAATAGAGTGGCCAGAGACATTGCAGAAGCAGAACCGACCATACTTAAGTATGGGGTCCCCCAAGGTGATTGCGTGTCGCCTTGCTTCTATATCATATTTATGATTCCCTTTTTCCAGATGCTCGAGAACGAGGGGATCGTATTTGCAAACTATGCGGATGACACCCAAAGTGTCATCCCCATATCTGGTTCCCAGGCAGAAGATGAGGCAAGAATTAACGAAATATACAAGAAAATCCAGGATTGGATGGTACTGAATGGCTTAGCTTTAAATAGCTCAAAAACCGAGCTTCTAATTATTGGCTCAGAGGCCAAATTAGATAAACTAGGGCCTAGCTATAAATCGTTCACTGTAGATGATTGCCACATCGAGGTCATGAGCAAGGTGAAAACCTTAGGCATTTACTTGGACAAAAACCTTAGCATGAACGCCCAAGTGAATAATTTGGTATCCTCTGCTTCATACTCTCTTAAATTGTTTCGCTGTTTGAGACCTTTTATATCAGAAGCCAACGCAGAAACATTGGCAAGGGCCATAATTGACTCTAAAATCGACTATTGTTGCAGCCTACTTATAGGGTTGCGGATATTTGACATCCACCGGTTGCAAGTTATTCAGAATGGAGCAGTCAGGGTTGTGAAAGGCTTATCAAGAAGAGACCATGTGTCAGAGGCCCGGTGCAGCCTCCACTGGTTACCGGTTAAGGCCAGGATTATGTTTAGATTGCTTCTTATCACCCAGAAATGCATACATGGAGTTATGCCACTTTACTTAAAAGAACTAGTCTTAGTAAAAAATAACATCCGCTCCCTTCGTTCTGATGAAACAAACACTTTGGCTATGCCACGTGTGAAAACTAAAAAATCCAGAGATTCAGCCTTCATCTCAGGAGCTCCCCTTAATTGGAACTCATTGCCTGTTACATTGAGGAATACTATTCCCGTAAAAATCTTTAAAAAGGGGCTGAAAACTGCGCTCTTCTCGTAGGTCGGATTCTCATCGGAGTACTCTTTCTGCATATGAACCTTCTGCTTCTAACTGGGTTTTTCGTTCTTGTCCGTTTGTGTACTGTGAGTGTTTCGTTTTGAAGCGCCCTTAAGCCCTAGGGTACCTGGTGCGCTATATAAATGTTAAACATAAACATAAACATAAACATATATGATTGTTTATTTATATAGCGCCTATACAAAAATGTGTTTCAAAGCGCTTCAAGGCAAGGGAGGGAACAAGGGAAAATAAAACCACATTCTTACAGGCCATGAAGAGTAAGGATGTGAAATTAACTATCGTACTCGGCCATGACGACATTTCAGATAGTGCAAGAGCTAAGATATAGATAGGGAAGGGAGGGGGAGAGTGGGAAGGAAATGGAAACAGACAGGCGACTACCGTACTAGGCCTGACAACATTTCTGGTAGAGCCGGAGAAAAACACAAGGTGAGGGAGAGTGGTGCAGAAACGGAGGGGAGGAACAAAACAAGCGATTATCATACTAGGCCTGACGACATTTCAGATAGTGCTGGAGGGGTCGTGGGGAGGAAAAAAATGGATGCCATATTTATTTCAACGTGTGTCATTTTAATTTCAATGGGTGTCATATTCATTCCATTGCATGTCATATTCACTTCAACGTGTGTCATATTAATTTCAATGGGTGTAATATTTATTTTGACATGTCATATTCATTTCAATGGGTGTCATATTTACGTCAACGTGTGTCATATTCATTTCAATGGGTGTCATATTCATTCCATTGCATATCATATTCACTTCAACATGTGTCAAATTAATTTCAATGCATGTCTTATTCAGTGAATTTCAGTGTATGTCATAATCATTTCAACAAATGTCATACTCATTTCAATACATGTTATACTCATTTCGGTACATATTATAGGCATCTCAATGTATGCTTTACTCATTTCATTGCATGTTGTATTAATTTCAATATGTCACATTCTCAAAGGTGTCATTTTGACCTGAACGGCTTCCCATAGCCAGGTCATGTTAAATTTGCCACTGACTCACTCCCCTCAACACATTGGCTTGTCAAATCAGATGAGATCATGCATAAAATCAAATTTATTAGTTTACACATTTTAATCACCTGAATACAAGACAATTAGATCGAAGACATTTGTAGCTGTAAGCAGCTTCATGCAGACCCTTGGAAGTATGCAGTGCACCATGGTTGAACTGGAGTTCGAACCGGATGACGGAGAAACAGTTTCAGACTCCACCTAACTTGACCCGGAAACCGCGCGATCGCCTAGTGCTCTCCCGAGGAAACGCTGATGACTGGACGCCGCTTGCTGAGCGCTGAATCCACGGTGAAGCGGATGTCCTTTACAGGCACACAGAAAGCTGCCTGACCTATCTGGGCGGCAACTGTTTTCTGATTGGGCTCGCAACGCTAAGCTCACCCTTGTCCCCGCCCACCTAAAGCCCAAAAGCAGTATGTGTAGCGCACCCGCGCACACACGGAAGCACTCGAAAGCACGCTGTTTGCTGGGAAGGACTTGTCTTTTTGGAACTGTATGCTGACACAGACGTTTTTTTTCTCCCATTCTGCCAGACTGGACGCCGCTTGCTGAGCGCTGAATCCACGGTGAAGCGGACGTCCTTTACAGGCACACAGGAAGCTGTCTGACCTATCTGGGCGGAGAGTAAATATACACTCTCAATTGACATTGACATTGCAAGTTTAGGACACACTGCTATCCCTCCAATCTTTCTTGACCTAAATCTTTCTTTTTTACTCACTTCTAGCTGTTTTCTGATTGGGCTCGCAACGCTAAGCTCACCCTTGTGTCCGCCCACCTAAAGCTCAAAAGCAGTGTGCGTAGCGCACCCACGCACGCGCACAGAAGCACTCGAAAGCACGCTGCGCCCACAGATATTGAGACAAATGTGGAGGAAATACTCAGAAATGTCCAGGATTTGATGAATGAAAATAAAAGATTGAAAGAACAAGAGTAATGGAACACACGAAGAAGAGTTTGCGTACAAATGAGAAGGAAACTGCACTTCCTACTGAGATGCAGAATGCAGGGCGTACACAATATGATACCATACAGACAGTGATCACAGATACTAGTATAAATCGGAAGTCCAATGAAAATGATCAAATTGGTGAACTCCTAAAAAATGTGAATAACATTGTAGAAGAAAATAAGAGGCTTAGAAATAAAGATACTCTGTTGAACTGTCAAAAAAAAGATGAGGGTTTATCAGAAGAAGAGAGGAATGAACAGGACTATCACTCATATGTAAGGGGGGATGGTAGGTGGCATAATGATAAAACATCTAAAGATATTAAATATCTGCAGGAGCTCAGACCTGTGGCACTTCCACATATGCCGAGTCTGATTTTATGCTCCTTATTTAAAGATGATAGAATGCAATCGCTAAATAGACCCTACATTCTCTCGTTATTTGCGGAGATATCTGAACTCAAACTTATTACCTCTGCAATAACGGATGTTAGGGGCAATGAGAGGGGTGAACTCGCATAACTTTTGGCAACTAATGAATAATGTGGACCCGACTCAAGTCAAAATAATGATAAATCCAATCCCTGAAGCCATCTGGGCAGGCCATTTTTCTAAGTTGTATAAGACCAATGACCAATGTTACTCACCTCATATAGTGAGTCCTTCACCTTGGACATTGAGATGCGAGGTAGGTATAATAAAGAATTTTATAATAAAATCTAAAAATACAGGAGCCCCTGGGTTAAACAATCTCAGTAATAAGGTGCTAAAAGCGGACCCTCTCTTATGGGCAAGAATCTTATGTATACTTTTCAAAGACGTATGTACACTTAAAAACATTCCGCAATCTTGGAGGGTGTCTGTTGTCATCCCAGTGTTTAAAAAGGGTTCTCGATTGGAGCCCAGTAACTACAGACCCATAGCTATAGCGGACTCAGACTCTAAAATATTCGTATCCTTGGTATTGATTGATGTTCAGAGGTGGATGGATGATAATCATATACTTAGCATGAACCAAGTGGGTTTCAAGAAAAACTGCGGTACGGATTGTGGTGGGTTAGTCTTGCGATGTATCCAAAGCAAAGCGTGGGCTAAGGGGAAGAGTCAAACTTTTGTGGCATCTATGGACCTTAGCAAGGCATTTGACCTTGTTGACAGGCCAATGCTATGGCATAATCTAAAATCTCTAAAAATGCCAATGCATCTATTGAACATTATTGTTGAACTTTACACAGACACTAGGCTAGTTGTAAGAATGAACATGGTTGGGGATCTCTCCTCCCAAATTTTAATCAACAATGGCTTAAGACAAGGATGCATGCTGGCACCAACGATTGTTAACCTATATGTCAGTGGAGCTCAATTTGCCTTTATGAACATGGGTCTGGTTTCACCCAAACTGAACGGAAGAGGAATTTCGTGGTTGGCTTATGCTGATGATTTTCTCCTCTTGGACAATACCAACCTGGGTTTACAGCACCTAATTAAGACTTTTGAATTGTTTATGTAATCTATACCTAAAAATTCATCCCTCCAAAACGATTATAATTCGAATGGGACGGGCCAATAAGAAGCAGAACTTTCTCTTATGGTTCTGTGAAGGCAAACAAATTAAGCCCCAAAAAGCATTCAAATATCTAGGTTATTGCTTTATGGGCACTGAATCGGTCACGCTGTTTAAAAACCAACTTAAATCAAAAGCAGAAGTGGCTTTAAAACAGATGCGAATGCTGGAAAGAAAATATGGAGGTTTTACGATGAAACCAATGAGAGAATTTTATCTAAGTAAAGTAGTCCCGCGGATCACTTATGGCCTAGAAATCTTTTCAGTGGATGTTGATGATTTTCTGAAAACATTGGAAGGTATTGTTTGGAGGGGGCTTTTGTTCTTTTTACCAAATTGTATCCCCATCGAAGTATTGAGGCAGGAAGCTCTGTGGGGTGTCACCCACACTGACGCTCTGACACTTGCCTGAACCTTATGCGCAGGGCAGAGTGCCTGTCCCTGTCTCTCACATCAGGTCAGAGCTAGGCTCCAAATACTGTCACCATCAATCACATTTTTGGGCCATTAACCCACCCACCTCCCCATCGCATATGAATGGATGTTGCTCTAGCTTGTCGGCTTGCTGTGCCTGAGTCAGACATCAGGCCAAGGGGAGCCATACATTAGTAGGATCTGTAAACAAAATCCGTAGATTGCAGGACTTCATAAAAAGAAGGAAGCCATCTTGTATCTTGATTTTCCCTGAGCCCTGCCCTGTATGCATGGAATGCTGGGAGTGACTGACATGGAATGCTGGAGTGAGAATGTTATATTCTGAATGGTTTTGTGGCTTTTAGTTGAGAAGAAGGGTTGACAGAGAGAGAATCCCGGTGTATGTTTACCCATGTAACTCACGTGATGTGCAGGGTCGGATTTGCGCCCCGGCCTTTTCGCCCATGGCTGGGCAGAAATTGTCCCTTGGGAGTGGGGGCCGGCCTCTGGCCACGCCTGGGCCGGTTTGGAAAAAAAATATAGAACATTGTATTTTTTATTTTTTTTATTTCGTATTACATTTTTTTTTTCAAAAAGCATTTCATCCTTCTTAGGTCGATAAATGAGTACGAACACAGGTTGGGTGATATTGTATGCATATTTGTTCTATAAAAAATAGCTGAAGCCTAAGTGCTATACAATAACATTATCATTTGGCATTGGACGTCTGCTTGCATTCACAGTAATTTGACAGTATGGATACATACACACAGATATTAATGATATATATGGTGATCCATTCTTGTATGAAATGAGTATCACATTAGTGAAATCATAACCATATTTTTCGTAGTGTACTTAGGAGCAATGCTATTTGATGCCACTTCCTGTTTTGTCAAGGGGTGAAAGGTCTGGTTTCATCGCTTCCAGGAATGTCACTTTGGGGTGGGATCAAATAACATAACTTTTGGTGATGTCATCAGAGGTCAAGGGTCGTGAGGCGAGGGGTGGGCCACTTTTTTGAGGTGATGGGTCGGCCACTTTTTTTTGGGTGAACGGGCCTATTTCTTGTCCCAGTCCGACCCTGCTGATGTGTCCTAAATGTATTCCTATGCTTGGTACCTGGAACTGGAACTTCAATAAAGATGTTTCTTGGTTCTACACCAGTGTCAGTGTCATGCTTTGCCAAGACTCCCAACTTAACACCCACTGCCTAAATCGGTAGGATTGGCAAGTATGTGGTCACATCCTCTTGCTCACCTAATCCCAGCATGACTCAGCCAGATAAACAGGCCAGCAGTGCTCTAGACAAAAGCACACCAGGGGCAAGGATGGAAAGGCCTGTTTTCTCAGGCTTTTAGTGATGCTGTTGTCCTGTTACAGTTAAGTCCCATGTGGCACGATTGGCCTTGGTGTGGGGCAATACATGTGAACCCAGGAGAAAAGCAAAGTGGTAAAGGTGAAAGATACAATAGTCAATTGTTCTCAGTAGTGCATATCAATTATTTAATTGTACTTTATCCAAATGTATTTAAAACAATGAAAATTACATCAAGTAGTCTTGCTTCTGCAAAATGTCTATGCTTTGCCTGTAGGACATACACACAGAGTTACAGATATAAAATGCTGTGATGTAAATGTATTTAAAATGTACTCACACAGCCCAACATATTTGTGTGCCCCTTTCGTTTCTGTGTTCCTGCCTCTTGGACTGTCCAATGTCCCAAGGGGTCAGATATGAAAAGCTCAGCAGAATGTGAAAATGTATTCACTTCCCAAATAAAAAATAATAAAATGGAGTGAACTTGCCGGCTAGAAACTTTAAAAGAAATAAATAGTGTTATATGTCATGTAGACAACTGTTTTCATCAATAAATATTATCGTTCAGCACCATGGGAAAACCATCCCTAATCTCCGGTGTCATGCGTTTGTACCTACATGTCATTGTCTAATTAGCGGGGTAATTCATAGATTTCTGTGACGCGAGCAGCGCAGAGTTGGAGCGTGCGCCAGCGTGAACCAGCCATGTGCCTAAACAGCATTCTGGCGCACCGCGTATTCATGGAATTACGCCCCCAAGAATGCCCCTTCCGCAAGGAAAAACCATTGAAATCCCCAATGCAGCGCAAAGGGCCGCGCTAACCCTAGACCAGATAACAGAGGCGCTACACTGCAATTGCGGCTGCGTGGAACAAGTATTTCTGGGGGGCGCAGGAAGTTTCACACGTGATAGGCCTTGGGCGAGCAGGGTATGTGTATTTATGGGGTGCGCGGGAAGTTTCACATGTGATTTCGCTGTCTGAGCGGGGTACATGTATTCTGAGGGGTGCGTGGGTACTTTCACACGCGATTCCGCTTGCAGAGCGGGGTACGTGTATCCAGTGTGGTGCGTGGGGAGTTTCACACGCGATAGGCCTTGGGCGAGCGGCGTACATGTATTTTTGGGGTGCGCTGTGGGTTTCACACGCAATTTTGCTTGCAGAGCGGGGTACGTGTATCCAGTGGAGTGCGCAGGGAGTCTCACACGCGATAGGCCTTGGGCGAGTGGGGTATGTGTATTTCTGTGGTGCGCGGGGAGTTTCGCATGCGATTTCGCTTGCAGAGCGGGGCACGTGTATCCAGTGGGGTGCACAGGGAGTCTCACACGCGATAGGCCTTGGGCGAGTGAGGTATGTGTATTTCTGGGGTACACGGGGAGTTTACATGCGATTTCACTTGCAGTGCGGGGTACGTGTATCCAGTGGGGTGCGCAGTGAGTCTCACACGCGATAGGCCTTGGGCGAGCGGGGTACGTGTATTTCTGGGGTGTGCGCAGAGTTTCACACGCGATTTTGGTTGCAGAGTGGGGTACGTGTATCCAGTGGGGTGCGCGGGGAGTTTCACACGTGATAGGCCTTGGGCGAGCCCTGTACGTGTATTTCTGGGGTACACGGGGAGTTTCCCATGCGATTTCGCTTGCAGAGCGCGGTACGTGTATCCAGTGGGGTGCGTGGGGAGTTTCACGCGCGATAGGCCTTGGAAGAGCAGGGTACGTGTATTTCTGGGGTGCCCGGGGAGTTTCACATGTGATTTTGCTGTCTGAGCGGGGTTTCTTGAATTCAGTGGGGTGTGCGGGGAGTTTCACACATGAATCGGCAGTGTGGGTCCTCCCATGTGTGCCCTCTACCCCCTCCCCAGCCCCTGCAGGCAGCCCGCACCACAGGGGACTACCCTGCACCCCTGGTCATGTCCTGCAGGCAGCCCATCTACCATGGGCATGCCCCCCCAACCACCCAGCATTGACGGACACCTGCCAGCAGGCCCCGACTCATGTCACCCTGCACCCCCACCCACCCAGCATTGAAGGGCACCTGCCAGCAGGCCCCGACTCATGTCCCCCTCACCCCCACTCACCCGGGATTGACGGGCAAAATCCAGCAGGTCCCGACTCATGTCCCCCTGCACCTCCACCCACCCAGCATTAACGGGCACCTGCCAACAGGCCCCGACTCATATCCCCCTGCATCACCACCCACCCAGCATTGACGGGCACCTGCCAGCAGGCCCCGACTCATGTCCCCCTGAACCCCCACCCACCCAGCATTGACGGACACCTGCCAGGGGGCCCCGACTCATGTCCCCCTGCACCCACACCCACCCAGCATTGACGGGCACCTGCGAGCAGGCCTGACTCATGTCCCCCTGCACTCCCACCCACGTAGCATTGACGGACACCTGCCAGGGGGCCCCGACTCATGTCCCACTGCACCCTCACACACCCAGCATTGACGGGCACCTGCCAGCAGTCCGACTCATGTCCCCCTGCACTCCCACCCACCCAGCATTGACCAGCACCTGCCAGCAGGCCCCAACTCATGTCCCCCTGGACCCTCACCCACCCAGAATTGACGAGCGGGATACGTGTATTTCTGGGGTGCGCGGGGAGTTTCACACGCAATTTTGCTGTCTGAGTGGGGTACGTGAATTCAGTGGGGTGCGCGGGGAGTTTCACACGTGAATTGGCAGTGTGGGTCCTCCCAGGTGTGCCCTCTACCCCCTCCCCAGCCCCTGCAGGCAGCCCACACCACAGGGGACTACCCTGCACCCCTGGTCATGTCCCGCAGGCAGCCCATCCATCATGGGCATGCCCCCCCAACCAGCCCACATGTCACCTTGCACTAGTGATCACTAACTCGTGTCCCCCTGCACCCCTACCCACTCAGCATTGACGAGTACCTGCCAGCAGGCCCCAACTCAAGTCACCCTGCACCCCACCCACCCACCATTGAAGGTCACCTGCCAGCAGGCCCCGACTCATGTCCCCCTGCACTCCCACTCACCCAGCATTGACGGGCACCTGCCAGCAGGTCCCAACTCATGTCCCCCTGGACCCCCACCCACCCAGCATTGACGGGCACCTGCCAGCAGGCCCCGACTCATGGCCCCCTCTCCCCCACCCACCCAGCATTGACGGGCACCTGCCACCAGGCCCCGACTCATGTCCCACTGCACCCCCACCCACCCAGCATTGACAGGCGCTTGCCAGCAGGCCCCGACTTATGTCCCCCTACACCCCCACCCACCCAGCTTTGACCGGCACCTGCCAGCAGGCCCCGACTCATATCCCCCTGCACCCCCACCCACCCAGCATTGACAGGCGCTTGCCAGCAGGCCCCGACTCATGTCCCCCTACACCCCCACCCACCCAGCTTTGACCGGCACCTGCCAGCAGGCCCCGACTCATATCCCCCTGTACCCCCACCCACCCAGAATCGACGGGCACCTGCCAGCAGGCCCCGACTCATGTCCCGCTGCTCCCCCACCCACCCAGCATTGACGGGCTCCTGCCAGCAGGCCCCGACTCATGTCCCCTGCACCCCCACCCACCCAGCTTTGACCGGAACCTGCCAGAAGGCCCCGACTCATGTCCCCCTGCACCCCCACCCACCCAGCATTGACAGGCACCTGCCAGGAGGCCCCGACTAATGCCCCCCTTCACCCCAACCCACCCAGAATTGACGGGCACCTGCCAGCAGGCCCGACTCATTTCCCCCTGCACCTCCACCCACCCAGCATTGACCGGCACCTGCCAGCAGGCCCCGACTCATGTCTCCCTGCATCCCCACCCAACCAGCATTGACGGGTGGGATACGTGTATTTCTGGGGTGCCCGGGGAGTTTCACAAGCGATTTCGCGGTCTGAGCGGGGTACGTGAATTCAGTGGGGTGCGCGGGGGGTTTCACACGTGAATTGGCAGTGTGGGTCCTCCCAGGTGTGCCCTCTACCCCCTCCCCAGCCCCTGCAGGCAGCCACACCACAGGGGACTACCCTGCATCCCTGGTCATTTCCCGCAGGCAGCCCATCCACCATGGGCATGCCCCCCCAACCAGCCCACATGTCACGTTGCACTAGTGATCACCAACTTGTGTCCCCCTGCACCACCACCCACCCAGCATTGACGGGCACCTGCCAGCAGGCCCCGACTCATGTCACCCTGTACCCCCACCCACCCATCTTTGAAGGACAACTGCCAGCAGGCCCCGACTCATATCCCCCTGCAAACCCACTCACCCAGAAATGACGGGCACCTGCCAGCAGGTCCCAACTCATGTCTCCCTGCTACCCCACCCACCCAGCATTGACCGGCACCTGCCAGCAGGCCTAGACTCATGTCCCCCTGCACCCCCACTCACCCAGCATTGACGGCACCTGCCAGCAGGCCCCGACTCATGTCACCCTGCACCCCCACCCACCCAGCATTGAAGGACACCTGCCAGCAAGCCCCGACTCATGTCC
This sequence comes from Ambystoma mexicanum, assembly GCF_040938575.1. NCBI lineage: Eukaryota > Metazoa > Chordata > Amphibia > Caudata > Ambystomatidae > Ambystoma > Ambystoma mexicanum. The sequence goes on along the minus strand of NC_090933.1, from coordinate 1,149,826,770 downwards.
CCCTGCACCCCCACTCACCCAGCATTGACGAGCACCTGCCAGCAGGTCCCGACTCATGTCCCCCTGCCCCCCCACCCTCCCAGCATTGACGGGCACCTACCAGCAGGTCCCGACTCATGTCCCCCTGAACCCCCACCCACCCAGAATTGACGGGCACCTGCCAGCAGCCCAGACTCATGTCCCCCTGCACCCCCACCCACCCAGTATTGACGGGAACCTGCCAGCATGCCCCGACTCATGTCCCTCGCACTTCCACTCACCCAGCATTGACGGGCACCTGCCAGCAGTCCCCGACTCATGTCCCCCTGCACCCCCACAAATCCAGCATTGACGGGCTCCTGCCAGCAGGCCCTGATTCATGTCCCCCTTCACCCACACCCACCCAGCTTTGACCGGCACCTGCCAGCAGGCCCCGACTCATGTCCCCCTGAACCCCCACCCACCCAGCATTGATGGGCACCTGCCAGGAGGCTCCGACTCATGTCCCCCCGCAACCCCACGCACCCAGCATTGACGGGCACCTGCCCGCAGGCCCGACTCATGTCCCCCTGCACACCCACCCACCCAGCATTGACGAGCGGGATACGTGTATTTCTGGGGTGCCCTGGGAGTTTCACATGCAATTTTGCTGTCTGAGCGGGGTACGTGAATTCAGTGGGGTGCGCTGGGAGTTTCACACATGAATTGGCAGTGTGGTCCTCCCATGTGTGCCCTCTACCCCCTCCCCAGCCCCTGCATGCAGCCCACACCACATGGGACTACCCTGCACCCCTGGTCATGTCCCGCAGGCAGCCCATCCACCATGGGCATGCCCCCCTAACCAGCCCACATGTCACCTTGCACTAGTGATCACCAACTCGTGTCCCCCTGCACTCCCACCCAGCCAGCATTGACGGGCACCTGCCAGCAAGCCCCGACTCATGTCACCCTGCACCCCCACCCACCCAGCATTGAAGGGCACCTGCCAGCAGGCCCCGACTCATGTCCCCCTGCACCCCCACTCACCCAGCATTGACGGGCATCTGCCAGCAGGTCCTGACTCATGTCCCCCTGCACCCCCACCCACCCAGCATTGACGGGCACCTGCCAGCAGGTCCCGACTCATGTCCCCCTGCACCCCCACCCACCCAGCATTGACGGGCACCTGCCAGCAGGCCCCGACTCATGTCCCCCTGCACCCCCACCCACCCAGCATTGACAGGCACCTGCCAGGAGGGCCCGACTCATGTCCCCCTGCACCCCCACCCACCCAGAATTGACGGGCACCTGCCAGCAGGCCCGACTCATGTCCCCCTGCACCCCCACCCACCCAGCATTGACCGGCACCTGCCAGCAGGCCCCGACTCGTGTCCCCCTGCACCCTCACCCACCCAGCATTGACAGGTCGGATACGTGTATTTCTGGGGTGCCCAGGGAGTTTCACATGCGATTTCGCGGTCTGAGCGGGGTACGTGAATTCAGTGGGGTGCGCGGGGAGTTTCACACATGAATCGGCAGTGTGGGTCCTCCCAGTTGTGCCCTCTATCCCCTCCCCAGCCCCTGCAGGCAGCCCACACCACAGGGGACTACCCTGCGTCCCTAGTCATGTCCCGCAGGCAGCCCATCCACCATGGGCATGCCCCCCCAACCAGCCCACATGTCACCTTGCACTAGTGATCACCAACTCGTGTCCCCCTGCACCCCCACCCACCCAGCGTTGACGGGCACCTGCCAGCAGGCCCCGACTCATGTCACCCTGTACCCCCACCCACCCAGCTTTGAAGGACAACTGCCAGCAGGCCCCGACTCATATCCCCCTGCACCCCCACTCACCCAGCATTGACGGGCACCTGCCAGCAGGTCCCAACTCATGTCTCCCTGCTACCCGACCCACCCAGCATTGACCGGCACCTGCCAGCAGGCCTAGACTCATGTCCCCCTGCACCCCCACTCACCCAGCATTGACGGCACCTGCCAGCAGGCCCCGACTCATGTCACCCTGCACCCCCACCCACCCAGCATTGAAAGACACCTGCCAGCAGGCCCTGACTCATGTCCCCCTGAACCCCCACTCACCCAGCATTGACGGGCACCTGCCAGCAGGTCCCGACTCATGTCCCCCTGCACCCCCACCCACCCAGCATTGACTGGTGGGATACGTGTATTTCTGGGGTGCCCGGGGAGTTTCACACGCGATTTCGCGGTCCGAGCGGGGTACGTGAATTCAGTGGGGTGCGCGGGAAGTTTCATGCGTGAATTGGCATTGTTGGTCCTCCCAGTTTTGCCCTCTATTCCCTCCACAGCCCCTGCAGGCAGCCCACACCACAGGGGACTACCCTGCGTCCCTAGTCATGTCCCGCAGGCAGCCCATCCACCATGGGCATGCCCCCCCAACCAGCCCACATGTCACCTTGCACTAGTGATCATAAACTCGTGTCCCCCTGCACCCCCAGCCACCCAGCATTGACGGGCACCTGCCAGCAGGCCCCGACTCATGTCACCCTGTACCCCCACCCACCCAGCTTTGAAGGACAACTGCCAGCAGGCCCCGACTCATATCCCCCTGCACCCCCACTCACCCAGCATTGACGGGCACCTGCCAGCAGGTCCCGACTCATGTCCCCCTGCACCCCCACCCACCCAGCATTGACGGGCACCTGCCAGCAGGTCCCGACTCATGTCCCCCTGCACCCCCAATCACCCAGAATTGACGGGCACCTGCCAGCAGGCCCCGACTCATGTCCCCCTGCATCCCCACCCACCCAGCATTGACGGGCACCTGCCAGCAGGCTCCGACTCATGTCCTCCTGCACCCCCACCCACCCAGCATTGACGGCACCTGCCAGCAGGCCCCGACTCATGTCACCCTGTACCCCCACTCACCCAGCATTGACGGGCACCTGCCAGCAGGTCCCAACTCATGTCTCCCTGCTACCCGACCCACCCAGCATTGACCGGCACCTGCCAGCAGGCCTAGACTCATGTCCCCCTGCACCCCCACTCACCCAGCATTGACGGCACCTGCCAGCAGGCCCCGACTCATGTCACCCTGCACCCCCACCCACCCAGCATTGAAAGACACCTGCCAGCAGGCCCTGACTCATGTCCCCCTGCACCCCCACTCACCCAGCATTGACGGGCACCTGCCAGCAGGTCCCGACTCATGTCCCCCTGCACCCCCACCCACCCAGCATTGACTGGTGGGATACGTGTATTTCTGGGGTGCCCGGGGAGTTTCACACGCGATTTCGCGGTCTGAGCGGGGTACGTGAATTCAGTGGGGTGCGCGGGAAGTTTCACGCGTGAATTGGCATTGTTGGTCCTCCCAGTTTTGCCCTCTATTCCCTCCACAGCCCCTGCAGGCAGCCCACACCACAGGGGACTACCCTGCGTCCCTAGTCATGTCCCGCAGGCAGCCCATCCACCATGGGCATGCCCCCCCAACCAGCCCACATGTCACCTTGCACTAGTGATCATAAACTCGTGTCCCCCTGCACCCCCAGCCACCCAGCATTGACGGGCACCTGCCAGCAGGCCCCGACTCATGTCACCCTGTACCCCCACCCACCCAGCTTTGAAGGACAACTGCCAGCAGGCCCCGACTCATATCCCCCTGCACCCCCACTCACCCAGCATTGACGGGCACCTGCCAGCAGGTCCCGACTCATGTCCCCCTGCACCCCCACCCACCCAGCATTGACGGGCACCTGCCAGCAGGTCCCGACTCATGTCCCCCTGCACCCCCAATCACCCAGAATTGACGGGCACCTGCCAGCAGGCCCCGACTCATGTCCCCCTGCATCCCCACCCACCCAGCATTGACGGGCACCTGCCAGCAGGCTCCGACTCATGTCCTCCTGCACCCCCACCCACCCAGCATTGACGGCACCTGCCAGCAGGCCCCGACTCATGTCACCCTGTACCCCCACCCACCCAGCATTGACGGGCACCTGCCAGAAGGCCCCGACTCGTGTTCCCCTGCACCCCCACCCACCCAGTATTGACGGGAACCTGCCAGCAGGACCCGACTCATGTCCCCCTGCACCCCCACCCAGCCAGCATTGACGGGCACCTGCCAGCAGGCCCCGACTCATGTCCCCCTGCACCCCCACCCACTCAGCTTTGACGGGCTCCTGCCAGCAGGCCTCGATTCATGTTCCCCTTCACCCCCACCCACCCACCTTTGACCGGCACCTGCCAGCAGGCCCTGACTCATGTCCCCCTGAACCCCCACCCACCCAGCATTGACGGGCACCTGCCAGGAGGCCCCGACTCATGTCCCCCTGCACCCCCACCCACCCAGCATTGAAGGGCACCTGCCAGCAGGCCCGACTCATGTCCCCCTGCCCCCCCACCCACCCAGCATTGACCGGCACCTGCCAGCACACCCCGACTCATGTCCCCCTGAACCCCCACCCACCCAGCATTGACGAGCGGGATACGTGTATTTATGGGGTGCCCGGGGATTTTCACACGCAATTTTGCTGTCTGAGTGGGGTACGTCAATTCAGTGGGGTGCACGGGGAGTTTCACACGTTAATTGGCTGTGTGGGTCCTCCCATGTGTGCCCTCTACCCCCTCCCCAGCCCCTGCAGGCCGCCCACACCACAGGGGACTACCCTGCACCCCTGGTCATGTCCCGCAAGCAGCCCATCCACCATGGGCATTCCCCCCCAACCAGCCCACATGTTACCTTGCACTAGTGATCACCAACTTGTGTCCCCCTGCACCCCCACCCAGCCAGCATTGACGGGCACCTGCCAGCAGGCCCTGACTCATGTCCCCCTGAACCCCCACCCACCCAGCATTGACGGGCACCTGCCAGGAGGCCCTGACTCATGTCCCCCTGCACCCCCACCCACCCAGCATTGAAGGGCACCTGCCAGCAGGCCCGACTCATGTCCCCCTGCCCCCCCACCCACCCAGCATTGACCGGCACCTGCCAGCACGCCCCGACTCATGTCCCCCTGAACCCCCACCCACCCAGCATTGACGAGCGGGATACGTGTATTTCTGGGGTGCCCGGGGATTTTCACACGCAATTTTGCTGTCTGCGTGGGGTACGTCAATTCAGTGGGGTGCGCGGGGAGTTTCACACGTTAATTGGCTGTGTGGGTCCTTCCAGTTGTGCCCTCTACCCCCTCCCCAGCCCCTGCAGGCCGCCCACACCACAGGGGACTACCCTGCACCCCTGGTCATGTCCCGCAAGCAGCCCATCCACCATGGGCATTCCCCCCCAACCAGCCCACATGTTACCTTGCACTAGTGATCACCAACTTGTGTCCCCCTGCACCCCCACCCAGCCAGCATTGACGGGCACCTGCCAGCAGGCCCCGACTCATGTCACCCTGCATCCCCACCCACCCAGCATTGAAGGGCACCTGCCAGCAGGCCCCGACTCATGTCCTCCTGCACCCCCACTCACCCAGCATTGACGGGCACCTGCCAGCAGGTCCCGACTCATGTCCCCCTGCACCCCCACCCACCCAGCATTGATGGGCACCTGCCAGCAGGTATCGACTCATGTCCCCCTGCACCCCCACCCACCCAGCATTGACGGGCACCTGCCAGAAGGCCCCAACACATGTCCCCTGCACCCCCACCCACCCAGCATTGTTTTACACCTGCCAGCAGGCCCGACCCATGTCCCCCTGCACCCCCTCCCACCCAGCATTGACGGGCACCTGCCAGCAGACCCCGACTCATGTCCCCCTGCTCTCCAACCCACCCAGCATTGACGGGCACCTGCCAGCAGGCCCCGACTCATGTCCCCCTGCACCCCCACCCACCCAGCATTGACGGGCACCTGCCAGCAGGTCGCGACTCATGTCCCCATGCACCCCCACCGACCCAGCATTGACGGGCACCTGCCAGCAGGCCCCGACTCATGTCCCCCTGCACCCCCACCCACCCAGCATTGACAGGCTCCTGCCAGCAGGCCCGGCTCATGTCCCCCTGCACCCCCACCCACCCAGCATTGACCGGCACCTGCCAGCAGGCCCCGACTCATGTCCCCCTGCACCCCCACCCACCCAGCATTGACGGGCGGGATACGTGTATTTCTGGGGTGCCCGGGGAGTTTCACACACGATTTCGCTGTCTGAGTGGGGTACGTGAATTCAGTGGGGTGCGCAGAGAGTTTCACACTTGAATTGGCAGTGTGGGTCCTCCCAGGTGTGCCCTATACCCCCCCAGCCCCTGCAGGCAGCCCACACCACAGGGGGCTACCCTGCACCCCTGTTCATGTCCCGCAGGCAGCCAATCCACCATGGGCATGCCCCCCCAACCAGCCCACATGTCACCTTGCACTAGTGATCACCAACTCGTGTCCCCCTGCACCCCCACCCACCCAGCATTGACGGGCACCTGCCAACAGGCCCCGACTCACGTCACCCTACACCCCCAACCACCCAGCATTGAAGAGCACCTGCCAGCAGGCCCCAACTCATGTCCCCCTGCATCCCCACTCACCCAGCATTGACCGGCACCTGCCAGCAGGCCTCGACTCATGTCCCCCTGCACCCCCACCCACCCAGCATTGACGGGCACCTGCCAGCAGGTCCTGACCCATGTCCCCCCAACACCTCATAAAGATGCAGAATCATGGGCCTCATGACCACCAAAATCCCACAGCACGCCACCCCAGTCTTGAGAGGCAATCAAGTCCTCAATCCACCCCACACTGAAATGCCTATTTCATGACACAAACCAAAATTCAACTATGTACATCAATACATGTCCCTCACACACACACACTGGGTGCCCGTGATTGTGTAAATCCACATTTTCACATGCAGTAACCCAATGAGCGAATACCACACATGGAATTAATAAATCAAAATGCATTATGAACAAAATGAATAAAATGAAATGAAAGCATGAAAAATATTTCAAACATGAAATGAAATGCATGTCCAAAACAGAATTAAAAAAATATGAAGAACCAATCCAAAGTAATCCAAAAGAAAATGTGTCCAAATTCTCGGTCCACCAGAGCAATCCAAAGGAAATGCAAAAGCTAAAATCCATTGATCCATGGTCAGTCCAAAAATAACATTTTCTCATAAATCCACTGTTCAACTATGTACAACGATTTCATCCAGGGTCCATGAGCCCAAGGAAAGAAATTAAACCTATCAAAAAAACCACCTAGGAAATAACTATATACAAAAGTGTGGGGCATAGTCCAATCACCCAAAAATAAAGCAAAATGAAACCTAACACTACAAACTATATACAATGGCGGCGGAGTAGTCCGACGGCTAACTTTTCGATTTCCCTGGCCACGGCATCATCAAACTCCTCGTCTATGTTCTGAGGCGGGCCTCTTCCATGGCCCCAAGGTTTCGCAGGGACAATGCCATGTTCATCTCCAACTCCCTGCGAATTGTCCCGCCTCAGCACCCTCAGCACCCTCAGCATGGAGTTCTCTGCCCTGACCATTGTGAGCCGTGCCTCTTCCGCCCACTGCTGCTCCGCATATATCTGCTGGCCCAAACGATGTCACACGGAAGACACTCACAATCCAGGGTCCTCCTGCCCTACGGCCGATACCTGCCCTTCTGATGTTGTTGGCCCCGAGATATCATCGCTCCCACCTTCAGCCTGCTGCTGCCGTGCATGTGCCCTGCCCGTTGTTGCCTGCATGTCATCCTCCTGCTGGGGTCCAGTTGTTGGGGTGGCCACCCCTGCTGGACCTCCGACTCCGACTGTCGCAGGGATGTGTCCTCCACCAGCCTGGCCGCTGGGTCAGCGACAGCTCCACAGGGTGCCCGGTGACACTTGGGCATGAAGATGGCACGGAGGACGACCGGCGCATAGGGTGTTCAATTGAGGAGGGGGTCGGCAGAAGCTCCAGCACACAGAGGAACCCAGCACTGGTGACCCCGCCCAGTAGGTTAACGCGGTCTTCGAGACATTCGAAATGATGTGCGCTGTCCTCGCGAGAACCCCGCACGTGATCCCGAATGTCACGAACACGCAACGCCACCCCTCCCAGGACCGGCTCAAGCTGGTCTCGGATTGCCACGTCCACAGGGAGATGAAGGCAAGTTGTTGTGCGGCTATCCCCTCCCTGAAAATGGGTCTGGACGAAGGTATCCCTGCTATTGCCGGATGATGCAGTCACAGGATCGGGAACAGGCACCTCCGCGGTGGCCTGTGCTGCCTCCTGTCCCTGCCCCTGGACTGCACCACTGGCACCAGTGGAATCCCCCCTCCAGGCCCCGTGTGTGTGACTTCCACGGCCTCCTACTCAACCAAACCCCCACCAACCTGGATGACTCCGTGCCATCTTCCTCCGTAGGCCCCTGTGGGGTCTCAGCTGCCCCTTCTGCTGCCGAGGAGTCCACCTCCGACCTCCGCCTCTTGGACCTACCCCCGGCAGCTGCGGCCGCGGAGGCGGCACCAGACTCCTCACTCCCCGACGAGATGGCAACCTGGGAGGGGAGCTGGGCCTTGCCTCTCCAGCTGGTGGTGGTATCCCTGTCTGTGTGCTCCAAAGCACCGTCTCCGCCCTCTTAATCAGTTGACGCTGCAGGCGGGGAGAGACTGAACACAGGCATCAGGGCACTGTACAATGGTCTGATACACACATGACAGTTGCAGATGAGTGGCAGTCTCAAACTTCACACACAGCATCACACTCACCAACACACATATCATTTCAATCGACACACACACGCAAATGAACAGGAATGTTGCAGCAGCCAGCACCATCCATACACATACAACACCATGACCATCCGAAGGTTAGCCTGGCGTCACATGCAACACAGGGATTGGCAAACACATGCACACACGCCACCAGACATACATGCATCTGTACATCTACACCACCTGTTGCAGTCAAATCCTCGGCATCCATGTCACATCTACCAATCAGCCTCATACATGTCAGTGTCACATGCATCCATGGTGTATCACAGTGGCACACATGTCAAATACCCTCACACACACATGTATACCATGCACATACATGAAGGTGGAACCCGCATCCATGTGTCACACCCCAACCATGTCATGGTACATACACCGATATGTAATCATGCGTGCACCCCAACATGCATTTGCCCATAATGCTTTTGTACTCATACACCGTTGATGTGCCTCACACATGACTGGACTCTCGTACGGCAGGCTCATGTCCCTGTACATACACATCCATACATGGGCCTTCCAAGACATATGTGCAACCTGCACACACCTGCCACACCTCAACATGCACAACATCCAATCAGTGGGCATGCACACTTACCACTCGACTCCGGACGGGTCTGCCTCCCAAGGACCTGGAAGTAGAGTGCTGGGTGTATGCGTTCCAGGACCCTCATCTGCATGTTGGTAAGGCGAACCCGGTGCCCCTTTGCATGCTTTGCCTTCAGGAGACGCCAGGCCTTGCTGAGGGTCCTGGACCTGAAGTCCTCCCAGCGCTTCCGGACGTTTTGCAAGTTGTGGGCTGCCACCTCCTCCACATTGATGGTAGCCACGATGTCCGTCCAGATCCTCTTCCGTCCTTCATTGTCGGCGCGTGAACTTCCAAAGAGGACATCAAAATGCCCCAGGACTTGCACCACCAGGATACCAACTTCTGCAGCACTGAAGCTGGTAGCCCTTTGCCTCTCTGGCTGGGGGTTGCCAGTGGTGCCAGATGGTGTTGTGTCTGACATGGTAACCCCCGAGGCAGGTGTGGGTGGGCAACTGGGTCCTGGGGCTGGGCTGTGGAGCAAGATCGTACTCCAGTTGGGAGTCTTCTGTTCCAGCAGGGGTGGTCACAGCAACTGGACCCATGCACCAAATAGCAGGGCACGTGTCCAGCAGGCACGCAGGAAGCAGCAGATGGCAGGTGGGAGCGTGCTCGGGGCTCTGGGGGCAGTAATTTGGCAGGAGCTTGGTCTTCTATGTATTGTTGCGTGGCCAGCTTGATAAGGAGTGATTTGGCATGTGAAAAAACTGCACATTAGCATGTAATTCGAGGAAAGACCCTTAGCGCATAAGCGCGTCTGTGACGTTACACGCACAGGCGTTTCCCACATCGGGTGCATACTGAATCAGCACATGAGAAAACTGCACGTCAGCACGCTATTGGAGGAAAGGGCCTTAGCGTGTATGCGCGTAAGTGACGTTGCATGTGTGGGCTGGCTCAAAAGGCACGCGTATGATGCCATTTTCTCGTACGTGCTATTTGTGAAGAGCGAGTGGGTGATTCTTGTACTTCTTGTCGGTTCACACGCGATTACTTCACAACGGTTCCAGTTCGTACTCCCTGTTTCCTCAGACTACGTTCATTTCTTCTTTTGACGGGGGTGTTGCCAACACGCACATGCGCGTCTTTTTCACATTCTTTTAGCAGGCAGACGGTGAGTCGCGCACGTATTTTCCAACTGTGGTGGCCCCCGTGTGTCACATACCCCTTCAGAGGTCATTGTAGGCTGCGTGTATCATGGGTACGCTTATTTTTGTGTTTCTGGGTGCCACAGCGTAGTGCGGGTTCATTTTTCCACGCACATGGTCTACCAGGGGTTGTGTGCACGTTTGATATTGTTTTTGGGGTGTCTGTGCATTGCATGACCCGTCATCTTCCCCCAGGGGTCACAGACAGCCTTGCTAGAGCACTAGGGTACAAATACCATCTAGTACCCTACCCCTTTCACCCCAATTGCCCAGGACAATTGTTTACTGCAACTCCCATATGCACAACATCAGTGCCATGGTTGGGAGGCGACTAATCAGTAAGGGAGGCAAAGGTGGCCATCCTCCAAAAGGTGTGCGTGGTAGGGGACGTGGCCAGGATGTGCAGGGTGGCCCAAGTGGGCAGTGTGTGGAGGATCAATCGGGGCCACCTATGCCCCCCCCAAATGGTTGTGGGAAATGTAGCTGTCACCATCCCAGCTCAGCCCTTGTTAAACCGGCCCATATTGTCAACTGAACCGGCACAGGATGACTCCCAGGCTGACTTCCAGGTCACCAAGTCTAAGCCATGTGTGGCGGTGAAAGTTGCTGTCACCAGGCCATGTGGATCTGGGGCAGCAATGTCATCTGCTGCACCAAGTAGCCAGGGTGAGGAGGCTGCAGGGGCAGCTGCAGCTCAATCCACCCCAGGTCCGAGTCTCCCAGCCGGGACAGTGTCGGTCCAAGTCCATCCCACTGATGTTGGTCCTGCCAACATCACCCTGCAGCCAATGCCTGCACCGAGACCTTTGGTCATTGTGCCTTCGCAAACTTACAGTACCCAGTCCACCTGCGATTCTGCCCCTACCAACCGGAGCAGTGTAAGCCACTCAGGATCCGCACCACCTCTCAAGAGGAAGAAGGGTGCTCTTGCGGTTCAGGCTGGGATCCCAGGCGCGGCTACACAATCCGGCATGTCAAGCCTAGCTTCAATGATGCTGAACTAGATGCACTCGTGGTCTATGTGTTGGCACATATCCGCAAAATGGTGGTGACTGCAGGGTGCAAGACTACGCCTGCTCAACGTAGGGCACACGGGCAGACCATCGCAGACCACATTAGTGCCCTTGGATTTGTGAGGCGCACAGCTGATGATTGCTACAAGCGGTGGAATGACCTGAAATGCAGAGCAAAGAACAAGCTGGCTTCCAATGATGCCTCTACTCTGGTGACTGGCAGGTGGTCTCCACCAGAGGACGACCAACTCACTGAACATGAGTCTGTTGCTGGAACCTTCGTCACAGAGGAACAGATCCGAGGCGTGGGAGATCTATCAGATCTTGAAGTTTTGTCCGGTGAGTGCCCATGCATGTGTGTGTAATCCATGTGTATGTTGCTTGGGTGATGTGTTCTGATTGAGTGCCAGGTGAGGGTGTGTAGTCATGACTGGTATGGGAAACCCATGTGTTTCCTCCAAACCATTCCCCGGCCTTGGGTTTGGGTATGACAGTATCCCTTCTGACAACAGTAGCCAATTTGCACCAGATTATTCCAGTTGCCCTTCAACTATCCTCTTGCAACAACATTGTTCAAAATGTTTTCCTGTTCATTCAGCCTGATTGTTTCAATCCTTGCCATTTTTACGACGCATTTTTCTGCCCTACTGCCACAAATGTGACATGCTTCTGTCATAGATTACACCCCACAATGGCCCACATTTATTACCTTGTTATGGGAATGATTTAACCATTCAGGCTGATTGAGTAATGGCCTGCACACAATCATTTTTGGGCCCTGTTTGAATGCCGAACATGACTGTTGTCTTCTGTCATGTTGAAGTGACCAACCATTGAGGTATTCATCTGCCTGCCATAATTGAACACTGGATCTGTAGCAGCGTGTGGCACATGCATGTTTTGTCACACTGTTTTGCATGTTGTATCTCATGATGTCCATCTCACATGGATGGGTGACAGTACTTATTTCCTACCATATGGCTGTACTTGTCAAATGTACCATGGCTATGCTACGTGCCATCTGTGTGCTGGCATGTGTCATGTATGTGTATTGGACATGCCACTCACAGGCTAATGTGTGATGCCAGTGCTATCCAGCATGCAGCACACGTGTTGCTTTTCCATCTTGGAATCCTCACTGTCTGCTTCTTGCCCACCCTTCCAACTCATTGACAGTGCATGCATGCCATGGTTATAGTCATGTGGGACATGTGTAATTTATGTACTGGATCTCTGGCTCATCAGGCCTATGTGTGTGCTATGGTACTCATGCCTGTTTCCATTGTTATCTTCCATATTTTTGCAAGTGATGAGACACTTGATGCTGTTGAGGAGGAGAAGATGGTGCAGACCCAGGAGGAATCACAGCCACAACCGGGCACCACTGGAGGACGTGGGGTGGTGGTGGGTGAAACCCATTTGTCCTACAAACCATGCTGTCCAGGGGTGTCTCTGGGTACACCTCCGCAGACCTCTTTGAATCAGGTGCTGAATCGGACAGTGAGACATATGTGCCGTCGCAGGTGAGTGTTTCTGGCAGGGATGCTGTTCGGTCCAACCCACCTGCACCGGGGGTAGATCCCTCTATGGGGATTTCAGTGTTGGTAAGTCTGCCTTTGGCAGTTACGGATGCAGGGTCAAACTCCACAATATTTGCTCCTCTTCCTGGGCCAGCAGATCAAAAGAGGAATGCAGTCCTGCAGCCTCAGGCAGTGCCAGCACAGCAAGGTGCAGATCGCCTGGCCCCAAACAGATGTGGTGCACATCAACGCGGTGGCCGTGCACCACCAGGCAATACAGTGTGGGAGAACTCCATGTACAGTATTGCAGCACAACAGAGAGCATTGTGTGAAATGATGGCTCAGGCAATGGATAGGGTGGCCACTTCCATTCTCCCCCCTGAAAGGCAGATGGAGCTCCAGCAGCAGGCAACAGACTCCATTTGCCACTCACACAGGGAGGACATGTTGGCGTCCAAAAGGGACCGACGGGCTGGACTGGAGGCTCTGCGCGAAGCCATATCTGTAGAGTCACAGGCCCACAGGGAAGCCCTGAGGTTAGAACACGGGTTCCTCAGAGATACTCTGGGTGAACTTGAGGCTTCCCGGAATTTTAGGTCAGAACAGCAGCTGGAGCAGCTCACACGTTCACTCTCGGCTGAGCTCAAGGCAACCCGTGCAGAGATCCGGGCATCATGCGAGGCCATGCAGGCATAAATGCGGGCAACCCGTGAGGTGCTGCATGGGGATCTCCGTACCATCATCCTGCAGAACCAAACCTTCCAGACCCGCATGCTTGCTGCCATGGAGGACCATACCAGGGCTTTGCATGGGCTGCCTCCCATATCACGGCCACCTCCTGATGTAGCAGCAGAGGGTGAAGAGAGCGACAGCAGTTCTCCCACTGTAGCATAGCCGCGCAGGCCATGAGCCCATGGAGGTATTTTTTTTTTTCTCAACATCCATGCATGTGGTTGTTGGGGTGCACCCTGTACCTCGAAACTCCTGGGTGGCTTCCCCCCCCGGTCCACACATGGCCATTTTTTATTTTTTATATTTTTTTTTACAGTGTGTTGTTTTGTGTGGCACCCGTGGGCATCCACTGTGTATTCCAGATGGGCACATGCAGGCTTGTCCTGTCTTTGGGTTAGATGCTTGGTTTCCTGACACACACACCCCTCCTGCTTCCCCTTTCCATGGGCTTGCAAAGGGTGTGACCAAGTGACAGTAACTTACACAGTGACATTGGGCTCCCATGAGTTGTGTGGGCTGTCTGTAGTCAAAACTGTGTGTACATCCCTAGTGGGGATTGTTGTTGGATTCTACACTGCATGGTGTATTGATATGTGCTTGTGCATCCATGTCTTTCTCCTTATTTACATGTAGGTTCTTCATGTCTTCACAAGGCCGTCTGCTTTGCAGATGCAGTTCATGTTGTATGCAGTACACTGAGACATTTGCCTGACAGCAACACTCTGCAGTTGGAAGGGGTCGATGTGCTGCCTTAGTCAGGTTGTGAGACTTGCACTACTTCCATTTTTTACTGTCATATATTGACACAGTTTCATCCTGAACTGATGTTTTGTGCTGCTGGTAAGTATTTGTTCATGTGTGCTGTTTCGTATTGATTGCTGAGGGCATATTGTCTGTGGCCTGTTTACATTATAGACAGTGCACTTTTTGACACTTTGTTCATGTGTTATGCATTCATTTGGTTGCTTTCACATTGCATGCCATGGCATGGTGTGTTGGGTCGCTGAGATGGGGAGGGGTTGGGTGACATGGTACTATATTGATGCAGTATTTTGCAAGGGGGTAGTCATTCCTGCTGCATGAATGTGTGTCATTTTGTGACACAGCATTGGGTGTTTTTAAGTAGGGAGGGATGCAAACAATATAACACTTCCAGGTGAACAATCTCAGGCTGGTATGGTTGTGACAGTTGACTGTCCCTTTTGGCATCATCATTGATTGTCAGCTGGTATGTGCCAGGCCTGTGTGCACTCCGCAGGGGTGGGATTTTAGGTGAAGTAATTTGCCACAAGCTGGGTGCGGGCTGCCTCACCACGTGCCCTTTCACCTCCCATGTGCAGCGGGCGTGCATGTGGTTGGGGATGTGGGGGCACCATCATGTCCACCGGCACGCCCCAGCAGGTTGCAACGTTGTGCAGGACACATGCTGCCACTATGATCTTGCACACTACTGGGGGCGCATATTGCAGCTGCCCACCAGAGCGGTCAAGGGAGCGAAAACGTGACTTGAGCACTCCGAATGTGCGCTCCACTATGCCCCGGGTTGCAATATGGGCTGTGTTGTATCTTACCTCAGGTGGTGTGGTGGGGTTCCGAATTGGCGTCATCATGTAGGTGCTCAGAGGGTAGGCACTGTCCCCTGGGGAGGTGATAATGGTTGTCATTAGTGGGGCTTTCCCATTTCTCAGTTTCTGACATGCATGCATGTGCAGAGGCATTTATACTCACCATTTATACTCACCAATTAGCCATGTGTCGCCATACCGGCCAGCTTCCAGGTCCCGGTTTAGGGGTGACATTCTAAATATGTAACTATCATGGCTGGACCCTGAATAGTTGCCATATACTGAGGTGATGATTCCCTTGGCATCACATACAACCTGCACATTGATGGAATGCCAGTACTTGCGGTTCCGATAGATGTGCTCAGTGGCCCTGGGTGGACGTAGAGCCACATGGGTACAATCAATGGCACCAAGGACTTGGGGAAGTGTGCCACCCCGTAGAATTGCTGGACAACAGCCTGCCTTTCTGCAGGTGTTCTTTTACATGTATATGTGCCTGCGGACTGAGGGGCACGCAGTGATGATATTCAAAACACCTGGTGTAGGCAGCGTGACTGCGTGGCCTGTGAGACCCCCCCACTATGGCTCTTGTCCGCTGAAATGAACCAGTAGCCAAGAAGTGCAGTACATTGAGCACCTTTTCCAAGGGGCTGAGTGCTTGCGAGCACAGGGTGGGTGATGCAAGGTCATCCTCCCACTCCCTCACCAGGTCTAGGATTATGTGTGGTGGAAACCTGTACCTCCCATACACCTGGTCATCAGGCATCCCAAAAAGGCTGGTCATGGGTAAAAAAATGCAGGGCCTGGCTATCCACCTCCTCCTGCAGTGTCCCATGACCACTGCTGCGAGGAACGGTGTATTCATCGTAGCGTCTAAGCTTGTTTGTTGTTTCCACGCACTTTTATGCTGCGCAGGGCCGCTTACGCCTGCTTCCTGCTGGCGTACGTATTTCTGTATTAGTGCGTGTTTTTTGGCACACGCCTTTCCCTTGTTCGATTCCATGAATACGTGTTGTTGGCGTGCGTGTGGGCGTTGCGAGCATTTACCTCCTGTACTTCCCCCGTAACGCCCACATTTT
This sequence comes from Ambystoma mexicanum, assembly GCF_040938575.1. Lineage (NCBI taxonomy): Eukaryota > Metazoa > Chordata > Amphibia > Caudata > Ambystomatidae > Ambystoma > Ambystoma mexicanum. The sequence continues at coordinate 1,149,810,490 of NC_090933.1, read as the reverse complement.
CACACGTTGTTCCCCATTCCGCGTGTTACGCCCCGTGTTACGCCCACTTTTGTTGTGTGTGCAGCGCTATGTGCGCTTTCCCTGTGTGCGTAGCGCACGCTGTTTAATGACGTGTGCGCCCGCGTGTTCCACCCATGAATTTAGTGCACATCCCAGGATTTACACGCGCACTGAATTCCATGAATCGATGTGCGCGGCTTTGGCATGCGTGCGCTGAGATTTTCACGCTTGCCTTTAGATTTTCACGCTTGCGCTCCCCTTTTCGGCGCACATTTATTCCATGAATCGGCCCGTAAATTGTGTACGTTTTAAAAAAGAAATCACAACACAATAAAAACATGAAATTATGCCATTTTGTATGAAGTACTACTAGAGATTACTTATCTCCAGCTTTCTTCCTTTCTGGATTCTTTTGTTTCAACCTGCTCTCCAGTTTGGTTTCGTTCTTTTGAGTTCATTAAAATATCTTTTCTTTCTGAAACATTTTCTTCCTTTTCTGTCCAGCATTTAAAGCTTGGTCTATTCTTCGCCTGCTTGAACTTTTTTCTAGGTTCCATATTACTGATCCTTTTATTCATTTTAACACTATATCCAAGCTTGGGATTTCTGGATTATCCTTTCATGGTTTTCTTACTACCTTTCTAATCATTCCTCTAGGGCGTGAATTCCTCTCTTGTTCCCCTATCATGTGGTGTCCCTCATGGCTCTGCCCTGAGTCCTCTCTGTTTCTATCTGCAGGCCACCTAGTTTGACTTTTATGTCCTGGTATTTCTTACCACATTATTCTGAGAATTCACAGTTCCTCATGAGTCCACATGTGCCAGCTTTCTGCCATTCACGTGTGGATATCCTTACACGTTATTTAAAACCAGCATACATGTCTTCCCTCTTCAACTCCAGCTTCTGTGTCATTCACCTCCTGCTATCTGGTTCCAACCCTTGACTCATTTGCTCAGAAATTGGATGTTGCCTTTTCTTCTGTTCCCTTTATTTCTATTCTTAACTACACGTCGCCTTTTACAACGTTATACTAGTAAGAACATACATCCTCTACTGTCCTTTCATGCCCCCAAAACATGATTTTCTGGTTCTATTTATAAATGGATTACTGATGTTCTTTTATGCTCGGATTCCCTCACATTTCTTTCCCTTTCTTATTTTTAACAATATACATGGCTTTTAAAAAAAAACCTCCTTTTTTTTTTGAATGGCGCCCAATTCTTTCTTGTTTGGTTTTTGTTTTCTTTGCCTTGTGTCAGGTAGGCCCAAAACCCAATCGAAATCAATCCAGGGAAGCAATGGAGTGCACGGATTGCAAGGAAAACAGCTTGTAACACATGCAATTACAGCCAGGAGGGACCTACTGCTCAGTCGAACTGAACACTGAAAATGCTCTTGGTCGCCCACAGTTACAGTATTTATAGATAATAAAAATGGAATATATTACAAGTATTAAGTACATGCTAATCCCATGTGCCCTATTGGCTCCCAACTATACAGCAAACATAGCACAATATACATTAGTAGCCCCCATTTGTTAGTACATCTCTCATGACCATCCTAAGAACAGCCCCCTACGAATGACCTTATCATTCCGTCAGCTGGCAATGCTTCATCCAGATTGGTCAAAGGTATACATCTAACATTTACTAAAATGGCATTCTCTAATTGGTCAAGACAAGTTCATGTAACTTATGATGTGCAGTCCTCCCGAAGTGAACCAATCATATTGTAGGTGTGAACAGTGAATTCAACACTGTACTGTCAATAACAATATCCGCTCCCATGAGCTCAGTCCATTTGGCAGCTCTAGGCAGTTCTCAGGCCTTAAAGTGGTTTACTTCTATAACACTTGTGACAACTCCCATTTTGAAACATGTTGCTATCCCTAGCACACATTCTTCCAGCTATCTCTTTGGAACCCGGTGGATTAATAAGGAAACGCATTGAGGATCCACTCCTTGGAAATTAATTTATCATATTTATTAGTTCTACCAAATCATCTCCTTGCTGACCCAGTTGTCCCAACAATCTCTAGGTGGCAATATGACCACAATCAACTCTTGCCGCTTTGGCAATACCTTCATCCAGGGCTCTGTTCCCATCAACACATGCCCTTGCAACTATTATATTCTATCTATAGTCAAGAACATAAACCGTTATTCTACATTTCACTAAAAGCTTCTTGAGGACAGCTAAGCTCTGCAGCAATAATTGATTTGTGTACTGCATCTCACCATTCCTCCATGGACCTTGTTCTGCTCTGCATAGCTCTATATGGCAGGACCCAGGATATTGTGGTAAATGGCCCTTATGCTAATTCGATCCAGTAACAATATCTTTGCTGCCCATTATGCTACCATGTGTGTCGTAGCCTGGCAGGCTGGCAGGACTAAGGCAACACTACATCCCATATGGAAATGACCTAAAACACTTTGACAAATGACAGAAGCACTAACACTAAAAAGACCAAATCTCTATGCTAAAAGAGCTTCCGCAGGGTGTACTTTTCTAAACGATTTGGGCATTGCACCTGCATATGAACATTTGTCTTTAAATCTCGTATTTGCCTCGCCCCAGCCTACCTGTAAACTCTAGATTCTTGTAATGACCAACCAGGTCGAATGACTTCCAGAGATTTTTAGGAGTTTCCTTTTGAATGCTGCTCTTTGCTCTCCCACTGGCTGAAGATGATATGTATGTTTCTCCAGGTCGTGTGTTCCTGCACTGACAAATGAAGGGTTGGTGAGTGCTTGCATTTATTTGCTTTCACTCTCTCTGTATCCCACATGAACTAGTAGGCACCTGTGAGGGACAATGCAAGGCTATTCTGGATGCCTTTGCCTCTCGCTGATTTAGCCTGCATTACCAGGACTCTACTCAGCAACTTCCTAGAGGGTTAATTGCTTGGTTTGTGGTGCACAATCTACTTTTCTGGATATGTGGTAATTAACAGCCACGCCACGTATGGGTTAACAAATACTTTGCTTCCCTCTTGTATCTCCCTTCTTTCAAAGTCATGAATGCCTCTTCATTGTCTATTGATGGTAAATCCCCACATCTACTGTGGGCTTGAGACTCTGTATTCCACTTTCTGTAGAATTCTCTAATGTAATCTCAACGTTTGTACCTTTTGAGGCTCCTGTGTACCCGTCCTAGGGTGTGGTGTGATAGTTCTTTACTTGATATTTTTCTCAGGGTATATCTAGTTAGGGTTTTCTCCTAGATATCACTTAGCTCTTTTTTTTGTCTTTTCAAGTATGATTTCTGGACCCAATTGGTGATACAATCCCCAAGGTGGTTCTAGGAGAATGGCAAACAGATAAGTATGTCCATTCCCAACAATCCTCTTGGTAATTTTAGCAATCCGTGGCTGTGTGCTCTGCGCTGCAGGAGCAAAAATTCTAGGAGTTCCTAGTAGGACCATCCACGTAGCTCCTGTGAGAACCACTGGCATGTTCTAAAGAAGGACAGGGCCTCAAATAGGCCAGATTTGTCATGCTGCGCAGAAGTAAAATACATTTCAAAATGTTGTGAGATTCTTCGTGATCTCATATTGCTTGGATGTTGCCGCATGTTCTGCTCGTTGCTCAGGGGCTTGAAAGCATGCCGATGTGTCTTGGGCGTTTGGATTACCATGGTCTTGGGAGCCCACCATTCACCCCGGAATGTGCTTATATGAATCCCCCCTCCCCCCAAATCCTTTCCATACTGTGAGGTCCACCAAACAGATGGCTTTGTTATGATTCCTAGTTCTGTACACCAGACCCTCATCTCTCGAAATAATTTTGACGCTCTTTCAAGCTCATTGCTTCAAAGCTGTAGAGTGTTCTTCCTCTTCCCATCATAGAGCAGTTCACATCAGTGCACTGGTGAACACACATACTTTATGTATGGGATAGCACCATTCCGGATGACCTAAACATTTTTCTGTAGACAGTTTTAAGCAGTGCTAAATTCGCTATACAATTGATCCTTTTATGCTCAGGTTTAAACAGGTAATGATGGACATATTTCATTTCTATCAAGTGTTATTTCTCTATTGTGTATGCATTGGGCCTCATTACTAGTACGCCGGTGCAGAAAAAAGGGTGCCGGTAGTAATGTACCAGCACCCTTTCTTGACCGGCAGACTACAACTCTGCTTTCCTGGGACTGTGCGCCCGGCAGGTCTGACCTGCTGGGCTCAATGTCCCTGGAAAGCAGAGTTTCCACGGAAGCACCGGCCCCGTTAGCAACAGTGCTGGTGCTTCCGTATTCCCACTCCCATGGAGTCCTTTGGGGCTCCATGAGAATGGGGACAAACATATTCCACCGCCTGATATCCTGCCGGAATTGTAATGGGATCCATGGTCTGCACTAAATACATAGTACAGGACCTCTAGACAATGTCTACCTTGTCTTTCTTTACATCTCCATTCCTCATGCCTCTTCACATTATGTTTTATTTTATCGCCTTTTCTTTACTTCTTACTTTGTTTTCATCTCCAGTCCTCCCCTCACCTTTCCTTCATTCATTCTCTTTTTCACTCCTTTTTTTGTTTTTGTTTGGGCTATTAGTTGTCTCTTGCAACACCTATAAGCCGAAACTATTGCATTAGAGTACAGATAGTGAATGTTAAGAAGGATTTCTAAATTCTGGCCTGGTGGACAGATTTTAGAGGCCAGTATAGTTAGAGTGAACAAGGGAACACTGAGAGAATAGCCAGATCCAATCAAGGTAAACATGGATAGTGGTCAAGGCTTAGTCTCATGAGAAAGTGTGTGGGGTAATGGGTTCACAATGAGTCCACAAAGTGAAGCACACAATAATTCAATTTAGACAGGTAATTACAAAAATACTCTATTATAGGTCAAAAAACACACACTAGGAAAATGAAACGAGCAGGTGATAATGTCACACTACACTCACTTATAAAACATGTATACAGTCACCTTTTGGTATGTATCAATGAATACAATACCCTAGACAACTAGTAGTGATGCATACAATGAAACCAGTTCACAACAGTAGTACCCTAACTTTATAAGTCCAATTCCTATGACGTATGGGCCTAATGCCCAAAAGTCACACATCTTCTTCTTAGGACGGGGGTCAGATGTAGGAAGTTTTCTTGTGGTGGTGAAAATCTTCCAGAAGATACTTCAACAATGTTACAGGTCAGTAAAAACTAAATACGAACTGCAAGGATGATGATGATCATTAATTTAGATTGCTATGGTAGAATTTGGTTTTTAGATCTAGTTTGACTGTTAAAGAAAGTTAAAAAAAATGATAAAACTGTCAAGCCTTATTGAGATATGTAATATGAAACATCATGGGCGAAAGAAAGTTATGTCTATGTTGCGATTGTAAATATTCTGTTGAAAGAACGTGTAATGATACTATGTTTGTTTTAGTTATGATCAATGTGTATCAGTTTTTATCTAGTGAAATTTTTTATGTCATTTTACTTGAGATTTCTATTTTTGTAAAGCTTACTGAGTAGCCAAAACAAATAAAAAAATTAAAAAATTAAACATTTTAAAAAAGTTAAACTATTTCCATATCTACAGGTACAACCTTTAGATCAAAAAGCGATGCAATGGAATATCCAAAGCTTATTCTAATGTTTATTCTAAGGAGAGCAGTGGGCTGGGGGGTGAATGCTTTGCAATTATTCACCCCGCTGACTCTGTTTTTCCCTAGTGACTAGGCAGGTCGGCTGAGAATCGCTGGAGTACGTTTTTCCCACCAATAGAAGATGCCCAGGAGCTGCAAGTGCAAGGATTCTTAGGGTTGGTTCCAGGAGCAGAGTGCAACATTTTGCAATGAGGAAATGCCAAAGGCACTGATGCAGACCTCTTCAGGACACTTCACCAGACAGGGGAAGGCAAGTTCTAGCGATGGCTGCTGCACACAGGTGAGAGCAGGTGCCTTTCCAGTCACGGTTGAAGAAGACCTCCGTAAGCAGGATCTCTTGAGGCTGGGAAACTGAAACTTGGCAGGAAGAGTACTTTTGGCACAAGCTGGCGACCACCGAATTTCTGGGTTCAAAACATGAACGGCAACGATTCTAATGAGGTAGCCCACTCGAAAGCTGGTTCATGCCTAACGTGGTCCAAGGACACTTCCAAAGGCTCAGGAAAGCTGGATCTTTGAGAATGCATTGAGACTGGATATTTTTACCAGTCCAAGGGTTGATTCACTGCAGAAGGCCTTCACAGATCAGCTAGTCCAGCAAGGCTTCACCAGGCAAATGCAGGAAGGGATACCAGAGCTCTTTGGGAGTCGTCCATGGATAGTCAGTCGGCTGCTCTTGTACACAGGATACTTAGCTCCAATGCTCATCTGAAGAAATGGCTACAGGAGTCCTATTCTTATCCTAAATCCTGGCTGGAAGCAAGTCCAAGTCCACCAAAGGTAAGGATCTGCATCATTCAAACAGTCAACAGTGGTCCAATCAGGGACCACTGTGCGTTTCACTCATGCTCAACACCCAGACTCTCTGGCACCATGGATGTGGAGTGGGTCAAGACAGTCCTACCCACTTCCTGGGTCCACACACACTATGCCAGCAATAGCCTGCAAAAGCATGCATGACCATATAAGAGATTTCCTGACATGAGAAGGCCAGAAGAAGGCCAAACAACAATTTGGCCAAAGGACAAACGAAGAATATCCTGGCACGGCCATTTTAGGGCACTAGCCATTTTTGGTAGTCAGACAGGGTAAATGTGATGTGCACACTAGAAATATTGCAACAATGGTAACAATGTATCTACTGCCACGAGTTTGTCTTTAGGCAAATATAGAAGAAATACAAAATCCCAAGTGTAAATGTCTAGCGTGATACAAAAGTATTCCCACTACACTGCATTGTAAGGTGTTGTGTACACTGTCAAAAAGTTACCAAAAAGGTAAAAAGGTAAAAAGACAAAATGGAAACATAGTTTTCCAGTACTGATAGTCTGAGAGACTGATCAGTTTCCCCATGACAAAATGAGCTAAAGGTCAAGGGCGTGAAGCTGAGGGCTTCAATTCCTTGTAAAAATTCAGGACAGGTTAAAAAACTAAAACAAAAGGTTTTGGGGGTCCATACAAAATGAAGGGAAAGTTGTCTAAAGAGAAATCTTTTCTGACACTTGCTGCCCTTAACAACCCCCCCCCCCACAGACTAGGGACAGGGGGATCTAATCCACACCTGGATGGGTCTCCTGTTCCAGTCGGTTATACATTCTGGCCAGTCCTTAAGCATTGCTATGTTGTGCCCCTGGCCTATTCTCAATGGTGAAGTCCAAGCCTTAAGGTTTCACGCCTTTCATGCTCATTAGCCAGTTGAAGGGCGTAGAGTCAGTTTGCACAGTGAAGTGAGTACCATAGAGGTATGGTCTCTGCATCCAAAGGCTCCGCACTATGGATAAAATCTCCTTTTCCACAGTCGTTCTCCCGAGCTCCCTGTCCTTAAGCTAGCGACTAATAAAACATATAGGATGTTAGCTGCCTTTATCATCTAACTGTGAAAGGACAGCACCTATCCCAGTGTCAGAGGCATCTGTCTGAACTATGAGAGGTCTATAGTAATCAGGGGCCCTCAGAACAGGGGTCTGACAAATGCAATCCTTCAGGCTTTGGAAGGCCTTCTCACTCTCCTCAGAACCATAAGCTTTCTTAGGTTTCTGAGGACAGTCAGAGGGGCGGCTATTGTTCCATAGTCTGCCATGAAGTTTCTGTAATACCCAGTGAGGCCTAGACAAGCGCTCACCTGGCTTTGGGGCATGGGGGTTGCCCAGTTGTGTACAGCATGTGCTTTGATGGGAAGAGGCTGAATCTTGCCCCCACCAACCTCATGCCCAAAGTAGGGCACTGAAGCCTGGCCAATCTGACACTTGGTAGCCTTTTTGGTCAGGTGGGCCTGCTGAAGAACCTACAACATATTTCCAGTTGTCTCACATGTGCCTCTCAAGAGGGCCTGAACACTACTTTATCATCCAGATAAGCTATACAGAATTCATACAACCCATTCAGGATATGGCGGACCAACATTTGCAAAGTTGCAGGTGCATTCTTCAAACCAAAGCGCATTATTACCCTGAACTGGTCAAGTTGCTCAGGTGTTGAAAATGCTGTCTTTTCCTTGGCATTTTTTTTCTGTGATATTTGCCAATAACCTGCAGTAAGGTCAACGGTGCTAAGCTATTTGGCAGCTCCTAGTCGACTAATTCATCAGTTTCTGTCTTGGTGACAGCATTAAGACCTCTATAATCCGCACAGAATCTCAAGTCAGATGCACCTGATTTTGGCACCAGAACCACAGGACTGGACCAAGGACTGCTAGTGGGCCATATCAGCTCTCAATCCAACATTTTGTTGACCTCAGACTTGATGTGGGATCTGACTTTGTCTGACATCCTATAGTTCCTATTTTTTATAGACACGCTGTCTCCAGTGTCAATGTCATGCTTGCACTAGGGTGTCAAACCTGGAGTGTTTATGTATAAGGGGGAAAACTGCCTAAGCAAAGTGTTCACCCTGGTTGCTGTGGCATCAGGTGAGGGCACAATTTGACACCCTCAATGGAGCTATCAGAAGGGCTGCCTTGGAACAGGAAAGGGAGAGGTTCAGATTCCTCCTCCTCCCTATCTCCCTGCAATGACCCGCACAAGACCTAAGTCTCTGAGGTCATTGCCTAACAGAACTTTTCCAGGGATTTTGCCTATGTACACTAACAGGTATTCTGACCACACCACTGATTCACTTCTAAAGTGACATGCATAACTTGAATCTTGAGAGGGGGGTATCTGCTAAATTAGGGGGCATCAGAGGAGTTCTGAACAGAGCCTCTGAATTTACCAGGGTGGAATCCACTACAGTTCTGCTGGCCCCAGTATCCCGTATGGCAAAGGTATCTGTACCATCTACAAGCACACTATCAGCAGGGCTTCCATTTCAACCTTAGGGATGAATGCCTTGAGCATATTTACATGAAACACTTTGGGAGCCTGGCCAAGGTCCACTAAATAGTTTACCTCATCCAGTCACTCAACACTGCAGTAAGGACCTGGCCACTTATCCTGTAAAGCTCTAGGCCTTATAGGGTTCATGATCAGGATTTCTCAGCCTGGTGGAAAATGTACATGTGAAGCTTCCTTGTCATAACAATATTTTACCACAGCCTGACAAGTCTTCAACTTGTCATTGGCCTGTGACATCAATAACGCCATCCTCTTCCTCAAGCCCAGCACATAGTACACTACATTGGTAGTGACAGGATGAGTGGGAATCTCCCATCCTTCCTTGACTATGGCAAGCAGTACCGTGATAAGGTGAACAAACAAGAGTTCAAATGGGCTGAAACTAACCCCTTCTTGAGGGACCTCTCTGTAGGCAAATAGCAATCATGACAAAAGAAGATCCACCTTCTCCTCTGGGGCTCATCAAGAGCTGCAATCATGCTTTTGAGAGTTCTGTTGAGTCTCTCATCTAGGTCATTGACCTGTGGGTGAAATACGGGCAGGCATTTGTATGACACCCCACATTCCTTCCACATGGCCTGCATGTACTTGGCCATAAAGTTGCTGCCTTGGTCAGACATAAATTCTTTAGCGAAGCCAACCCTAGTAAATATGCCCAGTAATGCTCTAGCAACTGACTTAGCAGTCACTTTCTTCAGTGGGATGGCTTCAGGATATCTTTTGGCATGATCAACTACCAAAAGGATCAGCCTACTGCCAGAATTTGTAAATGGATCAAGGGGACCAACAACGTCAAACCCTACCCTCTCAAATGATATTCCCACTACTGGTAGTGTGCCAATGGAGTCTGGATTTTATACCACTTTTGCCAGAAATTTGACAAGTAGTACAACTCCTGCAATTACCTTCTACTTGTGACCCCATTATAGGCTAGTAGAAGTGCATGCTTAACCTTTCCATGGACTTCTTGATGCCAAGATGACTTGCAAGGGGGATCACATGTGCCAATTGCAGGAGGAAGAGTCCCACCTGAATTGGAACCACCAACCTCTTATGGTCTCTGTCAGAGGTCTTTGAGGGCTCACTGTACAGGAGCCCACGTTCCCTAATATTCCTGTGCTTCCCAAGGTCGTCACCCTCCAACTGAGAGCAGGCCTGTGTGCTTAGGCTTTCAAGAGATGGACACTCACGTTGGCGCTTACTAAACTATTCCCATGAGATACACCCTTCTGAAAGTAAACTCTGCAGTTCCGGGTGATCATGGAGGTTGAGAATTTCAGGCATCCCCTCTTCCCCATCAGGTTCAGGGGCTTGGCTAACTACCTCCACCTCAGTGGTAGGTGAGTAAGGGGGGAATGTTTTCTTTCTCTCTTCTGAATATTTTCTCTTCTCTAGCTTTAGGTTTCCCTTTGGCTTTTGCTGGGCCTTAGGCTTGGCTAAGGCAGCCCTGGTCTGAGAGCTAGTGCATAGATGTTCTGCAGTGCCCTCCACAAGACATACATCTCTGAGGCCATTTCCCAACAGAACTTTTCCAGGGACTTGCCTCTGTACACTAACAGGTATCCTGACCACCCCACCACTCACTTCTAAACTTATAGGCATAACTGTACACTTGAATGGGGGACCACCAGCCAACTTAGTGGGCATCAGAGGAGCTCTGGCCAGAGCCTCTGAATTTAGCAAGGTGGAATCCACAAGAGTTCTGCTGGCCCCAGTGTCCCTAATGGCAGAGGTATCTTTACCATCTGCCCGCACACCATCCTTGAAATAACGCTTAGTGTTATCAGCTATGAGGGCATAAGCCTCAGCAACTCTAGGTTCCCAGGGAAACTACAATCAGATCCAATTCCACAGGGTCGGGAATCCGTGGAGCAGGGTGCCACTGTGAGTATTTCTTCTGCTTAATGAGGAAGTGCCAGATTTACACAGTGGACCCCCAAGGTCTTACCATTACATGTGGGGTACCCCTTTATGCGGCCACTTGTTCCATGGGCTACAAAAGATCCACTGGAACCTTGTACGTATTGAGGATTAGAGTGTCCACTGTCATGGTTGGGATAGTTAGTCCCATTACCCTGTTCATGCCATGTGACTTATTGCCCTTATGAAAGTTTTTGTGGGTCTTATCGGAAGATGTTTTATCAGTAGGCCCGCACTCTTTCTCTTTTTGTTTTTTTCCCCTCCTCATGCTTACCTGTAGCATGCTTGTCCTTATGGGAAACTCCATGGAAACCCAAAGATCAGCAGCAATGGCCAGCTTCTTAGGATCTAACTCTTTAGAATCTGAAAAATAAACGTTAAGCTCAGTGGAACAAGAGTCAAAAATATGCTTCCGCATGACCAGGTTGATTATGCCTTTAAAAGCGGCTACTTTATGGCATTCTAGCCAGCCACTCAGGTTTTTAAAGGAATCTGTAACTAAAGAAACACAAATATTGTTATCTTTTTTATGTACCTCTCTGAACCTCTTTAAGTATTGGCCAGGAGTTATCCCAAACGTTAAGAGGAGAGAATGCTTTAATTTGTCAAAGTCCTTTCTGCTAACTTTTGAAATAGCACTGCAACCCAGAAGACTTGTCAGGCTCATGTACTTCTTGCACCTCACTAGCAAGTTGTAAGCCAATCTATGATGTCATTCTTTTCATCATACATTGTTAGGAAATCTAGGATGAGAAGAGGATCCAGAATAACTACCGGAACCTCCAGAGGAGCCTTGAGACACTTATAGTCTGGCCAGCTCCAACTGGTGATCCCTATTTATTTGTTTCTAAATCCACCCAAACCCTAGCTTAGCCATGTTAAAATCCTACTCTTTCTGTTTGAGCCTGAGCTTCTCTTTCTTAGGGTCCATCATAACCTCAGCTTCTGAAGTTGACAGGAAAACATTGGAAGGCAGCTCTTCATCTTTGTGTGTACTCTCAATATTGGCAGTTACCACAAGTCCATTGCTACTGCACAGACCTGCCCCAGCATCTACTGCATTACTATGATTAGGCAAAGGAACAGTTGTAGATGATCTAACAACTTCAGTATCAAAGGAGCTTTGTTTTCAGAGGATGGGAATCATCTGTCTGCACACAATAATATGAATGTCTCTACTTTAAGTGCAGCAAGAGTTGACACAGTGAATGTTTCGATATTTAAAAAAAGTAGTAGGCAACTGTTATCCCACTACTAAGTTAAAATAACAGCGTTTTGTGTAAATAGAATTATGATACTACACCAGTGGACATCACTGGGGTACCCAGGACCTTATCCCATCACTGCCACCAATTTGTTAAGATGGATTTATAGAATCTGACCTGGTGGACAGATTTTAAGAGGCCACACTAGATATAGTGAACAGGAGAACTCTGAGAGGTTAGCCAAGCCCAATCAAGGTAAGCTTGGAGAGTGGTCAAGTCTTAGTCTCAGAAGAAAGTGAGTGGGGTCAGGGGTCCACAATGAGACCACACAATGAAGCACACAATAATTCAAATAAGACAGGAAAGTACAAAAATATTCTATTTATTATAGGCCCCAAAACACACACTAGGAAAATGAAACAATCAGGTGGTGCAGCTGAAGTCTTTACTTCTCTGTAAAAGGTCAGGATAGGTCCAAAAACAAATGCAACATGTTTTGGGGGAACACACAGCCTGTAGGGGGTGTTTGGTTATTTCCCCACCCATGGACGGTCCATGGCCATGCTAATACATGTGGCCATTCCCACCCAGTTCCACCCCTCCCTGCCCAAAACACCTCCTCATGGGAACTCTTTGAGCTCGCTTTCATCGAGCCTTACTATCAAGGTTTGCAGTCAAATTGCCTGACAGTAATTTTTCAAAGCAGTTTTCTGAAAATTAATGACTTAATTGCAGTTGTAAACCTGCTACTGGTGAAATAAAAATGTCTTACCAGGTTTGCCGTTAGCCATTCGATTTGAAGGAACTCTGCATGCCCTTCACTGAAGTCCTGTTAAAACATGCATTGGCAAAGCCAACTGTTTTTGCTTGTGTATAAGTATTAGGCATTTGCCAGGCACTCCTAATTGAAGCCCATGTACTCGCACCATTGTGTACCTGCTACCATCAATGGCCAATGAATATCAATACGGCTATTTCGGGCAACTACCTTTCCCATGCCTATACAAAAGCCCAAACTGTTGGCAATGCAATTCTTGTTTTACTTGCGTTCCTTGAGATTGTAAGTAGGGAAAAGAAAGATAGCTTAAAAGGAAGGGGAATGTTCCCAAAGGCTCTATGTCCAGGGGTAAGTCAGCTGTGTAGGCTCCTCTATCACCTTTGACAGAGAATTGGTGCAATTGGGCACTTGTGAACTAATATTTAAAAAGTAAATCTGTTTAAAATAATATCAGTGCAACACACATTTCTGCTATGGAGCCAACTTTGCACTGGCTCAAATGTACCACCAACCAAAAAAAAGTACTGGGAAAATAGTTTTTGTTTTTCCGGCCCAAGTCTCCACTCTTTTTCATTTTGCCTCTTCCCATAACTTTCCCTGTAATGCTCATTTGTGACTTTTCCCCCATTACAGGTTTGCCGGTCTGGAAAAAAGTGCTGGTAACAATGGTTACCAGCACAATTTCCGGATCGGCAGATCTGGTCGGTAGTTCTGGCCCCTACCAGCAGATTTTTCACTGAAGAACCAGTCATGTTACTAACAGTGCCATTGCTTCAGGGTTCCCATTCCAATGGAGTCCTAAGGAATTCCATGGGAATGGGAACTTACTGGCTTTCCGTCACCCGTAATATCCCAGGATCACCAGGATATCAGGTGGCGGAAACGGTAAGGCAAGTCTGCCGGTAGAACCGGTGGGTTACCAGCAGACACGTAATGAAGAGCATGGTCTAATTTTCATCCTCTCTGACTTTTTAGAGACTTCACTGAAAGTGCTGTATAAATATCATAATGAAAGACAATGAATGAATGTATGTATTTCTTAACAAGGGATAATTATGGGGTACGTTCTCGAACAGCATTCACTTTCAGCATAAAGAATTGTGGGGGTGCAACACTTGCAGATGCCACATTAGGTATGTGTGGACATGCACAACAGCTTGCATGTGACAACAGGGGTAAAGGGGTACAGGGATTTGCGTGCCAACCTGCGGTAAATGCATCACAAAGACAAATCTTCCGTTTAATGATGTCATTCAGTTCATTTTCAAAGGACCACTCAATTAGATTCTATAGCACAGAAGTCAGAAACCTCTGTCTCTCCAGCTGTTTTGAACTATGACTCCCATGGTCCCTCTCCATTGATTATGCTGGCTAGGGCTGGTGGTAATCCAAAACATCTGGAGAACACAAGGTTGCAGCCCCCGCCATAGGATAAGAACCAGGAAGATAAAACCCCTCTAGGGGCTCTGATGCAATGTTCTTCTTAATGGAATACAATATTTTCTTATTCTCCATTGAAGTCTTATATTTCTCTGACTCCACAGCAACAAACTCCTTCCTTGTATCTTTTTTTTTTTATATTAGTAGTATTCATATTACATCCAGCAATTGTATTGCCAGTAATGGTATTACTATGCAATTACCAATAGCGAAGTGCAGATTTAGAAATGTAAACCTATGATTTGAAAGATACAATTAAAAGCTTTTACTTTGCATCATTGTAATTAGATGTACAGCCTACACTTCCGCTCATCCTCCAATGTCACATCCTGTTTAGAAGGTTGAAGACAGTTCACAAAATGTAAGATGACCTAAGTGAGAAACATGCTTCCTTATTTTTTCTTTTTTTATTGTTTTGGCTGAACAAATTCATCCTTTCAAGATTTAAAAGCAAAAAGAACACATTATTTTACTACTCATTTCACATATGTATATTAAAACCATTTAACCCATTGCATATCTCAGAAGAAAAAAGAAGCAAAACAAATACAAAAATAAAGGAATTTCCTATTTTTAAACATTTCCTAATTACAAATATCTAATGATTCCTCGGGGCCGTTGAAAAAATCTTTAAATACAAGAAAAAGTTCACCACAGCTAAAATCAAGGTAATATGTTGCCCATTAAAAATCGTCTTCCACAGTGTCTCGTCAGTTAACACTCTAAAGTCTATAAAATATCAATGCAAAAATAATCTCCTTTGAGGTGAAAGCTTCGACAACGTTTTAAAATTTGTCTCGATGTCTCTCTTTCATTGCTATTCTCCCAAAATCTGCATGATCTCTGTTCCTCAGACCAATTTAAGTGAGTACCCAGTACCTCCGAAGTCAACCGTAAATTAAAACAAAGTCTTAAAAACAACCTGCTGTATTTGTGACATAGAAATTTCTGTAGCTATATAGGAATATGGTTCAATGGTTTGATTACACAATTTATATTAATTATTACATTCTCCCCAGGTCCTCCTCCAGTCATAATACCATAGCTTTAATTTTGCCCGATCTCTGTTTGCCATTAATACATCTATGTTTATGTTTATTTCTCTTACGCGCCGCAGCTCACAGGCAGCAGGGCGCGGAGAAGACAGATCAAAATAAATGGAAGGAGAAAAAGTTCTGCATAGCAGTTAAGGAAAAGAAGAATCTTTTCAGCACCTTTTTGAAAGCAGGAAGATTTTCTTTACAGCGCTGGTCCATTGGCAATTTGTTCCAAGCTATAGCAGCCCTCACTGGATAGGACCTCTCTTTCCCTTTACATCGCTTAGTTCTGGGGCATAACAATCTCTTGGAATCTCTGGATCTCATGATCCTAGCAGAATTCTGGATATTAGTTTGTGTTTTTGATTAAGCAGGAGCTTTACCGAACAAACACTTATGTGCCAGAGTGTTGATTTTGAACTGTATCCTTGCTTCCAATGGGGCCAATGCAGTTTCCTTCTGAAAGATGAAATATGCATACATTTAGGAACTTTATTCACAACTCTAACGCATCATTTTGTAAGATCTGCAACTTTTTTAGACAAGATTTACTTTGCCGCGTCGAGCAAGGCATTGCAATAATCTAATCTTGGCAGAGGGCTCTGACCAATGTGATGCAATTATTATATGAAATATAAGGCTTGATCAACCGCAGCACCTTAAATAATAGTGTACACTTTTTGTGACATTGGTAACTTGAGCATCAGCATTGAGTGATGCCTCCATTACCATGCCTAGCGTATCACTTTATTAACTGTTTTATAGGATGCTAATCAGTGTCAAAGTTGGAATAGGCAGAGCCAAGTTTTTCCTTCGCTTCAGTTGAGCCAAAAATAAGAAGCTCACTCTTCTCACTATTGAGCCACATCCCATTGCCGGTCTTCCATATTCGTATTCTGTCATAGACAGACCTGATAAGGTCAGAAACATGTGTCTAGTCCCCACTCAGCTTAAATACAAGCTAACATGATATTACCAGCTGCCATAACTCCCAAGCAATCCTTTTTCCATATTTCGAGTGATATGCTTCCTTAGAGAAAAATAAGAGAATTTTTGACTGGGAATAAAATAGTGATTTAAGGAATAATATATATTGTTTTTCTAATTATATCAAGAATACAGTGTATTTTTAAAAAAAACGTATTCCACGATATGATCATATTAGGCTATTTCCTTGTGAAACTACTAGGAAAGCATATATTCGATTCAGACTCAATCTCTATCATACTAGAGAAAGGACTAAAAATTGGAATATAAATAATACAAAAGATGTAGTGGGGTGTCGATTTGACGACTGTAATGCACCACTTGAAACATTGAAGCACCTCATACTTTACTGTCCGCATTATGAAAGAATTAGGACTGATCGATTGATGAATTTTGTTCATATTGATTATGAAGATTGTTTAGAGTCCCTATGGTCTCGAATGATGCAAGGAGCGCGTAGTGCTTTAATCTATGCAGTGGTTAGCGTGTGTAAGCATATTGAAAAGGAACTTGCAATGTCTTGAAAATTGAACTAATATTTAGTGGACAAATTTGATAATACCGCACATTTAATTAGTGATAGTGGAAATCTAATTAAAGAGGCTTACTCAGGAACTATGTAAATGATGACCTTCACAAGTGTATGGCATAAAAGTCAACATGAATTGTCTATATTTTATATGTAAAGATAACGATTGTTTTGTATTAGAATTTTATATCTGGATATAATGAACTTTTTTGTATTTGAATTTTACATTTTTGCAAAGGTTCTTTTTTCTGTAAATGAACTAAAAACAAATAAAGAAAAAAAATATATATTGTTTTTCTAGGAAACGATGTGCTCCTGACAGAATGGTGTTCACTTGAATTAAAGGACGCGTGTGGCATTGGAATTCTAGCAGATATTTCTAGCAGATATTTCTCTATATTCAAGGAAACATCAAACAAAAAGAAAAGCTCCTTGAACAAGAAAACCACATGCAACATCAGGGGCCATTTTCAAAATGCTACCATGTAGACCAACCACTGTGAACCCCAGAAGCCCTCATTGTAGAACTTCAAACTTGATGGTGATGGCCACCATTGGAACCCCGACTTCCTACTCAGCAACCCTACTAAACACTCTGCCAAGCCACCAAATAAATGTAGGATAGAGCAAGGATGAAACATACTAATCAAAGAGGGGGCACAGAGACCATTCTTGAGAGTTTAATTCCAATTCTGTGTGAGAACCAAAGATTGTTAAAATGTTATCATTTGCAGAGCCCACAGTACCCCTAATAAAAAGAAAAACTCTGTTGAAATGCCTCATAAAAATAGATCAATGTAGTGCATTATAGGGAGAAAGTGGGATTGGTGACAGTAAACAAACAACAAATCAAAGAGGAAATTATTCCTAATGTGTCCAAGGTGGCTTTTACAAAAAAATCAGCAATGAAGATTAGTTAACAATGCTCAGCCAATCCTTGCTTCCATCAGCGAGACATGGGTCTGATATTGAAATCGCTAGCCACATCATTGAGCAGTATCAGGCTTTTATTTAATCTTGACACTGAATTTATTGAATTCGAATATGATCTATTGTGATGGCAGCATCTCTTATTTATTTGTGTGTTTGAAGTTACGTTTATAAAACATTACCATAAAATACATTGATTTAATTTAATAAACACATATGAGTCATGTTCTGCCTTGAAACATGATTGAAAGGAGAGGCTCCTGAGTGGGGATAATTTTGAATTGTGTGCCCTCTAAGAGACTGCCATGACCTTGCAAACCTTTCAGTATTTTTCCATAATTGCTTGCATATCTGCAAGGAAAAAAGTTCACACTGTATGTCATTTTGTAATTTGTAATTTGTTTAATTTATAACACGCACCATCGGGCCTGTAGGCATCCGGGCGCAACTTGTGAGTTACATACAGAGCATATGCAACATACATAATAATTGGCAAGGGCATATGTACAAACATAATAATCAGCGAGTAAATCAGAAAACATAATTTACATAGCAAGAGATTTACATGAGACATAGAGACAAGTGTACAGCTGGTTAGATAAGTGGGCCGAGGCTAATAGGGCTGAGGTGTGCAGAGGGCTGGTTATGTTCTGGTCCACAAACGTTGAGTCAAGTAGGCTAACGTTATCCACATACCTGCCTACACACTTACTATGATACCCCTTAAATATAAGCACTCCATAGGTTGTTATGTCATACACATCTGTGTGGGTCCGTGGACATAGCTCTGCACTAGCTGAGCATACTTCAGTTTGGCACCCAACAACATGTGTGTTGTCAACTAATCAGGGCTGAGGTGTACAAGTCAAAGTGCTATAAACGACTGGATAGACTGCCATGACTGTATGACTGTGTAAAAGGACTGCTATATGTGTTGGCAAGCCTATCCTTGGTTAGACTACCTTTATCAAGAAGAACTGCATTGTGTCTCTC
The DNA here is from genome assembly GCF_040938575.1 of Ambystoma mexicanum. NCBI lineage: Eukaryota > Metazoa > Chordata > Amphibia > Caudata > Ambystomatidae > Ambystoma > Ambystoma mexicanum. The sequence goes on along the minus strand of NC_090933.1, from coordinate 1,149,791,716 downwards.
TGGGTTTCATGCTGGGCTACCAGTTTGGCTTGCGGAATTCTCCTCAGATGTGGTGGGTTAACCAAAAATGTATACAGCTCAGAAGTGACTGAGAAATGGACTGGCAATGGAGAGCTGTCCTGTAGCTAAGCCACATTCCGAGCTCAGAAGTGCTTAACTGGACTATCTGTGTCTCTTGAAGTGTGGGACCAATGCTTTAACCTGTAACCATCATCGAGGCATCCTCGCCCACTGGGTGCACTTGAAACCAAAGACAGAGTACAGCTCTGTTACTACCTACATGTGGGATAGGGAAAGCCTGTGCCACCCCTGCCTGAACAATACCTGACGTCTGTGAGCTCACTGCAGGTTGGCGTATGTGTCATCTCAGATCTTGAAGGAAATGTGTTATAAAGGGTGGTTGGAGCCACCTCATTCCTTCATGGTTCCTCATGTTTCATATTATTCCACTTCAGGTGATTCTTGGCCAGCTTGGTGCCCATATACATCTAATCCTATACTTGGCAGAAGACAACTTAGTACTTGCCCCTAGTGGCCTGACAGATATGGGAGGATTTGGGGTCTTGCCAAAGTGCCGCTGGTGGTGCCGTTCAACTGGCCAAGCCATGCTTGCCTGGTGGCTTTCTTTCAGAGTCATCTGAGTGTCTGTGGGTTTGCCCTGTATTTTATTATGAATATTGTCTCCCAAGGTATCCTGGTACAAAGGTGAACTCAGTCATATCTTGCAATCTAAGTGGTGTTTCTGATGATTGTTTAAGCCAATTGCATTATACATTCCAAGGCATACAGTGGAGTACTTGAGAATTGTTTTAAGTAGGCATTTGGGGAATTTAGATAGATTGGGTTGCCTCTTGTGTAAATGATGATTAAATAAAATGCAATATCACGAGTTACACTGCTTCCAAATGTTTTCTAAGGTACTATCACCATAAATGGGTTGAGTCTTTTCCTCACAAAGTACAGTATTTAACTATTGTAAAGTATACCAATTGTATTGACCTATGTAGAAATGTACACACATTTACCGTAGGTTTATCCCTTTTAACTAAATGTGCTTTAGTAGACCCTCCAGGATATTCTGGCATTAAATTTAACATTTTGCGTCACAAAATTGTATTTATTGCGGCATTGTTGCAGCACATTTTTTTTATTGATGGTAGGGTGCCAGAGAGCAAGTCAGATTGCTAGAAAGTGGCAATGTGTGTGAGTTTCAAAGCCAGGTTGTCATTATTTTCAGCTTTTGGATGTGGCCTCTACTATCGATTTAATAAAAGATGTCCCAGATATCCCCGACCTGTGTTTGTTTTGCTCTGCGTATTTAGCTTATTGATCGTTGTCAAATATCCCCCTTCTATTCTTGCCAAGATCTCCAAGAACCCACATGCCCCCCACTCACCAAAACTCCTCACATTTACCTAGTGTCCATCACAACTTACTCTCCCAAAGCTCTCACGCTACCAGCCATGCACACACTCAATTGCTCAGTCTCACTGTCAAGTCATAGCACACATTCAATACTTTCTTGCTCATTATGCATCTCACATCCTTTCTCCCAGTCTATTGTTCCCTCGTTCTGGCCAGCCACTCCTCCTCTACTTTCTGGCCCAGTGCTCTCTCTCTGCTTTCTGGCCCTTCACTACCTCTCTGCTTTCTGACCACTGCTCCCTCTCTGGCACTCCACTCTTCATGCTTGCTCAACAGGTGGGTAACAGTATGCTTCCTGCATTAAGGTGGGTCTGTGTTTCAGTTTTCTCAAAAAGAGCTGTAAATATAGCCTGTATCTTCTCCTAGAAAGTGGCAGTGTTCAGCTCAGTCATGAAGGGAACAGGAGTACCTTGCTTACAGGGACCCAGAGGACTCCCCAGGTGGTACATGAATGAATTGTGTTGATGTACATAGGAATACACCCAATTTTATCCCACACGCGGTACGAGCGGCACTGCGCTTATCCCTAGCACTGGGATGATTATTGACAGGATGAAGCATTCAATCTAAGACCAAAAACATATAGATTGTTCGATAATCTACAATTCTAATCATTCAATGACATTTTTGTTTACTGTATGTTATAATGAAACTGTGAGCAAACAACATATAACACAACTGAATGTCAGGAATTAACCTGGCTTGAGCCAAATATTGTGTGACTAGCCTAGAGGAAGCCATTGTTTGGCGAAACAAGAAGGACGTGCACACAGAGGTTATTGTTGGCTGTTTCTTATTGCATTTTATGCAATGGCTGATTATGATTGCACAAGTACACATCTGATAATTATGATGTAATCTTCTCATAGCAGGTTCCTTGATTAGATAAGCACTTCTAGTAAAACTAACAAGGAACAGAATCCTTTTTTGAATGAATGATCACAGGCATTGAGCGTGCAAGTGTGAGGGGTCACCATTTAATTTCTTGCACACATTGTCAGACCGGCAGATGTTACAGTGATCCTTCCACCTGATGCTGACAGTGCCTAGTATTTGGAAGAAAAATATTACTAACATGAACAAATAGATTGACACAGTGACACTTTGTAACCAACACCACCATTTGTTTCATTGCCTGTATGCTGGTGAAAAGTGTGAAACCGATTTATTGTCTAAAGGTCTAGCCGTGATGCTCAGGTGAGCTACCAATAGGTGAACCCATGTAGACATTGGGGGTGTCTGCTGTGTCTTCTATTTGGGAAATGATTTTGGGCCTTAGCACTAGAATTAAGAGAACTATTTCTAACATGTGCAGCCCAGAGGTTGAAATATGTGTACTGCTCATTAATACTGATAAAAAAACTTGCAACATAATGGCAATTTAAGACGAGCTTTTATGTGAATAAACAGTTTTGTAGAGGTGTGAAGGAAGCTAGATTTGAAAATCAAACTCACCCCAGAAACAATACAATGCTTGATAATCTAGCAGTGTGACAGCATTCTGTAGAACCTCTGTGAAACAGAACTATAGTTCTGCTCCATGTAGTAGGTTAGGCAACTCCTTTTCTTTGGGGTTCGAGCTTTTGCTTGAAGAGTGGTAGTTTATGAACTTTGCACATCGTTTGCAGTGCATGAGTGCTGAGGCAACCTCTGAGGTTGCAGATGTCTGTCATGGCATTTGCTGCTATCCTGATGAGCAGAATGTCCCTGCAGGAGGTATTTTTCGTAGGCGGAGTTAGGTTTCTTGGGTTGTGGTTTGCGTGGCTGGTTGCATTGTCCAACTATTCCACAGTATGCAATTCTAGACTAACTTGTGTTCATTTGTTTTGAAATGTTATAACAATTCTCCAAAATGTTACACCATTGAGTTGAATGTGCTATTAGGGATGCGGGAACTACCTACATCTCTTGACCGCTTGCCATCCACATCCTGCAAGTCCTTTCTACTGTGCGGGACGTGGACTTCATCAAATTGCGAGCTGTGCAGTTTGGTTGGTAAAAAATCTTTTTAGACGTTTGCGCTTCTAAAAGTTGCCAGTAGTAAAGTGACATCTTAATTCTTAATAAACGAAATGATCAGAATGTGCCCTATCTTTAGAACTTCATAAAACTTCTTTTGTCTTGGTAAAACGGGCAAAGCCAATTTTCTCTGCAGGTATTGCCTTGGCGCTCAGACACTTTACCAATCGGTGAAGCAGTATTCGGTGCACAGGAATTGTCTGCTGTGTGAAAGACACTTTTAGTAGCGCTTACAAAAGGCTGGTGAGGAATATGCCTAACCTGAGCATTTACTATTTAAAGTTGTATGCTTTCTTAGGCTGCATGAATGTAGGGTTATTGCTTGTTTAACAGATGTGCGCACAATTAGCGAGCAGAAAGTCTCTGCATTCCTTTTCACAAATCAGAGATTCTGTGATGCTGAACTCAGTACTAGAGTCTTTAATTGTGAGCACATGAACGGCTGCCTCGTTGGAATGCTCCCTATGTTAGTATGTGTATTCTGTAGGACAGGACTGAATGTAATGTTCCTGTTATGTGCACAGGTAGCATATGTTCTCCTCTCCCTGCGTTGTCTGTGCACTTGTATCATTGTTTGACAGCTGTTTCCTTTGTGATCCATTTTTACACGTTCGGGGTTTTATCCTCACCTTTTTCTCAAAATGATGTTTAGGTTGTGGATGCTTTTTTCCTTATTTCACGTGTGTGTTGTCTATTGATGTTGTAAAGGTGAGGTTCCTCTTAGAGCCCAATAAATAAGGCAAACAATAATCAAAAATAGAGTACACAAGTTGCATGAAAAAACTGCTTTTTATTTGCAAAATACAGCTGGGAGAATCAGACAGCTCTGTAAAGCTGATCTAAGGACCATCTCGATACGCCCACTTGGGGGCTACAGTATTTAAAGCAGGAAACCACAAAATGAACACGTTCTTCAAATGCAACATTCATTCTAATTCTAACATTTTCATTATTCTTCATTGAACCACTAAAGAAAACTATACATTAAGTGATATGAGTGGAAGTTTCCTTTTCTCGTGACCATCAATTTACCACCCCTCGAACATGACATAATTTCATAGCACAAAATGAATTACTGTAATTGGTTCACACTCTTCATGATGTAATTTATAAATGGTCATTCAAACAAAGAATCAGGATGGGAGAACCACACAGTGAGGATTAAGGATGTTTAAATTTAATCTCAGAATTCTTGTGATGATATACAGAATAAATCACTTATTCACATCAGAAGCAGTACCGCCATATTATCTTTCTTTTGACGATATGCCAGGGACAGTGTTCATCCTTCTACCCCATCCTGAAGAAAGCCACACCAGCCACAAATGTCTAGTCTACGTTATCTGTGGCCGAAACACTACAGTGTCGATCTTTGACACAACCCCATTGCACATTTACCTGTTCACACTTGCAGGCCGATTCATGGAATAAATGTGCGCCGAAAATTCCGGCGCAGAGGGGCCAATACGTGCGCTGCGCCGAAAATTAGCGAAAAGCGCAGGGAAACCAGCGCACGTCGATTCATGGAAGCCCGTGCGCAAGAAAAGCAGCGGACGTGCGCTGAAAAAGCGCGCGGCGCAGGCCGGCGCACAGGTCAACCAACGTCGTGCGCCACGGCCACTGCGCTATCACTCCGAGCGCAGCGCACAGCTCTAAAGTAGGCGGAACACAGGGCGGGACACTCGGAATGGGGAATAAAATGGGGCACAACACTCGGAATGGGGAAGAATGTGGGCGGCACGGGGAAAGTATAGGAGGCAAGTGCGCGGAACGCCCACACGCTCGCATACAACACGTATTCATGGAATAGAATAGGGCAAAAAAGCGCACGCTCAAAGCAGCGCACAGGCACAAACAGGCACAAACACGACCGCCACAAGAAAGCAGGCGGTAGCGTCTCTGCGCCTGCAAGAAATGTGCGCTAAAAGGTGCGCCAACAAATAGCACCTATATACAGACATGATCAATGTCCAATACTGTGGCCCTCCAGGACAAATGACGTACAAAGGGGTACCCACAAACACAGACACGCGCTGAGAGAAAAAATAAACGTGTGCGTGCATACCGGGGTGCGCGGGAAGTTGCACACGCGATATGGCCGGGTACGTGGATTACAGGGGTGCGCGGGAAGTTCCACACGCGGTTAGTCAGGGTACGTGGATTGCAGGGGTGCGCGGGAAGTTCCACACGCGACATGGCCGGGTACGTGGATTGCAGGGGTGCGCGGGAAGTTCCACACGCGAAAAGCTAGGCTACGGGAATTGCAGGGGTGCGCGGCAAGTCCCACACGCGAATAGCCTGGGCGCGTGTATTTCAGGGGTGCGCGGGAAGTCCCACACGCGATATGGCCGGGTACGTTGATTTCAGGGGTGCGCGGGAAGTCCCACACGCGATATGGCCGGGTACGTGGATTTCAGGGGTGCGCGGGAAGTTCCACACGCGATATGGCCGGGTACGTGGATTTCAGGGGTGCGCGGGAAGTTCCACACGCGATATGGCCGGGTACGTGGATTTCAGGGGTGCGCGGGAAGTTCCACACGCGATATGGCCGTGTACGTGGATTTCAGGGGTGCGCGGGAAGTTCCACACGCGATATGGCCGGGTACGTGGATTGCAGGGGTGCGCGGGAAGTTCCACACGCGATTAGTCAGGGTACGTGGATTTCAGGGGTGCGCGGGAAGTACCACACGCGATATGGCCGTGTACGTGGATTTCAGGGGTGCGCGGGAAGTTCCACACGCGATATGGCCGGGTACGTGGATTTCAGGGGTGCGCGGGAAGTTCCACACGCGATATGGCCGTGTACGTGGATTTCAGGGGTGCGCGGGAAGTTCCACACGCGATATGGCCGGGTACGTGGATTGCAGGGGTGCGCGGGAAGTTCCACACGCGATTAGTCAGGGTACGTGGATTTCAGGGGTGCGCGGGAAGTTCCACACGCGATTAGTCAGGGTACGTGGATTGCAGGGGTGCGCGGGAAGTTCCACACGCGATATGGCCGGGTAGGTGGATTTCAGGGGTGCGCGGGAAGTTCCACACGCGATATGGCCGGGTACGTGGATTTCAGGGGTGCGCGGGAAGTTCCACACGCGATATGGCCGGGTACGTGGATTTCAGGGGTGCGCGGGAAGTTCCACACGCGATATGGCCGTGTACGTGGATTTCAGGGGTGCGCGGGAAGTTCCACACGCGATATGGCCGGGTACGTGGATTGCAGGGGTGCGCGGGAAGTTCCACACGCGATTAGTCAGGGTACGTGGATTTCAGGGGTGCGCGGGAAGTTCCACACGCGATATGGCCGGGTACGTGGATTTCAGGGGTGCGCGGGAAGTTCCACACGCGATATGGCCGGGTACGTGGATTTCAGGGGTGCGCGGGAAGTTCCACACGCGATATGGCCGTGTACGTGGATTTCAGGGGTGCGCGGGAAGTTCCACACGCGATATGGCCGGGTACGTGGATTGCAGGGGTGCGCGGGAAGTTCCACACGCGATTAGTCAGGGTACGTGGATTTCAGGGGTGCGCGGGAAGTTCCACACGCGATTAGTCAGGGTACGTGGATTGCAGGGGTGCGCGGGAAGTTCCACACGCGATATGGCCGTGTACGTGGATTTCAGGGGTGCGCGGGAAGTTCCACACGCGATATGGCTGTGTGCTCCCAGGCATTACCTGTACACCCTCCACGGCCCCTGCAGGCAGCACACACCACAGGGAACTACCCTGCACACCTGCTCATGTCTCCCACCACCCCCACCCCCAATCCACCAGGGACACCCTCCACCAGGCCCCCACCCATGTCTCCCACCACCCCCACCCCCCATCCACCAGGGACACCCTCCACCAGGCCCCCACCCATGTCTCCCACCACCCCCAGCACTGTGGGGAACCTGCCAGCAGGCCCCCACCCATGTCCAACCCATGTCTCCCACCACCCCCACCCCCCATCCACCAGGGACACCCTCTACCAGGCCCCCACCCATGTCTCCCACCACCCCCAGCACTGTGGGGAACCTGCCAGCAGGCCCCCACCCATGTCCAACCCATGTCTCCCACCACCCCCACCCCCAGCACTGTGGGGAACCTGCCAGCAGGCCCCCACCCATGTCCAACCCATGTCTCCCACCACCCCCACCCCCAGCACTGTGGGGAACCTGCCAGCAGGCCCCCACCCATGTCCAACCCATGTCTCCCACCACCCCCACCCCCAGCACTGTGGGGAACCTGCCAGCAGGCCCCCACCCATGTCCAACCCATGTCTCCCACCACCCCCACCCCCCATCCACCAGGGACACCCTCCACCAGGCCCCCACCCATGTCTCCCACCACCCCCAGCACTGTGGGGAACCTGCCAGCAGGCCCCCACCCATGTCCAACCCATGTCTCCCACCACCCCCACCCCCAGCACTGTGGGGAACCTGCCAGCAGGCCCCCACCCATGTCCAACCCATGTCTCCCACCACCCCCACCCCCCATCCACCAGGGACACCCTCCACCAGGCCCCCACCCAGGTCTCCCACCACCCCCAGCACTGTGGGGAACCTGCCAGCAGGCCCCCACCCATGTCCAACCCATGTCTCCCACCACCCCCACCCCCCATCCACCAGGGACACCCTCCACCAGGCCCCCACCCATGTCTCCCACCACCCCCAGCACTGTGGGGAACCTGCCAGCAGGCCCCCACCCATGTCCAACCCATGTCTCCCACCACCCCCACCCCCAGCACTGTGGGGAACCTGCCAGCAGGCCCCCACCCATGTCCAACCCATGTCTCCCACCACCCCCACCCCCAGCACTGTGGGGAACCTGCCAGCAGGCCCCCACCCATGTCCAACCCATGTCTCCCACCACCCCCACCCCCCATCCACCAGGGACACCCTCCACCAGGCCCCCACCCATGTCTCCCACCACCCCCAGCACTGTGGGGAACCTGCCAGCAGGCCCCCACCCATGTCCAACCCATGTCTCCCACCACCCCCACCCCCCATCCACCAGGGACACCCTCCACCAGGCCCCCACCCATGTCTCCCACCACCCCCAGCACTGTGGGGAACCTGCCAGCAGGCCCCCACCCATGTCCAACCCATGTCTCCCACCACCCCCACCCCCCATCCACCAGGGACACCCTCCACCAGGCCCCCACCCATGTCTCCCACCACCCCCAGCACTGTGGGGAACCTGCCAGCAGGCCCCCACCCATGTCCCCCTGGCCCCAGGTCCTGACGATACACAATCATGGCAGTAATGGCCAGCATACCCAGCACAAACACCCAGGCAAGGATTGCATGCACCCACATAGTGAATGCAATCACATGACACAACCCCAAAGGCAGGTATGCAAAAGAACACATGTCTGTCACACACACATACACAATGGGTGCAAGTGAATGTCAAAACCCATATCATGACATGTAAGAAACCAAAGAGAAAATAACACAAGTGTAAGATAATATAAAAATGTATTAAAAACACAAATCAAGTAAACCAATAAAACATACAACTATGTGGCAAAGTAAATAAAAGGTCCATGTCCGAGAACAAAAATGATAAACCAAAAAACAAAGGATTAAAAAATCAATATAATTTGTCCAAAGCAAAACCATGTAGTAGGAAATCAAAGAAAAACCATTACGTCATGGTGTAAACAATAAAAAAATTAAAAAATGTATCTCCCAAAATATAACAATATATACAGGAATGTTCCAGGGTCCATGAGCCCAACAGCACAAATGAAACCTAATACTAACTAATAAAATAAATATGTACAAAAAAGTGGCCATTGTCCGAGCGGTCCAAAATAATAAAAATAAATAAAGGAAACCTAGCACTAACTAACTAAAAAACTATATACAAAGGCAGCGGGCTAGTCCTGCGGCTCACTTGGTGATGCTGGCCAGGGCATCCTCGAACTCCATGTCAATGTCCTGGAGGCGGGACTCTGTCCTGGCCCCGAGGTCTCGCAGGGACAACCCCATGTGCTCACCAAAATCCCTGCGAGCCTCCTCGAGGCACTCAGCCCGCCTCAATGCCCGATGCATGGAGATCTCCGCCCTGGCCATGGCGAGCCGCTCCTCTTCCGCCCGCTGCCGCTCCGCACCTATCCGCTGGCCAAACTCCTCCCACACGGAACACACCGCCATGCAAGGGTTGCCCTGCCCTCCGGCCGATGCCTGCCCCTCTGATCTTGATGGCCCTGAGCCATGATGCCTCCCACGTCGAGCCCGCTGCTGCCTCCGACGCCACTGCCTCTGCCAGCACGACGGCATCCAGGCTGATGGTAACCACCGACGCCGTCGTGCACGTGCCCTGCCCGATGATGCCGGCACATCTTCCATCTGCTGGGGTCCACTTGCTGTGTCGTCCACCCCTGCTGGACCTCCGACTCCCAACTGTGGCAGGGATGGGATCCCCACCGAGCTGGCTGCATTGGTCGGGGCAGGTCCACAGGGGGCCATGGTGGCATCTGGGCCGGAAGACGGCAAGGAGAACGACCGTTGGATAGCCTGCACAGAGGAGGAGAGGGCCGTCAGATTGGCCAACACATGCAGGAACCCCCCGAACATGGCCGATCCCAATTGGGCCACGTCGGCACGGTGCACTTCGTGATGACGTGCGTGCTCCTCCCGGGAAGCACGCACGTCATCACGAATCACAGCCGTGCGCATCGCGACCCCAATCAGGACCTGCTCCACGCGGCCAGGGGTTCCCACGGCCGCAGGTGGAGGGGAGTCAGTTGACATGGACACCCCCACTACCTGCGGACGGGCCTGGGACGGGGCATCCCTGCTGGTGCATGGTGGTGCACTCACAGGGTCAGGGACAGCGACATGCACAGGCACCTCCACGGTGACCTGTGCTGCCTCCTGCCCCTGGCCCTGGACTGCACCACTTGCACCAGCAGGGATGCTCCCACCAGGCCCCATGTGTGCACCAGTGTCGGCCTCCTCCTCCTCTGTGCAAACCACCAACCTGGATGGCTCCTCACCGTCTCCCGCCGTAGCAGGCCCCTGTGGGGGCTCACCCACCCCTTCCGCTGCAGCCGTGGGGGCATCCCCGCCGCCTTGCTCCACAGCGCCGTCTCCGCCCTCTTCTTCACTAGCCGCTGCGTAGAGGGAGACAAAGGACACAAGCATCAGGCTACTGTAAAATGGTCCCCTAGACAGGAAGCAATAGCAGATGAGCACCCCTGTCAAAGTACACTTCCATCATGTCCCTCCACAACACATGGGTCAGTCCAGGCAAAACACACACAGTAACAGGCATGGTGCATGCCATGCACATTTCCATGCATGTCCAATTGACTCTTGAAACATTCAATGATATGTGACTCACATGCATCATGGCTCATGCATATCACATGCACACACTTCACCTCAGTCACATCCATCTGGCCCCAAACACAACGAACACAGGCGAAACAAGGGTTAGTTGGGTGCGTCACAGAATATGTGCATTGTCACACACATGTGTCATGCATCCATGGCATGCACAAGTCACAGACACGCAGGTCAGGCACACAGACATGGCTACCATATATGTACCTGGCATCAGCACCCATCCTTCACCCCCATCCATGTCCAGGTACAGAGACTGGCATGCTCTCATGTCCTAAATCTGCATAGGGCTCCCCATGCCACATTTCAACACATGCAACAACCATGTGGGTCACACATCACTGGTCGCACATGCATTACCATGATGTCCCTGCACACATACATGCATACATGGCCCATGGCACACATACAGGCAAGTATCATAGAACCAGCACACAGCAACATGCCCTGTCTCACACAGTAATGCTTGCACACTTACCGCTCAACTCCAGACGGGCCTCCCTCTCAAGGACCTGGGCGTGGAGCGCTGGGCGTACGCGTTCCAGGACCCTCTTCTGGATGGAACTCATGCGGCCCCGGCCCCCCTCCACGAGGCGCCGGGCCTTCACAAGGGTCCTGGACCTCAAGTCCTCCCAGCGCTTCTTGATCTTCTGGACGTTGCGGGTTGCCACCCCCTCCGCGTTGATGGCAACCACACAGTCGGCCCAGATCCTCTCCCGTCCTTCCTTGCTGGCGCGGGACGATCCAAAGAGGGCATCATACTGCCCCAGGACATGCTCCACCAGGACACCAACTTCGGTGGCAGTGAAGCTGGTGCCCCTCTGCCCCTCTGGCCTGGGGTTGCCACTGGTGCCAGATGTGGAAGTGCCCGACATGGCAACCCCAGAGGCAGGTGTGGGTGGGCAACTGGGTCCTGGGGCTGGGCTGTGGAGTGATGTAATCCCAGTTGGGAGTCTTCAGTTCCAGCAGGGGTGGACACAGCAACTGGACCCCTGCAGATGGCTGATGTGCAGGCACCAAATGGCAGGGCACGGTGGCAGCAGGCAGGCAGGCAGGCAGGCAGCAGCAGATAGCACGTGGGAGGCTGCTCAGGGCACTGGGGGGGCAGTAACTCGGCCTTCTGGGCAGGAGCGTGGTGTTCCGTGTGTTTTCGGGTGGCCAGCTTGATACGGAGTGATTTGGCACGTGAAATTCCTGCACGTCAGCGTGAAATCCGAGGAAAGGGCCTTAGCGCGTAAGTGCATCAGCACGCATACGCGATTCTATTGGACCAGAGTCCCTCACCGCGTAAGCGCGTCTGACGTGATCCGCACGGGCGTTCCCCACTCAGCACGTGATGACGGAGCACACGTGGAAATACTGCACGTCAGAGTGTCATCGCGTGTAATTGGCCAAAAGTGCGCGTACACGCGATTGGCCAATGTACGTGTATTACATCGCGTGTAATTGGCCAAAAGTGCGCGTACACGCGATTGGCCAATGTACGTGTATTACATCGCGTGTAATTGGCCAAAAGTGCGCGTACACGCGATTGGCCAATGTACGTGTATTACAGGGGTGCGCGGGCACTTACACACGCAAGTACGTCAGCGCACCTGTATGCCTGCTGCGTGGGAATTTCCACACGCTATTGGAGTGGGAACTAGATTCCAGGGGTGCGAGGGTCACACGCTCGCCTAGAACACGCGCAAGGCATTAATTTGCGCACTTATCAATAAACAAGCCAGATGCCAGGATGAACATACCGTTCCTAGCAGCAGTGGCAGTGGGCTACCAAAGGAGGAGGAGGAGGAGAGTCAGGGCCAGAATATTCACACCCAGAACCAGCCTATTCGGGATGCCTGATGACCAGGTGTATGGGAGGTACAGGTTTCCAGCACACATCATACTGGACCTGGTCAGTGAGTGGGAGGATGACCTCACATCACCCACCCTGTGCTCCCAAGCACTCAGCCCCCTGCAGAAGGTCCTGAATGTACTGCACTTCTTGGCCACTGGATCCTTTCAGCGGACAAGTGCCATAGTGGGTGGTGTGTCACAGGCCACGCAGTCACGCTGCCTACACCAGGTCTTGAACATCATCACTGCACGGCCATCAGTCCGCAGGCACATATATCTCCCCAGGACTCATGCAGAAAGGCGGACGTGCATCCAGGAATTCTATGGTGTGGCTCAATTCCCCAAAGTGCTTGGTGCAATTGACTGCACACATGTGGCTCTACGTCCACCCAGGGCAACAGAGCACATCTATAGAAACCGCAAGCACTGGCATTCCATCAACGTGCAAGTTGTATGCAATGCCAAGGGAATAATCACATCAGTATATGCCAACTATCCCGGGTCCACCCACGACAGCTTCATCTACAGAATGTCTACACTATGCCGGGACCTGGAGGCTGGCCAGCATGGAGATACATGGCTGCTTGGTGAGCATGAATGCCACTGCACATGCATGCATGTCAGATACTGGGTCATGACACAACACCACTAATGATACCCATCACCACCTCCGCAGGGGACAGTGCCTACCCTATCAGCCCCCACATGATGACCCCAATCCGGAACCCCACCACGCCACCCGAGGTAAGGTACAACACAGCCCACATTGCAACACGGGGCATAGTGGAGCGCACATTCGGAGTGCTGAAGTCACGCTTTCGCTCCCTTGACCGTTCTGGCGGGCAGCTGTTATATGCTCCCCGAATAGTGTGCAGGATCATAGTGGCAGCATGTGTCCTGCACAACGTTGCAACACGCCGGGGCCTGCCCGTGGACATGGTGGTGCCCCCACATCCACAACCACATGCACGCCCGCTGCGCATGGGAGGGGAAAGGGCACAGGGGGTGGCAGCCCGTACGCAACTGGTGGCCAACTTCTTCACCTAGGAATCACAGTGCTGGCTAGTGCACACTGCTCTGGCACATACCATCTGACAATCAATGATGACACTACCTGACAATGTCACAAAATTACTCGACAATAAACTGTCAGATACACATCAGCCTGAGATTGTTAACATGGAAGTGTCACTATGTGTGCACCCCTACCTACACATACACCAGCAATGCATCACAACGAGAAGACACAACTCCATCAATCAAATATGCATTGCCACAGGCGATTCACTACATGACAACATTGCCATGTCACCCATTCCCTTCACAGTCCCGCCACTGAGGACACCATGTCATGGTATGTGAGAGCAAACAAACTGGGCATCACAACATGACACCGGTGTCACAAATAGCAGTGCCCCAAATGGAACATAGCCGCACTTGAACAGCTAACCGCGCTGGAGCCACTACTACACACCTGTGTAAGAGTAATTTCAATCAAATTACACACCAACCCACCCTGAAGCCCACCCAAACAAGACACAATGCATGTAATCAATGGTAGTCTCATTACCTGATTCTGCTGGTATGTCCTCACCGTCCAGATGTACAGTGATGGCGCCACGCAAAAGTGTCAGTGCACATCTACCGACATGTAGTCTGACTCCAGAGAGTATGCCCGTGTGAAGAACTGTGTGAAATACCTGCAAAACATGAGCAACATATGTAAGTAGAGGCACATATCAAGCCATCATGCATAGTTAGGTGCAACAACAATGTACACTATGAATGTCTACACAGTATTGACTATGGACTGGCCAACAGCTCATGGGAGTCCAATGTCACCGTGTAATTTGCTGTCACTTGGGCACACCCTTTGCAAGCCCATGGAAACGGAAGCAGGAGGGGTGTGGATGTCTGCTACCCAAGCATCTAAACCAAACTCAGGACAAGCCTGCATGTGCCCAGCCACAATACAGTGTATGCCCAGGTACCCACACAAGGCAACACTCTTGGAAAAGAAAAAAGAAAATTGAGAAAAAATGGCCATGAAAGGGCCGGCGGGGGATGGGGGGGCCACCTATGAGGTCCGAGGACAGGATGCACGCCACAATCCACCTGTGTGGATCATGGGAAACTAAAACACCCCTTAGGCTCGTGGCCCACACGGCTACTCTGTTGTGGGAGATGAGTCGCTATCGCTCTGGCCAGACCCTGCAGCTGACTCAGGAGGTGGGGGAGCTGCCTCAGAAGATGGTGTGACAATGGGAGGCAGCCCACGCAAAGCACGAGTTTGCTCCTCCATGGCTGCAAGCAGGCGGGTCTGGTAGTTCTGGTTCTGGGTTATAATCATGCGGAGGTCCCCATGCAGTAACTCCCGGGATGACCTGACCTGCATCTCGGCCGAGAGCGTCCGTGTCAGACGCTCCAGCTGCTCCTCTGTCCTTCTATGGGATGAAGCCTCAAGCTCTAACAGGGTCGACCTGAGATGACGGAATTCTTCCCTCAGGCCTTCCCTGTGGCACTGGGACTCCATGGAAAGTGATTCCCGCAGAGTCGCCAGTGCCGCCCGCCTGTCCTTGTTGGACGCCAACATATCCTCCCTGTGTGCCTGGCTGATGGACTCTGTAGCCTGCTCCAGTCGCTCCATCAGCCTTTCTGGGGGGACAATGGAAGTGGCCACCCTATCCATGGCCTGTGCAATCATCTCGGATGATGCTGCCTGTTGGTTGGCCATACCGTAGATGGATTGCTCCCAAGCGGTATTGCCAGGTGGCATTCGGCCACCACGTTGACGGGCACCACACCTGCCTGGGGCAAGGCGGACTGCGCCTTGCTGTGCCGGCAAGGCCTCAGGCTGCAGGACTGCATTCCCTCTCTGATCTGCAGCCCCAGGAACAGGATCAGAGATTGTGTGGTGTGGCCCTGCATCCGTAACCACCGGAGGCTGAGCTGCCGACACTGACATCCCCATTGAGGGCAATGGCCCGGCTGCAGGTGGGTCGGACAGAGGAGATTCTCTCCCAAGAACACTCACCTGCGACTGCACATAGGTGTCATCCTCCGAGTCTACACTTGAATACTGCTCGGGGGAGGAACCCCCAGAGACACCCCTCGACAGCACGACCTGCAGCACTTGTGGGTTTTCACCCACAAACACACCACGTCCCTCACTTGTGGAAGGTCGGCCCGGGTTGCCCTCCTGGGACGGCTCAACCACCACATCCCCAGCATCAACAAGTGCTTCGTCCCCTGCAAAGACATGAAAGAGAAAAATGGAAACAGGCATTAGCACCATGGCATGCAACAAGGGCTGATGAACAACAGAGGCAGTAGTTCTACGACACATGTCCCACATGACTGGGAGACCTCCTATGCATTCACCATCACTGGGTCTGTAGGGGAGGCTCAGGGCATACAATGTACAGATTGGAGAGCAACGCCTGCTCACCATGCTGCCTAGCACTGCCATCACACATTGGCCGGTGATTGCCATGTCAAAGGCACATGCCATCACACACATGGCATGTGACATAGCCACCAAGTGAAGAGGGAGAGGAGGGCAACTTTTTTGGATTTCTACCACTCTGGTCCTGACATTGCATCATCACATCAATAAGTTGACATGTTGTACATGGATCTGCTAGTCCAAATTGGCCACGATGCACAGTGCCTTGTCTACATCAACAAAATGCAGTAAACAATGAGATTCCACCTCCCCATCACCTGTGAAGGAATCATATGGCATTCGTGAGGCACCGGTCCAGAAATGTATGAAGGTACAGCGGAGCACTGAGGGGTGGTGGGGCAGTAGGGGATGCCAGTCAACAATCCTACTGGTGCTGGTGTCATTCATGTCACGCAAGTGCAGGGCTGGGTGGCACAATGATGTGCAAGGGGAAGTGGCGGCTGGAAGTGCTGTACAAGGTAAGTAGGACTTAACGTCAAGGGCAGATGGTGTTAGGCGCAGACAAGTGCTGGGGGGGGTGGCCTATAGGGGTACAGAGACAATCATGCAGTGCTGTGGGCTCGGAGGGGACAGGGGAGGTACACACTGCATCTGGCTCGGCAAGGTCCTTGCAGATTTCTATCTGTCCTGCAGAGTTGTCACATGCCGCAGATATGTGCCCTTGGATTGGGGATCTCATCTTGGTGAAAAGGGTGAGGCGCTATTGCCTTTGGAGCATGTGGCAGGCCAGTTTGCCAGAGGATGTGCATGATGCAGGACATTCCCTCTCTGCCACCCGGCACCTGTGGTCTGGGTTCACATGATCCGAGTCATGCCAGGACTCTGCATTGGCATGGGGCTTCAGACAGGTGGTCATGACCGTGGCAAAGACATCCAGTGTACCTGACATAGAGTGGAGCATGGAGTGGGCCCTGTCAGGATGGGAGTGAGCCTAAGGGGGAGCTGGATGGGGGGGAGATTTTGGCAGCATGAGCCTCGACTGACACACACTTCATGGGTTGGAATACCAAGAAGGTGTGTGACAGTGGTGAGGGTGGCTTTGCCTGTGGTGTGGTGAGGGTGAGCTGGGAGGAGAGGAGAATGTGATCACTCCAGGAGAGAGGAGTGCAGAGATGGACGGAGAGGGGAAAGTCAGATGAGATCAGAGCATCAAGAGTGTGCCCTGCAGAATGAGTAGGGACAGACGGGAGTCTAGAGGGTGAGAGGGAGTTGCTGAGGTCACAGAAAGGTCACGTGGGGGGGTCAACAAGCATGCAGGTGGATGCATACAGCAACAAGGAAGAGGATTTCTGTGTCTGGGGACATGAGTGAGGAGGAGAGGTGAGGACACTCAGAAAGGAAGTAGTACATTTGACCAGTTTTCCCAGACACAGTACGCACAGTTTGTGAATGTCAAGGTGTGGTAGAGAGAGACGTCACACAAGCCATTCCAGAGTGGAGTAGGTCTAAGTAGGAGTGACAGTGGCAGGAATACCCTCAGGGAAGCCAAGGGCACACCCCCCCTGCACAGTAGTGGCGGGCAAAGGAGAGGGTCTCCTGAACATCAGGTAGGAGTGTGTGAAGGATGCAGACAGAGCTGGCCGTCAGACATGTTTCCATGAGACCAAGGATGTCAAGGTGCATAACCTCATGTAAGTGACAGATATCGGAGGAATGCCTGATGCAGCCGCAGTGAAAGGAGTGTAATTGTGGAGGAGGTTGACAGCCTTGGAGGACTTACGGGGAGTGCTAGAGATCAGAGGTGCAGCATGTGTAGGAGTTGGAGTGGGAGGCGGAGAAGGATCATGGGAGGGTGCAGGGAGGCAGTGCAGAATTGATGAGGAGAGAGGAGGGGGGACAGCAGGAGAGGTAAGGAAGTTGATGAGATGTGGCTAGCATTTCTCAAGGAGAATGAGGTTGGCCTAAGGGCCTTGGACTGAGATGCTCCCATTACCATGCACATCAATTGTGGCCTCTGAGGATTGGAAGGAGGCCAGGAGTACACCCCAACGGGTCCCACCATTGATGGTGGAAGAGGAGCAAGGAGAGAGGACAGGGACCATGTGAAGGGTCTATGGGACAGGCAAAGGCATGTATGAGCAGATGTCAGTGAGAGTTGGCTTTGAGTAGGCTCAGATGCACTTGTCAGCAATAGGGTGGGTCGCATTGGAGGGCAGGGTGCCCTCATTTGACTGTTAGCAAGCAGGTGTCGTGAGTAGGGCATGATGGTCTGAACTGTAGAAGTCAGGGAAGATAGACCATGAAGAGCAGCATGGAGTGTGAGGGAATGGGGCTCGAAACCAGACGGTACCAAAGCACACAGGTAGGAGGTGGATGTCAAGGCAACATCCACAGTATGACAGCATGTTGGTTGGCATTTATATACAGAGGACGCATTAGCATGTGGTATCATTGCATGTCAGGCATGTGAAGATGAAACTTGATTGGCTGGGGGAAAGTATAGGAATGGTATGTAAGACATCAGATGAATAGACAGGGGAGTATGAGCAACAATGTAGTGACAAAATGACAATTCAAGGGCAACTTCCATGGTGTCGGGCCATATGTGCACTGTTGCCAGTTGGGATAGTGCTGTGGGCAGATGGTGTTGCACTGAACATACTGGATGAGGCACATGGGTGCCACTATCTACTCTGCCACACACTCCCTTGACAGGCACCCAACATGAATGCTTCACACACACACCATGTACATGGATAATACACACATGCATGTGCACTCACCGGATGATGCCTCGTAATCAGGGAGATCTCCCACACCTTGGAGTTGTCCCTCGGTGACGTAGGATCCAGCTACGGACTCGTGTGGTGTGAGTTCTATTTCCTGTGCTGGGGACCCACCTCCAGTCACCAAGGTTGCGGCATGACTTGAGGCCAGCTTATCCTTTGCCCTGCGCTTAAGGTCATTCCAGCGCTTCTGGCAATCACTAGCTGTGCGCCTCACTACTCCAAGGGCACTTATTCTGTCAGCAATGGTCTGCCAGTGTGCCTGGCGTCTGGCATGTGTGGTCTTGGACCCTGCAACGATGACCATTTCCCTATCATGATCTGACACATACTGAACAAGTGCATTCAGTTCGGCGTCTGTGAAGCTTGGCTTCCTTGATGGGCCGGACTGTGCAGCCGTGCCTGGGGAATCAGCCTGTGCCGGACGTGCACTCTTCCTCTTGCGCTTGGAAGGGGGTGGGGATCCAGAGTGTCCTACGCCACTGTGGACACTAGGGGCAGGAGCCGTGGTGGACTCAGTACTGGGTGTGTGGGATTGCACACTCAGCATGGGAGTAGGTGCAGGCATTGGGGGTAGTGGGATGGGGTCAGGCCTGATCTGAGGTGCATGAACTAGGACCGACACAGTCTTGGCAGGGTGTATGAGAGGTGGGGTGGATGGAGCCACACCCTGGATACGGGGGCCAGCAGATGACCTATCTGGCATAGATGCGCGTGCCCTGATGACACCAATGTGCACCGGTGCACGTGCAGTGGACCTGCTGACCTGGATGTCAGCGATGGGATCACCCTCGGACAGGTCTGCTGCCACAATGGGCTGGTCCAACAAGGGCTGATCAGGGTTGGAATCAGCCACATGACCCTCAACTGGGGGGGGGAGGGGGCATGGGTGTCCCTGACTGGTCCTCCAGACTGGGGGGGACAGGGGCACCCTGCAAGTCACAACCACGTCCCCTAGTGGATCCTCCACGGCCACCACGTGTGGCTCGGCCACCTTTGCCACCCTTACGGCTTGCACGCCTCCCAACCATGGCACTGATGTTATTGTGCGTATGGGAGTCGGTGTGCACAATTGTCCTGGGCAATTGGGTGTCAAAGGGGTTGGGTACCAGATGGTATTCGTACCCTTGTGCAGTGGCAAGGCTATATGCTATATGACACCCCTGGGGAAAGATGACGGGTCACGCAACGCACAGGCACCCCAGAAAAGTTAAGGAACGTGCACAATACCCCTCCTAGACCACGTGTGCTGATGGAAAACCCTGCACTACGCTGTGGCATCCAGTAACACAATGAACGTATGCGTGTCACACGCAGCCTAGAATGACCTCTGAAGGGGTAGGCTACACACGGGGCAAGCACAGAAGTTAGATACGTGCGTGACTCACCGTCTGCCAGGTAAAAGAGCGTGAAAAATGAGCGCGTTTGGTTGGCAACACCCCCGCCAAAAGAAGATGTGTACGCTGTCTGAGGAGACAGGACAACAGTAGAAGGGGACACTGTTTGAGGGAACAGGTCCAGGTAAACCAGTACAAGAGGAAAAAGAGAAAAAGCTGTCAGAGGTAACAGGGAGTACGAACTGGAAACGCCGTGAAGTAAATCGCGTGTGAAACGAAAAGAAGTACAGAATTCACCCACTCGCTCTCCACGAAAAGCACGTACAAGGAAATGGTGTTCAACACTTCCTTATATACAGGCCCACACGTACAGCGTCACTTACGGCGTGTACGTGCTTGGCCCATGTTCACCAATCACACGCTTTGTCACTTCTGCGTGTGGATCCTTTTTCACCAATCACACGCTTTGACACTCCTGCGTGTAGCTCACTTTTCACCAATCACACGCTTTGTCACTCCTGCGTGTAGTTCAATTTTCACCAATCACACGCTTTGTCACTCCTGCGTGTAGATCCATTTTCACCAATCACACGCTTTGACACTGCACGTGCAGGTAACTATAGACGCACATATGCTGGTGACGGGTTTTCGCGCGATTCGCTGAGTGTGGGGTTTTCACGTGCAAAATCACTCCCTATCAGGCTGTCCACGCGTCCAAACACGAAAGACCACGCTCCTGGCCAGGAGGCCGATTTACAGTCCCCCAGAGCCCTGAGCACGCTCCCACCTGCCATCTGCTGCTGCCTGACTGCCTGCTGGCCACGTGCCCCACAGTGCTGGTGGGTGGGGGTGGTGGGAGACATGGGTGGGGGCCTGGTGGAGGGTGCCCCTGGTGGATGGGGGGTGGGGGTGGTGGGAGACATGGGTGGGGGCCTGATGGCAGGTGCCCCTGCACTGCTGGGGGGTGGGGGTGGTGGGAGACATGGGTGGGGGCCTGGTGGAGGGTGCCCCTGGTGGATGGGGGTGCAGGGGGACATGATCAGGTGTGCAGGGTAGTCCCCTGTTTTGTGGGCTGCCTGCAGGGGCCATGGAGGGTGTACAGGGTACACCTGTGAGGGCCCACCCAGCCTAATCGCGTGTGTAACTTCCCACGCACCCCTGTAATACACGTACCAAGCCAATTCGCGTGTGAGAATTCCCACGCACCCCTGAAATACACGTACCCTGCTGAAGTCGCGTGTAAAACTTCCCGCGCACCCCTGTAATACACGCGCCCAGCCTAGTCGCGTGTTGAAATTCCCGCGCACCCCTGAAATACACGCGCCCAGGCTATTCGCGTGTGATAATTCCCGCGCACCCCTGAAATACACGCGCCCAGGCTATTCGCGTGTGGAACTTCCCGCGCACCCCTGAAATACAAGTACCCTGCTGTAATCGCGTGTGGGACTTCCCGCGCACCCCTGAAATACACGCGGACAGGCTATTTGCGTGTGGAACTTCCCGCGCACCCCTGAAATACACGTAGCCTAGCTTTTCGCGTGTGAAACTTCCCGCGCACCCCTGAAAAGGACGTAGCCTGGGATTTGACGTGTGAAACTTCCCGCGCACCCTTGGAAATCGCATGGGCCGCTTGCCGTGATGGTCCAGTGTTAGCGCAGCCCCTTGCGCTGGTTTGTGATTTTTATGAGATTTCCCAGCGCAAGGGGCGTTCCTGGGGGCGTAACTGGCGCTGCAGCGAGTCGCTGCGCCACTGTGCGCCACGGCTGCCTGGGGAAGCTAAAATCCATGAATACGCTGTGCGCCGGATTCGGTTTTGGCGCACGCGGCTGGCGCAGACTATCGCAGGCGCACGCTGTGCGCCAGCCGCGTGCGCTACTTGTGCGCTGGATTCTATGAATTACCCTGTTGTTGTGTTTTCTATCTCAATACCCATGGACCAACAGAGGTCCTGGGTAGCACTCACTCTTGTTTTGTGTATCAATATTCAAATTGTGTTTGAGAGATTTTGCACCTTTATGAGGCTAATACCCTCTACACCAAAGAGGGAGGTACACAGTGGTACCCCAGGCAAGCTAAATCAGAACTGTCTGTTTATCCGTTACTCTGTGAATAAGTGATTTATTCTGTATATCATCACGAGAATTCTGAGATTAAATTTAAATTTAAAAATCCTTAATCCTCACCGTGTGGTTCTCCCATCCTGATTCTTTGTTTGAATGACTATTTACCATGCTTGGCATATCAGGACTTAGCCAGGCACCCTATATTCTTTACCCGTAATTTATAAATGGACAGCTGCACCTGAGACAGCTCGGGCTGTAGCATCCCACCGAGACGGACCCATCATGTTGTGAGTGGAAATCAGCAAGGTCAAAACCTTGTTTGCATCTCATAGAACACCACACTCCCTTCCCCATAAGTGGTCCTATTGGCTTCCCACCGCTTGCACCTGCTCACTCTGCAGCTCCTACCTCGAGACATGTTGCCAACTCTGGACGCAACCTGATAGTTATCTCCTCGTAATGAATAACTGCATAACAAAAAGTGTCTGGGCCCAGCCTCTGGAAATTAATTTCTCCTGTTTATTTGTCTTTACCAAGGCAATTTACCACTGCACTGAGAGTCTTAGCTTTCAGTGTGGGCGCTGTGTTTAGATCCTAGTTCTTCATTTTGGCAATGCTGCTGTCTGGCCCTTCTCACGTATCTCAGTGTGCCCATTATCTATTAATTTGACTATCATCTCAGAAGGCCTCTATCTCGAGTCCCATTTGAGGCCCCTGAGAACTTTCCCCTTCACAACAATGGAAACAGAAGTATTATGCATCGCTTTCCACCGTGACCGTGGCAGCAGATTAAAAGTTAATTCAGATGACCATAGCTCAGAAATCCAGCCTAGCACTCTAAAGTAACAAAATCTACAGCCTTTAACAATGGCTGATTCTAACATGACAGACTTCTTGCTCATTACAACAACTAGCAACTATACTCAATACAGCTCAGTCTACATATTCAAATAATGACAAGGTGCATGATCCTATCTAATAATATTGGTGTGATAAACGCAATGAAATAAAAACTTTGCTACATATGTGTTTTACTATGCAACAGACTGCCTAAATATTCCCCAAATGTGTGTCTAAACTATTGGGGTCATTACAAGGTTGGCAGTAGCCATGCTGCTATTTGTGGCATGGCTACCCCCATACCGCATACCGGGTCCGGGATCCCTGAATGGGGAAATACCAGGCCATTCCAACCTTGGAGGACTCGGTATTTCCCCATTCAGGGAACACGTTCCCATTCCCATTGGAGCCCCCATAGGGCTCAATGGGAATGGGGACCATGCTAACAACGGACCCGTTGTTAGCATGCTGGTCCTTTAGCGGGTCCCGCTGAGGGCGCCTGGTAAAACCAGGCGCCCTTAACGGGATCCGATAAAGGACCTTGTAATGCGGCGGTAAGGGGTTGACGGCTCCGGCACCTTTACCGGCGCCGTTAACCCCTTACCGCCAATCTTGTAAAGACCCCCCTATGTCTACCCCAAATACAATTTCACACTACAAAGGTACGTGATAACCACGTCACTAACAGGGGTCTAATACCTTGCTAAAGGAGATTTCTCAATGTATACTTGTGCACACTTTGATGACGTTGGATTTACATATTTAGAATGCTCATGACTGTTGACTCATCTTGCAAATTCGTGGTGCCAAGTATTATATAACAAGCATTTGCAGTTTCCGTTTGTATGGGACCTGTGCTCAATACGGATTGCCCAATCGGATGCTGCAGTCTCTCTGTTTCCACTAAAATCTGATTATATTAAGATGGCATCAGCCTCCAGTTTTATAGTGGAGAATGACTTGACACATGGCAGATTGTCTGAATTTGACATAGTAGCACACCATGATAGCCTCAGCAACATGATCCCCATAGTTTAATGTTCAAAGTGTATGCCTTATTCCACAGTGTAAGCAGGGCCATGCATATTCATGTCGAGTAGCTGATAAGCTTCTGCATTCTTGGACGTGCTGCTATGCATTCCATATTACGGTTTCCATTCTTCTGCAGTAGCTTAATAATGTTCTCAGCTTGACATGTTTAAGAATAATGAGGCATTTATTTTTGACTCAAGTGCCTAGTTAAAAAGACGCACATTTCTTTCATTGACTTATGTTAATGGCTCAGCACCGCTCGAAATCCATTTTTCCGGAATGTCACAAAGCGATTTTCCTCCCCGTTGCCTTGATAGAATTTTTTCATTGAGCGTGTATTAAAATGGTGAATTTCCTAAAAACATGACAGCAATATGTATAGCCAAGGTATTGTGTTTTTTTTTAGTTTTTTCTATGCCGAAAAGTCAATTTACACAATGTCCCATTCCTGTAATTATTTTCCATATGCTGGCATGTTAACATTTCTTTTCCTTTACACATAAGCCAATTTGTTTTTTTCCCTCCTAAATTGTATTTTGCTTTGTTTCTTTTTTAACCCATTCTGTATGATTAGTACATTCTCTGACTACATCACAAATGCTTATTTATCCACATGAGGCTTTCCTGGAAAACAATATTCTCCCTCTCGGTTATCTCTCTCCACTGAAACATTGACCACCAGGGGGTGCAGAAGCAAGGATGCTTGAACCGACGTCTCCCTGAATTCAGGCTGATTCAAACCTTCTGAATCAACATTTATTACAATAGGCCTCATGACACTGTAGGCGGAGAACCATGGCGCTATTAGCGCCATGGTTCATGCCGGTAAAATACCAGCATCGCCTTGGTGGAAAGGGGAATTACCGCCCCATTCCAAGGTTGACGGGCGGTAATTCCCCCTTCCACCATTGCCCTTCCCCATTCCCATTTTTGCCCCATAGGGCATAATGGGAATGGGGAAGCCGCTAATTACGGCACCTGCAAAAAGCAGGCGTTAAATTACACAACCCGCAAAAGGGACCCGTAGTAAGGTGGTAAGGATTTACCGGTACCGGTAAAATACTGGTACCGGTAAGCCCTTACGGCCTACCGTGTAATGAGGCCAATGTCTTTCGTTTTCACTCTACGCTTCTATGAAGCTACCTCCTGGGCACCTCAGTTGTGAGCCTCACCGAGATTTGGACCCTCCATCCAGTGTTACGGCTCCCTCTCTGCTCTTGGGCCTGCCTGCTTGCATCCCAGGATTGGTGCATGTGGCCTCTGCTAGCTGCCCTGTAGCTTCTCTGGCTAACTACTTGCTTTTACCTTCCATCAGGAGTCTTCCTCACTCCTGCAGTGGCCCCTTTGCCCGGGAACGTGGCCTCCACCTCTCTACCGGCTTTGCACTGATCGCCCTGAGGTCTCTCCTCCGTGCCCACACCTTCCACCTCGGGCTCGTTGGCAACAGTGCGGCCTCCCACTGTGCCTCTCTCCTGTCGCTGCTGTTGGCCTGCTGCTGCGCTTTCACCTACTGGTCAGCTGGTCCATTTAGGCTCCATTCCTGTCTGCTGCAGCCTCCTCCATCGGCTGGCCTGGTACCTGTGTCGCTGCCCGGCCCTTCCACCTTGGGCTCGCTGGCATTGGTGCGGACTCCCGCTCTGATCCTGAGTGGGTGGCCGCCTCTCTCCGCCCACTGCTGCAGTTTGCCTGCTGCGGTGCTTCTACCTGCAGATCAGCAGGTCTTTCTGGCTCCGTTCCAAGCTGACGCTGCGTCGCTGGGAGTCCTGTGGCCAGCCCTTGCGTCGGTGTCTTTCGCCAGAGCTTGAAGGTCCATAACCTGTCTTCTTTTGCCTATGTGACAGCTTCCGACTGTGCCCTAATCCTGAGTCTTCATCTTGAAACTCCTGCACCTCCTCCTTCTTATCGGGACTACTGCGACTGCTCCTGGCCCTGACTTTGTTGCTGTGGCTTGGAGGGCTGCCGCCTGTCTCCTCTGCCTGAGGTGTCTGTTCCTGACTGGGCCCTGGGCACGCCTCTCCGGTGGGAGACTCCTGCCCCCCCTTCCTATTTTTGGTGCTACTGCAACTGCCCCTGGCCCGAAATCCTTTGCAGCATCCTGGAGGACCGCCTTCATTCTTTCCTACCTTCTGTGTCAGCTCCTGTCTGGGCCCTGACCCTGGCTACCCAGCGGAGGACCCCCACACCTCCTACTTCTTATCGGGACTACTCCGGCTGCTCCTGGCCCTGATTCTGTTGTTGTGACTTGTAGGGCTGCTGCCTGTTTCCTCTGCCTGCAGTGTCTACTCCTGACTGGGGCCCGGCCGCGGCTCGCCAGCGAGAGACTCCCACACCTCCTTCTCATCATTGGTGCTACTGGGACTGTCCTGGCCTGTAATCTATCCAGAACCTAGAGAACCGCCTTCAGTCTTTCCTACCTCTGTGTCAGCTCCTGTCTGGGCCCTAACCCAAGCTCCCCACCGTCAGTCTCCCGCGCCTCCTCCTCCTTCTTGGGGCTTCTGTAACTGCACCCCCAGTGTTTGCTGTTCTGTGATCGCTCCTGCCTCTGAACTGCCTACTACCCATCTTACCCTTTGTAGCCCTCCTCCTGACAGCCACTTCCCACCACCTTAGTTTCTGCAGTGCATTTCCTCTTCCTCTCCCAGGCCTCCATAACCACAGCCTGGTATACTTCATCACTAGCTACCTGCTTCCACCTTCCCTATAGTATCCTTAGCAACCCACCCACTGCCTTCCCCATTACTACCTTGTTCTCCCTGCCTGCTGACTAACTAATCCAGCTACCATTCCCTACTACCAATCTTACCCTTTGTAGTTCCCCTCCTATCAGCCACTTCCCACCACCTTAGTCTCTGCCCCGCATTTCCCCTACCTCTCCCAAGCCTCATTTCCACAGCCTGGTTTCTTCGCCACTGATTACCTGCTCCCACCAATCCATAATTTACCCTCACGGTCTTACCATTAGTCTCCCTAAGCGGGTAGTGTCTACCCTTGCTATTGGCTCCTTCCAGCTGAGCTTCTAGCCTGTGGTGCCTGCCTCCACATCCCCTCGCCTCCCTCTCTATCTCTCATATCACTCCTTGGGCCTCATTACACAGATGGTGGTAAGGGTTTACCGGTACCAGTTATGGTAAACCCTTACCTCCTTACTACGAGGTCCCTTTGTGGGACCCTACCTTAACGGCTGGTTTTACCAGCCGTTAAGGACGGGACCCGCAAAGGGACCTAGGATGTAATTACGGTACCGCAATTTGCGGTACCGTAATTCCAGCCTTCCCCATTCCCTATGGGGGCAAAAATGGGAATGGGGAAGGGCCATGGTGAATGGGGAATTACCGCCCCCACACACCTTGAATAGGGCGGTAATTCCGTCATTCACCATGGCGGACTCGGTAAAATACTGGTGGCAACCATGGCGCTAATAGCGCCATGGTTACCGCCATCCGTGTAATGAGACCCCTTGGTTCTACACTCTACTCCTTTCCCTAATCCAATCCTTATGTCCATTCCTTATGTCCATTCCTTTGCTCAACCCCCCTCCCCGTCCATCTCCCTCCGTTTCTTCCCCTCCTTGTTGTCTTAACCTCATCTGCCCTCCTATCCAACCATCCAGCCTAATCAACATTGATCTTTGGAATGCCAGATCTCTTTGCAATTAAACTGCTGCTGTTTTAGACATGTCTTTCACCTCAACCTTCACTTCCTCTGTCTGACAGAAACTTGGATCCCACCTCATAATTCTACGATTCCTGCCTCTCTCTCCACCTCGTCCACCTCCTTTTCTCATGTTTCTCGTCCCTCTGGTTGTGGCAGAAATATTGGTCTCCTCTTCCATCCTAAATATCTCTCATCTACCTCCTCTCTGTCCCTTGCCACCTTCTCTTCCTTTGAATACCTGTTTAAATCCTTCACTTTCCCTCACCCCATTTCCTTCCTAATTATCTATAGACCTCCTGACCCCCCTCTTCCTTTTATGATGACCTTGACCACCTCATCTCTCTTATCTCCCCCTCCCCCTCTCCCCTCACTGTCCTCAGTGATTTCAACCTTTACCTTCCCACTCCTCCTCATCCCCCCTCTTCTCTCAATCCTTGACTCTTACCTTCTCTCTCCTCTCTTCTCCTACTCACTCTTCTGGCTCCACACTTGATCTTATCTTTAATTCAACTTACTCCTCCTCCCCTGTTTCCTCCTTCCCACATATCTGTCTGATCTTACTCTGCTCTCCTTCTCCCTTACTCCTTGCTCCCCTCTTCCCACTCCCTTACCCCCCTACACTTCTTTCACTCGATGTGACCTCCGGAACCTTAACCCTTCACTCTTCTTTGACACCTGCTCTTCGTCCCTTCCACCCCTCTCTGACTTCTCCTCTCTCCCTGCTGACCTTGCCCTATCCTCTTTATCCTTCTCTCTCACCTCTAGTCTCGATCAACTCTATCCCCTCTCCTCTTTCCACCCTACTTGTAAGCCTTCTCAACCCAGACTCTCTCCTCACCTCCTAGCCATGCAGCATCTCCTCCGAGGTCTTCAGCGTTGCTGGCTCAAATCCCCCATTCTCCCTCAACTAACCTTCCTTAATTCTGCTAAAGGCTCCTACTTTTCTAACCTCCTTCACTCCTACGTCTCTCATCCTCGTCATATCTTTCAAACCCTCTCTCGTCTCCTCTCCCCACCCCCTCCTGACCTCCCTTCGACATCACCTCTTTCTCCCTCTGACTTTGCTAACTTCTTCTCTGAAAATATTGTTTCTCTTCGCCCAATAAATTATCTGTTCTCCTTTTACCCCATCCTCCTCCATCAGCTTGCATGTCTGAATTTTCTCCCATTACTCCCTCTAACGTTTCTCTCCTCCTAACTAAATCCCACCCTAGTGCCGCCCCTTCTGATCCTATCCCTACCCTTCTTATTCCCAAGGTTTACACCCTCTTATTCCTTATCTCACCTCCTTCTTCAATACTTGTCTCCCTATGGCCATCTTTCCTACTGCCTTCAAGCACACCACTATTATCCCTATCATTGAGAAGCCTTCTGCTAATCCCCTTCTTATGTCTAACTTTCGCCCAATCTCACTTCTACCTTTTCTTTCTAAAATACTCGAACGCCTAGCTTATTCGCAACTTTCGTCCTTTATCTCTAACCTCTCTCTTTTCCCCCCCTCTCAATCTGGCTTCCGTCCCAAACACTCCACTCAATCTGCTCTTACCTATGTCCTTAACTCCCTCCTTCTGCTCGCTACGCAAAACAATCCTCATCCTCCTCGACCTCTCAGCTGCTTCTGATACTGTTGATCAACCCTTACTTCTCAATACTCTTTTCTCCTTTGGTTCCAAAGGCTCAGTCCTTAACTGGCTCTCCTCTTACCTCTCCCACTGCTCATTCGCTGTTTCTTGGGGTGGTCAAACCTCTTCCTCCTTCCCTCTGGACTATGGTGTTCCCCAAGGCTGCGTCCTCGGATCCTTCTTATTCTCGCTTATACTTCACTTCTCGCTCCTCTCATCTCCTCTTTCGGAATTTCTCACCACTTCTACGTGGATGACACTCAGCTGTTCCTCTCCTTTTCTTCTTTCACCCCTGACTTACATCTAAATCTCTCCTCCTGTCTCACTGCCATTAAAAACTGGATGTCTTCTCATTATCTCTCTCCTAATACTGACAAGACTGAGGTCTTATTCTTCCCTTCTAACACACTTCCTTCTCCCTCTACCCCTCCTTCTATTCATTTTCCCCCTTCTGATCTTCGCATTTCCACTCACGTCCGGAATCTAGGAATCTACTTTGACTCTTCCCTTTCCTCTACTCATCATATTTCCCATACTACTCACATATGTTGCTACCACCTCTTTAATATCCGTAAAGTCAGTTCTTCTCTCACTTTCCATGCTACCAAGTCTTAGGGGGCCAATTAATGGAACAAATCTGCGCTGAAAATCCTGGCGCAAGACGGCGCAAGCGTGAAAAAGCAAGCGCACGCGTGCGATTCATGGAAGGGCCTGCACGTGTTCACTGCGCGATGTGCACCAAATCCGAGCCTGGCACGCACAGGGAAAGCGTAGAACGTCGGCGCCCACACCAAAAAGGGGCGGTACACAGGGCATAACACGTGGAATGGGGAACAACGGGTGAAAAAGAAGACGTAACTGGGGAAGTACTGCATGGAAATACACGGCACGCCCACACGCATGCGAACAACACGTATTCATGGAATCGAATACCGGAAACCTGCACACGCTAAAAGACGCACACAGGCATCAACACGTCCGCCACACAAAGGCAGGCAGAAGCGTCCCCGTGCGCAGTATAAAAGTGCACGCAAACAACAAACACATATATACAGCTACGATGAATGCCCATTTGTCGCAGCACTGATCGTGGGACACTGCAGGAGGAGGAGAATAGCCAGGCCCTGCATTTATTTGCCCCGGACCAGCCGTTTTGGGATGCCTGACGACCAGGTCTATGGCAGGTATAGGTTTCCACCTCGTATCATCCTAGGCCTGGTCAGGGAGTGGAAAGATGCCCTTACATCCCCACCCTGTGCTCCCAAGCATTGTGCCCCTTGGAGAAGGTGCTCAATGTCCTGCATTGTTTGGCCACTGGGTCATTTCAGCGGACATCTGCCATAGTGGGGGGGGGGTCTCACAGGCCACGCTGTCACGCTGCCTACACCAGGTTTTCGCAATCATGACTGCGTGCCCCTCAGTCCGCAGGCACATATACATGCCCAGAACACCCGCAGAAAGGCAGGCCGTGGTCCAAGACCTTTACAGGGTGGCACACTTCCCCAAAGTGCTCAGTGCCATAGATTGCACCCATGTGGCCCTACGTCCACATAGGGCCACTGAGCACATCTATCGAAACCACAAGCACTGGCATATGCCATGCCAAGGGAATGATCACCTCTACCCATGACAGTTTCATATACAGAAGGTCCACCCTGAGCCGAGCCCTGGAAGCTGGGAAGCATGGTGATACATGGCTCCTAGGTGAATACAAATGCCTGTGCACATGCACGCATATCACACACAGACAAATACACAAACCCAACTAATCACAACCATTATCACCTCCCCAGGGGACAGTGCCTACCCTCTGAGCAACCACATGATGACGCCAATCCGGAACCCAACCACACCACCCCAGGTAACATACATACAAAAAATACATTTCATCTTAGACGTGCATTTCCATGGGAGGGGGCTTCAGTGACTAGAGGTCCAAAGGACATAACTCTTTATGATGCCAAGGTGATCAGAGACGGCCGAGGCCTAAATGCACTTAAGACATACTTCTAATTCTATACAATTTGGACAACGTTATAACAAAAACAGGGAATAGTAATAGAGAAACTGTGACAGATAGTTTACACGACAATGGCAGCCAAGAGCGACTACATTTCATATGGTATTTCTTAGCAGCGTACATATAATTACATTCTGTGTTATCAACAGTGAGGTAGCATTGTGTGAGCTTGCACAGATCTATGGTTTGTTACTCATTAAGAGATTACAGTTAGTCGTGTAAACATTCCAACATTATAAATCAACATATATTCTACTTTCAATATAACAGGTTTAGCACAGGAATTTCCAGCGGCACACATATGTGTATTTACATTGTTTACTCATAAACCTTCTTAGATTATCTGCATGTTTATATAATTTTGCACACAATGAGAAGGCTGAGTTACGTTCATATGAGTTAGAAGGAAAGGTGCGTTCAGTAATTTAAAGGTGTTTTTGGTTGTTGACTTTGTTCTGGGGTGCACAGGGATTATGTTTTTATGGCCAGGGTCTGTGGGGTGCAGGGCAGGTTTACAGAGACAGATAGCCTTGGCTCTAGCCCTCTCCCTCGGGGCTGCATATGAATCAATGGAGGGAGTCGGACGGCAAGTGATACAGTGTGGATTTTGTTGCATTCCTGCTGCCAGCCTTCTCATGGGAACAAATCGTTTATGTGGACGGCAGAGAGGAGGTGGTGGTGGGAGAGCTGTGCTGGCTGTGAGCTTGACAGAGATGGCTGCAGACGGGGTGCAATCTAAATAGCCTTTTGCTATTTGCAAATGGAGTCTGTATGTTACAAAATGGAGTCCTGGTTTTGCTATACAAGGGTATACACGGGTATACGGCAGCACCCATGGATGCACTTGTACGAAAGGGGTAATGGTTCTTGGAGGTGTTCCCACATGAGTGCCCCAGGGCCGGGCCCTGGACCTGAAGCAGCCATGGCTGGGCCCACCTGCGAAGCACAGGAATAGGGGGAGGGGGCATAAACATCCCCTCCTTCCACTCACATGTTCCCAGCGAGGGGCACCCAAGTTCTATTACCGCTCTGAACATCGTCCTACAAGCCATTACCAGAGTGTACGACCTAATCACCCTCAAAGTACATCATCATATTAGCAAACAACTGGGAGAGTGCATGATCTGCTCTGCCCATGGTACACCAAGCAGGGCTACAACTGAGGGCCAGCCTGCTCAGCGTGGGGTAAGAGCATGACCCTGCGAGGGCGCGCACTTGGATGAGCAAGTCCATCAGACATTGAAAGAACAAATACATTTGTCCCACCCCATTGAGGAACAAAACACTTTCCAAGAAATCTAAAGACATCAAAATAGCCCAAAGGAAACAACAGGGGCTCACATAAATGTTTTCAGCATATGTGGTAATGGTCCTCCAAGGGACAAAGGAACAACAGCGGGACTGCTGCCACTGAGGTGCAGACAGGGCCCATTGTGGATCTGGATGAATCCTGCCACAACAGGAGAATGCCTGAACCCTCAGAGGCCACAGTGATGGAAGTGAGGAAGAGCACCAAAGAGGGACAATCTCTGAAGCAGAACAAGGGGAAATAGGGTGGCGGCAGCAGAGCACTTCTAACACTAGGCCATCAAAGAAGAGCCATAATGATATCAACAATGGAGCCGGGTTGCCCTTAAAACCCAGGACGAGAGACCCAGGTATAAGTTGCTGCAAAAGTGAAGGGCCTTTATACAGTGAATTCAGAGAAGAGAATGCTCCCTGAGCCCCATTTGGAGCAGCATGCTCAGAGTCAGGTCAGGAGCAGCCTAGGAAATTTCAAGGCAGCACCGAGACAACTGCAATCCAGTACTCAGGGATTAAGAAGGCAGCAGATGTTATCTCCCAGGCAGCTTCAAGGCAGAATTTGGGAATACGGCCTATAATCTTCAAATATGTTTTTGAAGAAGACAAGAATATTCCACTTAACAGACGGGGCAACATATCCCTCTTGGCCTCGATTCCTCTCCTAAAAGACATCTCCATGGTTGACATTCAATTCGTTCATTTGTTTGACCACCAGCATCTTGGGAAATGTGGGATATTTTTCCACACAAATTGGTTGAAACCGTGGTCAGTGATTGCCAAGAAGACTTGCTCCTGAATGGATTTAAGACATACTATCCCAACAAAATAGGGGAGGTTGGCTGTGATCAAGGGAGGCCACACCTGACTGTAGAGTGCTTTTTTGACCCAACCAACGGAGTCTAGTTGATCTGGAGGGGACTGCCTCCAGCTGGGGATGGCTCACCAGCTTGCTCCAGAAACATGCACATGGTTCTCAGGATTCGGTGGTTGTAATTTGTAGTTGGAACTCGAGAGGCCACACTTCTTTCTTAAATGCTGATCTGAATTTCTTATTTTAGGTGACGGATAACATTTTCTTACAAGAAACCTGATTAAAGGACCCCGCCTTCTGATGGATACATGTCCATTTGCAGTCACGCCAAGAAGGGTGCTCAACGATGTCCTGCGACGGGGGTTATTAGTAGTGGCAAAAATTGAGAGGTGGAGGCAGCTCCATCCCCTTAAAATAAGTGGGGAGGGCCTCTTTATCACTAAGGTACTAGACGTGATCAATGGTAAAGAAGTTCAGACCTTGATTCACATCTACATTAATCCACTGATGGGGGACTCCGAGAATGTGATGAATGAGATCGAAAATGCCCTACATGAATGGCAAAAAGAGGGGGTAAGTGTTCCTATTATTATAGGAGGGGACTTTACCTGAAATTGTACAGTGATAACCCACGAGTTTGATGAGCTAGAAGGGAGGAAATGCTGGGATGTCAAGAAGGGACAACTTTGGGAGGGAATGGTCGTACTTCCTGTCAAGATGGGGCTTCATCCAATCTGATCGGGGACAGGGCTCTAAAAGATACCCTAACCTGGGCCAATGCACTCTCATATTCAATTGTTGATCATATTTTTACGAAAAGAACATTGACTTGGCAAGGTTATGAGACCGTCAAACAAACAAGGATCACAGACTTCCTCCTTCTCCTGTATTTTTAGTGCTAAGGACCCACACTGACTGAAAATAGGGTCAGCTATAATGTCAACCGTTAAACACATTCCACAAGTTCCCAACAAAATTCTACTTTTCTTCTACACCTTTAACAATTCTTTTTCTATTGATTAGTCACATTTCTCCCTGCTGGAGAAAGTAAAAATACTAAAAAAAGGGTTATTTGTTGTCTCATATGTTCCAAATTCACAAAAGTCAATTAAACATCAATTAAACACATTCATATTGGCATAATTATTATACCACAGGTTCAGTGTTACCCGTCAAAAAAAAGTCTAGATGCAGAGCTTTTTAAAAAGAAAAAACAGAATCACAATGGTAAACGTGAACCACTACAAACCTTTGGAGGTAGACCAGAACACCAGACTCCAAGAGGAAATAAAGAGCCTTACACCCACGTAGCCAGAGAAGGCTGGATAGATGAAGATGAAAGAATGTTCTTGAATAAACCATACCCAATGGTAGCAGCTGTTTACATCCTACCTAAGGTACATAAGAACGGCACAAAACCTCCTGGAAGACCAATTGTCTCAGCCATAGGATCAACACTTGAACCCCTCTCACAGTATGCAGATTTCTTGTTACGACCTTTTATAAACAAAATGAAGTCATACATGCATGATACCACAGAAATGATTAATATGTTGATGAATTTGGAGATCACAAAAGATGACATCCTCGTGAGCTTCGATGTCGAAGCTTTATACACGAGTATACCTCAAGCAGCAAGTATTGAGGTATTCAAAGATTTTTTGGCCAAAAGACTTCACCCTGAAGGCAGAGTGCCGACTGCATTTATACTTGAATGCACACGATTGGCATTAACCAAGTAGTTCTTTATCTTTGAAAACAAACTTTTCAAACAAATCCATGGAAACCGGCATGGGTGCAACCTTCGCACCCGACATCGCAAACCTATATATGGACAACTTCGAAACTGTGTTCATTTTCAATGAAACCAATCCATTCAAGAAATGGATACAAAATTGCCATCAATATATTGATGACATTTTTACCATTTGGACAGGTACCTCAGAAGAACTGGATAGCTTTACAATCTGGCTCAGTAACCAAGATGCTTTTTGAAAATTACCATGACAGCGGATAAGAAGGCCCTCCCCTTTTTGGATTTGAAGATACAAAAAAATGAAGAAGGTCATTTAGAAACTACACTATCTCATGAACCCACGGATAAGAACATGTTACTCCATTTTGGAAGCTACCAGCCGATGAATCTAAAAATGAACTTACCATATGGTCAGTTCTTGAGTTCAAAATACATGTGTCCGATCTGTCAGAATGACTGAAACAATGTGGTTATCCCCAAAAGTCAATCAAAAATGCTCAGAAGAAGGCAAAAAACACCCCACGAGAAGTCTGCCTCACAAAACGTAATAAAGCGATGGAAGTCTGAATAACATGTGCTACGACTTACAGTCTTGTGAGCAATGCCATCAAGAAAACTATTCTTAAACACTGGTCCTTAGTCAACACACCTGACTTTAAGCCACCAAAACCACACTTTGCGTTAAAAAAACAAAACAAATCTGAAACAGATGCTCGTACACACTTTTCAAGAGCAAACAGAGAACAAGAAAAAACAGACAACCCTATGGTGCTTTCAACCAGCCGTGGGACACTTTTTTTTGTTTTTGTTTTATTTGTTTTGATCAAATTAGATCTTTACAAAATAATAAAAACCAACTTATTGCCAAATTAAGATCAACATTGAGTTTACAATTCTACCAACTTAAGACATGCCTTTAGAGAGGAAAGGAAGAAGCAAACAAATAACAAGAAAGGAAAGCTTAAATGTCCCCAATGAAAACAATAAAGGAGAAAAAAGAAAAATCCTTCACCTCCTCCTCAGTTTTTGAATTCTATCATTAAATTTCACCACTTTTCTTTAAAAAACATTTGTCCCAGTCTGCCAAACGCCTGTCTGAGTCAGGCCCAGTTTTAAAAGAACATGACCCACTGCAATCGTCAAGGCGGTGTTTTGCCCCGAGATCAAGGGATCCCAAAAGCTCTCTCAGTGCAGACATTCCAAACTATGGACACATTTCCCAAAGTACAGAATTCTGGTTTCCCAAGTTCCTTCACATTCTAAGAGCAAATGGTGCAGATTTTGCTTATTTTGATTTGCACAGATTTTACAAAACGGTATTAAGTTCTGGCTTTGTCTTCTAAAATCTCGCCTGTATGAATTAAATTTGGCACGCCCTTAGAAAAACAGATCTTGAGTCGCTGCTTGGATGTTTTAGCAGATATTTAGGCAGTTCTCCCAGTTTTTTTTTCCACTACTAGGAAACTGTTCTTTGGTTTTACAAGCCTCATTTCCGACTCTATTTCGATCAAGTCCATTATTTCCAGTTCTTTCTTTACTTTCGTGGGATTCTCTTTCAGGGTTTCTACAGATGAATCTGCTCCTGCCAAGTTTTTTTTTAGCTTTTGCATCCAACTGCTGGAGAATCTTGGAGCTATCCGTTTGGAGATGACACTTGAAGTCTTCATAGAGGGAATTTTTTTGCGGGATTATCATTAGCTTGGTCAAAGATATCAATCTCCAGGCTACTTGTTGCTGCAATGATTTCAGGCCGAGTTCGAACCCAAGGACCTGCATAGGAAGACAACTAGGCAGTCCCAGGGACCTCTTCCAAATCTGACCTTCCACTTTTAGCCAGTCTCTGTCCCAAAGCTTTGGTTGGGCCTCTAGTCCGTACAATATCACTGGTACTACTTTGGTGCTATAATACTTTACTAATGGTTTGATTGTGAATTTGCACAGCTCAAGGAAGATCTTTTTCATCTGGGGAATTGTTTTCCCAACCTTAGATCTTATTTCTCGTTCCACCTTGCTGATTGAAGGTGAAGCAAAAAAGTGTAGCCCAAGTAGACTAATTCATCTACCCTTGTAATCTCCTCACCTTCGAAGAACCATTTGCCAAAGTTGATTTGCTTTTTCAGATTTTTCAACACCATAATTTTGGACATCCTTGTATTTACTTGTAGACCGTTATGTTTGGTGTATTCACTTAGGCCTTTCAGTAAGTGCTGCAAGCCTATTGCTGTCCTGTCAATCAGGACAGTGTAATCTGCCTAGGCGAGCCAATAAACCTTGGTAGAGTTGAATTTGGGACTTGGGGAAAAGGGCATGTATCGCTACGTGCCAACCCTTAGTGCACTCCGAGGGGAATTGGATCCCGAGTTCGTTAGTGTCGGAGGCACGTGGGGTCTGATAGAGGTCCCACTACTTGTTGTTCCAAAATTAAGTGTAGCTCTCGCTAATTCAGTCTGGACTTAAAATACTAAGGTTAGGGAGAGTTAAGATAAGTGTCTAACACCAGGTTCAATATTGATTTACCTAAAGTAATATGCCAAAGGCTTAGGTCCATACAAAAGCGTATATAGATTCATAGATCCTAAAACATGTCTATCAAACAAGTTTCTTGACACAAAGTATTTCAAAGTTAGAAAAGTAGGAAAAACCCTCTATGGGTTATTTTAATTAATAAGGAAACACAGTTTTATCAAAGTGTTTCAAATAAACAAGATGAAGGTTAAAGCATAGCCAGTTCACGTCACAAGTTATGTTTAGCAAAATTTCATTTTTAAGACTTCAATCCATATATCAGCAAAGTCCTTTTTTTCTATTGTAGCAAGGTGAAATAATAAAAGTTCTTTGGTTTAAAGTCACCAATCCAAAAATAGCCTCAGGGTTTTTTCAGTGTATTGACAAAGCGTTTCGGACTTTACAACAGTCCATCTTCAGGGCCAATGATGCTATTTGTTCCAAAAATATACATGTTCTTAATCTCAATTCCCAGAGCAAAGAAATGGAGAGTATTACACTATTAATGTTTCTTTAACTGACTTAATATTGGCAATCTCAACTCTAGGAAATTACAACTCTAAAAATTACAGCAAGCTCCACACGTTTATGAACATTTCACTTAACACACCTCCTTATTGTTGCCATTAGGACCTCTATTTCTGGTCTTTGAACACCCCCTGTACGTAGGTTTGACTGTGCATCAATCGTTGTGTGAGTGGTCAGTTTCACCTCACGAAGACTCTCACAGAAAGAACTTCTAGAGTAGAAATAGAAAAGAGTGTAGTTTGAGTATATGCTTATTAGAGGTTCTGGAAATACATTCGAACATCCTCTGTATGTGTGGTTCCTATGATGAACAACTTTATGTTGCTAGGGTGAATGGAAACATCTAACCCACCCTCCTTGGTTGGCAAGATGTGCCATATTTACTCCGCCAAGTGGTGGTTCTATCCTTAGCAGTATTTTAAGTTAATAAGATGGGGTCAGCTCCTAGGTTAGTTCTATGGTAGTGTAGGGGCTTGCCTTACTACTTCCATACGGATCTCTCTCTCACCTCTGTGCTTCAAGCGTGTGTGTATAGCAGGAATCCTTCGCTGTCCGAGATTCGAGTAGCTCTCTGCAGTTCGTAGTCTCGTTAATGTTTGCGGTTTTCATTACATGTGCTTGTGTGCATGCGCTCGTGCAGGTCGGGCCGCTATCCCTTTGCGCATGCTCTCGATGATCACTAAGCCTGCAGTTCGTAGTCTTGTTAATGTTTGCGGTTTGCATTACATGTGCTTGTGCGCATGCGCTCGTGCGGGTCGGGCCGATATCCCTTTGCGCATGCGCACGATGATCACAAAGGGGATCCGACTCTTCCCGTAATTGTCCCGTGGGTGGGCTGCTTCTCCCTTGCGCAAGCACAGGATGCAACTAATGAACCCTGGGGTTTGCCCGCTGCTGACTCCGCGTATGCGTGTATGTGTTTACAACGTTCCCATAAGGGGAACCTAAGTGTGTTAAGGTATACCGTTTCAGATGGAATTGCAGTGGAGGTACCAGTGATTTATCAAGGACGATAATAGTCATTGACTGAACCATTTGGCCTCAAATGTTCATATGGATGTGAGTGTCTATGACTGTCTCACCATGAGGTGATAACTGGTATGCCAGAGTTTTTTTGTACCTGTGAATCGAACATCTTACCCACTTGAATTAAGGGGCCAGGGTGCCATGTGGGTTATAATTGTTATTGCTATGAAAGGTTTTAGTTCCTCGCGAGGAGTCGTGCCGCTGGCCCACTGCTCGGGTGAGTCGGGAGTAGCGAAGACTGTAAGCCTGCTTGGGTCCCCGTCTGTCCCATGCTTTGGTATCCCCACAGCACGACACTGCGTCCCTTCACTATGACTTCAAAAAAGGTTTCCTCATTCACTGTACATCTCATGCACATGCATGGCTAACTCTTGTGTGGTATTGTACTATGATCAGGTAAGTAGCATTCCTGTCTGACTCTTATCCATGTGCTATCTACTAGAGCTGAGTGTTGTTGTTTGTACTGATCACACTTCACATTGGTCTGTGCCGACTTGATGGCTCACATTCTGTATGTACATATACCCTTGGTCTCTGCCGACTTGACGGCTCACATTCTAAAGTGTACTCTGGTATGCCGATCTATCCCGTATATAGAGTTTGGGCAACATATTTTAATGGAAAATTGATGCATTTCCAGGCCACCATCTAGCCTTAAGACAAGATCTCTCTACACCGTAAACTCATGCATCAAGGGTTACGATCAAACTTGTTTGAAATACAAATCAACTTCATATTAGATTTATTTAAACATAGCACCTCATATCGAACTCTACATTCATCCCTCTCGGGCTAAGACAGTCAAGTGTGTCAATACACATTATCTCCCTCTGGTGTAGGGTTCTTACAACATCCCCGCCTCTAAGGCCTAGTTTCACATGCTCAAGTATTACACATTTAATTTGTGCCGGAATGTCTGGCTTCTGAGAAATGTATTGCAACAGGTGATTTCTGGTTTTTAGTTCTGATGTTGGATTTGTGCTCGGACCACCTGATTTTAGCTTTTCTAGTGGTCATGCCTACATAGAATAGGCCACAAGGACATTTAAGTCCATAGATGATGTCTGATGCATCACACGTGCAGGAATGTTTAAGCAGGATGGGTTTCCCTGTATGTGGGTGACTGACTGTATTTGCTATTGGTATGTTACCACAATGTTGGCAGTTGTGGCATGGGACCGTACCCTTGAATGTAGTTTTTCCGGTTCTCGTGGTGGTTATGTCTGCTCTAATCAGGGTGTTGCGTAGAGATTTATTGTTCCTGTAGGTGAACGTCGGGATCTCTGGAAAGAGTTGTTGTAGTTTAGGATCCATTTGTAACATATGCCAGTGCTTCTGGAAGATTCTTTTTATTCTCTTGCTCTGGGTAGAATATGTTGTTACATACACCGGTTTTTGTTGGTCTTTGATCGGTCTGGGCGTCAAGAGAGTTTCCCTTTGGGTCAAGCTTACTTTCTCTTTGATTCCAGAGATTAGATTTCTGTCATATCTCCTTTCAATGAATTTTGTTTGTAAGGCTGTTGACTGCCTAGAGAATTCTTCTATTTCCGAGATATTCTGTCTGTACCGTAGACATTGACTTAACGGTACACTATCCAGTGTTCTTTGCGGATGAAAGATTGTGGCTAGAGGTAAGCTGTTCCTGTCTGTCTCTTTTGTAAAAATATGTGTTTCCAATTTCCCTTATTTGACGTCAACTTCAATGTCCAGGAAGTGTATTTTAGACTCACTAGTGGAAGACGTAAACTTAATTCTAGAGTTCATCAGGTCCATCATGTCAAAAAATTGCTCCAGCTCCTCCCATGGGCCCCTCCAGATTCTGAAGGTATTCTCGATATATCGTGTGTAAAGTGATAGGTGTTGTGACCATCTTGGAGAAGACAAGACGTTCTCGTATTCCAAATTGAATTTGGGACTTGCCATGGTCCAATTTTGGAGAAATTTACCCAGATCCGACAGGAAAAGATTGGAAAAAAAGGGGCTCTGATGCATCCCTGTCGCACTCCTTGCTCTACACTGATTTTATTCGAGAGATGACCATCCTCATCTAG
This sequence comes from Ambystoma mexicanum, assembly GCF_040938575.1. Lineage (NCBI taxonomy): Eukaryota > Metazoa > Chordata > Amphibia > Caudata > Ambystomatidae > Ambystoma > Ambystoma mexicanum. The sequence continues at coordinate 1,149,750,360 of NC_090933.1, read as the reverse complement.
TCTAACCATAAGCGAGGTGTTTTTATGAAGCTCGATTAATAGGGACAGGAGCTTGCTTGGAAGACCCCACTTCCTCAATTTAGCCCATATTTTCTCCCTATTTACCAGGTCGAAAGCTCTGGAGAGGCCTACTCCATTTTTTTTGTAGTGTTCTGTTAAGAGACTCAGCGTGATGCCATTTAATGTTGTCGACATCCCTCGTCTGAATCCTGTTTGGAACTTAGAAAAGATGTTATTTGATTTGGCCCAGTCCTCTAGCTCTAACAAGAGGATCCACATAAAAATCTTGCTTTCAATGTCCAACAACGCAATTGGCCTATAATTTTCAGGCTGGGATTTATCCCCCCCCCCTTGAAAAATGGTATTATGACCGCTTGTTTCCAGGAAGGAGGAAAGCTTTTTGACTCTAGTATTTCCCTATAGAGGGTATCAAGAAGGATCACCCAGGTATTAACATTGTTCTTCAAAACCTGATAAGTTAACCCATTAGGGCCCGCTGCATTAGATGCTGAGGCGCTCATGATCAGTTTTTCTATTAGCTTTAGGTCAAAATCAAGTTCCCACTTGCCATCATCCCGATGTTCTTCCAAGGTGGTACACATATTCTTAAAGTTTTTTGTCAAATAGTCTATCCATCTCTTTTCCGGGACCAAATTAGATTGGATGTCGTTGCTGGCTGCTTTCTTTCCTTTACTGTTGATAATCGACAAGAAATTACGAGTGCTGTTGTCACAGAGAGCCTCCAACATATGTTCATTATCTTGTTAGTGACAAAGGACCTTTCTTGCTCGTGACCATTGCTTGTATATTTTAATGAGCTTTTTCTGTTCTGTTTGAAGTTCCAATGGATTCATGAAAGTCTTCTTCAACCGTCTAACTTCACACCTTAAGGTCTTTTTTTGGATCCATGTCTCTTCATCAAATGAATGTTGATGATGAGTTTCTTTTCTCAGGGCTCCTACAATTGGGCGGTGTACCGACCAAATGAATAGCTTAAAGCAATCAGGCTTGCAAGTCTCTTTTATTTCTTCTAATGTAATGAGATTTAGCTTCTCATTCAGATTAAGTCCCTCTCTTTTGTATTTCACCAAACCGCTTTACCATTCTTCAGTTGTAACTCATGTGGATATTTTTCGAGATGGATTTCCATTGGGCTCTTAATTTTAACTCTTAGTCGGGCATGATCACTTCCTTTGCCCCAAATTAATTCCATGGATGTTTCCTTCATCTGTAAGTCGTCAGAGACGAAAAATGTAGCCTAATGTGGAAAACGAGTTTCCACGGGTCTATGTTGGTTTCGAAGGACAATCACCATCTGTGGCGGCATTTAACATAAAGAGGCCCCAGGAGTTCAAATGCTCTGTCCACAGTCTCCCTGTCTTGGAGATTTTTGCCCATTTTTCCGGGTTCTTCATGTCTTGAGTCGTTATACACTGACTATTTAAGTCACCTCCCAAGATCACGCTGGCGTCTCCATGAGATAATGAGACATTCTCCAATACCATCGTCAGCGACCGATGGAACTGCTCCATACTAAATTATGCTGGGTTCCGATATATGTTCACAAATAAAAAGGAGAGAGGTCCCTGGGAGGACTGTAGCTTGGCTTCACAAGCCAATATTCCTTCCCTTCCATTGTGCAAAGGTGTAACATTATTACTGAAAGAGTTGTTAATTCCAACCAACAAGCCACCCGACGGTCGTCCTTTGGATTTCTGACTTGCCGAAATTTTAAATATTGTGTACCTTTCTATTTCTATTGGGTGTGTGTACCAAGTCTCCTGGAGTAGAATGTCATCGGAGTTTGAAAAAAGGTTTCTCGTTCTACTGCTGGCAGTGAAGGTCTTTGGACCACAGGTGTTCCAACTTGTGATGCTGACTTAGCCCTAACTTCAGTAGGACTTGTGTGAGAATCTCTGGGAGTGAGTGCTTCTATGGTACTGGCCTTATTGTATCCAAGATTTCCCCGATGAGATCCTTCTGGTTGTTGATTTGAGCTTCCCACAGCTCTTAAACTTGATCCTTCGGGAGCAAGACTCTCTCTGTTTTTTTTCGATACGCACTTCACCTGGGGGCTTCTCAAAAATCCACAAGCTGATTTTTTCCAGTTCATTTTTGTTGCTTTTGATAGCTTTCCATGCTTTCTGTGATGAGACACCCACCTCTACTATATTACTCACATTTCTTTTTGGAAACTTTACAAATTCCAAGTCTCCAGTGCCAAATAAGTAGAGGTTAGGGATTCTTTTAATATAGCACAAAATAGCACTTCTGCATAATGATGTATATTTTGGTATTTTATTCAGTGCTTTTAGCCAGAGCCTTGGAACAGCATATTCTTGTATTTCTGAGTCTTCCTCCAGAGATTGTTCAAATGAGTCCACTTCCAATTCAGCTGACTCTTTCTGATCTTTAACTTTTTCTTTCAAAGCTTCGGTCAGTACCTTCATCTTTCACTAGCCATTTTTAACTTCATCCAGCAGCGGTATATTTATGTTTTTCTTAATGTCTCGTTTCAGAAAGATTGGTGCAATTTTTATCGTTGCTTCTGTTGTTGCCTGTGATATTTTGAGACAACCTCCATTCTTATTTCCCAAAAATATTGGAGCGCAGAGTGGGCCTTTCTGTGATGGACAGCTTGAGATTGATTTCATCCCTCCTTTCATTTCCCTCCTCCCAGTTGGACTTATGCTACTCGTAGCTCCTGTAGATGAAATGTTTAATGGGGTTGCTTGATGATCTCTAGGATCTGTCTGAAGTCCAACACTTACACTCATAATCTTGACTTTTGCCGGACCTTGCGTATCAGTTTCCCCAGTGGGTTTCGGAGTCCCTTCTGTACTTTTTTTTACCGGACCGCATTGGGGTTTCCCACTTTTTGCCTGTGGACCTTTTATATTTCCATTTGTTATGTCCAAGATATTTGGGTCTTTTCCTTGGGAGTCTTTCCAAGAGGAAGTATTTGTTTCTTTAAGTAATTACTCCTCAGAATTTTTCACCTTTTGGATATCTAGCAGACCTTTTTTTTTGTTTTTGCAAAGTAACTGGGAATGCCATTGTGCTGTTTTTTTTTCTCATTTCTTTTTTCTTTGCTTTTCTTCTTCCTTTTGACAGCTGTTTACCAGGTACCAGCCATTCAACCGAGCATACTTCTTGCCCGCTAGGCAAGGCCTCCTGGTTGTTTACGTGGCACTCACTTTCTACCAATTTGCCTTCTTCTACAACATGAGCAAGGCTTCTGAATTCTTCCAAGACTTACTCCGAAAGGGGGGTGTCATCAAACTGGCTACTTGTCTTCTCCCCTAAGAGTTTCCAGGGACCCAGTCGCTGTTTTCTTCTCGGACTTGATTAGGTGTTGAATTTCTTCAAGCAGACACTTATGTTTATCTTCCTCCTCTTTTTTTCTGCGAGTGACCTTTCTAAAGCTGAAAGGTCTAGGCCTTGTTTGGCAAGTTCCACTCTCAACTCTCACAATGATGGTATAATAACTGTGTTAATTGATGTAGTCAGCCCCACTACCACTACTGTAGAGTCCAAATTGGTTAAGTCTTTAGTCATTTCCATCTGATTGCCTGTTTGTATTTGTACTTCCAATTTCAGTTGCTCAAAGACATTCACCAGTGAGTTTAAGACAAAATTCAATGCTCCAAGAGCAGCAGTACTTGGCTCTTTTGGGATTTCTTCTTCTAATGAGTTATTTTCCTCTTGGGCTGCTTCTAGCATGGAGCCATTTTATTTTCCCTCGTGAGTTTGTGTTTGTGAGAGAGATTTCTCTTCATGAACCTTCTCCACATTTGCTGCCTCCCTTTCAGGTACAGCAATTGCTTGTAAGGGAAATTTTAAAGAGGGCTCAAATATAGATGTACATTCATTATTACATCATTATCTAGAATTACATTACATCATTATCTAGAAGTTCCATGCTGCCTCTAAAGATAGCGTTTTCACTTTTGCTTTGTTTTTTCTTGCCAAAGTGTTCCTCAATCTTCCTTTGTATCTTATTTGTAGTAATGGTATATTCCAACCCTTTTCTCCATGACTGTACCGTGTCAGACGGAGTACTACTAGCTGGCAGATAGCCCGGAGGATCAGAATGAACCTGTGCAGAAGTTATATCAAGCTGAGGGTGACTTATTATAGGTGCATTGTTTACTTGAATCTCTTGATTTTGGTTTTGTAGCACCTCAGAGTAGAAGCCATCCGACTCAGGATACCTAGTGTCGTCCTGCAATGCATTCCTTCGCAGTTTCATTTCTCCTTTTTTATTATGTTGCTAGTATCGGGATAGAAATTATTTGTGATCATATACTTCAATTAAATAGCCACTGGCTGTCCTTTCCTTTTGTTTCTTTTCCACCAAGCACCTGTAGCGTGTGTTCTTATCCCGTTATAAAGTGTTCAGTGTTACTGAGCACACTGATTTGCAAGAACTGTGAGCAGAGTTTTGGTCATAAAATTTCTAAAATGGTTTCTATTCAATTTTCTATCTGATTCTATCTATAAAAAACTGCTGGCGTCCCTCATCCACACTCCACAAAGCACTTATGAGCTTTAGGCTATGGGATTCGTGACAACATTGGCAGCGTTTCCTGCTAATTGGAAACAGCAAGCAGCATGCATCAAACAACAGTGTTGAAACAACAGTTTTACCTTGTTGCACTGTTGAACTGTGAACATCTCTTCAATGGCCCTTCAGGCTCCTAGTGCTGCCCCAAGGTGCGGTGTCTACAGTATGCACTGAACTGTGGAGTCGCAATGCCGTGATGCCGCTGAGTTTTCCGGATTGTACCCAGCAGCGGCACGGTTCCACCAGTGATTCCGCTCAGCTGCTCAGATGCTCCTCCAGTCCCGTCCCGCTCGGCTTCCGCTCAGCTCAGCCCAGCTCAACTCGGCTCCAACTCGGCACCGAAGCACTGGAGCACTGGGGCCTCAGAGCTGGAGAGCTGGAAAAATGATGTACTGCGAAATCTCTGAGTTCCGCAAGCAGACAAGAGGCTAGAGAAAGGGACCTCACCTCGCCTCTCACGTAACACGTAACAGCAAACAGTCAAGAATCAAGCCACATTGAAGCTCGTATTGGATACGCTAAGCTCAGCTGTCTCCTATTCTCATATACATTGGAAAATAAAAGAATGTACGAACTGCAAGACCACCTTGGCCATCTATGGGATAAAATTCCCATGCAATCTCCTATATATAGGAAAAACGAAAAAGAGAGGTGCATCCGTACATATGCGAGCATTGGTCATGTCTGAAAAACAAAGTGGCAGACAAGCATTAGTAGAACACTATGTCAAAAAAAGTCATGCTCACACTGATTTCAAATGGTTTGTTATTCAAACTGCTAAAGCTACAAAAAGAGGAGGCAACAGAGATCTAGCTCTAAGGAAGCTGGAACAAAAATTGATCTAAATATTGGATAGTGTTAAAGAAGGCCTGAACATGAGTATAGAATGGAACTTGTTCTCCTAACAAAGACAGTCACATTAATATAAATAATATCCTATATAGCCCTAGTTCTGTGACTTTGGGTGGGGAAGGAATAAAGGAGAAATAATAAAGTATAGAAAATACTCATGCTCTTGATGAACACCATTGGCTTCCTTGATTGCAAGAAATTAGACACAGTTGGGACTGGGTATTCTGATAGAGCAGCGCATGTAGCCAAGGTGTTATTAAGTTTATTGACGTCCAATTGCATTGCCAGATGTAAGAAATATGAGAAATGACAACCTCTGGCTCAAAGGGTCAGATTTTGAAGCCTTTGTGACTCTTGATGTACCCACGAGTGATTTAACGTAGAGCAGGCGTTGTCTCAATCCATGAGACAACTAGAAAATGAGTAAAATACCTTACACCGACACCTGGTAAGTGAAATATGAGCACTAAGGTAATCTTGTCTACTACTGTATGTCTACGGAGTAAACTAATCTGTTAAAATATTTGAGATGTGCCCATTATACCATTGCTCTGTGTTAGTCCAGATGTCCACCCAGAGTGTCGAATGGAAACAATGCACACATTATGTAAGTTTTCTTCAATATAATGTGGACAAGCGCAAAGTAGACCTGACGGTAGCTGCACCTATAGGCGCATTGAGGTAAACTACGTAAATACTTACGTTATGTCAAAATCACAGAAATAAGAATATAGGACACAATGGTATTAATGGTCACAAGATTACACAGAAATGTATGTATTCCATAGAAGGGCTTCTACTGATTAATGTTTCGATTAGAACACTTACACACTGAATAACACATAGGATTTAGCATACATGTTTACACAATAGATAAAACTATGTAATATCTAGATTGCAATGCGATGTACAGAACTACAAAGTCCACAGCTCTAGAGTGGGAATCAATAGCTGTTACGTAGCACACAGTGATCCCAGTTCTCTCTCTATGTTTATAGAGGTATCACATGTGTTGCTGCAGCTTTTCATCCAAGTAGGTAAATATTCAGCGTAATTCATAGAAATTTTCACAAAAGTGGCTTACGCGGCTGGCGCACAGTGTCCCCATGCGATACACTGCGCCAGCTGCGTGCGAAAGAATCCTTTTCATCGCACAGCGAATTCATGGATTTTAGCCTCCGAAACCAGCCATGGCGCAGAGTGGCGCAGCGACCCTGCAGCAGCGCCAGTTACGCCCCCAAGAACGCCCTGTGCTAACCCTGGACCAGTTCACAGGGCTACCAAACAGCAAACGCCAAGCGGGGAACGTGTATTTCAGTGGTTCTCGGGAAGTTTCACACGCGATTGTCCTGGGTACGTGTACATCAGGGGTGCATGGGAAGTAACACACGCGATTCCATCAGGGCACGTGTATTCCAGGGGTGCGCAGGAAGTATCACACGCAAAAACAGCAGGGTACGTGCATTTCAGGGGTGCGCGGGAAGTATCACATGCGATTCCATCAGGGTACGTGCATTTCAGGGGTGCGCGGGAAGAATCACCCGCGATTCCATCAGGGTACATGTATTCCAGGGGTGCGCGGGACGTATCACACGCAAAAGCAGCAGGGTACGTGTATTCCAGGGGTGCGCGGGAAGTATCACACGCAAAAGCAGCAGGGTACGTGTATTCCAGGGGTGCGCGGGAAGTATCACACGCAAAAGCAGCAGGGTACGTGTATTCCAGGGGTGCGCGAGAAGTATCACACGCAAAAGCAGCAGGGTACGTGTATTTCAGGGGTGCGCAGGAAGTATCACACGCGATTCCATCATGGTACGTGTATTCCAGGGGTGCGCAGGGAGCACCACACGTGAATTGCACATGTGGGTCCTCCCAGGTGTACCCTCTACACCCTCCACGGCCCCTGCAGGCTGCCCACACCACAGGGACCTACCCTGCACATGTCCCGCAGGCAGCCCATCCACCATGCCCATGCCCCCCAGCCAACCCACATGTAACCTTGAACTACTGCCCACCAACGCATGTCCCCTTGCACCCCCTGCCCCCAGCATCCAGTGGCACCCTCCACCAGGCCCCCACTCATGTCCAACTCATGTCTCCCAGCTCCCCCACCCCCAGCAGTGCAGGGCACCCTCCACCAGACCCCGACACATGTCTCCCAGCACCACCACCCCCCAGCATCCAGGGGCACCCTCCACCAGGCCCCCACTCATGTCTCCCAGCACCCCCACCCCCCAGCAGTGCAGGGCACCCTCTACCAGGCCCCCACACATGTCTCCCAGCACCCTCACCTCCCAACAGTGCAGGGCACCCTCCACCAGGCCCCCACTCATGTCTCCCATCACCCCCACCCCCCAGCATCCAGGGGCACCCTCCACCAGGCCCCCACTCATGTCTCCCATCACCCCCAACCCCCAGCATCCAGGGGCACCCTCCACCAGGCCCCCACACATGTCTCCCAGCACCCCCACCCCCCAGCAGTGCAGGGCACCCTCCACCAGGCCCCCACTCATGTCCAACTCATGTCTCCCAGCACCCCCACCCCCAGCAGTGCAGGGCACCCTCCACCAGGCCCCCACTCATGTCCAACTCATATCTCCCAGCACCCCAACCCCCCAGCAGTGCAGGGCACCCTCCACCAGGCCCCCACTCATGTCCAACTCATGTCTCCTACCACCCCCACCCCCCAGCAGTGCAGGGCACCCTCCACCAGGCCCCCACACATGTCCAACTCATGTCCCCCTGCACCCCCACCCCCCAGCATCCAGGGGCACCCTCCACCAGGCCCCCACTCAGGTCCAACTCATGTATCCCAGCACCCCCACCCACCCAGCAGTGCAGGGCACCCTCCAGCAGGCCCCCACACATGTCCCCCTGCACCCCCACCCCCCAGCATCCAGGGGCACCCTCTGACAGGGCCCCACACATGTCTTTCAGCACCCACAACCCCCAGCAGTGCAGGGCACCCTCCACCAGGCCCCCACTCATGTCCAACTCATGTCGCCCACCACCCTCACCACCCAGCAGTGCAGGGCACCCTCCACCAGGCCCCCACTCATGTCTCCCATCACCCCCACCCCCCAGCATTCAGGGGCACCCTCCACCGGGCCCCCACTCATGTCTCCCATCACCACCACCCCCCAGCATCCAGGGGCACTCTCCACCAGGCCCCCACACATCACACATGTCTCCCAGCACCCCCACCCCCAGCAGTGCAGGGCACCCTCCACCAGGCCCCCACTCATGTCCAACTCATGTCTCCCACCACCCCCACCCCCCAGCAGTGCAGGGCACCCTCCACCAGGCCCCCACTCATGTCTCCCATCACCCCCACCCCCCAGCATCCAGGGGCACCCCCCACCAGGCCCCCACTCATGTCTCCCATCACCCCCCAGCATCCAGGGGCACCCTCCACCAGGCCCCCACACATGTCTCCCAGCACCCCCACCCCCCAGCAGTGCAGGGGCACCCTCCACCAGGCCCCCACTCATCTCCAACTCATGTCACCCAGCACCCCCACCCCCCAGCAGTGCAGGGCACCCTCCACCAGGCCCCCACTCATGTCTCCCAGCACCCCCACCCCCCAGCAGTGCAGGGGACCCTCCACCAGGCCTCCACTCATGTCTCCCATCGCCCCACCCCCCAGCATCCAGGGGCGCCCTCCACCAGGCCCCCACACATGTCTCCCAGCACCCCCACCCCCCAGCAGTGCAGGGCACTCTCCACCAGGCCCCCACTCATGTCCAACTCATATCTCCCAGCACCCCCACCCCCCAGCAGTGCAGGGCACCCTCCACCAGGCCCCCACTCATGTCCAACTCATGTCTCCCACCACCCCCACCCCCCAGCAGTGCAGGGCACCCTCCAGCAGGCCCCCACTCATGTCCAACTCATGTCTCCCATCACCCCCACCCCCCAGCAGTGCAGGGCATCCTCCACCAGGCCCCCACTCATGTCCAACTCATGTCTCCCAGCACCCCCACCCCACAGCAGTGCAGGGCACCCTCCACCAGGCCCCCACACATGTCCCCCTGCACTCCCACCCCCCAGCATCCAGGGGCACCCTCCACCAGGCCCCCACTCATGTCCAACTCATGTCTCCCACCACCCCCACCCCCCAGCAGTGCAGGGCACCCTCCAGCAGGCCCCCACTCATGTCCAACTCATGTCTCCCATCACCCCCACCCCCCAGCAGTGCAGGGCATCCTCGTCCAGGCCCCCACTCATGTCCAACTCATGTCTCCCAGCACCCCCACCCCCCAGCAGTGCAGGGCACCCTCCACCAGGCCCCCACACATGTCCCCCTGCACCCCGACCCCCCAGCATCCAGGGGCACCCTCCGCCAGGCCCCCACACATGTCTCCCAGCACCCCGACCCCCCAGCAGTGCAGGGCACCCTCCACCAGGCCCCCACACATGTCTCCCAGCACCCCCACCCCCCAGCAGTGCAGGGCACCCTCCACCAGGCCCCCACTCATGTCCAACTCATGTCTCCCATCACCCCCACCCCCCAGCAGTGCAGGGCACCCTCCACCAGGCCCGCACACATGTCCCCCTGCACCCCCAACCCCCAGCATCCAGGGGCACCCTCCACCAGGCCCCCAACCATGTCTCCCAGCACCCCCACCCCCCAGAAGTGCAGGGCACCCTCTATCAGGCCCCCACACATGTCCCCCAGCACCCCCACCCCCCAGCATCTAGGGGCACCCTCCACCAGGCCCCCACACATGTCTCCCAGCACCCTCACCCCCCAGCAGTGCAGGGCACCTCCACCAGGCCCCCACACATGTCTCCCAGCACCCCACCCCCCAGCAGTGCAGGGCACCCTCCACCAGGCCCCCACTCATGTGCAACTCATGTCTCCCACCACCCCCACCCCCACCCCCCAGCAGTGCAGGGCACCCTCCACCAGGCCCCCACTCATGTCTCCCATCACCCCCACGCCCCAGCATCCAGGGGCACCCTCCACCAGGCCCTCACACATGTCTCCCATCACCCCCACCCCCCAGCATCCAGGGGCACCCTCCACCAGGCCCCCACACATGTCTCCCAGGACCCCCACCCCCAGCAGTGCAGGGCACCCTCCACCAGGCCCCCACTCATGTCCAACTCATGTCTCCCACCACCCCAACCCCCCAGCAGTGCAGGGCACCCTCCACCAGGCCCCCACTCATGTCTCCCATCACCCCCAGCCCCAGCATCCAGGGGCACCCTCGACCAGGCCCCCACTCATGTCCCCCAGCGAACATGTCATCACAATCTAGATCCCTGGCCCTTATGGTCAGCCTCCAAATGCCAAACACCCACCCGAGTATTGCATCCACCCACTTAGAAATGGCAATAACATGAAAGAACCCCAATTGCAAGTTTGGAAATGAACACATGTCCCTCACATACACCCAATGGGTGTCAGTGAATGTCAAAACCCATATCATGATATGCATGAAACCAATGAGATGATACTACACATTGAAGTTTGAAGAAAAAATATGTATTAAAAGCAACATAAATTGAATCAAAAATAAACAAACAATAATGCAAATTGTAAAAAAAATAAACCAGCATGTCAGTGAAATAATACAAAACCACAAATCATAATCCAAAGGAAAGGTGTCCAAAGTCGCAGTCCACAAAAGTAAATCCAACGGAAAATTAAAATCGAAAACCATTGCTCAATGGGTAAATCATAAAAAAAAGGAAAATCCAACAGTCAACTATATACAGATAAACAATCCAGGGTCCATGATCCCAACAGAAGAAATGAAACCTATCTAATAACACTACCTAAAAAATAAAACTATATACAAAAATGTGGCCCATTGTCCAAAAGGTCCAGAAAAAATGCAAAACCAAAGGAAACCTAAAACTAACTACAGAACTATTTACAAGGGCAGCGGGCTAGTCCGACGGCTCACTTCGGGATGTTCTGGGCCAGGGCATCATCGAACTCCTGCTCAATGTCCCGGAGGCGGTCCTCCTCCATGGCCCCGAGGGTCCGCAGGGCCGTCGACAGGTTCACCCCCAACTCCCTGCGGATTACCTCGAGGCACTTGGCCCGCCTCAGGGCCCTCTGCATGGAGTTCTCCGCCCTCACCATCGTGAGCCGTGCCTCTTCCGCCCGCTGCCGCTCCGCAACTATGGCGTGGCCCAACCGCTGCCACACGGAAGACACTTCCCGTCCTGGGTCCTCCTGACCTCCGGCCGATGCCTGCCCCTCCGATGTCGAAGGCCCCGAGCCATCATGGCTCACACCACGTTGCTGCTGCTGCTGTGCCTCTGCCCGTGCACTGCCTCCTGCTGCCTGCACATCCTCCGCTGGCTGGGGTGCAGTTGTTGATGTGGCCACCCCTGCTGGACGTCCGACTCCCGACTGTGGCAGGGATGCCTCCTCCACCAGCCTGGCCGCACCGTCAGAGGCAGCTCCACAGGGCACCCAGGTGACTAATGGGTGGGAAGATGGCACGGACGACGACTGGCGCATAGGGGGTTCAGTTGAGGAGGGGGTCTGAGCAAGCCCCATCAAACGGTGGAATCCGGCCTGGGTGTCCTGTCCCAGTAGGCCGACGCGGTCAACGAGCCATTCGAGATGACGTGCAGTCTCCTCATGAAAAGAATGCAGGTCACCTCTCATGGCCCGTTGACGCAACGCCACACCAGTCAGGACAGGCTCAACCCGGACCCGGATAGCCACGTCCGCAGGCAGAGGAAGGCCAGTTGTCATGAGCTCATCCCCTGCCTGAATACGGGTCTGGACGTAGGCATCCCTGCTGGTGCAAGATGATGCAGTGACAGGATCAGGGACAGGATTGCACACAGGCGCCTCCGCGGCGACCTGTGCTGCCTCCTGTCCCTGGTCCTGCACTGCACCACTAGCACCAGTGGAATCCCCACCTCCAGACCCCGTCTCTGTTGCTTGCACGGCCTCCTCCTCCACCAAACCCTCCACCAACCTGGATGACTCCGTGCCATCTTCCCCCGTTGGGCCCTGTGGGGTCCCAGCTGCCCCTTCTGCTGCCGAGGAGTCCAACTCCGACCTCTGCCTCTTGGACCTCCCCCCGGCAGCTGCGGCCTGGGACGCGGCACTGGACTCCTCACTCCCCGACGAGATCACAACCTGGGAGGGGAGCTGGGCATTGCGTCTCCGGCTGGCGGTGCGATCCCCGCCGCTGTGCTCCACAGCACCTTCTCTGCCCTCTTCATCAGTTGATGCTGCAGACAGGGAGAAATAAAACACAGGCATCAGGGCACTGTACAATGGACACATACACACGTGACAGTTGCACATGAGTGGGATTGGCAAACCTCAGACATGGCATCACAATCGGCAACACACATGTCATTTCACTTGCACACATGAGCCATTACACAGCCATATTGCAACTGCCAGCACCATCCATACACATACAACAGCATGAGCAGGCAAAGGTGAGCCAGACATCACATGCAACACAGGGAGTGCACTACACATGCCCGCACACCACCACACCCGCATGCATGTGTACACCTCAGCCAACTGTCGCAGTGTTCAGATGGGCATCCATGTCACATCTGCCAATCAGGCTTCCACATCCCGCTGTCACATGCATCCATGTTGCATCACTGTTGCACCCTTGTCAAATACACACACATGCACATGTACACCGTGCTGATACATGCAGCTGAAAACAATATACATGCGTGACATCACGAACATGCCTACTTACATACATACACACAACTGTCATGTGTGTATGTGTCCATTGTACAGTGCCCTGATGCCTGTGTTTTATTTCTCCCTGTCTGCAGCGTCAACTGATGAAGAGGGCGGAGAAGGTGCTGTGGAGCACAGCAGCGGGGATCGCACCGCCAGTCGGAGACGCAAGGCCCGGCTCCCCTCCCAGGTTGTGATCTCGTCGGCGAGTGAGGAGTCCGGTGCCGCGTCCCAGGCCGCAGCTGCCGGGGGGAGGTCCAAGAGGCGGAGGTCTGAGTTGGACTCCTCGGAAGCAGAAGGGGCAGCTGGGACCCCACAGGGCCCAAGGGAGGAAGATGGCACGGAGTCAGCCAGGTTGGTGGGGGGTTTGGTGGAGGAGGAGGCCATGCAAGCAACAGAGACGGGGTCTGGAGGTGGGGATTCCACTGGTGCTAGTGGTGCAGTGCAGGACCAGGGACAGGAGGCAGCACAGGCCGCCGCGGAGGTGCCTGTGTGCAATCCTGTCCCTGATCCTGTCACTGCATCATCTTGCACCATCAGGGATGCCTTCGCCCAGACCCGTTTTCAGGCAGGGGATGAGCTCACGACAACTGGCCTTCCTCTGCCTTCGGACGTGGCTATCCGGGTCCGGGTTGAGCCTGTCCTGACTGGTGTGGCGTTGCATCAACGGGCCATGCGAGGTGACCTGCAGTCTTTTCATGAGGAGACTGCACGTCATCTCGAATGGATCGTTGACCGCGTCGGCCTACTGGGACAGGTCACCCAGGCCGGATTCCGCCGTTTGAAGGGGCTTGCTCAGACCCCCTCCTCAACTGAGCCCCCTACGCGCCAGTCGTCGTCCGTGCCTTCTTCCCACCCATTAGTCACCTGGGTGCCCTGTGGAGCTGCCTCTGACGGTGCGGCCAGGGTGGTGGAGGAGGCATCCCTGCCACAGTCGGGAGTCGGACGTCCAGCAGGGGTGGCCACATCAACGACTGCACCCCAGCCAGCGGAGGATGTGCAGGCAGCAGGAGGCAGTGCACGGGCAGAGGTACAGCAACAGCAGCAACGTGGTGGGAGCCATGATGGCTCGGGGCCTTCAACATCGGAGGGGCAGGCATCAGCCGGAGGGCAGGAGGACCCAGGACGGGAAGTGTCTTCCTTGTGGCAGCGGTTGGGCCACGCCATAGATGCGGAGCGGCAGCGGGCGAAAGAGGCACGGCTCACGATGGTCAGGGCGGAGAACTCCATGCGGAGGGCCGTGAGGCGGGCCGAGTGCCTCGAGGCAATCCGCAGGGAGTTGGAGGTGAACATGTCGATGGCCCTGCGGACCCTCGGGGACATTTAGGAGGACCGCCTCCGGGACATTGAGCAGGAGTTCGATGATGCCCTGGCCCAGAAACATCCCGAAGTGAGCCGTCGGACTAGCCCGCTGCCCTTGTAAATAGTTCTGTAGTTAGTGTTAGGTTTCCTTTGGTTTTGCATTTATTTTGGACCTTTTGGACAATGGGCCAAATTTTTGTATATAGATTTTTTTTATTAGGTAGTGTTATTAGATAGGTTTAATTTCTTCTGTTGGGATCATGGACCCTGGATTGTTTATCTGTATATAGTTGACTGTTGGATTTTCCTTTTTTTTATGATTTACCCATGGAACAATGGTTTTCGATTTTAATTTTCCATTGGATTTACTTTTGTGGACTGTGACTTTGGACACCTTTCCTTTGGATTATGATTTGTGGTTTTGCATTATTTCACGGACATGCTGGTTTATTTTTTTTTTAAATTACCATTTTTGTTTGTTTATTTTTGATTCAATTTATGTTGCTTTTAATACATATTTTTTCTTCAAACTTCAATGTGTAGCATCATCTCATTGGTTTCATGCATATCATGATATGGGTTTTGACATTCACTGACACCCATTGGGTGTATGTGAGGGACATGTGTTCATTTCCAAACTTGTAATTGGGGTTCTATCATGTTATTGCCATTTCTAAGTGGGTGGATGCAATACTCGGGTGGGTGTTTGGCATTTGGAGGCTGACCATAAGGGCCAGGGATCTAGATTGGGATGACATGTTGGCTGGGGGACATGTGTGGGGGCCTGGTGGAGGGTGCACCACAGTGCTGGGGGGTGGGGGTGCTGGGAGACATGAGTGGGGGCCTGGTGAAGGGTGCCCTGCACTGCCGGGGGGTGGGGGTGATGGGAGACATGAGTGGGGGCCTGGTGGAGGGTGCCCTGCGCTGCTAGGGGGTGGGGGTGATGGGAGACATGAGTGGGGGTCTGGTGGAGGGTGCCCCTGGATGCTGGGGGGTGGGGGTGATGGGAGACATGAGTTGGACATGAGTGGGGGCCTGGTGGAGGGTGCCTTGCACTGCTGGTGGGTGGGGGTGCAGGGGGACATGAGTGGGGGACTGGTGGAGGGTGCCCTGCACTGCTGGGGGGTGGGGGTGATGGGAGACATGAGTTGGACATGAGTGGGGGCCAGGTGGAGGGTGCCCCTGGATGCTGGGGGTGGGGGTGCTGGGAGACATGAGTGGGGGCCTGGTGGAGGGGGACCTGCACTGCTGGGGGTTGGGGGTGATGGGAGACATGAGTGGGGGCTTGGTGGATGTTGTCCTGCACTGCTGGGGGGTGGGTGTGATGGGAGACATGAGTGGGGGCCTGTTGGAGGGTTCCACTGGATGCTGGGGGGTAGGGGTGATGGGAGACATGAGTTGGACATGAGTGGGGGCCTGGTGTAGGGTGCCCTTTACTGCTGGGGGGTGGGGGTGCAGGGGGACATGGGTGGGGGCCTGGTGTGGTGGAGGGTGCCCTGCACTGCTGGGGGGTGGGGGTGATGGGAGACATGAGTTGGACATGAGTGGGGGCCTGGTGGAGGGTGCCCCTGGATGCTGGGGGGTGGGGGTGCTGGGAGACATGAGTGGGGGCCTGGTGGAGGGTGCCCCTGGATGCTGGGGGTGGAGGTGATGGGAGACATGAGTTGGACATGAGTGGGGGCCTGGTGGAGGGTGCCCCTGGATGCTGGGGGTGGGGGTGCTGGGAGACATGAGTCGGGGCCTGGTGTGGTGGAGGTCGCCCTGCACTGCTGGGGGTGGGGGTGATGGGAGACATGAGTTGGACATGAGTGGGGGCCTGGTGGAGGGTGCCCCTGTATGCTGGGGGGTGGGGGTGCTGGGAGACATGAGTGGGGGCCTGGTGGAGGGTGCCCCTGGATGCTGGGGGGTGGGGGTGATGGGAGACATGAGTTGGACATGAGTGGGGGCCTGGTGGACGGTGCCCCTGGATGCTGGGGGGTGGGGGTGATGGGAGACATGAGTTGGACATGAGTGGGGGCCTGGTGGAGGGTGCCCTGGATGCTGGGGGGTGGGGGTGCAGGGGGACATGAGTGGGGGCCTGGTGGAGGGTGCCCTGCACTGCTGGGGGGTGGGGGTGCAGGGAGACATGAGTGAGGGCCGGTGGAGGGTGCCCTGCACTGCTGGGGGGTGGGGGTGATGGGAGACATGAGTGGGGCCTGGTGGAAGGTGCCCCTGGATGCTGGGGGGTGGGGGTGATGGGAGACATGAGTTGGACATGAGTGGGGGCCTGGTGGAGGGTGCCCCTGGATGCTGGGGGGTGGGGGTGCTGGGAGACATGAGTTGGACATGAGTGGGGGCCTGGTGGAGGGTGACCTGCACTGCTGGGGGGTAGGGGTGATGGGAGACATGAGTTGGACATGAGTGGGGGCCTGGTGGAGAGTGCCCCTGGATGCTGGGGGGTGGGGGTGCTGGGAGACATGAGCGGGGGCCTGGTGGAGGGTGCACCTGGAAGCTGGGGGGTGGGGGTGATGGGAGACATGAGTTGGACATGAGTGGGGGCCTGGTGGAGGGTGCCTTGCACTGCTGGTGGGTGGGGGTGCAGGGGGACATGAGTGGGGGCCTGGTGGAGGGTGCCCTGCACTGCTGGGGGGTGGGGGTGATGGGAGACATGAGTTGGACATGAGTGGGGGCCAGGTGGAGGGTGCCCTGGATGCTGGGGGTGGGGGTGCTGGGAGACATGAGTGGGGGCCTGGTGGAGGGGGCCCTGGACTGCTGGGGGGTGGGGTGATGGGAGACATGAGTGGGGGCCTGGTGGATGTTGCCCTGCACTGCTGGGGTGTGTGGGTGATGGGAGACATGAGTGGGGGCCTGTTGGAGGGTTCCCCTGGATGCTGGGGGGTAGGGGTGATGGGAGACATGAGTTGGACATGAGTGGGGGCCTGGTGGAGGGTGCCCTGCACTGCTGGGGGGTGGGGGTGCAGGGGGACATGGGTGGGGGCCTGGTGTGGTGGAGGGTGCCCTGCACTGCTGGGGGCGGGGGGTGATGGGAGACATGAGTTGGACATGAGTGGGGGCCTGGTGGAGGGTGCCCCTGGATGCTGGGGGGTGGGGGTGCTGGGAGACATGAGTGGGGGCCTGGTGGAGCGTGCCCCTGGATGCTGGGGGGTGGAGGTGATGGGAGACATGAGTTGGACATGAGTGGGGGCCTGGTGGAGGGTGCCCCTGGATGCTGGGGGTGGGGGTGCTGGGAGACATGATTTGGGGCCTGGTGTGGTGGAGGGTGCCCTGCACTGCTGGGGGGTGGGGGTGATGGGAGACATGAGTTGGACATGAGTGGGGGCCTGGTGGAGGGTTCCCCTGTATGCTGGGGGGTGGGGGTGCTGGGAGACATGAGTTGGACATGAGTGGGGGCCTGGTGGAGGGTGCCCCTGGATGCTGGGGGGTGGGGGTGCAGGGGGACATGAGTGGGGGCCTGGTGGAGGGTGCCCTGCACTGCTGGGGGGTGGGGGTGCAGGGAGACATGAGTGAGGGCCTGGTGGAGGGTGCCTGCACTGCTGGGGGGTGGGGGTGATGGGAGACATGAGTGGGGGCCTGGTGGAAGGTGCCCCTGGATGCTGGGGGGTGGGGGTGATGGGAGACATGAGTTGGACATGAGTGGGGGCCTGGTGGAGGGTGCCCCTGGATGCTGGGGGGTGGGGGTGCTGGGAGACATGAGTTGGACATGAGTGGGGGCCTGGCGGAGGGTGCCCGGCACTGCTGGGGGGTAGGGGTGATGGGAGACATGAGTTGGACATGAGTGGGGGCCTGGTGGAGGGTGCCCCTGGATGCTGGGGGGTGGGGGTGTTGGGAGACATGAGTGGGGGCCTGGTGGAGGGTGTCCCTGGAAGCTAGGGGGTGGGGGTGATGGGAGACATGAGTTGGACATGAGTGGGGGCCTGGTGGAGGGTGCCCCTGGATGCTGGGGGGTGGGGGTGCTGGGAGACATGAGTGGGGGCCTGTTGGCGGGTGCCCCTGGATGCTGGGGGGTGGGAGTGCAGGGGGACATGAGTGGGGGCCTGGTGGAGGGTGCCCCTGGATGCTGGGGGCTGGGGGTGCAGGGGCACATGAGTGGGGGCCTGGTGGAGGGTGCCCCTGGATGCTGGGGGGTGGGGGTGCTGGGAGATATGAGTTGGACATGAGTGGGGGCCTGGTGGTGGGTTCCCCTGGATGCTGGAGGGTGGGGGTGCTGGGAGACATGAGTGGGGGCCTGGTGGAGGGTGCCCCTGGATGCTGGGGGGTGGGGGTGATCGAAGACATGAGTTGGACATGAGTGGGGGCCTGGTGGAGGGTGCCCCTGGATGCTGGGGGGTGGGGGTGCTGGGAGACATGAATGGGAGCCTGGTGGAGGGTGCCCCTTGATCCTGGGGGGTGGGGGTGCTGGGAGACATGTGTGGGGGCCTGGTGGATGGTGCCCCTGGATGCTGGGGGGTAGGGGTGCAGGGGGACATGTGTGGGGGCCTGGTGGAGGGTGCCCTGCACTGCTGGGGGGTGGGGGTGCTGGGAGACATGAGTTGGACATGAGTGGGGGCCTGGTGGAGAGTGCCCCTGGATGCTGGGGGGTGGGGATGCAGGGGGATATGAGTGGGGGCCTGGTCGAGGGTGCCCTGCACTGCTGGGGGGGTAGGGGTGATGGGAGACATGAGTGGGGCCTGATGGAGGGTGCCCTGCACTGCTGGGGGGTGGGGGTGCTGGGAGACATGAGTGGGGGCCTGGTGGAGGGTGCCCCTGGATTCTGGGGGGTGGGGGTGCAGGGGGACATGAGTGGGGGCCTGGTGGAGGGTGCCCTGCACTGCTGGGGGGTGGGGGTCCTGGGAGACATGAGTGGGGGCCTGGTGGAGGGTGCCCCACAGTGCTGGGGGGTGGGGGTTCTGGGAGACATGTGTTGGTGATCAGTAGTGGATGCTGGGGGGTGGGGGTGCTGGGAGACATGTGTTGGTGATCAGTAGTGCAAGGTGTCATGTGGGTTGGCTGGGGGGCATGGCCATGGTGGATGGGTTGCCTGTGGGACATGAGCAGGGGTGCAGGGTAGTCCCCTGTGGTGTGGGCTGCCTGCAGGGGCCGTGGAGGGTGTAGAGGGAACACCTGGGAGGACCCACACGGCCAAATCACGTGTAGCACTCCCCGGCACCACCGAAATACACGTACCCAGGCCAATCGCGTGCGGAACCTCCCGCGCACCCCGAAGTACACGTACCCAGGCCAATCGCGTGTGGAACCTCCCGCGCATCCTGAAACACACATACCCAGGCCAATTGCGTGTGGAACTTCCCGCCGCATCCCGAAACACACGTACGCAGGCCAATCGCGTGTGGAACCACCCGCGCATCCCGAAACACACGTACCCAGGCCAATCGCGTGTGGACATTCACGCGCACCCCGAAGTACACATACCCAGGCCAATCGCATGTGGAACCTCCCATGCATCCCGAAACACACGTACCCAGGCCAATCGCGTTTGAAACTTCCCGTGCACCCCGAAGTACACGTACCCAGGCCAATCACGTGTGGAACTTCCCGCGCATCCCGAAACACACGTACCCAGGCCAATCGCGTGTGGAACTTCCCGCGCATCCTGAAACACACGTACCCAGGCCAATCGCGTGTGGAACTTCCCGCGCACCCAGAAGTACACGTACCCAGGCCAATCGCGTGTGGAACTTCCCGCGCATCCCGAAACACATGCACACGCTATTTTTCACACAGCGGGTGTTCGTGTTTGTCGGTACCCCTTTGCACCTCATTTGTCCTAGAGGGCCACTGTATGGACCATTCATCATGGCTGTATATGGGTGCTTTTTGTTAGCGTACATTTTGGCACACATTTATTTCAGGCGCAGGGATGCTACCGCCTGCTTTCTTGTGGCGTACTTGTTTGGTCCTGTGCGTGTCTTTCACCATGCGCTGGTTTGCCCTATTCAATTCCATGAATACGGGTTGTAGGCGAGCGTGTGGGCGTTCCGCGCACTTTCCTCCTGTACTTCCCCCGTGACGCCCATATTTTCACGCGTTGTTCCCCATTCCGAGTGTTACGCCCCGTGTTCCACCTACTTTTGTGATGTGCGCCGCGTTATGTGCGATTTCGCAGTGGCCGTGGCGCACGCTGTTGGATGAACCGTGCTCTGGCGCGCGCTGCGCACTTTTTCAGCGCACATCCAATGTTTTTCTCGCGCACGGACTTCCATGAATCGATGTGCGCTGGTTTCCCTGCGATTTTCGCACTTGCACTACGATTTTGGCACTTTTACTGCGAATCGCACGTTTTGGCACCTCTGTGCAGGAATTTTCGGCGCACATTAATTCCATGAATCGACACCATTATGTCCGGAGCTCGAATATGCAAATGGCCATGAGATGTACTATGAAGTATGTATGCATTGCAACAAATATAAAACATTGTAGCCAGCGACTACTGCGTCACAAGTAAATAATACCACCAGTCCCATTTATGTTTCCATGAGCGTGCCCTGGCACATCAGAGCGGGTGCATTTAAACCGAGAATCCCAACATAGATGAGAGGGATTCCCGATGCGCGTGAGATATATTTCTACAACACGTCGTTTCACCTGATGCCAGAGAGTGAACACAAAAGGTAGGCAGTTATACATTTTTTTAGCGCCTGCTGCAAGCAGTCTGGCAGCCGCCTCGCTATCGGTGCATGTTGACACAGCTTTGTTAATGTTATTGGATAGAACGTATGAATGGGAAGAAGTACACTGGGTGATATAGTAACCTGCGAGCACATTGTTTGCACTACTGTTAATTTAGGCTGGGTCTTTTGGTAACACACATTTCCAAGAGTAAGATTGAGAGACCCTAGGCATAGGGTTTTCGCTGTAAGAAGTACAATAAATTGCATTGTTAGATCTGTAAGATCCATAAAAGCAACACTAAGGTTTGCTAATTTTAACTCAACAGGGAAATTTGTACATGCGGCACTTACCGGTGACTTCCCACATTAAGGCACGGCTGCCCTTGGTGAAGCCTGAAAGCAGAATATGGAATGTTTTCACTAATCTCCCCACCTGTGAATCGATACAGGTAAAGCATATAAAAAATCCATTGTCAATGACAATTTAAATTTGCATAACAATGTAACATGTAAGTCCACACAGCGATATGGCTTCCGTATAAGTAATGGCCATCCTGTGTTGATTTAACTGTAATTAATGTATTAGACTGTACCATCAATTAGGTTGGAATAATAGAAGCAAGACTAGGATATGCCCAGCATCCTGTCTCACTGGGGCTCTACTGCGCGTCTCTGATGAGTGATAAAAGAAAAGGAATATTCTGTTTTTATTTCAACATCTGTGAATTGAAATAGGTAAAGTATATTATACTGCCTACTCACTGATTTTTATGAATTCATGCTATAATAGAAGAGATTTATGTGTGGGAAATCATGTACCCATAATCAATGAGCACCCTGTGATGTGATTAAACCAACAGCGAGCGAGAGCTGTAGGAGGCAACAGTCCTGCAGTTATATACCTTTCCCTGTTTTGCTAAGGTATAAGGTCAGTAAAGTACCAATGCACAGTCTGGTTTAGCTTAGCTAATACACATTCACAAAACTATGGGTCCTAAATCTATGTGTTGCTTCATTTTTAGATTGGTGTGAATGAAGTTTGGGGTTAGAGGACCGAAGATTGTTTGTAAACACAAAGATATTTTTTGTCCTGTCCATAGCCTGTATGAAATTGACAAAAGAAGTCCACCCGGGATGGGGTCTACCTTTAAATGTTTAGGCCGAAACGCAGTGCGTTGACACAACAACAATTTTTTTCAATCCTGCAAACAACAGTGATTGGGATAATGGACATAATATATCTCACAGAGAGTAACAAAACAAGAGATAAGCAGAGAGACATCAGTATAAGGCGTAGTGACCTCTAAGTGGATAATTTAGTTAACATCATAACTAACAACATACTCTGTCTGATCAGAAGACCAAAATAAAGCTTTGTGATTCTGTTTTTTCTTGTTAAAAAGCTCTGCATGTAGACTTTCAGATACCAAGTGAACAGTGGTTAACCTTTTTTTGCCAGGTAACATGTGAACATGTGGTCCAATAATTATGCTATGTTTTTTGGTTGTGTATACTAACCCAATATGAATGTGTTTAATTGATGTTTAATTGACCTTTGTGAATTTAGAATAGATGAGACAACACATAACCCTTTTTTTACATTATTACATTCTCCAGCAGAGAGAAATGTGACTAATCAATAAAAATTGTTTTTGATAAAGGTGTCGAAGAGAAGTAGAATTTTGTTGGGACCTTGTGGAGTGTGTTTTTAACGGTTGACATTATAGCTGACCACATTTTCAGTCAGTGCAGGTCCTTAGCACTACAAATACAGGAGAAGGAAGAAGTATGTGATCATTGTTTGCTTGACAGTGTGATTACCCTTATGATGTCACAGACCTCTCGATAAACAATAAAATAAGGGTTTGACCTACTGTATACACAAAAGTTGCGAGGCCTAAGGATCCTAAGAAGGGAGAACAACCACTCTCTCCTCTTGCTGACGGTGCTAGCGGTTGCTTGCTGAACACTCGGGAATCTATGGGTGAAAGACAGCTATCAATCTCGGATGATGGTGGAAGACTGGTACAGTGCAGTTCCAATGTGGGGAAAATCAATAAAAGGCTTGCTTAGTGGTGGTACGATCTTAGCTTTGATGACAGGAGGGGGGGCAGCTGCACCTGAGGCTTTCCCCAAATTATCAAACAAGCTGGGAGGAATGGGGGCCTCGGCACACGGGAAGGCCCTTAAGTCTGACTCTAGACACCAAGGGGCGCCTATTTGACAGCAAAGTCTCTGAGAGAAAACACCTGCTAAAAAAATGAAATACATCTCTCCTGAAGAACATGTCCAAATGGAAAAGGGAAATTAACTCCCTTAAGCAGAAACATAGACACTGGTGTAGACACTGGAAAACACAGAAATACATGCATATCAATCAGGAATTACTGGTAAAGCTTGTAAAGAAAGACACTCGAGGAATTTGGTGGACGTTGAACAATAAGAAAAGACTGCAATCTCCACTACAAACTCTGGGGGTGGCAGAGGAAGATTGGGTGAGGTTTTTCAGGATAAGTTTAGTGGGGGCAGGGAGATGCTCAGCGGGGAGTTACAGGCAGTGGGTCAAGTCCCAGTATGGCACACTAAATGTGATTGGAAGGACCTTGAATATTTATCTCCAATCTTAACAACTCATTGGCGATTGGGCCGGATGAGGTGACAAACAGGGTCTTGAAAAACAATCCCCCTCTCTGGGCCGACATCCTGGGTAAACTATTTGAGCAAATAGCTAAATACGGCAAATGTCACAACTCCTGGCATAGCTAGCTCTATATTGATTCTCTTCTTTAAAAAGGGAGGTAGGGAAGCTCTGGGGAGATATTGTCCCATTTCACTTATCGACACGTCCTACAAAGTTTTCGCTACTATGGTTCTTAGAGAGCTGTTAACCGAGGCGGATGCCACCCATAACCTGCACTCACTACAAACAGGATTTAGGAGGGGCGTGGGCACCTTATAGAGTGGTCTAGTACTCCATGCCAGTCTTTCGGAGGTCAATGGTAGTGGGCCTACAAATCTGTATGTAGCCACCATAGACCTCTTAGCAGCCTTTGATAATGTGGACCTTCCACGCTTATGGAAGAATCTGGTAAATTGGGACATTGACCCAGGCCTTCTGGCTATGATTCAGATGTTATACTCCCACACCTCCCGCAAACTGAGGGTAAATAGCAGCGGAGATCTTTTTAGAGCCATCTCGGATGTTAAGGTTGTCTGACAAGGGTGTGTGGTTGCGCCCACTCTCTTTAAATTGTATTTGGCAGATTTGTGGTAGGAAGCTAAGACATGGGGGGGTTCACCCCACAGTGGGTGGAGTTACAAATGGGCTGCATTGCATATGCAGACAATGTAGTCCTGATAGATTGCACTCCTGCAGGACTACTGCGCTGACTGACTGGGCTCATGACATACTTGTCAAAGAACCATCTTAAAGTAAACCCAACGAAATCCTTTGTGATGACGTGTAGCAAGAGGAAGAAACAAATCAGCTACAGGTGGAAAATCAATGAGACATGGATAAACAAAGTGCAGTGCATCCTATACCTGGGTTTTTCTGTCTCCCGCAAATGGAGGTGCCTAATTGAGGAAGCAAAAATGGAAGAGAAAGTAGGGGCATATTTTTTGTCTCTAGCCAAAGCAGTAAAAAGCAGGTTGTGTGTATTCTCCCTCCTGCCTTTAATTGAGTTTTACCGAGCCAGGATATCGGCGATTGTCCTGTATGGAGTTGAGTTGACTCCGGGCAAGAGCGGGAAGTTCCTTGGTATCAGGGAAGGGAGGATTTTAAAGAGACTATTGGGGCTCCCTACTTCCATTCCAGTGAGCCTAATAAGACTGGAACTGGGGTTGGTGGTGTGGTGGGCACAATTGATGAAGCATAGCCTGACCATGTTCTTTAAGATGGCCAGAGCAGAACGGCCGCAGATAAACTACTACCTGTATACCATCATGGGACAGGGCGCTAATCCCTTCTTGGCGTAAATTCAAGAACACGTGTGAGGAATGTATGGTACAATTGGACCTGCAGGGGCCAGTTTCAGATGACTTATTAAAACCAAAGGTAAAACGATGGGAAATCATAGCAGATCTCCAGAATCTAGGACACCTAAAAACGTATGATGGGCAGGAAGCTTAGTATCTGCCCCGGAGTGAGCTTAGAGTTTATATCAAAACTTTCCATCAGCTAAGCTCAGAGATTCGTACCTCAAATTTAGACTTGACTGTTTGCCGACCCTAGATGTTATGGGGCCTAAATTGGGGATCCTTGCGGAGTTAAGACCCTGCAGATTGTGTGGAGGGGAAGCAAAGTCACTGCAACATTTGGTGATGCATTGCACCAGGGTATTGGAGGAGAGGATTGCAACATTTTCACCCTTTATCAATTCCCCAGCATGTCTCATATCAGCTGATCTATGGCACAGACTCATGACAACTGCCCACCTGTCACTTACCCTGGCTCTGGTAAAGTTTCTGACTGTAATCTTTGGCAGACTGGGTGAGGTGATGAAGGTAGCCCACGTGAGGTAGAGGAACTGGTGGGAACTGCGTAGGGCCTTCAAACCAAATTGCTCCACGCACTCACCCTGGGAGAGGGAAGGATGAAATGGGATGAGTAGATTATTTTGTGATGTAAACAGTGATAACACTGTTGATTAATTTATAGTGAAAGGTGTTGCTAATTGTGTGATTATTTAGAATGATATTTTGTGTGTACCTCCCAATTGCAATGAAAATGATTTTTATTTGGTATTTGGATATTATATAGTGAATGATTTGTATTTGAATATTATGTAAAAGTACCTTTTGTACTGAAAACATTTCAATAAAAAAAAAATGAATTTAATGATGGTCGGTGGCACACATCTGTACAGTAACAGTCAACACTCACGTAATGGGTATTTACCTTGACACAACCCTCACCTCAACCAGACAAGTCGACGCCACAGCTTTTGCTGCAGCTTGCACGTCCAAGCTCATCAATGCTTGCAGACCCTTCCTGTCACCTGACAGTTGAATCATTCTAGCCAGAGCCCTCATTCTGTCCAAACTAGACTATTGTAATGTCCTCTATGCTGCTACTAAGAACTATAATATCAAAAAACTGCAGGTGATCCAAAACAACGCCCTGAGAGCAGCGCTAAACATACCTAAAAAGACTCACATCTCACTGATTACACAGAACAGGCACTGGCTTCCCGTCCAAGAGCTAATCCTTTTCAAAACACTATGACCCACAAATGCGTACATACGTTTGTCCGAAATACCTGGCAGACAAACTCACCAGTAATCAATCCAATAGGCCTATGCGCACAGCATATTCGCATTTACTCTCCACCCAATGCTTCAAGCTTCAGAACTTTGGAGGCAGTAGCTCCCCGGTGGTAGCTGCTAATCACTGGAACACCTTCCTACCCACACTAAGGTCAGAAATCTCTTTCTGGACCTTACGCAAGCATCTGAAAAAATGGCTCTTCTCACAAGAGCTTCTAAAATAACTGCCCTCAACTATCGGCACCATTACTAATAACTAAAATCAACATTGCTATTTAAAATGGAGTCTGTAACGTTCTTCTGTATGTATATATGCAAAAGTGTAACCTTGTAACTCTTTTACCTCTATTGTCTCATTCACTTGCGTAACCTTTATAACTTTGATGTTTCCTACTGTCAAGAACAAGAGCCCAGATGCCTTCGGGTTGGGTGCGCTGTACACATCTCAAAATAAATAAATACATGTCTGACGATAGATGGATGAAGGCTTCACTTGGTCTGGAGGAGCATCAAACCCTTGTCTGGGTGTGAACTCCTCCTCATTGGTAATGTGCATGTTATTTGTAGAGGGTACGGCGTTCTTTCATCGTCACGCTTTTCGTAGCCTGCAGTTTAAACGTGTATGACAGTTCATCACATTTTTAGGGTGCGGTTGGGAAAGGGCTGATAAGTAGCTGGGGGTGTTGGGTATAGTTAAAAATAGGTGCAGGAGGGGGGATTGTGGGGTACCCCCCAAAAAGAATAAACATTTGATGAACTGTCAAACACGTTTAAATTGCAGGCTTTGACATGCCTGATGATGAAATGACATGGAACCGTGTAGAGCAACTCACTGTCCCCTTGTGATGATTTTATTACACCTACACTGGGTGTCAATTGGGTCTTATAATTTCACTTTTTGCACTGGCAAATTATTAGATGCATTTTTGGACATGCATTTTCAACAGAAGCACTATGTTAAATGAGAATGATATTGATATGCTATTTACATAGCACTTTCGCCAAAGGGATGAACAGATAGTTGTAGTGCATATGCAGAAACATTGTAGTCACTTGCTTTCTCTATTATCAGTGAAGTGTAATGGCATGAGCACTGGTATGTCATCATGCTGCTATGGTGTGAGTTCTTGCACATTGGTTTCTTTGTTCTGAGGATTCATTAAGAAACACCTGCGGGATCGAAATAAAGACATGTGTTCCATACCTACATTATTAACCATGCAGCATATCTCTTCCTGAAAGCTGGAGCGAGATAAAATGGCACATCAAAGAACGGTCTCATAGGACGACTGAAAAGAGACCTTTGTAGAACGTTCTCCTAATTAATCCCTCTCATCTTCTCCCTCAGGTACCAGATGTAAGGCAACCACACACAATACACAAAACAACATTATCTTTCATAAACATGGTCAGTTACAATGTGGCTGTAAAATGTAGTGATTAGCGTTTTTTTTAAATAAAAAGAAGAACATAATTTGCTGGCTACATGTGTCCTTTTTCTTTATGATATGATATGATATGATATGGCATTTGTAACGCGCCTATACACAAGTGTTTCAAGGCGCGACGAGGCAGGGAGGGGGGAACAGGGGGGAAAGACAGACAACGATCCTACTAGGCCAGGTGTCATTCAGATCGTATAAGTGCAGGGGTAGGGGGAAGGGAAAAAGTGCAAGGGGAAGGGGAGAGGGGGAAGTGCTGAACAGGGTAAGTAGAATAAAAAATAAATAATAAATAGGGCCAGCTGGTGGCAAGTGCAAGGTAAGTGCAGACAAGTGCTGGGAGGGGGCGGGGGGCTGTAAAGGATGCAGGGACAGTCCCGCAGTGCAGGGGTTGCCAGGGAGGCAGTGCAAGTGGAGAGTGGCTGGGCCAAGGACCGAGGTCGGTGAGAGTGGCCCAGGTGCAGGTTCAGTGCTGTATCAATGAAGAATTAGCAGGGGAGAGGGAGAGAGAAAGCAGAAGCAAAGAGGAAGGTTTTGAGGTGCTCCGGAACCGAAGATGGTTCTCCTCAAGTTTCAGGGAGGCAGGAAGGCTGTTCCAGAGGGAGGTCCCTGCCGCAGAGAGAGATCTACCCCCAGCTCGTTGCTTCGAGAAGCGGCTGACCCTGAGGGAGTTGGAGACAGATGAGCGAAGGGCTCGGGAAGGAAGATATTTAGGAAGAGAGAGTTGAAGGTATTTAGGCCGCAGGCCCCAGAAGGCCTTGTGGACAATGCAGAGGGTTTTGAACTTAATCCTCGCAGTCACTGGGAGCCAGTGTAGAGATTTCAGTCCTGGAGAGATACAGTCCCTGGGCTTGAGGCCAAGGACAAGTCTCGCAGTCCTGTTCTGGATGAGTTGCAGAGGGCGGAGAGTAGAGGCAGGCAGATTAAGATAGAGGCTGTTACAGTAGTCCAGCTTCGAGAGAACCCTGGCACAGTGCCAATTGGCCACAGAAGACAACCTTCATGTGCGTCATTTGGCGCATGTCATTTGACCACAGGCGTATTGCACTGACTAATCCTCTACATGCAATAGTGTCGCTGTGATTCATCATTGCTGAGGTGAATAACGAGGCAGCTTCGACATGAACATCACTTATGATGTTAAGGCCCATGAGTGCAGATCAAGTCAAGCGAGCAGATCCCGCTGTGGCAATCATCTCCTGGGGGAGTTGGGTTACATCCGGCTCCTTGGATGTCCAATGACATGTGGGTCACCTCTGGTGTAGTTACGGATACAAATGTTTACTTTCTCGGTAGAAATGTGTATTTCTCTCTCATGAAAGTATAACTCAGAGAAATATTAAAGTCCCTTTTCCAACTGTATGCATTGTGAAAATCTAGAGCACTCTAGTTGAGACACTCTACACTTTTTATTTGTTTGCAACATGTATAAGAATACATTTTATGAAAACTAGGCAGCATAATTGATGTAAATACTATTGATTGTAGACAGCTTGAAAATGCATTGTTTCAGCATAGAATGGAGTATTTAAGAGGGGTTGGGGCGGGGGAGGGGTACATAGCACATCTCCTTACACCCAATGGCATTTTTCAGTCATCCTGGCATGATGTATTGCTGAAAATAACTGCAGTATTTAGGAGGGGTTGGGGCGGGGGAGGGGTACATAGCACATCTCCTTACACCCAATGGCATTTTTCAGTCATCCTGGCATGATGTATTGCTGAAAATAACTGCAGTATTTATCATCTTTATAATTAGACGCCTTTACGATGAGTTCTTATGCAATCTTCCAGTTTGTGTTGATGTAAAAAGCAGGCGGATTCCTAGGAATTCATTGGCTTCACGCCACGTGAAAATCTCACACTGGGAGATACAGAGAGGTGCTCACATTCCACCTGGACCGCTGCCTACAAAAGCAAGGAACATACGCAGAGCTTTCTCCTGTATTTTGTGCCTTCGTTTATGCTCTGAGTCTTATCCATGCAGTACGTTTCTCCATGCACACAGGCGTGATATAAGATGACATATCAAAGAACAGTTTCATAAGAAGATTTTGAAGTAATTTGTTTTATAATCTCCTAATTAATCCCTCTCATTTTCTCCCGCAGGATCCTCAACCAAATTACACAAAGGAACAATATTAAAAAAGAAATTAAAAAAAATCTAGTTTGAATTTGGCTTTGAAATGTTGTCATCAGCATTTTTATATAATTAATAAAGAACATAATTTGCCAGTTTCATGTATTCCTTTTCTCTATGCATCTCCCTTGAGCCTCCAATTGGTTACAGAAACCAACCTTCATGTGTCATTTGGCAAACGCCGTTTGTGTTAGTTCTTTGTATCCTGTTCATGCAGTATTGTTGCTGTGATTAACAATTGCAAAGTGAACAATGAGGCAGCTTCAACATGTACATAACTAAGACTGATTCAAAAAGCCTTGATTGCTGTCCCAGTGAACTGAGCAGATCCCGCTGTGGGAATCGTCTCCTGATTGAATTGAATTGTTTATGTTTTATTTATATAGTGCACTTGACCCTCAGGTAACAGGTTGCTTAAAGGTACATGAATGGTTACAATATGTAGATGCAATATAATACAAGAACCAAGGTGAGGTAGATCAAAGTGGTTACATACAGACAGATAGCATTGTAGGTACAGTAAAGGTGGGAACTATTCCAAAAGTCTCAGGCACATTACTTAAGGTACATGAACAAGTTACAATAAATGGTTACAATGTCTAGATACAATATAATACAGGTATCAAGGTGAGGTAGACCAAAGTGGTTATATACAACGATAGAGTAGAAATATCAAAGTAGACAGGTAACATTAGTGTATATGGTGATACATTGTTGAGCTATACAATTGTAGGTACAGTAATGGTAGGAACTATTTAGAAAGTCTCAGGATGAAAGGCTTATTGAGTCTCCTGAGTGTTGAGCCACATTTATTTTGTCATGAGTCCTACATTGAGGCAAAGAAGGTTCCACTCTATGGGTATGGAGTTCGATAATTTGGATGCTAAGACAGGGAAGCTGAAACCCCCCGATTTTTGTAGGCTAAATCTCGGCACTCTGAGGCAATGTAGTTGAGCAAATCTGGTAGGCCTGTCAGAATTGTTTTTGGAGAATCTCTCAGATATTTAGGCACTGAAGTCGTGAGTAACAGTGAGAGTTTTGAAGGATATTCTATTCTTAATTGAGAGCCAGCAAGCATTACGTCTGGTTGCTGATATGTGGTCAGATCTCAGTATATTGAAGACAGATTTAAGCGCATTATTTTGCAGAACTTGAAGTTTGCTCAAGTTTCGCTTGTTAGTTCCTAGATAAAGTGTATTACAGTAATCCAATTTGAATAAAATGAGTGCTCTGGCTAGTGTAGAGCAACTTGTTGAAAGGAAAGGTCTGCTAGCATTAATGAGCTTACAGGTGTAGGTTGTCGGAAATGCTACCGCATTTACTGGTTTGGTTAGGGTTAATGATGAGTCAAGATAAAAACCTAATGTCTTGACATCCTTGCATACCAGGTTAATAATGCCGTCTATGTTAAAGACATTGGGCCTCATTTCGAGTTTGGAGGTAGCCATGCCGTTCTTACTGGCATGGCTACCCCCAAACCGGGTACCAGGTCCCAGAAATAGGGAATTACCGGACCATTCCGACCTCGGCAGGCCCGGTAATTCCCTTTCGCGGGACCCGGACACGGTGCATCCCCATCACCATTTGAGCCCCCAGAGGGCTCAATGGGAATGGGGAGGATGCCAACAACGGGCCCGTTAATGACAGGCCCGTTGTTAGCATCCTGGTCTGCTAAGAAGTCCCGCTCTGCACGTCTGGTCTGATCAGGCGTGCAGAGCGGGGCCCGCTGCAGCCCTCGTAATGAGGCAGCCCGGAATGAACGGCCTTCCTCGTGATGAGGCCCATTGTATCTGCTGTCAAGTTTGTGTAGTTTAACTTGGGAGCCAGTAAGAACTAATTATGTCTTCTCATCATTGAGGCAGAGGCCATGGGTAGCCATCCATGCCTGAATGATGAGATATATTTTTTTTAGTCGTTTGGTGTCCTGGTCATAATTCCCGGAGATAGGTATGAGGACTTGGGTCTCATCTGCATAGTTAGTGTAGGTGACACCCAACTGGTCCAGATCATCAAACAAAGGCTTAGCAAAAATATTATACAATGTCGGAGGGACGCAGGACCCTTGTGGTACTCCACAGGCCATTGGCGCTGGGTCTGCCGAGGCTGTAGGTGAGAAGACTCTCATGTTCTGCTGTCGAGGAAAGAGCGTATCCAGGCCGTGGCCTTGTTTGAGAAATGGGCTCATGGTGTAAGGTGGTCACACAAGACTTCATGGTTGACAAGGTCAAAAGCGGCTGATAAATCTAACAATAGATGGAGTGATATGCTTCCTTTGTCTTTTTGGTCATCTATTTGGGTTTTCAAATCTAATAGTGCAGTTTCCGTGCCATGTCTGGGTCTGAACCCAGATTGTTGCAGGCCTAAAAGATTTTTAGCTGCTAGGTGTGCTTGTATTCATACATACGCAGACCTGTCAAGAATTGTCAACAGAAATGGTACAGTAGTGATAGGTCTGTCATTTGTGGGTATGTCTGGGTCAAGGTTAGGTTTTTTAAGCAAGGGAAGGACCCAGGCGACTTTCAGTTTAGGTGGGACTGTGCTAGTTTTGAATGAGGAGTTTATAAATGTGGTGTTAGCTGGGCAAATGTCGCCCTGGCAGCGTGATGTTTTGAGGCTGGATATTATATTTTCAACTTCTTTAGTGGCCAGAGGGATGAAGTTCAATAGGCCGTCAGGTTTAGGAATTGTAGATGTAGGCTTAGGTGGGGAAAGTTCAGAGGCAATACTGATTTTTTTCTTTTCTATTTTGGATTGTAGCATAGACAGTTTATCTAGCAGTACTGCTAGATAAAGTTTCCATATGGGTTGTAAGTGACTCAAGCTCTATAAGGATGGCGAAAAGCTCTCTGGCACCGGATTTGGCATGAGTAATTCTGTTATTATATATTTTGCTTTTGTATTAGAGGTGCCAGATTTGTAGCAACTAGTGTGAAAGAAGTTGAAGCAACACGGAAATAAACAGGTGAGTTCTTTATTTTACGGAGCTCCCCGGAGCCCCGAACAGCTACTCAGCTCCGATCTCTTTTCAAAACCTCTCAACCGTCTCACGTGGTCACGCGGCTCTCGCTCCGAACAATGAACAGAGAGCGTGCGTGACCGCCGCGAGCCGAGAGGCATACAAGCAATTCCCTACACATCTTCCCCTTTATAATAGAACAAATAAAGAACAACAACAAAGAAGAAACAGTCAGTAAAATAACTAATGTAACCGACCAACATAAAGACATAGAAGAATTCAATCACTTCTGATAAGAATAAAATGTTACCATACTTCCATTTACATTATACCTTACATGGAATGAGATCTAGGTATTTCAGGTTTCATAATCCCTCATCCACACAGGCTTTGATCTAGTCCTATGCGAACATTCTTCATTAGCTCTCGCATCTGTATCAATTTTCCTTTCAACATTTCTTCCATCTACCGCACCTTCTTCCATCTCCTTTCCTAATGTACTGTAACCAACTTTCACAACTCCTTCTCTCACTTTCTCATCCAACTTACTGACATTCACATCACCTACCCTTGCCAACCTTCCTTTTGACCAAACTTCACCTCCCTCCAAAATAACCACATTACTTCTTACCACACATATCTTCTTCGGTCCCAGGAACTTACTTTCCACACATTTGTTTACCAGTCTGGGATTTTTAACATACACCTTCTCCCCAACCTTCCATTCCTGTTCTTTCACCCTCATCCTGTCATCAAACAATTCCTTATTCCTCTCCTGACTCAATGTAATAAGCTTCATAATGTGATCCCGATCAACATTCACCACCTTGGCCATTCCCAGCCATCCTGGACAAAGCCTTGTTCCAGGTTCCCTACCTTTCAATGATAAAAATGGAGATACACCAGTCACAGAGTGTGGCGTGGTGACGTAATTCCACGTTAGTAACCTTAATACCTCCCTCCATGGTTGTCCTGATTTCATGGCCATCTGCAGACCCCTTTTTATGTGCAACAAGACGATTCGCCTTAGGATTATACAACGCAGTCCTCGTGTGTCTTATGCTATAGCCTGCAAGAAATGTCCTCATTGCCTCAGATACAAATTGTACCCCATTATCAGACACAATTTCAATAGGCACCCCTTCTTTAAGGAACAGTCTCTCCAAAAAAACAAATCAACTCCTTAGCCGTAACCTCTTTCACCGCTTCCCATTCAAACCATTTAGAATGAAAATCCACTACAACAAATAAAAACTTCAGGCCATCTCCCAGACCTGCTACAGGACCCATAATGTCCACCGCCAATTTGCACCAAGGCTGGTCTGGCATCACATTAGGTATCAAAGGCGCCTCCCTTACTACTCTGCACTTGTCACTCGTTTGACAGGTCATACAATCTTTGACAAACCTTTCAGCACATCTATCGATTCCCGGCCACCAATAATTTTGCCTCAATTTTCTTTTCATAGCAGCTTCTCCCGGATGCCCCTGATGAGCCAATCTAACCAACACCGACCTGAGAGACTGCGGAGGAACAACACAACTTCCTCTTCTCAGCCTGTCTTCACACAGATTCAACTCATCCCTTATCTCCCACCAAGTATTGAATTTACTATCCAAATCCCCTTTTGCAGGCCATCCCTTCACGGTCCAGCCCTTTATAAGTCTAAGATCCTCATCAATATCTTCTTCCCGTGTCCACTCATCCTTGCTAACTGCATTCAGTATTTTTGCCACAACTGACTCCTCCTCTGCCTCTCTTTCTTCCACAAGGCCACCACTTACCGGCAACCTGGACAGACAGTCCGCCACCATATTTCTCTTTCCCGGCAGATAGCTCACATCAAAGTTAAAATTTTGGAGCCCCAAACCCCACCTGCTGATCCTTGGGGAACCTAACGCCCATCTTCCACTCTCAAAAAGTTGAATCATGGGCTTGTGGTCCGACCTAACCACAAATCTTCTTCCCCACAAGAAATACTTGAAATGGCTCACTGCCCAGAACATAGCCAAGGTTTCCCTTTCAATAACAGAATATTTGCACTCTGCACCTCTCAACGTCCTAGACGCAAACGCAATAACTCTTTCCGTATTGTCCCTGTCATACTGCACCAATGTTGCTCCCAGCCCAAGCATGCTCGCATCGACCACCAAAACAATCTTATCCTTAGGGTCAAACCTTCCTATGGATGGTGCCTCACTCACCGCTTGCTTGATACACTCAAAAGCCACATCACATTCTGCTGACCATTCAAATTTTGCACCTTTCTTGATCAACATTCTGAGAGGAATAGACACTTTTGCAAAATCCTTCACAAATTTATGGTAATATTCGGCCAAACCTAGGAACGATTTCACTTGTTCCTTATTCTCTGGTACAGGTGCAACCTTCACTGCTTCCACCAAATTCCTCTTAGGCCTCACACCCATCTCATGACAGAGAAATTCTACCCTGTGCACCCCAATCTTGCACTTGATCCTTTTCACCATTAATCCTGCCTCACTCAATCTGTCCAACACCTTTTTCAACACTCCCTCATGTTCTTCAGTGGAATTCGCATATATCAGAACATCATCTTGGAATACAATAATGTTCTCCACTCCGCACAACACTGTCTCCATCACCCTACGGAATACAGCTGCCGCCGAGGCGAGACCAAACGGCATCCTGCAATATCTAAATGTGCCAAACACTGTAATGAATGCTGACAATCCTCCTTCAGTGGAACCTGATGATATGCCTTAGAAAGATCAATGACTGAAAATATTTTAGCATTGTTTAAGACGGATAACTTATCACCAATTATCGGCAGGGGATGTCTATCAATCAAGATATGTCTGTTCAAGTCTCGCAAGTCTACACACAGTCTGATATCTCCATTTGCCTTCGCTGCTACTACCACCGGCTACAGCCATTCAGAGCTCTCACTTTTCTCAATTATTCCTCTTTGCAGTAGCGATTCCACTTCTACTTTTAACTTTTCATTCAGTCCATGAGGCACTGGCCTCACCTTGAGCACTTTTGGAGTGGCTCCTGCCTTCAGCTGAATCTGATGTTCAAATCCCTTCAGCACTCCTAATTCATCTTGAAACACTTTAGGGTACTCCTTTTCCCACCTATCCTTCAGCTCAGCCACATCTATAGGCCTTTCCGCATTCGCTTGGATTCTGATACCCAACTTCCACTGTTCACCCCATCCCAGGAGTGACGAACCTTCTTGAGTAACGTATATCTCCGCTTAACAGCTTCTTCCATTATAGTCAACCGAAGCCTGGAACATGCCCAAAATTTAAATTCTCACATTCCCATACGCATACGGTTCGATCTTGTGTTCCTTCAATTTCTTCACATCTCCCTGCATGCAACCTAAAAATGTTGCTTTCGACATCAAAGTCCACGGCGAACAACTGTCCACCTTCATTGTTATTGCCTTCCCGTTGACCATGAACACATCTAAAGGTGCACCACCTTTATTCGATACCTCCGACACTTCGAGTATATGCTTTGTCTGGCTGCTGATTCCCACCGCAGAATCTTCTTCTTGCTCGGGCACCCTACCTCCTGCTTCAATGTTCTGCACCACTCCCGACTCACGGCAAACTCTCGCAAAATGACCCTTTTTCTTGCATTTCAGACAAGAGATGTTTCTGGCTGGACAAAACATGCTAGTTGAAATGTGGCGGTTACTTCCACACTTGTACATCTTATTTCCTTGTTGGGAACCCCTTTATGAAATCCCCTCACCACAGCCACCTCTCCCTCCAACTTTTCTCCCTTCATATTAGTCATATATTTCTGGGTCTGTTCCATGCTTCTTGCCGTGTCTATAGCTACTTCCAGTGATGCGTCTTTGGACAATAGTCTCTCTTGTATCTTTACATTATTCGTACATCGCACCACCTGATCTCTTATGAGAGAGTCTGTGAGCAGTCCAAATTCACACGTGTGACTAAGGGACCTCAACGCTGCCACAAAGTTCTCCACTGGCTCCTGTGGATCTTGTGTCCTTTGGAAGAACTTATGCCTCTCAAAAGTTATGTTCTTCTTGGCTTCAAAGTGTATCTCCAACTTTCTTTCCGCCATGGAATATTGATCCACCTCTCCTTGGCCCTGCTGTGGGGGATCAGGCAACCCATCATACACACTTCTGCCTTCAGTTCCCAAATTGTGAAGTAAAATTGCTTCCTTTCTAGCTGATGCGAACTTATCCCCACCAATGGCAATCAGGTAAGTTTCAAACAGCCTCTTCCACCTGTCCCATCTTATTGGTGGAGTGCCGGGTTCAGCCAGAAACGGTGGTGGGGGCGACATACTAGCTGCAGCCATCTTTATGTATATCCTGGTGCTCTAATTTCACTAAATGTCACAAAGTTCACACATGCACAATCTTATGTCTCTGTAAATTCACCTCTTAACGTTTATTAGTCTTCCAGTGCTCAAATTTCACCGTAGCACTTTTATCCTGGTGCCAGTTTAATAACCATATGCTTGTTTCACAACAAAATCTTTTGTGCTGCACCCTCTTTGTCTTGCCACAGTCTCAATGTCTCCCTGGAGGCTCTCCCACACTGTAATGGCCAAGGACTGGCCTTGTCCTCCTTTTCCGAGGTGCCTCCCCCTCCGATTGTGCCCAACTTCCCTTCTCCCTGCTCCTCACCTCCTTGTCCAATGAGCCAGGGTGGGCGGCACCAACCAGGAAGAGCTGCTTTTCCCGTACAGCCACTCGGAGCAGCAGAGGTGGGGAGACTGACCCCCTGCAGCGCCACGCTCCCTGGCGCAGCGGAGACAGCCTCTGCAGCCCCCCCCTTCCACACGGCTCCTCACACGCCGCTCTGCAGGTTTCAGAGGCCCAACCTCCACGCCTCCGACGACGCACATTCCTTTGTGGCCGTATGGGAACGTCACCCGGCTCCGCGGCGAGCTCCGTGTGTGCTTCCTCGTTGCCACTTGAAAGAAGTTGAAGCAACACAGAAATAAACAGGTGAGTTCTTTATTTTACGGAGCTCCCCGGAGCCCCGAACAGCTACTCAGCTCCGATCTCTTTTCAAAACCTCTCAACCGTCTCACGTGGTCACTCGGCTCTCGCTCCGAACAATGAACAGAGAGCGCGCATGACCGCCGCGAGCCGAGAGGCATACAAGCAATTGCCTACATAGTGGTTTTCGCAAATAGGTCTTTGTTGGTGACAGAATGGTGTTCTTCCAAACTGTTTCTGCTCTTCTTTTGTTATTGCACAGAGTTTTGAGACTCGGGGTAAACCAAAAATTAAGGTGTGCTTGGGGTTTAGCTTTACGCAATTTCAAAGGAGCTATGTTGTCAATGGCTTGGCTAACTGTTGGGTTGTATAGATCTACAAATGTAGAGGGGGTCTAGGTTAGTGGATGAGTAGTTAAGGATAGTTTGTATAAGAGATAGTAGGTTTTTCAGTTGTAAGTTCTTTTTGTTCCTAGTTAGTGCCTGTGGTGCTAAGGCAGTGGTCAGGTTTAGATGAATGCTAGATTGTAGGGTGAATGAGACAACATGGTGATCTGTTCAGGTACAAGGTGTGTTGGTGAGAATATTTGTTTCACAATTGAGGTCAGCAATCCAATCTAGGATTCTACCTTTATTGTGTGTAGAAGTAGTGATACGATGGGAGAAACCTAGTTCTGATATAGAGTTGGCTATGGTGGAGGCGGTGTTATCATTAGCCTCTAGGAACCCTACATTGAAATCACCAAGAAGTAACATTTGTGAGCCAGGTTTAGTATTAGTAGAGAGGAGCGGTGAGATATCTTCCTTGAAGGTCAGAATAGGAAATGGAGTTCTGTAAAGGAGTTGAATTATTAAAGTGCGTGAAGCTGAAAGTGGGAGCTTCAATGATAATAGTTACGCTAATGGGAAAGGGATACGTGGCAAAGCTCTTAGTCCTAGGTGAGTCTTGGATATGACAACAACTTCCCCACCTTTAGAGGTTTCTCTGTCCAGTCTTGTGATGATGTAGTTATCTGGAATGGCAAGGAATAGTGTAGGTCCAGCTGCAGTGTTGAGCCAGGTCTCTGTTATGGCCAAGAGGTCAAGCTGATTAGAGATGGTAAGGTCAGCAATGTCTAGTGCATGCACTGTCAATGATCTGGCATTGATAAGTGATCCATTGATAGAAGAGTTAGTATTATTGGGTTGGTTATGCAGCTTTGTAGTGTTGGAAGTGCAGAAAGGGTAAGGTCTGGCTGTTTTTGTAAAGGTGTTCAAGGTATTTTTCATAGTAGACATGGTGGACATAGATTTAAGTTTGGTTGGAACTGTGTCATTAGGGGCGGGTAAGAAGGTTTGCCTAAATCTGGAGCCTTGTGTAAGGTTTCAGATTGCAGCTGAGCATGGTCCATTGGGGACAGGTTTAGCGGCACAGTACTGAATCCATTGGATTGGTGTGAGGACATTGGAATTGTTAGCTGTATAGTGTTTAGTAGGTTGTAAGGAGCAGGATGGCAGGAAGTAGGTAGGCGCTACAGCATTGTGGTGAGGTAGTGAGGTAGACATAGAGATAGATATGTTGTTCTTACTAGGTAAGGTAACATGGTCGACGGTAGGTTGCATGGTTATCCAATTCATAGTTATATCAGGCATGGCTGAAGCAAGTAGGAGTATAGTAGTTAGTGTAGCCAATGTCGTAGTTGTTGGCCTAGGCAGGTTAAGGGTGTAGCATTGTACATAGGTATGACTGGTGGGATTGGTAAACTAGGTGTGATTCGACTGATAAGGTAATATGGTGGTGCAGAGTAGGTAGGCAAACGGCAACTGTATCAAGATGCAAGAATGCAAAAACAGTTTCTGTCACGATGCAATGGGTAAAGGAGTGGTTTCCAGCAGAATGCAGAAACAATGACTATCAAGATGCAATAGGCCATGAGCAGTTTTCATCAGAATGCAGAGACAATTACTATCAAGATGCAATAGGCCATGAACAGTTTTCATCAGAATGCAGCGACAATTACTATCAAGATGCAATAGGCAAGGAGCAGTTTTAATCAGAATGCAGAGACAATTACTATCAAGATGCAATAGGCCATGAGCAGTTTTCATCAGAATGCAGAGACAATTACTATCAAGATGCAATAGGCATGGAACAGTTTCCAGTAAATTGCAATAATAGTTTCTGACAAGATATAATAGGCGCGTAGCGATTTCCCAACAAGAAGTAATATCGGCAGAGTTAGTTATACAATTCAATTCAATTCAACTATGAGCCAGAAATGGGGACTTTTTTGTGAAAATGGTTGTGTGTTCACTGTTTTCAGGCGTGTTATGGTCCTTTAGATAAAGTATCTATTCCATATCAGCAATGGAGTTGCAATCAGAGGGGAACACAGAGGTTTCAACAGTGAATTGTGGATGACTTTTGTCAGATACACAATAGTTCAGAGATGATGTTCATCGAAGATCATTGTGAGATATGTAAAATCTGGGGTGGGCGCCACAGCCAATCAGCTGCTCGGATCGTGGGCTGAATCCCATGATCTAAGCCTGTATTCAGAGCAAGTTCAGAGGGTATCAGGTAATAATGTTGCCATGAATAAAGTCGTCAGGTTGGTGACTTTTACAAACATGCATTAATGATGCACCCTCCAGGCTATCAAATACTTTCCCCAAATATTCTAGGACTGGAGTTAATAATATATAATCATACCCCTCGTAGAATATTTGGGGAAAGACATTTGGTAGCCAGGATAACGTCACCAGAACTTGACGACTTTTTTACAGCAATATTATTAAATGGCAACGTTCAG
This sequence comes from Ambystoma mexicanum, assembly GCF_040938575.1. NCBI lineage: Eukaryota > Metazoa > Chordata > Amphibia > Caudata > Ambystomatidae > Ambystoma > Ambystoma mexicanum. Next base: position 1,149,709,768 of record NC_090933.1, on the reverse strand, counting down.
AGCAGCAGCACCTGCTCCACCATCTATCTGCTCACCTTCCCTTTCCCTCCGGTGTCTTCACCCTTCTCTCCACACCCTCCTGCCCCATGTACCTGTTTCCTTAGGCAGCCGTGCCACCGCTGCCGCTGCCCCAACCTCCTGGGCATTATGGACATAGAATAGGGGCTCCACAAGGAGGCCCACCCTCCATCTCCACAGTGACCATCTTATTTAAAAATTTAGTTTGAATGAAAGGGAAACCATGAGCGCATCACATTCATTCAAACAAAATGCATCGCTGTCAGAAACTAGGGTTTTCGGGGTGCTAATAGCAATAAAACCTCTTCAGACATTCCTCAGGCCTATAACTTGGGCCTCAGGCTGTTACCACCTCAGGAGGCTGCCAGATCAGCTTTTATTGCTATATTAAGCCTAGGGGAAGATATTCCACCAGATCTGAATCGCCCAAACATGGAGTGAATTTTCAGCAGAAAGATCTTAGAAGATCTTAGAAATCTTCAGAGGCTGGGGGAGATTTTGTTGACACGATGTGATTCCGTGTGACATTTTGTGATATTTGTGATATCTGTTGATTGTTAAGAAAACGTTTTATATACATTGGGGACAGAGCAAAATTATATTTAGGGACAGAGTGTGCTATATTTATATGTTAAATTAATCTACCTGTATCAGGTGAACATTCTCAGCATTACTACCAGACAGGAGGATATTCTATATAGCTAAAGTAACTCAGAATGGCATCTTTTTTTGAGAGGCAATTCTTGCTTCCTCTGAAGAAATAAAAAAGTTGTTCATATCTGAAGAAGGCAGAAGGAGTTAATATGACTCGGTTCGAAATTTGTGTGCCTTTTTTTTTTTAGATAACCAAACATACATGTTGCTTGCAAGTAAAACGTCTCTGGAATATGCGTGTGTGCAATAATGTTATATTTAGTGGCCGTACATGCTTTTCTGAAAAGGCAATTTACCTGTTGGATTTAATGGACACAATTCAATCTGGCACCTTGTTAATGATATGTGAATATAGAACATCTCAGACATGTTTGAAGGAAAGAATGGGATTATATACAGTGGCCGTAAATCTGTGGCCATCATTTGTGTGATGAGAGGAAATGCTTATTCTTGGAAAAGATCTTAGATTTATGTGGAGACCCTATGGGATCATATTTACTGGCTGTAAAACACTATACCACCTTTTTGGGACATATACTTGTAACTTGTGAAGTAAGAGCATTGGATTTCGTTGAAGTGCTGCAGGCGATTTTAACATGTAGATCAGTGTGCCATGTTTTTTATGATGGGAGAAATTACACACTGGTTGCAAAGGGGCGGGAGGAGATTATTCTCAGTGACTGTGACTAAGTGTACTATATTTTTGTGGTGGGAGAAAGTACATGTTTCAGAGAAAATGTTATACAATTCTTTGGAGGCAGGGAGAGGTTGTATTCAGTGGCTGTAAAAGTGTGCACCATCCCTTTTTTTCTGACGAGAGCAAATAGGTGCTCCATCCAAATAAAGTGTGTTTGGAGGCAACAGGAGATTACATTCTATGGCTGTAGATCTGTATGACTTTTTTGTGATGTGAGATAATACTCGTTGCTTTTGAAGAAAGCATCTGTGAATACTTTGGAGGCAGGAAGAGGTTATACACAGTGGGCCTGATTTACAGAAGGTTTTGCATTGCCCCTAAGGAAATTGCACTAAAAAGTCGCTATGAGTCGCACAAAATTATATCCACTGATTGACAAATCGACCGCTGCGCAGGTTACCAGCTTCATGCGCCATGTGTGCGTGACCTGTGCAAGGCTTGAGGGAACGGGCAGTGCAAAGACCAAGAAGGGGGCAGAATATGTAAACGTCCTCATTAAAGTAGAGAAATTAGGAATAACATGGCCGTGGGGTGGGAGGCACCGTGCAAATGTACAAGCATGCCCCGTGAAGTGCAGACAAACCCGTATTTACAGAGTAACTTGTGCACCCGTGCTAATTCTACCGCCACCCATGACCAGGCACTGTGTGAGACTGCGTCATGCAAACCCAGGTTAAAAAAAAACATGTGCAATCATAGAGAAACATCTGAACTATCCCCCTTCTTGCATTACTCGCATACCTACTGCTTCATGGAAGGAGGAGGAGAAGGAGAAGGAGTAGGAGGGCCAGAATCTACCATACACACACAACAATTGTCGGCATGCTCAATGAGGAAGCATTTGGCACATACCACGTCCCCCATATCATCCTTGAATTGGTCAGTGAGTGGGAGAAAGACCTGGTGTCCCCAACCCTGTTCTCACAGCCAATAACACCCTTGGTGAAAGTCCTAACTGCCATTCACTTCCTGGGGACTGGCACATTTCAATGGACCACAGCCATTGTTGGGGGTATTTCACTGCCTACACAATGACGCTGCCTCAAACCGGTCCTAAGCTGCATCATAGCATGTGTGCACAGCCACATAGATATGCTATGCAATGTGCAGGCAAGGCAAAGAGTGGCCAGGGATTTCTATGCAGTTGCCCAGTTCCCAGGGGTCATGGGGCAATTGATTGCACACATGTTGCACTGCAAACCCCAAGAGCCACAGAACATATATATCAGAACCAGAAAAATTGGAATTCGCTGAATGTGCAGGTCATCTGTGATGCAAAGGGTCACATCATGCATGTGAATGCAAACTACCTTGGATGCACCCACGACAGCTAGATATTACGCCATTTTTCCATCCACCAGGCACTGGCATCAGGATCGTTCAGCAGCAAGTGGCTCACTGTTGAGTATCAGCCAGCACGCACACCAAACCACACTGATTGGGGGTCACACCCAATACAAACCACAATGCCATCACATACTATAACAACATTTGTTTATTGTCATTCACAAGGGACAGCGAATACCTGCTATCACCATTCCTGATGATGCCTATACAAAATCCCACCACACGAGTGCAGGCCCACTACAATGCAGCCCTCATTGTCACCTGAGCCATAATCGAGCGCACATTTGGAGTGCTGAGATCACCATTCTGCTGCCTGGACCATTCAGATGGAGTACTGTTGTATGCACCAGCTGTGTCATGTAAAAACATATTGGCATGCTAAAACTTGCATAATATAGCCACACGGTGTGGAATACCAAAAGAGGTGCATGAGCGGTTGCAGCCTGCAGCCTTAGGCAGTACCCATACCATTAGCAGTCCAAAATGTGAGGGGTCAGCACATATTTAATCGGCTCATCCAGACATATGTCACATGATTAACATCCACTGAGAAAGTCACACCATAGCCACATCCCTGATGGCCTTCGATGATGAAATATGGCAAGTACAGTTGGGCCATAAACAACTACCTGAGAATGGCAGACCAGGGTGGACATGTGGTGTGTGCCTTAATAAAAAAAAAAAAACACACACTCTATCTACACCCTTCAAACCTGAAAACATGGGCAGTGTCCTTAGTATTACACATTGCATTCCCCAAGTCACTGACCCAAGCATACACATACAGAGAACAGGGTCACTTGGATACACAGATCATCTAAGAAAGTAACATGGACAGTACCCATTAAATAATGTCAAACAAAGAGCATGGCACACCCTCCAATATTGACCCACATCCATTACCCATAATCGATGCATGCACCCTCAATAGGTACACTGTAAATGACTGATTGTCTCCCTGATAATAAGTATGTACCATTTAGGGGCGACAAGCTTGTGTGTGCCGGGAGGAGCCAGAGCAGCGGGTAAACTGGCTGGAGGCAGCATGAATGCCACCCAAGAGCAATGCATGTGCATCAGGAGGCCTGTCAGTGGGCAGCAGCTTCCCATCACACTGGGTGTGCTGGGGCTTCATCGGCAGGGTCACGTGACTACAGGTGCCTCCAGAGCAGCTTCTCAGGGGCTGCTCATGGGTCACCCAGGGACTGGGGACATGGTGCCGGGGGTGAGGGGATACCCTATCAGGACAGTGGGCTGCAGGGCAAAGGTGCATTACCACAGCAGGTGTTCAGCATGGCATGGGGCAGTGAATTAGCACACAGATTGGACTCAGACCTGCCCCTATCCAAAGAAATACAGCATAACTCACATAACATGAGCATGAAAACATGCGAAAAGTCTGCATACTGCTGCTGCATGTCACAGAAAACTTCCCCTCGCGTGGAAGGTGAGGCACAGGTGTGCAGGATGCACATGCATGATGGAGTGGCTACTTGACAATAATCATGGCAAGACATGGCATGCAAGGCTCACAGGACATGACAGCTAATACTCCAGCAGCAAACAGAGAGGTCAGTGTATGGGCCAGTACCAGGAAAACTAGCACATACGCACCTTCAGTGGACAGACTATGACTAGCATGCTGCAGGTGTCAAAATAACTTCCACAACCATGGAAACTGTACCACTCCCATGTCTGTAGCCTGTGACAATCACCCACATATTGAAAGGGGCCCTTAGGGGTCCCTCGCGATATGGAAACAAGGCAATAACCATACACGAAAGGATGCGCCAGACACGAGGTTCAAATTCCCAATGCTAGGGTTTATTGTAAGCAAAATAGTCTCAATTGGCCAACTGTAGTCTCACGCCCCGCGACGTGTATTCTTTAGACCTCGAGGGACGCAAGAGAGCGAATTACGTACATCAGTTATATATATACAAAATGCATATCATACAATCAGCTATGTCATGTTTAACACCCCCCTTTTATTGAGTTTCTTTGAACTCGGGATGGTGATGGACATTTCCTACGAGTATGACAATTATGACACTTTCGTTGTCTATTCTAGTAACAATGTGCAATTTAGAAAGTGCGGAGGCATCAATAGTTGTTGAACAGAATACGGTGCTTCTGTTCTTGGAAGCAAGCTGCACACGGGGGAAGAGTTACATTCCAAGCTTTGCTATCTATGAGGTGCTATTCGTTTCCTGGGAGCCGACACGCTCTAAAGGGTTTTGTGAAGGGGGGCCGTAAGAAGAACATAATTCAAGCCTTTAGTTGCTTTATTCTAACATATTCTATCACAGTACGAGACTGGCTGGCAGCTGTGAAATGATTAAATGCCCTGCAGCTCTCCCTCAAGGCTACAGAGAGGGAACGTGGGCATTCCTTTCTGGGCGGCTCATAAGGAGTTTCAATGAACTCCTCAGTCCCCCGGCCTTGCCCTTTCATATTCAGACAACAATGTTAACAGTTGAGCAGAGTAAGCAGAATTCGCAAAAATTGCAAGCTGCAAAGCAGTTTAGACAGAAAGCAATGAGCAATGGTTAACAAGCAAAATGGCGATTCTTGCTACGTTTAAAATGGCCGCTTGTTGGTCAAGCATAGCAGTCTGTATTTCTATAATTCTGTGCATAAGACGGTTGGCCTTCGTCCATCAAGATACATCTATTATCCAAATGAAGGGTATTCATTTTTCCAGATCGACAATATCACCAGATTGACACCTTCATGCACAACCCTACTTGTGCCTCATCAGGACACTACTGGAATGCATAGCTGAACACACATGCAAATACTTGACTGTGTACTCCCTTACCACGTGTCACAGTTGTTATGCTGTGTATCCCTCCCCATCTCCACTTAACACTGTGCCTCCTTATCTGTATCAGGAGGGTCAGAGTCCAGCAAAGGGAAAGCAGAATTGGATAGAAGGAGAGGGATCTGTTTGCATTTACAGGGTGGGTGTGATGTGACTGTGAAAAGTGACCTGAAATGACAACAGATACACATTCACTAGAGTGCAAGCCCTGTCACACATACTGCACATATAATGCACATCATGGGTCAACATTTATTTTGCCTGAATCTTCGATAGTGTCCCTCATTAAATCAGCATTCAGTTAACCTCACTGAACATGTCAGTATGAATATGCCACCTTCATAATCACTAGCAAAATTCCATTAGAAGTGAACCAACCTGCCATGGTGCAACATGGCAATGTCTGTCAAACAAAGAAAAGGAGTCCACCTTGGACAGCAAAAACAAAATACCCACCAAATAAACGCATCACTGTGCACATACTCAGTGGGAGTCACGAGGAAGGGGTGTGGTAAGATGAGAAGCATCATAAGAATGGAATACATGGAACTCAGAAAATAACATCACTTGTGTAAATCCTTTCTAAGAGTCACCCTGTAGATCATCCTGGGATGGGGGCCCTCGCCACACAAGGCCAATGCCTGGTCCTCTTTTGCAGCTTCCACATGGGACACAGAATCATGCAACAGGCCGTCAATTGCAACCAGGTCCTGATCACTCTCCTTGCTCGTCTCCTGCATGGCAGCCCTTATTGCATCCATCTGGACATTGCTAGTGTCCTTCAGGGCGGACATCTCAAGACAGTGATGCTTCCTTGATTAATCCAACTGCTCATGCAGGAGTTCCCCCAAGCCTGTCATCTCCTGCTGCGCTGGACCCTTGTGGCTTTAATCTACTCATGCAGGCTTTGCATATAGGCAGATATCGTCCCATGCAACAGTTGGAATTCCGTACACATCTTGGCATTGGATGTTATGATATTGTCTGCTAGACGATGCATGTCCCTGCCAAAAGCCTTTATGACCTTCCTTGTTGCACAATTTCATGATTCACATCCTCATCCCAGTTAAAGAAGGAAGCAGGCACACGTCCCCCACGTGTGCATAGCTGTTGAAAACATGATACGGCAGTCTGAGTGAGTGCACTGGCATGGAATGCTGGACCAAATGCACCCCACTCCCAGTACACATCTCTGCTGCCTCCAGGATGGGTGGGGGCAACAATGGAGGCACAGTGCCATTGGACGAAGCATGGCTCACCACTGGCAGGTACATGGTCTCCTGTCCCCCCTCAGGCTCAGTTTTCTCCAAGATCCCAAGAAGTAACATGGGGTTGGGGCTTCTGAGTGGTGGTTGTCCCACCATCTGCCTCAATATGGCTGCAACATCGGCATTGTCATCCTCGGATGATGTCTGTGCAGGCCTGTTGAGGATGGTCTGCAACAGCAGCGGGTTCTAACCATGCACAACAGCCCAGCCACTGCTGGTGCCTGCTTGTGCAACCCCTGACGACTCCTCTGGCAACTGCTCCCCCTCTGCTGTGGCAACACTTACAAAAAGGCAGACAACAAAAGGCAGGACTCCATCTGGACATACACGTATGCCTCACGTAAAATGCATGCACAACAAACAGCCTACCTACACATGTATCAGACTCCCAAACTGGCCAAATATTCCTGTCCCACACCCATGCCAACCCTAGCAGGAGCATCATGTCACCCCAGACACCCGGAATCGGACAGATATGATGACAGTAAAAAATGTATGTGTGAGGAAAGCGGTATACATGCAACTTCGACATGGCACGCAAGTCATATGGATGTACATGCTGCCCACTGACAGTGGCATGCATATATATCAGCGTCAAATATTCTGGTGAATCAAGTGCAATACCTCATTCAAGCAGACATCATAAGTTTGCCATTAAATACCAAGAAGTCATGTCATTGCCAGCAGGATTGGATGTGCATGTCACAAAGTGCATGTATGTGTTGGTGTCAGTATTCACACATGTGAGCAGCATCATGTAGCAGCGCAAACAACAAATGGATGATGCGGCTGCAGTGGCAGAAAGCAGGGTAACATATAGGAGGTGTGGTATTTGTGAGAAATGCAAAATGTCCTAATCAATGGGACATGCAAGTAGGTAAATGATGCAGGTAGTAGTAGGAAATGGAGTCACAAGGGCATTGATGCAAATTCAAGGTCTGAGGAGCAAGGTGGCAAGTGACCGGTATGTTGATCACAAATCCTGTTACCCATCCAATACAAATGCTAGCCTACATGGGCTACATTCAGTCAGTGCCCTATAAAACCCCCCTAGGCCCTCTTGTGGACAGCCAATGCAAAGGTGACAGGCAGCCTCCCTGTAAAGGTTACAGTCAAGGGAGTATCAAGGGCCAAAAGACATCACAGGCATGTTTGTCCAAGGACTGACAAGGATGGCACCTGCATGGACAGTAGAGAATGGATACTCCAAATGCTCCTGGAACATGAGAAAACATGACAATGCTGTCTGTCACCAGCATAAGGGTTGCAGTCGATGTCACCCCCATACATTTCACTGGCATTGCACTCCTTACTGGGTCACTGTCTGACTGGAGCAGTGAATGTTACACACATGCATGAGCCATTGCTAGTGGAGGAGCCTTGTGAGAGCACCCAACATTGAGAGTACACACTACAGAAACATGGCACTGATACTGTGTAGTAACTGGACATATTGCCATGTAGCTAATGCCATTCACAAATACACCTGTAAGCTGCAGTGTAATGACCATTACACATCCAACAGCCACACTGCATATCATGTGGACAGATTTCAAGTGTATGTGCAGATCAAATGGTAATTCCCTTATGTGAATCCCCCTTGGCAACACCAATTCACTCATCCTTTGTAATACACAGTGGTGTCATGATCACATGTAGCAGTCACACATGTCACTCACCTGCTGCATGTCCATATGTGTTGAAGCCTCCCACACCAACATCTGGTTCACTCGTGATTTGTCCAGATGCAACTTCTTTAAAAGAAGTGAGCTCCACAATATGGAGAGATCCACCACCATTAGCCTGTGCAGATGACACATTTGCACCCAGCTCCTCCTTTGTATCCCTGGTTAGGTTGTCCATCCTCTTATGCACTTCTGGCACAGTGCGCTTCTCAACCCCACAGCTATTAACTAAGTCAGTCACCTCCTGCGACTTCCGCTGGGCCAGCGTCAGGGTGCTGCCAGCCCATTGGTACAGCTCCAACTGGTGCTCATCCACATAGTCCATGAGGATTTGTAATTCCACCTCTGTGAAAGTTTTCATGCTTCTCTGCCCCTTCTCAGGGACCGGTGGCTTTCCCTGGGTTGTGGGAGTACCAGTGGCCCCTTCACTGACAGCGCTGCTGCTTGTCTGCGGCAGTGGTGCATCCCTAGCATGTGTTAGTGGTGCAGTCTTCCTGGTATGTTTTGGTGGTGGTCCACTCCCCTTCACTGGTCTCCCAGTCCTGCCAGTTCCCCTTTCATCCATTATAGGGCTGATGCAGATGGTCCTCAGCGAATCTTGCTGATTTGCACTTGCGCCGTGTATACTCATCTACCGCCTAACCACGCTGATTTCAAAAGTGCTCTGCGTGTTCCATCCATTATGATTATGCAGTGCAAATGCATCCTGTGCATGCTCGGCGTGATGCGCATATTGTACGTGGCACAGGCCTAGCTTGATTTGTCAGCCGGTCCTGCAAATTTATTGTTCCTGCTTCCTGCTACCAGTTCCAGATCCAACTTGCCTTGCCCTCACACTCCTGCCATCCCTCCATTGTGAAGTCCAGCGACAGTTTGCCAAACACTGCAACTGCCTCTTTGGAGCAACATTACTTAATCGCTGCTCCACAGTGCAGATGAGTAGGAGAATTTCAAAAGGGAAACTGGTGGGAGCGGTATGGTGCCACTCAGTGTTGGGTGTGGTAATTTTGGGAGTGATCATGTCTGTGATTTTGTTTATACCAGTGATGGTCACTGCCATGTTCAGCATATGTAATGTGGATGCCTGATTTGTCTTTTTGTGCAGAGTTGCATTCATTTTACGCACTGTGACTGCTAATGCATCTGTTACACCGCAGATGTCACTCTGACATCTGTAGGACAGATGAGTGTGGGAGTAAGGGTGTTTGTAGCTGTGCTTGTCATTCAGGTGAATGTATGTCAACAGCACCATGGGTGCCTCCACTGTATGTAGTCATTGATTTCTGCATGTCCTACATCATGGAAGATCCATCTTTGTAGGATTTGGATCTGAATGACTGGTGTACAAGGGGCAGTGGGGATGTGATGGCCCACTGAACCCTCACACTTCTAGGGATGGTGAGATGACACATTCATGTGGATATACAGGTACATTCAGGTGGTATTATTCTGCCATATTCGGTGTGGCGGGCCATGTGGAGTCACTTTCCTCAGGAGGGGTGTTATGGTGAACCAGTAGTTACACAGCCCATACAGTGTCACTGTTCGTAATTAAGGCAGTGCCTAATCTGGGTTTTGTCAACACTTGTGGTCACTCATTTTGTACACACCACCCACAGATTGTAGTTTGAATGAGGTGTGCACAATGTCCCTCCACAATAACAGTATGGTGTTGTGGCTACACAGTAGAGGTGGTGATACCTCTGGTGGATTTCGGTGGGGTATTGAGTACAGACATGCAGAGGTTTAGACATTTGGGAGCAGGGCTGAGTTCTTGTGGGGTGCAAACCCATGATGACCCTTCCTGGTGCAGCCCTGTCCAGACCCCAGGTCCAACCTTCACTGCCTTCTCCACGCCACTGCGTCCAGCTGCTGAACTTTGTTGGGACACACATTCCACTCTGGCTATTTGGTTCAGCTTGGTGGGTGCCCAATGATCTTGACAGGCAGCAGAATGTGGTCCAGGCGCAGGGTCCCAAATGGCCCACAGCTTCCAGTCCCGCTTCAGCGTCACTTTGCCCTCAGAGCAATTGGGCAAAGCCTGCACTTGGGGGAACCCAAGCCAGCTTTGGGGTGGTTAGTTTCCTGCTTTCCCGTTGCACATGTACAGGTACAGGGGGCACCCACCAGCTGCACCACACGACCACTACCTGTGGTGGACAGTTCTCCTCCACCATTGTACCCCCACAGAGTGAGTGCTAATGGAGACAGCCAAGTGACACATGTATGAGTGAACCATGTGCCCTATTTTCTTATTCCAGGTGGGATGCACGGGTGCAGAGTTGTGTGGATTTGGAGTGTACCTTGTGTGTGCTGGTCCTTTGAGGGGGATGCATGGGTGTGGGTTTATGTGTGTGGTGTGGTGATTGGTGGTTGTACAGAGAGTAGGATTAGTGGGTGTAGGTGTACTTTGCATGTGGAGGGCTCAGATTGATGCTTGTATAGGGAGTAGGAAGGAATTGTGGGTTTAGGGGCACTTTGCATGTAGTGGGTCCAGCTTGGTGATTGTAAAGGGAGTAGCAATAGTGGGCGTAGGAGCACTTTGCATATGGGGGGGGGCTCAGATAGGTGGGTTTTACAGGGAGTAGGAATAGTGGGCATAAATTCACTTGGCATGTGGGGGGCTCAGATTGGTGGGTGTACATGGAGTAGGAATAGTGAGTCTACATGTACGCTGCATTTGGGATGTGCATATTTGTGGCACTCCTGGGACTGTTAATGTTTGCTATGGTTGCAAGTGATGGTGATTACCTGTGAGTACTCACCATGCAATATGTACCTTTTTTGGCTGCATCTGGTATCATTGTTCATATTCTGCGGAAAATGGTCTATTTCAGTGGGTCCTTGGTTTGCACTAGGGGTGTGTTGTAGGCGTGTCAGGTGCAATCCTGTTGTCTTTCCACTGTCGGTTCAAGCTTGCACTTATTTCGGTAAATTGTCTTTTTGTGCGATGCATTTGCGCCATGCAATCCTAGCGCACACGCTGGAACTTATGTGGGCACTTTGCACGTTATTCTGTAAATCAGGCCCAGTGCCTCTAAATGAGTGTACAATGCTTAGATCATATTCTAGCGATCACAGGCTTCTATCAGTGGGGAGGAGACAAGTCCATTGACCACCTTGTGTGACGCAAATGGAAGTTACATTTAGAGAGATTGCGAGGAGAATTAATCATCATAAGTGGTAACATGTCTGAAAAACATCAATGTGTTGAGGAAGGAGGAAACACTCCGCTGCAGGGTCACCAGCCACTGCACTGGTTTGTGTGTGGTAAATTGAAGCAATCTCATTTTGATGCACCTGCTGCACACTTGGTAGGTGTGCACGTTCAGGCCCAGTGGTAAGTGGATGAGATGGGTCGACCCACTCTCTCTGGGGCCAAAGTATTAGAGTTGAGCACTGCAGCTGCTAACAGCTACTTATGAATCCAGTGTAGATGGGCATGATGAGCCAGAAGTAACAGCACATAGTCAAAATGATCATGATGAGCCGGAAGTAACAGCACATAGTCAAAATGATCATGATGAGCCAGAAGTAACAGCACACAGTCAAAATGATCATGATGAGCCAGAAGTAACAGCACATAGTAAAATGATCATGATGAGCCAGAAGTAACAGCACATAGTAAAATGATCATGATGAGCAATGGAAAACAACGCTTAATGTAGGGGAGTAGGATGTGGGAAGTGTATTGTTTTCAGCACCACCCACTTCCAATTGAGTCTGTGAATAATAATAATAATAATAATAATAATAATAATAATCATAATCATAATAATAATAAGCTATATACAGATTCGGACCCTTCCATGTATCTAAGGATTTTTCTGGGAACATATCTGGGTGGTTTATCTGTGCCCCAACCTTGAATTATTAAAATGAAAAAGTCCACTGTTGGTCTTCAGTGAAGCATTTCACTATAAATAGAACACATGAGATGTGCCGCTAGATCCTGAAACCAAGATCCCAATATTGCTGGCTGCTGTGTGCCTGAACAATGGACAGCGGACCCTAACGGGCTACCAGAAGAACTAGGGTACAGCTCGAAATCTATAGACGTCTTTCTGCAAGTAATTGATGAACTGCTTAAGCTGGATTATGAAGAATGGTTAACATGAGAATATTGGAATGTTTTTAGTGCGAATAATGTGATTGACAACGAATTAATTTAAGCAAGGAAAAGCCAACTGACGTATGTCAAAACCATATGAATTGTTGGGATGGAAATGAACCTATCTCAGCCGCCTAGGCGCTTCCAGATAAGGTCAAACCCATATGACACAATCTAACCTACAAGGAGGGGGGGCAGGCTGCATCCCTGAGCACCATATAGAAACCTCGTAATGTACAGGGAAAGTAGGTGAAACATCTAACTATGTGAACAAATGTCATTATAAACCATGGCATTGATCAATACATTGGGGAAGCAAATTAGAAAATTCGGTTTGGCCAAATAATATGCTAGGTTAGCAATAGATGTTCAAGGTCTGAACACACAGTTCACCATTGAGAAAAGTGCCTGGCAGTGTTTCATGGCATGTGTTACCCTGGAAATGAGCTATGGGATATAGTGAAGGAGCCTTTTTCTGTAGCCACAACATGTGTTTGATAATAATGGTGCAAGTGTGATTGCTGCCCTAAGGATTGAGAATATTGTCCGACCATAGCATGTGGGAGCCTTCCTCTGTGGTACTGTATGTGGTTAAACGATCTTCTCTCATTTTACCTACATATGAATTGCAGGCAACCATTGTTTCTGTATTTCATGAGCATCAGAATTACCTTCATCATTAGCTCAAGATGCCAATGCATACCACCTGTAATTCTGTATTGCACCTGCTAGCCCACATATGTCAGCAATGACATTTCATAGTGTGCTTACTGCTCAGGATCCCATCCAAGGAAGTCAAAAGAGAACTGTTTGCTCCAGTATGTGATGGCAATGCGGACTAACACTGAATAGTTTCGATTCCTTAGACACCTAAGTTAAGGTCAAAGTGACATGTGGTGTATCTTGCTATCAAGAATGTATGGGAGAAAGGCTGGGAAACGTGTCATGAATTCCATGCACAACTATGTTAAAAAGACAGCCACCAAATATATGTCTTCTTATACCTCTTGTGTCCCTTAGTGCTCACCTTCTAAATCTCTCTTCTGGTCACTCAGAACAGCAGATCGCACACTGGTGGCAGGAGCAGCACCGAATTGTTGGCATGCATCAACTCTGGCACTGGAATACCACACCCAGAGAAGAATGTGTCTTCCGCTAGATTTGGTCCCTTCTGCTAAACGACTTTTCATGGCACTCATTGAATTTCTTTCACAAAGGACAGTCTTGGTCATTAAGCTAATTAAACTTTCTTTCACAACAGCGGTCTCATAAATTATGCCTCGGCTGGAATACAATTTCAATTAAAAAAAATAGATAATATTTAGGAAGGCCAGATTCTAATATGTAATAGTTCCTCTGTAAAAATTGCTGATATCTGGAATACATGTATACTAAATATGACAGTTTAGGTGAATGAGTGTCATCAAACTTCAAATGTAAACATTTATAGTATATAAGTAGTTAGAATCTTTAATAAGGTGTAAACACAAAACCCAATATTTGTCAAGGAATGTAGTTTGACTCCCATTTTACTAGCTGCATCATAAACGGTGTACACCTCTACAATAGTATATTTCATAGTATGGGTGTGCTAATACATAATGGTATACTGATAATCAATTGATAGACCCTGGCTTAACTTTAATCTAAAACATAATCGTTAGCCAACTGCGTCCAGCGTGAGGGGGTTTCTCTTATTCAAACCTTCAGTGTAAGTGTTCAAATCTCTGAACCAAGTAGCTGTCAGAATCTTTAGACACTAAGGTGGGGTACTGGCTCACAATCATTTTCATTAATCAATTGGGCAACTCCCCTTGGGCTTGACTGGCAGTCATAAATGACGAGCACCTGTTGTGACTTCTTACTTGAGCAGGGAGTCCAACCACTGGTTAGACAATAATAATAATAATAATAACATCATTTGGTGCTTTATTGACTTTTTTATTCCAGAAATGTCAGTTTCAGAGTGCTTGGAAACATTACCATCATCATTATCCACATGTGTGGTACTCAATCTATGAACCAGGTAGGAGGATAGCATGCATCTGGACAGAGGAGGATCGAACATTAGTCCGAGTATCACCTCCTTATAGTCGGAGGTGGGTGCTGTGCATAGAGCCATACGTTGTCCCCATCAATGACATCATTACAGCTACACTGGATGTCAGGATGGCCTTATTAGTTAACCTATTAGTCACTTTATTCAATGGGCATGTATTTTCAAATGAAACACTAACTGAAATGTTAATGTATATGCAGAATCCTTTTAATTAGTTGCTTTCTCAGTTATCAGTAGGTTTATTGGCGCAGGCACCGGTGTATGCAATTAGGCTACATTTACATCCAAACATGTATGTTGGAAGCAACTTGTGGAAAATAAGGGAAAGGAATAATGAACATTGATATTGCCTTTCAATGGAATTCTACATGTTCCACATATGACTAGAAAAGGTAATAAAGAATTGAGTCTGAAACTAGGAAGGACGCTACTGGGATGTATGCATTAGTAGCACCCTCAGAGGGAATGAATGCAGACCATGCACACACTGTTTTTAGCAATGTTGATGTAGCTGACAGTGCATGCTTTTAGGAAAGGTCTAGTTTTGGATATGTTGTTGCACTATAATAAAGAAAGGAAAGTACTCGCAAATCTCATTGATCAATTAATTTGGATAAATAATACAAAATTGAGGGATATGAAGTAGCTTTCTACTAATGGAGAAGAGGGTGGCGTAGATATTGTAACAATTTATTGAGAAGCCACTCTCAAAACGGGGAGTGCCTTCCCTCCCCCTCAAGTGGTTATGCAACAAATTGTTTAACAGATTCTTTTTAGGCCTATCTCAGACACATACCATGCCCCATGGATCCCTCGCCCCTGAGCTAACAATGATCCAAGAACCAGGCTGGTGTAAGGGAAATATATTGGTATTTATTTAAATTAAAAGTAAAAGAAATTAGCACAAAAATGTCAAACACCACTCTATCCGTGGCACAACACAATCAACTTCTCTCAGCATAAATAAATCTCAAAAGTGAGTTAAAAAGAAAAGTCTGTGTTGGGGAAGCTGGAAAAAGAGGTTGGATTGATTTAAGAGCAAAGACACACCCCCTTCCTTAACCATTTAACTTTCATGGGTTTTTCCCCCCAGTGCCAAGGCCTTTTTTGGTGATTTGGGTATGTGGCCATTCAAATCCTTGTAACTTTTTTGTTACATGATATATCTTGGCCAGATATTGCTCTTTTTTTCCCCACATGTAGGCGGTCGTAACACCATCCTGGAATCTTAGGTTGCTGTAGGGGGGTGAGAGAAATTTACCAAAAAGAGCGAAAATGTTGTGTTTTTAAAAAAAAATGCAAATAAAATGATGTGCAAAAAAGCCTGTGGTTTTTTCCTTGTAAGAGCTATGAACAAATGGTTTGCTGTGCTGAATTCCCCAATGTCCTGGCTTTCAAGAACAGGTTAAGTGGAAACGAAAAAACATTATTATGATGTGGTTATCAACCGTTTGTGAGAGGTAGGCAATTTTGGCCATTTTTGCCAATTGGACATGCATGGACGGAATGGAAGAAAAGGGTAGGAAAGCCGAATTGGAGGACAGAAAGGCATATATTTCTGAAAAGTAGACACAATTCCAAGTTTAGAAAGGGGTGATTTGCGTAGGTCAGGCAACAACTAGGTAGGGGAAAATGCCATAGATTGGGGGAAAAGCGGGAAAATGACAAAAAAAAAGTTATGTGTTGGACACGGTTGGCTTGGTACGGCAATGGCTTCTATGAATTTTGAGAAACGCAATGCATTCCCCCAACTCTTGCAGTTAGAAAAGCACACATTTCTTGTAGTGTTTTACAAAACAAGCAATACCACAAGTCAAACACTGAGCATGGTACACAGGAGTGTTATGCTCACAGCCTGAACAGGCGAACTTAGCATGTGTAAATCAGGAAAACCAATGAGGTGAGAAACGGCAAGCATACATTGAAAGAGCACAGGCAGACCTTTTCAAGGGTAGGTGACTTGTGCAGTTTACAAAAGTGTATGGTACCTAAAGCAGCGAATAAATGTAGGTCACATTTGGGAAATGAAAGGGCTGTGTTACAAAGGACACCAGCAAATGGGTCAAAACGTTATGAAAACCACAGAAACACAACAAATGTTATACCGTCCCGCGTTCCCAAAGGTGTCCCGATGAAAACTGTACCCCACATGTGTGGGTGCATCTACCTGGGCGCCAAGGGGAAAGCCTAAAACACAAGTAACCCCAAGTCTGTTTTCACACCTGAATTTCACACTCTCTGCAGACAGGCACATCATATAGATATGGGCCTCGGGTGTCCAAGCCACCAAGGAAAACAGGGAACCCCATGCTTTTCCGAAAAGAGGACACCCGTGGGAATCCGCAGAGGTATGATTTACGCAAATCGGCCCAGAATTTATTACCCAGACACCCCCGCAAAGTCCGAAATGTGGGGAAAAAAACACATTTTCTGCACATTTCACTCGTTCATCCATCGAAACACGCCGCCAACAACACATGGTCTACTGTCTACTGTCCCGTGTTTCCACAGGTGTCCTGATGAAAATGGCACCTCACATGTGTGGGTGCACCTACCTGGGCGCCAAGGGGAAAGCCTAAAACACAAGTAACCCCAAGTCTGTTTTCACACCTGAATTTCACACTCTCACATAATACATATATGGGCCTCGGGTGTCCAAGCCACCAAGGAAAACAGGGAACCCCATACATTTTCAAAAAGTGGACACCCGTGGGAATCTGCAGAGATATGATCGCAAATCGGGCTAGAATTTATTACCCAGACACCGCCGCAAAGTCCGAAATGTGGGGGAAAAACGCATTTTATGCATATTTTACTCGGCTCACCCAGAGAAACACACCGCCAACAACACATGTTCTATTGTCCAGCGTTCCCACAGGTGTCCCGATGAAAACGGTACCTCACATGTGTGGATGCACCTACCTGAGCGCCAAGGGGAAAGCCTAAAACACAAGTAACCACAAGTCTGTTTTCACACCTGAATTTCAAACTCTCTGCAGACGGGCACATCATACAGATATGGGACTCGGGTGTCCAAGCCACCAAGGAAAACAGGGTTCCCCATACTTTTCCAAAAAGAAGACACCCGTGGGAATCCGCAGAGGTATGATTTGCGCAAATCTGCCAAGAATTTATTACCCAGACACCCCCGCAAAATCCGAAATGTGGGAATAAAAACACATTTACGCACATTTGACTCGGCTCACCCATCGAAACACGCCGCAAACAACACATGGCCTACCGTCCCATGTTCCCACAGGTGTCCCAATGAAAACGATACCTCCTATGTGTGGGTGCACCTACCTGGGCGACAAGGGGAAAGCCTAAAACACAAGTAACCCAAAGTCTGTTTTCACACATGAATTTCACATTCTCTGCATACGGGCACACCATACAGATATGGGCCTTGGGAGTCCAAGCCACCAAGGAAAACAGGGAACCCCATGCATTTCCGAAAAGAGGTATGATTTGCGCAGATCGGGCCAGAATTTATTACCCAAAGTCTGAAATGTGCCGAAAAAAATCTAATTTGGGTAAAACATTCTGGTCCGCTTCGCGCAAGTTGGACCTCTGTGGATTCCTACTGGTGCCCTCTTTTCAGAAATGCATAGGGTTCCCAGTTTTCCTTGGTGTGCTTGGACACCCTATGCCCAAATCTGTAGGTTATCTCTCCAAACCCTTTTGTGGTTACCAGTGGGTTAGCCTTTTCCCTTTGCGGCTAGATTGGTGAACACACACACCTTTTTCGTCTGGACACCTGTAGGAATGCGAGAAGGTATGACATCTGTTGTTGGCGATGTGTTTCGGTGAGTGGACACAGGGAATGTCTCTGAAATTGGCTGGAAATGAAGACAATTCTCAGACATTTTGCTCTGGCCACCCACCGAAACACACCGCCAACAACACATGGCCTACCTTCCAGCGTCCCCACACATGTCCTGATGAAAACGATACCTCACATGTGTGGTTGCATCTACCGGGGGCTCAAAAGGAAAAGGGTAACCCACTGGTAGCACCAAGCCTTTCGGCGCATCCCATTTTGTTCATGTGGGCAACCTACAGATTTGGGCCTAGGGTGTTGAAGCCAGCAAGGAAAACAGGGAACCCCATGCATTTCCCAAAAGAGGACACCCGTGGGAATCCACAGAGGTCTGACTTATGCAAATCGGCCCAGAATGTATTACCCAGAACCCCCAGCAAAGACCCACATGGGTGAAGGGTGCCCGATGACAGGGATATTACCGCCGAATTTGCTGGAGCCCTGGCTGCCCTGCATTACAGCTTCTCCCCAACAAGGGGTCTCGGCAGTGTGTCAATACCTCCCCGAAGGGAAAAGCTGTAATGCAGCCCAGCCACAACTCCAGGATAGTTGGAGGTGATGTCCCTGGCCTTGGACATCCATGTACCATGTGGGTGTACCGTCCCCTAAGCACAGCAGCAGTTCCAGGGAGCCCCAGCAGGATCCCCATTCCTCCCCGGAGGTGACATCTGTAACGTAGTGCAGCCAGAGGTGGAGCCTGGGCTTCCAGCAGGACAACCAACATGGGAGGGATCCGCTCCCAGGGAAACACCAATGATCTGGGGGCAATTTGTGGCCTTCCCCTGAAATTGTGTCTCAGCCCACCAACATATCTGTCCAGACGGGCCATTCCCACCCACACCGCCAACAATCCAGCCCCAGTCTCACCCACCCCACTGACAGTGGGCCCTAACCATAGAATAAGAAAAAACAGTACTCACATAATGTTGCAGCTGCTCGCGTAGAAAAAGCTGTAAACAAAACAAAAAACATGTGTTACCTACGGTCACACCAGCAAAATGTAGCCCTCCCTGGGGGCAGATAAGGGGGGGCTGTCCTGCACTCCTTCCTGGGCTCAGGCGTCCCTTCCTAGGAGCAGATATCTGGTCCCATGGAGGGCTGCATGACATGGCACCCACTCCATTGCGGGTGGGGGGTGGCGGTGTCACCGCCCCCATCTCATTAGAAAATTCCCTGTTCCTTTGGGGTGCCCCTCAGCCCCCCCTAAAATAAGTTGCACCATTTTCACTTTTTTCCTTTGGTAACCCAACTCCCCTTGGCGCAGAGGGGCATATTGGTGTGCCAATCTGGCCCCGGGGTGCCCAAACCTTACTGCCCCACCCACTGGGGTGCCTGTCCCACAGTTTATGGGGGCCCTCTCCAAGCCAAAAGCAGATATTCATTATTCAACATGGCAAGATTATGAATATTGCACCTTCATCATGTATACTGCACACACTGCCTATGTTTCTACATGAGTAGCTTAGTATACTGGATTGAACTTCAGAATAGAATGCTATTTATATCAATGCATTGCTTAGTGCACTAATTAGCTCATGATATTTATTCCAACGATCATTGACACTTTTTGGTCAACATTATAAGAATCCCTTGTACAGAGTTTTCATGAAAAGTAAATGCACATGTGATGTCATCAGTGATGTCATTAATGACATTTGTGATGTCATTTTTGATGTCCTGGGTGTTAGTTAAGCAGTGCACAGTGGTGGCGCGAGTTATGGTTGCTTAGCTTACCAAAACTGGCGAATTTCAGGGGGTTTTCGGTTTTACTTGGAACCATAACATCCCTGTAACAACGTTTTTTTACTGAATTTCATAGGTTTTTAGTAGCGCAACTTAACCATAACGTCCCTTTAACAAAGTTTTTTTACTGAATTTCATAGGTTTTTAGTAGCGCAACTTAACCATAACGTCCCTTTAACAAAGTTTTTTCACTGCATTTCATAGGTTTTTAGTAGCGCAACTTAACAATAATATCTCTGACTTTATGGACATGTAACATGGAACATACTGAACCCCCTCTACTCAATTTGATGTCCGCGAACTCTTCTAATGTCCGCGGACATATGCGGACAACAGCACCACTACCCAAAAAGTCTGGGGGGTATGTTTAATTGTTATATCATAACACATGTACATTTTACAAATTCACAAACCAGCACACATACACATTATATGTAGTAATAAATAAGAAGTGTAACCCAAATATATAACACATTAACCATTCATTTAAATACAATATGTTCTAAAATGGAATATACCAAAAGAAGAAAGATAGTCTTCCAACATGATTACCTCACAGAAACTCCTCAGCTAAAAAAAAAATGATTATTCAATGTTATAAGTCGTTACAAAATACCAATACTAACATGATCTTTTCTTTTATCACAGAAATGAACAAGAAATACATGTATTCCAGTTACTAAACCAAACAGTAAGTATATTATAATAAGTACAACCACCACAGCATATCACACCCATAGTGGCTTATAACTTCGTTGCTTATAAATTTGTTCTTGGATCCCAAAGTTAGAAGCCACTATGGGTGTGATATGCTGCGGTGGTTGTGGGCAGGGTATAGAGTCTTGGGTGCATGATGAGTGTTCTTAGAACAGTTTCAACTTGCCTACGAACAGTTCGGACAGACATAGCGTCCTCAGGACATCCCCATTTTGGTAATTTACGTACATCCCAGGACACATGATGTGTTCTTAAAACACTTTCATCTATAAGCCACTATGGGTGTGATATGCTGTTGTGGTTGTGGCCAGGGCATAGATTCGTGGGTGCATGGCCATATTGCCATGCTCCCAAGACTCTATGCCCTGGCCATAACCACTGCAGCATATCACACCCATAGAGTCAAACATTTTAACTATGCTATATGGGCACTTTTAATGTCGGTGGACATGATGAGTGTTCTCTGGATAGTTTCAATTTGCCTACAAACAGTACGGAGAGGCATAGCGTACTCAGGACACCCCCTCATTTTGTTTATTTACGAACATCCCAGGACACATGATGTGTTCTTAAAACACTTTCATCTTGCCAGCGAACAATATGGACAGCGTCCTCAGGACACCCCCATTTCGTCCATTTACGAACATTTTAGGACACTGCATGTGTTATTAGAACAGTTTCAACTTGCCTGTGAACAAAACGGACAGGCATACCATCCTCAGGGCACACCCATTTCCTTTATTTTCGAACATTTCAGGACACCGCGTATGTTCTTTGGACACAGTACGGGCATGTATAGCGTACTCACGACACCCTCATTTTGTTTATTTACGAACATCCCAGGACACATGATGTGTTATTAGAACAATTTCAACTTGCCTGCAAACAAAACGAACAGGCTTTCCATCCTCAGAACACACCCATTTTGTTTATTTTCAAACATTTCAGGACACCGCAAGTGTTCTTAGAACAGTTTCAGCTTGCTTGCGAACAATACATACAGGCGTAGTGTCCTCAGAACACCCCCCTTTCGTTTATTTACAAACATCCCAGGACACTTCATGTGTTCTTAGAACAATTTGAACTTGCTTGCGAACAGTACGGACAGGCATACCGTCCTCAGGACACCCCCATTTTGTTTATTGACGAACATCCCAGGACACATGATGTGTTCTTAGAACAGATTCAACTTGCCTGCAAACAAAACGAACAGGCTTTCCATCCTCAGAACACACCCATTTTGTTTATTTTCAAACATTTCAGGACACCGCAAGTGTTCTTAGAACAGTTTCAGCTTGCTTGCGAACAATACATACAGGCGTAGTGTCCTCAGAACACCCCCATTGCGTTTATTTACAAACATCACAGGACACTTCATGTGTTCTTAGAACAATTTGAACTTGCTTGCGAACAGTACGGACAGGCATACCGTCCTCAGGACACCCCCATTTTCTTTATTGACGAACATCCACCGTCCTCAGGACACCCCCATTTTGTTTATTGACGAACATCCCAGGACACATGATGTGTTCTTAGAACAGATTCAACTTGCCTGCGAACAAAACGGACAGGCTTACTGTCCTCAGGACACACCCATTTTGTTTATTTTCAAACATTTCAGGACACCCTGTGTGTTCTTAGAACAGTTTCAACTTGCCTACGAACCATACACACAGTCGTACTGTCCTCAGGACACCCCCATTTCATTTATTTAGAACATTTCAGGACATCCGCGTTGTCCGCGGAAAAAGCGAACATAACATGGGGGTCTAACACGTAAATAAATACATTTAAAAAACATTTAACCCATCTCTTACTCCCCCACCCTCCCCAAACAGTTTTACACACCAACACACTCTACTAAATAGTATTTTTCCACCAAGTTTCACTGCGCTGTTGGTGGACATCCGCGAATCCAAGATGGCGGGCATTCCCGAAAATCTGACACGCTTCACGCTCTTCACCGTCCAATCAGCAAACAAATGCATGTCTGCAGACAAGACGCAAGCTGGTTGGCCAATCAGGACACTGTCTGCGGAGCGAACAGGGAAGTGTGTCCGCAGACCGAACATAGATATCACTAATTTTTTTTTACCTACTTTTTGGTCATTTTAAAAAAAAACTACTGGATGGATTTTCACCAAATGCACGCTTTCGGGCCCAAGTCGCTGGTCCTGGTCCTAATTTGGTGAAAATCCGTCCAGCGGTTTGGGCTGTAGGCGTGAGCAAAGTTTTTTCCCCATTCAGTCTACGAGAAAAAAATAAGTTTTGGGACCCCCCCTATAACTTTGCACCCTCTGGACCAAACCTCACCAAACTTTGTGAAAAAATTCAGAGTGAGGATTCGTCCAGGGAGAGCGAAGTTATGGAAACAGCAACTTAACCATAACTACACAGCCACTACCGTAGCTGTGTAATTACACGGCTCACGGTAGTGGCCGTGTAGTCATGGTTAAGTTGCTCATCTCATAGGAAAACCACTTTTTGGGTGGCTTATAACTTTGCTTTTTCCTGGACAAATCCTCACCAAACTTTGCAAAAAAAGTATATGGCCCACTCTGAATTGCAAATTTTGGTGAGGTTTGGGCCGGGGGGGGGGGGGGGGGGGAGTTATAGGGGGTCCCAAAATTTATTTTTTTCCCATTGAGTGAATGGAGAAAAATGTTTGCTCACCCTTACAGCTCAAACTGCTGGACGGACTTTTACCAAATTTGCAGCAGGAGCAGCGGCTTGGTCCTGAAAGTGTGCTTTTGTAAATTTGGTGGAAATCAATCCAGTAGTTTTTTTTAAAATGACCAAAAAGTAGGTCTAAGAAAATGTGTGATATCTATGTCCGCTCGGCGAACACACTTCCCTGTTCGCTCTGCGGACAGGACACTGATTGGCTAATCGTTATGTCCGCGGACAAGGGATGTGTTTGTTGATTGGCTGGGGTAAGGCGTGAGGTCCGTCACATTGTTTTGATGCGCCCGCCATCTTGGATCCGGACGACACGGCATTGAACAGGGGAACAATTACATTACGGGGAGTGTGTTGGTGTGTAGGAATGCTTGGGGAGGGTGGGGGAGTAAGAGATGGGTCAAATGCTGTATTTGTTTAGGTGGCAGTTGCCCCTGATGTGTTTGTGATGTCTGCGGTCACCGTAGCTGTCCGCGGACATACTAAATGCTGGGCGCACTACTAGCTATTTTACTTTAGTATGATGTTGGTTTTGGGATGTTAGTAGAGCATTGTTTGTAATTAATATCCCCTACAAGTAGCCCACATACCACAGTCAAAATGTCTGGTAGCATGGGTGTGTTGAGCTGCGGTGGTTATGCTTCGGCCATGTACCCAAGACTCTAGGCCCTGGCCACAACCAATGCAGCATAACACACCCATCAAATATCCACAACCCAAACGTTTGTGTACTGTTTGATTTGTAGAGTTTGTATGTCAAGTTTTGGCTAGGCCATGCAATTAAGATTGTAGAGTTTGGTAACAAGCACTGCAGGATAACATACCCATGGAAGTAAACATTTTGGATTGTGTTTTATGGTTAGATGTTTGCTTGCATGGTTGTGTTATGCAGCAGTATTTGTGAGTCGATTTATTATATACTTACTGTTTGACTTTTTGTGATTGGATTTAGTTTTTTCATGATATGGGTAACTGGAGAAGATATTCTTTTTTTTGCATAATAGACATTTCTTCATTTCTTGACCCTCATATTTAGTACTTGAGAAGTACTATATTTTAAACCAGTGTATTGTGCAATTTGCTCAGTTTCTGTGTTTGTTTATTAAACCATTGGGTCTGTGGGAAATAAAATCCATGCTGGATTAAAAAAAAAAACTTTTTTGTTATGGTAAATATATTTCTTCCATTGTTTTCAGTGTATATTTCTTCTTTCTTGCTATTGTTCTATCTGTTGACTTGTTGCAGATTGTTGGGGTCGTTTGATACTTGTTGGTGTACTGTAATTGTTTATTTATAGTTTCATGTTATTTTTCTATCTGTTGGCTTCTTGCAGCTTGTTTGGGGCAGTTAGTTACCTCTTGGCGTATTCTAACTGTTTATTTCTTGTTACAATTTAGTGGTATTGATTTATTTGTTTGGTTGTTGCAGAATCTTGGGGCAGTTAGATACCTGTTGACGTATTCTAACTGTTTAGAGTTTTGTAATTGAAGTTTTGTTAATGTTTATGCACAGATTTGTAATTACATTTTGGTTTTAAGAATATTAAATAAGTGTTTACAAGATTTGCTGGTAATCTTTGTTTTAGAGTAATGGTAGTATCATTACATTCAAACCATCTGCATTTCTTTTTTATATATGCAGTATAATGACCTGCATTGTTTGTGGCTCCTGCGTGGTAGATTAAACCTATTGTTGTGAAGGTTTTCTTACCAAGTGATACTTGACCATGTGTGAATCCAATCAGATTGCAGTTGTTTTTGGTACCATCTGCATTGTAACCTAAAAGCATTACTATTACATATTTACTATGTGTCTGTGTGTGTAAGGTGGAACGATTATCTGAATTGCAGGTAGTACATAATTTGTGATGGTTTGCATTTATTACAAGTTGCTGAAATGGAATGGATTCACTGTTAGGTATGGATACATACACAAAGCGTTCATTACAGATTTGTTCCTGTTCCACATCGCTGCAGAGAGTGCATGTATGTTTTCACATGTATGAAATCTGGAAGATTTCATTTATAGGTATGTTTTTGTTTTCCAGTACTTGTAGTAAGTACATTAGACATTCTTGTGGACCTTCTTGTGAGTTTATAGTGAATTTGACCATTCCAGCACAGTAGTCTAATTCTTGGCTTATTCCAGAAATATTGTAGGTGTTGTCAGGCTTGTTGATTGCATTTCTATGAAGGACTAACATTTGCAAACACAATTGGTCTGGATTGTGTAAGTAAATGTTGTCAATAATTGGTGGCAATTGGAATAGAATATTTATTGCTACATTTGTGTAGCAATTTACACCAGTTGTATTTGAAAATTTAAATAGACCTGACAGTTCTGTGTCCAAGTCATTTGTTCGGAGTGTGTGTTGCTTCTTTGAAGAAGTATTTGAGTTATTTGAGCAGAGATACTTCTTTTGTTGTGGTACTTGATGAAGTATTAGCTTCTTTTACTTTCTTTGGAGGAATTGCAGTGAGATCCTGTATCGTTTCTGTTTGAAGTAGTTTTCATTTACAACGTTTTGCTTATTGTGGAACAGGATAGGTTTTTAGATGGGATGTACAGTGAACGTAGTCTATTGTATTCTAGAATGCAAGGAATATCAGCATTTACTTTACTTGCATCAAAGTTGATTAGAAATAGTCTGTCAAGTGTACGTAAGTGTGATAGTGCTACATAGCTCAAGCCTTCTTTAAAGACTGTGCTCCCAATATCTATCAATGTTTTATCTATGGTAAGACCTTGTGTTTTGTGAATGGTGACTGTGTATGCTAGAGTTAGAGAAAATTGTTCTCTGCGTACATACATGTCTTTGAAAAGAAGGAAGCGGGATGTTGAGCGTCCTATCCTTTTAACTTCTGATAGTTTGTCAAAGAGAATATTGACAAACTGAATGTTGTTGTCACGTGGGTATGTTTGAAAGCCAACAAATGTACCATGTGTTCCATTAACTAGTCCTTGCTCCATGCCAAGGTTACCTTTAAGCATTACTATACAGTTTAAAGATAATGTTGATATTTTCTCCAAACCAGCTGTGTTGGAGATAGAGTTTTCTAAGGTATTTTGTCTTGTTGTGGCTTGTTGACACATGGGTAGTGTCATACCATGTACGTACAGTTTGTCTGTGGAGCAAATTTCAATTATTGGTTGCATTTCTTTTTTCAACATTGTCTCATTGAATTTTGAACAGCTTGCAAGCGTTGGCATCAAGGACATACAATTGACATTTTTGTGTGCTAATTGTTCCATGACATCAGTAGCACATGAGTTGTGGCCATAAAGTGCATGGATATGCCTGGTTTTTAATATCGATTGTGCTTCTTGAGATAGAACACCAACTCTAATACTTTTTAAAATGTTGGAGTATATGAAGTCTGCTGACTGGCGCATGTTTTCAGATATTTCTCTGTATTGGAAATGTTGCCAAAGGTTGACATTTCCTATGCTGCCAAGAGTTTTACGGCACAGTTTTAAAAATAGGTTCACCTTTCACTGGTGTTAATTGAAGAAGATCTCCAAAAACAATAACGTGTTTTCATCCAAAGAGCTCTTTGTAGTCTGTTTTGAGTACCTCTTGTAATCTGAGGTGAATCAAGGCCAACATTAGGTTGGAGACCATGCTCACCTCATCTATTAGTAGTATTTTCATTTGTTTCAAAACTCTGTGTAGTTCCATTGCAGCTTCTGTAGAAAGTTTGTAATAATCTAATTTGTTTTGGTGTTCTACTGGAATGAGTAGTAATCGGTGTAAAGTGACACCGCCTATGTTGCAGGCAGCTAAACCTGTGGGGGTGTCAGACCTTGCTCCTTCCAGGCGTAGAGGCAGCACAAACGCAGCTAAAACGCCTCCCTCCCCGTTAGGTCGCAGTACCTGGAGATAGACAGCACAGGAAACCTTGACCCTTCGGGGAAAGAGGGTTAGGGTCCGTTGGTTGGATAGGTAAGGAAGTTAGGAACACCGGAAAAAGGTTTAGGTAGAGGTTCTGGATGGGAAGGGGGATGTCAGGGTTACATGCTCCTCGGCTCCTGTTCCATGAAACTCCGCCCATGCACTCCTGCTCTCACCTCTCACTCTTTTACTGAATGCTTGGGTTCGCCTCGGGCTTTTGTACTGGAGCCCCTAACCAGGACATCACAAGTAACACATCGACTGCAGATTACCCCACATTACAACATGCGGAATTCCAAAACTGCATTACTTCATGCAGCATCTGTAGCAATTGCCCAACTGCCCTCCCAAACCTGCATTCACTTCATGCAGAACCAAATAGGTCTTGCCCAAAGCAATAAGGTACTTAGCTTAGATTTCAGCATGAGTTTCTGGCCTTTTCGTGTTGATTGGCCACGAACTTCTCCCCGACTTCCTGTCTCTCTGCAAGAGCAAAACTAGAGTCAATATCTGTGCGCGCTGTGCGCATGATTGGTTAGTGGGTTCAGAATACCCTGCACGGCGAGAAGCGCCAGTCCGGAGTCATGCGACTTTACTGTTAATCAAAATAAACATGCGGGCGTTGTTAGTTCGAGTCTCATGCGTGATTAGGGACGTTTTTAACTTCTAGCGTTCCCTGCAGGAGTTTTGCGCTCCGGCTCGCGGTGGGCTGGTGGGCCTCTGCGCCGCTTCTACTGCGTGACCCCCCTCGGGTATGAAATGCAAGGTAAGGCTTGTACTTATCTCTGCCTTGTACGCGGGGCCTGGGGTTTGCAGGCATCGGGCGGAATCGCCCCGCGTAAGCTTGCCTCCGGAGCTCCTGAGAACACGTCTTTCCAGGACGCCGGTCAGTATTGCGAGCGGCTCCCCTCGGGCGCGGCTCGCGTATGCGCGCTGGTGCGGGCGCGGTCAGGGGCGTGGCAGTCTTCCTCCGAGCAGGCCCAAGCGGCGAGCGGCCTGCTGGGAAATGAAGTTCTCGGGCTGTTCTCCATCCCTGGACCACGGTCCTACAGAAAGGGTGGAGAACACGCCTAGAGTACTTGGTGGGGCGCTTTCTGGTTGCTTGCCCGCCCCCCAGGTTAACCACAAGGGCATTTACCCCCAGACCAGCCCCAGCCCTGACAGTACTCCCCCTCCCTCCAGCAGGCCCTGGTTTACTAGGGTATCGAAGATGAAACTGGCGGAGGAGTCGAGGAGCATGGATATTTTCAGCGGGCTCCCAAGATCTTTCTTCGGGACCATACCCCACCCAGTCCACCAGATAACATAGTTTTTTGTGTCGAACACTTGAGTCCAGGATAGCGTTGACCTCAAATTCGGGGTGGCCGTCTACCATAATGGGTGGAGGTTTCCTAGTTCTCACAAAGGCAGGGGCCGGTTTCACCAAGGCAATATGGAACACTGGGTGTATTTTCATGTGCGGGGGAAGTGTCAACTTAACAGCCACTGAACCAACCAGTGACTCGATTGAAAATGGTCCTATGAAGCGGGGGATGAATTTGCGTGAGCCTTGTAGATGAATGTTTCGTGTAGAGAGCCATACCTTGTCCCCGACGTGGTACATGGGACTGGTTCGTCTTTTCTTGTCCACGTGATGCTTGTAGGCTTGCTTGGCTGCGACCAGATTGCGTTGGACAACTTGCCAGATCCCTTTTAGTTTTTTCTGCTTTTCCACTACTGCAGGCACTTCGGGTATGTTATCTTGGGGTACTGGTTGAAAACGAGGGTGGTAACCATACAGGCTGTAGAATGGTGTTGTTTTAGTAGAGGAATGCACTGCATTATTGTATGCGAGTTCGGCGAGCCAGATGACGTCCGCCCAGTCCTTCTCTTTTCCTTGGGTGAGACATCTAAGATATTGTTCTAGAGTCTGGTTTAGTCTCTCCGTCTGAACATAAGTTTCCGGGTGATAGCCCGTGGACAAACGTACGTCAATCCCAACTGATTTGCAGAACGCTTGCCAAAACCTTGATGTAAATTGCGGTCCTCGGTCTGAGACAATTCCGTATGGTAATCCATGCAAACGAATTAAATGTTGTGAAAACAGGTTGGCCAGTGTGCTTGCTGAAGGGGTTCCTTTGCAGGGTATGAAGTGCGCCATCTTGGTTAGATAGTCTACCACAACCAAAACTGCTGTAAAGCCGTTACTCTGAGGTAGTTCAACAATCAAATCCATCGACACAGTATGCCATGGAGTAGGTGGCGTAGGTAGTGGTTGTAGGGGTCCAGTTGGCTTTTGATGATCGGATTTGTTTCTGAGACACACTTCACATGCGATTACGTATTGCCGGACGTCTTTACAAATGGTTGGCCACCAAAAATGACGTTTCACCAGTTCTATGGTCTTAGCTGTTCCAGGATGGCCTACAAACGGGGAATCGTGGCACCATTGTATTGCTTGTTGACGTAGTGGTGCTGTAGGTAGAAATAGCGTGGTTTTGTAGAACGGTAGTCCTTCTTTCACCGACTGGTCTTCACCTTGCATTTCCCATTGAGCCAGTTGCTGAGCCGACATAGCTGCCCTGATATTGTCAAACATAGAATCGGCAGTTACACTCCCAATGACACGATCCGGGTCCACCATGGGTCTGGGCTCTTCTTTTCTTGTCTCTGATGGGTCGAAGCTTGGTTCAGGGTATCTTGAAAGTATATCTGCTTTTCGATTTTCTGCTCCAGGATGGTAAGTTATCACAAAATCATATTCCGAGAACTGCGTTGCCCATCTGAGTTGTCTGGGACTAAGGGCTTTAGCTGATTTTAAGAACTGCAGATTACGGTGGTCGCTGTAGATAGTCACGGTGTGTTGGGCCCCCAAAAGATAGTGACGCCACTCATCGAACGCTGTTTTTACTGCCAACAATTCCTTGTCGGCGATGGCGTAATTTTGCTCCGCTGGGAGTAACATCCGTGAGTAGAAGGCGACTGTGTGTAATTGCCCGTTTTCGTCCCTTTGTAATAAAATCGCCCCCACTGCATAGCTAGAAGCGTCGGTCTCGATGACGTATGGTTTGCTCGGGTCTGGGTGCTTTAGTATTGGAGCTGTGACAAACGCTTTCTTGAGTCCCTCAAACCCCTCGGCAGCTTTCACATCCCATGAGAACGGAACACCTTACCGTAGAAGTCTGGTAATGGGTTGCACCATTTTCGCGAAGCCATCTATGAAGCGGCGATAAAAGTTAGCAAAGCCAAGAACAGATTGGATGTCTTTGACTGATTTCGGGGGAGGCCAGTCTATGATAGATTGCACTTTTTTCCTGTCCATAGTGACCCCCTGTGGTGACAGAATGAACCCAAGGAACTCGATGGTAGTCTGATGAAATTCACATTTCTCGACAATAGCACATAGGTGATGTTCACGTAGCCTTTGTAGTACTGCTCGGATTTGTTTTCGATGTTCTTCCAAGTTCTGATAGTAAATCAGGATGTCATCGATGTAGACGATGGTGAACACATCCAGATACCCATGCAGAACTTCGTCCAGGAAATGCTGGAACGCTGCTGGTGCATTGCACAACCCAAACGGCATGACCTGATATTCATAGAGACCAAACTTGGTCCGAAAGGCCGTCTTCCATTCATCCCCTTTTCGAACTCTCACTAGATGGTAGGCCCCCCTGAGGTCCAATTTGGTATAGACGGTAGATCCACGTACCTGGTCCAACAGCACAGGTATCAGGGACAAGGGATAACGGTTCTTGGTAGTTATTTTGTTTATTGCCCTGTAGTCTATACAAGTTCTTAGGTCTCCGGTCTTTTTGGGGACGATGAATAGGGGGGAAGAAACCGGAGATGTGGAGTGCCTGATGAAACCATTGGCCAAGTTGGATTCTATGTATTCTTTTAAACACTTGTTTTCGGCTTCGGTGAGGGCGTATATCCGACTTCAGGGTAGCACTGCACCTGCTTCTAGGTCAATCCGGCAATCAAAAGGCCGGTGCGGGGGCAAGGTTTCGGCTGCTGTCTTGCTAAAAACATCCCTGTACTCCTTGTAATCTGCTGGCAAACCTGCTACCTCACTACTTCCCACGTAATGGGTCAAAGGCTTTGGTGGGGTTATTAGACAGTGTGTCTGACAGTAACTGGAGTTGAACTGGACTGTGCCGGCATTCCAGTCGACGGATGGGTTGTGGAGCCTCAACCAAGTGAGCCCCAGTATGAAGCCAAACTGTGGAGCTGCTATGGAGCTGCTATGACATCAAAACTGAGCATTTCCTGATGTTTTGTGCTGCATTCCAACAACAAAGGTATTGTCTGCTGAGTAACTGGCCCAGAGACTAAAGGCGAACCATCTACTGATTTCACTTCTTCAGGAACTGTCTTTGCATTTAACGGGAGACCCAACCTCTTGGCCACCTGCACATCCACGAAGTTTCCTGTGGCGCCGGAATCTACCATCAAGGTCACCGGAACACACTTTCCCTGCCATTGCAGACATCCTTCGAAGGTCACATGGGTTTTCTGATTTGTGCGTACGTTTGCCAGCATGTGTGGGGTGTTTTTCATTTTGCTCGCTCCTGCCACCCTCATGGGCGAGCTAGCGCGTTTCCCGACGCCCCTCCCTTGGACGGTTTGTTGGGACATTCCCGTACGAAATGGCCAGCTTTTCCGCAATATAGGCATAGTTTGTCCTTTCTCCTCTTCTCCCTTTCTTCCTTGGAGAGAGGTCCCCGAATGGAACCTATTTGCATTGGTTCATCAGCCCCCTTGTCTGACACCCGAATGGGCTTCTGTTGGTCCAATCTCACCATCGGTTTGTTTTCCCAACGACGTCGATCCTGTCTCCGGTCATTCTGTCTCTGATCTAAACGAAGAACGAGGTCAATCATAGTTGAACAATCTTCAGGCTGGGGGTACACCTGAGCCACCAGATCCTTCAGCTCCTCCCTAAGACCCTGATAGAACAAAGCCATCCTTTTCTCCTGCGGCCAATCCGTTTCCATAGCCAGTCGAGTCAATGTGGTAACGTAAGTGACTAGATCTTTGTTTCCTTGTCTTAGAGTTATCAACTCCTTATCCTTAAGCAATGAAGCGGCCCTACGATTGAATATTCTACCAAACTCCTCCAGGAAATTTTCCCAGCTGTAGAGCAAGGCATCGTCCTTGCGGACTAGCGGCGTGGCCCATGAAGCGGCATCCCCGGTGAGATAGGAAATCACGAATGCCGTACGAGCCTGAGCTGTCCGGAACACTAGAGGTTTTGTTAAAAAATGCAACTGCATAATAAACTGATTCAAGTTCTGAGGGTCTCCATGGTATTGTTCCGGAGCTGCCAAGGGTAGAGATGGTTCAGTAGCTACCTGTACCTGTACCGGGACTGGTGGGGGGGCTCTGGGTAAAGGAGTGGCCTGGGCCTGATTTTGCACCGTTAAGGTATGTACCTGCCCCACCAGGGTCTGATAATCCTGCCTAGTTGCCGCCAGCTCCGCTTTTAGTTCCTGGAGTAGCGCTACCACGTCCGCCATGGTTGTGCTGCCTGGGCGCCTATACAATATTTGGGCTCGCAATTCTGTCAGACCTTGCTCCTTCCAGGCGTAGAGGCAGCACAAACGCAGCTAAAACGCCTCCCTCCCCGTTAGGTCGCAGTACCTGGAGATAGACAGCACAGGAAACCTTGACCCTTCGGAGAAAGAGGGTTAGGGTCCGTTGGTTGGATAGGTAAGGAAGTTAGGAACACCGGAAAAAGGTTTAGGTAGAGGTTCTGGATGGGAAGGGGGATGTCAGGGTTACATGCTCCTCGGCTCCTGTTCCATGAAACTCCGCCCATGCACTCCTGCTCTCACCTCTCACTCTTTTACTGAATGCTTGGGTTCGCCTCGGGCTTTTGTACTGGAGCCCCTAACCAGGACATCACAAGTAACACATCGACTGCAGATTACCCCACATTACAACATGCGGAATTCCAAAACTGCATTACTTCATGCAGCATCTGTAGCAATTGCCCAACTGCCCTCCCAAACCTGCATTCACTTCATGCAGAACCAAATAGGTCTTGCCCAAAGCAATAAGGTACTTAGCTTAGATTTCAGCATGAGTTTCTGGCCTTTTCGTGTTGATTGGCCACGAACTTCTCCCCGACTTCCTGTCTCTCTGCAAGAGCAAAACTAGAGTCAATATCTGTGCGCGCTGTGCGCATGATTGGTTAGTGGGTTCAGAATACCCTGCACGGCGAGAAGCGCCGGTCCGGAGTCATGCGACTTTACTGTTAATCAAAATAAACATGCGGGCGTTGTTAGTTCGGGTCTCATGCGTGATTAGGGACGTTTTTAACTTCTAGCGTTCCCTGCAGGAGTTTTGCGCTCCGGCTCGCGGTGTGCTGGTGGGCCTCTGCGCCGCTTCTACTGCGTGACCCCCCTCGGGTATGAAATGCAAGGTAAGGCTTGTACTTATCTCTGCCTTGTACGCGGGGCCTTGGGTTTGCAGGCATCGGGCGGAATCGCCCCGCGTAAGCTTGCCTCCGGAGCTCCTGAGAACACGTCTTTCCAGGACGCCGGTCAGTATTGCGAGCGGCTCCCCACGGGCGCGGCTCGCGCATGCGCGCTGGTGCGGGCGCGGTCAGGGGCGTGGCAGTCTTCCTCCGAGCAGGCCCAAGCGGCGAGCGGCCTGCTGGGAAATGAAGTTCTCGGGCTGTTCTCCATCCCTGGACCACGGTCCTACAGAAAGGGTGGAGAACACGCCTGGAGTACTTGGTGGGGCGCTTTCTGGTTGCTTGCCCGCCCCCCAGGTTAACCACAATGGCATTTACCCCCAGACCAGCCCCAGCCCTGACAGGGGGCAGTTACAACAGCTGACAATTTGTTGTTTGTCAATTGTTGAAGGAACTTGCTGATGATTTTGATTAAGAATGTTTTGCCTGAACAAGCTTGATCACTGACGTATAGCAGTATAGATTTGTAGTTTTGGCAGGTACCGTTTTTATTTTCATGTTGTACACCATGTTCAATTTGTTTTGTTACTTCTTGGAAAATGCTACGCTGCTCATTGTTTAGTTTTTATTTCAGTAAAGTGAAGTCTTCTGTAGCTTGTTCATACTGACACAAGGGGCCTCAGTACGAGGTTGGAGGTAACCATGGCGCTATTAGCACCATGGCTGCCTCCAAAACCTTATCGACTCCGCCCTGGTGAATGGAGCTATTACCGGCCCATTCCAAGGTTGGCAGGACCAGTAATTCCCCATTCACCAGGACCCTTCTCCATTCCCATTTGAGCCCCAATAGGGCTCAATGGGAGTGGGGAAGGCGCTAATAACGGTACTGCAAATTGCGGTACGTTATTAGCTCTAAAGTCCCTTTGCGAGGACCCGCAAAGGGAACTCGTAGTAGGGCGGTAAGGGATTACCTGCACCGGTGCCCTTACCGGTGCCGGTAATCCCTTACCGCCCACCTTGTAATGAGGCCCATGGTGTTTTCTACTTCTGTCATAGCTAATTCTGCCTCATTTGCTATTAGTGGCTGTCCCAGTGGTTCTTGGATTCCTGTTACAGAAGGTTGACTACTGTCGGGAGTGTCTTCATCTAGTTGGGCCTGGAGTTCTTCTTTGTGTTGCTGTTCATTGTGCAACATTGTTTTGTACTGTGTAAACTTTACATCTGTTATAGTACTTTCATGTGCTTTGAAAGCATCTTCATAGGACTCATAGGCATCTAGTAACTCTTCTTCCTTTCTCCATGGTTTATAAAGTTGTAGCAGGGACATGTAATATAGTAATTTCTGTTGAGGAGTTTTTAATGACAATTTGATATGATTAATTAAGCTCCGTTTGGTAATTTTCACTAAGCTTCTTTCATAATTTGCCACTCTGTATCTACCTTTCTTTTCATCTGGTTTTATATTATTTTGTATGTGACATTTTGGGCTATTTGGTATAGACACATGGGGGCCGATTCATGGAACAAACGTGCGCCGAAAATCTACGCGCAAGCAGGCGCAAGGAGGCGCAAGCAGGCGCAAGCGGAAAAAAAGAGGCGCACGCGCACGCGTGCGATACATGGAAGTCCCTGCGCGTGTCTTCCTCGGGATGTGCGCCAAACCCGTGCATGGCGCACACGTCACTGCAACATCCCGAAAGACGTGCGCGACGCGCACAGTGAAAGCGCACAACCTCTGCGCATACACTAGAAAGTGGGCGGAACACGGGGCGTAACGCGCGGAATGGGGAACAACTTGCGAAAACAAGGGCGTAACTGGGGATGTACTGCAGGGAAGCAGAGGGAACGCCCACACGCACCCGAACCACACGTATTCATGGAACCGAATAGGGCAAAGCCACGCACAGCGAAAGACACGCACAAGCCGATACACATCCGCCACACGAAGGCAGGCGGTAGCGTCCCTGCGCATTCCAAAAGTGGCAACATACAGCAATTGTGCGAGCGGGGCACGTGTATTTCGGGGTTGCGCGGGAAGTTACACACGCGATTGAGCGAGATACGTGTATTTCAGGGGTTCGCGTGAACTTTCTCACGCGATCGGGCCTGGGGGAGCGTGCTACGTGTATTTCAGGGGTTTGCGTGAACTTTCTCACGCGATCGGGCCTGGGGGAGCGGGCTATGTGTATTTCAGGGGTTCGCGTGAAGTTTCTCACGCGATCGGGCCTGGGGGAGCGGGCTACGTGTATTTCATGGGTTCGCGTGAACTTTCCCACGCGATCGGGCCTGGGGGAGCGGGCTACGTGTATTTCAGGGGTTCGCGTGAACTTTCCCACGCGATCGGGCCTGGGGGAGCGGGCTACGTGTATTTCAGGGGTTCGCGTGAAGTTTCTCACGCGATCGGGCCTGGGGGAGCGGGCTACGTGTATTTCAGGGGTTCGCGTGAACTTTCTCACGCGATCGGGCCTGGGGGAGCGGGCTACGTGTATTTCAGGGGTGCGCGTGAACTTCTTCACGCGATCGGGCCTGGGGGAGCGTGCTACGTGTATTTCAGGGGTTCGCGGGAACTTTCTCACGCGATCGGGCCTGGGGGAGCGGGCTACGTGTATTTCATGGGTTCGCGTGAACTTTCCCACGCGATCGGGCCTGGGGGAGCGGGCTACGTGTATTTCAGGGGTTCGCGTGAACTTACCCACGCGATCGGGCCTGGGGGAGCGGGCTACGTGTATTTCAGGGGTTCGCGTGAAGTTTCTCACGCGATCGGGCCTGGGGGAGCGGGCTACGTGTATTTCAGGGGTTCGCGTGAACTTTCTCACGCGATCGGGCCTGGGGGAGCGGGCTACGTGTATTTCATGGGTTCGCGTGAACTTTCCCACACGATCGGGCCTGGGGGAGCGGGCTACGTGTATTTCAGGGGTTCGCGTGAACTTTCCCACGCGATCGGGCCTGGGGGAGCGGGCTACGTGTATTTCAGGGGTTCGCGTGAAGTTTCTCACGCGATCGGGCCTGGGGGAGCGGGCTACGTGTATTTCAGGGGTGCGCGTGAACTTCTTCACGCGATCGGGCCTGGGGGAGCGGGCTATGTGTATTTCAGGGGTGCGCGTGAACTTCTTCACGCGATCGGGCCTGGGGGAGCGGGCTATGTGTATTTCAGGGGTGCGCGTGAAGTTTCTCACGCGATCGGGCCTGGGGAGCGGGCTACGCTTATTTCTGGGGCGCGCGGGAAGTGACACACGCGATTGAGCGGGGTACGTGTATTTCGGGGGTGCGCGGGAAGTTACACACGCAATTCCATCAGGGTACGTGTATTACAGGTGTGCGCATATCAACAGGGTACGTGTATTACAGGGGTGCGCGGGGAGCAGCACACTTGAATTGCACATGTGGGTCCTCCCAGGTGTACCCTCTACACCCTCCACGGCCCCTGCAGGTGGCTCACACCACATGGGCCTACCCAGCACATGTCATGAAGGCACCCCACCCACCATGCCCATGCCCACCAGCCAACCCACATGTCAACTTGCACTACTCCCCCCCACTGCATGTGACCCTGCACCCCCAGCCACCAGGGGCAGCCTCCACCAGGTCCTCACAATCCCCAACACACATGCACGTCAGCGTGTAATACGAGGAAAGGGCCATGCGCGTAAGCGCGCATACGAGGAAAGCCCATGCGCGTAAGCGCGCATGGAAACTGCACGTCCGCGTGTAATACGAGGAAAGAGCCTATGCGCGTAAGTGACGTGACGCGCGCATGCGTTTCCCTCAGCACGGGTTAAAGGTGAGCGGGCCCAGCAGTTCGCTGTACGTGCCTTTCGTGGAGACCGACGTGTGTTGCTGCTTCCTGTTGTTTCGCGCTCCATCACAACTTCACAGCTCTCAAGGACGTATCTCTTCTTTTGGCGGGGGTATTGGCTACGCGTGTTTTTCTGCATCGCGCTAGTCAGACGGTGAGTCACACACGCTCTTTTTCCCACTGCGGGTGCCCCTGTGTATCGCACCCATTTTTGATGTCATAGTAGCCTGCGTGTCCCACGCGTACGCGTTATTCGTGTTACTGGGTGCCACCGCGTACTGCGGGAGGTCAAATCCACGCACGTAGGCTGCAGGGTTGCGTGCACGGTTTTACTGCAGTTTTGGGGTGCCTGAGCGTTGCGTGACCCGTCACCACATCACCGGGGTCACATACAGCCTTGCAGGTGCAGGGGGGCTGTTAACATCTTGCTTCCCACCACCTTCACCCCAATTGCCCAGGTCAATTGTGGTGTACACCTCCCATTGGCACCACTCCATCTGTGCCAGCACTACTACATCTGTGCCATGGTTGGGAGGCCACCAAAGGTGAGGGGCGCCTCAGCTGGGCGTACT
Source organism: Ambystoma mexicanum (assembly GCF_040938575.1). Lineage (NCBI taxonomy): Eukaryota > Metazoa > Chordata > Amphibia > Caudata > Ambystomatidae > Ambystoma > Ambystoma mexicanum. The sequence continues at coordinate 1,149,671,483 of NC_090933.1, read as the reverse complement.
CCTCGTGGTGGGCGTGGTCGGGGACGTGGCCGTGGTGACCAGGGAGTAGGGGGACTCCAGGGTGTCCAGGGCAGCCACAGAGGGGGAAGAGGCAGGGGTGCGCCACTTGAGCACAATGTTGTGCCATGTGTCGCTGCAGCCATGCCACCACCTCCTGTGGTTCCGGGGGATGCAGCTCCTGCATCTGGCACTGGCACCCATATGACCCGGCAGTCCGTTCCATCGACTGCCACGGGCCCAAGGGTGGTGGTAGCTGCAGGTGCAGCTGTGGACACCGCCACCCAGGCTCAGGGTCTGCCAGCGCAGGCTGCGTTGGCACTTGAAGAGCCCTTGGTAGATCTCCAACAGGCCAGGGGGGAAACCATAGGGGCACGCTGGGCTGCTCAGACCAAGACACGTGTCCCTGGGGCAGTCATGTCATCTGCTGCCCCGAACAGCCGGGTGTTGGCAAGTGCAGGGGCAGATGCACCCAACAGCACCCCGGTTGTGAGCCTGCCAACCAGGACCGTTGCGGCCAAGCACCCTGCCACAGCTGATGTTGCTGCGCAGGGTCCATTAGTGGGCACCCAGCTGCCACTGACACAAGTCAGGCCTCTGGTCATCCCTCCACCTGCCACTCCCTTGGCTCAATCCACCGAACCCACTGGCCATGCTGGTCAGGGCGGCATTAGCCAGCCAGGGTCTGCGCCACAGTCCAAGAGGAGGAAGGTTGCACCTGCAGCACAGGCTGCGACCCCACACACAGCCACGACCTCCTGCACGTCGAGGAAGAAGCCTTTCTGTAAGCAGGAACTGGACTTCCTCGTGGACTACGTGCGGGGCCACAGCCGTGACATGCTAGTGGGTGCCAATAGTCAGACCACGGCTGCCCAACGTGACACCCACTGGAAGCATGTTGTGGAACATGTCAGTTCATTCGGCCATGAGGTGCGCACGGCGCAGGAGTGCAAAAAGCGTTGGAATGACATCAAGCGCAGCACTAAGGCCAAGCGTGCCTCAAATTACAACTTGACTCTGGTGACTGGCGGTGGGCCTGCACCAGAGGAGGAAGAACTCACTCCGCATGAGGCTCTCGTTGCGGAGTTCATACCACCTGAATTGGTCGAAGGAGTGGGAGAGAAGCTGGACTTCGATGCCCAGTCCAGTGAGTGTTGATCCGTGTTTGTTGAGGACGTGTGTGGTTCACTTGTGGGATGTGTTGTGCATGATTGCTGCTACATGTGACGTGTACATGGTTCTGATGTGTAAGTAATGCAATGCTAACGTCATGCATGTCTCCTCTGCCTGCATGCGGGACTCCATGTAGGCATGCTCCCTTGCCCCTCCTCCGCCACTCTGCACCCCAGTTCCAGCTTTGCACTGGTCTGCTCCAATCTTGCCAATGTGTAGTTTCTTGTCCATGTGTCCTGTGTAGATGCTAACTTCCAGCGTAGAATCTGCCAGACATATGCCATGTCGTACAGCCTTAGTACTCGATGCAGGGTATCTCACTTGTACTGTGCATGGGTCAGATGTCCCGCAGGGACATGAGTGTCCATTCATGCTCCATGTGCATTGCACGCATGCCCCTATGTGTCCTTGACTGGATGATCACTGTAATATCAGTCCTTGGTTACATACATTGCCTGCCATCTCATCAGCCTTCCCATGTCAACTGTGCCTCAGTCCTGCGTTGCACACATGTTTAGGCTCTGACAATCTGTGTGGCTCACAGGCCTCAGCCTGTTCAAGGGCCAATGACTCTGTCCAACTCTTGTTGTGTCTTCTTCACACGTGGGCGGCCTCCGGAGTTTCCATCATGTGTCCTGCCCACTGTCCCAGCATCATTTGCAGTGTTGTCATTTGAATCACATGAAGCTGTTGATGCCAGTCAACACTGCCTGTCAATACACAGGTGTATGGTCAGCCTTTTGATACCATGATAGGCATCCCTGCTTTGGTACTGGGGTGGAGGGGTGCTTGGCTTCTGGACATGGTACACATTGAATGCACAATGCACGTGATGTCTGATTTTGACATTGCACTGCCTTCACATTTCCTGGCACACACCATGTAGTGCTTGTACATGTAGGTAGTGAGTGGTGTACACATTTTCTGCACTGCATAGACCCACTTCCATGGAAACTGCCACCTTTCAACAGGTCTGATCACAGAAGCTATTCAAAGTAGACCCAGCATGCATGCCAGGTCATATGTTGTGTGTCACATGTCTGCCTGATGCCTTTGCTGTCGGTGTGTGTGTGTGTCGTGTGCTTCTGACATGTGTATTGACCTTTTCCCCTCTATTTTTCAGGTGATGACGCAATGGAGGCAGAGGATGGTGTTGTCATGCCAGACACAGGGTTGGTAACGCCACATCAACCCGGCACTAGTGTGGGTCGTGGGGTGGTAGGCCACGAAAACCCCCAAGTGCTGCAGTCCATCTTGTCTCTGGCTGCCTATGAGTCCAGCCTTGATGACGACTCTGACGTCCATGTTGAGTTGGATGACCATCAAGTCCATGTGTCAGGGGTGAGTGATTCTGATGTGGACACTCCTCTGACTGCGACACCTGCACTGAGGGATCAGACAGTCTTGGTTCCTCCGCCCGTGGTGGATCGGGACGCAGGGTCACCCTCCACACCAGTCACTGATGTGCCTGGGACATCACGTCGACGGGGGCATGTAGTCGTGCAGCCGCAGGCGGTGCCAACACAGCGAGGACCCCCGGTCCTTGGGTCCCGCAGGGGTCAAGCCCGGCAACGCGGTCACCGCGCGCAACCGCTGTATACTGAGTGGGAGCAAGACATGACTGCCAATTCCGAACGGCAGGGGGCAGCAATGGAGAACATCGCTGAGAGCATGGAGCATGTGGCCCGATCTGTGCTCCCCCCTGGTAGGCAGGTGCTTCTCCATCAGCAGGCGGCACGGTCCACGGCCCGCTCGCTCAGGCTGGGCATGGCGGCCTCAGACAGGGCACGCCAGGCTGAAATGTCGTCTCTGCGTCAAGCAATTGCTGCTCACGCAGAGGCGCACATGGATGCCTTGAGGGAGGAGTATGCTTCCCTCAGATCCACTCTGGGTGTCCTTATGATGTCCCAGAGGCAGCGGGCAGAGGAGCGGTTTGCACAGCTTGAGTGTACCATCTCCGCTGAGCTACAGGCTTGCCGGGAGGTGCAGCGGTTGTCAAGCCAGGCCTTGCAGGAGGAACTCCGTGTTACACGTGCTACCTTGCAAGAGGAAGCACGTGTATCACGGGAGGTTCTGCATGCAGACCTACGTCACATCGCCACACAGAACCAGGCTCACCCGTCCGGCAGACTTGCTGCCGACGAGGGGCAAGCTGCGGCTAGGCGTGGCCAGGCTACTGTGCCACGTCCTCCTTTCCAGGATGAGCCAGACTCGGACGACCATCTATCTCCCACATAGGTCATGCTGTGCAGGCGTTGAGCCCATGGAGGTATTTTTTTTTGGCTCAGCATCATCGCATGTGGATGTTGAGCAGCACCCTGTACCTCCCCCCTCCTGGGTGCCTCCCCTCCCCCCCGGGTCGTATGTGGCCATTTTTGATTTTTCTTCTAGTTTAGTTAGTTAAGTTTCTGTTTGATAGTTAGTTTAAATAGGTAATGTAGGTTTTCCATAGTTAGTGTAATTAGTTAATAGTTGAGTTAGTTTAAAATTGCGAGTCTATTGTGCTTTCATGTGACGGTGCGGTGCTTTGTGGCTTTTGAAGGCATCCACTGTCTGTTCCAGCTGGGCCCTTCATGGTTGTCTTGTGTATGTGTTTGCTGCTTGGGTTCCTTGACTCACATATGCCACTCCTGCCTCCCTTATCCATGGGCTCGCAAGGATGGTTCGGTGTTACAGCATTTTACACAAGGGCATTGGACTGTCATATCTGTGGCATGTCTGGTGCTGTGTGACTTGTGTTGACACCCCTAGTGGGGATGATTTAGGTGTCATTGTCCACTGTTCAGCTTTTGCTAGATGGGGTGTATCATGATTAATGTGGACATTGATTGCTATGCATTGTGTAGTATGTTTCATTTCTTTCCTGTACATGTGCGTGTTGCTATTCATGCTGTAGATAGTGTTCCACACTGTGTAGGTGAAAGACGGACTGATGGTGTGATTTGTGATGTGACTCTCTGACATGGTCAAGTAATGAGATGCCTGATGAGACACACACAGATTACTTTGAAGCATTAATCATGTGTTATATGCCCTTTCTGCAGGGGGATGAGCCTCCAGAGCACCTTTGCCAGCAGACATGTCCCATTGGACGACGGAATTCTGGACCCGTTTGTTGGTGCCCACATGCACATGTGTGCAGGAGCAGAGGCACAGTGATTGCAGACCCACATCCTAGTACTGCTGACATGTTCCAAGGAACTCCAGGCAAGGTGAGCATCACAGGGGGGCCACGACACAGCAAAGCTTGCACCAGGCGAGTTGCACATGCAGGCTTAGTCACAGCACTGAGGGTGAGCTTAGACGAATATTGGTGTTGAAGCACACAATGCAGCTCAGATGTGTTTGTGGACTGATGGCTGCTGATAGTAGGGTTGTCTGGGACACATGCAGGGGCAGTGGCACATACCCTCCGGTACACCAAGGTCCATTGAGCCACTTGTATCAACCATGTAGCCTTCCGAGACATGGAAAGGGGCAGCTCACAGGGACATGCAGCAAGGGACATACTCGGGTGCAGTGCATGTCTTTTCCACGTACTTCATGATAAATGCACTGCCAACTTTGTTTCGGTCATGGTGGTACACAACTTGCTCTGTAGTCATGGCTTGCAATATGGGTCTGTCTGCTTACCCAGGGAACATTGCATGTTGTGTGAATTGTGACACATTGGTGTTCCATTTGCCACGCACCCAGCAGCGGCTGCCTTACTGCATTGAATGTGTATGACCCGTCACAGGGGTGATGTTATATATGGGTACGAAGCATCAACCACAGATTGTCTGTTTGTAGAGTAGTCTGTTGCTATGGGGCATGTTTGGTGTTGTGTTTTTGTGCAATTGGCACGTACAGGTTGTTGACTGTGTCTCTCTTTGCAGCATTGCAGTGCTCCTGTAACCGGACCTGAGAGTGCGCAGGCAGGAGGCCAGCACTCAAAACCAGAGCTAAGTGTCTTGTTGTTTTTCTTACAAACTGCTCTGCATAGGCTTGCTGGGGAGTGTACTGATGCATGGATGTATGTGTGGTTCAATTTGGTATGTTATTTTCTCCCTAATCACCCGTGATCCTATGCAATTTTGAAACCTGTACCCTCTACCCGGTGTTCCTGCTTCCCGTGCCTATCCAAGCAACGTTCCCTGACCCTCTTTCCCCACTGGGGTTGCGGATGCCTGTGTAAGCCCCGAACTTGCAGGCGCCAAAACCCTAGAGGGGGTGGTGGGTTCGTACCACTCCTGAGCCTGGACTACAGAAGGCCATGACAATGATGTCCAAGTCTGTTTGGATTGTGTATGTGTTCATGCAGGTTGTACATTTTCGTGCATTCCCTAGTTTCATGTGTCATTCCACCTCCCCTCTCCTGCCGCTCATTCCAGTCATCCAGTGTGTCAACACCTGTCCCGACTGCATATCCCTGAACCTCCTTCCCCACCAGGGTCTCAGGGGCCTGTGTGAGTTTGACCTTGCAGGCACCCGGGACATGGTGGGGGTGGTTGTTTTGTGGCACTCCCGCGCATGTACAGGGGACCTGTGACAGTACACATCCATTCATGGTGCATCATCCGATGTCATGTACCACACATGTCTCACATCCTGTCGTGACATTGTTTTGCTGTGCTACCTTGGTTGTTGCATCATTGTGGTAGTACTTGGCCTTTGTGAGGTACTGCTACGTCAAGTCATCTACTGGAGGGTGTTTGGGTTCGTTTTTATGCCTTGGATTTTGTGTTTCGGAAATGAGTGTGTATTCAGGGGGTTCAGGCATCTTTTTACACACAAGGTGGGAGATGATGACGAAGGGTAAAGGTGATCCTGTGGCCAGGTGGAATTGAGGTTTGGGGGCTCCATGACCCAGGTGCAGTTGTTCAGTGGGTCATGGTCATTTGTGAGGGAGGGGGGGGTTGTTGTTGATTGTTGCCTTGCCCTGCAGTGTGATGGGAACTCTGACATAGTAATGGTGGTATCCCATGTACATGTTGTGTTCTGCTGATCAATGCCTGTTCATGTGTTGTGTTTTCCTTTCAGGTGCGAGGGGATAGTTGAGGTTTGACATGCTGGGGTGTACACATGGTGGATGTTCACATGTGATGTGTAGGGAACACTGATGGTCACTTGAGTGCACATGCATATGTGGAGTGCATGTCCTTGCAGAACCACACACTTGCACTCTGATGCACTACATGTACTCCCACCCTTGCATATACACATGTACACTGTTTGCCTTCTGGTGCCCACTGTGTCCCGGCAGCACATGTTCTGTGACCGATCATGGATCCAGTACATGCCTGATTTGATGTTTGACGTGGTCTGTCACTTAGATTTGATGCTCAGGGTGTGCATCACACACAATGGCTGTTCACTGTGCTGTGCGCTGAGCAGTGTGATGCAGGAGTAGGACACTGCACACATGAGCTGCAGTGTTGATTTTGCAATGCATGATGTGCATGTAGACAGGCATTCATTGTGATATTACGTCTACGACTGTTGTAATGCATTTTGAAATGACTTATTTTGGGTGGGAGGTTGTTGGTCTGTCATTTCATCTGATTCCGGGTCAGCCAGCAGTGTCCAATGCCACTGTGCATTTAGGACATGGCAATGTGTACCTTATCGTTACTGCATTGGTGTATGGGTATTGCGTGCCATGACATGTTGATGTTTGGGAGGGTTTGTGTGACATGACAGTGATGGCCATGGCCTGGTTTGCAGGTGTGTGTGATGCACACCTTGCATGTCCGTGTCATCCGCTTCTCAGAGCAACTAGCTGGGGGTAGATTTCTCTCCGCAGCAGGGCCCTCCCCCTGGAACAGACTTCCGGCCTGACTTGAACTTGAGGGGAATCATCTCCAGTTCTGGAAGCACCTCATGTCCTTCCTCTTTGCTTCTGCTTACTCTCTGCCTCTCCCTTGCAGAATTCTCCACTGGAACTGCACAGGAGCTGCAACTGGGCCACTCTCACCGACCTTGGTCCCTGGCCCAGCCACTCTCCACTTGCACTGCCTCCCTGGCAACCCCTGCACTGCAGTACTGTCTCTCTATCCCTACAGCCCTCCCTTCCCAGCACTTGACTGCACTCACCTTTGTAGTTGCCACCAGGTGACCTATGTATTATTTTTTCGGGCTACTTCCCCTGTACTGGACTCCCCCCCACCCTTCCCCTTGCACTTTTCCCATTCCCCCTACCCCTGCACTTGCACGATCCCAATGACACCTGGCCTAGTAGTACCGTTCTCTGTGTTCCCTTGTTCCCCCCTCCCTGCCTCATTGCGCCTTGGAATACTTGTGTATGGCCCATATCATGTCATATGTCATATGTGTGCCTTTTGGTCACACAGGATAGCTTGTGTTTAAGTAGCTAGGGATGCAGACGATGTGGCACTTCCATGGCAACTATCTCAGGGTGGTAAGGTTGTGACAGTTGACTGTCTCTTTGTCATCATCGATTGTCACCTGGTATGTGCCAGGCCTGTGTGCACTCCGCAGGGGTGGGAGTTTAGGTGAAAAATGTGGCCACAAGCTGGGTCCGGGCTTCCTCGCCACGTGCCCTGTCCCCTCCCATGGGCAGCGCCTGTGGTTGGGGATGTGGGGGCACCACCATGTCCACCGGGACGCCCTGCCGTGTTGCAACATTGTGCAGGACACATGCTGCCACAATGATCCTGCACACTACTGGTGGTGCATAGAGTAGTTGCCCGCCAGAGCGGTCAAGGGAGCGGAAACGTGACTTGAGCACTCCGAATGTGCGCTCCACTATGCCCCTGGTTGCAATATGGGCGGCGTTGTATCTTACCTGGGGTGGTGTGGTGGGGTTCCGGATTGGCGTCATCATGTGGTTGCTCAGAGGGTAGGCACTGTCCCCTGGGGAGATGATAATAGTTGAGATAATTAGGGTTTGGATATTTGTCTGTGTGTGACTTGCATGCATGTGCAAGGGCATTTGTACTGACCTAGGAGCCATGTGTCGCCATGCTGCCCAGCTTCCAGGGCCCGGCTCAGGCCCTGGAAGCTGTATATGAAACTGTCATGGGTGGAGCCAGGGTAGTTTGCATAGACAGAGGTGATGATTCCCTTTGCATCACATACCACCTGTACATTGATGGAATGCCAGTGCTTGCGGTTTCGGTAGATGTGCTCAATGGCCCTAGGTGGACGTAGGGCCACATGGGTGCAATCTATGGCACCGAGCACTTTGGGGAAGTGTGCCACCCTGAAAAAATCCAGGACAATGGCCTGCCTTTCTGCGGGTGTTCTGGGCATGTATATGAGCCTGCGGACTGAGGGGCGCGCTGTCATGATTGCCAGTACCTGGTGTAGGCAGCGTGACTGCGTGGCCTGTGAGACCCCCCCCACTATGGCAGTGGTCCGCTGAAATGACCCAGTGGCCAGAAAATGCAGGACATTGAGCACCTTCTCCAAGGGGCTCAATGCTTGGGAGCAAAGGGTGGGGGATGTGAGGTCATCTTCCCACTCCCTGACCAGGTCTAGGATGATATGGGGTGGAAACCTATACCTGCCATAGACCTGGTCGTCAGGCATCCCAAAAAGGCTTGTCCCTGTTGCGAAAATGCGTGCCCTGGCTATTCTCCTCCTCCTGCGGTGTCCCACGATCAGTGCAGCGACAAATGGGGCATTCATCGTAGCTGTATATACGCGTTTGTTGTTTGCGCGCACTTTTATGCTGTGCGCGGGGACGCTTCCGCCTGCCTTCGTGTGGCAGACGCGTTGACGCCTGTGCACGTCTTTTGCCATGCGCGTGTTTCCCGTGTTCAGATACGGTCCGAGTGTCATCGCGTGTGATTGGAGGGGAGTGTGCGTACACGCAAGTTGCCTGGGTACGTGTGTTCCGGGGTGCCGGGAACTTTCACACGCGATTGGTGGAAATCCACGTGTGTTCTGTCATCACGTGCAATGAGGGTAACACCTGCGTGCGTCACGTCACTTACGCGCATAGGCCCTTTCCTCGTATTACACGCGGACGTGCAGTTTCCACTACGCGCATGGCCCTTTCCTCGTATTACACGCTGACGTGCATGTGTGTTGGGGATTGTGAGGACCTGGTGGAGGCTGGCCATGGTGACTGGGGGGGGTGGGGGTGGTGGGAGACATGGGTGGGGGCCTGGTGGAGGCTGCCCCTGGTGACTGGGGGGGTGGGGGTGGTGGGAGACATGGGTGGGGGCCTGGTGGTGGGTGCCCCTGCACTGCTGGGGGGTGGGGGTGGTGGGGGACATGAGTTGGACATGGGTGGGGGCCTGGTGGCAGGTGCCCCACAGTGCTGGGGGGTGGGGGTGGTGGGGACATGAGTTGGACATGGGTGGGGGCCTGCTGGCAGGTGCCCCACAGTGCTGGGGGGTGGGGGTGGTGGGGGACATGAGTTGGACATGGGTGGGGGCCTGCTGGCAGGTGCCCCACAGTGCTGGGGGGTGGGGGTGGTGGGGGACATGAGTTGGACATGGGTGGGGGCCTGCTGGCAGGTGCCCCACAGTGCTGGGGGGTGGGGGTGGTGGGGGACATGAGTTGGACATGGGTGGGGGCCTGCTGGCAGGTGCCCCACAGTGCTGGGGGGTGGGGGTGGTGGGGGACATGAGTTGGTGTTCATTAGTTCAAGGAGACATGTGCCTTTGCTGGGGGGCATGCCCATGTTGGGTGGGCTGCCTGCGGGACATGACCAGGGATGCAGGGTAGTCCCCTGTGGTGTGGGCTGCCTGCAGGGGCCGTGGAGGGTGTACAGGGAACACCTGGGAGGACCCACACTGTCAAATCACATGTAGGACTCCCCGGCACCCCTGAAATACACGTACCCTGCTGAAATCGCGTGTAAAACTTCCCGCGCACCCCTGAAATACACGCGCCCAGGCTATTCGCGTGTGGAACTTAACGCGCACCCCTGAAATACACGCGCCCAGGCTATTCGCGTGTGGAACTTAACGCGCACCCCTGAAATACACGCGCCCAGGCTATTCGCGTGTGGAACTTCCCGCGCACCCCTGAAATACACGCGCCCAGGCTATTCGCGTGTGGAACTTCCCGCGCACCCCTGAAATACACGTACCCTGCTGAAATCGCATGTAAAACTTCCCGCGCACCCCTGAAATACACGCGCCCAGGCTATTCGCGTGTGGAACTTCCCGCGCACCCCTGAAATACACGCGGCCAGGCTATTCGCGTGTGGAACTTCCTGCGCACCCCTGAAATACACGCGCCCAGGCTATTCGCGTGTGGAACTTCCCGCGCACCCCTGAAATACACGCGCCCAGGCTATTCGCGTGTGGAACTTCCCGCGCACCCCTGAAATACATGCGCCCAGGCTATTCGCGTGTGGAAATCCCGCGCACCCCTGAAATACACGCGCCCAGGCTATTCGCGTGTGGAACTTCCCGCGCACCCCTGAAATACACGCGCCCAGGCTATTCGCGTGTGGAACTTCCCGCGCACCCCTGAAATACACGTACCCTGCTGAAATCGCGTGTAAAACTTCCCGCGAACCCCTGAAATACACGCGCCCAGGCTATTCGCGTGTGGAACTTCCCGCGCACCCCTGAAATACACGCGCCCAGGCTATTCGCCTGTGGAACTTCTCACGCACCCCTGGAATACACGTAGCCCGCTCCCCCAGGCCCGATCGCGTGAGGAAGTTCACGCGGACCCCTGGAATACACGTAGCCCGCTCCCCCAGGCCCGTTCGCGTGAGAAAGTTCACGCGAACCCCTGAAATACACGTAGCCCGCTCCCCCAGGACCGATCGCGTGTGAAACTTCACGTGAACCCCTGTAATACACGTAGCCCGCTTGCCGTGCTGGTACAGGGTTAGCGCAGCCCTTTGCGCTGGATTGGGGATTTTGATGGCTTTTCCCTGCGCGGAAGGCGTTCTTGGGGGCGTAACTGGCGCTGCTGCAAGGTCGCTGCGCCACTGTGCGCCACGGCTGGTTTTGGTGGCTGGAATCCATGAATACGCTGTGCGCGGAAATGTGTTTCGGCGCACGCGGCTGGCGCAGACTACCGCACGCGCACACTGTGCACCAGCCGCGTGCGCCACTTGTGCGCCGAATTCTATGAATTGGCCCCATGGTTTCCAAAGTAGTACTCCTGTTTGGGTAGTATGTGTCTAGTAAATTGTTCTCATATGATTTGAGAACTCTTTTTCTAGATTTAGCAGGACCAAGACTTAGCCATACTATAATTTCAGATTTTCTATACAAGGCAGTACTGGTTAAACGGTCTGCAGCTTCATAGCAGCCACATTCTCTTGCTTGAAATGGGTGCACTGTTTGAATTATGATGCTCTCATATAAATTGAGTTGTTGCATGGGTTTTGGTAGTGGGAATAATTCCAAGTTATTTGTAGTAGCACGTGAAGGAATTTGGCTGTTGTCAAGTTTTGCAGTGCAGTAACTGCAAAGTATTAAGGGATCAGTAATTTCGTATTTGTTTTCTGCTATATTTGGAATCTTCATTGTCTTCTATTGTGTACGTTATGTCTACAGTTTTTGTGCTACTTTTATAAAAAGTTCTGCGGCAACACACACACACATGGTTTGATACTTCAGCGGATGTACTTTTAAATTTTAGTATTTCTTTTTTGTATGTGTGTAGTAGAAGGTTGCCATCTGTACAGTTGTTGCTAGTCTGTTGTAAAGCTATTGTATTTTGTAAGCGGCTTTCACTTCCAAAATATTTTCTCTGTATATGCTCTATTTCTTCTAGTAGTTGTTTGGCTGTACCATGTAGAATATTGTTATTTAAATTGGCTAGTGCTAAAGCAGGACTTTTAGCATAGTACATTTTATGGACCAGATTTCTTATAGTTGAATGATGTGTTGATACCATTTTGATATGATGGAAGACGCTTTTGCAAATAGATCCTGAAATGCAGGCTAATTAATGTCCTTGTAGTCCTGTGTATTTGCGCACTGGACAGGCATCCATATTTTGTAGGAGTTTCACTTTGAATTTGTCTTTGCTTTTTACATACTGATTGAGGAACTTGCGTAAAGATTTGAAAGATTTTTTGGCAATGTTACACATTGACGTGCACGGCCATTTCTACATTGGACATTCTGGTTTAGTACTGAGTTTTCTAGGGATATTTTTGTGAGCAGCATTTCTTGTTCCATCATGGTATTATTACGTTTTTCATACCCTCGTCCACTGCTATGCATGGTAATTGGGTTTATTTGCTTTTGTTTGTATGCTTCTTCATTGAAATACGGTTCTGTGCTCGTCAGGTGAGTCCATTCACCTCCACAGATATTTAAGAAGTAATTTTTGTTGACATTCTGTTTATTGAGAAGTCTTTTTTGTAGTTTAGTACTTAGTTTTATTAGTGGTTTAATTCTGTTTAAAACTAAAATAAATAACTTCCTTTTGAGAAGGATTGCATTGTCTATGAGAGCTTCTAAGATTCATTTTCTGTGGTAGGTTTTAAGGGTTGTCCATGATTTCTCTCCTGTTTTGATAAGGTTCTGAAGGACTCTATGGCAAAACATTTTTTGTAAAATAATTTTTTTGGTATGGTTACTTTCCACTACATCAAGATTTATAGGTAGAGTGTTAGCAGTAGCGGTAGCTGAATTCTTGTTAATCTCTTTCTGTTTCGTTTTACATTTTGAAAGAGGAGGCAACGTTTCTGTACTGGAAGCTTGTTTTGTTTCACTTAATGACTGTATTAGCTGTTTTGTTTGAACTTTTTGTACAAATTCTGCTATAGATGGATGCTTATTTTGGACATTTTTGTTTTGATTTGCTCTACTTCTGCGTTGCTTTCTATGGAGTTTCTTTTTGGTAGACATTCTTTGGGGTCTGTTGGAGAAAAAAAAAAAGTGTGGGTTGGGCTGTTGTGCAATGTATGTGTGCTTTGTGTATGAGTGTTTGCGTATGATGGTAAGGATGATTGTGGAGGTGTGTGATTGTGCAATGAGCAGCTACAACAAGTTGGGAAGGCTATTCTTGTATTTGTGTGTTACTATACTGGGATTCAGATGACAATACAAAGTATGCTAGTGGTGAGGGGAAGCACTAATAATAAATCTAATGGTATACAGTTAAAACAGTTTTTTTCTTCTGATACACTAACATTCTACTGTGTTTGAGTAACAGTTAGAACATTATGGTAGTATTGTACTTACTTTTTTGTATGGAAAGAGTAGGTTTCTTCTGAGTTTTTGTTCGTACTTCAGATGCTGCTGCGGCGATGTTATTGGATGTTAGGAGATAGAAGAAATATTAATATACTTATTTTGCTATTTTTATAGGGTAAATGGCAGGAACTGTATAGAAAAGCATGGAATGTATGCATTTGTGAAGGTGTGGGATATAAAGCAGAAGGATTTGATGTAGAGGCAGTGGTGTTGTTTCAGCTGGGAGCCTTTCTAATGATAGTGTCTATCTGTGTGCATGAATTATATGATATGATATGATATGGCATTTATAATGCACCTATACACAAGTGTTTCAAGGCGCGACGAGACAAGAGCGGGGGAACACAGAGGGAAGACAAACAACGATCCGACTAGGCCAGGTGTCATTCAGATTGTGCAAGTGCATAGGAAGGGGGAAGGGGAAGTGCAGTACAAGGGATAATAGAATAAATAACAATAAGAAAAGTACGGCCAGCAGCTGGCAAGTGCAGGGGTAAAGGGTAAGTGCAGGCATCAAGTGTCAAGTGCTGGTAAAGGGACTGAAGTGACACAGAAAAACAGTCCCCAAGTGCGGGGTTGCAAGGAAGGCAGTGCAGGTGTGCAACTGGCAGGGGAGGGGACCTAGGCCCGAGATCAGAGGTTGGCCAGGTAGCCAGTGCAGTGTCAGTTTCAGCCAGGAAATCAGCAGGGGAGAGGAGGAGAGAAAGCGGAAGCAAAGAGAAAGGTTTTGAGGTGCTTCCGGAACAGGAGATGGTTCTCCTCAAGTTTCAGGGGGGTAGGAAGACTGTTCCAGAGGAAGGCACCAGCTGAAGAAAGAGATCTACCACCAACTCGTTGCTTGGAGAAGCGGCTGACCCTGAAGGAGTTGGAGGCGGAAGAGTGAAGAGCTTGAGAAGGAAGATATTTAGGAATAGAGAGTTGAAGGTATTGAGGCCCCAGGCCCCAGACGGCCTTGTGGACAATACAAAGGGTTTTGAACTTTATCCTTGCAGCCACTGGGAGCCAGTGCAGAGATTTCAGTCCTGAGAGATACGATCCCTGGGCTTGAGTCCTGTTCTGGATGAGTGCAGAGGGCAGAGGGTGGAAGCAGGCAGATTTAGAAAAAAGGCTGTTGCAATAGTCCAACCTAGAGAGAACCAGGGCTCTGGAGACAGTGAGCTTCTGGGGGAAGGAGAGGAAAGGAAGAATACCTCTGAGGAGGTGCAGCTGGTAGTGTGACTTCTTTGAGACGTCAGAGATGTGAGGAGAGAAGGAGAGTGTGGAGTCGAAGATGACCACGAGGTTTTTTGCCTCACAGGTAGGAGGAAGAGGGCCAAGAGAGGCCAGCTAGAGAATGACAGGAAAGGAGGGTGTGTGTGTGCCGATGAGGAGAATCTTGGTCTTACTGGCATTAAGGCGGAGATCATTGGCGGCACACCACTCCTAGATGGCGGACAGACAAGTCAGAAATGAGAGAGTGAGAAGAGGTGGCTGAGGGTATCCTGAAAATGAGCTGAGTGTCATCCACATAGCACTGGAAGTTGGGGCAGAATAAAGATGCATGTACTCATCCTAGCTGCGTGTAATTTCATAATACACTACAAAGTCTTTTTCCACAATTATGCTGTTATTTCTCCCATATTTTAATATGAAATTACACTTTTTTAGATAGCTGTGTATGTAAACAAAAATTTGGAGAGCAGACAGGTTTGCAAGTGACATTTGATCATAGCAGATGGGAGAAATGACAGTAAATTCATTTTACAGGTTATACAGGTTCAGTGAAAGTTACCCTGTTTATATGCATTTATACAAGAGCTGTACATGTACTGTGCAGAAAATATACATACCTGTAGTTTGTGGTCATGCATGTGGATATGCATGAAGCTTCAAGCAGAATCTTGGAGAGTTGTACAGTAGTTCTTGTAGTAGGTACTTTCCAATGACATGAGACTTGTACTCAGAGTGATCAACAGTACCTCTGAAGGGCTGAACTATGATGATGGAGTTAGATGTAGAGTTCTTGGATGTGATTTGTGGATGGTTGTGTGACTGCTTAACAGTATGCAATGAGGGAATGGTGCAGAGAGTGAAGTGGAAAGGATAGAAGGGCTGTCCAAGAGTTACGCACTCCGCAGACACCGTGGCTGTCTGCGGACAGGGCGTGCCACATACAGGACTTCTGAACATATTTGGCATGGAAATAGGACTGTAAGGATTAGCTAATCAGGTTTTGAGGTTGTGGTTTGTGTTGACAGAGGCTGTGTGTAGTGATGATGGCAGAGGTGGAGAAAGTCAGGGTGTTGGTGGTTGGAGATATGTTTGTGCATGGTTTGGAGCAGTATGCTAAATGCAGGAATGTGGCAAACAATTTTGATGTTAAAGGAGTGGAAGTGGTGTGTAGCACTGTGCCTGGTTTCAATGTGTAGGGAATTGTACACGTTTGTGAAGATATGGGCAGGTTGAACAGTCCCCATGTGGTAGTTTTGCACTGTGGCGCTTTGCATTTGGGCTATGTCAGTGCCCCTACTTTGTTGGCATATTTGGAACACTTGGTTCAAGCAGTAATGAAAGTCCTTCCAAATGCCAAGGTTATTTTTTCTGGCTTAGTACCTATGGAACTATGGGACAATAGTTCCTTTTTTTGTTCTCAGCAAAATATTGCTAGGTGTGCAATCAACTGAGGCATGTTCGTTTCCATGCTTAGAGCTGGTATGTTCTTTTGTAATAATGCGAACCCTGATTCTGTTAGCATTGTTCATTTTAAATAATATGGCATGTATTTATCTTTTATGGGAAATGCCATGCTGTTTTGGAACATAAGGGTTGCTTTGGAGAAGCTAATGTGAAGATTTTTGGAGTAAAATAAGAAGAAACACCCCCCAAAAAATACAAAATAAAAGGTGTCTCTCAAGCATCTGCAAAAAAAACCAAAAAAAGGTTCTTTTCAGAGCCAACCTCAAAGGGGAATTGGGGCACACTATTTAAATTTTCATTCCCCACTCTCAGATTTTTCGATTTGTCTGTGGACACCGCGGTTGTCCGCAGACAGCGCGTATTACATACGGGGATCTTGGTGTTGAGAGGCATGCAAATAAGACTGAGCTGAGCAAGGGATTGGCCAATAAGGTTTACTGGGTGTGATGTGTAAGGAGAGAGTTTGTCAGAAAGTATTTTTTCTCAGAGGAGAGCAGATAGCTATGGCTGTGTGTTTCACAAAGCAGATTATCTGGATTTTGGGAGACTCATGGATAAATTGGTTGGAGGTGCATGCAGATCGCTGTGGAGTGGCTGCACATCTTGGATTCCCTGATGTGAAAGCGCACTGGCATGGAGTGCGTGGAATGAAATGGCTGGATTTGGAACCTCTTTGTGCTACTTTGGTGACACAGCGTCATCCAGACATTATTATTATTCATATTGGAGGGAACAGTTTAGGACATGTATCTGGAATTTCTTTGCAATTTGCAATGAAAGAAGGACTTGGGAAGGTCATGGACATGTTTCCAAATTCCCAAGTAACTTTTTCCCGTATTGCGCAGAGACAAATGTGGCTGCGTTCTTCTTAATTTGGTCCACAAATGGACAAAGCGAGGCGAAATGTCAATTTTTTAAATTGCTTTATTTGCTTGTTTGGCTGAAAAATTCAACCTAAGTTTATACTTTCAACCTAAGTTCATTATTTACATCAAATAATATTCACCATTAGCAATGCACAAATGTTCATAAACAATAATAAACATAAACTCTTCACAAATCCATTATTAAAATATAAGTCTACAAACATAATTAATTATTTGAAACAGTTCATAATTAAAAGATAATAAACATAATATGGATTTGAAACAAAAGAAAAAAATCACAAGTTATAAAAAGGAACAATTTTGTTCTTAATATGTTAAAAACAATACACATTTCAGGATAGATAAGTGATTACTGTTACTCAGTTTGCATTCAAATACAATTCTCTTGGTAAAATAATTTTTATGAATTGAGTTAAGGCAATGCGTATCACCGTTCTAGTGCTAGTAATCAAAGCATTCCATATTTCATCTGTGGTGCAAGCACATGTAAATTGCATTAAATTGCCAAAGTATTGTACTCGTAGTTGGAGAAGTGCTGGACGTTCTACTATTAAATGTGATAAAGTCTCCAACTGTTTTAGATCTTTACAGAATCGTCAGAAGGTTTGACTTTTGTGTATTAAGCCTCTTCTCGTGCCATTTTGGTTAGTTGGGCATAAATTTAGTTGGAGTCTTAACATTTCAGATCTGATGGAAGCTGAAGGACATTTGATTAAAAACCTTTCCATGGTTCTGGAGTTCTTATGTGGAAACAATTGCAGATTAAAGTCTACATAACGAGCACAAGAATTTTGAGTAGTGATCCAATCATAACGATAGAGTTGGATTTTCGCCTTCACAGGGTTGGTTAGCAATAAGTCAATTGTTATGCCTGCATCAATGAGGGAGTTCAGAACACATTTAACCCCTTTTCTAGGAAATCCAGCTTCCGAAGTCTGAATGTAAGCTGTGACCGAGCATAAGAAGCTTGCTGCATTCATCCCCAATAAGCATTTTCTATAAAGGTTACACATCTGCCAAAGCGCTTGGCCAGACACAGAGATAAAACCCAGTTTATAACGCAGAAGACTTATCGGAGTACAGGTAGGTAAACAAAAAACTGACTTCCAAAATGTTCCCTCTTAGCGGTCCCAAAATTGTCTTGGTCTAGGTAATACGGTATCAGCTCCGTATGATAGAATAGGGACCACTTTTTGAAGGAAAAAGTGAATATATGAACCGTGGTAAATTTTCCAAATCTATCCAATATGATCTTTGCTTGCGAAATCAAAGATCTTATTTTAGCGTCAAGAGTGGCTTCATCGATCTGATCGCCCAAGGCCCCTGAAAAGGGCAATCCCAAATATTTGTAATGGGGCACCACCATGAGTGTTTTTTTCTGGAGGGACCATTGATAGTTTAACATTCTAGAATTTTTTCTTTTTCACAAACCAATATTTGAGTTTTGTCAAAATTAATGGTCAGATTATTATTACCAACATATTCATCCAGTTTATTCAATAGCTCTTGAAGTCCCTTTGAGGCTTGGGAAAGTAGGACAAGATCGTCAGCATATAAAAGCCAGATAATCTTCTGAGGGCCTAGTTTGGGAGAATCAATCACGACATCTTCAAAGGACATTCCTATGTCCCACAGAAAAAGGTTGAATAAGGTTAATGCAAGTATGCACCCTTGCTTTAGTCCCCTCTGAGTCTTGATTTTAGCTGATAGAGTGCCATCTAGCGAAAGTCTAACTTGTATAGTTGTGTTTGTATGCAACTTTTTAATAACAGTTAGAAGTGAAGAATGGCAACCGTATCATTTAAGTTTACCAAACAGAAGTCAAAGTCTTTGCAAAAATCCAAAAAAGCCATAGAGATTGATTGGTTTCACTCAAAATATTTGGATTTTAGCATATTTAGTGTGATCATGTTAAGTGAGGTGCCTAGCCCAGAGACAAAACCGGTTTGAAATGGGTCTCTTTTACACTCTCTCACGGTCCACGAGTTTAGTTCTTGTAATAAGATACGACTATAGATCTTTCCAGGGGCATCCAGTAAGGCAATGGGCCTATAAGTCTCAGGCAAACAGAGATCACCTTTCTTATGGATAGGGACAATTATGGAATGTTTCCATGAGGACGGTATGTTTTGTGTTATGCTGATTTGTTCAAATATTTGTTGTAGAATTGAAGACCAAATTTTAGGATGCTGTTTAAATGTTTTATTAGCAAGGCCAACAGGGCCCGGTGTGCTTGATAGACTTATTGTGTTGATGAAATATAATATATCAGATTTTATTATATTAATAAAGAAAGGGCTATCAGAATGGGTTTCATATGCTTTGTCTGTGATAGTTGGGATAGCATAGATTTTTGTAAAATGGCTGATCCACACAGACTCAGGAACACAATGTCTGAGGAGTAGCTAGAGCATTATTCAATGCTTTCCAAATATGGGCAGTGTTTTTATCGCAAGTGGCTAATAACATCATCTCACCATCTTGTTGAAACAATTTAATGCGATGCCAATGGCACCAATTTGTGTAAATTGTTTTTGCCTTAGTTAAGGCTTTAAATCTAGAGGTTATTGACAACTTCATGGCTTCTAGCTTTTGCAAACAAAATGCATTTTTCATATTTTTAGCCTCAACGTCAAAAGTATGGTTTCGGCGTACGTGAAATGAGTGATGGTTACTTCTCACAACAAATCGTTGCATAAGGTCCTAATATGGAATGTTGCGAGAAGGTTGATTTACTAGCGATTGGATGAAAACAGAGTGTAAAGATTGCTCAAATTCCGTTAACGTTTTTTCAGTCCATTTTATTCGATTCAAGCGCCCATTGACAAACATTGTTCCTTTTATGGGAAAAGTTGCTTGTTCTGGTTGAGACAAAGCAGCGATCCACTTAAAGGTAAACATTTGATGGTCACTGCCCACCATGGATTTGATTTGAAAGGATTTAGTTTCTGAGAGTAGTTTGTCATCTACATAGATATAATCAATGGTAGCTTTGTTACACTCTTGAGACCATTAAGCATGCAAAATCCTGTAGAAGCCATAAGCTTGTCCCATTGTATACGTCTTGAAAGTTTGTGACTGTTCTTTTGTAAAAGGGAGTGCACATTAAGATCTCCAGCCATAATAGTATGACCAATTTCAGGCACCAGTACAATGTAATCCAACAGGATGGAAATGTCCAACAAGAACCTCTGTTCGTCAATGCTCTTGGGGTTCCAGTATAAGTTACCTCGTGCATACAAAACAACACCAATTGAAACAATAGTAAGTTGTGAATATAAATTTGGAGCATGGGTAAAAATTATACTAATTTTAGAACTCAATTTGGAACCAGTTAAAAGGCCAGACATGGGACGACCCTTATCTCTCTTAAGTGCAGGAGTAAAGTGAAGTGCGTGATCGTTCCAAGTGGGCGCTGCTGTTAGCCAAGTCTCCTGTAATAGGATCAAATCATAACTGTTCAATGTACAATTTCCATTATTGATCAGATGATGGTGACCACGTGTATTCCAAGATGCTAGAGTTATAAAGCAATCTTTTCCACTAGTATGCTCTAGTTAACTTCTGGAATCACAATTACAAATGCATTTTGAGCTAGATGGCAAGTTCGTTTGAGGTTTCATGAGCTTTTGGTTGTTCATTACTAGTATTAATATGTCAATATGGCTGTTTGTGCCTTTTTGAGAGATGTCGGCATGTCCTCTTTTCACAATGAAAATATTATGTTTTGTAGCACATACATTTTTCACAGAGATGGAGTACATCTTACTTATGCTGGCAATCAGATTTTTCTGCAAAATATACAAAATGCATTGCAACCTTTTTTGGAATTACAGCAATCACTTTTGCAGTAGGTGTTAATCATCAGTTTTTGAAACACAAAAAGACACCACCAAAAGGCTCTTTTCAGAGCCACCACTTCCTCCCAGAGAAAAGTGCAATGGTTATAATAGGGCAGCCCCTCAAAGAAATGAAAATGTCCGTGGACCATCGGCAGACTTCTAAAATAATGCACAGGGCCGTGCACTATTTATTTGGCACTTCTATTTTTAGACTGTGAAAGGCGGCTCTGAAAAGAGCCTTTTTTTGTTTTTGTTGTTTTATATTTTTTTTGGTTTTTTAAACATGGCACACAAGGAAAGGAGGGTAAGGTAGGGACACCAACCACGGGGATATTAAAAGGTCTGTTGGAGAGAGGAAGATGTAGGGTGGGCCTTATTCAGGTAGAGGGCAGTTCTTCTCGTGCTCCTTGACCGCAGTCTCAAAAGCACTCCGAAGGTTCTCCCCCCTGCAGAGTACTGCATTGCAGTACATGCACAATATTTTAACCCTCGAAAGAGAAGGGTCAACAGCATCATGAATGGCCTGCGAGGCAGCTGGTGGGATGCGCTGTCCCACAGGAGTGTCACTTGTGGTGGCAGGAGCGGAAACGGAGGATGCTGCAAGGGAACTCAACCTACTATGTTTATCGCAAGGTACAACCTTACGAATAGCCCCACTGTGGAACAACCTCAGGTGTCGCTTCATTGATGTCGTACCAAGCTGTCAGCACCATGCTCAGATCACCTTATTCGCACAAGCTTTCGGCACTCCATCAAGAGTGGTAAATAACCGCCACACCCAAGACTCACGATGAGTGCTGGTAGTAGGGATCATCCTCTTCTTCCCTCTCCTCTGCATCCTCACTCCTGTTCCCCTCTGCAGGCCCTTGGGGAGGTGGTGGTGGTGGTGGTGGTGGAGGGGATGGGGGTGGTGATGAAGCTGAAGCAAACAAAAAAATAAGGTGACTCCACCCTATTAGTCCTGGCTCTCTCAGTTGGCTCCAAAAGGAGCTAAAAGAAGTTCAAACATTTGTTGTTTTAAATTCCTCCGGTGATTCTAAGTTCATTTGTTTATTATCTTGACCCATATAGTTCCTTATTTAACTTATAGAAAACTTATTAGTGAACAAAAATGCCAGAACTCTTGTTAATGAATCAGGAACTGTTTAATGCACATTCCTGTGTGAGCCTTTTATTTTATGGTGAGTAGTGAGGCAATATAATAGTACCAAAAGACCATTATGTGTACATATGCCAATGCATTTTGGAAAAAACTATCTTCAGGGCTGTACACATTTGTTTTTTTATCATACTGTAATTTTAAACCTTTGGGATTCAAGAAACCAAATTCACAGTAATTTCAAATATAATGCCCAATGACCATGACATTTATGAAATGTAAAATATTAAATTCAAAAAGACATACAAACGTGTGCCAATCGTGTTTTTTGATTGATGTCATCACATATCACAAGATAGGAAAAAACAAGAGAAAGTCTGTGTCAACTATATTGAATTTCTGTTATTAGCCTGGTAATGCTATCAAAAGTAGATGTGAATCATACCTCTTTCTACTCTTATTTAAGTATCCTCTTGCGTGATCAGTGTGAACACTGAATATGGAGCAGCATCTATTAGAAAATACGCAGGATGTTAGTTTATAAATCCTCTATGTGTATCTAACGTTAACTTTAGCTTGACAGGCACTCACCTCTCATCAATCTCTCTCACAGAATGAAGCCGAGCGAAGCCGAATTGCCGCGGGTGCGCACGGCTTCAATTTCTATTTATGCGTCATCATGGCGATGGGGCGAGGCGCCATGCTTCCGCAAAATCGCCGGAGCACGTATGCCTCGCGCCCCACCCCCCCGTGGTGTCACAGAGGGGCATGGGTGACGCCATGGTAACGCATCAAACTTTGGCCATTAGTAACGGCGTGTTAGACTGTCTGGCTGTTTACATTCTCTAGATGACAATATGTACTTGTGAACAATGATAAAGCTTGTACTTTGGGAAAGTATCTAGACACCATATCAATTTACAGCCGCGCTGCGCAGCTTCGTGAATCTTCTAGGCGTTCACGAAATATGAACCCCCAATGTGTCTATGTCCTCGGAGTGTGTATGTTAAATTACAAACAACTACCAAAAATATAAATAAAAATGGCGATAAAAATGGCGAAATTAATGTGATTGTTATGCCTGCTTTAAAAATCAAGTACACTTTGAAAAAGACAACTAAATTCCTCGCATTCCTGAATCAATCTAAGCAATCAAATTGTTATGTGGTGCCATCTGGGAACAGGCAGTTATCAATGCATCGACTTGGAGAATGTGTGAAATACTAAATATACACAAAATACAGAGTGAGTGACAACGTAATAGAGCCCATAAGGTTACATGTAGCACATATAGTTTATCTCTTCATTTAACCCTTTTGGTGTCAGTGAGCTCATTCTGCCAATCCAAAAAGTCTCTCGTTGGTCCAGTCTTTTCTGTAAGTTTTCATAAAGATCTCTTCTTTTCACTACCTCCAAAATTACAAATTTAATTTTGCGACATATTATGCTTTTTTTCTTGCCAGTGTTTGGCTACCGCTGAGTTGACATTCTGGTTCCATATACATGATCTGTGTTCATTCCATTTTATTTTTGCCGCCCTTTGTGATTGGCCTACATAATAGAGGCCACAAGGGCATTTTATTGCATATATGATGCTTTGTGTGTCGCAAGTTACAAAGCTTTTCAATACGATTGTATCCCCTGTATAGGGATGGTTGACTGTTTCACCTTTGAGGATGTAACCACGGTTACTACAATTCAAACAAGGAGAAGTACCAATACGATCTGTAAATCTCTTTTTCTGTGGAGGTCTTGTGTTTACGAGTCTGTCTTTGAGATTTTGACTTTGTTGGTAATCGAACGTTGGGGTGTCTCTGAATAAATGTTCTACCCTTTGATCACATGTCACTGTGTTCCAATTGTTCTTGATGATTTCCTTTATTCGATTACTTTGCCTTGAATATTTTTACACGAAAACTAAGGGTGGGGTTGTGTCTGTCTTTACCTTCGGCTTCAATAGGTCTTCTCTATTCTGTGTTGCTGCATGTGATTCTGCTGTCTTAACTTCTTCTATTGAATATCCCTGTTCCAAGAATTTCTTGCCCATTTCTGCAACCTCATTATGGTAATCTTTAGGACCACTTACTCTCCTTTTCACCCGTAACATCCGGCTCTAAGGCAGATTTTTGATCAGACTGGGTTGATGGAAACTTAGCCTTTGAAGTAGGTTATTCCGATCAGTGCTTTTACGGAATATCGTTGTTTTATATTTTGTGTCTGTCATATTGATTTTGACATCCAAGAAATGTATGGTGTTTTGAGAGTACTCATGTATAAATTGGATTCTTGGGTCTATACTTTTGAGGTAGTTATAGAATTCCAGTAATTTTTATTCTGTATTCGTCCAAACTCCAAAAATATCATTGATGTACCTAATCGATGAAGCTGAAGCAGCCATGGTTGCCATCTGGATAACAGCAGGCAGAAATGTGTTGCGTAAGCAGGTGCAAGTGTGACAAAGCTCACTTCCATGAAGGCGCAGGGATTTCATGGACGGCCCTGTGTGTGTTTTTCCCAGGATGTGCGCCAAATCCGCGTGTGGTACACACGGGCACACACATCACTGCGACACCCCAAACGCCGCGCGCGAAGCGCACAGTGAAAGCACACAACATGTAGCGCACACACCAAAAAGGGGGCGGAACACGTGGAATGGGGAACAGCACGTGAAAATGAGGGCCTAACTGGGGAAGTACTGCTGGGAAATACACGGAACGCCCACACGCTCGCGAACTACACGTCTTCACGGAATCGAATAGGGGAAACCCACGCACACCAAAAGACACGCACAGGCGGAAACAGGTCCACCACACGAAGGCAGGCGGAAGTGTCCCCACGCAGTATAAAAGTGCGTGCAAACAACAAACACGTATATACAGCTACGATGAATGTCCCATTTCTCGCAGCACTGATCGTGGGACACCGCAGGAGGAGAAGAATAGCCAGGCCCCGCATTTTTTTGCCCAGGACCAGCCTTTTTGGGATGCCTGATGACCAGATCTATGGCAGGTATAGGTTTCCAGCTCGTATCATCCTAGACCTGGTCACTGAGTGGGAGGATGACCTCACATCACCCACCTTGTGCTCCCAAGCACTGAGCCCCTTGGAAAAGGTGCTCTATGTCCTGCATTTATTGGCCACTGGGTCATTTCAGCAGACAACTGTGTGGTGGCCTTAATGAAGACAGGACACCTGATGAGGTAACTGTGGCATTTATTGAACACTTGAGGTGAAGGGATCAACTTGGGATTGCAGTGTCCACGGGCAGGTTGTATAACTGTACTCACAGTCCTGTGGTCTTTATTGCAGCAGTGGATTCTCTGCTGCTGTCATGTCCCTTTAGTTGAGGCATACCAATTACACCAGAGCCCCCACGAGGCTGTCCCCAGCCATGGCGTTATGCTCTGGTGTCAGTGTGCTGAGTATGTAGGCCTGTGAGCCTGCTGACTCCAAGGTTCAGGAGGAGCGCTGGGGTAGTCCTCTCACTGCGCTCTCCTGCCAGCTTCTGCCGAGCTCCGCGTTCCTCGCGATTCACAGGCCGAGATCTCGTGAGATCGCATTCCCACGATCTCGCAACTGGAAGTCCCCACAAACTGCCATAGTTGGGGGTGTCTCACAGCCCACGCAGTCACGCTGCCAACACCAGGTGTTGGCAATCATGACTGCGCGCCCCTCAGTCCGCAGGCACATATACATGCCCAAAACACCCGCAGAAAGGCAGGCCGTGGTCCAGGACTTTTACAGGGTGGCACACTTCCCCAAAGTGCTTGGTGCCATAGATTGCACCCATGTGGCCCTGCATCCACCTAGGGCCACTGAGAACATCTACCGCAACCGCAATCACTGTCATTCCATCAACGTACATGTTGTCTGCAATGCCCATGGAATCATCACCTCTGTCTATGCAAACTATCCTGGGTCTACCCATGACAGTTTCATATACAGAATGTCCACCCTGAGCAGGGACCTGGAATCTGGCATGGCGACACATGGCCCATTGGTGAGTAAAAATGTCTGTGCACATGCATGCATGTCACACACAGACAAATACACAAACCCAACTAATGACAAGCATCCTCACCTCCCCAGGGGACAGTGCCTACCCTCTGAGCAACCACATGATGACGCGTATACGGAACCCCACCACACCACCCCAGGTAAGATACAACGCAGCCCATATTGCAACCAAGGGCATAGTGGAGTGCACATTACCTTACGCTCCCTTGACTGCTCTGCCGGCCAGCTACTATATGCACCCTGCACAATGTTGCAACACAGCGGGGCGTACCGGTGGACATGGTGGTGCCCCCACATCCCCAACCACATGCACAGGCGCTGCTCATGGGAGGGAAAAGGGTATGTGTCGAGGCAGCCCAGACCCAGCTTGTGGCCACATTTGTCACTTAAACTTCCACCCCTGCAGAGTGCACACAGGCCTGGCACATACCAGGTGACAATCGATGATGATAAAGAGACAGTCAACTGTCACAACCTTACCACCTTGAGAATGTTGTCACAGAAGTGCTACATTGTGTGCATCCCTAGCTATTTAAACATAACCAATCTGGTGTGACCAAAAGGAACACATGCAAGTTGCATATCCCACCACCCCCCTGCAAAACAGGCCATGTAAATCACTGGTATGTCACCCAAACCGTCCCTAGACCCATGACCCCTGTCCTCCATGCTATGCCATGGCATGAAACAGATGAACAGCCAACCGAATGCACAACACATGACACTATTGTCATTAAGTGCAACGTGAGAAATGTAAACAGGCATGAGACATTCACACCTGACATGGAACCTGATAAACTCACTTGGCAAAAATCTCCCACACATACTAGGGGGTCATTATGAGTATGGCGGTACACCATAGATGGTGCTGGTACGTCACTGGCACCGTCCATACCGTACCACAATACTACGTGTAACCCTGGCGGGTGGCGGGCTGTGTAGTGGTCACCACAGCTGCACCTGCAGCCACCACTACCGGTGGGCCCGTGTCAGCACATGTAACTTACTGTTGGGTCGCAAAGGTTCCAGGGTCGGATGCAACATCAGCATCACCTGGAGCCACAGGGGGTGGTGGCATGGCTGCACTAGCATGTATATGGACATTCTGCCCCTGTGGTGCACCCCTGCCTCTTCCCGCTCTACGGCCACCCTGGACTCCACATACTCCCTGGTCACCCCGGCCACGTGCCCAACCACTCCCAACACTGGCAGGACACCCAGCTGAGCCCCTCATAACCTTTGGTGGCCTCACAACCATGGCACGGATGTAACAATGCCAATGGGAGCTGCACTGAACAGTTGTCCTGGTCAGTTGGGGTGAAGGGGGCAGGGTACGTGATGGTAGACGCACCCCTGTGCTCCTGCAAGGCTGCCTGTGGACCCTGGGGATAAATGACATTAACGCAACACTCAGGAACCCCAAAAATACAATAAAAACCTATACGCAACCCTGTAGGCCACGAGCGTGTAAAAAAACCTCATGCAGTACACTGTGGCACCCAGGAATACAAAGAAGTATACGCGATTAACAAGCGGGCTACTATAACCTCAATAAATGGGGTACGCAACAAACAGGGGCACCCGCAGTGGGAAAAATATTGTGCAAAAGCGTGCGCGGCTCACCGTCTGCGTGGAAAAGAAATACGCATAGGCACTGTAACCGCTGTGAAGTAATCGCATGTGAACCCCAAAGTAGGAAAAACACACGCGTCGGTCTCCACTGAAAGTACAGCATGCTGCAGACCCGCGTGGACCATTAACACGTGCAGAAGGAAACGCCTGCACACGTTATTTCACTTACGCACTTACGTGCTAAGGCCCTTTCCTCGAAATACACACTGACGTGCTTTTTTTTCACGTGCCAATTCACTCTGCATCAAGCTGCCCACGCAACAACACACGGAAGACCACGCTCATGCCAAGAAGGCAATTTTCCTCCCCCCCAGAGGCCCGGGGAACCTCCTACTAGCTATATGCTGCTGCCTGCCTGCCTGCTGCCAACAGTGCCCTGCCGTGTGGTGCCTGCACATCAGCCATCTACAGGGGTCCAGTTGCTGTGACCACCCCTGCTGGAAAAGAAGACTCCCGACTGTTATCCCATCACTCCACAGGCCAGCCCCAGGACCCAGTTGCCCACCCACACCTGCCTCAGGGGTTGCCATCTCTGACACAACACCATCCGGCACCAGTGGCAACCCCCCCAGCAGGGAGGCAGAGGGATGCCAGTTTCAGTGCTAATGAAGTTGGTATCCTGGTGGAACAAGTGCTGGGGCATTATGCTGCCCTCTTCACACCATTGTGCGCCGACAAGGAAGGGATCTGGAATGACATAGTGGGTGCCATCAACGCGGAGGGGGTGGCACACTGCGACATCCAACACATCCAGAAGCGCTGGGAGGACTACAAGTCCAGGATCCTCAAGAAGGCCCGGCGCCTCTTGGAAGCAGCAGATGCAGTGGGGCACCGGGTCCACCTTACCACCCAGCAGATGAGGGTCCTGGAGCGCATTCGCCCAGTGCTTCATCACCAGATCCTCAGGATGCAGGCCCGTCTGGAGTCGAGTGTTAAGTGCCCATGCATTCCCGTTTTAAACAGGGCATGTTGCAGTGTGCTGGTAGTTCGCTACTTTGCTGTATGTGTGACATGGGTCATGTATGGATGTGTGTGTGCAGGGACATGATGGTGCTGCATGTGAGTCCAGTCAGGCGTGACCCACATGGATGGTGTATGTGTTACAATGCATCATGCGGAGCATCATGCGGAATGCACACATGCATGCATGCTTGTGTCTGTACTTGGACATGTTTGGGGTGTGAGAGATGGGTGCTGCTGTCATGCACATGCATAGTGCACATGTCCATGTGTCTGAGTAGTGTGTGAGTGACTGGTCAACACCATGGATGCATGACATATGTCCGTGACGATGTGTTGATTCACTGATACAGCCTAGTTATCCTTGTATCCACTGTGTCTGGGGGTATACGGGGCCAGATGCATGACCCTCCAGTGATATGTGTGCATGTGATCAGCATGTCCCATGAGGCATGTGAGTTTCAGCCCACCATTGGATGTTTCTACAGTGTCTTGGACATGGATGCAAATGTTTGTTGCATGTGCCATGCCTGTTCCTGCATGTGTGTTGCCTGCACTGACCCATGTGTTGTGGAGGGACATGATGGAAGTGACGTTTGACAGTGCCACTCTTGTGCTGTTGCTTTCTGTCTAGGGGGCTATTGTACAGTACCATGATGCTTGTGTTCAATGTCTCCCTTCACACAGCGGCGAGTGAAGAAGAGGGCGGAGACGGTGCTTTGAAGGAAAGAGGCAGGGATGCCTCCACCGGTCGGCGATGCAAGACCCAGTTACCCTCCCAGGAAATTCCATCATCCGGGAGCGAGGGGACTGGTACCACGTCCGCCACTATGGCTGCAGCAGAAGGGGCGGGTGAGCCCCCACAGGGGCTGGTGACGGCGGAAGATGGTGCATAGCCATCCAGGTTGGTGGTGTGTGTGGAGGAGGAGACCACTTCAGAGCCGCACACGGGGCCTGGTGGGGGTGGTACCACTGGTGCAAGTGGTGCAGTCCAGGGGCAGGAGGCAGCACAGGTCGCTGTGGAGGGGCCTGTGCATGTCACTGTCCCTGACACTGTGACTGCATCACCATGCACCAGCAGGGATGCCCCGTCCCAGGCCCGTCCGCAGGTAGGTGGGAAGTCCAAGTCATCTGGTACTCCTCTACCTGCGGACGTGGGGACCTGTGACAGGATTGAGTCCGTCCTGCTTGGTGTCGAGTTGTGCACACGTGACATTTGTGATGACGTGCGAGCTTCCTGGGGGGACCACACACGTCATCACGAAGAGACGTGTGCCAACGTGTGGCCCAGTTGGGAGGGCTCATGGTCGGGGGTTTCCTCCATGTGTCGCACTCTCTTTCGGCCCTCTCCTTCTCTGTGCACACTATACTTCAGTCATTCTCCGTGCTGCCTTCTGGCCCAGATGCCACCAGGGCCCCCTGTGGACCTGCCCCAGCCAACGCAGCCAGGCTGGTGGAGATCCCATCCCTGCCACAGTCGGGAGTCGGAGCTCCAGCACAGGTGGTCAACCCAGCAACTGGACCCATGCCAACGGACCATGTGCAGGCACATACAAGTAGGGCACCTGCACGACGGCCCCGGGTGTTGCTATCTACCCAGAGGCAGTCGTGGTGGTGGTGGCAGGAAGCAGGCTCGGTGTAGGAGGCATGTGGCCTCGGGGCCCTCTACATAATCGGGGCAGGCATCGGCCGGCGGGCAGGAGGACCCAGGATTTGGAGTATCTTCTGTGTGGCAGCGGTTGGGCCAGCGAATAGGTGCGGAGTGGTGGCGGGCGAGGAGGGCTTGGCTCACAATGATCAGGGTGGAGAACCCCATGCACCGGGCTTTGAGGCGGGCTGAGTTCCTCGAGGCAACTCGCAGGGAGTTGGAGGAGGCCATGGCTGCATCCCTGCGAGACCTCGAGGCCAGGGAACAGGCCCGCCTCCGGAACATCGATATGGAGTTCAATGATGCCCTGGCCCGGGACATCAATAAGTGAGCCGTCGGACTAGCCCGCCGCCTTTGTATATAGTTATTTAGGTTTAGGTTTCATTTGGTTTTCATTATGATTTGGAGTTCACGGACTTTGCTCCACTTTTTGTATATAGTTGTATTTTAGATAGAGTTTTAGGTAGGTTTCCTTTTGCTTTGGGATCATGGACCCTTCTGACTTTCATTCTAAATAGTTACAGACATGTACATACTTTCGTTATTACATCATCTCATGGAGAAATGGTTTTTTGTGCTTTTGATTTTTTCTTTACTTTCTGTGGACTTTAGTGATGGACCACTTTTCATTTTTCATGTCGTGGATTTTTCTTTTTCATTGCATTTCTCTTTATTTTTGTTATTGCATTAATTGTTTCTTCAATTACATGTGTGATTTAAATGATGTCATTTTGTATACTTTTTAATACATTTCTTACTTCTTCATCATTGGTGTGGTCTACTCTCATTGGTTTTGTGCATTTCTCTATGAGCATTGCCTGAGTCATGTGTTGCCACTGTGTGGCTCTGTTGGACATTTATTTATGGCCATGCTGGTTGTTTTCAGACTCTCATGGCATGGGTAATTTAGTAGGGAGTGGGTGCAGTGGATGGTTGCGTGCTTGTACTGGGAGGCGAGGGAGATTTGGGTTGGCATTAGGGCCATGGGTCTGTTTTGTTATGACGTGGTGTCTGGTGGGACATGTGTAGGGGCCTGCTGGCAGGTGCCCGTCAATGGGGTGGCGGGGACATGTGTCGGGGCCTGCTGGCAGGTGCCCATCAATGTGGTGGGGGGATATGTGTCAGGGCCTGCTGGCAGGTGCCCGTCAATGGGGGTGGGGTGGGGGTTACATGAGTCAGGGCTCCCAAGTGTATGGTGCCATGTGGCCTGCCTGCGGGGTATGGGGAGGGTGGATGGCCTGCCTGTGGGGCATGGTCAGAGTGGATGGGCTGCCTGCGGGGCATGATCAGAGTGGATGGCCTGCCTGCGGGGCATGGTCAGGGTGGATGGGCTGCCTGTGGGGCATGGTCAGGGTGGATGGGCTGCCTGTTGGGCATGAGGAGGGTGGATGGCATACCTGCGGGGCATGGTCAGGGTGGATGGCCTGCCTGTGGGGCATGGTCAGAGTGGATGGGCTACCTGTGGGGCATGGGGAGGGTGGATGGCCTGCCTGCGGGGCATGGTCAGGGTGGATGGCCTGCCTGCAGGGCATGGTCAGGATGGATGGGCTGCCTGCGGGGCATGGGGAGGGTGGATGGGCTGCCTGCGGGGCATGGGGAGGGGTGTAGGGTGGACCCCTGTGGCGTGGTATGGCTGCAGGGGGTGCATGTGGCTTCTCACCACACTGCTGCGTAAATCCGAGGGTATGGGAGTGAGAATTACATGCGATCGGGCTGGCACGAGTGGGTACGCGTATTCCAGGGGTGCACAGGGAATTTTACACGTGATTTGTTGGGCGAGCGGGGTACGCATATTCCAGGGGTGCGCAGGGAGTTTTTTTTTGTGGGGAAAATTGGTTTTATTGATTTTCAACATGGGTATAGCATTTTCTGTTACATACAACATAACACAATTTTAGATGCAATGCATTCAATTAAAAAAAACATATATCTTCCAATTCAAACTTTACACTCCACCCCGCAACCCTTGAGGCAGCTGGTGATCTCCTTACTGAGCTCAGAGCATGGGAGGAGATCATTGGCTAATTCGCTGGTGCAGACATCGGTACCACATTTGGATTTTTTTTGGATCAACAAAAGCATTAATGGCAGTTTAACAGGTTAGTACTCTGGCTATGTTGTGGTACACACTCAGCTGCAGTTACTGTACTTGGCTCGGAACTCAGACCATTCAGTGTCAATGGAGGTGCGATCACTATGAATGGCAGCTGTCAGCCTGTCCATAGTATAGATATTGCGGGAGATATTTATCCACTCAGACTTTGTCGGTAAACTTACTCTTTTCCAGACGGATGTGAGGCAGGCCCTGGCCGCCAGCAATAGTCCATGTATCATTTTGGGTACTTTAAGTATATGTTCTTCCGTTTCCTCCAAACCAAACAAAATCAGTAGTGGTTGCTTTTCCCTCCCTTCCCCATCAAGCTCTTTGATCCAGCTGAGTACCTCATCCCAATATACTTGAACTGCCCCGCAACCCCACCACATGTGCCAGTAGTCTGCTTTTTGGCCTCACCCCCGCCAGCAAAGCGGGCTTATATCTTGATACATCCTGGCTAGTCTCATCGGTTCATACTGCCATCTATACAATAACTTGATCCCATGCAGTTTGTACTGACAGGAGATAGATGACTTCAAGGTCCTTCTACATATTTTGAGCCATGTCTTAGGTGGGAGATTTCTTCCAAGGTCTTTTTCCCATTTGCATTTCAGGGTGGTTGAGGGGGTTGTGTTAGTACCAATTAGTGCTGTGTACATTGTGCTAATGAGGCCCCTGGAACCCACGTACAGGTCTAAAATTCTCTCGAACGGTGTGAGGTCTCTCTGTAAGACCTCCTTCCAGACCTCTCGGGTCATCACGCCTTTCAGCCGCAGGTACAGAAAGACTGAAAGTGGGCCTATGCCTAGGGCATCTTCTAGCTCGTGGATGGTAATGAATGCATCATTTCTCAGCAGTTGCCCTGTCCTTTCAAGCCCGGCATCGTACCATGATTCGAAGCTGCCTGGATCAGGGATATCGTCCCTGACGCCTACCGTCCACAGGTGTGTCAGGGGGAGGGCCATGTCGTGAGTCCTTTCATTCCTTTGCTTGGTTTCCATATCGCCCATATAGTCCCATGGATGGGGTGGTTTTTAATACTGTTTCGTAATTGGGGGCCCGGTACCCATAACCATTCTCCCACAATAAAAGGTCGAAGATGGTAGTTATCTAGACTTATCCATTGGGGTTCTTTCTGTTGTCTGAAGTGTGGGATTAATACTCGGAGTTGAGCAGCTTTGTGATAAAGCTCTATGTCTGGGTGGCCTACCCCACCATCATCCTTACGCAAGTGTAGTAGGGCCAGGGGGACCCTGGGTTTCCATTTTTGCCACAGGAAGGTATGTAGGATTTTTTTTTATGGTTTTGGGGTACTTGGATAGGGAGCATCTGGAATAGGTAGAGTAGTTTTGGGAGGATCACAATGTTAATGGTATTGAGGCGACCCATCCAGGAAATGGTGAGTCTTGTCCATCGCTCGATATCTTTCTGGATCGTGTGTAGTATCGGGGGTAAATTGGCTTCGAAGAGGCCGCCCAGGTCTCGGGTCACATTGATGCCCAGATACCGCAAGGTGGTAAAACTGACCTTCATCTCTAAAGATGCAAATCTTTCGACATCTAGGTCCCTGCTCTTGTTGATCGGTAGAAGGACTGACTTCCCCGTATTGATTTTCAGGCCTGCCAGTTGACCATACTCCTCAATTATTTCCATGGCCGCTGGTATCGAGCTCAGGGGGTTGATTGTTTGCAGGAGGATGTCATCTGCATACAGGCCTAGTTTGTATTCCTGGTCGCCTACTTTAATCCCTTCCAACCTTTTATCAAGACTTAGGGCCTCATTACACGGAAGGCGGTAATCCAGGGTGCTATTAGCACCCTGGACCATGCCGGTAAATTACCGGCACCGCCTTGGCGGAAAGGGGATTTACCGCCCCATTCCAAGGTTGGAGGGGCGGTAAATCCCCCTTCCGCCATTGCCCTTCCCCATTCCCATTTCTGCCCCATAGGGCTCTATGGGAATGGGGAAGGCGCTAATTACGGCACCGCAATTTTGCGGTGCCGTAATTAGCTCCGAGGTCCCTTAGCGGGTTGGTACTTAACGCCTGCAAGAAGCAGGCGTTAATTCCTCCAACCCGCAAAGGGACCTCGTAGTACGGCGGTAAGGGTTAACGGTCACCGTTGCCATTAACGGTGACCGTTAACCCTTACCGCCGTCCGTGTAATGAGGCCCCTAGTTTCTGCGCAAGTGGTTCAAGGGACAGTACAAATAGAATGGCCAGTGCGAACCATCTTGAGTAGCCACCGTTCACGGCCACAGAGGTCTTGGGGGTGGAGTATAGAACCTTAATAGAACGGGAGAGTTTAGGGCCAAGGCCTATCCAGGTTAAAACTTTCTCCAGGAACTCCCAGTCCACCCTATTGAAAGCCTTTTCGGCATCAAGAGACAGGAGGGTTGGGTCATCACTCCTCTTTTGTGCCTCGTGTATCAAGTGCAGTGTTTTCCTCATCGTGTCTGCTCCCTGCCGCCCCATTACAAAGCCAACTTGATCTGTGTGTATCAATTTGGGGAGTTTCTAGTCTGGCCGCTATTACTCTTGCGTAGATTTTGGCGTCTATGTTGAGGAGAGATATGGGGCGATATGAGGCGCAATACTTTGGATCTCTACCTTCTTTTGGGATGACCGTTAGGAGGGCCTGGGTGAAGGTTGGGGGTGCTTGTCCCGTGTCAAAAATGCTGTTGAACAGGGTAACTAGGAAGGGATATGAAAAGCGGTGAACGTTTTGTAAAAGCTGGGGGTGAAACCATCGTCCCCTGGTGCCTTCCCAGACTTAAGGCATTTGATGGCATCTGAGACCTCATCTCCTGTGACCACTGCGTCAAGGGCTCCAGCCTCAGAGTGTGTGAGTGTAGGTAGTTCTGCCCCTCTGAGGTAGGCATCTACGCTCCCCACTGGGGCAGGGGGGTCACAGGTATATAGGTCTTCATAGAAGAAGGCAAATGCCTCCTGTATGCCTTCGGGGGTGGATTCGACCGTGTCCACGAGAGTACCATCTGTTCTTTCTATCATGTCCACCCATCTTTCTGCTCTTTGTGCGTGGAGCCTCGCTGCAAGGAGGGCATCAGCCTTGTCTCCTTTCTCATAGTACTTTTGCTTGAGATATTGTAAGGTCTGTGACACCTAGCCCAGTTCCAGTGTTTTTAGTTCGTCCCTTAATTCCTTGACTGTTGCGAGATGTGTGGATCTATCCTGTGGGTACGTCTGGACCAATCTTTCTTTGGCCTCTAGTTTCTGTCTAATATAGTTCTCAATTAAGGTACGTTCCCTCTTCTTCCTTGCACCTTCCCTGATCAAAATCCCACGCCAGGTGGCCTTAGCCGCTTCCCATACGTTCACTTTCGTGACTTCATCCGTATCACTGGTAATGAAAAATTGTTTAATTTCGTTTTCCAGTTCCTCTCTGAAGGCCGTGTCCGACCATAGTGTCTCATTACACCTCGACTTCGTGTTGCGGTGGGGGAGATCTTCCCAATCCAGGTCAACCACAACCATGTCATGGTCAGACCATGAAATGGGGCGTATGCCTGCACCTCGGAGTATTCTCATTAGACCCTCGGAGAGGAACACATAGTCTATTCTCGTGAGCGTCTCATGGGGGATGGACCGGAAAGTAAATCCCTTGTCTAAAGGGTGTAAGTGGCGCCAGCTATCAGCGAGGCCGTAAAAGGCAAGGGTGGTTTCGATTTCTGCGTGTGCCTGTGCCTGAGAGGGTTGGGAGGGGTCGGGTGTGGCTTGCCTGTCCATGGTGGTGTCCATCCCTGTATTGAAATCGCCCCCTAGGATGGTGTGGCCTTGTGCTTTGTTGAACATCCACTCCGTTATCTTGTGTAGGAATCTATTTTGGCCCTGATTAGGTGCATAGATGGTGGCGAGGGTTACAATTGTGTCCCTGATGGATCCAACTATCAGCATGGCCCTACCTTCTGTGTCGGACCAGGAATTCAAAATCTTTATACGGATGCTTTTTTGAATTAGGATTCCTACCCTAGCCTTTTTTGGAGATACCTGAACTCCAGAAAGTGTGCCCAATCATTCTGCTGGGGATCCCTTTCTCACTGCCCCTCTGGTATTTGGTCTCTTGTAGGAACATAATGTCGACATTGGACCTCTTGAATTCTCTCGCTACTAGGGAGCGACTAGGGAGCGCTTTGTGGGGGAATTGAGGCCTTTTACATTGAGTGTGCAAACACGTAGCCGTTGCTGTCTAAGTTTTGTCGCCATTACGGTCAATCAATGTGGAGTGGTATTCTAGGTATGTCTGCCTCGTTACCTCTATTCTAGGCGCCTGCCATATGCCTGCCTCCATATTAGTAAACTGAGTTTCACCTGACTTTGAGAGAGTCGCTAAGCGCCTCCGGTGTTCAGCATTCAGCGGTTTTAAGGGCGTCTCTCCTGCCCACTCTTTCCAGCACACATATATCCCCTCGAGACCCTTTAGGTTGCATTATCTCTCCCTCCAAACCCCCAAAACTGTGCGGCGTCCGATCCGGCTGGGTTATGTTCACCCCGTCGTTCTCGGACCACCAGCGGAAACCGTACCTGGAATGGTCCTGTTTTCGTACATATACAACGTAATCATGAGCCCCCAACTCCCCCCCTACAATATAGGCACACAATAACAAACTGGACTGCATTTTAACATTTGTTTCTTAAACTCGCGATCCCGATTTTGGGCTTCAGACATGTCACCTTGGGTGATTAGTGTTTCTCTGTTACTTTTGGTCATCACCTGTGTCTCCGCGTTCCTTAAGTTGCCCCCACTGTCAACCCACCTCCACTCTCTTTACTGATCGCAAAAGCTGAATGTCCCACAGCACGCATGCATACTCTTACCCTCGTCCATTTCGCAAGTGCATCTTCTGCGTGAGGTGGGGCGGGAACAGGGGGGGCAATGGTGTGACAACTGCCCGCTGGTGCTCAATAAGCGACCGACCAACGACATCAAGGGCCGCCAGTCAGCCCGTGCGGTGCACCAGTAGGAAGAGAAGGCAGGTAAGGAGACATGATGAAGTTAGTGTTCGGCTTCCTGAGAGGTGTTCATCCTTCTATATTTCCTGGAGCCTTGCATCCTCTTTCTACGCGGGCCTTTAGTGTTCCAGTCCGTTGTCTCGGATCTTTTTTCACTTTGGTTCGATTCATCTTCCGAAGCGCCCAGTAAGTCAGCAATGCAACACCGGATGCCCTTCTCGGTGACCAGCTTTACGGTATTACCATCCCACTCAAAGGAGAGTGAGAAGGGGTACCCCCAGCGGTATCGCACGCCCTTCTCTTTTACCATTTTAATGAGAGGGAGGCACTTCCTCTGCATTGCAAGTGTGAGGGATGACAAGTCTTGGTAGATGGAGACGTGCGTCGATCCCAGCGTGATTTGCGGGGCATTTCTGGCTTTGTCTAGGACCCTAGCCTTGTCTGCATAGTTATGAAAGCGGGCGAGCACCGTTCTGGGACCTCCTGGTCTTCCACTCGCTCTGTGGACACCGTCAATTTTGGGCTCGTCAACCGAGTCATCATTGAAGAGTGTTTTCATTATGCCGTGCAATGTTCTCTTTAGGTCCGACTCAGTCTCGCCTTCCTTTTCTGGGATTCCAAAAATGCGTATATTATTGCGCCGTTCTCTGTTTTCTAAGTCATCAATCTTTAATCGGAATTCCTCTTCTCTGGCTTCAAGTTCGGCAATTCGCACGTCCATTTGTGTCTCCAGAGTATTCAAGGATGATTGATTGTGCTCGACTTCTTCAAGCCTGTCCTCCATTTTATCCATCCTCTGGGTGATTTTATCAATTTTGCCGCCAATGTCCGCTCTCATGCTCCTCATTTCGTTGAGAATATCAGCGACGTCCGCTTTTGTTGAGGCTGCCTCAGGCTTCGGTGATGCCATATTTGTAGCTCTATACGGTCGATGGCTATCCCGATGGCTATCTTGCGGTGGTGCGAACTGGTATGCCGCTAATCTCTCCTTGGCATTCATGCATTGTATTTGTTAATATTTGTGCGAGCGAACCTCACAAGGGTATCGTTAGTAGCTGCTAGGAGGGTCCGTTTTCGGTGTTACAGTCCCCAGAGAGCGTATGGTCTTGCCAGTTGGGGGGGTGCCGTGTTGGGGGGCCCGGAGTGCTCGGGGGGCCAGGATTCGTATAACGCTTACGTACGTCAGCGGTCGACCCTACCGTAGCGTTAGAGTTTCGTGGGGCGGGAAGTCCCTGAGAAGGAAGATCCGAGAAGGGCACACGTCCTGCAGTGCAGGGGCTCAGCTCTCGGAGTAGCTTGCGCCGTCATGGGGGGGGGGATTAGTCCCTTCCTTGTGGAGAGGATTCCTCCTGTACTTGAGTTGAGTATCTGAAGGCTGTTCCAAGATGGCTCCCCACTCTTCAGTTTATAATGGATGTCCTGCGTGATCGTAGGAGAGGTGATCCCTACGCGGAGGTGGGGAGCCAGGCCTTGTAGCCTGATCCGGGCCTGGACGGTGCTGGATGTTGCGCCGCCTAGGGACACACAGGCCAAGTCCAGTGGCCTCGCTCTGTCTCTCTTTCCACGTCGATGACCCCTTACCCTGGGGTGCGCGGCAAGGTCCGACGGGGTTCTGTGATAAGGCTGGCAGGCATGCCAGAGTTCGTGCCTTTTATGGGTTGGTGCGGGTTCCAATGGGCGCTCGTGCGGGCCCGCTCCAGATGCTCCACGGGAAAGCACTCGGTGGACGGCAGCAGTGGGGCAAGGGGCATGGCCCGTCGGTGCCACTGGAGTATGGATGTGGGCCGAAATCACAGGTTGGCAGGCCGGCGACAAACAGTGGGAGGCGGGAGCTCCGAGGCCTGAAGGGTTTCGGTTCGGTCAAGTCCCACAGGCCAAAACTCAGCGAGGCAACCTCTGTTTTTCGTCGGGTTTTGGCTCGAAGTATGGGGGGGGCCTCTGGGTCCCAGATCGGATCGGTCTCTTACCCCGGGGGGGTCCAGAAGTGGGGGCTCAAGCCACTTTGGAGGACCTCAGGACGGAGCTCACGTGGAGGAGCTTGCCATCTGTGCGGCCCCTGGTGGCCAGTCTCTGCGCAGGGAGTTTTACATGTGATTTTGCTGGCGCGAGCGGAGTGCGCATATTCCGATCGGTGCGCGGGGAGTTTTACACGTGATTTCTCTGGCACGAGCGGGATATGCGTATTCCAGGGGTGTGCATGGAATTTTACATGTGATTTTGCTGGCGCGAGTGAGGTACGTGTATTCCAGGGGTGCGCGTGGAGTTTAACACATAATTTTGCTGGCGCGAGTGGGGTACCCGTATTCCAGGGGTGCGCATGGAGTTTTACACGCAATTTTGCTGGCGCTAGCGGGGTATACGTAATCCAGGGGTGCAAAAGGAGTTTTGCATGCAATTTCATTGGCGCGAGCAGGGTACGCGTAATCTGAGGGGTATGTGGGGAGGTTTACACATGATTTCACAGGCGTGAGTGGGGTACACGTATTCGGAGGGGTGCGCTGGGAATTTTACACGCGATTTCGCTAGTGCAAGCTGGGTATGCATATTCCAGCGGTGCACGGGGAGTTTTACATGCAAATTCGCTGGCACGAGCAGGGTACGTGTATTCCGAGGGGTGCGTGGGGAGCTTTACACGCGATTGCGCTGGCACGTGAGGGCTGTGTGGCGTTTTTAGTGCATTTTCATGGTTGAGGGGCTGTATGCTGGAACGCTGTCCTTTGCGCCATGTAGGGGATTTGTGCAATGTTTTTGGCGCACGCGACAGGGTTGGGAGCGTAACTGCCACTGCTGCAGGGTCGCTGCTCCACTCTGCGCAACGGCTGGTTATGGATGTAAGTATCCATGAATAATACGCTGTGCGTGTAAATGGGTTTTGGCGCATGCAGCTAGCCACACTGGCGCACGCTCCCTCTCTGCACTAAATTCTATGAATTACCCCATTAATGTTTTCTTTTATGTGGTCCTCCACAAAATGTTTTAAAAAAAATTTGCTGCAGAGCATTTTCTAATGTCTCTCTTTTATGTGGTCCTCCACAAAATGTTTTAAAAAAAATTCGCTGCAGAGCATTTTCTAATGTCTCTCTTGGTAGATTATTTTCACTGTTTTTATGGTCTGTTAAAAAATAAAATGTTTTAATCCCGTGGGAAATGTTCTTCCAGCCATTCCTATGACATTTCTGTGTAAAAAAAAAAAATATATTACTTTTAGTGTACCTAATACAGAAAGTTTAGAAATATATAAAAAAATAGTTTACTTACTAGTTTTTGGAAAGTTTTGTTGTTATTGTTGTGTAGGTCTGCTGTTGCTTTTTGCTGTGCAGTTACTGTGAGGTAATTATGTTGGAGGCATATATATTTTGTTTTGGTATATTCCATTCTGGTGCATATGCTACTTAAATGGACGGTTGATGTCTTACATATATAGTTTACACTTCTTATTTATTATTAAATATAATGTGTTTATGTGCTGCTTTTTTAACTTGTTCAGTGTTTTTATTGCATGATACAACAATATAAGATACCCCCTGAGTTTTTGGATAGTGTTGATGTTGACCGCGTCCGTCTGTGGACATGTGCACAGTCTGAGGACATCAAAATCACTAGCTGGGGGTTCAGTATGTTCTATAATACATGTATATAAACTAAGGGAATCCTAGTAAACACCTATCAAATTCATACTATGTAAATCTATATTCAGTAAAAAAAAACTTTGTTTAAGGGACGTTATGGTTAAGTTGCGCTACTAAAAACCTATGAAATTCAGTAAAACATCTTTGTTAAAGGGACGTTATGGTTCCAAGTAAAACCGAAAACCCCTGAAATTCCCCAGTTTTGGTAAGCTAAGCAAACATAACTGGTGCCACCGCCGTGCACTGCTAAGACTAACACTCAGGACATCAAAGATGACATCACAAATGTCATTGATGACATCACTGATGACATCACATGTGCATTTCATTTTCATGAAAATTCTGTATAAGGGATTTTTATTGTAATGTTAATAAAAAAGTGTCAAGGATCATTGGAATAAATATTATGAGGTATGTAGTGCATTAAGCAATGCATTAATCCAAATAGCTTTGCAATATGAAGTTTTTTCCAATATACTAAAGTACTCTGTAAAAGCAAGGAAATATCAAGGCTGAGTACCACAAAAGGAAATACACAAAAACATGAACTTATAAAGATTCACAGATCTTTATTCTATTAATGCGCAGTTACAAAGAAACAAAACAGATAGCTATCAGGCCCTCAGCATATCACAGTGAATATCAGCCATTCAGTGTGAGAAGTGAGAGGTACTGGAAATCTAAACATTCATGCATTTTATACATTTTAGGTAATAATGTCCAGCCCCTCTGCACGTTAATAATCCATGGTCTAGAGTTTGTGCCGAGTTCACTTATGGCTTTTACGACAATATGCACATGAATCATCTTCAGTTTACATACAAACAAGTTACAATGGCAACAGTGTATTCTTGAATTCAACAGTAAGCCTTAGCACATGTCCCTCACAATGCAGTCCAGCCAGTGTCCACGTTCGATATGTGCCTAACATTGTGTTCGATGTATGTCCATGGATCAGACTTATTGGTGCAGTTAATCCTTAGACTACAAGTCAGGCATGGGACAAGGTCTCTTTACTCAACCCAAACATTCGGCCAATGGACAGTGTAACCATTAACTTCGGTACAAAGTTCGGGAAGGCTCGGTTACAAGTGGGAAACACTGTCCACCATTTTAGAATACAGAGTTACATTTTAAACAGAAATCAAAGTGGCGGATGAACCTAAAATGGCAGCGAAGTCGATCTAAAATCAGAACTTTGCAACGCGGTTTTCTTCGCAGAGCGATTGGGCTTAGGCCAATATATACGATAAAGGAGACACAATATGATTTCCCGTTTGAGAACTCAGGTTCTAACACAGGCATAGTGTGCAGCAAACATGATGGAGATTCAATATTAATAATCTTGCCATGTTAAATACTAAAATTATAAATGCTTTCTTATTAGAGTTTAGCATACTGTGAAGTACGTAATAAAACCCACTTACTACATTATTGCATTATTGCACGCAAAACACAAACAAACAACAACACATACAAATATGAGCATATAGAGGGAAAGTGAAGTAACATATTTGAAGTATAAGTTTACAAATACAGTACTTTTTGAATTTTTAGTTCCTCACTGTTACTGGCCTACACATATCAGTAAAGAAAAAAAGAGTGAGCCAGACATGTGATGTCATCAGTGATGCCATCAATGACATTTGTGATGTCATCTTTGATGTCCTGAGTGTTAGTATTAGCAGTGCACAGCGGTGGCGCGAGTTATGGTTGCTTAGCTTACCATAACTGGGGAATTTAAGGGGTTTTTCGGTTTTTTCACTGTATTTCATAGGTTTTTAGTAGCACAACTTAACCATAACGTTCCTTTAACAAAGTTTCTTTAGTGAATATATACGCGGGAAAAAAACTTGCACAAAGTACAAAAAGCGGACAGCACTGCAGGAGCAGCAGTATGGATGAATACCCAACACTGCCAGACAAACGACCAAAGTATCCACATCAGCAAATATCCTTTATTAATTGTGCTGTGGAAAAAGCAAAACACTACAGGCAACGACGCGTTTTGCGGTAACAAACCGCTTGTTCAAATTGAAGGGTTCAAACACAAACAATGGACTAATAAATGTGTCTAAGTCTCTATGGTCTGGCTGCCAGAATGTCTTCAAAAATTGCTTCATATATATATGTATATTATATATACATATATATATATATATATATATATATATATATATATATATATATATATACATACATATATATATATATATATATATATATATATATATATATATATATATCCATCTGAGTTTTTATCCTTCCTTTTCATTCTTCAAATGGTTCCTCTGCTCAACTTTCATTTGGCTCATCAATCAGTTGAAAAACGCGTCTGGGATGACAGCTTTTCAACTGGTGTGGACCCATTTTTCTTCTGTCTGTTCTCCTTTTGGAATGCAGATCTTGTAAGCAACAGGTGATATTGTATCTACAATTTTAAGGCATCACGCCATTTCCATTCCTTCGCCCTACTCCTTTGAGAATTGTACAGGTAAAACTTGTCACCTACTTCATACTCTTTCTTGGTGGTATTTAGATCATAGTAGGTATTCATTCCTTCAGCCCACTATTCTAAATTGTGCTGAGCATAAGCAAAAGCATGCTAGGGGTGCTTCCCTAAATTTTCTATGTGCTCATGAGTAGTGGACGCATTTATCAATGTCTGCTTCTTAGTCCTATAGAGCAGATGCTGCAGTAACACAATTTTTCATCCCGTCATGAGCTCAAATGGAGACATCTTTGTTGCAGGACAAGCAGCAATCCAATTTCCCAACTGGGCCCAGGGTCTGCTACAAACTTCTTTAAGACACTCACAATTGTTTTGTTGTATCTCTCTTCCCCACCCACTTGAGGCCGGGTGGTAGGCAATATGGAGTTTTCTTTTTACCCCTAGAATGTCCCACAACTTTGCCATCATCTCACTGGTAAAATGGCTTCCTTGATCTGACTTAATCCTTTGGGAGATGCCGAAACGTGAGAAGATGTGGTTCATCATTAGCGCAGCAGCTGTCTCCGCCTTATAATTTGGTGCTGGAAGACATTCTTCCCACTCCGTGAACAAGCATGTCACAGTCAACATGTACTTGTTTCCTCTAGAGGAGCAAATCACTGGCCCGTTGAAATCGTCTTGCAAATCTGACCAGGGGAGTGTCATTCCCTTTTTCGTAGGAGAACTCTGTGTGTGAGTGAACTGGGTTGGAATTGGGCACACACAAGACACAGCTTTAGGTAAGTGTCGAATACCTGGCCCATGTGTGGCCAGTAGGCGACCTTGTGCAAGATTTCCAATGTCATATGAAACCACCTATGATCGGCAGCGGCCACGTCATGGGCGTGGTTCAACATCATTCTTCGAAATGAGGTAGGTACCACCCACTGCTCACTGCCAGATACGGCTCTCCTTGCCAACAAATGGATCCAGTACATTTTGAAAAACTTCATCAACACACAGCGATCCTCTTTACCGGCATAATCCGACTCTGTTGGAGGAAAGCTTAGGGGGTCTTCAATGTTTCGATAACATTTCCCAATGATTGGGTTCTCTTTCTGTGCAAGGATCAAATCTGTATATGGTGTATCTTTACTCCACTG
The DNA here is from genome assembly GCF_040938575.1 of Ambystoma mexicanum. Taxonomy (NCBI): domain Eukaryota; kingdom Metazoa; phylum Chordata; class Amphibia; order Caudata; family Ambystomatidae; genus Ambystoma; species Ambystoma mexicanum. Next base: position 1,149,627,134 of record NC_090933.1, on the reverse strand, counting down.
GGCTGTTGAGAGTTTGCTGTTAAACTGAGTTTGTGACCTGGTGACAGCTGCCATTTGGATTTCACCCAGCAGGGTTTCCGTTTCTATGAAATCCCCTTGCAGAGCTCTGGTTTTAGCCAGCTGGTCAGCCAGGTCATGCCCAGTCTTATCTGGCCCCTCTATCTTGGAATGGCCTCACATCTTCTTCCAATAGATGGCCATCTCATTGGAGGTCACCAGATTGTCGATTGACTGTATCAGTTTGGCATGCTTTAGGGGTTTGTTGTTGGCACAATGCATGCCTCGATTCTTCCGGTTAATCAGGTGCTCCACAAACCCATTCCTGACATAATTAGAGTCCGTGATTATGACCAGTTCATTGAGTTGGTGGTGCACTGCAGTGAGGATGGTCTGATAAACGGTCTTCAACTCTGCAACCTGATTACTTTGGGGTCCTATTTTATAACCAGGAGAGGGTTCTAGGTTATCATTCACCCAGGCATTTCCAATGCCAGCCACCAGTTATTTTTCCCTGTTGTTATCAACATGGTAGAAGCACCCATCCACATAAACTGTGGGTATCACCGGACACGTGTCTTCTTCATAGACCTTGTGTGTGGAAGCCTCCATGTTGCTGTTGGTCATTAGACTTTCATCCTCGACACAGTTTTCTTGAGCACAATCATGCAGGTACGCCAACCCTTGCCCTAGTAGACTCTTCTTGTTTTGGCCACATCTGACCTACACAGGAAAGCCTTGCATCGACAGAATCCAGGAAGTAATTCTGGAATTACTAACTTTCCCTGCCCAGATTCTGTCACTCTGTAGAATACTGAAAGGTGAGGTGTCTCTGCAGTGATGTTCTCTCCCTGTATGAATGGGCGGTAGTTTTTCAGCACCCACACCATTGCCAGGAGTGCCTTCTCGCAGTCATTGAATTTTTCCTCCACAGAGGACAAAGTCTTGCTCGCGTATCAGATGACTTTGTTGACCTTGTCATGCTTTTGGTACAATACAGCTGTAAGGCAAGTATCTGAGAACCCCATCTCCAATAAGAATTCTTTGTTCTTTATGGGGTAAGCCAAACAATGAGGCTGGGAAAGGCTTTGTGTCAGTTGTTTAACTGCCTCAGATTGTTCTGGACTCCACTCCCACTTGACTCCGGCCCTTAATAAATAGACCAAAGGCCGAGTGATTTCTGCATAGACTTCAATTAACTTTTGACTATATATGTAAGTCCAAGAGGACTTCTTAATTCTCGCAGAGTGGTGGGTTCTTTTAATTTCAATAAGGTTTCCACCTTCTTCACCTGGGGATTAAGACCCCTAGGTGTGATCTTGTGCCCTAAGAAGTTAACTTGGGTCTTACATCACTGTGCCATCTGAAACTGGGTAAGAATGCTGCGGATTTCTGCTATATGTTCCTCCACAGTTGTGCTCTTGATCAAAACATCATCCACATAAGCCAGGTTTCCCCTTTCGCCCAAATCAGGCATGTCCTTATGTAGGAATATGTTGAACTCATTACCAGAGTTTATGTATCCAAAGGGGGTTCCGGTCCACGTGTACTGCTGCCCCCCAAAGGTAAAGGCAAGCTTGTACTGGTCTTCCCTACTCACAGGTACTGTCCAGTAAACGTTGGTCAGGTCAATGGCAGTGTATACCATTAACCATTGGATCTGAGCCAGTCCCTGATCGATTTAGGTAAGGGGCCATCTTGACATGAGGACCCGTTTGTTCAACTCCATCAGGTCTGCAGATAGTCTCCATTGGCCGTTTGGTTTGAAGATCACCAGTACCGGGTTGTTGAAGGTACTGTGGATCGGACAAATTAACCCATGGGATCCTAAACTCTTAATAATCTCTGTGAGTGACTCCATGGATGCGAGAGGTAACCAGTATTGTTTCACAAATACTGGAGCCAACTCGGGGTCCGTGGGAATGGTGGTTGAATGAATGGATGTGCGTCCACAGTCATGTCATGTCATAACGTTCCTTTAACAAAGTTTCTTTAGTGAATATATACGCGGGAAAAAAACTTGCACAAAGTACAAAAAGCGGACAGCACTGCAGGAGCAGCAGTATGGATGAATACCCAACACTGCCAGACAAACGACCAAAGTATCCACATCAGCAAATATCCTTTATTAATTGTGCTGTGGAAAAAGCAAAACACTACAGGCAACGACGCGTTTTGCGGTAACAAACCGCTTGTTCAAATTGAAGGGTTCAAACACAAACAATGGACTAATAAATGTGTCTAAGTCTCTATGGTCTGGCTGCCAGAATGTCTTCAAAAATTGCTTCATATATATATGTATATTATATATACATATATATATATATATATATATATATATATATATATATATATATATATATACATATATATATATATATATATATATATATATATATATATATATATATATATATCCATCTGAGTTTTTATCCTTCCTTTTCATTCTTCAAATGGTTCCTCTGCTCAACTTTCATTTGGCTCATCAATCAGTTGAAAAACGCGTCTGGGATGACAGCTTTTCAACTGGTGTGGACCCATTTTTCTTCTGTCTGTTCTCCTTTTGGAATGCAGATCTTGTAAGCAACAGGTGATATTGTATCTACAATTTTAAGGCATCACGCCATTTCCATTCCTTCGCCCTACTCCTTTGAGAATTGTACAGGTAAAACTTGTCACCTACTTCATACTCTTTCTTGGTGGTATTTAGATCATAGTAGGTATTCATTCCTTCAGCCCACTATTCTAAATTGTGCTGAGCATAAGCAAAAGCATGCTAGGGGTGCTTCCCTAAATTTTCTATGTGCTCATGAGTAGTGGACGCATTTATCAATGTCTGCTTCTTAGTCCTATAGAGCAGATGCTGCAGTAACACAATTTTTCATCCCGTCATGAGCTCAAATGGAGACATCTTTGTTGCAGGACAAGCAGCAATCCAATTTCCCAACTGGGCCCAGGGTCTGCTACAAACTTCTTTAAGACACTCACAATTGTTTTGTTGTATCTCTCTTCCCCACCCACTTGAGGCCGGGTGGTAGGCAATATGGAGTTTTCTTTTTACCCCTAGAATGTCCCACAACTTTGCCATCATCTCACTGGTAAAATGGCTTCCTTGATCTGACTTAATCCTTTGGGAGATGCCGAAACGTGAGAAGATGTGGTTCATCATTAGCGCAGCAGCTGTCTCCGCCTTATAATTTGGTGCTGGAAGACATTCTTCCCACTCCGTGAACAAGCATGTCACAGTCAACATGTACTTGTTTCCTCTAGAGGAGCAAATCACTGGCCCGTTGAAATCGTCTTGCAAATCTGACCAGGGGAGTGTCATTCCCTTTTTCGTAGGAGAACTCTGTGTGTGAGTGAACTGGGTTGGAATTGGGCACACACAAGACACAGCTTTAGGTAAGTGTCGAATACCTGGCCCATGTGTGGCCAGTAGGCGACCTTGTGCAAGATTTCCAATGTCATATGAAACCACCTATGATCGGCAGCGGCCACGTCATGGGCGTGGTTCAACATCATTCTTCGAAATGAGGTAGGTACCACCCACTGCTCACTGCCAGATACGGCTCTCCTTGCCAACAAATGGATCCAGTACATTTTGAAAAACTTCATCAACACACAGCGATCCTCTTTACCGGCATAATCCGACTCTGTTGGAGGAAAGCTTAGGGGGTCTTCAATGTTTCGATAACATTTCCCAATGATTGGGTTCTCTTTCTGTGCAAGGATCAAATCTGTATATGGTGTATCTTTACTCCACTGGGCTGTTGAGAGTTTGCTGTTAAACTGAGTTTGTGACCTGGTGACAGCTGCCATTTGGATTTCACCCAGCAGGGTTTCCGTTTCTATGAAATCCCCTTGCAGAGCTCTGGTTTTAGCCAGCTGGTCAGCCAGGTCATGCCCAGTCTTATCTGGCCCCTCTATCTTGGAATGGCCTCACATCTTCTTCCAATAGATGGCCATCTCATTGGAGGTCACCAGATTGTCGATTGACTGTATCAGTTTGGCATGCTTTAGGGGTTTGTTGTTGGCACAATGCATGCCTCGATTCTTCCGGTTAATCAGGTGCTCCACAAACCCATTCCTGACATAATTAGAGTCCGTGATTATGACCAGTTCATTGAGTTGGTGGTGCACTGCAGTGAGGATGGTCTGATAAACGGTCTTCAACTCTGCAACCTGATTACTTTGGGGTCCTATTTTATAACCAGGAGAGGGTTCTAGGTTATCATTCACCCAGGCATTTCCAATGCCAGCCACCAGTTATTTTTCCCTGTTGTTATCAACATGGTAGAAGCACCCATCCACATAAACTGTGGGTATCACCGGACACGTGTCTTCTTCATAGACCTTGTGTGTGGAAGCCTCCATGTTGCTGTTGGTCATTAGACTTTCATCCTCGACACAGTTTTCTTGAGCACAATCATGCAGGTACGCCAACCCTTGCCCTAGTAGACTCTTCTTGTTTTGGCCACATCTGACCTACACAGGAAAGCCTTGCATCGACAGAATCCAGGAAGTAATTCTGGAATTACTAACTTTCCCTGCCCAGATTCTGTCACTCTGTAGAATACTGAAAGGTGAGGTGTCTCTGCAGTGATGTTCTCTCCCTGTATGAATGGGCGGTAGTTTTTCAGCACCCACACCATTGCCAGGAGTGCCTTCTCGCAGTCATTGAATTTTTCCTCCACAGAGGACAAAGTCTTGCTCGCGTATCAGATGACTTTGTTGACCTTGTCATGCTTTTGGTACAATACAGCTGTAAGGCAAGTATCTGAGAACCCCATCTCCAATAAGAATTCTTTGTTCTTTATGGGGTAAGCCAAACAATGAGGCTGGGAAAGGCTTTGTGTCAGTTGTTTAACTGCCTCAGATTGTTCTGGACTCCACTCCCACTTGACTCCGGCCCTTAATAAATAGACCAAAGGCCGAGTGACTTCTGCATAGACTTCAATTAACTTTTGACTATATATGTAAGTCCAAGAGGACTTCTTAATTCTCGCAGAGTGGTGGGTTCTTTTAATTTCAATAAGGTTTCCACCTTCTTCACCTGGGGATTAAGACCCCTAGGTGTGATCTTGTGCCCTAAGAAGTTAACTTGGGTCTTACATCACTGTGCCATCTGAAACTGGGTAAGAATGCTGCGGATTTCTGCTATATGTTCCTCCACAGTTGTGCTCTTGATCAAAACATCATCCACATAAGCCAGGTTTCCCCTTTCGCCCAAATCAGGCATGTCCTTATGTAGGAATATGTTGAACTCATTACCAGAGTTTATGTATCCAAAGGGGGTTCCGGTCCACGTGTACTGCTGCCCCCCAAAGGTAAAGGCAAGCTTGTACTGGTCTTCCCTACTCACAGGTACTGTCCAGTAAACGTTGGTCAGGTCAATGGCAGTGTATACCATTAACCATTGGATCTGAGCCAGTCCCTGATCGATTTAGGTAAGGGGCCATCTTGACATGAGGACCCGTTTGTTCAACTCCATCAGGTCTGCAGATAGTCTCCATTGGCCGTTTGGTTTGAAGATCACCAGTACCGGGTTGTTGAAGGTACTGTGGATCGGACAAATTAACCCATGGGATCCTAAACTCTTAATAATCTCTGTGAGTGACTCCATGGATGCGAGAGGTAACCAGTATTGTTTCACAAATACTGGAGCCAACTCGGGGTCCGTGGGAATGGTGGTTGAATGAATGGATGTGCGTCCACAGTCATGTGAGTCCACCGAAAATATATCTTGGAATGCCAAGAAGACCTGTTTTAGCTTTTGTCTTTGCTCCTCTGTCTCACAGGCATCAGCAAGATTGATCCTTTCCTCAATCCTCTGCTTGAAACCTGGAAAGACCTCAGGCCTGGCAATTTCAGCAGTATCCTCCAGTTGAGTGGAGAGATCTCTTTTGATGTTGTTGACCTGGACAGGGGATTCGAGGTAGTGGTCCTTGACTCTGAACATACCTCCTCCATCCTAATGTCACAGGCATCCGGAAGTGCGTGGGAAGTGCTGTGGCTGTTTGGCTGGGACCGCTGCAGAACGCTGCCTCCCTCGAACGTTTTCTCTGCCCACTGACCCGCCCATCTGCAGCTCGTCTTTCCTACATCTACTCCGGTGCCCGCGCATCTCGCGCGCGCATCCGGAAGTGCGTGGGAAGTGCTGTGGCTGTTTGGCTGGGAATGCTGCGGAACGCTGCCTCCCTCGAACGTTTTCTCTTCCCTGCTTTGGGCCGTGTAGTGAAGCCGTCGGCAAGAGGAAGCGTGAGGTGTGTGGAAACACCTATGTAAATAGTGTTTTGATCTCTTAGCAAGATCTATTGGACTTGCTGGACTTGTGCTGGACTTGTGCACGTATTTTACAGTGCTTATCCTTTTTGAATTTCGCGCCAATCCCTGTTTCTTTTTTCCCCTCAGCTCCGCCCACTGACCCGCCCATCTGCAGCTCGTCTTTCCTACATCTACTCCGGTGCCCGCGCATCTCGTGCGCGCATCCGGAAGTGCGTGGGAAGTGCTGTGGCTGTTTGGCTGTTCGGCGGAGCGGGGGAGTGGGGGTGATCCCACTGCATATAGGAAATTCTAGGGAGGTATTGGTGTGGCACGACTAGCACGACACACAGATTGTGTGCGTGTACTTTTTTTTTTACAAATGCTAAATAGTCTTTACAATTGTTGGTAGAGTGTGTGTATGCTGATACAAATCCGGATACCTGCATAGATAAATTCCATCAATAACTGAAAATTAAACAGCAGAGTCCAGATCTTTCTCCATCATGGCAACGGGTCCGAGGAGTTTGAAAAAACTCCAGGACCCACAATGCCTCATGGAGATAAGCCATACGAATGGGGCGTGCATGTCATCTACTATGGATGACGATATGCGGCCACCATATTTGCATAATGAGGTAGTTGATGAAATTGATAAAAATCACTCAGACATATCAGCTGAGCACAAAGAGAGGATCTTAACTGAAATGGGAATAATATCAAAAAACCTGGCAACGGCACAGGTACACAATTCCTCTACTAGCCATGCTAAATATGACTCCACACTCAAATTTGCAGTGAAAGATCTTAATAACATCTTACACTCGGATGAGTCATATGATGATCCAGATGCTGAACGTATGATACAGTTGAATAATGAAGCTTCTAATGTACCAATGAAAGGACCAAAGGACAAGGTAATTGATTGTTCCATGATGGGCCCAACCATTGAAGCTGAACTGGGGAAAAGGGTACGGCTATCGCTTGGCCCTTCGACCCCAGTGAATTCCAGAACTATGGGACGTGAAGACGTCTTTATGCTTAGCAACCCATCATCAACAAAAGCCAAGATAATACTTCCTTATCTGAAATCACAGGATGTTGTTAATACAATGGTACAATGGGAACCTGATCTGGCTTTAGACTTCCTTTCAGATAAACCCGAAATGAGTTCCTCAAAAAAGAATAGTCCTAAATCTGTCATTGATGCTCGAATGAACCAGGATTTACAGGAGTTCTAATCGACATTAAATGATAAAGATAAGGAGTTCTCGTCCCCTGTGGTGCAATCAGATATATTGGAAGAGCGATCACTAATCTCTGATTTTCCTGTAATAGCAAGAATCTTAGACCTACTCGATAAAGGAAATGAATGGACACACTGTGAGATAGGCCTTTTGAGAAGTACGATTGAAGAACTTGTGAATAAAACTAACCGAATCGAGGGACTATTATTCACATGTGATGCAGTCGCCACCCTAACAGGGAAATCTCGCTCGGGGATAACCTATGCGGATAAAATAACTCAAATCGATTATGAGCCTGACTTATTGGGTAGAGATAAGAGAACCTTTGCGGAGGTTACCACCGCGAAAGTGATGCAAACTATATATTGCCAGACGGACTCTTTGCCACAGAATGGGGTGCGAGTCATAAATATGGCTACTTCAATGCAAAAAATGGAAGATGATCTGAATGAATTAAAAAATCTGCTTGGGTCCATAAAACATATGGGGGCTAAAGTCTGTCTTGTTCAGGTTCCTCCTAATAATGAGAGTCCTGATAGTCCCTCTCTTCTGACGGACTTAATTGATCTTACTGATGTCTGTGCTAAGAGAGAAGGCTCTCAAGCACAGGATGTAAGAGTGGTCGACGACCAAGAGAAATCCATAGTTGTACTTACAAGAAGAGAAAAAAGATTAGCTATGAGAGCTCAAAAAAGAAGGGCTAAAGCTAATGCTATAAAAAAAAAAAAAATACTGAATGAAATTACAAAATCTAACTTGAACCGATCCTCGCAGGAAGCTATGGGAATGCATAGCGAGGAGCGGGTCATTGATTTATCACAATTAAATGAGGAATCGAGAGTGCACTTAGATCATAAACCTGATGGTACGGCTGTTGTTGTAAAGAGCCAAAATAATTCCAGCTTAACCGCTAAAAAGGCAAAGGTTTCTGATATAAGCATCACTAACAAAAACTCTAAAAAAAAATTACTACAGGCTTCGGATATGACGACTGCTACTTTACAATCCTCACTCTCACAATTCTATCCTATGACTCACAAAATCACTTCGATGAATAAAAAAAAGGAGAGCTCTAATGGGAATTTGCCAAATAAGCAGTCCTTAATTTCACAGTATGAGTTGGATGAACCATGGATGATGGGATTCTTGGGTAATGATGAACAACATGTGGAACTTGGTACACATATAATTCTGCCCAGTTCTAATAATAAAGTGATCCCTAGTAATGCAGAAGTTAAAAATATTGTTATCCCGCCTGTGGTGGTAGGGGAAGTGCTGCATAAATCACCTACTGACCTGGTGCCTATAGAAGGGAGAGTTTCCGATACTCAAAGAGATGATCTGAATATAAGGGAAAATAGGGAAGTTTCAATCAGTCCTGAAATGCCACTCATCCTGGGATGGGAAAGCGACCCGAAAATTAATGGTAAAATCAACCTAAGTCGCTCCTCCTTGCTAAAAGCATTTCATTCTATTCCATCGTTAAGAACACTCTGTTCGGATGATATTGATTGGGTGAGATTAACCCCATGCCATAATAATAGAATGATTTGTGGATTTCACTCTTTGTTGATTATGAAATTGGTATGGGAGCAGAGGGAAAACTTTATGTACGTTGGTTTATTACCCTGTTTGTTTCAAACTGATTTGGAAGCTAAAACTTTTCTTGAAATGCCACTAAGGAAGGTTGTTAATGACCATGTAAATGGGGTAACTGGTGCAACAATGTTTTCTAATGATGATATGATCAAACAATTAATGGCATTGACAGTTGCTCTGAATGGTTTGAATGGTCTAACCAGTACTCTATCCAATGCTGTTTCTAAAATAACCATGCCACCCCCCTAATCAACCCTGTAAGGAGTTTAATATACTATGCCGCTCATGGAACAGCTGTGGTCTGGCAAATTTTTTTAGATGGTGGGACACAGTGAAAGAAATTTGTCATTTGGATGTCATTTTGTTACAAGAGACAATGCATATGTCGCATTTTAATGTTGAAGGCTTTATATATCAGAGGGGAGTTGGGGAGGCCTTCAGGAGGTTTGGCCATCCTTATTAATAATTCCTGTAAGCTTAATTCTAAAATGGTATTCAATGATGATGCTGTGATTGCTGTTGAGTTATCATCTTCCTCGGATCTTGTGAATCCAATTCTGATTCTATGTGTGTATTGGAATAGGGTTACTACTACCTACAAGGAGTTGGAGGGTTTAATTGACACAATCTTAGAAGATGCGTTTGGTAGACATGTGAATATTGGTGTTTTAGCGGGAGGAGACTTTAACTCTTATTGTTTATATAAAGGACAAAAAGCTGGAAAAAAACTGTCAGCTTCTGCCCCAACCGTTAGGAATGGGAAAAAATGGGTTACATTTTTTCTGAACTGGGACATGCAGGTGCTTGAAGTCTATGATCAAATATCTCTGTTTGCTTGGTCTCGAGGAGGGTTATTTTCTCACATTGATCATTTTTTTCTGTCTATGGCATTGTATAAACTATGTGACCCGATCACAATTGAAAATGTGGGTTTTGGAGACCATTGTGCAATCTCCATTAAACTTGTATTTGGGGAATGGGGTTATGCTATCTGTCCCGCACTCACTCTGGTGGATACGGACAGACCAGGTCTGTCAGTTAGATGGTCGCAATCTATGTGCAATCAGCTTACCCGGCGGATGAAAAATGATCTGATAATTATGGACAATCTGTCCTGTGAAAACATGGACGCACTCTCTATGGATGCTCTTCTAACTAAGCAAACTAACTTTCATTTACTGGCTTTAGCCAAGCAGACGGTTTTTGTTAGTTCTAACCAAATACATAAGCACAAATTTAATATCGAGATATTCAATCTAAAGAAAATAAAAAATGCAAAGCTGAGACATCTTGCCAAAATGGTTACTGACAGGGACTCTTATTGGGTCGCAAAAAACAGAATTTTGCAGACGTACAAAAACTCACTGAAGAGTCTCAAATTATCCCAGTACCTAACAGACAATCAAAACATGATGTACCATCTGTTAAAATGTGATACTCGCAACATCTGGACTGTATTAAGATCTATCAATCATGAAAAGACTGCCCTTAAGGAAAATGCTATTGCGGGATTTGTATGGGTGGATCATTTTAAGTCAAAATTTACCCTACCTACTGATATTGCCAAAAAAAAAAAAATACTTTCTCCCACAATTGTTTGGTTGACCACTACCCCTTGGTCGCTTAGCGATGTTGAAAGAGCTATTACGAAATTAAATCCATCGTGAGCTGTTGGCCCGGACGGATTTCCAGCATGCCTACTAAAATCTGACACAAAGTTCTGGGCTAGAATTATGAAACACAGAATTGATATGGTATTCGCCTCTCAAACTCTACCTCGATCTTGGTGTGCCGCTACAATAATTCCAATCTATAAACAGGGCCTCATTAATGACCCAAATAATTTTAGACCAATAGCTCTTACGGATGTTTCCTCGAAAGTATTTTGTCATCTTATTCTAGAGGAACTCCTGGAGTATATGAGTGTCAATGCTACCCTATCAAGATATCAAACTGGGTTTCGTCGCTCAATGGGATGTTCCCTAAATGCTACAATTATATCTCACATTCAATGGAACACTAAACATAATCACACAGGTGCAGTTTATATGGCTTCTTTGGACCTGTGTTCAGCATTTGACACAGTGGTGAGGGAACTATTGTGAAAGAAAATGCTGGACATGGGTTTTCCCTCGCACTTGGTATCTCTAATTGCCCTCTTGCATACTTCGACTTATTATAAGGTCAGATTAAATAGAACAGGGGCTACCACCGAGGAAATACCAACTGACATCGGTTTAAAACAAGGCTGCATTCTTGCAGCGGTATTATTTAATTTATATATCTGCGATATCGAGGACTGTTGGAAAGATGTCATTAATTTCCCTGTGAACCTGGGGGTGTTGAAGCTCAATTATATGGGCTTTGCTGATGACCTACTAATATTTGATAAAACTCCCTTCGGTCTTCAAAATAAACTGACTTCCTTTTCTTTTTATGCATCTGAGAACAATTTAAAAGTGAATCAGTCTAAATCTAACATACTTATTTTTACAGATGGGAAAAAAAAGCATTCAGATTTAATTGGTTTATGGATAGTGTTCCTATTGAATTAGTCAAATCAGTCAAATATTTTGGTTACACCTTGTCCGACATGTACTCACTCCAATGGTGGAAAATGAAACTGCATGAAAAAGTTAGGCCCCTAATCTCCCAGATGAAAATCATCATGAGAACATACTGTGGACTGTGGTTTTTCGATATTACCTGTACTGCAATTTTATTTACTTAAAGTGGAGCCATGCATTTTGTATTTTCTGGATATATGTCTCTATGAAATTGAAGATGCTCTCGATTGCCTACAAGGTGGTATTTGGAAACAAGTATTGGGTCTGGCTACCTCGATTCCTAATGACATCATAAGACATGAAATAGGACTTCTTCCGTTATGAGTGAAATGGCACTGGCGGATGCTTAATAACTATGCTAAATGTCTGAAGCCACCCGCTAATAGTCTTTATGAAAACTTAAACAAACTGATACTGCTTAAACAACCTGCGTCCATATTGGCATTTGTTGAAAAAATGAAGGATATCATGCTCGATACACTGATCCCAGAGGACCATCTAACTCTGGGTTTACCTAGTTGTAAAAGGAAAATGCAGCTATATTATTGGTGCTGTCAATCGGACAGAATAAGCAGGTATAGCACATATCAGAAATATGCCAAGATCAGAAGAAAATGGGGTACTTGTCCGAGCTATCGTATACAGTTTCCATCAGTTTTAGGTAGAAACTTATATCTCTGCTTTAGATTAAATCAATTTCCCACCAATGAAAGATTGGCCCAATGGGGAAGATGTAAAGAATCATCAAAACTAGGTACTTGTAGATTCTGTCAGAAGGCCTCTGTGATTGAATCTATACAGCATCTCGTTGTTTTCTGTGACCACTTTGAGACACTAAGACTTCATACTCTTGGATCCTATTTTGATCCATCTTCATTGTTAGCAAGAATGACCCTCTGGTCCAGGTGTATGATAGGTAATAGTAACAAAATGACGATGAATTTGACTACTCTATTATGTGAAATTGATAGGAAATTGAGAGATATGAATCTTCCATCCTCATAGCATGACATTTTAAAAATATTAAGGACAAGTGCTCTATAAGGCTTGTCATGGCTAAGTCTATGTAGCTAAAAACAAAAAAACAAAAAAAAAATGAAATGTGAAATATTTCCTTCTTATGAATTGTTGTGGAAGAAATGTTTATTTCTTAAAAGGAAATGTTTTAGAAAGTTGTTTTTAATATGTTGGTAAATATGTACTCACAATTTCTTATTTTTTCTTCTGTAAAAACTGTTGTTTTGTTTTATAAATTGTAAAGGTTGGTAATCTTACCAAATACAATAAAAAAAATAAAAAAAAACAGGTGACCTCTTCCACCCTGTAGGGGCAGGAAGAGTACACCAGGACATTCCCCAATGCCTAGTAAAAATCCTTTCTGGAGGAATACAGTTGATGATGTTTCAACAATGGTTTGGGAATGGTCCCATGACTTCATTACCTAAATCAATAGAATAATGTTGGGCATCAACCACCATTGAAATAAAGGATATAGGCCCAAAGTGATACTTCAAGGGTCGCTGTTATTCATCAATATTCAAATGGTGTTGTGTTCTAGGTCTAATAGAGGTGTTGGATTTAAATATAAACCTTGTTGTTGGATATGGGAATTTAGATTTATATATGCGTCCTGATGTTTGAGGTTCTGTCCTCGCTTAATTTTGAGGGGGAACAGTAAATTGTTGCACCTGTCCTGGGATGGTAACCTCTTCTCGCACTTGAACTTCATCCACATAAGGCAGCAATTGAGCTGACTGGAATGCTTTTTCAATGTTGTGAAAGCCCATGGGGTTACTCCCCAGTTGGGACCATGCTTTATTATTAATTAGTTCCAAATTGATTTGGAATCGGTTGAGAATGTCACTTCCCAGATAAAAAGCGGAAGGGACTTCTCTCCCGACCCAACAATTATGGTCTATACTTTTGTTGCCAATTGACATTTTTTAGCCTACACCTAGACAGGAGATGTTTGGAATTTGGGGTTTCCAGACCTACTTCACATTTGTCAATCAATTTAAATGTGGGAATGGTCTGATCTTTTGTGAGTTTCCTGAATAATTCTTCGCTGACGAAGCTCCTTCCATTATTCGGCATACTCTGGCGAGCACTGGTTCCTCCACCTCATTTTCCTGAATGGGGAAAAAAACTGTTTGCCCTTTTTCTGAATGTCTGACAGACATTGAGCTGACTCTTCCTTTTTTGACACGACTCAAGGTTTCTTCTGATTTTGGACTGGTGTGGATTGCCACTTAAAACTTGGAGCAAGGTAGATTTTCAAGAATGGGGAAGGGTTCCCATCACAAGTTTGTTCTCCTACAGAGATTACTGTGATGTCTGGGACTTGGTTATTTTTTAAATGGAACTCTACATTCTTCGAGGGTTAATCAATTATGTGACAGGTACCAATCAGGCTTAGATAATTGGTACTCATTTTTAATTTGATAAGGCAGTTAGTCTGAGTCCAGAGGACCTTGTTTACACAGTCAATCAGAGGTGATAACCTCCTCAGGATAGCATTCCCCAGTTAACATGGTGTGCTCTCTGGAGTCACAACCATCACTGGATGTTTCAGCCGGTGCCGTCCAATCTGCAGTCCCTCTGATGGAAATATCATTCCCGTTGAAATTTTGCAGTTGTCTGTGAAGTGGTGTGAGTGGAATTTGGTAGCCCTCCCCGTCCTGATTTTAGTTGGTCAATGGCCCTTTTTGACACGAGGCTGGCTTGGGATCCAGTATTCACTAGAGCTGATAATTCACACTGACCTTACACCTTGACCGGTGCATAAAATCAGCCTTCTTTCTCCTCCAAGGTGCAAAGAAAGTGTGCGTTATTTGACAGCCCGGTTGTCATTTTCCTAATATTGAACTCTGACACTGTGTGATCTTGGGCAGTTTTCTGTGTCTGAGTTCGGGAATCTAAAAAAAAAATGCTGCAACTCACAATAGGTGTTGTTAAGGAATCATCCTTTTGCCCTGCTCCTTGGCTGTCCCGCGTTACCTGGCAACAGTTCTCAAAACCTGTATGGAGAAAGGACACACTGTCTGTTTCATTTCTATGTGGCTCACATGTTTGGGGTTGAATTGTTTCTGGTTCTAGGTCGCTCTCCATACTTACCCTTCCCCACTCAGCATTTCTTTGCACCTTGGAGGAAAAAGAAGGCTCATGTTGTGACCCATTTTTATTTGGGTGGGATCCCCCCATTTTTGAAAGCGAAGGTCTATTTACCTGAATAATCCAGGGATTCTTCTCTTTCAAAGGGGATAATCCAGAGTTCCTCCACAAAGTGGGTTCTTCTTTGGCCTCTCCTACTTACCCGTTGCTCTTTGGGTTCTAACATTTTGGGGGTAGAAGGGTCTCTTTCAGGCTAAGAGGTTTTTAGGGGTTCTGTTTGGGTGAGAAAGGAAGCTTCCTCAAGGGCTTGGCATCTCCCCTCCACCCGGTCCCCCTCCTCCGGAACCTGTAGTTTGGCATTGGCAGAGGTTTCCTCCCGTCATTTCCCCCTGGGGCCAGACCTGGGTGTTGGGGAATTCTGGGAAGCAGAGTTAGGTTGAGAGTTGGACTGAGCCCTCAGCATGCACCCTAGATCATTGGTCAGTTGTTAGACCTGTCGCTCTAGTTGCAAGACTTTGTCTGGGTGGTAGGGCGGTCTCAATTTATATGTCTGCTGGTCCCTAAATAAGTAACTGTCCCTTCTCCCTGAGTATCTTGGGTAATGGAAATACCCTGCATCAATTTCCAGAGGTCTTTTTCCTGAACCAGCTGTGTCGTCTTGTTACAGGGTACTTACCTGCTGACCTGCTTACCTGATTGGAAAGTGATAATGTCCTCCAAAAAGACTCTATCATGAGCAGACTGGTCATTTATCTTCTGTTGCAGTGCACTCAGATTTTCTACACACTCTTTATGTGCATTTTAAAGTGAACAATACTGTGTTTCACGCTCTGCGCTCCCTTGCTGCAGTGTTTTCTGCTCTTCTTCGAGTTGTTGAACACGATCATGGGCCTGTGATAGGTCTCTAGCCTGATTCATCATACTAGCCTCGCTATTTTGACAACGCTCTTCTACTGACAGCAAATGAAAATATAACTGAGCTGTTAGCTGAGCCATGTGTATCTGTTCATCATGAGCAGTTGTGGTCATGTAAAATGCCTCAAATGCTTTGTGCAATATCCCACCTTCAAACCAAATAATATTGCTTGCTAACGTAACCTCCCACACCATTCCTATTTGTACAGTAGTCATTTTCAGAATCGGCTTTTGCACCTTAGTAAAACTTTCTTCATGCAGGTGGAACATCAACCTGTTCCTGCTTGATGTCCTCACTCAAATCAATTCTTACACACTCTTAATTGTTTTCCTATACACCTCCCTGGAACTCAGGGGTCAAGTCCCAGTGGCATTTTTACAAAACCAAGATGACTTTCCCTCAACCTTAATGCAATTGCATCAAAATGAATGAATAGACTGTTACAATGTACTTGTCATGGTTCAGGAATAGGAAGCTAAATTCCAGCCAGAGCCCTCAATTTGTAGCAGTTTATTGAGAAGCCACCCTCAACACAGGGATTTCCTTTCCTCCCCTTCAAGTGGTTATGCAACAAACTGTTTAACCGATTCTTTTTAGCCCTATCTCAAATACATATCATGCCCCTTGGATCCCTCTCCCCTAAGCTAAGAATGAGCCAAGAACCAGGCCGGTGTACGGGAAATATATAAGTATTTATTTAAATTAAAAGTAATAAAAATTAGCACGAAAATGTCAAAGACCACTTTATCCGTGGCACAACACAATCAACTTCTCTCAGCATAAATAAATCACAAAAGTCTGTTAAAAAGAACACAATCACAATTCTTCACTGTCTGCAAATGTCACTTCACAAAATAATTACACTGATCAATAACAAAGGCACTCCTCAGAGGTAGTCATCCTTTCCTTTCCTTCCCCCAGAAGCTTACTAGAGCTCTGGTTCTCTTGAGGCTGGACTACTGCAACAGCCTCTTTCTAAATCTGTCTGCTTCTACTCTGCAACTCATCCAGAACAGGACTGCAAGACTTGTCCTTGGTCTCAAGCCCTAGGATCGTCTCTATCTAGCCCTAAAATCTCTTCATTAGCTGCCAGTGGCTGCAAGACTTAAATTCAAGGCCCTTTGCATTGTCCACAAGGCTTTCTGGGGCCTGGGTTCAAAATACTTTCAACTCTCCCTCTGTAAATACCTTCCCACTCAAGCTCTTCACTCCTCCACCTCCAACTCCATCAGGGTCAGTCGCTTCTGCAAGCGACGAGTTGGGGGTAGATCTCTTTCCTCGGCTGGGCCTCCCTCCGGAACAGCCTCCCTGCCACTCTGAAAGTTGAGGAGCGCCATCTCTGGTTCCGGAAGCACATCAAGACCTTCCTCTTTGCTTCTGCCTTCACTCTTCCTCTCGCCTGCTGATCTGTCTGCTTTGGCACTGTGCACTGGTTTACCCTCTGATTTCAGGCACAGGTCCCTGCCCACCCAGGCACACACCCACACTGCCTCCTGGCAACCCTTGTACTTGGGTCTGTATCTGTAACTCTACAGTCCCCTTTCCTGCACGTATCAGACACCCCTTGTCTGCGCTCTAAAACTGCACATGCCACCTAGTTGTTGTTGTTATCCCTTGCTCAGCACTTTCCATTTCTCCCCTCTCCCTTGCACTTTCCCTTTTCCCTCTCCCCTGCACTTGCACGTTCTCAATGTCACTGTGCCTAGTAAGATCGTTGTTTTGTCCTCCCTTGTTACCCTCCCTTGCCTCGTTATGCTCTGAAATACTTGTATATGAGCATGATACAAATAAATTATCATATCATATCATACTTGTCATCTAATGCTGTGCGATTTTGAATTTCCTGTCGACTTAAAAGGCTAACAGTAGGATTTCCAGATTGGTAACTATGATTTCGCCCACACCTTTGGTTTAAAATAAACACAGGGTGATTGATCGGTTTATTTTTCAGACCCCCCCCCCTTGCTTTGGTCTATATTGGTAAGTCAGACAGAAAAATTGAAATGCTTTGGGGAATTTTGGATTTCAGACCCTCCTTACTGAAAGACCTTTGTTGGGGAAGCTGGATAAAGCGGTTGGACTGATTTAAGAACAAAGACATCCCCCTATCTTAAAGAAGTCAGGGTCAGCAGGACAACAGGATGACTCAATTAAATGATAGGCTATGGTTTTCAGCACACACTGGGAAGTGAGCTTTGTTAATTTAAAATTTTAACAAAATTCACCCGTAGTGTTCTGACAAATGGGGAATCAATTATATTAAGAGTTTTGGTAAAACAGGCTAAAGATCTACACAGTTTGCCCCCCCCCTCCCACCAGCCAGCTATAAAGGGAAAGGATGCAAGACAAGCAGACTCCCCACATTTCAGGTTTCCCAGGGCTAAGTACTACTTACATAGCAAGCCTCCCTTTAAGGTTCAGGAAAGCCAGCTGCACCTCAGGACACTCTGGTAAAATAGGACAGGTGTCTGGTCACTCTAATCTCAAAGATGGCCTCCCGCTCTCCAACATAGGACCGAGTCAGGATTGAGGCCTTCCTAGAAACAGAGAGCTCTACCCACAAGCACTCTCAGCAATCTCCTCTGGTGTTTCTTTCCAGCTGTTAGATTGTACATTTTAGCAGCCCTCTCTGTCTCTCTTTCTCCTTCTTCTGTCTATCCCTTGTCCTAGTACAGTTCTCCTTATGTAGCATCGATGACACCACCAATTTTACAATCTTGGGGAAGTACCCTGCAATAATCCCTGCCACTAGGATTGGACCGTTACCCTTCTCTCTCCTCCAAAAGCCAGCCTCCAAGTCAGGATTGGTTTAGGGGTCTGGAGCAACATATGGTAATTCCCATTTGTAATCACCCTTTATTTTCTTTTGAACTTTTTGGTAAAAACAAGTTATGTATCACAACTTATAATTTTACCAACAATTGCCATACTAAACATTTCTTCTGATTTGGCTAATCATGGAGAATTAGATAAGCCAACAACCAAATCCATAAAAAGCACAACAGTTATGAATATGTAAGTCATTAAGCAAAGCCCTAATTTTATTTTCCACCTGCTCACCAACTCTCACATTTGGAACATGTTCAGATCAGCCGGAAATCTAATCTAACTGGCCATTACAGTTCCCAGAGTTACAGGTAGATCAATTTTATATCCCCAAAATCGCCTAGAAATTACATAACAAATGGTACAAAAATGAAATCAATCAGCCTTATGGTTGCTGAGAAAATGACCTAAATGATAATAGTACTTTTAAATTAATTGTGAATCTTCATGTGAGACAAATGGCACTCCTCCTGCCTTCCGGTCATCTGTATACACTGGGTCATCCTGTACCCAGAGTTTTTTTTATCAGTCTTCTTTGTGTTGGTAGCTTGTTCTTTGAAATGGATGTCCACATTTTCACACATATTAGTCATGCTCCAGCCAAGGATAACTTTTCTTGAAGTTAATACTTTGAGAGCTATATATATATATATATACAAGAAAACATGTTTGAAATATCGAGACTATTTAACATTACTAACTACTTAATCTAACAGAAAAAATAGCCACTATTTATTGTGAGCAAGTCGTTATTATTTTGACTTTAATATCATTGCATTTTAATATTATGTTTGTGTTTATAAATAATGCATTAACCGTCCATTGCCACAAATGCCATGCTTTATAGCAATCAATAAAGTAAAACAGTGAATGAAGCCGAGGAGGCATACACAAAAAGAGAGTTGACATTTCCCACGTATGACATGAAGTATCAATAATAGACACACATTTTTCAATATGTTTGTGGCCATTTTGAAAAAAATAGGTCTTTTTCATTCTTTATGACAGATCAGTGCTACTTGTGGATCCTGTTCTAACTCTGGAAATCTGTTTCGACATTAGCACTGCATTTTTGTACCATGGAAAACTTTTCCGTGATGCAAACATGCATCAGAAATGCATCTTTTTTACACAAGGGCAATTTTTTCCCTGGCACTAATACCATGCCAAACTGTACATTTCCCGTGTTTTTAAAAATAGGGCAAACTTTTCCCTAGTGCTAATACCATGCAACTTTGCACTCACATAGGTGCAAAGTTTCTGTAATCTGACCTCATATGTTTTAAAAATCAGAACAGATTGTAAAAAATGCAAAAAGGTATCTTTCTAAATTGTCTGTGTAATCTGATGTTTTTGCACTTAAGTACATTATTAGCTTACCACACTCATCATTTTCTTTATGTAGCTCAATTGCGGTGCTATTTGGCTGCAGAACAATGATAGCAAGTTGTCATTTATACAGCACTTTCGCCAAAGCGATTTACACAGAACATTTTTACATACAATTATCACCCAACTGATGTTGGTACTCATTTATCATCTTTGGAAGGATGAAAGGCTTAGATAGGATGTGAACCTGTGACTTTCAGATTGCAGCAGGGAGCGCTCAGCCCACTGAGCTGTCTTACCAGCAGTCACCAGAAGGCAAGCTTCTTGTATGACATTTGGCACTTTTAATGTGAACCTGCGCATATTGCACTCACCTCTTTGCATCTTGTCCATGCAATATTGTTGCTGTGCATTGTAATTGCTGGGGTGAATTCTGAGGCTGCTTCTACATGTGAGAATGGGAATTTAATTCTCACGAATGTTGTCCCTGCAAACTCAATAAATCCAGTTCTGAGCGCTGTAAGAGGATTCAATTCAGCACTACAGCCAAGTCAACGCCTAGTCTAGAATACTGAATGAAAACCCTTATTGATATATCTTTATGTCCAGTTCATGCGTTCTGGATGACTACCCCTATATAACACCCCTCTCTTGGAATCCTCCTGACCCCACTGAGCCAAGAAGTAGTTCTGTTTTGCAAATTAAAAGGTTTATTTGAGAAATAAAGCAATATATATCTATCACACTTTATAATAAATTAATAATTGAATATCACACTTAATCTGATATGATAAAGATTAACAACGGAGAATCTGGCACTAGCACACTTCTTTATAATCACTAAGGAGTTGACATGAAATGGATAAGATAGCACACTGGTAAATAGGGACAGAAGAATAATGTGGAAGAGAATGTTTTATAGGGTTCAAGGAAATGCATGGTTGAATGAATGAAATGCAGTATAGAAAATACTCAATATGATTTCAACAAAACAATGTAATCACTTTTCTCTGGCAATTCACCCCCCCTTTTATGCAATGCAAGGAAATGGAAGGAAGCACACAGTTCTCAGAAATGCAATTCAAATGTAATTCAGTTCACCCAGCAACTTAGACTACAGAAGTTGAAAACACAGGCAAAATGCTTTTAAATGTGCTGGAAATGAAGAAAAAAATATGCTAAAATGCTTTTAATTCCCTTTAGAGGTTCAGGGTGAGTGAAATCAAGTTAATATTAGCTCAGGCTCACTCTAGCAGTGATGCAGGGATAGTTTTTATGAGGCAAACGATTTTTTTTCAGAGGAAAGCAAAAGCAGCTATCTTTTTGCAAGTGGAGAAATTTTCAAATCGCGGCAAAATTCGCGAATGCGCCGGGTGCTACTACAGAGGAACTACAAGGACTATCACTATCGTTTTGGTGTCCTAGGAAAGACTAGGATCTCAGCTTCCAGATGAAAGTTACTGCAAGTCTCTAGCACAAACGGTCACGGAGATATGAGCGATTAAATAAAGGTCGTTTTTCAGATTTGAAATTTTAAAGTTCAAAAAGACAAGTGACAGTTTGCAACTAGAAATGACAGGTGACAGCTATGCAAATGACAGGTGACAGTTAGGAGACAGTTCTACTTAGATTAAGCTAGATTGAATTATATTATTTTAACTAGGAGATTGGTTCTGCACAGTTTTCTAGGTACTCACACTATATTCTTGAGTGAAATGGGCCTCGCCATGGATCTGGTCAGGTTTTAGACGGGACTCTGGTCTCTGCACTTCACAGTGATCTGGGTCTGCTCTCTCTCTGGTTCTACTAACAGGTCAGCTCTACTCTGCTGGTCTGGTCTGGGTCTCTGGTTCTGGATAGATTGAAGTCTCTAGTTTGGCTCTCTGGAGGTTTGATGGAGGCAAGGTATGGATTTTCCCGGCAGAGCTTCCAGCTGCAAATGGATTTGAAGGTCTCTATCTGTCCTGTCTCTCTGCTTTTATGTGTTTTGAAATGGGTGTGTGTGAGCATCACTAGACCCTACCCCTCTCCACTTGCCATTGGTCAAATTTCCATTTCTCATTTGATTGGGGGAGCTAAGTTGTGTCAGAGTGATGTCATTTTACAGCCTGCAGAGAGTCCACTCCTCCTGTCAACTTACACACAAATCTAGATTTGAACCAAATACATATTTCATAACTACACAGTGGTTTGAAATTACATGCACCCATCACATATCACAGGAGGTATACCCTGTTCAAACTCTGCTCTTCCTGGGGGCTTGCATTCAGAAATGGCGATATTTTGCACTTTTTAACTGGTTTGCAATACCGTACATTACCCCAAATTTACACACATGTGCGCAAGGAGTATGGACATTAGTTGATGAAGTGTCAGATTTTTCACATGCACACATTTTGAGTAATATCCTCTTTTCCGCTAAAACCCCCCTGAACATGCCACCGGTTCTAAAAACCTCTTAAAATGTGGGCAGAAAAATCACAAGAATTATGGTGTCATTTATACAATTTTCCCATGTCCGCTCTATGAGTTATTCATCTTTTTCTAAAACCATATTCTGGCTATAGAGGTGTGTCTTTTCATGTCACATGGTACAGAAACCAGTCTTTCCAGTTTCTGGCAAGCTCAGAGACCCTGCCCCTCCCAGCTTCTGCCAAGAGGAAGCTCCATTTACGACTCCCGCCAATAAAACATTTGCCTGAGTCAGGACAGGGCTTTGTTCAATTTCCTGCAGAGCCCAGGTAATTCAATCAGGGAAGTGTCATATCCCTTTTGGTGTGAGCAGCAAAAGGGCAGCTAGGCCTGGGAACACAGCTGTGACTCAAGTTTCACTCCTGATGGGGGTAGTTGCCAGGCAGAATTCAGTTCCTTAAGCCAGGTTTCAGATAAAATGTCACTTTTTGTTTCCCAGTTTAAGTCAAGACAATTTTTTTACATATGCAGCTAGAATGCTGATTCTAAGTTCAAAACTATGACATTTAAACAATTGCAACCTATGTGACACTCAAAGTAGGTCACTCATTTCTCTTAAACCTTGAGATTTTTAATGTCTTTCAGTCCAAATTTACTTAAACTGCTGAAATCCCCAGCTCAGCCAGTCTTGTTATAAACCTTCAAGTCACTTCAGAATATAACTTTACATTGGATCCACCTCTCAGTAAGTCTTTCTTTGGCCTGTTTTGGGTTCATTTATTCAGTTTTCTAAAAAAAAAGTAAAATCTGGTGGTTTTAAAACGCCGGCTTTTGGATAGTGGTGAGTACTGGTACTGCACCCCTTTTTGGGATTTAAGAAAATGAATTCTCCACAGTTATGGGTTTGCTTTTGGCAATCAGCATTGCCATTCCCAATGGTTTCAGACTACTGTGTGGGTAGTCCAATGGTGGTTTTAGGCAGTGTCCTTCTGTGCCCATAACATCGGCAAAAATGAGTGGCAGCCTATTCTTCATGCATTTCCCTGTGCATTTTCTGGGAAGCTCTGGCCATCATGATGTTTTCCATGTCAGTACTGCACAGTTTTGAGGTATGGCTCGGATGCATGGGTAAATACATCCCACAAGCCCCCCTCTTGCGATGGCCATTCTATTTCACGAATGGGACTCGCAAGACCTGGGATGTTTCCTCATCTTCTTCCAATAGATGGCACAGTTCAGCATCTTTTCCTCCATCCGGTACTGATCGATCGGTTCTCCTCGCCGGTCCTGATGGGAAGATTGGGCGGTACCCCGGGCCCGTTGCGTCTCTGCTCGCGGTCTCCGGATCGTCCTCCTTGGTCATTCTCCATGGTTTCATCTCTCCTAGGATGATAAAGCAAAAGCGGCAATACCTACTCATAGACGTTTTTCCACCACTGTTGAGATAGTGGGGCAGCATATGCATTTCATCATAACAAAACATTACATTCTTATTTTGAAAAAAAAAACAGTATAACTAAGAGACAGTTTCATGCAAATCACAATATTTTAGAGACTAGATGTGGTATGTTTTATGGTTGGAACTGAATTAGTCTGAGACAGTGCCCGCTAGGATTCCAGAGGATTCCTCCAGTTGTTGCAGAGTGTGCCTGGGATGGCAACATTTCAACTGGTTTATGTGGACCCACTTGTCTTCCCCCGCTGCCAAAGGACCTTTGGGGATGTGGATTTTGTAGGCCACAGGAGAGATCTTGTCGATGATCTCAAAGGGTCCCTTCCATGTAGGCAAAAATTTGCGCTGCTTGGCCTGGTTCCTTTGGAAGTTGTATAGATAGACCCGGTCTCCCACCTGATATTCCTTCCTGGAAGTTTTCAGGTCATAATGGGTCTTCATGCTATCAGCCGATCTTTCTAGATTCCGCTGAGCATAAGCAAAAGCATGTTGAAGGTGTTTCCTTAAATTCTCCACATACTCATGAGTAGTGGAGGCATTTATCAGTGTCTGCTCTTGGGTCCTGTAGAGCAAATGCTGCGGAAGCACCATCTTGCGCCCAGTCATCAACTCAAATGGTGACATTTTGGTTGCAGATGAAGGGGTAGATCTGATGGCCATTAGGACCAGAGGTAATCGGATATCCCAACTTGGCCCAGAATCTGCCACAAACTTCTTTAATATGCTCACAATTGTCCGGTTATATCTCTCTACTGCCCCAGAAGAAGCTGGCCTGTAAGCAATATGCAGCTTTCTCTTGACCCCCAGTATCTCCCACATCTTTGTCATTACTTCACTGGTGAAGTGGCTACCTCTGTCTGACTCAATCCTTTGAGGTAGACCAAAACGGGAAAAGATGTGGTTAATCATCAAGGCAGCTGCCGTTTCTGCCTTGCAGTTTGGGGCTGGGAGACATTCCACCCACTTGGTGAACAAGCATGTGACAGTCAACATGTACTTATTCCCCCTAGCAGAGCGAATCACAGGGCCTACAAAGTCGATTTGTAAATCTGACCATGGCAGTGTCATCCCCCGCTTTTGGAGAGGCGCACGGTGCGTGAGGGATGATGGCTGAAATTGTGCACACACAAGACACCCCTTCAAGTATTGGTCGAGATCCTGCCCCATGTGTGGCCAGTATGCAACCTCTCTTAAGATTTCCAATGTTGTGTGAAACCCCCTATGACCGGCGGTGGCCGCATCATGGGCGTGACTTAACATCAGGCTTCGGAATGAGGTAGGAACCACCCACTGATCGTGGCCAGCTTTGGATTTCCTTACCAGCAAACCGTCTTGGATTCGGAACATTTTTGGACATTTCATCAACACTCTTAGGTCCTCTTTCCCAATGTAATCGGTATCCGTCAGGGGAAAGTTCTCAGGGTCCTCAAGGTGTTGGTAAAATTTACCAATAACTGGATCCCCCTTCTGAGCTGTAATCAAATCAGCATCAGGGGTCTCCTTACTCCATTGTGCAATTGAAAGGTCGTTGTGAGCATTTGTCTGGGACCTAGTGATAGCAGTGACCTGGATTTCCCCCAACAGGGACTCAATCTCAATTAGATCCCCTTGGATGGCCCCGGTTTTGGCCAGCTGATCAGCTAAGTCATTTCCAGTTTTGTCTGGTCCCTCTACTTTGGAATGACCCTTGATCTTTTTCCAATAGATGGTCATCTCATTCGAGGTGACCAGATCATCAATGTTTTGGATCAACTTCCCATGTTTCAAGGGTTTGTTGTTAGCACATAACATGCCTCTGGTTTTCCAATTAACCAGGTGCTCCACGAACCCGTTCCGTACATAATCCGAATCTGTGATTATGACCAGTTCGTGGAGTTGATGCTGGACAGCAGTGAGGATGGCCTGATGCACAGCCATCAATTCTGCCACCTGACTACTTCGGGGACCAATTTTGTATCCAGCGAGGGTTCTGGGGACTCATTCACCCATGCATTCCCTACGCCGGCCACCAGTTCTTTCTCCCCGTTGTTACATGGTACGAGCATCCATCCACATAGACAGTGGGCATTCCCTCACAGTTGTCTTCTTCAAAGACTTTGTGTGGGGAATTAAGGTATGCCTCCATGTTGTCCTTGATTTTTAGACTTTCGTCCTCGAGACAGTTTTCTCTGGCACAATCATGCAAGTCAGCCAGACCTTGCGCGAGGGGACTCTTCTTGTTTGGCCATATCTGACCTCCACAGGAAAGCCTTGCATTGATAGAATCCAGGAAGTAATTCGGGAATTACTCACATTTCCGGCCCGGATTCTGTCACTTTGGAGATATTGCAGAGGCTGGTGTGGAGTCTCCACTATGATGTGTTCCCCCTTGGATAAACGGGCGGTAATTCTTCAATGCCCACACCGTTGCCAGGAGTGCCTTCTCACAATCGTTGAATTTTTCCTCCACAGAGGATAAAGTTTTGCTCGCATAGGAGATTACTTTATTGACCTTGTCATGCTTTTGGTATAATACTGCTGTCAAGCACGTATTAGAGAACCCCGTCTCCAGGAAGAACTGTTTCTGACAGGGTAAGCTAGGCAAGGCGCTTGTGAGAGGCTTCTTTTGAGTTGTCTTACTGCCTCGGATTGTTCTGGACCCCATTCCCACTTGACCCCCCCCTTCAGGAGATGAATCAAGGGTCTGGTGATCTCTGCGTAGCCCTCAATGAACTTTCTGCTGTAATTAGTCAGTCCAAGGAGGCTCCTTAGTTCCCGCAGAGTTGTGGGGTCTTTCAGTTTCTGAAGTGCTTCCACTTTCTTTTCCTGGGGACAGAGACCCTGGGGAGTAATCTCATGCCCCAAGAAATTGCTTTCTAAAAGGAAAGTTTTGCTCCGGCGGCCCTCAACTGGGTCAGAACATAACGGATCTCCGCTATGTGTTCCTCCACAGATGAACTTTTGATGAGGACATCATCTACATAAGCCTGGTTACCCCTCGCACCCAGGTCGGGCATGGCCTTATGTAGAAAAATGTTGAATTCATTGCCGGAGTTGAGGTATCCGAAGGGAGTCCGGGTCCATGTGTACTGCTGGCCCCCAAAGGTAAAAGCCAGTTTCTATTGGTCCTCCCTACTGACAGGCACAGTCCAGTATCCATTGGTCAGATCTATTGCAGTGAATACCTGTGACCCCTGAATCTGGGCCAGCCCTTGGTCAATGTAGGGAAGAGGCCATCGGGAAGTATGGACCCGTTTGTTGAGCTCCCTAAGGTCAGCGCAGAGTCTCCACTGGCCATTTGGCTTTAATATTCCCAGCACCGGATTATTGAAGGTGCTGTGGATGGGACGGATTATTCCCCTGGACTCAAGGTTCTTAATTATTTCAGTAAGGGACTCCATTGATGCGAGAGGCAAGCGATATTGCTTCACAAACACTGGAGTCATGCCAGGGTCCGTGGGGATTGTTGTTGTGTGGATGTCAGTGCGACCACAGTCATATGAGTCTACCGCAAAGAGATCTTGGAAATCCAAGAAAACTTGTTTCAACTTTTGCTTTTGTTCCAGAGTCACACAGGCATCAGCTAGGTTGACTCTCTCTTCCACCATCTGCCTGAAGCCTGGAAAGACTTCTGGTTTGGCTATTTCAGCGGCCTCCTCCAGCTGGGTGGAGAAGTCCCTGGTCAGAGTGCTGATTTGGACTGGAGGCTTCAGGTGGGAAAGGCAGCCCTCATGGACCTGGAAAATCACCTCATCCCTCCTGAAGTCACAAGTCACATCTTCCTTACCATCGGGGCAGGAAGTGTACACCAGGAAGTTCCCCCCATGCCGGGTAAAAATCCTGTCTGGTGTTGTGTTGTCATCACTGTCACTGTCAAAGCAGTCCTTGGGGATTGGCCCTAACAGTTCATTTCCAAGATCAATGGAGAAATGTCAGTCATCAACCGCCATTCCAATAATGGTGCCTGCGGCTAGAGTAATACTCTTTAAGTCACTGTTATCCACCTCTATTGGAATGGTGTCATGTTCTATGTTGACTAATGGTGTTGGGTTTACCCCTAACCCTTGCTGTTGGAGAGAAGCATTTAGATGTATGTAAGCATCAGGGTTTTTCAAATGTTGTCCTCTTTTAACTTTCACTTCCAGGGAGAATTGTCGGGTCCTTTCTGGGATGGTGACTTCCTCTTTAATCTGAATTTCAACTGCATAAGGTAGCAATTGAGCTGACCTAAATGTTTTTTCTGGATCATCAAAGCCCATGGGATTATCCGCTAATCGGGACCAAGCTTTGAAGTTTATTAGGTCCAAACTAATGGCAAAGCGATTGAGAATGTCACTGCCTAAGTAAAAGGCGGCAGGGACGTCTCGCACGACCCAACAATTATGGACAATGCTCTTGTTGCCAATGGAGATTTTGAGCATACACCTGCTTGGCAGGAGATGTTTGGAATTAGGTGCTTCCAGGTCCATTTCCCATTTGTCTATCAGTTTGAAGGTGGGAATGGCTGGATCTTTTGGGAGTTGGCGGAACATGGCTTCGCTGATGAAGCTCTTACCGTTGTTCACACACACTCGAGCGAGAACAGAGTCCTTCCCATCATTTAACTGGACAGGGATGAACAACTGCTCTCCAATTTGCTGAATATCAGCCAGGCTCTGAGCTGATTTCACATCTTTCTGGACTATAGGAGTGGGAGTTTCTGATTGTGGATTAGTAAAGAATTTCAGAGTGTTTCCTTCCAGCGTGGAATACCACCTTAAACTGGAAGGAAGGTTGATTTTCAGAAACAGAGAGGACCCCCCATCACCAGTCTGTTGTCCTACTGCTATTACTGTCACGTCTGGAATTTGGCTATTCTGGAAGTGAAATTCTACTTGGTCAGGTTTTTGTTCAACCATGTGGCAGGTGCCGTTTAAACTAACATGGTTGACACTCTGTTTTAATTTTATTGGTCGGCTAGTCTGGGTCCAGAGGACCTTGTTTACACAATCTATTAGGGGTGACAACCTTCTCAGGAGGTCATTCCCCAGTAAACAAGGGGTGCCCTCTGGAGTCACAACTATGACCGGGTGTTTCAACTTGTGTCGCCCAATTTTAATGTCCAAGTCTGCTGTCCCCTCGACGGGAATTTCCTTCCCGTCAAAGTTCTGCAGTTGTCCAGGAAGGGAGGTGAGAGGAATTTGGTAATTCTCTCCCCTTCCTGCATTCAGTTCGTCAAAGGCCCTTCTGGACAGAAGGGTAGCTTGAGATCCCGTGTCCACCAGCGCTGAAATTGTACCCTGCCCCTGTACTTGTACCGGGGCATAGTATCTTCCCTCCTTCTCCTCAAGGGGGCACAGATAATGCACATTTTTGGACAACTGGTGGGCTAACTTTCTGGTTTTGGACATCGCTAGCGAAGAGATTTGGGCAGAATTCTGTGGAGAGCCTTGGGAATCTGAAAGAAAAAGTTGGCAACGGGAGATCAGAGCCATTTTGGGTTCCCCTGGCTCCGGTTCTGGGCCGCCCCCCCCTTTTTGGAGGCAGTCACCAGGATGGGTTTGAACCAGGGGATTTTCTTGCTGTTGGTTCTGGGATGAGATGGTGGGCGGCGGTAGCTCAGTCTCCACATCTCCCCAGTCTGGATTTGCATCCCTAGGGACCCATTTTTCTTTGGGAGGAGTTCCCCCCTCTCTGAAGGAGAAGATCCTTTTCCCAGGATCCTCTGAGGATCCCTCTCCCTCAAATTGGAAGATATGTACCTCCTCCTCAAACTGTGTCTGTTTGGGTCTTTTGTTTCTCCTACCACCCCTCTGCTCCTTAGGAGGCAGACTTTCAGGGGCAAGAGATTTTGTTTCCGGTTCCTGGGTTTCCAGGGGCTGTTTACAAGTGAGGAAGGAAGCTTCCTCCAAGGCTTTACACCCCCCTTCCCCTTGTGCCTCCTCCCTGGGAACCGGTGAGTTATCGGGGTGCTGCCCCCGTCATTGTTCTGGAGCACCAGGTCCAGAGTTGGGTGCGTTCTGCGCCGGCACGCCCATCTGAGGGTTCTGCTGAGCCCTCAGTATGTGACCCAGATCCCGCGCCATGTTTTGAACCTGGCGCTCTAACTGGGAAACCCGCTCAGGCTGATACGGGGCCCTGTTTTCTCCCCTGGGCTGATCCCGGGAAGGGTAGCTGTCCCTTCTCTGGTAATACCCCGGATTGGGAAGATTTGGGTACCCCTCCACCCTTGGCCTACCCTCTCCCGGATTAGGTTGTCTGGGCTCAGGGAATTGGGGAAAGAAGGATGGATGATTTTGGGGTTGGAAATTGGGTGGATACCTGGGGAAAAAGTTCTGCCCAGGATTTGGTGAGTTTCTGCCCTCCGGTGGGAAGTTAGGAGGGAAGTTCCCTGGGTTAGGTGCTTGGCTGGATCCCCCCCCTTGGGCTGGAGGAGTCCACACATAACCCAGGATGGGTCTGTTTCCCTTGTAACGGGGACTTACATAGTCAGGAGAGCGAGGGACCCCATTTGTGGGGCTGCCTCCCTGGCTCCCTGTCTGTGACTGGCCCGAGGACCTTCTGGGCCTAGCATTATTAGGTGCAAGTAGGTTTTTAGGCCCCCCCATCTCCAAATCCAAAACGGGGGTGACCTTTACCTCTGCCACCTTGGCAGCAGCAGGGGTGCTGTTGGCTTTGGGGTTTTTCTGGGCATTACTTTTGCTATCTACCGGTTTCTGCACCTCATAGATCCGGGTAGCCTGTTCAATGACCCAGTCTAAAGATCTTTTCTCGTGAAAATCCCTCACGAGCTGGGTCATTATGTATTTGGGCAAGGCATGAAAAAATGTATTGATGAATTCTCTACTGTCTGTGCGCACCCTTCTGGTGGTCTGCGCAAAAGCACGTTTCAGTTCTTGCACAAATTCTTGTGGGGCCTGATCCTCCCCACATTGCAAATTGTAGGCTGCCTTGCGAGCCTCTTGAGGATTTCTGTGAACAGAAAAGTGTTTCAAGATGGCCGCCTTATAGGTGGACCATCTTAAATGATTTTGGTCCTCCAGCCCCGCAAAGAAACTGGAGTATTCCGGGGAGAAGGTCCACTTTACATATTGAATACAGCTTTGGCTGTCCTTCAAATGGAAAGTCTCCATCATTTGCTCAAACAACTCTAAGTGCTCCCAAACAGAATACTTAGCGTTCTTATGGTAAGGCGTGATGACGCTCCTGATCGCCTTAATCTGCTTTAAGGGGTCCTTAAGCAAGGCCCTTTTTGCCTTATTGGCCTTTTTGGTTCGGGTAACCCTTGTCCATTCATCCTCTGACTCAGAGGCACTGCTCCCAGAGGTTCCTGTCTGCTCTTCCAGGTTTTCCCGGATTCTGCGAGCCTGGGAATGGCTGGCAGAATGTGGGGACCTGGTCTCCTGTTTCCTGTGGTGCTCAGAGGAGTCCTCAGATCCCTCCTTGCTGCCAGGATTTGCTGGGTACCCCCCCCACTGACCTAACTGGGCAGAGGTTTTCAGGATGCCCTTAAGGGGCCTACTCTCCTGGGGTTCCCCACTGAACTGTACTGTACTTGGGTGCCCATACCCGGATGCCCACCCCTCCATTCCTGAGTGGTACTGGCCTATGAGCCCCATACTTTTAGCTGGATAGTAATCTGCCATCCCTGTGGCCCTGTGCTCATGTGCGCCAGGGGACATGGGGGTGGTAGAGTCCAGGGACTGGGGGAGATGAAGGCCCCTGGTGTTAGGGCTCCTGCGGTTATGGTCAGGAATCTCTCTTTCCCAGCGGACCTCATCTCTATCCGCCCCTGCTCCCTGTTGCAATGCAAGAGCCTGCATTTGTGCTTTCAGTTCCTCTGTTAAGGCCTTACTCGACTCTATCAGTTTCTCCTGCATCGCTACCTGTTGCTGGAGCCTCTCATTGTGCTGGCAGAGAGCCTCATTTTCCCTCCGTGCTTCCTGGTTGGTCCTGGAGAACTGGGCCAGTCTTTGCTGCAGGAGGGTTACCTCCTGAGCTGTGTCCCTATTGGCCTGCTCCTTTCTTGCTAGAGCATCCTCCACCCTCCTGGTGTGCTCTAGCAAGTTCTGGTGTTCTTTTTGGAGGTCACCCAGTCCCTGGTGGGCCAGGTGATTTTCTTCCATTTTTCTTTTTAAGTGGCAGACTTCCTGGCCTAAGGTGTCCCTTTCCTGACTAAGAGTCTGCATCTGTACCGTCAGGTCGTCCCTTTGCCTTTGGAAGGCACCAGCTTTCTGGCGCTCCTGATCAAACTCTGCCTGGGTATCCAGGTCTTTCAGAATCAGTTTATTGCTCTCTGCCTTCTCCCTATCTAGGTGGCTTTGCAGGGTGACTACCTGCTCAGCACATGCCCTATTGAAGTCTAGCTGTTGCTCCAGCTTTTTCTGGCTTTGCAGTAGGGAGTCCAAACCTTCTTGGTGTTCCTTCTGCAAGGCCAGAAATCTGGTATCCTGTTCTGACTTTTCCTTTTGCAGCACATCCATATCCTCCTTTATTTTAGTGATGTACTGTCTGGTCTCATTTTCTGACTCCTGGCTTCTGTGCAGCCTTTGCTCAGAAGAGTCCAGATCAGATTGGGCCTTCTCTGACGCCATCTGTTGCCTTTTTGCCAGATCATGGCCTTCAGCACATTTATTCTGTATGGCTCCCATATATAAATATAAATATGCCGCTATCCTAACGATCTTGTCGTGTTCATCTTTGGCCTTAGGAGCCATATATAGTTCACTCAGGGCCACATGTAATGGACCCTGATCTCTCCATAAGTCTGACCCTGTTTCAGTGACCTGTCGCGTGATGGCCTGCAACCAGGCATCCTGGCCCTGCTCAGCCCATTCACCTCTCACAAATAGTTTATGTAAGAAGTGCTCTCTGGCTATTTTCATATCTACCCAGGTCGTCATTCTAGAGATTGGTCTCTGTCCTGACTTACAGAAGTTTGTATTTTATTTTTGCAGAACAGAACTTTTCTTGGAGTGTCCCTTTTGAGGAATGCTTTACAGCGTAACACAGCGTGGTGATCCGACCGGATATGTGTATCTGGTCAGCTGGCACGCTGTATTAATCTGCACAAATGGTAGATCTAACCCAAACGTCCGGCACGAGCCCCCAATTTGTAAGAGGATTCAATTCAGCACTACAGCCAAGTCAACGCCTAGTCTAGAATACTGAATGAAAACCCTTATTGATATATCTTTATGTCCAGTTCATGCGTTCTGGATGACTACCCCTATATAACACCCCTCTCTTGGAATCCTCCTGACCCCACTGAGCCAAGAAGTAGTTCTGTTTTGCAAATTAAAAGGTTTATTTGAGAAATAAAGCAATATATATCTATCACACTTTATAATAAATTAATAATTGAATATCACACTTAATCTGATATGAGAAAGATTAACAACGGAGAATCTGGCACTAGCACACTTCTTTATAATCACTAAGGAGTTGACATGAAATGGATAAGATAGCACACTGGTAAATAGGGACAGAAGAATAATGTGGAAGAGAATGTTTTATAGGGTTCAAGGAAATGCAAGGTTGAATGAATGAAATGCAGTATAGAAAATACTCAATATGATTTCAACAAAACAATGTAATCACTTTTCTCTGGCAATTCACCCCCCCTTTTATGCAATGCAAGGAAATGGAAGGAAGCACACAGTTCTCAGAAATGCAATTCAAATGTAATTCAGTTCACCCAGCAACTTAGACTACAGAAGTTGAAAACACAGGCAAAATGCTTTTAAATGTGCTGGAAATGAAGAAAAAAATATGCTAAAATGCTTTTAATTCCCTTTAGAGGTTCAGGGTGAGTGAAATCAAGTTAATATTAGCTCAGGCTCACTCTAGCAGTGATGCAGGGATAGTTTTTATGAGGCAAACGATTTTTTTTCAGAGGAAAGCAAAAGCAGCTATCTTTTTGCAAGTGGAGAAATTTTCAAATCGCGGCAAAATTCGCGAATGCGCCGGGCGCTATTACAGAGGAACTACAAGGACTATCACTATCGTTTTGGTGTCCTAGGAAAGCCTAGGATCTCAGCTTCCAGATGAAAGTTACTGCAAGTCTCTAGCACAAACGGTCACGGAGATATGAGCGATTAAATAAAGGTCGTTTTTCAGATTTGAAATTTTAAAGTTCAAAAAGACAAGTGACAGTTTGCAACTAGAAATGACAGGTGACAGCTATGCAAATGACAGGTGACAGTTAGGAGACAGTTCTACTTAGATTAAGCTAGATTGAATTATATTATTTTAACTAGGAGATTGGTTCTGCACAGTTTTCTAGGTACTCACACTATATTCTTGAGTGAAATGGGCCTCGCCATGGATCTGGTCAGGTTTTAGACGGGACTCTGGTCTGTGCACTTCACAGTGATCTGGGTCTGCTCTCTCTCTGGTTCTGCTAACAGGTCAGCTCTACTCTGCTGGTCTGGGTCTCTGGTTCTGGATAGATTGAAGTCTCTAGTTTGGCTCTCTGGAGGTTTGATGGAGGCAAGGTATGGATTTTCCCGGCAGAGCTTCCAGCTGCAAATGGATTTGAAGGTCTCTATCTGTCCTGTCTCTCTGCTTTTATGTGTTTTGAAATGGGTGTGTGTGAGCATCACTAGACCCTACCCCTCTCCACTTGCCATTGGTCAAATTTCCATTTCTCATTTGATTGGGGGAGCTAAGTTGTGTCAGAGTGATGTCATTTTACAGCCTGCAGAGAGTCCACTCCTCCTGTCAACTTACACACAAATCTAGATTTGAACCAAATACATATTTCATAACTACACAGTGGTTTGAAATTACATGCACCCATCACATATCACAGGAGGTATACCCTGTTCAAACTCTGCTCTTCCTGGGGGCTTGCATTCAGAAATGGTGATATTTTGCACTTTTTAACTGGTTTGCAATACCGTAGATTACCCCAAATTTACACACATGTGCGCAAGGAGTATGGACATTAGTTGATGAAGTGTCAGATTTTTCACATGCACACATTTTGAGTAATATCCTCTTTTCCGCTAAAACCCCCCTGAACATGCCACCGGTTCTAAAAACCTCTTAAAATGTGGGCAGAAAAATCACAAGAATTATGGTGTCATTTATACAATTTTCCCATGTCCGCTCTATGAGTTATTCATCTTTTTCTAAAACCATATTCTGGCTATAGAGGTGTGTCTTTTCATGTCACATGGTACAGAAACCAGTCTTTCCAGTTTCTGGCAAGCTCAGAGACCCTGCCCCTCCCAGCTTCTGCCAAGAGGAAGCTCCATTTACGACTCCCGCCAATAAAACATTTGCCTGAGTCAGGACAGGGCTTTGTTCAATTTCCTGCAGAGCCCAGGTAATTCAATCAGGGAAGTGTCATATCCCTTTTGGTGTGAGCAGCAAAAGGGCAGCTAGGCCTGGGAACACAGCTGTGACTCAAGTTTCACTCCTGATGGGGGTAGTTGCCAGGCAGAATTCAGTTCCTTAAGCCAGGTTTCAGATAAAATGTCACTTTTTGTTTCCCAGTTTAAGTCAAGACAATTTTTTTACATATGCAGCTAGAATGCTGATTCTAAGTTCAAAACTATGACATTTAAACAATTGCAACCTATGTGACACTCAAAGTAGGTCACTCATTTCTCTTAAACCTTGAGATTTTTAATGTCTTTCAGTCCAAATTTACTTAAACTGCTGAAATCCCCAGCTCAGCCAGTCTTGTTATAAACCTTCAAGTCACTTCAGAATATAACTTTAAATTGGATCCACCTCTCAGTAAGTCTTTCTTTGGCCTGTTTTGGGTTCATTTATTCAGTTTTCTACTAAAAAGTAAAATCTGGTGGTTTTAAAACGCCGGCTTTTGGATAGTGGTGAGTACTGGTACTGCACCCCTTTTTGGGATTTAAGAAAATGAATTCTCCACAGTTATGGGTTTGCTTTTGGCAATCAGCATTGCCATTCCCAATGGTTTCAGACTACTGTGTGGGTAGTCCAATGGTGGTTTTAGGCAGTGTCCTTCTGTGCCCATAACATCGGCAAAAATGAGTGGCAGCCTATTCTTCATGCATTTCCCTGTGCATTTTCTGGGAAGCTCTGGCCATCATGATGTTTTCCATGTCAGTACTGCACAGTTTTGAGGTATGGCTCGGATGCATGGGTAAATACATCCCACAGCGCCGTCTCCTGATTGAGTTTTGTGTTGATCCATCTCCTAAAATATAGAATCAGAACTGGGCCACCTTCTGTGCGCTTAAAGTCATAAAGCTATGAGTTCTCAATGATAATTTGCTCAGTCACTCTTGTCAAATTTCCACAGAGGGCAATAGCAAAGTCGCATTTCTAGCCATGCGAATGACTTTACAACAGACGATAACAACTTTGTTGAAAAATTGGCTGCATTTTGCATGTAAATTCTTTTAATTTTCTATTGTAGGCATTTTAAAAATGTAATGTTTCAGTCCACAATCGATATTTAAGGGGGAAGTTTTCTCCAAACACACGCGTCAGTCCTCACGGCATGACATACTGCTGAAAATAATTGCAGTGTGCATCCTTTTAATACAAAGAAGATGCAATTAAAAATAAGGTGATATTTGTGGTTATAGACATACTGGGCTGAAGGGGAGCAATTAATGATTTATGAGCTTGCAGGACTGGCCACTTATTTAAGCGCTAGTGCTAGACAGCTGTGTTCAACTTGCAGGATACAGGTCAGTATGCTGGCAAGGCTGACTAAATTGGCAAGCATTGCATTGGGTATTAATACCAACATGTATTACACTGCTTAGAAGCAGGAGGGATCTGACATGCAGCACTGTTTAAAGACAGCATGTCCTATGTATATAATTCCCTTAAGATATCTGTGCATCCTTTCCTTTCAGCAGTCTCATGTTGCCTTGAAATTAAAGCTATAGTAACGCTGCTCTATGACACCATGCTCATGCAGGCTACGCCAATGAGTGTTAGCACGTCAGAACACTCACCTTGCATTTCCTGTGATATCTGCACTGATGCTGTGAATACAACATGTCCATGCTGACTGTGAAAATGTAGACCAGCGTGGGACACGCTTGTTGCTTTCCCCATTGTGCCAGTAATAATGATACTATGTCAATATAGGCTAGAATCTGCACACTCATGTTGATTTACCCTCAGTGTGGGTAAAAATGCCACTGTAATTATCCTTGCCCATGAACTCGGTCCCTATATAGCATGTTACTTTCCCAATACTACCTGTACTAATGCCAGTGAAAGAAAATATGTCCATGTAGGCTGAGCCAATGTAGGCTAGCGCGCGGGCGCGCGCACACACATACGGACACACACACACACTCTCCTATTGCTTTACCATTCATGCAAATATTCCATTTTCTGTATGAGACCCTTGTGCGCATTCCAATTGAAACGATGTTTATGCCCACTTTTTCATTTTATATTTTATATTCCCAAAACGCTTTTGCTATATTGGAAAGGTATAGGTCCATACTATTTTGATGCAGAAAAAAACTGCCCGATAATTTTTAAGAAACCAGGGCCAGTTGAGTGCTTCCTAACAGTTATCCTTTCAAATGGGCAGCTGTTGTAACCCAACTGCAGACTTATTCCCTCCCCTCCCCCACTGACGTACTGCTGAACGTGCTGCTAAGCTCTGGTTTCTCTAAGGTTTACTCACTTATCCAAACTTGGACACTAGCAAAGTAAGCAAGAGTAATCCGAGTGAGGAGTACAACATCCCAGTATTGTTTGGAGACAGGCAGGACCTTAACTTCAGTGGTTGTAACCGAGTGTGCCATGTTTTCGTGATGAGTGAAAATACTCCTTGTTCTTTGGATGCAGAAGGATAGTACCGTGAAGTGCTGCTACTGGATGTTCTATAATCTTGTGACAACGAAAATAGATTTTGGAAATGTTTGGTGGCAGGAGGAGATTATAGTCAGTGGCGGTATGCCACTTTGACATCTTGCTTTGTGACAAGAGAAGATATGTGTTTCTTAAGAAGTCCTTCAATTCTTTGGAAGCCAGTGGCAGCTTCTGCTACTAGAAGCGGCCACTGGCTTCTAGCACTAGGGACCAGGTATCCCGTTGAGGATCATTCTCAGTGTCAATAAGTCTGGAACACCTACACTTGCCAGCGGCCGGATGAGGCATGAAGCTGGAAGGTTTTCAACATCAGCCGCTGCAGCAGTTGTGTGTGCTAGGCGTGCAGGATTGTGAGCGGTACATATAAGCCATCAATTTTGCGTTCAGCAGCACCTGCTGTGCAATCATAAGAGGTGCAGATGACGGGGTGGGTGCAAAGTCCATGGTGAATGCGACCAACATGCCAGAATTGAGGATTGCATCTACTGATTGGCCAGGAGAAACAACAAGCAATCTATAGGAACATGATGAGTCAGGAAGACGCAATGCCGGCATGTAGAAACGACGCACACTGCACGGGAGCATGAAGTAGCAGGTGAAATAACACAGTGCATAGGAGCCTGCTACGGGAATGTCCTGGTCTTGAGCACCACCCACATTGAGCGAGCCTGAGAATAGTGATTATGATGAGCGATTTAAAGATGATGGCCCATCCATATCTTGGGAGCAGTCACGTGGGATTCTGAAAACCACTGAAACAGAGAAGATGAACAATGTTGCAGATATGGGAACATATTGATAAGCCTCCCTATGTGTAAACTGTTTTTGTAAACACAACATGTAAGGTCTGGGGGTGTAAAACATTGCACACAGATGCAGTTAGTTGGACAGGCCCTTAGTGCAACATGAACATTCCAAGTCTGAACTTTTTTCAACCAGGAAAAAAAAAACACTTCTTTTCTGGTACTACGCACAATAAAACCTGGGAAGCCTGGGAGCAATTTGGGTACCGGATATTTTCTGTCCCATATGAGGTGAAACCATGCACAGAACTGGGATGAGCGCACAATGTTCCACTGCAGCCCTTCCCCCAGTAGCCAATGCCCATACTGTCACCCTAGATGTCATATCTGCTGTGCCAACATTGTTTCAGACTCCTAGCCCTAGCTCCACCTCTCACAATAATGTTACCCATAGTACGAGTGTGCTCGTGGAATATAAGGGCGTACACCAACATCAGAGGGCACGTGACAGAGTGCCCTTACTCACTTTTAACCTACTTGTAACATTGTGTATGGACCTCTTCTTATATTCGTATGCCACAATGACCTACTTTAAGCACACACACAACACTTAGAGCACTAGCAATTTAGGCAGTTATTTGTATATGAGAGAATATAACATTATGAAATATATTGTGAACACTGATGACCCCGGGTGAGGGGAAACAAAATGTATGTTGTAATAATGCCATAAAGGCAAAGATACGGCTGTGATCATAAATGATAATAAACCATGAAATGGGAGGAGTCTCGGAATAGCGTTGGATACTTGCAGTTATCTCATATTACAAATGTGCCAGAGAGTTTGTTATTTTTGTTTGTATCGTAGCAGATAATAAATAGGGAAATCATCACTTATTGGCTTTAGGCAATGCTTGTCCTGAGAGCTCCTTAAAACAGACATGTACTCTAGGACTGTTGCACTGTCTGAAGACCACCTCCACCTCCTTCTTGCATTGTGCCGGCCTAAACAGCTAGGACAAGGGGCCATTATTCCCCTCCGGAAGTGCGTCAGGAGGTGAAGGCCCCACACCCCTCACCTGAGCGGAACAGCAACGGACATCGTCGGAATAGAGTGACTGACCCGGAGGCGGAGGATCACTTGAATACGGCAGATTAAATGCAAGCGGAAGATGGATTGCATATGTACACAATGAACATTATTGTTATGTCTTGGGGGCAGGGAGGTAAGGGAGGTCAACGGATATCATGTGCATACGGAGGGGCCACACCATGAAGGAGTATAAGGGGACGGCAAATTGGCAGAGGGTTGGCTTTTCTTTATATGGTTGGGCCTCCATCCGGACACCCCCATGAGCGTTCAAAATGATAAGGTAGGAGACTTACTTGAAAATCTCCACAGGGGACTTCCAGAGGAGGAAATTGGGGCTGGTGAGAGTGCATGCGAGGCCGCACGGGGAAACAAGGGTCCCGTTTTGGGACGAGGGAATGTGTTTAGGAAATATGCTGAAATGGGATGGAAATATTAGGTTGGGTATGTAGCATTGGCAGTCATTTTTGCTTGTGTTATAAATGTAATTCTTTTAGTCCTGTCTCTCTTTTATCCAGAGATTAACCTTGCAAAATATAAAGGTACGGGACTGAGCCTGGTACAAAGCACAGCTATGGGTTAGTATAACAGGCTGGGGGACAGGCTAAAGCCGCAATTAAATAGGGCTAGGTGGATGAGTGTATGGTGAGAGTCCTTATCCTTGTCATGGCCACTCTGAGATGTCTTTGGTTGTTAAAAGTGAACCCTTCCTCCTTCTCAGTACTGCAAAGGAGTGGAGTCAAAAGAATGTGTGGAGCAGGGTTGCCTGGATAAAAGGGCAAGTGATGAGTGAGCGCAGAGTTAAATACGGAAAGGAAAATGGGCAAACAGCATTCAAAACGGGTGAATGAGCCCCCAGAGGAGGCGTCAACCCATTGCATGTTTAGGCAGTTTAACAGTTTGTCTTGTGATTATTTGTACTCATGGCATTCTTTGACTTGAGGAAACAGACAGACACAATTCACGAGTGAGGGAACATTTATTTTGGACAAACTTGGAGAAGGAAGGTACTAAAATGCAGCAGTACAGTAAGGTGTGTTTGCCACATGGCTGGAAGAGGCCACAACTAACAGCTGTGATGGAAAGGCTAGAGGACTGGGGGACACTATTGACTGGCTAAGGGGACAAAAACATGTTTTCAGGGTAGAAGAGCAATTAAAAGGGCTTGATTATGCCCCCAGATAGTAGAGAAGGAATGGCTGATGGAGACAGAAAAGGCAGAGGAGAATCAAAAGCATAAGATATGCCTGAAGATATACTTGATTTTTCACTAACATAATGTGTAGGTTAGGGACCAGGAGAAGCACAACAGGAGGCACATGTGGTGGACATCTCTCCCTTGATGCCCTCTGACCTCAGGCAAATATCATCTGGTCATGAGGATGGAGAACAGCAGGCATTGGTCACTGTCCATGTTCCCTGGACACTGGCAAAGGAGTTCCCCAACATAAGGGAAGAGACCCAGTGATTTTTCAGAGGAACTGTAAACTGTAATGCAGTATTATAACCCATTGTGGGCTGACAATAACCAACTCATGAGAATAGTTATGCCACCGGAGGTAAAGCAGTGGCTAGTGGAAAGGGTGGCTTGGACAGATGCTGACCAAGGCATGGAGGACACCCTGATACAGGCAAGGGAAAGGAGAGTGATGACGGTTGCAGAGGTGTGCCCTAGAAACACTGATTGGGCAAAAATATCAAAATGTAAAAATAAAAAATGGCAAAACTCCCACTGATTAATTAGACAGACTGCTGGGCAATATGGGGAATATGGACAAAAGTGGGGACTGACTAAGAGCTAGAGGCAGAGGCAGAGGTCTGATACTTCTGCAGACATATCAGATACAGCATGGTGGATACGGGGGACAACCACAGAAACCGAGACAGTGGGGATAGTTTGATCAACAGCAAGCATGGGGAGCATAGGGTCAGCAGGTGCAGGGACATTGGAGTTGTCAGCAGTCTCATAGAGCCATAGCACCAAACCCTTTTATTTGAAATTACTGTAGACATGGGGGCCATTGGAAAAATGAGCGCCCATTCAGACCACAGAGACAGCAGCAACATGGTAGCACTAATCTGAAAAATGTCCAGATGCCACAACAGGGAGGACAGGTTCAAAGACAGACCACTCCTCTTTTCCCTGTTGAACCACAAGGGCAGGGGGGGATCCGAATGGATTCTGACAACCAGAAGGGGAACAGACTCTGGAAGTTCTAATGATTTCTGTAGACCAGGAGAGAGAGGCCTTATATACAATGCCAGGTTCAGGGGCTACCAGTGCCAAGACTGATAGATACCAGGGAAAATTGATCTGCTTTGGTCTCATGTTTGTACATCAGGGGAGATAGTAAAAGCAGTAGGCATATTGAACACTACTGTCATACACCAGACAGAGCCCATTATTGTTACATTAGGTCCCATTACGATCAACAAACCTTTCTTTTAAGCCCCACCTCACTCATACATTTACTGGGAAGAGACTGGTGCAAAATAAGGTGCACTATGTATTGCACCCCAGATGGGGTGTTTTTGTGTGTACCCTCAGATAATGAGGTAGCCATGATGGCTACCCTAAGGAAGAGATGGGGGAGAGTTGCAGATATAGACAAGCAATGGTCAGAGTTATATGGGATTGATTGATTCTACACCAGGGTGTCTGTGGGCCACCCAAGACTCTGTATAATGATGTGGGATAGGTACACACTGCTGAGCCAGTAAGGATATAAGTAGATCAGTTTAAAGGATTGACCCACACATCCCAGTACCCCTTGAATCCTGAATCAGAGGCAGCAGGGATCACTCCAGTCATTGAATCTTTCCTGAGTCAGGGAAGAATCGGTCAGACCGGCAACATATGCAACACTTCTATTTTTCCTGTGAAGAAGCCAAAGCAAGAGGAGTAATATTTTGTCCAGGACCTATTGGCCTCATTACACGGCCTTTGCGGAAAGGGGATTTACCGCCCCATTCCAAGGTTGGAGGGGCGGTAAATCCCCCTTCCGCCATTGCCCTTCCCCATTCCCATTTCTGCCCCATAGGGCTCTATGGGAATGGGGAAGGCGCTAATTACAGCACCGCAATTTTGCGGTGCCGTAATTAGCTCCGAGGTCCCTTAACTAAGGGACCTCGAAGTAAGGCGGTAATGGTTAACGGTCACCGTTACCATTAACGGTGGCCGTTAACCATTACCACCTTCCGTGTAATGAGGACCTATTTGTTATCAATGCCATGGTGATACCTTCCTTTCCGGTGGTGCCAAAACTGACAGCCATACTATATTGTATTCCACTGGGAGCCACACATTTTACAGTGGTCTACTTGTATTCTGCTTTCTTCTCTGTCCCTATACATAAGGATATTCAGTACCTGTTTGCATTCTCATATCGGGGGGGTCCCCAGGGGTGTATAGGGTCCCCAACTCTCTTTTCACAACAACTATAGAAAGATTTGGATGATATAAAATGGACAGGGAAGTCAGTGTCCAAACAATGCATTGATGTTTTGCAAATTTGTATTCCCTCATATGAGGCTTGTAAAGAAGAGACCAAAGTCCTGCTAACAGCATTGATAGAGAGAAGCAGACGTTACAGTTATGTGCTCTCAGGGTGCATTAGCTGGGCATGACATTACAAAGGGATGTTGGCTGATATCCACTCACTAGATTTGTCGAAATGTTTAAACCACTTTAGGATATTACCTGTGTTACCACTATCAAACCATTGCAGTGGATGCCAGAGGCAGAAGAAGACTTTAGGAGAATAAAAAGACTGTTAGCAGAGGCACCCGCATTGGGACTGCCCAATTACAAGAAGGGATTTACCTTGTACAACCATGAGAGAAATAGGTTTGCTCTGTGGGTCCTTAACCAGAAGCATGCCATCTATCCTAGATCGGTAGCCTATTACAGTAAAGAGTTGGACCTGAATTCAAAGCAGAAAATGGATAGGGAAATCAACACTTATTGGCCTCATTACGACCCTGGCGCTAATGGGTTAACGGCGCCATAAAAGGCTGCAGCGCCGTTAACCCATTAGTGCCTGATTACGAGGTCCCTTGGCGGGACCCGACCTTAACGGCTGGTCTACACCAGCCGTTAAAGTAGAGACCCACAAAGGGACCTTGGTGCTATGTACGGTACCGCAATTTGCGGTACCATACTTAGCCCCTTTCCCATTCCCATTGAGCCCTATGGGGCAAAAATGGGAATGGGGAAGGGCCATGGAGGAAGGGGGAATTATTGCCCCGCCAACTTTGTAATGGGGTGGTAATTCCCCCTTTCAACATGGCGGAGTCGGTAAGTTACCGGCATGGACCATGGTGCTATTAGCACCATGGTTTTCCGCCTTGGTCATAATGAGGCCCATTGGCTTTAGTAAATCCTTGCCCCAAGAGTTCCTTAAAATGGAAATGCGCTGTAGGACTGCTGAGGCAGCAGTTTCAAATGTTCTTGGGTGCAGTATCCGAAGTCCACCTGTACATCCATCTTGGATTCTGCTGGCCTAAACCTGGTAGGGCAATGGGACCTTATTCCCAGCTGGAATTGCATCAGGGTGGTGGTCC
This sequence comes from Ambystoma mexicanum, assembly GCF_040938575.1. Lineage (NCBI taxonomy): Eukaryota > Metazoa > Chordata > Amphibia > Caudata > Ambystomatidae > Ambystoma > Ambystoma mexicanum. The sequence goes on along the minus strand of NC_090933.1, from coordinate 1,149,583,229 downwards.
CACACCCCTCATGTGAGGAAGCAACACCGGATATCGGGAAGCTAGAGCTACTGACCCGGAAGTGGAGCATCACGTGATGACGGGAGATGGGATCGAAGCAGAAGATGGACTGTGGATTTACACAGTGTACATTATTGTTATGTCTTGGGGGCAGGGAGATCAAACAGATATGATGTGTATTATGAGGGGCCAGATCATTAGGCAATATAAGGGGAAGGCGAATTGAAGGAGGGTTGAGTTACCTTGGGCGGTGTGCTGAGAGGGTGCTATTTGTTTATATGCTTTGCAAACCAGTAATACATGATGTCTTGCTGTCTCCATGTCCAATACGACTCCTGAGTCCTGTTGTTTGATTTTACGTTCATGCTATGTAAAGGTTTTTAATGCCACAATAAAATAAATAAAATAGTTTCACAAAAAATAATATATTTCATGACAAAGAAGTATGGGAGAACGTATGTAATGTGAGAATGAATTAGCACACTGTAGCAAAACCCCAAGTCAGCTACTAATATTCCTACTGCCATACACATTTTTAAGAGTATTTTGAGTGAGATTTAGTCCTGAAATCTGGAGGCAATGCAAGGCTGAAAGCACTGTTGTGATGTGCGGGTGTGGCTTACGGCCCAGAATCAGAATTGCCTTTCATGTTTGCGCCAAATGAAGTTCATTTATTTTAATTTTATTTAGACCAGTCTATATACCAATGCAATAGTCTAGTTTTAATAGAATCGAGGATATGGTAAGTCAACCTTTTGACCCAATCACAACCATGTTAAAGGTTTGTCTTCTGGATATTCTTTCTGATGCATGTGATAACACTCTTTTAATGTATGAAACACGGATTGTGCTTCATTTTCTTTCCTTTTTGTATGACTCAGTTTAAGAGGTGACCTCTCACAAACCACTGCTTGCACTATTTGTCTTGTTGGGATACATGAATACATTGCAATTCATTGCAAGAAGATTCATTAAATAAATTGACATTCCTATGGAGAAAAGATTGAACATGGAAGTCAATGTTCCCGCCCAAATAGCATAATTCACCTCAGATATAAACGTTATTCAATTGACATAGCAATAACCTGATCTCTGACTGATGAGCATTAATTATTTGACCTCTTCATATTTGGGAATATTGTATATGATATGATATGATATGAAATGATATTTTATTAAAATGGTGCTCGTACACAGTTGTTTCACAGCGCGACCAGACAAAGGGAGGGGAAATGGGGAGAAAACAAAAACAACGATCTTACTAGGCCCAGTGACATTGAGAACGTGCAAGTGCATGGGGAAGAGAAAAAGGGGAAAGTGCATGGGAGGGGGAGAAATTGGAAAGTGCAGAGCATAAAAGAGGACAAGATAAATAATAAGTATATAAATAAATAAGGTGATCCAAAACAGTGGTAGTGCTGCCTGTCAGTGGCCAAGTGCAGGGTTAGTCAGATAGGGGGTATCTGATAAGTGCAGAGAAAAGGGGGGCTATATGGGTACAGATACAGGTCCTAGTGTAAGGGGTGGCCAGGAGGCAGTGCAGGAGGATGGCAGGGTGAGCAGGCACCTGGGCCCGAAGGGAAGAGGGTGGCCAGGTGCAACATTGCCGAGAGAGAAAGCAGATATGCAGGGGAGAAGAGGGGCAAAGGCAGAGGCTTGGCACACATCCTTAAGGATCTGGGGCATTTTGTCTCAGTTGCCAATTCACTGCATTGTTAGCAGTATTCTTTTATGGGTGCACGCCACCTTTCCCTCCCATCACCAAACCCAGCCCACCCGACACTGCTCTAAAAATGTACAATTTATGTTTCCTTACCCCACTAAAAAATTAATTGATAAATACAATGAAATGTCCATTCACCACACACCGGCTTCATTACAAATTTAGGAGTGTACTCTTGAAAAACTGCACTGACCCTCCGATTTCACTCATCGTTTTGCACCGTTTTCAGTACTTCTATGTACCACGAATAGAATCCGCAAAATGTGAACACTTGCTGCCTTACAGCATCTCCATTTTGCTAACTCCAAAACAATTACCCACTTTCAAGTAAATGCCAGGGACTCTAACTGTCTTATGCATCCGTCAATCATTCCCAGAATGTCTCACTTTGGTTTATCTGAGGTTGTGTTCTGCATTTCCGAGAAGCTGTGTGGGAATAAGTGCTCATTTTTAGATAATTATGCCAAGTCTCTTCAGTGTACGGTACTTATCTGGGTGCAGGATGTTCATCAAGCGGCAAGATGCACAAATGGGTTGAGGAGAAATGCAGGGCTGACACAATCAGAGTGTTGCATACTATGGTACTAAAAGAAAGTATTTTTTTCTGAAGACTAAATAATGTTTTATTATATAACATACACATGTGTGGGAGAAGATGTGAAATATGTAAACAAAGAGATAAGTACAAGTCGTGGTTAGCTGGTCCACAGTATAGTGTTTTCATGTACATTTTTATTTTTTTATTTGTATTGGTTTATACAAACCTTTAAAACACTTCGAGTTAGTCCAGACCCAATACATAACAAAACAAGACAAAACATATGCATGAGATAAAGTTCCGTCCTTTTGACACGGTTTGTGTCTTTAGTGCCAAAGGGAGTGATTAGTTTGCTTCGTGTGATGACTAAGCCATGTTAGACACTATCCTAATGTCCTTATACTTCGGTGTCAGATATCTCAAGGCTCCTTTCAATCTCATGCAAAAACAGCGTTAACACCCTTGTCAGTTTTGTCTTTGAACCCATGAACATCTGCTGCCACCGTTCTTCGGCTTTCCTCAGTGGATATTCATTTAACATCTGGCCAAGATGTTTAGTTCTTAGAGATCTAAAGAAGGGGCAGAATAAGACCAGGTGTTTAAGCGTTTCGTCGCAGGCTTTACAAAACCTACATACGATGTTAGACTTATCCTTTCCAGCCCAGTTCTTTGTTCGATCTTTAGTTCTATTCAGGTTTAGGCGGAATCTCATGTATGTGGCTCTCCTCCTGTTGTCTGGGAATAAGACCACATAATTTTGCGGTTTATTGAACGCTCTTGCTTCACTAGGAGCGTCCCTCATTGTTTTGGAAGTCCTTCGGTCTTCGCTGGTTTGGATCCAATCGAATTCCCAGATCTTTTTCTTTACCAACAGCGGATTGTCCTGCAGCGTTTTGGTGTTGGTCTCATACATGGTCAGAAGATCTTCACATTTCTTAAACCATAAAGCTAACAGACAGTCTGGGTTCGCATTTGCAGGTTTGCTCAGTATTTTAAATTGTGGAGCAGCGTCTGGCAGTGTAGTTTTCCGAAATAGGGCCAGGGCATTCCACGTGATCCGTGCCTCAATAGAAATCAGGCCTAACTCATAACGTAGGCAGGCTGTTGAGATGCTATTTGGTAGATGTAAAGTTTTTACCCAGAAGATGTGTTCTAGGGTTGGCCAGAATTCAACTGGGCATCCAAGAGCATTTTCAGCTCCATATATGAGGGACGGGACAACCTTCTGCTGGTAAAAGGTTATCACTGGCTTAAACGAGAACTTCCCGTATTTTTTGTTTAGGATCAGTGCTTGAGAGGCAAAGTGTCGGCATTTTGTTTTCGCAATCTCCATCCAAGGGCTATCATTTATGTTTGTGTTAATTTGCATGCCAAGATATCTAGTGCTTTTCACCGTGGTAAGTTTTTCTTTTCCCAGATGCCATCTAAATTTGTTGTTTTTCTCATGGCGGCCCGTTTGCAGGTTTTGCAGCGTCAGAATTTCACTTTTTGTGTTATTGATGTGCAGACCATTGGTTTCCACATAACGTTCCACTGCATTCATTTTATGCTGGAGGCCGATTGGGGTGGTATCTAACAAGATTAAGTCGTCCGCATACAGCATCCAGCTTAGAGCACAGCCATGTATTTTTGGTGAAAAGGATCGAGGCTCGTTAATTGACATGCCAATGTCCGAGAGAAACAAGTTAAATATGATCGCCGCCAGAGGGCAGCCCTGTTTAACTCCGCAGAAGGTGTTAATTTCCTCTGTAAGAGATCCGCGTTGGTTGAGGCGCAATCTGATGGTAGTAGCAGTGTGAATTTCTTTAATGGCGGCTAATAGACTCTCAGGACAGCCCCAGTTGGTCATCTTTGTCCACAGTAGTTCTCGGTCGATGGAGTCGAAAGCATGGGAGAAGTCTATCAGGGCTAAATAGACCTTTCTACCAGATCTAATTGCTTCCATCTTTAGCAAATTTATTAGCAAAAGGTTTAGGCCACAGCCGACACCTTTTACGAAGCCCGTCTGTCGTACATCAGTGTGGTTGCTATCGACAATCCATTGTGACAGTTTCTGTTGGAGCATGGTTGCGTACACTTTGCCTAGCACGTCCAAGAGCGCTATCGGTCGATAATTTTTGGGCTCAAGGCGATTTCCTTTTTTGAAGATGGGGACTATTATTGCAGTCTTCCAAGAGTTTGGAGTTTCACATCTTCTACAGATTCGGGTAAAGAGCTCTTCGCAAAACTCTACCCATAGTTCTGGATTTTGCTTTATAGTGAAGTTGGTGAGGCCGTACGGTCCCGGGACCCTTGAGGCACTGACATTCTTAATTATCTGGAGCAGATCAGCTTTAGGGAAAGTGAGGTCCCATTTTGTTAGGTTCGATGTCATCGGGGACGACCGCTTCCCTTTTTTACTGTACAGATTTTCGAAATGTGAAGACCACCCTGCCTCTGAAACCATGTTTGTCATCAGTGCAGATTGAGGAGCACCTTTGTTGTTTAGTAAACTCCAAAACTCAGACGAGTTTTTGTTATTCATCTTTAGCAGCATCAATTCTGCGTCGTTTTGGAGCATTAGAGCCTTGTGGGATCTTATCCAGTTTTTATATTTCTGTTTTTCCGCATGTTTTTCTTGCAAGAATTTTGTGGGATCTCTGGATTTTATGTGTCTAATAGTGGCATGAAGTTCCCTCTTTCTCCTCATTACCTCAACATCAAATTTATGTTTATTTACAAACCCAGGATTTCTCGATCCATGTTTTTTTTCCACAAACGATTGTAGAGGATGAACGTATTCCACTCCAAAATCAGTCTTAAAGAATGTTTCTGAAATTTTAGAGACTTCATCGGGACGGAGTGACAGCCTCACTCTGTTTGGCTCGACCAGGATCCGATGATTCCAGCATTTATCAGATGGTTGTTTTGCAACTCGCAAGGTTAAAATTGTCATCTCATGATCACTTTGGGTCATCTGCTTTACCACAAAAGACAGAGTCGACTGTTGAATCTTTTCTGAGAAGAAAAAGTAATCCAAGATAGAATTCTGTGCGATTTGGCCGGTATATCGCCGGTAGTGCTTCCATTCAGCATTACCAGATCTCTGGCTTCCATTTCCGCCATCCATTTAGTGGCCAAGTTATTCGGTACATGAAGGACTTTGTTGTTTTTTCGTCTTATATCCATGCAGTTAATGTTCATGTCTCCAAATATAATTATGTTGTTTGACTCATTTTTGAGCAGTAGATCGTCAATTGTTGATGAGACTTGATCTATGAAGGGAGTTGTCCTGGCCTGAGTATGGTTCCAATATAGGTTAAGTAGATGGAAATGGATCACATTGTTAGTTCTAGGCCCTGCCGAGGCTAGCGTTGATACTTGAATAAAGGGCGACAAGTTTGTGGTATTTATAATACGGCACCCAGAACTTTTTTTTTACAAGTGTCAGCAGGCCTGCCATAGGTCTTCCTCTGGTTTTTTTGATGGCCGGATTGAATGCCACTTCATAGGTATCCACGATCGGACAAGTAGTCAGCCAAGTTTCCTGAAGACAGACCACGTCAAGCACGTCCAGCCAGGGATCTTCGAATAGGTGGGAGAAGCCCCTAGTGTTCCAGGATCCGATCCTGAACTCCAGTTGCTCCTCTACCACCTGGCATTAACGTCTTGAGGGTCTACATAAGGCTTCCGCCAACCAGGACCATTCCTTTTGATCGCCTCTTAAATCTCTTGGGCTTAATGAATCGTCACAGCTTGAGTCCATAGCACAGGCGCCTTTGATGGTGATTTTGATATTGTCATCTTTAGGGAATTTCCCTAAGTCGTTCTCAGTGGCACTACTGGATAATTGCGTTTTCTTATTGCCGAGGCGAGAATGAAATTCGCTCTCTCTGGACGTTTCTGAGTTTTGATACGGGCCGATTTCAGTGGCTCTGTTAGAAGAAGACGATTCCCGACGAGCATGGGCAAGTTTGGGTTTTTGAGTTTCTGACCTATAATCTGTTTTGGCATTCTCAAACACTTCTGAGATATCGTAGCCCATGGACATAAGTGCAGATGCAGCGTCTAGGACAATATTCAGGACGATTCTGGATCTAAAGTGGAGGATGATTTTGTCATTTTGGTCCTCGTTTTTAAATTCCACAATCTTGATGTTGTCAGAACGAATCGTTCTAAGAGATGGCACGTGTTGAAATAGGCATAGGACGTTGTGCGATTTAAGATGAGATTGTTGCCGTTTTCTATGCGTTCTAGCCGGACTTTGTGTGTGAGGTGATGGACCTTTTTCGCTGCATCCTTTGTCCGTCCTGTTTGCTTGGCGCCGTTCCCTTTGGTCTGGGCCAAGACCTGATTCCTTGGTCTCGTGTCGATCCGGTCTTGATCTGGTTTTGTTCTCTTTGTTACAGTCAGGCCCATCATAAGTTTTTCCTTTTGGATCGCCGTAATTTCGCGAGCCCTCTTTCGAGTCTGGAACCTTTTCCATCGAAGATTTGGGGATTGACTGCAGGTGCACAAGGGCTTTGCGTCTGTCCTCCAAAGTTTTGAAAGTCGGACTCAAGGGGACAGCCTGCGGCACGTCCTGTGCAATGGTCTTTTCAAGTAAAGTGCAAATTCTTGAAGCGCCAATCGGTAGTTGAATGAGTTCCGGGTCATTTTCATCATTTGTTTTTTTCTGCGATTCTGGGGCAGCTACCAAGACTTCGTCTCCCGTCTCAGGGGCCAATTCCTGGGATTCCAAGTCTTCGTACACAGAAAGATTGATAAGGTCGATGGAAGGTTCATCGGCAGGTTCAGAAGACGGCTCCAGGCCCTTGCTCTTTGCAATTGCATTGGCAGTAGGGAGATCTTTATTCTTTACAGAGTCTCTCTCTTCTGTAAGAGTGTTATTGACAGTGACATTGACAATTTTTAGGTTCCGGAGAAATTTTCTTGAGTTATTTCCAAGTCTTTGGTTTTTAGTTTTTTGATTTTTCGTTTTTTTTACTTGTCCTAATTTAGGTACCTTTGGACCTGGTTTCTGAGGTACAGTTCCTTTGAATATGTCGAATATTTGACTTTTCGGCTCAACTATTTGTGGAATTAAGGTCTCCGCAGACACACGAGGGGCGCCCATATCCGGTGTGTTTGCCGAAGTCAATGGTGTTTGAGGGTCCAACGTCGCAGGATTGTGGGAGCTCTTGCTGCTTTCCAAAGCGCAGGCAAATTTCATTTGTTCGGATGAATCATCTGTCAGTTTTCCCAGACTAAGAGCTGGGTCCCCCTGCAAAGGTTTTTCAGTGTCGGGTGTTAGGCCCTGGTTACACAGGTTAACAGATACTAAATGAGTCAGAGGACCCATAGAACTGGTCAGACTATTTGAGACCGGGCAATTAGAGCTTGTTGATGTAATTTTCAAAGCTTCTATTGGATCACTAGAGAGTTTTGTAGTTTCCGGGGCTTCCGTGTTAATTTGCCGCCTCGGAGCTCCAGTGTCCTTAAGGAGGTTGCTGACAGATGTAGAGACGGGGGGCTCAGTAAACAATTGCCCATTGTCGTTTCTTTGAGGACCTTGAGGTTCCAACCTGTCTCGCTGAGTGGCATCCTGGTGCAACGCCTGTCGATGTTTTAGCACACTTAGTGCTTCTTTGGCGATCTCGGGCAGTCATTTTCTGTTCAGTTTGTTGTTTTCTTTCTGTTCCATTAATGTTTGCAAGGCCGAGGTAGTTTTTGTTTTTAAAGCCCCATTTTCCTTTTTCTCAGCATTCAAGTCTTTTTCGATATTAATTCGTTTCAAGTTCATAAGCGCCACTAACGTTGTCAGGTCCTTCACGTTGTCATTCAATTGATCATAGAGCTTTAGGAAGGGGGCAATCGAGATTCCTGTAGATGACATTAGTACTGATTGAAGTTCTTTGATGAGGTTCGCGTCCAGCCTGACATTTGAGCAGCAGTCTTTTTTATGTAGTTGAGCTTTAGATCTGCTGACTTTTGGAAAATCACATTCTATAATTGAGGAGACTGATGAGCAGGTCTCAGACAAGGAAGAACTAGAAGCGTAAGAGTCACTCGCCACACCATTGTGGGCGCTCGTATGTTTGGCGCTTCTGAGGTTAGTTGAACGTATTTGCAGAGTGTCCTGCCTTTGAGGAGCCCGGGCTTGAGAACAGGATAAGCGAGGTGATGCCGGACACCCGGCTTTTTCTTCGTTAAGCCCTGCATTTTTTATAGTATACATCGGGTTGTGGTATGAGGTGATCCGACCTACCCCTAATTGTGCCTCGTGAGTGGACACTGAGGGCATCCACTGTTTTTCCCGATCAGCTGAGGGGCTGACTCTTCTGGGCGAAAAATTGCGGGCATTATTTATTTGTGAGATGCTATGTAAGATTTTATTTACCACTTCAAGTGACTCTCTCCTGGTGTTCATGGGTGCAGGAGGGGCACACTCTTCATGTGATGTGTTTAGTGCGTTTGGGAGCATGTCAGGGGGGCAGAATACCTCATTTTCCATTTCACAGTTCTTCTCAGCATTTCCAAGCTCAAAGTCAGTTTGGGCACAGACTTCCGAGGCTATTTTAGATGTCAAGCAATGTGAAGGGCACGTTCTGGACTCAGCAGTCTCTGTCCGATTTGGATCCAGTCCACCATCGATTTTATCGATTTTGTCGTTGGTTCCCCAGTTTCTCATGGTGTGAGCGCGCCAAGCTAGTACCATTAACTTTGGCAGCTTGGCTATGGGGGGATTTCTAACATGATGCACTGTTGAAAGTAGTGAGTTAGGTGTGCTCGGCCTCGTACAAGATGTGAGCGCAACTTCACATTCCGTGTCACAAACGTCGGACGTAGGAGCGGGCGCACAGAATTCCACTCCGTGGTTTGCCTCTCTCTCAGAGCTCGCTGTCAGGTCGAGCACAGGCTCCCCCGAGGCAGAAGCAGCCGAACACAAACGGAGGGCAGCCCGTTCGCGAGCCCATCCCCGGGACCACACACGTCCAGAGAAGCCCCAGCACCCTCCCGAGCCGACCCACACGGCCCAAGGTAAGCCGAGTGCTCCGGTCCTGGGCCTTCTGCCATGGAGCAGCCAACGTGACTGCCAGCCTCCTTCCCCTCAGTCCCCACCTCCTTCCCCAAACACGGCAACGCCACACGCGATGAAAGTTCTTTCGCGTCCTCTGCAGAGTTGCATAGTGGAGGGCAAGAGAGAGTGATCGGCGGGGTACTAGACGGTGATGAATGCTTTCGGGGAGAGTGGACACATGATGGAATGTCCGCGGGTAGAGGTTTGGGAACCAATGATGAAGTTAAAGGCTGAAATGTGTTTTTCTTCGCCGTTCTTTTCTTAAAAGATGGCTGAGACGGATGTAAACCTGAGTCTGCGTGTTCTCCTACTAGAGTCTCGGCAAGATCATTTACAGGTTTCATCACAGTTTCGTTGTTAAATGTTAATTTTGTACTCACACGAGACGTGCCCAGTACATCAATGGAGTTGGGAGCGGCAGCGGAATTCCAGCGTCGCGGCTGCAGTCTAGTGTGGGGGGGGGGCAGACGGTTGCTGCCAGATTTCCCACTGTGGTTGAACAAAGTTTCTTCCATGGATGAAAATCGACCTGCCCCTCACCCTCACCTCCACACCAGAACACCAAAACACACTGCGCACACCGCGCGCTGCGCGTGTGTTAGGGATTTTAAACTACTTCCTCCTGGAAGCAGTTGCAGCAATGGTAGACAGACTCCAGTAGCAGCAGCAGCAGTAGAAGAAAAAGCCTGGGCAGTCTCAGGCTCACCAAAACATACTGCGCACACCATGTAAATAGGTGACTCTGTAGGCCAAGCTTTCATTGTTCCTCTTGCTTAAGCTTATGCACACCAGATAGATGATAGGGACTGTGAAGAAAGATGTAACAACTTGAACAATAAAAACAGAGAGAAATAAAGCAGCAAGACAAGCACCACAAATTAGAAAAACGTGTTCAATCAGCGGAACCACAAAACTATTCTCATAAGACTGCACATAGCAAAGGTTGTTGCAGGAATGAGCATGACCACTTATGAGAAGGCCATTTCCAAATAGGAGCTCATTGTAAGATTGTTGAATTTCTGACTTATAACACATGGGGTAATTAACATTATGACATGCATTATTCCCAGACTCCATACATTATCTGTTCATTCCACAAGAACGTTTGGGAAGCATGGAAGCCGTTTGAGAAATGCAGTGGTGGAACCAATATTACCTATTAGTACCTGGCGTGGGTCAAGGAGCTTGTAAAATACAAGCTCATTGGCCCTCGCCCGGTCCTCAGAGCTCAGAGCTTCCATGGGGTCCAGAGTGCTTTCCGTGATTGCCCGCCATGGAAAGGGAGACAAGACTACAAGACTCCCTTTGCTCTTTTCATGGTGGCCATTTTTTTTAAAAATCCTTTTGTTCACATTGGTTTAATTTGTCGCCATGGAAAGGGAGAGGGTATTCATTTTTGCTTTTTTTCCTCAAGTCGAGAAACGGTCACAGCGCTGTTTCTCAACTCGAGAAAAATTGCAATTAGTACCCCGGTACGACGGGCCAGGGTACTTATGGCAATATGACCCTCGGAGGGAGGGAATTACTAGTCATTAATCACCCCCCTCCTTGGGTCATATTTCCTAAATATTAACCATGAGATCAGGATTAGAGACCAGTCAAAAACCAGTGGATGCTTCCCCTCTTCTGCCCTCGAAGAATGCTGTGGAGGATTGGTAGCAACCATGGGACATCTTTCAATAACTACCGAACCACTAGGTATCATAAATGCGATGACCATAACGCAGATACCAGTACCAAAGTGGTTTTTTGGGCTTGCACTTAGTTCCATTTCTGGTTAAAATCATCTGTTACCAAAGCTACCGGGTCAGGTCTCCCGCTGAACATTTCTGGAAGCTTGAGTGTTGAGGTTGGATGATAAACAATCTATCTGTATCTGAATCCAATGTCAGGAACACCATTCTGTGGTCTCATTGTATAGTCCTGGAATGAAGAATGCCAGTAGCTTGAGCTGTTGATGAAGGTAAAACTCCAAGAATTGTTTTGTCAGGTTTGAAAAGTCTATGGGAGTCCTACCATCCAATTAGTTGATGTACAGTACTGCCGATTTATCATCCTGATGGAGCAACTCCACTTGACTTGGACACCTAATAAAACTAACTAAGGGTATATTTTCATCAAAATATGTTTTTGTTTGCTCCTAGATCTTGGAGGTATTCATATCTACGACTGCACACAAAACCCTATGGGTGGAGTCAAAAATAATGTAATCCTCAGCATCAGCATTTAGGAGGCAATCCTGGCACGTGGCCCAAGCCTTATCCACTCCTTTGGAGACATCTTTCTCATATCTGGAAAAGAATATAGCTAGTTTAGGATGAACGCTTAGAACCATATGCTATTTGCCAGCTATTATAAGCCTTGGGAATTCTGCCTTCATCTTCATTCTCGATCCACTACCAATTTCCTTCGAAAAAAGAACTGTAAAATTCTTTCCACATGAAATAGGAGACACCATTACAAAGAATCTGTGTATGTGAGCCCAAATGGATTAAACATTTGCTGCTGAAATAGCTTGGTACCAGAAGTCAACACCCGGACCAGCAGGTAAGTTACTTGTAGGTTTGTTGGTAGATGTATGCCAGGAAGACACCGGCACGTCCCTCCATGCCAGCATACACTCTCCAACTGTAACTGTTGGAGCCCGGAAGATACCGGCATGTCCCTCCATGCCAGTTTACACTCTCCAACTGTAATTGTTGGATCTCCTGTTTAGAACATAACACCATAGCACTCTACACTCACTGACATCACAACATTCCAGGGTCAGTGATGTCACCAGCACTCAGAGATACACTACAACAGCTGCCTATATGAAATAACTAGATGAGACAGAAGGGTCACCCCCTTGTGCTCGAGGACCAAAATTGGAGAATACTTATCTACCATAGACTGGTTCCCCCATTCCCCACCTGATGACGCGCCTAGAGCTCACAGTCTTGCTCTTTGCTGCAACTACTGTTTGTCCACTTCGCCATGCGGCCCACAAGGTGTACAAGGTCACCAGCAAATGGTGCTCCAAAAGGCGATGGGGTCCTGGGGAAGCTGGAAATGATATTCACCCTTGCAGCACTGGTCGTGGGACACCGCAGGAGGAGGAGGATAGCCAGGCCTTTTTTTACCGAGGACCAGCCTTTTTGGGATGCCTGATGACCAGATGTATGGGAGGTACAGATTCCACCACCAATAATCCTAGAACTGGTCAGGGAGTGGGAGGATGACCACACATCACCCACCCTGTGCTCCCAAGCACTGAGCCCCTTGGAAAAGGTGCTCAATGTACTGCACTTCCTGGCTACTGGGTCATTTCAGCAGACAAGTGCCATAGTTGGGGTGTCTCACAGGCCACACAGTCACCCTGCCTACACCAGGTGTTGGCCATCATGACTGCACGCCCCTCAGTCCACAGGCACATATACATGCCCAGAACACCTGCAGAAAGGCAGGCTGTCGTCCAGGACTTTTATGGGGTGGCATACTTCTCCAAAGTGCTAGGTGCCATTGATTGCACTCATGTGGCTCCACGCCCTCCCAGGGCCACTGAGCACATCTATCGAAACCGCAAGCACTGGCATTCCATCAACGTGCAGGTTGTATGTGATGCCAAGGGAATCATCACTTCAGTATATGCCAACTATCCAGGGTCCAGCCATGATAGTTTCATATTCAGAAACTAAACCCCTAAACCGGGACCTGGAAGCTGGGCGGTATTGCGACACATGGCTAATTGGTGAGTATAAATGCCTCCGCACATGCATGCATGTCAGACACTGAGAAATGTGAAAACCCCACTAATGACAACCATTATCACCTCCCCAGGGGACAGTGCCTACCCTCTGAGCACCTACATGATGACGCCAATTCGGAACCCCACCACACCACCCGAGGTAAAATACAACACAGTCCATATTGCAACCCGGGGCATAGTGGAGCACACATTCGGAGTGCTCAAGTCACGCTTTCACTCCCTTGACCGCTCTGATGGGCAGCTGCTATATGCACCCCCAGTAGTGTGCAGGATCATAGTGGCAGCATGTGTCCTGTACAACGTTGCAACCGGGAGGGGCGTGGCAGTGGACATGGTGGTGTCCCCACATCCCCAAAAACATGCTCGGCCAGTGCGCATGGGAGGTGAAAGGGCACGTGGTGAGGCAGCCCGTACCCAGCTTGTGGCAAATTACTTCACCTAAAATCCCACCTCTGCGGAGTGCACACAGGCCTGGCATGTACCAGCTGACAATCAATGATGATGACAAAAGGGACAGTCAACTGTCACAACCATACCACCCTGAGATTGTTCACCTGGAAGTGCTACATTGTGTGTATCCCTATCTACTTAAAGACACCCAATGCTGTGTCAGTAAAAGGCACACATTCATGCAGCATGAAGGACTACCCCCTTGCAAAATATCACTTCCAAATAGTGGCATGTCACCCAACCCCTCCCCATCTCAGCTACCCAACACACCATGGCATGACATGCAATGTGAAAGCAACCAAATGAATGCACAACACATGACATAAGTGTCACAAAGTGCACTGTCCCAAATGGAAACAGGCCAGAGACAATTTCCTCTCAGCAATTAATAAAAAACAACACACATGAACAAATACTTACTAGCAAGACAAAACAACAGTACAGGATCCAACAGTGGCAAGATATGACTGTAAAAAATGAAAGTAGTGCAAGTGTCACAACCTGACTAAGGCAGCACATCGACCCCTTCCAAATGCAGAGTGTTGCTGGTAGGCAAATGTGGCAGTGTACTGCATACAACATGAACTGCATCTGCAAAGGAGATGGGCTTGTAAAGACATGAACAAGCTACATGCATATAAGGAAAAAGTCCTGGATGTAAAACCATATATAAATCCACCATGCAGTGGAGAAATGAACAACAATCCCCACTAGGGATGCATACACAGTTTGTACTACAGACTGCCCACACAACTTATGGGAGCCCAATGTCTCTGTGTAAGTTACTGTCACTTGGTCACACCCTTTGCGAGCACATGGAAAGGGGAAGCAGGAGGGGTGTGTGTGTCAGGAACCCAAGTTTCTAACCCAAAGACAGGACAAGCCTGCATGTGCCCAGCTGGAATACACAGTGGATGCCTACGGGAGCCACACAAAGCAACACACTGTAACATTAATTCACAATCTTAAAGGAAATGGTTATGAAAATGAATGTAAATGCAAATGAAATATAGAAAAAGTAAATGTAAAGTAAAACAAACAAATTCAAATAATAAAGTAAAAATCAGAAGCATAACCAAATACAAATAAATGTATGAATGTGGAGGAAAAAAAAAACCTCCATGGGCTCATGGCCTGCATGGCTACGCTACAGTGGGAGAACTGCCGTCGCTGTCATCAACCTCTGGTGCTACATCAGAAGGTGGGCGTGCTATGGGAGGCAGCCCACGCAAAGCCCTGGCATGCTCCTCCATGGCAGCAAGCATGCGGGTGTGAAAGGTTTGGTTCTCCAGGATGATGGTATGGAGCACCCCATGCAGCACCTCACGGGTAGCATGCATTTCTGCCTGCATGGCCTCGTGTGATGCCCGGATCTCCTGATGGGTTGCCTGGAGCTCAGCTGGGAGTGTGCGTGTCAGCTGCTCCAGCTGCTGTTCTGACCTTGTACTCCAGGACACCTCAAGTTCACACAGAGTATCTCTGAGGGACCTGTGTTCTAATCTCAGTGCATCCCTATGGGCCTGTGATTCTGCAGATATGGCTGTGCACAGAGTCTTCAGTCCAGCCCGTCGGTCCCTGTCGGATGCCAAAATGTCCTCCCTGTGTGAGTGGCAAATGGACTCTGCTGCTGGAGCTCCACCTGCCTTTCAGGGGGGAGAATGAAAGTGGCCACCCTATCCACGGCCTGAGCCATCATCTCTCACAATGCCCCCTGTTGTGCTGCTATAGTGTACATGGAGTTCTCCCACACAGTATTGCCTGGTGGCGCACGGCCACCGCGTTGGTGGGCACCACACCTGTTTGGGGCAAGGTGATGTGTACCTTGCTGTGCTGGCACTGCCTGAGGCTGCAGGACTGCATTCCTCTTTTGATCTGCTGGCCCAGGAACAGGAGAACATCTTGTGGAGTGTGACCCTGCATCCGTAACCGACACAGGTGGACTTTCTAACACTGAATTCCCCTGAGGGGTCTACTCCCAGTGCAGGTGGGTTTGACAGAACAGCATCCCTGCCAGAAACACTCACCTTTGACGGGACATATGTCTCAATGTCCGATTCAGCA
This sequence comes from Ambystoma mexicanum, assembly GCF_040938575.1. NCBI lineage: Eukaryota > Metazoa > Chordata > Amphibia > Caudata > Ambystomatidae > Ambystoma > Ambystoma mexicanum. The sequence continues at coordinate 1,149,567,670 of NC_090933.1, read as the reverse complement.
CCTGATTCATAGAGGTCTCCGGAGGTGTACCCAGAGACACCCATGGACAATATGGTTTGTAGGAGTAATGGGTTTTTGCCCACCACCACCCCACGTCCTCCACTGGTGCCCGGTGGTGGCTGTGAATACTCCTGGCTCTGCGCCATCTGCTCCTCCTCAACAGCATCAAGTGCCTCATCACCTGCAAAAACATAAAAGAAAAGTAATGAAAACAGGCATGAGCACCATAGACCACACACATAGGCATGACGATGCAGACATCCAGTACATAAATGACACATGTCACACATGACAATAACTCTGGCATGCATGCACTGTCAATGAGTTGGAAGGGGAGGCAAAAAGCAGACACTGAGGACTCCAAGATGGAAAAGCAACACATGTGCTGCATGCTTGATAGCACTGGCATCACACATTAGCCTAAGAGTGGCATGGACAATCCACATACATGACACATGCCAGCACACAGATGGCACATAGTATAGCCATGGCAGATTTGACAAGGACACCCAGATGGTAGCAAATCAGTACTGTCACCCATCCATGTGAGGTGGACATCATGAAATTGAACATGCAAAATAGTGTGACAAAACACGCATGTGCCACACGCTGCAACAAAGCCAGTGTTCACTGATGCAGTAATGGCAGGCACATGGATACATCAATGGTTGGTCACTTCGACATGACAGAAGACAATTGTCATGTTGAACATTCAAACAGGGCCCCGAAATGATTGTGTGCAGGCCATGTGTAGCTGCAGATTACTCAATCAGCCTGATTGGTGAAATCATTCCCATAATAAGGTAACAAATGTGGGCCATTGTGGGGTGTAATCTATGACTGAAGTATGTTACATTTGGGGCAGTACGGCACAGCAATGTGTGGTAAAAATGCTAAGGATTTCATCAATCAGGCAGAATGAACAGGAAAACAGTATGAAAAATGTTGTGGCAAAATGACAGTTGAAGGGCAAGTGCAGTAATGTGGTGCAAATTGTCTACTGCGGTCAGAAGGGATACTTGAAAACCCAAACTCCAGGCTGGGGTATGGTTTGGAGGCACCACATGGGTGACCCATAGCAGTCATGACTACACAGCCTCACCTGGCACTCAATCACAACACATCACCCAAGCAACATACACATGGTTTGCACACACATGCATGGCCACTCACCAAACATTTCCTCAAGATCTGGTAGGTCTCCCACGCCTTGGATCTGATACTCTGCGATGAACTCTCCAGCGATTGCCTCATGGTCTGTTAGTTCATCGTCCTCTGGTGGAGACCCACTGCCAGTCACCAGAGTAGAGGCATAATTGAAAGCCAGCTTGTTCTTTGCTCTGCGTTTGAGGTCATTCCACCGCTTAGAGCAATCATCAGCTGTGCGCCTCACAAATCCAAGGGAACTAATGTGGTCCGCAATGCACTGTCAGTGGGCCCTACGTTGAGCAGTCGTAGACTTGCACCCTGCACTCACCAGCATTTCACGGCCATGGCCCGACATGTAGCCCACAAGTGCGTCTAGTTCTGCATCATTGAAACTATGCTTCCTTGACGTGCCGGAGTGTGTAGCCGTGTCTGGGGTCCCAGCCTGTACCGCAAGAGCACCCTTCTTCCTCTTGGAAGGTGGTGCGGACCCTGAGGGGCTTACGCCGCTATGGTTGGTAGGGGCTGAAGAGCAGGTGGACTGGGCACTGGAAGTAGCCAAAGGCACGATGACCAAAGGTCTCACTGCAGGCATTGGCTGCTGGGTGATGTTGGCAGGACCAACCTCGGTGTGATGGACTTGGACCAACACTGTCCCGGCTGGGAGACTCGGAGCTGGGGTGGATTGAGCTGCAGCTGCCCCTGCAGCCTCCTCACCCTGGCTACTTGGGGCAGCAGATGAAATTGCTGCCCCAGATCCACGTGGCCTGGTGACAGCAACTTTCACCGCCACACGTGGCTTTGACTTGGTGACACGGAAGTCAGCCTGGGAGTCATCCTGTGCCGGTTCGGTTGACAATATGGGCCGGGTTAACAAGGCCTGAGCTGGGATGGTGTCAGCTGCATCTCCCCGACCCATTGGGGAGGCATAGGTGTCCCTGATTGGTCCTCCACACACTGGCCTCTTGGGCCACCCTGCACATCCTGGCCATGTCCCCTAGCGCGCCCACCTCTTTGAGGTCGGCCACCTTTGCCTCCCTTACTGCTTGGTCGCCTCCCAACCATGGCATTGATGTTTTTGTGCGAATGGGAGGTGCAGTAAACAATTGTCCTGGGCAATTGGGGTGAAAGGGGTAGGGTACTAGATGGAATAAGTACCCTAGTGCTCTAGCAAGGCTGTCTGTGGCCCCTGGGGGAAGATGACGGGTCACACAACGCTCAGGCACCCCGAAAACAAAATTTAACATGCACGCAACCCCTGGTAGCCCACGTGCATAGAATAAAGAACCCGCACTACGCTGTGGCACCCAGAAACACAAAAATAAGGGTACGCGTGGCACACGCTGGCTACAATGACCTCTGAATGGGTACGCAATACACGGGGGCAACCACTATTGAAAAATACGTGCTCGACTCAACGTCTGCCTGGAAAAAGAACGTGAAAAAGACGCACGTGTGCACGTTGGCAACACCCCCGTCAAAAGAAGAATTGAACGCCGTCTGAATATACAAGGAGTACAAACTGGAACCGTTGTGAAGTAATCACGTGTGAACCGACAAGAAGTAAAAGAATCACCCGCTCGCTCTCCACAAAAAGCACATACAAGAAAACACCGTCCTACGCGTACCTTTTAAGCCAGCCCACACGTGCGACGTCACTTACGCGCGTATGCTCTAAGGGCCTTTGCTCCAATTACACGCAGGACACCCGGACGTGCAGTTCGTGCACGTGTACAATCAACATGCACCCTTGTTGAGAGAAACGCCCGTGCGCGTTACATCACAGAAGCGCTTACACGCTAAAGGCCTTTTCTTGAATTACACGCTGACGTGCAGTTTTTTCACGTGCAAATCACTCCATATCAAGCTGGCCATGCGACAACTCGGAAGACCACGCTCCTGCGCAGAAGGCCATTTTCCTGCCCCCGGAGCCCTGAGCACGCTCCCACCTGCCATCTGCTGCTGCCTGCCTGCCTTCTGTCCACGTGCCCTGCTGTTTGGTGCCTGCACCTCAGCCATCTGCAGGGGTCCAGTTGCTGTGACCACCCCTGCTGGAACAGAAGACCCCCAACTGGTATTTCATCGCTCCACAGCCCAGCCCCAGGACCCAGTTGCCCACCCACACCTGCCTCGGGTGTTGCCATGTCGGGGCAAGCACCATCGGACACAACTGGCGACGCCCAGCCAGAGAGGCAGAGGCTGCCAGCTTCACTGCCAATGAAGTTGGCATCCTGGTGAAGCAAGTCATGGGGCATTATGATGCCCTCTTTGGAAGTTCACGCTCCGACAATGAAGGACGGAAGTGGATCTGGAAGGACATCGTGGCTGTCATCAACGTGGAGGGGATGGCAGCCCGCGACATGCAACATGTCCAGAAGCGCTGAGAGGAAGTCCAGGATCCCTCAGCAAGGCCGGGTGCCTCTTGAAGGCAAAGCATGCAGAGGGGTGCCGAGTCCGCCTTACCAACATCCAGATGAGAGTCCTGAAATGCATACACCCAGCGCTCCACCTCCAGATCCTTCGGAGGCAGACCCGTCCAGAGTCGAGCGATAAGTGTCAATGCGTACTGATTGGTCACTGTGCATGTTGAGGTGTGGCAGGAGTGTGCAAGTTGCACATATGTCTTGGAAGGCGCATACATGGATGTGTATGTACAGGGACATGAGCCTGCCGCATGTAAGTCCTGTCATGTGTGAGGCACATCAATGGTGTATGTTTTCAAATGCATGGTGCACACATGCATGTGTCAGTGCACACATGTTTAAATTCATGTGTATGTACTGTGGCATGGTTGCGGTGTGACACATGGATGCTGGTTCCACCTTCATGTATGTGCACAATGGACATGTGCGTGTGTGTGTATTTGACATGTGTGCCACTATGATACAACATGGATGTATGTGACAGCAACATGTAGGAGGTTGATTGGCAGATGTGACATGGATGCCGATGATTTCACTGTGACAGGTGGTGGAGATGTACAGATGCATGTATGTCCGAAGTGTCTTCAAAGTGCTGTTGGGCTGCGTTGGGCTGCTGGAAGCCTCCATAGTCGTCCCCCTGCAAAACTCGCTGTTGCCGTCTGCGAGCGGAAGAATGCGGTTCTCGCAACACGGATCAGCTGCTTTCACTTTGGATTTGGACTTGGACACAAGTAACTTCTTACTTTGAACTTGGTGCCTGTTATTTTGGTGCCGCGGCTCTGCCGCGGCTCACTGTGCTGAATAGGGTACGACCCCTTGTACTTACCTGTGTCCCTTCTTTCTCCTTTTCTGCAGCACTTGCAGTCTCCACCCACTCGCCTGCCTCCCACTCCGCCCCCCACCCTGCATCACTTCCTATAAATACTTCGGTGCACGCGCATCCTGCGCGCGCATCCGAAGTGCCTTCAAAGTGCTGTTGGGCTGTTAGGCGGTGAGGTGGTGTGTTATCTGTGGTGACACTTAAGGGTTCATATTGGGGGAACCTAGTATTACTCCTTTGGGGGCTGGAAACGCGCTCTCCCTTAGAACGGAGTACAAAAAGTTCTAATGGTTTTATGCCTGCGAAGAGGTCGATCCTTAAACTCATCTCCAGTCAAAACTTCACACTCCAAAAAAAATCGAAAAAATAGTAAAAAAATGCAATCCATAAAAGAAAGCGTGTTTAGTGCTACTCCAGGGCCGAGTGAAACTACTGGTCTCGCGGCACACTGGAGCTCCATAACCGATCAAGACCTAATTAAACATGAGGTCGCATTTTCTTATGCGCGTGCGCACGCTCCTATAAAGTCCTCTAACGAACACTTACTTGCAGGCACAGAATCCCTGCCTAGCACGTCAGAGCTTAAGCCTTCCCGCAAAAGCTTTTTGAGCATGCGTATGGACATTGCTACCTCCGATCCCGAACTTCCCATTGATGATCTCACCTCATCTCCATCGGATAATTCGATACTAGCTCCAGTAGTTCTTGCCGCCCTTGAAAAACGAGTACGGCTTTCGGTTGGGCCTTCCACGCCTGTCTCCCATTCTAACTGTGCAAAAGCTGATGTTCATATACACTGCAAAGATGTGGTACATAGGAAGGACATGCACGGTTCTACATCACCCTTGACATATGATTCTCACCCCTCTATCTTTCCTGTCTCCAGCTCTCGACCATCGTCTCCAACCCACCCCCAAAGTGGTAATAGTGAACCAGTGATAGACCTCACACATTTACCCGACTTAAAAACCTCGAACCATCCATTAGGATTTGATATCCTAGAGCCCACGGAAGACATGCGATCACTGGAAGCATCCTATCCAGTATTAACACGAATACTTAACCTATTAGATCGTGGCCATGAGTATACTCACTATGAATTAAGGGACTGTAAATCAGCACTCTCTGAAATTCTACTAAAAATATCTAAACTGGAGGGATTTATATTTGCCGATACTCTTAGACGGGGTCCTGAGATACAAAAGCCGACTCAGATTACAGAGCTTAAAACCAGCTCTGTGACCACACAAACGGATGACCCAGATCCTTCCCTAATCGGACTTACTAATACGAACATTCCTTATCCTTCATACACATTTCCTGTTTCATTTGCACAAACACTCATTACTCAAAAACCTGCAACTTCTTGTCAAATACTCACCCATGCCCAACTATGTAAGGAAGTTGCATTACATCGTGAAAAGTTGGAACAGCTATTACTGCTTATACAAACTGAACCTGGGGAAAAAGAAGCGGAGGTTTACGCTAGTTGTATGGAGGGGGAGCAGGTGTCACATCCAAATAGTCCCTCAGCCCTGACCACCTTATTAGATAACAACGATGATGCTGGCTCCGCTCCGGCTGATATCCTAGCTGGAAATGATGGAACTTTATCCCCCCCTCCACAGCGCTCATTCATATCACGGAAAGATAAAAGACTTTTCTTCCGTGCTCTGAAAAGAAAAGCTGACCGGAAAAAAGCTCTCCAAGACATACAAGAGGACTTATTGCCTCACCCTAATCCAAAGCCTAAAACTATGAAAAAAAATGTTAAGAGTCATTTATCTATACCTTCATCAAATCTAGAATCATTAAAAATTGCTGACACGGATCTGATCTCAGAGGAAATTCTATCTAATACCCACCTAAAAAAATTGCCATTACAAAAGTCGCATGTCTCCACTAATGAAAAAATCCACTCGTCGTCCCAAACACAACTTCCCAATTTCTTTAAACCTATTGACAAAAAGTCCACGCAAAAAGAAAGGACATCAGAGATAGCCTTGGTTGTAAACGACTCCGAACAGATTTTGGACTCGGCTCCTATGGCTGCCGCATCAATCGACGAGCTCAATCAGCTCCAAAATCTTGACAATAATAGGAAGCCTTGTAAGAAGTTGTCACCCCTGCTAAACTGCAGGGGCGGCATTGCAAACCCAAACCATCATGAAATACAGGCACAACTACCGAGAGAATGTTGTGAAGAGACGGGGGACATGAATAAACTGTCCACTACTATCATAGGATGGGAAATAATTGTGGTTGAGAATGGCACTAAGCGGCTTAATCGATCGGCTTTATTACAAGCATTTAATCGCATTCCAGGCCTGCGCACCTTACGTACGACTGATATTGAATGGATCACCTTGCCGCCAATACAAAACCATCGTATGGTGTGCAAGGTGCAATCATCTATTATCACAAATCTTGCTTTGCAATATACGGAGGATTTGCGCTCAATTGGCCTAATGCCATATCCATTTGATTCAATTGATGATGCCATCTCATTTAATGAAACACCTTTGATATCTCCAATGGAGCAAGTGCCCAATTTACCCCCTGAACTTGCTAAGAATCGGATGAATGCAGAGGTAATTGCCCAACTAGTGAGTTTATCAACTTCCACCAAGGACTGGTCATGGTTAGCTGCCCTGCAGAATACGCTGAACCCTGCCATGAATAACACTCCCCATTAACCCGTCCCCTTTTATATCTATTTTGTCTTAGAATTCATGTGGGTTCAGCAATTTAAAATCCTGGTTTAGCAATGCCAATGTAAGCAGGGAGTGTGACGTGATGCTATGCCAGGAGACAATGTGTGAACAAGAACTTATCTTGAACGGATACACCGTTATTCAATTAAAAGCGAAACGAGGCACAAGTGGTAGACCATATGGCGGTCTTGCAATCTGTTTAAATACCAATTTAAATGCAGATGTGTTAGAGGTTTTTCATGCCACAGCAATTTTAGCTGCACTCATCTTGCTGAAGGGTTTCCACCTTGCTCCTACTCTTATGGTATGTTTATATCACAATCCCGCAATGTGTAACCAATCCCTTGTGTTTCAAGAGTTAAATAATCTATTTGACGAAGTTTTAACACACTATCCTTCATGTGACATTGTTGTGGGGGGGGACTTCAATGCGCACTGTATACAAAACACGGCCAATACGCCTAATGGTAGATTTTCCCATCAAGCGAGACATCGAGGACGATTGTGGAAGGAATTCCTCGAAACATGGGAACTAGATTTTATTCCCTTTGTAGGTAATGACAAGTATTATACCTGGCGAAGAGGTGATACTGCGACCTGCATTGATTACTTTGCAACATCGCGGGGCCTGCAAATACTCTCCGACAGAATTATAATACACGATCCTGGGTTGAGTGATCATTGTACGATACAACTAAATTTACAGTTAGAATTAACTGCTCTAGATAAAAACACCCAACAAAAATTTTTGGAAGGGGATCGTCCAGGCTTGTCGATTCGATGGGCAACTAATTTGTGTGATAAGGTCAATGATATGATCTCTACACGCCTTTCCTTATATTATACATCAGACCAACATCAGAAGTTCCCAAATCTGGTTTATGAGATTCTACCGGGATTAACAACAGAGATATTAAATATATTGTCGTCACGTACACTGCAACCTCACGTTGAATCTATCCCGACTTACTCCAAATTCATAAATGAAGCGAAAAGAGTAAAACACGCGGCTCTGCGTGCTATCCGGAAAACTCATCTTACATGGGAAGCGTTTCAGAGGGAAAAAAGAAAAATTATAAACACCTATCGAAATAAATGTAGAGATCATAAACACTTTACCCACAACAAGTTAAATCAAGATATGTTCAGCACACTTTGCCACAGAGATAGACGAGCAACTTGGGCCTTACTTAGAGCTGGAACACTGACAGCTTCCACCTGTCAGTCGACAATGATCTCTTCACAGGACTGGAGAACATTTTTTGAAAACAAATTTGCCCTCCCTACAGCCTTCATAAAACACGAGTATAAATGGTCGTCTTTAGCTGCGCCCTCTTTTGCGCGATGGGATATTTCGACTATTGAGTCCACAATAGTAAAATTAAAATACTCTAAAGCAGCCGGCCCGGATGGCATTCCACCATGTGTTCTTAAACAAAATCCAGCTTTGTGGGCCGAAATTTACAAAAAACTGTTTGATAACATTCTAAAAACTGCCATCATTCCCGTCTCATGGCCAAACTCTATTATTGTTCCCATATACAAAAAAGGACTAAGATCAGAACCTGGTAACTTTCGTCCGATCGCTTTAATTGACACTGCGGCGAAAGTGTTTGGCACTCTCCTCTTGAGAGAATTACAGGTAGTCATCAGGCAGCTAAGAGTTCTGTCCAAATATCAAATTGGTTTTCGTGCAGGAATGGGTACACCGTTGAACGCAACCATTATGGCACACCTGTTAGCCCACCATAAAACAAGGGACTCTGGACCATTATACATGGCATCAATTGATCTTACTTCCGCATTTGACTGCGTCATACGTGCACTTCTTTGGAATAAAATGGCCGATATGAAAATACCTGGGTACCTTATACAATTAATTTCCAAATTACATACAAAAACTACCTATTTAGTAAGAGTGAACAATGATGGTTCTACAACGCATCCAATAAAAATTGAAATCGGGGTGAAGCAAGGATGTAATTTGGCGGCAACGCTTTTTAATCTGTATCTATGTGGTCTTAATGACATCTGGCACAAACAAATATCTTTTCCGGCAAGGCTGGGGCATTTACAAATTCACTGGTTAGCCTTTGCCGACGACATATTAATCTTTGACCGCACGCCCAAGGGCCTCCAAATTAAACTAGATCTATTTGCTTCTTACTGTTACACACACAACTTAAAATGTAATATTGAAAAATCCAATATAGTGATATTCAGAAACCTTAAGAGAAAAAATTTCACTAGAACTTGGACAATTGAAAATTTTCCATTATCAATAGTGCCCGCTATTCGTTATTTAGGATACACCATATCCGATTCTCAATCCTTGTTAACGTGGAAAGAGTTATTACAAAAGAAAGCTGCCCCTCTTGCCACACAAATGCGAATGGTGTATCTAAAATTTTGTAAATTCTCATTGATGCCACTGCTACAATTCTATCTATTAAAAGTGGAATCAGTTATTCTCTACACCTTAGATACTTGTATTGTAAATATTAACAGCTATCTTGATCAGCTTCAAGGCGGTATGTGGAAAGGGGCTATGCGATTGGCCAAACCCACTCCAAACCCGGTATTAAGACAAGAACTCGGCCTCACGGCACTATCCGCACGTCGAAACTGGCGGCTATTGTCCAACTTCGCAAAAATGCGATACCCCCCAGATAATTGTTTGTATGAAGATCTGGGTAAACTAATGATCAGGTCTGAAAAATCCTCACTCACAATATACTATTTACAAATGATTAGACTACTGGATGAAATAGTATGTCTGATGACGTGTGTGCATGTGTTTGGCACTCCCCGTGTTGCATGTGACGTCAGGCTAACCTTCGGATGCTCATGCTGTTTCATGTGTATGGATGTTGCTGCCTGCTGCAACATTCCTGTTGATTTGCGCATTTGTGTGGGTTCAAATGATATGTGTGTTGGGGAGTGTGATGCCATGTGTGAAGTTTGAGATTGCCACTCATGCGCAACTGTCATGTGTATCAGACCATTGTACAGTGCCCTGATGCCTGTGTTCTGTCTCTCCCTGTCTGCAGCGTCAACTGATGAAGACGGCAGAGACGGTGCTGTGGGGCACAGCGACAGGGATCCCACTGCCAGCCGGGGACGCAAGGCCCAGCCCCCCTCCCATGTTGTCATCTCGTCGGGGAGTGAGGGGTCTGGTGCCGCATCTGCGGCCGCAGCTGCCGAGGGTTGGTCCAAGAGGCGGAGATCGGAGGTGAACTCCTTGGCAGCAGAAGGGGCAGTAGAGACCTCACAGGGGCATGTGGAGGAAGATGGCACTGAGTCATCCAGGTTGGTGGAGGGTTTGGTTGAGGAGGAGGCTGTGGAAGTGCCACACACAGGGTCTAGAGGGGGGATTCCACTGGTGCTAGTGGTGCAGGCCCGGGGCAGGGACAGGAGGCAGCACAGGCCGCCGCTGAGGTGCCTCTGTGTATAATCCTGTCCCTGATCCTGTGACTGCATCATTCCACACCAGCAGGGATGCCTTCGTCCAGACCCGTTCGCAGGGAGGGGATGCGCGAACAACAACTGGCCTTCCTCTCCCTGCGGACGTGGCAATCCGGGACCGTGTTAAGCCTGTCCTGGCTGGGGTGGCGTTGCGTCAACGGGGCATCCGGGATGACGTGCAGAGTTTTCGTGAGGACTTTGGATGTTATTTGGGATGCCTCATTGACCGCGTCGACCTACTAGGACGGGTCACCAGTGCTGGGTGCCTACGTCTGCTGGACCTTGTTCCAACCCCCTCCTCAACTGAACCCCCTATGCGCCAGTCATCCTCCGTGCCATCTTCTGGCCCAAGTATCACCTGGGTACCCTGTGGAGCTGCCTCTGACCCAGCAGCCAGGCTGGTGGAGGACACATCCCTACCACAGTCAGAAGTCGGAGATCCAGCAGGGGTGGCCACCACAACAAATGAACCCCAGCAGGAGGAGGACGTGCCTGGCAGCATCAGTCTCAAGGTGGGAGCGATGATGGCTCGGGGCCATCAACATCAGAGGGGCAGTCATCGGCCGGAGGGCAGGAGGACCCTGGATTTGGAGTGTCTTCCGTGTGGCAGCGTTTGTGCAAGCAAATGGATGCAGAGCGTCGGCGGGCAGAAGAGGCATGGCTCACTATGGTCAGGGCAGAGAACTCCATGCGCAGGGCGCTGAAGCGGGCTGAGTGCCTCGAGGAAATTCGCAGGGAGTTGGAGCTGGACATGGCATTATCCCTGTGAGACCTCGGGGCCAGGGAACAGGCCCACCTCCAGAACTTAGAACAGGAGTTCGATGATGCCCTGGCCCGGGAAATCAACAAGTGAGCCGTAGGACTTGCTTGCCGCCATTGTATATAGTTAATTAGTGTTAGGTTTCCTTTGTATTTTCATTTCATTTAGGGCGCATGGACTATGCCCCACCTTTTTGTATATAGTTGTTTATAGATAGGGTTTTTGGGAGGTTTCATTTGGATTGTGGGGCTGATGGACCCTGGATTTGGAAATTGCATATAGTTGAAGACTGGATTGGACTTCATTTTTTTCATTTTTTTCCATGGAGATATGGATTTATTTTTTCATTTGGATTTTAGTTTGATGGACGAACCCTTTGGAGACATTTTCATTTGGATTTATTCTGATGCTGCATTCATATATTTTATTAAATTTATATTAGACATGCAGCCTTTTGTTTATTATTTCTATTATTGTGTGATTTTCTTTCATTCCCTTGCCTTTGTATTTAATACAGTTTGGTTTCATGCTTCATTTGTGTGGTATTCTGTCATTGGTTTTAGGCATGTCACGATGTGGGTTTTCTCATTCACTTGCACCCATTGTGTGTGAGTGACGGACATGTATTGATGTGCATACTTGCCATTTGGGATCAATCATGACATGGGGATTTCAATGTGGGGTGGATGGAATGCTTGTTTGGGTGTTTGGACTGGGGTGGCGTGTGGTGGGATTTGGGTGGCCATAAGGGCCATGATTGTTGATCGTGATGACGTGTTGGGGTGGGGACATGAGTCGGGGCCTGCTGGCAGGTGCCTGTCACTACTGGGTGGGTGAGTGGGTGGGGGGACATGAGTCGGGGCCTGCTGGCAGGTGCCCGTCACTGCTGGGTGGGTGGGGGTAGAAGGGGACATGAGTCTGGGCTCCCAAGTGTGCTCACAAGTGCATGGTTCCATGTGGGCTGCCTGCATGGCATGGTGAGGGTTGTAGGGTAGTCCCCTGTGGTGTGGACTGCCTGCAGGTCATGGGGAGGGTTGTAGGGTAGTCCCCTGTGGTGTGGGCTGCCTGCAGGGCATGGGGAGGGGGGAAACCACACACCCAGCAGGGCCCACAATGCCAAATTGTGTCTGAAACTTCCCGCGCACCCCCCAAAATACACGTACCCCGCCCGCACAAGGCCTATCATGCGTGAAACTCCCTGCGCACCCCTCAAATACACGTACCCTGCTCGCACAAGGCCTATCGCGTGTGAAACTCCCCACACACCCTCCTAATACACATACCCCGCTCGCACAGAGCCTGTCTCGTGTGAAACTCCCCGCACCCCCCAAATACATGTACCCCCCCTCCCACAAGGCCTATTGCGTGTTAAACTCCACGCGCTCCCCCGAAATACATGTACCACACTCTCGCTTTGAGTATCGCGTGTTAAACTTCCCGCGCACCCCCAAATACACGTACCCCACTCCCACAAGGCCTATCGCGTGTGAAACTACCTGCGCACCCCCCAAATACAAATACCCCGATCCCACAAGGCCTATCGCGTGTGAAACTTCCCACGTACCCCCCAAATACACGTACCCCGCTCCCACAAGGCCTATCGTGTGTTAAACTCCATGCGCACCCCCGAAATGCACGTACCCTGCTCGCACAAGGCCTATCATGTGTGAAACTCTGTGTGCACCCCCAAATACACGTACCCCGCTTCCACAAGGCCTATCGTATGTTAAACTCCATGCACCCCCCCGAAATACACGTACCACACTCTCGCCTGGAGTATCGCGTGTTAAATTTCCTGCGCACCCCCAAAATACACGTACCCCGCTCCCACGAGGCCTATCACGTGTGAAACCTCCCGTGCACCCCCCAAATACACGTACCCCGCTCCCACATGGCCTATCGCTTGTGAAACTTCCCGCGCACCCCTCAAATACACGTACCCCGCTCCCACAAGACCTATCGCGTGTGACACTCCCCACGTACTCCCCAAATACACGTACCCCACTGTCGAATGGAGTATCGTGTGTGAAACTTACCACGCACCCCCAAAATACACATTCCCCGCTTGCCCAAGGCCTATCGCGTGTGAAACTTCCCGCGCACACCCAAAATGCATGCAGGCACTCCATCCACCCTGGGCATGCACCACAGGCAGCCCACTCACCCTCGCCATGCCCCACAGGCAGGCCATCCACCCTGGGCATGCCTCACAGGCAGCCCACACCACAGGGGGGTGCTTTTTCTAGGCGATTTACCTGGCGCGAGCGGGGTACGTGTATTCCGAGGTACGCCAGTACATTTTCACGCTTTTGGCTGCTGTGAGCGGGGTACGCGTAGTATTTTCACGCGATTACAGTGTACCGGCCCTGTAAGCTGGTTCAGGGTTAGTGCAGCCCTTTATGCTGCATTGGGGATTTCAATGCCTTTTCCTTGTGCAACGGGCGTTCTTGTGGGCGTAACTGGCGCTGCGGGATGTTCTCTGCACCAGCGCTGAAAATGGCTTGTAAATTCCATGAATACGTGGTGCACCAGAATGCTGTTTAGCGCACACGGCTGGCGCACGCTGGCGCATGCTCCCTCTCTGCGCTGCTTGCATGCGCTGCCTCTGCGTTAAAATCTATGAATTACTCCCTTAGTTTTTATCAACTGCCACCAGACTAATGGGTGCTCCCTATTATAATATTTTGGACCAGAGGTGTTAAACGTTAAAAGTCACCCTTTCCTGTTAGACGCTTGCGTTCCAGCACCTGTGTTCAAGAATGTACATGCGCCTTTTGTAATCTGCTCTGTTTGCAATGCAAGGCAGCTGCTGTTGGATTTTAGTAGACAAGCAAAGCAGAGGCACATGTGTGCACTATACTTTTTGCATTAGAGCATTATACAAGTGAGCACGATTAGCAGAGTCCACTATCAGAGGCCGAATTACCTGAATCATTTTGTCATCACAAAATCAAAAAAGCTCAGGCTATAAACCCCTCACAGATGATCATTCTGTGAAAGTTGCGCACCAGAAAACACCAAGCACAGAATTGGATAGTTTTGGTACATTGTAAAAAAAAACAAAATATTCGACACAACATGTCACTTGCATTGATGGGTTCTCAGAATATGGCTCTGACTTGACCTTGCCATTTAATTTCATTTTACAAGCTGGGGACTGATTTCAGTGAACAATGATAAGAAACACTGGGCCTTATTACAAGTTTTCCGGTGTGGGAGTTACGGCGCTGGTAAACTACCGGTGCCGTTACTAATGGACCAGCAAACTTCAAGTTGTGTTCGCGGGTGCCTGTGTACCCGCCAGGTCTGACCTGGTGGGCGTACCTGTATCCGTGAGCACAGCATGTCGGATGCACCGGCGCCATTCACGAATGGCGCCGGTGCATTCGGCTTCCCCATTCCCATCCCTATGGGACTCAAATGGGAATGGGGAAGAATATTTTCCGCCGCCCAGGAATGGGCGATTACCGGGTCCGCCAAGGCGGTAATGACCTGGTAATTGCCCATTCGTGGGTGCCAAAAAAATGTGCAAGTTTGGCAGCAGCCTGCCGGTTTTACCGGCAAGGCTACCGCCAAACTTGTAATGAGGCCCATTTCTTTACTAAAAAAGAAGGTAAGTGTAGGAGAAACGAGCGTTAGGCCCTCTAAATTAGTCGATTGCCATATAATGTCCTATGCTTTGGTTTTTCCATGATGCCCTGTGTTGTTTCAGGCATTATACCATATACCATGTGCCAACTTGTGCCAATGCATTCTAGTTATCTTACCTTCCTTTGGAATGGCTTCTGTTTATTTCTTTCTGGAAAAACTGGGCTCAAAGTGCATCAAAAATGTTCTCCTATACTCTTTTCCTGAATATTTCCTTGACACACCCAATACTTTATTTCAATTTGACATTTTCCTTCAAGTTCCCATGGTTCTTAATTACTGAATAGGATTGTGTTTTTAAATGGCTATTGTCATTGTTTTGTTTGTATGCCATTTTCAATGACATTGGGCCTAATTTACAAAAGGTTTAGCACTGCGCAAATTGACTTTGCTCTGAAAAAGTACATTATGCGCCCGGTGCTAACCAACTGTCGACGATTGACAGATCGTACCTTGCACTGGCCCTTCACACTTTGTGCCCTGCTAAAGCGTTAAGTGCATCCTTGAAGTCAGCACACAGGAAGGATCAGCGCAAAGAAAGAGAACCAAAACTCCTAATTAAAAGAGGAAAATGAGAAATAACATGGGCGTGGGGAGGAAGGCACTGTGCAAACTACAAGTACGCCCCAGCGCAAAGTAAACTGTAGTCACAGAATCTTCAGCACTTTCACATTGACGACAAAGGTGAATGATCTTACCGCCACCTGTCAATAGTCACAAAGCACAAATGCTCAATAGAATCCCAATGGAAACCTCATATGCAATTCCACTGAACCATTGATTGTCCCAACGCTGCATCCTGCATTGCTAGCACTGATATTACTACATGGAAGGAAGGCGGAGGAGTGCCAGAATCTACCATAAATGAATGCCAGATGAGGAGGTGTATTAACATACTGTCAACCTAGACGTGGTATGGTAGTGGTAGAATGACCTGACATTACCCACCATGCACTTTACAGGACGTGACACCTCTGGTGAAAGTGCTATCAGCCTAACACTTCCTGGCCACTGCAACCTTTGGCAACACATTTCTTCTACTTGAGAATCACGCACACACAGGTAGTCACATGCCACACAGAAACATAGGAAATTATAATACTTTTATTGAATTTTTTTAATTGTGTATACAGTTTTATGTGCTATTTTACACATAAATAGCACATAAAAAGAAAATAATTTTATGCATATCATTAAAATCAACAAATGCATTAACAAATATTAAAGGAAGAAATAGACAACACACATATGTAAGTAACAAAATCCAAATAAAGAGAAATAAAATAAAATCCAAATGCTCCATAGGAATATTGGTAAACAGAGAGCAAGCAACTCATCAGGTATAACATAGCTGATGTTTCTGGTGTATAGGGAAGCAGATTTTAGAGTTCATCCAACAATTTAACATCATCTTCAAACTGTTGCAAGAGCTTATCAGCACATTTCCATACCTGTGTTATGACAATGATCTTACTACGGCTATGGCCGGACAAACATCGTAGCCAAATCAATTCACAAGCTATATCTTCTAGATCTTCCAAGAATTTAGAGTAATATCTTTCACAAATAGATCTCATCCCTGGGCATTTAGTAAGGACATGTCTAGCCATTCTACTTCCTGCCTGTCAAAACAGATTATGCAAGTTCTTTCATGTGCAGAGATTCCTGCCCAAGCACCTCTAATTTCAAGCACATCAAGCTTATTCAACCTGATATTCAAGAAGATCCGACGTGTTACCATAGAGGGAAGAAGTTTCAAATATTCTTGGGGTTCCTTGTAGTTAAAGGCCATCCTGGAGAAGGTGTGAAGGGACTTCATTGTAGCAACCTTCTCATGGCTGTTAGCCCAGGCAAGCTTCTCAGCAGAGTCAGTTAGAGATTTCATCATTGCACCTTACCCATGTTCCCGATTTGGTGTCCAACATATCCTCTCAAAGAAGCCCTCATTCATAGACTTGAATTTAATCATAGCCGTGCAGGTGCCACTAATCAGCCGGGTGTGTAGCATAGACAGAAATGCTTTGGAAGGCAAGAACATAATCCTAATACAAATTTGCTCTATTTAAATTAATAATAGTACAACGAGAAATCAATCCCACCTCCAGCCTAATAGTCTCCATAGGTGTATAATTGCTCAAACCCAAAATTCTCCTCCAGATCACTCCTTCAATTTGATTAGCCCATGGGGTCCAATCACTAAGAGAGGCTTCAAGACCGTAAAGAAAGGTTGATGGGATTTTCTGTCTATATACAGTACGTATCCCGCAAAGGCTATATCCTGCAGTTCTTTTAGAGAATGACAGGACCGCTCAAATGAGAGAAAGGACCTTAGTCCTGTTTTTTCTGACGCAACTTCATAGCCAAGGTACTTGTGTGAGTTAACTCTTTTGATATCACCAATAATACAAGGAACAAAAATCTTTTTGCAGCGCCTACTCTCAATGGCCATGAATTGTGTTATTTATTTTTTTGTACTACATGCAACCAAAAATCATTCACTCCTTTTACAGTGGACAGTGTCACCATTCCTTTGGACAACGATCAGGAATCCAGCAACCACAGGCAAGATGACCTTCAACGAAGCACACATAGCCACTAGGGTCATAGTGGAGCGCACATTCGGGGGGCTTAAGTCCAGAGGCATATACAAGGTAGACTCTGAGTGGACAAGGCCCACCTCAAAATGTGCAAATGCCCACTCAGCAGCGCTGTGTGTACATTTATAGATGTCAATGTGCACGCTCATTTGTGCATTTCAGGAACCAGGAAGCTCTCCCTGCTTCCTTATACCTATCTGTGCCTGTGGCACAGCCAGAGGCCAATAGAGCAGGAGGCGGTGTTGCACTGAGTCCGGTGGGAAACAGGTAAGAAAAAACAAATGTGTTTGTGTATGCATGTGAGCGAGGATTGTATGAATGTAGGAATGTAGGCATGCATCCATGCATATGAATGAATGTATTGAGTGTGGTGTAGATGGGTGCGAGCATGCATGTGAATGAGAATGCCTTTTGAATGTTCGGAGTGCACATGTGAAAGACTGCAAAGCTGTGTAGGTGTATGACTAGTGGGTGAGTGTGTGTGTGTATGTTTGCAAGGCTGGGGCCCCGGAGCGAGGCGGGAGAATCATATTTGAACATTTAAGACAGGGGTATGAAATGTTTTACTGCCATTTTCGGGCAAGGCCAGTTTGAGTCTTAATACATGAAGGAGGGGTTGCGGTGGGAGAGAGTACCCAATCGGGCTGGCTGGGTACTACTGTGGCATGACATTTTTTATCCGCATTAAGGGCAAATGCAACATGTAAGTGTTCTTATATGGGGAGGCATGTTTCATTACAGTGGCATGGCATTTTGTGTACTGGTGTCATGTCCAAAGGCAACATGATGAGTGCTCTTTAAACAGGAGAAGTGAGGACATGTTTCCTTATTGTGGGATGGCATTTTGTTGTATTGGTGTCAAGGTCAAAGGCAAGATGGTCAGTGTTCTTATATGGGGGAGCATTTCTTCAGCCCTCAAGGTAATGTTTACTTACTGTGACATATTTTACTGCCGTTGGGGGGGCAAATACCACATGAGATATAGGGGACGGATTTGCGTAGCCAGCAAGGACATGTTTTCCTACTGAGGAATGTATTTTCTTAGTTTGGGCTACCCAATACTATTGCATTACAGTACAGGAGAAATGGCATATGAGGGATGCACACCTTGTATGTGGTGGTTGGTTGTTTGCCCACCCATTGACTGTTTATATGCCAGGCAAATCCCTATGGCCGTTCCCACCCAGTTCTTGCTCCTCCCCCTGGCCAAAACACCTCCTCATGGGAACTCGTTGAGCTCGCTTTAATCAAGCCTTACCATCAAATGTTGCACTCGAAGTGCCTGCCAGTGTTTTTTCAAAGCAGTCTTCTGAGAGTTATTTGCGTCATTGGAGCTATAAAGCCGTTACTGGTGTAATAAAAATGTCTGAAATGTCTGCATTCAGCAAATCAATTTCTAGGTGCTATGTGTGCCCTTCACCGAAGTCCTTTTAAAACAGGCATTGGCAAAGCCAACAGTTTTGGCTTCTGTATAAGTATTTGGCATTTGCCAGGCACTGCTGTTAGATATCTATGTTCTCATACCATTTTGCACAAGCTACCATATATGGCCTGCTTAATACCACTACGGCTGTGCCTGACAAGTGCCTTCCCCATGCCTACACCAAAGATCAAACGGTTAGCATTGGCATTATGGCTAAACTAATAGGGGTATATTTTTTTGTGGATATACTGGCAAATATTGGATGAGCCTTCATGAACATATTTTGTTATAGTCTCATTACTGGCACTTTGGGCTAAGCAAACATGAGTATTTTTTTATTTGGGAATACTGGTATATGTATGTGCACCAGCATGGTCATGTAGGGGTACAGTTAGTATGAAAGGGGTGTTCTACACTTGCAGAGTACTGGCATATTTTGGGAGAAGTGTTGTATGAGGTAAGGCAAGGAACCCTCTTTTTTTATTTATTTTTATATAAGGGGGCTTGACTCCAGATGGTAGGGCGGAAGTTTTGAGAAAAGAGTGGAGTCAACAGCTACCCTGGTCATTGACGCTCTGGTAGGAATCTTTTTAGAAAAGCAGTGGAGCTAAATTAGCACATATCGATTAGCTCTTAACAAGAACACAAAAAAGTTAGATTCTTTTTCAAACATAAAATGTTGTGATTTATTAAATTTTCAAGAGTAGATATTTTTTAAAAACAGTGACATATGCCATCCTTGGCACAGAAAAACATTTTATACACACAATATGCAATGATTATGCATGTAGGTGGGTTAGTACATCAATGGTGAGTGTAATTACATGTACTGCTAGTGTTGTGGCAGTACATAAAAATTGTCGACACACACAGAGTTCAGGTGTTTCTAGTACGGTGAGTAGATGGAGCGAGCAGCGGTTGAAAGTGTGGAACCTGCTGGTGGATGCACGGGACTGTCTTCAGGACTGGGGGAACTTTAGAGCACAGGAGTGCTTGTTAAGTGCCAGGCACCTGAAAATGGTGAGACAAGGGATGGAGTGTTATAAAGTAAGATATAAAAACAAGGAGTGTTCAAAGTGAGACACTGCGAAAAAGGAACCTACCTAGGTAGTTGGAGCGTCATGGCAAGGGTGGTTTGATAGGAGCCAGATTCTGGGTAAGTCGCTGGCGAATGGGTTAGTCCATGAAATGGACCGACGGTCTCTGAAACAAGTTGGAAACCCGAGTTGGTTGGGATGTAATGAATTACAATGAACATTGATGGCAATGGTAGTTTACAAAAAGTTACCTGGTCTGGTCAGAAAATTGGGTCCCAGGTGGTTCTAGATGAAAATATGTCTCTATCGAGGACGCGGAGTAAAGCCACGGTCTGTTGTAGACAAAAGAGAAGGGGAGTAGGCCTTGATAATGTTGGGCAACTAGTTGCAGAGGTAAAGATGATCGTGAGGCATAATAGTGCAGGCGTCAAGTGTCACGGTGCTGGTGCACAGTTATAAAATCAATATCGAGTGCCTGTGGTCGAGGTAGTTGCCTAGGTAGTAGTAGGGCATGCTAGTGCAGGCGTCAAGTATCATGGTGCTGGTGCCCAGCGGTACTATCAATTTCAAGTGCCTGTGGTCGACAGGTTTTTTGGGATTGTGGTTGTTATTTTTTATTTATTATTGCGGCCTGAATGTGAATAAGAGGCCGATGCCCGTGTAGATGAAAGTTACGGTTTTAGAGGAAGAAAAGTCCAGTGTCCCGTGGGGGTTGGGGCTCCCGTGATGTAAATGCAGTGGGTGGTGGCAAAAGGGTTGAAGAACCGCTATGGCTGGTGGATCTCAAACGCTTGTGAAAATGGGAGCAATGTGAAACGAAGCTTACCTCTGCAATCGAGCTGTGTCGGCGACTGAATATGCTGTCTGATATGCGCACATGCGTATATGGATCGAATTGTTCAGGGCGCCGTCATGTGGCGCATGCGTGGAGCGGGTAGTGGTACTGTACCTGCGCATGCTCGTTGCCGGGAAAGAGGGCTAGTAGTCTATGGGATAGCCAGCCTCGAAAACGTCAAGGAATAGAGCAACGTAATACGTAGTAGTTATCGATGACGGTCAGTGTCACAATAAATCTGAAGATGGTGCAAAAAGGCAAGAAAGGGCTGCAAATACATACATTTCTTGGTTCGTGGTAACTGTGGTTTCTGAGAAAAAACGTTTAAATATTTTTAAAGCAAGCATGAAGGAACAAGAAAATATGTTAATTCTATAAATACTTCAAACATAAAGTTGCTTATGATTTGTGGCATACAGGCAACATTTCAAACAGTGGTCCAAGGGGTCCTGTATGTGCATACATTTGTTGGTTCATAGTAAGTAAGATCAGATCTTACCTTTCATCTAGAACCACCTGGGACCCAATTTTCTGACCAGAACAGGTAACATTTTTAAACTACCATTGCCATCAATGTTCATTGTAATTCATTACATCCCAACCAACTGGGGTTTCCAACTTGTTTCAGAGACCGGCGGTCCATTTAATGGACTAACCCATTCGCCAGCGACTTACCCAGAATCTGGCTCCTATCAAACCACGCTTGCCATGACGCTCCAACTACCCTAGGTAGGTTCCTTTTTCGCAGTGTCTCCCTTTGAACACTCCATGTTTTTAAATCTTACTTTATAACACTCCATCCCTTGTCTCACCATTTTCAGGTGCCTGGCACTTAACGAGCACTCCTGTGCTCTAACGTTCCCCCAGTCCTGAAGACAGTCCGGTGCATCCACCAGCAGGTTCCACCCTTTCAACCGATGGCCGCTCCATCTACTCACCGTACTAGAAACACCTGAACTCTGTGTGTCGACAATTTTTATGTACTGCCACAACACTAGCAGTACATGTAATTACAGTTACCATTGATGTACTAACCCACCTACATGCATAATCATTGCATATTTTGTGTATAACATGTTTTTCTGTGCCAAGGATGGCATATGTCACTGTTTTTAAAAAATATCTGCTCCTGAAAATGTAATAAATCACAACTTTTTATGTTTGAAAAAGAATCTAACTTTTTGTGTTCATGTTAAGAGCTAAGATTCCTACCAGAGCATCAACGACCAGGGTAGCTGTTACCTCCACTCTTTTCTCATATTTTGGGAGAAGGCATAATAAACATGTGTTGGGAAATGCTTCTGCGCATTGTTGGTGACTTAGTATTTTTATTTCTCCCATGTCTTACCCTACAAAATTATGTGGATATTTCCCCAATTTGTCACAGAAAGTGTACTGTAAAATGCAACATTTTGACCCAATATTTAAAACATTTTCTCAGGCGGACAAACCCCCTAAACCCATCTTGATTGGTTTGCGCCTCCTTGCTACTCATTCAGCCGGAGGCAGATCCAACTCCTTTTCCTCTGGGATGGGCTCTACTACATTAGATCCAGTCCCCACTTGTTAAACAATCCTGGCTATGCCTCTGCTTAAGTCACGCTTCCACTCCCTTGACCACTCAGGTGGCGTATTGCTATATGCACCACATTTGGTATGCAAAATCCTTGTGGCATGTTGTGTCCTGCATAATATAGCCACACGTTGTGGCATAGCAGTGGAGGTTCAGGAGGCTCTGAACTATCATCCACAGGCACCACACATTTCCATAGCAGGCCAAAGGGCACAGGGACAGGACACACGCAACTAGGTAGTAGAAACCTACTTCAGACAAATTACACCCTTGTGGAACACACATACGAAAGCCACATCCCTGATGAAATCTGCAACTACAGCTTCCCCTTAACAACACACTCGTAACAACACACTCTTATCTTGAATTGGCAAAATGTGTGTGCCCCATAACATTAAAAGTACACATTTAACTCATTGACATATGTGCCATTAAGTGCACAAACCACGTCCAAACGCATTTCAAGGAGAAAGACACGTGTCCATGTGACAGGCCCAATAATCCAAATATTTCAACCCTAGTCTCTGGCACAAAATGTCTCTATTCCTTCAGGCACATGTATCAAGTGCAATCAAAATGGCTCACTGATGGCCATGTAGGGCAATTACATTCATCGAACAACTATTTTGTCACTGCTTGCACACTGTGCCTTTTCCTCTCTTTCTCCCTGACTTTCACCCTCGATGCCCCACCTTTGCCTTGTCCCTCCATGTTTACCCTGGGCTCCACCCCTGCTCATATTGCAGTCTGCCATGCAACATCCACCCCCTTGCACTCATCCCCCACCTGCACTTCCAAATCCACAACCTTAACACCATAATACACTTCTGACGCACCCCTCACCTTCCTCAGCCTTTCAGCCCTCCTGTCCCAAGTAGCCCACAACCTCTTTCACACCTCCTTGGTGCACCAAACTCCACCCCATCTGCAATGCCAATGTCCACTCTCTTTCACGCTCACCTGAGTGACACCTTGATGTCGGGTCCCTCAGCACCATTGCTGCTGGCCCTGCTAACCTCCACTCACCTCCACCATGTGTGTGCTCCTGCTATGGGGATGTTTCTGTTCACCTTCCTTTCCCTATGCCCACTTTCCCATTCCCATCCCTACCCCTGCCACATACATCACCTTACCCCATCTCCACTATGTTACTCTCTCCAATGCTTTCTTCCTCCCCCAGTCATCATCATGCCCTTTCTCTAAATACACCAATGCCCCCTTATGACTCATGTAGCACACTGTACTACTCCACACCCGGAGATTGTTAATGATTTTCTCAACCACATCTACACCAGTCTGGAGGCACCTGCCTAGCTGGGTGGGGTCTGGCCTACCCACTACCATACAACCTCCCCCTCCACTGACCTGTCATGGCTGCCAACAACTCAGCCAGCTAACATGTACAAACCCCACCAATGAGACCATGGCCCACCCTCAGTAGCTCTCGTTTTCCATGCCCTCCCTTCCATTGCTATACGCCCATGAACAGTAGGCCAGGCAACTGTCAAAAGTATGTGAAGACTAAGGTCTCCATGCAAATTTCCAGGAACAAACACGACCTTTCCATCCCTAGATGTCAACCATCCTATGAAACGTGCATTTGTCTCACCCTCTACCTCCAGTCACCTCCCCTGTTGGCTCTCCCTACCAAATACAGATTGATGGTGTGCACCCTTTCCCTGCTCTCTGGGAAAGGAAACATTGAGGACTGCCAGCATACGCCCCCACCCCCATGCACCCACAAATGCTTTCCTCCTTTGGCTGGCCCTCTTGTCATGGCTGTGCCTGCACCGTAGCAGGCTACTGAAGCTCCTCCCGCCAAAGCATAGTGCAGCTCCACAGGCCAATCCACATGTCATGATGTGAAGCTTGTGCTTGCAAAGCTATGTTGAACAGGTGGTGCAGCCGAGTCTGAACTGAACTCAAAACAATGTTCCCCCAGCTGACATGTCCAAGGGGTGCTAGGCCACACACCATCCTGCAGTCTCTGGCACCAGTGCATTGTCCAAACCTCCCCAAGTGACAAAGTGCACTGTGTGCCCCCCAAGACCCATCATTCACAGCACACTTTGTGAAAACAGAAAAAGAATATCGAGGCTGAGTACCCAAAAAGGAAATACACCGAACACGGGTTACAAAGGAACATACAAAGTACTTTATTCTATACTGAATCCAATTACAAAAACAGAGCAAAATCAGATAGCTATCAGCCCTCAGTACAACACAACGAACTCCAGCGTGGTTCAGTGTGTTCAGTGAGAGACGCTGTACATTAGAATGCATTCGTTTTTTATACATTTAGTGGGCGCGATGCCCAGCCCTACTTCGGATAATATTCCTTTTAATATATTACCGATCTAGGGTTCGTGTCAAGTCTCAAATAACCGCATATAACTGGTTTGCCTTTAATACATGTATCAACAAGCGTATGCAATAGCTGTGTATTCTAAAGTTTTCCATGCAGGCCTTCTTAAACATTAATACAATGTAATTAAACCAATGTTCTTTGTTCAGTTTTTGAATATATTGTCTCAACATATGCTTGTGGATTAGTTTTCATTGTACTCCTTCTACACATAGGTTAGTCAAGGACAAGGTCTCAGTTCATGACCTCAACAAGTGGTCTGCAGGAAAATTACACATTAGCTATGTACAGAGGTCAAGACAGCCATGTTTATTCTGCAATGACATTGTCCACCATTTTAGCTCACAGGGTGACTTTTACACAACGAATCCTAATATGGCGGTTTGACCTAAAATGGCAGCATACATGGATTTAAGGTCAGGACCTTGCAACACAGATTTCTTTCGCAAGCGACTTTCGAGCAACTTGGCGTAGGCCAATATTAAATATATTTATTACAATAGGAGGCCCGATATACTTTCTATTTCGACAAACCCTCCTTTTGGCCTATGCCAAGTGCTAAAAACTACTTTGGATCTCCTTGCAAATAACTCCATGCAGCATTGTCCATGCACCCTGAATCACTATCAGAGATATCTATTGCCATTAGGTCTTTTATGGAAACCCCAATGTTCGTTGCTGGTGACCCCCCCGGTCGCGCGGCTTCTTAATCCTTCCACAACCCTTAGCCAACTGAATCCCCTTTCTCAAATTTGGGCAAAAGCAAGCCCTCAATGACTCTTTTCCTTCTCCAAATGCACAGCCGAATCGTGCCGTAAGTCTATCTTCGTGGTCGCAAGTTGTATCGTACTTTTCCTGGTACCGATTGATCCGGAAACAATATGTCGTCACTTCCTGCCGGAGGCAAGTGAAGAGGCTGAATTTGAAACAGCCGTTTCCGGGTGCAAAATTTGTGGAAAGTGTGGAGACAAAATGGCAGCTTCCCCAAGCCTCCTGGGCTGAGAGATATTCTCTGACACACTCTCAGTGCTGCTTACTGCTTTGGGATCGTTGGTTGCAGTATCAGCGAGGGGTTCTGTTTCTTCTGTAGCGTGTGGCACAGGGCGAGGAAGTTTCTTGAGGTGTGATGCGTCGATCCAGTTCTTTCGTCCAGCTACCCGCACCACTGTCTGGGTGACCAACAGGACCTGGAATGGCCCACGCCAGCGAGGCGCGAGGCAGGAGGTGTGCTCAAATGATTTGACGAGCACCCAATTCCCAGGTCGTATGCCGTGGCCCGGGCCCTTGTATTGTACAGGTAAAGCTTCTCGTACCTGGTGGTAAATCAAATACAGGTTTTTAGTCAATTGACTACAATAATCTGAAAGTAGTACATTTTCAACATTCTTTGAAGTTCGGCATTTTGGAAGATTCCAGATATTGGCAGGTCTCCCCATTACCACCTCAAATGGAGAGAGCCCAGACTTAGTTTGAGGGGTTGTACGAATGACTAGTAACACGATCGGTAAGGCGTCTGGCCATTTTAGTTTGGTGCCGGCACACGTCTTAGCAAGCTTGTTCTTGATGATACCGTTGTGTCTTTCTACTAGTCCGGCGCTCTGAGCATGTCTGGCTGAATGGAACCGTTTGTCAATTCGTAATGCTGTACATATCTGTAGGATTACAGCAGCGACAAAATGTGGTCCATTGTCCGAACAGATAACTCTCGGCAAACCAAACCGGGGAAAGTACTCCTTTAACATGGTTTTCGCATTGGTCATGGCTGTAGCATCTTTAACAGGGAAAGCCTCAACCCATTTACTAAAGGCACAAATGACCACAAGGACATACTTTAAATTGTTGCATCGTTCCATTTCAATGCAATCAAAGTGAATAACTTCGAAGGGGACAGAAGGTGGGCCAAAACTTCCCCTTGAGTTGATGTCCCCTTTCCCACATTGTGTTGTAGGCAAATCATGCAGTTCTGGACGTAGTGCTGGGCAATTTTCGAAATCTTGTCATTTGCACAAACTTTTTCTAACATTTTCGTAACCTGCTGGGCACAAACATGTGTAGGGCCATGTGCCATGACAACCATCATCATGACATAGGCGTCAGGTAACAGCCATTTTCCTTCGACCATGTCCACCCAACACCCATCATCATCAAGTTTCCCCAAGCCTTCAGCCCACCTCTTAGACACTTCCATTGTGGCATCAGCTTGGATATCCCGTACAGACCCAACACCCTCATCAATTACATAGGTATCTACAGTCTCCCTTGAAACATACATCTCCATGAAGATATCTGTGGCAGTTTGTCTAGCTATCTGATCAGCGAAAGCATTCCCTTTTCCAATATCATCCACAATCTTTCGATGTGCTGCACATTTCATAACAGCTAACTGAGTGGGGAGCGCAAGCGCTGAGAGCAGTTGCACTATTAGGGAGCCATGTTGAATCTTGGTACCATGCAAAGTTAGGAACCCTCTTTCTGACCAAAGTCTCCCAAAGTTGTGAACCACCCCAAAGGCATACTGACTATCAGTATACATATTTACTGAAGGCCCTTCGGAGAGTTCACAAGCTCGGGTCAATGCTATAATCTCTGCGGCCTGCACAGAATTATGCGTAATTCTCTTAGTTTTGACAACCGTGCTCAATGTAGTGATTGCATAAGCGGCTGTGGATGTACCATCCAGAAGTTTAAAGCAAGAGCCATCACAAAACAGCTCTCCTTGCGGATTATCCAAAGGAGTATCTTTCAAATCAATTCTGCCCTTTGTTTCTTGTTCGGTCGTATACAAACAATTATGTGACTCTTCATCGCCGCAAGTAGTATCTTGAGGAAAAGGTAGGAGTTCAGCCGGATTAAGGACACAACACCTCTTAATTTGAATGTGAGGAGCAAACAAGATCAATTCATATCTTGTCAACCATGTAGAAGTGAGGTGTTGCGTTTGGGTTCGGTTCAATAGAACATCTACAGAGTGAGGCACCATCAGGGTTAGATCATGGACTAGGACCATTCCCTCACTCTGTTTTACAGACACGGCAGCAGCAGCAACAGCGCGCAAACATCTTGGCAAAGCGCATGCTACAGGATCAAGAGCGGAAGAATAGTAACCGCACGGCCTATTCTTCCCTCCATGTTCCTGCGTTAATACAGCCAAAGCGCATCCATCACATTCATGCACAAACAATACAAAGGCCTTTTCATAGTTTGGTGTGCCCAAAACTGGTGCAGAGCATAATGCAGTCTTAAGCAAGTCAAACGACTGCTGGTGTACCGCGTTCAATGGCAATGGCGAAGAAATGCCCTTCTTTGTCAAAGCCACCATCGGTTTGATCACTAGTGAGAAATTCGGGATCCACAACCTACAGTAAGAAGTTATACCTATCAAGGCCCTAACTTCCTTCTGTGTATTTGGGACAGACATGCCAGAAATGTGTTTTATTCTTTCAGGTGTCAATCTTCTTCCCTCCTTTGACAGGAGATAGCCTAAATAGGCGACCTCCTGACAACAATATTGACATTTTTTAAGCGAAGCTTTGTGACCATGCTTAGCTAGATGAATAAGTTATAACACAGTGCCCTCCTTACAGGCACTTTCACAGTCAGCAGCTAGAAGCAAATCGTCAACGTATTGAAGCAAAGTACAGGTAGAGGGCAATTCAAGGGTATCAAGTTGTTCTTTCAAAGCCCTACTATAAATACTAGGACTCTCTGTGTAACCTTGAGGTGCACAAGTAAATGTAAACGAGCGTCCCCCTAAAGTGAATGCGAACAAATATCTACTATCCTTGTGTATAGGAATACTAAAGAACGCATTCTTTATGTCCACAACACTAAAGTAAGTAGCTGTAGCTGGAATCATGGTTAGGATCATCGTTACATCAGGCACAATTGGAAATTGTGGTGCCACAACTTTATTAATGGCACATAAATCAATTATAAAATGGAATGGAATTACATTATCGCCTTTCTTGTACACGGGTAAAATCGGACTATTACACAAACTTCCTGAAATTTCTTCAATCACAGCGCGATGCACAAAATCGGAAACAATACATTTCAAAGCTTGCTCGCCCTCAACCAAAATCTTATACTGGGGAATGCGTGGCAGCTCAATTCCATGTTTCAAAACTATCTTAACAGGCTCCATCTGTAAAACACTGACATCACTGTCGTCGACAGCCCACAAGCTCTCTGGTACATCAATGAATTCTGGAGGCAAAGGTCTAGTCAAAAATTGCGAGGCAGGAAATTGCTGTGGTGAAATCGTCAAGCGCACTCCATCAGAAGAACAATAAATCACTACATTTAATTATTTTAACAAATTCAACCCCAGCAAGTTCTCTCCGCAATCCGAAGTCAACAGAAAAGGACACTGGTCCATTACGGGACCCAAAGAAATAGGTACCGGCATAGAAACCGGACAAACAACTGGTGTACCGGAAAACCCTACAGAAACATTGGTTTACCCTAACAGTGGAATGTTTGGAACCCGCAAATGATCAATGGAACACTTCTGTGCTGCAGTGTCTATCAAAAACGGATGTTTCCTATATCCCACCACCATTTCAACGTAGGGACCTTTCTGATTGACGGGAATCGGTGTAGGTTCCAAACCCTGCTTCGGGCAATCCTAACGAAACAGAATATCATCGAAAGGAAGCTCTTCAGATAAATATGCAGTGGAAGGATGATCAAATATATTCCTAGTGTCTGCACTCGGAATCTGATTGTCCTGCGAAAAAAGGTTGTTGAGGGTCCTGTGTAAAGTGACCTCTACCAGGACCCCCTATGCCCAGGCGACCTCTGGATCGCCTACCCATATTACCAAATGTATTATTCGACCTTTGTTGAAGGACAGGGCATTGTGCTCGCCAATGACCCTCTCGACAACAATAAGCACACTGGTTAATATTCACAGGACCCAAGGGCACATTCCCCTGCGGGACATACTGACCTCTAACCTGAGAATTACCCCCTCTGGGGCCCCTAACAATTTGCTGCAATAGCACTTTAGTTTTTAAATCGCCTTTCCATTTTTCAATCCAATCTTTTTCATTATTGACACGGTTCCCATAGTACTGAGCCATGTGCAGTACTTCTGATTGTGATTTCGCCTGCCAAGCGCCCTCAGAAGACATAATCTGTGACTGGATGTCAGGCAGTAATCCATGTACAAATTTGTCCACAAATAATCTTTTCCCAGACTCTGTGCCTAAGTCTTGTCCACTGAAATCCGAGAATACCTGTTCGAACCAATTAAAGAACGCTAGCACCTTCAGACTTTCCTTGGACACAGGCCGCAAGCTTGTCCCAAATAATTCTCTTTTCGGGAATTATGGTTTTTAATTTAGCAATGATTCTATCAGGCAGAGTTAATATCACCTGTTGCAGTCTTTCGCTAGCTGGCCTTTCCCCATCGAGTCTGGTTATATTCGCCCATGTATCTCCCAACCCAGGTACATCGTCAATAGTTGTAACTTGTTTCCATAAATCTACAGGCAGGAGTACAGGAAACAACAAATCAATGTCACCTAAGGTGAACACTGAGGATTGCAAAACGGATTCCATCTCTTTATAGAACCCTGTCGGATTTTTCCTAATATCGGGGATAGATTGCCTAATAGTATTCACTTCCTGTCTTGAGAACGGGACGTGAACAAACTGTGATACATAATTTGATTTGATTTTTGATTTTATTTTATTTATAAAGCGCAAAAAACCAGGCCCAGGGGCAACCGGGCGCATACTCTTAAACATGTTTCAAAAAGCAGTAGTTACAGAAGTTACAAAAATATACAGCATATATACATGTACATGCTCTTAAACATGTTACAAAAAGCAGTAGTTACAGTGAGTTACAAAAATATAAAGCATATATACATGTACCGAAGGGTACCATTAACAGCGTATAATACAGGGACAGAGCAGAGAGAAAATGTATATTCAGTTCTGTACCCCACATGGAGTCTGGACTGTGTCAAGGTCTCATGAGTCTTGGGAGAGCAGCCATGTTTTAGCATTGTTCTTGAAGGAGTGGAATGATGGTTCAATTCTGATAGGTGTGGGCA
Source organism: Ambystoma mexicanum (assembly GCF_040938575.1). NCBI lineage: Eukaryota > Metazoa > Chordata > Amphibia > Caudata > Ambystomatidae > Ambystoma > Ambystoma mexicanum. Next base: position 1,149,536,799 of record NC_090933.1, on the reverse strand, counting down.
AGGTGTTCCAGAGTTTGCAGGCCAGGACGGGGAAGCTCACCCCACCAGCTTTTTGGAGTTTGCATCTAGGCACGATGAGGCTGTGAGTTTGGGCTGCTCTGGTAGGTCGAGTGGAGGTGTGGCGTGAGAAGCGAGTGGACAGGTAAGGTGGGGCGTTGTTGTTCAGACATTTGTGAGTCAAAGCTAGGGTTTTCAGGGCAATTCTCTGTTTTACCGGGAGCCAGCGTAAGTCCAATCTGACGGAGGAGATATGAGAGCGTCTCGGGATGTTTAAGACTGCCGTTAAGGCATTATTTTGTACAGTTTGCAATTTATTAAGGTTAGACTGACTGGTCCCTAGGTAGAGAGCACTACAGTAGTCGATTTTGGCCATAACAAGAGTTCTGGCGAGTGTGATACAGTTGGTGGAGTTTAGGAAGGGTCTACAGGCAGTGATAAGTTTGCAGGTATAGGCCGAAGCTGACCTAACTGCATTTATGTGTCTGTTCAGAGAAAGAGAGGAGTCAAGATAGACCCCTATAGTCTTGGTATCTTTGGAGACTTTAATGTCATTGCCATCAATAATGAAGGACTTGTAGGTTTGGTCTAGTTTGTTGAGCCGATGATTTGATCCTAAAAGTAAGAGCTCAGTCTTATCATCGTTAAGGCAAAGTTCGTGCTGTGCCATCCAGGCCTGGATGACCAACTAAACATCGTTAAGGGCTTTGGTGTCAGCTGTGTAGTCTCCTGTGATAGGGATGAGTATCTGGGTGTCGTCCGTGTAGTTAGTATAGGAGACACCCAGATAGTCAAGCACATCGAAGAGGGGCTTGGTGAATACGTTACACAACGTATGGGATACACAAGAGCCTTGAGGAACGCCACAGTGAATGGGGGAGGGATCCGCTGATGCCAGCGGTGAGAAGACCCTCATGGATCTATTGCTCAGGAATGAGTGGATCCAGGCATTGGCAGAGTTGGAGAAGTGGGCTGCGGATTTGAGATGCTGGCAGAGTATTTGGTGGTTGACCAGATCAAAAGCCGCTGTCATGATCACTGCTTCCAAGGAGTCAGGACCAGCCCAACGTCCTTGGAAGCAGGCCCCTAACCTTAATCCTAGGCACCAGCCGGTCCCCACTGGGACCTTTTGGACCTTGTCCTGGCGCCGGTGGCGCCAGGCTCATCAATGCCATCGGTCCCGGCACTGGAAGCGCCGGGCTCATAATCTATATGAAGATGCTTGGGTGGACTTACCTGCAGCAGACCATGCTGCTTACTTACCAGCTACATAGGAATCCTCAGTAAGCCGGAACTACTTTCTTACCTGGGTGGGGCAAGCTCCACTTCCTGGATACAACACTGGAACTCTTCTGGAACAGGAACTCTTTTCTTACCTAGGCGGGGCCGTGGAGGAAGACGCCTCAGCACTCCAAGGCTATTTAAACCACACCCGATTGATGAAACGTGCTTCGTGTTATTCTGCATCTGCAGCAGAACGCTCACCAAGTCTGTTCCAGCTTTTCTTCTATCCGGGCCCGAACTGCAAGAACAATACTTACCATTCCTGCATCCAGTCTTCAGCAGAACCTGCAAGAACAATACTTACCATCCCCGCATCCAGTCTTCAGCAGCACCTGCAAAATAAGAAACTGCAGGTTAGCACGGCAACCTTCATACGAAGCGCATTACTCACCTGATCCATCGGCAGCGACCATTTCATCACGCTGCATCTCTGCCTGTGAAAACAAAGGCATAGTTATTTCTTACCGGCACTCTGGGTCTCCAACGCTGCAATCCGGACCTGAAAGACAAAAGGAGAGACATTAGACAGGTATTTACCTACGCCCATCGCGCTCGCCATAATAGGACGCCTGCAAATACTCCGGCGTTTTCCAGCATCTCTTCAGCACGAACCCGCAGCTGCAAGAGAAAAGAAACAGTTAGAGCGCTTGCATTTACTCACGCATTCCAAGCGCTTCATTCCCATTCCAAGGCTCTGGCTCCAGCTTCGGCTCCCTTCACACCATCTTCTGCTCCAGAGCCCTGCAAAACAAATAGGAGAAAGCATTATACCAAACCCTGATCTACATAAAAGTGCCCTCGCACCTAAAGACTTTAAGGACAAAAGGTATCCGGAAACTCACCGCTCGTGCAGTTAACGGCGGTAGCGATCCTCTGATGTTAAGAGGCCGACGTTTTACCTAGTGAAGGAACTGGCAACGGCACCCTGCACCAGACGCAGATGGAGAGCCCAGCATTCACCTATCTAAGGTGAGCACGTTGACCTGGGGGATTCTACGGGGAAGCTGGGAATAGAGAGAGAGAGAGAGAGAGAGGGACACTCAACTGCCCAGATCATTAACCCCCATATTCTCTCACCTGCAGAAATCTCACCCTTCGAGTTCGACACACAGTGCGAAGAGGCTCAGCCCCAGAAGCCAACCGAGTCCTGCACATCACCTTTCGAGTCACAGATACCTTCCTGCCTAGACCAGCGCCTCCGTGGAAATCAGGTGAGCGTTACAGAACGTGAAGCCCACCGCAAAACTCCTACCCAGGCGCAATGGAAACCTCGGACACTGATCATTTGGCCCAATTGCTTGGGGAATTAAGAGCAGAAGTACATGCAGCTCGTCAGGAAACAAACTCACTAAGAAGAGAGCTGATAATATCCAAGGAGCGAACAGAGGATCTCGCTAGGCAATTGCTACAAACGCAGGCAGGACAGACACCTTTGCTCGCTCCAGGAGGAAATTATCCTTCAGCATCCTCAAATCCTGTGCAAATCAATCTACCTGGTAATGTGCCCTTGGCTCCGCCCAAACGCTTTTCCGGTGACCCAAAGAAGTTTGCAGTGTTTATTAACCAGTGCCGCCTACACTTTTTATGTCGACCAGCTGCCTTCCCAACAGATCAGACCAAGGTGACTTTCGTACTTTCTTATCTCAGTGGCAGTGCCGCAGATTGGTCGATCCCTTTAGTCACTCAGGATGATCCGGTTCTTCATGATTTCCAGGCCTTCCAGTCCAGCATGGAGAAACTGTTCGCAAGACATGCACAAGGGCAGGCCTTGGACAATGAACTTCTTTCATTACGGCAGGGTAATCAAGAACTCTTGACTTATATTGCTTCATTCAACAGACTCATAGTGGAAACCCAATGGCCTGAGGATAAAAGAATAACGCTTTTCTACAGAGGCCTGCGTGGAGAGCTCAAGGATGTGTTAGCTCAAGTTGTGAATCCTCCACAAGAATGTTTAGACTATATTGACTTAGTTGTTCAATTAGACCACAGATTACAGAACAGGAAGGCTGATCGTTCCAAATTTGACACCCAAGTGTTTTCTAAACCACAGACCTCTACTAGGGGAGCTGACACCGTGGAACCCATGCAAATAGGGGGCATGAAAGGACCTTTAACCCAAAAGGAGCGGGAAAGAAGAAGACAGCTGCAATTATGCCTCTATTGTGGAAACTCGGGGCACTTTCTTCGAGACTGTCCAGTGAAACCAGCTAAGAAGGCTGTAGGAGCCGCAGATACCAGTGCCACAAATTCTGAACAGGGAAACGACAAGTGTAGAGGTCCTCTTGCCGAGCGTTAAAATCTGTCCCGTGACCTCGCATTTCGTGGTGCCTATGGTCCTCATTAGCCCTGAACGTCCGGATCGTTTGCATGCAATTGAAGCTTACATCGACAGCGGAGCAATCGGTAATTATGTGGATCGTGAAATGGCATCAAGGATGAATCTACCTCTTGTCCCTAAGGCAGTAAAAGACGTCATTACTACAGTGGATGGCACGGAGATAGCCTCCGGACCAGTAACGCACGCCACCCAAGAAGTGACGTTAGTGAGCCAAGATGGACACCGGGAGAAAATCGTGTTCGATGTGATCAAGGCCCCTCAGTTCCAGATCATTCTGGGAATTCCTTGGTTAGAGAAGCACAATCCTCGGATCGATTGGCGAGCAAAGACGGTTCAGTTTCCAGAATGTTTGACCACTTTTTATTCTCGGCCTGATGTCTCATTGGCGGCAATCTCTTCTGAGGTTCCCAAATTACCTCCCGAATACCAGGAATTCCAAGACGTCTTTCGGAAGGACCAAGCTAACACCCTGCCTCCTCATTGGTCTTACGACTGTCAAATAGATCTGATACCCGGAACAACTCCTCCTTGCAGTAGGATTTATGCCCTCACCGAGCCAGAGAATCTTCACCTCAGACAATATCTGGACCAATACCTAGCTAACGGGTTTATTCGTCCTTCAAAATCTCCAGCTTCCTCGGCTTTGTTCTTCGTTCCGAAAAAGGAAGGAGACCTTAGGACTTGTATAGATTACCGCGCCCTGAATCAGATCACCGTTAAAAACAGATACCCGTTACCTTTGATCCCTGAACTCCTGGACCAAGTCAAAGACGCATGTATATATACAAAGTTGGATCTCAGAGGAGCCTACCATTTGGTAAGAATAAAGGAGGGCGATGAATGGAAGATGGCCTTCCGCACCAAGTATGGGCTATTTGAGTATCAAGTTATGCCGTTTGGACTTTGTAACGCTCCGGCCGCCTTCCAGTATTTTATGAACGATGTCCTTAGAGAACTCATCGATGTGTGTGTTGTTGTCTACATTGATGACATCCTCGTCTATTCATCATCTGAAGAGGAACATCAGAAACATGTTAAAGAAGTCCTCGAGAGATTACGCCAACATAACCTTTTTGCTAAGCTTGAAAAATGCGTTTTCAACGTAACTGAAGTTGAGTTCCTGGGATTCATATTGTCACCTAACGGAGTCCATATGGATTCGAAAAAAGTCGATGCGATCATCAAGTGGCCTTCACCAACCTCTGTAAAAGGAGTTCAAAGCATGTTAGGTTTCGGTAACTTTTACCGTAGATTCATTCCTGAATTCTCTCAAATTGTCCAACCCATCACTGCTCTGTTAAAGAAGAACAAACGTTTTGAGTGGCCTACCAAGGCAGAACAAGCCTTTCAGGACTTAAAAGTTAAATTCATTTCTGCACCTGTTCTAAAACATCCTCGTCCAGAACTCCCCTACATCGTGGAAACGGATGCTTCTAGTCTAGCTATGGGGGCAGTTTTATCACAAAGAGATCTGGTCACACACCAATTACATCCTGTAGCCTTTTGGTCTCGCAAATTTTCGGCTCCCGAGATCAACTATTCAATTACAGACGAGGAACTTTTAGCTATCAGATCGGCCTTTAAAGCCTGGCGGCATTATCTTTTGGGGGCCAGACACACAGTCACCGTAATGACAGCTCACCGCAACTTACAATATCTAAAGAGGGCCAAGGCTCAGTCTTCCAGGCAACTTCGCTGGGCTCTGTTTTTGGCTGAGTTTTACTTTATAATTACTTATCGACCAGGCAGTAAAAACGGAAAAGCAGATGCCCTCTCCCGGATGGGAATAGATGAACCAATCCAGAACCAATACCCATAATCCCAGAACAAAGGATTTTGGGCTTGGTCAGCGCTCAATCCTTTGAAGACATCAAGACTACAGTCAAATCAATCCTAACTCCGGCCGAATTACAGGACTGGCAATTAAAGGGAAAAGAATTCTCTGTGGATCAAGACCTTCCATATTTCTGAGGACGATTGTACTTGCCCAGTGAGAAAATACAAGAACAAGTGATCTCCTGTTATCACGACTCACTAATGGAGGGTCACCCTGGCATTACCAAAACCATGGAAAAGGTCAAAAGACATTTCTGGTGGCCATCATGGAAGAAGGATATTAGAGACTTCGTAATCTCCTGCGTTGTATGTGCCCAAAATAAAAGTCAGAAGGAGAAACCAGCCGGCCTCTTACATCCACTAGACATCCCTCCCTGTCCATGGCATACCCTGTCCATGGATTTCATCACAGACTTACCTCCATGCTCAGGGTATAATACCATTTTAGTAGTCGTGGATCTATTCTCCAAGATGGCTCACTTCATTCCCCTGAAAGGTCTACCTACAGCTTCAGTATTGGCCCGAGAATTCTTGGAAAACATCGTTCGGCTACACGGTTTTCCCTCGGTTTTGGTCTCCGATAGGGGAAGTCAATTCATCTCCCACTTTTGGCGAAGTTGCTGTCGTTTAGCCCAAATTGATGTGAGACTTTCAACCAGTCACCATCCCCAAACTGACGGACAAACCGAGAGGACAAATCAAACTCTTGAGCAATATCTACGTTGCATGCTCCAACAAACTGAAAACCCTTGGAAGGACATTCTTTGGATCGCGGAGTACGCTTATAACAATTCGACTCATTCAGGAACCGGGAAGACTCCCTTCTTCCTATTATATGGACACCATCCTAGGACCTCGAACCTGGATCCTCCCCAAGAATTCGAAGCACCTGCTGTGGATCACTTGCACTCTGAGATCACTCGTGCTTTTAAGGAAGCCACTGCCCATCTGCAAAGAGCTAAAGCTCAATTCAAGAAAGGAGCAGATCAACACCGTAAAGAGGCCCCTCACTACGCAGTAGGAGATCAGGTCTGGTTATCCACTAAGCACCTGCCTCTAAAAGGACCCCGCACCTTCATTCCGAGATATCTTGGACCCTATCTCATCTCTGCTATAATTAATCTGGTAGCTGTCAAATTGGAATTACCTTCGCATATGAAAATACATCCAGTATTCCATGTCTCCTTACTAAAACCAGTACAACCAGAAACCCGATTGACCGAACTCCCAGAACCTGTTTTAGTAGATGGAGAACTCGAATTCGAAGTAAAGAACATCCTAGATTCCAAAATCTCCAAATCTAAATTATATTATCTGGTTGATTGGAAAGGATACGGCCCCCAGGAAAGGTCTTGGGAACCCTCAGAATATGTCCATGCACCTCGTCTGGTCAAGAAATTCCATCTGAATCACCCCGACAAACCAAAACCCCCGGAGAAGACACGCTTGGGAGGGGCCTTGAGGGGGGGTACTGTCATGATCACTGCTTCCAAGGAGTCAGGACCAGCCCAACGTCCTTGGAAGCAGGCCCCTAACCTTAATCCTAGGCACCAGCCGGTCCCCACTGGGACCTTTTGGACCTTGTCCTGGCGCCGGTGGCGCCAGGCTCATCAATGCCATCGGTCCCGGCACTGGAAGCGCCGGGCTCATAATCTATATGAAGATGCTTGGGTGGACTTACCTGCAGCAGACCATGCTGCTTACTTACCAGCTACATAGGAATCCTCAGTAAGCCGGAACTACTTTCTTACCTGGGTGGGGCAAGCTCCACTTCCTGGATACAACACTGGAACTCTTCTGGAACAGGAACTCTTTTCTTACCTAGGCGGGGCCGTGGAGGAAGACGCCTCAGCACTCCAAGGCTATTTAAACCACACCCGATTGATGAAACGTGCTTCGCGTTATTCTGCATCTGCAGCAGAACGCTCACCGAGTCTGTTCCAGCTTTTCTTCTATCCGGGCCCGAACCTGCAAGAACAATACTTACCATTCCTGCATCCAGTCTTCAGCAGAACCTGCAAGAACAATACTTACCATCCCCGCATCCAGTCTTCAGCAGCACCTGCAAAATAAGAAACTGCAGGTTAGCACGGCAACCTTCATACGAAGCGCATTACTCACCTGATCCAACGGCAGCGACCATTTCATCACGCTGCAACTCCGCCTGTGAAAACAAAGGCATAGTTATTTCTTACCGGCACTCTGGGTCTCCAACGCTGCAATCCGGACCTGAAAGACAAAAGGAGAGACATTAGACAGGTATTTACCTACGCCCATCACGCTCGCCATAATAGGACGCCTGCAAATACTCCGGCGTTTTCCAGCATCTCTTCAGCACGAACCCGCAGCTGCAAGAGAAAAGAAACAGTTAGAGCGCTTGCATTTACTCACGCGTTCCAAGCGCTTCATTCCCATTCCAAGGCTCTGGCTCCAGCTTCGGCTCCCTTCACACCATCTTCTGTCTCCAGAGCCCTGCAAAACAAATAGGAGAAAGCATTATACCAAACCCTGATCTACATAAAAGTGCCCTCGCACCTAAAGACTTTAAGGACAAAAGGTGTCCGGAAACTCACCGCTCGTGCAGTTAACGGCGGTAGCGATCCACTGATGTTAAGAGGCCTACGTTTTACCCAGTGAAGGAACTGGCAACGGCACCCTGCACCAGACGCAGATGGAGAGCCCAGCATTCACCTATCTAAGGTGAGCACGTTGACCTGGGGTATTCTACGGGGAAGCTGGGAATAGAGAGAGAGAGAGAGAGAGAGGGACACTCAACTGCCCAGATCATTAACCCCCATATTCTCTCACCTGCAGAAATCTCACCCTTCGAGTTCGACACACAGTGCGAAGAGGCTCAGCCCCAGAAGCCAACCGAGTCCTGCACATCACCTTTCGAGTCACAGACACCTTCCTGCCTAGACCAGCGCCTCCGTGGGAATCAGGTGAGCGTTACAGCCGTGGAGAGATCGAGGAGAACGAGAAGAGCTAGCTTCCCATTGTCCTTCAGTGACTCCATCTGAGTTTTCAAGTCGATCAGAGCTGACTCCGTGCCATGTTTAGGGCAGAACCCTGATTGTCTTAAGCCCAGGAGATTTTTTAGTTCGAGGTAATCCTGAATCTGCAGGTAGGCTGCGCGGTCCAGGATCTTGAGCAGGAATGGGACTGTAGTGATAGGTCTGAAGTTAGTTGGGATATTAGGGTCAAGGGAGGGTTTTTTGAGGAGTGGGATAACCTATGCATCCTTTAGGTTGTCGGGGACAATACCAGTCTTGAAAGAAGCATTTATGAATGCTGTAATGAACGGGGCTAGCTCATGAGATGCTTCCTTGATAATAGGTGCTAGGCAGGGGTCGCCTTGGCAATTGGAAGGTTTTAAATTGTTTATGATGTTTCCTACTTCGAGAGTAGTGAGTGGGGAGAAGGAGAAAGGTTTATGCGGATAGGTTAAATGTGTATTAAGTGTAGGTGTGGTCCGTGGTTGGTCAAGCTGTAGGGATTTCTGTTTGACCCTGATTTTAGATTGGAGGGTAGCAATTTTACCCAGGAGTGCTGACTGAATATTGGTGCACCAAGTGTTGTCTTTGGAGCAAGAGTCAGGGGGGGCTGCAGGTGTCTCGAGTTCCTTAAGGATATTAAAGAGTCCCTTAGTATTGGACTGGGCTGACATAATGCGGTTATTATAAGAATCTTTTTTTGCCTGGAGTACAGCTTCTTTATAGTTAAGGGTGGCTATCAAAAGACTGTCCTTGTGGGCGTCGGAGTGGTGACTTCTCCTGCGTGACTCTGCTGAGCGTTTCTCTTTGCGTAACACTCTAAGCTGGGTAGTAAACCATGAGTTAAGGTGTGCTCGTTGTTTGGGTCTCCTCAGTTTGAGCGGGGCGATAGAGTTGATGGCTGCAAGCAGTGACTGGTTGTACATGTCGGCTAGGTTGGTGGGGTCTGAGCAAGTGTCAGGAGCGTTATTTAGTGTGGGAAGGAGAAGGGGGAGTATTTTTTCTGTCGTAATGTTCTTTTTATTTCTAGTGAGGGTGGCTGGGGCAACCAAAGGCCTGGGTGGTGGGGCTGCTTCAATGCTGAAAGTGATGACATGGTGGTCAGACCACAAGCAAGGGGCGTTGGAGATTATGCTAATATTGCACTAAGCCAGTCAAGGGATCGCCCTTTAATGTGGGTGGGTTCCTGTATGTGGTGAGTGAAACCTAAATCTGTTAAGGTATTAGCTAGGTCGAGGGCCGCAGGATCATTAGGGTCTTGGTGTGCAGGAATGTTCACAGCGACTATATTATTTACAGGATCGGCCTCAACCTCAACCTTCGGGACAAATGTCGAAGGAACCTCTCTAATAGGCAACTGAGAAATAGGCGACTCCGAACGATTACTAAGCAACAGAGCCAAGTCGAGCCCTAAAGCAGTCGAAGAAGTGTCAGGCGAAAAAGCTCTATTATAAATGCTCAATAACTCTGTGGGACAACTAATCTTCCTTTTTACACACTCATCCTGCAGGTATTCTACCATTACCTGTATCACTTTCCTCTGCATTTCCAACGTATATTGACTATATGTGTCATATACCTCAACTGGAGTTATCGATATGTCTGAAATCCATCTTATCGCATTGTTCTTACAAATTCGCATTTCCTCCGATATCGGTATACGAGACGGAAGGAACCGTTTCTGTACATGCATGTTCTCCTCTTCATCATCCTCATTCTGTATCTTTTCTAACTCCTTTCTATACCCAAATAACCTCTCGACATGCTCATTTACCTTCTCCACAGTGTCTCTGGAAAGTGCTAGAGTATTTAGATCCCTTAACCCTTGCGGAACATCCGCATTATTTAATCTTCCCCACATTATACATAACTGAATACCTAAACCTTCAATAAAAACATTTTTCTCAGGAAAATTATCCGTATTACAAAGTGTGGAAAAAACACTAGCTTGATCATCCTTCTCCATACAATGCTTAGCCCATGCAATTAACTCACGTTTCTTCTCCGGCGGGACAGTATTGCGAGTGACAACTTTTGTTCCCGTACCTCGATCGATTACAAGCGGCTCAGGACCACTTGGAAGAGAGGGAGCAGGCAAATTCGATGGAGGTACTATAACTGGTGCGATAGAAAGAGGCGGAGGAGCAGGTGGAGGGACAAAAACCAGAGGAGTAGGAACAACAGGTTGAGCAGGAAGAGCAGGAAGAGGTACAGCAGTGGGAAGAGGAACATAGGGAGGTGGCGCAGAGGCACCAGGCCTTCATTCGTTTAATATTTTGTCAATAAACTCATCAGAAATATAAAGATCTTTAGAAGGATAGATTTTCTGAATTCCAAGTAAGAAAGCCCTATCCATAGTTTTAGTCGCCTCAGCCTGTTTCTTTTGGTCATATAACAATGCTTTTTCAGCGTTTGTTTTATGACGACGTGCATGTTTCTCTCTACCTTTAAGTTGTTGCAACGCTTCTTTTTTCCAATTCTGCAAAACATCAAATGCTGCAGGTCTAGCCTTTTTCTTTAACAAGACTGACTCCAAATATTCAATGCAAGGGATCTCAAAACTACCATTGATTGGCCACTGAGGCATGTCTGGTTTGTCTGTGCCAAATATCATTAAATACTATACTTCCAATGCCGTACTTACAGTACATAGTACATGCCGGCGACCCCTCCTGTGTTGCGGGACGGCTAAATTCCAACGATTGTCTATCACTGTGGAATAATGCCCTAAAGCAGATAGACAATTTCCCAGGCATATCTCAAATTCTTGGTGTTACCTGGTCAATAATTGTGTCTACAGATACAATGCGCCAAAAACTCAAATTGTCAGGGTTAAATTAAGAATCGGGTCACGACTCACCTGACCAAACCTAAGGAGGACCGATCGGTACTTCTAAGAATCTTACCTAAGTAATCTTACCTCGTGTATGGTGATTTCGGCAAATCTGCCCGCCTCGATAAGTTGACCCTCGTCAAGATGCCATCTCAGACCACAAGCTAATCGTCCAGGGATCAGGTCGTGCAGCGCTGCTGAGGTGTCGCGTCTCATCCAGGGGCCCCTTTATGTCACACTGTCCAATCCCGGTCTGATAGCGTGTGTCAACCTTCAACAATCCGGCATCAATCTTGAGGGTCCCTATTCGGGCGCCAACTGTGAAAACAGAAAAAGAATATCGAGGCTGAGTAACCCAAAAGGAAATACACCGAACACGGGTTACAAAGGAACATACAAAGTACTTTATTCTATACTGAATCCAATTAAAAAAACAGAGCAAAATCAGATAGCTATCGGCCCTCAGTACAACACAAAGAACTCCAGCGTGGTTTAGTGTGTTCAATGAGAGACGCTGTACATTAGAATGCATTCGCTTTTTATACATTTAGTGGGCGCGATGCCCAGCCCCACTTCGGGCTAATATTCCTTTTAATATATCACTGATCTAGGGTTCGTGCCAAGTCTCAAATAACCGCATATAACTGGTTTGCCTTTAATACATGTATCAACAAGCATATGCAATAGCTGTGTATTCTAAAGTTTTCCATGCAGGCCATCTTAAACATTAATACAATGTAGTTAAACAGATGTTCTTTGTTCAGTATTTGAATATATTGTCTCAACATATGCTTGTGGATTAATTTTCATTGTACGAGTAATCCTTCTACACATAGGTCAGTGAAGGACAAGGTCTCAGTTCATGACCTCAACAAGTGGCCTGCAGGCAAATTACACATTAGCTATGTACAGAGGTCAAAACGGCTGTCCTGATGCCTACCCCCGGGGACCCAGACCAAGTCCAGCAACCCCAGAAGCAGGCATCAAGTTATCCCAAGCAAGCCCAACAACCCCTGCTAGGGGCTATTTGGGTGCAGTTCTGGTGTCTCTGGCGCCAGGCTCATATGGAGAGTCGGTCCTGGCGCCATAGGCGCAAGGCTCATAGATTAAAACTTACCTGATGCAGACCATGCTGCAAGAGCTCCAAGCCAAAAGAGGCTTGGAAGGGACTACTTTACTACTTTACCTAGGGACTATTTTTTACTCAGGTGGGGCTGGGGAGGAATACTTACCTGGGACTACTTTGGTGGCTATTTAAACCACGCCCGAAGAGCAGCACACGCTTTGCGTTATTCTGCATCCAGCAGCGTAACGCTCACCGTGCCAGCAAGTCTGCTCCCAGTCTTCTGCCACGCCCGCCTCGAGTCTGGAGCTCCTAGAAAAAGGGAGAAAGAAGGAGAAAAGGTTAGAACAAGAGCAATACCTTTAATCCTTACCTGAATTCCCGATCCATCGCACCTTCAAACTGGAAGAAAGAAGTTATTTTATGCACGTCGCCTCGCCTGCTGCAGTGCCGCGCTGAACTCACTGGCCTTTTGCAGCATCTTCACATTCCACCGCAACCACCTGCATGTTCCCGCCGCACTCCGGCACCTAAGGGGAAGACAAGAACAGCAAGGTGAGCCAAGGGAATACAGAGGTAATATTAGTGACCCCCCATAGACTTACCTGATTTTACCACCGGGGGTACTATTCCTCTTCACGGGTCGGCGCAGCTTCCACTGCATCTTTGCTGAACCCCGGCCCCTAAGGGTAAACAAAAGGACAGCAAGGTGAAACAAAGGGACAAACAAGGGGATACCTCCTCACCACAATAGACTTACCTGATTTTACTGCCGGAGGCATTATTCCCCGAGACTTCATACTTTCTCTCAGCACCTGAATAAGGGAGAAAGCAACAGGTTACATTTTGACATTATTTTATCGAACTGTGTTGGATAATACAAATCCTTACCTGAATATTACCGGTTGCCACGAGGAACTCTTTGCTAGGGTCAAGCTGCAACCTGCAAGGAATCGGACAAAAGTGAAAGTCAGACATTTGAACTCTTACGAACTACATACTTACGGCGTCTTGCCGGGAACCTCGGAGTCAATATTGTTCTGGAACTCACCAATTTGTTCGAGCCAGTGAAGCAACTGGTTATCTACACACCCCTGCGCTCTATGCAGGATGGAGAGCTCATCTTTCCAAACCATCAGGTGAGACTATAAGAGGGGACATCAAAGGTGATCAGTGGGGAGAACAGTGGGAGTGGGGGGGTTAACGCTCAACTCCACGGGTGGTTAATTCCCTTTCTCCATTTGCAGAAGAATATTCCTACGGGCCAAGCAAACGAAGCTAGGTGGGCCAGTCCATTCCATCATCTTGGCACTACGCGTCACATTGGTGGAGACCGCAGCTGTCCAGTTCAGATCGACGCCCCTGTGGGAGCCAGGTGAGCGTAACAACGGCCATGTTGTATTCTGCAATGACATCCTCCACCATTTTAGCTCACAGGGTGACTTTTACACAACGAATCCTAAAATGGCGATTTGACCTAAAATGGCGGCCTACATGGATTTAAGGTCAGGACCTTGCAGCACAGATTTCTTTCGCAAGCGACTTTCGAGCAGCTTGGCATAGGCCAGTATTAAATATATTTATTACAATAGGAGGAACGATATACTTTCTATTTCGACAACTTCACTCATCATCTACATGTAAACATGTCATGTGGATCATCCTCTTACATGGTTGTTGGAGTCAGGCATGTTGCATGCTCCTGTAGAATGGAGTGGCTGCTTGACATGACATATGTCAGGAGATGGTATGCAAGGCTGTCATGACAGGAGTGTAAATGTAATGGCACCCACAAAAGAAGTCACTGAATCACCCCTCACTAAAAACATGTGCACATGACCATCCCGATGAGACTGACTACAAGCAGCATTTCGTGGAGGTCTAACCAATAACACATAGCACATGCACAGCTGATGAAAGAGACATGTCCACACATAAGGATGTAGGACAACTCCCAACTTCAGTGACAGTAAGCATCACCCATAAATCACCACATTATTTACGCTCAATCCTACGTGTGTCACATCATGCCCCTATTGGGATGCACAGATCAACAGCCATGCCAATGCATGACTCTGCATGTTTCCTGTTGGTAGGTTGGTGTGCTGTGAATCCCTCAACACCTCCACCTAACACTGGTCCTCAACATTGGTGCTAGGAGGGTAAGTGTTCAGCAGAGGGAATGGGGCCTTGGGTGGAAATAGAGGGCTTGGTGTGTCCTCTCAGGGAGTATGGGTGCTGGATGATCTGAAATGATATTCAAGATTTGTCAGGACTAGGTAAAGGAGTCTGACTGACAGATGGCTCTGTCTGGAGAAAATAATGCAGTCCGTATAGGAAGGGAAATAAAAACAAATACATACAAACAATCATCCTCCATCCACATGCTTATGGACATCAGGGTTCATGAAGAAGGGGTGGTGGTGGAAACAGGATAGGAGTGTGTTTGGATATGGCCAATGGCATCATCTGCATGGTTCAGTTACAACCCCCATCCTATGTTGGATCCAGGGATGGAGCACTCTGACCATGAATGACCAAAGCCTGGTCCTCATTGGCTAAGGCCACTCATGAGAGGGATGAATGCATGAGTGACTCAATGTCAGCAAGGTCCTGGTGATGGTTATCACGAGGGGCCAACGTGTCAAAATGTATGCTGACCTTTGATGCCTCCATCTGCATTTTGAGAGTTTCCCTCGAGATTGCCATCTCTTGGTAGTGGTTGCCCCTTTATTCATTTATTTTATTTATTTGTATAGCGCTAAAGCCCGCAGGCATCAGAAAAATGTAGATACAGAGGACGGGACAGAGTGTAGTCACCTAGAGGTCATTTCACAGGGTACTAAGAGTATCGGCTAGTCAAGAGTTTATTTGAAAAGTAAGGTTTTTAACTTCTTTCTGAAGAGTATATAGTTGGTTTCCAGCTTCAAGGACACGGGCAGTTCATTCCATTTGTGGATGCTTCTGCTCGGGAATGCCTTGCTCAAGCCGTTCAGATTTTTTGCTGGGGTAGTCTGTAGAAGGCCTTTGTTAGAAGATCTCGAATTTCTGGTTGGTTCGTGCCATTTGAACAGTTTTTTTAAGTATGCTGGTGCTTTGTCATGTGGGCATCGGTGGACCATAGTGAGGGACTTGATAATTCTCTCTTCCGTGGCCAGCCAGTGTAGATCTTTTCTGTCGCCTGTGATGTGTTCCCTTCATGACCTGCCCGTGATTGTCCTAATAGCATTGTTCTGAATTACCTGGCATTGGTTCAGGCATTTAGTATTTGTTCCAAGGAGCAAGGAGTTTCCATAGTCAAGTCTAGACAATATTGTTGCTCTGGCTATGGTGATGCTATTCTTTTTGTCGAGCAGAGATCTTATTTTTTTCAGACGTTTTTGATGATATTGGCAGTTTCTTTCTAAATATGCTGTATGGGCCTCGGCTCCTAGTGAAGCTTGTAAGTAGACTCCCAACATCTTCACTTTCCCAGATATTAGGATTTGAGCATTTTTGATACTGAAAGCGGAGTATGATGGATTCATTTTATTCTGGCATGTGTAGATCCAAATATCATTAGCTCTGTTTTAGTACCATTAAGACACATCCAGTTGTCCTTCATCCAGCCTTCGATGATGTTATATATGGTTGTTAGTTTATCAATGTCTTGTTTATAGTCTCCACTGAGCTGGAAGACCAGTTGAGTATCGTCGGCAAAATTAGTGAAGAATATTCCCATTTGAGTCAGCATGGTTCATAGGCATCGCATATACAGATTGAACAGCATGGGAGAGAATCTAGCTCCCTGCGGGACTCCACAATCCACTGGTTTAGTTTTGGAGGCCTTGTTTCCCCAGACGATCCTAGATTGTCTGTCTTGAAGAAAGGAGAATATCCATTCTGTTGCCTCTTCTGAGCAGTTTCCTGAGTGTTCTAGGGCCTCGCAGAGCCTGCTATGATCGAGCAGATCGAAGGCTGCCGAGACATCCAATAGGATCAGAAGGCCTGATTTGCCCTTATCCAAAATACCTAGCATCTTGGTCTGCAGATCTAATAAAGCCGATTTGGTGCTATGACCTGTCCTAAAACCCGACTGTTGGGGGTGCAGCAGGTTGTTTTCGTCCACATAGCTCTGGAGGTGTTCTGTGGCTACTTTATCTAGTATTTTCAACAGGAAGTTGCAATTTGTTATGGGTCTTAGGTTTGCAGGATCCTGTTGATTGAGTTCTGGTTTGTTTGGCAATGGAGTAACCGTGACTGTTTTAATGATAGTAGGTACAGTTTGGTCCCTAAATGATGCGTTTACCATTCTTCTAAGAAAAGGAGCAAAAGTATCTGGGCTTTCTAGTATTAGTTTTGGTGACAGTACATTTTCTGAGCATGAAGTGCATCTTATGTTTGAGAGCATTTTCTTCATCTATAAAATTGTTATGGGTCTGAATTGAAATTTGGAAATTTCTAATTCAGTCTTGCTTACAATAGGTTTGTCTTGAGTCGGTGGGGTATTGTTCTAGCAGTTAAGGATGGTCTCTCTAGCCTATTTGGACTTTCTCACAGTCTAATTATGTTGGCTGGAAGGGTGGGGTGAGTGCTTTAGGCTTATCAATGGATTTAAGAATCTGGAAGAGTTTGCCGGTGGAGTTAGAAGCAGTGCTAATAAGCTCATTGTAATGATTTTTCTTGAGATCTAAGAGTTTGGTCTTGTACCTGCGGTCGCATCCTTCCATTTCATCTTATTTGTTTCTGATGGTTCTTTTAACCATTTCCTTTCTAGGTTCCGTTTTTCTTTTTTGAGTTGAATAGCATCGGCATTGAACCATTTCTGATGGCTTATGTTTGACCTAACCTGTTTATTTTTCAGTGGGGCTTGGAGATCAAGTAATTCTTTCATGCCTTGATTGTATGTCAATATGATATTTTCTCATAAATCATCATCTTTAATTTTAGCCATAATTTTGTCCATTTCTTCTGATAGCATGGTGCTGGTGATTTTTTTCAAGTTCGTATAAAGTAGTGTTTTAGGTGAGTTATTTTTCGTCATTTTTTGTTTTAGAGTAAGTAAAATTTCATTTTTGTAATGATCTGTCCAGATGCATGGGTAGGTTCCTAGCAACCTTACTTCTGAGTTATTTTTGATTATCCAGTCAAGCTGGTTCCCAGTGACAGCAGTGGGACCTTTATTGATTACAGTAAAGGCACAATTCTCCAGTTCCTCCTCTAGGTTGATGGCCTGTGGGTCTTTATGATTGCTTCTCCATCTGTTCATGTCCCCGAGGAATATGGTCTCTGTGTTGGGTGATTTGAGGTTATTGAGGATAGTGATTAATTCATCATTGAATTCCGATATTAAGGACGGTGGCCTGTAGATGACTATTATGTTTGTGCAGTTGTTGTGGGTCGGTGTCAGTTTGAGGGGCAACAAAGAATTTGAGGGTTTGTTTTGCAATTATTGACACTCCCTTTCCAAGTTCTCTGTTTTTGTAATAAATATTGTATTCCGTTGGTACGGCAATATCAATGGTGGGGCCCATTGGTTCTTGTAGCCATGTCTCGGTTAAACATAAGATGTCTAGTCTCTCATCTATGATGTAATCGTGGATCTCCTGTGCATGCTTTGTCAATGACCTGGTGTTGAGCAATGCAATTTTCATTTTTCGATAATCTGGCTGGGTCTCTGGTGATTTTTTCGTAAAGGGGACTGTTGTGGATAATGTGCTTTCATTCAAAAAGGTGTTTGGTATAGGCGGGCCAGGTCTGAAGTTAATATAATCTTGGACCAACCCCTGGTGCTGTAGTTTGGTTGTGTATAACTAGTGGGGTGGTAGCGCCGAAAAAATTAAACCATTCTCAAATTGTAGAATGTTATGTTGTGTACAGGGAACTGTACTGGTGTTAAAAATAATCACCCTATTCCCAACATGCAAGTATTTGAAATTATACTCACATTTTAATAAAGTAACAGAATATATTTGAATAAATCATAACAACTGGTATAAACCCCTTAATTTAGGGGACATGTGTTTATTTACATGTATTATCAATGAAAATCAAATAAACATCATATATACACAATAAAGAATCATTGTCATTGTGTGTAATCAAGGAAAGTAGGCAATATTTAGAACCAGGTTTACCCACATCTGAGACAAAACATAGGTTCTGAAATAGGAATGAAAGACAATATTAAATTTACTAGGAGATTGCTTTCTTCATGGAAATCTTTCTGAAAAACAATTGGTTCTTAATATTTAAACCGAAGACAAAAGGTGATCATAAGCGATTTTTACTGATGCTGTAGTCTTCTAACAAAACTTAACTGGTTTGTAGTACAACCAGTGTTAGCACAACTGATTGTGATACAATCAAACCAAACAAAAATTATAACCAAGATTCAGTGCATTTTGTTCTGTAAATGCCGTTTGGTAACTGTAAACAAAATCATTGTGGTTAGGCAAAAATACATCTCAAATGCTTTGTTCTTAAAGAGTACAGGGCCTAACTCTTTTGGTTTGATCAGTGAAGCAATGTTTTGTTGTTTGTGGTGAGATCTTGCACATTAGTGGGGTGATGGCCAATCTGTAGTTTGGTTGCCTGGGACAATAATTCACCCAATTTAGGATATCCCATACCTGTGGTTTAAGCGCCAGAAGTGGCTTTTACACGGTGTAACCAACAGCGTTTCGTGCCGTGTGCTGTGGGACGCCGTGGACCGGAGTAGACCAGCTTCGTCGCGGAAGCGCCGGCGCTGAAGCGCCTGATGTTTCCTTTAGTGCGACTTGGGGGCTATGGGAGTTGTAGTTCCCAGGACTCAGCAACGTTCAAGCCTGAACGGGCTGGGAAGCTTCTAATGCTTCTAATGCGGCGAAGTGTAAATCAAAACCAAGGTGGGTGCGCAGCGTATAAAGTGCTGGCAGTCCCTGGTGCCGCGCAAAATGCGTGCTGGTTAATTTAAATGAAATATGAACAAAGTTGTTTCAATTCCCTTAATTCTAAGTTCGTTTACATTTACATTAACAGTGCAGTCACACTTGGTAAAGCAGTCAAGTCGAGTCTATTCAAATCAAGATGCAGATTACTTCAAATAGCAAATCAAAGCAGTAATGTTTGAACTAAGTAACAATTTCCCAAGAGTTTTCTTCTATTCTACCTCGTTCAATAATCGGCAGTCTATGCTAACAGAATGACAATTACAAGTATTGCAAAATGGCGTGCCGACTATCAGCGATGCCTCCTAATTGCAGGGACCTAACCTTCTTGAGGCCAACATCTCCTCATGCAATGATTTCCTCAAGGAATCTGTGTGTTAACAGTGGCTTTCCCTTGAATCCAACATCTCCTCATGCAGAGATCTTCTCAAGTAATCTGTGTGTTGACAGCATATTTTTCTTCAGGACAGTATTTATTTATGCACGGTTTGCCTCAAGGAGGCCATCTCTTGCTGCTTGGTGTCCATTGAGGCTAACAACTCATTGGCAACGATTGCCTCAAGGAGCAGCCTACCTCACAATTCAATTGCCTCAGGTATTGCATGTCCTCTGTCCTTTCCTGCCACAACAGGTGGATTTGTTCGTGTAGCATTGGAGGAGATTACATTTTTGGTCAGACGATGGATGTCCCTGGCAATCTCTTGCAGAACTTCACCCCGTTTTGCATGCATAAACTTCCCCCACACAAAGTGTCCGGCAGCCACATATCTGCCACTTGTGTGCGGCCTATCAAGCAGAATGTCTAAGGCCCAGGTCCGTCGAAGTGAGCACACTGTCATTGGCTGCCAGTCTGCAACCCTCACACTGCCATCAGCCTCTGCTGCTGCCTCCATGATGGGTGAATGCAATGTTGCAGATGCAAAGGCCTACAATGATGCAGGCCTCTCCACTGCCCTGCCCAGAGTCTCCTGGATCTCCTCCTCAGTCTCAGCATCCTCACGAAACACAAGAAGCTCCATGGGATCTGGTCTACTCCGTGGTAGTCCCTCCACCATATTCGTCAGTATGCCTTCCACATTAGATTTAGCAGCATTATCCCTGGGCTGCACAGGAGGGTGGTTGTGCCTCCTCCTCCAACCCTCTTCCTCCTCCACTACCTCCCCTCCTCATGCACTGCATCCTCACCTGCACAAAGTCAGACAACATTATTCAGAGGCCTACCCAGCTGAACATGCATATATGAAATAAAATGTCCAACATGATTCTCACCATTCCCACAAGCACAGTGGCAACCTAAACACACTACATGTCACATTCCTGTTCCACACGTAAACCTGCTGTCCATGTAATTACACATTTATTGCCCTTGAACATGTCAGGCCAGTCTCTAGAAACTGTTTAGGATACCACGTGATGTTCACTGGTGCCTTCAACATAACACGGCCTGTCAGTCCCTTCTGCACATCTAGGTAGGTGTGCGGTACAGTGAGCATTGCCCACTCAAGTGCACTATGGGAAGTTCTTGATTGTGTACTCACATACCCATTACATGTGCTGCATATCGCTGTGGCACTGACATTGCTATTGTATCTGCATATTGAAGTGTTGACACCCTGCACCCTGTGAAAGGCCTGCACTGACTATGGGCACATCACTGAACACACATTGCCTTTCCTTGACTAATAACACTTTACTGGTAAAAAGCATTGTACATGACCTAACATGCACAGCATACTAGGACACAGTCTGGATGTGTGTGTCCCAATCCTGATGATCTTCCAATACACACACAAACATGAGCTGCACATGTGGAAAGCACTGGTGCTTTACATTCACTCCTCTGTGCAATTATGTCAGTGCACATGAGGACCTGCATCAAGCCACAGATTTGAGGAGTAGGTGACCAACCGTACATATATTCATATATGATAGTGAAATATGCAACAATATACAAATGGAGTTCCGTACTTCATTGTTTAACCCGTTCTCCACTTCATCGAGGCACACTTGCAACATGTGAAATTATCTCGACATAACATGCTTGCAGGAATTTGTGTTGCCAGCATCCCCATCACCCTCCTTGCAGATCATTGGCACATCTAGGTGTATTGATCACCTATCCTTTTGTGGACCTTTTCCACAATGTGCCTAAGGGTACAGGATGAACTTGTGTTTGTTGAAATAATCTGTGAGGATTTGCAACTCCTCCTCAGTTAAGCACTTCTTCCTCGGTGGCCCCTTATCCTAAACTTGTGGCTGCTCCTGGGGTGCTGCCTGTGCCTGCTCTGCAGACTGGACCCTCTTGCCCTAGTGGCCTAGGTGGCCCTAGGTGGTACTGGGGCACCTGTAGCCTTCTTCTGGCCTCATCACAGTCCGCTCCGTAATCCCATCTCACTCATGGTGCAATAAAGGGGACATGTTTCTGCCTGATGAAAGCAAGCTGCGATTCCACTGCATACCCCAAAAGATCTCTGCACCTGCGCATGCTAAAATACCGGCATGCAGGTGCAAAGTACATGTGCGCACACTATTCACACCATTACGTGGAGTGCACTGTGTATGGTGCTGAAAATACACGAATAAGACCATTCCTCTGATTTAGTCACTCTGCTGCCTCATAGACCTACTTTAGACACCTGGGCCTTACCTGTACTCCTTTTAGCAGTTTGGCATCCTCCTGCAATATTCTGTCTCATTACATCAACATCGTCAGCTGCCTGGTAGTGTGTCACTAATTGGAGACCACTTGCACTGCCCTGGAGTGCCTTATTTCCCTTCATTGCCTATCCTTCTGTGGTTCCCCTGGCAGGCTCTTGACCACCTCACCTGCATTATATGGACTCCTACGCCTCCCTAGTACTATCACAGCTCCACAGTTCATGTACAGTCAGAGCCCAGATTCACCCCACTAGCCTCTGGTGTGCATTGACTGCAACATCTACCAGCACCCCCATGGTGGTAAATCTGAGGGCTGTCAGCCTCCCTGCTGCTGATGTTGGCATCCTGGGTTATGATTCCCTATTCAATTTGAACGGAGCGGACTTTGATGAGGCCAGAAGAAGAAGCAACTTGGGCCTGTGGATGTGAAAGGATTTGGCAAGACGTCACGGCTGCCATCAACATGGAGGGAGTGGCAGTCTGTACTGTGGACAACACCAAGAAGCTCTGGGATGAGCTGAGAATCCATAGCCAGCCAAAGACGAGAGGCAGGGACTTCCGTCGAGGTGCACTCTGTAGCCCACCATCGAGGGTCAATCCAGCACTTTATGTCAAGGTCCTTGAGCTGCATGCCCGTATCAAAGCTACTGGTAAATTCTTACAGGCATAACTGTACCACTGATTTATAATTTACAGGATGAGTATGCATGAATTGAGTAAGTCATTATTTGTCATGGCATGTGTATTGCAAAAGTGGTAACTGACATGCAGACTTCTATACACAGTGGAAGTGTGTTATGGCACATATCAGTGAAGCTGCCAAGTGTAGGGGTCTAGTCAGGTAACAAAGAAGGCTTGTGCGCTTGCAATGTGAGATGTTGACAGCAAGGCCGCTGACATGAACATTACAGAGATTGGAATTTCAGGCCATGTAATGTACAATCATACACACCTCTTCTATGGGTTGTGCAATTAGAAATGCTACTTGCATCATATCCACTCGGCAGGAGAGACTGACATATATACCAGAATATCCAGTCATGGCACTGAATTTGAATATATGGTTCTCCACCTGGCCCCCTAAGGCCACTGAATGAGGGGGACATGCATTTTAAATCATCCCAAATGGGAT
This sequence comes from Ambystoma mexicanum, assembly GCF_040938575.1. Lineage (NCBI taxonomy): Eukaryota > Metazoa > Chordata > Amphibia > Caudata > Ambystomatidae > Ambystoma > Ambystoma mexicanum. Next base: position 1,149,513,754 of record NC_090933.1, on the reverse strand, counting down.
TAGTGTAAATACCAGGAACATTGCTGCTTGATCCTCAGAAGTGGGTGCATAGAAACCTTTGGGTATTAAGCGTGTTATAAATAACCAAATAAATAAATACAAAATAACATGTAAGTGTTACATACTTTCATGTAGGACTGTCAGGGATGCATGTAGCAAGATGTGGTGTGGTGTAGATGTAACTTTGGTGCCACTGACACATGAGTCCAGGTGCCCTTTCCATGCCCCTGCATGCAGGTTAAACTCGGGTCAAGGTTTCACTGCTATTGGTATGTCAAATGGGTAGTTGTCATGGGCATGTTCACATGTGAAAGTCTCATTGTAAGCTGTAATTTTTCTTTCACATGTGAGACACGTTTCATTCAGGTTTCTATGCATGAGCATGTGTCTGTGTGTGTTCACTTTTGATGACGGCATGCTACTGCTACAATTGAGTGGAGTACACATGTGTTGCCACTTAGGATTAATTCAAGTGTTGTATTTTCCCTTCACCACAGTGACAGTGGCTGAGGAATAGGGAGCAACATGTGTTGTGGAGCTTCATTCCAGGCCCAAGGCCTCCAGATGACACTGCAAACTCAAGCACGGCCAATTACATCCACCGGCCAAAGAGCCATGAGCCTAGGGGAACGTCAACATCTGATGGCACCGCTGCTGAGGAGGAGCACCTGGACCCCATTGTTGTGGAGGACAGCTCAGCAGCAGAGGGACAAGGAAGTGGTGATGAAACCACAGAGGTACCCCACGGCCCCTCACAGAGACCTCAATAGAAGTGTCAGTCTAGGTGGAGGAGGAGGAGGAAGAGGCCATTGTAGGCTTGCCTATGGTGTCATGTGGGGTTACAGTGGGGGATGTGCAGGCTGCACACCTGGCCCTGGGACAGTAGGCTGAGTAGTCCTCCGTGGAGGGGTCAGCACATACTGCTGTACCGGAGCCATCTGCTGCTCCACTACCCACCTTCACTGATGCCACCACCTAAAGAAAGACCCTGCACTTCTGGTCGATGAAGCCACCCGTGAAGAAGTGCTACCACTGCTGGTGGGTGACATGAGGTGGCAGGTATCTCTCTGTGATGCACTGCTTGCTACTCATGAGCTGCTTGCACAGCAGCACAGTCAGGTGGTCCACCTCTTATCACAACTGCCACAACCACTGCTGGGTGGTGGCCTCTCCTCTTCCTACTTAGCCAGGCCCCAGTCAACCTCACCACTAAGTAGTCTGAATGTGCCAGTGTCCCTGGTAGAGGTTGATGCCGGTACACAGGCAAATGGGGTGCTCACAGAGACTGCCCAGGAAATTACTGAGGAACAGGCTGCGGAGGAATGCCAGTGATATAAAAACAAAAGTGTCCACTGACCTGGGTCTCTTCATTCTGTGCTTGCTCATTGTTATTCATGAAGGTGATAACCCAGGTTGCCAGGGCATGGCTATTTATCAATTTTCATGAATAGCAAGGAGTTAGAAGGGGGCAATGTTGGGCACTGATGCTGGCCATCCCTGCACACTGCTCCAACGAACCTGCTTGACATTGCTGAAAACGTTCTACTGTAATAACCCACACAGTGGGTTGACAACAACAAGACAGTCACCAGCCAGCAGCCACAACACAGGTGCAAGGTCCGTGAAAAGGGCAATATGAAAGAAGAGTGCCTAGAATTCAAGGAAGATGATCATGCTGCAGTGTTTGACTTGCACGTTTATCAGTTCAGTAATGATTTTTCCTGCATTTGTACAATAATTTTCCATAGAAGGAAAGCATGTTGGCACTTATTTATCGATAGATTGTTACGAAGTTACACTTGCAAGTGATAGGGTCAGAGAAAAATCTTAACAATAACGTGCTTTAAAGAAACACTTAAATATGTATATTTTGTATATTATTTCAAGACACAATATGTTATGTCAATCGGTGTCTATAAATCACACCATGCATCCATCACGCTCAATAAACTGGTGGTATTTGCAATCTTAACACCAATTATGTTGGCACTATATGGATCAAGCAATGGTGGTGTCAGTGGGCTGCGAGCTGCCTGCCCAATGTGTTTGTGATGTGCAAGAACATATTGGGGCCCTGGCACTTCTTTTCTTACAAATTAGGCACTGCCTAATGCACAGTAACATTAGCAGCACTATCTTGGTCCCTCAATCTAAAACATTCTTGGTTACAACTTTATGAAATAAACACTTCATTGAAAAAAAAAGAAATTCAGGCACTTGTTTAACTTAAGACCTTTTGAGTAGTAATCACGTATCATCTTTATGATCCTGGCAAAAATGGTTCTAGGACACAAGCACACAACTACATGCCAAATTTAGGTTTCATTTTTCTCGATAGGAACTTTGGAGAAATACATTTACATTTCGAGCATACTGCTTTTGTTTTAAGTTTAGGCTTAACCTTTGTATTACATGGACTTCAATGAGTGCTTCTAGCCTTCAATGAGTGCTTCTAGGAAGTCAGTTCATCTCTTTGCTCTCAGATTGATGTATTGAATGCTAGCTCTGTGATTGTTGGAGGTGCATGTTGCACAGTGTGCGCATTTGCAAAGAGAAAGATTATTTCAGACCTAGTGCTTTTAAGTAGTCAATGCTCCTTGGCTCCCCTGCTAAGCCTCGGCCCACACGCCAGCCTCCTTCGAAGTCATCCGACCGATGAAGTGAGTGTCAGTAGCCATCATTCTCGCCTCTTATTTCACTCATCAAGCCATGCTATTGAAACTCACACAGACTCTGTCCTTGCTAACCTCCACCTTTCCATTTCCAACACCCTTTACATCCTTGCCCCTGCCATGAGGATCCGCATGAAGCCTTCCTCCAAGTGCAGCAGTTGGTATGATTCCGACCTAGTTTTGCTGAAAAGCAACTGCAGAGTTGCGGAACAGAAGTGGTTGGCTTCTCGCACATCCTCTTACAAGTTGGCATGTCACCGGACCAAAGGCATTACAGACTCTCCATCCGGTTCAAGAAGCTGGCCCATACTTAAGCCTACATTCCCAGGACCACCAACAAGACGGCTGAACTTTTCAAAATCTGAAAGGAACTCCCAGACCGTCTGCATGGCTTTGGCCTTCCACTTTACAACCAAAACTCAACACATTCTGCCTTCATTCTCCTCTACCCCCCTCCCTCCTCCACCTGCACTTGGATCTCCCTTGGTGCCTCTCTCTTCATCCCTCTTCATCCCTCCTTCTCTGCTCCTTCTCACCCATTGCACAGGCGGAGGACACCAAGACTGTTTGTTCTATGAAAGTCTCGTCCAAACATGTCGTCTCTGCAGTTTTAGAACTATCAAGGACAATATTTCCACCCTTGCTCCCTCTTTGTCTGAGCTCTGCAATCGCTCTTTGGCAATGTTTTTTGTTTTTTTGTTTTAATTTAATGTGCATTTAGTTAAAAACAAACGTTAAGCACAGTTACATAATAAATTCATATTAATACATATTAATTTCACTTTAAAATTATGAAGAAACCAAATACATTAAAAAACTATAAAATGGACATAACATATTCAACACTCAAAATACATCTAGATGCATATACACAATATGCCCAAGCTACTATTTGAAAATTCACTCAAAGGTACCTAAAATCAATATAAAAAGGATTAAAAGTTGAAACCCGTGGGCCACACAAGTCCATATGTTGTAAGCCGCCGCCAGACCCTGGTGGGTGTGAACACCAGTTGACACTGCTGCATCTGGACCCTGGGTGCCGTTGCCAGGAAGCTGCACAGCATGTTCCTTACCCTTTGATGCACGGATAGCATTTTCCCCTGCGTCTCCGTGGACCGGGGTGGGGAGCACTACAGGCCTGGATGGATGACCCGAAGGCTGGGTGGTGGTTGCTGAAGCTGCCCCTGCAGCTACCAGACCCTGGCGGGTGTGTACAGCAGTTGACACTGCCGCATCTGGACCCTGGGGGCCGTTGCCAGGACGCTGCACAGCATGTTCCTTCCCCTTTGATGCACGGATAGCATGTGCCCCTGCGTCCTCGTGGACCGGGGAGGGGAGCACTACAGGCCTGGATGGATGACCCGAAGGCTGGGTGGTGGTTGCTGCAGCTGCCCCTGCAGCTACCTGACCCTGGCGGATGTGTACAGCAGTTGACACTGCTGCATCTGGACCCTGGGTGCCGGTGTCAGGACGCTGCACAGCATGTCCCTTTCCCTTTGATGCATGGATAGCATCTGCCCCTGCATCTCCATGGACCATAGTGGGGAGCACTAAATGCCTGTCTGGGTTACCCGGTGGCTGGGTGGTGGTTGCTGCAGCTGCCCCTACAGCATCTTGACCCTGTTGGATGGGGGCAAATCACTCCCTCCACGTGCCCGGACACCCCGGACACCTTGGACACCTCGGCCACCTCCGCCACCTCAGCCACCTTTTCCTCCCTTCCCATTAGTTGCCCTCCCAGTCATGGCACTGATGGAATAGTGCAATGGGAGGTGCAGCTATCGATTGTCCTAGGCAATTTAAGTGAGGGGGCAGTGTACATGATGGTAAACGTACCAGTGTGCCCCAGCAATGCTCAATGTAACCCCTGGGGAAAAGTAAACGGGCAGCGTAATGCACAGGCGCCCCAAATATGAAAAATACGTGTACACGACCTGTCGGCAGCCCATGTATAAAGGAAAAACCTAGCGCAGTAAGCTGTGGCACCCAACAACACAAAAAATAAGTATGCGAAGGATACGTAAGCTACAGTGATGTTAAATAAAGGGTTACGCGAATCACATGGGCACCCACAGAATGCAACATGTGTATGCAACTCACTGTCAGCCACAAAAGTACACGTGCATGTGCACAGAGGCAATCCCCCACCAAAACAAGAGTTTGACATGCAGTGAAGATATCGCGTGGAAACGAAGTCCACATGTCAATTCGCAGGACAGGAGCAGCTGCAGACCTCACCACCCAGGCTCTGGGTCACCCAACTAGGCCTGTGATGCTCCCCACCCTGGTCCACAGAGATGCAGGGGCAGATGCTATCTGTGCATCAAAGGGGAAGGGACATGCTGTGAAGTGTCCTGGTACCAACACTCAGGTACAGTCACCTGTAAGGGCACCTACTGTCACACCATCAGTGTGTGATGCCAAGCCCAGGCCCCAGTGCTCCAGCCCCTACTGACACAAGTGGTCCCATCACTCAGGGTCTGCACAACCATGCAAGAAGGCAAAGCATGCAGTAGGCAAACAGGCTCAGTCCCAAGGCACGGCACAGGAGACCCACACATTGAGGAAGAGGAGCTTTAGTGATGAGGGACACCAGATCTTCGTGGACTATGCGCAGGAACACGAACACAACATGCTTGTGCGGGCAGGGAGCACACATACGCCTGCCCAGCATATGGCCCACTGACAGTGTGTCGCGGATCGTATTAACGCCTTGGGTCATGAGAGGCGCTCAGCTTCTGTGCCAATGAAGCGTTGGTATGACCTCCGGCACGGACTCAAAGATAAGCTGGATGCCAACTATGCCTCTACTCAGGTGACTGGAGGTGGGTCAAAACGAGAGGAAAAATAATTCACTCCACATGAGGAGATCATAGGTGCTACGATTTAAGTGGAGCAGATCCAAGGCATGGTAGACCTGCCAATTTATGAGGGAATGTCTGGTGAGTGGTGATGCATGTGTGTCTAGGACATGTGTATGTTGCTTGGATGAAGTGTAATGATTGTCTGGCAGTTCTGCCTGCATTTACATGACTGCCATGGGTGAGCCATGTCATGGTGGACTGAAACGTGCTTGTTGTCCTGCAGACTGCATATGCATGATGTGCTGCACACTGTGACAAATCCCATCACCACACCTGCTCACTCCTTACATGCCACTCTCTGTCCAGCCTCTCTTGACCCTCTTGACCCTCTTTGTGCTCCAACTTGTGATGGCGGATAACCTGTGACAATCTTGCACTCGCCTTCTCTCCGCACATCTCTGACGTCTCTGAGAGGTCACCCTGCCAGCTGCACCTTCTCAGGGGTAGTCTTCCTTTCCTCTCATTCCCCCAGCAGCTCACTGTCCCAAGAGTACTGGTCATACCTATGGTGGGGTACTGCAATGGCCTCTACCAGGATTTCTGTGCCCCTACTCTCTTCCCTCTGCAACTCATCCTGACATGGACTGTGGGGATTGTTCTTTTGTCTTGGTGCAATGTATTGTATCTCTCTAGGACTGTGATGATGGCACTGGCTCCCAGTTGCTACGACTGTTCTTTTCCAATCGCTGTGTATTATCCACAGGGCCATATGGGTCCTGGTGCCGCAGTTCCTTCAACTCCATCTTCCCAATTCGCTTCCTTCGCATGGTCTTTGATCATTCCTTTCCTGCTCCCTCAGGGTCAGTTACTTCTCATAGCAACTAGTTGGTGGTTAATGTCTAATTTTGGCTGAGACCTTTCTTTGGTACAGCCTCTCTGCCTCAATGGAAATGGAGGTGAACCTTCTCCGGGTCTGGAGGCACTTCTGATGCTTCCTCATGTGTTGTGCTTTCTCAACCTCCTCTCCCCTGCTGGAGTCCTGGATGACTGAGAGAATGCACCAGTCAACTCCCCAAACTCTGATCTCGAACACGGGCCTCTGAGCCACCAGTTGTACCCATGCACTTCTTCCCTGCCATCCCTCAAACTCTGTGGCTGTTTACTGTATCCCCACAACCCTCCAGCAGCAATTGACACCTGATGTCTGCACTTACACTTCCACCAGCCCGCCGCATTTTCACTGCTGATTATGTAGTTGTATTTAATTGGTATGCCATTCCCATGTCCTGCACTGTCCATTCCCACTTCCAACCCCAGGTCTCACCTTCACCATGCATATTCACTCGTGTGACGTCAATGTGACCTGGCCTCATGGGATGGGTGTGTCTGGCTTCACTCTATTCCACCACCCTTGCATCATAGCGCTGTGTGACACTTGTGTTGTATGAGTTTGTGATTTACGTGGCATGTCATGTCACATCGATTGTACATGGCTCTGGGACAGTAGTCAGCAAGTTCCATCTCATGCAGTACTACAGTTCAGGCATGGCTATGCTACGTGGCATATGTGTTTTTGCATCAATGATGTTGGTGAATGAACTATGCCAGTCAGGTGCTCGTGTTTGTAGCAGGTGCTATACACCATGCCTACATGTTGTATTTAGCCCTTCCACACATGTCCATAGCTGCTTTCATGCTACCCTTCACTTGCATTGACACTGCGTACGTGCGGGAGTTTGTGACATGGCAGGTTGATGTGTTGCATGACGACATTGTGATGCCTATGTGTGTGGGCTATGCTATTTACATGGTTCTTCATGTAATTTTCTGTCCATGTGCAGATGATTAGGCACTGGTTGTAGAGGAAGAGGTGGAGTAGGAACAGGATACTGAGCCATGACCAACCACCAGTGGAGGATGTGGTGTGGCAGACTGTGAAGATCCACTAGTGCTATAGGCCATCCTGGCCCAGACTCAGTCTGAGTCCGCCTCCAAGGAAGCCTTTGGCTTTGGTGGTGAAACGGATATGGATACCTCTGTGCTGTCGCAGGTGAGTGCATCAACTGTGGGTGCTGTTGCATCCCAAACGTCTGAAGGCGGGGACCCTTACCGGGCCAGTCAGTGTTGGCATGTCCATCTGTGGTGGTTACGGCTGCAGGGTCACGCTCCACAGTATTGACTCCTGTTCCTGGGTCAGCTGATAAAGGGGAGAATGCAGTCCTGCAGCCACAGACAGTTCCATCACATCAAGGGCCAGGTTCCCTTGGCCCAGGCAAGAGTGGGGTACACCAATGTGGTAGCCATGTTTTAGCTGGCAATACTGTGTGGGAGCAGTCCATGTATGCTGTTGCACAACAACAGGTTGCTTCATATGAGATGTTGGCTCAGGGCATGGATACGGTGGCCATTTCCATGATACCCCCAGCAAGACACGTGGAGCACTAGCAGCATGCATTGCGGTACACATGCCGCTCACACAGACTGAACATGGTGGCCAGCAACAGGAGCCAACGGGCAGAACTGAGGGATCTGTGTGCAGCCATGGCTGCAGAGGATCGGGCCCACAGGTGAGCATCTCAGTCCCGCATGGCCAGTGCCATTGAGGACCAGGCCAGGGCTGTTTGTGGTGATCCTCCCTTACCACTACCACATTCTGATGCAACACTAGAGGGTGGCGACAGCAGCGTCAGGTCTCCCAATCCATGATAGCCGTGCGGCCCATTAACCCATGGAGGGTTTATTTTTTTGTCTATTGTGCATTTATGTGACAGTGTGCTTACCCGCAATCATGGCCACTTCTCTGCAATCCACCGTGATCAGCATAGCCCCAATTGTGTCAATAGGCAATTTGGCAGAACTTGAAGCCGAGGCAGCAAAGCCTCCTCCGCCTCAACTGCCACCACTGTCCTTTGATGCCCTTCATGCCTGCAGTGTGGTTTTAAGGGAGCTTCCTGAACACCTCCTTCCTTCAGACTCAAAGCGGTATAGAGATAAAAGAGGGACTGCCAGCAGTTTGTTAATTGCAGGCTGCTACACACGATACTGGAAAACAAAGTCTTCAGTATTTGGATGTATTCAGCAGCATTTTCACAGGCAGTCTTTCCCTGCCACAAATGCCCTTTGATGCCCTTTGTGACACTTCACGCCTGCCGCATGGTTTCATGGGAGCTTCCTGAACACCTCCTTTCTTCAGCATTGAAGCAGTGTAGCGATAAAAGAAGGACTTCCAGTAGTTTGTTAATTGCAGGCTGCTACAAATGATAGTGGAAAACAAATAATTCAGTATGTGGATGTATTCAGCGGCATTTCCACAGGCAGTCTTTCCCTGCCACAACTGCCCTTTGATGCCCTTAGCCACTGGCTCTTTCCTATCACCACTCAAGCACTCCCTTGTGCACCCACTCCTAAAAAGGTCATCTGCAGACCCTTCCTGCCTACCGAACTATCGCCCTATCGCCACTACCACCTTATTGGGCAAACCTTTGGAGAAGCTGGTCAGCTCCAAATTAATTCATCACACTGAATCTGTTGGCTGTCTCTACGACAACCAGTCTGGCTTCAGAGCAGCCAGAGGCACAGAAACTGCTCTCCTGAACACCCTTGAAGACTTGCTCTCAAACCTTGACTACCAACTCTCCTTCTGTTCTCATCCTCCGTGATCTGTCCTCTGCCTTCGACACAGTCAATCATTCCACCCTCTTAACTCGATTCTGTGATACTCAGAGCATCACGGACTGGGCACTGGCATGGCTGACCTCTTTCCTTTCGAATCGGCCCTCCCAGGTTCAAATGGGTCCTTTCTTCTCCTCTACCTCGCTCTCCACTTGCAGCGTCACTCAGGGCTCGAACCCCTCACCATAGCTGTTTAACATTTAACTCGCCCCTCTTGCCCAACTGATCTCCACACTTCCAATGTTATGCAAATGACACATAGATCTCCTTTAATCTTCCCTCCTGTCCCTCCTCTTCTTACTCTCTAATTCATAATTATCTGAGTGCTGTTCAGGCATGGTGTGCTGCTAACCCTCTCTGTTTTAACGCCAGTAAGACAGAGATCAGTATCATTGGAACTCCCACTCCTCCTTTCCCCCTTCTGTCTGGCCACCCACCTTGGAACCCCACCCCTACCCCTCTTGTGATGCACAAAACCTGAGTGTCATCTTTGACACCTCTCTCTTTTTCTCCTCACCTGGTATCGCTGACGCTGTCAAGAAAACTCACTTTCAGCTTCCCCTCCTCAGAATCATTCTCACTTTCCTCACCTTCCCCCAGAAACTCAACGTCTCCAGAGCTCTGGTTTTCTCCAGGCTGGACTACTGCACCAGCCTCTTCCTCAATCTACCTCTTTCCTCCCTGTGCGCTCTTCACCTTATCCAGAAGAGGACTGCAAGACTTATCCTTGGCCTCAAGCCCAGGGACCGCATCTCTACAGCCCTAGAACTTCTCCACTGGCTCCCGGTTGCTGCAAGGATCAAATTCAAGACCTTTTGCATCATCCACAATGCTTTCTGGGTCCGCACAACATCTGGCTTTCTCTCCTTAAATACCTCCATGCTACAGCCCTTCAGTCCTCTAGCTCAAACTCTTTGCAAGTCAGACGTTTCTCCAAGCAGAGAGTGGGGGTAGATCTCTTTATTTCTGCAGGAGCCTCCACTGGAATGGCCTCCCCACCCCTCTCAGACTTGAGCCAGATCTCCTTAAGTTCCGGCAGCTTCTCAAGACCTTCCTCTTCTCCTAATACCCTCTCCCCCTTCCTTGATAATGCCCCCCCTGCTTCTGCGACTAGCTGCCTGTTCCCTTCTGAGTCATACAACGGCCAGGCCCTCACTTAACCAGTCAACCTTAACACCTCCTTACTAGCACTTGCCTTTGGGCACCCTTCCCTGACTAGCATATTTAGTCTGGTCCATCACCCCATCCCTCCTTGCACTAGTTGACCCTTATCCCGTTCCCCCAGTGCACTTGCCCCCCTGGCTCCCCTTAGCACTTACCCTGCCCCAGTGCCCCCTTCCCTTACCCTCCCTTCACCCTGACCTGCCCCTCCCCCTGCACTTCATATTTGCTGCACTTGCATGATCCAAATGGCACAAGGCCAAGTAGGACCATATATTATTTTTATCCTCTGTTCCTCCCTTCCCCTTAGTCTTGTGATGCCTGGAAACTCTTTCTGCTGTATAGTTACCATGCACATGTTCAACAAATAAATACATCTCTTTGCTCTCAGATAAATGCAATGCACGCCAGCTCTGTTATTCGAGGAGATGCATGTTACAAAGTGTGCACATCTGCAAACAGAAAGACTATCTTTGCATTAGTGCTGTTGCATGGTCAACACATCTCTATGTTCTCAGATTTGATGTATTGCATGCTAGATCTCTGATTGGAGGACGTGCATGCTACACAGGGTGTGCATCTGTAAACAGACAGGATATCATAGACCAAGTGCTAACACATCTCTTTACTCCCAGATTGATGTATTGCATGTTACATATGTGATTGGAGGAGGTGCATGTTATACAGTGTGTGCATTTGCAAACATATATACTATCTCAGACATAGTGCGTTTAAGTGGTCATTGCATCTCTTTGCTTTCGGATTAATGCAATACATGCTAGCTCTCTGATTGGAGGAGGTGCATGTTACCCAGTGTGTGCATCTACAACAGAAATAACATCTTGTATTGGTGTGGGTGGCAGGGGAGCAGCAGTGCTTGCATGCATTCACATTAGAGTGCACGTGGCTGGTGTGCCTCCTCCCCATGGACCCTAGTTACCGTGCCTGGTGGCCAGCTGTACTCACAGTGGGACAAGAAGCCATTGAATACCATCAGAGAACACCAATCCAATACAGCAGGCTCATGTTTACATTACTATATCCATATGTCCCCTTGCTCAAAAAAACACATGTCATGACTCAATGGAAACCTGCAGTTCATAAAGAGCCACCCTGGTCAAAAGTAAATCTAACAAAATCAATAGCAAAGAGGTTGTATTTACCTGGCAGTGATGACTACCGGAAAAATAGATCCATAGTCCATATGCTCTTAACAATGTTGTTTGCTTGCTTAACAGTTTTTGCTTAAAGGTTTGACAAAGGTGGTTAATGAAGTAAGTTCAATGCAAGTAACATGATTGGAAACTTTTGTGTTAAATCCTCATTTAGGTTTCTGCAGATGCAGTACATATGGTAGACGTGGACGTAACTATGGACTGCTGGTCTGAAGTAATCATGGTCTGCTTTGATTTTACATTTCACTTGGTTTTCATGCTACACTTCATCGAAATCAATAATTGATCTGTCAATAAGTCCAAAACATATGTTTTGGAGACCGCAGTTTTCCAGGAAGTCATGCTACCAAGCCAAGCAGGGAGTCTCTACTCAAACTGCTTGACAGCATAGGCAGGAAGCAACTCGTCACAGACCAACCCACAAGGAGTGCAACAAACTGGACCTAGTATTCACCACTTCTCTAGCCATTGATTGTCACCGCCACCGCCGCATTTGGACTGGACAGAACGGGTGGCCATACTGCTTCACAAAACATCTCTACAACAAGGGCAAATCAAATGCCCACTAAGATGCCCTCTGCTCCCTACATGAAATGGATGGGAAACTAGTTACATTGGCCTGCTCCTGTGATACCATGAAGGATGCACACACACACAGCTGAAACACACACCCACACCCTGACTGATCCCTGGAAAGACATGTAACTACAAATACATAAGCCGCTCATAGCTCGGTACTCACAGAATCTCATTGACACTAAGCATGACACCCGCACATAAGAACCTTTCTGGAGAAAATCTCACCAATAGGAAAACCTACTCAGCCTGAGAAACCTGTGAAAGCATAAATAACCATCATCACCACGGCCAAAGTAAACAACTTCATGCAGCTGGAAGCGTCCAACAAGAGCAGAGTACTCTTATGAGCCACAAGGCATTGCATCAACTCCCTATCAGAACCTGCACTACCACAACCAACAGGCAAATGAAACTTCCTCACAGACAATTTATGCGAGATGAGGCAAGACACTGACAACTTCAAACACACCACAAACACCAACCACAAACCAGCCTGTGGCACACAGAAATGGACACAAATGGACCAAGTTATAGATAATTACTCCACACCTGACCTTAACGCTCTTCACCTTCAGAACCACAGCTGTAAAAGCAGAATCCTCCTCACTCCATTGTAAAAGACATCATAGGCAAATCACTCAGAGTACTCCTCAATGTGTGGTGTGGTCAGGGTGAATTCCTCACCAACAATGATATCAGCATAAACTGATACACAAATAACATGTAGCTTTTTCTGAAGACCATTTGCACCAATGATATTCATGAACACAAGCATGTCTGTTGCTCATCCAAGCCAGCCTATTTGAAGCTCAGTGTGGGAAATTCCAAATGCATTCTCCTAGGAAACCTCACACCAAGCATGTTGATTTCCATAACTGCTAACAGAAATGAGACTTGAAAGTTACATGCGTCAACTCTCTCCTGGTACAAAATATCACAGTTTAACCATCAACTGTGACCTCTCATTCAAGACAAAAATTGATATGACGGCCCAAACATCATGGTGCAAATCAAAGTCAAGACTTTCATGGCTGCCCCACGAGCAGTCCTTTAAGTCCTGGTTATCTCCTAACTCGACGGTGTCATCACCAAACTCTCAGGGGTCCAAGATGCTACCTTGGCCCAGCAGCAGCACACTTCAGCACAGGACTAAGACCACATCACCATCATCCCGAGGGAGCTGTAATTTAAGATGGATCACCCAGCAGTCATGACCGAAGCACCACCCAGCTTTGCTGAGCAACTACCTGTAGTCCTCTGGCATCACCAGTTTAGAAACAAAGACCTGCAAGAGGGAAGGACTCCAGAGAACAAGTCCTTTATCGCACCACGTGACCTTGCCCTCAACCCTACACTCCTCCTCCCGACCAGAGTGTGGCACTGACTCCCACGCCCCCTACTTGTACCAGCAACCTCTGCTAGCCCTGTAGCATACCCTCTGGGTGTATGCCCTTGTACAGTTTTTCCTGCTAGGTTTGTGCTCTATAAATCCCACACTTACACACATACACGAAGAATGATGCACATTTTACTTTCTCAATTGATATTGCTTGTGTGAGGTAAAGGCAAGGCTGCTCTCCGTTTCCTTATCAGAACGTTTTTGTTTGGCCGTTCTCAAGTTAACATTGTATGCAGTCGAGTTTTTACAATAACTAAAGAAGTAGACCCTTAAATCATAAGCATGTCTTAAAGGATCTTAAAATTGAAACCATGATTGAAGTCATGTATTGCGACAAATACAGAGATAATAAGCAATGGTTGTCAACAGTTGTCAAGGGGGGAAGTGAAATTATAGTCTGGAGTGCCAGCATGGCTGCTGTGTTTGTAGCCAAGGTTCGAAGTTATATTTCAAACCTCTGTTTACGCCGAACAGCCCCCTTATTATTTCACCAAAAACACGGTCTTCTTTTGATGTGTTCGCTTTCATCTCCAGGCTGCAAAGTAATCAATCCCTGTAAACACAGGTCTCCGGATGAGAAGAAAGCAAGCAGGTGCTGTACCCACAGGGCCTAATGCATAAAACGCCCTTTCCCACAAGTGCTGGGTGCACTTGACAAATCAGCCTGTGCATACCTCAGGCATGTGAGCAGAACAAACATAGAGGGGTAGATTTTCAGCTATGTGGGTGGAAGGAAATGTTACAGATAATGTGGTTTATTCTGATGCTTAATTTTTGGAAATCTAACTGTTACCATATTACCTTATCTTGTTGTCTGTTATCTTATCACAAAGGTGAGCTTCTCATTTCTGATGTAGATGATGTGCTGGCCAGCTCTCTTGCATAGCTTATTGTTGGGATTAGGCTTTCGAGATCAATCTATTCCAGGCTCCAAGGAACCACATGGGTGATGGTAGCGCGGTTTACATTGGCAACCTGTCCAAGGCCCTCCAATTGAGAACCATCCAAAAAGGGCAGCAATCCATGCCATTGCTTTGCTACTCAAATAGAAATTCATGAAAGTGAAATGAGGGGCCCTGTCATGAATTACACCTTAACCCTGTGCCCATTTCAAACAGTCCCCGGGGAAAGCTTTTGTTTCCCGCACATGACAAATCATAGCAGGATGGGAATTTGGGTTGTAATTTAAATTGCACTTTGCCACCACTGCTTTGCACAAGGTAAACAGAAGCATGTGAATATGCACATACACACGTTCCATCCCTCCAGTGATGATTGCAAAACATATTTTACACGCCTCCCATCACTTCCATAAAAAATGTTTTGTGAAAAGTGCTGTCGATGTATTGTAGAAGCATGGTTACTGCCTCTTTGATTATTTAAGCTGTGCCATCTCTCACCCGGGCTAGCTTCTAGCTGCAACCAAATACAGCAACGTTCTAGTGGCTATTCCCACTGAATCTGGTGGAACTCTTTGGAGGCCAATAGTGGTGCTGGAACCCAGCCACCCACTGGTTTCGTTGGGTGAGGTTTTGTTCATCTGCAATAATAGTCACCAAGGGCCCGATTCATGGAATGGTTTGCGTGGTAAATAGGGACTTAACACGCCAAACTGCATGCAAAATCCCTTTTTGTCGATTCATGGAATCGACCGCAGCACTTTTTCCTACTTTGCGCAGGTTCGACACGTCTCTGCGAGTGGGCAAGTCCCTTGCGTGAGACACCACACAGAGCATGGGCGTGGCTTGCACAGCAGGCAGTGAAGGGGGCGGAACTCATAAAATTAGGACGAACAAGGGAAAATGTGGGTGTTACGAGTGACAGACCACAGGAAGTCCATCTCACGGCCACTATTGCACAGAACAATACATATTCGTGGATCAAACGGCAGAACCTCTCGCCAGGAAGTGGAAATGCAAAGCCCTCGTACTATCTGCCACACGAAGGCAGGCCTACAGACACTTGTGCATAGGATTCATAACGCAGAGGCAAGATCGGGTGTCGGATTTAGGGGTGCGTGTACGGAGCCAGGCTTTCAATCTATCTTAGGGGAGTTCGTATGCAGTGTAGCGGGGTGCAGGCACGATTTATGGGGGTTCACACGCAGATGGAGTTTTATCTGAGTTACAATCAATTGTACCCATGTTGTTGGGGTGCCGGTAACAGTTACGGGGGCCCCACACAGGGTCCCTGAGATGTAGGCCTGCTTGCAGGGTACCCCATGCACTGTTTTGAGGGTGCATGTATTTGCGCCTGGGGAGCACGCAAAGGTAGCTGTTTCTGGATGTTTTTGCTTTGTGTGGGGACGTGTTGAGTATGTGCCGGCCATGACTTGCGTTTACGGTTACTTTGCGCATACGATTTTATGAATATGCAGAGCGTGCAGTAAAACTTCTGCGCTCTTGCTCACGCAGAGTCAGTCTTGGTGCACAGGCTTTGTGGGATCTATGTGCAGATGTCCAGGAATCAGGCTCTAAATCTCTAAACAAGAATCTGCATGCCGTGGGAGGTTCAGTAGCCATACAAAAGGCCCGGATCACGTTCACGTTTGCTTTTTGGTTTTTGCTACTGATGCCGAATGGTACAGGGCCAGCCAACAACTTGATAGGAAGAAGAGGGGGTTCAATTTTCGAAGGACAACATTTTTAGTGGCTAGGTTGTTGAGGAAAATGTGGTGCGGAGTTGGGCTGTCTAGTACAGACAAAGAAAGTTGCGGGTGGTGGAGACAGAAGAACATCAAGTGGAAGAGACAGTAGTGTTTTCACAGAAGATGCCTCAGGAGGAGGAAAAGACTAAAGCTACTGCACCTTTGCAGGCTCTTGCTGATGGGGCAATGCTGACCAGGCAGTCCTGATCAAATTTCAGGCAGGAGACATGCCAACACAAAGCTTGGGCAGTTCCCACTCAAAATGACTTGGAAAAATGTTTGTTTTCTGTGAGTGGTAAGAAAGGAGTTGTTACATGCAGCTGTCATATACAATAAAGTGCAGCAGGGGTTTTCTGGCAAGGCAGCCTGCGCAGCCGGTGTTCCACAGCATTTCCCTGTTCGGGTTGGATTGTTTCCTCTAGTCTATCTGCAGTGTTCATGGATTTGGGGGCGGGGACTACATAAGCACCCTCCACTTCGCGGAGTGAAAGCGGAATGCAGTAGCAGTGCTCTGGCAAGGCAGTCTGCACAGCCGGTGTTCAACAGTGTTTCCCCAATGGAGTTGGATTGTTTCCTCTAGTCTATCTGCAGTGTTCATGGATTTGTGGGCGGAGACTACATAAGCTCCCTCCACTTCACAGAGCGAAAGTGTAATGCCCAGGTGTATTCTGGTGTTCGGGGAGCGGGCCTGCGAGAAGGCGGGGAGTGTTCAACCAGGTCTCCATTCCTCCCTCTTGTGACCAGTTAACCTGCTGCTCTGCGCCTGACTGAATTATTTCACCCATACCTCCTTTTGATGGTAAGAGGTTGCCTACTCACATCTCTCCTGCTTTTTCTGGGCTAGTGAATATTTGGGGCCAGACTACTGAGATTATCGCGGGCAACAATGCCTGTTAAGAGAAAGTACTCTTTGCGTAGTGATATCCCTAAACATGGAAAGCGTGTGCGCAGTCCTTCCCTCCCTCTCAAACCTCGTGGTAAGCTACCACGGGCAAAAAAGGGAAATTAGACCTACCGCCAGAGAAAACCAGGCCTACACAGAAAATAATCACCAAATTCTGGGACCGGATGACGCTGAATGAGGGGCAGAATGGGGCGCTAACCTATAATGTAGCTTCTACTGCTGAAAGTACTGCATTTACCGTTCCGGCGACTATTTCCCTTTTAACAGCCCTGAGTTAATTCCAGCTTGTCCATGTCTTCAATCACAATGGACCATCACGGCTCGCTACTCAAACTATGCCATTTATAAAAAAAATGCTCCAGCTCCTTGTGTGTTACCGTTGGTTAGTATATCGGATCAAGACGTTTATGTCACTCCGGACTTGGTCGCTCTGGTTTCACCCCACCAACACTCTTGCATTTGCCAAGAGGAGGAGGAGGACATGTCTATTGTGATTGCACATATGACAAACAAAACCCAGAACATGACATCATGTGATAATAAGAATCTGGACGCAGAAATTGAAGCGGTTTTTGCCCTATGCGCTAATATCACGACTGAACAGAGGGCCATGCGGTCACTTCTATTGAAATTAGTAACACGGTCTGGTAACAAGGCTCAACACATTGAGCTCAACAGGACTCAATGAGTAGTACTAGTTGACAATATAAGAGAACAACGTTGTATTTATTGCAGATACACTAGACACATTGCTAGAACATTTCTTAGGCAACTTTAGAGCTGGAGTGGAGATTTTAGTAACCCAGGCAGTAGCGGAGTTGGGCTGTGTAGTACAGACAAGGAAAGTTGCAGGTGGTGGAGACAGAAGAACATCAAGTGGAAGAGACAGTAGTGTTTTCACAGAAGATGCCTCAGGAGGAGGAAAAGACTAAAGCTACTGCACCTTTGCAGGCTCTTGCTGATGGGGCACTGCTGACCCAGGCAGTCCTGATCAAATTTCAGACAGGGGACATGCCAACCCAAAGCTTGGGCAGTTCTCACTCAAAATGACTTGGGACAATTTTAGTTTTCTGTGAGTGGTAAGAAAGGAGTTGTTACACGCAGCTGTCAGATACAATAAAGTGGAGCAGGAGATTCCTGGCAAGGCAGCCTGCGCAGCCGGTGTTCCACAGTATTTCCCCGTTCGGGTTGGATTGTTTCCTCTAGTCTATCTGCAGTATTCATGGCTTTGGGGGTGGGGACTACATCAGCACCCTCCACTTCGTGGAGTGAAAGCGGAGAGCAGTGGGAGTGTTCTGACAAGGCAGTCTGCACAGCCGGTGTTCAACAGCGTTTCCCCATTACAGTTGGATTGTTTCCTTTAGTCTATCTGCAGTTTTCATGGGTTTGTGGGCGGAGACTACATAAGCTCCCTCCACTTCGCGGAGCGAAAGCGGAGTGCAGCAGGAGTCTTCTGGTGTTCGGGGAGCGGGCCTGCGGGCCGGGTGGGAGTGTTCAAACAGGTCTCCATTCCTCCCTCTTATGACGGGTTAACCTGCTGCTCTGCGCCTGACCGAATTATTTCACTGATACCTCCTTTTGACAGTAAGAGGTTGCTCACTCACATCTCTCCTGCTTTTTCCAGGTTAGTGGATATTTGGGGCCGGACTACTGGGATTATCGTGGGCAACGATGCCTGTTAAAAGAAAGTACTCTTTGCATAGTGATATCCCTAAACATGGAAAGCGTGTGTGCAGTCCTTCCCACACGCTCAAACCTCGTGGTAAGCTACCATGGGCAAAAAAAGGGAAATTAGACTTACCGCCAGAGAAAACCAGGCCTACACAGAAAATAATCACCAAATTCTGGGACCGGATGACGCTGAATGAGGGGTAGAATGGGGCGCTAACCTATAATGTAGCTTCTACTGCTGAAAGTACTGCATTTACCGTTCGGGCGACTATTTCCCTTTTAACAGCCCTGAGTTCAGCGGAGTATCATTCCATCTTGTCCATGTCTTCAACCATGATGGACAATCACGGCTCGCTACTCAAACTATGCCATAAATTAAAAAATACTCCAGCTCCTCCTTGTGTGTTACCCTTGGTTAGTATATTGGATCAAAACATTTATGCCACTCCGGACCTGGTCGCTCTGGTTTCACCCCACCAACACTCTTGCATTTGCCAAGAGGAGGAGGACATGTCTATTGCGATTGCACATATGACAAACGAAACCCAGAACTTGACATCATGTGATAATAAGAATCTGGAGGCAGAAATTGAAGCAGTTTTTGCCCTATGTGCTAATATCACGACTGAACAGAGGGCCATGCGGTCACTTATATTGAAATTAGTAAAATGTTCTGGCAACAAGACTCAACACATTGAGCTCAACAGGTCTCCCGTCCTGCCACCACCTAGAGAAAACCTGGTCCATCCCAAGCAAACCAGAGGGGTCTTGGTAGAGAATTTTAATGCAACTGGGTTAAAGCAAGGTGAAACACTCAACATCAGGACTGCGTCGGACAATGATGCCATGGATGAGCTCTGTAATGAGCTGTCCATGATTGACAGCACAATAATTTATGAGGACGACAGTCATGACATTTCTATGGACAGTGACAAAGGTAAAGGCGGTAAGAAAAGGGTTGCCTTTGCCAATTCCTCTGTGAGCTTGCCGGCTACCCTTGGGGATTCAGGGACCTCAATCTCTCCTATTGCTGGCTCCAAGAGGATCACCAAGATTCAGTGTGATGGCACGCATCGGCAAACAGTGCTAAATGGCCCAATGGACAATTGGGTCGCAACTACCATCAATGAGTCCGTAAGAGTCAATAGACCTTTGCCTACCAGGACCCAAAAGCCGCCTAACTTGGTACAAATTTGGGTGACTACTGATGGGGCCTGTATTGGTCAACCTGTTACACCTATTTGTAATGCTTCTGAGGCGGTTTACTCATTTAACACACACCCTCCAGCCAACCAGGTGAATCATTATAAGGTGAACACTCATTGCCATGCCTCACTGGGCTGCATGGTAAAGAATGAGGAAATTGATCCTCGGAAAGAGAGCGTGTTCTTAAATCGTACCAATCTGTTAACTATGTTTAAATCTATTGCATGCTTGCCAGGTATCACCGGTTGTGGCTCATACTGAGGCGTGAAGTACCCAGATGGGAGAGTTTCTCCAGCTGGGTAATTGTAGAGTTTCGACCTCAGCTGTTGTTTCCTTGTTGTGGACTTGTGCACAAGATATGTGGGCTTCAAACTCATAATTTGCAAACTAACTGATGGGGAAAATTTCAACAACCGTTTTTTGCTTCTAGCAACACGGTTGCGGTGAGTGAGAAGCCTAGATTGACTCTGAGTATTTTGGTTAATCCTGCGAAACAACGTTTTGGTATTCAATATTGTTAAACAGCATGCAACCATTTTTAATGATAAGAACAATCACTGGCAGAATAACCATTGACCTCATTCTGCTGGCAAGTCACTTATACAGGATTCCGACATTTTTATATTGCAGGAGACCATGGTCAAGAGGGGCGTTTACTATCGATGGCTATGACATATTATTTAAATTTGCCAAAGGTGGCTCTAGGGGTAGGCCTAGTGGATGCCTGGCCATTGGTGCTTCAGTATCATTCTCATTTAAAGAATTCACCTTCCCTTTTGTCATGGCGGTGTTTCTGTCTAATATTGGCCGGCATACGCTTCTCATTAATGTATACGATCCCCAAGGTGGAGCTGAGAAAAGGACTATAATCACCAATATAGAAGACACATTGGCACGGTGGTATGAAACCCACCCTCTTTGTGATGTTTTTCTAATGGGAGACCTAAACCCCTTAGCCTGATACAGGCGTTATATTACGGCCCTCTCTATGGAGAAGATGATTAATGTAGAGAGATGAGTTATGTACATCCTCTGACATTATGTAACTGCAACTGGTCCTCGCCCGAGGCCTTGCATGTCTTAATGAGGTGAGCAGAAGGATGGAGGTATTTCAAAGACCTGGACTAATGGTAACAGCTACTCCCACCTGGATTACATTTTTGCAGATTGGAATGACGCTAAACATTGTAAGTCGATCAAAATTGCATTAAATTCCCTTAGCGATCTTGCCACTCTTAGATGAACTTTGAACATCCTCCCTCGGCCTAGGCCTAGAACGATATTGATCCCTGTTTCGGTTACAAATCAGAGGAACTGATTAGTGTTGAATAACTGAAATGTGGGAAAAATGGGTGAATGTATTAGAGCTAGACCTCGGGTTATAACCAGGTTTTTTGCCAATCAAGGATGGGAATTATTAGGTCTGATGGGTTTCCTGAGCAAACAATTGCTTCTCTCTCCCCAGCCTATGGGAGTCAAGGGTTCCCACTCTAATCATTTGTATAGCATTATCGATGGCGAGAATAAACGGCACTGTAAGTGTTGTAAGTTGATTAAGCTATCAATGTTATATACACTTGAAGATAAAAAGAAGCTCTTGGCCCATGAGGGTACCAAATATAAAACATTGGCACTGGAACCACAGGCTTAAATCTACCCTTATTCCTGTATTAAAGAGGGGTGACCGTAACAACACTGAGAACTATCGACTTCTGGCGATGCTAGATGTTAGTTCAAACATGTTTGCTAGCATCCTACAGAAAAGATTAGTAGAGGGGGCAACATCTAGAAGACTGCTTTCCCCCTTTCAAACAGGATTCCGTAAATCGGTTGGTACGCTGCACAATCTCAGTACAAACAATTATTAGCTGCTGCCATGACCCTGTCTATGGCAACATCTATTTCTGTTTTGTAGACTTCTCTAAAGCTTTTGATTCTGTATCCTGTAACCAGCTGTGGGCAAAGCTTATGAGTTGGAGTATTGATCCTCCCCTGTTATATTTCATCAAGGCACTATACACAACTGTTTCTTTCTGGGTGAATCAACAGGGGGAAGTTACAAATGAGATATCAACTAACACAGGCTTGAAACAGGGTTGTGTCCTCGCCCCTTTTTATGTAACTTGTATGTCGCTGACATGGGTCCTTCTATCAAAGCTGTTAATAACTTCCCCCCTCACATTGCTACAGTTCCCATATCTTGGATCGGCCTACAGAGATCTCTAGGTTCTATGCCCGTGTATGCACAGGGAAACCATTTATGGGTGAATAGCGCGAAAACCGAAATAATTAAATTTGGTAAAAAGAAGAACCTGAAGTGCTTATTCGAAAGGAGCTACGGGTGGGGGAACTACTTGAAGTAGTAGAGAGATATATACATATCTAGGAGTACGGCTTTATAGTTTCCTGCCTCCACGCAAGTATGGTGTTTACATAACCCTGAAAAAGATGAAGTAATGGCTTCCCATTAGAAGGATTATTTGCAACAAGTGTGGTAACAACATAGAGGGAATGGTTGAGATTTACTGTAAGAGCATCCTTCCTATGATCTTGTACGGTTCTCCCATTTTTCCTACTCACATGAATAATTGGACTAACAGCCTGGAGTCTGGGCTGTTAGGTTCAATGTTGTGGGGTCCTCCGTCTGTTCCTGTTGAGGCCATTTGTTGCGAACTTGGTATTCAATCGATTGGCTCACTATGGCTCCTGCAGAGATGCACATTGTACTTAGAAATGAGTGGCACATCCATTCAATTTGAGAGTGTTTATGGCTTAATGGATCGATTATATAAGGGAAATATCTGCAAGAGATTTCTTGACCAATTGAAAATGGATGCGCTTGAATCTATGGACAAATTGGAGGTTAATACTTCCGAACTGGTGGAATTGCCTAACTTCTCGCTTGTCCTAAAAAGAAAAACAATAAAGGGTGATATTGTGGCTAACATCGAGTATCTGAGAAAGAAAACCATCTATCAGACATATGCTATGCAGGGATTCGCTCAAGGACGACTTCACACTTATCTTACAAAAAAACTCCCTATAAACTTGCGTCGATTTATAGTATACTTGCGATTTAACATGCTCCCGACGCAAGAACACAAAGGGAGATGGACAAAATCGCCCCGTTGTCACAGATTGTGCCGTCTATGTAACGAGCATATTGAAACGGCACATCATCTGCTGACTCAGTGTAAGACTCTTGTTGCTCAACATTATGTCGGCTATAATGCCCTTTGTACATGACATCACGGCAATAGCCACTAAACAATTCTGGAGTGCTATATTCAGTGTTGACTCTATTGTTATGAGGGGATATGCTTATTATGTTTGGAAGTTGGCCCTGCAACAAATTTCAATTACAATTTTCAGAAATCAGTTTAAAGTATAGATCATATTTTTCTGTTAATGGCTGTTGTGATTGATTGATTGATTTTATTGTGTTGTATTGTTTTATTAAGTGTTTTATCATGTTTTTTCTATGTCTACATGTAAATTAATAAATTGGCTAAAGATTTGTAATTAAACAAAGGCAACACAAAAAATAAATAAAACAAAGGGTACATACATGTCTATGGGTCAATATACTGATGCATGCAGCCTGCACCACAGAGAGTTCTACTCCGACTGCCAGCAACAGCACCGCCCCCAATGCAGCTTATTCTCCGTTGGTTTAGCCCTATGGGAGTGCAATCACATTTAGGGACCATAGGACACATCATGATGGCACACACTGCCTCTACTGCTAGATGACAGTATATTCAGTATATTGGGGGCGTTCAAACCAATTGCACTGGGGGATGACCAGGGAGGGGCATGTACTCTATGAGCACCCTAAACTCTTCTAGCCACAGGAAGAGTACACAAATATTTCAGCAATTGTTTTATTTATTTGTATTTATTGATTGCACATTTATATGGCACCTATACAGCAGAAAGTGTTTCCAAGGGTCACAAGACACAAAAAGGTAGGGGAACAGAGGAGAGAAACAGGCTCTACTAGGTCTTGTGACATTCGGATCATACAAGTGTGGTAAAAATAAGTGAAGTGGGGAGGGGGCATATAGGGTGGGGGTGTGATAGGGAAAAAGGAGGAAGTACAGGAGGCGGGGGCCCCAGGGACTGGGCAGGTGCTAAAGGAGAGCCCAAGGGAAAGTGCCAGGGGAAGCTGGGGGGTCGACCAGATTTAGAGGCTAGTCAGGGAAGTGTACCCAAGGGCAAGTGCTGGTAGAGCTGACGGGGAGGACTGATAGATCATTTAGCAAGGGAAGGGGAGAAGGAAGCAATGGCTCTTTAATTGTAAAAGAGGGTCACCATTTTCTGCAGAAGTCACTTAGTTGCACCACTGCCTGCAGAATAGAAGTGTGAGTAAATCAGTTGATAAAGAAGTCCATTGAAGTTAAAGTAACTAATCCACAGTGAAAACCAATATTTCAGTAGATCAAATGTTGCCACATGGGGCACTTCAGAGCAGCGACTAAGATGGTCGCCTGTTATTAGAGCTCCAGACACTGGGTCCCTCGATTGCCGTCTATTGCCCTATCTGACATCCAAACCACCACCACTTCGGCAGCATAGGAGCACCAGCATGTAGCATGTAGGGTGCAGCTTGAATCCCTGGGTAACTTTGGGAAAAACAGTGCTTGAGTTTCTGGGAATGGATGCCTTTGCCACACAGTGAGAGATTCCAAGCGGAGCAGAGAGGGTGACCAACCCAACCCGGCGCCTGGTGACCGTATAGGAAGACTGGTTACTGGCCCAATTGGAGGACGCGGAGGGTGTGCTAGCTAGTGATGTTGAACACGTCGATGTTTGCAGCAGAATTGCAGATGATGATTCTACGAGCCATCAAGGACTGCCGCTTAGGCCTTGCGTTTCTTGAGTTTGTGGTGAAGAGGGGTTCTATTGTTCCTTGCTTGCCTGTCCTTGCTGAGCTAGCTTGCTGGCCCGGGCTGGTTTTGAGCTTGGGCTGGTGGGTGTTTTGCTCTCCCCCTACTGACCTGGAAAACAACTGGAGGGCCCATGACTGCCTAATCCCTGCACCCTTGGTTTGATCTGGGGCAGTAACACTCAGCCACTACCAATTTGTGTTTACTCTCCTCCAATATTGAATAGGCAGTGCTACAGGCATTCCTGGGTAGATATTGTGCTCAGGGAAATGGTGGGAAGCCCCCCAGTATTTTGGGCCAATTTATATTTTTGCAACTGACCACTATACTGTGTAGGCCTCCTGAAGGTGGAGATTATCCTGTGGTGAGATGACAAAGGGACAATAAAAAAAAACAAGGAAGCAAGGACAGCTTTACCAAACCTAATTCTTTCAACCAGGTGGTCAGTTTGACGAGTGCTAATCAGCCATCTCTCCAGATGACAGGTCAGAGATGCAAAAGATGATGCATGTATGCAGGATGTCTAAAGTGCAGTCAATGCTAAATTAGACGGCATTACAGTCAATATTAATTCCCTCGCATCTATGCTAGAAAAGGCTGACAGGAAAATCACCAAAGCTGACACGTGGGTCAGACTGCTGGAAGATGACGTGTCCACTCTCAGGTCTTAACTATGTATCCATAAAAAGCAAGTCCCAACCACTCTCAAGAAATGTGATAGTCTGCAGTTCAGATCACATTGAAATAACATTCGAAAGGCTGGTATCCGTGAGAATCTCCCAAAAGGCAATATTGATGTGTTTTTAGAGGAAACCCTGCGTTTGATCTTGGGGAACCCTGAGCTGTCGCCTAATTTTATGATAAAGTGGGCACACAGATAACTGGCCCCACTGCTGAGGCCTGACGTTGCCTCTTGGCCAATCAATGCTTGAATCCTCAGAATGGCAAACTCTAGTTTGTAATGTACAGAATCCACATCTATCTGGCTTTTTCTGTGGCCGTGCAGCAAGAATGGAAACATTTTCTGGGCGTTAAGAGACTTTTGCTGGACAAGGGGATAAACTACTTTACGCTATATCCAATGAAACTTAGATTTTAATTTAAAAGCAAAACTTATTGTATTATAATACCATACCAAATAATCTAATATTACTGCCTCTGGGTCAAATGATCATAGTTCCCCCGACTCTCTTCAATGCAGAAGTCATTTATTTCTATATCCCTTGTCCTATTTTGGTGGTATCCTGGTTGCTCACAATATCAATGTTCAATATCTTCATGCCATCTTCTACTCCTCTCTCACCTTCTCGCCTTACATAACGGACGTTGTCAAGACTGCCCCATTTCAGCAGCACCTCCTCAGAGGCATTCTCCATTTCCTCACCTTCTCCCAGAAACTCAATGTCTCCTGAGCTTTGGCCCTCTCCAGGCTGGTCTATTGCAACAGCCTCTGACTGAATCTGCCTAACACCTCCCTTTGCCCCCTTCAACTATTCCAGAATAGGACTGCAAGACTTATCCTTGGCCTCAGGCCCAGGGACGATATCTCTCCAGGCCTAACATTTCTCCACTGGCTCCTGGTTGCTGGGAGGATCAAGTTCAAGACCCTCTGCATCATCCACATGGCTTTCTGGGTTCTGGGACCCCTCTACATCCAACTCTCTCGCCCTAAGTACCGCCCTGCTAGGGCCCTTCGGTCGTCTAGCTCTACTCTATGCAAATTAGAAGCTTTTCCAAGCAGAATGTGAGGGGTCGGTCTCTTTCTTCGGCAGGTGCCTCCCTCTGGAATGGCCTCCCTGCCCCTCTCAGACTTGAACCACATCTCCTTCAGTTCCGGAAGCTTCTCAAAACCTTAATTTTCTGTTCTTCCTTCCCTCTACCCTTCCCCTACTAATGTCCCTGTCTGCCTCTTGACTGGTTGGCTGGCCCCTTAAGAGCCTTACAGGGCACCAGGCCCCCCTAATCCAGTCTACCCCTGCACTTGGTCTCCCCTGACCCCCCTCAACCTGAACTTACCCTTCTGAGCCCCTCTCCCAGCATTAGTCTGGCTTGGCATGCACCCTTGTAGCCCTTCCAGCCCTTTACCTCACACTTAGCTTGTGGACCTCCCTTCCCCTGCACACTCTGCTTTCTCCTGTCTCTGTCCACCTGGCCTCCCCTGGCACTTGCTGTTCTCACGGGTCCTTCCACTCTGACAGGAACTCCTCCCCCTCCCCTCTCCCCAGCACTTCTCTTACTGCACTTGCACGATCCGAATGTCACATGAACGAGTAGGATCGTTTTTGTTTTGTCCTCCCTCGAAACACTTGTGTATAGGTGCATTATAAATACCCAATACATTCATGAATAAATACATATGTTTATAACTTTAGAGTTGACAGGGCACATAAGCTCAAATACTTGACTATTCCATTTTATTTGCCTGTTTATCAAGGTTCTCAGGACATGGTCCAAAGGCGGCTTTTCTCAGCAAGCAAGATTGATGGTTGGCTGTAATGTTAAGGGTTGGGCCTTGTACTACCATGCTTAATACTGTGGTGAGGGTGGGAGAGGGATGGGAGTTGGTGTTTAAAAATAAAAAAAAACATACTTGACACTTTTTATGTATTGTTGGTGCGTGCACAGACATTAGGTCCGTCCAGAAGAACTATATTACTTGCAGTACTGGCATGCTGAACAAGTTTATGCATAATTGATTTTTTTAAATTTTTTTACATTCTTTTATTGTGTTTCAGTTCAACCCAAACTTTTCACAAAAAAGAGAAACACATACATTTAGTTAATATACATACATAAAACAAAATTATACTTGTAGTTAAACAATATATTTCCAATCAAGTAAAAAAGAGCATATTTAAAACCTAAAATGTAAACAAAACCAAATACTGACCTAATTCATTATTTAGATATGCTTATCAACATACAGAACGGAAGTTATTCCTGGCTTTGAGTTCATAAATAAAAGCTTGCCCAACATTTTCCAGGGCCATACATCCAGCCAGGCAGTTCAACCAAAACATCTCACCACATATATTATCTGTAATACCTAAGATAATATGTTATCATGGATTTGCCCAGTCAACGCATGCCTCAATGATTCAGTTGTCTCTGAATCTTTACATAAGCAACACCTAGGTTCTTCTATAGGCACTTTCGCGCCCATGATCGGTCATTTATTTATGCGCATCAACATAAATAACTGTCTAAATCTAGGACTGGGAAACTGGTATAGACATTTTTTCAGTGACCTGTATGGAAAATAAAGAATGTAATATGTTCTCAATGAAGACAATCTTCCAATATGGTCATGATTTAAAGACCAGTCCCATTCCAAGGCCTTCTTTTTGAATGAGCTTAGTAAAGCACCCAAGCTTCCAATAGGGGGACGATGAAAGATGCTCACTTTTTTTTTCTTTTTAAACTTCTCCAGAGTTCTACAGGTACCCCACAATTATTATTTTTGTATTTCTTTTTTATTTATTTATATCACGCACAATGGACCCTCAGGCATGAGGACAATAGTTCTTCCTTAAGCAAATGAAGGATCGACTGTTTATCTGCACACATGATTGTAATGTACAGATTACCCCTGTTTATACCTATAAGATTGTTTTTTTAGAGTAACAGTCTTAGTTGGCTTTTTGTCTCCTGGGCAATTCCTTATATGGTTTATATGTTATTGTTTCCCCTGTGATCTGCACTTGTGGCTCCTTTATTGTGACTGTAACAAAAAATGGACGTAATGTTTATGTTGGATTGGAACCTCTTGTGTGCTCACAGTTCTATTGTTCAGAAAAAAATCACTGATAGATTTAGTTGTTGAGATCAAAGCAAATTTAATCCAGATGATTATTTGTATTATTCTTCATACATAATTTTAACTTGCAAAAGAAAGTGGGATTTTGTGACCCGTGTTGATTATTAACATGTTACAATTTCATCCCTCGACACGTGTTTCCCCGTAAATCAGACTATGGTTAATCAGGAGAGATGATTGTAAATGAAAGAAGTAATCACATAAATATTTTGAACATTTTTTGGACAAAAATAATTTGAACGGTGGAAGAAGACAAAAAACTGCTAAGCGTTGAAGAGTGAAGTGAAATGGTGTACACAACCTTTTGAAGGTGTAGGAGTGTTCACCCTCATCTGCAATTGCCCAACTAGTAATGGAAAGGAACATTTTTCTCATTGAGGTTGAGTTATGTTGATAGTCCTATATCCAGGTGTTTACCTGTGTGAGTAAGTATAGATATTAAGTTCAAAATGGTGGCATTGAGACTTAGCTCTTTGGTTTTGGTCACAATTAATCTCTAGATTGCAAATATTAATGGTTCATATTAGTGAACTAGTATATTGTTTAGGAATATAGTTTATAGGTATTATTGAGTTAGAGTATAAACCTGGTTTAACAAAGTTTTAAATTATCTCTAGATAAAGTAACCAAGGCTTACCTTATTTGTCTTTTTTCTTTTTTTCTTATTCTTAGAGTGTGGGAGAGAAGGTACGATGGCCTTCTACACAGCACAAGGAACAGCGTGTGCGTTTGCGCTTAATTATTATATCTATAAGAGTAAACAATGGGTTTATGCCTAGCTCTATTCTTATAGCCTGAATTGATGTGGATTTATTTATTTATACCGCGCACAATGGACCCTCAGGCATGAGGACAATAGTTCTTCCTTAAGCAACTGAAGGATCGACTGTTTATTTGCACACATGATTTTAATGTACAGATTACCCCTTTTTATACCTATGAGAGTAAACAATGTGTGTATGCCTAGCTCTGTTCTTATAGCCTGAAATTATGTGGCTTTAGAAAGGCCTAATGTACGCTACCAGATTTGTCCTTCCAATACATTTGCCCATTTTTCAAATTCTGAATAAGAACATTTCAGGGCAAAATTATACTAGACATCAACATATTTTTTTATAGATAAAAAGAGACCCCAGTCCCATTTTCCTCTCGCCTTGCACCGGTTTAGATGGTGTGAAGGCCCCTTGCCACCTCCATGGCCCATCTCCTGAGCCCTGATCGACTGGTTTCTCATTCCCAACAACACTGAGGGTTGGACCCTAATTTGTAGCCCCTCACCTCACCATCATAGCTCCCTGGCACAGGTGAGTGGTACTTGGAGACTCTGGCCCCATTTTCCACTCCCCTTGCACCGGTTTAGATGGTGTGTAGGCCCTCCCCCCCCACGGGCCCTCTACGGAGCACTTTTCCCACTTTCAAAAACCCTTCCCACCTCCTTACCCTCCCACAAGCCCTGATTGGTTGGTTTCTCACTCCCAACACCACCGTGGGATAGACCCTCATGTGTAGCCTCTCACCTCACCATTTTAGCAACCTGGCCCAGGTGAGTGGTGCTTACAGACCCCTGCCCCATTTTCCATTCCCCTTGCACCGGTTTAGTTGGTGTGCAGCCCCCCCCAGTCCCACGGGCCCTCTACGGAGCGCATTTCCCACTTTCAAAACCCCTTCCCACCTCTTTACCCTCCCCGAGACCCTGATTGACTGGTTTCTCAAGCCTAACAACACTGACGGTTAGACCCTTATGTGTAGCCCCTCACCTCGCCATCTTAGCTCCCCGGTACAGGTGAGTGGTGCTTAGAGACCATGGTCCCATTTTCCTCTTCCCCTTGGACCGGTTTAGATGGTGTGCAGGCCCCTTGCTCCCCCCACAGGTCCTCTCCCGAGCACGTTTCTCCATTTTCAAAACCCCTTCCCATCTCCTGACCCTCCCCAAGCCCTGAATGGCTATTTTCTCACTCCCAACAACATCGCGGGTTAGACCCTCCTGTGGAACCCCTCACCTCACCATCTAAGCTCCCTGGCACAGGTGAGTGGTGCTTAGAGACCACAGCCATATTTTCCTCTCCCCTTGCACCGATTTGGATGGTGTGCAGGCCCCTTGACCCAAAACAGGCCCTCCCGCGCCCTTTTCCCACTTTCAAAACCCCTTGCCACCTCCCGACCCTCCCACAAGCCCCAATTGGCTGGTTTCTCACTCCCAACAACACTGACGGTTAGAAGACTCTTGTGTGTAGGGTATCAGGTAATATTATCCCCATATATATGGTCGCTGTACATAATATCGCCGGGAAAAGGTTGTGGCGATATTATATGGGTGACCATATATATGGGGATAGGGGCAGACAAAAAAAATAAAATTAAAAAAAAGAATTAAAAAAAGGGTTTGGGGGTTGCGGGGGTGTCCCCCGCATGTTCCATGCAATAATGACCCCACAAAAAACGGCAATTTTTCGGCGAAATTTTTGCATGGCGATATTTTTGTGGGGACATTATTACATGGAACTGTGTGTAGCCCCTCACCTCGCCATCTTAGCTCCCCAGTGCAGGTGAGTGGCGGTTATAGACCCCGGCCCAATTTTCCTCTCCCCTTGCACCAGTTTAGATGGTGTGCAGGCCACTTCCCATCCCCCCATGGGCGTTCTCCGAGGTTGGATCCCCACTTTCAAAACTCCTTCCCACCTCCCAATGCTCCCCAAAGCCCTGATTGGCTGTTTTCTCACTCCCAACAACATTGGGGGCTAGACCCTCATGTGTAGCCACTCACCTCATCATCTTAGATCTCTGGCGTAGGAGAATGGTGCTTAGAAACCACAGCCCCATTTTCCTCTCCCCTTGCAGAGATTTAGATGGTGTGCAGGCACCTTGACCCACCACAGACCCTCTCCCGAGAACTTTACCCACTTTCAAGACCCCTTTCCACCTCATGATCCTCCCAAAAGCCCTGATTGGCTGGTTTCTCACTCCCAACAGCACCAAGGGTTAGACTCTCATGTGTAATACCTCACATAGCTATTTTAGCTCCCCTGCGCAGGTGAGAGGTGCTTAGAGACCCTGGCCCCATTGTCCTCTCCCCTTGCTCCCACAGGCCCTCTCCCGAGCCTGTTTCCCACTTTCATAACCCCTTCCCAACTCCGGACCCTCCCCCAAGTCCTAATTGGCTGGTTTCTCACTCCCAACAACTCTGAGTGTTAGAAGACTCTCCTGTGTAGCCCCTCATCTCACAATTTTAGCTCCCCGGCACTGGTGAATGGTGCTTAGAGACCCTGGCCCCATTTTCCTCTCCCCTTGCACTGGTTTAGATGATGTGTAGGTCCCTTGCCCCCCCTCACGGGCCCTCTCCCGAGCCCGTTTCCCACTTTCAAACCGCATTCCACCTCCCGGCCCTCTAGTAAGTCCTAAATGGCTGCTTCTCACTCCTGACAACACTGAGGGTTAGAAGACTCTCATGTGTGCCTCTCACCCTGTCATTTTAGCTCTCCAGCACAGGTGAGTGGTGCTTAGAGACCCCAGTCCCATTTTCCTCTGCCCTTGCACCGGTTTAGATGGTGTGCAGGCCCCTGCCCCCCGACTACCACGAGCCCTCTCCTGAGCCTGTTTGCCACTTTCAAAACCCCTGCCAAACTCTGTGCCCTCTCCAAGCTCTGTTTGGCTGGTTTCTCACTCCCAATAACACTGAGGGTTAGACCCTTATGTGTGGCTCCTCACCTTGTGATCTTAGCTGCCTGGTGCAGGTGATCGGTCCTTAGAGACCCTGGCCTTATTTTCCTCTCCCCTTGCACTGGTTTAGATCATGTTCAAGCCCCTTGTCCCCCCCACAGGCCCTCCCCCACGCCTGTTTCCAACTTTCAAAACCCCTTACACCTCCCGACCCTCCCTCAAGTCCTGATTGGCTGGTTTCTCACTCCCAACAACACTGAAGGTTAGCAGATTCTCGTGTGTAGCCCCTTACCTCACCATTTTAGCTCCCCGGAGCAGGTGAGTGGTGGTTAGAGACCCCGGCCCCATTTGCCTCTCACCTTGCACCAGTGTAGATGGTGTTCAGTCCCCTTAACCCCCCACAGACCCTCTCCAAAGCCGGATCCGCACTTTCAAAACCCCTTACAACATCCCCCAAGCCCTGATTGGCTGATTTCTCACTCCCAACAACCCCGAGGGTTAGACCCTTGTGCGTAGCCCCTCACCTTGCCATCTTAGCTCCCAGCACAGGTCACTTGTGCTTAGAGACCCCAGCCCCATTTTCTACTCCCCAGTGGCATCGCCAGGAATCAAATGTAGGAGGGGCACAGAGGGGGCCAAAGACAAAAGTAGGGGGGCACAGACACAAGTGGGAGGACCTATGAAAGGTAATGTGTGACATCACAAGAACTCCTGCAGGGAGGCTTTTGTGCACACCAACTACCCCCACCCCACTGTACCTCCCCTCCCATCAGAATGCAGGCACGAAACAATTCAGTGATTAATGGCACATCATTATCACTTTCGTGGATTACATTCTGATGGGAGGGGCTGCAAGCTGCACGATCACTGCTCACTTTGAGACAAAAGGGGTATTGCTGTGTGATCTGCAGACATTTGCCTCAGTGAGTGTCACAAATAACACCACAAACGGAGAACACCGGTCACTGCTCCCCTTAGGTAGGTGGGGCACAAGAGGGGGCACTGCCCCCCATACACCCACCTAGCGACACCACTGCACCTCATACCCAAGCTAAATATATTCGAGCCTTCTGCTTACAAGTCCAGCCCTCATACTGAGGAATCAGGCCCCAATGGAAACAATGTGGGGAAATCCAGGCTTTTCTCAAAATGTAAATGCAACAGATACGGATTCGGGAAATATATGGAAAAAAGGCTAGTCTATCCCAGGCGCTCTCGTCGGAATTAAGTGCCTGACAGGTTTGTAGTGCAAAACTGTGCCTTCTTCGGGATGGCCTCGCTAGCCTAGCGTCGAAGGTGCGGGCTTTGCTCACACCAAGGGCAGGGGTTCGAGCCCATCAGGGGTGACAGCCACCTTTGCACACATGTGCAAGAGAGTCTGTAATTCCACTCAGAGGGGTAGACAGCCACCTTTTTCTAAATTGTGCAAGAGAGTCTGCAATTCCACTCAGAGTGGTGGACAGCCACCTTTTGCTAAAATGTGCAAGAGTCTGCAATTCCACTCAGAGGGGTAGACAGCCACCTTTTGCTAAAATGTGCAAGAGTCTGCAATTCCACTCAGAGGGGTGGACAGCCACCTTTGGCTAAAATGCCACCTTTTGCTAAAATGCCACCTTTTACTAAAATGTGCAAGAGAGTCTACAATTCCTCTCAGGGCCGTGTTAGTGGCAGGGCATGTCTCATTAACCCTTTGCTGTCCGTCTTCCCATCTGAAACCTGCCTGTTGCCCCCAAAGTGCAGCGTTGGGTGTGAATATCAGCAGCCTATCGGCATGTTTGAAATCAGTGCCTTTGCCGTTCCTGCAGTGTCTGCAGAAGCAAGCCCCTCACCAATTCTTCCCTACCCTAATACAATAATGCAATTCCTGCTTGGAAATAGCTGCCAACTTTCAGGGCCTTTCTAGATATTTTTAAAACAACTATGCAATGTGGGACGTGGGCATCCACAGCACCACTCTTTTGTGGAAGGAGATAGCCCCATGTGCAAGTGTAGGGGCACAGGGACTGAGATACAAATGTTTGCTCTCTCTCTCTCTCTTTATGCGCGGCTTCAACTATCCAACTATTTTTACTTTAAGCAGCACCTGGTGAATTCTAAAACCATGGAGGGAGACTGCGTCAGCCACCTGCAGCACTCTCTACCGCACCCACCCTACCCCACTCTCTCTACACCAATCTTCTCTACCCCCACCCCACTCAATCTACCCTACCCCCACTCTCTCTACCCCACCATCACTCGCTCTACCCCCACTCTCTCTGCCCCCACCTACCCATACCCCACTTTCTCTACCCCCACCCACCCTTCTCCCACTCTCTCTAACTCCCCCATCCTCCCCCAACCTTTCTACCCCCTCCCCCCACTCTCTCTACCCCCATTCTCCCCACCCCCTGACCCAGTGCCCCACCCGCACTGCCTACCCCCACTCTCTCTAACCCCCACCCACCCACCCTAAACCCACTCTCTCTTTCAGCCACACACCCTACCCGCACTAGCTCTTCCCCCACCCACCCTACCCCCACCTTTTACTTGCCCCCACTGTGTATACCATCCTACCCCCGCTCTTTACCAACACTCTTTGCCCCCACTCTTTCTATAGCCACCCACCCTATCCCCACTCTCTTTCCTCCCACCAGCCCAACCCCCACTCATCCTCCCAACCTACCAACTCTCACTACCCCATCCTCCCAGCCTACCAACTCTCTACTCCCACCCATGCTAACAACTCTCTCTGCCCCCACCCACCATACCCTCACCCTCTATACCCCATCCAAATGTGCTACCCCTCTCTCTCTATCCCCACCCTCCCTACGCCCCTCTACCACCACCCATCCTATCCCCTTTTTTCTATCTAAACTGCCACCCCCTTTATCCCCACAAACCACCATACACCCTTTTATCCCCACCCCCCTACCTCATCCTACCTCATCCTAACTCCTCCATTCCCACCCACCCATTTTAGCCCCTCTCCCTATCCCCTCTCATCCTTCCTCTCACACACTTGCTTTATTTCATACCCTCTCACTCTTTATCGCTCGTGTTATTTCTTGCTCATCATCGATGGCACCCTCTGTCAATGGCTTTCTCCTTTGCTCTATTCCTGTCTAATTCTATTGCACACCTGCACCCCGTATAGCATCCTCCTTTCAACCTATGCACTCTCCTCCTTGCACCCTGGTGCCTATAAATGCAAAATGCAAAAAACAGCAGTAAACATCCAAACTATTGGCATTGCCAGTGCTTGTTTTTAGTGGGGGATGGGCCCAAAAGGAATATCGCGAAAGATGCCTGTCAGTCATAATCCACTGACTCTATATAATTAGACATACATTATTTCAAAGACAAGCCATATTGATTTTGTGGCTGTCTAGTGTTAAAAAAAGCATTCATATAGTTTTAAAAAATTTTTTAAGGTAGAGGCTTTAAGACAATGGGCCTCATCACGACCTCGGCAGTAACCCTTAAATCCGGTGGTAGCGCTATTACCACCGGATTTAAGGGTCCGCCGAATCAGGGCCTCGGCGGATTTCAACCCAGCTCTGAGCTGGTGTGAAATCCGCCGAGAATTTGCGCTCATACCGCCGGCGGGAAATCCGCCGGCGGTATGAGTGCGAAATTTCCCCAATGAGCCTAATGGGGAATGGGGCATTCCCGAATGGGCTCAATAGGGAATAGGGACTTCCAAGTCCGCCCAACTCGCGATCCCGCGCTATTAGCGCCGGGGGCTATGGCGGTCGCGCTAATAGCCCCCGCGCTAATACCGCCGGCGTTACAGCTGAGGTCGTGATGAGGCTCTATCTATGTGCTCACTCCAGGTTTAGTTTCTATTTGTCAACTTCTCGACATTCATTAGGCCAGAGAATGCACTTGGGCAAATGAATCAGAATGCAAATAAGGCAATGGCGACAATAGTAAGGGTGCAAGCAACATTATAATTCCATTGAGACTAAGATGTCCCTCCCAGATTTCCCTGGCACTCTCCAATGTCAGTCAGGGGCAGGGAAATCTGGGAGTGGACAGTATATTGACATGGATGTAACCACAGTGTGCAGTAAAGGTGACCACACTTGTTGAGTGTCACAAATAACACTACGAACAGAGAACACAGTCACTGCTCTCCTTAGATGGGGGCACAACGGGGGCACATGATTTCAGAGGGGGGCACTGGCAAACCCAGGCACCCCCCTAGCGATGCCACTGCCTCTCCCCTTGCACCGGTTTAGATGGTGTTCAGGCCCCTTTCCCCCGCTTCCCACGAGCGCTCTCCCAAGCCTGTTTCCCACTTTGAAAACCCCTTCCCAACTCCTGACCCCCAAGCCTTGATTGGCTGGTTTCTCACTCCCAATAGCACAGAGAGTTAGAACCTTGTGTGTAGGGCCTCACCTAACCATCTTAGCTCCCTGACACAGGTGAGTGGTGCTTAGAGACCCTGGCTCCATGTTCCTCTCCCCTTGAACCGGTTTAGATGGTGTTCAGTCCCCTTCTCCTGAGCCCATTTCCCACTTTCAAAATCCCTTCTCAACTACCGACCCTCCCCCACGCCCGTTTAGGTGGTTGCCATGGGGTAACCTCAGCTCCAACTCAGATTGGTCCATATCCCCATAACATTCATTGTGCTAGGGCAGCCCACTGCCCGTTGTAGCCCCTGTGGTGAAGGACCAGGAGGCAAAGGACAGCTCATGCAGAGACAGCTCCAGAAACTGTCTTTATGTTTCGACTGGGGAAGCAGACAGCCACCTATCAACAAGTGCCCACACACACTGCCCAAAGGAACCACCCCAATCAGCCACACTAGTATAGTATCCTTTCATTCTCATTCATCTACCGAAAAGCATATCACAGACCCCCCCACTGCCACTTTAGTAGACGCATCTCGACATTTCCTAAAACTCAAGGCGCAGGAGAGTTGTATCCTGTACCTAGTGCCCCCTGTCATTATGGCGTGCTTCCTTTGATTCCCCTCCAAGCAGCAACCCTTTGTGATATTCCACTCTCCCCAAAGCAATTACCAGACGAGAAGCCCACAAGACTCATCGCACTACAGCAACCCTATGCCCAATGCAGCTACTAAGGCGTAGGGGCCAAGACGAGGGACTAGTCCTGTAGAAGCGGCTCCCAACAATGGCTACACGTGTCAGAGGCGAAGCGAGCAGCCATCACCCAGAAGCGACTAACAAGGTATGTGGGGTGTGGCCGAGGGGGTGACAGCAATCACTGCACCTGATTAAACTGACCCACCTCTCTACTTATCTTTTTTTTATCTTTAGGTTTAATGTGTATCCTATAGCTATTCCCATTTTTTGACCACAGTGATATGGTAGCCTCTACTCGCATTTAAACCATTATTTTAGCTGGCCAGTCTATAACCAACCGTCATATTCTCCTAGATACTCTTACCCCCCCATGAACTTAGCCATCCTCCCCTTTCAACCACAGCCAGCTTTCCTCTCACATCTATAAGGTTAGCCATCTTGTAACCAGTCTCATAATTATGGAATTCTGAATTTTAGCATGAACCACATCTAGACGGAATGTTAAGTTTAGCATGTTCCACATCTAGATAGAATTGTGCATTTTAGCATGCACCACATCTAGATAGAATCGTGACATTTAGTGAGTGCCACATCTTGATAAAATTCTGAAGTCTATCAGGTGTCACATCTCGATAGAATTGTCAAGTTTGGCATGCTCAGCATCTAGATAGAATTGTGAATTTTAGTATGTACCACATCTAGATTTAATTGTGAATTTTAGCATGCATCACATCTTGATAGAATTGTCAAGTTTAGCATGCACCCGATTTAGATAGAATTTGGAAGTTTAGCATGTACCACATCTAGATAGAATTGTGATGTTTAAAATGTGTCACATCTAGATGGTATGATGAAGTTTGGCATTCACCACATCTAGATGGAATTGTGAAGTTTAGCATGTACCACATCTAGTGGGATTAGTGAGGTTTGGCATGTGTCGGATCTGGATACAATTGCAAAGTTTAGAAGGAGTCACATCTAGATAGAATTGTGAGGTTTCTCACTGTCTACCATTTGTGAAACCTAAGCCTTTATCCCACTATCTTGGAATTCTCAAACCTAGGTGTGTCTCTCACTGTCTACTACCTTGTGAAATCCAGGCCTTTTCACATTGCTTACCATTTGAAAGCCAGAAGGAAACGACTAGGAAACATAGACCCGACGGGAAACAATAATCCCAGGGAAGAACCCATGAACCCTACTCAATCTTCCTAACTAGAGGGTGCCCACATACCGCTAATCATCAGAGGAACTTTAGCTCGGTAAGGTTCCCATACAGGATGGGCATGGAGGGACAGAATCCGCTAATCTATAGTTCAGCAACAAAGGGTGGGGGAAACACACCTACATCAGCCAAGTACACATACCACTAGAGTAATACAGAGGACAACTGCAACTCCTCAACATCCCTACCACTAGGCTGCCGAAGAACAATCCCAATAACACAGGATAATCACAGATGTTGAGTGCAGAAGTGCAAAGACAAAGCGGTAAGGAAAACCTGCTAACCCAACTCTAAAACCTCAACTTTCCACTTACACTCCTCTTACAGAAATTCACTCAACCACTTCTCTGCACAGCAAACCACGCACACTTCACCACATTGCAACAACAGATTAACAACACATAACCCAGCACAACAGCACATGAGAATTGGCACAGACCCCGAAAACCGCACCTAAGCTCAGCAAACGGTGCAAACCGAACTGAAGCTGCCAACAGGACATCATAATTCTCACTTTCCTATTCCCACTGCACCCTACTAACCTTCCCAACCCCTCCCTTTTTTCACACCCTCCTTCTCAGATCTGCCATAGCACCTGGGGACAACTCAGGTGGTGATGGTGCGTGGTACAAATACCTTTAACATTAACATTCACTATTATATAAAATGCAAAATCTACAAAATGTCATTACAACAATACCAATCAATTAAAAATGAATCTATCATACATTCACAAACAAATAATAAAATGTCCTTCCTTCAAGTAAACAATATACACACATTTATACAAAATCTTACTCAAAAAGGTTTTATATCTATTCCATCTCCAAGTCAGCACGTTTAAAGGTTCTCAAGAATCCCACATTTGCAAACATATCCACTGTTAACATCCAATCCAGGCATCTCTCAGACAAAATCCCCAGGTCAATCTGTGAATACGAATGAAAGAGATGTTTAAAGAATCTCATTCTATTTAGCTGGTGTTGCGGACATTCCGCTACAAGGTTGAAATTACCGTTTGAAATTACAATTTTGCTTAATGAGAAATGTGAGATTTTCGATACACAATCTGACAAGCAACACATATTTTGCTGGACCCCAAAAAGATGGTGCACTGATTTCCAGCCACTGAATGTGATCTCCTTTGATTAAAGAGAATTGGAGGCAGCATTCCTGAAATCAGGAAGATAGCATTCATAATAGTCAATTTCCCAGGCTGAAAATAGCAATTATTGCAGTCATGCAGAAAAAATGAACATTGATTTTTTGGAAAGAGGAGACTAGATGCAATTCTGATTTAAAATCAATGTAACATACATGGTACAATTATAGGGATTACCTGCTACATAAACCATTTCATATCACCAGTGTGTGGAGTCAATTGATATATGCACATATTTGAAAGGCACTCAAACAACATAAAGACACTTCATTGTTCATCGATTGCATCATTGGACTGTAAAATCTTTAAACCAATTTGTTTTGCATTTAAAAATGAGAAAAACCGTAACAATGAGTCCATTCATTGCACATAGTGAAATTGTGAGTATAATCACAGAACATTGGGGAATCCCAACAGTATAGAGGCAATTTGCTTATTGTAAGCTGTAGTGTGTGTACATTTGCAGAGAAAACAGACACATTTCATTTTATAATAGGTTTAAAAGATAAATTCACCATTTCAGTAATTGATTGAGTACACATCTAATGATCAGAGTCTACGTTCTTTCCACATTAAATATTGGTATGATGACAAGAGCATTCAATGTTAGGTTAAAGGATGATCACTCCAAAATTAGATTGGAAGATGCATCAACTCCATTGGCTAATCAATTTTCAACCCAGAATCTTAAAGGAGATGATATCCAGTGAGTAGTCTTGGAAATTATTTTGCCCAATGAGAGGGTGAGCCCCATTACAATGGCAAAACAATCTCATATTTTATGCCAGAATTAATCAAACGACTAGATTGGTCTACGTTGATGAATTAAAAAAATCTTCATAGCATTATTAGTAATTATTTTTAGTGGTTGTGCGCATGAGTAATATAAATTGCAAATAAAACCAATATTATTACTACATGTTGGAATTAAATGTTCGATCCAAGAATAAGGATTTATTACACGGTCCGAGGTAGCGGGCGTGTAGTTATGGTTAACTTGCTCAACTCATAGAAATACCACTTTCTTGGCGGCTTATAACTTCGCTCCTCCTGAAGGAATCCTCACCAAACTTTGCAAAAAAATATATGGCCCGCTCTGAATTTTTCCGGCAGGTTTGGTGAGGTTTCGTGCAGGAGGGGGCAAAGTTTAATGGGGGATCCCAAAAACATTTTTTTTTCCATAGACTTAATGCTTGTTTGTTTATTTGTTTTATTCACTCATAATGCGCACAGACCCGAGGGTAAGAGGGCGCAGCAGTACAGGATATGCGAAGCTTAGGTTACATAGTTACATAATTACACATAATGCTAATAATATATACATGTCATAGCAGTAATACAGTAGATTAAACACAGGATATTACATATTATAATGGGGGAAAACTTTGCACACAGCTACAGGCTGAATGGCTGGAAGAATTTTCACCAAATGTGTGGCAGGAGTGGGGGTCTGGGTCAGAAAGCGTGTTTGTGTGTGTTTGGTGGAAATCGGACTAGTACTTTTGTTGCAAAGAACTGAAATGTACATCTCAAAAAATTAGTGATATCTGTCTCCGCTCCGCGAACCTATTTCCCTGTTCGCTCTGCGGACAGAAGGATCATTTGCTTGCAGTACGCTATGCTGTCGATGAACTTTGGATGCAGCCGGTGGTTGGCTGGAGAGAAGCATG
This sequence comes from Ambystoma mexicanum, assembly GCF_040938575.1. NCBI lineage: Eukaryota > Metazoa > Chordata > Amphibia > Caudata > Ambystomatidae > Ambystoma > Ambystoma mexicanum. Next base: position 1,149,472,411 of record NC_090933.1, on the reverse strand, counting down.
CTCTGCGTCAAAACTTTTTGGGAAACGCTGCCATGATGTATTGCAGTATGGTTTTGTGGTGTGTGTGCCAAGCCCCTAAAGCATTGTTTTTATTTCTGGGCTTCTTGTTTGTAACAGTGTGGCAACTAAAAGGTGTCATATCTGCCCCTCGCTACGGCATCCCATTTCCCTGTTCGCCGGGCGGGCAACATTTTTATTGCACTGCACTGACTTTTTGTGCATCAATAGTTGTGTATAACGCTAACATGTTGTATTGGAGGACAATGTGGCGGTGAGAGGGCCAGGAAAACATAGTTTACGGCATTTAGTGGTGGGAAGAAGGGATGGAAAGGGTGGGGGAGAGAGAAGTGCTTAATGTGATATATCTCATTAGAAGAAGACGGTGGTGTGCCTGCGGTCTCTGTGCATACTATGCCAACTTGCGGTTACCTCAGCAGGTTACCTCAGCAGACAACAACCTTGTGTGGTGATTTCCGGGCAGCCTTCGTTGTGGCATGACAGCTCCAGGGCAATCTCTTTGTGTGATGAGTGGTGGCAGGCTGAATTGCAGAAGGGGAGTGCATTCCACATGACATGAACATTTAAACAAAGCGTGTACTATGGTGTGTTGTGTGTGGTAAGTCTGTAGCCCCTTCGATGCATGTCTGGAGTGCTTGCACATAAAAATATGTCCATTGGTTGAAAAGCTATGTCCAAGTAGGTGCCACATTGTTCCTTTGTGGGTGTGATTTGGCTTCTTTGTAGACATTGTTGGTTGAATGGGTGTGGTGATTGTTAGCACATCGTACAGTTGTTGGTGTATGGGTGGAGATGCTGCAGTGAGCAGTCGTGCGGTGTGGTGCACTATTGGAATAGCGTACATATAGACGAAGTTACGGTTGAACTGGTTCTCATATGTGCCTGGGTATTCTGCATAGTGCAGATTAGTACGTTTTGCAGTGCTCTATGCAGTATTGCTTGTATGCACGTAGTAGAGTGTGGGGAGCAGGACCAATGTTGTGAAGATTGTGAACACTGTGGTATGTTTGTGCATTATGGTAAATTGAACACGTGTGCTTGCATCCCTGCTTTAGGGTGCAGAGGTTGGATAGAAGTGCTGGTGCCTATGTTGCCTTTCTGAATTGTGGCACATGCCTACATTTACGTCGGCATGGCTTTGTTATGCTTTGGTGGGTGTGGGCAAGGCCTAGACTGTTGGGTGCAGGGCTGAAGGTCATAAGTCGTATGCCATGCACCCAACAGCCTAGGGCTTCATCACAGCCACCACAATACAATGCAGCCATGCACTTGTCACTCTGCATGCATGTCAGGTTGGTAACTTTTACGCAATGGTTGTGGAGGACATTGTAGACTTGGTAGAGCAGCAGAAGTGGGCTGCTATGCGTACATTAGCATACAGTGCACATAATTGCCCCTGTTGCACAATAAGGAGCCACATGTCACCAATGTACACAGCCTCCTACATACCATTCACCACACCTGCACCCAACAGCCTAGGCCTTCATCACAGCCACCACAACATAATGCAGCCATGCAGTTGTCACTCTGCATGCATTTGAAGTTGGTTACGTTTACACGACGGTTGTGGAGGATACTGTAGGTTGGTAGACCAGCAGAAATGAGCTGGTATGCGTACATTAGCTTATGGTTATGGTGTACATCATTTTCCATGTTGCACAATAAGAAGTCACATGCCACCATGTGCATTTCCTATGGTTTGGCCCTTATAAGCCCATTGCTTTAGGGAGTGCTTTAAGATATTGCAGCATGAAGGGACATGCTCGCAGCACACATGTAAACTATGGCTAATGTACACAGCCTCCTACATACAGTTCAGAACACCCAATGCAATGTTATGCAGCCATGTATGCAAATATGTGCCCAGGGTGAAAGCTGTCAGTTTCAATTGCAGATGGGGAGTGCAGTGCACATGACATGAGCTTTTAAACAGCGTGTTCTATGGTGTGTTTTCTGTGATGAGGGCCAGGTGCCTTCCATGTATGGCTGGAGTGGAAAGGGAAAAGGGACTGCCCCTGCTTTACCGGGGTAAAGCACCTACTGTAGCTGGAAATGTGCATGTGCCATATCCTGCCCTTTTAAGGATGGTGGGCATGGAAATGGAACTGCGCAATTTACCCAATCAGATGTCGAGGGTGTGTTTGACAGAAAGGGGTGGTGATATCATTCCCCAAAAGTCGATGCAGTGAGGTTGGTAGAGATGGAGAGACCCGAGTGCTCATAGTGGGTGATACCTTTATGCAAGATCTGCACAAGTATGATGTGGAAAGAGAGTTTGCTGCTAACTTTCAGATGGAAGGAGTGGAGCCTGTTTGGGGCAAAGTCTATGAGTGGGGTTTCGGTGTCATGGTTCTCCTTTTACATGTGTGGCCTCTGTCGGTACTGTTGATGTAGTCATCGTGCATTATTGAGGACTACCTTTGGGATACATATCATGCTCACGTTTGCTCTGTCACCTGAAGAGGTTGATGACAGCAGTGATGCAGATTTTTCCTACTGCCAAGTTGATTTTCTCAGCCACACCACCAAGAGGAGCATGGGACCATGCCGGTCTATTTTGTCCACAGCCAGAGGTCGGGAGGTGTTTCATAAACAGAAGCATTTGTAATTTTATGTGCAGTGCTGGGATGTTCTGCACCGACTATGACAGCATTAACAAGCTAGATTTGCAGTGGTTTCAAGGAAAGGGCATTTTTTTACCTCCATTGGCAATGCTGTATTGTTTGCCACTATGCAGGAAGAATTGCAGAGAATCCTGTAGAAATGTAAGAGAAGTGTTCACCTTCAGTCGGTAAAAATGTCAGGAGGAGAAGCAAACAGAAACGCATCGAAAGAGATTAAAAAAATGGTATGCAAGCACCTACATACCAAAAACAGGACTAAAAAAAGAAAACTAAAAAAACACATCTTTTCAGACACAGTATTAAACTCCCAACTCATTACCCTGTTTCACACTCCCCCCCCCCAGCACAAAAATTCAACAGATTATACGGTAGTTTCAGAATTACACGTGCCACATTGAGCAATTTGCAGGATGGGAGCCATGGAAATGGGACTGTGGAGGCTAAGCCATTGCTCACCAAGGTTTCTGGTTGTGGTGCGTAAGCCAAAACAGTGGCAGAAGGTCCCTTTGTAAAAAGAAGTGCAGAAGCCTATGGTGGAAGTGTGCTAGGTAAGGGGCAGGCATCCTGTGCCTTGTCTACAAATCTCTCCATGACCTTGCCTCCCCTATCTTTCCTCCCTCCTCTCACTCTACTCTCCTTCCCACCCTCTTCACTCAGCTGACCAATACCTTCTCACTGTACCCCCAGCGCCTTGTGTCTCCTCGCGCTTCCGCTCCTTCCAACTCTTGGCCCCCCTCCACTGGAACTCCCTTCCTCTCCCTATCCGCTCCTCCCCCACCTACCCATCTTTCTGCTCCTCCCTGAAAGCCCTTCTTCTCCACTCCCCCCTGACTCTCCTTCCCTACCTCTCCCCCCTTACCCCTACCCCTTCCCCTCCCCTTCTCCCTCCTCCTCCCGATGACCATATTGGATTCTGTAACCACCCAAAGGCGTTGAGACCCCTGAGGTCCCCCCCCCCCGAGCAAGTTGTTCTGTATACTGTACCACTGGTTTGTTTCAAGTTTGTAAATATGCTTCTGTCTATTTTGTACTGTTGTTATAATGTAAAGCGCTTTGGTGTAAAGCGCTATATAAACTCAATAAACATAAACATGTCAAAATGTATGATATGCCATTTACAGTGTACCCATACACTAGCTGTGCAAGGTGCAACGAGGCAAGGGAGGGGGAACAGAGGGGAGACAGAGACAACGAACCTACTAGGCCAGTTGGCACTCAGATCACCCAAGTGCATGGGGAGGAGGGTGAAAATGCAGTACATGTGAAGAAGAACAAATGACAAAAGTGAAAATATGGCCCGATGGTGGCAAGTGCAAGGATGAGAGCAGACATCTGGAGGTGGTGGAACTGTAAGGGATACAGCAAACAGTCCACAAGTGAGTGGTTTGCCAGAAAGGCAGTGCAGGGGGGCAACTGGCGGGGGGAGGTGGACCTGGGCAGACACCAGGGGGTGGCCAGGTAACGATTGCAGAATCAGTTTCAGTCAATACGTCAGCAGAGGAGAGGAGGAGCAAAAGCAGAGGCAAAGAGAAAGATGTTCCGTTACTTCCAGAACCGGCAATGGTTTTCCTTAAGTTTCAGGGAGGCTATTGCAGAGGAAGGGTCCAGCCAAAGAAAGAGATCTACCACCAAGTGGTTGCTTGCAGAAGCGTGTGACCCTGAGGGAGTTGGAGGTGGATGAGGGAAGAGCTCGAGCACGCACATATTTTCAAAGTGACACTTGCAGGTATTGAAGCCCCGTGGTCTAGAAGGCCTTGTGAATTATGAAGAGGGTTTTCACCTTATTGCTCGCAGGTACTGGGAGCCAGTGCAGACATTTCGGTCCTGTAGAGATACCATCCCTGGGCTTGAGGCCAAGTACAAGGTGTACCGTCCTCTACTGGATGAGTTGCAGAGCGTGTAGAGTGGAAGGAGGCCAATTTCGACCAAGGCTGTTGCAATAGTGCAGCCTACAGAGAACCACAGCTGTGGAGACAGTGAGGTTTTCAGACCTTGCTTTAGGTTGCTAGTATACATTCAGTGCTGGTTTTGAAGCCACATGTTTACAATTTCTTTAAGACATGGATTAGTGGGGAAAATATCTGTTGCAATATCACAATGGGTGATATGGGTAAATGAAAACGTTGCAAGCATATGCAATTGAAGTGTCACTTAATGGAAGTGGATGGGAGAAAAAAACAGTATCATTTTTACGCACATAATGAATGCTCAGTTTCACATACCATGTTCATAGGTACTCATAATAGAGTTTGTGCTGATTGGTACTCATATGGATGAATGTTGATGCACAAATTTTGCATTATTTTACTGAACTTTCTATTGCACGTGCTTTGCAATGACACACCACTTGGAGGCTTAATGTGCAACGGTACATATGAAGTGTTGTACAGAGGTGACAGTGAACAATGCTAATGTGTTGAATGCCATTGGTGGATGCATGTGTGACTATTTAACAGTCCCCAATGAGGTAGTGATGGACAAGAAATAGTGCACAGGGAAGAAGGAATCCTCCTACTTTACTGGGGCGCAGCCCTTGCGGTATTTGGGGAAGCGTACATGCCACATTCTGCGCTTCTCACCATGCTGGCCAATGGAAATGGGACTGTGGTGAATGTCCAATTAGGTGCTCAGGGTGTGCCTCACGGGAAAGGGCAGCAATAGGAAGAGGCACTCCTCTTGCTTTACTGGGGAGCGGCCCTTGCGGTACTTGGGGAAGAGCATGTGCCACATTCTGCACTCCTCACCTTGCTGGGCAATGGAATTGGGACTGTGGGGGCAGTCCAATCAGGTGCTCAGGGTGTGCCTCACAGGAAAGGGCAGCAATAGGAAAAAGCACTCCTCCTGCTTTACTGGGGAGCAGCCCTCACGGTACTTGGGGAAGAGCATGTGCCACATTCTGCGCTCCTCACCTTGCTCAGAGGTCAGAAGGGGTCTCATCAACAGAAGCGTGTGTGACTTCTTGAGTGCTGCTTGGATGTTCTCCTGTGAGAATGAGAACATTGATTCTCGATATATACACCTTTTCAAAGCAAATGGCATGACTGTGTCGACCAGTGGCAATGACATTTTGTTTCACAATCTACAGGCCGCACTGACAACACTATTGTAAGAATGTGAGCTAACATACAAAACATAAAAATACTGATAAAAACCACAAAAATTTGTTTATATGGAAGCACCTTTAAAAAATAAAAATAAAAGGCTCACAACTAACGACATCCCCTAACCTGGTTGAAAGTTATTCCCCCAACACCGTGCGCACACAGCACGAAAAGCCAGCGTATATCACGATAGTTGCAGGGTGGCACGTGTTAGATACACCCCTTTTGCAGATGAAAGCCATAGAAATGGGCCTGTAGAGGCTACGGGATTGGTCAATAAGGTTTCTGGGTGTGGTGTGTACGCACAGACTGTGGTACACAGTGTATTTGTCGACAGAAATGCTTAGGGTTCGGTTATGGCTGTATATTTCACGAGCCACAGCATGTGGGTTTTGGGGGAGTTTGAAATACATTGATTGAAAGTGAATGGAAACACTGTGCAGTGGCTGCTCATTTTGGATTCTATCATGTGGATGTGTAGTGTTATGGAGTACCTACAATGAAGTGAATGATTTTGGTATGTCTGTGTGACACTTTGGTGAGGTGTAATCATGCCGACATTATTGTTGTTCATTGTGGAGGGAAAATTGCACAGCATGTTACATGAGTTTCAGTGCCGTTTGCGATGAAATAGGCACTTGCCCAGGTCATGCGTCTGTTTCCGATCTCCTGCATAACTTTCTATCGCATTACGCAGACACCGATGTGTCTGTGTTATTTTTCATTTGGTCCACAAATAGAGAAAGCCTGGTACATTGCAAAGAAGTCTATTTGTGCCTTTCTATGACATGTGCCAATGGCAAAGTTCACACATAGGAATATGACGTTTAACAGCACAGTTTTCCCCACCAATAACCGTTATCTTAATATTCCTGCCCTCCTGATTTCTGCACACACCATGCAAATTGCCTTGGTGCCCTTCTTGAAAGTATGGAAGAATTTTTGTAGTAAGTGTTGCGCACTGAAACTCTTCAAAATGCTCTGCAACACGTAAAGAAACCTCTTTCTACAGCAAACCCCTTTCCACCAGACTCAAGTACAGTATTTTGCAGAGTGCCATGCCTCCCTCCCTGCATCTGTTCATTGGCAATTCCATTGTTCATCTCTGAAAGGAGCTTTCTTTATTTCCCTTTTTTCCTTTCCCAGTTCATTTCCATTTATATTGGTCTTCTAACTCAAGCCACAGAAGGAACAGCAGAAAAGGCCCGGTATGGAAGGGGCAGCACCTGAATGGATACCATCTGTGATGTCATCTTTGATGTCATGGGTGTTAGTTTTAGCAGTGCATAGTGGTGGCACAAGTTATGGTTGCTTATTTTACCATAACTGGCAAATTTCAGGGGGTTTTCTGTTATACTTGTGAGCATAGTATGGACAGGTTGTTAGTGCAAAGTAGCTGTGACGTTCCTGTAACATATGTTTTTGCACCAAAGTTGCTAGGTTGTTCTTAGGGCAACTGAAGCATAACATCCCTTCACCAACACGTTTGCACTGAAGTTGATAGGTTTTTAGTAGGCCACTGAAACCAGACTCTTCCTTTAGCATTGTTTTTTCAGAAAAGGGGATAGGTTTGCATTAGTGCATCTTAAACATAACATCTCTTTAACCATGTTTTTTGTTATATAGCACTCGGTTTCATAAATTAAAATGCACATGATTAATTTGAGCTTTCCAATTAATGACATTGAGCCTCCTTACGAGTCCGGTGGTAGCCTTGCCAGTAAAATAGGCAGGCTGCCGCTGTACTTGTGCATTTTTACAGAGCCTGGCTCCACGGAAACACTGGGGGATTACAACCCCAGTGTTCCTGGAAGTCAGGCACCAGAAAAATGTAAATCCCCATTCTCATTGAGTCCAATAGGACTCAATGGGAATGGGGATGTGGGAAGCACCAGCACCATTTATAACAGTGCTGGTGCTTCCTGGAAAATCTGCGAGTGGGTGCCGTTCTGCCCACCAGGTTTGACCTGGCCGGAAGGATGGCACTCGCCCGCAGACTTGTAGTGTGCCAGTCCAGTAACAACGGTGCCGGTAGGCTTTACAGCACCGTTGTTACCGGACCGGCACACTTGTAATGAGGCCCATTGTCTTGTTAATGTTGTGACAGCTTAATAAAGCCGAAATGCTCTACAGTTTGAATTGAGGGAATTGCATGAAAACGTTGATGTTGAGAGGACATACTTGGAAGGTATCTGTATTTAAAGAGTTCCACAATTTCAGCTAAGAATCAAGCTGCTTGAAACTCGTGCAGGTAGATATTGGAAACAGAGGAATTTATCTGTTTGGCTAAACAGGTACAGTTAATTTAATTGAAGGATTTTGAATCAAAGTCTTAAAAAGGAACTGTATTATAGATTCAGTTCTTTTGGGAAAGGAAATGGATTGAGAGACCATTTTGGTTGTCTTCCTGTAAAAAGCAACATGTAAACATACTGACAGTTAATATGTCTGCATACAAGCAATCATATTGATGCTCTAAATCGGAATGATTGAAAACATTGACTTGAATGTATACTTTTACCAACTAATGAGCTTCAAAACAAGAAATTCTTATTGAGATGAGCTCTCATCTTGGCTACTAGTAACATTAGACTGCTATGATTTATCTGTGCTCCTGAAAGGTTGTGTTCAAATTAGCATAATCTGATTGTTTAATCACTAAATAGACCCCGCTAGTTATTGTTGGGAATTACGTAATGTGATGTCATATCATATGCACACCCTGCATCAGCAATATGTTTTTAAATTGTGTGAAACCTATCTTGGAATTTTTTATAGATTCAGTGGGCTGCCGCCTGATAGTAAGGGATACCTGCTGTTATATGATTTAACTGCATTTTGGCTCCTTTGATAGTGGACTCTAAAACTCAGTAAGGATTGTTTCCAAAACGTGTTTCTTATTTTTATTTTTGGTGTCTTCTTTTGTGATTTGTTGTTGCCAACCAGTAAATGTCAGCCCATATGGTCTAGGATTGATGACACAACTTTTGTAATGCTTTTCTTTAAATTTTTTCTACAGGGACTAAATTTGGAGGGTTTTTCATCTGATGTTCAAACGCTAAGAGCCACAAGTAGGATACATTTTTTATTTTTGCAGGAATTATGTACTCTTTGGTTTCCATATTTATTGTATATCATTACATTTTTTATTTATTTAATTGATTTGTTTTAAAAATGTGCACCCCTGTCTTCTAAGTGCATCCAATGACAGGTAGGCTTTGTTATTGAGATTAGAAGTCTGTTTATTTAATGTTTGCGTTTTTTTTGTGCTGAAATTGCCAATGTTTGTCCTTTGATATGTTGATGGATAATGTTAATCTGAAATGCAATGGTTTTTATTATCTGTCTTCATGAAAATGTAAAAACAAATGCTTTATACTTTCTTATTTTTTTTATTGAATGTTTTAGTTGAATAAATCAACTTTACAATCATTTATCATAACAACTATAAAAATTACAATAATGCAGCCTTAGACATTCTCTTTACAATATTATGCATTTCATAAGAATAAACATGTTTTTGCATTTATATTGGACGTGGTATTAATTTAAGAACTTTGTTGTGACTTTAGTTGAATAAACATAACATAGAATCATCTACTGTGGCTTTTTGCTAATAGGGAGCACCCAGCATTGAGGAAGTATCTCCTTGTTCTTTTTTTGGACATTGAGCCTGTTCCTTTGTGTAACAGTGATAACCGGTGTGCACAAATAATCTTTTTATGAATATATACTGTACACTTGGCTACTATAAATCAATTGAGTGGTGTCCTCTCTGTCAGTTCAATTACTTTTCAAGTCAACATTTAACAAATCCCCTTCAAAGGCTTCTACAAAATGTCTGGGTCACAACATGGTCCTCACCATGGTGCACCCAACCATGCATTATAGAATGCATCATAGAATAGAGTGCTCCATCTACCAAAAAGGAATACAAATACATATACATAGAGGTGGAAATGATATCAAGGAACCAGGCCTGGTCAACAAAAATAACACTGCACAATCCTACCACGAATTTAGCTAGTAGTTCTGGCTTATATAAAATGGTAATCCGATATAGCCAAAACAATAATGCACTTGAACATCTCAGAGCAGTTGATTGATATCAGTGTTCCTTTACATGCTTCTGAAAAAGCACTGCCAGAGAGCTAAAGATGACTCCCGGCAGTCCTAATATATATGGCTTAATGCTGGAGTATTCCCTCTTTTAAACACTGAAAGAATTTGTTGATAATACCAAATGGTATGGTTCTCAATATATCAAAGACAGAATGATGAATGTGTATCCTTTGCACAACATCCAAACTGCCCCCACGTCAGACCAGCGCTTTACTCGTGAGCTATCCACCCAGATGAAAACCTGGAAAACCAATGTGGTAGGAAGCCCAATTGATAATTGTTGTAATTAATTGTATTGTCTTTAACAATCACAGTAAATCAAGCACAATCGGTTTACAGCATCATATCCATTAAACTGTGTTTACACATACACCAACATGTTTCCAAAATAATACATCATGGAAGTCCACATATGTCTATGCAGATATTAGAAAATTGACAGACACAAAATAGATATATCCATTTTCTGCATAGGTTGCTGATGCCTATGTGTTGCGTATCACTGTCAAAAGAACTCTTAACTAAAATAAGTAAAAACCTAGAAAACCATTGACATCTAGGGTCATTAATATTAACTGACTGTCGCAGATGTATCATCTAGCTCTACCTCTAACTGGCTCTCCTTCACATCTTTTCCTCTTCCTTGATCTCTGTTTCACTATCTGAGTCATGCAGTGCACCTCCTCTCCCCATCAGGGAAGAAGGGGGTACGCATGATAATGATCCAGTAGCTTTCTTGAGATCCTTACTGTGTTTCAGTAATTTTTTGAGGTGTCGTTTGCTAGGAAAGGAGCTGAGCCAACATTTGGAAAGAAGGGCCTGAGAAGGGGAGCCAGGGTTGTATATGTGGAGTGACCCGTTTTTCAAAATCAAAAAATAGGACAGTCCTCCAACATAACAGTAGGACTAAAAGTTTACAGTTGTCTCCAACATAGTACGCCCATACTTCAGCAGCGTCGCCCCAGTCATTGCTGAGGGGAGATCAACCCGGAAAACTCAAATATATCTTAAAAGAGGAGAGGTAGGAATGAGAGGAGTTTGGATAAAAGTATAATTAGAAAAACAGTAAAAGAGGAATCCCTATGGTGGGGGCCAGCCTGGTATTTGGAGAAGTACAAGGCCATTGCATGTGTCATCAAGAATATCAGCATCAGACAGATGGAACATTGTGTTTATGGGGAAGGTGAAAGGGATAGGGCTAAACTCTGTGGGGGAGAGGAGAGGGGGGGTTTATCTTCTGAGACCACTTGCAATGTTTCTTTTTTTTTTCCATAGTCTAACAAATGTGTGGGTGTGCACCACTAAGCAATTTCAAGCAAACACAATGAAACATTGCCTTGGTGTTCACACCAGTAACATGTGATTGGTTTATAAGTGTTCTGGAATGTCATCTGTGAGAATGTTACAGCCTTGGATGTCTCCATTTTAGTGATACAATTATGCATGTAATGTTGCCTCTTAGAGTGAACTCTGCTAATCTAGCCCACATCCATAATGTTCCATGCCAAAAAGATAAGTATGCTTAGGCCCTCTTCTGTGACTGCACAGTGAAATCCTCGAGCAGCTGCATGGCAGGTTCAAATGTCACTGGTGCATTCCTGAACACAGCCGGCCTGAACTCAAAGTTCCAACAGAAAAGGGCTGTCTTATATCTTAAATAGCCTTTATAAAGTGTATATTATTATTATTAACGGGCTGGTGCCCTAGCCAGGAACCAGCACTGTTAGTACAATGGATAACTTGCACCAGGGTGTTATTTACGGGAGATTCTTGCATTTTGGCAGTCAGAGGAAGGGGCAGAACAGAGGAACCCAGGAGTGCAAGAAGAATTCTTTTATCTTGGGATTTTCTAGGTCTACAAAACTTCCTGACCCTTCCCCTCTTTCGGGAGCGCACTATGGGTATGACATCAGAAGGTCACAAATTCTTGTTACTGCAGCAAGGATCGGACCACTTATAGAAGGGCAGAAGGAAACCAAGCTGGTGTGGCCTTTTGCCTAAATAAGGGTGGGAGAATCCTCCACTTGAGATGATTCATCTTTAGACATGTTAAGAAGGATACACCTGTAGTTCTGTTGCGAGTACTGTTGGCTCCAAAGTCCTCGTTCACAGAGATGAAGATAGAGTGTTCTTTTGAAATGGCACACTCTTCCTCTTAGACATTCCAAGGGAACGTTTGGGGTGACCTGCTGGCTGGACAACCTACTGCAGATGAGACCACTAGAATCCATGGCCAGCTCGCTGGAAGTGACAGGATCTTGTACGGACTCTCTAATACTTTCATGGCTATGGAGTGCAAAAGAAAAGGTCTTACCTTTTTCTGGAGAGACTTTAAGGGACCAAAGAAATCCCAGTGGTCAAGAAACATGGCTGGACCCAGTTTTCCAACTTCAATCCATTTTCGAGCATGCACAACTTCATGCTGCCTTTTACATTGGCCCCTTTTTCATTTGGCTTTTCAGCCATCGATCTGCTGACTCGACCTAGTAGCTGACTACCCTTCAGCATTTTGAAGCCGCTCGCTGTAGAACAACTGCATTGTGTCATTGGACTGATTGGAGACACCACTTCGGGACATGACTGGCTGGCTTCTTCAGCTGGTTCGAGTTCATCAATTCTACAAGACGATATCATATTGTTGTACTCGACTGCCTCCATGGCAGCGAAACAAGGGGGAGTCCATACTTCAAAAATCTTCACACCAATCGGACCCATTAAAAGCTCATTAAATCTGACTCAGCACTGTTTAGCAGAAAGACAAGCATTTATACATATGTGAAATGGTTTCTCACCCTGGTCCTCCCTAAAGTGCCCTAGTAGCGGATCTATGTGAATTTAACAAACTTTTTTGTTACTTAAAAAAAATACAGAAGAAATAAAGTTTTTTGGGGGGGTTACTCCCCAAATCCCCTGTTTCTCTATGATTATAAGCCAACCCCAATCCCCAGCCGCCCGTTTTAATCCCTTAACCCACACCATATATATGTTTAATAATAAACTCTGTGTTTTTCGGTATTTTCTATTCATTAAAAAAGTTATTCATTAACATTTATTCGTTATTACCACTGGATACCGCTATTGACGTGTAAGATCTAATTCTGGTTTCTCCGAACACATCTTCAATGACTTTGACATTGCTGCTGGAGATTCTGCCTGTGAACCCAAAACGTGCCCCTTTTGCATCCTCTGGATTCTCTGTGTTTTCCCTTACAGTGATGGGCTATCATGTTTTTGATTAGTTGGTCTGTATTGTTAGTTTAATAAAGTATGTTATTTGTACAGCACTTTGGTTGGACATTCTTTAATTTTTGTACCCCAGTACTATTGTTGCATGGTCTGCTTCTGTACAAGCTTATATAGCCTGCACTCTGCCCACTTTATCATAAGAGAAAAATGAGGTATACCTGGCAGACTGTAATAGTGTGAGGCTAATTAGTAGCTTTATTCACTACTCATGTCTGTAATCCGGCGAAGTAGTAGTCGTTTAGTCAGAATGCAGGAGGTTTCCAAGAAGGAAGGACATTTTGAGGGACAACATGTGGTGTATTATTAACGAAAACAAAATTATTTAATTTTCCTCACACTGTCACTGGTTTACTTAAAATGTTGCAATGCTAATTTCTAACAATCACTTCCAGAATATTTTGTAGTCCTAATTGGAATATTACATTTGTTTTACAGATCAAAGGACATTATTAAAGCATATAATTGCCATACACACTATTTTCTATTGCATTCTTTTGAAAAATCACTATTAGAAAGGCATGGGGCAAATGGCACCAATAAGGGTTCCTCAATCCTATTTGTAAGTATCTAATGCCCACTGGGTATGGTTCTCATTTTCTTTTTCACAACACTCACACTAATAGTGAAGTCTTTGTAAGCATGAACCATATATTCTCATTCAGACAGCTTATAGACTTTGAGGGAAAAAGAGCAAAGGCATCTGTCGTTCCATTGGGTTCTGACTGTTTATATGGTGTCTTGTCGCTTAACATCTCAAATCACTTTGACAACATTATTTACTGCCTTTCAGCCAATCAGAATGCAGACATCCAGTCAATAACTACTGATATTGACTGCATTCCAATCATGCATAATTGCAAACAACAGGAAGCTTGTCCTTTCATTCATGAAACAGCAACGCAATTTCCATCAAGATTTCTTTACAAAAGGAACTCCTTTTTCTGGGAGAATCATTCACTATCGTATGGAGAAACCACATACTTTTACAGCACTACCAATGCATACTAAGGCTAAAACTGTTTCAGGCCAACCTTGCTTTCAGTTGAAATGCTTAGAGTCTGTGTACTTCACCGCCAGAACATAAGAGCCCCTTTTGCCATTACCACTATGTGATAATTGCTTTATGGTCCATGCGTGTGAGGCACCATTATGGCTTATGCTCATAACCCATCCCCAATGAATAGTCCTCGACTTTGCCTTCAGGCAATTAGATGGGGTCTGTTGCTATCCTGTGATAATGACCACTCGCCTGCTCTATAGAGTTCTATTCGCTGGGGCCCGATGATAGTGATATGCAAAGGTGATGATCCCTCTTAAAGGATGAGGGCAAGTAACAAGTTACTGTATGAAGGACATTTCAAGAAAGAATCACGTGACATAAAGAATGCACTGGGAAAAGACTCATAGGCGGCAGGGAAAGTAAGTCATGAATTAGGAGAGAAGATACTCACAATGAGTCAGTGAGGTGAATTTCAGAAATAGCAACCGTGTGAAACAGTATTTGGAAAAGGAAAAGTGCTAAAAAGAACAAGAGAAAATACAACGAAGAACCACAAAGATGGTTGTAATTACAGATTGTTTACAAAGTAGTACCTAAAGTGTTAATGGCAGAAACATATTAATCAGCTTATCTAAAAAACGGCTTTATTTAAAACAAAATAGCACCATAAGTTTTTGCTTGCGGAAAGTTCCTCTTTTTTCCAGCCGTAGCTGAAAGGCTGAGAACAACGTCTATCCTCATTTACCGCCCTCTGGAGATCACTGGTTGTTCCGCTCTAATCAATCAGGTTTCTGAGCGCATTACTTGGCCCAATAAAACAAGCGAAGGGACTGTTGAACCTGACAATTGAACGTGTTAACATTGTCCAAGACCTGCCGCTTTGCACTCTCACGTTGCTCCTTTGATTTATACGTTTGCCGATTGTATAGCAATGTATTCCCCAAAGCACTGAGCAACATATTAAATGGTAGAGCATGTCTATAAATTGATGATAACAGGGTTAAGATGTTGAAAAGTCAGCCTGGAGAGGTGAATTGTAATATGAACATTGGATCTAGTAAGTTGAGAAGAAATAACTGAAAATAGACCACATTAAAGAATTGGTCATACAACTGGATAACATAATATCAAATGTAGGTGGCTACACGGTTAGGATATGTGGGGGAAAAGAATTGAGAACATTATTATTATTATTTATTATTGTATGCGTATACTGCACCACACTGCCTAAGGCCTCAGAGCGCACATAAAACATTGTATACAAAGACAGCACTAAACAACAAATAAAGGAGAAGCAAGAGCCGGGAACCAAGACGCACCTAATCAATCAATGTTGTTAAGCAGGTGTGTCTTCACCTCTCTCCTAAAGTCATTCAAGCAAGGGATAGCGCGCTACGCAGAAGGAAGATCATTTCTTGCCCCGGGAGCCCACATGCCAAACCTTGTTCCACTAGACTTCTGCAATTTAAAACCCAGCAGTAAGTTCTTTTTATCTTCATTCGACCAGAGCAGTCTCCTGCACGGAGCGGCCTTAAATCGGTCAGCAAGATATTTGGAAACATTGCCATTTTGGCATTAATGAGTCAGAGTAATAGTTTTGTGCATAATTCTATGCTTGTCTGGCAACCAGTGAAGGGATCTTCTGTCCGTGGAGACATGACCCGGGCTCCGGATAACCCTCACTGTTCCATTCTGGATGGTCTGAAGTCTTTGTAGATTAGCCAGGGGGGTACTTGCCAACAAGCTGTTGCAATTATCCAGGCCAGGAGGATAGCTCAGGGGCAACATATTTGTCTTGGAAGCGAGACAATGCATTGCAACACTGGTTCAAATCGTGGTCCCACGCTTAGAGGACAACCATAATTATAAATTATAAATAAATTGGCAGACACCAGAAGGGATCTGTTTTCCTCAGTTAAGTATGGTTTGATCTGTCTGAATATTTTGATGACATTGGCACAGGATGACCGCAGATGACTAACATGCTTCTTCATAGAGAGCTGGGAGTCCAGGTACACTTCCAATGTTTTAACAAAAAGGGCCAGTGGAATCGTACAGCCAGCAATCGTGAACGGATTGTAGCCAGGCTCCAGCTTTTTTAACTGAGGACCTGATCCTACAATCAAAAGTTTGTTTTTTATTATCAATCAAGGCTAAAGAGTAAGTAGTCATTCATCATTGAATCGATAAATAGTTCTGATTGATGTCTCTGAGTTCCGGATGCAATCACCCAAAAGTTCTAAAAGTATCTGGGTGTTGTCCACATAGTTCGCACATCAGTGGAAGAGGGCGATCTTGAAATCACTGGCAGAGACCCTGGCAGAAAGAGGCCCCCAAAAAGACCCCATTCTTGCACTTGTTTTGCCTGAGCACATCACATATTGACTAACAGGGTGTTATCAACTAGGTCAAATGCTACTGAAATATCAAGCAACAGTAGGAGAGCAGTATGACTGTTAACAATGATTGCAGAGATATTAGACGTGAGGTCAAGAAGGGCTTTGTCAGTACCATGCTTAGCGCAAAAAACAGATTGACGAGCCCCCAGTAAGTTCTTTCCCTCAATGAACTCCTGGATCTGGAGCTAAGTTATCCTATGCAAGACCTTTAGTAAAAATGGGGCACTTGTAATAGGCCGGTAGTTGCTGGCCACAGCAGGATCCATATTTTCCATTTTCTGCAGAGTTGCAATCCATGCTTCCTTCAAGCAACCCAGTACACAAGAGACTGCAAATGAGGCATTCACGATATTGGTAATCCAGTGAGTAAAGAGAGTCCTTAATGACATTTTCCAGACAGATATCCCCATTGCAAGCGGTTGGTTTCATGCCTTTTAAGATTTTGAGGACCTCATTTTCAGATACGTGTAGGCATGTCAGCATTAGAAAAACTACAGGAAGTATTGTGAGCTACTTCAGAAGGCCGAGTTGTAGCTGTTGTGATTCTTGATACACCAACGTTGTGAGTAAACCGAGGACACCACGTTACATCTTGTTATCTTTATTCTCCAAGTTCACAAATTAAACTACAATCCCTTCCCCTCTAGAGGCTTTCCCCATAACATTCCACATTCCCTATTCTATGTTCTACATTCTATTTATATCTACTACATAACACCCCCCCCCCTTACTTCTCATCTAAATGCATGTCTAGCACAATGAAAGCTATATCTGTTCAATTAAACGGATTGGCTTGTGAATCACTCTGGGAGGCCGACATTGCAATACCACCTCTGATGATTCAGGATTTACATCACCACCTGTTGAATCTCCAGACTCCAAAATCCCAGGACCAACCCCATCCATTTGACCACTAGTTCCTACCTGGGTAGGAACATGACTGACATGAACGATACTCCAAAGTCATCTTCATCTAAGAAAGTAAAATTTTTTGTCAATGGGCCTCATTACACGGAAGGCGGTAAGGGTTAACGGTCACTGGTAAACTTACTACAAGGTCCCTTTGCGGGTTGGTACTTTAACGCCTGCTTTTTAGCAGGCGTTAAAAACTAACCTGCAAAGGGACCAGGCTTCTTATTTACTGTACCGCAATTTGCGGTACCGTAATTAGCACCTTCCCCATTCCCATTCTGCCCTATGGGGCAAACATGGGAATGGGGAAGGGCAATGGGGGAAGGGGGAATTACAGCCCTGCCAACCTTGGAATAGGGCAGTAATTCCCCTTTCCTCCAAGGCGGTGCCAGTATTTTTCCGGCATGGACCAAGGTGCTAATAGCACCTTGGTCCACCGCCTACCGTGTAATGAGGCCCAATATCATTTGAACCAGCATCTGCACCCATCTCACCATCTTTCCCCCCTTCAGAGCTATCCTGAAACAACCTTTTGAAAAAGGATACATTCTGGGTTATCTCACGATCATCTCCTTCAGCAGTGACCATGGGCCCCTTAACATCCTTAATCTTTAGCGGGATCGGGCAATATTTAGAATCCAATTTCTTACGCTGTCTCTGTTGAACTAACACAGAGGGCCTCATTATGACTGAGGCGGAACGGGTTCATGGGCTCCGCTAAAGGAGGCGGACCCGTTAAACCAGTTCCGCCTCATTACAAGCTCCCCTCGCGGGACCCGGTAAGTAACGCCTGGTCAAACAAGGCGTCCTTACCGGGTCCCGCGAGGGGAAGAGGGAGCAAACAACGGGCCGCTCGTAATCGGCCCGTTGTTTGCACCCTCTCCCATTCCCATTTAGCCCTATGGGAGCTCAGATGGGAATGTGGAAGGTCCGGGCCCGGGTTCCTGGAGGGAGGAATTACCGGGCCCTCCGAACTCGGAATGGCCCGGGAATTCCCCATTCTGGGAACCTGGACCCGGACCAGATTTCGGCGGCAACCATGCCACCAACAGCGGCATGGCTACCGCCAAAGTCGTATTGAGGCCCAGAATCTCCTACTTCAAGATTACTATCTCTAACTTTCCTCTTCTGATCTGTTCACTCCTTAATCTTTATCCTCTTCACTTTATCTCTTTCTCTAATGTCATCGTCCACTGCAGCTGTGTAATCCTCTACACACGGTAGCCTTGTACGTGGCTTATATTTTATCATCAACTCAGAAGGAGAATGTCCAGTCATTTCATGAGGAGTTTTGCGATAACTCCTTAACAACTGCGACACAGCCTGTGGCATTGATAGATTATCCATAATTGCCTTTTGTCGAGTCCGCTTCATATTACTCATGCACCTTTCGATCATACCATTTGCTTGAGGCCATAATGGCGTTATTTTCTGATGCTTAAAACCCATATGTATAGCAAATTTACTGAATTCATGACCTTGAAATAGCGGTCCATTGTCGGTTTTCACCACTTTTGGAACTCCCCACTCACTGAACAACTCATCCAACACCACTGCTACATGGTTACATGCAGTAGATGGCCTATGCTTCACTCGGGGAATACTTGTCTATAACCACCAGTAAGTATCCTCCTTCATCTAATGGTCCAAAGAAGTCAATAGCCACACGGTTCCACGGACCATCAGGAAGTGGCACCATCTGAAGAGGTGATGCATAGACAGTTGATGTTGCCACTTGACATGCAAAACTATTTTGTAAAATGTCTTCCACAATCACATCCATACAAGGAAACCATACTTGATTTCTCAGAATTTTCTTGTTATTTACAATCCCTCTGTGACCTTCATTTGCTAACAGTACAAGGATTTTTCTCAAACTTTTCGGAGCTACCAGCTCATTTCCGCTAACTTCAGAATATCTTGCATGTCCAATTCTTCCACTCCCTCTTCCAAGTTGAGACAATGGGCCTCATTACGACCCAGGTGGTAAGGGGTTAACGGCGCCATAAAAGGTGGCGGCACCGTTAACCCCTTACCGCCTAATTACGAGGTCCCTTTCCGGGTCTCTACCTCAATGGCTGATTTTTCCAGCCGTTTAGGATTGGACCCGCAAAGGGACCTTGGAGGTAATTACAGTACCGCAATTTGCGGTACCGTGACTACCGCCTTCCCCATTTCCATTGAGCCCTACGGGGGCAAAAATGGGAATGGGGAAGGGCCAATGGTGAATGGGGAATTACCATCCCGCCAACCTTGGAATGGTGCGGTAATTCCGCCATTCACCATGGCGGAATCGGTAAAATACCGGCAGCAACCATGGCGCTAGTAGCACCATGGTTACTGCAGGGGTCGTAATGATGCCCAATGCCATTTCCCTGTTTTTGTAAGTCTGACTCCTATCCGAATCATCGGATCAGCTTGGCTTCTCTCCTTGAATATTTCCTTATTGGTTGCTGGTGACAAAGCATTGAGAGAGATGCAGGATATATATTCTTCGGCATTTCTTTGCATTTCATTTTCTGCCATTCCTGCCGGATTCCTTGACAAATAGTCCACCGGATTAGCTTCTTTCCCAGGTTTATGAATCATTTTATAATCATATTCCTGTAGCCAAATGCCCCATATTTCAATTCTGGGAGGCATCTTAACCCTGGGATTTCCAAATAATGAAAGAAGAGCTTGATGATCCGTTACAAGAATGAAAGGTTTCCCAATCACAAAATGAATAAACTTCTCACATGCCCACACAGCCGCAAAACTTTCTCTTTCAGCCTGTGAATATGCTTCAATATTACTCAGTGCTCTGCTGGCATACACGACAATGCGTCTTTCACCTTTATACTCCTCTCTTGGATCTATTTGTGCCAAAATGGCTCCTAGACCCACCGGACTGGCATCCACTACTATTTCTGTCTCCAATTCTGGATCAAAAAAATCCTCATTCCACACAAATACTACATCCTTTTTCAGAACTTGTCTCAATGAATCAGTAAGGGTCGCATAATTTGGTAAATACCGTGCATAATATCCAGCCATTCCTAAGAACAATATTAACTCTGCCACATCTTCTGGAGCTTCAAATTTCAAAATACTACATTCTCTGAAAATATATCTCCAAAGAACTTTAAACTGTTCTTATTTATGTCACATTTTTGTCCATTTAACGTCAGCCTGTTTTCTTGCAATAGTTTCCATACTTGTTCCATTGTGTAACTGATTTCAATCCGGCACACACCCAAGTCAACGCCTAGCATGTAGTGCACAACTGTAATCCTTATTTATTTTTGTCTAAATGTTCTTTATTCTGAACGATATACCACTCATATCACGCCCTGCTCCTGGACCCCCCTCCCCGCTCACACTGAAACAGGAATCAGGCTGGTTTGCAAAGACAAATATTTATTTAGCTATTTAAAATGTTAACACAATATGCTTAATAGGTACACAACAATCACCAATGGGGTGATGTAACACTGAATAATCTCTTTAATACACAAGGAGTAAGCAGTGAGCAAAACAATTCAGCACAGAAAATAATACTTTTGTGTTGGTCAGATCAGATAGCACTGTGGTTAGAGGTTCCCCCTGCACACCCCTCAACCCCCAAAAGGTAATGTAAAGAGATAGGAGGAGAGAACAGGACTCAGGAATGGCAGAATTCAAACAGAATATCAATCCCACTTTCCCCTAGCAAACACAAGAGAAAAACAGAGTTGACTATCCAGTTGACAAAATGGCTTTTAAAGTTATCTTTAGAATGGACTGGGCAAAAACACCAAATATGGTAAAAATTGCTGAAATTGTTATAAATTCTTATGGGAGCCACTTTGGATAGTTGCACACAAACACAAGCAATGATTAAATCCCAAGAAAACATTTGAAACTTAAAATTCAAGTCTGAAGCAATTATAGGCTGTTTTACATGTGTAAAAATTTCCCAAAATGAAAATTTGCTGCAAACCTTTCACTGCGAAATATTTGCGATAATGGGAGAATCGCATTGATTAGGAGTGCGGTTTTAAGTGTTATGGATAGATATGAATGTTAGCTACAAGCAGAAGTTTAGTTCTATCACAAAAACAGAGGCAGTTAAAGACGTTTTATTAGCAGTTGTTTTTTTCGAGATAAGTGCAAGAATGGAAAACAGGAATGCACTTTTAAAATGACAAATGGGTTTGTTACACTAGAGGATGACTATGAACAAAACGAATAGCACACAGGAACACAGTCACTTGATCAGGGTGACTGCCTGCTAAGGAAACTCACCTTCTTCAGATGAGAAAAGGATCAGCGCAAAAATAGTTTTAACAGTACTAGTTATGGAGGGAAGATAGGATGGGTTGGACAGAGGTTTCAGACAATTCAAAGATACTCCTAACAATACGGGTTCTGAATACAAGATAGGATGGGTCTAAGATAGGGATAAGGCTATGCAAAGTACATATGCTAGTGACACAATTCTTTCCACTTATACTCACTGGATACATTTTTAAATGAGACCATCAATTCTGGTCAGTGAATTGGATCTGGTTTAGGAAAGATGGCTGGGCACATCAGACTGGTCAGGGTCAGCAAGGCGGTCTGATCACAGCACGGCACAGGACTGGATCGGGTCATCAAGGCGCTCTGGTCACAGCATGGCACAGGACTGGATCGGATCTGGCCTTCGTGGTTCTGAGGATATTTATTTTCAGCAGGCAAGCAGTAACAGCACAGCCCGGCTGTATTATGATGCTTCCCCTTAGGCTTGTGGGGTTCTGTTCTGGAATTTGAGGCCTAGCTGAGAATGCTTCAGCTATGCAGTGGTTTTTTTTCTTTGCCAGGTTCTGGAGTATGGAGCAAGGAAGATGTAGAGTTCAGCAGCAGGGTGCTCCGCCAGCATCAAGATAGTGAGTGAATCTGTCTGTCAAGTGTGTGGTGAGCTGTCTCTATTTATGCTCTGAAATTACATCATGAAGGGGGTGTGTGGGCCAGTTTAGCCTAAGCCTGCTCCTTTGAAAGGTGATTGGGTCAGAGTCTACTCTCTGCCTTGATAGGAGGAGAGAAACAGAGTGTCATCTTTATGGTGCAAGTTTAGGAGGCTGACAATCCACCCCTAGCCCCTGGAACACAAAATCTACTTTTGCCAAAATACATATTTACACATGTGCAACCTCTATAAAAATCACATATACAGCTTGCATATTTTCCATAGCAGTTATTCCTCAAAACCCCATAGCTGTGGGATCTTGTCTTAGCTTTTCACAGAATGTTGACCTTTTCACTAGGAACACAATGTCCAATTTTTAAGCAAATTTCTACAAGTGTGCACGTTTAACATGGGAATGAGTGTATAACGTTTCACAATTCTAGTGAACATACATTTGGCGTAAAATAAAATGTCTTGCCATTGCTGCCCAGAACATGTCACACAGTTCTGGTGCCTCTTCACACATGCAGCCAGAAATTACATTAACAACTCTTTTATTTTTATATTTTTCACAATTTTAAACAGTAAGTTATCAGTCTTTCTAAAATATGTTCTGTGTCCATGTTAAGCAACAAATGGTTGTTTGGCTCCACCCCTTTGTCTCTCCCTGGAAGCCCAGGAGCCATCCCCATGTTTGTTCCTTGCAGAGGCCATTTATGACTGTCGTCACACTTCTAATTTCCTGCTCTACAGCTTGTCATTGTTCCTTTTGCCTCTGTAGACCAGGTTCGTTCCTACCCTGTAATTAACACTTCTCTGTGATTTCCTGCAGAGGGGAAAGACCTTCCTTCTGTGAGAAAAACCTGCTATTCAAGTTCTGCAGCTTCAGCCAGGTATAAATTAATTGTTAAATTCTGCGGCCTTTCCTTAGCACAAAACAAACTTGTTATATCAACTGACAGCTAGAATTCTCATTCAAGATTTTAAAGCATTGGATCAAAACAATTGCAATATGGGTTACTATCAGTAACAGGCCTCTTAGATTGCAAACATTTGATTTTCAGTTTATACATGTTAAAGGTTAATCAGGCAGGCCCCTGTCAGCTGTCATGACAGTAGCCCTCTGCTACACAGAGATTATTTTTACAGATCCACAGACAGGCCACTTTTGCTGTGAACATCTCTTTATGCTCTCAGCCTTTCAGGACCTTGTAAATTCACAATGATTTATTAAGCTAAGTGAATTGTAGCACCCAGCTAGAATTTTGGATATATAAAAGGTGTTCTGTGCCGCATTCTGAAGTTTCAGCAACAAAGAAAAAGTGATTTAGAGCTAGATTTGGAGTTTCATTTAGCAAAGCACTGCTTTTTCCTTCTGCACTCCACTTTCAATTGATGTGGTGACACATTTCAGAAGTGACAGCTCTTTTCCACCACTGACAACATGCGTGGCAAATTGGGCAGCCATCTTTTTCTGCATTGAAAAGCGCGATTTTCAGGGGTTTTGGCACGCACAAAGGTTTTGCAGACATTTTACTGTTTCTGGCCCCTCCATCATAATGGAGTGATGCAGCATAGCAGAACAAAAGTGGGTGAATACATCCCACAGAGCCCACCCTCCCGACTTGAGG
This sequence comes from Ambystoma mexicanum, assembly GCF_040938575.1. Lineage (NCBI taxonomy): Eukaryota > Metazoa > Chordata > Amphibia > Caudata > Ambystomatidae > Ambystoma > Ambystoma mexicanum. The sequence goes on along the minus strand of NC_090933.1, from coordinate 1,149,448,449 downwards.
TTGACCGCCCATCAAGGGGAAGTCGGGAGATTGGGATGTTCTTTTTTTTCTTTGGTCCCGGTGGAGAAAGTCATCTGCTTCTCCCGTCAGTGCTGGAGGGACACGCTCTCCTCGCCGGTTCTGGTTGGAAGTGTCGAACAGCACTCCAGGCTTCTTGGGTCTTTCCTCCCGGTCCCCGAGTGGTCCTCCTTGGTAATTAGAATTTCTTAGTTCCAATGCTGGGAGACAGAACAGATCATGGTTATGGAAATGTCCCCACTACGACTCCCCGAGTTTGTAGTAGGGCAGCTGCATACATTGAATACAATTAATAATATTCCCCGCCCATAATTACTAATGGTTTTAACAGGTGGATTCTTCTAGATTGCCGGAGTTTCCCCCTCTGGGTTTCCGGTTGGCTCCTCTATTTGCTGCAAAGTATGCATGGGATGGCAACTCTTCAGCTGATTTATGTGGACCCACTTATCTTCCCCTTCTGCCAGACTGCCCTCTGGGATGCAGATTCTGTAGGCGACTGGTGAGATTATGTCCACAATTTCAAAATGACCCAGCCAACTTGGGAGGAATTTGCACTCTTTGGCTTGGTTCGTTTTGGGAATTGTACAAGTAGATCCGGTCTCCGACCTGATATTCTTTTCAAGTTATCTTCAGATCATAGTGGGTCTTCATACTGTCTGCAGATCTTTCTAGATTCCGCTGAGCATGGGCAAAAGCATGTTGAAGGTGTTTTCTCAGACTCTCAACATACTCATGAGTTCTGGAGGCATTTATCAAGGTCTGCTCTTGGGTTCTGTAGAGCAGATGCTAGGGCAGCACCATCCTTTGTCCAGTCATCAGCTCAAATGGAGACATTTTTGATGCAGAAGAAGGGGTAGATCTGATGGCCATCAGGACAAGGTGTAACCGAATGTCCCAACTTGGCCCAGAATCTGCCACAAACTTCTTTAATATGCTCACAATAGTTTTGTTGTATCTCTTAACTCCACCACTAGAGGATTGTCGGTAGGCAATGTGTAGTTTCCTTTTGACCAAAGTATCTCCCACATCTTTGTCATCACTTCGTTAGTGAAGTGACTACCTCGGTCTGACTCAATCCTTTGGGGTAGTCCAAAACGCGAGAAGATGTGATTGATCATCAGGGCAGCTGCTGTTTCTGCCTTGCAATTTGGGGCTGGGAGACATTCCACCCATTTAGTGAACAAGCATGTTACGGTCAACATGTACTTGTTCCCCATAGAGGAGCGAATCACGGGCCTGGTAAAATCGACTTGTAAATCTGACCAAGGCAGTGCAATCCCCCTCTTTTGGAGGGGAGCACGGTGTGTGAGTGATGTTGGCTGAAATTGTGCCCACACAAGACACCCCTTGAAGTATTGGTCGAGGTCATGCCCCATGTGTGGCCAGTATGCAACCTCTCTCAAGATTTCTAATGTCGTATGAAATCCCCGATGACCAGCTGCGGCCGCATCATGGGCGTGACTTCGCATCAGGCTTCGGAATTATGTAGGGACCACCCACTGGTCATGGCCAGATATGGATTTCCTCACCAACAAACCGTCTTGGATTCGGAACATTTGTGGACATTTCATCAATTCTCTGAGGTCCTCTTTCCCAATGTAATCGGTATCCGTCAGGGGAAAGGTCTCAGGGTCCTCAATGTGCTGATAAAACTTACCAATTATTGGATCCCCCTTTTGAGCCATAATCAAATCAGCATCTGGGGTCTCCTTACTTCATTGTGCAGTTGAGAGTTCATTGTGAGAATTTGTCTGGGACCTAGTGATAGCAGTGACCTGGATTTCCCCCAACAGGTACTCGATCTAAAGTAGATCCCCTTGGATGGCTCCAGTTTTGGCCAGCTGATCATCTAGGTCATTTCCAGTTTTGTCTTGTCCCTCTACTTTAGAATGACCCTTGATCTTTTTTCCAGTAGATGGTCATCCCATTCGAGCTGACCAGATCATCAATATTTTGAATTAATTTCCCATGTTTCAAAGGTTTATTATTAGCACATAGCATGCCTCTTGTTTTCCAGTTTACCAGGTGCTCCACAAACCCGTTTCGTACATAATCTGAGTCCGTGATTATGACCAGTTCATGGAGTTGGTGTTGGACGGCAGTGAAGATGGCTTGATGCACAGCCATCAGCTCTGCCACTTGACTACTTCGGGGACCGTTTTTGTACCCAGCGGAGGGTTCTGGGGTTTCATTCACCCATGCATTCCCTACTCCGGCCACAAGTTCCTTTTCCCCATTGTTGTCAACATGGTAGGAGCACCCTTCCACATAGTCAGTGGGCATTCCCTCACACTGGTCTTCTTCATAGACTTTGTGTGGGGAATTAAGTTAGGCCTCCATGTTGTCCTTGATTTTAAGACTTTCGTCCTCGAGACAGTTTTCTCTGGCACAATCATGCAAGTCAGCCAGACCTTGCACCAGGGGACTCTTCTTGTTTTGGCCATATCTGACCTCCACAGGAAAGCCTTGCATTGACAGAATCCAGGAAGTAATTAGGAAATTACTCACATTTCCGGCCCAGATTCTGTCACTTTGAAGATATTGCAAAGGTTGGTGTGGAGTCTCCACTATGATGTGTTCCCCCTGGATAAACGGGCGGTAGTTCTTCAATGCCCACACCATTGCCAGGAGTGCCTTCTCACAATCGTTGAATTTTTCCTCCACAGAGGATAAAGTATTACTCGCATAGGAGATTACTTTATTGACCTTGTCATGCTTTTGATATAATACTGCAGTCAAGCTAGCCAAGGCACTTGTGAAAGGCTTCTTTTGATTTGTCTTACTGTCTCGGCTTGTTCTGGACCCCACTCCCGCTTGACCCCCCCTTCAACCGATGGATCAGGGGGTCTTGTAATCTCTGTGTAATCCTCAATGAACTTTCTACTGCAATTAGTTAGTCCAAGGAGGCTCCTTAGTTCCCACACAGTTGTGGGTTTTTTTATTTTCTGGATGGCTTCTACTTTCTTTTCCTGGGGACAGAGACCCTGACAAGTTATCTCAGGCCCCAAGAAATTGACACGGATTCTGCACCACTCTGCCTTTTGGAAAGAGAGTTTTGCACCATCAGCCCTCAACTGTGTCAGGACATAACGGATCTCTGCTATGTGTTCCTCTACAGTTGAGCCTTTGACTAGAACTTCATCTACGTAGGCCAGGTTACCCCTTTCACCCAATTTTAATGTCTAAATCCGCAGTCCCCTCGACAGAAATTTCCTTCCCATCGAAGTTCTGAAGATGTCCAGGAAGAGGGGTGAGAGGGATTTGGTATTCCTCCCCCATTCCCAAATTCAGCTGATCAAAGGCCCTTTTTGACAGAAGGGTGGCTTGGGATTCAGTGTCCACCAGTGCCAAAATTGTACATTGCCCCTGTATTTGGACCGGGGCATAAATTCTTCCCTCCTTTTCCTCAAGGGGGCAAAGATAATGCACATTTTTGGCCAATTGGTGGGTTAATTTCTTTGCTTTGGATACTGACAGAGAGGTGATTTGGGCTGAGTTTTGTTTGGGATCTTGGGAACCTGTAAGAAAAACGTGACAGCTAGATATGGGGGAAGTTTTGGACTCCCCTGGTTCTGATTCTGGGCTGCCCCCCCCCTTTATGGAGGCAGTCACCAGAATGGGTTTGAACAAGGAGCTTTTTGTGCTAGTCATTCTGGGGTTTGATGATGGGCGGTTTTAACTCGGTCCCCACATCTACCCAGTCTGAATTGGGATCCTTTGGGACCCATGTTTCTTTGGGAGGAGTTCCCCCATCCCCCATCCCTGAAGGAGAAGATCCTTTTCCCAGGATCCTCTGAGGACCCCTTTACTTCAAACTGGAAGATTTGCACCTCCTCCAGAAAATGGGCCTTTTTAGGCTCTTTATTTCTCCTACCCACCCTCTGTTCCTTGGGTTGCTGACTTTCGGGGGCAGGAGATTTATTTTCTGGTTTCTGGGTTTCCAGGGGCTTTCCACAAGTGGGGAAGGAAGCTTCCTTTATGGCTTTATACCTCCCCTTCCCCTGTGCCTCCTCCCTGGGAACTGGTGGGTTGTCGTGGTTCTTCCCCCATCATTGGTCTGGAGCACCATACCCTGGATTTGAGGAGTTCTGAGTCGCCATGCTCATCTGAGGGTTCTGTTGAGCCCTCAGCATGTGACCCATATTCTGTGCCATGTTCTGGACCTGGCACTCCAGTTGGCTCTTGCTGGTACAGGGTCCTCTGGTCTACCTGGTTTGATCCCAGGAAGGGTAACTATCTCTTCTCGCATAATACCCCTGGTTAGGATGGTTTGGGTACCCCTCCACCCTTGGCCTCCCCTCTCCCGGATTGGGCTGTCTGGGCTCAGGAAAGTGGGGAAAGCAAGAAGGGTTGTTTTGGGGGTTGAGTTTTGGCGGATACCGGGGAAAGAAATTTGGTCTGGCATTTGAGGGATTACTGCCCTCCTGGGGAAAGTGAGGAGGGACGTTTCCTGGGTTTCCAGCTGTCTGGTTGGAGCCCCCCTTGGGCTGGGGGAGTCCACACATAGCCCAGGATTGGTCTATTGCCCTTGTAGCGTGGGCTGATGTAGTCCGGGGAGTTAGGGGTCCTATTTGTGGGGTTACCTCCCTGACTCCCTGTTTGGGATTGGCCCGAGGGCCTTCTGAGTCTGGGGTTGGTCGGAATCTGCCGGGAAGGTTTTTAGGCCCCCCATATCCAGATCTAAAATGGGGGCAAGCTTCACCTCCGCCACCTTAGCAGCAGCAGGGGTGTTGGTTGGTTTGGGGCTTTTGCTAATATGTTTACTTTCCAGTGGCTGCAGCACTTCATAGATGTGCGTTGCTTGTTCAATAACCCAGTCTAGTGATCTTTTCTCGTGAAAGTCCCTCACTAGCTGGGTCATAATGTATTTAGGGAGAGCTTGAAAGAAGGTGTTCACAAATTCCTTACTGTCAGTGCGCACCCTTCTAGTGGTCTGCGCAAATGCGCGTTTCAATTCCAGGACAAATTCTTGTGGGGCTTGGTCTTCCCCACATTGTAGGTTGTAGGCTGCCTTGCGGGCCTTTTGAGGGTTTCTATGAATAGAAAATGTTTCAGAATGGCCTCCCTATAGGTGGACAATCTGGAATGGTTCTGATCCTCCAGCCCCGCAAAGAAGCTGGAGTACTCAGGTGAAAATGTCCACTTTACATACTGAATACAGCTTTGGTTGTCCTTCAGGTGGAAAGTCTCCATCATCTGCTCAAATAATTCAAGGTGCTCCCAAACTGAATATTGGGCATTTTTGTGGTAGGGCTTGATGACGCTCCTAATAGCTTTTATTTGCTTTAGGGGATCCTTGAGTAAAGCTCTCTTGACTTTGTTAGCCTTTTTATTTCTGGTCACCCTGGTCCACTCATCCTCTGACTCAAAGGCACTGCTACCAGAGGTGGATGTCTGGTCTTCTAGACTCTCCCGGATTCTGCAAGCTTGGGAATGGCTGGAAAAATGTGGGGCCTAGTCTCTTGGGACCTGTGGAGCTTAGAAGAGTCTTCTGACTCTTCCTTGAGTATTCCCCCCCCCCACTGTCCTAGCTGGGAAGAGGTTTTTAGTATGCTCTTAATGGGCCTAGTCTCATGGAATTCCCCACCAAATTTCACTGCCTGATCTCTTGGTAGGTTATATTTCTGACGATCCAGTTCTCTGATTCTCCTCTCACTGGAGTCTCCCTGATCAGAGAAGATGGCCCTAGCACTTGGGAACCTGTACATAGATGCCCACCCATCCATTTCTGTGATGCGCTGACCTATTAGTCCCATATTTCCCATTGGGTTGAAGTCTACCATCCTGTGGCCCTTGGATCATATGAGCCAGTGGAATTGGGGGTGGCAGAGTCCATGAAAATGAAGGGATTAAAGTCCCTGATGCCAGGGTTCCTGAGGTTATGCTCAGGGGTTTCCCTCTCCCATCTGACCTCATCTCTTTCAGCCCTTATTCCCTGATGACATGCAAGAATCTGACCCTTTTGTTCTTCTATTAAGGCCTTACTGGTCTCTATGAGTTGTTCCTGCATGGCTATCTGTCTATGGAGCCTATCATTTTTTTCACAGAGAGCCATATTGTCTCTCTGTTCTTCCTGCCTACATTGGAAGTATTGGGCCAATGTTTGCTGCAGGAGACTCACCTCCTGAGTTTGGTCCTTACTGGCCTGATTATTCTCTGCCAGAGCATCTTCCACCCTCCTGGTATGCTTTTCATAGTTCATTTTGAGTTCACCCAGTCCCTGAAGGGCCAGGTTATTTTCTTCTAACTTGGTTTTTAACTGGCTGACTTCCTGGCCTATGTCGTCCCCCTCTTGACATAGAGTTCCCCTCTGCTCAGCCAGGTCGTCCCTTTGTTTCCTAATGGCAAATAATATCTGCCGCTCCTCATCAAAAACTGTTTGAGTGTGGAGATCCTTCACTATTAATTTATTATTTTCCTCCTTTAGTTCATCAATCTGACTTCCTAGGGCAATTATCTGCCCTGCGCAGGCTCTATTATAATTTAATTGCTGCTCCAGCTTTTGTTGGCTCTGTTGTAGAGAATCCAACCTTTCTTGACACTCTTTTTGCAGTATCAGTATTTTGGTATCTTGCTCTGCCTTCTCTTGCTGCACGAGATCCAGAACTTCCTTTACTTTTGCCAGGTACTGTCTGGTTTCTCTCTCTGATTCTTGGCTCTTTTGTAGCCTTTGCTCTGCAGAGTCCAGTTTGGGTTTTCTCTAGGAATCGTACTTGCCTCTTTGCCAGATCTAGGATTTCGGCATATTTTTCGTGTATTACTCCAATGTGAAGGTACAAGTAAGCTGCTATTTTGGCAATTTTACATTGCTCTTCTTTTACTTTTGAGGCCATATACAATTCACTAAGTGCCTGTTGTAAAGGACCCTGGTCCTGCCATGTATCTAATTCTGTGGCAGTGACTTGTTGATTTCCTGCAGCCAGACTTTCTCATCCTGCTCTACCCATTCACCCCTGACAAACAATTTGTGCAATAGGTGTTCCCTTGCAATATTGATTTCCACTAGGGTCGCCATTCCGAAAATATTAATTTCCTTCTGACTTATCTCAGGGTTATTTTACTTTTGTAAAACAAAAGTAAAAACTCCTTTGTAAAACTCCTAGTAAAACTCCTTTGAATATTTCTATTGAAGTGTGTTTTTACAGTGTAGCACAGTATGGTAGCCCAACAAGGTGTATTTACCCCGTACATTAGCATGCTGTGTTAGACTGTCACAAGTGGTATTTCTAATTCAGGATCTCGTGATGAGCCCCCAAGCTGTAAGTGATTTCAATCCAGGCACACACCCAAGTCAATGCCTAGCATGTAGTGCACAACTGAAATCCTTATTTATTTTTGTCTAAAAGTTCTTTATTCTGAACGATATACCACTCATATCATGCCCTGGAACCCTCCCCCCCGGTCACACTGAACCAGGAATCAGGCTGGTTTGCAAAGGTAAATATTTATTTATGTATTTAAAATGTTATCACAATATGCTTAATAGGTACACAACAATCACCAATGGGGTGATGTAACACTGAATAATCTCTTTAATACACAAGCAGTAAGAAGTGAGCAAAACAATTCAGCACAGGAAATAATACTTTTGTGTTGGTTCAGATCAGATAGCACTGTGGTTAGAGGATCTCCCTGCACACCCCTCAACCCCCAATAGGTAATGTAAAGAGATAGGAGGAGAGAACAGGTTTCAGGAATGGCAGAATTCAAACAGAATATCAATCCCACTTTCCCCCAGCAAACACAAGAGAAAAACAGAGTTGACTATCCAACTGTCACAATTGTGTTTAAAGTTATCTTTAGAATGGACTGGGCAAAAACACCAAATATGGTGAAATTGCTGAAATTGTTATACGTTTTTATGGGAGCCGCTTTGGATAGTTGCACACAAACAAAAGAAATGACTTAATCCCAAGAAAACATTTGAAACTTAAAATTAAAGTCAGAAGCAATTAAAAGCTGTTTTACACTTGTAAAAATTTCCCAAAATGATAATTTGCGGCAAACTTTTCACTGCACAATATTCACGATAACGGGAGAATTGGATTGATTTCTAGGTTCAATGGATTTATATGAATGTTAGCTACAAGCAGAAGTTGAAATTTTGTTTCTATCACGAAAACTGAGGGAGCTACAGACGTTTTAGTAGAGGTTGTTTTTTTGAGATAGGCGCAAAAATGGAAAACAGGAATGCACTTTTAAAATGACAAATGGGTTTCTTACACTAGAGGATGACTATGAACAAAACGAATACCACACAGGAATCAGGGTGACGGCCTGCTAAGGAAACTCTCCTTTTTCAGATGAGAAAAGGATCAGCACAAAGATAGTTTTAACAGTACTAGTTATGGAGGGAAGATAGGGTGGGTTGGACAGAGGTTTCCGACAATGCAAAGATACTCCTAACAATACAGGTTCTGAATACAAGATAGGATGGGTCTAAGATAGGGATAATGTTATGCAAAGTAAATACGCTAGTGACACAATTCTTCCTACTTATATTCACTGGATACATTTTTAAATGGGACCGTCAATTCTGGTCAGTGAATTGGATCTGGTTTAGGAAAGACGGCTGGGCACATCGGACTGGTCAGGGTCAGCAAGGCGCTCTCATCACATTACGTCACAGGACAGGATCGGGTCAGCAAGGTTCTCTGGTCACAGCATGGCACAGGACTGGATCAGATATGCCCGTCTTGGTTCTGAGGATATTTATGTTCTGCAGGCAAGCAGTAACAGCACAGCCCGGCTGTATTATGATGCTTCCCCTTAGGCTTGTGGGGTTCTGTTCTGGAATTCAAGGCCTAGCTGAGAATGGTTCAGCTATGCAGTGGGCCTTTTTTTTTAGCCAAGTTCTGGTGTCTGGAGCAAGGAAGAAGTAGAGTTCAGCAGCAGGGTGCTCCGCCAGCATCAGGATATGAGTGAATCTGTCTGTCCTTATGTTTGGTGAGCTGTCTCTATTTATGCTATGAAATGACATCATGATGGGGGTGTGTGAGCTGGTTTAGCCTAAGCTTGCCCCTTTTAAAGGTGATTGGGTCAGAGTCTGCTCTCTGCCTTGATAGGAGGAGAGAGACGGAGTGTCATCTTTATGATGCCATTTTATGAGGCTGAGATTCCACCCCAGCCCCTGGGATACAAAATCTACTTTTGGCAAAATACATATTTACACATGTGCAACCTCTATATTTCCATTGCAGCTATTCCTCAAAAACCTGTGGCTGTGTGATCTTGTCTCCATTTCACAGAATTTTGCCCTTTCCACTAGGAACACAATGTCCAACTTTTATGCACATTTCTACAAGTGTGTGTGTTTAACATGGGAATAAGTGTATAAAGTTTCACAATTCTACCGGAAATACATTTGGCATAAAATCACATTTCTTGCCATTGCTGTCCAGAACATGTCACACAGTTCTGGCACCTCTTCACCCGTGCAGCCAGACATTACATTAACAACTGTGTTATTTTTATATTTTCCACAATTTTAAACTGTAAGCTAAAAGTCTTTTTAAAATATGTTCTTTTTCCATGTTAAGCAACAAATGGTTGTTTGGCTCCACCCCTTGGTCTCTCCCTGGAAGCCCAGGGGCCATTCCCCATGTTTGTTCCTTGCAGAGGCCATTTACGACTGTCTTCACACTTCGAATGTCCTGCTCTGCAGCTTGTCATTGTTCCTTTTGCCTCTGTAGACCAGGTTCTCTCCTACCCTGTAATTAACACTCCGTGATTTCCTGCTGGGGGGAAAGACCTGTTATTCATGTTCTGCAGCTGCAGCCAGGTTTAAATGAATTGTTAAATTCTGTGGCCTTTTCCTTAGCACAAAACAAACTTGTTATATCAACTGACAGCTAGAATTCTCATTCAAGATTTTAAACCATGGGATCAAAACAATTACAATATGGGTTACTATCAGTAACAGGCCTCTTAGATTGCAAACATTTGATTTTCAGTTTATACAAGTTAAAGTTTAATCAGGCAGGCCCCTGACAGCTGTCAACACAGTAGCCCTCTGCTGCACAGAGATTATTTTTACAGATCCACAAACAGGCCACTTTTGCTGTGGAAATTTCTTTATGCTCTCAACCTTTCAGGAACTTGTACGTTCACAATGATTTCTTAAACTAAGTGAATTGTAGCACCCAGCTAGAATTTTGAATGTTTAAAAGGTGTTCTGTGCCAGCATTCTGAAGTTTCATCAACAAAGAAAAAGGGATTTAAAGCAAGATTTGGAATTCATTTAGCAAAGCACTGCTTTTTCCTTCTTCCCTCCACTTTCAATTGTTGTGGAGCCCAGTGACACATTTCAGAAGTGAGAGCTCTGTTCCACCACTGACAACATGCGTGGCAGATTGGGCAGCCAAATTTTTCTGCATTGAAAAGCGCGATTTTCAGAGGTTTTGGGGCGCACAAAGGTTTTGCAGCCATTTTAATGTTTCTGGCCCCACCATCATAATGGAGTGATGCAGCATAGCAGAGCAAAAGTGGGTCAGTACATCCCACAAGGGCCACATCATGCTCACATTGATTAGTTCCATAAATCAGAATACCATCACTATAATTAACACATTCTTTTCTGGCGCTATGACTTTTCTTATTGCTTCCTGAAAAATGTCTGCAGCAGACAAGATACCAAAGCTGAGTCGCTTATATCTGAATAAGCCTTCACGCGTGTTGAATGTCGTTATGGGTCAGGACTCTGGATCAATCACCAGTCGATGGTATCCCTCATTTAGATCTAATTTGGTGAATCTACTGGCTTGGTTTAGATGTATTATCATGTCTTCAATATTGGGCCCTGGGTGCCTTTCTCTCAGGATGGCCGTGTTGGGAATCCTCATGTCTCTACACAGACGAAAATGACTGTCTGCTTTAGGTACCACCACCAAGGGAGATACCCAAGGAGTAGGACCACTTTCAACTTTCTCAATAATATCATTGTCTCTTAGTTGTTTAAATTCTTGTGACACTTTTGCCTGTAAATGAAATCCTATTTGCCTCGGGTGTTGAGGAACAGGCTGAATTGACTGGTCAATATGCAAATGTTTTGTATTATTTTTCAATTTTATAACTCCTTGAAACAAGCTTGGAAATAGTTTTTTCAACTTTTCTAGACTCAACACTTCCTTTGATACACATCTCAGGTCATGGTGCTGTGACAGAATACCTTGCATCGTTTCTGATGGCTTATATTTCACATCAATTCGTTTTAGTTCCTTTGCAGTTCTAGAGCTGATAAGGCATCTACCAATAACAGGACTTTTTATAACATGTATATTAGCTGGTACACACTGTCCCTCATGAATAAGATCACAGTGAAATTGTCCTTTATTTTACAGTGTTTGTTCTGCTCCCCATTGAACAATGTCAGCTCTTGATGATTGCAGGGGATATTGATTAGCGATTTTTTCGTATGTCTCTTCACTCATGACATTTACTGCCACTCCAGTATCTACCAAAAATGGTATTTCTTGTCCACATAGATCCACTGTTACTTTTATGGCCATTTTACCAACTCCAGTATCATATATCAACATTACATATTCTTTACTGTATCATATTCATGATAATGCTCCATTGCCACTCCTTCTTCTTCACCCGAGACAGGTGGGTTTTCATATGGGTCTCCATACTGTATTTCCTCTTGATTACGGATTTGATGAGACGTTATATTCTGACTTACTTCTTCACCAGCCTGGCTGTCCCCTTCAATTTGTAAATTGTCCATATCTCTTACGAATCCTGGTTGAGCTCTTTGTTGGCTCGTTTTTGGCACCATATTGGGTCTCACCTCTCTTTCTGTATACGCTTGTCCTCCAAGGTTTCTTTGGCCTTCATATTTCCTGCTGCGCACCATTTAGGTATTGTAACGATTTGTTGGCATCATCATTTTCTCTCGACACATCGTTTGAAAATGATTCCCTTGTCCACACCGTAGACATATTTGACCCAAAGCAGGTCATGGACCCTTGTGAGTAAATTCAAATCCACATCTATAACATTGTCTTTTCTCTATATTTCTGTGTGCTGATTCTGGTGATGATTAGATTAGAATATCTTCTTTGCCATTATGTATTCTGATTCATAGCAGCAATGGTGTCCATTCTCTTTGGATTTTCTATGTTCGCCGCATTGGTGTCTACTCTTTCATATATTCTTGCAAATTCTAACACCTCCTTTAAAGATAGGGGTTTCTTCAATATGTGTTTCCTGAACTGCGATGATAAACATCCTTCAATGACCCTTAATCTTATTGCTTCATCATCATTGAAGTTCATAAATTCACAAAATGTTGCCTTTTTTTGTAATCTCAGCACAAATTGAGCTATAGGGCCTCTTTACGCGCACAGAGGTAGGGGGTTAACGGCACCGGCAAATATGCCTGAGCCGTTAACCCTCTACCGCCGCATTCAGAGGTCCCTTAGCGGGTCCCACTAAGGCCGGCTGGTTTTACCAGTCGCCTTTAGCGGGAGCCGCTAAGGGACCAGGGAGCTAATAACGGGCCCGCTATGTGCGGGCCCGCTATGTGCGGGCCCGCTATGTGCGGGCCCGTTATTAGCTCCTTCCCCATTCCCTTTGAGCCCTATGGGGGCTTGAATGGGAATGGGGAATGGTTTTCAGAATGGGGACTTAATGGGTCCTCAAGGTTGGAATGACCCGGTAAATCTCCATTCCGACTACCTGGACCCGGACACAACTTTGGAGGCAGCCATGGTGCTAATAGTGTATGTCTCCACTTGCATTATCTGATGACATACTTGTTTGTTTATATGTTGAATATTTTGTTATATATATATTGACTTCACTTTGTTTTGTTCAACTTTGCTCTAATTTGCTTTCTTTTTTTAAGTTTAATATTTGCTCTTTATCATTAATTTCTTTGTATTTTCTTTGTTCTCTTTAATCTTCCTACATACATTATGAGGGGCTCAACTGCAAGTTCAATTTCTGCATGCTTCATAGCACATCATGTATATCATTTATTTTATGTGCTAACTGTTCATTTAGTTTTCCCATGGAGTTACATCATTTACATATATTCCGATTTCATAAGTGCGTATTAATTTCGTTCCATTCCGTTTGTAATATTGTATCATGTTGTAGTTATTAGTAATACGTTGCTCTCGCAATCACAATATTGATTTTGTTTTGTTTCGTTTCTGTAATTGTGTCCCGTTGCAGTTATCAGTATCAGTATCATGTTGCCTTTTAAAATGGTGGCATGTATTTCGACGTGCTTAGGTACATTTCTCTAATAATACAATTCCAGTTTGCTTGATCCCCAAAATGGTGGTGTGTAATTTTATGTACCTGGGTCCATTTCTTTAATAATTTAAGCATTGTCTCACCTTTTGATCCTCACGCTATCTCTCATGTTTCAGGTGCGTTGCCTTGCTTTTTCAAAAAATGCTTTTGCACAACAGATGCTTCTGCCTTCCGTACTTCAGTTACTGTTACTGTTAAATTGCTATATTACACTCATGTCATATGTCCAGTCATACGTCTCACCAACTTTTTCTGGTTCTTCTTTTCTTTGTCCGGTACGGTTTGTTTCCGGGCGTTCCTCTGTGTTATAGTCGTCTAGCTTCTCAGTTCCTTTAAATTAACTATTCGTTTGGCCTGGATTTAATTTCCCCATGTCGCCAAGTTGTTTTGATTCTTGATACACCAACGTTGTGAATAAACCGTGGACACCACTTTACATCTTGTTATCTTCATTCTCCAAGTTCACAGAATAAACTACAATCCCTTCCCCTCTAGAGGCTTTCCCTTCCCCATTCCACATTCCATATTCTATGTTCTACATTCTATTTATATCTGCTACATAACAGTAGCCACCAGGGATTGTTGAAATGTTCTAAAGGCCTGTTTATATTGCACAGTTTTCTTAGGTAATTCGTCTTGTTCTGAGACCAGAGGTCACTTTTTTCCATCTCTGAAGTAACATACGGTAACAAGACACATTTATTGACAGCTACCCAACTGAGGTGTCTGTGTTCTTCCACACACACACACACTACATACAAACAGTGTAGGCGGTCTGTACCCTCAGCTGCTTATCACAGAGGGAGTGTCTGTCTATTATGCAACTGCAGTGAGTGAAGGAAGCTTTCTGAACGGTACATATGTATGGTCATGGCACAATACTCTTCCAACCCCTACCACACTTCCAGTTACACTGCGTACTGTGGGTGTGCAGGGGATTCACCCAAAATCACCTATGTTGTTATATGTATGCATATGTTGCTGAGGAAAACAAAGAGAGCCCTTAACCCATTTCATGACTCTACTACTCCTAATCACAGTTGAATTGGACACACACCAACTTCTGAGAAGACTGCATGAAGGTTTGGGGTGGGGTGGTACAGGGAGAAAGAGATCACGTGGGAGGCTCACTGCTCTCACAGGACACACAACGGAGTGTGCTTCTCTGTCTTGAAACGCTGAGCCCTGACTTTATCACTACAGTGTAGGCCATCCTGAAACATGCATCGCAACCTGCATACATCTGCGTAATATAGAGCATGAGAAGGGGGGCTATGAGCAATTGTGTCAGGATGTGAGAAACAAGAGAATGTATCCTGGTTACATTGAAGACACATTACATGTTTAATATGGCTGGTGATATTAATGTTAATGTTAAATGTTAGTGCGCGGTACAAATATCCTTTAACATTATCACCACCGGAGTGGTCCCCTGGTGCTTTGGTGGCTCTTAAAAAAGGGAAAGGGTGGCAGAGTTAGTGGGAATGAGCTGGAAAAGTGCAAGAGAGCAGTGATGTGCTGTTGGCAGTCTCAACCAGGTAACTCTGTTGGCTGGACTTGGGGTGTTTTCCGGTCGGTAGCCGGTGTGTACTGTTGTGCTAGTCTTTGTGTGGTTTGTTTGTTGTTGCAGTGTAGTGAAGTTTGTGCTGATTGCTGTGTTTATAGGCTGGTGGTTGTGTTTGGTTAGAGTTTGAGAGGTGTATGCAGAGGGGTGAAATTGTTAGTGGATTGGTTAATTGGCATAGCTAATATTCACATCTCTATCCAAGTGTGGCATGAACCAACATTCACATTTCCATCAGGATGCGACGTCTAGTGTCTTAAGATTCCATCCAAGTGTGGCACATGCTAACATTCACATCTCTATCTATGCGTGGCTCAGTCCAGGTGTGGCACCTGCCACCATCCACAATCCCACTTAGATGCGTCTATGGCCAATGTTACATTCATATAGAAAGAAACAATGCCCACATTACAAGTTTGGTGGCCATTCTTATGAATTTCCACTAAATTTGCTTACCATTGCAATCACTCAGCCCATCAGATTTATGAGGACCTATTGTGGGATTATGAGCGCTGGTAGGTGTTGTTGTCAACACTAATATTTTGGCAATTTTTATGTCCATTTGGACTATGAGAATGACCATGAGTAGTTATTCAACCACAGTAAAACCAGGGGGTTTCGGAGGTACAATGGAGGATACATATCCACCCATTACTGGAGGGCAATCCGCCATTTCACCTTCAAAGTGGGGTAAAACTGGCAGAAATGCACTGCACTTCTAAACTTGTAATGAGGTGAACTTGCAAGTAAAACCAAATTCAGTATCTGAAATTCATTTGATGAGTGGGTTCTCGTGAGATTAGCCAGCATTTCAAAATCATGCTGATATTCACGAGTGAGAGAGACGTCCGGGTCTGAGTTTGGTGGGTTAAGCAAAATTGCAAACCTCTTTGAGTTATTCACTGCACCAAACAATGGGATGCACTCCTCCCTTGTCACTAACTCAAGCACTGGCTAGAAATGCCATATACACGAACATTTATGGAATGTAGTCACTGGGATTGCCTCCTCCATACTACTAGTCACAAGAAGGTAGCACATGTGTGCACATTAAGTAACAGTCCCTAAATGCTAATTACAGGGTTTTCTTGATATTAGTCACTGAATCACTGTGAGGAAATGTCAGGGGCACATATGTCATACACAATTGTATCTGGGAGTCTCGCCACCCTGGCAAGAAAATAACAAAATACGTTGCAACCAATGCATGCAATCTCCTACTGTCCCTAACCAACACTAGGATATTTCTACTCCTTAGTTACTGACAGGAAATGGTATGTGTATGCATATCATGTAAACTAGTTACCGGGGTTCTCTCCTCCATTTTGATGGCAATATTATGCTACATATTTTGCTTGCTCATTTACAGAAAAGCAGCCAGAACAAATGTCTCACTTAGTTACACACTGAATGGCAATATTTGGGATTTGTTTTCCTTTCAGTCCCTGCTTACTGAATTCTCAACAAATCATTTCACTTGTGCATTTGTCATACATGGTTGCAACTGAGAATGTCCCCTTGCCACACAGTCACCAAAAGTTGGCCAGTTTCAGTCACTGAATGTTACCTCTATATTTCACTCAACTTAATTCTATATACATTGTCTACCACGTCCACTAGTAAACTATGTTTCAATAGTCTACCTTTGCCCCACTAAGTCATTTCAATGTTCAAGTATTGCCTCTGAATCTGCCACTTCCTTTCAGACTCCTGGAAAACTCTAACCACGTTGCTTATATTAGTTGAACTGGCCCAAACCAGCCCTTGCGAGCCTGAAATGAGGTTTGAGATAGTTTGGGCCAATTGTATAATTGGAAATGAGAGTGATTTGATATTCACCTGAAAAAGGTCGGCCATGCTTAATGTATGCTGAAGATAGCAGGGCTGCACTGCAATGAAAACTCTAGAACATATATATGTGCTTTGCTTTCCTTCATAGGGCATACATTAGCTAATGGCAATTTCCATATAATGCTCTGGACAAATACGACATGCTATTCTTCCTTGTCAAGGCTCACCTATTATTCAGAGCTGATTCCAGTCAGTTGTTTTCTACATCTGTATGGACTCTAATCACTTAAAAGTAAATCACAAAATGCATAACATGACTGGCATCAGGAATGCAACTTGTTTTCAATGCTTTCCATTCTGCTCCAGCCTTCACTTTCTCTGCCTTTTTCTTCACTGTTGGTGCTTTAAAGTAGAACACCTAAATGAACAAATAGCTATGTTCAGTGAAAAAACTTTGTTAAAGGGATGTTATGGTTAAGTTGCACTAATTAAAACCTATGAAATTCAGAGAAAACACACTGTTAAAGGGACGTTATGGTTACAAGTAAAACCGAAACCCCCTGAAATTCACCAGTTATGGTAGGCGGCAACCATAACTCACAACACCATTGTGCACTGCTAAAACGAACATCCTGGCCATCAGAGATGACATCACAAATGTCATTGATGACATCACTGATGACATCAAATATTAAATTAATTTTGATGAAAGCTTCCTACAAGGCATTGTGTTAACAATGCTATTAACAAGATGTGTGTCTGGTTGGTCCCCTTCCCTCATATCCATACCCCACTTTATTTCCTGGCCTCTCCTGCAAAAAAATAAAAATGAAATAAAATTCAAAATCAAAAACACCCTCCAAAAAAGCTTCCTTTTGGAGCTACCTTTCATGGTTAAAAAATAGAACTAAAAAAATGTATCTTATAGATTGCATCTGCTATACATGTTTTGATAAAGTAGATAGACTCGATAAGAACCTTCCAGCATTTTCATTAGCATGTTGTACTATGCTAATGGAAATAATTAACAATTTTATACTAAAGAAAAAGAAAAACGGACAGAAACAATTCTCTGTCACAAATACTTTTCTCTACCATACAATAGCGACTGTAATCCAAAAACCTTTGCAGTTTCCACAGTCCCCGTTCCAGTGCCAGGCATCCTTAAAAGACCCAGATGGAATTGGACACTATTGCACAGGGCATTCCTTCTACCCTTTCTACATGTATATATACTCTCTCATTCGCTACCTTGGAACAGTAAACCATCCATCCACCAATCACATACCAAAGCTCTACATGTAACCCTGTCATCTCAGTTGAACAAGTCAGATGTACAGTTGAACTCTCAAACTATATGTCTCCTGTTAGTCATAACCGCATTCATCAAAAACTACTGCAAAACTCTTCAGGATTTCTATTTGCAGATTAAACAATATCTACATTTAACAAAACATAGTACAAGTATTGATATGTTTCATTTATTCAGCATTTGTTAGGCGCCTACACAACAATATAGTGTTTCCAGGCGCCACAAAGCACAAGTGGGGAGGTAGCAAGGGGAGTAAATAACAGTGGAAAAAATGAGTTCCTGTGGCAGTCAGACATACAAGTACAGTAAGAGAAGTGCATGAATGAAGGGGGCATAGGGATGGGCAAGTGCTGATGGGAACCTGGAAGGGAAGTGCCAAGCAGTGTCAATGTGGGAGGCCACTGGCTAAATGCTAGGGCAGAGAAGTTCCATGGGTGGCACACAAAGCCACCATGTGGTGGGCCCACAAGGCAGTGCTGAAGGGCGGGAGGTACTGGAGTAGACTAGGTATAAGACCTGGAACCTGTCAGGTCCATGAGGGACTAGGCCGCTAGTCTCAGTAGCAGAGGGAGAAGTTAGCAGGGAAGAGAGAGAGGGAAAGAAGAAAATAATAGTTTGTAGATGTTTACAGTACTTAAGGAAGCCTGGATCTAGTCTGAAAGGGGCAGGGAGACTCTTCCAAAGAAAGGCACCAGGCAAAGAGAGAGACTTGCCTCCCACTCTCTGTTTAGAGAAAGCATTTCATAAGCAGAGAATTGGAGTTAGAGGAGCATGTGGCTCTAGCAGGTGAATATTTATGGAGAAGGAGTTATAGATAGCATGGCCACATGCCACGTAAAGGCTTGTGGATGAAGCCAAGGGTTTTGGATTTCATCCTTGCAGCCACCGGGAGCCGGTGTAGAGATTTTAGAGCTGGAGAGATACAGCCCCTGGGCTTGAGCCCAAAGATAAGTCTTGGAGCCCTATTCTACATTAACTGAAGGGGAACTTGGGAACAAAGGGGGAGGTCGAGGAAGAGGCTGGGCACGCAAATTAATGCATCAGAATATTGCTCTTTACGAATGTATTCTGAAGACCACAAATTCAGACAAAATGTAGACTACATTTTCCACCTTCTGTTCGAAAGTGAACTAGCAACTCTATGTTAAGGAGTTGCACACATTAAAAACAGGCTCTACATTTTTAAACATTTCCACCTCTCAACTGCTTTAAAAGATAAAAGAGAAAGATTAAGTTTTGCAGTCAAATATCACAAATCTCTCTGCAAATATGAATGGTACAAAAGAATACTGGTTCCGACGTCACACATTGTATGCTAAGGAACCTACGCCCACCCACATGGTTTGTTACTTTAAGTTGTGCAGAATACGCATGTGATGACTTGCATGACTTCTTAAGTACTGCAAACCAACATAGAGAGGGAAAAGATATAAAACACCAGTAGAACTCTGTTCTCTGGACCCTACCAATGTATCAACGTACTTTCACCATTATCTCATTGCCATGCTGCACTTCATCTGCAATAAAACTATCCCTCCACTCAGAGAAGTGGAACACTTCTTTTGGAGAAAATAACATAAATCCAGAGGAGCACCACACATCCATATGCTTTCATGGATAAAAGCTGTTCACGGATTACAGATAGAAGGTATTTCACATCCTATCTCACCAAAGTTCAGAAAACAGAGCTAAAGGACCTCTGGGATGAGATATCCTCTGATAAAACACTGTCACAAAAATTGTACAGCTTGGGTATAAAAATGTTCTCCAATAGAGAATGCGGGTGCTATAAAGCTGCAGACTGTTTAACAGCTACAGCCCTATATAGCAAATCTGAAGATAATGTCTCGCTAAACCTTGGTATAGTTTAATCCTGAAAAAGAGTACTAAAATCCGACCAAGAGATAGAAACAATAGCAACAAATAATCCCAACAGCTAGGACATTTTAAAAAACTATTTAATTAACACATGCTGCCCAAACATAAATATTGCTTTGTAAAAATGTGTCCCTGTACGACATAGACCGAAACTACTCCTACAAAAACAATGTCACACCAGATAAGACAACTGGCAAATATTCAGTCTCAACTTGTGAAGGAAACCTAGTGAAACATACCAAACCCAGCCTAATTAATAATATAAAGCTATCATTTAAATCACAGCACCAGAGTGTACTTACATGGCCTTCCTGTAACTTTGAAACCTTGTAGAAAAGAAGAGGAACTATTAGGTGACCATGACTCATTTTAAGCTGCTTTCAAAACAAATGAAAGCAGTAAACAAAATGTCAATTTGAAACATAACAATGAAATGTTGGACAATGAATGCCAACAAGAGGAACAAATTGAAGCTCTACTAGATGAAGACACCCCAGAGGGCATCAAACTTCCCTTACAGGAAGCCTAGTGCCACTTGGAGAACCACTTATTATAAATGAAGCACAAATAGCATTGACTGAGGTCGAAAATACCATGCATAGATTGTTGGGATGGGGGCACGATCTGAGGTTGAAAATACCATGTATAGATTGTTGAGATGGGGCACATTCTTCCTGCACCCTCAGGTGCTTTTCATTAAGCCAATAGCCACCATCTGTAATGTAAGAGACAAGGGGGGAGGGTTGTGCCTTTACAGGCATCAACATGATCATGTTTTGTACATTTTGTAGGTGTAGTGTATATCCGAGAATAGCGACCATCTTAGATACTAGCAGCCATATTGAGGCACAAAGCTTAAACCTATTGCTGCAGTTAGCACCCCAGGCATAGGCTGTGCATATGATCAAACAAAAAGGTTATATCCCAGAAACTGATGGCAAAGCCCATAGCTGCATAAATCCATGAAAACTTTCAGCGTTCTAAAATGTTGCCAACATTGACACCCTGGGAAGAATGTGCCCTGAAAGGCCATCGGATGAGGGCTTAGTGCCTGTTAACAGTGCAAACCCATAAGAAGGAGGGCAGGGGCTTCCAACACCCACCCATCCCAATCCTACATTATAGCACCAAAATTCCCTGCTTTTTAGACCCCTGAATTCCAATGTACCAGATAACCCCAGCCCACTACGCATAGACCTGCTCGATTCTGGATCGATCAAAGGATTAGAAATCAGGGCCTTACTGTCGTCACTGCTAGGTCACAGGATTTGTGCTGCAAGGTGCAGAGAGGGATGAAATTATAGCCCAGGATGAGGGTGGGAGACCTAGGAGAAATGCCAGCCTATTTTGGAGTGAGAGAAGTGTGTGAGGGTGTATGACCTTGGCTTTCCCCCCAAGTCCCCTGTCTGTTCATACCAAGTGCACTGTTACATAGTGATAGATGTGTTATTCTTAGTTAGCAACATAATTGTTACTTGGCTGTCTGCTGACCAATGATGACCACACCATTACTCACGTGGAGGAAGATGGGCGGATGGGGCTTGGACCAATGACCTGACATCCCCTATGGAGCAGGTGACCTATGTGTAGGGTCTCACCAACCAGCAGTACAGGTTTCTACTGTATTCAATGATGTCAGTGATGACTCTATGTACCTTCTTTATGTGCTGCTCATGCAGATTTTGGCAGAGCAATCCGCTGCATCAGCGTTCTTTGTTGGTGCTTTTTTTTCCTAGTGGGTTATATTTTTTCGGTTGCGAGCATCTATGAGGCTTTCCTACAAAATCTAAACAATCTGAAGACATGTGAGTGCTCAAATCACAGCTATATGATTATCAACTCACCATTTATCTCGAAGTCACTGAAGAAATTGAACATGGTTTTAAACATGAAACTAAAACTAGCTAAAAAACATTTCTGCAAGACTTAACAAAAAACAACAACCTTTCATCTGTTGTAATAGCCCCACAGGTTTAGCTGCATACAACACACAAGGTGTAACTGTACACCGACTACTTCTCCACCCCATTAGAACACTAAAACAAATTAGAATACTACAAATGAACAGCAGAAGCTGCTACTGCAGTACACAGAATTCTGAAACAAATGAAAATGCTCTTGATAGATGAAGTAGGCGTGGTTTCCAACCTCATGTTGGCTTTAATTAATCTCAGAATTCTAGAAGTCATATAAAATGACTACAAAGAACTGTTTGGAGGAAAACACGTTATTGTTTTCAGAAACCTCCTACAGTTAACACATTAAACCTATTTTCAATACATTAGGACACAAACAATGCTGCAATACCCTCGGCAGCATTGAAAATGTCAATCTCTGGCAATATTTTTTCTACAGAGAACAAACTCAAAACATGCATCAGTCTGTAGATCTCACCTATGCTAACATTTTAAAAAGCATTAGAACTAGTATGCCTACTAAAGATACAAATTAATTATAACTTCTAAACTAATTAATGAGCTATATGGGCAAAACACATTGGCTCCTGATGTCATGAACAATTAACTCAACAAAATATAAAATTCTTGTCCTTAATGCCAACCCTTGCAAGCTGTATTCAATTCTATGATACGACATTTAAAAAATAAATGCAACCCATACTGCATATCAGCTCCACAGACAAACTAGAAGTGCACAGCATGCCACTTCCTATGTGTCAACAAGCAACAGCACGACTAAATAAGTTAGAAAAATGTATCTCCAACACAGCTGGGTTAGAAAACGTATTAACTCTGTGTCTAAACTGCAGAGTAATTCCAAAACGTAACCTTGACGTAGAACAATATTTAGTCAAGGGCGCAATTGGTACAGTTGTTAACTTCCAAAGATATCCACATGACAATAACATTCAGTTTATCAACATCCACTTTGACAAACTTGCAGAAGTTAAATAAAAATGCTGCACAATAACATGTTTCTTTCTTTTCAAAGACATGAACATATGCAGAGAACAATGTTCTTTATCTCTTGCATATGCTGTCACTATTCACAAATGACAAGTTCTAACCATAATTCATGCTTTGATTGACATTGGAAGCACAGACTTTAAAGAAGCTATGTGTAACGTAGCACTGAGCATCTGCGTACACTCAATGGTCCATTCCTAATAAACTTTGATGCAAAGTCAACGCTGACATTCTTTGCATCCTAGAATAAAACAGTCTATGTGCACTGTACATCCCATTTATATATGTACCCTATACCCCAAAAAGAAAATATTCAAAAAGAAAACTAAGGAAGTAAGATTGTTGGATCTGAACCTACCCATATCTCCGGCGTCAGAAGTACTGACACAGTCAGATCTACCCGAAGGGCAACTCCATTATGAGAGGGGGGAATTGCCACCATATGTAAACAGATTGAGGTCATTGCCAGGTAGAAGGTGGTGCAGGAATATTGTCCCTGCTATGGATTGACAAATTATGAGAAAGGAGAGTGAGTTTGGAGCGTCACAGTTTCCCTTGTTAGAGAAAGGGTAGCCAGGCCTCAGTATATACCATGGCCCCAAATGTACAAAGATACTTTAAGGTGTACACTCCTGAGCCGAGTTTGACTTCCTGCGCTTGGAAATGGATACATGAGTTTGAAAAGATGACGGGAGGAAACACATTGGCTATAGGGGACTTTAAGGGTCTCCTAATTACCATGCTTGGTGAGAGAGCTGATGACGTTTGGTCAAGGGCAGGGTCTGCTGGTGTTACAACAGTTAACACTGCTCATGACGGAGCACCGTTCAATAACTGCAGAGTGGCTGTATGGAAAGTGCTTAGAGTGCTGTATCCGACATCTCCGATAGGGGAGCTTTAATGACAAAAAAGGTGCAGGGGGATATGATCTGCATGTTTACATACACAATTTTCAGGAGGCATGGGCCTTGGAGACACACAAAGCTTGGGGGAATCTATACCGCTATTATACCATATATTATGTCAAGGGCTGCCAGAACCAGTGCAGAAGCAGCTCAAGAAATTAGTGAGTCGGATATAGAGTTGACCATTGCGCATTATTGTAGACTCCTGCAGGAAAAGAATCGCAAAACAGACGATGTAAAGAAAGGCGAAGAGGCAACGTTAGTGCAGAAAAAATTGTCCAAGTATGCCATTGAAGGGGCAATGCTGACTAGTTAATGGATTGAATTCAAAGCAGATTACAAACATGCCGTAGGTGAATAATCAAAGACAGTTTGATCAAAATAATAATGGGTTTTCTCCACGGGGACAAGGGGTATTTCGAGGAAGAGGTTGGCAGAATAACCAAGGGAACTGGCAGAATAATAAGGGAAACTTCCAGAATAACCAGGGTGGGTTTCAGAACATGCAGAACGATAATCAAAATATGTAGGATGGGCAGGTTAGGAGACCTTCACCTATATGATGGATATGTGGATTGATGGGGCATCTTGCTCGCGTGTGTAGAAGTCAAGGGGTCTGCAGAATGGCCAGTTTTCAAGAGGGGGGATGACAAACCCACCTGCATATTCACAGCAAAGCGGAGACGGATTTGCTCGGAATCAAATGATGCAACAGACACAAGAGCTGAGAGTGCAGCAAGACTTGCAAACGCAGCAAGCAGCAGTTAATCCGCCACCAGGGAAGTCACAGCAGTCATCTATGCATATTCAGCAAAACACAAGTACAGGACAGTTAATGACTCCTAGAATAGGGGGTGTCACTGTCGATGGAGGGAATCCTTTTACAGGTAATACAGTGAGGCTGTATCTGCAATAGGACAGCTCACTGGGAGATCTGATGTGTTCAATACTATCAGTGATGCCGAATCCTCATGAGGAACCGAGGGTAGACGTCTGTTTAGGAGGCAAACGTTTTTTGTTTTTAGTAGACACGGGTGCAAAGCGCTTGTGTATACGAGAGGGAACGTTTTTGAGGTCTGGATATGCCATGAATACTCAAGGTTTCACAGGAGCTACAAGCAGAGTTACTTTCACTGAAGAATTACCAGTCTCTATAGGAGAGTGTGACATGTTGGTGCCATTGCTATATTCGAGGCAGACACCTGACAATTTATTGGGTCGAGATTTAATGACAAAGTTGAATATGACAATTTTGTTTACTGATGAAGGCATAGTGTGTTCAACACCAGGAATAAACTATTTAAACGTGAGTGAATTTATCATAGCAGGGAAAGTAGCCATGAGAGCAACGCCTTTAGAACCAGAGGTTTTTCATTATGGAGTATGCATTTTGTTGACATGGCTACCAGGCCTAGTAGGCAGAACAATGAGAATACTTGTTGAATTTTTGTCTAGAAGGAGAATACCTATGCTCGAGGAAGAGGGACGAGTCTTTCCCTTAGAGCTACAAGCAGACATAGTACGAGGAGAAATGGATTTGCTTGACGGAAATGATGATAAGGGCAGACGATGGTGCAGTTATCGCCATCGGGGAAGGTTACAGATTGACTTCAGTGTTGAAGATCTATTTAGAGATCATCCATCTGATGATGAAGTCCTATTTGAAATGAGCATTACTTATTGGGTAAGAGCAATCAGAAGAGAACTTCCTCAGAAAATGATGATAGAGCAAAAATATCCAGAGTATTTTGATGAAGATATTGCAAAAGTGCCAGATTCATTATGGACTACAGACCCCTATGATGTATCCCTGCTGAAGGGGTTTGGGGAAGTGAAGATTACATTGAAACCAGGAGCAATTTTACCTCGAGCACGACAGTATCCGATGTCTCTAGAGTCAGATGAATGTTTTTTTTAAGATGATTTCTGACATGATGGATCAGGGCATCTTAGTGACGTCAGAGGAAGGAAGCTGCTCCACTCGAGGACAGCAGCCAAACTGTGTAATTCTGTGTTATAACCCTTTTAATTCTAATTACTGCTTTTATTGGAATTTTAATACTCTGTGACTGTGTGTTTGTATTTGCACGAAAGAAGGATTGAATGACTGCCACAGCTTGCTGACATAGGCGGCGCCATGTTTACAGATTAGTTTCACCTTAGCAGTGCAGAGGCAAGCCTCCTGGGCTAAGACAACTTTAGAGTCCTCTTTCTTTGCCCATTGGCCCTTCCCTCTGCCTCGCTTTCATCCCGATCCCAGCACTTATGGCGACAACGGCGCGCTAAAGGCAAGCCCATCTGTGCCCGTCCGTGCCGGGAAGAGCCAGAAGGGGCATCTGGATAAAAGCTCTCTGCTCTCTCTCACCCCCTCGCATACTAGGTGGCCTATTGGCTGGAACCTTCATACATCCAATGTAGCCCCTCCCTCCTCTACTAGTATCCATAGTACGGAGCCCATGCTGACCACCCGCACTCTATGCCCACTAAACACCAGGTCTCTCCCAGCTCACGCTGGTGAGATCTGGGATCTGTTAGCACATAGGCAATCAGACTTCCTACGCCTGACAGAAACGTGGCTCACTCCCAGCTCAGCACCTGCTATTGTCCAAGCTCTCCCCTCAAACTATCGCATCCTCCATCATGACCGTCCTTCTCCTAAGCACGGTGGAGGCATTCCAGTCATCCTTAAAGATACATATACGGTTACCCAGATACCGTGCCCACATACATTAAATATGGAAGCCTTCCTCTGTCGTTGTGTACACTGGCACTAGTGCGTTACCCACATCTTGCTCATTTACTGCCCTCCAGGCCCTATAGGCCTTTTTGGGAAAGGCTTCGCCGATCTTATAGCTGATCTCAACTTGCATTATACTAATCTTGTCATATTAGGTGATTTAAATCTACATTTCAATTTACCCAGATCGGACAATCACAGATCATTCTTTGATAGCCTCTCTGACCTCCACCTCCGTCAACTTATTCAAGCCCCCACCCACCTGCACAGAAATATCCTTGTCCTGGTATTTGCCAAAGATGCCCTGCGCGATCTGGGCCCGATTGAGCCAGTAACTTTGTCTGATGACTACTTGGTCTCATGTTCATTTATGCTAGCTACCCCCCTTTGTAAAGTTCTTCCCCCTAAAACGATACTCCGCTCCTGGTGCTCTGTCGATCCCAAGACACTTAGTGCTCATATAGCCTCTAATTGTGCCGCCCTGAGACCCCTATCACTAACCACACTCTCACAGTCATTGGTGTCTGCTGCCAACTGCTATGCCCCACTGAAACTGATTCAAAGCCGCAGGCTACCGTCTCAGCCCTGGTTCACTGATCAGCTCAAAGATGCCCATCTTCAACTCAGACAAGCTGAACGTAAGTGGCGGATTAGTTACAATCCGACACTTAGAGACTCGTACAAACTCAGTCTCACTACCTATCTAGATAATGTTAAGCTAGCTAAATCAACTTTCTTTGCTCAAAGAATTGAAAATGCTCTTCTTAAGCCAAAAGCTTTGTTCTCCATTGTTCATGCACTCGCTTCCTCTGAACCTTTGACCTGCATGGTCAAGCCATCACAAAAGTTGTGCAATGACCTTGCATCCTTTTTCACCACTAAAATCGATGTGATCCGATCAAACATCGGTAATTCCTTAACGACACTGTCTCCTGATAACGCCAGCTTTGTGCAATCCCCTCCTACTGATTCCCCTGCTAGTTGGTCCACTTTTCCTTTGTTTACTGAGGTGGAAGTCCTAGCAGCCATTTTAAAGATTAAATCCTCCTCCCTGAGGATGCCATCCCCACCACTATCATGAAGACTATCGCCCCTGACATCCTAGCTGATATCACCATGGCTATTAAGAACTCCTGCCAATCCGGATTGGTACCTCCGGAATTGAAATCTGCGAGGGTTATCCCTCTCCTTAAGAAACCCTCACTTGACCCTACCATCCCTGCTAATTTTCGCCCCATTTCCCTACTTCTGTTCCTGGCCTAACTTTTGGAATCTTTGGTCACGCCCCTTTTATCCTCCTTCTTGGAATCTTCAAAGATTTTCAATAACGCCCAGGCAGGTTTTAGGCCAGGGAGAGGGACAGAAAGTGTCTTGTCTCAGTACAAGACAGTGGGCCTCATTACGACCCTGGCGCTAATGGTTTAACGGCGCCGTAAAGAGCGTCGGCACCGTTAAACTATTAGCGCCTGATTACAAGGTCCCTTAGCGGGTTGGAGGCTTTAACGCCTGCATTTTGCAGGCGTTAAAATCCAACCCGCTAAGGGACCTTGGAGCTAATTACTGCAACTGTAATTTACGGTGCCGTAATTAGCGCCTTCCCCATCCTCATTATGCCCTATGGGGCGAAATGGGAATGGGGAAGGGCAAATGGTGAATGGGGAATTACCGCCCCCGCCAACCTTGTGATGGGGGCGGTAATTCCGCCATCCACCATGCCGGAAACCGGCATGGACCATGGTGCTGATAGCTGATAGCACCATGGTCCAACTCCTGGGTCGTAATGAGGCCCAATATGTCCAGACGGTGTCCGGTCAATTGGTCGACAACAAACTGGTCGACTGCAATTTGGTCGACACCATTTGGTCGAATGCCAAATGGTTGAATTTTTTTTTTTTTTTATATATGTGTTTTGTGGGTTTTCGTGTGGGGGAAAAAAAAAAAGAAAAAAGGGGGTTTGGGGGGGACGCCCCCAAAAAAAACAAAAAAGGGGTAAAAAAAAAAAAAAAAAAAAAATTCGACCATTTGGCATTCGACCAAATGGTGTCGACCAATTGTCCTGTCGACCAAATGTTTTCGACCAATTGACTGGTAACCGTCCAGACTAGTCGATGTGGGTGGAGTAGGGGCCCTGATCCTACTCGATCTATCTGCCGCGTTTGATACGGTGGACCATCCTATCCTTCTACCTCGTCTTGCACAGATTGGGATCTCTGGCTCTGTTCTTGCTTGGTTTACCTCCTTTCTTTCAGACCGCACTCAGACTCTCGCTATGCCTCTATTCCTTTCCGCCCCATGTGTCCTTATCCGTGGTGTCCCTCAGGGATCTTCGCTCTCTCCGATTCTGTTTAACATTTATATTTGGGCACTGGTCTGCCTTATTCGTTCCTATGGACTTAATTGTTATTCCTAGGCTGATGACACCCAAATCCTGATCCGGCTTGATCAGGACAAAACTGTAGTCTCAGCCTGTCTTCACGACTGCCTTAAAGCAGTCGGCGCTTGGATGGACCAAAACTGGCTCAAGCTCAACGGCAATAAAACAGAAGTGATGTTGCTGGGCTGCCCCCCCAACCTCTCACTATGGACTCCGGCCTTTTGTCCGATATCATTGGGTCCATTGCCTTGTCCAGTCAACAAAGTTAAGAACTTAGGGGTTATTCTTTCTGCCTCCCTCTCCATGTCAAATCAGGTTAGTCTGCCCATCACCAGATCAGGGTTCTAAAGAGGGTCCTGTCTTTGATTCCGGAAGCCATGCATCCCCCCGTGGTGGCTGCACTGGTCCTTTCACTGCTGGACTATTGTAACTCCCTGTATTGGTAGATGGGGAGCAGGTGCAAGTGGATCTAGGTTACCTGGCCTAAGCCCCGGCCACCTGGTGCCTTCCTGCTTCCCGCTCTTTTTCACCACTTAGCAAGCTCTGCCCAATTGATGCCTTCCTGCTTGCCGCTCTTTTTCACCACTTAGCAAGCCCCGCCCACCTGGTGCCTTCCTGCTTCCCGCTCTTTTTCACCACTTAGCAAGCCATGCCCACCTGGTGCCTTCCTGCTTGCCGCTCTGTTTCCCTACTTAAGGAGCCCTCCAGCTTCTTTTCCTTTGCAGATGGGGAGCAGGTGCAAGTGGATCTAGGTCGCCTGGCCTAAACCCCGCCCACCTGGTACCTTCCTGCCTGCTGCTCTTTTTCAGCACTTAGCAAGCCCCGCCCACCTGGTGCCTTCCTTCACCATCACTGTCTTGTGGCCAATGCTGGATTTGACTTTTATGGACTTCATTCATTCACAGTGTGTGACTCTTTATCAACTCTCATGCTGGACTTCCTTTGCATCTTGTACTCATGGTGGCCCTGAATCATGCTGTTCCCATCTTCATCTTGTATCCTGGCTTGAAACATTATGTGTTACTACTGCCTACTGCAATTGTATTCGCTCTCCACTCTTGCTTCTCCATTCTTTTTGACTGCTTACTTTCTTTTCTATCCTCCTTTCCCTTCTACCTTTTCCTATCTTCTCCCCTTACTTTCTTCTATGCACTTACTTTATCAGAATTGTCCCTGGACCTAATATGATAGCAACCTCGTCTGTTTCCTCCACCCTCCCATTACTGTTTTTTTCCTCCCCACCATCCCTCCAGCACTATCTGAAATGTTGTCAGGCCTAGTATGATAGTCGCTTGTTTTGTTCCTCCCCTCCCTTTCTGCGCCCCTCTCCCTCACCTTTTCTTTTTCTCCGGCTCTACCAGAAATGTCGTCAGGCCTAGTACGGTAGTCACCTGTCTGTTTCCATT
This sequence comes from Ambystoma mexicanum, assembly GCF_040938575.1. Taxonomy (NCBI): domain Eukaryota; kingdom Metazoa; phylum Chordata; class Amphibia; order Caudata; family Ambystomatidae; genus Ambystoma; species Ambystoma mexicanum. The sequence goes on along the minus strand of NC_090933.1, from coordinate 1,149,418,274 downwards.
TCCTTCCCACTCTCCCCCCAAGAATGTGGTTGTATTTTCCCTTGTTCCCTCCCTTGCCTTGAAGCGCTTTGAAACACATTGTGTATAGGCGCTATATAAATAAACGATCATATCATATCATATCTATCTCAACCGATTGGCTTGCTCCAACGGCTCCAAGGTATGTCGAACCTGGCAGCCAGATTAGCCACTGGCTCCCCCTATGGTGCCCATATTTCACCGGTGCTTTGTCGATTCCACTGGCTACCGGTGCCGCAGCGAGTCAAGTTCAAGTCATTATGTATTGTCCATCGGGCAATCCATGGCTTAGGAGCGGAGTTCCTCCAATCCAAATTCTCTCGTTATATTCCGGAACGTAATCTGCGTTCTTCGACCACTAACCTCCTTATGGTCCCCAGGTTTAACCGGGAAAGACTTGGCGGCAGAGCCTTTTCCATTGCCGCGGCCAAGCTTTGGAACACTCTCCCACTACCACTCAAATCTACCTTCAACCATTTGGCTTTCAGGAAAGCACTGAAAACTATGCTGTTCTAGCTTTCTGACTCTCTACTGATCTTCTCTAGCCTGAAGCTTCCTCACCAGCGACCGTGCGCTTTACAAATTTATGTAACATAACATAACACCGTCACCATGCAATACTGCAGTGTACCCTATCAAGAACTCTAAGGGGGGATCTTGGAGACTAATTAAGGATTTAACGCTGATAAATCAGATTGTGGAAGCCGAGTTCACTGGAGTTCCTCATCCGGCTACAATCTTATGTAATATACCTATTGAGGCACAATATCTCACTGTGATTGATTTGAAAAATGCATTTTTCTCAATCCCATTGCACAAAGACTGCCAAGATCTGACGTCATTTACGTTCAGACAAACTCTTCTGAAAAGCACTTGTTTACCACAAAGGTATTGTGAGTCTCCATCGATTTTCAACAGAGTCCTCCAGATGGACTTAAGCAATATTGATTTAGAAAGTGTTGTGTTGCAAGACGTTGATGACATTTTAGTTTGCAGCAATTCAGATGAAGAGTGCAGACAAGATTCTGTTCAGCTGATGATTACACTTGTCGTCAAAGCATATAAAGTTGACAGGAGAAGTTACAGTATTGTCAACAAGAAGTGTTGTACATAAGCCAATTGATTTCACATGCAGGAAAGAAGGTTACTTCTGAAAGAGCTGAGGCTATTTTAAAAACAGTAAAGCTAAAGATGATAAAACACATACAGAGGTTTCTGGAATTGTGTAACTATGTCAGAGCATGGGTCTGTGACAATAGCTCATATATAGGGCTTTTATTACAGGCTTTAAAGAAATCACAGGCAACGCAGAAGAAAATCATGTGGACTGAGGACATGGAAAAAGGGTTTGACAAATTGAAAAAAGCAATTTCCACAGCTACAGGTTTAGGAATTCTATTTATTTTTGCATACAGAATGCACTTGTATGATAGCAGTCCTCATGCAGAGAACCATGTTGGGGTACCCAGTTATGAGGAGTCATTTTTCCGGGATGAACAATCCTTTGCAGCCACCGCTTTCGCCATTGAGAAGGCCACAAGCATAGTGATGGGATGTTCCATGAAGTTATTTGTTGAGCATGCAAAGTTTGCTATTCTAGAGAAACCGAAAGGCAACTTGACATCTCAAGGGCTTCTGCCTATGAGGTACTCATATCAAATCCAGCAATTAAAATAGTCTGATGCAAGATAGTGAATACTGCCATGTTCGTAGCCGAGCCAATGACAGAAGGAGAGCCTGTACAAGATTGCTGAAATTATGGAGAGTTCTATGATGAAATCCCTAGCATAAAAGAGAACGCTCTTGCAGGGGGAGAGATTGTTTTCATTGATGGTTCTTCAAGGATCGATCAAAATGACGGACAGAGATATACAGGTGCCACTGTGGTGAAACACACGACTGATGGGGAATTTTGGGTGCTTATAAGTACTCGATTGCCATCTCATTATTCAGCATAGGCTGCAGATTTATTGGCATTGATACTCGCGCTCAAGAATCACGCAGACCAGAATGTGACAGTGTACAGTGACTCCCTCTATGTGACGTCGACAGTGCATGCAGGATTAGCATGTTGGAAAAGGAGGGGCTACCTCTGAGCGGATGGCACCCCCATAGGCATTGCAGTCATTAAATGCTCACACTAAAAGGACAGATTTTTTTCTTGTGGGAATCAAGCAGCAGACAATGAGGCCAAGCGCATAGTAATTGCAGATAAAGTGATGATGAATGTTGAGAAGCTTGATGTGAATGAAAAAATGGTTGTTATGATGACTCTATCTGAAAGCTATAATAACCTTCCTAAGACACAGCTAGTAGAGATCCAGGATGTAGCACTTCAAAAGGAAAATGTATGGATGCGAAGAGGATGTTCTTTAAACCCCTCTGAAGCATTGTGGCGATAAGACAGCACTGGTGAACCGGTGATGCATGTAGCCTTATTAAGGGTGGTGCTGGAACAGCTACACTACCCCATACACACAACTAGGAAGAATCTTGCTTCAGCCATTGCTGAGGATTGGTTCGTACCAAATTTGTTAGAGCATGTTGCATTCTATGTAGTGAATTGTATAGTGAATTGTATAGTGTGTCAGAAATGTACTGCTGGGCACACACTGTGCACAGTTAGGGGAGTTATTCCAAGACCCAATGGCATTTTTCAGCATTTGCATATTGACTATGTTGACATGCTGTAAGTATGTAATGTATATAGATACATGAATGTGGTGGTGTGTCAATTTTCAAAATGGATTGAAGCAGGAACATGTACAAGCCCATATTCTGCCTGGGCAGCAACATTCTTAGTGCAGGAAGTATTTCCTTTATGGGGAATATGTGAAGTAATGAGGTCAGATAATGGTCCTCATTTTGTGGATCAGATATTTGAACAGATAAGCTTGTTGTTTGGTATAAAGCACACGTTTTCTTTGGCTTATCATCCACAAGGAAATGGGATCTGCGAACGGCTCAACTGTTTGCTTAAAGAAGGAATAGCCAAGTTGAAGCTTGCCTTGAGAATGGGTGCTTACATTGCCCACCACTGGCATAATATGCATTGATGAACCAAACAGGTTCTGACCACCATCTCACCCCCATGAAATAGTGACAGGGAGACAAATGAGGACACCCCAAATGCCTTCTCAGGAGTTAGAAGTGATGCTCAGCCAACTGCAGAAGTATTAGGTATGGAACTGTGTGACTATTTGAATTGTATGACTTTCAAGTATCTCTGTCATTTCAGGTCAGTTATGTTGAAAAGAGTGTGGGGCAGTGCAGAACACAGAAGGAGATGCTAAAACAAGTGAATCTCAAGAACTACGTGATGCAGTCCTAATCCGTAAACACACACGCAAGAATTCGGACCAACCCCGGTTCAACTGCCCTTTCATTGTGGAAGACGTCACACCTTCTGCTGTCAAAGTGCAGGGCAGGTGTGCTTGGACTTTCCTAGGTGACGTCAACATTTATGCTGGAGAGACCCCTCTGCCCATACCCCATCCAGAAGCAAGTACAAGCATCGAGGAAGAACCACAGCACGTGCAGCACAAGATCTATGACGAGGAAGAAGGATGCAGATGCTGTCAAGTGAAAGACAACGAGTTCATTGGACTGTGGCTTAGTTCAGGACACTGCTTTAAGCCATTTATAAAGGAGTTCAGGGAGGCAGATTCAAAAATACCCGGTGCAGTCATTGCAGGATTAAGGAAGAAATCTTTGGTCTTAAGCCACAGAGGAGTTTTGTTTTTGGACTGAGGCATGCTTAAGCCTTGATAAGAAGAGAAAATGTGCCAAATTCGGAGTTCATTTTCAACAATTGGAACAGGGTGCAGTACCCTGATACATTTCACACTGAGTTTCTGTTTGGATTTGCCCATGGTGTTACCCAATGAAAACATTTCAAGGATCATATTTGAAGTCCTTCTCTTTGTTCTGCGCTCTTTATCATGGGGAGAACTACTAGTATTGGTATCAGGTAATAAAATCACGACAAAAATGTCACTAGTAAAAAAGAATGCGGCAAAAATGCTGTGGTTTGACCCGGTAAAAGTGTACCCCATTACACCATGTAAGGGGAGTGGGGGTTTCGGGTATTTCCCCGCTCCCCTTAAATGGTATAATGGGTCTAGAGATTGCAGGGGTGTCTCCCACATCCTTTACATGATTGTGGCGGCAAAACCACTGCATTTTTGCTGCAATATTTTGTAAACACAGCCAGACTACTAAGGAGACTACTCATAGCAATCTTCAAGCAAGTTTTGCAGCTTCCAGAATAGCGGGCCGGTATTCAGTGATAAAATCGGGGCAAAAATGTCACCTGCACAAAAAATCACGGCAAAAATGCTGTGGTTTGACCCGTTAAAGGTGTACCCCATTACGCCATTTAAGGGGAGCAGGGGTTGCGGGGGTGTCCCCCTGCTCCCCTTAAATTCTATAATGAGTCTGGGGGTTGCGGGGGTGTCCCCCACATCCTTTACAAGCATTGCGGCAGCAAAACCACAGCCTTTTTGCCTCAATATTTTGTGTCCACAGCCAATTTTGCCATGATTTTAACACATGGAACCCAGTGGGGGCAGTGCAAATGCCCCTATCAGCGGATAATGCACACAGAGTGGTTGGCCTTGTTTTCTACTGTCTAATGGAACAATGCTCATATCTCGTTAATAGGCACACAGATGTCAGGTCATTGTTAAGGGAGCGAAGAAATAATGCAGCACTGAATGAAATCTTGAGGCACATTGTAACTCAAGTGAACGCATACTTCGCGTGAACTCTGAAGTTAGAGTAAAACTTTCCTTCAAGGGACAGATCGAGAGGTTGCTGAAAAAGAAAGACTCTTGTTTCATGCTGAAATAAAGTCATCATGTCGTCTGGTCTGAAGAAGATTCGAGGCATAGACTGGGAACTGGTATACGTCATTGAACTTATCTAGACAGCTGGAGTAGATGAGAACATTCTAAAAGGAGACTTTCTGAAGAAAACGACTAGAGTATATTTGGTGAAATCATTTCTTTCGTGCTGAGGAGACATTCGTATTTCGACTGATGAAAAGACTGATGCAAGGAGATTGTTGAAAGTCTTCTTCTTGGTGATTCAGTAAGCGGACAGCTAACCGAGAGCAAGGTGCAGAGTCAAGTCAACAGTTCCCAGAAGCAGTACATGATGTTGCCGTATTAAAGATTGAGTTTTTCCTTCCTTAGGCAATACAAATGGGTACTGTTAGTAGCCATGTTATTATGTGTGACCGAGAAAGACATCCACATTGTTCACAAAGTAAATAATGTAAGATGTCCTACCCATGCATAATCTACTTTTGCATTTTGTTCATAATTGTGCTGCTTTCACTCACAGTACACACGTCGTACTATGTAGATGTACATGGAGCTAAGACTCCAGTGATTCTTCCTGAGCAGAAGGAAGGTATAATAGTGGCAACTACTAGGCAGCCAAGACCCTATGTAGTTATTCTTGCTCCAAAGAAAGATGATACATTTACTGAGTCTGAGATAAATGTCCATAACAGTCATTCACATGCAAGAAAAGTCTTAGAAATTATTTTTGGACATCAGAAACAGGCTTTGCAAGAGAGACAGAAACAAGGGTTGCTGGGAAGTGAATCTACCACAGAAGTACACGTGAATGTTCTTACTCCTGAATTAGAAAGGTGTAAGGTACCTTTTGAGGGAAGGTCACGCCAGAGGTTATAGTAGATTCCCTATGGTCAACCTTTCCCTGGACCAAATAGAAAATCCAGGATAGAAATAAACTTTTGGACCTTTCTCCTACACAGATAATGCATGCAAACACACCTGATCCTGTAATGAATGCTGCCAGCTTATTTCCTAAGAGAAAGTCTCACATAGAGATTTTGCGAGATATGTTCATTCCTGAAAGATATGCCGAAAGAAAAAAGCCTGCTAAACTTTCTCCTACTCAAGTAGCACAGATGAATGTGCCCAGACCACAAGCCAATGTACCTCTGATTGACCCCTGAGGAAGAGTTATGCTGAAGTACTTCATGAAATGATTATGGAAGGCTACAAGAGAAGTACCAAGTAGGATGATTTCAAGCTGAATTATTACCTGGACAGTACATTACACTTGGGAAGCAACATATGGTACCAACATATGAAGGAAGTGGCAAGACAAACCTCAAAGGAGGGATGCTTTGTGTGTGCACTCCTGTCTTACAGTATGGGAATGTCCAATATTTGCATAGCCATTGAAATAGATGTTCGATCAGCACATTGCCTGTCACACGTAGCACTTTGCCGAACCAGAGGCCAGTTCATAGGCTGAGATGCCTATCTCAAATGGGACACTGAATGGGCAGATCCAGATGAAGATGATTATGTGCAAGATACAAAGACAAGAGACAAAGAAAAGATCAAAAATCATGTGATCAGATATTAAAAGCCTGGAGAAAAAGGAGATGGAATTAGATGGGAAGGGAACAAGAAACTTGGCAGTCCAGGAACATCTTTAGAAGAAATTCGTAGATGGCAGAACAGAGGACAGGTGCAGATATGGGGATCAGTGTTATCACCAGACGGTTGGGAAGAAGGAGTGGTAATATGCAGAGACTGGGTGGCTATTGGTTGTTACCAACCTGCCATTGACTTCGCACAGAAGGGCTGCAAGCCATTGTGGCCAAGACTTGGCAAGCTACTGACTGGATGGAGGAGGGCCCTTGCAGATTGTCCCGTTGAAAGTGCAAAGTTGTGCTTCAGAAACAATGGCACAAGAAAAATGGGAGAAAGCAAGAACTGTGGACAAATCTTTGATGTACCAGGAATGAAGATTGGGACAGCAGTGATAATAGATCTCTATTGGGCTTGTGATCTAGAGCTTATATAAAGCTGCCAGAGCCTGGGTGGCTCTGGCAGTTAGTATCAGTAAGAATCCCAATACCAAAGAGAATCATAGAGGCAGGATTCCCACACATCTTTGATGTACCAGGAATGAAGATTGGGACAGCAGTGACAATGGATCACTACTGGGATTGTGATCCAGAGCTTATATGAAGCTGCCAGAGAATTGGGGAGGACTTTGCTCAAAAGTAAATGTCCATGTTCCAGGTTTGGTGATTCCAAAGATTGACCTCAATCTTGACAGTTTCCCAAAAGCAGATGCTTACCTGAGAAGAAGAGATCTGTGGAGCTGATGAAGAGAAAGAAGAGAGATAATTATTTCTCAGCAAAATCAATTTAAGCTTTTGATGCCATTTCATATGAGCACAGATTGTTCAGCCAGACAGCTTCAGTATTCACACTGATCTTCATGCCAAGTATCCAGGTTGGAGGAAATACCAAATGGCTGCAGATTACCAGATGGGAATTGCTCCAGACGATCAACACGTCTATCAAAGGATTCAATGGTATCAGAGAGGAGATGAGAGCCATATGACTGATGACTCTCCAGAACAGATATGTATTGGACATGATCACAGCTATGGATGGAGGTGTTTGTGCAAAAATCTGAGAATCATGTTGCACGTTCATACCTTCTCACGATGATGAGAATGGAACCTTGACAGAGGTCATAGACATGCTGACTGCTCCATGGTCAGATGATAGACAAAGTTGAAGTTATTGCTGATGACAGCTGGTTTGGATCACTTTTTTGTGGATTCCACAATGGATGGCAGACATCTTCAAGTTTCTTGGAGCCCTGATAGTGATGATATTGCTTGGATTCTGTGTGATCAAGTTGATAATCTTGCAATGAAGAAAGACATCAAAGAAAGCAATAGGGATCATGATCAATGTTGAATCAGGATGGAAGGCCAAGGATCTGACAGATGAACAATTCAGAGACTTTGTGAAGGCCAGTATCTATGCACCTGAGGAAACGAAGTTCTTGTATCCAAAGAACCATAAGGAATATGTGGGAAGATGGATCCAGTGCAGTCCAAATGGTAAATGCCAATTCATGACATGGAACAAAGACAAACATGTCAAAACAGCAGGTTGTCTAAAGGGAGTCAAAAAGATATGGATCCCACAAAAATCTTTTTCAGAAGAGGATGCCTGTATGTGAAGCAAGATGTGAGAGTGGTTCATGAATCACCCAAAGGGGGGAGTGTAAAGGAGGAGCAAGTAACCCCACCTCAACCACGTCAGCTATATTTCCTATATGGTTTGAAACAGAGTTACACGGAGCAGTTTAAACAACAAAAGGCAGAGTATGAAAACCATGAAGCACCAGTAAGAATCCCAATACCCAAGAGAATCATAGAGGCAGGATTCCCATTAAGGAAACCACACCTGCATGCAAGGAAATATGACAGTCATTTAAATGAGATTCCCGAAGAAGCAGAGCAAATGCACAGGAAAAGCGAATGGTGACGTCACACTGAGTCGAGGTGATGTACATGGAGGATTCAGAGATATAAGAGAATGAAGATATTCTATAAAGCATCAAGAAATTATAGAGGATAAGTGAAATCTTGGGATCAAGGTGAAGAAGCTTATGCCACAGAAACGATGAAGATATTAAGCCATTTTACACGTGTACAGATGCAAGAGAAATGCAAGCAGATGAAATAATCATGAGGCTAGCTTTATAGTGAATAGATTGCGCCAAGCAGCAATGTTTACATATGCATATGATCAAGGAAAGTATGGATGTTTCCACTACACATTATAGCAGTGCTGGACTTTAACAAGAAGGCCTCATTTTCAGTGTGTCACCATTAAAAAATGAGTAAAAAATGAATCTCAGAAGGCAAGGCTGGATGAGCCAAAGAAGCCAAGGTCTTATCAAACCGGAGTAAACAGACATTGGATACAAACCGTGTGAAAGAACAGAACTCCTGTTCAGAGGGCATGAACAAAACAAAAGATGTCAGAGGTCTATTAGAAAATAGTATTTTAAATGCACCAGAAGCTCGATTCCATGGTCTGCAGACATGTGGAAAGATGAAGTTGGATGGATGAGGTGGTCACATCTTCGCACAAGGGCAGACTGTGCCTTCACTCTCTGAATTTCTCAGAGCTTAGAACACTCTCAAGGACAAGCTTCAAAGTCCTAATTGACAGTGGACCATTGAGGTGATGATTGATTAATATCCTTATTGGTGGGAAGCTAGTGTGAAGGCGAGCTCACCAGCACCTGGATGTTCAGCCTGCATGCTGCTAGACGTAGGTGGAAAAGTACTGAATGAGGTTAGAAGCCAACCAATTGTAGAGGACTGCGTAATTAAGTGTCCTATAGTTTGTGTACCCAATGGGACGTTGTACATTTAGTGACAATCATAGTTGCCATTTTTAGGGGAGGGCTTAGTTGCCCCACCTGATGTTAAGTAGCCAATTACATTCATTGACTGACCCATACTAGTATAGAATGTATACTTAGATACTCACTTAGAACTAATGGCCATAAGTATTTGTAGTTTGCCACGTAGGATTATGTTAGTGGTACATAGGTTAACGTCATCAGTGACAAATGTTCTGTATAAGTACTTTTTTTTTATGAAATGCATTGAGTAAGAGGATCGAGCGAGTTTGTTGATGTTCGTTGTACTCCCTGTTTTAGACACTTGATATTAAAACAGTTTTCCTTTTGCCAAAACTACCTGAGTCATTTTGATTATTGATGTATGATTAAAATCTGCATCCCCATCCATCGCCAGTATTGCTACTCATCTTAAATGGCTGGGACTATCTAGTTCAAAAAGATCACATAGACATCAAAGAGCAGCACAAACCCTCTGGGACACAACAGTCAACGAGAACCTACTGTGATTGATAGTCACACTTAACCACTTTTCGCATCCTTCGCCCCAGAAAGGATTTAAACAATTTGGCTGCTACAGCTGAGCATTTACCAATGCCAACCAATTTGTCACTATCATCTCATGATTCACCAAATCAAAAGCAACAGATAGGTCAAGTAGCAGGAGCAATGCCAAACCACCCTTGTTTACGATATTGGCTCAGTTAGACTTCAAATCAAGTAACACAGTCTCTGTTCCATGCGTTGTTTGGAAGCCTGATTGTGCCACAGCAAGGATTCCCTGTTGCGCTACAATGCCCTGATACTGATGATAGGCCACATTGTCAATTGTTCAGTAGGTAGGGGACATTCGTTATAGGTCTGTAACTCACAGGGTCACTAGGATCGAGGTTCTCCTGTTTTAATAAAGAAGATATCAATGTCTGCTTCAGGCAGTCTGGAACACTGCATTCCTGGAACAAACAGTTTATGAAGATAGTAACTCAGGGAACAAAAGATGGAAAGAATGTGTTAAAAAAGAAAACATCTCCTTTGCAATTGGTGGGCTTCATTGTATGCACAATCTTCAAAACCTCAGCATAAATCGACGTAACACAGAAATTGATAATCCCTGTTTCAAAAATTGGTAACATATTTATACAATCTAGAATACGAGTTCTGTGCTGATTCAGTATCTGTACAAGGTCATCATGACATTTTTGACACCAGTTATTGTCAATTACCGTTTGAGAATCGTTTTCCATGTCTTTCAATTCATGTAAAATAGAGACTAACTCTGTCAAGTTAGATTTGGATGTGTTAATCCGTTAATTTAATTTCATCTCTTTAGCTTTGAAGATGATTATCTTGTAATCTTTTACAGCTGTTTTGTAAACTGCAAGAGTGGCATCAGATGGAATTTTCCTACAACTCCTTTCAGCCATATGTTTAATCCTCCTGGCTTCCAGGAATTCAGCAGAGATCCACTGATTAGAGCTAGTTCTCTCTTTTATCATCACCCGTAACAGTGCTAATGTATCAAAGGGTTCTATGTGATTTATTTATACATTTTTGTATCAACTAAACATTTATAATGGAACAATTATGATTTTCTGTTTTTTGGGGGGGAACCCTAGCCCCCATTTCTCCATGTCTATGACCCCACCCTAACTCCCTCTCTACCCATTTTAACCCCTCAGCCCAGCCCCATATATATTTTAAAAATAAATTATTTTTTCAGCAAAAATGTTTCATTAAAACATTTCTCATATTTTGTTTCCATTTACATCACTAGATACTATATCAAAGGCAGTGCTGGTAATAGTCCGAAAACTGGCCCACGAAGGATTCAAGAGGTATGTTATCTCCGAGGACAGTTAACTGTCGAAGAACAATGGATTCAAAATCCTCCTGTGCAACTTTCTGAGTACTGCTAGAAATAGAAGGTTTTGCACCCATGCAAGTGTTTTAGATAAAAAAACTGGACAGTTGAATGTCAATCTGAAGGAACAAATGATCTGAACAAAATACATTTTTGACTCTCAATCAATGAAATACCCTGGTTCTTTGTTAGAATCCAGTCCAACATGTACCCCCCGCAATGCATAGCGGTTTCACATGCTGTTGTAATCCAAGGCCTTCCATGAGACTCAGCCAGGAGATGGCAGCTTGATCCAACTGATCAGATACCCATAAATTACAATCTCCAAGAGCCATGAAATGAGATAAAGGTTTAATTACAGAGACAAGAAATGTTCTAAATTCTTCCTCAAATGTCGGGATTAACTTTGGCAGACGGTAAAGTATAAAAATACTAAGTGTGGTTGAAGGGTTTAGCACCATTTTCACCAGCATGGCTTCAAGTGAGTCAATTCCTGCGTGTTTGATAAGAAACTATAAAATAGTTCTCTAAAATTAGGGACACAACCCCTCCTCTCTGTCCTCCCCTGATCAGTATGTGAAATGTTGTACCTGTCAGGAGTAGCTATTTGTGCAGCATGTAAATTGGTTTCCTGTAACCACATTTCTATTATAACAATCCGATCTGCCTTTGAACCACATATAAAGTCAGCTAATTCCATAGCATGACATTGAAGTGAACGTGTATTTAGAATCACTCTCTTTAATATAGGAAAAGTGACCTCTGTTGAAGCTTGGCTTCCAAGAGTTACAACATTGCTACTTTTATTAACCTTAATGGTTGAACATGCACCCATTTGGTACACATTCCAGTTTGGTTCCAGTTATATCTCATCTGGCTGAGCAACCAGAGTTCAGTTCTCACCACCTCTACCGCTTTGGCTGACTCTGGCCCTGACACAGCCCTCTCTACGCTCCACTCTGATATATCTGATATTCTTGATATCCTTGCCCCTGTATGAGACTCCGTCTGAAGCCCATAGCCAAGTGTAACTCCTGATACTAGTCAGACCTCATCACCCTAAAAGGCAAGTGCAGGGTGGCCGAGAGGAAACGGCATGCTTCATGTACATCCTCTGACAAAATGGCCTGCTGCCTGCTGCAAAGGCAATACTGGCTCTCTATCCAACCAAGAAGAGTGCTCATATGCAAGCCTGCGTCTCTGCAGCATATAACAACTCGGCTGAATTCTTTAAAATCTGCAAGGAACTGGCCAATCCTGCTGCAGTCTCTACCTCTCCTGTCCCTTCCCAGGCCCTCTGCACAGCACTGGCTTCCCACTTTGTCTCTAAAACTCAGGACATCCTATCCTCACGCTCCTCCTACCTCCTCCCTCCCACTACTCCCTGCTCTTCCTCTCACCCTTCTGCAGCCACCTCCCTCCCTCCTTCTCTGCCTTTCCCCTGTTCTCTGCAGACAAGTTTTCTAGACAAGTCTGATCTATGAAAGTCTGGTCGAAAAAGGATCAACCCTGTTCCTCCAAAATTATCAAGGACCACATCGACTCCCTGGCTCCAGCCCTGGCTGATTTTTGCAATCACTCTTTTGCCACTGGAGTATTCCCAATCCCCCCTGAAGCACTCCCTTGTGCACCCTCTTCTTAAGAAACCCTCTGCCGAACCCTCCTACCCGGCTAACTAACGGCCAATCTCCATAACTCCCTTCCTGGGCAAGCTCCTGGAGAAACTGGCCATCTCCCAGCTTAATCTCCACACTGAATATGTTGATTGTCTTCATGACCATCAGTCTGGCTTCAGAACTGCCAGAAGCACAGAAACTGCTCTCCCAAACATCTGTGAAGACCTGCTCTCCAACCTTGACTCTAGCACCGCTTGCGTCCTCATCTTACTCGATCTCTCTTCTGCCTTTGATGCTGTCAACCATGCCATCCTTCTCAACCGTCTCCGTGATAACCTGGGTATCACTGGTCATGCTCTGGCATGGCTGACTTCTTTCCTCTTTGACCAACCCTCCCAGGTCCAACTTGGGTCCTTCCTCTCCACTATCTTTTTCGCTACCTGTGGTGTCCATCAGGGGTCTTAACTCTCTCCCTGGCTCTTCAAATAATACCTGGCACTCCTTGCCCACCGCATCACCGCTCTCTGCCCCAACTTTCAGTGCCATGCAGATGACACCCAGCTCATTTTCAGGCTGCCCTCGGCCTCCTCCTCTCCTCCCTCATCTCTGACTGTCTGTCTGCTATCCAGGAGTGGTGTGTCGCCAATGACCTCTGCAATAATTCGAGTAAGACTGAGATTCTCCTGATCGGCACACCCGCTCCCTCCTTCCCTGTAGCTCTCTGGCCAGACTCTCTTGGCCCTCTTCCTGCTCCCACCTGCAAGGCTAAAACCCTTGTGGTCATCTTCGACTCCATACTCTCCTTCTCTCCTCACATCTCCGACGTCTATAAGAAGTCACACTACCAGCTGCACCTCCTCAGAGGTATTTTCTCTTTTCTCTCATTCCCCCAAAAGCTCACTGTCTCCAGAGCTCTGGTTCTCTCTAGCTGGACTATTGCAACAGCCTGTTTCTAAATCTGCCTGCTTCTACTCTTTGCCCTCTGCAACTTATCCAGAACAGGACTGCTAGACTTTTCCTTGGCCGCAAGCCCAGGGATCGTATCTCTCCAGGACTGAAATCGCTGCACTTGCTCCCAGTGGCTGTGAGGATTAAGTTCAAAACCCTCTGCATCCTCAATACTTTCAACTGATAGACTAGGTGTGAAGATTTCAAAATAAAAAAAAAATACTATATGTTTAGACCTCACTCCTTATAGAAAGTGAAATACTGCCAATTGTGCTCACCATGCACAAACCAGCATTATACAACCATACCAAGCATCATGCTATTGGTTAAGTTCACAAAGACACAAATACATCTTCCATAAGCACTATCCTCAACTGTACTACAATCATTAATACTATTTACACTTCAATTACATCATTCCATCATATTCCAAATACTGTATCCTCCGCTTAGAGTACCTATAATTGCCATACACATATAACTATAATTAAACAATATAATTAAACCATATAACAAGTATGTACAATAAAAAAGAGGGCTGGCACAGAGGGACTAATTGAGAACCAGCGCACTGACTAGAAGTTGGTGTGTTCATGGGCTGCAGGTAAAAGCAAGTTGTGGGTAGCCTGCCAAGTTACCCACAGGAATGTACAAAACAGGAGGTCATTTGTTTTCACTCTGCGCACTTGAACAACCAAAGAAATGCAAGTTTTGCACAGTTTAATTGAGAATCAGGCAGCCTGACACGTGTTTCGAGCTGTAAGGCTCTTCATCTGAAGCTGCATATCAATTGTACATAAGCAGTGCAAGAATACAAGTGGTAATTCGTACATATGTCCAGAACACAAAACACAACAGGGCACAATGGATGGTTTATACAGACCATTAGCCACTCAGAAAAAATAATAATAAATGATAGTCATCAACAAAACAGTTCAAACAACATTGTACCAGAGAACCAAATCGAAAAAGGATATTAGGTGACCGATCAAAGTTGGCAAATTTCCAATATGAGGTGGGTGCAATGAGCGGAAGAAAGGAAGAGAGAACAAAATAAAGGGAATGCTAGATTAGCATATGATCCAATACTGGTCATGCATTTGTGTGTTATTACTAAACACTCAAAAATAAATACCCAAATAGTATTCTACCTTGGGAATCTTTGCGAATCGTGCGAAGCACGGGAGAAAAAGATAATAATAATTTTTATCTGAATTTTTATCAATAATAAACATACGCATGGTATCAATAATAAACATACACATGTTATGTGTGAACTATTGTGGGAAGCAGCTTTGTGCCACTTAAAATAGTAGCTGTGCAATGTTGCTGATGAGTTTTTCTATACATGGGCTCCACTGTAAGCGGAAACAGTGTCTGTTAGTAAATGGCCAATTACGAGAAGTGCAATTAAGCATACATTACAAGAAATTATTTATGGTGCCATGTATATTGGAATTCACATACCTATATAGCCGCTGTTGCGGGTTCGGTGCACTCAATTGAGTGTAATTCAATCTTGGGGCCAAAAGGAATTTCAAGAACACATCATAGGTTGAAAGGAGCCCATATCAGCACAGCAGGGGGAGAGAAAGAAGAAGGAAACCACTAATTAACACATTTAAAGTGATTTCAGTTGTCTAGACAGTCACTGGGGAGGTGAGGGGTGATGAGGATGTGAGGTTCGCGGACACCTCTGCATTACAGGGTTGGTGAAAAGCAGTTCTTGGATAGCTTATAACTTTGGCGCCACTTAATTAAACTGCATGAAATGTTGCACTTATATTCTTGACCTCGTTCCGAATGAGTCTTGTGGGATTCTGTCAAGAGGGGGCAAAATTAGAGAGGGGGTCCCAAAATAATACAAAGGCTTATAAATGAGGTGCCATTTGACAAATCTAAACTTAAGTTGGGGAACTGATAATAGATCTAGGTATAAATGCTTTTGCAAAGTTTGGTGGGATTCTGTAAAGAGGGGGCAAAATTAGAGGGGGATCACAAATTATTTTAAATGCTTATAAATGTGGTGCCATTTGACAAATCTACGCAAAGGTTTGTAAATAGATTGTAGATCTAGATTTAAATATTTTTGCAAAGTTTGGTGGGATTCTGTCAAGCGGGCCTAAAATTAGAGGGGGCTCCCAAATTATTTTAAAGGCTTATAAATGGGGTGCCATTTAACAAATCTACACAAAGGTGTGCAAAAACATTATATATTTCGATATACATGTTTTTGCAATGTTTGGTGGGATTTTGCAGGAGGGGGCACAATAAGAGGGGGGGTCCCAAAATATTGTAAAGGCTTATAAATGTGGTGCAATTTGACAAATCTACACAAAAGTTTGCAAAACGATTTTAGATCTAGATATACATGTTTTCATAAAGTCTATATGGATTTTGTCAAGTGGGGGATAGGTTATATGACTATTGTATGTGCATACATTTGACACTTTTGAAAAAATAAAACATGTTTGGATTTCCAGCAAACTTGTGGAAGGCGCATTGGCAAGGATCTGAAAGCATGGTTTTGCAAATGTACAAATGTGCCCGTGTTTTATTTTTGAACAAGTGTCATAATGAAGGTACAAAAAATAGTGAAATACATTTTTGGTGACTGAGGTATAGCCGGTAGCCATCGGCAGTGGCCAGATTGTCCAGGTCATGGAATAAGGTCATGATCCAGACAATCTGGCTACTGGCCATGACCACAAGGGACAACACATGGGGTTAAAGTGGACATGTCCACCTGGGACCGGCTTTGTGGTGAAGTTGCTCGAAATTGGGATAGATTTGAAAGGGAAGAAAAATGTACTCGTAGTAATATGGTCATAGGGTTTTCTCTTCACCTTCTGCAGACTGTCATGGAAAGTGAAGAGGGGCCCTGTATGGAACCCCACCTTCCCTTTCCATGGTGTGCATCAGTGATGTCATCAATGATATTTATGATGTCATCTTTGATGTCCTGGGTGTTAGTCTTAGCAGTTCACGGTGGTGGCGCGAGTTATGGTTGCTTAGCTTACCATAACTGGCAAATTTCAGGGGGTTTTCGATTTTACTTGTAACCATAACGTCCCTATAACAAGCGTTCTTTGGTTGTATTTGATGGGAATCCGACCATTGCGTTTGTTGCAAACAAATGAAATGTATGTCTTTAAAAATTGGTGATATCTGGGTCTGCTCTGCGGACCCATTTCCCTTTTCGCAGAAAGAAGTGTCATTGGCTTGCAGCATGCTGTCAGAGAACTTTGGACGTGGCCTGTGGTTCACTGGAGAGAAGCGTGCTCTGCGTCAATATTTTTTGACAAAGGCCCCCATGGTGTATCGAAGGACAGTGCGCTGCCATAAGGGTTTGCAAAATATACCGTACACAATGTGTTGGCGGCAAGAAGGGAGGGGAAGGGCGGGGGAGTGATAAGTGGTTAATGTGACAAATATAAATAGATGGAAGAAGATGGACGAGTGGCTACAGCATTAGTGCCTATTGCATCAATTTGCGGAACCTAGACAGGCGACTACTTTGTGTGGTGATTGGAGGCCGCTGTCG
Organism: Ambystoma mexicanum; assembly: GCF_040938575.1. NCBI lineage: Eukaryota > Metazoa > Chordata > Amphibia > Caudata > Ambystomatidae > Ambystoma > Ambystoma mexicanum. Next base: position 1,149,401,056 of record NC_090933.1, on the reverse strand, counting down.
TAACGGCCCGATAGCTTCTGCCATGACCTGTTTGCAGTGACCTCTTTCCATGGTGAGTAGTGGCAGGTGGTGACATGGTGACATGTATGGTGGCATTACGTTGCAGTGGGTGTGTGCAAGGCCTAGACTATTGAGTGCATGGCCGAAGGCCGTAGATCGTAGGCCATGCACTCAAGAGCCTAGGGCTTGAGCACACCCATGGCAGTAATGCATGGTTGACTCTGCATTAGCTAGAGGGTGGTACAGAATGGGTGTGGAGCATATTTCAGATGCAATAGAGCAGCAGAAGTGAGCTGCCATGCGTGTATGTTTGGTTTTGCAGGTGAGGTCACTGTTGGCAGTGACAAAATATTTTGTGAATGGCAGTGGGTAGGGGTGGTGGAGTCTCTGGTAGGTTTGGGGATTCTGCTAATTGTGACCTGTTTTCGTGTTTTTATGCTGTGGGGGAGTTGGCTAGAAGTGCTGCTACATATGTTACGTGTGTGCATAATGTTAGCTGCCCACAAGGTTGCATGCATGCATGCAGAGTGAGGTGCTGGGTGTGGGAAAGGGCTGGTAACTGTTGCAATTGTTTACTTCATAGGTCTATGGCAGTACGCAATTTGGGTAGGAGTGCTGGTGGCAGTGGTGTGTATGTGGATTGATGTAGTTGATAAAATGGTGACATACATGGTGGCATTACGTTGTGGTGGGTGTGTTGAAGGCCTAGACTATTGGGTGCATGGCTGAAGACTGTAGGCCGTTTGTAATGCACTCAAGAGTGGAGGAGTTCAGCACACCCACGTCAGTAATGCATTTTTGACTCTGCATTAGTTAGAGGGTCATGACCTGTAAAGAATGGTTGTAGAGAACATTTCAGATGCCATAGAGCAGCAGAAGTGAGCTGCCATGCGTGTATGTTTGGTTTCGCAGGTGAGTTCGCTGTTGAAACATGGTAAGGTTTTTGATGTGTGGTTGAAGATGGTGCACTGGAAAGGCACGCAGTGTGGTCACTGGGTGCAGTGGTTGCATGCGGTCAGTATGGAAGAGGGTGTGTGTAAGTGCAGTTTATATGTGCTTGGTTACTCTGCAGTGTGCAGATTTGTCAAAGTAGGCCCAATGTTGTGAAAATGTGGTGGTTCGGTTGGTAGTGACACAATACTTTGTGAATGGCAGTGGGTAGCAGAGGTGGAGGCTCTGTTATGTTTGTGGATTCTGCTGATTGTGACCTGTTTTCATGGGTGGGTGTTTTATGGTGTGGGGGAGTTGGGCAGAAGTGCTGCTACGTATGAGGTTTGTGCATAATGTTAGCTGCTCACATGGTGGCATGTATGGATCCATAGTGTTGTGCTGGGTGAGGGCAAGGGCTGGACTGTTATGTGCATGGCCAAAGGTGTCATGGGTGCCCCGCAGGATCTTTGTGGATGCTGAAATAGTGCACCCTATACCAGAAGTGTCTGGTGGAGGGGCTTTGGATGCAAACAAAAGGTGCAATGAGAGTGTGTAACGGTAAGTATGGAGTGGTGTACAGAAATGATAGTGTGCAATGCAGACGTTTAGTATGCGAGTGGTGCATGCATGTTTGAACATTTGACTGCAGTCAACGAGGGAGTGTTGGAGAAATGCCAGTGCAAAGGGAAGAAGTATTGTGCGAGCTTTACTGGGTCATGGCCCTGGCTGTAGCTGGGAAAGCACACATGCCACATGCTGCCCTTCTTAGCATGGTACCTTTGCAAATGGAAATGTGGGGATTATCCAATCAGGTGTGGTGGGTGAGGTGCACAGGAAGGGGCAGAAACTTTTTGACCCAAAACTCAATGCAGTGACGTGGGCAGAGATGGCCAGACACAGAGTGATAATCGTGGGTGATACCTTTGTGCACAATCTGAACATGTATGCCATGGAAATAGGCTTTGCTACGAACTTTCAGTTGGAACTTGAGGAGGCATTTTGGGGCACAGTCTATGAGTGGGGTTTTGGGTGCATGGATCTTCTTTGCACATGTGTGGAATTGATGTGGTGGTCGTGCATTTTGGAGTACTACATTTGGGGTACATGTCGTGCTCACGTTTGCTTGCTCACTTAAAGATGTTCATGACAGGAGTGATGCAGATTCTTCCCACCACCAAGGTGATTTTCTTATTGCTAACACCAAGAGGAGCATGGGACCGTGTCGGTGTAATTCGTCTACAGCCAGAGGTCAGGAGGTGTTGGATAAACAGAACCATGTGTCACTTTATGTGCAGTGCACCGACTAGGAAAGCATTAACAACCAGCAAGATTTCCAGTGGTTCTAAGGAAATGGTATTTTATTTCCCTCTATTGGCAATGCTGTTTTGTTTGCCACTCTGCACGAAGCGTTGCTGAGAATCCTGTAGAAATGTAAGAGAAGCGTTCACCTTCACTTGCTAAAAATGTCAGGAGGAGAAGCAAACAGACAGTAAGCAAAAGAGAGACAAAACAAATGTATGCACGCACGTACATACCCAGAACATAAAAATAAAAATAACATTTTCAGAGACAATACTAAAGGCACAATCCGGTACCCTGTTTTACCTTTGCCCCCTCACCCACTCCTCCACCTGTTCCTAGCACGGTAATTCTGTTGATTCTGTGGTACTTTAAGGATAACACATGTCACATCCGGCTCTTTTCAGGGTGTCAGCTGTGGCATTGCCATTGTGGAGGCTAAGCCATAGCGCTATGTGGTTGCTGGTTGTGGTGTGTACACAAACACTGTGGCAGAAGGTCTGTTTGCCATGAGAAATGTAGGAGGTTTTGGTGAAAGTGTGCAAGGTAAGGAGCATGGCATCCTGTTTGTATGCATCCACTGCACGGACTTGCTTAACGTTGCTAGACTTGCTTAACGTTGCTAACATATCTTCCGTGCTGCTTTTGTCGGATCACTTTTCCGGCATTTGTAGTACATGCATTACAGTGCAAATACCATTCTGTGAAGTGTAGAAAGTACGTGGCCGGCATCCTGTTGTTATGAATGCAGTTTGTGTATCATATGATATGATGTCATATGGTATTCTGAGGCATTTGTACCACGCCTACACACAAGTGTGTGAAGGCGTGACTAGGAAAGGGAGCCAGATAGAGGCCATACAGAGACATTGATCCCACTAGGCCAGGTGACACTGAGAGTGCACAAGCGAATAGGAAGGGGGAGGCCAAAGTGGAGTAAATAGGAACAAGAAGAAATAGTAATACGTGCAAATACGACGGGTGCTTGCAAGTGGTAGGATAAGTGTAGCCATCAAGTGGTGGCTGCACTGTTAGGGTTACAGAAAACTGTCCCCAAGTACGGAGGTTGGCAGAAGGGCAGTGCAGGGGTTGAACTGTTGGAAAGGAAGTGGCCAGGGACACAGACTACAGTGGGGGTAGGAAACCAGTGCACAGGCAGGAAGAAAGCAGGGGAGAGGAGAGGAAAAAGAAGAAGCACATGGAAAAGTTTTGCAGTGCTTCCAGACCCTAAAATGGTTCTGCTCAAGTTCCAGGGAGGCAGGGAGCCTGTTCCAGCGGGAGGCCCCAGCAGAAGAAAGACATCTAACACCAACTTGTTGCGTGCAGAAGCAAGTAACCGCGAGGGGGTGTTAAGTGACTTCAATTCAGCACTCCAACTAAGTCAATACCTAGTCTGGGATGCCCAAGGGAAGCCCTTATTTATATATTTTTATGACAAGTTCATAGATCTGGATGACAAACCCTGGTATAACGCCCCTCTCTTTGAATCCCCATGACCTCACTGCGCCAAGAAGTAGGTTTGTTTTGCAAATTAAAAGATGTATTTGAAAAATTAAACAATATAAATATATCACCCTTTTATGAATGCATTAATATTTGATAGCACACTTATGAATATAATGTTGATCAACAATGGGTAATGTTACAATTGCACACTCTTTTAAATCCGTGAGGAGTTAGCATAGAAAGGATAAGGTAGCAGAGAATACTTTTATGGTTTCAAGGAAAAGCAATGATGGAAAGAATGCAGCACAGAAATAAACTGATATGGTTTCAACAAGAAATAATATGATCACTTTTTCTTTTGACAATTCACTCCCACCTATGCAATATAAGGAGATGGAAGAAGAGCACATAGTTTTCAGGAATACAATCAAATGCAATACAAATTCCAGTTCCCCCCTAGCAAGCTTTGAGCAACCGGTATGCTTTTAAACAGTCAAAAATACTTTTAAATGTGATTTGCAATGAAGTGAAATATATGCTAAAAATGATTTTAATTCACTATAGGAGATTCAGGGTAAGTGACAGCTACTTAAGATTGGTTCAGGTCAACACTATCAGTGATTCATGAGGAATTGTCAGGTTGAAAACGAATTTCAGCAATTGCAAGCAAAAGACAGCTATTTTTGACATGTGGAGAAATTGAGTAAAATTGCAATTCGCGGCACTTTTTCACAAAACTATAAAGCTTAGGTTCTTAGCTTTAAAATGAAAGTTAAATCTAACTCCTAGGACATGCGGTTCAAAAGATACGGACGATTTAGTGGAGGTAAATTCTCAGAAATAAAGTAGGATTCAAATGACAAATGATACTTTCACAGGTTTGAAATCACAGAATGTACACACGATTTCTATGCAGTTCTAAATAGGTTCAAATGGATGGGATGAGATTATTTTAGACTAAGAGATTGGTTCTGCATAGTTCTGGCTGGATACTCACACTATAAATTTGAAATAGGCCATCAAGATCTGGTCAACAGGTTTAGACTGGACTTCTAGCTGGTGGTTCTGAAGTCACAGCTATCTGGGTCAGCTCTGCTCTGCTGGTCTGGATCTCTGGTTCTGGCAAAAGTTATTGGCACTGCACAGCGGTCTTGTCTGGTCTGCGGTTCTGGATACAGTTCTGCTTTCTGGGTCTGGTTCTGGTTCTAGCCAGAATCAAACAGCTTGCCCGGCTGTTGAATAGTTTGGTTAGGTGGCTGGATTCTGAGGCCTGCAGAGAAGGATTCAGCTTTTGGTTCAGGCCTCACTGCTTCAAGTTCTGGAATCTGGAGTCTGGTTTTCTAAGTTCTGGTCTCTGGATATTGCCTGAATTTGAAGTCGTCCGTCAAAGTGCTTTGCAAGAAAGTGGAAAGAGCAGTCCCCACCTAGGTCTCAGTGGCTCTTTTTATGTCTTTTGAAAATGGGTGGGAAGGCTAACTTTCTATGCCCAACCCACTAAGGATCCTGATAGGCTAGAGGATTTTCTGTCCTTTAACTGGATAACTGAGTTGTGAGTCAAAGTGATGCTCCCCTTGTACAATCTATTGAAAAAACACCCTTTTTAAAATGAATTTTTCATAACAAACAGGTTTCCCAGATACACACGTGGTTCATAATACATATACAAATCACAGATGAATTAAGACAGGTCTCTGTTGAAGCCTGGTCTTTCTAAGAGCTTGGGTTCAGAAACGACAACATTTTGCGCTTTTAGTGGGTTTTGCCATGGTCGGTTCGGCATAAAATTTTACGCAGACCTGCAACCCCTCCCTGAGCACATTACAATAAGTTTTCAATTCTCTAGTGTAAGCACAGTGGGCCTGATCACGACTTTGGCGGTAATGCCAGCGGTATTACCACCGGCGGTATTAGCCCTACCGCCGAACACCCCGGCGCTAATAGCGCCCAATCACGAGTTCGGCGGTAATGTAATTCCCCATTTCCCATTGAGCCCATTCGGGAATGCCCCATTCCCCATTGGGCTCAATGGGGAAAATACGCGCTCTTACCGCCGGCGGGTTTCCCGCCGGTGGTAATAGGGCGAATTTTCAGCGGATTTCCCCCCAGCTCAGAGCTAGGGCGAAATCCGCCGAAGTCCTGATTTGGGGGACCCTTAAATCTGGCGGTAATAGCGCGACTGCCGGATTTAAGGGTTACCGCCAAAGTCGTGATGAGGCCCAGTGTCTGTAGTATTAATAATTGCGGGGTTTGGTCTCAGAACATCACACAGAGTTGAGCTTAGTCTCAAATTGTGGGTACATTTCTCATATTAAAAATCCCCAAATTGTACATTACAATATTCTATAATCAATTTATTAAAACATACACTTGCTCTCAATTCAGTACACCCCTTTGTTTGCCCCCCGCCTTCGGGAACTTGGCTTGACTCAGAGATCATGTGTCTTGCCTTCCCCAGAGCAACTGTTGACAATTACACCTCAAATCAGCATATCCCATTCAGCTGAAGGCATCCTTTGTCTGTTTTTTCCTGCTAGCAGGGCATCAGTCCAGGGTGCCACTCTCCATTTGATTAACAGAAACTTGTGATTTCCTGCCTTCTGGTGTGGAGTTCTGAGGTGTGACAGCTTCCCATAGACAGAGTCCTCTTGAACTTTTAATTAACTCAGACTGCCTTCTAGTATAGGGCACAGGAACAGTAGGTGTTAAGAATTCTCATTAACCAGCAAGGCTTTGAAGTCCCAGCTGGTTTAGGTTCCTTTTCAGCTCCTGAAATACCTGTCTCCTGTCAGAGTTTAGATCGCCAACGCCGGTTAGTCACAAGCGGCGGTACTGCACCCATTTTTGGGAGTTGACTTGAATTAATACATTTCAAAAAAAGGATTTTACTTGATAGCATATTATCCTTGCTAACATGGTATTGATGTGGATTTTGCAGTAGAGTAATTTTGTGCCCCTGATTTTAGCAATTTTTGACATTAATTAAAACAGATTTTGAACAGCACCATATTCCTTAGCACTTGTTTTCCTCTGTGTGTAGCCAAAGGATAGGGCCTGGCAATGGTCTCTTGTATTAACATTGACAGAGGCAAAAATGGATGGCAACCTATTTTTCATGTTTTCCCTGTGCATTTTCTGGTGATTTATGGCCATCATGTTGTTTTCAATGCCAGTAATGCACAGTTCTGTTGTAGGGCTTGGATGCGTGGGTAAAAACATCCCACAAGCCCCCCCTCTTGCTATGGCCAATCTGATCTTCACCGATGGAACTCGCAAGATCTGGGATGTTCGCCTCATCTTCTTCTGATTCCGCCGATGGCAAAGTTCAGCATCTTTTCATCCCTCAGGGTGGATCGGTCGGTTCTCCTCGCCGGTCCTGATGGAAGTTTCGGGGGGTACCTCTGGCCCCTCTGATCTTTGCTCCCGGTCCCCGGTCGTCCTTCTTGGTCAGTCTCCATGGTTTGTCTCTCCTAGGATGACAAAGCAAAGCAGCAGAAACATATTCGTAGACATTTCCCCACCACTATTAAGGTGGGGCGAACATATACATTTTTTAAATCAGGAGACATTTGCATTCAAGAATCATAGGCTATATGTGGAATATTTTAGAGTTGGAAATCTATTAATCTGGAGTGGCCCCCTCTGGGAATGCAGAGGACTCATCCAGTTGCTGCAGAGTGCGCCTGGGATGGCAACAATTTAGCTGATTTACACGGACCCACTTGTCTTCCCCTTCCGCCAAACTGCCTTTGGGGATGCGGATCTTGTAGGCGACTGGTGAGATCTTGTCTACAATTTCAAAAGGTCCCTTCCATGTAGGCAGAAAGTTCCGCTGTTTGGACTGGTTCCTTTGGAAATTGTATAGATAGACCCAGTATCCCACATTGTATTCTTTCCTAGTAGTCTTTAAATCATAATGAGTCTTCATGCTATCAGCTGATCTTTCTAGGTTTCGCTGAGCATAGGCAAAAGCATGTTGAAGGTGTTTCCTTAAATTTTCAACATACTCATGAGTTGTGGAGGCATTGATCAATGTTTGCTCTTGGGTCCTGTAAAACAAATGCTGGGGAAGCACCATACTGCGTCCAGTCATCAGCTCAAACGGTGACATTTTATTTGCAGATGAAGGGGTAGATCTGGCCATTAGGACCAGAGGTAATCGGATATCCCAACATGGCCCATAATCTGCCACAAACCTTTTTTAAGATGCTCACAATGGTTCGGTTGTAACGTTCTACTGCACCAGAAGAGGCTGGCCGGTAAGCAATGTGTAGCTTCCTTTTAACTCCCAGTATCTCCCACATATTAGTCATTACTTCGCTGGTAAAATGGCTACCTCTGTCTGACTCAATCCTTTGGGGTAGACCAAAACGTGAAAAGATGTGGTTGATCATCAGGGTAGCTGCTGTTTCTGCCTTGCAGTTTGGGGCCGGGAGACATTCCACCCATTTAGTAAATAAGCATGTCACTGTCAACATGCACTTATTTCCCCTAGAGGAGCGAATCACGGGGCCTATGAAGTCGACTTGCAAATCTGACCATGGCAGTGTCATCCCCCTCTTTTGGAGAGGCGCACGATGTGTGAGGGATGTTGGCGGAAATTGTGCACACACAAGACACCCCTTCAAGTATTGGTCGAGGTCCTGCCCCATGTGTGGCCAGTATGCAACCTCTCTTAAGATCTCAAGTGTTGTATGAAATCCCTTATGACCGGCGGTGGCCGCATCATGGGCGTGACTTAACATCAGGCTTCGGAATGAGATAGGAACCACCCACTGATCATGGCCAGCTTGGGATTTCCTTACCAACAAACCGTCTTGGATCCGGAACATTTTTGGACATTTCATCAACACTCTAAGGTCCACTTTCCCAATGTAATCGGTATCCGTCAGGGGAAAGTTCTCAGGGTCCTCAATGTGTTGATAAAAATTACCAATTATCGGATCCCCCTTCTGAGCCATAATCAAATCAGCATCTGGGGTCTCCTTTCTCCATTGTGCAGTTGAAAGATCATTGTGAGCATTTGTCTGGGACCTAGTGATATCAGTGACCTGGATTTCCCCCAACGGGGACTCAATCTATATTAGATTCCCTTGGATGGCCCCGGTTTTGGCCAGCTGATCAGCTAAGTCATTTCCAGTTTTGTCTGGTCCCTCTACTTTGGAATGACCCTTGATCTTTTTCCAGTAGATGGTCATCCCGTTCGAGGTGACCAGATCATCAATGTTTTGGATTAACTTCCCATGTTGCAAGGGTTTGTTATTAGCACATAACATGCCTCTGGTTTTCCAATTAACCAGGTGCTCCACGAACCCATTCCGGACATAATCTGAATCTGTGATTATGACCAGTTTGTGGAGTTGATGTTAGACAGCAGTGAAGATGGCTTGATACACAGCCATCAACTCTGCCACCGACTACTATGGAGACCAATCTTGTACCCAGCGGAGGTTTCTGGGGACTCATTCAGCCATGCATTCCCTACGCCGGCCACCAGTTCTTTCTCCCCATTGTTGTCAACATGGTAAGAGCATCCATCCACATAGACAGTGGGCATGCCCTCACACTTGTCTTCTTCAAAAACTTTGTGTGGGGAATTAAGGTATGCCTTCATGTTGTCCTTGATTTTTAGACTTTCGTCCTCGAGACAGTTTTCGCTGGCACAATCATGCAAGTCAGCCAGACCTTGGGCGAGGGGACTCTTCTTGTTTTGGCCATATCTGACCTCCACAGGAAAGCCTTGCATTGACAGAATCCAGGAAGTAATTCGGGAATTACTCACATTTCCGGCCCGGATTCTGTCACTTTGGAGATATTGCAGAGGCTGTTGTGGAGTCTCCACTATGATGTGTTCCCCCTGGATAAACGGGCGGTAATTCTTCAACGCCCACACCGTTGCCAGGAGTGCCTTCTCACAATCGTTGAATTTTTCCTCCACAGAGGATAAAGTTTTGCTCGCATAGGAGATTACTTTATTGACCTTGTCATGCTTTTGATATAATACTGCAGTCAGGCATGTCTTAGAGAACCCTGTCTCCAAGAAAAACTCCTTGTTTCTGACAGGGTAAGCTAGGCAGGGCACTTGTGAGAGGCTTCTTTTGAGCTGTCTTACTGCCTCGGATTGTTCTGGACCCCATTGCCACTTGACCCCCCCTTCAAGAGATGAATCAGGGGTCTGGTGATCTCTACATAACCCTCAATGAAAGTTCTGCTGTAATTAGTCAGTCCAAGGAGGCTCCTTAGTTCCCGCAGAGTTGTGGGGTCTTTCAGTTTCTGGAGTGCTTACATTTTCTTTTCCTGGGGACAGAGACCCTGAGGAGTAATCTCATGCCCCAAGAAATTAATACAGGTTCTACACCACTGTGGTTTCTGAAAGGAAAGTTTTGCTCCGGCGGCCCTCAACTGTGTCAGAACATAACAGATCTCCGCTATGTGTTCCTCCACAGATGAACTTTTGATAAGGACATCATCTACATAAGCCAGGTTACCCCTTGCACCCAGTTCGGGCATGGCCTTGTGTAGGAAAATGTTGAATTCATTGCCGGAGTTGAGGTATCCGAAGGGTGTCCGGGTCCATGTGTACTGCTGGCCCCCAAAGGTAAAAGCCAGCTTGTATTGTTCCTCCCTACTGACAGGCACAGTCCAGTATCCATTGGTCAGGTCTATTGCAGTGAATACCTTTGACCACTGGATCTGGGCCAGCCCTTGGTCAATGTAGGGAAGAGGCCATCGGGAAGTATGGACCCGTTTGCTGAGCTCCCTAAGGTCAGCGCAGAGTCTCCACTGGCCGTTTAGCTTCAATATTCCCAGCACTGGACTATTGAAGGTGCTGTGGACTGGACGGATTATTCCCCGGGACTCAAGGTTCTTAATTATTTCAGTGAGGGACTCCATCGATGCGAGAGACAAGGGATATTGCTTCACAAACACTGGAGTCATACCAGGGTCACTGGGAATTGTTGTTGTGTGGATGTCAGTGCGACCACAGTTGTATGAGTCCACCGCAAAGAGATCCTGGAAATCCAAGAAAACTTGTTTCAACTTTTGCTTCTGTTCCAGAGTCACACAGGCATCGGCTAGGTTGACTCTCTCTTCCACCATCTGCCTGAAGCCTGGAAAGACTTCTGGTTTTGCTATCTCAGCGGCCTCCTCCAGCTGGGTGGAGAAGTCCCTGGTCGGGGTGCTGATTTGGACTGGAGGCTTCAGGTGGGAAAGGCAGCCCTCATGGACCCGGAAAATCACCTCATCCCTTCTGAAGTCACAAGTCACATCTTCCTTACCATAAAGGCAGGAAGTGTACACCAGGAAGTTCCCCCCATGCCGGGTGAAGATCCTGTCTGGTGTTGTATTGTCATCACTGTCACTGTCAAAACATTCCTTGGGGATTGGTCCTAACAGTTTATTTCCTAAATCATTGGAAAAATGTCGGTCGTCAACCGCCACTCCAATAATGGTACCAGCGGCTAGAGTAATATTCTTTAAGTCGCTGTTATCCACCTCTATTGGAATGGTGCCATGTTCTATGTTGAATAACGGTGTTGGGTTTACCCCCAACCCTTGCTGTTGGAGAGAAGCATTTAGATGAATATAAGCATCAGGGTTTTTCAATTTTTGTCCTCTTTTAACTTTCACTTCCAGTGAGAATTGTCGGGTCCTTTCTGGGATGGTGACTTCTTCTTTAATCTGAATTTCAACTGCATAAGGTAGAAATCCTTCTCCTCAAGGGGGCACAGATAATGCACATTTTTGGACAGCTGGTATGCTAATTTTTTAGTTTTGGACATCGCGAGAGAAGAGATCTGGGCAGAATTCTGTGGAGAGTCATAGGAATCTGCAAGAAAAAGTTGCCAACTGGAAATTAGAGCCGTTGTGGGTTCCCCTGGTTACGGTTCTGGACCGCCCCCCCCTTTTTGGAGGCAGTCACCAGAATGGGTTTGAACCAGGGGATTTTGATGCTGTTGGTTCTGGGATGAGATGATGGGCGGTGCTAGCTCAGTCCCCACATCTACCCAGTCAGGATTTGGATCTCATGGGACCCATTTTTCTTTGGGAGGAGTTCCCCCATCTCTGAAGGAGAAGATCCTTTTCCCAGGATCCTCTGAGGATCCCTCACCCTCAAATTGGAAGATCTGTACCTCCTCCACAAAATGGGTCTGTTTGGGTCCTTTGTTTCTCCTACCTCCTCTCTGCTCCTTGGGTGGCAGACTTTCAGGGGTAGGAGATTTTGCTTCCGGTTCCTGGGTTTCCAGGGGCTGTTTACAAGTGGGGAAGGAAGCTTCCTCCAAGGCTTTACACCCTCCTTCCCCTTGTGCCTCCTCCCTGGGAATCGGTGGGTTATCGGGGTGCTGCCCCCATCATTGTTCTGGAGCACCAGGCCCCGAGTTTGGGGCATTCTGCGCCGGCATGCTCATCTGAGGGTTCTGTTGAGCCCTCATCATGTGACCCAGATCCCGTGCCATATTTTGGACCTGGCGCTGTAACTGTGAAACCCGCTCAGGCTGATACAGGGTTCGGTTTTCTCCCCTGGGCTGATCCCGGGAAGGGTAGCTATCCCTTCTCTGGTAGTACCCCGGGTTGGGACGATTTGGGTGCCCCTCCACCCTTGGCCTCTCCTCTCCTGGATTAAGTGGTCTGGGCTCAGGGAATTGGGGAGGAAGGATGGATGATTTTGGTGTTGGAAATTGGGTGGATACCTGGGAAAAAAGTTCTGCCCAGTATTTGGGGAAATTCTGCCCTCCTGTGGGAAGTTAGGAGGGGAGTTCCCTGGGTTAGGTGGTTGGCTGGACCCCCCCCTTGGGCCGGAGGAGTCCACACATAACCCAGGATGGGTCGGTTTCCCTTGTAACAGGGACTTACATAATCAGGGGAAAGAAGGATCCCATTTGTGGGACTACCTCCTTGACTCCCTGTTTGTGACTGGCCCGAGGACCTTCTGGGCTTAGAGTTATTCTGCGAAGGCAAGTTTTTAGGCTCCCCCATCTCCAAATCTAAAATGGGGGCAACCTTTACCTCTGCCACCTTAGCAGCAGCAGGGGTGCTGGTTGATTTGGGGCTTTTCTGCACGTTATTTTTATTTTCTATGAGCTTCTGCACCTCATAGATCCGGGTAGCCTGTTCAATGACCCAGACTAGTGACCTTTTCTCATGAAAATCTCTCACTAGCTGGGTCAAGATGTATTTGGGCAAGGCATGGAAAAAAGTGTTAACAAATTCTTTGCTGTCCGTGTGCACCCTTCTGGTAGTCTGCGCAAAGGCACGCTTCAATTCCTGCACAAATTCTTGTGGGGCCTGATCCTCCCCACATTGCAAATTGTAGGCTGCCTTGCGAGCCTCTTGGGGATTCCGGTGAACAGAGAAGTGCTTCAAGATGGCCGCCATGTAGGTTGACCATCTTGCATGATTTTGGTCCTCCAGCCCCGCAAAGAAACTGGAGTATTCTAGGGAGAATGTCCATTTGACGTACTGCATGCAGCTACTGCTGTCTTTCAAATGGAAAGTCTCCATCATTTGCTCGTAAAGCTCCAAGTGTTCCCAAACAGAATACTTGGCGTTCTTGTGATAAGGCGTGATGACACTCCTTATTGCCTTATTTTGTTTTAAGGGGTCCTTAAGTAAGGCCCTTTTGCCTTATTGGCCTTCTTGGTTCGGTTAACCCTGGTTAACCCTGGTCCATTCATCCTCTGACTCAGAAGCACTGCTCCCAGAGGTGCCCGTCTGATCTTCCAGGTTTTCCCGAATTCTGCGAGCCTGGGAATGGCCGGCAGAATGTGGGGACCTAGTCTCTTGTGTCCTGGGTCTTCAGATTCCTCCTTGCTGCCCGTATTTGATGGGTACCCCCCCACTGACCTAACAGGGCAGAGGTTTTCAGAATGCCCTTAATGGGCCTACTCTCCCGGGGTTCCCCACTAAATTGCACTGTACTTAGGTGCCCATACCCGGATGCTCGCCCATCCATTCCTTGGTGGTACTGGCCTATGAGCCCCATACTTTTGGCTGGATAGTAATCTGCCATCCCTGTGGCCCTGTGCTCATGTGCGCCAGGGGACATGGGGGTGGCAGAGTCCAGGGACTGGGATAGATGAAGGCCTCTGGTACTAGGGCTCCTGAGGTTATGCTCAGGTGTTTCCCTTTCCCAGTGAACCTCATCTCTATCAGCCCCTGCTCCCTATTGCCATGCAAGAGCCTGTGCTTTCAGTTCCTCAGTCAAGGCCTTTCTAGACTCTATCAGTCTCTCCTGCATGGCTACCTGTTGCTGGAGCCTATTATTGTGCTGGCAGAGAGCCTCATTCTCTCTCTGTGCTTCCTGGTTTGTCCTGGAATACTGGGACAGTCTTTGCTGCAGGAGGGTTACCTCCTGAGTCCCATCCCTACTGGCCTGCTCCTTTCTTGCCAGAGCATCTTCCACCCTCCTGGTGTGCTCCAACAAGTTTTGATGCTCTTTTTGGAGGTCACCCAGTCTCTGGAGGGCCAGGTGATTTTCTTCCATTTTTCTTTTTAAGTAGCAGACTTCTTGGCCTAAGGTGTCCCTTTCCTGACTAAGAGCCTGCCTCTGTGCCACCAGGTCGTCCCTCTGCCTTTGAAGGGCACCAGCTTTCTGGCGCTCTTCTTCAAATTCTGTCTGGGAATCCAGGACTTTCAGAATCAGTGTGTTGCTCTCTGCCTTATCCATAACTAGGTGGCTTTGCAGGGTGACTACCTGCTCTGTGCATGCCCTATTTAAGTCCAGTTGTTGCTCCAGCTTTTTCTGGCTCTGCGGTAGGGAGTCCAAACCTTCTTGCTACTCCTTCTGCAAGGCGAGAAATCTGGTATCCTGGTCAGACTTTTCCTGTTGCAGGATACCCATATCCTCTTTGATTTTAATTTGATAATGTCTACTCTCATTTTCTGACTCCTGGCTCCTGTGCAGCCTCTGCTCAGAAGAGACCAGGTCAGATTGGGCCTTCTCTAATGCAATATGTTGCCTATTTGCCAGATCTTGGCCTTCAGCACATTTGTCCTGTCTCCAATATATAAATATAAATATGCCGCTATCCTGACAATCTTGTTGTGCTCATCTTTGGCTTTAGAGGCCATATATAGTTCACTCAGGGCCACATGTAATGGACCCTGATCTCTCCATATGTCTGACCCTGTTGCAGTGATCTGGGGTGCGATTGCCTGCAACCACACCATCTGGTCCTGTTCTGTACATTCGCCTCTCACAAATAGCTTATGTAAGAGGTGCTCTCTGGCTATTTTGATATCTACCAAGGTCGTCATTCTGGAAATTGATTTCCTTCCTGACTTACAGAAGTTAGTAATTTATTTTGCAAAACAGACCGTCTCCTTAGAGCGTCCTTCTTTTGAGGGGTGCTTTTACAGTGTAACACAGCGTGGTGATCCAACAGGATTTATGTATCCTGTCAGTTAGCACACTGTATTAAGCTGCACAAGTGGTAGCTCTAATCCAGACATCTCGGACGAGCCACCACTCTGTTAAGTGACTTCAATTCAGCGCTACAACTAAGTCAATGCCCAGTCTGGGATGCCCAAGGGGATCCCTTATTTATATACTTGTATGATAAGTTCATAGATCTGTATGATAAACCCTTGTATAACGCCCCTCTCTTTGAATCCCCCTGACCTCACTGAGCCAAGAGGTAGGTTTGTTTTGCAAATTAAAAAATTTATTTGAAAAATTAAAAAATATATATATGTTACTCTTCAGGCTTCCCCGCGGGCCTCCTTGCAGAATATAACTTCTTTACAAGCTCCTCGATGGACCAGATACAGGCTGCCATGGCGCCTGTAAAAACTACGACGGACTCCGGGTCAGCTGACACGTCTTGTACGTGGAAGACGTACGGCAAGACACGCCCCCCCTTATGACTATAAAACCACCGTATTCCAAGGGGCTCGTTGCTGCTAATTAGCGTTACTAGCTACACGCGGTTACGTCCGTTACTTCTTCGTGTCTTCCCACACGATTCCTCATCTGAACTCCTGGTTTCGACTCTTGCCTGACTATTGGATTGGCGTGTCTCCTCCTTTATTCCTGTCGTGCTCATCTGGTTTTTTGACTCGGAACGTTGCTGGATCCGGCTCCCTTCTGTCTCTTGCAGTACTTCATTCCAGGTGGCCGCTTCTACACACGGAACCAAAAGCAGAGAACTTGCTGTCAACTATCTGGAACTTTTCTACACCTACTCTGGATACATGTGTGCTCAGGTACATACTTAACTGGCAAACCCCATCTCTGCTACTATTTATCTCCACGAATTGTTTGGATATTTTGTCTCCTGTTGGATTCTGGGACATTGAGTGACTATCTTGTGAACTTGTCTTCAAGTGCATATAAACGCTCTCCTGAAACTGCACCAACCTGGCACTAGTGCGACCCTCGCGCCATCCGGGGCTACTTCCCTATACTAACATTCCTGTTTATTATTTTCTCCTTTCGTTGTCTTCTGTTTCCTGGATTCCTTTCCTCAAAATATCCTTATTCAGGTTAGTTGTTACCAATTCGATATATAGTTGGGACTGATACTTTAAAAAGGCTCTTTTTAGACCATTCCCACTCATTTTGTGTTATGTTCCTTGTAAATCCACCCTGGGGAAGCACCACTCCAAAAGGTAGTTTCCCATTTAATTCAACTGTTCTGATTACTTGCCTTAACCTCAACACTGTCTAATATCGTTGTATTCCTTTGCAGCATTGGTATTGGCAGTGTGTGTTCTTCCCGCTCTTTTATTCAATTGACACCTCTGTCTGTCCCAACTGAAACAGCAGAGAGGTACATTGTAGAAAAGAGCCCCTCTTTGAGGAAGCCTGAGTCTTGTACTTAGGGGAGCTGGGATGAAAGGCTGAATATCGATTCTTGTACCACCATCATCTCCAAGGTCACTCTTCTGCATCTTCGGCCTATTTCGGAGTGGTGAGTAACAATATATCACACTTTTATGAATAAATGAATATTTGATAGCACACTTATGAATATAATGTTGATCAACAATGGGTAATGTTACAATTGCACACTCTTTTCAATCAGTGAGGAGTTAGTATAGAAAGGATAAGGTCGCAGAGAATACGTTTATGGTTTCAAGGAAAAGCAATGATGGAAAGAATGCAGCACAGAAATAAACTGATATAGTTTCAACAAGAGATAATATGATCACTTTTTCTTTTGACAATTCACTCTCCCCTGTGCAATATAAGGAGATGGAAGAAGAGCACATAGTTTTCAGGAATACAATCAAATGCAATACAAATTCCAGTTCCCCCCTAGCAAGCTTGGAGCAACCGGTATGCTTTTAAAAAGTCAAAAATACTTTTAAATGTGATTTGCAATGAAGTAAAAAATATGCTAAAAATGATTTTAATTCCTTATAGGAGATTCGGCGTAGGTGACAGCTACTTAATATTGGTTCAGGTCAACACTATCAGTGATTCATGATGGATTGTCAGGTTGAAAAGGAATTTCAGCAGTTGCAAGCAAAAGACAGCTATTTTTTGACAGGTGGAGAAATTTAGTCAAATTGCAATTCGCTGCACTTTTTACGAGTGCGTCGATCGCGATTACAGCAAAACAATAAGGAATAGAAAGTCGCTTAGGTTCTTAGCTTCAAAATGAAAGTTAAATCTCGCTCCTAGGACATGTGGTTCAAAAGA
Source organism: Ambystoma mexicanum (assembly GCF_040938575.1). NCBI lineage: Eukaryota > Metazoa > Chordata > Amphibia > Caudata > Ambystomatidae > Ambystoma > Ambystoma mexicanum. The sequence continues at coordinate 1,149,383,736 of NC_090933.1, read as the reverse complement.
TACGGACGATTTAGTGGATGTAGATTCTCAGAAATAAAGTAAGATTCAAATGACAAATTACACTTTCACAGGTTTGAAATCACAGAATGGACACACAATTTCTATGCAGTTCTAAATAGGTTGAAATGGATGGGATGAGATTATTTTAGACTAAGAGATTGGTTCTACATAGTTCTGGCTGGATACTCACACTATAAATTTGAAATAGGCCATCAAGATCTGGTCAACAGGTTTAGACTGGACTTCTAGCGGGTGGTTCTGAAGTCACTGCTATCTGGGTCAGCTCTGCTCTGCTGGTCTGGATCTCTGGTTCTGGCAAAAGTTCTTGGCACTGCACAGCGGTCTGGTCTGGTCTGCGGTTCTGGATACACCTCTGCTCTCTGGGTCTGGTTCTGGTTCTAGCCAGAATCAAACAGCTCGCCCGGCTGTTGAATAGTTTAGTTAGGTGGCTGGATTCTGAGGCCTGCTGAGAAGGATTCAGCTTTTGCATCAGGCCTCTCTGCTTCAAGTTCTGGAATCTGCAGTCTGGTTTTCTAAGTTCTTGTCTCTGGATATTGCCTGAATTTGAAGTCGTCCGTCGAAGTGGTTCACAAGAAAGTGGAAAGAGCAGTCCCCACCTAGGTCTCAGTGGCTCTTTTTATGTCTTTTGAAAATGGGTGGGAAGGCTAACTTTCTATGCCCAACCCACTAAGGATCCTGATAGGGTACAGGATTTTCTGTCCTTTAACTGGATAACTGAGTTGTGAGTCAGAGTGATGCTACCCTTTTACAATCTATTGAAGAAACGCCCCTTTGATTTTACTTAGAAAAATAATTTTTCATAACAACCAGGTTTCCCAGATACACATGTGGTTCATAATACATATACACATCACAGATGAATTAAGACAGGTCTCTGTTCAAGCCTGGTCTTTCTAAGAGCTTGGGTTCAGAAATGACAACATTTTGCGCTTTTAGTGGGTTTTGCCATGGTCGGTTCGGCATCAAATTTAACGCAGACCTGCAACCCCTCCCTGAGCACATTACAATAAGTTTTCAATTCTCTAGTGTAAGCACAGTGTCTGTAGTATTAATAATTGCGGGGTTCGGTCTCAGAACATCACACAGAGTTGAGCTTAGTCTCAAATTGTGGGTATATTTCTCATATTAAGAATCCCCAAATTGTACATTTCTGTCAGCTTAATACAATATTCTATAAGCAATTTAATAAAACATACATTTGCTCTCAATTCAGTACACCCCTTTGTTTCCCCCCGCCCCGGGAACTTGGCTTGACTCAGAGATCATGTGTCTTGCCTTCCCCAGAGCAACTGTTGACAATTACATCTCAAATCAGCATATCCCATTCAGCTGAAGGCATCCTTTGTCTGGTTTTTCCTGCTAGCAGGGCATGAGTCCAGGGTGCCACTCTCCATTTGATTAACAGAAACTTGTGATTTCCTGCCTTCTGGTGTGGAGGTCTGAGGTGTGACAGCTTCCCATAGACAGAGGCCTCTTGAACTTTTAATTAACTCAGACTGCCTTCTAGTATAGGGCCTGGGAACAGTAGGTGTTAAGAATTCTCACTAACCAGCAAGGCTTTGAAGTCCCAGCTGGCTTAGGTTCCTTTTCAGCTCCTGAAGTACCGGTCTCCTGTGAGAGTTTAGATCGCTAGCGCCGGTTAGTGTCAAGCGCCGGTAGTGCAGCCATTTTTGGGAGTTGTCTTGAATTAATACATTTCAAAAAAAGGATTTTACTTGATAGCATATGATCCTTGCTAACATGATTTTAGCAATGTTTGACATTAATTAAAATGGATCTTGAACAGCACCATATTCCTTAGCACTGGTTTTGCTCTGTGTGTAGCCAAAGGGTAGGGCCTGGCAATGGTCTCTTGTATTAACATTGACAGAGGCAAAAATGGATGGCAACCTATTTTTCATGTTTTCCCTGTGCATTTTCTGGTGATTTCTGGCCATCATGATGTTTTCAATGCCAGTAATGCACAGTTCTGTTGTAGGGCTTGGATGCGTGGGTAAAAACATCCCACAGGAGTAGGAGGTGGATGAAGGAGGAGCACAAGGAAGCACATATTTTGGAAGTGAGAGTGGAAGGTATTCAGGTCCAGGGAACAGAAGGCCTTCCGCATAATGCACAGGGCTTTCATTTTATTCCTTGCAGCCAATGGGAGCAATTGCAAATATTTTAGTTGAGCAGAGATATGATCCCTGGCATTCTGGCCAAGGACAAGTCACGCAGTCCTCTTATGGATGAGTTGCTGATGGTACACAGTGAAAGCAGGCACATTTAAGAAGAGGCTGTGGCAATAGTGCAGCATACAAAGAACCACACCCGTGCACACACTGACCATTTGAGAACTGAGTTTAGGTTGGTAAGACACATTCAGTGGTGGCTTTGGTGCCATCTTTTTACGCTGTCTGTAGGAGATGGGTTAGTGGGGAACACAATTCGTAGCATTGTCGGAAGAAGGAAGAGAGTTCCTGTTTCACTACTACACTGTATGATATGGGTAAATGAAAATGTTGCAAGGAAATACCATTAAATTGTCAGTTCATGGTAGCACTTATAACAGAGTTGTACAAATACTGCCAAAACAATCTTCATACCTTCATTTTGTGCTGATGGCTGCTCATGTCGATGAATGTGGTGCAGAAATCATGCAATGTTTCACTGCACTTTCAAATGGATGTGCTTTCGAATAACAGCACACTTGCAAGCTGAATTTTTAACAGTATATATGACGTGTTGTGGAGAACTGACAGTGTTAGATGCTGACGTCTTGGATGGCATTGGTGGATGCGTTTGTGACTGCTTAAAAACCCCCAATAAGGGTGAGGTGGGAATATGATAGTGGAAAGGGAAGAAGGACTGGTCGTGCTTTACTGGGGCACGGCCCTCCAAGTAGTTTGGGAAGTGAACGTGCCACAATCTGCACTTCTCAGCATGCTGGCCAATGAAATTGGCAAAGTGGGGATTATCCAATCTGGTACTGAGGGTGTGGGTCACAGGAAGGTGTGGTAATACTGGTATTTTGCGTAGTAAGGCTGGCTGACATGGAGAAATGGATTGTGTTGAGTTTGGGTGATGTCTTTGTGATAGATGTGCACAAGTATGTCCAGGAAAGAAACTTTAATGCCAATTTCTGTGCGCATTGTGGTGCGCTGTTGATGGCCACAGTTTAGCCGACATGCATGGACTTTGCAGAGAACTAGCCAGTTCCGCAACTCTGCATGTTGGACTCAGTTTAGCCAGCATGCATGGACTTTGCAGAGAAATATCCAGTTCTGCACCTGTGCATGATGGCGTCATGCACTATAGCGGGTTGCATTTGGGTAACGTGTGTTGTTTACATTTGCTCCGTCGACTGAAGAGGCTGATGAATGCAGTGAAGAGGCTTTTTACCACTGCTCAGGTGGTGTGCTCCGCCATACCACCAAGAACAGTATGGACCACTCATATTGGCTGTTGTATTCAGCCAGAGGCTGGAAGTTGTCTGATTAACAGAAGCATGTCTGATTTTATGTGCGCTCATGGCATGTTTTTCTGTAACAATTACATAATTAGTTCTGCAAATGCAGAGTTCTTCTAATGAAATGGCATGTCGCTGTTGTCCATTGGTAATGATGTTTTGTTTGCTCATCTCCAAGGGCCACTCAAAAGGTTCCTATAAGAATCTGAGGACAAAAAGGAAACACACAACTCTATAAACCGAAAAAGAGCTATTTGTGTGAAAGCACATAATAAAAAAAAAAAACTTATAACAAAAAAAACCACGACGGCTCCTCTTTTCAGAGCCACTCCTACATCAAAAAAGTCCTTACCCTGGTTGATATTTCTTCCTCCACGTACACACACAGCACAAAAGCCTCATCCGGGAATTTTGAGGCCGGTGGCCATGGAAATGGGACTCTGGTGGCTGAGGGATTGTGCAACACCATTTGTGGGTGTGGTGTGTACGCAGGGAACTGTTGTGCTGAATCGCTAATGTTAAATGGAGAACGCACGTGCTACAATCTGCACTTTCCACCATGCTGGCCACTGGAAATGCGACTGTGGAAAGTGTCCAATCAGTTGCTCCGGATGTGCGTCACAGGAAAGGGCAGCCATATTTAGTTAGAGTACTCTGTGTAGTGAGGCTGGCAGAGATGGCGAGTCGCCCATTTTTCATAGTGGGTGATCACATTGTCCAAGATCTGCTCCAGTATGCCGTCGAAAGAGGCTTTAATGGCAATTTAAATATGGAGGAAGTGGAGGCTTTCTGGTATGGTGTGTATGTGAGTACTTAGGCCCATTTGCCTGCAGAATGTCGACAAGTGGCCATTTCACTACTGTACATGTACTGGTCATGCACTATGGAGTCTTGCTTTTGGTTTCGATAGCTTGTTCACGTGTGTACCGTCAACTCAAAAAGATGATGAATGCAGTGAAGCGCTTTTTTCCCACTGCGAAGGTGCTTTTCTTATCTATAGCACCAAGTCCAGTATATAACTATTTCAATGAATGTTGTCATCAGCCAGAGGTCGTAGGGCGTCTTATCAACAAAAGCATGTGTAAGTTCTTGCGTTCTGCTGGGATGTACTGCTGGGAGAATGACAACATTGGTCATTGATATGTGCACCTTCTCAATGGAAATGGCCTTTCATTGTCGCCCAGTGGCAATGACATTTTGTTTTCCAATCTACAGGCTGAAGTTAAGACGCTATTGCAAAAATGTGAGGTGAAGTGCAACAAACAAAAACACTTATAGAAAATGGAAAAAAAATGTTTCTATGGAACCACCTACAAAAAAAAATACAAAACAGATCTTTTGAGAGCCACCACTACAAATGGAATCCACCACCGTGGTTGACATTTTTTACCCCACTCCAGTGTGCACAGCACGATAAGTCCACGGACATCGCAATAGATGCCAGGTTGCACGTATCACATCCGGCCTTTTTGGAGATGGCAGGCATAGCAATGGCCCTGTGCATGCAACAGCATTGCTGAATAACATTTCTGGATGTGGTTTTTATGCTTACCCTGTATTTGTCGACAAACAAATGCGGAAGTAGCGGTTATGGCTGTGTGCTTCACGAGGCACAGTGTACAGTTTTTGGGGGAGTTCAGAATACATTGATGGAAAGTGAATGAAACACACTGTGCATTGTCTGCTCATTTTGGATTCCACTATGTAGTGGTGTACTGGTATGGAGTACCTGCAATGCAGTGACAGCTTTTGGTTTCTGTTGGTGAGACTTTGGTGACAGGCAATCATGCCGCCATTATTGTTGTTCATTGTGGAGGGAAAAGTGCACAATATGTTACCAGAGTTTCTGTACCGTTTGCAATGAACGAAGCACTTGCCCAGTTCATGCGCATGTTCACGATCCGAAGCATTATTCTTTATGGCATTACGCAGACACCAATGTGCCTGTGTTATTTTTCATTTCATCTGGCAATGGAGAAAGCGCAGTACCTTGTGAAGAGATCTATTTGTGGCTTTCCAACTCTAAAAACAGCTTTTTCCATTTACCTATTTTCCTATTCCAGTTACTTTCCATTTATTTTGCTCTTGCAACATACCACTCAGAAGGAAAGGAAGCCAAGGCCAGGTACGGAGAGGGTACCACCTACAGGCATAACATAAGGGATGTGCACAAAGTGATTGAAATGTTGGGTGGCCCTCACTTAAATAGGTGTCAGTCATTGTCATGCTCCCGGACTGACCCTTCCCAGGCACTTCGAAGTATTTTCCCTTTGTACAGTTGCACATCACAGGAAACATGTACAATACAATACGTTTGCCAAATAAGGGTCTGCAGTGCAGCATATGGTGTGATAGGATGTTTTAAGAATCTGCTGCCATGCACAACAGTTCCTGTTGGTGGCCGGAGCCTCTGTGCAGAATGATGAACATGAAATGATCTTACTGCACTGCTGGTAGGGCAGTACCCTGCCCACTGGTGCCTTGTGCTTCCATTTCAGTTCTCCCTACATGCAATTCGGACACTTCATGGTATGCCATTAGCCGTAGGAGCAACATTCACTGACATGCATACATTCTGAAATGAAAGAATGCTTACAAAAAAGTTGACACGCACCTTCATTATGGGCACCAAGAAGAGAAGTATTCAGAGAAACCCATACGGCTACACTACTTTTGTAACCACATCTGATATCTTTTGCGCTCCAAAGAATCTGCTGTTTCTTTCCTTTTCTTTACATGCACTTGTATGTTAGTGACCAAGGCGCACCAGCTTTGCCATTGTGCAGACTTACTGCAGACTGTTACACCTGCAATTAAATGTTTACTGAAACTCTACGACCCACCAGCGCACCCTTCACACTTTCTGTCACATTGCTCAATTCAGAAATGGAGTGTCTGTTTCATAGGTCATCGAAAGGCAAACAGTACATCAATCAAATGAATGTGACATTGAAAACACCCACTGTACATTGGAGGTTGCAGTTCTTTGTTTTCCAGTGGGCCTCATAGAGCCAGGCGTGCGGCAGCCATCCATTGATAGGTTTGCACAGCAACCCATGCAGTCGCCATGACTGCTAGAAATGCAGTAGCCTACCGTATGAATCCGTAGGCCTGGCGACAGGGCTGGTGTTACCAGCACACAGAGGATGCCCTATGCATTTGAATAGCTGTGCAACAGACAGACGTGCACATCCACAACTATATAAACATGCATTAGAAGATGCGTTCAGTGCTGGACTCCAATGGAAAGTTGCATTGTGATTGCACATACGGCAGCCAGGTGCCGTCTCCCTAGGAAACCTTACTTCCCTGCACCATCTTAAACAGTACTGTGTGCAACAGACTGACCATGCATTATTAAGAGAAAAAGAAAAACCACTCACACACTCCCCAACATTTAACATGTACACTTTCAATTTCTTAGCTACAGAGACACTATTAGCAAAGGGAAGGGCTAGCACAAATGGATAAATAAACAGGGGCATTTGCACTTTGAACAAATTCACCATGAGGGCAGCCAAGGATCGCCATGAGGGCAGCCAAGGATCCATGAACACATGTTGATAATGGCACATTATGGTTCAGTTGCGCTACCACAAACCTTTCACCTTCACAGACAACACTATGCTAAAGCAAGGTTCTGGTTACAGTGCCCTACTAAAAACCTATTAGATTCATCAACACAAAACACTGCTAACGGGACGTTATGGTTATGTTGCACTACTAAAAAAATATCCCCTACACTGGAAAAACTGTGCTACAGGAACTTTCTGAATACACAGCCCTACTAAAAACCTATGACATTAACCCACAAAAAACATTCTTTAAGGGACGTTATGGTTAAGTTGCTTTACTATAAACCTATGACCTTCACTGAAAAATCTATACTGAAGGAACTTTCGGGATCCACTGCCCTAACCCACTTGTACCTTCCTTGTAACTAAGCTCCCCTCAAGTAACAGCACCTCGATGCCCGAGGGCTGTTTGTACGCTATACAAATGTAAAAAATAAAAACAAATAGAATAAATGCTAAATACCTATCAAATACACCAACAAAAACATTGTTAAAGGGACGTTATGTTTAAGTTGCACTACTGAAAAACCTATGAACTTCAATGCAAAAACATTTTGCTACAGGGATTTTATGGTTACAGGTAAAACTGAAAAAACCAACAATTTGACCAGTTATGGTAAGGTATGCAACCATAACTTGCGCTGCCGCTGTGCACTGCTAGGACTAACACCCATAACCCCAAAGATGACATCACAAATGTCATTGATTACATCACTGATGACTGAGGTCTTAAATGGATACAAAGTCTCACCCCCTGCACTGGGCTTGTCTACCACTACATTGAGGCTAATCCATTCTGCTGCCTCTGCTTCTTCAATAATCCCTTCATTCATCATGTGCTTGAGTTCCTGAGTTCTCCCATCTCTGACCTCAAAGCTAAGGGAATCATCATCACTTCCGCCCTCCCCAGCAGCCTTCAGTTTGATTACATCTACAAAACCTTTTCAGCTTTCAGTGATTTCCTCAAACACTGTAGGATACTACTCCCTTATCTGTTGTGTCTGCCACTCCCTCCTGTGCCCTTCTATCCCCAGCTCCAGGACCGGATGATCTGGCTCCAGCTTGACACCCATATCTGTCTGTGTGTCCCTAGACAGTATGTTCCCTCCTTTACTCGTAACTCTCACTAGGCCTACCGCCCTGCGTTGCTTAAATTAAAGCACCTCAATCCCTCCCATAATATCGATGCGCACCTCCCCATGAGCCGCTACTGCTGCTTCCCGCAAATCACAACATCCACACATACTCTTCCATGTATTCACATGTATATATATATACATTTTTGAATGTGAATACGTGGAAGAGTATGTGTGGATGTTGTGATTTGTGGGAAGCAGCAATCAGTAACCTACACAGAACGTCATTCCCCTCAATCAGTGCATGCATGTTTTCCCTTCTTGGGCTTGCAACACCCCATTTGCCACACACACTTCATCCTCTGGATCATATAACATCCCACTCAAAGCTGTAGTGAGTCTTGAATAGACTTCACCGTCCCATATGACGTCCATTGTCTACAGCATCTTGCTAAACGCCCCTTTCTCCCATACTCTTGCCAAATGATGTGTTGTTTGTTTGTTTGTTCATTCATTTCTAATGCGCACCAGACCGAGAGAGCAATTAAAGCAGGTGCAAGGCTTAAGTTACAGAGTTACAGGATATAGGCAAGAATATGCGAAGCATTCTTTGTAATTGGCAAAGTGTTCGGTGCTCCCAAACCAAAAACATCTCCTCCTGCTGTTTCTCCCTTTGCACTTTCCTTTCACATTTCATTTCTTTTAAATCTGCGGACTGGCTTCATCTCTCATTCTCCCATGCTTGGATGCTCTGTTCAAACAGGTTGGTGTTCTCTCTAGGGCCCTTTACGGGATCCGTATCCAGTTCTTTCATACATGTTTCCGTGGGTTCGACAGACTTTGCCACCTCAATGACCCTATTCAAACTGATGTCTCCTTTTCTATATAGTGCCTCACGGGTCTTATGGTTGCTACATTGTATTATCAGCTGGTCTCTCGTCTGCTCTCCCTGTATTGTTAAAATCCACACTTGATGGCCAAGTCTAGTAGAGCTGTAATAAACTCTTCAATAGACGTGTTCCTCTTTTTGTCCCTAGTGGCACAGTGGGACCTTGCTAAAATCTTGTTTTCAATAATGATACAGTGTTTATCCAATGTGGCAACACTTACTTCATACGACTTCAACCCTTCCCTCTCTGCATCTGACAGTTCTGGCAGCCTCCTCTATATTGACTGCCCTTCGTGACCCAAGCAAATATACAGTGGGGAGTCCTTTCTATCGGCTTCAAACTTTGCGCCATATACCCCATGCAGGTAACGGAGTAAATCTTCTATCCAATCATTCCACTTTACCAATGGTTCCCCAGGAACAGGTCGAAATAAGGGCGGGACCGGAATAGTAGTCTTTTTTTCAAATGAACGCCAGCGTTCAGTTGTACAAGTCTCTTTTTATGTAGCTGTACACAGTCAATAAACTCAAATATTCAGTAGCAAAAGGTGGAGTACCCAGCTGAAGATTGCTGCAGACTTTTCTCTTTAAACTTGTTAATTTGTTAGCTTGTCCATCATCACAGAATTATTCCCCAAACAGCGAGCCCAGTGCACTTGCTCAGCACCTTCACATCTTCGCAGTGAGATGCTGCGCAAGCGTTTTTCAAGGTACAGGCCATGCTCCAGCGCATCTGGGTTGCCAGGAAACATCCCTGTTTGCTCGCGAATCCACACGCAATTCTCATACAGCAACATCTGCTGGAGACTCAACAGTGTATCGCAGTCTCTTGTGCCTCTGGCCTGAGGGCCCATCTTGTGCCACACAGACCCAAACAGCACCTACTGTGGCCACCTTACCAGGATTCAGGACAGGCAATATTCAGGCCGTGTCATAGAGTGGCAAACACAGATTTGCCGGTCTGGAATGGAGTCAGGCCGGAGGACAGCTCGATCAGGAACCGGCGGGGTGTGCTATGCAACTTCTTTTTTCTCCTAATCTCCAGTATTAAGTGGTGCAACAGGGTCACATGCAGACTCTGATAGTAAAACACTGCTTATTTTTATTTCCAGAAACACCAAAACAACAGCTCCAGTTCAACCGGTCTCTCCCTGGTCTACCCTTCTCGTTTTTTGGTTGAACATTCCATAAGAATACAACACAATCCAATGTGACAGTTTGCCTTTACAAGGAGAGTAGACCCCCTCATTCCTTGATTAATCTCTGGACTCTCTGAAGAACAAGAAACATTGATTGGACCTCTGTTGGGGATACAGTCTATCCTAAGGTCTTCTGGTATGGCAGTGAAGACAGGAGGCATCCAAGGCATAGGAGAGATCTGTCCCATAGCCATCCTGTGATGCTGGAAATGCACCAGAGGGACAGGGCCTCCGTATCCTTGCCCTTTACTGCTTTTTATCGTGTGTTCTGTTGTGTTTTCCACGCAGGAGTTCATGTGGGACTCCTGGCGGTGCAGCTCTCTTTCTTTTGGTTTGGTGAACGGACCAGTGGGATACCCTTATGGCACCCATGGATGGGGGTACAACCCTGTGCCCCTAGTGGATGTTTTTAGGCACCTGTGGGTGGCCCACAGAGCAAGGTATGGGCTGGTGGCAGCTCCATGCTGAATTTGACAGGTGCGCGGAGTATCCGTCATTTTGGGATACCTCGGCCCTGCCATTGGGATCAGTTGATTCCCGATGGAAAACAAGATGGCCCCGGTGGCCTCTTGCTTTCTATTACCCATTACCTTGTTTTCCCAAAGTCCTCGGAAGCCCTGACTCTGTCCCTTCCCCCTGACTGGCTGTTGGGTGGAAATGCCATATATAGTGTTGTTGTGAAGGCCCGGCCAGACTAGCTGGAGCCTTCCCGGTGATGTATGTTGTGGGTACCTCCTGTGGGTGGGACCCGGGTGAATAGAGTGTGTGACGAATATGCATTCTGTGTTGTGGATGTCTAGTATCTGGTAGTTGACACAATGACTGAGACAGCCCTGCCTGAAACCGGTATGCAGCTTGGAGTGTTGAATGGCTCGGTACTTGTCCCAATACACATAACATGTGAGTGTCTGGAGAGAAGTGAATGGCCTGAATACCTTGTGTGCCTGATTGGCTGCCTGCCTGCATGAATGCGGTAGTCGTGAAAGGATGCTTGAGTGTGACCCAGTGGAATGAATGGGAGATCAACAGTATATCTGGGGACCTCTCACTGCTAGGAATCGTGTTCAGAAGCTGAAGTCAACTACGACGAGTAACTGGAGTAACTGACGCTTGACCTTGAAGCCCTGCTGGACGAGAAGAATTGCTGTTGCTCTCCTTCACAATCTGAAAGCTGCTGTGCTTCCAAGGACTGACCCAGAGAGGACCTGGTAAGGCGCCCTCTTCCCGAGCTACGAGTGACCATCGTGCACAGCTGATCTTTGCCAATGCTCCCTGGTAGACAGACCTTCGACAGGCTGCCGACCTGATACGGGGACTGCTGCGGAACTCCAAGGAAAAGCACTCGGACTATTGTCCGCCACTGTCGACGACCGCCGTCGCCGACCAGAGCCGTCGTGCTCCCGTTTGCCTAAGAACTTCAATTGATCATCGGAAGCTCTCGTCTGCATCGTCATCCGCTTGTCTCCAGCTGGAGAAGGCCCGACCGTCAACGCGCCGAGGAGCATCCACCGGTGGGTTTCCCGCCACCTAAAGACCACAGAGACGCCGACGACTCGACGCCCTTGCTGGCCCACAGTTCTTCATCATCTCTTTGCAGTCCAGAACTATCGTCACCAAGGTGCCCCGCACGCTTCTTCCTTGCAGGACGCCAACGCTCTGTCATCGACGAGCACCGCTATGAACGAAGGTGCCACTTCACGGCCGTAGTTCAACCTGTTCACGGTCGGACGTTCAACGACCCGTGACTCCCGCCTTAAAGGGAGGGCAATCAAGAAGGGCCGTCGATTCCCCGACACCGAACGCCGAGGTCCTCTACACCTCTCGACGATCCGTGGCTCCTGCCTGAAAGGGAGTCACTCAAGAAGGATCGGTCGACGCATCGTCGGAGACCTCCACTCCACAAGGTACATTGGGGGGTTAAAACCTTAATAGGAGGAAGTGAGACTATTGAACATATGGACTGGGCTTGTGCTATATATCTTTTATTTACAGATTGCCCAGGTGGGGGGATCTCCACACCGAACTGTGCCTCGTGGTTGGGGTCAGCCTTCTGCCTATTGTTTCAACCATCTTACGTTTCTGCCTATCTCTATTGCTGGTTTCCTCGTTATTAATCTGTGTGACATTTTAACCATACAGTTGATGCACTTTAATGAGATTGGATAACACTAGTGGTACCACTTTAGAATTGCATATATTTATCATTATTGACTTCCGAGTACAAAGTGCGTTATTGTGATCGTGTACATACCTTCGAATATTAATTATATAAAGACTGTGTTTTCCGTAATACAGTGTGTGGACATTACTTTGTGGGGGTTCAGGGACTACACTGTACTTAAGAACCAGCCTGCATCACCTCCTGAGAAGCTAGGCCTTGATTGCTCGACCACGTACCAATAAAAGATAATCTTGGCTGGGGTCCTCTGTGCCTCTCCTCTACCATATAGAGAGCGGAAGTACAGACACCCCCTACCAGTCTTTATACATCCCCAGGGAACAACAAGGGTGTATTGCTGTGGGCTGTAACCAACTCTGATACTGGATTTTCCTTTGGTTTTTCGTTGAGGCCCCTCTAATTCAATGAGACTGGGCTACAGCTAAACAACTGTGCCAAACAAGGTTGCAGTGCTATGGAATTTGCGTTATGATTCAGGCAGCCTCGGCCATCTTATGGCCTTCTCCTGAGAAGGTGCACATCTGACAACACTGCTGGAACTTTATTGGATTCCCAAGGCCAGAGGCTGCCTCACAGATATGGCAGAGAAAGCATTTTGCCACTGCGGCTATACTCCTTGACCCTTTTTCTCTCCCATGGTCATGTTTGTTATTATACGTGCTGTTTTATGGGTGGAGAATGGTTGAGCAGTAAGCAGCCCTCCCATACGCTGGTCTGTTTGCATTACATGCCATTTCTCTCTATTTTCGGTCTCCTGTGTATTATTTGTGTCTGAGTGCCCGATGTGTAGAGGTGGGGGGGGGGTTCTGGGATGAGCCTGAAACATATTGGTGCTGATGCCCAGGAGTTACCCTTCATCAGGTGCGTGACTCGGGTATATGATAGGTTAAGTGAATAAAGTGTTTTTTTATGTACCTGTTGTCCACTTGACTAGGGGACTCTGGAGTCTTCAGAGACTCTAGGATTCATACAGAGACAGTGGGCCTCATTACACGGAAGGCGGTAAGCCATGGCGCTATTAGCGCCATGGCTGCCGCCGGTACCTTACCGGGTCCGCCTTGGTGGATGGCGGAATTAGTGCCATATTCCAAGGTGTGTGGGGGCGCTAATTCTGCCATCCACCATTGCCCCTTCACCATTGCCAGTCAGCCCCATGGGGCTCCATGTTAATGGTGAAGGTGCTAATTACGGTACCGCAAATTGCGGTACCGTAATTAGCACCAAGGTCCCTTTGCGGGTCCCGTACTTAACGCCTGTAAAAACCAGGCGTTAAGGGAGGACCCGCAAAGGGACCTCGTAGTAAGGCGGTAAGGGTTTACCGGTACCGGTGCCCTTAGCGGTAACGGTAAACCCTTACCGCCTTCCGTGTAATGAGGCCCAGTGCCTCAGAGTGCTGCAGTGGTACAAAGTTGGAAGGGCAACTACAAGACTTCAATTGGGTCAGAGCATTTTTAAGCACCTGTAATACAGTCAGAGCGCTCGTCATGGAGAGACGGTGTAGGGTCGATACTGTAGAGGGCACAGGGTAGGAGTATGAGGTCGGAAGCCTGAGTTATCTTGCAGTATGTTCTATACCAGGGACAGTTACAATATGCAGATGCCAGTCCACTGGTCATGTGGGAGGAAGGGGAAACACTTGTCATATTAATCAGGGTCCGCGGCAGAGCTGGAGAGGTTGATGGGCATAGTGGACAATTGGGATGTGGTCCCCCGGTCGGTATGAAAAATAGGGAGGTGGGGATCACCCAGGAACAGCAGTTACAAAGAGAACTGCAGGGAAGGGATGAGGGAGATTGTGGTGAACTATATCAGGAATATAGGGAGGGATCAGAGCCCCTCGGATTTTGCAGACATTCTTACACAAACTTTCATGAGGGATACAACTGAGTATTAGGGGGGCACAATATGGTGGCTGCTGCCAGATTAAACCAAAAATGTGATGGGTCGAAAGTTTTGAATTAATCTGAACCACTGAAATTGCTCAAGGAAACTTCCACGTCACTGTTTTTTAGCCCGTCACTGCAAAAGGGGTCCAGCCATGTGCAAATCAGTCAGGTACTGCCACCAATGGGAGCAGCCTGCCGAACTGCTAAGTCAGGTCCCCTCTGCCCGGAAATATAAGTAACCCCAGACATGTTTCGGACTTGTTGGGCCTCCTCATTGAGTTGCAGCTTGGTTCCCCATGGCACAGCGAGCAAGGGACCCACATGCTTGGGGTTGCGTGTGCTCTTATGCAAAAGGGATGTGACCGAGCAGTTTGGGCTGGACTGCCCCGTTTGGGGTAAGTCCAAGCCTGATTTGCATATGATCTTTCCCCTTTTCAAATGTCTTGGCAGTTGAAGAACAATGGTCTGGAGGGATGCCCAGAGCAATGCAAGAGGTTAAGATTTATTCCAAACCTTCCAGTCATCACCTCTTTTGTTTTGGTTTGGTCACTCCGAGTGGGACGGGTATGCCCAGACGTGGGTCCCGTGCCTGCTGGGCCTAGGGACCCAACGAGGCGAAACATGTTTGGGGATGTTTGTCGTCTCGTGCAGAAGGGATGTGACCAAGCAGTGTGGGCTGGACTTCCCCTTTTGGGGTTGGACTAAGCCTGATTTGCATATGGTCTTTCCCCTTTTGTAATGGCTTGGCAAGCAAATATTGATGGTCTGGAGGGTTGCACAGAGCAATGCCAGAGGTTAAGATTTATTTGAAAACCTTCCAGCCATCACCTCTTTTGTTTTGGCTGTTGCCAGATGACATAATCAGGATGGTGGAAGGGAAGTTGATGTGGACGAAAAGTTAAGATACACCCAGGGGTGAGGATACATTCTG
The DNA here is from genome assembly GCF_040938575.1 of Ambystoma mexicanum. NCBI lineage: Eukaryota > Metazoa > Chordata > Amphibia > Caudata > Ambystomatidae > Ambystoma > Ambystoma mexicanum. The sequence goes on along the minus strand of NC_090933.1, from coordinate 1,149,368,532 downwards.
AATTCAGCTAATGATGAGTGGCTTACAGTGAGAAAAGCAGTGCTGGTGAGGGAGGGCAAGGAGTGGGCAGAGGGAGAACACACAGTGGGGCAGGATTGTGAGGTGCTAGAACCATTGCCTCTGTGCATGGGGGTGAGTGACACGAAACTCAGTGGGGGTGGCTCTCCATATTTCTGAGAATGGGGTGGTAGAGGAGGAGGAAAGGGGAGGAGACACGGGCTGGCTGGGTACTGGGGGAGGCAACAGAGTGGCGAGGGGACATTCTGGAAAGAAGCTGGTGTGAGGACAGATTTGGTAGATAGGTTTCTGCTGGGGCAGCGAGGCAGGTTACAGGTTGTGCCAATGGCTATGGTGATAGCCGCTGCTAAGAGTACCACCCACATTCTGATGCACACAAACAGGCTCCTGATATCATGGGGGGCACAAAATCCAGACAGAAGGGCAGGAAATAAACTGTATTTTGGAAGGACAGGTGACTGTGCACCTAATATGTCGTGAACAAAATGCCAGTGGAAGGGGTATTGTTAGAAAAACTATATGAATGCATGCCAGAGACTGTCAAAACACAACAGGAAATGTTCAGTACATGTGCACCAGAGAAGGAAATTGACGGGCCAACATATAAAGAAGGTGGCCAGTGGCTGCATGACTTAATGGTGATGGGGAAAAGAACACAGTGTGGTGAATTACAATCAGTGGTGTTGGCTCTGAGAATAATGAAGATAGTGCAATCTGATCGAATTTTCCCATGACATCTGACAATGACCTAAAGCTGCAGCCAATGGCATGCACATAAGACAAGGAGTGGCATGTGGCGGAGGACCCACAGCTTGAAGTGACAAAGATGATCCTTATTAAGGGCAAGACGGAGATTCAAGGCAAATTTGAGCAGCGCCTGGAAGATCTGCAAGGGGAGGATTAACAAATGATGCAATATATGAAGAAACAGAAAGAACAAGCCAATGGGTATCAGCACCTGATTGAGCAGGCCTGGTGGCCCATAGCCAAAGAAGACTGGTAGGAGCACATGGACAATTGTGTGACGTGTTTGAAGGAGAAACAGAAACAGGAGCCAAAGAAGGAGCTGTGCAAGCAGATTGATGTGAAGGGTACACAGTGGGATGACTGGCTGCCATTGTCCTCAATGCCAATGAGTGAGAGAGAGGTCAGCGACCAGGTATTCACCATACAAGGTGCTATTTGGGAGGAATATGCCAAGCACTGACAAGATGTTGCTGCCACTAAGCGTGGTTGCACCTAAGGATTGGGAGGTACAAGAGGCTGACTAGATACTGGAAACTCAGACACAACTTGTGATTGACAGTGCACAAGAACATAAAAGACACGTGATGGATTTGGTGCTTGTTTTTAGAGTGACAGGGGTGCTTATTTATAGAAAGAGGGGACAAGTAATTAGGAGAGTTTTTGTTGTTTTAGTTGCACCCTAGAATACGGCTGATGATAGTGGGGATTGTTTGTGAAGTGCAATGTGGGGAGGAATGACTTTAGATGAGCTAGGACACAAATCAGCTACCTTGTCTTTATAATGTTTTTTTTTTTATTTTGCTTCCTTACTGAGTACGTATATAAGAAAATAGTTTTATTGCAGTGTCCTTTATGTAGAAGTAGTGCAAGGCTTTGGTCAGTGATTGTAGGGGATCATAGAAAAAATGAGAAGCGAGGGAATAAAATGGGCATGTTGCCAACTCTGATACTGCATTTTCCTTTGGTTTTTCTCTGAGGCCCCTCAGATGGGATGAGTCTGAGGTACAACTGAACACCCATGCCAAGCAAGGTCTCAGTGCCTGTGGAATGCATGTTATGGCTCAGGCAGCCCGGACCAGCTCATGGCCCCTCCTGAGGTGGTGCACAACTGATGACACTGCAGGAACTTGACCAGATCCACAAGGCCAGAGGCTGCCCCGCTGATATGACAGAGAAAGCATTTTGCAACTGAGGCTATACTCCTCCCACCTTGTTCTCCCCCATGGAGTTGCTTGTTATTGTATGTGGTGTTTTATGGGTGGAGAATGGTTTTAGCCACTACATTTGTATATAAGGGTGAGCCAAGCCTTGGAGGGTTAAAGCAGTGAGCAGCCCTCCCATGTGCTTGTCTGTTTGCATTGCATGCCATTTCTCTCTAAATCTGGTCTCCTGTGTATTACTTGTGTCTGAGTGCCCAAGGGGTCATTAGGGAGCAGGACAAGCCTGTAACATGGACCAAGGCCTCTTTGCTGCATTTGTCAGTGGAACCATGATCCTGCACTAGAGGTGAGGGAGCCCCTGTAGGTGCCAGCCAACTTCCTGCAGTGGAAGTGCAGAACTAAAAGACCCCCATTGTCCCTGAAGACCCAGGATTGGGCCTCGCAGAAGTCAGGAAACAGCTCTGGGTCCTGAACCCTGCATTGAATTGTCTATGAGTTACAACAACCCGGACATTACTTGTCTTTCCCAAGCTTCTTTGTGCTATCTTCCATTTCTGATTGGACCGCACAGAATGCTGGACCCTGTCGACCAGCTTGCAAACTTGAAGCCAAATCACCACCTCAGGAGTGGCCTAGTGCTGTACTGTAGTTTTCTTGATTCAGCACTTTCTTAACACCTTCATAGGTCTGCCGCAGCTTCTGAGTCACACCACTATAGTCTGGATAAAAGGAAAGTCATATTCCATCATGCAGAATTTCGGTGCAGCAAGTATGCAAAACATATCCTGGTAACATTTAATGATAATGATTTAATGATGATAGCGTGGGGCTGTCCACCAAGAACAGGCTGCTGTGTTGGAGTTCCGTGTGCTCTATCCACTACCACATCTCTAAGTGCCAACACTTCAGGAAAACAGAGGGGATAAAGGTCTCCAGCAATGTTTTCATGTCACCTTTGTTAGTGTTTCCTGCCAGGCCCAATAGGTGAACATTATTACACCGTGACCTGTCTTCCAAATGTGTACACTTTGTTGCCTCTGGCACTGGAAGACTTAAGAGTGGATATTCTACTGGTGTTTACAATCAATGAGTCCTCTGCAGCTGAAATTCTTTGTTCATTCAGTTTATCCGTAACTTCTCATATTGGAGAGGTAATTTCGTGTAAGGGAACCCATTTGAGCTGATATCTGCTTATCATCTTTCAAATACGAAGCACTTTAAAGCACTTATAGAAGACTGCCTAGTCTCTTTCAACATCCATAAAGTTAACATCAATATTGCCGCTTCCAGTAGCAACCATGTCCACAAATACCAGGGATTTCCTAGGCGTGATCATGTCTATGATGATGCTCTTTGGTGCAGGTACTGTTTTTTGCGATTGTCTATGCTGCACTATCATCAGCGTGGAGCCTTTTGAATTAGTTGCAATGGTACCAGTTGTTTTCCACAGACATAGGCTTTCAGTGACAGCCAAGTGCCAACAGACATATGCAGAGACTGGTATAGCTCAAATAAATGAATAGCCATTCACAGTTGCACTGAATACCTGGACGTGCAATCTAGTTATGTATCCACTGTAGTAAAAAAGAGCAACCACATAATATGTTCAGCAGGGGCAAGGGCAGTATCGGGCTCTCAACAGTGTACGCACAGCTGAAAAGCCTAGGTAAGCACATAGTGGCATGACCCGAGCATGCAGACTCCGTGCCACTCCCTTCAGTGGGTCTCTGAAGACAGGAGCTACAGCCTCAAGTGCATTTGTTACAGTGAACGAAATAGACGCTCACCTGAATGATCTCCATGTAGGGGTCACTGTGTGCCCCGGGTGGGTCAAAGTGATAATACAGCCCAATCCACATATCCAGCAGCAGACACAAATGGGACCTCCCCCACCTCACATACCCAAGGGACTGCTGGTACCACTAGACAATGTGGATGACACACACAGCAAGATACATATGCAAGTGTCCATTAGTTGGATAGGTACAGGACATGCAGGCACAGGAGCTGCAGGATTGAGCTATTACGTGCCACCATCTTGTCAACGCCCAGGAAACACACATTTTTATCAAACTTTATCTTTTAACCTTAACCACTAGCTGGATTTCCACAAAACTATCCAATTTAGGGGGGTTTTGTCAAATCATCCAGTGGGTCAACAATTATTATCCACAGAATGTTGGCAAATACAATGGCTCATAGGTTTCACCTTAGTTGGAGGTCAATGAAAAACGATGTTGGCAGGGTGATGGTGAGTGTAAAGCTTCCCTGGCTTCTGTGCATCATATGCAAATGCTCAAACTTTCTTTCTCACTAACTCTGTGAAGATGAAGTCAGGGTGAGCATGGATGAGGATACATCTATCCCTATACATTGCGATGCGCATATCTACAAAGTGAAAATCCTATTGCGCTGTAACAAAGCGCACAATCTATAAATCGGTCACCCCTATCTTTTATCCTAGAAGGGACACCTACTCTTAATTTGGGGTCAAAAGTCAGTACAACAAGCAAAGAGAGTAGACCACCCTGCCCTACTGTCACTCAGGTGGACACGAACACCTAAACATTCCTTCAATACTTGCCAATTTATCAAGTGGCACACTTTGCTATTATTTAGTCATTTACTCATGTACAAATCTCTGAGCAATAGTGAATTATTAAAAGCATTTTTTCATTTGAATATTTTTTTTTATAAATCATTTTTCACAAATATCAAAAATTCATTATTCAACATTTGGTCTTTGTGCAAAAATATAACAAAATGCAAAACAGTACATCACACCAAAAGAAAGTGCAAGTGCGAAGTTCAACTGCCTAGTCTAGGTAATATGCAAGGTACAAAGCCACTTGTATTAATAGCAGGAATATTATTGCATGGTCTAAACATGATCACATCAAAAACCATTACTAATGGTCATGCACTACCTTCCGTACATCCAGACATTGTATTTGCTAGTGATGAAACTAATGTTAACCCTACTGAGAAATCAAATCCCTACTGCAGTATCTTCCTCTTACACTCCTGCCAGTCCCTCTGCTCAGCCTTGGCCTCTCATATCACTACTAAAACCCAAGACATTGGATTTTGTATGGGTAAGAAGCAAAGCCATTGCATTGGCCTACAAATTGGGGTAAGTTAGAGGGTTTTCTATGGAACAAAGTTCTGGGACTCCCAATGTGCACACCGTCTGTATGTTTGAGATTTGAGTTGGGGTTAACATGTCTAGGCTCTCTAGCAGATTGGAAATTGATATCCATGTATCGCCAGATAATCGGTCTAGATCTAATAGTCTGAGCAAACTGGAAATAAGGGTTAAGGAAGCTTTAGTAACGGTATTCTCGAATCTTGAGACATTGATCTTAAACCCTCTGAAAGTAAAAAAAACAATAGAATGGAATGGAAGAAGCAATGGAATTGAGCGATTGAATTACAACAATGGAACATCTAAGAAATTTTGCTGCAAAAAATTAATTTCTGCTGTTTGACAAGAAACTGGGGTTTCTCCTGAGATATCTGCTCAAATTCCCAGACTGGCAAGTTCGAAAAAACTTTCTAAGAATAAGATTGAACCTGGTTCATACTGGGGAAGTTTTGGCAAAGCGTAAACAAGATGAAGAAGCTCGCAAATTGTGTCAGCAATGTAGTATTTCCTCGAACCAAACACTAAAACATCTATTCATGGAATGTGAGGAGACATGGTTAGTTAGCATGGCTCTGTTGAGAAGATTTGTGGACAGACAAGAGGGCCTTATATCTGAGTCGCTTTGGGATAGACTGATCTCAACATTTGAAACGGCTCTATCAATTAATGTTGTTCAAATGTTAGAAAGATGTAAATTCATTATGTGAAACTCTTCTTTTTTCATTTCCTCTTCTCTCCTGCCCCTTTCTCTTCTGGAATAGGGGGCAAGATTCGGCTTCTATGAAGAAAATATAGGAATGAGATTAGGTGACTGAATTTACCTTTAAGATGAGAAGCATAATTGAACTTCAGTATTGCTTCATTCAAAATACGTATTATAAAAGTGCACAGGCAAAACAAGGTACAAACAAATGGAATATTTTAGTGTTAAGCTTTTAAGTGTCATAATTATATGATGAAAATGTTCTTAATGTTTTGGTGAGTTCTTTGTTTCTCTTTTGTAAAGGTTTTTATTAAACAATTTACAAATAAAAACAAAAAACCCTGGACATTCTGTCCTCGCTCTCCTTGTTTACCCTTCCACCCTTTACCTCTCTCAGGCTTTCCGTGGCTTCCTCCTCTCCTCTCCTTCTCTCTACCCTCTCTCCTGTCACACCTGATGAGGTTTCCAGACTAGTCTGGTATATGAAAGTCTCATCCAAACAGGTGAAACCCTGCCCCTCCAAAACCATTAAAGACATCATTGGTTCACTCTCTCCAGCCTTGGCCGATCTCTGCAACCACTCTTTCGCCACTGGAGTTTTCCCATCTTCTTTCCAGCACTCCCTTGTACACCCCCAATCCAAAAAAAGTATTCTACCTACCCCTCCATTCCAGCACACTATCGCCTGATCTCTTTCAGCCCTTTCCTGGGTAACCTCCTGGAGAAGTTGGCTATCCCACAGCTTACCCTCCATGCCCTGAAACTGCTCTCCAGAACACTAATGAAGATCTGCTCTCTAATCTTGATTCTAACTCTCCCTCTGTCCTCATTCTCCTTGACCTTTCCTCTGCTTTTGATATGGTGAACCACAATATCCTGATTACTTGTCTCTGTGATACCTTGGGCATCACACACCAGGCTTTGGTGTGGCTGTCCTCCTTCCTCTTGGGCTTGGGCTATCCTTCCAAGGTTCAACTTGGGTCTTTCCTCTCCTCTACCACACTGTCCATATGTGTGTCCCCCAGGGCTCTATCCTCTCCCTCTGGTTTTTCAATGTATATCTGGCACCTTTGGCCCTCCTGATCTCTACCTTTTCATCTAACTTTCAGTGTTATGCAGATGACACGCAGCTCTCTTTCAGGCTACCCTCAGCCTCCTCCTCCTCGTAGCTCATCCCTGACTGTCTATCCACTATTCAGGCATGTTGCACCTCTAATGTTTTCTGCCTGAATGCCAGTAAGACAGAGATCCTTCTCATTGGGACCCCTGCTCCTGATGTTCCCCTCTCACTCTGGCCAGCATCCCAAGGCCTTCTGCCCTTGCCCTCTTATGAGGGAAAAACCTTTATGTCCTCTTCGACCACACCCTCTTTTGATTTCCACACATCTCAGAAATTGGCATAAAGTCCCACTTTCAGCTGCGCCTCCTTAAAGGTAATCTTCCTTTTCTTACCTTCTCCCAGAAACTCACTCTCTCCAGAGCCCTGTTTTTCTCTAGGCTGGATTACTGCAACACCCTCTTTCTCAGTCTACCTTACTCTGCCCTTTGCTTTGCCTCTTCAACTCACCCAGAACAGGACAACAAGACTTATCCTTGGCCTTAAGCCTAGGGACCGCATCTCTCTGGTTCTGAAATACCTCCACTGGCTCCTAGTGGCTGCAATGATCAAGTGCAAGACCCTCTGCATTGTCCACAAGGCTTTCTGGGGACAAAGCCCTTACTATCTCCAGTGCTCTCTTCTAAGTACCTTCCTACTAGAGCCCTGTGCTCATCTACTTCCAATTCTCTGTGGGTGATTCCCTTTTCCAAGCAGAGAATGGGTGACAGATCTCTTTCCTCTGCAGGTGACTCCAACTGGAATGGCTTCCCTGACTCTCTCCGCCTTGAGCCGAATCTCCTTAAGTTCTGGAAGCTCCTCAAGACCTTACTCTTCTCCATGTTCTTTCTCTGCCACTCCTTTACTAACCTTTCCCTTCCTCTTGCACCGCTATGCTGACTGGCTGCTTGGTGTTCCTCTGAGTCATACAGGACACCAGGCCCCACTGTCCCGTCTCACTGCACTTGCCTGTTGGCCTTCTTAAACTGCTGCCTGGCCTAACTTAGTGTGATTCCCTTGGGAGGCCCAACCCTTCCTTGCACTTAACTCAGGGCCCTGCTGCTCTGGGTGCACTTCCGCCATACCCTTCACTTCCTGGCTGAGCACTTGCACAATCTAAATGATACTAGGACTAGTAAGATCGCTTGTCTTGTTTTCTCTTGTCCTCCCTAGCCTTGTTGCGCCTAGAAAAACCTGTGTATATGTGCATTATAAATAACACATCAATCAATCAATCAATCGGCCCTCAACTGTGGAGTAAATTCATCTGTGGCGTCTCCTCATTTCATCTAGAGGACCTTCATTAGGACAATGAATAACATTTAACAGTTCCATGGACTTAGGATTGGGGGCCTTCAATCGCACATAGATCTGTGAATCAGAAACATAAAAGAGATGTGTACAGTATGTGGACCTCAAAAGGGTTCTAGTTGCAGAGTGGTCACACTAGTATAAGACTGACCTTACTAGGTGTTGCACAAGAGTACTGGATGTTATCTTTGAAAGGAAAATCCTGGTATATTTGATAGGAGAGAGAGGGGCTTCCACAAATCTGGTCCATGGAAGAAAAAGAAGCCATTCGAACCTTGGCAGGCAACAGAGACTTTAAAATTAAACCCGCCGATAAGGGCGGTGGCATCGTACTTATGAACACCACCATGTGCTGCACTGTGATCAAATTGTTGGTGGAGAATTAAGCGCATTATGTGAACATTAGGACAGACCCCACTGAACATCTAAGGACAGTCATATTGGAGATCCACATACAAAGCATAAAAGAGGGGTTCAGCACAATAAAGGAAGCAGATTTCCTAACTCCAACTGAATGAAGAGTTCCAAAAATATAGGCACTTCCTAAGATACATAAAAGTACAACCAACCCCCCGGGTAGACCAATCATGTCCCTATGTGGCTCCATTCTCGAACCCATTGGCCAGTACATAGACTCATTTTTGCAACCATTGGCGAGCAACATCAGGTCCTATCTAAGAGACTTGGTGTAGGTTAGCAACATTTTGAGGAAATGGTCTTTGATCCTAAAAACAGCATTTTGGTCACTCTGAATATTGCAGCACTTTACAATAATATTCCCCAAAACAAAGCAATTAGGGTCATATGCAATAGACTCAACACCAGACCCCCTCCACATACAGTACCGGCAAATTCATCATTTCTCTAATTAAAATCGCCTTGGGCCACAACTTATCTGTGTTCAACACCACCCTCTTCCCCCAAAAACAAGGCAATGCCATGGGTGCGGCCTTTGTCTGAAGTTTAGCAAGCATATTTATGGCTGAGTTTGAGGAATTCTACATTTTCAATCATAACCCATACAAAACATCCATAACAAATTGGCATATGTAGATAGACATCATCATCTTCATCTGGGTCATAGAAGAGAAAGTGCTAGAAGACCATGTGAACTGGTTGAGTCAATGCCACCCCGATCTGTCACACAGCATTAACCAGAGTATGCACCAAATCCCATTTCTGGATTTGACCATAAACCAAAAAGATGGGGTGCTCTAAACCAATCTGTTCTGTAAAATTACAGACAGAAACTCCTTGCTCCTTTATGATAGTCAGCATCCAAGGGTTCTATGGGATAGTGTCCCGTAGGGGCAATTCCTCAGACTTAGAAGGAACTTTACATATCGGCGTGACTTTTAGGAGAAAGCTGAAAACCTGGCCAAGAGAATGGGACAGCAGGGTTACCCCGCAAAGATAGTGAAACATGCAGCCAAAAGGGCCTGCTTTGCCACTTGTAATGCCCTCTTGGCCCCCAAGGAGCCAGCGGAACCCACAGTTATCTGTGTGACCACCTTCTCAGCCCAAACCAACCAAATACGTAAAGTGATAGAAAAATATTGGAATTTGGTGACGTCGCCAGGATGTACCATACAAATGCCATTGTGTGCACTCAAACGCAGTCCCAACATTAGGGCTATACGGGTCCATTTTAGATTTCACACATGAGATGGAAGAAAACAAGCTGCCCTCACTGTGGATAGACATGTATCACACATAGGGGTAGTAGGCTATCATCCATGTGGTAATTGCGCAGTGTCGGCCTTTATGAAAAAGACCTCTTCATTCACACACCAACAGTTTCATTGTACCCTAGGACAGCTTACAAACTGTAATTCCAAAATTGTGATTTATGTGATATCCTACCCTTGTGAAATAATAAATATAGACATGCCCACAAGAAAGATTGGCTTTTACAAAGGGGAGCACCGTAGTAAAATAGGAAACCACACATTTAATACCCCCCCGTTCCCCTAGTACAGCATTTCTAGGAACATAAGCATGGTCCGGATGACATGATATGGTTTGTAATTGACCAACTAAAACCCATTTAAATGGCTTTGCAAATCCGGCCAAACTTCTAAAACTAGAACAGACCTGGATTCACCACCTTAAAACTCACATTGATGGCTTGAATAAGGGTATTTAATGGGCAGCTTTAATCATATAGATTGATATTTATGCCCTTTTGTGCCAATTCTTTCCTTCCAGATGTTGCTATTGTGGGGTGAAGTCTAGCCCCTGAAGGCCAGAAATAGGCCAGAGCCATTTGTAAATGCTCACTGAAATATAAGGCCAGCACAGAAATGATGATGTCGGACATAAGGCCTATTAAACCTAAATCACCAAGGAAAGAAAATGGGCCTCAAAGTAAAAGTGCGAAGATGTTCGCAATGCATTTTAGGAAGGAAAAGGAAGACATGTGACTGACAATCCATGGAGAGCCGCACTGACATATGAAGAAACCACAGTGCACAGTATTTTCAATTGGATACCAGAATTGTGCTCCAAGCAGCTAAAGTGAAACAGACCATTGCATGTAAAATAAATAAAACAATATCATTTTCGTTTTTCCCTCATCCAAATTGACAGTATGCTAAGGGAAATGCTCACCAGACTTTTGAAGTGTGTACATGGTGTTCTCATATAACAGCCTTATACCTATTGCCAATTTAGAAGTAACACTCATGTATGTTGAAACTGTGAAAGCCTTATAAGATGCTGTGTAAAATTACAAATATGTGTGCGTTTGAAGGCTATTTGCGGCAGGGTACATGGATAGTCATTTCTCCCCTCTGTTGTCCTGAAGCCAGGCCTGGTTGTCATCATCTATCAGGGCTATTATTTAAAAATACAAGAAAGAATATACTTCCTAGATCATAAACATGGTGGAAAACTGATAAGCCATGTCTGTTTTTGTAGCAGGATTGACCTTGAGGTCACAAAGCCCATAAAGTGTCCATTAGGAGCTGTTATCAGGGCATCACATGCCTTGAAGGGGTAAGCTAACATGAACCTCAGCTAGGCTATGCCTAAGTCACTTTTCTACAGAGAATTGAAACTCAAAAAAAGGTGGGGGAGGAGTGTGAAACTGCAGTTTGATTAAAATGAGGGAACTACATTTATCACATGAAAATGGCAGCCTGCATGCCAGAACGGTCAATCCAGACTTTTATTGAAGGTGACAGTCATCCCCATTTAACCATGCTAAAACGATTTTGGTGGGATAAACATAACCAAAGTTATTAATGAATATGTAATTTGGGCCTTCCCTTGATGTGAAAGTTGGTATGAGCGTGAGGGAGTTAAGTTACATGACAACTATAAAATGGCATCTTTTTCACAGATATGGCTCCTGAGTAAATGAAGAAAAACTGTATATCTGCATAGGAAGGGCGTGCTGACTTCAGATTAGCCTTGTCTGATTTGCCTTAAAATGTAGTTCTTAAAAATATATTCAGACATTTGGACATTTAGGGTGCTTACCATGTTCAGAGATTTCTGTGCTCTAAGACATGCCAAGCCCACCTGTCAAAGTGGGGTGATGAAGCTCTCTCCTCCCACAGCTGTCCCAAATCACTCCCCCATCCCCTTGTCCTATCAGCACACAGGTGGGAGGTGGGTAGTGAAAACCAGCCAGTCCCTTTTGCGAGAATCATGACAAGTTAGTGATGCCATTTGCCCTACAAATAAACCAGTTTGCATCAGAACTGGAGATCTTCCACTAATTCCGAGATCCAACCTGCTGCCGAAATCATCCCAGCAGAGAGGCCTAAACCTTGCATTGGAGACAAGTACAAGGAGGCATAGAAGCTGATTGGGACCCCTTAGGGGACTCAGAGGAGGTCTTTGACTTACCCCTTGCTCTCCCAGCAGTGCCCTGATGTTACTGATGCCCAGTTCAAGGCCTCTCCTGTAAGTAAAACCACCCCCAATTGACCACGATTACGACTCACAGTAGCATTGGTCAAGCTCATATTAGCAATCTTCAAGAGACTTAACAATCTACCATTGACTTAAATTCATATTTTATCATCTTTTGGACTAGTCTGCTTGAAAGAAACTAAGCGATTTTGTCCTTTATGATTCATGTTTATTTGATTAGATGAGCTTTTACTAGTTCTGTATTCAATCGATTTGATGTGTATTTTTACTTCTCATTGTTGATCTATTTCTTATTCTATTTCTTTCTTCTTTTGTATGTTGTTTTTGTAATAACAAAGGCAAAAGGTTTGTAAATGACTAACCATAATATGCCAATATATTTTTTTTAAAACACACCATAGCTATAGATTGTGTAGGCCCTATATCTTTCAGCATTGTTTTTATTATTTCCCCATAGCAAAATACCCTGTTTGTCTGTGTAGATCCCTAGCATATTTTAATGTTCCTATTGAAATCACAGTATCTGATTGTTCGAAAAACAAGAATCTTTTGCAAGTGTGTTTTGAACCAGTATAGACATAAAGATTTGCCAAAAGAATGAATCCCAAAACCCGGCTTTCGCATGAGTGCACAGGGTGAAAAACAAAATTCCCCATTGGTCCCCTTCAGTTTAAATTACAAGGGGAAGCCTGGTAGTGCTGTTGCATATGCAAGGTGCAAAACGAAATTACCCCAGTGTACCCCTTGTGCTCTGACCAAAACCCCCAAAGCCCTGCTTGTTCGTTTTAGGTGTGGCAAAACAAATTCCCCCTTTGCTTTTCTTTCTCACATTTCATTTGTGATACAAATCCAAAAAAACATTTTCCCATTGTGCTCCGACCAAAACCCCAAAGTCCTGCCTGTAATTATTAGGTATAGCAAAACGAATTTCCCATTGCTTTTCTTTCTTTCACCTTGCATCTATGCTCAAAATCCAAAAAACAATGTTCTCCTTGGGTTCTGACTAAAACCCCAAAGCCTTGCCTGTTCTTTTTTGGTGTGGCAAAACAAATGTCTCATTGCTTTTCTTTCTCACATTGCATCTGTGGTGACTGGGTGATTTAAACAGAAATAATTGTGACTGCATATCTCTGTGTTGGTGCTTCACGGAAGTCATTTTGTTCCTATGTTGCCACAGCATTGGTGGCTGATATGAATTTGGTTGAAATAAATGTATAAATATATATATTATAAATGCACACCAGCCTGCTTGCTAGTCCATTGTGGCACCGGGTACTTCTGGAGGTTGGGTGCGAGACGGGTTGGAGGCCTTACCAAATAGAACTTGAATCAAAATCATAGTGATATGTTGTGCGCCACATCCATAGGGGAAAGGTAACTCCCTGAGTTGATTGTGACTGTGTAATAAACTGTGGCAAAACACCATGGATAAGCTAACTTATGTTACTAGAAAAGAGGCATTTGTGCAATAGGGTGGACATGCTACAAAGAGTCATCCTATGACGGTTCTCCTATTACACGACAACATGACTATTTCTGTGAACCAGCAGTGCACACTGCACCATTTGCATGGGTTAGCAGTACACACATCTTACCAATTGAGTCTTTGTGGCTTAGGCTACAGTCTGCTCCAGATACTTCCCATATAAATGCATGTACTTGGCACTTGTCCAAGCAGCCAGTAAGTCCTGGCATTTTCCACTGGAGTGCCTCCCTCCATAGGCTTGCGCCAAGGGCTCATTCGTTGGCAGTCATCCTTGATCACCTTTGATTGGTCTCCCTTTTCAAACAACCATGGATTTCTACTACCCACAAGAGGCACTGGAGCCCGCCTGCCCTAATCCTCCTTAATGAAGTCCATAGCAGAGGCCATCACCACTCGGGACAACACAGTGTCCCACCCCCATGCAGGAGAAGCACCCCAGACTCTACCTCCATTATTATATTATTTTTCTGCCAGGTAAGGCCACCATTAGTGACACCCGCTCCTGCACATGCCAATGCAGCAACAGTTAGCAAGCTGGCACATCAAATGTATTATTCACATAGCCTGTATGCATTTGAGCTCCTTGAACACCCAAAACCACCATTGGGTCACGAGTTTGCCCGTCTTAAATGCATGATTGCCTCAGACCGCACTCACACCAGTGTGATGCATGGCCATCTGAAATCAACACAAGTTGTACTAGGTTCCATTTTGGACACAATCATACCTGGCACTATATGGTGCCAGGCACCTTCAGCAAAGGGTGAGTGTTGAGGTGACCCAGGTTAGCAAGGCACCAGGCACTATAATCTCCCTACTCACAATTCTGTGGACACTCACTTCAGGTCCAGCAATCTGTCGTGACCGCCAGCAGATGCACTCTCGTAAATATAATTTCGAGTACTTTTTAACTTTTAATTTTCACTTGCCTGTGCACACACCTGTTTTTATACTAAGTTTCTTTTTCTTTGGCAGATCCTGTGACTGCGTTTTTCTACCAACTTATCTGTGTCCATCACCCTGCCCTGAAGAAGGCCCTTGTGACCGCCAGTGATTTTGTCACAGCCATGGCCGAAACTCGAGTTGGCACAAATTGTTGACTTTATTGAAATCAACCTTGAGTAATTGCCTTAGGCTTTTGTTCAGAAATAACCACACACTTAGGGGCTGTAACTTTAACCCTACAGTGCCTTGTTCTCCTTGCCTTGCACTATCCAGTGCCGCGCTGCCCTGGCTGCACATACTCAGAGCATTGCGGCCCTCTTTTCCCCTCCTCTCTCCCTTGCACTTCCCCCCTCCCTTTCCCCTTGCATTTCTCGTTCTCGCACTTGCACAATCTGAATGACACAAGGCCTAGTAAGATTGTTTGTCTTTTCCTCCCTCTGTCTTCCCTCCCTTGTCTTGTCGCACCCAGAAACACTTTTGTACAGGCACGTTATAAATGACTTATAATATCATATCATATCATAACAGTGACGTAGGAGTAGAAAACTTTCTGATTCACCACGTTGTACCAAATAATGGTGCAGAGTGTTTATTATTGACAGCAGCTGCTGTATTTTGTACAAACAAATGGGGGGCTGACAGGCATATTCAGCCCCCAATTGAGCTGTATAGATTTGTTTGTTTCTAGTCTTGTATTGGTTTTGAGGTTTTACAAGTGTCCCTTGCAGTAACATATCACAGTATGAATGTGTTTGAGAGTTTGGTGATATGAATGTGAAGAGTTGAACTTTTCTCACTACATTAATACATAATAAATTAGGCGAGCTTTTTCCAGGGGAGCAGAAGACCAACATCTTGTTCATGTTAACAGCCTGCCCCCTTTTGCAATGTATGTGTGCTTGGTATCTTCCATGAGTCTTTGAATTTAAAATGGATTAAATGTTTTCGGTTGATACATCACACTGTGTTTGATGGTGTATTACTCAATTAAATGATTTTCTAGCAATTCTGATTTAAAATAATACATGGGCTATCTCTTCTTTTTGTGTAGTTTATGGATGACTACAGACAAGAGACAAAGTTTTGCCAAGCTCTTCAGGTATGCTTTCTGTAAGTAATAGCACACAAGAGCGACACCTGACCTCTGATGTGTGCCTTCTAGGTGTGTTTGTAGAGGGTGGGTGTTATATCAATCATAGGAGCGCCTTCACATTTAGTACAATCTTGTGTAATTGTGAGCGTACCTGACAATTTGGAGTAAAAACCTTATGATGGTGTAAATAAATGAATTGGATTCTTGTTATATTGGGCTTCATGCCAGGCTGTGGCCTCTAAGCGTGGGCCCACGTATCAAACCCATGGAACTCAGCATGGTCTTGTACCCAAGATGAGCGTGTTGACCCTGAGAAATTCTCCCAGTCGTTTAACAGTTCATTTCATGGCAATAGCTGGTGATAAAAACCTGTGTAGAAAAAAATGCTGCACTCAATATGTGTTCAATTTTTAACGTTGCATTGAAGGTACATGATGATATGGGGAAATGGTGTAGGTTTAATTTTATCGCTGCACGCTTTTTAAAAAATTGTAATGCAAAAACTGGGTAATAGTTACATTTTATTAAATGTCTTTTTTTAAAATGTTTTACTTGTATATGGTTTACATATGAAACCTTTACAATTACATCTAAAGAAAAAACGACAAAAGAAAAGAGGAGAATACATATCTATAGATTATGGATGCAACAAAGCCCTAACCTCCTTCTAAAATTTAAACAGAGCGTATAAGATCAGTGCAGGAATATATAAAAAAAATCGAACATTTGTGAGAATTCAATATGGCTTCCAATTTCATACAAAACAATGCATAACAAACAATCATAACTAACAGATGTTGCTAAAATAGTACAATCAGCGATCAAATCAGAGGTGCATAGAGATCTAAAGATTTGATAAAGCCTGCAACCACAAGGCCCTCCGTAACATTAGAAATTGAGAGACATCTTGACCAGATAAACATTTCTACCCCCAAAAGTCGCAAAGTGTTGCATTTTC
Organism: Ambystoma mexicanum; assembly: GCF_040938575.1. Classification (NCBI taxonomy): domain Eukaryota; kingdom Metazoa; phylum Chordata; class Amphibia; order Caudata; family Ambystomatidae; genus Ambystoma; species Ambystoma mexicanum. Next base: position 1,149,351,988 of record NC_090933.1, on the reverse strand, counting down.
CCAAATGGAGTGCCCTTAAACCTTTCAATGCAGCACAATCTAAAAACAGATGACAGATAGTTTCAGTAACCCCTGTCACATGACAAAAACGACAGAGGACAGTTGAGTCTTTAATCGCATTCCTTCTGTGCAGAACTTCCTTAGTGGAAAGAATGTCCCATCACAGAGGTCTCTAAATTTCAGGAGGTATACATTACGATCCAAGCATCCCTCTGAATGTAATGAAATGAATTGAATTGTGATGTTACTTCTTTTAAAAGGTTTATATTTTTTATAAGCTAAAACACAATTAAAAAAATTAAAAACAAATCACGCCCCTGCCGTCCCACTCCATTTGTAACTAAAAGGCTCTGGCTGAGAGCAGCCTCCAAACCGACATTAGACTGACATCTCATTGTGGTTGCACTACTTTAATTAATGTAAGCCCCCCCACACCTGCCCTCCCCCTCCCCTGCCGCACTTCTTGTTACTGCAGTTGCAGGACCCGAATGACTGAAGGCCTAGTAGGACCGTTTTCTGTTTGTGTCCCTTTTCCCCCACCCTCTTTGTCTTGATGCACCTTGAAACACCATTTGCTGTATAGGTGCAATATAGATACCACAAAAATAAAATAAAAAAATTTAAGTAATTAAAGTGCTTAAAAAACCTTGTATGTCCCGGACTCTGATGAATTGTGTAATACTTTATTAAACAATGAATCTTCATAGTAGGGTCCACACTTAACTTGCTTTATACACAGTGATTAGTGCCACTGGCACCTTGGCATCGATGTGGAGTATTTTGGTGCCGCAAAAGTAATAGACTTTTGCCCATGCGCGATGCCCCTGCCACCATTGCGCATGGGCACTGCTAGCGGAATTCGCTGTCTGCCCAGAAGACTCTCCTGCAAAAGCAAGGGCGCTCGCGTTCATATGAAATGAAGCGAACCCCTCATACAGTCCTCTGGTGTATCTGGCACGTATCCTTTATGCATTTGATATAGTTCATTGAGATGTATTATGGCAAAAACGTCAATCGTGTAGAATACCAGGTGCTATGGTACCGTAATGCATAATGAACGTCGAGCTCAAGGTGGGACGTGCCACACCCAATTCACTTCCGCAGGATATCAAACACGTGTGTGGATAAACCTTTATGAGACAGAGCAGCACGTCCACGGTCAACTATTTGACTGCATGCTCTAAACTCAAGTCTAACATGAACATGGATCTTAAGACGGGCGAAATACATGTCCTAAATGGAGAGAATGACCCACTGCTACCAGTGTTGGAGTACAATTAAAATCAGACTAACCTGATCTGTGCGCCAAATGTGGTGATTTGGAATAAGTTTCATTTGTGCCACAGCTGGGCCACACCCCAAAGCCTGTAGCTGAATGTCAATGATTTAACATCAGTTGACATTACATGGTATTGAAATGTAACACATTACCCTATGCTAGACATTATCAGAACATATGGTAACATCCCATATTTTGTATGGTCATTTATGAGCTCCATTACAAGTTCAGCGATGTTGGGAAAAAAGGTGTGGTATTTCCAACACTGCCACTTTTTTGGGCGGTAATGAAATGACTGTGATTTTACACACACGGCTGCATTAAGATTTTGGAGGCAGCAACTGAAGCTGGAGGTGAATTCGCCACTTTACCAACACACAGGGCTGAACTGGGGATCAAAAGTGGCCCTGGAAATTATTTTCAAAGTGGCCCCATATCTCGCTGAAGGAGCGAGCACAGCTTGTGAGCCCAACGCTTCTATGAGGGGATTGGAGTATCCCCCAAAAAGATGTTGAATCAAATTAGTCCAAATTAGTGCATTTAAACCATGTTTTAATCATACATGGATTAAAAAAATGTATGTTTTAAATAAGTTCATGATCTTGGAAAGTTATCTTCAATGATAGATGGACAAACCACGAGTGCAATATCTCTCTCAATAAATGCAAGAAACATATCAAATAAAGAATGGATTGTTACTAATGTTTTTATTAAGTAACAGAAATCTATGAAAACTCTAGCACTGTAAAACAGCTAATAAATAATAAATATTCAATAGAAATCTGTGAAAACTCTGGAACTGTTAAACAGCTAATAAATAATAAATAATATTCAACAGAAATCTGCGAAAACTCTAGAACTGTAATTCAATGGATTTACAGCACCCAAAACATGTCCGCAATAAATCCGCTAAAAATCCCCAAAAAACAGGGAATTGCCAGCACTTGTAATCCTGTGGGGAAACCCAAGGGACCGAGTGGCGGTAATGGCAATCGAGTTTGGTGGTAATTCATCGGATTACCAAACTCATTATCAGGCCCAGAGAATGTGCAGGAGTTTGACAGACACAGAGAGCATTAAACATCTCTCAATATACAGTAAGAACTCGTGAGTTTACGAGTCCTGTACCTTGGGGTACGCTGTTTGTTAATTCCTATCTTCTTTTAATACCTGTTAATAGATACCTGTCTTGTTAAAGCGTAATGCTCAGAGCACAAACCGTAGCTTGGTGTCCAGTCATTATCTCGAAAACAAAATGTCGAATTACAATAATGTTGAAACAATAATGTCGAAAACAAAAATGTCGAATTTTTTTTTTTAATTTACATGTTTTTTTGGGGTTCCGGTGGTAAAAAAAAAGGGGTAAAACATAAAAAAAAATTAAAAAAGGGGGTTTGGGGGGAACCCCCCCATTTCGAATAAAAATCAACAAAAAAAAAATTCGACATTTTTGTTTTCGACTTTATTTTTTCGACATTATGACTTTCGACATATTTGTATTCGAGATGACTATAAACCACCTATTACATTATAAATACACCAGTATAGAAAGAGCTGCATGTCCCCGTTTCTCGCTATGACCACAGATCACGGCTACCCAATCTCTTTTTAATGGGGCCGATCTAGGAAGCCTTTTCTTTGGAAGATGTGAGGTGCAGTATTTCAAAAGTCGACACCTGTAATTTGCTGCACCTGCGGGCGGAGAGATTGCAACACGAAGAGTGTTCTCCCATGTGGGCGCTCGCTTTGCTGTTTACAGTGCCGCCGAGCGACATCTGCAAAGCCCCTTCTCGTGTGGAGGGGTGAGTCTTCCCATGCAATCATGCTTGATGTTCCCTGCGCAGCACATAAAGCCGTGGCGTGAGATGGGATGGGGCCCAGGCCGCCTGCACTTGGCCCTCATCAAGAACAAGATTTCCCGTACTCCTCTATTCATTTATTATTTACTAAAGTCATTTCTGTAAAGCGCTGCAAGTCTTTCTTCTCTGTGGTGTGTGCCACCGGACTGTCGGGCCCCATGGACGATGCCAGCTCCCAAACGAGAAGGTGGCCCTGCCCTTCGCCAACGCTCCTTATTGTGCTTCCTTTTTTCCCAATCTTTGGTTAGACATAAGATTTTAAAGTTGATCACAAACGTTTCAAAGAGTGATGACAAACATCAGTTATAAAAATAAAAGGAGGTCGAAAAATACATTTTGGAAATATCATTATTTTTTTTAGACCCGCCTAAAGCAGTTTCTACTATTTAAGCAGCAGGTCCTCAATGAACGAAATCACAGCGGCAAAGTATTTAGCAAGAAATAATTCACACACCTTCTCCAGACAGGTTAAACAATAAAGATACCGGCATCATATAGTACATGGTAGGTACATGACGTGGGACTAGAGTTATTAATAGCTGTAGTGTGTTGATCGCTTGCAGTGTCTAGGCAGACAGAAGGCCGCCTCCCATAGTAGATCTAGAGTGAAGCCAGAAGGAAGCCAGAGAGTGGGCCAGACTGCAGCAGGTAAGGGGCTGTTAGGGGAGGTGTCCGTGCAGAAGATGCCAGGTGCAGAGGGGGCACGACCCTCCGGGAAAGGGCTAGGAACTCAAAGCTGACCTTGCGGATGCGGCTTTCTGGGCGGGAAATCTCCAAGGGTGATCTCCTGTTCCCGGCATTCCATGACCATTTTCAGAAATATACTGATCGCTCTGTATGTGATCACCTCCAAACGTAGCAGCAGGAGTCGCCTATACGAGTCTAGTAGTTGCCTACTGGATTAGTTAGCTGTTGCAAATCAGGTCCTATGGGGCTGTCATCCCAGGATGTTCTTAAGTTATATGCTAGCTAGCATGATCAAAACACAAGAAATGTATGTATTTGTAAAGTCTTAAATGTATGGGGCTTGGATGGTCTGTTCTAACTACTATATGGGCCTCATTCTAAGTTTGCCGGTCTGGAAACAACGGGGATGGTGCTTCCGTGTCCCCATTTCCATAGGCGTCTATGGGAATGGGGATTAAAAAAATTGCCGGCGCCTGATTTCCCGGCCGCTGGACTTGGAATAGCCTGGTAGTATCGGGAAGTCAGGTGCCAGTAATTCATTACGGGTCCGGTGGCAACCCACCGTTAGCACCGGCAGGGTTACCGCTGGATCCGTAATGAGGCCCTATGATTCTTAGATGCAAATGTTGTACTTTGGTTGAAAATGAATATTTGCAGTGTGCGGTCATTCTAGAGGTGCCAGTCAAGAAAAAAGAAACCTCTACAGCACACATGGTGAATTGACCAGCTGTTTTAAGGTTTGTGTTTCTATAAGGTATTGGTGAATCTCTAGCCTGGTGGCACACGTTGGATTGGCTTGAGGAATCCCCACTGTTATGCACCAGCGCTGGGCCTCACATTCCATGAGGTCGCTGATGTGCTGATTGCAGATGCATCTTCCGTATTGTGCAATCAGTTAGGTGAAACCTCTCACATCACAGGTCTGCAAAAGTCCCTTCATTGCTATTGTAGCCTCCCTCGCAGCATTGATCAAGAGGGAGGCCCCAGTAAGTGCAGTAAACAATATCACACCTGGGTATGAGTTGTGTCTAAGTATGTCTATATGGGTTGTTTCTCTGTACCAGAATTGCTGAGTTTGTGGAATTGTCCACTTACCAGTGTCCAGCTGTAGGTGTGACTGTCCTGGCTTGTTTTATTCATGGTAACCCTTTTGATTTGTGCTCCGTGAAGATTGGGACATTGGGATATATACATACGTTAACATGCAACATCCCCACCAATTAGTGGGTGGGAATGATCTTACTTTGCAACAGTTTCTAGCCAATCAAACAAACACAACAATTAGGAACCTATAGACACAGGCTTGATGGAGTCAAGTATTTATTGTAATTTGGAGGCTGAGCTGGTTCCTAATTCTCAGCCAGGATATCATTTAGAGTCTTTGGTAGAACGAAATAGACTTGCATTTCCCAATATTAGCTTTTCCTTTGCCTTCAATTGAAATTTTAAATACAAATCTTAGACAGCAATCTTCCTTCCTTCCTTCCTTCCTTCCTTCCTTCCTTCCTTCCTTCCTTCCTTCCTTCCTTCCTTCCTTCCTTCCTTCCTTCCTTCCTTCCTTCCTTCCTTCCTTCCTTCCTTCCTTCCTTCCTTCCTTCCTTCCTTCCTTCCTTCCTTCCTTCCTTCCTTCCTTCCTTCCTTCCTTCCTTCCTCCCTCCCTCCCTCCCTCCCTTCCTTCCTTCCTTCCTTCCTTCCTTCCTTCCTTCCTTCCTTCCTTCCTTCCTTCCTTCCTTCCTTCCTTCCTTCCTTCCTTCCTTCCTTCCTTCCTTCCTTCCTTCCTTCCTTCCTTCCTTCCTTCCTTCCTTCCTTCCTTCCTTCCTTCCTTCCAAGGCTATACTATCAAGATGGTGTGTGATCCAGGAATTACACAATCAGCAAAGCACAACAGTCTGAAATAAAAGAAATGTACAATCAAGGTTCTATAAAAAAATATATACTTTAATTAATTTCATCATATTCAATAATACCTAGATGGAAAACACCACAAAAACCCACCACTGTGGAACAAACACAGAATAAGCAAAGATAGAAATATTCAGCACCCAGGGTACTGACACAGGGGCGAAAGGCAATCAAAAAACACATAGTTCATAAAATGATATGTTCTCGTTCAAAAAGGGATTAAAGGTGACCTAACAAGCCTGTAGGGCGGACGTTGAGCTGTTGCATGAAACGATTGAACAAGGTTCTGGTGCAGCAAGTCCTGCTGGTCCAAGCAGTGACCTGGCATTGAATCTGTTTGAATGTGGTGACTTAGAGCCGTCCAAAAGCAGCATTTGGGCGTTGTAGTTCAGAGTGCTCACCAGGATCGGTTTGTAGCTAAGCCAGTTCGAGACATGGGGTATCCACTGGTTATTGTCGGTTAATGACATGCCAGCTGTTTGTTTCAAGGTCCTGTTAAGGTTTGAAGCAGCAGTGATTCGGAGTCAATAAGCTGATGTTCTGATGTGCAGTTCGATGAAGCAGTGATTCGAAGTTGCGCCCGTTTGAAATTGCAAGCACACTGGTTCCTAGAGCTTGGACAGTCCTTTCGTTCGCATGCATAAAACCCTGTAAAAAAGCTGTTTGATCGGTATGAGTCAATGAAAAACAAGGATCTTGGCTAATTTGGCTCTCAGGGTGTTATGAGTCCCAATCCACAGGCACACGGACAAGATAAGTCCTTGTTCTCATTCTCCCAAACACACGGGAGCTGCCAGACACCCGCATGTGTCCTTCACCTCCAGTGGCGTCCTCGGTAACTGTCTAGCTGACAGAGAGGCAAGTAAATCTCCAGAAGCAGGTCACTCCCATTGTGCCTGTTAGAGAATTTATGAGATAAAGGGCCTCATTAGGACCCTGGCGGTAAGGGGTTTGCGCCAGCGTTAGCTGCGCCGACCCCTTACCGCCAACTACGAGTTCCCATAGCGCCATGGTCATTTTTCCGCCCGCTTTTTGCGGGCGTAAAAATCCATGGCGCTATGGGACCTTGGTGTTAATTACGCCACCGTAATTTACGGTGGCGTAATTAACTCCTTCCCCACTCCCATTATACCCTATGGGGCCGAAATGGGAATGGGGAAGGGTAAATGGGTCAATGGGGACTTACCGCCCCGCCGACCTCGGAATGGGGCGGTAAGTCCACCATCCGCCATGGCGTAAACGGACTTTACGCCATGGCCGGAAAGTCCGTCGATGGCGGAAAAAATCCGCCAGGGTCGTAATGAGGGCCAAAGAGTCTGTAAAGTAGGTGTATGCATGTATGTAAGTTATCATTTGTATAGCGCCTTTTAACATTATGATAGTCTCAACGCGCTATGTGGTGGGACCGCCTTTGCGAACCGATGTCCAAAAGTGGGGGAAATTACAGCATGTATCCATTATGGCCAGGATAAGGCTTAGGGGCTGGCTGGGTTCCGGGTTCTGGTAAGCAAAACACAAGGTCAGGCATGTGAATGGGTGCTGAGAGAGATCAGGAGAATGCGTGAATGCAAGAGATCTGTTATGTGTCCAGCTAGAATGAATTTTGTCGTAGGTCTTCACTATGTTCTTAAGGCAGAGGTGTTGAGTTAGAGTCTGGTGTAAGTAGGTGGAACATTAGGTGGGCAGCTAGACCGAATGTGGCCTAGGCCCTCATTACAACACCGGCTGTAACCAATGGCGCTATTAGCACCATGGTTGCTTCCGGTATTGTAACGAGTCTGCCATGGTGCAATGGGGAATTACCACCCCATTCCAAGGTTGGCGGGCGGTAATTCCCCATGCACCATTGGCCCTTCCCCATTCCCATTTTTGCCCCATAGGGCTCAATGGGAATGGGGAAGGCGGTAATTACAGTGCTGCAAATTGCGGTACCGTAATTACCTTCAAGGTCCCTTTGCGGATCCCCACTTTAACAGCTGGTCCAGACCAGCCGTTAAGGTCGGGAGGCGCAAAGGGACCTGGTAATTAGGCGTTAAGGGGTTAACGACGCTGCAGCCTTTTACGGCACCATTAACCCCTTAGCGCCAGGGTCGTAATGAGGCCCATAGTGTCCACTGCATTCTAATGTGTGCCGGTAGCAGTGCCTGCGTCATATCGTCACTGATGTTGTTAGTTTATATGTATCTTGAGGCTCTGATGGAGCTTCAGCATTAACATTTAGAATTGGGAGAGGAGGGGAGTATGGCTAGATTTACTTAGGCCACACAGGTACTAGAATAACTGCAGGTGCATGAACACAGCAGGACTTCCGAAAGTCCAAGTAAAATGAACCACCAACAGCAATGCTCCATGAAAAAAAGGTTCACAGTGTGCCGAATATGTGGCATAAGTGAGAACAGAGTTGAAAGAAACCAGTCAACTCTGTACAAAGAGAACGGTTGATTTTTTGTGTAAGTTAGAACAGAAGGGAAGTCAAAGGGATGCACATGCAGCCAAGTATTCAGCAGGCAGCAGGGTATTGTGCAAAAAGGAATACTGCTCAAAGGCCACCATGGAGAGAGGTAGAAACTGGAAAATACACAAGTGAGCACATGACATGTGAGAGATGACATCACAGGGAGAGAATTGGAGAAAGGTGAATAATAGTGTACAGATGGGCGGACATGGAAGGATAGAGTTGAAATAGAAGAGAAAGGAGGAAGGATCAGGGTAGAAGTGGTGGTGCCTGCTGATGGCTGTGACTGGGGTGTCTTTAGAGATCAGCTCATGGACATTGGTTTGGCACTGAGTTGTCTGAACGGAGCCTGCTCGCAGGCAGTATGGGGAAACGGCTGAGGGAGAGACGGCACATCCAAGTTGCAGGGAGGCAGAAACATCATTCGGATGGTGAGTATAAGAACATAAATGAACAAATAAAGTACCTCAGGCAGGATCATTTGCAAGGTGTCAGATTTGACACAAAGCAGCATTTTTGTAACCATAAAGTACCAAACGTCAATGTATAAGCCTGGACAAAATTTGAGTGGAAGATGTTCTATTTATCACAAAGGTTTAGAAATAGAACGAGCCAGCCAGTGATTGATGGGGTTGAAAACAAGTGTGAGACACAGAAATTCATAAAGCAAATGTTTTTTGAATTTTATATATATATGTTGATAAAAAAATAAGGAATGCAGAAAATATAAAAATAGCTAATATTATGAGTTCCATGTTAAATTAAATGTTGGATTGCACAGATCGTTTGTAAAAAAACGGTTAATGTATGTTGGAGCATAACACTTATGTAACAAAATATACTGCATCAAGTTGATGAGATCACATATATAAATTGCATAATTATGAGACTGTGGGAGTTTTTATTTGCCTCATGAAATGAATAAAACAACGTTATATTCCAATTCTAAGTCTACCAATGCTAAACTGAAGGCCCAGAAGAAAATAGTAAGATTGTCAAAGTGGAGGAGATAAACTACTTCTTCCTATATGCCCTAGAAATAGTTAGAGATCAGAGCTTGCCCCTGCCTTGGACACTAAATATTCACCTCACTGGTGGTGGGCTTTGGAAAGCTTTACTCGCCCAGTAGAGGTCCAAATGAATTATTCCTTAAGTCGCTGAAGTCCAAAAGTGAATCAAAGAAGGATTGGGCAGCACCATGTTTTATAGGCAAATAGTCCACAGTGATTGGACTAAAGTAAGCCTATTTTAAGGGGTCCAAACCATGTCCTTCAGACAAGTGGTACTTGCCTTCTGATATCATACCTAAGGTGCTTTGCACTAAGGGCAGATGAGGTGACAGGAAGAAAAGAGAGGCACAGAGAGAAACAATGTGGTGAAGCCTTTCCACACGTTTGCTGAGCTGCTGCTTTTTTTCCCCACTTAGCATGCCCCACCCACTTGGTGCCTTCCTGGTTGCTGCTCTTTTTCCCTACTTAAGGAACCCACCAACCTCTTTTCCTTTGCAGATGGGGAGCAGGTGCAAGTGGATCTAGGTCACCTGGCCTAAGCCCCACCCACCTGGCACCTTCCAGGTTGCTGCTGTTTTTACCCACTTAGCAAGACCTGCCCACCTGGTGCCTTCCTGGTTGCCACACTTTTTCACTACGTAAGGGGCCCTCCAGCCTCTTTTCCTTTGCAGATGGGGAGCAGGTGCAAGTGGATCTAGGTCCCCAGGCCTAAGCCCCACCCACCAGGCGCCTTCCAGGTTGCCCTTCTTTTTCCCTGCTTAGCAAGCTCCACCCACCCGGTGCTTCCTAGTTACTGCTCTTTTTCCCTTTTTAAGGAGCCCTCCAGCCACTTTTCCTTTGCAGATGGGGAGCAGGTGCAAGTGGATCTAGGTCACCTGGCCTATTCCCCACCCACCTGGCACCTTCCAGGTTATCGCTCTTTGTCCCCACTTAGCAAGCCCCCCCACCTGGAGCCTTCCTGTTTGCCGCTCTTTTTCCCTACTTAAGGAGTCCTGCAACCTCTTTTCCTTTGCAGATGGGGAGCAGGGCAAGTGGATCTGGGTCACCTGGCCTAAGCTCCACCCACCTGGTGCCTTCCAGGTTGCCACTGTTTTTCCCCACTTAGCAAGATCTGCCCACTTGGTGCCTTCCTGTTTGCCGCTCTTTTTCCATACTTAGGGAGCCCTCCATCCTCTTTTCCTTTGCAGATGGGGAGCACATGCAAGTGGATCTAGGTCACCTGGCCTAGGCTCTGCCCAACTGGTGCCTTCCAGGTTGCCGCTCTTTTTCCCCACTTAGCAAGACCCGCCCACCTGATGCCTTCCTGGTTGCTGTCCTTATTCCCTACTTAAGGAGCCCTCCAGCCTATTTTCCTTTGCAGATGGGGAGCAGGTGCAAGTGGATCTAGGTCGCCTGGCCTAAGCCCCACCCACCTGGCACCTTCCAGGTTGCCTTTCTTTTTCCCTTCTTAGCAAGCTCCACCAACCCGGGGCCTTCCTGGTTGCTGCTCTTGTTCCCTACTTAAGGAGCCCTCCAGCCACTTTTCCTTTGCAAATGGGAAGCAGGTGCAAGTAGATCTAGGTCACCTGGCCTATTCCCCACCCATCTGGCACCTTCCAGGTTGTCACCCTTTTTCCCCACTTAGCAAGCCCCATCCATCTGGAGCCTTCCTGGTTGTCACTCTTTTTCCATATTTAAGGAGCCCTCCAGCCTCTTTTCCTTTGCAGATGGAGAGGAAGGGGATCTAGGTAACCTGGCCTAAGCCCCGCCCACCGGTGACTTCCAAGTGCCGCTCTTCTTCCCCACTTAGTAAGTCCCGCCCACCTGGTGCCTTCCTGGTTGCCGCTCTTTGTCCCTACTTAAGGAGCCTTCCAGCCTCTTTTCCTTTGCAGATGGGGAGCAGGTGCAAGTGAATCGTAGTCACCTGGACTAAGCCCCGCCCACCTGACATCTTCCTGGTTGCCGCTCCTTTTCCCTACTTAGCAAGACCCACCCACCTGGTGCTTTCCTGGTTGCCGCTCTTTTTCTCTACTTAAGGAGCCACCCGGCCTCTTTTCCTTTGCAGATGGAGAGCAGGCGCAAGTGGATCTAAATCACCTGGCCTAAGCCCCGCCCACCAGGTGTCTTCCAGGTTGCTGCTCTTTTTCTCCACTTAGCAAGCCCTGTCCACCTGGTGCCTTCCTGGTTGCCGCTCTTTTTCCCTACCTAAAGAGCACTCCAGCCTCTTTTCCATTGCAGATGGGGAACAGGTGAAAGTTGATCTAAGTCACCTGGCCTAAGCCCCGCACCTCTGGCGCCTTCCAGGTTGATGCTCTTTTTCCCCACTTAGCAAGCACGCCCACCTGGTGCTTTCCTGGTTGATGTTCTTTTCCCCTACTTAAGGAGCCCTCCAGCCCCGTTTCCTTTGCAGATGGGGAGCAGGTGCAAGTGGATTAATGTCACCTGGCCTAAGCCCCGCCCACCTGGCACCTTCCAGGTTGCTGCTCTTTTTCCCCACTTACCAAGCCCCGCCCACTTGGTTCCTGGTTGCCGCTCTTTTCCCTACTTAAGGAGCCCTCCAGCCTCTTTTCCTTTGTAGATGGGGAGCAGATGAAACTGTATCTAGGGCACCTGGCCTAAGCCCTGCACACCTGGCGCCTTCCAGGTTGATGCTCTTTTACCCTACTTAGCAAGCCCGCCCACCTGGTGCATTCCTGGTTGCCCTACTTAAGGAGCCCTCCAGCCTCATTTCCTTTGCAGATGGGGAGCAGATGCAAGTAGATCAAGGTCAACTGGCCTAAACCCCACCCACCTGGCACCTTCCAGGTTGCCACACTTTTTCCCCACCTAGCAAGCCCCCCGCCCACTGCTTGCCTTCCTGGTTGCAGCTCTTTTTCCCTACTTAAGGTGCCATACAGCCTCTTTTCATTTGCAGGTGGGGAGCAAGTGCAAGTGGATCAAGGTCACCTGGCCTAAGCCCCGCCCAACTTCTTAGCCCTGCCTCTTCCTTCCTGCTCTTCACTCTTAGATCAAGAGCATCTCTCGGCCGGGTGTCTGAAGTGAAGGGCTGACAAAGAAAAGGTCAATTCCTGTTTGGACCTGTTAGGACCAGGAGGACCCAGGGACCAACCCCCTGCTCAGACAGCAGGTAAGCATGCACCAACATGTGTTTACTCCCTCTGGTCCCCCTGTGATGTTCCCTTGTACCCCCCTCCCTTCTTGCACACAGGTATTGCGTGTTTTGCTTGATTCTTCAGCCCTTCTCCACCCCCTTCCAGCCTACTTCTGCAGGAGTCTGTCCTGATACATGCTGGTTAAACCTCACCGTCTTGTGGCCAATGCAGGATTTGACTTTTATGGATTTCATTGAACCACTGTGCGTCACCCTTTTTCAACTCTCATGCTGGACTTCCTTTGCATCTTCTACTCATGATGGCCCAGAATCATGCTGTTCCCATCTTCATCTTGTATCCTGTCTTGCAACATTATGCATTACTACTGACTTCTGCAACTGTATTCGCTCTCCCTCTTCCTTCTCCACTCTTCTGGACTGCTTACTCTCTTCTCTCCTCCTCTCCCTTTCTCCTTCTTCCTATATCCTCCCCTCTTCCCCTTACTTACTTCTATGCACTTATTCTATCAAAATTGTCCCTGGAGCTAGTATGATAGCAATCTTATCTGTCTCCCCCCCTCCCCTTACTTGTTTCCTTGCCAACCCCCTCTAGCACTATCTGAAATGTTGTGAGGCCTAGTACGATAGTCTCTTGTTTTGTTCCTCCCCTCCCGTTCTGCATCCCTCTCCCGCACCATTTGTTTTTCTCCCTCTCTACCAGAAATGTCATCAGGCCTAGTATGGTACTCACCTGTCTGATTCCATTTCCTTCCCACTCTCCCCCTCCCTTATCTATGCCTTAGCTCTTGCACTATCTGAAATGTTGTCAGGCCGAGTACGATAGTTAATTTTGCATCCTTAAAGTTCATGGCCTGTAAGAATGTCATTGTATTTTCCCTTATCCCTCCCTAGCCTTGAAACGCTTTGAAACACATTGTGTATAGGCGCTATATAAATGGACTATCATATCATATCATTCTCTACCCCTGCCTCTTCTCAGACCTCTTGCATCAAAAAACACAATCGTCATCTTTGCCACAAACCTTTCTGTTGTCTCTTTAATGGGTAGACAGAGCCATTAGATGACATCATTCAAGATGGAGCTTAAGCAAAGTTGCACTGAATTTGCCTGCCTGTTTTCCACAGCCTGCTTTCTAGTTACGTAAAGAACAGATATCCATAGTGACATCTTCAAGGTTGACTTGAAAGTATTGCCAAAGAATAGATGTTGATGCATTCCTACTTGAACATAGGACAAGGTATACCATGTAATTCTAGATATTTCAGATTGTACTGCGGTCTGTTCTGGGGGAGTCCGATCACTAATGTGTTGTTTTGTGTTGTCAGACAACGAATTATTTCCTTTGCAGGTCTTCTAGATTCCAAATATTTAAACATTGTCCCTACTCTTCCTTTTCACTTTCTTGTCGAATGGAATGTTGTGAATCACATTGTCTCACACTTTCCACAGGACCAGTATTGGCAGAGTCTATACCGGAGTATAATTCTTCTACACTGCCACAAAGCATCCTCTTTCATGTGATTGCCACTCATTTGAAGACAAGTCAGATACAGAGTCTCGCCCAATCTCTGCTCTTTCCTCATGCATTGAGACATGTTTCATTTGTGATGCATCAGTACTGGAACCTCTGACTTTGCTTGAAAATTGTCTTGCCGCACTATTAGGTATACACCTTTCATATACACGTGCTTGGAATGTTGCATACATTCCCTGGCCAACTACTACACCTCCAATGCAAGAACCTTCTGTACAAAATGTCACGAGCTCTTATAAAGCATTCCTTTTTTTTGGCTAGCCATTGACAACTTTTGTAAGCCCCTGATCTGTCATCTGCAACTATTGTTGCCCTTCTGTTTGCCAGTGGATTATTATTGTGTCAGTCTTCTCTCGCAGAAAAGAAGCTTCCTTAAACATTGCTAAATGATTTTGGCTCTCCCTCACAAACCAGTTTGTCCCACGTACAATTTGGTCTGCCTCTCCTTCCAGAATGACTGCTCCCTGAAATATTGTTGTTGCTCCTGTTCAGAGAAAAGCACCTTGGTGAAAAATAAAAATGGCTTCCTCTTACCGAAATGCTGCACTCTCAGAAATCATAAAGGCTGCCTTTTTCCTTTCTTTTACATTTGCTAGCCAGCGCCAACCTCTGAAAAAGTTGTTTGTATGTAGAATTAGACAACTGGCAGGTATTCAATCGCAAAATAATGGCATACACAAACGCTTATCTTTTATTCTGAAAACATCTAAAAACATGAAAAAGATAATACAAAATAATCAGAACAAATTAAATAGAAAATATTTGCAGAAAACAGTTAAAGAGCTCTCAGATCAAAGGGGGAGATTAAACAACAAACTATTTATTTTTAAATTAGATGAGCAAATACATGTTTGGTGCTGTGTTAGTCCTTATTTAAAAATCACACAAGATGCAGGTTGCAAATCATTTAATTGTGCTATCTGAAAATACTATGCAGAGATGGTACAATGCATAAGCTTTCAAAGTGACACATGGTTCTTCATCAGATGATGCATAGTGACATGATTAGTAAAGATAATCCCACAGGACAGTTCATTCTCCAAGTGAAGGAAAAAAGGAAATTTTAAAATTCAATGGCTGAAGGAACGGTATTCATGGACTCTAGATATGGAATTATTGTCTTATCTAAAAGACCATGAAAGTTAATAAAAGAGGCAGACCACATGCACCAGTATGAAAACAGTCCCACGTCCTATCTGAAAATTGCATTGAAAGAAAACAGAATAAAAACAGTTGTGCAATGTCCAACTCATACATACATACAAAAATCTAGGGTAGAATTGGTACTTTATCGGGACAGAGGTCTCTCTGAGCCAACGTTGGGCCACACAAACATTTATCTGGTTAAAGTACAAATTATGCCCTGGATTTTTGTATTTAAAGAAAACAAATGCTTTTCACATATAACTGTTAAACGTAATAGGTTTGAAAAGTTAGGCACTGGCATTCTAAAAGTGGGCACCAGTAATGTCCTAAAATTAGAGATGTAATGTTATGCATTTCCAGCTGTGAGTTGGATTTTAAGAAAAGTAATCTGGTTCACATTTAAATCTTGAATGTAATATATTTTAAAGTTAGGCAAAGTTAGGTAATTTAATTAAACAACTTTTATTTTAAAAGACATTCAATTGAAAGTTTTAAAAATGTATAATTGAAAGAAGGTTCAGAATTACATTTTGCTCACACAGAGTCTAAATGTTTGGTCTGCAGCCTCTGTGCAGTGTCAGGATATTGTCATGAGTTCAATGCAGATGATAAGGTTTCCTATCTCGTACACAATGTGACACTATGAAATATGTTCTCAAGGTTTAACGGGTGAGGTCTCCAATGTCACGCCAGTGTACCGCAAGCATTGCACAAGTTGGCTGGGTTGCATACAGTATGGCATGCATGCTACCCATGTTTAATGGCCCAATGTTTACTGTTATCTTATTGCATAAGGTAGCAATAGTTTATCATAAATATCCACATCTATAGCTATGCTAAGACCTCTGTCTTTTAGATTAGGCATCTTCAGGTACGTGAGCATTCTTCTGCATGTGGTATTCAAAAGGTCACCTTTTTAAACCATCAATGATAGATCCTGCAATGTGTGGCCATCCTGTGTCAAGAGCCGTCCTACTAGTGTTTCTATTTTATTGTTCAAGATAGTGTATCTATGTAGGTTCGACCTTTCACACTACTCCTTGCAAGTCTTATCTACATACTTTCCTTTTGGGCATGTGTTGCATTAGATGAGGTATCCTACATATATTACCCCATTTGTGTTTTAGCAACATGGTCTTTCTGCAGAGGCTCAGAGATTTTAGGTTTCTGTGCATTCCTGTCCATGTTTTGATGAACATCCAACATCCTGGAGTCAGAGAAGGGATTTACTGCCCATCAAGAGTTTTGCTCCTGTGTTCAGACGTGGAAGGCACAGAAATGAGTTACAACATTTTATTTAATCTAATGCAGTAAACCAAACTGCAGAGAACAGGGGCAGTTGAAGGTCTGGATGTCTTTCTTTTCCAGTCTGTCCCCTGTGACTTTTCATCTGGTGTTAGGCGGAAACCTGTGCAGTTCCCTCTGGGACCACTGCAGAAGATTTAGGACTACAGGTGTTTGGCAGTAAACCCACTTGGTAGCAGTCTGTACCACACAGATTCACTTGGTAGCTGTGGCTGAGCAGTCAGACTTCCCTCAAGAAGAGTTAGGCAGTATGTGGAGTATACAAAATAGGGCAATTTACACAGTAGAACAAGCAAACACGGAACAGAGCTTCGGTGTAAAGATATATAGTTATTTATTTATAAAAACACATCTATGGAAAACACACTAGCACTAATACGGCAAACAACTTCAATCACAATTACTATAAGTAAATTAATCCCCATAACAATAGTTCGACAAGTCTAGGTTCAACGGCACCACTTATTTGCAGACAGAGGTGAATGCTTTAACCTAGATGGCACTCTAATATTCGTTAGGACGGGAGAGAAAAGGCAAGGTATGAAATCAACTCGGTACCAACACTTTTACGAACAAATGCAAGGCAAGTAAGGCAGGGTCTACTGTAGATCGCAAAGTTCAGAGGCCAGGCCCAGTCGGAGAGAGGCAAGGCGATATGTCCCAAAAAGTATCACAGTGGAAATGCACTTCGAGTCTTTGTTGCAAATTGTTATAGAAAGATTGGACCAGTTCGGAACAGAAAGTTAAGAAGGCTTGGGGGCGACCCAATGAAGAGGCAAGGATTAAGACACCTCACGCTAACCGACACAAGGGAAGCCAGGCAGACACGGTACCTTGTATGTGGAGAGACAGCTCCGGCGGGGACAGTTGTTCCTGATGGTGGATGCAAGTCGGGGCTTTGCCAAGAGAAGAGATGCTCTCGTCGTCAAAGGAAAGTTGAAGATCATTGCACCACCAGGGAAGAGCCCAGCCGCGGAGTGCTCCGTCACAAGGCACCACCTTTTGGTCGCGGTACGGGTTAGTGGCTATCCGGTTGCCGGGGTGCTCAGCATTCGACCACTACGCCCTGGAAGCGAAGAAAAAGCAAAGGGGACTGTTTGTTCCCACCAGTCAGGGGAAGAAGACTCTCCAGCCGGGAGATCTCCTCTGTCGTTGGGAAGTGGTGAGTCGGTTCAGCAGGGCTGCACCGGAGGTGTCGTCGTTGCAGGTTGGCTCAGCTTTACCCTCGTCGGATTCTTAGGTCCTGTGGCGACTTCTCAAGATCCAGTCCCAAAAGCCCTGCTTTTATGCAGAAAACCCCCATTCATTCAGCCTAGCTGTCAATCAAAACACGCTAAGTGGTGAGCGGGGTGGCTCACCACTTGGGCCAATCACACCGGAGTGTGACTTGAGTTGGCAAGGCAACTCAGTCCAGGGTGCCTAAACCCCCTCCCACACCCCCTGTGGTACCCAGACAGAATGGCACCACTTTGGAGGGCTTCTGTGCAGAAGCCCGCCAAAAGTGGAACAAAGGGCTCAACCTTTGGTTTAGGAGTTACAGAGACGAACACAGACGCCATTTTAAAAACTGAGTTCTGGCAGAAAATACCAACCGATAGATTTATTTAAGATAAATAAACCAGTGGTATGTTAGAGATTAACGAGAAAAAGTATTAACCTCCAACAATGGGAAGAATCCCATAGAGTTATATTCGGGGTCGAATATAATGAGTAGTTTCCACTGCCACCAGCCAAAACTCAACGAGGGGGGATGGGCAAGTGCCCCCTCGAATAACAGACCCAGGAGTAAACGAATTACCCCTACTAGTACATCCACAATAGGATGGTTTGTACTAGTTCTGTTAGTAAATTTAGGTCTAGTAAAGCCAATGGTGACTTTACATGCCCTGGGAGACAGTAGTCAGTCCCAGGGTATGGAGTCTATGGTGGGGATCCTCTAGGACGCCCCAGTGCTATGGCACGGAGGGTGCGGTGTAACACACATAGTAAAACATATGAGACCCTATGAAGTAAAAGACCCCATAGCCCATAGAACACATTGACATTCAAAGGAATTAACCACATTCATGTCCAAGAGTGGGAGAAAAAGAGTCTCACACTTGGCAGGATGGAAAAAAACAAACTCCAGAAATCCAGAAAAGCTGCTGGGGGACTCACTAGGTTAGGAAATTCAGCCTGAACAGAGAATTCTCCCTAACACTCGCCCCCCCAGACTAAGGAACAAGAGGATTTAATCCACTCCTGGATGAATCTCATACCTCTAGTCGATGACATACATCCTAGAGAGACCATCAGCATTTTGGTGGTGACACCCTGACCTGTGCTCAATGGTGAAATCAAACCCTTGCAGGCAGATCAACCATCTCAGTAGTTTTGGGTTTTCCCCTTTCATTTGCATTAACCATCTCAAGGGTTGGTGGTCAGTCTGAATGACAAAAGTAGAACCATACAAGTATGGCCTAAACTTCTTCAGAGCCCACACGATAGCAAAGCATTCTCTTTCGATTGTTGCCCACCTTGTTTCAGGATCCTTCAGCTTGCGGCCGATGAAACAAACGGGGTGCTCCCTACCTTTCCCATCCAGTTGCCTGAGTACAGCACCTATTCCTACATTTGAAGCATCTGTCTGCACAATGAAAGTTTGGTGGTAATCAGGAGCTCTGAGTACTGGGGCTTGGCAAAGAGCCTTTTTCAGGTTTTCAAAAGCCTGATTGCACTCCTCGTTCCATCTAACCTTTTTAGGAAATTTGGGCGAGGAGATGACATTCAGTGGAGAAGCTATGGTCCCATAGTTCTCAATGAAATTCCTGTAATACCCAGTGAGGCCTAAGAAGGCTCTTACCTGGGTCTGAGTTGTAGGTGTTGTCCAATTTTGCACAGCTTCAATCTTACTGAGCAAAGGCCTTATTTCTCCACCTCCTACCTCATGTCCAAGATAGACTACCTTACTCTGTCCAATTGGGCATTTACTCGCCTTTATGGTCAGATTGGCTCGTCCAAGAGCCTGCAAAACATCTCTCAGGTGGGTTACATGTTCTTCCCAGGAATTTGCTGAACACTGCTACGTCATCCAAGTATGCCATGCAGAAGTCCTCCATCCCATTCAGAACCTGGTTTACCATCCGTTGAAATGTAGCAGGTGCATTTTACAATCCGAAAGGCATTACCTTAAACTGGTATAAGCCAACGGGGGTAGAAAATGCAGTTTTCTCCTTGGCATGGTCTGTCAGGGCTATTTGCCAATAGCCTGACGTCAAGTCAAATGTGCTGAGGAACTTGGCTACGCCAAGTTTATCCACCAACTCATCTGTTCTTGGCAAAGGGTGGGCATCAGTCTTGCTGACTGCATTAAGAGCTCTATAATCCTCGCAGAATCTAAGTTCTTTAGATCTGGCCTTTGGTACTAACACAACTGGGCTAAACCAGGGACTAGTAGACGGCTCTATTACCCCGAGATCAAGCATCTTGCTGACCTCACCTTTGATGTGGGTTCGTACGTTTTCTGACATTCGGTATCCTCTGCTTTTGACTGGCAGACAGTCACCAGTGAGTATGTCATGCTGGCCCCAAGGGGTCAAGCCTGGTGAAAGTGAGAACAGAGAGGCATACTGATTCAACATAGATTTGCACTCTTCTTGTTGCTCAGGTGTCAAATTTGAAGAGAGATTTACTCCTTCAATTTTTTCATCTAAAGGTAAGCCTCTGAGGAGATCTGGAAGAGCTTCACTCTCTTCTTCTTCCTCTGATGATACTAGAAGCAACACTCCTACATCAGGTCTTGAGACATACGCTTTGAGTCGGTTGGTGTGGAAGACTGTCGGAGCCTCCTTGGGATTGCCCAAGTCCACCAGATAGTTGACCTCTCCGAGTTTGCCCACAACTCTGAAGGGTCCCATCCATTTGTCTTGCAAGGCCCTCTGCCTTGTTGGGATCATAACGAGAACGAGCTGGTCTTGAGCGAACTCAACCATGTTAGCCTTTTGATCATGCCGGTGCTTGACCAATGCTTGTCCAGCTTTCAAGTTATCGCTTGCTTCTGTCATCATGTGCAACATTCTCCTCCGGAGACCTATCACGTAGTCAGTCACTCTGACTGGCTTGGGGGAAGGAGCACTCTCCAACCCCTCCTTAATCAGGGCCAATGGACCTCTGACGGGATGACCATAGAGAAGTTCAAAGGGAGAATAACCTACTCCCTCCTGACGGACTTCTCTATAAGCAAAGAGAAGGCATGGCAGTAGAAGGTCCCACTTACGCTTAATGGGTTCCTCTAAAGCACCTATCATGCTCTTCATGGTTCGGTTGAACCGTTCTACCAGCCCATTGGTTTGGGGGTGGTAGGCTGTTGAGAACTTGTAAGTAACACCACAGGTTTTCCACATGGCTTTCATGTAGTGGGACATAAGGTTTGACCCCCTGTCAGAGATTACCTCCTTAGGAAACCCGACCCTGGTAAAAATACCAAGGAGGGCCTTAGCCACAGCCGGAGCTGTAACAGTCCTCATAGGAATTGCCTCAGGATACCTAGTAGCATGGTCTACTACAACAAGTATAAACCTGTTACCTGAGGAGGTTGGAGGATCAAGGGGACCAACAATGTCAATCCCTACTCTCTTAAATGGGACTCCCACAACTGGGAGAGGCACTAAAGGTGCCACATTCTTGGAGCCAACCTTACCAGAGGTCTGGCAGGTGTGGCAGCTCCTGCAGTGTTTTTCTACTTCAGCCCCCATCTTTGGCCAATAAAAGTAGAGAGAGAGCCTTTCCTTAGTCTTCTTGAAACTCAAGTGACGAGCCAAAGGAATCTCGTGGGCTAACTGCAAGAACTGTGGTCTGTTCTCTTGAGGTACTACAAGTCATTTGTAGTCTCCAGGTGCAGACTCGGTCAGTTCACTGTAGAAGAGGCCATCTTCCCAGTGCAACCTGTATTTCCCAGGCTCTTGCCCTTCAGCCTGAGCTTCTGCCTGGTGGCGAAGACCTTCCAGAGTTGGACATTCTCTCTGTCCCTTACTGAAGTCTGCCCTGCTGGGTCCACCTTCTGCCAGTAAAGACTGCAGCTCAGGATGGTCAACAGGATCCAGATCTCCAATGAGTTCCTGGCCTTCCATTAGCTCCTCTTCAGAGTCTAATTCTACCACACAGGGTTGTACCTCCCTCTCAGCTGGAGGTGGAGTTACGGGTGTAACTTTGGACAACCGCAGGGAAGTCCTTGTTGGCTGCACTGAAATGCCGGCTGCTGGTTTCGGTATAGAAGTCTTAGGTTTCCATTTTGCTTCTGATTTCTTGGAGACAGCAGCTGACAATTCCAGTGGAGCAGGAGTGATATCTTTCTTCATCATCTCCTGGAGAGTACCTTGCATGGTTCTCTCCCTTGCAGGTCTGGTTAGCTCCTGTAACCGTTTACTAGGAGGTCTGGGGGTATACGACACAACTCCGAGAGTTTTCAAATCGTTACCCAACAGAACGCGTCCTGGTACCTCACTCTGTATGCTAACAGGTATCTTCACAGTCATGTCGTTACACTGGATGAGAACTGGTAATTGGGGAAGCATCTGCACAGGCCCTCCAGCTAACTTGGTGAGGCGTTTGGGTGCCTTAGCAACATCCTCAGCCTGAAAAAAAGATTTATCCACCACAGTTATGCTGGCCCCAGTGTCCCTAATGGCAGGAGTCTGCTGACCATTCACCTGGACACTGTCCTTATAATACTCTTTAGTATTATCGGGAATAGAATTATAGACATCTAAATTCTGTTGTTCCCACAACCCCAGAGATACTAAAGAAACACTGGCTGAGACTCCAATGGGTTCATCAGCCAGCTATAGATAGTTTCCACTTGCCATTTGGACTTCCTCCTCTGGAGCGAAGGCTAAGGAGACAAGCTGGACCCCTGAAGGTTTACCCTTACATCTGGGATCTCCTTTCACATGGTCAGTCGAGCCACAAACAAAGCATTTACCGAAGCTTTCTGGAATGGTGGCTTGTTCTGGCCTCCTTCCGGTTTGGCACCAGAAGACACACTATTCTGCTGCCGTTTTCCTTGTGGCTTACCCTTCTGGTTTTGTTTGGGGCCCTCTTTGGAATTTGAGTTATTCGAATTCTCTTTTGAGTCTTTCTTAGGCTGTTTTCCCTCATCCTTTTTCTGAGTTGCCCCAGAATCCTTATGAGTAGCCCTGTTGGCAACCCACAAGTCAGCAGCCCTAGCTAGCTTCCTGGAATCCAATTCCTTCGAATCAGCCAAGTGCTGTCTGAGCTCAGGAGAACAGGCATCATAAATAGACTCCAACATAAAAAGATTCTTCATACCCTCATAAGTGTTCACTTTGTAACCCTAAATCCATCCCTCTATGTTTTCCAACCCTTCACTCACCCAGGTAGCCCAAGGGGCACCATCATGCTTTTTGAGGGTTCTAAACCTCTTAAGATATTGGGAAGGGGTCTTCCCGAATGTAGCTATTAAAGCTAGTTTCACACTTTCGTACTCTTTCCTATCCTCCTCCCCCAACTCCATTACCACATCAGTTGCAACAGGGGGGAGCCTAGAGAACAACCAGGTAAGCAACTCGTTACCTGTGATGTTCTGGAGCCCATGATTGTACTCAAACAAACTCAGCCAATCCAATACATCCAACTTCGGTTCATACATACCAATTAATTCCTTCGGCATCCGGGGTCTTTTGGGACTGGAGCTTCTACAAGAGCCAGAGACAGAAGCAGTTTCGACAGACAACTTTTTCATTTCTAACTCATGCTTGAGCTCCATTTCTCGGAGCCTAAGAATTTGTTGCATTTCTTGGTGTTTCTGGTCAGTTTGAGCAGTAATCCTTCTGGATTCCAAGTCTATTTTCATTTTTTCTAGTTCAAGGACTTGAGGACTTAGTGTGTGATGCTGTTATAGGCCCTGTAGGTACAGCTGGTAAGGCAGACAGAGGGGCCGGGGAGACAGGTTCGTTAGCCTCTCCTTCCTCTTCAGCCTCTTCATCACTATCATCAGAACTATGATTTAGATCAACACCATTACTGTTTTCTACATTCGCTGGAGAAGTTGGTTCCTCTGAACCAGTACCCAGACTTTGGTTTGCCAGCAATCTCGCTATCAGTTCTACTTTCTTGCCTCTTACAGAAAGATTCTCTTGTCTACAGAGGGCTCGTAAACTCTCAGTATTTTCACATGACAAGGATTCTTGACTGTAAACTTCCATAGTAGACATGTTTTTGAAAGTTGCTTTTAGTGCTAAGCTTTGTGGTTAGTTATCCTAAAGTGTTGAAAAGCACTCTAAACTGTATACTCGATACAAATCCCACCGCTGTACACCAGTGTTAGGCGGAAACCTGTGCAGTTCCCTCTGGGACCACTGCAAAAGATTTAGGACTACAGGTGTTTGGCAGTAAACCCACTTGGTAGCAGTCTGTACCACACAGATTCACTTGGTAGCTGTGGCTGAGCAGTCAGACTTCCCTCAAGAAGAGTTAGGCAGTATGTGGAGTATACAAAATAGGGCAATTTACACAGTAGAACAAGCAAACACGGAACAGAGCTTCGGTGTAAAGATATATAGTTATTTATTTATAAAAACACATCTACCGAAAAAAACACTGGCACTAATACGGCAAACAACTTCAATCACAATTACTATAAGTAAATCAATCCCCCTAACAATAGTTCGACAAGTCTAGGTTCAACGGCACCACTTATTTGCAGACAGAGGTGAATGCTTTAACCTAGATGGCACTCTAATATTCGTTAGGACAGGAGAGAAAAGGCAGGGTATGAAATCAACTCGGTACCAACACTTTTACGAACAAATGCAAGGCAAGTAAGGCAGGGTCTACTGTAGATCGCAAAGTTCAGAGGCCAGGCCCACTCGGAGAGAGGAAAGGCGATATGTCCCAAAAAGTATCACAGTGGAAATGCACTTCGAGTCTTTGTCGCAAATTGTTATAGAAAGATTGGACCAGTTCAGAACAGAAAGTTAAGAAGGCTTGGAGGCGATCCAATGGAGAGGCGAGGATTAAGACACCTCACGCTAACGGACACAAGGGAAGCCAGGCGGACACGGTACCTTGTATGTGGAGAGACAGCTCCGGCGGGGGCAGTTGTTCCTGGTGGTGGATGCAAGTCGGGGCTTTGCCAAGAGAAGAGATGCTCCCGTCGTCGAATGAAAGTTGAAGATCGTTGCACCACCAGGGAAGAGACCAGCCGCGGAGTGCTCCGTCACAAGGCACCACCTTTTGGTCGCGGTACGGGTTAGTGGCTATCCGATTGCCGGGGTGCTCAGCACGGGCAATTCGACCACTACGCCCTGGAAGCGAAGAAAAAGCAAAGGGGACTGGTTGTTCCCACCAGTCAGGGGAAGAAGACTCTCCAGCCGGGAGATCTCCTCTGTCGTTGGGAAGTGGTGAGTCGGTTCAGCAGGGCTGCACCGGAGGTGTCGTCATTGCAGGTCGGCTCAGCTTTACCCTCGTCGGATTCTTAGGTCCTGTGGCGACTTCTCAAGATCCAGTCCCAAAAGCCCTGCTTTTATGCAGAAAACCCCCATTCATTCAGCCTAGCTGTCAATCAAAACACGCTAAGTGGTGAGCGGGGTGGCTCACCACTTGGGCCAATCACACCAGAGTGTGACTTGAGTTGGCAAGGCAACTCAGTCCAGGGTGCCTAAACACCCTCCCACGCCCCCTGTGGTACCCAGACAGAATGGCACCATTTTGGAGGGCTTCTGTGCAGAAGCCCGCCACGAGTGGAACAAAGGGCTCAACCTTTGGTTTAGGAGTTACAGACGAACACAGACGCCATTTTAAAAACCGAGTTCTGGCAGAAAATACCAACCGATAGATTTATTTAAGATAAATAAACCGGTGGTATGTTAGAGATTAACGAGAAAAAGTATTAACCACCAACAATGGGAAGAATCCCATAGAGTTATATTCGGGGTCGAATATAATGAGTAGTTTCCACTGCCACCAGCCAAAACTCGAGGAGGGGGGACGGGACAGTGCCCCCTCGAATAACAGACCCAGGAGTAATCGAATTACCCCTACTAGTACGTCCACAATAGGATGGTTTGTACTAGTTCTGTTAGTAAATTTAGGTCTAGTAAAGCCAATGGTGACTTTACATGCCCTGGGAGACAGTAGTCAGTCCCAGGGTATGGAGTCTATGGTGGGGATCCTCTAGGACGCCCCAGTGTTACGGCACGGAGGGTGCGTTGTAACACACATAGTAAAACATATGAGACCCTATGGAGTAAAAGACCCCATAGCCCATAGAACACATTGTGGGTCATTACGACCCAGGCGGTAAGTACACCAACTTTACCACCATGGTGTAAACTATGTTACACCAGCAGGTGTATGTTTACACCATGGTGGATGGCGGATTTACCGCCCCATTCCAAGGTGAGTGGGGCGGTAAATCCCCATTTCCCATTTACCCTTCCCCATTCCCATTTTTGCCCCATAGGGCATAATGGGAGTGGGGAAGGCGCTAATTACGGCACCGTAAATTACGGTGCCGTAATTAGCACCAAGGCGGTTTAGCGCCATGGATTTTAACGGCTGCTAAAAGCAGCCGTTAAAATTGGAATCAGGTGTTAAGGGTTAACGACGGCGTAAACCCTTAACGCCTGAGTTGTAATGAGGCCCATTGACATTCAAAGGAATTAACCACATTCATGTCCAAGAGTGGGAGAAAAAGAGTCTCACTCTTGGCAGGATGGAAAAAAACAAACTCCAGAAATCCAGCAAAGCTTCTGGGGGACTCACTAGGTTAGGAAATTCAGCCTAAACAGAGAATTCTCCCTAACATCTGGCCTTTTTAAAACAGGGCTATCTTAATGCATTCCAGGCACTGAGCACAGGCATCTTAGTTGTACTCAGAACAAAAAATATGAAGGCACCCTAAGATTCTCTGGTCACCCTGGCATTTTCGCACGCTATTATCTCAAACCCCATCTAAGGGGAGATATGTGTTCTTGATAGCAATGAAAATAAGTGTGGAAACTCTCTAGTGGTGGATTGAGAATAATAAACAAAGTTGCATTCCACGCATTAGCTGTCCAGGATCAAGGTACGTGTGCTCTAGCATAGGTACATGATACATTTGATCATAAACAGTACTTTATATGTCATTTCTGAATTTGTTAAAGGTTATGTTGTTTAACCAGTAACAATACAAATAAAAAGAATGAGCTACCCAGGGTCACACACTTTGGGCCCAAACTGCAATTATGACACTTGATCACATTGTTTTCCAATCATTGGCTAACAACAACGTGCAACTATTTTGAATGTTTGCCTTTCATAAACTAACAATAATACACTGTATTTCAGGGCAGAGAGGTAGAGTTGCAGGTCTTCATGCGAGTGGGTACGCCTCCATTTGCATAAAAGACAACACATGCCTGTGTGGAGAGAGAGTATGAATGGGATGACCCATGGTTAATGATGCTGACACTTAGGGGTGAAAGTGAGCATTGGGAAGTGAGGAAACGAGAAAGAGGAGGAGAAAAGGAAGGTCTTGAGGAGCTTCCAGAACTTGAGGAGATCTAGCTCAAGGTGGAGAGAGGCAGGAAGGCCATTCCGGATGGAGGCTCCTCCTGAGGAGAGAGATCTACCCCATCTCTGCTTGGAGAAGCGACTGACCAATAGAGAATTAGAGGTAGAGGAGTGGAGGGCCCTAGAAGTATTTAGGAAAAAATAGTTGAAGATAGTGAGGGCCACGGCTCCAGAAAGCCAGGTGGACCATGCAGAGGGTTTTGAACTTGATCCTCCCAGCCACAGGTGGCCAGTGGAGGGATTTCAGGGCTGGAGAGATGCAGTTCCTGGGTTTGAGGTCAAGGATAAGACTTGCAGTCCTGTTCTGGATGAGTTGAAGAGGACCAAGAGTAGAGGTAGGCAGATTGAGAAAGAGGCGGTTGCAGGAATGCAGCCTAGACAGAATCAGGGCTCTGGAGACAGTGAGGTTCTGGGGGAAGGTGAGAAATGCGAGAATACCTCTGAGGAGGGGTAGCTGGAAATGGGCCTTCTTGCCATGGTCCGTGAGGTGGGGAGAGAAGGAGAGAGTGGAGTCAAAGATGAACCCAAGTTTCTTTGCCTCACAAGAGGCTGAGGGGAGAGGTCCCAAGGAGGGCGGCCAGAGTGAGAGAGGAAAAGCGAGAGCAGTGGTTCCAATGAGATGGATCTCAGTCTTACTTGGATTATGGCACAGATCGTTAGTAGCACACCATGACCAAATAGCGGATAGACAGTCAGGGATGAGTGAGGAGGAGGCCGAGGGTAGTCTGAAAGAGAGCTGGGTGTCATCCACATAACAATGAAAGTTAGAAGAAAAGGTAGAGGTCAGGAGGGCCAAAGGGGCCAGATAGACATTGAAGAGGCAGGCTTAAAGGATAGAGCCCTGGGGAAACCACATGTGGAGAGAGAGGTGGTGGAGAGAAAGGACCCAAGCTGAAAATGGCAGGGTCGGTCGAAGCAGAAGGAGGTCAGCCATGACAGGGCCTGATTTGTGATGCTCAGGGTCTGGCGGAGGCGATTAATCAGGATAGCTTGGTTGACCATGTCAAATGCAGAGGAAAGGTCAAGGAGAATGAGGACAAAGGGAGAGCTGGAGTCAAGGTTTGAGAGCAGATCCTCACAGTTGTTCAGGAGAACAGTTTCCGTGCCTCTGGCTGACTGACGGTCATGGAGGCAACCAACAGATTCAGTGTGGAGGGTTATCTGGGTGATAGTCAACTTCTCCAGGAGTTTGTCCAGGAAAGGAGTGATAGAGATCGGGTGATAGATTGCCGTAATGGAGGGGTCAGCAGAAGGCTTTTTTAGTAGAAGGTGCACAAGGGAGTGCTTGAGAAGAGAGGGGAAAGAACCAGTGGTGAAGGAGTGATTACAGGAATTTTCCAAGGCTGGAGTGAGAGAAACAATGGTGTCCTTAATGGTTCTGGAGGTGATGGCGGTCGCCTGTTTGGATGAGACTTTCATAGAGCAGACTTGTCTAGAAACATCATCGGGTGGTACAAGAGAGAGGGAGGAGAGAAGGAGGGAAAGGGGTGTGGCCAAGGATGGGCTGAGAGTTGTAGAGGGAGAGAGAGGAGAAGAAGAGGGGAGTGCAGATAGGATGTCCTGGGTTTTAGTGGTGAAATGAGAAGCCAGAGCCATGCAGAGGGCCTGGGCAGGTGAAGAAGAGTTAGATACTACAGTTGGATTCGCCAGCCCCTTGCAGATTTTGAAAAGTTTGGCTGTGTGGTTAGAGGCCACAGAGATGCACGCTTGAATATGGACCCTCTTCTTAGAGAATATGGAGAGTCTGTATTGCCTTTGGAGCAGGTGGCAGGGCAGTTTGTCAGAGGATGCGCCCAATGACCCCCACAGCTGCTCAGCCACTCTGCACTTGCGTTTCAGTGGTCAGTCCAGGAGAGAGGGGTATTGAGAGGAATAGAGAGGGACATGTCTGAAGAGATCAGAACATCCAAGGTGTGTCCTGCTGAGTGTGTAGGACCAGAGGGTAGAATGGATGGGAAAGAGGGTCACATAGGTTGTGGAAAAGCCCAAGGAGGGATCTGGGAAGACCGGGTGGATGTTGATATTCTCCAGGAGGAGAAGCTAAGAAGCAGAGGAAATGAGAGAGGAGGTGAGGTCAGCCCATTCAGAGAGGAAGAGGATGACCTTGCCAGGTGGCCTGTAAATGGTGGCCAAGGTCGCCTGTTTGGATGAGACTTTCATAGAGCAGACTTGTCTAGAAACATCATCGGGTGGTACAAGAGAGAGGGAGGAGAGAAGGAGGGAAAGGGGTGTGGCCAAGGATGGGCTGAGAGTTGTAGAGGGAGAGAGAGGAGAAGAAGAGGGGAGTGCAGATAGGATGTCCTGGGTTTTAGTGGTGAAATGAGAAGCCAGAGCCATGCAGAGGGCCTGGGCAGGTGAAGAAGAGTTAGATACTACAGTTGGATTCGCCAGCCCCTTGCAGATTTTGAAAAGTTTGGCTGTGTAGTTAGAGGCCACAGAGATGCACGCTTGAATATGGACCCTCTTCTTAGAGAATATGGAGAGTCTGTATTGCCTTTGGAGCAGGTGGCAGGGCAGTTTGTCAGAGGATGCGCCCAATGACCCCCACAGCTGCTCAGCCACTCTGCACTTGCGTTTCAGTGGTCAGTCCAGGAGAGAGGGGTATTGAGAGGAATAGAGAGGGACATGTCTGAAGAGATCAGAACATCCAAGGTGTGTCCTGCTGAGTGTGTAGGACCAGAGGGTAGAATGGATGGGAAAGAGGGTCACATAGGTTGTGGAAAAGCCCAAGGAGGGATCTGGGAAGTCCGGGTGGATGTTGATATTCTCCAGGAGGAGAAGCTGAGAAGCAGAGGAAATGAGAGAGGAGGTGAGGTCAGCCCATTCAGAGAGGAAGAGGATGACCTTGCCAGGTGGCCTGTAAATGGTGGCCAAGGTCAGAGAGAGGACAGGAGAGAGAGTCTGCAGACCAGGTATTCCAAGGATGAATAGATCTGAGTGGGGATTATGGAAGCAGGGATGCAATCAGGAAAATCCAAAGAATGATCCCCTGTGTGGGTAGGTAGATTATGGATAGGGTGGAGGGTGTGGTCACTAAGAAAAGACTGAAGTTCAGATTTCTGAGAAGTGGTTGGAGAGGGAAGGTTAACGTCTTCTAAGAGAATGAGACAATGTTCAGTGGAAAGAGAATCAAGGAATTGCCCAAGATCATCAAAGAATGGTCCAGTGGGACCAGGAGGGTGATAGATGGAGATGAATTGTGCTGAGTGAGGCAGAGGAATAGTGGAGATGGTGAATTCAAAAGAGGTAGGAGAGGACATGGCATTTGAGATTTGTGAGGTATTGCAGCAGAACAGAACAGAACTCTCTCAGAGTCCATCTTTCGTATCGGAACCTCTCTCAGACTTCGTAACCCCTTCACCACTGTCAGGTACATCTATGAATAGTAACAACACGGTATGCCACACCATCCCTCAGCCTGTTGGCTCTCTCAACTGTATGTTGCTTAATACTAGATCTTTGATTAAACATGCACATGAAGTTTCTGCATACATCGAAGAAAAAAACTTTGATGTCTGTGCTATTACTGAAGCATGGGGATCTGCTGCTGCCGGCCCTTCACTACATCTAGCCATTCCAGCTGGGTACTGCATGCTCAGACAGGACAGAGAGTCGGGAAGGGGTGGAGGTGTAGCTTACATTTAAAAAAAATCTTTATCTGCTTGGAAGATCAAGGGACAATTTATGGAAGGAATTGAATTCCTTCACATAAAAATTGGTATGAATACCAAAGCACTAGTGAATTTTATTCTGATCTATCGCCCACCCTCCTGTTCAGGCAATCTTTCTTTGGCGCTTTCCAGTTATCTACTCCCACTATTGAAACTTAACGCCTGCTTCCTAGTGCTGGACGATTTTAATCACTGACTAGTACATACTGATGACCATACTGCATCGAATTAGCTCAATCCTTTGCAGACTTGGGCTTTAAACAAATGGTTCAAGATCCTACCCATATGCTGGGTCATACCCTGGACTGGGTAGCTGCCATCAACAGCCCACATCACGACGTGATGGTAGCACCCTGCCCTTGGTCAGACCATGCCTTTGTCCACTTCTCGACTACAGTACCTTACATTACTAAAGTCAAGTTGCACTATTCTGAAACTATTTCCTATCACAATACTAAATCCTTGACTCAGGAAAGAATAGAAGCCCTGACATCACAGGCCCTGCCGATTCTGGAGACAGATGACACAGGCGCTATAGCCAAGAAAATCAAATCCACCCTGAATCTGGTGGTCAATTCCCTTGCGCCTCTCAAAAACAAAACAAAAAAACTTGCAGAATCCAAAAGAACCGACTCATGGTTCTCTCCCGAATTCCAATCCCATAAAGCTGCTTCCCTTAAGCTATTTTACATCTGGAAATCAAAACAAACCCAATAAGCATTATCTGATTATATAAAAACCTCCAACACCTATAAAGTAGCCATAATGGAAGCCAAGAAATTGCATCTGGATGCTAGAATTTCACATGCATCCTCTAATTCTAGGGAATTGTTTAAAATTCTTAAAGAACAAGAGGTTACTCCAGAGCCCGTAGTCTCCACGATCATCAAAGATGATAATTGGTGTACGGATATCCAGAATGCCATGTCAAAGAAACTAGATGGTATCTGGGAAGGCATAGCTACAAAAAAGAGCACCTTCAACATCCAAGGTACTCATAGTTATGGTAATAAATTTACTAGGAATCCAGACATTCCCATTTTTGATTTCACCCAATCTCAGAGGAGGAATTAGCTGTCATTATTACCAAACTCAGAGCCACTAATTGCACAGGGTATCCCTGTGCTTCTACCATTATTAAAGCCTGCCCTCCCTCACTGGTACATGACATATGCATATTTGTCAACTCTTCACTTCTCAATGGCATTGTCCCTGATGAGATGAAGCAAGCATGGGTCACACCTCTCTTAAAAAAGCCTAACCTGGACCAAAGCGTCCCAACCAACTATAGGCCAATAACCAACACCCCCTTTCTGTTAAAAATATTGGACCGAGTTGCATATTCTCAAATCGCTCAACATTTCAATTCACACCCCATCCTCAACCCCTTTCAATCGGGTTTCAGACAAAGTTTTGGCACCAAGACCTCACTATTGGACCTTAAATCTCAACTCCTTCAGAGATTGGATAACCAGCAGATCTCACTCCTAATCTCCCTAGATCAATCTGCGGCGTTCGACCTGGTCGATCATTCTATCCTGGCAGACAGGCTCATGTCAGTAGCCAATTGCTCCCAGGCCGCCACTAAATGGCTGCTCTCTTTCCTTTCAAATAGATTCAGTAGAGTGTGTGCCAACGAGGCGAAGGCACCTGCCATGCAGGTACTCTTTGGAGTTCCGCAAGGAGCCAGTTCATCACCTTGTATCTACAATATCTTTATGGCTCCTTTCTTTGCTCATCTCGCTCAAGAGGGTATACTTTTCTCTAACTATGCAAATGACACACAATGTGTCATCCCTCTCACTGGTCAGCATGACTTAGATGAGAGTGAACTTAATCGCATATTCTCCATCATTGAGCAGTGGATGATGTTAAATAACCTCGCACTTAATCGTGGTAAGACCAAACTCATGGTTGTGGGCTCCAAGGGCATTTTAGCTGAACTTCACCCAGCTTTTATGCACTTCCAGTTAGGGGATGTTCAAATATCCACCCTCCCCAAAGTAAAAATTTTGGGAGTGGTTCTGGATCAGTCACTTAACATGAAGCCCTATGTAGCCAGCACAGTCGCATCCTCCACCTACTATATTAAATTATTGGCCCACCTAAGACCGCTCATCTCCAAACTGAATGCTGAGTCTATTGCTTGAGCCATTGTAGGAGCCAAATTAGATTATTGTTGCAGTCTGTTGGCAGGCTCCAGCAAATCTACCATTAATCGACTTCAGGTAGTTCAGAACGGAGCGGTTAGAGTTGTAGCTTATCGGTCCCATGTCTCTGAAGCACGGTGAGCCCTGCATTGGCTCCCTGTGGAAGCTCGTATCTCCTTCAGACTTCTTGTCATTACCTTCAAATGTCTTATTGGAACGATGCCCCATATTTACAACGGTATATTGGAAAAAAATCTTGCCTTAGAAATTTGCGCTCTAACAACCATAACCTTGGCGCCTTTGCTTTTGTGGCTCCATTGTTATGGAATTCTCTGCCCAGCGACCTGAGAGGTTCCTCAGTCCTGAGCAACTTCAAGAAGGGACTAAAAACCTTCCTCTTTAATTAGTATCCTCCTTGACACCCGTTTTATGGCATTCTCTTGTACTAGAACAGCTTCTGCTTGTTTTCATGTCATGCCCGTCTTGTCCGCGCCCTCACACCCACGGGTCTATGGCTGAGCACTACAAATGCAATATAGTAAAGTAAAGTAAAGGTGAGTCAGTCAAGGAGAGTGAATGAAGGATACTTTGGAATCTTGCAGGGCCACAGAATGAAGCCAAACAACATAGATGCCAACATGCCCATTATATTCTGGACATGTTTTGTATATGTATTTATTTATTTTATTGTTCAAAGCATGGTCCTAGATCCTTTGCAGTGCAGCAGTGTTCAGGCTGTAGGTAGCCAGCTTTTTGTCTGTTGTCTTTTAACAGTAGCACAGTACTGTGAGTTGCAGTCTGTGAGTTAGTCTGTACGTCAATCTGCGTTAGTCCGTGGTCAGATATTGTTCAAAATGCCATGTTTTGATGCCTGCAAGGAATTAGAGAATTATATAGGCATTCAGAGCAAATACAGGGATCGATATCCAGGGGGTGGGCTTGTGACAAAAGAAAGGATGGTTTGAAGGTCCTCTCTTTGTAGAAGAGTTGTGATTGGAGCCAGTTGGTAAATGTCTTGCTCAAGAAGCGTGTGCCTCCAGATAAGTAGAACTCAGCTGCCAGGTAGGCTGGCATGCTACTCATGAGTGCTTTGTAGATTAAACATGCAGTCTTGAACAGAATTCTGACCTGGGGAGGAAGCCAGTATAGTTTGTGCAGAATGAGGGTTATACAGTCACATTTCCACACCCCTGTAAAAAAAAATACATGCTGCAGCACAGTGGACCACCTTTAGGAGAGCCATGTGAGAGCGGGGAGTCCCATCAAGAGGCAGTTGGTTGCCCCCATTGATGTGCAAGACCACAAGGACCTGCACTATGATTCTGAAGTCCTGTGGCAGGATGAAGGGTTAGATTTTGCAAAGGGTAGAGACCACTGCGATTGTCAGAAGCTTGTTGGAAGTTGCCAATTACAAAGTACTTGGTGTGGCTTGACGAGTTTGACATCTGGAACATTGTGAGGTTCTATCCTCTATTGACCTTTGTCTGCAAGTGAAGGCAGTTCAGGCAGTGATGCCGTAGCGGTTGCTACAAAAAAGCCAGGAGGCTGCCGTAGGAGTCCTGCTTGCTGTGGCTGTCCTCTGGCACTCTGAGCACTCCTCATTGGCGGGGCTTGCGGAAGTTCTGCATTCCCTGTTTACATGGTGTGGTGGTAGGTCGCAGGCTGAATGGACACCAAACCTGTGAATATAGTATACTGATCCTCACTGCAGACTTTGTGCTTTTAATATAACACCTGCATTTTTAACAACACATCTATATTGTTGAACCTTCTTTGCAGTCCTCTAACCACGAGCTTGGACTTGGAGTACAGACACAGTGACCGTGGGATTCCTTGTGTGAAGAGACCCTTTGAGCCACGTCTGTCCCGTTTATGAGCTTAGAATCACCCCAAGCAAACAACGCCTTGCCAACTGCTAGGGCTTTTCTGGATTGCATATATGGCATGGTTAGCAAAGTGGTGACAAGTGGCATAGGCCTGAGGAGGCCGTAGGCCTGAAACTTTAAGCTACCTGGCTCTGAAGGCGGGTGAGTCGGCGTTCGACTACCTTTTTGATTACCTTCTTGATTACACCAAGTTCTAATTAATGTTCGCTGCCAGCATAGTGGCAAAATCCAAAGCAGAAAGAGGGGAGCACAGCCTGTGTAGTAAATCAGCAGTGGATTAAAGTACCCAGGGCACCAGAGAGAATATTTTGCCCTCTGACATGGCTCATCATACTTCAGAACAAGACCTTAGCTCAAAGGGGATACCTCCCGATCCTGGTCACAAGGGGAAAATCCCCACCTATTTCAGCCCTGAAACCCACGATAATGATGGAAAAGAGCTTAACCATGAGTTGACAGAAGGAAATGAGCCCATCAATGTGGAATAAACGGTGGTGGATAATGATTCCCTCCTACACCTTTGTTATTCTCTACAGCAGTTGAATATGGCAGAGGAGGACATTTCGGTGAAGCCATTGAAGGTGCCCAGGAAAAACCAACTCTGGGAACTAGTGTTAGTCTGTCAGCATCTCCAATGCTATACGCTGGTTGAAGTGATGCGAATGAAGAAATATCACTCACACAGAGCTCAAGGATCTCTTCATTGACATGTGGCACCCTTCAGTTCACCATTAACATCCTTTTGAAGCTGTGTAACAAGATACACACAGATGTAAGCATGCATGTTCCTATTTTAAAGTACGTTGCAACTGATTTGCAAAGGACCGACTGGCCCGTGAAGATAGGGTGCAATAGGAAGGATTTTACCCTAGCCCCCTGAAGAATGGCCTAAGTGAGGGGACAGGCAATGAGGCTATTATTTTAATACTGTCAAGTGGAAAGGTTGAAAACGATAACATTGTCACTGTTTCGCTAGGTGAAGAAGAGGATGCGGGATCAGCGGAGTAACTTTGCCGAAAATGTTGGGGGGACATAACATCTGAAGAAAAGCTGCCCCAGCCAAATGAATGTGGAGAAAATAGCGTGTCATGAAATTTGGGGGGGACAGACACCCCCTACCCCCCCTAAAATTATGCCCATGTGCGGGATGGTATATATCACTGAGGAAGAGGAGATTCCAATGGAAAATGAATATACAGAAATCTAAACGTGGTATTACATAAGGCTCTCTAATTGTCGCCTGCACGGACTCTGATGAAGGTCAGCCCCCAATAATTACAAATACGTGAATGGCGTATAAGAAGGCAAATACAAGAAAGAAACACCCTAACCGTAAGGAGGCCACCTTGCCAAGCTGGTTACTGAAGCCAACTAGTGGCCCGGCCCTTGGTAATAACAAAGAGATATGTGAAGACTGAATCCTCAATACGTCGGTGGAGGAATCTGACCTTTCAGTGCAAAAGGACAGTAGTGGACAGAATCCCGAGATATTGCTCCCTGTGCCTTTGCACAGGCAGGTTGAGGAGGGCAGGATCTTATTTTGTAAAAGTGTCCTGGATATTACTAATTGTTGCACATATGACTTCAGATCCTTTATCATCAGTAAAAGGCCATGAACCCTTAAAATAACATCTTGGAATATGAGGGGCTTCATCATCTTTGTAGCAAAGGGGGTTCCCTTGCACGGTTTACTGAGTCTGGTGCATTTTTGATAGAGGAAAGTCAGTTGTTTGATCAGTACAATCTGTACAGCTACAAGGTGTTTTGTAATATGGCTAATAGGGTCTTGAGAGGGCATGCACATAGTGGCCTGATGATTGGGGTCAACCATTGCCTTTTTGCCTGCCAGATTGAATTGTCTCAAAATGAGAAAGAAATTGTTGGCACTTGACATGGAATTCCCC
The DNA here is from genome assembly GCF_040938575.1 of Ambystoma mexicanum. Taxonomy (NCBI): domain Eukaryota; kingdom Metazoa; phylum Chordata; class Amphibia; order Caudata; family Ambystomatidae; genus Ambystoma; species Ambystoma mexicanum. Next base: position 1,149,315,554 of record NC_090933.1, on the reverse strand, counting down.
TGTCCCCCCCCCCAATTTGTAAAAATGTGTCGTTATTTAATATTTGTTATCCTCCAAGTGGGCTCCAAACTGAGCGGGCTCAAGAAACAATAATGTCTGTTATGATGAAATGAGTAGAAAGTGGTAATGGAGAATGGGTACTACTGGGTGGGGGTTTTAATACCCATTGCATAGACACTGCAACAGTGGAAGAGTCTAGCCATATAAGTGCAATCAGCACAAAGGGACAGAGTTGTGATAATATCCAGGGCCGCCGTTTGCTGGGTTTTGCACATGACTATGACATGGTTATGCTGATTGAGAGGAATGAGGGGGATGTTCCTGGAAAGTATACGGTGCACGGACGTGCTGGGAGTGCCACCTTGGATTTTCTTTATCAAAATAAGTATTGGGAAAGAAGGTTTGTGTAAACCATTACAGGGACCATGGCTCAATTGATCTATTGTTAGATATTAATATCAGAAAAGACACTGATTGTAAGATTGTGGAAGATGAGATCCACAGGCATGGTGCTCTGCCAATGATCTCTGCCTGAATGCCACATGTGAGGCAAAAAACCTTGGGATCATCTTTGACTCCTCTGCCTCTTTTCTTCACACTTCACAGACCTTGCCAAGAAGTACTTTTTTCAGCTTAATTATCTCAGCAGCATTTTACCTTTCATCACCTTACCCCAGAAGCTCAAGCTCAATGTCTCCAGAGTGCTGGTTCTCTCTAGGCTTGACTACTGCAATAGCCTCTTCCTCAACCTTTTTATTTCCTCCCGTTGCCCCTCCAACTAATCCAGAATAGGATTACAAGATTTACACTTGGCGTCAGGCCCAGGGACTGCATCTCTCCTGCTCTAAAATCTCTCCCCTGGCTCCTGTTGTCTGCAAGCATAACATTCAAAGCCCTTTGCATCATCCATAAGGTTGTCTGGGTCTTGGGACCTCTCTACACCCAGTGTTCCCACCCAAAATACCTCCCTGCAAGAGTCCTTCGGTTTTCTGGCTCAAACCCTCTGCAAACGTTTTTCCAAGTAGAGAAGGGGAGGTAGATCCCTCTCCTCAGCTGGCGCCTCACTCTGGAACAGCCTCCCCCCCTCAGACTTGAGCCGGATCTTCTTATGTTCCTGAAACTTCTCAAAACCTTCCTTTTCTCCTCTTCCTGCCTTCTCCCCCTCCTGTGCTAAAGTCTCCATATGCCCCTGCAACTGTGGTCGGGTCCTTTCAGAGTCACACAGTGACCAGACCACACCCTCATGAGTCTCCCCCAGCATCATCAGAGGCACACAGGGACCAGACAACCCCCCATCTGTCTCCCCAGCATCCATTGTCAGCACTTGCCCTTGGACTCCCTTTCCCTGACTATCCCTACTTAGTCATCCCGGTCCACTGCACTCTTCCCTACTCTTCCCCTGGCACTTGCTGCCTTGGCCTGACCAGCACTTCCCTGCCCCCACCAATGGGAGTACCCCACTCTTGCACTTCACCCTCTCCCCCCCACCTTTTTTCACGTATCACCTTGTCATGCACTTGCACGGTGGGATTGTCACAAGACCAATATAACCGTTCTTTGTTGTTTTATAGTTCTGATTTCCCATGTCTCCCCATCTTGTTTTGTGGCACATGGAAACACTTGTGTATAGGCACCATACAAACGTCCAATAAAATGGGTGCTTCTAAAACAAGCCGGTCTTCACCGGCATATATATTCTGCATTTCGGACTGCTGTTGCTGAAAGGTATTTGCAGATTGTGTTGTGTGAGCGCTAAGTGAAACTGCTATTTGGGACTTCACTTCTTCTTTACCCTGAGTGGGCCTTGCCTCGCGTGTGCAAGTACAATTTACATAGAACTGTCTCAGCATTTCCGTTAGTCAGATGCAGAGGGATAAAGCACTCTCTTAGCTGTTTGTAGGCTGCATAGTCGTTCGATCCGTGGTTGGACAACATCTCCCAGTTGCCCCAGCGTTCCATAATTAGATACGGCTGGTGCTTCTGCACCGGCACTTCTAAGAAAAGCCGGTCTTTGCCAGTCATCGGCACAGCTCGGTACTTGGTGCCTCCCCTCAGTGGCATATAGGTAAAGTCTGCGATTTGTTCACTCTTAACCCAATATTTCTGAGCACTTAACCCTCTTCCACCATGGTTCACTTAGAGAGGGAATCTAGAAGCATAGCACTCCTCCTCCTCGTATTGCATTAGTCAATCGACTTAAACAGCAGAAACTAGAAGCTTTAGTGCCTCCAAGAACTGCAGCACTTAATCTAAATCAAAGGTCTCATACAAATCGGGTATCTCCAACTGCAGATTGTGAGCCTCACGTGACACACAATGCTCCATTTATAAGTCCTAGCATTGTGGGATGTTTTTACCCATGCATCCAAGCCCTACCATAAAACTGTGCAGTACTGGCATGGAAAACATCATGATGGCCAGAACTCCCCAGAGAGTGCACAGGGAAAACATGAAAAATAGGCTGCCACCCATTTTTGCCTATGTTGTGAGCACAGGAGGGCCCTGCCTAAAACCACCATTGGGCTGCACACACAGTAGCCTGAAACCATTGGGAATGGCAATGCTGATTGCCAAAAAAGCAACTCAGAACTGTGGGGAATTCATTTTCTTAATCCCAAAAATGGTTGCAATACCGGTACTCACCACTATCAGAAAGCCGGCATTTTAAAACCACCAGACTTTTGTGTAAAACTGAACAAATGAACCAAAACCAGGCCAAGGAAAGACTTGCTAAGAGGTGGATACAATGTAAAACTATATTCTGAAATGACTTGAAGGAAGTAATTATTTAATGTATATATAAAAAATAGCTGCATGTAAGTTGGATTTCAATGTAGAAAACTGGGAACTAAAGTGACATTTAGCTGAATTCTGCCTGACAACTACCCCCGACAGGAGTTGAAACCTGCTCAGCCACTCTTCCCAGGCCTAGCTGCAGCCTGCTGCCCCTTGCCAAAAGGAGTTGACACCTCTCTGATTAGATTAGGGGAGGGGCACCGCAGGAGGTTGCACAAAGCCTTGTCCTGGACATAGGCAAATGTTATATTGGGGGCGTCGTAAAATAGCTTCCTCTTGGGAGAAACTGGGGGGCAGCTGTGCCTCTGTGAACAAGCTGGCTTGGGGGAAGTGGATAAACCAGTTATTCCACCCTGTGATGTGGGAAGCCACACCCCTTTTTTGACCAGGGCATAATTTTAAAAAGATAGATAACTCATAGTGCGGACTGGTCAAAATTATATAAATAATACCATTATTCTTGTGATTTTTCAGTGCACATTTTCCTGTGGTATGTTCCTGGGGATAGTAGCGGAAAAAAGGTTGTTACTCCAAATGTCTGCATGTTAAAAATCTGACACTTTATCATCTGAAACCCATCTTCCTGGTGCACATTTGTGTAAAATCTGGAAAGGTTTAGAGGTCGTTATCTGGATGAAAAGGGGAGAATTCTGTCATCAGTGGACACGACATCGTACAAAGACAGGGATCGGATGGTTTGGTGCTACAGAAAATATGTAAACTGGACCTATAATATGAGAAAAATGGTACATAGATAAATATGTATTTGGATCAGAAATAGATTTGTGTGCAACTTGACAAGGGGAGGTTCCTCTGACCATAAAACCTACAGCATCACTCTGACACTCCATTTCTTGCCCCAATTAAGGGAGAGAGGAAAGCTTGGCCAATGACAAATAGAGAGGGGCAGGCTCAGTTATGCCACGCACACACCCACTTCCAAAACACATAAAAAGAGACTGCTGGGACAGGTAGAGACATTCAATTCCATTTGCTACGGAGCATGCTGACCGACGACTTCACATCCAGAGATCCAGACTTCAAATCCATCAATCTCCAGAACCTGTAGCAGAAATTAACTCGAGAATGTGTAGCAGAGAGGCCTGAATCCACCAGCTGAATCCTCTTCAGCAGGCCTCAAAACCAACCAAACTATTCAACAGCTGGGCGAGCTGTTTGAATTTTTGCCAAGAATTTTTGCAAGAACCTGTAGCAGTATCCAGAAAGCAGTGCTGTATCCGGAACCCGAGAGAACCACAAACCAGACCGTTGTGAGCAGATCCGGTGCTTGACAGACCCAGAGAGCAGAGCTGACCCAGATAGCCGGGACTTCAGAACCACCCGCCGGAAGTCCCGTCCAACCTGACCAGACCGTGACGAGGCCTATTTCAAATTGATATTGTGAGTACCTAGCAGAACTGTGCAGAACCAATCTCTTAGTTAAAATAATCTAATCCAAACTATTTTAACCTAAGTAGAACTGCCTCCTAGAAATCGTGTCATCTGTCATTTTTAAAGCTGCACAACTGTCACCTGTCAATTCTGCAGCTGCAAGCTGTCACCTGTCATTTTGAGTTTTACTTTAAATCCGAAAATCTACCTTTATTAAATCGTCCGTATGAACCGTTTGGGCTAGGAACGAAATGTAACTTTCATCTGAAAGCTTAGAATCTAGGCTTTCCAACGAACCTAGAACCGACTTCCTACTCCCTATACTTTTCCCGTAATCACGAGACACGCACTCACGAAATTTACCGCGATTTGGCCCGATTTCTTCATCTGTAGAAATCAGCAGCTTTTTGCTTCTCTTTGTTAAAATCCGTTTGCAACCTGGTAATAACTCATAGGGCATTGCTAAGGTGAGCCTGAACTAATACCAACAAGCATCTCTCACTCACCCTGAACCTCTAGAGGGAATTAAAAGCAATTTTAGCACCTTTTCACTTCCTTGCAAACCACATTAAAGTAATTCGCCTGTGTTTAAAACTCATCCCTGTTTTCTCTAAGCTTGCTGGGGGAACTGGAACTGTGTATTGCATTATAAAGTGTGATTTGTGAGATTCTTGAAGACTGTGTGCTCTCCTTCCATTTCTTGTATTGCATAGGGGGAGAGTGAATTGTCAAAAGAAAAAGTGACCATATCACCTTTTGCTAAAATCATAACAAGTTATTTCTGTACTGCAATTTATTCCACCTTGCATTTCCTTTAAACCATCAAGCATTTTCAGCTACCTCGTCCTCTACACTACTCCTAAGTAACCAAATCAGTGTACCCCTGCAACATTATCCATTGTTGATCACGGTCATATTCTGAAGTGTGATATCAGTTATCAATTTATTTATAGAAGTGTGATATATATATATATTGTTTAAATTTTCAAATAAACCTTTTAATTTGCAAAACAAACCTACTTCTTGGCTCAGTGGGGTCAGGGGATTCTAAGAGGGGGTGTTATACAAGGGTTGTCATCCAGAGTACTGAACTGGATATAAAAATACATCAATAAGGGTTTTCCTCAGCATCCCAGACTAGGCATTGACTTAGCTGTAGTGTTGATTGAATACCGCTTACAAAAGTGGGGGCTCGGAGCTGGGATATTCTGGGTTAGATTTATCACTTGTGCAGATTAATACAGTGTGCCAACTGACCAGATACACATATCCGGTTAGATCACCACGCTGTTTTACACTGTGAAAGCATCCCTCAAAGGAACGCTCTAAGGAAACGGTCTGTTTTGCAAACTAAAATACAAACTTCTGTAAGTTGGAAGGAACTCAAATTCCAGAATGACGATCTTGGTAGATATGAAAATAGCCAGAGAGCACTTCTTACATAAGCTATTTGTGAGAGGTGAGTGGACTCATCAGGACCAAACGGTCTGGTTGCAGGCAATCGCGCAACAGGTCACTGAAACAGGGTCAGATACATGGAGAGATCAGGGTCCCCTACATGTGGCCCTGAGTGAACTATACAGGGCCCCTAAAGCCAAAGATGAACATAATAAGATTGCCAGGATAGCGGCATATTTGTATCTATATATGGGAGCCATGCAGGACAAATGTGCTGAAGGCCAAGATCTGGTAAATAGGCAACAGATGGCGTTAGAAAAGGCCCAATCTGACCTGGGCTCTTCTGAGCAGAGGCTGCAGAGGAGCCAGGAGTCAGAAAATGATAGTAGGCAGTATATCATTAAAATAAAAGAGGGAATGGATATACTGCAACAGGAAAAGACAGACCAGAATACCAGAATTCTGGCTTTGCAGAAGGAGCACCAAGACAGTTTGGACTCCTTACTGCAGAGCCAGAAAACGATGGAGCAACAGATCAATTTCAACAGGGCATGCACAGAGCAGGTAGCCACCCTGCAAATCCAAATAGACAGAGAGAAAGAGGAAAGCAATACATTGATTTTGAAAGACCTGGATACCCAGGCAGAGTTTGATAAAGAACGTCAGAAAGCTGGTGCCTTTCAAAGGCAGAGGGACGACCTGGCGTCACAAATGCAGGCTCTTGGTCAGGAAAGGGATACCTTAGGCCAGGAAGTCTGCCATTTAAAAAGAAAAATTGAGGAAAATCACTTGGCCCTCCAGGGGCTGGGTGACCTACAAAAAGAGCATCAGGGCTTGCTAGATCACACCAGGAGGGTGGAGGAGGCTCTGGCAAGAAAGGAGCAGGCCAGTAGGGATGGGACTGAGGAGGTAACCCTCCTGCAGCAGAAACTGGCCCAGTACTCCAGGACCAATCAGGAGGCACAGAGAGAGAATGACGCTCTCTGCCAGCACAATGATAGGCTCCAGCAACAGGTAGCGATGCAGGAGAGACTGATAGAGTCTAGTAAGGCCTTAACTGAGGAACTGAAAGCGCAGGCTCTTGCTTTGCAACAGGAAGCAGGGGCGGATAGAGATGAGGTTCGCTGGGAAAGAGAAATTCCTGAGCATAACCTCAGGAGCCCTAGTACCAGAGGCCTTCATCTCTCCCAGTCCCTGGACTCTGCAACCCCTATGTCCCCTTGCGCACATGAGCCCAGGGCCACAGGGATGGCAGATTACTATCCAGCTAGAAGTATGGGGCTCATAGGCCAGTACCTCCCAGGAATGGATGGGCGGGCATCAGGGTATGGCCACCCAAGCACAGTGCAATTTAGTGGGGAACCCCAAGAGAGTAGGCCCATTAAGGGCATCCTGAAAACCTCTGCCCAGTTAGGTCAGTGGGGGGGTACCCATCAAATCCTGGCAGCAAGGAGGGATCTGAAGACTCCTCTGAGCATTACAGGACACAGGAGACCAGGTCCCCACATGCTGCCAGCCATTCCCAGGCTTCCCAACCAGGGGTACTACCAGAGAAGGGATAGCTACCCTTCCCGGGATCAGCGCAGGGGAGAAAATAGAGCCCTGTATCAGCCTGAGCGGGTTTCACAACTTGAGCGCCAGGTCCAAAATATGGCACGGGATCTGGGTCACATACTGAGGGCTCAACAGAACCCTCAGATGAGCATGCCACCGCAGAATGCCCCAAACTCTGGACCTGGTGCTCCAGAACAATGACGGGGGCAGCACCCCGATAACCCACCGGTTCCCAGGGAGGAGGCACAAGGGGAAGGGGGGTGTAAAGCCTTGGAGGAAGCTTCCTTCCCAACTTGTAAACAGCCCCTGGAAAACCAGGAACCGGAAACAAAATCTCCTGCCCCTGAAAGGCTGCCTCCCAAGGAGCAGAGGGGGGGTAGGAGAAACAAAGGACCCAAACAGACCCACTTTGTGGAGGAGGTACAGATCTTCCAATTTGAGGGAGAGGGATCCTCAGAAGATCCTTGGCAAAGGATCTTCTCCTTCAGAGATGGGGGAACTCCTGCCAAGGAAAAATGGGTCCCAAGGGATGTCAATTCAGACTGGGGAGATGTGGAGACTGAGCTACCGCCGCCCATCATCTCATCCCAGAACTGACAATCCCAAAATCCCCTGGTTCAAACCCATCCTGGTGACTGCCTCCAAAAAGGGGGGGCGGCCCAGAACTGGAACCAGGGGAACCCACAATGGCTCTGATCTCCAGTTGCCAACTTTTTCTTTCAGATTCCCAAGGCTCTTCACAGAATTCTGCCCAAATATCTTCTCTTGCAATGTCCAAAACCAGAAAATTAGCCCACCAGTTGTCCAAAAATGTGCATTATCTGTGCCCCCTTGAGGAGAAGGAGGGAAGATATTATGCCCCGGTACAAGTACAGGGGTAGGGTACAATTTCAGTACTGGTGGACACTGGATCCAAAGCTACCCTTCTGTCCAAAAGGGCCTTTGAGGAACTAAATGCAGGAAGGGGGGAGAATTACCGTATTCCTCTCACCTCTCTTCCTGGACAACTGCAGAACTTTGACGGGAAGGAAATTCCTGTCGAGGGGACTGCAGATTTGGACATCAAAATTGGGCGACACAAGGTGAAACACCCGGTCATAGTAGTGACTCCAGAGGGCACCCCTTGTTTACTAGGGAATGACCTCCTGAGAAGGTTGTCACCCGTAATAGATTGCGTAAACAAGGTCCTCTGGACCCAGACTAGCCGACCAATAAAATTAAAACAGAGTGTCAACCATGTTAGTTTAAATGGCACCTGCCACATGGTTGAACAAAAATCTGACCAAGTAGAATTTCACTTCCAGAATAGCCAGATTCCAGATGTGACAGTAATAGCAGTACGACAACGGACAGGTGATGGGGGGTCCTCTCTATTTCTGAAAATCAACCTTCCTTCCAGTTTAAGGTGGTATTCCACACTGGAAGGCAACACTCTGAAATTCTTTACCAATCCACAATCAGACACTCCCACTCCTATAGTCCAGAAAGAGGTGAAATCAGCTCAGAGCCTGGCTGATATTCAGCAAATTGGAGAGCATTTGTACATCCCTGTTCAGTTAAATGATGGGAAGGACTCTGTTCTCGCTCGAGTGTGTGTGAACAACGGTAAGAGCTTCATTAGCGAAGCCATGTTCCGCCAACTCCCAAAAGATCCAGCCATTCCCACATTCAAACTGATAGACAAATGGGAAATGGACCTGGAAGCACCTAATTCCAAATGAAGTGGGAGAATGGAAGAACAGGCTCCCGCCCTTCCCCCCTCACGCTTGGCCTAGAGGATCACGGCCCAGACACCCGCCACGAGAGGAGTTTGCCCATCTACCAGACGATCAAATACCCTGGTACAGGAACATACGGATGTGCCCACCAGCCTGCCCTGCACATGCCGACACCTGTGGCATGGATGGACTCGACTGAACCATCCAGCACTAACTCAACACGTCGTTAGAGATGCCATGACGACTTAGCCAACGGATAGCACACCTGTGCAAACATGCACACCGGACACTCCCACACCAATCCACACGAAGAATATACTCAGTGCTATGACGTAGACGACAGACATACTCACGGACGTGCATCTTTATTATTTTCCACATAGGCTCTCAAAATGCAGAAACGCAAGACGCATCATGAACTTATCTAAAAAAGGCTTGCTCACGCTTCTTCTAACAACCATCTACCATAATGAAGAATATAACAGAGACACGATACTGAGGATAGAGCAATATTATACCATAACCTAAAGCACTCTGCATCAAACGGTTCCACCTATGCACCAGGCCCAAGTAGGCCGCAAGCAAAAGTTTCCATGAACATTGAATGAGCAAGAGCTCGGTTGCTGACCCTGCAAAATGAGCACGGCGAAAGCACACCGCCAAGGGCACGATGTTGCAATCTCGCACGCTGCAAGCCAACGCCAAGGTCGCACCTGCAAGATAAACCAGGCACACAGTAGGAAAAACAATATTAATTGTGTTGAATTTTGCCTCAAAACACGGTCCCACCTCACGTGACAAAGCCAAACCTGACAGGATGCCAAACCCAGGAGGAAGGAGACGCCTGAATCCCACGTTTTAAGACACAGGCGGATACAATTAAAAGACTCATTGGACGTCTGCAGCAGTGGGAGTAGTCGACCTCCCAACATATGAATGAATCCACACATTGTTTACACCTACCCACAGTAAAACATTGTTGCAAATGACAGGTGCACCGCGAGCTGAGAACAGCGATAGTCTCAGATTGGGGGGCTCGCGAGCGGACCAATCAGAACATGGGGCTCTTATCACTGACGCCATTAACATTGACCAATCCTCAGAGGTCTTCATGTAACAATTTTCATGTATCCAATTGAAGGGACAGCCCAAGTATATCACCTGACTAACCCTTAACCACTAAAACCGTTCTCTATATGCATGCTATACTAACCCTACCACTCGAGTAACCAATCCAGAGTGGAAATAGGTTTTTTGCTAAACTTTGTAAGGTGACGCAAGTAGCGCGTCATACTAAGGTAAAAAGGGCCTGCGAGCCCCATGATTGTGTGTGTGTCAGGACGGACGCGTGCGCTCCTTGGCCCATCCCTGCCGTTTTGTCTAATAAACAGCAGAGTCACCTTGCTTCTTGCGTGTGCCTCATACTCTATCTCTTTTGGGATATACGGGAGGAGTTGGGGCCTCCCTGCCCGGAGGTCTGCGGACGGCCCGGCCGACCCCGGCAGAATTTCCCCCTGACACAAACATCTCCTGCCAAGCAGGTGTATGCTCAAAATCTCCATTGGCAACAAGAGTATAGTCCATTATTGTTGGGTCGTGCGAGATGTCACTGCCGCCTTTTACTTAGGCAGTGACATTCTCAATCGCTTTGCGATTAGTTTGGACCTAATAAACTTCAAAGCTTGGTCCCGATTACCGGATAATCCCATTGGCTTTGATTATCCGGAAAAAGCATTTAGGTCAGCTCAATTGCTACCTTATGCAGATGAAATTCAGCTCAAAGAGGAAGTCACCATCTTAGAAAGGACCCGACAATTCTCCCTGGAAGTGAAAGTTAAAAGAGGACAAAAATTGAAAAACCCCGATGCTTATATACATCTAAATGCTTCTCTCCAACAGCAAGGGTTGGGGGTAAACCCAACACCATTAGTCAACATAGAACATGACACCATTCCAATAGAGGTGGATAACAGTGACTTAAAGAGTATTACTCTGGCCGCAGGCACCATTATTGGAATGGCGGTTGATGACCGACATTTCTCCATTGACTTAGGAAATTAACTGTTAGGACCGATCCCCAAGAACTGTTTTGACAGTGACAGTGAGGACAATACAACACCAGACAGGATTTTCACCCGGCATGGGGGGAACTTCCTGGTGTACACTTCTTGCCCTTATGGTAAGGAAGATGTGACTTGTGACTTCAGGAGGGATGAGGTCATTTTCAGGTCCATGAGGGCTGCCTTTGCCACCTGAAGCCCCCAGTCCAAATCAGCACTCTGACCAGGGACTTCTCCACCCAGCTGGAGGAGGCTGCGGAGATAGCCAAACTAGAAGTCTTTCCAGGCTTCCTGCAGATGGTGGAAGAGAGGGTCAACCTAGCTGATGCCTGTGTGACTCTGGAACAGAAGCAAAAGTTGAAACAAGTTTTCTTGGATTTCCAAGATCTCTTTGCGGTACACTCATATGACTGTGGTCGCACCGACATCCACACCACAACAATTCCCAATGTACCTTGGAATGACTCCAGTGTTTGTGAAGCAATATCATTTGCCTCTCGCATCCATGGAGTCCCTTACTGAAATAATTAAGAACCTTGAGTCCCGGGGAATAATCCGTCCAGTACACAGCACCTTCAATAATCCGGTGCTGGGAATATTGAAGCCAAACGGCCAGTGGAGACTCTGCGCTGACCTTAGAGAGCTCAACAAACGGGTCCATACTTCCCGATGGCCTCTGCCCTACATTGACCAAGGGCTGGCCCAGATTCAAGGGTCACAAGTATTCACTGCAATAGACCTGACCAATGGATACTGGACCGTGCCTGTCAGTAGGGAAGACCAATACAAACTGGCTTTTACCTTTGGGGGCCAGCAGTACACCTGGACCAGGACTCCCTTCGGATACCTCAACTCCGGCAATTAATTCAACATTTTACTACATAAGGCCATGCCCGACCTGGGTGCGAGGGGTAACCTGGCTTATGTAGATGATGTCCTTATCAAAAGTTCATCTGTGGAGGAACACATAGTGGAGATCCGTTATGTTCTGACACAGTTGAGGGCCGCCGGAGCAAAACTTTCCTTTCAGAAAGCACAGTGGTGTAGAACCCGTGTTAATTTCTTGGGGCATGAGATTACTCCTCAGGGTCTCTGTCCCCAGGAAAAGAAAGTGGAAGCACTTCAGAAACTGAAAGACCCCACAACTCTGCGGGAACTTAGGAGCCTCCTTGGACTGACTAATTACAGCAGAAAGTTCATTGAAGGCTACGCAGAGATCACTAGACCCCTGATTCATCTCTTGAAGGGGGGGTCAAGTGGGAATGGGGTCCAGAACAATCCAAGGCAGTAAGACAACTCAAAAGAAGCCTCTCACAAGCGCCTTGCCTAGCTTACCCTGTCAGAAACAAGGAGTTCTTCCTGGAGACAGGGTTTTCTAATACGTGCTTGTCGGCAGTATTATACCAAAAGCATGACAAGGTCAATAAAGTAATCTCCTATGCGAGCAAAACTTTATCCTCTGTTGAGGAAAAATTCAACGATTGTGAGAAGGCACTCCTGGCAACGGTGTGGGCATTGAAGAATTACCGCCGGTTTATCCAGGGGGAACACATCATAGTGGAGACTCCACACCATCCTCTGCAATACCTCCAAAGTGACAGAATCCGGGCCCTAAATGTGAGTAATTCCCGAATTACTTCCTGGATTCTATCAATGCAAGGCTTTCCTGTAGAGGTCAGATATGGCCAAAACAAGAAGAGTCCCCTCGCGCAAGGTCTGGCTGACTTGCATGATTGTGCCAGAGAAAACTGTCTCGAGGACGAAAGTCTAAAAATCAAGGACAACATGGAGGCATACCTTAATTCCCCACACAAAGTCTTTGAAGAAGACAAGTGGGAGGGAATGCCCACTGTCTATTTGGATGGATGCTCATACCATGTTGACGACAACGGGGAGAAAGAACTGGTGGCCGACGTACGGAATGCATGGGTGAATGAGTCACCAGAACCCTCCGCTGGATACAAAATTGGTCCCCAAAGTAGTCAGGTGGCAGAATTGATGGCTGTGCATCAGGCCATCCTCACTGCAGTCCAACATCAACTCCACGAACTGGTCATAATCACAGATTCGGATTATGTACGGAACCGGTTCGTGGAGCACCTGGTTAATTGGAAAACCAGAGGCATGTTATGTGCTAATAACAAACCCTTGAAACATGGGAAGTTAATCCAAAACATTGATGATCTGGTCACATCGAATGGGATGACCATCTACTGGAAAAAGATCAAGGGTCATTCCAAAGTAGAGGGACCAGACAAAACTGGAAATGACTTCGCTGATCAGCTGGCCAAAACCGGGGCCATCCAAGGGGAGCTAATAGAAATAGAGTCCCTATTGGGGGAAATCCAGGTCACTGCTATCACTAGGTCCCAGACAAATGCTCACAATGATCTTTCAACTGCACAATGGACTAAGGAGACCCCTGATGCTGATTTAATTACAGCTCAGAAGGGGGATCCAATTATTGGTAAGTTTTACCAACACCTTGAGGACCCTGAGAACTTTCCCCTAACGGATACTGATTACATTGGGAAGGAGGAGCTTAGAGTGTTGATGAAATGTCCAAAGATGTTCCGAATCCAAGACGGTTTGTTGGTAAGGAAATCCCAAGCTGGCCATGATCAGTGGGTGGTTCCTACCTCATTCCGAAGCCTGATGTTAAGTCACGCCCATGATGCGGCCACCGCCGGTCATAGGGGGTTTCACACAACACTGGAAATCTTAAGAGAGGTTGCATACTGGCCACACATGGGGCAGGACCTCGAACAATACTTGAAGGGGTGTCTTGTGTGTGCACAATTTCAGCCATCATCCCTCACACACCGTGCGCCTCTCCAAAAGAGGGGGATGACACTGCCATGGTCAGATTTGCAAATCGACTTTGTAGGCCCTGTAATTCGCTCGACTAGAGGAAACAAGTACATGTTGACCGTTACATGCTTGTTTACCAAGTGGGTGGAATGTCTCCCAGCCCCAAACTGCAAGGCAGAAACAGCAGCTGCCCTGATGATTAACCACATCTTTTCCCGTTTTGGTCTACCTCAAAGGATTGAGTCAGACAGAGGTAGCCACTTCACCAGTGAAGTAATGACAAAGATGTGGGAGATACTGGGGGTCAAAAGGAAGCTACACATTGCTTACAGGCCAGCTTCTTCTGGTGCAGTAGAACGCTACAACCGGACAATTGTGAGCATATTAAAAAAGTTTGTGGCAGATTCTGGGCCAAGTTGGGATATCCGACTACCTCTGGTCCTAATGGCCATCAGATCTACCCCTTCATTTGCAACTAAAATGTCACCATTTGAGTTGATGACTGGACGCAAGATGGTGCTTCCCCAGCATTTGCTCTACAGGACCCAAGAGCAGACACTGATAAATGCCTCCACAACTCATGAGTATGTGGAGAATTTAAGGAAACACCTTCACCATGCTTTTGCCTATGCTCAGCGCAATCTAGAAAGATCAGCCGAGAGCATGAAGACCCACTATGATTTGAAAACTACCCGAAAGGAATATAAGGTGGGTGATCGGGTCTATCTATACAATTTCCAAAGGAACCAGGCCAAACAGCGAAAATTCTTGCCTACATGGAAGGGACCGTTTGAAATTATAGACAAGATCTCCCCTGTTGCCTACAAGATCTGCATCCCCAAAGGCAGTTCGGCAGAGGGGGAAGACAAGTGGGTACATATAAATCAGCTAAAGTGTTGCCATCCCAGGCAAACTCTGCAACAACTGGAGGAGTCCTCTGCAATACCAGAGGGGACCGCTCCAGAGTAATTCAATTCCAATCCTAAAATATCCCACATATAGTCTCTAAAATATTATGATTTGGGAAAAAAAAGTCTTATAATTGTATCTTGTTTTTTGTTAAAATAAGAATGCAAATGTGTTGACTATAAAATGTATATGCCACCCCACTATATCAATGGTGAGGAAGAAATGTCTACGAATAGGTATTGCCGCTTTCCTTTGTCGTCCTAGGAGAAAGAAAACCTGGAGACTGGCCAAGGAGGACGATCCGGGGGCCGGGAGCAGAGATCCGAGGGGCTGGGGTACCGCCCAATATTCCCATCAGGACCGGCGAGGAGAACTGATTGATTGACTGGAGGGAGGAAAAGATGCTGAACTGTGTCATCTATGGAATTTGAAGAAGAGGAGGCAAACATCCCAGATCTTGCGAGTTCCATCAGTGAAAGGACAGAATGGCCATCGCAAGAGGGGGGGCTTGTGGGATGTTTTTACCAATGCATCCAAGCCCTACCATAAAACTGTGCAGTACTGGCATGGAAAACATCATGATGGCCAGAACTCCCCAGAGAGTGCACAGGGAAAACATGAAAAATAGGCTGCCACCCATTTTTGCCTATGTTATGAGCACAGGAGGCCCTGCCTAAAACCACCATTGGGCTGCACACACAGTAGCCTGAAACCATTGGGAATGGCAATGCTGATTGCCAAAAAAGCAACTCAGAACTGTGGGGAATTCATTTTCTTAATCCCAAAAATGGTTGCAATACCGGTACTCACCACTATCAGAAAGCCGGCGTTTTAAAACCACCAGACTTTTGTGTAAAACTGAACAAATGAACCAAAACCAGGCCAAGGAAAGACTTGCTAAGAGGTGGATACAATGTAAAACTATATTCTGAAATGACTTGAAGGAAGTAATTATTTAATGTATATATAAAAAATAGCTGAATGTAAGTTGGATTTCAATGTAGAAAACTGGGAACTAAAGTGACATTTAGCTGAATTCTGCCTGACAACTACCCCCGACAGGAGTTGAAACCTACTCAGCCACTCTTCCCAGCCCTAGCTGCATCCTGCTGCCCCTTGCCAAAAGGAGTTGACACCTCTCTGATTAGATTAGGGGAGGGGCACCGCAGGAGGTTGCACAAAGCCTTGTCCTGGACTCAGGCAAATGTTATATTGGGGGCGTCGTAAAATAGCTTCCTCTTGGGAGAAACTGGGGGGCAGCTGTGCCTCTGTGAACAAACTGGCTTGGGGGAAGTGGATAAACCAGTTATTCCACCCTGTGATGTGGGAAGCCACACCCCTTTTTTGACCAGGGCATCATTTTAAAAAGATAGATAACTCATAGTGCGGACTGGTCAAAATTATATAAATAATACCATTATTCTTGTGATTTTTCGGTGCACATTTTAAGAGGTGTTAGGACCCTGTGGTATGTTCCTGGGGATAGTAGCGGAAAAAAGGTTGTTACTCCAAATGTCTGCATGTTAAAAATCTGACACTTTATCATCTGAAACCCATCTCCCCGGTGCACATTTGTGTAAAATCTGGAAAGGTTTAGAGGTCGTTATCTGGATGAAAAGGGGAGAATTCTGTCATCAGTGGACACAACATCGTACAAAGACAGGGATCGGATGGTTTGGTGCTACAGAAAATATGTAAACTGGACCTATAATATGAGAAAAATGGTACATAGATAAATACGTATTTGGATCAGAAATAGATTTGTGTGCAACTTGACAAGGGGAGGTTCCTCTGACCATAAAACCTACAGCATCACTCTGACACTCCATTTCTTCCCCCCAATTAAGGGAGAGAGGAAAGCTTGGCCAATGACAAGTAGAGAGGGGCAGGCTCAGTTATGCCACGCACACACCTACTTCCAAAACACATAAAAAGAGACTGCTGGGACAGGTAGAGACATTCAATTCCATTCGCTGCGGAGCATGCTGACCGACGACTTCACATCCAGAGATCCAGACTTCAAATTCATCAATCTCCAGAACCTGTAGCAGAAATTAACTCCAGAATTTATAGCAGAGAGGCCTGAATCCACCAGCTGAATCCTCTTCAGCAGGCATCAAAACCAACCAAACCATTCTACAGCCGAGCGAGCTGTTTGAATTTTTGCCAAGAATTTTTGCAAGAACCTGTAGCAGTATCCAGAAAGCAGTGCTGTATCCGGAACCCGAGAGAACCACAAACCAGACCGTTGTGAGCAGATCCGGTGCTTGACAGACCCAGAGAGCAGAGCTGACCCAGATAGCCGGGACTTCAGAACCACCCGCCGGAAGTCTCGTCCAACCTGACCAGACCGTGACGAGGCCTATTTCAAATTGATATTGTGAGTAACTAGCAGAACTGTGTAGAACCAATCTCTTAGTTAAAATAATCTAATCCAAACTATTTTAACCTAAGTAGAACTGCCTCTTAGAAATCGTGTCATCTGTCATTTTTAAAGCTGCACAACTGTCACCTGTCAATTCTGCAGCTGCAAGCTGTGACCTGTCATTTTGAGTTTTACTTTAAATCCGAAAATCTACCTTTATTAAATCGTCCGTATCTCTTGAACTGTTTGGGACTCCCTATACTTTTCCCGTAATCACGAGACACGCACTCGCGAAATTTACCGCGATTTGGCCCGATTTCTTCATCTGTAGAAATCAGCAGCTTTTTGCTTCTCTTTGTTAAAATCTGTTTGCAACCTGGTAATAACTCATAGGGCATTGCTAAGATGAGCCTGAACTAATACCAACAAGCATCTCTCACTCACCCTGAACCTCTAGAGGGAATTAAAAGCAATTTTAGCACCTTTTCACTTCCTTGCAAACCACATTAAAGTAATTCGCCTGTGTTTAAAACTCATCCCTGTTTTCTCTAAGCTTGCTGTGGGAACTGGAACTGTGTATTGCATTATAAAGTGTGTTTTGTGAGATTCTTGAAGACTGTGTGCTCTCCTTCCATTTCTTGTATTGCATAGGGGGGGGTGAATTGTCAAAAGAAAAAGTGATCATATCACCTTTTGCTAAAATCATAACAAGTTATTTCTGTACTGCAATTTATTCCACCTTACATTTCCTTGAAACCATCAAGCATTTTCAGCTACCTCGTCCTCTACACTACTCCTAAGTAACCAAATCAGTGTACCCCTGTAACATTATCCATTGTTGATCACGGTCATATTCTGAAGTGTGATATCAGTTATCAATTTATTTATAGAAGTGTGATATGTATATATATTGTTTAAATTTTCAAATAAACCTTTTAATTTGCAAAACAAACCTACTTCTTGGCTCAGTGGGGTCACGGGGATTCTAAGAGGGGGGTGTTATACAAGGGTTGTCATCCAGAGTACTGAACTGGATATAAATATACATCAATAAGGGTTTTCCTCAGCATCCCAGACTAGGCATTGACTTAGCTGTAGTGTTGATTGAATATCGCTTACAGCATGCCAAAAGGGCCGCCCACACCAGACTGGTATAAAACAGCTTCCTGTCCGAGGGGAGAGTGTCTGCATCTGAGAATCTGCTACACCAGGTTGTATCTTCCAAAGATAACAAGTCATGGGCTACCATAAAGATGGCGCTCTCTAACACGAGATTGCTGAACAACCATGCCAGAAATATTCATGATTTAACTATGGATGGGGATCTTGATATTCTCTACCTTACTCATACCTGGAACATGGATACTAGCGGCCGCTAGGCAATTAGCCTAGCGGTACCGGACGGAAACTCCATTCTCTGTAAAAATAGAGAAATAGGAGCAGGGCGGGTAGTGATTATTGCTTGATCTTATTTGGGACTTTCACTGCCCCAGTCACTTGCTAGGATTGTGAAATAGTACTAGCCAAGTTCACCCCCGCTCCCAATTGCTGTATGAACATTGTCCTGATCTGCAGACCTCTTTCTATAATGCTGGAGTTCAACAAGGAACTAATACAAATTTTGCACTCGTTAGAAGGTCCTAATCAGGCCTCCATCTGTTTAGGCGATCTGAATCGCTGGACAAGGGATGAGTCTGACAAAGCAGCCATCGAGTTTGAGAGAGCTATGGCCAATTTAAATTTCCACGTCATTAATGATGCTCCCACCACAGAAAAAATCATGGCCTTGATTGGGTGGCTACCAGGAACATCATAGCACAACCGGTCAAGACTTCACTGCATGTCTGGTCTGACCATTACTCTCTAGACTTTCATGTTAAACTTTCCGATGGGCCGCCCAGAAGACCTAACATAGCGAAGTTAGTGACCAGTAGGAATCTCAGGATGATTAATGCCAGGAATTTAGCACCATGTCTTGACCTCATTATGTCTGAAACCTCTGACACTGACTCTGCTGAAAAATGTGTTCTTCTGTATAAAAAAAGACTTCCCTCCTGGACAATGACGTGCCACTCAAAACCAGGTTAATGAGAGACAATCCTGGCCACCAAAAATGGTTTGACAAGGAACTTGTTGTTCTTGAGAAACACAAATGGAAGCTAGAATCCATTTGGCTGAAACAGCCAATTAGGGAAAACAAAGAAGCCTGGAAACAGGGGGACAAAGTCTATAAAAATAAAGTGATTGATAGAAAAAAGCAATTCTTCAACCAGGAAATTGCCCTAGCAGGTAACAGCACTAAGAAACATTTCAACACACTTGCTTTACAAACACCATTTCTGCCCACATGTGGTAATACTACCTTAGTGCAGGCAGCTTTTGAGGACAAACTCATAAAAGTTAGAGAAAAGATAGAGGCTAAAATGCAGGCCTGAAATAATACAACTACTACCTCCCCATGTGCTGATCATGGTATGGCGAACCATCCGCTGTTTACCATCACTAAAATTAACATCTGTGAAAGGGAAAACATTCTCTCCTCTATGAAGCCCACAGACTGCACAGAGAACATCATTGCAACCTAAAATCATCCTGGAGCATAGGATGCTTTTTGCCCCGTTCCTTACAAGGTTGGTTAACGCCTCTAGCCGTGATGGTAAGGTGCCATCTTCCATAAAAAACGGCATGGTAACACCATTGCCTTGAACCATCAGGTGACCCCAAGGACCCCAATAACCTCAGGCCTATCACCAACTGTAACTTTTTGCTTAAGGTTCTGGACAAAGTGTCCTATAGGCAATTCCAATGTTTCATTGAGGTCAATTGTATTCTCCATCCTAGAAAATCCAATTACAGCACAGAGGCTGCACGTGTAGACCTGCAGGCACATATGCTCAGTATATCAGAGGTGGGTAGGGAGGCATCCTGGTTCTATTGGATTTCTCGGCAGCCTTTGATTTGGTTGACCATTCTTAATCTCTCTGGGCAATGCTCACACAGCGCCGCTGAATGGTTCCTTTCCTTTCTGTCAGATTGTGAATCTCCTATTCAGTGGAGACAGGCAAGCTCTGCCACCAAACCGATTAGGTGTGGAGTTCCACAGGGGGCCAGTTTATCGCCATCTCTGTTCAATCTGTACATCCGGCCTCTCAGCAGCCTGCCACACAATCAAGGTGTGTTTTTTACCAACTATGCAGACGATTTCCAATTGATCATTGAGGCAACTGGATACTACTTGGCATACTCCACCGACTTGTCCACTGCCTAGCATCCGATCGAGGATTGGATGTCCTCCAATCGGTTCTGTTTAAACACCAACCAGAACGAATTACAGATTTTCTGTCCCAATACAGCACAAGCGAAACTGAGCCCTGATTATTCTAGCTTTCTAATTGATACAAGTAGCATTTGTGTCCTCAGTAGGGACAAAACGATGGTCATCTCTATTGGGGCATGTCGACGTGCTGAACAAGAGTTGTAATTACTCTCTCTGCCTGTTAAAAAACATGAGGCATTTAATCTCCATGATTAACACTGCTATTATTGCCCGAGCAACTGTCTTGGCAAAACTGGACTACTACAACACCCTGTTGACAGGAGCCTCTGCAAAGAACCTCAGGAGGTTTACGTACGAAACTGTCCCGTACTATCTGTTTGTCGGCTTGTGTCTGTGTCGCGCCCTGATACCTGCGGGCTGCCGGCACGTTATACGTAAATAACTAAATAAATAAAAATTTGGTCTGCAGGAAATATTTCTGTCATGAGTAAACATATGATTGATATAGTCAGGTATGATTGGACACGGCTACAGGGTATGACCACAATGATTAGCAAAACTAGATCAAAACATTAAACTTTGCAGTAACTGTCCAAGGTAATGTGTTTTGTGCAAGAGAGTGTACCTACCATAATAACCCCTAGGATAGACAGATCTGAGATGCCAAGAGAATGAAGATATGTTCCACAGGGCAAAAAGGGATTGGAGGTGTGAGCATAGGATAAGAGATCAACAAGCTCAAAATTGAGTATTATAGGTGCATTAAGTACTGGAAGTGTTCCAATTGGCTGCCCAATGGCAAGAGATGGTTGCAATCCTGAAAAATTAGAATATTTCCCAGATGTGGGCATTGGTAAGACAAAGTAGGAATTACTAATGTGAAGGACTCATCCACCCAATAGGCGGGGATAATTGGTGTAAGTTTATCCACACAGGATTCCAACATAGAGCATCGCCCAGAGGAAAGCTGCCTACCAATTAGGATGGCGCCCTTAACTTTAGATTTTGACCATGATTCAGTCCTTATTGCTACTAATAAGTTAAATAAATCTAGGGCACCTGGCCCAAATGGCCTGGCAAATGTGCTAAAAAGTGACTGACAAGTGTGGGTTGATATTCTAACCATTTTATGCGTTAAGAGGTCAAAATTCATGCTTCTTGGAGAGAGGCCATTTTGGTCTCCGTACCTAAAAAGTACTCCTGTCTAGAGCCCACAAATGATACACTTCTCTCAATGCTCGACATCACAAGCAAACTATCTAAATATTTTTGGGTTTTTCACTAAAACTGTTTTTGACTCATATAACAAACTCTTATCCTTCACCCCTTTGCAATAAGCAAGTCAAGAATCAGGCCGGTGTATAGCAAGAATATATATTTATTATTTAGTAGACAAAACCAATATCTCACAAGAATGATCACTAGACACAAAGGATATTCTTTGGTGAATCTTTCTCTCTCGATTCTTTCGTAAAAGTGGGACCCTTGGGGTTAGTTGGTTTGGGGATCCATAGTCCAAATGCACTGACTCTGGGTGATCTGTGGTAAGGGGTAGTTAGACCACATTCATCAGGGCTTGAGTTGTGGGCATGTAGGTGAGTGCCCTCTTCGTTACTATTGCAGCGCTGTCTGCATTAATACGAGTCCTCTACCTGTAAGGATGACAGGAAGGGAAGGGGGAAGATAAAAGGGGAAAGTTCCCAATTTACAGCCTTAGGTGTGGACATAGTATAACACACTGCACATGTAGTATAAGCAAGGAAGGGAATCTTACCCTATCCATGTAGACAGTAGATTTTGCACGGAGGGGTGAGGCGTCCTGTGACATAGGGGCCAAATACAATATTTAATACAGTTATACTGGTGCATGGTCACAGTAGCTACAGCGAACACTAATGTTATAAAATTCTAAATACCCAGAAGTTGCAATTACATGACTGCGGGAGTGGCCGCGCAATGGAGGACCAGCTCCTGTTTACAAATACACCTTGCGGCCGGAATCCGATCTTGCGGTCCCGTCCGCGTGCTCATCTGAGTCAAGCGAGGGCTGTCTCCCGCTAGTCGGGGACAGTGCTAGCTACATCTGCAGGGGCTTACCTGCTGCTCGTGCCTGGTGGGTCTGGCGGGCCATGCGCGAGGAGTTCTCAACGCTGCAGCACGCCAGTCCCTAGTGTTTATGGTTGTCATGGCGCCGTTGGGCGTCACGTGTGCACTCACCAAAATGGCTAACCCGGACAGGACCAAGGTCCTCCATTTTGGGGTCAGGCCAAATTGTAAGTGTGCAAGGCCACCATGTACAGAACCAGATGTTAGAGTACTTGCAGGCCGTGTCTCATCATGGTACGTTAGTAACACTGTCTGGCATGAACTTGTGATAGTCAATTCGACATCATATACCACCGGGTGGGGTGATCAGGATTGTGCGAGACTGTTCTGATTGCATTTCATGCTGGGGAACATGTATGTAAAGTCTTGTTCCCAGGTACTCTCCTTCTTCATAGTGTGGCCAAGGGTTTGCGAACTGGTGGGTTCGTTAAGGCCAGTCTTGTCTGTCTTTAGGTGGAAGATCCAAATTTGTTCTCTTTTGAAGAGGAGGTTGTGTATGTTGCCACCCCTCGTGGGTACTTTTATCTTCTCAATAATAGACCATGTGAAGTCTGTTGGATTGTGGAGCTGTTCAAGGAAGTGTGCCACCATAGGGGCAGTGGTTTTTGAAGTTTGTATGCATGACCTGTGTTCAGCAAGGCGTGTTCTGATTGGTCTCATGGTCATGCCCACGTATCATTTAATGCAAGGACAAGTAATGATATAAATAACGTTACAACTATTACAGTTGGTCAGGTTCTTTTGTGTCCATGGGAAGTGCCATCCAATGTCTATGCTGGTTGATCTCGTGGTGCTGGAGCATGCACTACACGACCCACATGGTGTGTGGCCAGTTGCTGGATTCTGTCCCCACAGGGTATTGAGTCTTGTTTCAGTATCCTTATATGAGTGCACCAGGGTGTCTCTCAGGTTTTTTTGTCTTTTGATGGCAAATCTAGGGGTGTCCAGGCATGAGTTCCCAACGTTCAGTATGGGCCAGAGTTTTAAAACCTCCTTCTTGATTTTGTTGGTCAATGGTGAGAAGCTCAGCACAGCTGTGATTTGGTTAGCTGATTCCCTCTGTTTGACATGATGTTCCAGGGTTACCTCTCTAGGGATGTTCATGGCTCTTCTGCGGGCTTGTTTCACTAGACGTTTTGGATAGCCCCTCCATCTCAATTTGGCGGCCAAAGCTGATGAATGGCAGTTGTAGTCTGTCAGTTGTGAGCAGTTCCTGCGGTATCAGAGGAACTGTCCAAAAGGTAGGTTTTTCTTGAGACTGGCCGGGTGGTAACTCTTATATGTGAGCAATGAGTTTCTGTCTGTGGGTTTGTTGAAGAGTGTGCTCATGATGGTCTCATTCCTGATCTCCAATGTCAAGTCAAGGAAGTGCACTGAGGTTTTACTGTGAGTTTCAGAGAATCTCAGGGAGGGATTTTGGGTGCTGAGCCACTCCATGAAGGAGGAAAGATCTGTTTCATTGCCTGTCAAGATCAGCAGAACGTCGTCGATGTACCTGGACCAGAGTTTGATTTTGGTCAGCCAGGGGTTATTTGGATTATAAATGTTTTCCCCTTCGAAGTTGGCGACGTACAGATTGGAGAGGCTTGGAGCGAAGGTGGCTCCCATTGCTGTTCAGACACTTGTTCATAGTACGTGTTGTTGTAGATGAAAAAGTTTTTGGTTAGTGAGATCTCCGCTAATTTGCATCACCAAAGTGACCGGGCCCTAACAACTCCATGAACAACACTGGTCCATTTAACGCTGCCTACCCATCCAAACCATTTTTTCAAGGCAGGCAGAAAAAAGGCAAGAACAGAGGAAGAGGCAACTGGCAGCCTCAAGTTTGCTGGCAGAAACAGTCACCAATTGTGACCCGCAGGAGAGGCCGCGGACAAGGACAACAAGGACAACCAGGACCCTCAGCCTAGCAGATCCTACAAGTGCAGGCGAACCAGGGATAGATGACCCATGCCAGGAAAGCCTTGTCATGAATTTATCCAAATACACATTGTCCATAGACGAGATAGATCTACTTGAGAAAGGTCTCTCATTTGTACCATCAGCAGACCATGATCCCTTCCAGACCCGTATAGAATTGGCCCAACTCGTGAGGAAAATCCGGCTTAAACAATATTTCCTCTCAATCACCACCACAGGAGAAAAGGGCGCTGCCAATCTACTAGGCAAGTCCACCTTTTACCCTCCACCCAATGGTATCTCTCCTGAATCTATCACGTTTGAAAATGCTCTGCTGAAGCAACTCGACAAACTAGAATCAGAGCTAATTCCTGGCTTTAAGAACTTCTCTAAGAAAAACAGACTAGCACTCCAATCACTAGCAAATAATGAACTCATCACCATTAAACCAGCAGATAAAGGTGGAGCAACAGTTATCATGGACACCTCGGCCTACAACCTGATGGTCCAAAATTTCCTGCAGGACACCTCGAGCTATAGACACCACGGGTCAGATCCAACATAATCGATCAGGCAACTGATAGTGCCAATTCTGGAAGAAGCCAGTGCCGAGGAACTAATCAGCAACAAAGAATACAACTTTCTCAACCCTAGAACTCTGAGGAAGCCAGCCTTTTATGCACTCCCCAAAGTACACAAAGGAATCACTCCCCGCCAGGCAGACCTATTGTCTCCGGAATAGGCTCTATTTTGGAACGCCTATCTCAATTTGTAGATTTCTTTTTAAAACCAGAAGTAACCAAAATGAGATCATACCTAAAAGACACCACGGCAGTCATCAAACGTATACAAGAACAGACCTTTAACTCGTCATGTGACCTACTAGTGACACTGGACATTGAATCACTGTGCACGAAAATCCCCCAGATGGCAACTTTGAGAGTCATAGAGAAGATCTTACAGGAAAAAGAACCACCGATGAAGATCACGGTCCCTTTGGTGATGCAACTAGCGGAGATCGCACTAACCAAAAACTTTTTCATCTACAACAACACGTACTATGAACAAGTGTCTGGAACAGCAATGGGAGCCACCTTCGCTCCAAGCCTCGCCAATCTGTACGTCGCCAACTTCGAAGAGGAAAATATGTATAATCCAAATAACCCCAGGGTGACCAAAATCAAACTCTGGTCCATGTACATCAATGACATTCTGCTGATCTTGACAGGCAATGAAACAGATCTCTCCTCCTTCATGGAGTGGCTCAACACCCAAAATCCCTTCCTGAGATTCTCCGAAACTCACAGTAAAACCTTAGTGCACTTCCTTGACTTGACATTGGAGATCAGGAATGAGACCATCATGAGCACTGTCTTCAACAAACCCACAGACAGAAACTCATTGCTCACATATAAGAGTTACCACCCGGCCAGTCTCAAGAAAAACCTACCTTTTGGACAGTTCCTCCGATACCGCAGGAACTGCTCACAACTGACAGACTACAACCATTAATCATCAGCTTTGGCTGCCAAATTGAGATGGAGGGGCTATCCAAAACGTCTAGTGAAACAAGCCCGCAGAAGAGCCATGAACATCCCTAGAGAGATAACCCTGGAACATCATGTCAAACAGAGGGAATCAGCTAACCAAATCACAGCTGTGCTGAGCTTCTCACCATTGACCAACAAAATCAAGAAGGAGGTTTTAAAACTCTGGCCCATACTGAACATACTGAACGTTGGGAACTCATGCCTGGACACCCCTAGATTTGCCATCAAAAGACGAAAAAACCTGAGAGACTCCCTGGTGCACTCATATAAAGATACTGAACCAAGACTCAATACCCTGTGGGGACAGAATCCAGCAACTGCCACACACCATGTGGGTCATGTAGTGCATGCTCCAGTACCATGAGATCAACCAGCATAGACATTGAATGGCACTTCCCATGGACACAAAAGAACCTGACCAACTGTAATAGTTGTAACGTTATTTACATCATTACTTGTCCTTGCATTAAACGATACGTGGGCATGACCATGAGACCAATCAGAACACGCCTTGCTGAACACAGGTCATGCATACAAACTTCAAAAACCACTGCCCCTATGGTGGCACACTTCCTTGAACAGCACCACAATCCAACAGACATCACATGGTCTATTATTGAGAAGATAAAAGTACCCACGAGGGGTGGCAACATACACAACCTCCTCTTCAAAAGAGGACAACTTTGGATCTTGTGCCTAAGGAAAGACAAGACTGGCCTTAACAAACCCACCAGTTGGCAAACCCTGGCCACACTATGAAGAAGGAGAGTACCTGGCAACAAGACTTTGCATACATGATCCCCAGCACGAGATGCAATCAGAACAGTCTCGCACAATCCTGATCACCCCACCCAGTGGTATATGATGTCGAATTGACCATCACGAGTTCATGCCAGACAGTGTTACTAATGTACCATGAGACACGGCCTGCAAGTACTCTAACATCTGGTTCTGTACATGGTGGCCTTGCACACTTGCAATTTGCCCTGACCCCAAAATGGAGGACCTTGGTCCCGTCCGGGTTGGCCATTTTGGTGAGTGCACACGTGACGCCCAACCGCGCCATGACAACCATAAACAGTAGGGACTGGCGAGCCGCAGAGTTGAGAATTCCTCGCGCACGGCCCGCCAGACCCACCAGACACGAGCAGCAGGTAAGCCCCTGCAGATGTTGCTAGCACTGTCTCCGACTAGCGGAAGACAGCCCTCGCTTGACTCAGATGAGCACGCGGACGGGACCGCAAGATTGGATCCCGGCCGCGAGGTGTATTTGTAAACGGGAGCTGGTCCGCCATTGCGCGGCCACTCTGGCAGTGATGTAATTGCAACTTCTGGTTATTTAGAATGTTATAATGTTAGTGTTCGCTGTAGCTACTGTGACCATGCACCAGTACAACTGTATTAAATATTGTATTTGGCCCCTATGTCACTGGCCGCTTCACCCCTCCATGCAAAAACTACTGTCTACATGGATAGGGTAAGATTCCCTTCGTTGCTTATACTACATGTGCATTGTGTTATACTATATCCACACCTAAGGCTGTAAATTGGGAACTTTCCCCTTTTCTCTTCCCCTTTCCCCTCCTGTCATCCTTACAGGTAGAGGACTTGTATTAATCCAGACAACGCTGCACTAGTAACGAAGAGTGCACTCACCTACATGCCCACAACTCAAGCCCTGATGAATGTGGTCTTACTACCCCTTACCACAGAAACCGGTCGGCTATGAAATGACTTGACCTAGAGGACAATAAGATCACCTAGAGTCAGTGCATTTGGACTATGGATCCGCAAACCAACTAACCCCAAGGGTCCCACCTTTACGAAAGAATCGAGAGAGAAAGATTCACCGAAGAATATCCTTTGTTCTTCTTTTTTAACACTTCTGCACCTGCCTGACAGAGAAAACCCATTAAAGATTCCAGTTCTTTTCATCTAGAAAGCATCAGACACATGGCCCACTCTTTATGTGGCCCATCATGTGTTTTTTAGCACGACACAGTGCATTCACATATGCTTGAAAGCCAAGGTATAGACAAGTGCTCACTCGAATCATCTTTTTTAACAAAGAAACTGTGTGTTTCCTAAGTGTGATTACTGAATTGGGCAACCCACAGTAGGCAATCCCAAAATGGTCCTTGTTGTTATATATAATGATCATATATAATGATCACTAGACACGCCACCTCACTCAGTGGCACAAATGCTTTTCTTTCCTGACAATTCATTTTTCACACAAATTAAAAACACCAGTTGATTTAGGATAACACAAGATCAAAAACTGTTTAACCCAACAACATGTACAGTTTTCCTTCTTAGTATATATTCCACCCTGGTTACTTACAAAGAGAAACACTGGTCTATGGAATTCTTCACATACTTGGGTCACAAAATACTCTAAATATCAGGTTAATTTAGGCAGCGCCCGAGAACGTGACTTGACAGTTTTGCTTAACAATAAAGCTTGTAAATATTCTCACTCTACATGAAATATAATGCTTTTGTGCTTGGTAACAGAATAGACCTGTGCAGCGCTCTTTATTTCCGTCCTCTCTGCGCACATTTCAGTTCTAGCAGGATTCTGACACAATAACATTAATCAACAACCTCTTTTCTCAATCTATAATGAATCATTTTCCTTTACCCTAAGG
This sequence comes from Ambystoma mexicanum, assembly GCF_040938575.1. Taxonomy (NCBI): domain Eukaryota; kingdom Metazoa; phylum Chordata; class Amphibia; order Caudata; family Ambystomatidae; genus Ambystoma; species Ambystoma mexicanum. The sequence goes on along the minus strand of NC_090933.1, from coordinate 1,149,287,068 downwards.
CATGGCACAATCTGTCATTTAATTTAGAGTCTCTCTCCTCACTCTCATTAGAGAGTGTACTTTTTAATCAATTGTTTCATTTTGTTTAACCTAGAAAACACTTTACTGAATAGCACAGACTGAGACATTCAATTGGTATCTAGCAACCTGTCTGCTTTAATGCCAGGCGTCGGGAGTGTTCAATGTTTGAAATTTCATTTTCCAACCGCTTTTCCTTCAGGGAAATTTTGAGGTTTGCAACTTAGATACAAGTGGTCAAAAGTTACTTTAAAGGACTATACCATTATTCAGACTGGGAGAGAGATTGGAGATTTCAAACTTCCCCAAGGTCACCACGTGTCATTTGGCTATTTGGGAATTAATAATGGCTAGGGATCTATGTCTGGATGCTTTCCCCTTGAATGTCGATATGGGAAAAGATTCCAATATAAAAAAAAAAACAACAATGATTTGTTCTGTTGGGATTAGATACTGTAATAACCTTATAATAATAAGTACTTGAAAGCAAATTATCTCCTGGCAATTGTAAATGACACCTACTTTCGCGATGGTCATCCCTCTCGGGATAGAAGCAGGAGGGATTTACCTGAAAACCCCTCTCAACCCCAGCCAAAAGGCTAGGTTGGAGTGGAGTCTCCAGGGGAAACCCCGAAGGGAAAAAACCCTGTGATGTGCTGCTGGGGAGCGTGGATTCCTGCAGCGGCTGGTGGAGGATCACGCTATGTTGAATGTGGTCTGGAATCTTGTCAGGAAGGATTCTGAGTGAAACAGAGTAGAGGTTCAGGTAAGTAAGGATACGGAATCCCAAATCAGTTGGATGGTAGAGGATTTAGAAAGGAAGCTTACCCTGGCGGGCCTATTCTCTTCTAGGCTTCTGTATTTCAATCTGATGGGAAATGCAGACAAGGTGCCTAATGCAAAATATAACAGATTAGAATATGTCCAAAGTTCAAGACACAAATGTGAATAGAATGCTGTAAGAATTGGGATCTTACCCAACGGAGTTAGCTCCAGGGAGGATTAATAACGAACAGAATAAGGGGCTTGAACTTAAAGGAACGGAAGACTGAATAGGAGGTCTAAGGCTGATTCCTAAGTGGGCGTAAAAGGAAAACAAGATGAAGAGGGAGGAAATCCCATGAGAGTCACAAACCCTAAAACTCGCTAGAAGGCGAAGGCACTACCAGTAGGAGCAGCTGCGAATACTGGGGGGTGTCTTCCTGTTGATCCGCAGGGCAAAGAAAGTAATCGAGATTTCTACGGGTCAAAGAAGGGGAAAGGAGAGAGATAATGAAGATCGGAAACTCAGCGTAGCAGTAGTAGATCAATTAGGAAGTCAGAAAGGTAGCGAACTTACGGTGCGCAGCGCGACTCTGAAGAGAGAAGCAACGCGTATGACCGAAGTTCCAGCTGCCGGATATTCCATTCCAGAAGTTGGGGGCAGAGCTAACCACGCAGTCCGGGGAGCGAGAACAACTAGTGCGCTGCTCACAGTCTCAGGCTCCTCCATCTTGAGAGTCCCAGTTCTGAGCCGAAAGGTGGGTATTGGTACCCAGAAACGGGAAGCAGCGGGATCCAACAGGACAGCTGTAACAGTATGCCCCCTCTTAAAGTCACTACCCCCTGGTTTACCAGGGTGTCTCTTGTGAAATTCTCTGATTAGTCATGGAGCATGGACACTGAATTCAGATTCCCAAGTACGACCTGAAGGTGTGTAACCCTTGCAATCCACTAAGTACTGTAATTTACCACAGTGAATACGTGAATCACATAACTCCGAGACTTCGTACTCTGCATTGGTATGGGGCATAACTGGAGGTGGATGAGAAGAAACCACAGGATGAAAAACACTTCGAATGTCTGGTTTCAGCTGAGAAACATGGAAGACCGGATGTATCCGTGCCCATGTCTTGGGTAGTTTCAGCTTGAAAGCTGCTGCTCCTATCGCCGAAATCACCCGAATAGGACCCATGAATTTAGGAGAAAATTTGGAAGGCCTAAGATGTCTAGGCAGAATCGGGAAGACAACCAGACCAGATCTCCAGGTTGTATTACAGGAGCTTTAGATCGGAGACGATCAGCCATCTTCTTTGTTCTTTCCTGAGCAGTCCTAAGTGCCTGAGAGGCGGCGTGTTGACCCCAATGTATCCTTTCCAGGAGGGACTTCACGTCAGGACATTTGTCATCCATAGCCCTTTTGTCCGGGAATGAGGCAGGGTGAAACCCATAGGAACAAAAGAAGGGAGAGGTCTTGATCGATGAATGGTATGCATTGTTATAAGCGTATTCTGCGATTGGTAACAAGCCTAGCCAATTGTCTTGTGCTGCTGAGATGTAACTCCGAAGGTATCCTTCTAGGGTCTGGTTTAGTCTCTCGGTCTGACCATTGGTTTGCGGGTGAAAACCGGAACTCAAAGCCCGGGTGATACCCAAAATTAGACAGACCTGCTTCCAATATCTTGACGTGTATTGGGAACCTCTATCAGAGATTATAGTCTCTGGTAGGCCATGAAGATAAAAAATTTGGGAAATGAAAGTTCGAGCCATTTGAGCCACCAAAGGGAGACCGGCGAATGGGAGAAAATGAGCCAGTTTGGTGAATGAATCAATAACTACCATAATAGTTGAGCATCCTTCGGAAATAGGAAAATCCACAATAAAGTCTGTTGAAATAATCTGCCAAGGCCGTGTAGGTATAGGCATTCTTACCAGAGTTCTGAAGGGTGAATGTCTTGGGCTCTTATTTTGCAGACAGACTTGGCAAGACTTGACATATGTCAAAATGTCATTCCGCATTAAAGGCCACCAAAAGTATCAGGAGATCAATTCACAGGTATTAACATTACCTCTATGTCCTGCGGATTTAGAGTCGTGGCACATACTTAGAACTTCCTTCTGCAGGGACTTAGTGGGTACATAGACCTGTTTACCACGGAAATAGCAACCATCCTTTTTTGACAAAAGGCTCAACTCCTTCCTGGTCAGCCTCCTCAGAACGGAGGGCACCGAGCTTAGTTCCAGGCGTTTGAGAAAATCCATAGATTTGTATTTCTTTTCAACGTTCAGGACGCAGCGGGGAAAAATCAGTTCAGGTTTGACTGGAAATTGATGAGAGATCTCTTTACATGATAAGGCATCTGCTTGTAAATTATTTCTTCCGGGTATGAACGAGAATGTGATTCTGAAAGGGGAGAAGAAATGAGCCCATCTGGCCTGTCGGCTGTTACATGTCTGGGCATATTGGAGAATCCTTAAGTTTTGATGGTCAGTACGGACCTCTACTGGATACTGTGCTCCCAATAACAAGTGTCTCCACTCCTCAAAAGCCGTCTTGATCGCCAATAGCTCCTTCTCGAGAACGGTATAATTCAATTCTGCCGGAGCGAGAGTCTTGGACAAATATGCAATAGGGCGTTCTAATCCTTGATCATCCTCTTGTAGAAGAACAGCACCCAAAGCATACTGGGAGGCATCCGTTTCGAGAATGAAACAGCGTGATTGATCTAGAGTCGTAAGTATGGGTGCTGACGTGAACCTCTTCTTTAAGGTGTCGAAAGCCTTTTGCGTTTCCTCGTTCCAGACATATGGAACTCCTTTCTTCAAAAGGTTTGTTAAAGGTTGAGTAAGGGCCGAGAAGTTGGGGATAAACCGACGATAAAAATTAGAGACTCCAACGAAACGTTGAATTTCCTTGATTGATCGAGGGTTAGCCCAGTTCTGAACTGCCATAACCTTGTCTGGATCCATTGCGATACCTTGTGCCGAAAGAATGTAACCCGGGTAGGTCACCTGGGGCTGATCAAAGAAGCATTTCTCCAGATTGCAGAATAAATGATTGTTTTGAAGTCTGTATAACACCTCTCTGACATGGAATTGATGTTCAGAGATGTCCTTTGAAACGATCAGGATATCATCCAGGTAGACGATGACAGTGTGTAACAGTAAATCCGAAAATAAATGGTCCATAAATCGCTGGAAAAAAACGGCCGGGGCATTGGACAATCCAAATGGCATAACTTGGTATTGAAAATGGCCAAACAGTGTCCGGAAAGCCGTTTTCCATTCGTCTCCCTTTCTGATCCTGATAAGATGGTAAGCACCCTTTAAATCCAGCATTGTATAAATGAGGGCTCCCTTGACGGCCTCTACGATATCTGGAATGAAAGGCATTGGATATCTGTCTGGGATGGTGATCTTGTTCAATCCCCTGAAATCTATACAGGGTCGAAGTTCGGAAGTATTCTTCTTGGGCACGAAGAATAGTGAAGCTGCCGCTGGAGATATAGATTTGGTAATAAGTCCATTTCGTAAGTTGAGATCTAGGTATTCCCTAAGAGCAACCTTCTCGGATGAAGAAAGTATGTACATCCTTCCGAAGGTTAAAGGCTGGTCTGGAATTAGATCGATAACACAATCATCTCTGCGATGAAGGGGAAGTAGAAAGTAATCCGAGGAGGAAAAAACCTCAGCAAATTCTTGATACTCAGAAGAAAGACCGATGACAGACCCGATAATTGTGACTTGTCTGTTCTCCTCTTGCCTTGGATGACATATCATGCTAGTTTTACCTAGACAATTATTGAGGCAAAACTCACATCCCAATAAGAGTGAACCTGCTGGCCAATTAATATAGGGATTATGCCTTCGTAACCAAGGCAGGCCTAGAATAACAGGGTAATGGGCAGTTCGTATCACATCCATGGTAATGACTTCTTTGTGTGTAGCAATCGACATTGCTAACGGATAGGTTTGATTAACAATTGGCCCAGAGGTTAGAGGGCTACCATCTACACTCTCAACGGGGATAGCTTCACCTTTAGAGAGCAAAGGTAGATGATGTTGTCTAGCCCAAACTTCATCAATAAAATTTCCGGCAGCGCCACTGTCCACAAGTGCCGGAATCTCGGTCATCTTCTGGTTACCAAATGTGAAAGTGATATGTAAGACCAACATTAGAGTGGGAGAATGCTGATTTTCTTGTGACACTGGCATCCTCAAAGAGGAACTTAAAAACACTTTAGAATCCCAGACCGCGGTTCCTCCTACGACCGGGAGTTGGCGTTTCCCAACCGTCTCGGGGGAGTGATGGGGCACTCCTGGACCGTGTGGGTATTTGAGCCACAATACATACACAATCCCTGAGATCTTCTACGTGATCTTTCCTCAGGGGATAATGGCCCTCAGTTAGCTGACCCCAATTGCATAGGTACCTCATTAGAGCTTCATCTTTGTGTGGCGGGAGCAGTAGAAAATGTACGAGTAGTGAGCTTCCCTTTGCGCCTTTCACTGCTCCTTTCCTTTATCCTATAGTCAACCTGCATGACTAAAGCGATAAATTCTGTCAATGACGTGGGGCGTGGAACCCTAGATACTTCATCTTTGAGATCCTCAGACAAGCCTCTCCGGAAAAGAGTAACCTGGGCATCATCTGACCAAGTAGATTCGCTGGCAATCTGATTGAATCTGGTGATACAGGTTAAGATGTCTTGATTGCCTTGTCTAAGATCTAGCAATTGTTCCTGGGCCACTATTCGAATCTCCTGTCTGCCAAACATAGATCTAATGCTATTGCAGAAGGCAGGATGGGAATCTAATATGGCGTTATTGGTTGTGATGAAAGGAGTTGCCCAAGCTAGAGCAGGTCCCACCATCTGCGAAATCATATAGACTACTCTGTCACGATCAGTGTGAAAGAAGGCTAGCTCAAAAGCAAATTGTACTGCACAGGCATCTAAAAATTCTTTTATCTTATGAGGATTGCCATCGAACTGACCCCCTGGTAGGGGCCCAGGAGGAACTTCTGAACAACGAGGGACCCTGCTAGCTGTTGCCTGTTGGGAAGCCAACTGGGCAGTCTGTTGCTGAGACTGTTGTTGAGCCTGTCGAAGATTAGCATTCTCTTGCTTCAGATTTTGCACCTCTGAAGTCAGAGATTGCACAGGAGCTATACGTTGCTGGATCTGTTGATCCATCACTGAGGTAGTCCTTCATAAATGCCGGAGATAAGAGAAATTCTCTAGGTCAACTGGGCATTGCTTACTGTAATAACCTTATAATAATAAGTACTTGAAAGCAAATTATCTCCCAGCAATTGTAAATGACACCTACCTTCGCGATGGTCAGCCCTCTCGGGATAGAAGCAGGAGGGAATTACCTGAAAACCCCTCTTAACCCCAGCCAAAAGGCTAGGTTGGAGTAGAGTCTCCAGGGGAAACCCTGAAGGGAAAAAAACCCTTGATATGCTGCTGGGTAGCGTGGATTCCTGCAGCGGCTGGTGGAGGATCACGCTATGTTGAATGTGGTCTGGAATATTGTTAGGAAGGATTCTGAGTGAAACAGAGTAGAGGTTCAGGTAAGTAAGGATACGGAATCCCAAATCAGTTAGGTTGTAGAGGATTTAGAAAGGAATCTTACCCTGACAGGCCTATTCTCTTCTAGGATTCTGTATTTCAATCTGATGGGAAATGCAGACAAGGTGCCTAATGCAAAATATAACAGATTAGAATATGTCCAAAGTTCAAGACACAAATGTGAATAGAATGCTGTAAGAATTGGGATCTTACCCAACGGAGTTAGCCCCAGGGAGGATTAATAACGAACTGAATAAGGGGCTTGAACTTGAAGGAACGGGAGACTGAATAGGAGGTCTAAGGCTGATTCCTAAGTGGGCGTAAAAGGAAAACAAGATGAAGAGGGAGGAAATCCCGTAAGAGTCACAAACCCAAAAACTCGCTAGAAGGCGAAGGCACTACCAGTAGGAGCAGCTGCGAATACTGGGAGGTGTCTTCCTGTTGATCTGCAGGGCAAAGAAAGTAATCGAGATTTCTACGGATCAAAGAAGGGGAAAGGAGAGAGATAATGAAGATCGGAAACTCAGCGTAGCAGTAGTAGATCAATTAGGAAGTCAGAAAGGTAGCAAACTTATGGTGCGCAGCGCGACTCTGAAGAGATAAGCAACGCGTATGACCGAAGTTCCAGCTGCCGGATATTCCATTACGGAAGTCGGGGGAGGGGCTAACCGCGCGGTTCGGGGAGCGAGAACAACTAGTGCGCTGCTCACAGTCTCAGGCTCCTCCATCTTGAGAGACCTGGTTCCGAGCCGAAAGGTGGGTATTGGTACCCGGAAAAGGGAAGCAGCGGGATCCAACAGGACAGCTGTAACAGATACTGACTTTGAATATCTCTCTGGATGTATGCTCAGGAAAGTCATCAAGCTCCAGGATCATCTCAGGGGAAGCATAGGGATCTAGGTATCCTGCCCCTGCAGAGTGAGTAAAGGATAGCCTCCAGCATCAATCCCTCTGTCCTGGTTCCATGATGCAGATTTTAGTCACTCTCCTGGTCTCATCCACCTTCTTCTTTCTCCGTTCCAATAGTTTTATAGAGCTTCTGTCAGCTTGGACAGCTCAGATGATTTCAGGCAGCTCTCCTCTTTTTAGTTGGCTCTTCATTCTGGACAGACACTCCTCAATTTGGCAAAGCATCCCTTTTCCCATTGTGTGTCTCCTTTTAAGCCCATTATGACACCCAAAATATCTAAATTATGAGGTGACAGCTTATTAATTCATGATTCGGATTGCACATATATGTTCATCCCTTTGCAATGATTGGTTCCTTTAGTTACTAGGAACCACCTCTGGGAGTTATAGCTCCACCCATTTGCATTAGTTCCTCTGTATTTATGTACTTAAAAATGTACAACATGGCAACTTTTTACACTTGTCAAATAAGAGTCACTGGTCTGATCATGCTATTCGTAATGCACTGTGTCTCACGTCGGCATGAGGTTGCAAGTATGAATGGCAGATTTTTGTGATTTTTAGAGAGAAAATTAATATCACAATCACAAGATTTTACAAACAGATACTGGATTCCATAAACTACTATATTCCAAAATGACCCATCCGTAATTTATTGGGGAAGTTGTGAGCACATTTAAGCATATAACTCTGGTTCCTAATTTCGAATTTGTACGGGAAGTATATCATCAGATGGGGAATTTTATAAGCTTGTCAAGCGTATTTGAACCATTTTTGTAAGTGCCACGGTTCTCAAATTAATTAGCAAAATATTATTGTTGCCATACAATCCTATGAGCATTCTAATTACATGCTTAATATGACTTCAATAAACTGTACATTTCTTTTTCTCCATACTTAGATGTGGGTCTGGGCTATCTGCTTCTTTGTTGGTTTGGCCTGCAATAAAGTAATTCATCATTCTTTCTATCAGGGTTTAATATCCATCTGTGTTCTTATCTTGCTGGAGCAAATGGGGCAGCTCCACCCCTTGGCATCATGTGGCAGTCTCCTGTAGCATGTGAATTGTCATTGTGCTGGGTGAGAGACCACACATTGAATTTAATGTTGACTATTTTTCAGAGTTCACATCCATTAGCAGCAGTTTTTTTTGACTCAGTGGTCATCTGTTGACCACAATAAACTTTGGTCAGGTACAACTCTGTCTCCTTTCTAGCTGTTCGGAGCTTCTATGGAATTCCCAGATGTTCTATAAGTGTAGTGGAAAGGTAACTGCCTGGCCTTTGAATTTGAAGGGCAAAGTGTTACGCTCACCTGGTTCCCACGGGGCGTCGACAGGAACTGGGCCGCTGTTGTTTCCACCAGCGTGACGTGTAGCGCCGAGATGACTGACTGGACTGGCCCGCTCAGCCTAGTTTGTCTGGCTCGCAAGAATATTCTTCTGCAAAGGAGAAGAGGAATTAACCACCCGTGGAATTGAGTGTCAACTCACCTTCCCCACTCCCGTTGTCTTCCCACAGATCTCTCTTGACGCCCCTCCTTAGTCTCACCTGATGGTTTGGAAGGATGAGCTCCCCATCCTGCGTCGACCGCAGGGGCGCGTTGATGACCAGTTACTTCACTGGCGTAGAGGAATTGGTGAGTTCCAGTATTGACTCTAAAGTCCAATTGTTCATAAGAGTTCAAATATCTGATCTTCACTCTGTCTGATTCCTTGCAGGTTGCCGATTAATCCACTCGAAGATTTCCAAATGGCACTTGGTAAGATTCAGGTAAGTCTATTGTGGTATTCCGCTTAGGGGCCGGGGTACGGCGATGAAGCAGAGTTGACTGCGCCGACCCGAGATGAGGTGAGTACCTCCCGTGGTAAATCAGGTAAGTCCTTGGGGGTAGCTTGTATATCCTTAGAGAGTCCCCTTGCTCACCTTGCTGTCTTTGTGTCCTTAGGTGTCGGAGGGCGGCCGCGAGATGGAGAGAGCGTGATGGAATGCTGAAGTACCGCCAAGCAGGTGAGTTCAGCGCGGCGCCGTAGGAATGCGAAGCAATGCTTCAAAGACTTCTGTCTTTCAGTTCCGTGGCGAAATGGATCAGGATTCAGGTAAGGATTAAAGTTAAAACTCCTGTTCTAACCTTTATCCTTCTTTTCTTCTTGTTTAAGGAGTCCCAGGACTGAAGCGGACTTTAAAGTCTTTAGTAATGATGTCTCTTGTTTTGCAGAGTTCCGGCGATGGCGGATGACGGGCTGAAGTGAGTTGAAGATGGAGCCCGTGTGATGAATAGAAGCGCCTGGAAGCACGTAAGTAAGCGCTTGTTGCCTGCTTCACGATGCGCTCTAACTGTCTTTTTATTTTGCAAGTACAAGTTCGGAGCGGCTGCAGGGTGCCGGAATACCCACTGGGTTAGATGTGGAAAGGAGTAATGGCACGTGAGTATTAAAGTTCCCCAATGTCTTTAAACGCACCTTGTTTTGTCTTTCAGATGCGGGATGCAGCGCCGAAGGCCTCCGGAGCGTGCGAAGAGTTGGTAAGCTTTTGTCTTTCAGATGCCGGAATGCAGTGTGAAGACCTCCGGAGCGCACGAAGAGTAGGTAAGCCTTTGTCTTTCAGATGCCGGAATGCAGCGCGAGGCGTTGGTGACAGCCGATGGACCAGGTAAGTGAAGAGCTGTCACTGAAGACCGTAATGCTAACCTGTTCTTTCTTGTCTTTATAGGTGTTGCTGAAGACTGGATTCAGGATGGTAAGCCTTTTTCCTTAGGCCCAGGATCAGATGCAGAAGACACGATGAGCGTTCTGCTGCAGAGGATGCAGAATAACGCAAAGCAAGATTCATCGATCGGGTGTGGTTTAAATAGCCTCCTGTAGTGCTTAGGTGTCTCCTTCCACAGCCACGCCTAGGTAAGAAAAGAGTTCCTGCTTTCCAGAAGAGTTCCAGTGTTCTGAATCTAGGGAGTGGCTCCTGCCCCACCCAACAGGAAAAGTAGTTTGAAACAGAAGAGGATCAGAGGCTCAACTGGCAGGCAAGTAAGCAGCATGGTCTGCTGCAGGTAAGTCCACCCAAGCATTATGAGCCCGGCGCTTCCAGCACTGGGACTGGGCATATTTATGAGCCTGGTGCCACTGGCGCCAGGACTGGGTCCAAAAGGTCCCAATTGGGACTGGTTGGCACTCGGAACCTGGGTTATGGATCTGCTTCCAAGGGAGTTGGGAAAACCCTGACCTTTTGGAAGCAGAGATCATGACAGTACCCCCCCTCAAGGCCTCTCCCAAACCGGGCTTCTCCGGGGGTTTTGGCTTGTCAGGAAATGTTTGGTGAAATCTTTTGATTAGGCGAGGAGCGTGGACATATTCAGCAGGTTCCCAGGATCTCTCTTGGGGGCCGTAGCCTTTCCAGTCAATTAAGTAAAATAGTTTAGATTTGGAGATCTTGGAGTCCAGAATGCTTTTGACTTCAAACTCGAGTTCTCCATCAACTAGGATAGGTTTTGGAGATTTAGTTAGTCGGGTTTGAGGTTGCACGGGTTTTAATAGAGAGACGTGGAAGACCGGATGTATCTTCATGTGCGGGGGCAAGTCCAACTTGACCGCTACTGGGTTTACTATGGTAGTGATGGAATAGGGACCAAGGTATCTTGGGTTGAATGTGCGTGGCCCTTTTAGAGGTAGATATTTGGTGGATAACCAGACTTGATCCCCTACTTGATATTGAGGGGCTTCCTTCCGATGTTGATCTGCTCCTTTCTTGTATTGTTCTTTAGCCCTTTGAAGGTGAGAAACAGCTTCCTTAAAGGCTTGGGTGATTGTAGAATGCAGGTAGTCTACTGCTGGTGTTTCAAGATCTTGGAGGGGATCCAACTCCGAGGTTCGAGGGTGACTGCCGTACAAAAGAAAAAACGGGGTTTTCCCAGTTCCCGAATGGACAGAGTTATTGTAGGCATATTCGGCTATCCAAAGGATGTCTTTCCAAGTTTTTTCAGTTTGTTGCAGCATGCAGCGTAAATACTGTTCCAGAGTTTGATTGGTCCTCTCGGTTTGTCCGTCGGTCTGAGGGTGGTGACTGGTCGATAGTCTCACATCAATTTGAGCCGACCGACAGCAACCTCGCCAAAAATGAGAAATAAATTGACTACCTCAATCCGAAATTAGAACCGAAGGAAAACCGTGCAGTCGGACGATGTTTTCGAGAAATTCTCGGGCCAGAGTTGCTGCTGTTGGCAAGCCTTTGAGCGGAATGAAATGCGCCATCTTGGAGAATAAGTCCACGATTACTAGAATCGTATTGTATCCGGAGCATGGAGGTAGATCGGTGATGAAGTCCATAGAAAGCGTATGCCAAGGGCGAGGTGGGATGTCAATAGGGCGTAAGAGGCCTGCTGGTCTTTCCTTTTGACTCTTGTTTTGGGCGCATACTCCACAGGACATTATAAAGTCTCTGATATCTTTTTTCCAAGACGGCCACCAGAAGTAGCGCTTGATCTTTTCTGAGGTCTTGGCCATACCGGGATGTCCTTCCATTAAAGAATCATGATAACAAGAGATTACCTTTTTCTGTAAATCTGTGCTGGGTAGGTATAATCGTTCTTGGAAATACAATAAGTTGTCCTTTACTGCAAAGTCCTTTCCCTGCAGATGCCAATTCTGTATGTCTGCTGGAGTTACAAGTTGCCTGGCTTTATCCTTAACTTCCTCTATGGATTCTGTGGCGATTACACCCAGAATTCTTTGTTCGGGAATGATTGGTACAGGTTTAGGGTTGATCAAGTGTTCTTCCACTCCCATCCGAGAAAGGGCATCAGCTTTACCGTTCTTTGTACCAGGTCGATAGGTAATTATGAAGTCAAACTCGGCAAAGAATAATGCCCAACGGAGTTGTCTAGAGGATTGGGCTTTTGCGGTTTTCAAATATTGCAGGTTTCGGTGATCCGTAATCACAGTAACGGTGTGTCGGGCCCCCAGCAGATAATGCCGCCAAGCCTTAAAGGCAGACTTGATAGCCATAAGTTCCTTGTCAGTAATCGTGTAATTGATTTCAGGAGGTGAGAATTTGCAGGACCAAAATGCCACGGGATGCAACTGATTGGTTACCGGGTCCTTTTGTGATAGAACTGCCCCCATGGCAAGGCTTGAAGCATCAGTTTCCACGATGTAGGGGAGTTCGGGGCGAGGGTGTTTTAAGATTGGTGCAGAGATAAATTTAGTCTTCAAATCCTGGAAAGCTTGTTCCGCCTCGGTAGACCATTCAAAACGTTTGTTTTTCTTTAACAAGGCGGTGATGGGCTGGACTATTTGAGAGAATTCGGGGATAAACCTGCGGTAAAAGTTAGTGAAGCCTAACATGCTTTGCACACCTTTTACGGAGGATGGTGATGGCCATTTGAGAACTGCATCGACCTTCTTTGAATCCATACGCACTCCGCCAGGTGATAATATGAATCCCAAGAATTCAACTTCAGTCACGTTGAAAACACATTTTTCCAACTTAGCGAAAAGTTTGTGTTGACGCAATCTTTCGAGGACCATTTTCACGTGTTTCCGATGTTCAGATTCCGATGAAGAATAAACGAGGATGTCGTCAATGTAAACAACAACACACACATCTATGAGCTCTCTGAGGACATCGTTCATAAAATATTGAAAGGCGGCCGGGGCATTGCAAAGTCCAAAGGGCATGACCTGATATTCAAATAGCCCATACTTGGTGCGGAAGACCGTCTTCCATTCATCGCCCTCTTTTACTCGTACCAAGTGGTAAGCTCCTCTAAGATCAAGCTTTGTATATATGCATGCTTTTCTGACATGGTCCAGGAGTTCAGGGATCAAAGGTAACGGATATCTATTCTTAACGGTGATCTGGTTCAGGGAGCGATAATCTATACAAGTTCTAAGGTCTCCTTCCTTTTTTGGAACGAAGAACAAAGCTGAAGAAGCAGGGGACTTGGAAGGACGAATAAACCCATTTGCCAGGTATTGATCCAGGTATTGTCGAAGGTGAAGGTTCTCAGGCTCGGTGAGGGCATAAATTCTACTACAAGGAGTAGTAGATCCAGGTATCAGGTCTATCTGGCAGTCATAAGACCTATGAGGAGGTAGAGAGTTAGCCTGATCCTTCCGGAAAACATCTTGGTATTCTAGGTATTCGGGAGGTAACTGGGGAGTCTCTGAAGAAATTGCTGCCAGTGCAACACCAGGTGGAGGGTGACAAGTAGAGACACATTCTGGAAACTGGACCGTTCTTGCTCGCCAATAGATCAGAGGATTGTGTTTCTCTAACCAAGGTATTCCTAGAATAATCTGAAACTGAGGGGCCTTGATCACATCGAACACGATCTTCTCATGGTGTCCATCTTGACATACTAGCGTCACCTCTTGAGTGGTATGCGTTACTGGCCCGGAGGCTATCTCCGTACCATCCACCGTAGTAATGACGTCCTTTACAGCCTTGGGACAAAGAGTTAGATTCATCCTCAAAACCATTTCATGATCCACATAATTGCCGATGGCACCGCTGTCGACGTAAGCTTCAATTGCATGTAATCGATCCGGATTATCAGGGCTAATGAGGACCATAGGTATCACGAAATGCGAGGTCACGGAACTGGTTTTCACGCTCGGCAAGAGGACCTCTATTCTTGTCGGGCGAGGTCGTTTCCCTGCTCAGAGTTTGTAACTTTGGTAACTGCAGCTCCTACTGCCTTCTTGGCAGGTTTCACCGGACAGTCTCGAAGAAAGTGCCCTGAGTTTCCGCAATAGAGGCATAATTGCAACTGTTTTCTCCTTTCCCGCTCCTTTTGTGTTAGAGGACCTTTTAGACCCCCTATTTGCATGGGTTCCCTTCTTAGAGCGTTCGTTTCCTGACGGGCTGCATGCACTTCTGCCCTTAGTTCCCCAAGTAACTGGGCTAGCTGGTCGGTATCCGAGGTTTCCATAGCGCCTGGACGGGAGTTTTGTGGTAGGCTTTGCGTTCTGTAACGCTCACCTGATTCCCGTAGAGGCGCCGGTCTTGACTGGGCGTATACCGTATCTTCAAAGGTGATGTGTAACACACGGCTGGCTCTTTGGGCTGGACCTCTGTGCACTGTATGTCTGACTCGAAGGGTAAGATGTCTGCAGATAGAAAATATGGGATTAAGGAACTGGGTTATTGAATGTCTCTCTCTTCTTCCCTTTCTCTTCTCCTGTAGAACCCCAAAGGTTAACGCTCTCACCTTAGGTAAGTGAACGCTGTGCTCTCCATCTGCCTCGGGGCAGGGTGCTGTAACCAGTTTCTTCACTGGATAAGGGGTGCAGGCCTCTTGACTTCAGAGGACTGCTGTCCGTCGTTTACTGCACGAACGGTAAGTTTCGAGTAATTCTAATGTCTTTAAAGTCTTTAGTAATGATGTCTCTTGTTTTGCAGGGTTCCGGCGATGGCGGATGACGGGCTGAAGTGAGTTGAAGATGGAGCCCGTGTGATGAATAGAAGCGCCTGGAAGCACGTAAGTAAGCGCTTGTTGCCTGCTTCACGATGCGCTCTAACTGTCTTTTTATTTTGCAGGTACAAGATCGGAGCGGCTGCAGGGTGCCGGAATACCCATTGGGTTAGATGTGGAAAGGAGTAATGCCACGTGAGTATTAAAGTTCCCCAATGTCTTTAAACGCACCTTGTTTTGTCTTTCAGATGCGGGATGCAGCGCCGAAGGCCTCCGGAGCGTGCGAAGAGTTGGTAAGCTTTTGTCTTTCAGATGCGGAATGCAGTGTGAAGACCTCCTGAGCGCACGAAGTGTAGGTAAGCCTTTGTCTTTCAGATGCCGGAATGCAGCGCGAGGCGTTGGTGACAGCCGATGGACCAGGTAAGTGAAGAGCTGTCACTGAAAACCGTAATGCTAACCTGTTCTTTCTTGTCTTTATAGGTGTTGCTGAAGACTGGATTCAGGATGGTAAGCCTTTTTCCTTAGGCCCAGGATCAGATGCAGAAGACACGATGAGCGTTCTGCTGCAGAGGATGCAGAATAACGCAAAGCAAGATTCATCCATCAGGTGTGGTTTAAATAGCCTCCTGTAGTGCTTAGGTGTCTCCTTCCACAGCCACGCCTAGGTAAGAAAAGAGTTCCTGCTTTCCAGAAGAGTTCCAGTGTTCTGAATCTAGGGAGTGGCTCCTGCCCCACCCAACAGGAAAAGTAGTTCCAAACAGAAGAGGATCAGAGGCTCAACTGGCAGGCAAGTAAGCAGCATGGTCTGCTGCAGGTAAGTCCACCCAAGCATTATGAGCCCGGCGCTTCCAGCGCTGGGACTGGGCATATTTATGAGCCTGGTGCCACTGGCGCCAGGACTGGGTCCAAAAGGTCCCAATTGGGACTGGTTGGCACTCGGAACCTGGGTTATGGATCTGCTTCCAAGGGAGTTGGGAAAACCCTGACCTTTTGGAAGCAGAGATCATGACAATGATCCACAGCAGGTGTTTCGAATTCTTGGGGAGGATCCAGATTAGAGGTTCTAGGATGATGTCCGTATAATAGGAAGAAGGGAGTCTTCCCGGATCCAGAATGAGTCGAATTGTTGTAAGCGTATTCAACGATCCAAAGAATATCCTTCCAAGGGTTTTCAGTTTGTTGGAGCATGCAACGCAGATATTGCTCTAGAGTCTGATTTGTCCTCTCGGTTTGTCCGTCAGTTTGGGGATGGTGACTGGTTGAAAGTCTTACATCAATTTGAGCTAGACGACAGCAACTTCGCCAAAAGTGGGAGATGAATTGACTTCCCCTATCGGAGATTAAAACCGAGGGAAAACCGTGTAACCGAACAATGTTTTCTAAGAATTCTCGGGCCAATACCGAAGCCGAAGGTAGGCCCTTCAGGGGAATGAAGTGAGCCATCTTGGAGAATAGATCCACGACTACTAAAATGGTATTATACCCTGAGCATGGAGGTAAGTCCGTGATGAAATCCATGGACAGGGTATGCCATGGACAGGGAGGAATATCCAGAGGGTGTAAAAGGCCGGCTGGTTTCTCCCTCTGACTTTTATTCTGGGCACACACACCGCAGGAGATTACAAAGTCTCTAATATCCTTCTTCCATGATGGCCACCAGAAATGTCTCTTGATCTTTTCCATGGTTTTGGTAATGCCAGGGTGACCTTCCATTAGAGAGTCGTGATAACCGGAGATTACTTGTTTTTGTATTTTCTCACAGGGCAAGTACAATCGCCTTTGGAAATATGGTAGGTCTTGATCCACTGAGAATTCTTTTCCCTTTAATTGCCAGTCCTGCAAATCGGCCGGAGTTAGGAGTGACTTGACTGTAGTCTTGATGTCTTCAAAGGATTGAGCTCTGACCAACCCCAAAATCCTTTGTTCTGTGATTATGGGTATTGGTTCCGGATTGGTTAAATGTTCATCTACTCCCATCCGAGAGAGGGCATCTGCTTTTCCGTTTTTACTGCCGGGTCGATAAGTAATTAGAAAGTCAAATTCAGCCAGAAACAGAGCCCAGCGAAGCTGTCTGGAAGACTGAGCTTTGGCCGTCTTCAGATATTGTAGATTGCGGTGGTCAGTCATTACGGTGACTGTGTGTCTGGCTCCCAAAAGATAATGCCGCCAGGCTTTAAAGGCCGATCTTATAGCTAAAAGTTCCTTGTCTGTAATTGAATAGTTGATCTCGGAAGCCGAGAATTTGCGGGACCAAAAGGCTACTGGATGTAATTGGTGTGTGACCGGATCCCTTTGTGATAACACTGCCCCCATAGCAAGACTAGAAGCATCCGTTTCCACGATGTAGGGGAGTTCTGGGCGAGGATGTTTTAGAACAGGTGCAGAAATGAATTTAGCTTTTAAGTCCTGAAAAGCTTGTTCTGCTTCAGTAGACCATTCAAAACGTTTGTTCTTTTTTAACAGAGCGGTGAATGGCTGGACTATCCGAGAGAATTCAGGAATGAATCTGCGGTAAAAGTTAGCGAAGCCTAACATGCTTTGAACTCCTTTTACCGAGGTTGGTGATGGCCACTTGATGATTGCGTCGACCTTCTTTGAATCCATATGAACCCCATTAGGTGACAATATGAATCCCAGAAACTCAACTTCAGTTACGTTGAAAACGCATTTTTCAAGCTTGGCAAAAAGGTTATGTTGACGCAGTCTCTCGAGAACCTTTTTAACGTGTCTCTGATTTTCCTCTTCAGATGATGAATAGACAAGGATGTCATCAATGTAGACAACAACACACACATCTATGAGTTCTCTAAGGACATCGTTCATAAAATACTGGAAAGCGGCAGGAGCGTTACAAAGTCCAAAGGGCATCACTTGATATTCGAATAGCCCATACTTGGTGCGAAAGGCCGTCTTCCACTCATCGCCTTCTTTTATTCGTACCAAGTGGTAGGCTCCTCTGAGATCTAACTTTGTATATATACATGCTTCTTTGACTTGGTCCAGGAGTTCAGGTATCAAAGGTAACGGGTATCTGTTTTTAACAGTGATTTGATTCAGGGCGCGGTAATCTATACAAGTTCTAAGGTCTCCTTCCTTTTTCAGAACGAAGAACAAAGCCGAGGAAGCTGGAGATTTAGAAGGACGGATAAACCCGTTAGCTAGGTATTGGTCCAGATATTGCCTGAGGTGAAGATTCTCTGGCTCGGTGAGGGCATAAATCCTACTGCAAGGAGGAGTTGTTCCGGGTATCAGGTCTATTTGACAGTCGTAAGACCTATGAGGAGGCAGGGTGTTAGCTTGATCCTTCCGAAAGACATCTTGGAATTCTTGGTAGTCGGGAGGTAATGTGGGAACCTCAGAAGAGATTGCCGCCACTGAAACTTCAGGCCGAGGATAACAAGTGGTAAAACATCCTGGAAACTGAACCGTCTTTGCTCGCCAGTTGATCTGAGGATTGTGCTTCTCTAACCAAGGGATTCCCAGAATGATCTGGAACTGAGGGGCCTTGATCACATCGAACACGATTTTCTCCCGGTGTCCATCTTGACTCACTAGCGTCACTTCTTGGGTGGCGTGCGTTACTGGTCCGGAGGCTATCTCCGTGCCATCCACTGTAGTAATGATGTCTTTTACTGCCTTAGGGACAAGGGGTAGATTCATCCTTGATGCCATTTCACGGTCCATATAATTGCCGATTGCTCCGCTGTCGATGTAGGCTTCAATTGCATGCAAACGATCCGGACGTGCAGGACTAATGAGGACCATGGGCACCACGAAGTGCGAGGTCACGGGACAGATCTTAACGCTCAGCAAGAGGACCTCTACACTTGCCGGGCTAGGTCGTTTCCCTGCTCAGAACTTGAGGTACTGGAATCTGCGGCTCCTACAGCCTTCTTAGCTGGTTTCACTGGACAGTCTCGAAGAAAGTGACCCGAGTTCCCGCAATAGAGGCATAATTGCAGCTGTCTTCTTCTTTCCCGCTCCTTTTGGGTTAAAGGACCTTTCATCCCCCCTATTTGCATGGGTTCCACAGTGTCAGCTCCCTTAGTAGAAGTCTGTGGTTTAGAAAACACTCGGGTATCAAATTTAGAACAATCAGCCTTCCTGTTCTGTAATCTGTGGTCCAATTGGACGACTAAGTCAATATAGTCTGAACATTCTTGTGGAGGGTTCACAACTTGAGCTAACACATCCTTGAGCTCTCCACGCAGGCCTCTGTAGAAAAGCGTAATTCTCTTATCCTCGGGCCATTGAGTTTCCACTATGAGTCTGTTGAATGAGGCTATATAGGTCAAGAGGTCTTGATTACCCTGTCGTAATGAAAGAAGTTCATTGTCCAAGCCCTGCCCTTGTGCATGTCTTGCAAACAGTTTCTCCATGCTGGACTGGAAGGCCTGGAAATCATGTAAAACCGGATCATCGTGGGTGACTAAAGGGATCGACCAATCTGCAGCGCTACCACTGAGATAAGAAAGCACGAAAGCCACTTTGGTCTGGTCTGTTGGAAATGCAGCTGGTCGACATAAGAAATGTAAGCGGCACTGGTTGAGGAACACTGCAAATTTCTTTGGGTCACCAGAAAAACGTTCGGGCGGAGCCAAGGGCACATTACCAGGTAGATTGATTTGCACTGGATTTACAGGTGATGCAGAAGGATAGCTTCCTCCTGGAGTGGGCAGGGTGTCTGTCCTGCCTGCGTTTGTAGCAATTGCCTAGCGAGGTCCTCTGTTCACTCCTTGGAAACTATCAGTTCTCTTCTTAGAGAGCTTGTTTCCTGACGAGCTGCATGTACTTCTGCTCTTAATTCCCCGAGCAACTGGGCTAAGTGATCAGTGTCTGAGGTTTCCATTGTGCCTGGGTAGGAGTTTTGCGGTGGGCTTCGCGTTCTGTAACGCTCACCTGATTCCCACGGAGGCGCTGATCTTGGCAGGAAGGTGTCTGTGACTCGAAAGGTGATGTGCAGAACCCGATGGGCTTCTGGGGTCGAACCTCTTCGCACTGTGTGTCGAACTCGTAGGGTGAGGTTTATGCAGGTGAAAGAATATGGGGGGTTAATGGTCTGGGTTGTTCAATGTCCCTATTCCTCTCTCTCCCTCTCCGTAGAACCCCCAGGTCAAAGTGCTCACCTTAGATAGGTGAATGCTGGGCTCTCCATCTGCGTTGGGCGCAGGGCGCTGTTGCCAGTTCCTTCACTGGTGAAACATAGGCCTCTTGGACTCAGAAGACCGTTACCGTCGTTAACTGCACGAGCGGTGAGATTCCAGACACCTTTTTAGTCTTTATAGTCTTTAGGTGCAAGGCACGTTAACATTGAACAGGACTTCGTATAATGCTTTTCTCCCTTTTGTCTTGCAGGACTCGTGAGGAAGATGGAGTGAAGCGCCTGGAAATGCGTGAGTAAATGCAAGCGCTCTAACTGTCTTTTCCCTTGAAGCGTAGTTCGTGCCGAAGAGACGCCGGAGTATTGCAGGCGTTCTATTGTGAAGAGCGCGATGGGCGTAAGTAAATACCTGTCTAATGTCTCTTCTTTTGTCTTTCAGAAGTTGGTTTGCAGCGGCAGAGTCCGCGGAATGTCCGTAAGTAGATACAATGCTTTTATCTCCCCAGGCGGCGATGCAGTGTGAAGAAATCCAGAAGTCACGGATTGCCGGTGAGTAGTGACAATGTTTTTATCTTCGCAGGCGGAGGTGCAGCGTCCCGAAAATGACCGCAGCCGATGGATCAGGTGAGTAGCACTGCGAGTTAAGGCTGCCTTGCTAACCTGCTGTTTCTTGTCTCTGTAGGTGCTGCTCTCGACTGGATGCGGGAATGGTGAGTATGCTTCTTGCAGATTCAGGATGCAGGAATGGTGAGTATGCTTCTTCAGGATGCAGGAATGGTGAGTATGCTTCTTGCAGATTCAGGATCGTAAGAAGAAAGGCTGGAACAGACTCGGTGAGCGTTCTGCTGCAGATGCAGAATAACGCGAAGCACGTTTCGTCTATCGGGTTCGGTTTAAATAGCCTTGGAGTGATGAGGCGTCTTCCTCCACGGCCCCGCCTAGGTAAGAAAAGAGTTCCAGTTCCAGAAGCTTTCCAGTGATGAATCCAGGGAGTGGAGCTTGCTCCACCTAGGTAAGAAAGTAGTTCCTGTTCACAGAGGACTTCTAATAGGCTGGTAAGTAAGCAGCATGGTCTGCTGCAGGTAAGTCCACCCAAGCATCTGCACACATATTATGAGCCCGGCGCTTCCAGTGCCGGGACCGATGATTCTGATGAGCCTGGTGCCACCGGCGCCAGGACAAGGTCCAAAAGGTTCCTGTGGGGACCGGCTGGTGCCTAGGATTAGGGTTAGGGGCCTGCTTCCAAGGACGTTGGGCTGGTCCTGGCTCCTTGGAAGCAGTGATCATGACAATGTACTTGTATCCTCTAGATGAGCGAAACACTGGCCCGGTGAAATCTTCTTGCAAATCTGACCAAGGCAGTGTCATTCCCCTTTTTTTGTAGCAGAGCTCTGTGTTTGGGGGAATTTGGCTGAAAATGTGCACAAAGGAGACGCCTCTTTGCATATATGTTGATGTCCTGGCCCATCTGTGGCCAGTATGCAACCTCTTGCAAGATTTCTAATGTCTTTTAACAACCCAGATGATTGGCATGGACATGATTCAACAGCAGGCTCCGGAATGAGGTACGGACCACCCATTGGTCACACACAGATAGTGATTGTAAAGGCTGGAAGAGGGTGTCTGTACTTCTGCTCTCTCTATGGTAGAGGGGAGGCACAGAGGACCCCAGCCAAGATTCTCTATTGTTGGTAGCAATGGACAAGCAATCAAGGCCTAGCTTCTCAGTAGGTAATGCGGGCTGGTTCTTAAGTACAATGTAGTCCGCAAGCACCCACAAAGGAATGTCCGCATACTGTATTAGTGAAAGCACAGTCTTTATATAATTAAGGTACAACGTTATATACACAATCACAATAACTCACTTTGTGCTCAGTTACTCTACAATGGCAAATATATACAGTTCTAAGCTGTACCACAATTATTATCAGATTTCATTAAAGTGCATCAACTGTACTCTGGTCAAATGTCACACAAAACAATTAATAAAGGTAACCAACAACAGACATAGGAGGAAAGCAGTTGGTTAGAACAATTGGCAGAATAGTGGGCTTCAACCGCTAGGCACAGTTCTGTATGGAGATCTCCCCACCTGGGCAACCTGCAAAATAAAGATATACTGCAAGTCTTGTCCATGCATTGTTCAATTAGTCTTATTTCCTTCTAAAGTGTTTCTACCACCTCAATGTATCTGGAATAGCAGAATTCCTCGAGGAGGTGTCAATGTCGATAGTTCAGGATCGCAATGAGTTTGTGTAGAACTTAGGCCCAGCAAGGGCGTCGAGTCGTCCGGCTTCTCTACGTTCTTTGGGTGGTCGCGAAACCCACTGGAGGATGCTCCTCGGCGCATTGATGGCTGACCTTCTCCGGCAGTATAAGGCGGTCGGCGGTGCGGACAAGCATGCCGGGGAATCAAATGTCTTAGGCAAAGGAGCCTTGCGGCTCCAGTCATCGACGGCACAGCATCAAACAGTCCCCACTTCTGGGTAACTCCAGCGGTTATAGCAAACCTGCAAGCCCTGGTCGATGACGGTGGACGGAATGTCCAGTGCTTCTCTTCATTCTCCTCGGCGGTCCCCGTCTCCAGTCTGCAGCCTGCCGAGGGTCTGACTTCCAGGGAGCTTCAGCAAAGTTTAGCGGTGCTCGATGGTCCCTCGGAGCTCAGGAAGAGAGTGCCTAACCAGGTCCTCTTTCGGATCAGTCCTCGATGAACTCAACAGCTTTCGGATTGGCTCGAAGGTAATGCAGCAGCAAATCTTCTCCTTCCAGCTGAGCTTCAATGATAAGCTTCAAGTATCAACTTCAGCTTCTGAATGAATTCTAGTAGGTAGAGGCTCACAGATATACTGTTGATCTCCCATTCATTCTGCTGGGTCACACTCAGGCAACCAATCACTCAGAAGGGCATTCAGCAGTCAGTCAGCCAATCAGGCATACAGTGCATTCAGGCCATTCTCCTCCCTCTCAGACAGTCACAACAAGGAATGTGTATTGGGACCGGTACCCAGCCATTCAACACTACACACTGCATTCATACCAGTTTTGGGCAGGGCTGTCTCAGTCATTGTGTTTCATACCAGAAACCAGATATCCACAACAAGAAGTGCATATTTGTTATGCTCACCTGGTCTCTGCGTGGACATTGGGGAACAGTTGCAGCCCTCCCTGGAATGTGATCTCCCTGTCTGGCTTTTCCCCCTGCGAGTATTAAGTGGGCTGCGGTAAGTGGTAGCACTGCTCTTGCAGAAATACGAGAGGTGAGTTTGCCAAGCTGTGACTGCTTCCCCTCTCGAACCCTTCTTCCCAAAGCGCGGTTTCTGTGAGCATGCGCCGACTCATAGAAGCTCAGCTGGTAATTATGGATGATGAGCTCTCCGTCCTGCTTCTTTTGGCAGGGGCACTTGTACTTCGGGACCAAGTTCCTTCACTGGCCCCTTGCACATGGTAGTCCAGTCCAGCTGTGACTATGCCACTTTGTGTTGGTAAGTGTCTTTTTTCTTTCTCTTGTCTCTTCTTGCCTGTTGTTTCTTAAAGTGTTTATATTGTTCGTTGCAATCCTGTTTTATCAATAATGTCATCCGCTCATTAAATAATGTCTTTCTTCTGCTTTTTTCCGAACAGGAAAATTTGCGACCAAGGTGCAGCTTCGGAGCCCGAGACGAAGCCGGATGGAAAAGGAATGAATCCGTGATGATCTGACAGCAGGTAAGTGGTGGTTTAAGCATGAGCGCAAGGTCTAATGGTAGCGTGAGATTAACCCGAATGTTCTTTAAATGTCTAACCTTGTCTTTCATGTTCCTTGCAGGAGTTGTCTTCATGGATGAAGAGCGCGTCGTGCTGCGGTGTCAAGGTCAAGATTCTGCATTCCAGAAGGATGTGTTCTTGTTTATTGTTGTTCATGAGCCTGGCGCCTGGCTGTGTACACCCTGTGTGGTTTTTGTGACGTTGGTCCCGTGACCATGACAATATTGGTCACGCACTCCATTTACCTAGGTCCCACCCACAGGGTGAACCCACAACATACAGTCACTGGGAAGGCTCCAGCCAGTCTGGCCTGGACTTCACTACAATACCATATATGGAACTTCCACCCAACAGCCAGTTAAGGTGAAGGGACAGAGTCAGGGATTCCCAGGTCTTTGGGAAACAAGGTAACAGGCAATAGAAAGCAAGAGGCCACAGGGGCCATCTTGTTTCCTATCAGGAATCAACTGGTTCCAATGACAGGGTCTGGGTATCCCCAAAATGGAGGGTACTCAGAGCACCTGTCAAATTCAGCATGGAGCTGCCACCGGCCCATACCCTGCTCTGTGGGTCACACACAGGTGTCCGAAAACATACACTAGTGGCACAGGGTTGTACCCCCACCCATGGGTGTCATAAGGGTATCTCATGGGTCTGTACACAAAACCAAAAAGAGGATGAGCACATGGACTCCTGGGCAGAAACAATACAGAACACAAATAAAAAAGTACTACAGGACAAGAACAGGGAGGCCCTATCCCTCCAATGCATTTCCAGCATCACAGTGATCTCCTTACCAACAAACCCTCTTGGATGCAAAACATCTTGGAAAATGTGATCAAACCCGAGAGGAACTATTTCCGTTAGAGGAAAACTTACTGGCTGTTCAATGTTTTGATAGAATTTTCCAATAATCAGGTCCCCTTTTTGTGCAGTGATTACATCTGAATCCAGGTGTCTTTCCTCCACTGAGCAATTGAGAGTTCACTGTTGGCACGAGTTTCCAACCTGGACACAGCTGCAACTTGGATTTCACCCAGCAAAGATTCTGTATCTATGAAATCCCCCTGCAGAGCTCCAGTTTTAGGCAACTCGTCAGCCAGGTATTTTCAGTCTTATCCAATGAGTCTATTTTGGATTGACGTCTAATCATTTTCCAATAGATTGTCATTTCATTAGAGGTCACCTGACCATCAATGGAATGGATCTGTCTTTTTTATGTTTTAGGAGTTTATTGTTACCACAAAGCATGCCTCTATTTTTCCACTTGATCAGCTGTTCCACAAACCCATTCCTGATATAGAGTAGGTTATGATCACCAGTTCTTTCAGTTGGTGGTGTACCGCAGTGAGGATGGCTTGATGAAAATCCATCAACTCTGCCACCTTTCTACTTTGGGGTCCTATTTTGTAACTAGCAAAGAGCTCCAGGGTATTGTTCAACCAGGTAATTCCCAATGCCAGCCACTGGCTCTTTTTATCTGCTAATGGCAACTTGGTAAGATCACCCGTCCACATAAACTGTGAGTGTCCACTGACATGTGTTTTATTCATAGACCTTGTACGGGGAAGTTAGATATCTCTCCATATTGTCTTTGTTTATTAGACTTTTGTCATTGATACAGTTTTCGTGAGCATAATCATGTAAGTCTGCCAATCATTGCGCTAGAGGACTCTTCATGTTTTGGCCATACCTGAACTCCACAGCAAAACCTTGCGCTGACAGAATCTAGGAAGTAATTCTGGAATTGGACACATTCCCAGCCATATTCTGTCACTTTGTAAGTACTCCACGGGTTGGTGAGGAGTCTCTACAATGATGTGCTCCACCTGGATAAACAGGCAGTACTTTTTCAATGCCCATTCAATTGCCAGGAGTGCCTTTTCAGAATCATTGAATTTTTCCTCCATTGAGGACAAGGTTTTGCTCATGTAAGAGATAACGCTGTTGACCTTGTCATGATTTTGGCACAATACCTCTGTTAGGCAGGTATTTAAAAACCCTGTCTCCAAGAAGATCTCCTTATTCTTAATGGGGCAAGTGAAACAAGGATCTTAAGAAAGGCTTCTTTTCAGTTTTTTAGAGATCTCAGATCGTTCTGGACCCCACTCCAAATTGACTACGGCCTTTAATTAATGGACCGGGGCTGAGTGACCACTGTGTATTCTTCAAGAAACCTTCTACTGTAATCGGTAGGTCCGAAAAGGTTTCTCAATTCTCACAGAGTGTTAGGGTTTTTCCATTTTAATAATGAATCCTCTTTCTTTTACCTGGGATTTGAGACCCTCAGGGGTGACTTCTTGCCCAAGAAAGTTCACTCTGGTCTTACACCATTGTGCCTTCTGAAATTACAGTTTTTCTCCGGCTTTCTGCTGCTTGGCCAGAACATAGAGCATTTCTGCAGTATGTTCTTCCATGGTTGAACTCCTGCACAGTGCATCATCTACATGGGCCAGGTTTCCCCTTTTGCCCAAGTTAGACATGGCCTTATGAGGGAATATATAGAACTCATTTCTTGAGTTTATGTATCCAAAGGGTGTTCGGGTCCACGTTTATTGCTGCTCCCCAAAGTTAAGGGCACGCTTGTACTGCTCTTCCCTACATAGGGGTACTGTCCAGTAACCACTGGTCAAATCTAGGGCTGTATATGCAAAGACTGGAGGGAGGTTATCTGTGCTCCTGCCCTCTATATGGCAGAGTAGTAGCAGAGAGAACCCCAGCCAAGATTCTCTATTGTTGGTGGAAATGGACGAGCAATCAAGGCTTAAGCTCTCACGAGGTGATGCAGGCTGGTCCTTAAGTACAGTGTAGTCTCCAAGCTCCAACAAAGGAATGTCCACACACTATGTTATGTGATAACACAGTTCTTTATATAAATAAGGTTCAATATATATACACAATCAATAATACACTTTGTGCTTTTGCAATACTAATATGGTAAATATGTACAATGTCTACATGGTGCCACAGTTAACTCTTGACTCCTTTAAAATGCACCAACTGCTGATAGTTTCAATGGCATACATTTCAAAACAGTAAAGTGAATCAACAATAGACATAGGAAGGAAACAAGTTGGGTTAAACAAATGGCAGAATACTTTGTCCCTACCCAAGACACTGTTCTGTGTGAGGATCCCCCATCTGGGCAACCTGTAAATAAAGTGTATTAACAGGCCCAGTCCATATATGTTTCAAATAGTCTTTTTTCCTGCTAAAATGTTCTACTACGCCAATGTAGCTGAGTTAAGCAGAGTTCTTTCGACGGTTCGTCGATGGATCCCTATTGAGTGGACTCTCTTTAAAGCAGGAGCCATGAGTCATTGAGATTCCTAAGAAGAAATGTGAACAGTGTTGTCGATCGAGCAGCTTCGACCTTCACGGTGCTCATTGACGATCGGTCGTGGACGTCCTGTGAAGATGAGGCATGCAGTGCATTTCAATGACAACATTGCCGCAAAGCAGATCGATGAAGAACGTAGGCTGAGCAAGGGCGTCGGGTCATCAGTGTTGGTGTCGACGATCGGGACTCGACCATGGCTGGCATTAGGATCTTCTTTGGTATGGGTCTTTGTGGACTCTGAGTGGTGAGAAACCCACAGGTGAATTCTCATAGGCTCGTCGACAACCTCAACTTTCTCCAGCGGGACAAACCGTTCGATGGTGATGGCAAGGAAGTCCTTGATTTCAAAGTGTCTCAGGCAATGGAGCTTCTGGGCAACACCACTCGACGGGCTTCCAGCAGTTACGGCCATCCTCTGAACCCTGGTCGATGACAATGGACTTCGATATCTGGGTACTTCACTTCAGATTCTTGGCAAACCCTTTCTCCGGTCAGCAGCCTTTTGAGGACTGACTTCCAGAGCACCTTGAAGCAGATTAGCTTTTGCATGATGTTCCCTCGTAGCTCAGTAAGAGTGCTCCTGTCCAGGTCCTCTCTTGGATCAGTTCTTGGAGACATGACAGCTTTCAGTTTGCGTAGAAGAAAAGCAGCAGCAGAGCCTTCTTCTTCCAGCTGGGCTTCAAGGTTAAGCATCAAGTTTTGACTTCAGCTTCTGAACAATTCTGGTAAGTGAGAGGTCCCAAGATATACTGTTCTGTCTCCTATTCACACTGTTGAACAAGGCTCAGGCAGCCAATCATTCAGAAGGGCATTCAGCAGGCAGGCATGCAATCATGCTCACAGTGAATTCAGGCCATTCTCTTCCACCCAGATACTCATAACAAGGAATCTGGATTGGGGCAAGCACCCAGCCTTTCAGCACTCTACACTGCATTTATACCAGTTTCAGGCAGGGCTGTCTCATTAATTGTGTCATATACCAGAAATCAGACACCCGTAACATGACATGTATATGGGTCACACACTCCATTTACCCAGGTCCCCCCCCAAAGTTGTACCCACAACATACAGTCATTGTGAAGGCTCCAGCCAGTCTGGCCTGGACTTCCCCACAATGCCATATAATAAGCTTTCACCCGACAGCCAGTCAGGGGAAGGGACAGAGTCAGGGCTTCCCAGGTCTTTGGGAAAACAAGGTAACAGACAATAGAAAGCAAGAGGGCACAGGGGCCATCTTGTCTCCTATCGGAAATCAACTGATTCCAATGGCAGGGCCTGGGGATACTCAGAGCACCTGTCAAATTCAGCATGGAGCTGCCACAAGCCCATGCCCTGCTCTCTGGGCCACACACAGGTGCCAAAAAACATACACTAGGGGTACAGGATTGTAGCCACACCCATGGGTGCCATTAGGTATCCCAAGGGTCTGTTCACCACAACTGAACACTGGAAGAGCTGCACTTCCAATAGTCCCACATGGACTCATGTGCAGAAAACAACACAGCACACACATGATAAAAGAGTACAGGACAAGGACATGGAGGCCATGTCCCTCCAATACATTTCCAGCATCACAGTCACCCCCCGACAGAGGTTGGGTGGTCTAATCTGCCACGAGATTGACACCCTTATCCAGACGGTCAACATACCTTCTGGAAAAGCCATCTGCATTATCATGAGTCTTCCCTGGTCTATGCTCAATGGTAAGGTCTAGCCCTTGCAGGCTAATGGACCACCTGAGCAGTTTCAGGTTTTCACCCTTCATCTGCATAAGCATTTTAAGGGTATATGGTCTGTTTGAACCTTGGAGGTGGACCCCGTAAGGTAGGGTCTAAAACGCCTAAGGCTCCAAACTATACTGAAACATTAATTTTCAACAGTAGCCCACCTATGTTCTCTACCTTTGAGATGCCTACTGATGAATATGATAGGATGCTCCTTTGTCATCTAACTGGGACAGATGTCCCAGGCATCAGTTTGAACGATAAAGGGTTTGCTGTAGTCAGACGCACACAACACAGGTATCCTACACAGACTTTCCTTCAAGCCACCAAAGGCTCTCTGACATTCTTCCATCCAAGTAACCTTTCTCGGTTGTTTGAGCAAAGTCAGAGCTGTCAGTGGGGCAGCTATGGTTCCATAATCCTCCATGAAGTAACTGTAATACCCAGTGAGGCTAAAAAAGCTATTATCTGGGTTTGAGTAGTAGGAGTCTCCCAGGTATTTTTTTTTTTTTTTATTCAAACCGTTGTTTTATTAGTTCGATCAACAAACTTTTACAACTTTTTTTAAAAATATATTTAGAATATATTTTCTTCTTATAGAACGTTTAAAACACTTTTTTCTATTTACTGGTTTTCCATGTACTACAGCCCAATGGTTCCGTCTATTAAGGTTCATTTCTACTATTCCATTTTCAACATATATAAGCAATTCATTAATTATGCATCATTAAAGATCCCTATATTTCCATATTATTGCTAGATCTTCATACAACAAACATTCATGACAAGATGTAATACGACAAAATTCATCTGACATTTGATAGCACCTGCTTTTGACATGCACACTGTCACCAGTGTCAATTTCATGCCTGCACCACAGGGAGATGCCTTGTATCAGTGAGAACAGAGGGGCATACAGCTGGGGCAAAGCCCTGCAGGCCCTCTGCTGCTCTGGTGTCAGATCTGGAGAGAGATGCACTCCTTCCACTGAGCCACCCTAAGGGTTGCTATGCAGCAAATCAGGAAGGGGCTCACTCTCATCCTCCACTTTCCCTGAAGCTAGCCGAAGACATCAGACGACCTTTCGCCTATGGAAAGGCTTGAGCCTGTTAACGTGGAATACCTGAGGGGCTACCCCAGGGACTCCCATCTCAACCAGATAGTTGACTCTGCTTATCTTGGAGAATATCCTGAATGGCCCAGTCCACTTTTCAGCCAAAGGCCGAGGCTTGGTAGGCTCCATCACAAGGATCTCCTGTCCTGGAGTCCAATCCACTTGTGATGCTTTAAGGTCATGCCAGTATTTGTTCAATTCCTGACTTGGCTTAAGATTCGCTGTCACCTGGCCCATCATCTGAGCTATCCTCTATCTGAGGCCTAATACATAGCCCCCCGCTTGCTTGCCAGGACCTGGAGGGGTGGCTTATAAACCTTCTCTGATCAAGGCAAGTACCCCCCTCACGGGATGTCCAAAGAGAAGCTCAAGGGGGCTGAAACCAACACCCTCTTGAGGCACTTCTCTATAGGCGAACAGCAGGCATGGTAGGAGGAGATCCCATTTCCTCCTTAGGGGCTCTTCCAAAGCACCCAACATGGTCTTGAGAGTTTTATTAAATCTATCAACCAGACCATTGGTCTGGGGATGATAGGAGATGGTGAACTTATATGTCACTCTGCATTCCTTCCACATCACTTGCATGTAACTCAACATGAAGTTGGATCCTCTGTCAGAGACCACCTCTTTAGGGAATCCGACTCTGTTAAAAATGCCCTAGAGAGCCCTGGCAACCACCTTGGCTGTAATGCTCTGAAGGGGCATAGGCTCAGGGTACCTGGTGGCATGATCAACCAGGACCAGGATGAACCGATGTCCATCGGATGTGCGAGGGTCAAGGAGATCAACAATGCCGAGGCCAACCCTCTCAAATGGTGTGCCAACCACTGGCAATGGCTGCAGTGGGGCAATGACACTGCCTCCAGTCTTGCCAGACAACAGACAAGTCAGACAGGTCCGGCATTGGGACTATACTTCTACTCCCATCCGGGGCCAGTAGAAATGTACATAGAGCCTTTGCTTAGTCTTCTTGGTCACAAGATGACCAGCTAAGGGCACCTCTTTTGCCAACTGCAACAGGAAGGACCTGTAAACCTGGGGTACCACCAACCTCTTGAGGGTACCAGGTTCAGGCTTAGTGGGCTTACTACGAAGGAGCTCACCCTCCCAATATATTTTGAAAGACCTAGGTACCTCACCTTGGATTTCACCCAGCAAAGATTCTGTATCTATTGCCTGTTTTCTTAGACCCTCAAAAGAGTGGCACCCTCTGTGACCCTTACAGGAGTCTTCCCTAGAGGGCCCTCCTTCAGCCAGCAGGCATTGAAGGTCAGGGTGATCCTCTGGGTTGAGCACCTCTCCTGCAGGAGGGTCTTCTCCCTCAGAAGTTGAGTCTCGGGTGACCACGTCCGGAGCCTGAATCCTAGTGGGCGCTGATGAAGCAGCAGGAAGAGAAGGAGCCCCCCTCAGAGGGTGACCTTCTTGCTCTTCCATCTTGCCTTGAGGTGCCCATTTGGCTTGGGTACCTGACTAGCAGTCAGACCCAGTGTGACCTGTGATCTAGTAACGGAAACAGCACCCTTCTTGTGGTCCAGAGCACCACAGTCCCAGCAAATGTCAGGAATGTGAGGCACGGTACTGGAGCCACTGGGAGGACCACTACTCTTACTCCCACCCACATAAGACTTATCCCCACTAGATTGGTGGGTTTTAGGAGAGGGAGCCCTCTGACCCCTTTCTTCTCAGTTTCAGAATACAGTCATATCCAGCGGGAGGCACTCTACTTAACAAACACTTAGCCCAATCTCTTTTATGAACATCATGGATTCCACAAGCCATTTTAAACGTTTCAATCCATTGGAGGATGTCAGAACCCTCCACGTACACACTAACCAAATCTTTCATAAACTTGGTGGAGGGGACCTGACACTCTCAACTTGTTTGGATGAAGTCTCCACTCTAACTTTCTCTAGCTGGATTCTCTGCCATTCAGCGCCCTTGTGTTTAAGTTCAAGATCCCCATTGCTGAGTATCACTTGCTGTGCCGACTCCTCCTTCTTTAGTTCAGTTTCTGTTTCCAACTTTTTATATTCAACGGCCC
Organism: Ambystoma mexicanum; assembly: GCF_040938575.1. Taxonomy (NCBI): domain Eukaryota; kingdom Metazoa; phylum Chordata; class Amphibia; order Caudata; family Ambystomatidae; genus Ambystoma; species Ambystoma mexicanum. The sequence continues at coordinate 1,149,255,338 of NC_090933.1, read as the reverse complement.
ATTTCATCCTTAATAATTCAATTTCCGAGGCATTTCCTGAAGAAACAGTGCTGGGTTTCGGAATAGAGGCTGCAGGTGGCACTCTCAGAAACAGATTCAATAACAGCCCCAGAGCTAGGGTCTTTGACCTCCCATGACACACTGATCCTGCCACCTTCCCTGTTTTTTGGTACTGGTGAATACTCATCAATATCAGATAAGGACTGGCCTTCCTGATCAGACTGGCTACGGGTAGACGAGCCCACCTGCCTCATGGCTCATTGCATTTTTGAGGTCAGTTCCAGTCGGTACATGGGAGTTAGTAAGTAAATGACATATGGGCCTTGATAGGAAGGAATGCTCTCAGCCATCATAGGACACTATCCCATTCACCGTTTGGCCCAACTGTCTCAGTGCGAGTTTGTATGTTTTCTTTTCATTATTTAATTTCTTACACTTGTTTCCCTCTGTAGGGATTTCCTGCTTACATTGAAAGAGTTGAATGTTTTAATCTGACACTGAGGTTTATCTGGCTTCAAGCACTCATCTTTGAGACACCAATCGATCCCTTTTTATTCTGCACTTCACCCTGAAGGACTGTTTATTCTGAGAATCTTGCCTTATGTGCTTATTTTCACTTAGCTTTTCATTTACAATGACAAGGTCTCTCTCCTGAGCATCTCTACTATGTGCTGCCTGCAATAGGTCAGCGTCTACTTGTCTCAGACACACTATTAGATTTATATTTATTTTCCTGATTCTGGCCAGATCCTGACCAGGCAGACATTTTTCTACATCCTTTTTCAATGTTAAGGAATCTTTTTCTTTGATCAGCTGTAATTTCGGTTGCTTCAGAATATGTAAATCGAGGTGCATCTGACCAAAAACCTTGTGTTAGTCAACCTTTCTGATGATCAACTGACTGTTTTCACAATTTAGTTCACTTGTGGACTGTTTGAAGGCCACAATTTCATCCAACAATACTCTATTGTGGCTAATATGGTCATTCAATTTGTGTTGAAGGTGACCTGTGGTTTCTAAACTCCCTTTGTGTGTGTGTTGCAGTGCAGAAAACTACATGTCTGGCTCTACACTGCCTTGTTGATGGGTTTAGTTTAGTTTCTTTATTTGTACTGTACACCAAACCCTCGGGTAACTGGGTGCTTACAGCTTATACAGAGGCTACAGATTTTGAACACAAAGACTGACAGGTAATACAGGTAATTTACAGGAGATACAGGTAATTTTGGACAGAGAATACAACAACAGAAATAAGTGCAGGTTGACCAGAAGTTACAGAGTGTGGTCGAGGATGGGAGCAACAAAATACAGTGTCAGGCAGGGAGGTTGCACCAGGCGGGGGAATCCGGATGGGCCATGCACTGAGCATTTGTGGAGCTTCCTGAAGAGCCAGCTCTTTACTTTAGCTCTGAAGGTCCAGAATGCGGGTTCCGTCCTGAGGCTAAGGGCAAGGGCATTCCACTGTTTGGCAGCTAGAACTGAAAAGCTCGCTCCCCCTGTTTTTTTCAGTAGAAATCTTTGCACGGCTAGACAGTGCAAATAGATGGTCCTAGTTGGTCTGGTAGGCTGGCGTGTGTTGAATTTATTTGCTAGTTATTTGGCGGTGGTGTTTGAGAGAGACTTGTTGTTGATGACAAGCGTGCAGAGGGCGATTCTGTCCTGCAGCAGGAGCCAGTGGACATCCTGCCTGAAGCTAGTGATGTGCATGGATCTCAGTATACTGTGAGCTGCTCTTAAGGCATTATTCTGAAGGAACTGGAGTTTGTAGAGGTTCCTTTCGGATGGACGTGCCTAGGTAGAGACTGTTCCAGTAATCGATCTTGGACAACACTAGAGCCCTGGCTAGTGTGATGCAGCTTCTGGGTGAAAGGAATTGTTTGCAGGTGTTAATTAGTTTGTTTGTATAGGCCGTGGAAGACGCAGTTGAGTTAATCTGCTTCTTGAGGGACAGTGTGGAGTCTAAGCATACTTCCAATGTTTTGATCTCTTTGGCCACTTTTATTGGGTGTCCATCGATGTTGATGGAAAAATAGCGGGGCTCTAGTTTGTTCAGGTGGGTTTGGGAGCCGACGATCTGGAGCTCTGTTATTTCATCATTGAGGCATAGGCAGTGATCTGACATACAAGACTGGATTTCCAGATAAATCTTGTTGATTCTTTTACAATCATCTTCATAGCATCCTGAGAGAGTGATGAGAACCTGGGTGTCATCAGCATAGTTGGTGTATGTGACACCCAGGTTGTTGAGACGGTCAAAGAGGTGCTTGGTGAAGATGTTGTAAAGTGTTAGAGAAACGCACAAGCCTATTGGTATGCCGCAGTGGATGGGAATTGGTTACGCTGAGGCAGAGGGTGCAAAGACCCTAGTGGTGTGATTGGACAGGAATGATTGTATCCAGGTAGAGGTGTTGCTGGAGATGGCGCCTGCTGTAGACAGATGATCAGTAAAGTTCAGATGGTGGACTAAATGCCGCCGAAAGGTCTAACAGCAGGAGCATGGCAAGCTTACCATTGTCCTTATTCTCATCCATTTGGATTTTGAGATCCAGGAGGGCTGTTTCCGTTCCATGTCTAGGCCTGAAGCCAGAATGTCTAAGGCCTAGTAGATTGTGATCCTCCTGGTGTTTTGGAATTTGGAGGTAAGACACTCTGTCCAAGATCTTTAGGATGTATGGAACAGTGGTAATGGGCCTATAGTTTGTGGGAGTGTTAGGATCTAAATTGTTTTTTTGCATGACCCAGGCTTCATTTAGGTTGTTAGGTACTGTGTTGGTCTTGAAGGAGGAGTTGATTAGCGCCGAGATGAAAGGGGCCATCTCCTTTGCACCTTCCTGAATGAATGCTGCTGGGCAGAGATCACCCTGGCATTTGGAAGGTTTGAGACTTTTGATGATTTTTTTTCCACTTCATTGGCTGAGACCGATGAGAAGGAGAACCGTGGCAATCTGGGGTATTAAATGGTGGGAGGGCGGTAATAGGGAGGGAGTTCTTGGCCACGCTTCTCTTTTTCTGCTCAATTTTGGATTGGAGCAGAGCAATTTTGTCTGCAAGGGCTTTCTGAATGTTAGCACACCAGACTGCGTCTTTAGCGCAGGGTTCTCAAGGTGGTGCTTGGGATTCTAGTTCCCTGAGAATACTAAAGAGCTCTTTAGTCTTGGATTTGGCATTGTGTGTGCAGTTATCATAGGTTTCTTTTTTTGCGCTAAGGATGGCAGATTTGTATGATGCCGCTGCTGCGGTGAAGAGGGCCTTGTTAGTTGGCTTGGGTGATTTTCTCCAGGTGGCTTCTGCTGCTCTTTTGGCATTCTGAATGATTTTTTGATCATGCGTAAACCATTTGTTGAGGTGGGCAGTTGGTTTGGCTTTAGCTAGTTTGATGGGGGTGATGCTGTTCACAGCGGCCTCAAGAGTGTTGTTGTAAAGATGCACTAGCTTATTTGTATCCAGGTCCTTAAAAATGGTTGGGTCGAGGAAGTTCTGGATCAATGGTCATAGGTTTAAAAGCGTTAGGTTACAGTTATTCCTGGTGAGGACTTGTGCGGCAGTGTGGGGGGTGGTGAGGGTCGGTGCATTCCCTTGGATGATAAAGGAGATGAAGTGATGGTCCGACCATGCGCTAGGAGCATTTTGGAGGATGGTTGTAGAGCACTTGAGGTCTGCCAACCAGTGGATGGTTCTACCTTTATTGTGTGTTGTGGAGGTAACACGATGGTCAAAGCCAAGTTGGGAGATGGTGTTTTCCACGGATGAAGCATTGGTGTCGTTGGGATCGGAGAGACCTATGTTAAAGTCACCAAGAAGGATTATTTGTGAGCTAGGTTTGGTGTTATTGTTCACTAGGTCAGCTATGTCTTCCTTGAAGGAAGAGATGTGACCTAAGGGGCAGTAGATGAGGTGGATGAGGATGGTTTGGGTTGCTGAAAGGGGGAGCCTGACTGAGAGTGGCTCCATTGAGGTGGGGCTGGCAGTGGCTCTAAGGTAGAGGGAGGTTTTAGAGATGAAGGCTACTCCACCTCCTTTACTGTTCTCTCTGTCTTTCCTTATTATTGAGTAACCATCTGGGATAGCTAATGAGACTGCTGAGCCAGCTGTTTGGTGCAGCCAGGTCTCAGTGATTGCCAGGAAGTGAAGGTCATTGCTTGAAATTAGGTCTGCAATGTCTAAGGCATGGGCGACCAAGGAGCAGGCATTGATGAGTACGCCTCTAATGATGGGTGGTTTGTCTGAGCTCTATGTTTCAGGAGCATTGGGGGTGGAGGGTGGGAGAGGTGTGCTGGTGGGTAGAGGCTTGGGCGGGCAGGGTTGGCGGGTTTTCCAATGAGGAGTCCTCAATGGCGGGATCCGTGAGCTAAGTCTGAGGTTCCATGCCTCCACTGGACATGGGGTCCAGTGAGCAGGGGGGGGGGGCAGTTAATCCATTCAGTAGGGCTAAGGGGGGAGCTCGAGAAGAGGTGTGTTTTACAATTGTTGCCTGTAGAAGGCTCAATGTATGTGTGGGAAGGTTGTTTCGATGAATCTGGTTGCAGTGGGAGGTGGTTGTCTGGCAGAGGGAGTGTATTGAGGAGCGAGAGGACAGAGGCAATAGTTAGCGTGTAGTACACCGTAGTACAGACACTAGTTCTGTAGGCGTAGCGTAGGCAGGTAATAAGCATCAGGCTAGTTCCCCTGTGATGCCGTGGGCTAGGTTGTTTGTGGTGCAATAGTTGAGAGCACTTTCTAGGCTTTCAATAATCAATAGGCCAGTGCAGGTAGGATGCAGTAGGCCAGGTCATATGGTGTAATAGAATAGTTCATTCGATAGGCAGTATGACAGTACAGATAGGATCACAGGAATGCCATGGGCTAGTACATTCAAAGAGCGGTAGGCCAGTACAGCTAGGATGCAATAGGCCAATACAGTAGACATTGGGCAGTACAAAAAGCAGTAGGCCAGTACAGATAGGATGCAATAGGCTAGGGGCATTCAATAATCAGGCTAGGGCAGGTAGGTCACTCAGTTGGTCAATAGGCCAGTACAGGTAGGATGCAGTAGGTCACAAGGTGCAATAGGCTAGTGCATTTGATAGGTACTCAGCCAGTACAGATAGGATCACAAGAATGCAATGGGCTAGTACATTCAGAGGCAGTAGGCCAGTACAGATAGGATGCAATAGGCCAGTACAGTAGGCAGTACAAAAAGCAGTAGGCCAGTACAGATAGGATGCAATTGTAGCTCATTTGTGAGTTGCTCAATTATGTTTTCATATTAGAGTTCTAGAATATTGCTTTGTTGTACTTTATCCTCTGACTGCAACAGTGATTATTAGGCAGGCCTCTTTCATGTCTTCAGTCTGCTTCAACATACTGGTATTTTTATTTTGCAAACCCTCTTCTATTAATTGTAAATGTAAATACAACAAAGCTGTAAGTTGGACCATTTTTAATTTGTTCCTCACAGATGTTTTGGGTCACATAGAATGCTGATAGGGTTTTATGTAAAATCCAATCTTCCTGACAGATGTCAGCACCTACAAATTTAACTTCCTGTACCATTCTGGCCTGTCAGCACCCAGCCTCATTCTCAGGCCAGTCTCCATGAATAACTAACTTGGCTAGGGGATATTTCCTGGCATCTTTCATAAAAGCTGGACAATCGTATTCCTTTGAACACCTCCCTGGAACTTAGGGGACAAGCAAACAGTGGCGCTTTTAACTACCGCAGAAAAACACGCCATGCAAATCTCTGATGTTGCACTCAAATGAATAGCATGGTAACAATGCAAATTGTCATGAATCAAAACAGAAAGCTTTATGTTGGAGATACTTATGGGGCAACAATTAATGCAGATAGTTTGTCCCCCCAATCAAAAGAGCCACATCAATATCTAAATATTTTTGGATTCTTCAAAAACACTGTTGTTGACTCATTTAACATCATTCCTATCCCTTACCCCTTTGCAATAGACAAGCCACGAGTCAGGCTGGTGTGCAGAAAGAATATATATTTATTATTTAGTAGACAAAAGCAATATCGCAGAAGAATGATCACTCAACACGCCACTTCACTCCATGGCCCAACAGCTTTTCTTTCCTGACAATTTACTTTGAACACAAATTGAAAACACCAGTTGGTTTAGGATAACACAAGGTCACAGACTCTTTAACCCAACAACATGTACAGTTTTCCGTCTTTGTTTCTTTTCCACCCTGTGTACTTATTAAGGGAAACACAGGTCTATAGAACACTTGGTATACCTTGGTCACTCACAAAATACTCTTAATATCAGGTTGATTTAGGCAGTGCCCGAGAACATGACATGACAGTTTAGCGTCACTGTGTAGCTTGTAAATGGGCTTACTTTATATGAAATATAATGCTTTATTTTTGGCAACAGATAAGACATGCACAGCGCTCTTTATTTCGATCCCCCACCTTGCACCGTTTTCAGATCTAGCAACATTCTGGCACAACAGCATTAATCAACAACCTCTTTTCTCAATATATAATGAACCCTTTTCCTTTACCACAATGCATGGAACAATTTCTTGTTCAATTTGGAGTCTCTCTCTCACTCACTTCCCTTAAAGAGTGTGCTTTCAATTCAATTGTTTCCCTTTGTTTAACCTATAAAAAACTTTCCTGAACAGCACAGACCCAGATATTCAATGGGTATTTGGCATCCTGTCTGCTTTAATGCAAGGCACGGGACTGTTCAACAGTTTGAACTTTTGTTTTGCATCCCCTTTCCCTTCAGAGAAATTTTGAGGTTTGCAGCTGGGATACATGTGTTCAAAAGTTCCTTTATAGGACTATACCTTTGTTCACACCGGGAGATAGGTTGGAGATTTCAAAATTCTCCAAGGCCACCCCATGTCATTTGGCTATGTGGGAATTCATTAAATTATTAATACATCATAATGGAAAGGGACTTGCTCCTGGATGCCTTCCTCACAAATGTCTATACCGGAAAATATACCAATTTAAGGTACTTATGATATGATATGATATGATATGGCATTTATAATATGCCTATACACAAGTGTTTCAAGGCGCGATGAGGCAAGGAAGGGGGAACAGAGGGAAGACAGAGACAGCGATCTTACTAGGCCAGGTGACATTGAGATCACGCAAGTGCAGGGGAGGGGCGAAGGGGACAAGTGCGGGGGTATAGAGAATGGGGTAGTGCAGTACATAAAATAACCGTAAAAAAGAAATAAGATAAATAAATAAAATCAATGAAGACAATAATTAAGAGGTGCGGCCAGCTGGTGGCAAGTGCAAGGGTAAGGGCAGGCATCAGGTGTCAAGTGCTGGTAGGGGGCTGTAGGGATATAGAAACTGTCCCAGAGTGCAAGCGTTGCTTGGGGGGCAGTGCAGGTGTGCAACTGGCAGGGAGGGAACCTGGACCTGTGATCAGAGGATAGTCAGGTGACCAGTGCAGTTTCAGTTTCAACCAGGAGTTCAGCAGGGGAGAGGAGAAGAGAAAGCAGAAGCAAAGAGGAAGGTTTAGAGGTGCTTCCGGAAATGGAGATGGTTCTCCTCGAGTTTCAGGGAGGCTGGGAGGCTGTTCCAGAGGGAGGCCGCAGCCGAAGAAAGAGATCTACCACCAACTTGTTGCTTGGAGAAGCAATTTACCCAGAGGGAGTTGGAGGCGGATTAGCGAAGAGCTCGAGAAGGAAGATATTTAGGATCAGAGAGTTGAATGTATTGAGGGCCCTGGCCGCAGAAGGCCTTATGGATAATGCAGAGGGTTTTGAACTAAATCCTCGCTGCCACTGGGAGCAAGTGCAGAGGTGTCAGACCTGGAGAGATACAATCACTGGGCTTGAGGCCAAGGACAAGTCTTGCACTCTTATTTTGGATGAGTTGCAGAGAGTAGAGGAAGGCCGATTTAAAAAGAGCCTGCTGGAGTAGTCCAGCCTAGAGAGAACCAGAGCTCTGGAGACAGTGAGCTTCTGGGGGAAGGAGGGGAAAGGAATAATACCTCTTACATTGAATCTCTCTCTAGATGTATGCTCATGAAGGTAATCAATCTCCAGAGTCATCTCAGGGGAAGCATAGGGATCTGAAAAGTCTGCTTCTCGAGCCTGAGTTATGGATAGCCTCCAGCATCAACCCCTCTGTCCTTATTCCCTCCAGAAATTAGTCTTTTTCCTGGTCTCATCCACCACCTTCTGTCTCCATTCCAATAGTTTTATAGAGCTCCAGCAGTTTAGATAGATCAGATCATTGCAGACAACTCATTCTGGACAGACAATACTCAATTTGGCAAGAGTTCCCTTTTCCCATTGTGTGTCTCCTTTTAAGCCCATAATCACACCCCAGAATATCTAAATGATGAGGTGTCAGCTTATTAGCTATCAATTTGGATTGGACATCTATTGTCCACCCCCTATGCAATGATTGATTCCTTTAGTTACTAGGCAGCATCTCTAGGAGTTATAGCTCCACCCATTTGCATTAGTGTTTCTGAACTCTCCAGGTATGAACTAAAAATCTCCAACATGACAGCCTTTTCCAATTTACAAATAAGAGTCACAAAGTATATATTTTTGAATGTATCTGATCATGCCAGGCGTAATACACTGTATCTCATGTCGGCACACCAATGGCAGATTTTCATGATTTTTAGAGATAAAATCAATGTCACGATCACAAGATTTTACAGACAGGTATTCGATTCCATAAGATGTAGGTCTGGGCCATCTGCCGATTTGTTGGTTTGGCCTGCCATCAAGTAATTAATCATTATTTCTCTAAGAGCGTATTGACCATCTGTATTCTTATCTTGACAGCTCCACCCCTTGACATCATGTGTCAGTCTCCTCTAACATGTCAATTGTCATTGTGCTCATGGATGGACTACAAATTGAGTTTAATTTTCACATCCATTAGCAGAATTCTTGTTGACTCAGTTGTCATTTGTTCACCACAATAAACCTTGGTCAGGCACAGGCTCTGCTACCTTTCTAGCTCTTCAGAGCTACAAGGGAATTCACAGATGTCCTTAAAGTGTAGGGCGAAGGCCAATGCTTTGATTCTCATGGGTAGATTGCCCTAAATCCATAGTTTAGCTCAATTCCTAGGAACAGCAAAACACATGATTCTATTACATTCTGTAATTTTATACATTAAATCTTCTTTAGATCTCGCAGTAAAAACAAGACAAGTCTCTTCATTTTTCCTTGTGCTGCTATTGTCAGTATGTTTCCATAGGTTAAAAAGTCACCACCTTCATTAAAGTGGGCCCTCAAATTATTTCTGTCAATGGAGTTTCCCGTATATTGGGCCTCATTACGAGGTTGGAGGCAGCCATGGCGCTATTAGCGCCATGGCTGCCTCCAAACTCGTTCCGACTCCGCCCTGGTGAATGGAGCAATTACCGGTCCATTCCAAGGTTGGCGGGACCAGTAATTCCCCATTCACCAGGGCCCTTCCCCATTCCCATTTGAGCCCCCATAGGGCTCAATGGGAATGGGGAAGGCGCTAATAGCGGTACCGCAAATTGCGGTACCATTATTAGCTCCAGAGTCCCTTTGCGGGTCCCGTCCTTAACGCCTGGAAAAACCAGGCGTTAATGGAGGACCAGCAAAGGGAACTCGTAGTAGGGCGGTAAGGGATTACCGGCAATGGTGCCCTTACCGGTGCCGGTAATCCCTTACCGCCCGCCTCGTAATGAGGCCCATTGTGTATAGAGACTCGCTGATCGATGCCACGTTACAAAATAATATCAACCAAACTCTTCACTATGATGGAGATTGCTTCCAAACGTTTGTACTGGGGATGGGGGGTGGGTGGGGTGAGAGGGAGAAGGTTATGTATTTGTTGATTGCTGTTATGTAAAATGCCAATAAAAAAAAATCATTAATAATAAAAATAAATGTTCATTGCTTCCTTGCTGCAGAATGCACACATTTCTCCTTGCAGTTCTGTTTCGGTAGGCCTCTGATTTTGGGCTTTGTTATTCGCACTCAGGCCCCGTTCAATTCAATGTTGTTCTTCTTCTTAAACCAACATTCAGTTACTTGATAGTTCAGAATAACATGCTGCCAACGGTGAGTTTTCATGTCACTGCAGCATTCAGGCTTAATTGAGCCATAGACAGCACTTCATTTATATCTTGGGGCCAAATGTACCCCACCACATCATGGACTGAAGTAGTATTCTGCATTAAATCACACCATGATGCAGGAAACTAAGATTGGCGATGTAAAATTGTTTAGGCTATGTCAGGGTGTGAACAACGTCCATTGGACATAAAAGACGTCTTATGTTTATATACTTAAAACCATTATTGGAAACAAGGATTTCTTCACTCAACATAATTAATGATGAAATCAGATTGCTTCTTTAAATCTCTAAAAGAAATGGTACTTATTGTCCACCACAGCACAGCGAACAAAAATATTTCTCTGTGTTTTGGCAGACGATCTAAATTCTTCTTTTTTTTCTTTCAGTCAATACCACAGTAGGCTGTTACTTTGTATTCCAACCTGGCAGATGGCATCAACCCCCTTTTCAACAGGCACCTGCTGGAAGGCAGCTCATATTCACACAGCACTCATTAATTCCAAAGCACTTCGGTGTGTGCAGCCTTTTCAGGCGAGCTGCTGAGAGAGCATCAGAATCCCAGGAACTGTGACGCGCCCAATGTGATCAGACAGAAAGCTATTGAAAAGCCTTCAATGACAGATGACGCATTTAGTGTCAGATCGCGACATGAGCACATTGGCACCTGATCCCCCTGCAATTGAAAACATTCTTAACTATTAACACGTAATTATGGTACTTTAATGACTCAGGTGCTGGCATCACCGGAGTCACAGTTTAAATCACTTTTCAATCAAGCCCTGATTTTTAATCAATATGGAGATTAACTTCAATATATGAATGTTGGCAGGAGAGCAACAGTGAGAGCAAATTTGCCATTTACTGCATTGTACCTCACCAAATGAAAGGAACACAAAATGATCGAGCTTGGGTGGGAAGGCTTTAGAGCTGTAAAGTTGTCAAAATCAGCCATAAAGAGATCGCCCAGTCTTATTTGTTTCATGTATTGTGGTAGTTCTGGTATTTATTTATTTATTTATTTATTTATTTATTTGTGTGTGTATCTTTTAAATGTGGATAGAGCGCCAGGTTAAACAATGGAAAAAAAAGGAAAATGGACATCACTCCATATATATATATATATATATATATATATATATATATATATATATATATATATATATATATATATATATAATATTTATATATTTATATATAATTGAAATAAGCCAGACAGTCACTATATATTTATATATTTATATAAAATTGAAATAAGCCTGACAGTCACTATAATCTCCAAGTGATTATAAAATCCTAGCATATTATAAAGATCCCCAGTGTTCTATGTAGAAAGAAATGTCCTCCTCCAGTGATGAGGCAAAGGCTAACATGAGCCAAAAGAGGAGCCATGCGGAGATGACTCAGGTTGTCCAAAAAGCCCTGGGGGCCTCTTTGGGACAAGGGCCATAGCAGATACGTCTGATGGAGGACTGGCTCAAGTTCTCACATGGCCTTGATGAGATCAAAGGGCTAAAAGCACAGGGGAAAACAAAAGGGGGCAGAAAAGCAGCCCGCAGGGCAGAGGAAGCCCCCCCCCGTCGGCCACACCACCAAAGAAGAAGGGTGGTAAGAGAAGGAAAGTAAGATCAAAGGTTGGGCCTAGCAGGTGGCACAATAAATCCTCAGACACCTCTGATGAGGGAGAGGAGGACTGGGAGGTAGAATATTTGGAGGAAGAGGAAGTATATTCCATTTCTTCCTCAGAAGAAGAAGGCCACAAAGCGCCAAAGAAAAAGAGTAAGGAGGAGACAGAGGAGGATGGTGCAGGTGATAACTTTGATCCTAAAGCAGTAATTCACTCAAGGTCTTCTGAATGGGAGCCACCAAAGAAAATAGCGCCCTACTTGAGAAAGCGCCTAAGGGTGCCCCTATCTAAAGAAGCTAGGAGCAAGATGAGGGCAGAATGCCTTGGACCTCACCTCCCAGGGGGTGCAGCAAATACACCCGATAAAATGATCACGTTCATGGGCAAGTACACTAAGTACGTGAGAAAAGGACTAAAAAGGACCTGGCACTCATGCCAGGACAAGATGCTGGACATGACAGGACCCCTCACAAAAATTCTACAGATTGGCGAAGAGGCCAGAGTAAAGGGGGAGCCAGTGGACCCAGCGAATTCTGATCGGGTGGGCCCAGAGGGCAATATGTATGTTGGGCCATGCCAACCATGCAATCACCACGGAGAGAAGGAGTTCTCTGCTGGTAAAGGTAGACCCGAAGCTAAGTGAATTAGCTTCTTCGGAGTCGGCGTTTACCGCAAAAGGAAAACTCTTCGGAGATTCCTTCATTAAAGAGTTAACTAAGTTTGCTAATCCCAATGCAGCGCTGGACAAGGCACAAGCCTCACTCAAAAGAGTATTTGGGAGACAGATTTCCGGAAGGCCCAGCAGAGGCAGGTGTCGCTCGGCTGGCCGATTCCATTTCAACAGATCCTACCAGGACAGAACGCAGTGGCGAGATCAGGAGGATTGAAGACAGGCCCCCTTCTTCCCATCAAGGGGCCGAGGAAGGGGTAGAGGCTGGCGACATGGAGAGCGTCAACAAAACACCTCAAGTGAGAGCGAACAGCCCATGATTAATTACCCCAGCAATAGGGGGAAGAATAGCATAGTTTACACAAAATTGGCACACTATATCGGGGGATGCTTGGATACTAGAAACTGTTCAGCAGAGGAATCCTCCAAGGGGTTTAGAGCTAAACAGAGAGGACAAACTATTGCTAGAGAAAGAGCTGAGAGGGCTAGAAAGGAAAACCACCATAAGAATAGTAACAGATTCCTCAGGAGGTTATATAAGCAACATGTTTCTTGTGAAAGGGAAACACAAGGTAAGACCAATTATAAACTTGAAGGGTTTAAACGAATATGTGGTGTACAAGCACTTCAAGACAGAAGGGATACACCTGTTAAGAGATACCTTAATTCAAGGAGATTGGCTAGCCAGGATAGATTTAAAGGATGCATATCTAACTATACTCATAGCAGATGAACATCGCAGATTCCTAAGGTTCATCCGGGGAGAGTCGACATGGGAGTTTCGATGTCTGCCCTTCGGCCTTGCATCAGCACCATAGTGTTTCACCAAAATAATGAAACCAGTGGTGATTCATCTCAGGAGGTAGGGATACTTAGACGACACATGTCTGATTTGTCAGGGGAAAGAAACACTACCATTACAGGTGCAGATGACAATAAAATGGTTAGAGGATGTGGGGTTCCTAATAAATTGGGAGAAATCCAAAATAGTACAGGAACAGTCAATAGATTTTCTGGGGTTCATAGTGGACTCTATTCAGGGATCACTCAGCCTACCCATTCCTAAGGTGAACAATATCAAAAAGCAGCTAAAACACACTCTAGCGAGAGGAGAAATGTCATTGAGGGACATTGCAAGGTTAGTGGCCTGACTAGCGTCATCAATACAAACGCTATTTCCAGGAAAACTGAATTACAGGGCACTCCAGAGGTTAAACATTAGACACCTCAGGAGGGAGGCTTCATACGAAAAAAATGTTACTATCACCCAAGAAATGAGGGAAGAGTTGGAATCGTGGCTACACCACATCGATTCATACAACGGGAGGGCCATATTTGGCTCATCCCCGGACCTGGTCATCAAATCTGATGCCAGCAGATGGGGCTGGGGACCCCGATGCAGGAACCTGTTGACAGAGGGCAGTGGTAGGACCAGGAGACGACTCCTCATATCAACTGTCTGGCGTTGTTTGCAGGGTCCTTCGCAGTGAAATGCTGAACTCAAGAGAGGGCTCAATGTTGGGTCCTGCTAAAGATGGACAATGTCTCGGCAGTCAGGTACATAAACAAACTGGGCAGGACAAGATCCAGACTACTGGCAGAATTGCCAAAAGAATTCTGGGAACTATGTCTTCAGAGGAACGTGTCAGTGACAGCGGAGTATCTGCCTGGCCATCAGAACGAGGTGGCCGATTGGAAACCCAGATACCTCAGGAATGCCAGCAATTGGAAGCTGGACGAGAAGGTGTTCTGAGAACTAATGACTCGATGGGGACCATGCCAGGTCGACTTATTTGCTTTGAGACTGAACAAACAGTTACCCTGGTTCTTCACTTGGAGACCGGACCCAGAGGCAGAGACGACAGACGCATTCCTGCAAACATGGTGCCACCAGACAAACTACGCGTTCCCTCCTTTCTCCATGATAGCGAGGACACAAGCCCAGGTGAGGCCCCAGAAAGCATCCCTAGTACTAGTTACGCCGGATTGGAGAGGTCAGGTGTGGTTCCCTAGTTTACTGGAATTATCACACCACAACCCAGTGGCGCTACCCAACTATGATTTAAATCTTCGAGACCCCAGGGATCTCAGCCATCTACTAGTGAGGTCAGGCAGACTCAATCTAATCACATGGGCGATTTCAGGAGATCATGGGTTAAGCCAGGACTATCGAATGAGGCAGAAAACATCATTAGTGAATCATGGGCCCCACGAACACACAGGGCTAAGTCTGCATGGGCTTGATGGAGTAGCTGGTGTTTGGAGAGGAATATTCATCCCCATGGACCTGTTATGCTCACATGGTATATTCTGAGGTATTGGGGCATGGTTGCAGACCTCCCAGGATGAAACTCCGCTTGTCTGTTCCCCACTCTGCATCTGGTGGGGAACTGCGGTGATGAGCAGTGCGGTTCCTGCGTGAATATAAGGGGGGTTGTATGAGTATGCAGCCCGTGGTCCATGACCCCTTCTCCACACCTCTTCTCCCTGGATGTGGCTTCCCTGGGGTTGCACTACTCTTGAGGCTCACCTGTTGAATGATGATGATGAGCTCTCCATCCTGCTGCTTCTGGTGTCGTGGAAGTCCAGGTCAGCTGCGACTAGTCCACTTCTCTTGTGGGTAAGTGTTTCCCTTGTTTCCACTTGCCCGTTTGTCTTCAGACTGTTGTAATTATATTTGTAAAGTTTGTTCTCTGTCCTTTGTATGTAATGTCTCTTTTCTCTGCTCTCTCCCCTTGCAGGTGGTGTAGCGGTGCCGGCGGTAGCTGCAGTAGAAGAAGCGGAGCCGGCCGTACGGAGGAGCAGGGCTGAGATGTTCCGACAGCTGGTAAGTAGCCTTTAATGGTGCCTTAGGGTGCGCATTGGATGTTAAATGCAGCGTGACCCTGGGTTGGGCGTTTTCGGGAGTTCTAACCTTGTCTTGTCTTCTTTTCTCATTTCAGAACTTCGGCTTTGTGGGACAGAGAGCGCAGGTGCTGCAGCGTCGATTCGGGATCTGCCAAGAAGATAGAGCATTGCCATGAGATGCGAGCCAGGGTCCAGGTAAGGATGCTGTTGTTGCAGGATCACGAGGTAAGTAGCTGGTCCAGGTGGCGGTGAGCGCCACGTTGCATAGAGGTACAAAGTAATGCGAAGAATTTGCTTGAGAGATCGGTGGGTTTATATAGTCTTGTTCCCGGACACGCCCAGTAGCTCTGGCCTGCCTGCTGCCACGTCCTGTCACACCCGATGAGTCAACACCTGAAGACCAGGCCTAGGGAGCCACGCCTGATGAGTCAGTACATGGGGATGTGCTCTGGAATAAAGGCTTCCAGCACCTGGAAAGTTCTTGTAAAATAAAAGCACTCCAGCAATGAAGTAAAATGAAAGCACTCCTGCACTGAAATAAAGTGTTCCTGCTCACATCTCTATATGAGCCTGGCACCAAATGCACCAGGACTGAGTCCAGCCAGGGCCCCTGTGTTTATGAGTCCCAAAGGGATATAAGTGAGTCAAGTGACCCATTGCCCCGTCACTAGATGGTGTGGTTTTTGTGTTCTGGGGCCCGTGGCCATGACAGCACTCCCCCTCACGCCCCCTCACAAGGGGGGGTTCCCCCCAGTCCTGGTTTAGTGGGGTTATTGGGGTGGAACTGACTAATTAATCGTGGAGCGTGGACATGTTCACTGGGCTCCCAGGTCTGATCTTGGGTCCATAACCTTTCCAGTCTATAAGGTAGTATAGCTTGGACCAGACCATCTTGGAGTCTAGGATCCTTTTAACTTCGAATTCTGGTTCTCCTTCAACTATTTCGGGATCCGGTGGAGTATCGATCCATGTACCTGGTCTCAATGGTTTTAGGAGGGAGACATGAAACACCGGGTGGATCCGTATGTGGGCCGGTAAATCTAATTTCATGGCCGCAGGGTTTATCACGGCTTTGATGGAATAGGGTCCTAGGTATCTGCGACAGAAGATTTGTGGCCCCTTCAGAGAAATGTTTTTGGAAGCTAACCAAACCTTGTCCCCAACCTGATAATTTGGAGCCTCCTTTCCGTGTCAGTCTGCAAACTGTTTCTGCTTTTCTTTGGCTCTGGTCAAATGTTCTGCTGCCTGCTTAAGGACTCGAGTAATGGTTTCATGAAAAGTCATTACAGCTGGCATCACCAGTGCTTCAAGCGAATCAAAGACAGATGTTTGTGGATGTTGACCATATATTGTGTGAAATGGTGTTTGTCCTGTACTGGTGTGGATGGAATTGTTGTATGCATATTCGGCCCACCAAAGTATGTCCTTCTAGGTATTTTCGGCTTGTTGTAACATGTACCTTAAGTACTGCTCTAGAGTTTGATTGGTCCGTTCGGTCTGGCTATCGGTTTGGGGATGATGACTTGTGGACAATCAAAGGTCGATTTTGGCGATTCTGCAACATCTTCTCTAGAGAGCTAAGACAAACTGAGTTTCGCGGTCTAATATCAATATTGATGGGAATCCGTGTAGTCAGACAATTTGTTCCAAAAAGAGGGTGGCCAGAGTAGAGGCCGTCGGGACCCCTTTTAGAGGAATGAAATGGGCCATCTTAGAGAACAGATCCATGATGAACAGGATGGTGATGTATACATTGCACGGGGGGAAGATCAGTAATAAAATCCATAGACAGCATATGCCAAGGTGTCAGGGGCCACATCAAAGGATGTAGAAGGCCTGCAGGACTTTGTTTTTGAGACTTGGCTGAGCGCAAACACCACAGGTCGCAATGAACTGGGCAATATCTTTTCACCAAGTGGGCCACCAGTAATTTTTCTTTATCTTAGCTTGTGTTTTAGTCATTCCTGGATGTCCTTCTATTAAAGAGCCATGGTAGTTTGCTATAATTTGGTTTTACAGGTCTGTATCCGGAACGTACAGTCTCCCTTGAAAGTGCATTAGATTGTTCACGATAGTGTATTGGTCTCCTCTTGACAACCATTCCTGCTGTTCTGATTGGTTCATCAAGTGTTGAAGGTCAATTTTTAGGTCATCCAAAGTGGCAGTAGCTGCAATCCTGTTCAGGATTCGTAATTCAATCCTTGGATGAACCGACGATAAAAATTGGCAAACCTGAGCACACTTTGTACACATTTCATGGAAGTTGGTGAGGGCCATTGGAGGATGGTATCTACTTTGTGCGTGTCCATGTGTACCCCTCGCGGTGTGAGTATAAACCCGAGGAATTAACCCTCTGTCACATGAAAGAAGCATTTCTACAACTTGGCATACAGTCAATGTTGTCAAAGTCTTCCTAAAACAGCCCGGACATGTCTGACATGATCCTCCTTGGTGGTTGAGTAAATGAGGATGTCGTCGATATAGACAAGTGCACACATGTCCAATAGTTCACAGAGCACGTCGTTCATAAAATATTGGAACGCTGCAGGGGCAATACATAGCCCGAAGGGCATAACCTGATATTTATAAAGGCCATATTTGGTGCGAAAGGCTGTCTTCCACTCATTCCCCTTTTTCTCTCTTACCAGAAGATAGGCCCCTCGTAAATCCAATTTGGTATAAATGTGCGTGTTTTTTACTTGATCCAGAAGTTCTGGAATGAGTGGCAACGGGTACTGTTTTTTTACCGTGATCGGATTGAGGGCTCTGTAGTCAATGCAAGTTCTCAGGTCTCCCTCCTTCTTAGGCATGAAAAATAAGGCAGAGGAAGCAGGAGATTTTGACGGGCGAATGAAGCCGTTGGCTGAATACTTATCCAAGTATGTTTTTAAATGTTGATTTTCTTGCTCCGTTAGGGTGTAAATCCGACTGCAAGGAATCTGGGCTCCGGGTACAAGATCAATTTGGCAGTCATACGTTCTGTGCGGTGGTAAGGTATTTGCTTGCTCCTTTTCAAATATATCTTGGTAATTCAGGTGTTTAAGGGTAAAGAACTGGTGAGACCTAATACGATTCCTTTCTTTGAAGTTGGTTTAGTGTGATCTTTCACTAAGCATTCTTTGTTGAAACAAGTGTTAGCATAGTCTGGGGGAAAAGTCAGAACTCTTTTACGCCAGTTGATCTTGGATTTATGGGTTTCCAGCCAAGGCATCCCTAATATTGTTTGGAACTGAGGAGCGCCAATGAGATCGAAGCTGATGTCCTCTTGGTGACCTCCCTGACACAGATGCGTAACTTTTCCAGTGTAGTGCGTCACTGGGCCAGATGATAATTGAAATCCATCAACTCCTGTAACATTTTCCGATCTCTGCTTCTGTCAGAGAGGAAGACCTATCCGGATAAGCAAATCATGGTCAATGTAATTCCCCACAGCTCCACTGTCAATATATGTTTCTAAAGCATGCATTTTCAATGGCTGTTTATGGACTACCAAGAGCACCGGGGTGATTAGGTGTGAGGTCTGTATTGGTTCATTTTCACCGCTTGACAAGTTAGAGTTTCCAGAGCCCAGTTCTTCTTCTTCACTCTTGTCAGTTGCTCTGACTGTTCTCCTGGGTGGTTTCACCAGCATTCTTGGAGAAAGTGTCCTGCTTTGCCACAATACAAGCAGAGCTGTTGCTGTCTTCTTTTTTCTCTTTCCACCTTGGTGAAAGGGGTCCGCAAGCCCCCGATCTGCATTGGTTCCAACCGTTCATGCGGCTTGGCCTGATTCTCACAGGCACAAATAGACCAACCGCCCTTAAGCTCTGGCTCTATCCATTTTAAGATTCTGCAATCCATGATCGAGCTGAACTGTTAGGTCAATATATTCAGCACACCCCTCTCGGGTATTTACTACTTGGACTAGAACGTCCTTAAGCTCCAGTGAAAGAGCATAGTTATTTTTCCCTCTGGCCAATTTGTTTGGACTATAAGACTGTTGAAGGAGGCGATGTAGGTTAACAAATCTTGGTTACCCTGCCGGAGTGACAATAATTTGTTGTCCAGAGCCTGACCTTGGGCATGCCATGCAAATAGTTTCTCCATTTCGTGCTGAAAACCCCCAAAGTCCCAAAGCAAGGGGTCATCTTGAGTTACCAAGGGTACAGATCAGTCCGCCGCACTTCCTCCCAAATATGAAAGTACAAATTGTACCCTAGATTGATTTTTTGGGAAGGCCCCCAGGTCTGCACAGGAAATGAAGGCAGCATTTATTCATGAATACAGCATACTTATATGAATCACCATTGAAGCATTCAGGCGGAGCTATGGGAACTGCCCCTGGAAGAACCATCTGTACGGACATTGGCGTTGACTGTGGTAATGGGGCTCGGCCAGCCTGTGCTTGGGGCATCTGCCTTGCTAAATCATCCATGCATTCTCAATTCACAATGAGGTCCCTCCTTAAGGCATTGGTTTCCTGTCTTGAGGCATGAACTTCAGCCCAAAACTCTCCCAGTAAATGGGTCAACTGGTTTGTTTTTGAAGTTTCCATAACGCCCAGGCAGAGATTCGTAGGAGGCTTTGTGTTCTGTCACGCTCACCTGGTCTCTGCGGAGGCGTTGGGGCATGGTCGCAGCCCTCCCAGGGATGAAACTCCTCTTGTCTTTTCCTCCCTCTGCGTCTGTGTGGGGAACTGCATTGATGAGCAGTTCCTGCGTGAATATAAGGGGGGTTGTATGTGTATGCAGCCTGTGGTCTCTGAATCCTTCTCCACACCTCTTCTCCCTGGATGTGGCTTCCCTGGGGTTGCACTACTCTTGAGTCTCACCTGCTGAATGATGATGATGAGCTCTCCGTCCTGCTGCTTCTGGCAGGGGCGCTTGTTGAAGGGAACCGAGTTCCTTCACTCGCCCCTTATCGTGGAAGTCCAGGCCAGTTGCGACTAGTCCACTTCTCTTGTGGGTAAGTGTTTCCCTTGTTTGCACTTGCCCGCTTGTCTTCCGACTGTTGTAATTGTATTTGTAAAGTTTGTTCTCTGTCCTTTGCATGTAATGTCTCTTTTCTCTGCTCTCTCCCCTTGCAGGTGGTGTAGCGGTGCTAACGGTAGCTGTGGTAGAAGAAGCAGAGCCGGTGGTACGAAGGAGCAGGGCTGAGATGGTCTGACAGCTGGTAAGTGGCCTTTAACAGTGTCTTAGGTTGCTCGTTGGGTTTTAAATGTGGCGCGACCCTGGGTTGGGTGTTTTCGGGAGTCCTAACCTTGTCTTGTCTTCTTTTCTCGTTTCAGGACTTCGGCTTCGTGGGACAGAGAGCGCATGTGCTGCGGCATCGATTCGGGATCTGCCAAGAAGATGGAGCGTTGCCGTGAGATGCGAGCCACGGTCCAGGTAAGTATGATGTTGTTGCAGGATCACAAGGTAAGTAGCTGGTCCAGGCGGCGGTGAGCGTCACGCTGCACTGAGGTGCAAAATAACGCAAGGTGTTTGCTTGAGGGATCAGTGGGTTTATATAGTTTTGTTCCTGGCCACTCCGGGTGAGTCAGCACCTGATGACTAGGCCTAGGGTGCCACGCCCGATGAGTCAACACATGGGGATGTTCTCTGGAATAAAGGCTTCCAGAACCTGGAAAGTTCTTGTAAAATAAAAGCACTCCTGCACTGAAATAAAGTGTTCCTGCTCACATCCCTATATGAGCCTGGCGCCAAAGGTGCCAGGAGTGAGTCCAGCCAGGGCCCCTGTGTTTAAGAGTCCCAATGGGACATAAGTGAGTCAAGTGACCCATTGCCCCATCACTAGATGGTGTGGTTTTTGTGTTCTGCGGCCCGTGGCCATGACAGGAACAGATGTAGTTCACGTAGCCAATTTCTTAGCACAGTTGGCAGTCCAAGGGACGGCATACAGAATAATCAATACAGCCAGGACACCCTAGGATCGAAGGCATAGCAATAGTTGTACATCCTTTGATCTGTAGACTAGTAAAGGGAGTAAAAATGACTAGACCCCCTAGTGAAAATTATACTCAATTGTGGGATGTTGTTACAGTTTTGAGATTATTTCTATCATGGCCAGATAATCAGGACCTATCCTGGAAGGCTATTTCAGGCCGGCTAGCCATGCTACAATGTCAATTGGCTTGTAAGAGGTTTTCAGACGTTAGAGCACTAGAAATCAACAGGAAAAGTGTATCACCTAACAGAGTGACTTTTCTCATAACGGGAAGGACTAAGACAGGTTTGAGATCCATATCTTACAAATCTTTTCCCGGACAACCAAAATTATGCCCGGTCAGAACTTAGCAGCATATGAGGATATAACAAGGGAAGTGAGACCTCCAGGAGTATCTCAATTACTAAAAGGAATTTGTAAACCCTTTAAGGCCATAACACTGGCTACCATAGCCAGATGTCTCAGACGGGTAATGGAACAGGCAGGCATTGACGTATTAAAGTATGGTGCTCACTCAGCTAGAGGAGCCATGGCTACCAAGGCATTCAACATAGGAGCCAGAGTAGAAGACAATATGAGGTCTGCAGATTGGTCAAATGAATCGATTTTAAAAAAATGTCTATTTGAAACCAACAGAAAGTGTGGCATCGTTAGTTGTGAGTAAGCTTTAAACAAGCATCATCCGAGCCTCCGGTCTTGACATAGAATTCAGATTTTCAACACATTCTTTCCAGAAAGTCATAATTCTATTAAAGACACAGAAACAAAGGATTATCCCACCCTATCAATCGTAATAAATGTAATGGAAAGTAAAAGTACTGGAATGTTTTACATGTCTATTGCATTTACTGAAATGTTTGATGATGAATACATTAAAGTGGTACAGATTATTCAATGTACAAGAGGATAATATACAGAAATTGTGGTTCAGTTTATGATTGTCCCACCCTCTTTTGGTTTATAGTCACCAGTTACTTTATGTTTTATAGGTACAGTGGCGGACAACAAACAATACGGAAATTGAATTCAGATCGGCATGGATGGACACATTCTCGACTGGGCAAAGACAGAGGACTAAAGTAGAAGGACACGATGATTTATGGACAGAGACTATTATGATTGGTGGAAGTTTATCACATGGTCAGTTTAAAGGCCAATAAGAACAGAACTACCAAAAGCACAAGAACAATGGTTATTGTAGTTTATTGAGTTTTGCTATTCATGTTTATTGGTTTTGTACTTTGCTGTTGAACAGTAAAATTGGAAGAGAAACATAATCCTTTGCCTCTGTGTCTTTTATAGAATTATGACTTTCTGGAACGAATGTGTTCAAAATCTGAATTTGCAGGACACATACGAGGTGTTTTGCTGGCAATGCCTGGGAGCATTTGAGAGATTGATATGGAACCTGCAGGAACTTTGTGCCCTGCTGGGAGGAAACAGCAATAACACGTGTGGTTTGGGATATGCATTGTTGTGCCAGGCATACCATTCTCAGTTAGGTAGTGTACTGTTTTGAAAGTTTCACTGCGGCACATTTTAAACATGTTGTTTTTATTTACTTTCTTTTACTTTTATTTTTTTTACAGGCCTTGTGCATGTTGTGTTACACTAGGCACCTCTTTATCACGTTGTTTTTTGCAAAAAGCGTATGTACTTTGTTTTACATTACTTGGTTTACCTGATTTCCATTTATTTCTATTTCCTTGTATAACCGCGGATTGCTGTGCAAGGTTGCCTGGCCTCCATCGCGCCCATGGGGCGTGTTCCTTTGGTCGCCTGCCTTTCTTTCCATTCCTACATAGTCTCTCCTCGCTTTCCCTGGGTACGTGGTGCGGATTGCCCTATTCTGAGGCTCTCTGCTTAAAGGATTCGGACTCAGATCGTAAATCTCTAGTCCTTTTTACATTTATTTTCTTTAATAGGCTTTGTGCCTGCAGCGTTTCTCTAGGTGTCTCTTTCTCCCGTTATTATATGCATACCGCTTATGCATTTTATACTTTGTTTTAAATTACTTGGTTTATCTGATTCTAATTTATGTTTATTTCCTTGTATAACCGCTAATTGTGGTGCCAGGTTGCCTGACCTGTCTCACGTCCATGGGGTTCATTCTGTTGGTCATCTGTCATTCTTTTCCATACCTAAATGCACCCTGCAAGTCTCTCCTTGCTTTCCCTGGGTACGCGTACTGGATTGGATTCTGCCAATACATGTGCAATATATCCTCCCCAACATGGTGGAAGTGCAGTGGAGGAACGCAGCGGAGGCGCCTTGCCTGCGCCAAAGTCTCACCAAAGTCCTGTCCATCTGCGCTCATCTGTGCAAAAGACTGGGCTAGTTAAGCTGACGTTAGATGCGATTCTAGAGAATTGCTGATTGAGGCCACCCACTCTGGCACCATTTCCATCCTAACTGGCTTCAGAATGCTATGCCGGCCTCGCGCTGCTTGGTTGATCATGCTCTGGATTTTCCTGACCTTGTGTAGGATCATCCACCTGACTTTGCTTTTGTCATAGAGATGTGACTCAACAATACTTTTGGCACACGGGCTCTTTACACCCTCCCCCCAGACTTTTGTATCCTTAGACAAGACAGGTCAGCTTCCTGTTCCAGGGGTAGGATTGGGATATGATATGATAGTTTATTTATATAGCGACTATACACAATGTGTTTCAAAGCGCTTCAAGGGAAGGGAAGGAACAAGGGAAAAAACAATGACATTCTTACAGGCCATGAACAGAAAGGATGTGAAATTAACTATCGTACTTGGCCTGATGACATTTCAGATAGTGCAAGAGCTAAGACATAGATAAGGAAGGGAGGTGTAGAGTGGGAAGGAAATGGAAACAGACAGGCGACTACCGTACTAGGCCTGCCGACATTTCTGGTAGAGCCGGAGAAAAACAAAAGGTGAGGGAGAGTGGTGCACAAAGGGAGAGGAGAAACAAAAAAAGCGACTATTTTACTAGGCCTGACAACATTTCAGATAGTGCTGGGGGGACAAGCAAGGGGAGGGGAGAGGAGACAGACAAGGTTGCTATCATAGTAGGTTCAGGGACAAATCTGATAGAGTAAGTGCATATAAGAAAGTAAGGGGAGGAGGGGAGGAGATGGGAAAAAGGAGAGGAGGAGAGAACAGAGAGTAAGCAGTCAATAAGAGTGGAGAAGCAAGACGGGAGAGATAATACAATTGCAGAAGTTAGTAATAGCACATAATGTTGCAAGCCAGGATACAAGATGACGATGGGAAAAAACATGATTAGGGCCATCATGAATACAGGATGCAAAGGAAGTCCAGCATGAAAGTTGAGAAAGGGTGACGCACCGTGAATCAATGAAGTCCATAAATGTGAAATCCAGCATTGGCCACAAGACGGTGAGGGGAAACCAGAATGTATCAGGACAGACTCCTGCAGTGTTAGGCTGGAAGGGGTGGGGGGCAGGGAAGAAGAATCAAGCAAAACAGGCAACACCTGTGTACGCGAAGGGGGGGGCACACAGATGATCTACTGTGTGGTCTTTACATGCTGGGTACTGCCTTTTTTTTCATACCCCGGTCATGGAATCACTCCTTTTGCACATTGAGGTTTCTCCCACCTGTACTACTCACTTTCTATTAGTTTATAGACCACCAGGCTATGATGGCGTCTTTTTCCCAGCCTTCGTGGAAGGTCTTACTGATTGGAAGATTCCCTATGATTCTCTTATCATTGTAAGGGATTTGAATTTTCACCCCAACAACAGTATTGACCTCTTGGCCAATCGCCTTATGTGCTCCCTAGCAGATCTTAACCTTCCCCAGCTGGTTACAGGCACTACCCATTCCCAGGGAAAGACGCTAGACCTTACACTGGCCTCACCTTCTCTGGTCACCGTTTATCCCTGTGTCCCACGACGTGGCCTGGCTACTTGATGATAACCTTCTCTGTCAATGTGTTTGTGTGTGAGTGCAGTTTTGACTAGATTTGTCTATTGCAATTATTCGTTAGTAACATCTAAATAGCGATTCTGATAATGCTTTATTTACCTACTCTGTGTTTCTGCATTGCCAAGAAGTAAGGTCTGCATTACATTCTGAGACCTCGACTTTACCAATTGCATTTATATTTTGCAGCCATTACTGGATTTGAAGTAGCAGGCACTCACAAGTTCGCTGATCCTGCTCCCCTTTGTCTCATATCACGGCATTGTATGCTGTGCAGCTCTGTCTCCCGTCCAGAGTTGTTTGCGAGCACTGTAATCCAAAGGAACTACATATCCCGACAATGCCGGCCCTCTTTATCACTTCGGCAGTGTGTTAGCACCAGCGAGTTTGGAGAGGCCGGTTGTCGCTGGTTAGCGCAATGTGTGAGCAGTGTGACTGAACCTTTTCCAGTCTGCATCGGTCACCGTACTGTGCTTGTGTTTTCTTTCCCTATTATCATGATTACTATTACTGACCTCATCCAAAGTTTGCGCGCTACAAGCTCCTCCTACTCTGTTCATAACTCGGCTGCCTATCAAGCTATGTAAGCCAGCATTCCGCAACAATACCTTAACCCCTTTCAACACCATGACCTCCCCTATCCTATAAAGGTCCTGACTACTTCTCAAATATCCATGCCTTCGACTACGGGCCTTCTCGTTGCCCAATTGCTTGTGAGGTCTGGATTTGTCCCAACCCCTCAATCGTGGTCGAGGCCAATACCCCAAAGGCTCCTCTTATGCCCCCCTGCCTTCTGGACAAAGCAGCTCCTGCACCTATGAGTCAGAAAGACACACTGTCCCTCTCAGAAGATGTCTGCAAGGACATCTTCGACCAAATGACCTCCGATCTACTCACCTTTCAACATCAAGTGTTATCATTCCTCATACAGGTGCTTTTGGGCTTTGACGAACACCAATCAGATACACTTGAATAACTTTCTGGGCCCTCTTGTCACCACTTTTGTGGAGAAAACTAATACTCCTCTTTAATTCCCCAAGAACTATGCTGTCCTTCTCCTTCCTGAACTCACACTTCGTGCAAAAACATGGAGAGGATATTGCTGAACACCTATCTGAATTTGCCCCTGATGTGATGGCACTCACAGAAACATGGCTCAATTGCTCCATACCTATTGATGCCACCCTCTCTCTTTCACTACTCACTCTTTCGGACTGATCGCTCATCCCAAAAGGGTGAAGGCATGGCCCTCATGTTGTGAGTTGACCATTCTAACACTCCATATCTGTTAGAGCTGAACTCCCTCTGCCTTCCTGTAATCATTGACTTGTGTTTGCTGTGCCCACCACAGGCCCTGGTTCCCCATTACACCCCTTCACCCCACACACACACTACACCCGAAATCTGTAATCCTGCCTTAAAACTTCAATTTCAGCAGCAGTCCACCCCAGAATCAGTGCCGTTCACGGACTCACTGGGACGACGTTTTACATGAAATGATACTGGACAGCAGAAGATACAGTAATTCCACACTCAGGTCTTATTGTGCAGGGTGCAGCCCGCTCTCAATACATCATTCATATGCACACGTAAAATGGGTACCCATGGCTTTTGCCCACAAAGTGCGATCTAGTAATGAAGCATTCATGCATTCATTCTTACAGCAATCCTTCCCCTAAAGTCAATGCGCAAATATACTCAGTGTGAAGCTGATTTAAACATTGGCCATGCGTATCTTCCAGCATTATGTGCACAATCAGTGCTTTATGACACCTGCCTTGCATGTTTGTGAAAATTGAATATTACACACTTTTTCTTGCTACATCCGGTGTGCAACACGAGTGTTACGTAAGTCATTCCGGTAGTCAGAATGTTTTTTCTGAAGTGCTTTGTGGAGCGTTCTGCCACTTCTCAGAGCTATAATAGTACCTGAAATTAGCCAACATAACAGTCCTGTTGTGTGCACATTGAGACAAGTTGATAAATTAGCTTGCCAGGCGTTTCTTATGCTACTTTGGCACCATCACTTTAATCTTAGGAATAGGCAGGGGAGTTGCTAGGTCTGGAAAAGACCCGGGGCTACGCTGATGTCGGAACTGTTGGGACTGGGGGCTAGCTAGCCTTTTGGCTGTAGCTCCTGCGATTCTATCCGGGGCTACAACCAAAAGATCAGGGGCTATAGCCCCCTTAGCCCCCCCCTAGCAACGCCCCTGGGAATAGGGATTGAAGTGTGCGCCAAAGAATTTACTCTCTTCGACCTTACTTGCACCTCTCACTGAATGCTCAGTGTGTTTACCGCAGTCCTCCGCAACTAACTGCATTCGCTTAACTCTGCGTGTGTTATAGACAATGCATATGGGGGCAGGGTGTAACACTGGCATGGCAGCACTGTTTGAAATGGCATAAAATTCAAAATATGTGATTGGGTTGGGGAAGTGTTAAACTAGTTTGGGAATGCAAACACTAGCATAACCATTCTACAACTGAAAACAAGGTATTTTGAACTGAACCCTGGTTAATGTTGGGTTACCATAGTGCATTTAAGCATCAACCCTAGTATTTGAACAACACTCAGATATTGTTGGGGGGTAGCATGCCAGGTCGTGGTAGTAGTGTTTCAGTAATTTGTGATTTTGGATGTTCTAGCAATACTGATTGTATTTTTAGAACTAGCTAGCAAAGAAACATGGTATTGTACCAAAATGACGCCCTCATTTGTCGCCACCGCAGTCACTGCGACTTTGGAGGCACACAAAATTAGGGCGACATTTACTGCGCCCAAGCATAGCAGGAGTTGCGTGGGTGTCTGCCGCTTTACTTGGGTGCAGTAACGGGGGTCGGGGGTTTCGGAAAGCGGGGGACACGTAAGAAAAAAGAAAGAAAAAATGAAAATCACCCTGCGCCGTCACCTCCAACCCACGTTAGTGGGAGAAGCTGATACCACAGGGATCGCAGAGTGTGGGTGGCACACACAGAAGTCTGCTGCCCTAAAGGTGAGTGTGGATTGGGGGGTTGGGTGGGGTAATAAGGGCTGCGGGAAGCAGGCACAGTGATCGATATGAGCACTGTGCCACGCCGTAACTTGCGTCAGCATTTTCGGCCATCGCAGTGATCACATAGATCCACGAGACATTCATGTGTATTATTTAGGCAATAGGCCACAAGTGTACCGAGGGTCTTAACAAAGGCCCCAGGGCATTAACAGTCACAGCGAGGGGCTTATTGCCATTAGTAAGCCGGCAAGTTAGACCGGGGTCATAAAGGTAGATTTGAAACTTCAGTAGCACAATTGAAGGTGGAATACCATGAGGCCAGGAGCAGACCCTCAGGGTGAACTCTTGTAGAAGTTGTCTGAAATTAAAAGTCGTTGAAGTGGAAGTAGAAATGCTGTGAAGCTATCCTGACAAAGATACCTACTGTGACTCCCACTCTTGTAAAGAGAAATGGACTACATGTTAATCAAGAACTGTGTCTCATTAACATTTGCAGAAGTCATATTTACTTTAATCTAACAACTGTGGTATTTCTTCCGGGGAGACTGGGAGTTGTGGCAAAGCATTGAGGCTGGGAATGATATTGATGCTATTTTGGGGAAGGGGAAAGTCTTAATTTCACCAATAAGAGAAGCTTTTCTGTTGTTTGAACCTTGGTTAACAGAATTTTACTTTGACATTGAAGGAGCCAGGAACTGAACTAAAACTACATCACAAACATGGATTTCCTTGTTTCTTTGTTGTTGAATTCTTGACTGAATTACCTTGAAACCTGGGGAAGGGGATTTCGCCCAGGTTACCAAGAGAGACTGTGAATATCATTGTTGATGTTACTATGAATTGCTATAAATGTCTTTATGTATATGATGTTAAAGTGTGAAGGCCAGATATCATGTTCGAGTGTTTTCCTTTAGGTTTGAGAGGCGGGGAAATCCTTGTCAGAGTAGGGATAGTGAGGCGTTAGATAACATTTATGAGTTAATAACATTGTGTATTTTGACAAGTCATCCAAAAGTTGTCTGCCTCACATTTATGAGCGCTGACAGCACATACATGCATTCATTTATGCTGCACAATGCTTGTATTTAATGGTGGTGACCTGGAATCTGAAGTATTGGAATCTTTTGTGAGTTCCTTTTAGAAAACTGCATGTACATCCTGTGGTTTATTATGTAACTTTTCTCGGTTATTGTTTTGCAAAATGTGCCTTTTCCACCTACATGTTTCCAAACAATTTAATGGGGGACAGCCTCTGTTGCTGGGTTAGGCTCCCTTCACTTACTTGTGCTAAATATGAAACATTTACGCCCCACCCATTTCAAATTTCACCAGCTGTCACTGCTGTTGATATTCTAAGAGGTCCCTTGAGCTTCTTGTCCCTTTGATAACCAGAGTCATCAATTTTTCATTCAGCAAAGCCATGGTTCCATCGTCTCTTAACAAAGCCTGGGTCACACCACTGCTTAAGAAAGGTAGTCTAGATCCACCAGTGGCCAAAAACTACCAGCCCATCACAAACGTACCTTTCCTTCTTAAAATTATTGATAATGTAGATAATTTGCAACTATAACTTCAGGGATATATTGATGAACATGGTATCCTTGGGGGACACCAGTCAGGCTTCATGGGACAGAAACCGCTATGCTGGATCTTAAATCCAAATTGGCCAGCATGGTGGACCATGGACATCCTCTCCTGCTGATGCTACTGGATCTCTCTGTGGCCTTTGATCTAGTCATTCATTCCCTGCTGGTGACCAGACTAAGGGATCAGGCACATTGCTCAGACCTGGCTGCCCAATGGATTTCATCTTTTTTGGAGCCACACACTACTAGAGTAGCAGATGGTGAGGCTAGTTCCTCTTTCACTACACAAACTTGTGGTGTCACACAGGGATCATGCATTGCCCCGATGCTCTTCAATATATACATCAGGCCCCTGATCAGTCTCTTGGACTACCTGTTTGTGCAGTATACCAACTATGCAGGCAAAACCCAGGTCGTCCTTCAGCTCAGTGGAAGTAATGCACAGGATTCATATGCTATTAATAAAGTGTATTATGCAGTTCAGTTGTGGATGGCTGATAACTCACTTGCCTTAAACAGAGACAAAACTGAGCTCTTGATCGTAGCCTCAGGTCAGCGACATAAGAAACTTGATCCAGCTCATGGTAGCTTCAGATGTTTTTAAGAGTTTGAGACACCAAACTCACCATTGAATACTCATGTCTCACGTATCTGCTCCTCATGCAGCAATACAACAAAGCTTCTGAGTCATATCTGCCCCTTCACCTCAGCCAACAACTGTTCTCTACTAGCCACTGCACTAGTAAATTGAAGGCTGGACTACTGGAATAGTCTGTTGGCCGGCACCTCACAAGGTAATCAACACTCGCTTCATGTTTCGCAAAATGGCGATGTTCGTGCCATTCACGGTCTGTCAAGACGGAATCATGTTTCTGATGCCAGAAGGGAACTTCACTGGCTTCCTATAGGACATCGGATCACCCACAAGATCCTCACTTTGTCCTATAAATGCTGGACTGACACAAGCCCAAAATACCTAAAGGATCTGATAAAGGTTAACAAACCGGAACGCCAACTGCATTTCCAGGACAATTTTAAATTGTGCCAACCTAGATACAAGATTGTCAGGTTTGCAGGCACACCCTTTGATGTCCAGGCTTCCCTGACATGGAATGCTTTACCAGGATCCATAATATCAAAAGGCACTCTAAGTCACTTAAAAAAACTGGTTAAGCACTACCTCTTCAATCATAAACCTGACTGAATAGGCAGCCTCTGCAGCACTTCCCTCTTCTGGCTTTGACCATCAGTGTCATGTATCTGCTTTTATGATTTTTGTGCACCCTGAGGCCCATGGGTATTTAGCTCTCTATAACAAATTAAATAGTAATAATATCGTCCCAGGAGGATAGCTCAGAGGCAACATGGGTGCCTTGGAAGTAAGAGGAGATGAAGCAACACAGGTTAGATCCCGGGTTCCCACTTAGAAACCTCTGGGTGTTTAAGCGTGTTATAAATACGCAACTACGCAACTCAAAAACAAACAATTCCCGTAAAAGCGCCTCGATGCATGTGGGCTGTGTGAGCGCTTTAAAAATGCAAAATAAATAATATTAGTAATAATGCGGCCCCCACCCCACAACTACAGTACTCTCTTGGCCCCTTTGAGGGCACTGGGGATAGCATCAGATTTGCCATTATACATTCCAACTGAGTTGACCACCCTCTCAGCAACATGTTATGCCACTTCCGGTCACATGGCACCTTTTAAGTCTGCTAACCCTCGTGGTCGACCCTCTGAGCCATGGTGGTTTTCTGAAGTGCTTGCAAGGCTGTGTCTATTACAGAGACAGGCAGAACAGAAATGGTGGACCGACTACTCCCCCTAGCTCACCTGGCACAGCAGCCTACCAGCTGGCTATTTCTAAGGCTAAATGTGTGAATGTTTCCGTCCACATTGAATCTGTGATAAACTCCCCCAAGTAACATTTTTA
The DNA here is from genome assembly GCF_040938575.1 of Ambystoma mexicanum. NCBI lineage: Eukaryota > Metazoa > Chordata > Amphibia > Caudata > Ambystomatidae > Ambystoma > Ambystoma mexicanum. The sequence continues at coordinate 1,149,223,783 of NC_090933.1, read as the reverse complement.
ATTAGTGCAATCTTTCTCCTCTCTCCACTCTGCCAATATGGTTATTCACTTCCAGCTTTTATGCACATACCTGTCCACTTTCTTTTAGGATAAAATCACCTCTATCCCTCTGCAGCTCCCACCACCTATGAGCCTCTGCTCCACTCAGGGTCAGATTTTCCTTTCTTCTCCGAAGCTGACATCATCTTGGTCACCTTGCACCTGTAATCCATATCCCCGCCGACCCTATTCCGCTTGGCAAATCGAAAGATGTAATTACCCCCCTCCCCCTCATTGTGACTGCAGTGTCATCAGCGGTCAATCTGTCCTTCTCTGATAGTAGCATTCCTACATTACTGAAGCACGCGTAGGTTATCCCCCTTCTTAAAAAGCCTAATTTGGACCATTCTGTCCCTTCCTATTTCAGCCCCATTTCCCTTCTATCTTTCTCTGTGAAACTCCCACCTCCTCTTTGCTCATTTCTGGAGGCTTCCCATTGCTAGGGCCCTTTTCAGTCAGTATTCAGGCCTGGTCGGGGCACAGAATCCGTATTGATATCAGTTGTCGATGACCTGGCACAGATTGCAGATCAGGGGGGTACTGGAGCTCTGATCCTCCTTGGTCCTACTGCTGCATTTGATACCATAGACCACACTATTGTAATTGTAATGGGTTATTTATAACACACTTAATACCCAGAGATTTTTAAGTGCGGACTGGGGGATCGGACCTGTGTTACTCCGCATTGTCTTGCTTCCAAGACGAGCGCGTTGCCCCTGAGCTATCCTCCCGAGACAATTCTGGTCCAGATAGTGTCATCTTGGAGCCTCTGGTCGGGTCTTAGACTGGTTCATCTCTTCCCTCTCTGACCATTTTCAGTCTAGATTTTGGTGCTACACTTACGCTGATGACACCCAGATCCGGATGTGGCTGGATCTTGCCCTCCCCTCCATGCCCACTTGTTGACACTCCTGCCTTTCCTCTTAACACACCTGGATGGGCCAGAACTAGCTCTGGCTTAATGGTAAAAATACGGAGGTGCTCCTGGTGGGGGCCCTTCCTCCCACTCCACCTAGGTCGGCTGCCTTCTGTCCACTCAAGCTTGGCTCCTTGCCTCCTCCCTCCTCAGTGGTTAAAAATCAGGCGTTTAAGCTTTCAACCTCTCTCTCCTTGCTGCCCCAAACGAGTCTGTCCACTATGGGGTCCCCGGAAAGTGTTTTCTTTTCTCCAGTCTTCTCTCTGTCCTCTGATTGTTTCTTCCCTAATCTCTGGTTTTCTTGATTATTGTAATTCCCTCGATCTTCCCCAACCAGACTATCCCTTTCATCTTCTCCTAATCCTCCAGATCTCCATGGCCCTCCTATCTGCGGGGGACCCTCGTCAGTCCCCACCTCTGCCACTCTCAAATCCTTGTATTGGTTGCCGATTGCCAGCCGGGTCAATCTCTGCATTGTACATCAGATTCATTAAGAACTGCCCGGAGTACTTGCAGAAGAAAGTCACAAGCTACGTCCCCTCATGGCCATTTCATGCAGCCTCTGTGCTGTGTATTTCTGTCCCCGGGCTAGGCGCTGCTGGGAGCAAGGTTGCTCTTTCAAGGTTGCAGCTGCTCTGCTGTGGAATTCTCTCTCTCTGCAGCATCCACGTGCATCTCTTATTCCGGCGGGCTCTTACAACCCACCTGTTCTCTGCCTGATTGTTCTCTTCTTCTGCCCTTCTTTTGCTCCCATTCCCTTACTGCCTTGCCCCAGTGCCATGGCTCCCTGGTTGGTGTAGGTTTGCACTTTGCAAATACATATAACATCACATTCCATTTCTTTGACTTGTACCGTTTTCCATTTCCCTCCTGGCAGCCTACTCATAGTTAATCAGACTAATCATCAGGCATCTGCAGTGGGAGAATATAAAACACACCCTCCACTGCGGCACTCTCGCGAGAGTGTGCCAAACAAAATGCAGCAATGCAATGTGTGTGAATATCCATAGTCCAAGAAGATGTCTAGGGCCGTTTGCATACAGTATCAGTGAGACTCTCAGAACATGTGAAAAACATGCTGGAAACAGCAAGGAGAACATCTGTGAGGATATAGTGATATTTGGGGGGAGCATTCATGAGAATTGCAGGGAACATAAAGGATATTTCACGGGATATGTTGAAGAATGACATGAAGAATATCAAATTATGTTTCAATGCCAATGATTTGGGGCACATTTGGAAAACATGTCATTGAGGTCTGGAGAGCGTGTGATAGAGTCAACACAGAGCAGAGAGTTGAACATGCACTGCATTGATGCATCTGTACATGCCACCTGTGTGTGTGCATACTTGTCTTTGTGTTAGTGAGAAACCTGAAGCTCTCAAGTTAGAATCCTAGAAGGGCAAACTCAGTCTTTCATTAACCCAAAATAAAGACATTTGATTATCTTTGATTCTGATGTTTTGTTATTTACATCACTGCAAATAACAAAAGTGTTGTAGAAAATACTGTGCAATATCAACATGACGTATATTGAAAGAACATTAGGCAGCTTTAGCATTAACATCTGTAACGTTTAATGGAAATGGATGCATTTGTAGCATGAATGAGGACGAGCATGTGTTGAAGTGGGGAAGAAGGGAAAATAAACTGACATGGACTAGGCAACATAACATGAGTAGAAAGGCCTTAGGCCAGTATTGTAAAATTAGAACGTGAAAGGTGGGTATTTCTGTGTGACCTTAGCAGGGGAGGTGGGTGAGGGGATCCATTGAGAAGAGGCTGTGTGGGGATGGAGATTTTCCCTCGCTCATTGGCAAGTGTAGCGCTAGATTGATTTTGGATAGTTATATTGATGGCATGGAGTCGATATCCTGAGGGTGTGCCTTCCAGTGGCATGCGGAAAGTATATAAAAGGGTCATAAATAATTGAAGGGGCAAGGAAGCTGCAGGACAGATAGATTGATGAAAGAAGAGGATTGCAGAGTCATTGTTTAAGTGTACAACGGGATGCATGGTGGGATTTGTAGACGAGGAGCCAAAAACAAAAGAAAGAGTAATCTTGAATGCAAAACTATCTAGCTTTGTAACAATAGGTAGGGGTAGGAGAGTATCTGAGTAGGTTGTAAAGGGTTGTAAAAGAGCAGGTGACATCATCACTATTGCCTGCCCATCACCTCGTGTCATACTGGGGTACCCAAGTAGAAGAGCTCTATGTTTGACACCAGGTAGGATCCAGCACCTCATCGAGTGTACACGATGTGTTATGCACTTAGACAACCATATTGAATGTACCCCCTGTACTCAAGTGGTGGAAGGATGTTGACGTACACCATTGTACGTAGAAGAGTTGAACATGCAAGTTGACACAAGTAAAGGAAGATACAAGGACATATAGAAACTATATGCAGATACTTAAAGAATGAAGGCATAATTGAAGTAATAAAGTAACCAAGTGTAAAGAGATGGAGAAATCGTCTATGATGAAAAGACGAGTGAGATAAAGCTTAGCAAATGTACATATGCGGAAGCGCATGATAGATGAGACATATAGAAGCTGTCTGCAGTAGAAACCATAATGTAAAAAGAGCGGCCATGATGAAAAGATGGAAGTAAAATCATGTTGAAATTACCTCAGAGACAAACCAAGGCTGAAGAGTTGGGAGACGCTGCAGAACAGCTACGCGCATTGAACATCTGTTTTGCTAAGACTAAGGATAACACAGCAAGGCATAATTGGAAAGTAGCAAGGGAGTTAACCAGGATAAGCTATAAATGAAGGGCACATTTCTCTTAGATTAAGATGAAGCGAAAAAGTGCCAAGCATTGAACAATCAAGGATCTGAAAACCAAATGTAAGATGGAACAATCAAGTCTCCAGAGGCCAAGAAGAGTAATAGCATGCATCATAATTAAATTGAATACCAGTAAGAAGAGGTTGACATGGACAAATACGTGGTCTACTCGACATGTGATTCAGAACTTGACAACATGGCCTATTCGTTAAGTCTCAGACAAAGATAGTGGTTTACCTTGACTCCCTTAAAGGTTCCAGAGAAGAAAACAGTCAGCAAGGTCAACTATAAAGCAGAAACCTTGGCTTGTGGCCTGACTAATGTGAGATGATAGGCTAATTGACCAATGTGAGCAGTGTTCTGACATCATTCTCTGCACCTGGGTTTCATTTTGTTCACATGCTGCTAGCGAGCCAAATGTCCTAGGCTGGGAGACTATGCCAACCATTCATGTGGTCATTGAGCACATACTGTACAATGTTGCAGAAGCCAATACGCTGTTCGTACTTTTGCTATAATCAGTATTAATACATCCTGGTCTCCAACCCAGGCCTCCCTATCGCTGACACCTACACTAGTGCCAGCTCCAAGGAAACTCTCAGTGACATTCTCTTTTTCGTGCCTTCACCTGACCTATGGACCCTTCATATGGTCTCTGTGCTCTCTCCTTTCTCCTCCTCTCCCATTAATGGTGGCACCCGTTGGGATGTCCTCTTGGCCCCTTTCCGCTCCTCTAAGGCCATAATTAATGTCTACGCTAATGGGACTGTCTTGGTTCAAGGCCCTCAGGCTAACCTTCACCTCTTTGATAGACGCTTCCCACGCCTCATCACCTTCATCTCCTCTCCTGCTGTCCCCCCTCCTCTGTCTTCGGCTACCTTGCCTCTGCCCTCCCTCCCTGCCCCCTCTCGTGCTCCTTATTCACCTCCTTCTCCAACACCTACGCAGGGCGTACCTCTGATCTGTACCCCTCCCCGGAAGTTCTTCAAGGATGGCAACCTTCTCCACATTGCCACTCTTAATTCTCGCTCTGGCATCAAGCATTCCTCTGATATCTGTCGCCTTCTTGAGGAACTGGACCTCGACGTCCTCGGTCTCACTGAGACATGGTTCACTGCCAGCTCTGCCACCAGCTTTGACACACTCCTACCTGACGATTACAAGATCCTCTCCGTGCCCAGGCCCAACCGTGCAGGGGGTGGTGTTGCCCTTATCTTCCCTGAGTGGATTCCTGCCACTGTCACTCCTATGCAGACCTACTCCTCTTTTGAATGTATTGTCTGCCGACTCTCTCTCTCTCCTAGCCATTCCCTTACCGTGGCTACTATCTATCGGCCACCTGGTCAAATTTCCTCCTTCCTCTCTGAGTGGGCTGACCTCTCCTCCTCACTCCTGTCCTCAACCACTCAACTCCTCTTTCTTGGTGACTTCAACATCCACCTCGATGCCTCCTGTCCCCCCACTGGTCTCTTTCGTGACCTCTGCGACTCTCTCGCACTCTCTATTCTCCCGTCTGGGCCAACTCACTCTGCAGGGCACACTCATGATGCTCTGATCTCCTCTGACCTTCCCCTCTCCGTCCCTCTCTCCACTCCTCTCTCCTGGAGTGATCACTTTCTCCTATCCTCCCACATCACCCTCCCTACCCCACAGGCAAAGCCACCCTCTTCACTACCACCCACCTTCTCGGTCATCCGACCCATGAAGCTCATGTCAGTTGAGGCTTTTGCTGCTACCTTCTCGCCCCCGCCTCCCCTTCGGCTGACTCCCACCCTGACACAGCCCTCTCCATGCTCCACTCTGCTATATCTAATACTTTTGATATCCTTGCCCCTGTCATGAGAATCCGCCTGAAGCCCAAAGCCAAATGTAACTCCTGGTATGACTCGGATCTCGTCACCCTAAAACGCAAGTGCAGGGTGGCAGAGAGGAAATGGTGTGCTTCATGTTCATCCTCTGACAAACTGGCCTGCCGCCTGCTCCAAAGGCAATACCGGCTCTCCGTTCTCACCAAGAAGAGAGCCCTTATCCAAGCCCGCATCTCTGAGGCATCAAACAACTCGGCCGAACTCTTTAAAATCTGCAAGGAGCTGGCCAACCCTTCTGCAGTCTCTACCTCTCCTGTCCCCTCCCAGGCCCTCTGCACTGCACTGGCCTCTCACTTCATCTCAAAAACTCAGGACATCCTGTCCTCGCTCTCCTCCTTTCACCTCCCTCCCTCTCTTTCCGGCTCTTCCTCTGGCCCTTCTACAGCCACCCCTCCTCCCTCCTTCTCTGCCTTTCCACTTTTTTCTGCTGATGAGGTTTCCAGACAAGTCCGATCTATGAAACAGGTTCACCCCTGTTCTTCCAAAACCATCAAGGACCACATCGACTCCCTGGCTCCTGCCCTGTCTGATTTTTGCAACCACTCCTTCGCCTCTGGAGTGTTCCCTTCCCCCCTCAAGCACTCCCTTGTGCACCCCCTCCTCATGAAACCCTCGTCCGACCCTTCCTGCCCAGCCAACTATCGCCCAATCTCCATTACTCCCTTCCTGGGCAAGCTCCTGGAGAAACTGGCCATCTCCCAGCTTAACCTCCACGCTGAATCTGTTGGTAGTCTTCATGACCATCAATCTGGCCAGAAGCACGGAAACTGCTCTCCTGAACATCCGTGAGGACCTGCTCTCGAACCTCGATTCCAACACTCCGTGTGTTCTCATTCTACTCGATCTCTCCTCTGCCTTTGACACTGTCAACCATGCCATCCTGCTCAACCGTCTCCGTGATAACCTGGGTATCACTGGTCAGGCTCTGGCGTAGCTGACCTCTTTCCTTTCCAATCGACCCTCCCAGGTCCAACTGGGGTCCTTCCTCTCTGACATCTTTTTCTCCTCCTGTGGTGTTCCTCAGGGATCTAACCTCTCTCCCTGGTTTTCAACCAGTATCTGGCACTCCTTGCCCTCCGCATCGCCGCTCTCTGCCCCAACTTCCAGTGCTATGCGGACGATACCCAGCTCATTTTCAGGCTACCCTCGGCCTCCTCCTCTCCTTCCCTCATCTCTGACTGTCTGTCTGCTATCCAGGAATGGTGTGCCGCCAATGACCTTTGCCTTAATGCCAGTAAGACTGAGATTCTACTTATCGGCAAACCCACTCCCTCCTTCCCTGCAGCTCTCTGGCCAGCCTCCCTTGGCCCCCTTCCTGCTCCTACCTGCAAGGCAAAAAACCTCGGGGTCATCTTCGACTCCACACTCTCCTTCTCTCCTCATATATCAGACGTCTCTAAGAAGTCACACTACCAGCTGCACCTCCTCAGAGGTATTCTTCCCTTCCTCTCCTTCCCCCAGAAGCTCACTGTCTCCCGAGCCCTGGTTCTCTCAAAGCTGTACTACTGTAACAGCCTCTATCTTAATCTGCCAGCCTCCACTCTCCCCCCTCTGCAACTCATCCAGAACAGAACTGCGAGACTTGTCCTTGGCCTCAAGCCCAGGGACCGTATCTCTCCAGGACTGAAATCTCTACACTGGCTCCCAGTGGCTGCGAGGATTAAGTTCAAAAACCTCTGCATTGTCCACAAGGCCTTCTGGGGCCTGGGGCCCAAATACCTTCAACTCTCTCTTCCTAAATATCTTCCTAACCGAGCTCTTCGCTCATCCGTCTCCAACTCCCTCAGGGTCAGCCGCTTCTCGAAGCAACGAGCTGGGGGTAGATCTCTCTCTGCAGCAGGGGCCTCCCTTTGGAACAGCCTTCTTGCCTCCCTGAAACTTGAGGAGAACCACCTCCGGTTTCGGAAGCACCTCAAAACCTTCCTCTTTGCTTCTGCTTTCTCTCTCCCTCTCCCCTGCTGAACAGCTTTAATTCTTCGCTGAATCTGCTCTGAATCTGCAACTGGGCCACTCTCAATGACCTCAGTCCAGGGCCCAGCCACTCTCCACTTGCACTGCCTCCCTGGCACCCCCTGCACTGCGGGACTGTCACTGTATCCTTACAGCCCCCCCTTCCCAGCACTTGTTCTGCATCTCCCTTGCACTTGCCACCAGCTGGCCTTATTTATTATTTTTTTACGCTACTTACCTTGTACTGCACTTCCCCCCCCTCCCCTTCCCCTTGCACTTTTCCCTTCCCCCCACCCCTGCACTTGCGCGATCTGAATGACACCTGGCCTAGTAGGATCGTTGTCTGTCTTCCCCTTGTTCCCCCCCGCCTCGTCGCGCCTTGAAACACTTGTGTATAGGCGCGTTACAAATGCCATATCATATCATATCATATTATATGTATTTTAGAGGTAATTTGAGGTGTGCCTACTGCATAAGGAGCAGCCAATGATGCTATTAACACTTACACATACTATACGTTTATATGTTCCCCTAACCAATCCCTCCCCTCGATAAGGTTTGTTGTTTGCCTCATAGGATGATGTCATAGCTGACATACATCGAAGTATAATGTTTTTGTCTAAGAGAAAAGTAACTGAGCGTGTTTGAGCTGTGACTTGTTATGCTTGCCAGATTTCCCTACTTTATTCGAGCTGGCAATAAAGTAGTACTTTGCCATATTCTTTGAGTTTGTCTGGTTATTCGGGTCTGAGGTCATTCATTATGTTAATTCCATTGTGTGCATGAGATATGCTCCAAGCTGCAACTGCACAGGGTGTGTATAGCTTTGATGAAATCACTACTGCATGAGTACAAAGATCAGTAGTTGTTTCTGAAGCCCTTCTTAGCCCCACATAACTACTAACCAGAAGTGAACCTTGTAATAAAAGTGAAACCGATCCAAAATGAAATGTACATCTCCTTCACTGCTTTCAGTAGAGTGGGCAGAAGGCAGGTAATACTCTTCAGGAAAGATAGGGGCTAGCAAAGATTTACCCACAAAAAACAATATCACTGTGGAACTAAAATAAAGGACATCTCCAATAAAGGTTCTGCCAAAAATAGTACTCTTTAATTAAACTAAAAATACAAACATAAGCTTACAAAATACTTGCAATCAACCCTTGTAAAGAAATACACAGGATAAAAGGGGTACTCTGGGTTTGAAGAACAGGGTATGTAGGAAACTGTCTTTAAAGCAATTTTCTAAGTATATGGGCCTCATTACGACCCTGGCGGTAAGGGGTTTACGCCAGCGTTAGCTGCGCCAACCCCTTACCGCCAATTACGAGGTCCCTTAGCGCCATGGAGGTTTTAACACCCGCTTTTGGCGGGTGTTAAAATCCATGGCGCTAAGGGACCATGGAGTTAATTACGCCACCGTAATTTACGGTGGCGTACTTAACGCCTTCCCCACTCCCATTATGCCCTATGGGGCAAAAATGGGAATGGGGAAGGGTAAATGGGGATTGGGGACTTACCGCCCCGCCAAGGTCGGAATGGGGCGGTAAGTCCGCCAACCACCATGGCGTAAACGTAGTTTACGCCATGGTGGTAAAGTCACGGCCCAGGCGGTAACTTACCGCCTGGGTCGTAATGAGGCCCTATGTCTTTAAAGGGTAAAAAGTGGGATCTTAAATGTCATTAGTTTACAACCATGCCTGGGGGACAGAACCACTGTAGATATGTTTAATTTTCTTTTCGGGCTTGCTGGTGTTCATCAGTGAGCTGGTCAACAGGGTCCAACATCTGGTGTGGTATGACAAGGGCAATAGCTTGATGCTTGAGGGTATCTGAAGTATCCCAACCATGTACTCATACGATCAGCAATCCAATGCTAGTTCCTGATCTGGTTATTAGTATATGTTCAGGTGTGGAGGTAAATACTCCAGAAAATCAATACATATTTTTATCCTGGAATATATATCAGGTTGGTATACATTTAAAGACCCTTTAAATCCTGAACTATCTCATTATCATATTATTACCAAAAATATGGGCTTTGTTGTCTGCTCAATTAAATTGATATTTATGGGGTAATTCATGGATTATTTGCGCCAAAAAAAACGGGATTTGTGCGCCATTGTGCCCGAAAATCCCCATTTGTTAAACAGGGATTTGCGGGCATAATGGCGCACAAATCCCGTTTTTTTCGGTGCAAATAATCCATGAATTACCCTGTTAATAACTTCCAGTATGTTTTCTAAGACAAAGGGCCTCATTAGAAGCTTGGTGGTATCCTGCCGGTAAATCCAGTGGGATACTGCCAACACAAATAGTATAACCGCAACTCGTTGTGCTGCTATTAGTGCCGGATCCCAGGTTGTGGTAAGGCTGTTAGTCCTCATTTTTTCTAGAGTTCATAGGACTCTATATAGCATGTTGGGCGCTATTACCGACCGGGACAATTAGTGCTGTGGTAATAGCACTGCAAATGGGTAGTAACTCTCCAGATTTACCTCCAGCTCAAAGCTGGATGTAAAGCTGGGCGATTTACCGCCCATCTCATATTTAGGCACAGCGGCAATGCAGTGGTAATAGCGCTGCCGCTGAATTTTTTATCACTCTGCCCAATTTATGATGAGGCCCAAATACCTTACTACCTTTCTACCTTACTGTAGAATGTATTTATTACTCAATTACATTATTTTAATTTTATGAATGTGATTGATTTCTATAATTGTGCAAGGTTAGAGGGAATAACATATTCTTTGTTGCCCTTGTTACCAGAAATACGTTACCTGAAATTACTACTTTATTGGGTGGGTATGTGAATATCATTCATCTACAATAGTTTTAAATACTTTCCCTACTTTTAGCTACTTTTAATTGATGAAAGGGACCAACTTAGGAACTTTACTATACACAGAAATATGCTGCTCTAGGGATTCCCTTGCCAATTAAGGGGGTAATTCATAGAATTAAGCACACAAGTGGCGCACGCGGCTGGCGCACAGTGTGCGCGTGCGATAGTCTGTGCCAGCCGCATGCGCCAAAATCCATTTCGGCGCACAGCGTATTCATGGATTTTAGCCACCAAAAGCAGCCGCGGCGCAGAGTGGCGCAGCGACCCTGCAGCAGCGCCAGTAATGCCCCCATGAACACCCCTCGCGCAAGGAAAAGCCATCAAAATCCCCAATCCAGCGCAAAGGGCTGCGCTAACCCTGGACCAGTATACAGGGCCGCCACACAGCACACGGCAAGCGGGGAACGTGTATTCATGGGGTTCGCAGGAAGTTTCACCTGCGATTTCAGCAGGGTACGTGTATTCCTGGGGTGCGGGGAAGTCTAACACGCGATTTCAGCAGGGTACGTGTATTTCTGGGGTGCGGGTAAGTTTAACACGCGATTTCAGCAGGGTACTTGTATTTCTGGCGTGCACGGGAAGTTACGCACGTGATTGCAGCACGGTACGTGTATTTCTGGAGTGCGGGCAAGTTTACCACGCAATTCCAGCAGGGTACGTGCATTCCTGGGGTGCGGGGAAGTCTAACATGCGATTTCAGCAGGGTACCTGTATTTCTGGGGTGCGGGGAAGTTTAACAGGTGATTTCAGCAGGGTACGTGTATTTCTGGGGTGCGCGGGAAGTTCCACACGCGATTGCAGCAGGGTACGTGTGTTTCTGGGGTGCGGGCAAGTTTAACATGCGATTCCAGCAGGGTACGTGTATTCCTGGGGTGCGGGGAAGTCTAACACGCGATTTCAGCAGAATACGTGTATTTCTGGGGTGCAGGGAAGTTTAACACGCAATTTCAGCAGGGTACGTGTATTTCTGGGGTCCACGGGAAGTTCCACACGCGATTGCAGCAGGGTACGTGTATTTCTGGGGTGCGGGCAAGTTTAACACAAGATTCCAGCAGGGTACGTGTATTCCTGGGGTGCGGGGAAGTTTAACACGCGATTCCAGCAGGGTACGTGTATTCCTGGGGTGCGCAGGAAGTTCCACACGCGATTGCAGCAGGGTACGTGTATTTCTGGGGTGCGGGCAAGTCTAACACGCGATTTCAGCAGGGTACGTGTATTCCTGGGGTGCGGGGAAATCTAACAAGCGATTTCAGCAGTGTATGCGTATTTTTGGGGTGCGGGGAAGTTTAACACACAATTTCTGCAGGGTACGTGTATTTCTGGGGTGCACGGGAAGTTCCATACGTGATTTCAGCAGGGTACGTGTATTTCTGGGGTGTGGGCAAGTTTAACACGCAATTTCAGCAGGGTACGAGTATTTCTGGGGTGGGCGGGAAGTTCCACACGCGATTGCAGCAGGGTACGTGTATTTCTGGGGTGCGGGCAGGTTTAACATGCGATTTCAGCAGGGTATGTGTATTTCTGGGGTGCAGGGAAGTTCCACACGTGATAGGCCCTGTGCAAGTGGGGTACGTGTATTTCGGGGGTGCAGGGGATTCCTACACATGAATTGGCAGTGTGGGTCCTCCCAGGTGTTCCCTCTACACCCTCCACTGCCCCTGCAGGCAGACCACACCACAGGGGACTACCCTGTACCCCTGAGCATGTCCTGCATGCCCCCCCAGCCAAGCCACATGTCACCTTGCACTAGTGATCACCAACGCATTACCCCCTTGCGCCCCCACCCCCCAGTTGTGCAGGGCATCTTCCAGCAGGCCCCCACTCATGTCCCACTCATGTCCACCTGCACCCCCACCCTCCAGAAGTGCAGGGCACCTGCCAGCAGGCCCCCACTCTTGTCCCCTTGCACACCCACCCCCCAGCAGTGTGGGGCACCTGCCAACAGGCCCCCACTCATGTCCCACTCATGTCCCCCTGCACCCCCACCCCCAGCAGTGCAGAACACCTGCCAGCAGGCCCCCACTCATGTCCTCTTGGACCCCCAGCACTGAGGGGCACCTGCCAGCAGGCCCCCACTCATGTCCCTTTGCACCCCCACCCCCCAGCACTGAGGGGTACTTGTCAGCAGGCCCCCACTCATGTCCCCTTGCACCCCCACCCCCCAGCACTGAGGGGCACCTGCCAGCAGGCCCGCACTCATGTCCCCTTGCACACCCACCCCCCACAGAGGAGGAGAGGTCCGCCAGAGTGCGCGTCACATGTGGGAACCCTCCGACCAGGGCCCCTCCCAGCAGTGCCACGTCACAACGCTGCTCTTCGTGATGCCGTCCGTTCTCCACCCAGGAAGAACGCACGTCATCACAAATGACACGCGTGCGCAACGCGACACCCACCAGGACGGATCCCATACAGTCGCGGGACCCCTCGTCCGCAGGTAGTGGAGAGGCAGGTGATATGGCACTCTCCCCTACCTGCGGACGGGCCTGGGATGGGGCCTCCCTGCTGGTGCATGATGGTGCAGTCACAGGGTCAAGGACAGCGACATGAACAGGCCACTCCGCGGTGACCTGTGCTGCCTCCTGACCGTGGCCCTGGTCTGCACCACTTGCACCAGTGGTACTACCCCCACCAGGCCCCATGTGCAGCTCAGTAGCGGGCTCCTCCTCCTCTGTGGAGACCACCAACCTGGATGTCTCCACACCGTCTTCCGCCATTGGAAGCCCCTGTGGGGGCTCACCCGGCCCTTCCACCACAGCCGTTGAGGCAGACGCAGCACCAGCCCCCTCGCTCCCGGATGATGGTAATTCCTGGGAGGGTGGCTGGGCCTTGCGTCGCCGCCCAGTGGAGGCATCCCCGCCGCTTGGCTCCACAGCGCCATCTCCGCCCTCTTCTTCACTTGACGCTGCGTAGAGGGAGACATAGAACACAAGCATCAGGGCACAGTACAAAATACCCTAGACAGGAAGCAATAACACATGGGTGGCACTGTCAAATGTCACTTCCATCCTGTCATTCCACAACACATGGGTGAATGCACACAACACACATGCAGAAACAGTCCGGGCGCCTGCAATCAACATCCATGTAGAAGGGCCCCTGTAAATCAAGATGTTGCCTTCAAAGTCACATGCATCCATGGCGTTTCAAAGTCACACACACACTTCTCAGGCACACACACACATGTGCACCATACATGTACATGACATCAGCACCCATTCCTCACCCCCCCTCCATGTCCAGGAACAAAGACAGCCATTCATTCATGTGTGCATTCCACATAGAGCTCCCCATGTTGCTTTAAAACACATGCACCAACCATGTGGCTCACACATAACTGGTCTCACATGCATGACCATGATGTCCCTGCACACACACATCCATACATGGCCTATGTCACACATACAGGCAAGCATCAGACTACCAGCACACTGCAACATGCCCTGTCTCACACAGCAATGCTTGGCCACTCACCGCTCAACTCCAGACGGGTCTGCCTCCGAAGGATCTGGGCGTGGAGCGCTGGGCCTACGTGTTCCAGGACCCTCATCTGGATGGCACTCAGGCGTGCCCGGCCTCCCCCGTGAGGCGCCAGGCCTTGTGGAGGGTCCTGGACCTGAAGTCCTCCCAGCGCTTCTTGACGTGCTTGATGTCGCGGGTTGCCACCCCCTCCGCGTTGATGGCAACCACTTTGTCGTCCCAGATCCTCTCCCGTCCTTCCTTGTTGGCGCTTGATGTTCCAAAGAGGGCATCATAATGCCCCAGGACATGCTCCACCAGGACACTAACTTCGGTGGCAGTGAAGCTGGTGGCCATTTGCCTCTCTGGCTGGGGGTTGCCAGTGGTGCCAGATGGTGTAGTGCCCGACATGGCAACCCCAGAGGCAGGAGTGGGTGGGTAACTGGGTCCTGGGGCTGGGCTGTCGAATGATGGAATCCCAGTCGGGAGTCTTCTGTTTCAGCAGGGGTGGACACAGCAACTGGACCCCTGCAGATGGCTGACGTGCAGGCACCAAATAGCAGGGCACGTGGGCAGCAGGCAGACAGGCAGCAGCAGATGGCTTGGGGGAGCGTGCTCAGGGTTCTGGGGGGCAGGAAAATGCCTTCTGGGCAGGAGCGTGGTCTTCTGTGTGTGTACGCAGGGCCAGCTTGATACGGAGTGATTTGGCACGTGAAAATCTTGCACGTCAGCGTGTAATTCGAGGAAAGGCCCTTAGCGCGTAAGCGCATCACCACACGTACGCGATATCATTGGACCAAAGGCCCTTAGTGCGTAAGCGCGTCAGCACACGTACCCGATATCATTGGACCAAAGGCCCTTAGCGCGTAAGCACATCTGTGACGTATTGTGCACGGGCGTTGCCCTTTCGCGTGTAAAACTTGCCGCGCACCCCTGAAATTCACGTACTCCCTCGACCAGGGCCCTTTCACGTGTGAGACTTCACGCAAACCCCGTAATACACATACCTTGCTGAAATCGCGGGTGAAACTTCATGCGAACCCCAGGAATACACGTACCCTGCTGAAATCGCTGGTGAAACTTCACTTGAACCCCGTAATACACGTACCCTGCTGAAAACGCAGCTGAAACTTCACTCAAACCCCGTAATACACGTACCCTGCTGAAAACGCGGATGAAACTGCACGCGAACCCCAGGAATACATGTACTCCGCTCACCAGGGCCCTTTCACGTGTAAAACTTCACGCTGTACCCCAGAACTACACGTACCCTGCTCGCTAGCACAGGACCAACATTCCTGGGGTTAGCGTGAAGTTTCACACAGGATTTAGCTGTCAGAGCGGGGTACGTGAATTTCGGGGTTGCGCGGGGAGTCCTACACGTGAATTGGCAGTGTGGGTCCTCCCAGGTGTTCCGTCTACACCCTCCACGGCCCCTGCAGGCAGACTACACCACTGGGGACTACCCCGCACCCCTGGTCATGTCCTGCAGGCAGCCCATCCACCATGGCCATGCACCACAGACAAGACACCTGTCCGTTTGCACCACTGATCACCAACTCATGTCCCCCTGCACCCCCACCCCCCAGCAGTGCATGGTACCTGCCAGCAGGCCCCCACTCATGTCCCCTTGCACCCCCACCCCCCAAGCAGTGCAGGGTACCTGCCAGCAGGCCCCCACTCATGTCCCCCTGCACCCGCACCCCCAGCAGTGCAGGGTACCTGCCAGCAGGCCCCCACTCATGTCCCCTTGCACCCCTACCCCCCAGCAGTGCAGGGTACCTGCCAGCAGGCCCCCACTCATGTCCCCTTGCACCCCCACCCCCAGCAGTGCAGGGTTCCTGCAAGCAGGCCCCCACTCATGTCCCACTCATGTCCCCTTGCACCCCCACCCCCCAGCAGTGCAGGGTACCTGCCAGCAGGCCCCCACTCATGTCCCCTTGCACCCCCACCACCCAGCAGTGCAGGGTACCTGACAGCAGGCCCCCACTCATGTCCCACTCATGTCCCCTTGCACCCCCACCCCCCAGCAGTGCAGTGTACCTGCCAGCAGGCCCCCACTCATGTCCCTTTGCACCCGCACCCCCCAAGCAGTGCAGGGCACCTGCCAGCAGGCCCCTACACATGTCCCCCAGCCAACACGTCATCACAATCTAGATCCCTGGCCCTTATGGGCAGCCTCCACATGCCAAACACCCAACCAAGTATTGCATCCACCCACATAGAAATGCCAATTACATGATACAACCCAATGGCAAGTATCTAAATGAACACATGTCCGTCACACACACACAATTGTGCAAGTGAATGTCAAAACCCATTTCATGACATGCATGAAACCAATGAGATAATACCACACATCGAAGTTTGAACAAAAAAATGCATTAAAAGCAACATGAATGGAATTAAAATCAAACAGACGACAATGGAAATTAAAAAAGAAAAGCTGCATGTCTGTAAAATAATGAAAAACAACAAATCATAATCCAAAGGAAAGGTGTCCAAAGTCACAGTTCCAAAATTGAAATCCAAGGGAAAAACAAAAGTGAAAACCATTGCTCCATGGGGAAATCCAAACAAAAAAGTAAAATCCAACAGTTACCTATATACAGATGAACAATCCAGAGTCCATGATCCCAACTGAAGAAATGAAACCTATCAAAAACTCCTACCTAATAAAAAAACTATATACAAAAATGTGGTCCATTGTCCAAAAGGTCCAAAATAAAGAAAAAACCAAAGGAAACCTAACACTACCCAACTATTTACAAGAGCAGCAGGCAAGTCCAATGGCTCACATGTTGATGTCCCGGGCCAGGGCATCATCGAACTCCTGCTCGATGTCCCGGAGGCGGTCCTCTTCCATGGCTCCGAGGGTTAGCAGGGACGATGACATCTGGAACTCCAGGTCCCTGCGAATGGCCTTGAGGCACTCGGCCCGCCTCAGGGCCCTACGCATGGAGTTCTCCGCCCTGACCATCGTGAGCCGTGCCTCTTCTACTTGCTGCCGCTCCGCATCTATCGCATGTCCCAACTGCTGCCACACGGAAGACACTTCCCGTCCAGGGTCCTCCTGCCCTCCGGCCGATGCCTGCCCCTCCGATGATGACGGCCCCGAGCCATCATGGCTCCCACCTTGTTGCTGCTGCTGCTGTGCCGCTGCCTGTGCCCTGGCTCCTGCTGCATGCACATTCTCCTCCAGCTGGGGTGCAGTTGTTGAGGTGGCCACCCCTGCTGGACGTCCGACTCCCGACTGTGGCAGGGATCTGTTGTCCACCAGCCTGGCCGCAGGGTCAGAGGCAGCTCCACAGGGCACCAAGGTGATACATGGGTGGGAAGATGGCATGGAGGACGACTGGGGCATAGGGGGTTCAGTTGAGGAGGGGGTCGGAAGAACGTCCAGGAAACGGAGGAATCCAGCCCTGGTGAGCTGTCCCAGTGGGTCACTGCGGTCAACGAGCCATGCAAGAAGACGTGCAGTCTCATGAAAAGACTGCAGGTCACCTCGCATGGCATGTTGACGCAACGCCACCCCACCCAGGATAGGCTCAACCCAGTGCCGGATAGCCACATCCGCAGGGAGAGGAAGGCCAGTTGGTGTAAGCCAATCCCCTCCCTGACAACGGGTCTGGGCGTAGGCATCCCTGCTGGTGCAAGATGATGCAGTGACAGGATCAGGGACAGGATTGCACACAGGCACCTCCGTGGCGGCCTGTGCTGCCTCCTGTACCTGTTCCTGCACTGCACCACTACCAGCAGTGGAATCCCCACCTCCAGACCCCGTCTCTATCCCTTGCACGGCCTCCTCCTCCACCAAACACCCCACCAACCTGGATGACTCCATGCCATCTTCCTCCGTTGGGCCCTGTGGGGTCTCAGCTGCCCCTTCTGCTGCCGAGGAGTCCAACCCCGACCTCCGCCTCTTGGACCTCCCCTCGGCAGCCTGGGACGCAGCACTGGACTCCTCACTCCCCGACGAGATGACAACCTGGGAGGGGGAGCCGGGCCTTGCGTCTCCGGCTGGCGGTGCAATCCCTGCCACTGTGCTCCACAGCACCTTCTCCGCCCTCTTCATCAGTTGACGCTGCAGACAGGGAGAAATAAAACACAGGCATCAGGGCACTGTACAATGGACTCATACACACATGACAGTTGTACATGAGTGGCATTGTCAAACTTCAGACATGGCATCACACTCCCCAAAACACGTCATTTCGACTCACACACATGAGCTATTCCACAGCCATATTGCAACAGCCAGCACCATCCATACACATACAAAAGCATGAGCAGCCAAAGGTGAGCCAGACATCACATGAAACACAGGGAGGGCACTACACATGCACACACGCCACCACACTTACATGCATGTGTACACCTCCGACAACTGTCACAGTGTTGAGATCGGCATCCATGTCACACCTGCCAATCAGTCTTCCACATATCAGTGTCACATGCATCCATGTTGCATCACTGTTGCACCCTTGTCAAATAGACACACATGCACATGTACACGGTGCAGATACATGCAGCTGGAACCAACATCCATGTGTGACACCACAACCATGCCAACTGACATACACAGTTATCCAAACATGTGTGCTCACACATCTGCTTTTGGCTTGCATGCTAACCAACACATACACCATCCATGTGTCTCACACATGAAAGGACTTGCATGTGTCAGCCTCACAGCCCCGTACATACACATCCATACATGGCCCTAGAAAACCACATGTACAACCTGCACACTACTGGCACACAACCACACGCACAGCTTCCAATCAGTATGCATGTACACTTACCGCTCAACTCTAGATGGGTCTGCCTCTCAAGGACCTGGACATGGAGCGCTGGGCATATGCGTTCCAGGACCCTCATCTGATGTTCCGACAGGTGGCCCCGGCACCCCTTAGCATCCGCTGCCTTCAAGAGGCACCGGGCCTTGTGGAGGATCCTGGACCTGAATTCCTCCCAGCGCTTCTTGACATGTTGGAAGTCGCGGACTGCCACCCCCTCCGCATTGATGGCAGTCACGATGTCCGTCCAGATCCGAGTCCGTCCTTCCTTGTTGGTGTGTCTTGTTCCAAAGAGGGCATCATACTGCCCCAGGACATTCTCCACCAGGACACCAACTTCAGTGGCAATGAAGTTGGTGCCCCTCTGTCTCTCTGGCTGGGGGTTGCCAGTGGTGCCAGATGGTGTAGTGCCCGACATGGCAACCCCAGAGGCAGGTGTGGGTGGGCAACTGGGTCCTGGGGCTGGGCTGTGGAGCGATGGTATCCCAGTCGGGAGTCTTCAGTTCCAGCAGGGGTGGTCACAGCAACTGCACCCCTGGCTGATGTGCAGGCAGCAAATAGCAGGGCACGTGGGCAGTAGGCAGTCAGGCAGCAGCAGATGGCAGGTGGGAGCATGTTTGGGGCTCTGGGGGGCAGTGATTCGGCCTTTTGGGCAGGAGCGTGGTCTTCCGTGTGTTTTCGCGTGGCCAGCTTGATACGGAGTGATTTGGCAGGTGAAAAATGTGCACGTCATTGTGTGATTTGAGGAAAGGCCCCTAGCGCGTAAGCGCGTCAGCACTCGTACGCACTTCCATTGGACCAAAGGCCCTTCAAGCGTAAGCGCCTCTGTGACATGACGCGTGCGGGCGTGCATGGGCGTTTCCCTCGTGACGTTAGCAGAGTGGTTCAGCGTGCGTGAAAAAATTGCACGTCCGCGTGTGAATGCGTGTAATCCGAGGAAAGGGCCCATGCGTGTAAGTGACGTGACGCACGCAGGCGTTTCCCTCAGCACGGGTTAAAGGTGAGCGGGGGCAGCAGTTCGCTGTACATGCCTTTCGTGGAGACCGACGTGTGTTGCTGCTTCCTGTTGTTTCGCGCCCCATCACAACTTCACAGCTATCAAGGACGTATCTCTTCTTTTGGCGGGGGTATTGGCTACGCAGGTTTTTCTGCATCGCGCTAGTCAGTCGGTGAGTCACACACGCTATTTTTCCCACTGCGGGTGCCCCTGTGTATCGCACCCATTTTCGAGGTCATACTAGCCTGCGTGTCCCACACGTACGCGTTATTCATGTTACTGGGTGCCACTGCGTACTGCGGGAGGTTGATTCCACGCACGTAGGCTGCAGGGTTGCATGCACGGTTTTACTGCAGTTTTGGGGTGCCTGAGCATTGCATGACCCGTCACTACATCACCCGGGTCACATACAGCCTTGCAGGTGCAGGGTGGCTGTTAACATCTTGCTTCCCACCCCCTTCACCCCAATTGCCCAGGTCAATTGTGCTGTACACCTCCCATTGGCACTGCTCCATCTGTGCCGGCACTACTACATCTGTGCCATGGTTGGGAGGCCAGCAAAGGTGAGGGGCGCCTCAGCTGGGCGTACTCCTCGTGGCGGGCGTGGTCGGGGACATGGCCGTGGTGACCAGGGAGTAGGGGGACTCCAGGGTGTCCAGGGCGGCCACAGAGGGGGAAGAGGCAGGGGTGCGCCACTTGAGCACAATGTTGTGCCATGTGTCGGTGCAGTCATGCCACCACCTCCTGTGGTTCCGGGAGATGGAGCTTCTGCATTTGGCACTGGCGCCCGTGTGACCCGGCAATCCGTTCCATCGACTGCCACGGGCCCAAGGGTAGTGGTAGCTGCAGTGCAGCTGTGGACACTGCCACCCAGGCTCAGGGTCTGCCAGCGCAGGCTGCGTTGGCACTTGAGGAGCCCTTGGAAGATTTCCAACAGGCCAGGAGGGAAACCGTAGGGGCACGCAGGGCTGCTCTGACCAAGACACGTGTCCCTGGGGCAGTTATGTCATCTGCTGCCCCGAACAGCCGGGTGTTGGCAAGTGCAGGGGCAGATGCACCCAACAACACCCCGGTTGTGAGTCTGCCAACCAGGACCACTGCGGTCAATGACCCTGCCACAGCGGATGTTGCTGCGCAGGGTCCATTAGAGGGCACCCAGCTGCCACAGACACAAGTCAGGCCTTTGGACGTCCCTCCACCTGCCACTCCCTTGGCTCAATCCACCGAACCCACTGGCCATACTGGTCAGGGTGGCATTTGCCAGCCAGGGTCTGCGCCACATTCCAAGAGGAGGAAGGTTGCACCTGCAGCACAGGCTGGGACCCCACACACAGCCACGACCTCCTGCACATCGAGGAAGAAGCCGTTCTGCAAGCAGGAACTGGACTTCCTCGTGGACTACGTGCGGGGCCACAGCCGTGACATGGTAGTGGGTGCCAATAGTCAGACTACGGCTGCCCACTGTGACACCCACTGGAAGCAAGTTGCGGAACATGTCAGTTCATTCGGCCATGAGGTGCGCACGGCTCAAGAGTGCAAAAAGCGTTGGAATGACCTCATCGCAGTGCTAAGGCTAAGCGTGCCTCAAATTACAACTTGACTCTGGTGACTGGCGGTGGGCCTGCACCAGAGGAGGAAGAGCTCACTCCGCATGAGTCACTCGTTGCAGAGTTCATACCACCTGAATTGGTCGAAGGAGTGGGAGAGATGCTGGACTTTGATGCCCAGTCCAGTGAGTGTTGATGCGTGTTTGTTGAGCACATGTGTGTTTTACTTGTGGGATGTGTTGTGCATGATTGCCACTACATGTGACGTGTACATGGTTCTGATGTGCAAGTAATGCAATGCTTCCGTGATGCATGTCTGCTCTGCTGGATGGTGGACATGTGGGGCAGAGGGGGACTGTCTGCATCACCACTATTGCACCCTACTCAAATGCTGGTTACCAGTATACCCCTCCGGTCCATTTTCCAGCTCACTGGCCCTTCTGCATGTGGCGTGGGGTGACCTTCCTCTCAGCCCAGGCACAATGTCATAGCATGACTGACGTGCATGTGTCCTCTGCCTGCATGCGGGTACTCCATGTAGACATGCTCCCTTGCCCCTCCTCCCCCACTCTGCACCCCAGTTCCACCTTTGCACTGGTCTGCTTCAATCTTGCCATTGGGTACTTTCCTGTTCATGCGTCCTGTGTACATGCTAACTTCCAGCGGACAATCCGCCAGACATATGCTGTGTGGTACAGCCTTAGTACGTGATGCAGGGTATCTCACTTGTACTGTGCATAGGTCAGATGCCCCGCAGGGACATGAGTGCCCATTCATGCTCCATGTGCATTGCACGCATGCCCCTATGTGTCCTTGACTGGATGATCACTGTAATACAACTCCTGGGTGACATACATTGCATGGCATCTCATCAGCCTTCCCATGTCAACTGTGGCTCAGTGTCATTGCATTGCACACATGTTTAGGGTCTGACAATCTGTGTGGGTCACAGGCCTCATCCTGTTTAATGTCCAATGACTCTGTCCGACTGTTGTAGTGTCTTCTTCACATGTGGGCGGCCTCCAGAGTTTTCATCATGTGTCCTGCTTACTGTCCCATCATCATTTGCAGTGTTGTCACTTGAATCATATTAAGCTGTTGATGCCAGTCAACACTGCCTGTCAATACACAGGTCTATGGTCAGCCTTTTGAAACCATGCTAGGCATCCCTGCTTTTGCACTTGGGTGGAGGGGTGCTTTGCTTGTAGATATACTACCCATTGAATGCACATTGCACGTGATGCCTGAATTTGACCTTGCACTGCCTTCACATTTCCTGACACACACCATGAAGTCCTTGTACATGTAGGTATTGAGTGACATACACATTTGCTGCACTGCATAGACCCACTTCTATGCAAACTGCCACCTTTCAACAGGTCTGATCACAGAAGCAATTCAAAGTTGACCCAGCATGCATGCATGCCAGGTTCTATTTTGTGTGTCACATGTCTGCCTGATGTGTTTGTTGTCGGTGTGTGTGTGTGTTGTGTGCTTCTGACATGTGTAGTGACCTTTTTTCTCTATATTTTTCAGATGATGATGCAATGGAGCCGGAGGATGGTGTTTTCATGCCAGACACAGGGTTGTTACCACTACATCAACCCGGCACAAGTGGGGGTCGTGGGGTGGTAGGCCACGAAAACCCCCAAGTGCTACAGTCCATCTTGTCTCTGGCTGCCTATGAGTCCAGCCCTGATGACGACTCTGACGTCCATGTCGAGTTGGATGAGCATCAAGTCCATGTGTCAGGGGTGAGTGATTCTGATGTTGACACTCCTCTGTCCGCGACACCTGCACTGAGGGGTCAGGCAGTCTTGGTACCTCCGCCCGTGGTGGATCGGGACGCAGGGTCACCCTCCACACCAGTCACTGATGTGCCTGGGACTAGGGCATGTAGTCGTGCAGCCGTGGGCGGTGCCAACACAGCGAGGACACCCGGTCCTTGGGTCCCGCAGGGGTCAAACCCAGCAACGCGGTCACCGCGCGCAACCGCAGTATACTGAGTGGGAGCAAGACATGACTGCCAATTCAGAACGGCAGGGGGCAGCAATGGAGAAAATCGCTGAGAGCATGGAGCGTGTGGCCTGATCTGTGCTCCCCCCTACTAGGCAGGTGCTTCTCCAGCAGCAGGCGGCACGGTCCAGGGCCCGCTCGCTCAGGCTGGGCATGGCGGCCTCAGACAGGGCACGCCAGGCTGAAATGTCGTCTCTGCGTCAAGCAATTGCTGCTCACGCAGAGGCGCACATGGATGCCCTGAGGGAGGAGTATGCTTCCCTCAAATCCACTCTGGGTGTCCTTCTGATGTCTCAGAGGCAGCGGGCAGAGGAGAGGTTTGCACAGCTTGAGCATACCATCTCGGCTGAGCTACAGGCTTGCTGGGAGGTGCAGCAGTTGTCCAGCCAGGCCTTGCAGGAGGAACTCCGTGTTACACGTGGTACCTTGCAAGAGGAAGCACGTGTATCACGTGAGGTTCTGCATGCAGACCTACGTCACATCGCCACACAGAATCAGGCTCACCCGTCTGGCAGACTTGCTGCCGACGAGGGGCAAGCTGCGGCTAGGCGTGGCCAGGCTACTCTGCCACGTCCTCCTTTCCAGGATGAGCCAGACTCGGGCGACCACATAGGTTGGGCTGTGCAGGCGTTGAGCCCATGGAGTTTTTTTTTTTTGACTCAGCATCATCGCATGTGGGTGTTGAGCAGCACCCTGAACTCCCCCCTCCTGGGTGCCCCCCCCGGGTCGTATGTGGCCATTTTTGATTTTTCTTTTAGTTTAGTTAGTTAAGTTTCTGTTTGATAGTTAGTTTAATTAGGTAATGTAGGTTTTTCATAGTTAGTGTAATTAGTTAATATAGTTTAAAATTGCTTGTCTATTGTGCTTTAATGTGACGGTGCAGTGCTTTGTGGCTTTTGAAGGCATCCACTGTCTGTTCCAGCTGGGCCCTTCAGGCTTGTCTTGTGTATGTGTTTGCTGCTTGGGGTCCTTGACTCACATATGCCACTCCTGCCTCCCTTATCCATGGGCTCTCAAGGATGGTTCGGTGTGACAACCTATTACACAAGGGCTTTGGACTGTCATATCTGTGGCATGTCTGGTGCTGTGTAACTTGTGTTGACACCCCTAGTGGGGATGATTGCGGTGCTATTGTCCACTGTTCAGCTTTTGCTAGATGGGGTGTTTCATGATTAATGTGTACATTCATTGCTATGCTTTGTGTAGTATGTTTCTTATCTTTACTGTACACGTGCTTGTTGCAATTCATGCCATAGATAGTGTGTTCCACACTTTGGATGTGAAAGACGGACTGATGGTGTGATTTCTGATGTACGTCTCTGACATGGTCCAGTAATGAGATGCCTGAAGAGACACACACAGATGACTCTAAAGCATTAAATATGTGTTTCATGCCCTTTCTGCAGGGGGATGCGCCTCCAGACCACCTTTGCCAGCAGACATGGCCCATTGGACGTCTGTATTCTGGACACGTTTCTTGGTGCCCACATGAACATGTGTGCGCAAGCAGAGGCACAGGGATTGCAGACATACATCCTAGAACTGCTGACGTGTTTCAAGGAACTCCATGCAAGGTGAGCAGCACAGGGGGGCCACAACACAGCAAAGCTTCCACCAGGCCAGTTGCACATGCAGGCTTAGTAGCAGCACTGACGGTGAGCTTGGACGAATATTGGTGTTGAAGTGCACAATACAGCTCAAATGTGTTGGTGGACTGATGGCTAGTTGATTGTACGGTTGTCTGGGGCACCTGCAGGGGCAGTGGCACATATCCTCCGGTCCACCATGGGCCATTGAGGCACTTGTATCACCCATGTAGCCTTCCGAGACATGGAAAGGAGCAGCTCACAGGGACATACAGCAAGGGACAGACTCGGGTGCAGTGCATTTCATTTCCATGTACATTTTGAAACATGCACTGCCATTTTATTTACGGTCATGGTCGGACACAACTTTTTCTGAAGTCATACCTTGCTATATGCGTCTGTCTGCTTACCCAGGGAACATTGCATGTTGTGTGAATCGTGACACATTGGTGTTCCATTTGCCACGCACCCACCGGCGCCTGACTTACTGCATTGACTGTGTATGAACCATCACATGGGGAATGCTACGTATGGGTACGAAGCATCCACACCAGATTGTCTGTTTGTAGAGTAGTTTGTTGCTATGGGGCATATTTGGTGGTGTGTTTGTGTGTTATGGGCACGCACAGATTATTAACTTTGGCTCTCTTTGCAGCATTGAAGTGCTCCTGTAACCGGACCTGAGAGTGCGCAGGCAGGAGGCCAGCACTCAAAACCAGAGCTGAGTGTCTTGTTGTTTTTCTTTCAAACTGCTCTACATAGGCTTGCTGGGCGGTGCACTGATGCATGGATGAATGTGTAATTCAATTTGGTATGTTTTTTTTTCCATAATCACCCCGAGTCCTATCCAATTCTAAACCCTGTACCCTCTACCCGGTGTTCCTGCTTCCCGTACCTATCCAACCAACGTTCCCTAACCCTCTTTCCCCGCTGGGGTTGCGGATGCCTGTGTAAGCCCCAAGCTTGCAGGCGCCAAAACCCTAGAGGAGTTGGTTGGTTCGTGCCACTCCTGCGCCTGCACTCTGGAAGACCCTGATAATGATGTACAAGTTTGTTATGATTGTGTATGTGTTAATGCAAGTACTCCATTTTAGTGCATTCCCTATTTTCACATGTCATTCCTACTCCCCTCTCCTGCCCCTCATTCCAGTTATCCAGTATGCCAACGGCTGTCCCGACTGCATATCCCTGACCCTCCTTCCCGACCAGGGTCTCAGAGGCCTGTGTGAGTTTGACCTTGCAGGCACCCAGGCCACGGTGGTGGTGGTTGGTTCGTGCCACTCCTGCCCCTGTACACGGGAGCTGTGACAGTACACATCCGTTTGTGGTGCATCATTCTATGTTATGTACCACACATGGTTCACATCCTGTTGTGACATTGTTTTACTGTGCTACCTTCGTTGTTACATCATTGTGGTAGTGCTTGAACTTTGTGAGGTACTGCTACTTCAAGTCATCTACTGGAGGCTGTTCTAGTTCGTTTTTCTGCCTTGGATTTTGTGTCTTTGCAAATGAAGGTGGACTCTGAGGGTGCAGGCACCTTTTAACACACAAGGTGGGAGATGGTGACGAAGGGGACGGGTGATCCTGTGGCCAGGTGAAATTGAGGGTTGACGGCTCCATGACCCAGGTGCAGTTGTTCAGTGGGTCATGGTCATTTGTGAGGGAGGGGGGGTGTTTTGTTGTTGATAGTTGCCTTGCCCTGCAGTGTGTTGGGAACCCTGACATTGTAATTGTGGTATCCTATGTACATGATGTGTTCTGCTGATCAATGCATGTTCATGTGTTGTGTTTACCTTTCAGGTGTGAGGGGATAGTTGTGGTATGACATGCTGGGTTGTACACATGGTGAATGTTCACATGTGATGTGTAGAAGACACTGATGGTCACTTGATTGCACATGCATATGTTGAGTGCATGTCCTTGCTGACCCGCACACTCACACTAAGGTGGTGGCTACATGTACAACCACCCTTCGATATCCACATGTACACTCTGTTTGCCTTCTGCTGCCCACTGTGTCCCTGCAGCACATGTTCTGTAACCAATTATGGATCCTGTACATGCCTATTTTGCTTTTTGATGTGGTTTGTCGCTTAGATGTGATGCTCAGGGTGTGCATCACACACAATGGCTGTTCACTGTGCTGTGCGCTGAGCAGTGTGTTGCAGGAGTTGGACACATCACACAGAAGCTGCAGTGTTGATTTTGCAATGCACAATGTGCATGTAGACAGGCATTCGTTGTTATGTTGCAGCTACTACCTTTGTGATGCATTTGGGAATGACTTATTTTGGGTATGAGGTCGTTGGTCAGTCATTTCATCTGATTCCATGTCAGGCATCATTGTGTGATGCCAATTTACATTTTTCACATGGCAATGTGTACCTTATTGGTATTGTGTTGGTGTATGGCTATTGCTTGCCATGTCATGTTGTGGTTTGGGAGGGTTTGAGTGACATAACAGTGATGTTCATGGCCTGTTTTGCAGGTGTGTGTGATTAACACCTTGCATGTCAGGGTCAGCCGCTTCTCGAAGCAACGAGCTGGGGGTAGATCTCTCTCCGCGGCAGGGGCCTCCCTCTGGAACAGCCTTCCTGCCTCCCTGAAACTTGAGGAGAACCATCTCTGGGTCAGGAAGCACCTCAACACCTTCCTCTTTGCTTCTGCTTTCTCTCTCCCTCTCCCTTGCTAATTTCTTCACTGAAACTGCACTGAATCTGCAACTGGGCCACTCTCACCGACCTCGGTCCCTGGCCCAGCCACTCTCCACTTGCACTGCCTCCCTGGCAAGCCCTGCTCTGCGGGACTGTCTCTGTATCCCTACAGCCCCCCCTTCCCAGCACTTGTCTGCACTTACCTTTGCACTTGCCACCAGCTGGCCTATTTATTTATTTTTTATTCTACTTACCATGTACTGCACTCCACCCTCCCCTTCCCCTTGCATTTTTCCCTTCCACCTACCCCTGCACTTGCGCGATCTAAATGACACCTGGCCTAGTAGGATCGTTGTCTGTCTTCCCTTGTTCCCCCCTCCCTGCCTCGTCGCGCCTTGCAACACTTGCATAATAGGTATCTAAAAAACAACGACATGAAGATCAATGTAAAAAAATCGATGATTCTAGCCATAAGGGCCTGCCGTGGAAAAAAATCATCAGGAAAAATCCAGATGTGGTCCTTAGACAATGAAAAACTGGAGGAGGCGGATACCACAATATACCTTGGGATAAGGATTAATAAAAACAGCAATGAACAGGCACATTACATGCTGATCCGAGAAAAATTATCAGCCTTGACCAACCAAGGAATACTTCTACACCGCAGATATGGCAAATTCTCACTGGCTCCGGTAACAATTTTTTATAAACAAAAGGTGGTGGCAGTAATCACGTATGGAGCAGAGGCACTTCTAGCCCTAAGATGGGAAGTTTGAATTTATGCGAAGCCTACTTTTGGCGAAAGATCTTACGCCTCCCGAACACTCTCCCGATAGAGATCATAAGGACAGAATTAAGACTCCAATCTATGGCTTCAATAGCAATATGGAAAACCTTGTCCCTCTATAGAAAGTGCATCCTTGACAGCCCAGCCCAGCCGTTTAAAATCTTAATACAGACCGAGACGCAAAATGGAGATAAGATCTTACACGAATGGAAGATAAGGTGTGAAGCGACTTTGGAAAAGCTAGACATCTCGGAAGAGACCTTAAAGTGTAATCCAGATAAGGCGAAAAGATCTGTTCGGGAAAAGGATTGGGAAGAAACCCAGGAGAAAAGCATGTCAAGGAATCTGTGCCACAACATCATCTGGGAAAGAAAGGGTTTAAATATGCTCCCACCATACTTGCTGAAATTTCCATCTGCCCATTACAGAGACTTGCTCATGCGTTGCAGGCTTAATGTATGGTATTCCCGAGAGGTAAAATGGAGAAGACAACTTATTGACAAATCGATGGCATACTGCAGGTTCTGTAAAAACAGGACCCAAATAGAATCTATCAGACATGTGATGGTAGTTTGTCCGACGCTCGCACTGAAACGACAAGTATACATGGGAAGCTATACCATCAATATTACTGAGGAGACGGAAGAGGAGTACTGGGAGTGGCTAATGACAGTCGAAAAGGTCGGTAAGACCTTAGATGCATTGAAATTTGTCACTAAAACTGGACCAGGAGGTTGACGATCCTGAAGTGTGAGCTAAATTGACTAAACTGGACAGACCAAGAGAATTGGTTTTGGGAAAAGTCACTGCATCTACGTAACTTTGGACATGCACTCATCTAATATTGGTGAACTGACATGAAGGAGTGTTAAAGGTTTAAATTTAATTAACCAATAAAACAAAACAAAAAAAAAAATAGGCGCGTTACAAATGCCATATCATATCATATATCATATGTGTGCCTTTTGGTCACACAGGATAGCTTGTGTTTAAGTAGCTAGGGATGCACACAATGTGGCACTTCCATGGCAACAATCTCAGAGTGGTTAAGGTTGTGACAGTTGACTGTCTCTTTGTCATCATCGATTGTCACCTGGTATGTGCCAGGCCTGTGTGCACTCCGCAGGGGTGGGAGTTTAGGTGAAAAATGCGGCCACAAGCTGGGTCCGGGCTTCCTCGCCACGTGCCCTATCCCCTCCCATGGGCAGCGCCTGTGCCTGTGGTTGGAGATGTGGGGGCACCACCATGTCCACTGGTACGCCCTGCCGTGTTGTAACATTGTGCAGGACACATGCTGCCACAATGATCCTGCACACTACTGGGGGTGCATAGAGTAGCTGCCCGCCAGAGCGGTCAAGGGAGCGGAAGCGTGACTTGAGCACTCCAAATGTGCGCTCCACTATGGCCCTGGTTGCAATATGGGGCGCGTTTTATCTTACCTGGGGTGGTATGGTGGGGTTCCGGATTGGTGTCATCATGTGGTTGCTCAGAGGGTAGGCACTGACCCCTGGGGAGGTGATAATAGTTGAGATTATTAGGGTTTGGGTATTTGTCTGTGTGTGACTTGCATGCATGTGCACAGACATTTGTACTCGCTTAGGAGCCATGTGTCACCATGCTGCCCAGCTTCCAGGGCCCGGCTCAGGGCGGACATTCTGTATATGAAACTGTCATGGGTGGAGCCAGGGTAGTTTGCATAGACAGAGGTGATGATTCCCTTTGCATCGCATACCACCTGTATGTTAATCGAATGCCAGTGCTTGCGGTTTTGGTAGATGTGCTCAGTGGCCCTAGGTGGACGTAGGGCCAGATGGGTGCAATCTATGCACCAAGCACTTTGAGGAAGTGTGCCACCCTATAAAAATCCAGGACAACGGCCTGCCTTTCTGCGGGTGTTCTGGGCATGTATATGTGCCTGCGGACTGAGGGGCGCGCTGTCATGATTGCCAAGACCTGGTGTAGGCAGCGTGACTCCGTGGCCTGTGAGACCCCCCCACTATGGCAGTGGTCCGCTGAAATGACCCAGTGGCCAAAAAATGCAGGACATTGAGCACCTTCTCCAAGGGGCTCAATGCTTGGGAGCAAAGGGTGGGGGATGTAAGGTCATCTTCCCACTCCCTGACCAGGTCTAGGATCATATGGGGTGGAAACCTATACCTTCCGTAGACCTGTTCGTCAGGCATCCCAAAAAGGCTTGTCCGTGGTGAGAAACTATTCTCCTCCTCCTGCGGTGTCCCACAATCAGTGCTGCGACAAATGGGGCATTCATCGTAGCTGTATATACGTGTTTGTTGTTTGCGCGCACTTTTATACTGTGCACGGGGAATCTTCCGCCTGCCTTTGTGTGGTGGACGCGTTGACGCCTGTGCACGTCTTTTGCCGTGCGCGGGTTTCCCGTATTCGAATCCATGAATACGGGTTGTTTGCGTGCGTGTGGGCTTTCTGTGTGGTTCCCTGCAGTACTTCCCCAGTTACGCCTTCTTTTCACGCATTGTTCCCCATTCCACGAGTTACGCCCACTGTTCCGCCCACTTTTGTTGCGTGCACCGCGCTATGTGCACTTTTGCTGTGCGCGTAGCGCCCGCCGTTTGATGACGTGTGTGCCCGTGTGCGACATACATGGATTTGGCACACGACCAGCGGGAAACTAGCGCAGCGCCTTCCTTGTATCACACGCATGCACGTGCGCTTGATTTCTCACGCTTGCACCACCTTGCGCCTGCTTGCTCTGGGATTTTCGCCGCACGTTTCTTCCATGAATCGACCCCTAAGAGTATTGAGTGTGCAGATTCTCAGGGACTGCTTCTAGATGGCTTAGTTTATAACTATGGAATTAGTTCTATTAACAGACAAATATGTTCAGCCTTGTTAGGCATGCTTACTTTTAATGGCTATCAGGGCAAGTCAACTATTAATTTTTTTTCATTCGTTTGTTTTCTTGAATTTCATATTGGATTTTAAGTGATTTCTATAGAAGATTGCAACCACTTGGCTCTAGAACTAATTCTTAATATTTAACCACTGATGACCAGGGTAAATGTGCCTTCCTGTGTGTTTGAGAGCAATTGGACTAGAAATTGAAAAAGCATTATTTGAGACAAATTGAACCTTGGTCGTACAGACTCTAGGATGTGTATGGCAAAGTATGCACCTATAAAATATCATTTGTCGTATTTAACTAAGCTTAATATGATCCTAGAGGAATATGGCTTGCTAATTTTGGGTATCAGGGAATTATTTATACGAGAGTTTGTACCAGTTGGTTTGATGGAGCTACTAATGGAACTAAAATCTCAATATTCTATTGGGGTCTGATATGCAACAAAGGAAAAAATCAAGAAATCTATTGCCTTGCGAAAACTGGAATTAGCTGAAGCAGCCTGAGAAGATCTAATTGTTGTCACAAGCTCACCTCACACGGAGTTTGTGAAATGTTTGTCTAATGGGTGAAGCTAGGCATGTGTGAAGGTCTAGTACCCATGCAGACTTTCACAATGTTATACAGAAAATGTCAACTAATTATCCAGTCACACTTGACCATACACTAGCTTGAACGTCTTGATTGGACTGATCTAGAAAAAGCTATCTCCTATCTGACATACGGCTAGCCTTTCAATCTTCCAAATCCAACGAGAGCCCGGGGCAGGACTGTGCTTCAATTGCCATTTTTGAATACAAACTGGAAGTATCAATCCCATTGTTCTGTTATACAAATGCTCTAACAAAATCAGATTCCATGATGATTGGACAATTACAGTCTTCTTTCCTCTTTAAAAATGGAGATCATGTTTAAAACTCCCAAAGTTACAGGGATGCAGATTTTAGGAGCAGCCCTGTTACACCCAAATGATGCAGTAATTGCAACAGAAATGCAACCCTTCACTCTAACATTTACTAAGGTATATTGCTTTTCATCTCCGTAATAACCTACCCTATGGACTTTGTTCCTAGACAGAAGGCTGCCATATGCACTGTATTCTCTCCATCATGTTAGACATTGTTTTAATGCACCTATAAATTAAAAGCTTGCATGCATTTTAAATGTGTAAAGAAGAATTGAACTCTACTCTATTAATAGAGAATTAATATCCATATTGGATTAACTCACATTGCAGATTGTCAGATACAAAGAAAATACATTGTTCTATTGCAATTGTGATTGTAATTGTTTGTTTGCTCAGTGCTTATACACAAGTGAAGTGCTTCAAAGAGCATCAAGGCGGGAAGGGAACAAGGGAATACAGTAGTGATTCTTAGGCCTTGAAGTTTCTGAATGATGTAACAAAATTGTAACTAGGTATTAGGCCTGAGGGCATTTCTCCCAGTGCAGTGCATGAAGTCTATCAGGCCCGAGCAGATAAAGGAGGGGAGGCAAAGGGGGGAAAAGACAGAAACTCACTAGGCCTAGTAAATTCAGGTTATGCAAGGGTACAGATGGAGTTGCAAGGGAGGGGGGAGGGAGAACAATTGGGCCCAGTCCATAATGGCCCAGAGTTAAGCACGGAGAGGTAACCCCTCTCAAGGAGAGTATGCTGAACGTGCAGTAGTGCTGAGCATAGTGCAGAGGCCCGGAGGCAAGTGCAAATAACACACAGTTTAGGACAAATAGAGTTCAGAATGCATGGCTTTTGATGCATCGTTGCATAGGCAAAGAAGCCATGGCCTGCCATCTGCCAAAGTCAGACTTCGCATCAATCATTAGAAGAATTCTTTAGGCTATCCTGCAGGAGTGAAGCCATTCCATTAAATCCATGTTCATGGGCCACCTCAGCTTTATAGATAATATCTTCTTTTCACAGAACAAAAGATCAAAGAAGGCTTCAACCATTTAGAAGTATCATCTGTTCACATTTGTTTTCATGGCTTGGAAAATACCCCAGTCTTACATTAGTGGTTAGCTTGAATGGGTCTCCATTTATAGAAATGTCTGTTCAAAACCACCTATAATGTTATGTATATAACACTTTGGTCATTTGAAAAAGTAAAGACAGTTTTGGATTCAGGGGAACACACCACACAATATAAGTCTAAACTAAATACATTCATGATTTATTAATAATTTAACAGAATTCAATAACTTATTTCATGCTATGGGGTGTATTACATATTTCTGGATCCAAGTTTGTTTGGTGATTCTGAAAATGTGCATCTTTTATTATTATTATTATTATTATTATTATTATTATTATTATTATTATTATTATTATTATTTTCATTATTATGGTAAATATTGAGTGTGGACCTAGCTCCGAGAAGCGCAGAACTAGCTTCGAGAAGCAACATAGTACTTTAAAGATGTGTACAACAATACAGATACATAACAGAGGGCTGTACTGAGGCATACAACAGTACAGATGCATCACTGAGCACTTTTCAGAGGTAACAACATAACAGATATACAGTGGGGGTAGGGAACAGAGGGGCACAGAGGTGCGGTACAGCTGTCGCAGAGTCAGCTGGCAGGAGAGACTCCTTGAAGAGGTAGGTCTTGAGTTTTTAATAGTGGGATAGGGGTAATGGTGGGAAATGGGGGGATGTAGAAAAATGGATTTGGGTCCATATCCCATCAGAAAATCCCTTTATGTGTATAAATAGCCACATTTTCAACATATGAAGTGAACCAATAATTCAGCTTTTCCAATGAAAAATCATTGCATCAAATGACACTAAGTGGGATCATTTTGCTACCTATTTAAGCCCATGAAAATAGGAAGTATGATAAGCTCTGGGATTCTGACACCTCTATAAATGGGGTCTGCTTCCTACAAGAGAAGTGCTGAAGTCGGATAAATTTGAGCATGCCAGCTTGGAAGAAGTTCAAATATCCCTTAAGAAGTCGCTTGTCCAGAGAAAGCTTGATGAAGAAGCTTGCCCTAAATAAGACCAGATTTCCTGAGAAAGACTTTGAAAACAGAGGACAGCCAGGTGACATAGCTGACTGGATGAAGGTTCCTGGAGATGTGTGATGCAATACCTGTCATGTGCCTTCAGAAGATAAATCCAAGAATAAGTATATATGTGTATATATATTCAGTGAAAAAACGTTGTTAAAGAGACGTTATGGTTACAAGTAAACCTAATAACCCTTGCAATTCTCCAGTTACGGTAGACTGAGCAACCATAACTCGATCCACCACCATGTACTGCTCAGACTAACACCCAGGACAACAAAGATGATATAACAAATGTCATTGATGACCTCACCGATGACATCACATATCTGGGCCACTTCTTTTTGTTCACTGACCTATCTAGGCCCTGTGGTTTTGTTCACTGATAGAGACAATCTTAAACATCTAAAGGTGTTACATATGTAGACATGAACCTTATTGTATGTTGTTATGGCACTTTCCTTAGGATTTGGCCTTAGTTCATGGTACACATACATGGGGAAATAACCAATCCTCAAACACACACATAATTTCTGTATTTGATAATAAAATCTAATGCAACTGTCATTGTTTGGTGGTGCTCTTTCTTTCCTCCTTACTGAAGTTTCCCTGTATATGCCTCAGATTTGTTTGCATTGTGGGTCTTCATATGTATTGTTTGTACTAACACGAGTATGTAGTAAGTATTCAATTATTAGCTATTTATTACATGTTTATCATAACTCAATACTCTGATAACGAACCATTCATTATTTTACTATCCAAAATTACCAGATTAAAAATATTGTACTTCTATAGTGCATGCTGCAGCCATTGCATATGTGTATGCATGACTAGATTTCTCTAGTAACAGCAACACTCCAATATCATGTTTTGTTCAGATGAATACATTATTACTACATTAAATAGTTCATGATAGGTCTTCCGTTCACCCCTGACATCTTCTTACTAATATTATTAATACAACCACTTTTAGATACTTTTTATCAACATTCATTTCACATGTGATGTCATCAATGACATTTGTGATTTCATCTTTGATGTCCTGGGTGTTACTCTTACCAATGCACTGAGGTTGTGTTATTTATGGTTGCTTAGCGTACCATAATTGGCGAATTTCAAGGGTTTTTCGGTTTTACTTGTAACCATCACGTCCCTTTAACAAACTTCTTTCACTGAATTTCATGGGTTTTTGGTAGTGCAACTTGACCATAACACGCATCTTTAATCTGCTACAGGTTCCTTACATTATACTCACCCCCCAATGTGGCAGCAACAGAGACCGCAGACAACATGGATATTGTGCAGCATTTACAAGGCTCAGAATCATAGGGGAGGCCCAAAAAGGATGTACCCAACAAACAGATGATGAAACGAAGTGTGTACCTTTACTGTTTTATAGTAACCACAACATTTCAAGAGAAATAGGTCAATACAACTACTTGGCCTATCCTCTTGAGTTGTTTAGAAAAAGCGAAACATGTGTTGCCTAATTTTAGCAATCACTAAATGAATCAATCACTAGGTATATATTAACGCAAACTCAAACAAAGCATTTAGACAATTTGTAGAGAAATGAAAAATGCAAGCAATACATAAAATATGTTTACTGCTATATAAAGTGAACAGCTAGAAAATGCAAAATATAAAGCTGTTGTGAATGGTTATTTACATTAAAAAAAAGGGACAGTCTACACATTGTGAAACAAGTTGAAAACAATTAACATGTGCAGTCAACATCTTGTGAAATGATCAAGTCCGATATCTCTAAAGAAATGATGCTTCAGATTTGATACGAAGTTGGGAAACAAATTCTTTGCATCATGCGTTCCCGTATTTAGTACTAAAAGAGTTATTTAGCTGAAAGTTATTTCATTAGAAAGTCAATGAATGATGCAGGGTCTTTTGACGCAAGATATCTGATCGTTAGCCAACGTGATCAAGAGCTGGTTGGTGGCAGAGGTTCCAACTGGCTAGTATACAGGTATATCACTGTTCCCTGTAGTTGTCACGTTTCGGCGGTGGTAAGTGGATGTAAAGTCCGCCTTCATCAGGGCTGAGAATCAGGGACCCTGTAAGGGGTGCAATAGGTATGTTGTGACTGAGTATAATACCATGGGAGTCCCAATCAATGGGACTAGGGTTAGGGCTGAGTTTGTTCTCATAGCGACCGGTTTGTGAACTTACTTGCCGGTGCGCATTAGCTCAAGCGCGTTGGTGTGGCCACGCTTTTTGGAAAAGAGGAGACCATCTTGTGCCGGGACCAATAATGCAGGTACCAGGTCAGGATTGGCGGGCTTCCCATTAAATGCAGAAGGTTCACAAATAGTCTCGAGGCTGTGTGGAATGGACAAATCATACGGTAAGACCATTTTGAATTTAGGGAGCCAGTAGTTTTGTTACTGCTCCAGAGGTCACTAGGTAAATAGAGCACAGTGACCGCTATCAAAGTTAGCCGTAGGCGGTAAACTAAAGTTTAAATTAATTGAATTAAAAATTATATTACTTATTTGCAAGCTGGGTGCCACAAAGCATGCCAGTGTGTTTAGGTGCAGCTTGCAAATTGTGAGCAAATGGAGACTGTGTGACCCTCGGAAGAAGCCTAAACATGGTGTTTGAAGATTGGTGCTGTTAGCACTAGCCACAATGGTTAAAATAAAATCATGCGGCAGCAAAGGAGAAGAACGAAGCGTCCTGTGTTCCAGTGCTAGTTAGAGAGATAGACATGTTAGTGTCTAAAGAGTAGTGCCGGCATGCTGGTTTAGTGCAGGTTTATTCGAGGTTAAATACAGGGCTAAGGAATTAGTGCGGTGTGCGGGAAAATTGCCCTTGGTTCGGCGCGCACACGTATCGTTAGTCAAGGGGCCAGACAGACACGTGAACCCGTGCAAGCCAGTGGCCCCGGGCTCACCTTGTGGTTCAGACGCTGAGTCATGCTGCGCCGCTTCTGGAGTCAGCGAGGTCTCTGCCGCGGGTGAGTCGCCGAGACGTGTGTTCCCAAGAATGCGGAAGGGGAGGTCCATCCGTAGCGCAGGGCGAGCGAGCTGTTCGTTGCTAGGTACGCCAATGCATGCGCACTGGAGATTTTGGGCCTCATTACACGGTAGGGGGTAAGAGTTTACCGGTACCTGTATTTTACCGGTACCGGTAAATGCTTACCGCCTTACTACAAGGTCCCTTTGTGGGTTGGGGAATTTAACGCCTGCTTTTTGCAGTCTTTAAAAACCATCCCGCAAAGGGACCAGAGGAGCTAATTATGGTACTGCAATTTGCAGTACCGTAAATAGCGCCTTCCCCATTCCCATAGAGCCCTATGGGGCAAAAATGGGAATGGGGAAGGACAATGGTGGAAGGGGGAATTACCGCCCCGCCAACCTTGGAATGGGGCGGTAATTCCCCTTTCCTCCAAGGCGGTACCGGTAAATTACCGGCATGAACCATGGCGCTAATAGCGCCATGGTTTATCGCCTACCGTGTAATGAGGCCCTATTTTATTATTGACAAAACAAATGTTACACGGGTATGCATGACCCCTCATTTACTGAAGTAGTTCTCAGGAATTCCAGTCCGTTGGGAATACTGGTCATCACTTGCAATTACTAAAACACTGTGGCGGTAAGTCGAGACAATGGGCCTCATTACACGATAGGCGGTGAACCATGGCGCTATTAGCGCCTTCAAAAAAGCAGACGGTAAATTCCCCAACCCGCAAAGGGACCTCGTAGTAAGGCGGTAAGGATTTACCGGTACCGGTAAAATACCGGTACCGGTAAACCCTTACCGCCTACCGTGTAATGAGGCCCAATGTACTGCATCAGTGCATATTAGCAATTGTGATTGATGATAGGAATAGAGGCAAGATCAGGGAAGTTAACAGGCACAGCTCAATGCATCGGTGCTTGTTTGTTTCCATGCTTAGATGACTAGTGCCTATATGTGGCATCTCTCAAGCTGTTTATTATGTCTATTTAGGGAGCTGATTTTATCACTGCCGTGCGACCCAGGGGACGGGGGGGCCACGGTCACGTTACTCAAGATATATTGCGATGATGCATATATATAGGGTTGAGAGAGTATTTGGCCAGCATTATGAGTCGTTTTTTAACGGGTTGAAAAATCTCATTTAGGCCATGATGGTATGTGTCCAGCCTGTGAATCCATCGTGCTTCCTTTTTCATGAGGCTGTGGTGGATGTCAGATCCTCCTTTGACTTTTTCAATCACTCACCACAGGATGTTGTTAGGAGTATGGTTCAATGCCAACAGATGTACATAAAACCACAACTAATATTTATAACATGCAAATATACCTTTTTGTACAAATACTTAAGTTAAAAAATACAATTCTTTTTTTCTTTTTTTTTTTGGCTACACGGTAACCTTTACAAAAATAGAAATTACAAGTAAAATTACCTAAAATGTCAGTGGCTAAAATCTGGTACACATTAGATATAGCTAAAAAACAGGCAAAATGTCATACATGTTATTCAACATAATATTTACAATTATTATGCAGACATAACCTTTCTTCGTCCATGAAATTTCATATTACATCTCTAAAACGACTTAGCAACCTTATTGTTGCGATGTTCCATATCTTCACAGTTGCTACCACATAATACTAAAAATTTCCATGCTTTTTATTAGCACTCAGACGGATTATTAAACCAAATTCCCTGTTACACTCTAAGTCAATGACCATCATTCATCCTTGCAATTCGCATTTAGTTTTTAAGAAGCGTAACACTGCCAATTGCAGTTTAACCCTGGAGCCATGTAACATATCCATCCAAAGTGCTTCAAGGTTAAGACATTTTGGTTTGGGCACGTATTTAAAAAAATAATTAATGCATGTTTGTCTAAGTCCTACACATTGCGTCAACAAGTGCTCCAATGTTACGTCCCTGGCATCTAGATTACAGAATCGTCATTCTGCCGTTGCAGCAGGCAGACCTTGCCTTATACTTGCCAAAACATTAAAACGAAATCTCATAAATTCCTGTCTAAGCGCTTTGCTGGGGAATTTTATGAGATAAGGTTCAGTGGTGCCCATTTTTTTGTTGTTGTAGGCCAGGTGTGCATACAGTTTTTTGCTGTGTATTAGACTGACTATCAAATTCCAGTCTGCATGTTGCAAGAGGCTCTTAACCTTCATGGGATTATTGATGAGTAGTTCTTTGGAGACCCCAACTTTTGCAAGGGTTTCCTGTGCCTCCCTTTCCAATTCCTGCAGTACCGCAGACGTATCCTCGCCCGCAGCCAAGCACCGTTCCAGGATTCCATACAGAGTGGAGTCCTTACCCACAAGCACTTTCCTGTATAGCGATACGCTATGCCAGACAATTATACTTAATAAAGAGTATAACCCATGTTCATAGCGTATCGCCACAAGTGGGATGCACTTCGGAAGGCACCAGACCAAAGACCTCAACACACGGGCCTCATATTTATTGAATTTGCTTCTAAACCAGGAAGGGAACAATTCTATCCCATAACAGAACTGTGCAATAGATTTGCTACGGTACACTTTTAAGCAGGGTAACTTTGACAATTTTCCATATTTATTATCAATTTTATGCAGTTGGGCAATCAATGGAATGATTTTCTTATCCAAATAGGTACATTAGTTTGCCCTGGTTACGAACTCTAAAATAGGATAACCAAGATAACGAAAGGCATGGCAAATAGAGAGTTTGTCATGATCTAAAAACTAAGCAAATCTAATTGCACATTTCCTATAGCTTAATCACATGATGAAGGTTTTTGTTCAATTGATGGCTAATGAGTTATCAACGGTGTATTTCTTAAAAAGAGGACAGACACGTTGTCAACCTATGGGCGTCAGGTCAAAAAGGAGTACATCGTCGGCATAGGCGGTCCAAACGATCTTATTACCCTCCACTTTAGGAGCAGCGAAGGATGTACCTTCCAAAAACGGGCCAACATCAGATAGATAGAGATTAAAAATAGTTGGCGCAAATATACATCCCTGTCTGAACCCATTACTCGTAATGATTTCCTCCGAAAGTGTTCCCTCAGTATTAAGTCGGACCCTCATTTTGGTTTCAACGTGTAGGTGATAGATAATGGTTAACACTTGTGCGGGCATACCAAGAGCATATAGTTTACGCCACAAAGTGGCTCTATTAACCAAATCAAAGGCAGAGCACAAATCTATTGACGCCAAGTATATTGGTTGGCTGCCTCTTAACCTAGTTTGGTGCTGCATGATAGACAAAAGCAGGCCCCCAGCATCCGTACCCACTGCTTTCCTAAAACCAAATTGCTTGGGTGAGAGTACAGCCTCTCCATCCATCCATGAATAGATGTGTTCCAGAACTAAGGACGCAAAGATTTTAGAATCAACATCAAGCAGGGCGATAGGTCTATAGCTAGATGGTATCGCCCTTTTTATAGATGGGTAGCACATACGTCAAATGCCAACTTGTTGGAAATACCCTGGATATAACGATATCCATAAACAGAAGAAACAGAATCTTTGCCCACAGATTCAAATTGTCCTTAAACACCACATTGGCAAGCATATCCTGCAATGTAAAGTGGATGTTCCATTGACATGTGAGAATATCAGCCGGCACCAGCCAGACAGAGGTAGGTGTACAGTATATGGAACCAAAGTGCCCTTCCCAAACAGCAGAGGAGATACACACTCCTTGTTCTCTAGGTTGAATTTCACCTCTCCTGTTAACTAGGGTCCAAAATGTTCTTGTATTCGTTTTGGATAGAGCCTCTAGTATACTTTCCGCGTCCTTCTAATAGATTTTGCTTTTAGTGAACACGCTTTGGTTTTCCATTTATTGTTTACCTTTTGTATGACTTCCCCCAGATTAGGAGTAAACGGGCGCTTTACTAGACTAGGAATCTCTTGATTCCTCTCTTTTTTGAGTAGGTACATAGTGGGTTCAAAAACATGTATATGGAAAGGGCCTATTTTCTTGGTTCTCCTGATCCCTTGGGGCCCAAGGATAACAACCTTGATATAGCAATTACATTCCCCATGTGTGTACATTCTAATTTTTTTTATCACAACCATTTTTATCGTAGTCCTGGAAGAAGACCTTATTTACTTTCTCAATGTTATTACAATGCCAATTAATTCTGTTCCCAGCACTGTTGTGCTCCATCATCAATGGATATACATCCTTAGGAGCGGCCACAGCTTGCGCCTGTAAGGTCAGTTTAAGAACACTGTGATCACTAACCATGGAGGGAAATATGGTAAAATATGGTAAAGTCAGATATAAAGTTGAGTAGATGCGTATTTACAAAAATATAGTCTATGGTGGAGATCTCAGATCCATTTGTCCAGGTGTGACAGGTCACATCCTTACTCAAGCAATCATTTACACAGTTTAAGCCCCAGCTCATCAAAAAGTAATTCCACTGCAAACCCTGCACTTGTTTTCTAGAGGAGCCAGAATTCTTGGGGCAAAGAAAAAACTCCCCAACGGCCCCATTTGAGCACAAACCTGCTTCAGAATTAAAATCACCCAAGACCATGATATTCAAAATATTAAACCACATTTGGCACTCCTGTATAATGCCACTGACCAGGTTAATAAACTCCTTTAGATCGAGCTTGGGTCTCCAATAAACATTAATTATCAACAGTTGGCCGAGGGGAACGGAGGGGGGAAGAAATGCAGCAACATGGCAATGCAGCCCTTATGAGGCGAAAAAAGTTTAAGACACTTGAAGGGCAGCGTATTTTTCACTGCAATAAGCATGCCCCCCGAGGGTCTTCCTCTAGATTTTTTTACTGCTAGAGCTTGATGCAAACAGTACTCATCCAGCACCAGAGGAGAAAGTGCCCAAGTCTCTTGGATACAGAAAATACTTGCTTCAGTTAAAAGGCTAATGCTGTCAGACGCCATCCTTAAAACTTTGTTTCCCCGTGAATTCCAAGATACAACTGCATATAATAATGGAGTCTATGGTTTCCCATTTAAGGCTTGAATTTTAGCTAATGATTCGCTCAGTGTTTGTGCCAGCCATTTTAAATCAGTTTCTGGAGTTAGACTTTGTGCAATTACCCCCTCAGTCCCTTTTGAATGTATATGTAGTGATGCATCCGAAAGACCGTTAGCCTCTTTCTCAACCCATCGGCTAATTAATCTATTGTTGAATTGTTCGAGGTCGAAGCAGTGGAGGGAGTACATTTCCGAAGCCACTAGTTCCATGATGGCCTGGGAGAAGAATACCAGTCTTACACAATCATACCTCAGTGGGTGGATAAAATCAACCAATTTAATGTTGCCAGATGAAATCATGGAGAGCCAAGGTATTTCACTGAATAAGGCTAAAACTCTATGGCGATTTAGTGAACCAGGGCTGCCCTGCGGAAACATAAAATATAACATAATGCTAGGGCAGTCAGTAAAATGGGGGACTCTACAGCCCATTCTATTGGGAATCTCATTATTTAAAACCTGTTTGTTGGACCTATATGGACTGTGATCCCCCCCCCCATAAAGGGTATTCAGGACATATCCGGTTCTCCCCTTCTTTCTGTAGATCATTGCCAGGTGCCCGCACATCGGTCATGTGAGAGTTGCTGTTTTCCCCCTCAAAAGAATGCGCCGCTCGGGCCCGGTTCACCCATTCTTTAGGCGGGTGGAGGTTCATATTGCTTTCAGGGATGTTTCTCATTTCGTGTTGCTCACACATGTAATTTCGCTGCATTTTAGAGGAATCTAGGCCGGATTGGTTTATCCGTACTGCCAGTCCCTCATTTGGATGAGCATCGATGACACCCCCATGCCTCAATGGAATACCGGAGCTATTGGTCGAGTTATTTAGTTCACAGCCCAACCCAATCGTGGAAGTTGGCTCGGTAAATTGTTTTTCTGTCACTGCATAATCGTGAGGAGGTCCAAGTACTTTAGTATCATTTTAGGGTCCTTCTATATTATCATTTTTTTCAGTTGGATAATGCCTTGCTTCAGTCCAATTATAGGTAACCGGGAGTCTTACACCCTGCCTGATGGAATCTTCTAACAGATTATTTAAGGCCTGTTTTACCAGGATTTTAATATCCTCACTAGGAACTAGGGTAGATGCCGATGACAACAGTCGCCCCCCCGCCCCCACAGTCCTTCCCATTGGAACTCCTGGGGCATAGGGTTCCCCTGCGTTAGTAGCCTCCTCTGCATTTGAGGGGGGCCCCACTCCCCTTGACCCTCCCGTTGGTAATTTCCCATCCTCGGCCTTCTCTTGGGGTACAGGAGCAGGATTTCTCAATACATGTGTTGGGAGTATAGGCTGTGGGGTGGGTAGAGTGTCCTAGTTCTCCTTACCGCTGCAAAGACTATTTTTAGTTTTTGGTGTAAAAAAGAGCTTAATGTCCGTTTTATCGTTCAGGCCCAGTATTTTTTTATTATTTATGGTTTTGGTTGTGGGATTTTTTAAAGAGTACTGCGCATCATTACAGTATTTGAGGCTCTGAGGGG
Organism: Ambystoma mexicanum; assembly: GCF_040938575.1. Lineage (NCBI taxonomy): Eukaryota > Metazoa > Chordata > Amphibia > Caudata > Ambystomatidae > Ambystoma > Ambystoma mexicanum. The sequence goes on along the minus strand of NC_090933.1, from coordinate 1,149,180,164 downwards.
TCTATTTCCCCAACTGTCCCTCTTCCCTTATTTGTATGTTTTTTTTAACATTTTCTTTTTTATTTGTTTACTTGTCTGAGTGTGTCCCCTGTGACTCATAGCCTCAATCAGTGTATCAGATGCATCTCCATAATCGCCCTCCTCCGGTTGTATAGGGTCCAATGGACGCTGGTCATGGTCGTCAATTACCACAAGGTTTACAAATCAATGCCACCTTCGCCAGATATTCTGCATATATCTTTGGCGTTTGTGTTGCCAATTTTTAAGGCAGGTAAGTTCTTTTTTTTTCAGGATTTTTAACAGAACTGTGAACCCTGGCCACCCTGCACCTGATGGCCCTAGCCCTCATTTTTGCTGATTGATGACAGTTGCACATTCTGTGGTGGAATCCCTATCCCTGGACCCCTTTGTCACCGTCAGGGGCCCCCTCCTTCCTCCAATGCCCTTAGGAGTACCGAGGGGCTATCTATATTTGTGACTGTCTGCACGGCATCAGAGTGGCTGACACTAGTAACCAGCTTCTCTTCAAGTTTTGTGAAGTTTGTGTGCACTGCACCAATTTTCTCCTCCCGATTTTTAATCTGGGTACCATTTGAAGACACCAGAACTTTGAGTTCTGCCAGACTGCTCAATAGGGCATGCAGTGTATCATTGTTCCCCTTTGTAAGAACCTCTGCATAAGATTTTGGACAAGCCACAATCTCACCTTCTGTTTGCACGGTCTGATCATCGCAGTATATTTGACTTTGAGCTTTGCCATGCCCCCCCATCAGTACACATCTCTCCATCCATAGCCAAAAGATAGCCTTCCAATGTACAGGTCTTTGCTGTATTAACTAATATCAAGGATCTAAGTTCTTGGATGTCCAGTGGGGCTGTTCAAGACCCTTGTCAAGAAGATTTAAGATCCTTGTTAGGACCGGAAATGTGGCACATGTTGTGGCCGTGTCCTCAGGATTAATGCCTTCAAGAAGAGGTCCTATGAGAGGATCGGTTATGCCCTCTTTATCCCTATTATCTGGCCCTTTTTCCTTAGCCCCAATGTTGGTACCAAAAGATTTCACACTAGAAATAGGTATAGGCGGTGGGGGCGGGATGGATCCTCATCAGTAGCTTCGTGCAAATGCACGTTATCAAAACCCCCTGCTCTGGGCCTAGCAGGAGTTGACGGCCCTTTTGACAAGCGGACCCTTCTGTCTAGTTCTGCAAGTAAGGAAGTATCAGCCCCCATTTTCAGTTTGGCCCCCTCCTCTTTTTGTCCTACTGAATATATGCCCACATTTTCGTGTACACTTAACAAGCTCTTCTGAGATGGAGCAGTAGCTTGGCCTAAGTTTGCACTTCTATCCCCTATACTCTCTTCCACCTATGATAAAGATGCAGCACTTGTAAGGTGCGCCATACAGTTAACCAGAAACAGATGTTCCCTTAGTTCACTATAACCAAATGGTGCTTCTTTCAATGAGGGATCAGGCAGCTGACCTCCAGACAGAAGGCTATCCATATTAAACACAAAAACAGGTTTTGCCAAGGAGTATGTTTTTTTCACCACCTGAATAGGTCGCACAGATTTACCGTTGCGAAGCGTGCCGACCATGCTCCAGCAAAGCAATCAGTGAAACTGTTTTTGCTTCACCAGGAGCATTGATGGCACGATCCGCACAAAAAAAGTGACATTACTACTCAGATAAGGAGTATTATAGGAACCATGGTGTGTGATGAATAAACTTGTGTGCTATAGTATGCACACTCAAATAACACAAAGTGGCCCAGTAGTACCTCCTTTACCCCACACAGAACCTTCAGGCACTGCGTCCAGTACCTTTCAGCATGCAGTAGAGAGTACCATTTTAAACATAGCCCGTTATTTTCAGAAACACTGGTCGAGACTACATACAGAGTCTAGACAGCCCCGAGTCTCCCTTTACACCAAAATATCCATTCAGTACTCACCAATGAATGAACTCACAAATATTTCATGAAGGATCAACTCTCAAAGATTTCAGAGGCTCGAGGACAAATGATTACCCTCTAGCTGTAGTACTGAGACAATTTCCTGAATGAGGTTCTCTTAGACATATGAGGGTCAAATGTAAGTAAATGCTCAATTAGAGCCAAAGAAGCACAAAAGTAATTTAATCAGAGACCCCTGCGTCCCGCGCCGTGCCCTGTGAACAGTAAACAGTACTTAAGTGTACTTCTGGTTGCGCGCGCGGGTGTGCTGGTTTCTGGCTTTATATTTGTCGGTGGGGGGCGTTGACGCCCGAGGGGCGGAGCCAGCGTATGGTGTCAGGACCTTTAAGTAAGAAAAAAAGATGTTTCAGCACACATTCACAAAGGGGACCACTGTGTAACAACTAGATAAGCACAACGAGCTCAACGTGCACCAACAGTCCAAAACACAGTCACCTTTTTTGCTTTCTATTGTCCAGGCAAGTTGGTGTAGCAAAGAAAGACGTCCTCTGGACGGATGTTCACCCAGAACAGCAATGTAGAATTTCCAGCTCCCGTCACAGTGAACAATGTATCCACAGGAGCTTTTGCTGCACGCAGCACACCGCAACAGTAAACAGTACTTAAGTGTACTTGTGTGGTCTTTTTTTATTTAGCACACATTAAAATGGAATGCACCAATCACAAACCCTAACTGTACACTTCATATAATCTCCTCACTGCAACTCTGCATACAGATTGAGACACACCAGGGGACAGATTCAAGAAACTTTGCACTGGTACAAGTGCACATTTTGCACGGTATTAGCACCAGGGCAAAGTTTGCCCTATTTTTAAAAACACTGGGACATATTAGAAAGCTATTGCACCATGACAAGTGCAGTTTGGCAGGGTATAAGAACCAGGTCAAAAACTGCCCTCTGCATTATTACAACAGGGCAAAGTTTGCCCTAGTGCTAATACGTAATGGTATTAGCACCAGGGCAAACTTTGCCCTGGTAAAACAAAAACATTGAAAATGTATCTTTTTTGCATGGGGCAATGTTTGCCCTGGTGCTTATACCATGCCAAACTGCACTTGTCATGGAGCGATAGTTTTCGAATACGGCCCAGTGTTTTTAAAAATAGGGCAAGCTTTGCCCTAGTGCTAATACCGTGCAAACTTTGCACTTGCACCGGTGCAAAGTTTCTGTAATCTGGCCCCAGGTGCTTATTGAACAACACATTCTTACTAAACTGTAAGTTAATTGTATTTATTTCTCTATTGTTAGCTTTCATTATATAAATATGTGACAGAAGCAGTTCTCTTCTCACACAAATGGCAAACAGACTTGAGTGGTTAGACAAGAACTTCCCAAAAGAAGAAATGAGCGACGAGAACATCTCCAATAATATACAATACATATTTTAATGTAAACAAATAATGTATTTTGTACACACCTTACTAAAATAATGATTTCTATATTTCTTTCAGTACATAGTGTTCATGAAAAAACACGCCCCGGTTTAATTACACACACTCCCAAGAATCACACACCAAAGTCCTATCTCCAACTGTAAATAATGAAATCATGAACTTGTCTAAAAAATTGATTTTAAGGAACGTTTGCAATATGTCAAAAATCATGTCATTAGACATGTTCCCTTTCACTGTCCTTCTTTCATCTGTCCCACTTGTCCCCAGCAATCATCCTCATCAAATTTTGAACATTTTAATCAAAGACGCTTTGAAACCTCACTCCCTTCCTCCCCTCATTATTATTGCACACAAATTCCAAATTCTCCCATTTATGTTTCCCATTCTGATAACCCATCCCTTTCTTGAATAAACATATTTTTTGTACTTATTACATGATTTTTCTTATTTTTTTTAAACTCCCATTATGAGTCCGCTGACATTACGACTGTCCGGGGTGTCTGCACTCAAAATGGAGGTGACCCCGGACAGGGTTGTTGCCCAATTTCTCATGATGCACTTTTAATTAGTCTGCGGACACCACGCATTTTCTAGAGGCACCGAGCGCATGTGCCCTGGGGTCACGGACATCATCACGTGACCGCACACTTGCATCATGATAGCAGTGTATGAGAACGTGCTTTTCCAACCAATCTAGGGTGTTTCAAGCAGAAACCCTAGCCTTGCATAACTCCCAGACACATCCTACAATCATCTGACAACTTTTTACAACTTTTCATTGTCTATTTTTGACTCAGTAGTCCGCAGACTGAACGACTGTCTGCAGACGGTTTCTCTAAAGGGATCTACCGATTACTTTTCCTCATTCTCAATATGGCTATCCAGGAGATAGCACCTGATTCACTGCTGTGCACATTTCTTTTGTCTTTGCTCGTGTCTTTTGCAGAAGTTGTTCTTGGAACACCACAGCATCTCAAATGGCCATTGCGTCTTCTAAGCCACCCTTAACACCATCATCATCTGGAAGGCCTATAAAGGGGAACAGGCACAGTCATACAGAAGAGGAGGATCAATTGGAAGAAGAGGATGAAGTGGAGGAAGTCCCTGTCACCAGTACTCGGAATGAGTCCTGGGTGTGGCAATTTTTCATGACCGTTGGAAATGTCCCAGATATCCCAAAGGCTTATGCAAGCAAGGTTCGATGCACTGAGTTGTACTGGGTCACAGGAACCCTGGCTTGTATTTCTATGGGACTACTTCCATGAGGTGCCACACAAAATTGACCCACCAGACTGCATTGGGAAATGTGAGACTTTCTCAGGTAAGATCAGGTCGACTTCCTGCACCCAGTCATCTTCATCTGCTCAAGTCCCCAGAAATAAGAATCATTAGGGGCAGAGGATCCCAGCTGCAGCTCCACAGGCCATACAGAACACTGTTGGCCCTTACCTTTGAGGGTCAGTTTGCTATGTATGTACTGTAGAGCACCAATCTGTAGAGGGGAGCCGTTTCAGAGTGCTTTCAAGGCTGCGGTTAGGGAGCATGAGAAACACTGCCACCTACCTGATTAGGGCCCACCCAACATCTTCCTCTCTCCACCTGCCTCTTCATCCCTGTGGTTGATGCCTCTTCCTTCCCTTCCCTCCCCTACCCTGCCTCTCCATAAAAAAACACCAAAAAAGGTTCCTTTAGGAGTCACCTTTCACAGTAAAAAATAGAAGTGAGAAAAAAGGTCACAGGTCCCTGTGCAGCACGCATAGATCGCAGACTGCGCAGTATTCCACAGGCTTCTAGAAAATTCCAGACACAGGGCGGGACAATTTAAATCATTGTTTTGCCTTCATAAATGGTGGCCCTTAAAGGAACCTTTTGTTTGTGTTTTTGGCTTATATATATATTTTTATACATGTTTGGCTTTGCAAACTGAACTAAAAAACATTTCACTGAATTTAATTATCTCTTCTAACTTTCACAAAAAATGCTCCAAAGTATTTGTAATGCTTTCCACAGAAATCTGATTACCCACATCAGTTAGATAGACTCCATTTTTGCGAAAAAATGTTGGCCCTATCAAATTTAATGCTCTTATTGTGAAACAATGTCATGCCAACATCTCGAACAAAAGCACACACAGATTTATTGACATTGCGCCTCGCTTTTTCCATTTGCACACCAAATTAACTAGAGCACATCCACATCTGTCTCCGGGCAATGTGTAAAAAAATAATTTTAAAATTAGGGAACATTTACTTGAACTTTCAGAATTTCTCCTTCATTGCAAACTGCAATGAAATTCCAGTAAAATTCCCCAAACTGTTCCCTCCACAATGAACCATAATAATGGTTTTCAATTCAAACATATTTTCACAAAATGGGAAGAAGTCTACCCATTTCACACTTCGCACTCCGGACCAGAACACTTACAATTCAGGGAATCCAAGATTTCTGGCTATTCCACAATGCTTAGCATACACCTTCAACCAATGAACCCAAGACTCTCCAAAAATCCAAACACTTTGCCTGCTGAAAGACATTGCCATGGACATGTTCAATCCTCTCACAACGCCTACTAACAAAACTCCTGCTACCCTCTCTTTCTGTACACCAAATCCAGGAAACCTGAATGGCTGATCCTCCAATGTCGGCGAACACCACAACTGCCCACGGACGCTGAAGTCCCCTTTCCATGACACGCCACCTTAAAAGACCTGGATGTGGCACATGCTGTCTGCGCACTACCAAGGTATCCACGGATGACGTGGCCAATGAAAGGGGTAGGTGGGAAAATGAAACACAATTTTCGTTATTTAATCTTTAGTGGTGGCTCTGAAAAGAACCTTTTTTTGGGGATTGTTAACAAACACCTTTTTTCATTTTTTTATTTAATTTTATATACAGTAGTTCTGTACACTCCACAACGTCCTTAACAATTGTCTTACGGGAAACGTTTCAATGCATCCCTAACATTGTAAAGGAAAATTGCATTTCTGACATCTGTGAAGTGTACTTCAACTTGACAAAAAATTCACAGAATCAGAACTTATATTTTCGTTCTCAAAATATGACATTCCTGCAGCATATAAAAAACCTGATACAGCTTTATTGACAAGCTGCCTTGATTCTTCAATTTGTGGACTGAAAAACGATTTATTTATGAAAAAATTATCTTAGCAGTATGAAACAATTGCATTAAGCTTTTAAAGAAATCCTTCAGGGCAACCTGCAAATACACTGCAGTCACACACACCAAACTGCCCGCTCCACAATGCACAATCAAAATGTCTGGACATTCAAAGTGAGTCATACTCTCACAGAATGAAAACAAGCTTGCCCAGTTTAAACCACAAACCGCATGCCAGAAAACATCCACTTCTGCCAATCCAATGTTTCTAAGAATGTCATGATTTTCAGCATACACCTTCAATGAATGTGTTTAAGAGTCCCTCAGAATCCACAGTCTGCCTTCTCAAATATATAGCCATAGCCATTGTCAATGCTCTCACAACCCATGCAAACAAAACTCCTGCTACCCTCTCTTCCTGTACGTCACACCCACCAAACAGGATTGGCTAATCCCCACAGTCCCCTTTCCATGCCAGACATGAACAAAATACCCAGATGTGGCATGTGCTGTCCGCGGACTACTGCTAGCACAGGGCCAGCCCTTCTACCCTTCCCACATTCATGTTCTCAACACTCCCTCATTGGCTGCTTTCAAAGAGTCACACATCCATCCACCAATCACACCAAAAACCTCTATACCTAACCCTGTCATTTCACTTCAGCACTTCAGATGTACACCTGAACTCTCAGAGTACATATCTCCTGTTAATGAAAGGCATCTGCATCAAAAACTACTGTGCAGATGTCCAAGATTTCTTATTCCACATTTAACAAGATCTGCATCTAACAAAACATAGAGCAGGTATGCTCATAATTTAAAAACATGTTTTTTTTTAACTCTTTCACAAATATATAGGGTTCCTGCTACCTACCCTGTAATAAGCTTCTCAATTAGCATATTCTCTTTTTTAACCACTCTAGCAAATGCCATGCATTGCAGCATTCATCATCTGCTCACATCAAGCAGCAAACATTTACAATCGCTGTGATGAAAGTAAAAAAAAAATGCATATTTTCTTGTATAGCATCACTGTGTCACTGCTTCATAAAATAAAGGAATAACAGATAAAAATAGATATTCAGACAATGTTTAAGTGGCACTTAGTGTCTGACAGATTAATATTTTGGCAGCACGTGCATACATCCCAACATCACCCATTACAATCTATAGGTGCTTACTACGTCTTGATTTTTTCCATTGCATTGAGCCACTTCCAATTGACTTTGCTGATTATAAAACTCAAACTACAGGTCTCAGAATGCAAAGAAAAAAAAAAACCCTTAACTTAAAGATTCAGAACTGTGACATGTATATCAAATAAACATATAAAATGCTGTGCTTTTCAAAATATTTTTTTGGAAGCATTTTGACAAAAGTTCAAAAATGCATTTCTGCATTTACAGCAGCACTGTGTCAATTTTTGATAAAAGAAAGTAAAAGCATATAAAATAGATGTGTAGACCATTTGTAATTGGCACTCCGTGTGTGACAGTTTAATATATTGAGAGGACATGTATACTCTCAAACATAACCCATTCCAATCTTCAGCTGCTTATGCAGTCATACTTTTTCTCTACATTCTGTGACTTGTACTCCAACTTTCACAATGGGAAAAGTGGAATTTTAAGTCCCAGAGTGCAAACACAAAATCTAGGACTACATAAACACCTACAGATTAGAATGCATCATGTTGGCAAGAATCCATATTCTCCTAGCATATTAAACTTCCACACACCATCTGCCATTTAAAAGTGTACTACAAATCAGTTCCATCAACTTTTCTTCTCTCTTACAAAACAGTACAGTGATTCTGCAAATACACATGCACATTTCTTACCTTTCATGAAAATGCTTTTAACCGTTCAACAATTGTATTAACTCTTTTTCCCACCACTCTTCCTTCCTGCAAAAATATCAACCTTGCTTACCAAAAGTACTTCGCCATTACCACAAATCCACACTCACTTCTTTTACAATTACAGGAAACAAGCACATTACCAAAGACAACAACTGAAAAACGATACCCTTCACATCCAGCAAAGTAAATACATTAATATACCATGGGCCTCATTACAACCCTGGCGTTAAGGGGTTAACGGCACCGTAAAAGGCAGCGGCGCCGTTAAACCCTTAACGCCAGATTCACACTTTAACGCCTGCTTTTTGCAGGCGTTAAAGTCCAAGGCGCTAAGCGACCTTGATGCTAATTACGGCACCGTAATTTACGGTGCCGTAATTAGCGCCTTCCCCATCCCCATTGAGCCCTATGGGGCAAAAATGGGAATGGGGAAGGGGCAATGGTGAATGGGGATTTACCGCCCCGCCAACCTTGGAATGGGGCGGTAAATCCGCCATCCACCATGGCGGAATCCGGCATGGACCATGGTGCTAATAGCACCATGGTCCTACGCCAGGGTTGTAATGAGGCCCCATGTATATGTATGTAATTACAGCAGCACAGTCCCACTATATATTTCCCCACACTACTCTTTTCAAACCAACATTTATTTCACTCTAGCCCATTATATTCCACCATTCACGCTCTTACTATTCCCATCTTCACAACAGCCATTCTGTTGGTCAAAATAGCACACTCACCTGGCAGATTCCATCACACCACTACTCCCTCACTCGCTAACCCAACACCATCACACCTCTGCAGACTCTTAATCTCACAACCTTCCCAACAACACCTAATAAACCACCTCACAATCAAACAACACTCTATGTATCTCTACAATCACACCCAGAAACCCATGCACAAACGTGCATATACATTGCACAGCTTTCCAACACAAACTTTGTCTTTCCTAACAGACACATCAAGATGCCTACTAAAAAGCAACTCTAGTAGAAAACAAAGAAAGAATAGAGCAGCTACGAATACAACTGCACCACATAGTCATCCACCTCTATAGAAAACATTAAAACATAAGAGCTAGTAACCTCACTCAACAAAACAAAACTGTCCACCACAACTAAAAATGCAAAGGACCCTCTTGCAAAAACTAAAAGTAAAAAAAAATATATTCAAGGAAAAGCAGACCTACTAACAAACCTAACCCTCTATCTACCAGTGTTAACATAGTCATGGTAACGCAACCCAAAACATGTATGTTACAGAAAATGTTCCACCATAGAGTTCTTCACAATATTATAAAAACAGCTGAAAAGTCACAATCTACCCTAAAAAAACAACTGCAGCAGACTAGTCCCACAAGCTCTAATTGACAACACCTTTCTACTAAAGAGAACATTGTTTGTATTGATTTCAAACAGACTGAAACCACTAACTAAATGAATCAATACATTACAAAAACTACTTCTAAACATACACAGTGTCAATATACAAACCTTTTCAAACTTCTGTAATGGTGAATGGATTCACACAAGAAGCACATAACCATATTTCAATGAAGATTGAAATATGGTTCTGTGCTTCTTGTGTGAACAAGAACAACAACAAGAACAACAAAAAACTATTACCATAGACAATAATGGGCAAGGGTATGGAATGGCAGAAAACACAATTAGGGCAAAAGAAACCCTTATAGAATAAAGTCCCCAAAAAACTTTGAACCAAATTCTTCTTTCACCCAAACAAACAATCCAGTGTACAAACGGACATTCAGCTCAATGTGTAATGTACGCCAACAATCCTTTAAATCTTAACAATTCCTCAATCACTATGTAAATCTAAAAGACAATAGTAAAATTACAACTTTACAAACCATAGGCTCCTGTCCAGTGCAAAGCAACACTGGTCTGCAAGGACATTCATTAGCCTGCATTTTAGGAACTGCTTGCAAAAGCACTTAGCACCACATAAACATGTTGGTGTCACACCATTCTACTATTCGGAATATTGTGCATCGACTATACTGTGCAAAAAGTCCTGCTCAAGAACTGCAAAATTTAAATAACATTCGCCTACATGGAACAGCCAAAGAACTGCTTCAAGAAATAGAGCACATCCAATGTAAATACTTTGAAACTGAAGTTGACTTAGAAAATGTACCTTCAGAAAACATTACTGTAAAACTCATAAACACCAACGTCCCGACATACAAAAAAGAAATAGCTAAGTTAACAAACACAACTGCTGAAATACCAGATCAAATATGTGCCTGTTTTCGCAGAACATTTTTATAAAAATAGCACACAAATAGTAGATCTAGCCTACAAAATAGAAAGCACTGAAGAATCCCAATGGTTCCAATTAGCTTTATATCTAACGGCAGAAACTAAATACAAAATAACTGACCCCTCAACAGTTTGTACGTACTGCAAAACAAAGCTTGACAATAACCAAATTCCATCACATGCTATCACTATTCCCACTTTCGAAAGCTCTCCACTTAACTTAACGAGAGCATTATAGTATACACACAGTGCACCCAATTCAAGCTATAATATGCCTTCAACCAAAATAAGCCAAATAACCACCATTTCAGTTACTAAAGGTCATCCATGGCAAAGTTGTATATTTGCCATTAGACCTAAAAAAAATAAATGTACAAACTCTAGGAGTACAATGACCAATAGGTCAATCTTTGATTATACTAGTTAATGGTGTGCCAACAAAAGACAAAATGATTTGTCAACAACTAGTCAACTTAAACAAAGTTAGACAAGCTCTACAATATCTAAAAGAAAACAATGACTACTGCAAAGATATAAACAAAGCGGAAAATTTAAGAGAAATAACCCAAATTATTCAAGACTCACCAGCAACTGGCCAATTTGAATGCGCACATCCTAATACTGCAGCCAACATTTTACAACAGTATACAATTCACTTACTACACTCCAAAGACTCAATTGATGATGCATTAGAAACGTATCAAATGCATCAAGCCAAAGGATCGCCAATGTGCATATGGGAAAACAGTGTAGAGACACGTTCTTTTCCTCTACTCATTCCTACAGAAAAAGGAGGCAGATATGATGAAAGGTCCACGCAAATTAGTGCATCAAAATATAGCTCCTTAAGAATCTATTCTGAAGACCCAGATTCAGACAAAATGTCAAATACATTTTCCACCTGCTCCTCGAATGTGTACTAGCAACTCTATGTTATGGAGTGGCACACCCATTAAAAAACAAAGGCACGTACTATACCAAATGTCACTTTGGCTTCCCTTGACCAGTTTGCAAAAAAGGACAAATAAATAGCTTGATGTCTTCTGTTAGACAGAGCGTGAAAGTCAAATACCCTACAAATGCACACAATGTTAAGAGGGACAAAGCATCCAAGTACATCAATAATTACAATGCAATCATTGCACTGCAGACAAACCCACTGCAATTGAAAGATATGTCACAGCCTATGTCACCTGAGAAAACAGAGCTAAAATATCTCTGGGATGACATATCATCTGACAAAACAGTATCCCAAAAATTGTACAGCTTCAGTATAAAAATGCTCTCCCATAGAGAATGCGGGTGCTAGGAAGCTGCAGACAGATTACCAGGTACAGTCTTATGTGGGAAATCTGAACACATTGTCTGGCTGAACCTTGGAACAGCTTCATCCCGAAAATGAGTACTAAAATCCTACCAAGAGATAGAAAACATCAACACAAATGATCGCAACAGCCAGGACATTTTAAAAAACAATTTAATTGACACACACTACCCAAACAGAAGTACTGTTTTGGAAAACATGAATCTATATGTCATTGCCCAAATCTATACCTACAAAAAACAATGTCATACCAAATGACACAAAGGGCAAATACTCAGCCTCAACTTGTGAAGGAAGGCTAGTGAAACTCATCAAACCCAGTATAATGAATCATATAAAGTTATTTAAATGTCCACAACATAGAGCAATGTATTACATGGCCCTACTCCAGCTTTTCGGCTGTAGTAATAGCCCCACAGATGTATCTGCTACATCATAGGAGGTGTAACTTTACACCGACTACTGCTTCTCCCTGTAGAACACCAAAACAAATTAGGATACTAGAAATTATCAGCGGAAGCTGCTACTGAAAATTGCAGGATTCTAGAACAAATGGAAATGATCCTGATAGATGAAGTAAGCATGGTTTTCAACCTCGTGTTGGCTTTAATTCATCTCAGAATGCAAGAAATCCTAAAAAGCAACTACAAAAAACTGTTTGGAGGAAAACATGTTATTGTTTTCGTAGACCTCTTACAGTTAACACCAGTGAAAGGTCAACCTATTTTCATAACATTAGGGCACAAACAATGCTGCAATACCCTCGGCAGCATTTGAAATTTAAATCTATGGCAACATTTTCGCTACAGAGAACTAACTCAAAATATGTGTCTGTCTGCAGACTTCACCTATGCTAAAATTTTAAAAAGCATTAGAACTGGTCTGCTCTAAAATGTATGTCCTTAATGCCAACCCTTGCAAGCTGTAGTCAATTCAACGAGACAATGTTGAAAAAAGATATGCAACCCATACTGCATATCAGCTCCAAAGACAAACTAGAAGTGCACAGCATGAAACTTCCTATGTGTCAACAAGTGACAGAATTGACTAAATAGCTTCGAAAAATGTATTTCCAACACAGCTGGATTGGAGAAAATATTGACTTTGTGTCTAAACTTCAAAGTCATTCTAAAATATAACCTTGGCGTAGAACAAGGTTTAGTCAATAAAGCAATTGGTACAGTTGTTGGCTTCCAAACATATCCACCTGACAACCTTCAGTGTGTCAACATACACTTTGCCAAACTTGCAGAAGTTAAAGAAATTGGCTGGACAATAGCGCGTTTCCTTCTTTTCAAATACATGTATGTATGCAGAAAGCAATTTTCTCTATATCTTGCAGCTAGGCTGGAATGAATGGGAGAAACTGTTTAAAAGGCGAGTCTCTTGGACTGAAAGGCAGAGTCGACCACTAGAATGAAGTAACCGATGACGAGCTAGAAGAGGACAGCTGCTGCAACTACTGGACCGTTGGTTTGCCCAGTGGATCCCTGCTGCAGGTCCGAATCGCCAAGTTCACCACGACAGAGAAGCCCTTCAAGGACGACTTCTTCCTTCAAGTTGGTAGGTACAATCAACCCGTAGGCCACCTGGACAACATTGTCGGAGCTGGTTGTATTTTCCTCAGAGTGTTGCAGGATACCGAATGGCAAGGGAGAAGCACACAGTCTGTGAGCTTTAAAAAAGCTACTGGAATCAAAGATTTGTCAGCTTGCCAGCTTTGTGACCAGTCACCGTGCAGTGCAGGAGTCCCCCAACACCCTCCCTCTTGTCCCCTGAGACTCGGGAACAGCGAGATCTGCAGGAACTGCCAGTAACAGAAGTCTTTAGCTGCATCTTTTTCTTCAATATAAGGTACTGTGAAAACCTGACCAAGAGAATTTACCTCTGTTCATGGAACTTTAGCAGCTTACAGGCCTAGTCAGCTTGTGACCCGACATATGAACCTTTCTTCCATGAACTACTTCCGAGAACTGTGGCAAAGGCTTTTCCGTTTAAATACCAGAACCGTTTTTACCTATACAAGACACTAGTGCATTGACTTTGGCCTATCTTTTGCATTGAATCAACTCCTCTGGTGAACTCAAACTATTTGCACCATTTAAGAGTAACTCTATTATTCATTTTATTAACGTATGCCTTTTTGCTCCTACTTCAAATGCTCTGAATGCTATTTTGCTCCTACTTCAAAGTAGTTTAAATGTCTCAGAACCTGATAGTGTAAAGTGCTGTAGTATATTTCTGTGTGATATTGATTATCTCCTTCTAGTGAATGTTTTCTAACTGACTGTGTAATAAATTAAAAAGTGTTTTACCAAGAAACCTTGAGTATAAGTGTCTACCTGAATACTTGTAATTATAGACCTCTGTGTAACACCCTTACAAGCTCACATTCCCTCTTGAGATAAGCCTGGCTGCTCAGCTCGCTACCAAAAGCTGTGTGGTACAGACTTATACCAAAGGTTGGTTTTGCTTACACCTGTAGTCCTATTTGTGGTTAGTGGTCCCAGAGGGTACTGCATGCAAACTTTGCCTAACACTACCCTTTCTAGTATTTTCAATAGAAAGGGCACTTTAGTGAGTGGGCGGTAGTTGGTGGGTGTGTTTGGGTCAAGCAAAGTTTTTTTTAGTAGAGGTAGCACCAATGCATTTTTGAGGGTTTTAAACGAGGCATTGATAAGGTTGGTAATGAATGGGGTGAGTTGATGGGCGCAGTCCTTGATGACTGTTGCCAGGCATGGGTCACCTTGGCACCTTGAGGGTTTTAGACATGAGATAACTTGGAGGACTTCTGAATTGGTGACCTGTGTAAATTCAAATTTTGGATTTTCATTGTTAGCTTGGGCATTAGAGTACTTGCTGGACGATGCAGTGAGTTCGACTAAGGATATTTTGACTTCAGTTTTCAACTGAAGTAGTGTTATTTTGTTTAGGAGAGTGATCTGGATGTTTAATCTCCAGTTTACATCCTTGTTGCAGCTTTCTACGGGGGAACCAGAGATTCTAATTCTCTGAGGATAGAGAAGAGTTACGTTTGTTTTTGAGTTGGCCTTAGTAATTTTTTCATTGTACAGCATACTTTTTGTGCATACTTTTTGCTGGAGAACCATTTGTTTGTGTTCAAGGGTGTATCTGGGGAATTCTAGTTTATTTAGATTGTTAGGCTGTTTTTTCCATTGGGATTCAGCTTTTCTTTTAGCACTACTTAATGCTTTTAGAGTTGGCTTAAACCACCCATTTTGGTGTGCTGGTTGGTTGGCTTTACATAGGGAGAGAGTAGCTAGTTTGTCTATGGCTGCATGTACAGTGTCATTGTATAGTTTGGTCATTTTAGTAGGGTCATTATTTGCAGTATTTTGTGGTAATAGAATCAGCTACATAAGTGGTAGTATGTTATTCGCCGTGATATTCTGTTTGTTTTTTGAAGGAATGGACGGACTATGCCTCATTAGACCTTAAACTGCACTGGAAGCACCAGACTTCAACACTATATATTGTGAATTCAATAGGCCACACAATAACAGACTGCTGCACAAACCTAGAATTTCACATCGTTATATGCACAACTTAAAATTTGTCACCAGAATGGGAGACACTTATATGCACAACGTGTTTTAAAAACCATCAGTAAGACATCACTTCAACCATGCATTTGGTTGTCAAAAGAAAACAGAACATGCAATTTGACCCTGATAGTTTTTCTTTGGGTTCCAAAAGCTATTTAGTAGTATTCATCAATGCTGCCAGTACAATAGATTAACATTCCTTATCATTTCTCCCTTGTATACCATTATTAGATTGGGGATGCAATTGAGACACACCTTAAAATGCAGTTCTGTGGTTATGTGGGCAGTTACCCTTTATGCCTCAGCCCCACCTATTGTCTACCCCTGGGCCTTTTAGTCAAATGTCAGGTTAGTCTTATGTTAAAAATAATAGGATCTTTAGCAAAATATAATTATTCCCTTAACCAATTTAGATTAAGAAAGTTTAGATGTCTTTCGGGTACCTTGAAAAACAAGGACATTCCCTTCTTGGTCAATTTGACCAGGACAAATCAAAATTCCCTTGCAGGAAACCCCAAAAACAATTCTTTGGTGATCCATATTTATATTTACTCCACTGGAATTGAAACTCTATTTAACCCAGTTTCGCTGTCCCGCCTGCAGCTTGGGCTCCACTGTGCAGCTACTCCCCGCTTCCAGCTCAGGACTCTTCCAGCTCAGAGACCTATCACATCACCAGACACACTGATATCTGGACTACTTGCAGCCTTCAAAGCCTCTTCCGTGCTTGGTACAATGCCTTAGGCTCTGAGGACACAGCAACATCTTAGCTCTCTCACAAATGAGAAAAGCCTTTCAAAAGTTTGCTCAAAATCAGAGTTTGTTAAATCTGAAGCCCTGCTCTGTTAAAGTCTCAGCAATGCGATAGACAGAGGAGGCTCTTTTTCCCCGCCTATGCCTCATTCCTTTCTATACAGCCTACAGCCGAACAGGTCAGCCAGCCAGCCAGCAACCGATCTGACCTCCTTAATTTTTGCTTGTTGTCCCTTTTCTTCTCTCGCTGTTCTTGCTCTTTGTGTGTTCAACCCCTTTCTCTCTCCTCCTATCACTTTTTAAGATCTCTTTTGTTCACCTCCCATCTATCTTTATTTCCGTATGGATTCTTCATTGTTTCTCCACCTACTCTCAGACACCATTGTGATGTCATGAATGATGTCTCTGGTCAATCATCACCCCCCTTTTAGCCAATAACCCTGCTAACTTTCCAGCCTTTTCTGGTATTTTCTATGAGGACCTCTGCACAGCAATTATGCCCAACACGCCCCCGAAATGTTTCCTGGCATGCACCAGCGTGAACAATGACATTTTTCTATCCAGCATACGTTCTTCTGTCTCACTGTGCCCTGAGTCCAGCATCCGCCAAACACACTGCTGTTCAGCTTTCCTAAACGACTATTGCAGTGTGAATGTTCATGCACCTGCAGCCTGCAACAGGGCCTATGACCTAAGCAAACCCTCTCTAACCAAGTCTAATTGCTCTTGTCAGTAGTATTACAATTACTATTGTTAGCAGTGTTAGCAGTTAGTCATGTCAATTGTGTTAACAATCTATGATGCCTGATTATCAAGTTGTAGATTTTACCTATTTTTATTCTGTGAATATTGTAATTCTTAGTGTTTATCTGTGTTTTATTTTCTATATAATGTTGATTTTACTCTTTGCTGTATTGTTGTATGAATCCACTGTGATTTGAAATAAACTAAATGAACAGAATAGACACAAAAATGCACTCTAAAATGTAACCTTACCTCGCACCCAAGTCCCATGAAAAAATGCAAAAATACAGGGATATGACTACGGTGAGCTGGGCAAATAACAGTTTGGACTACAGCTCCCATGATCCTTCAAAGCTGACTTTGCTGGCTAAGGCTAATGGTAGCATAACACATTTGGAGACTCAAAGAATGCACACCCCTACTTCAAGTAGAGAACTGATCACCTCGATTAAATTGCACGACTGGCCCATTATGAGCAGGAGAAGGAACTGACTGAATAACCCAAACACATGTGTAGGTTGATCATTTCTGTTCCTTTCCTACCGCAAACCGTACTTGAGTGGCCTTCTTTACTGAAACATCAGCTGCTGATTATGGAATACTATTTAAATTAGTGGAAACACACATGCACTGTGTGTTGTTCTGATCTTCATGAACTTCAGTGCTAATAAAATTCAATCAAAATAACGTGTTTGTGCAAATGTGTGGACCAAAAGAGGAAGACTATCTAAGGGCGTTGGAGACATTGGGCCTCATTACGAGGCTGGCGGTAGCTGTGCCTGTAGTACAGGCACGGCTGCCTCCGGTATTCATTTTTATTCAGCGGCCAGAAAAGGGCAATTACTGGGTCATTATGACCTTGGCGGACCCGGTAATTGCCCTTTTCAGGCTCAATGGGAATGGGGAGGGTGGTAGCACCGTTACCATTAATAACAGTACCGGTGCCAATATCATGTTCTGCTCGCGGGTGCCGGTATGGCCACCAGGTCAGGCCTAGTGGCTGCAAGGGCACCCGCGAGCAGAACTCCTAGTATGGCGGTACGGTAGCAACGGTGTCAGTAGGAATACCGGCCCATTGTTGCCTTACCGCCATACTCGTAATGAGGCCCATTATTTTTAAAAGAATACCACAGTGGTGTTTGAACAAAACACCAAATATAATCCATCATTGATGTCTCATTCATAATTGAATCATTGCAATGCACAAAAGAACTATGTACATAAACATTACATGAATGTATGATATGATATGATATGATAGGTTATTTATAACGCGCTTAATACCCAGAGGTTTCTAAGCGCTGACCCGGGGATCGAAGTTGGGTTGCTCTGTGTCGTCTTCCTGCCAAGGCGAGCATGTTGCCCGTGAGCTATCCTCCCTAGGCAATAATGATGTAGTGATTGTTGATTTGAAAGATGCAATATATTATTCAGGTTCTTCAATTCCCAAAGGATTATTACATATATGACTGCATATATGACTGCATTAACACACGTTTTTAGAATATTAGACAAGCAAGTCTACATGTTTTGACACACAGACTACTCTTCCGCAGGGCGCCCGTAGTTAATCCTGACTTCCAGATGCACAATTATTAGGTGTATCATATATCTGCATGGTCCAGCTAATCCTCAAAATGTGTCTTGGATAGTCTGGGATAAGAGGGATGTGCACCTGTAGCTAATGCGAGTGATGTAGGGTAGAGGTCCTTGCTGTAGAGGCTTTTTATGCATCGACGAGCTAATTTATGGACACCATATACCTTTTAATTAAAAAGAAGAGTGTGCAGGGTAGGTTCTGCCACAGTATTTCAAGGGCAACAATTCAGAATTATCCTGTCAGTCAATTGGCGATGTAGCTTTAAATAATGGTACCAAAAAGGTTAAGAGGACTAATAGCCACCAATAGCCACTTTGCTTATATCTTCTTGTGGCCTTGCATTAATGTGATTTGATGAAGTTGACTTTTTAAATGGGTTTATTGTTTGTTTTGTTCAACAAACTTGCATGGATTATTGTTGTTTCTGAATGAAATATTTTCAGATTTTATTGGATTCTAGGGTCATTCTCCTTCTTAAGACAGCTGACCTTCCAAACAAATAGCATGATCAAATCCTTTTTACTCTGCGTCATCATGAAATCAGTATGAAACTCTATAATCTCTCTACCTTCAGTGGTTATCCATGTTCCAAAATGTATCATCTGACGGGGGCACCATTTGAAGTCTGAGTTTTGACATAGCTATTTCTTTCATATTCCCAAGACAAGCAGCAGTAGAATTTTTGAGTTTTGAACTATTCTGGCCCCTTTAGTCATTCAGTAGTCGGACGATTCTGCCAAGCTTAAGGTTTCTAAGTGCTCCTGTTTAAAAGATCGAGACGTTTTGGCACTGTTTATAAAATGTGTGGTCTGCACAGGGTTGCTTGCAAGCATTTACACGAAGAAGTTAGACTCTTGTTTTCTAGGGAAGCATTGGGCCTCATTCCGAGTAGGGCGATAAGGGTTAACGGTCACCGGTAACGAGACCAGTGCCGTTAAACCCTTACCGCCCTACTACGAGTTCCCTTTGAGGGTCCTTCCTTAACGCCTGCTTTTAGGACGGGACCCGCAAAGGGACTCCGGGGACAATAACGATACTGTAATTTATGGTACCATTATTGCCGCCTTCCCCCTTCCCATTGAGCCCTATGGGGACTCAAATGGGAATTGGGAATGGCCCTTGTGAATGGGGAATTACCGGTCCCTCTGACCTTGGAATGGACCAGTAATTACTCCATTCACCAGGCCGGAGTTTGGACGAGTTCGGAGGCAGCCGTTCCGCAAATAGCGGCGTGGTTAACTCTGAACTCGGAATGAGGCCCAGTGAGTCCTCATCCACATGGTTTCATGTACATTGGTTGATTGGTAGAGGGGAAATAATTCCCATTGCTTCTTCTATGTTCTTCCTTTCCTGCAGTCATCAGCAACGTTTCAACAAAAGACTAGTGAGGCAGATCCACCAAGAATGTAGCACTCCAAGTTAGAATCCCAATACAATTGAATATCACCTACTCATCATTATACTCCTAGAAAAGTGGTTGGGGCCAGCTCTTGGAAGAGGTTCTATGGCTTCCCCATATCTCTGATAGATGTGCATTGTTCCTTTGTCTGGATTTTGCAGTCTTGCCATAGTAATACCTAGCCAAGAGACCAAAGGCAGCAGGGGAAAAGACCTCTGCTTAGCAGGAATCCGTCAAGGGAAATCTGTTTTAGTGCACACAGTATACACATATTCTCATTTCAAATCCTTCAAGGGACTCATGGCTCAATTTCACATCTAGCATTGAGGTTGAAACAGCCCACAAGCAGATGTCCCCAGTATTCAGGGATATTTACAGGGAGAATAAATATTCAATTGTTTCACGTTAAACCTCGGCCTCCAAATTATGCATCCCAAATGATACATAATTAATTACATTTGTTGTCAAATGTTTCAAAGATCAAGCATACCATCACTTTACATATTACATGCTCTGAAGGTATATTTCTACTAGGTATTCTGCATAGCTAAATACAAATCATACTATTGTGCAGTACAACAACACACGCTATATACATGTTATGGTTGCCAGACATTTGGTCGAATAAATTTGGTCGACTGGACAAATGGTCAAACCAATTTGGTCGAAAGCCAAGTGGTCGAATTTTGTATTTTTTTATTTTCACCCCTTTTTTTTTGGGGGGGGGGTTGGGGGGTTCACCCCCAACCCTCTTTTTTTTCTAAAAAACCCTTTGTTTCCCTAAACAAAAACCAAAAAAATACATATATAAATAAAATAAAAAATTTGACCATTTGGTTTTCGACCAAATTACGTCGACCATTTGTCTTTCGACCAATTTACAGTCGACCACTTGTCTGGACAGCACATGTTACATAAGCCTCTATACAAAGCTAAAGTGTTAATTAATGAATCTTTCATACCAAGTCTTTAAGCGCGGGGCTGCGATTCAAACAGAGGTTGATCTGAATTGTCTTGCTTCCAAGATGTTGCCCCTGAGCTATCCTCCCACCTCCTCTTAATGTTACTAGGAGGATAGTTGACATGTTCTCTGTCCTCTGACATGCGGCCAGCCTGAACATTGGAATTTAGTGTCCTGGCATGTTTTGTCATTTATAAATGAAGTACCATTAAATTGGGCATTAAAACTGCTTTTTCTTAACTATTAGAAAGCATGACAGGCCCCAGAGATCAGGTTGTTCAGGCCAAATATCAAGCAATAGTAGCATAAAACTCTGTTTGGTCAAACTTTAAAACAAATCACAGCATCAAACAAAAAATAGTCTGCAGAGATTCATCAACTCTGCAAACATTCTGGAACTCACAAGCAATCTGGCCACAGAATATAGGGCATCCTTTAAAGGGTTAGAGATACGGCAGACTGTATTTTTTGCAGACCCATGAGGGATTTACTGATACATGTGCAGAAACTCTGTTGGATAGCATGAGCATTGCTGTGCTGTTTTACTTTTCCAGCCTTAAATTAAGAGTAGACATGTAAAAAGAAGCATTCCAAAAGACTGTCCTTTAAGACCTTCCCTATGTAATACACTCCCAGCACCCTGAATAGTGGAATGAGGTGGCCTGCTTTATTTAAGCGTGCCTGAGGTCCACCCCACATTATTGCTCGGGCCAATGCATAATGATCAGCTGGGTGTGCCTTGGCCACTGTGCAGGACCACTTTGTAGGGGAACCCATATTTGGAGCAAATGGTCCCCTGCATGATGTTCAGAGTTATGAGTTACACGTCTGCTTTGTTGATCAAGTTGTTTCTATCACATGCTTTGCATATTCACTGATATTTGATTGTATATGGTGTCCATTTTCTAACTGTAAGAAAACATTTCGATGGAAGAATTGTGAAATGCCTGATTAAATAAAGTATATTGCAAATCAATCTTTCGTTTTAGAAACATGATTTAGTTTATATAATTTGTTTTCTGATTTCTTCAACTTCACAATCAATAATTGTTATATCTTAGTGCAGCATGGCATTTGTGTGGGTAGGCTGGGATTAATGGAATGCTGAGTGTTGAAAGGGATCTAGAGTGTCCATGCTATCTGAAGAGAAGAGAGTTGGAGAACCTCTTCAGTCTTCTTAACACCCTACACCTCACACAGCACATGAAATACACCACATATGAGAAACGTAACATCCTACACCTAATCATCACCCCACTGTCTTCCCTCCACTACAACTCTCTTTTCCCGCTTGAGTGGTGACATGAACTCAGACTAGTTTAAGACAGCTTTTCATATCTCATGCAACCTGTAGCCATAAAAGGTGTTCTTTAGACACAACACTTTAACATAGAATTTAATGATGCATACAATGTGTGCAACACTTTAGGGACAAGTCATCACAAGTCCTGCAGATCAGCCAATGACCAGGAAATGGTGCGTTTCCTGCTCTGACAGGTTGGCCATCCACAAAACTGGCAGAAAACAGACTTTTTAACCTCACACAATTACGTGTTATCTGATAGTAGGCTTTTAACCTCACACAGTTAAGTGTTATATGATAAGGAGTCAAGAACAGGAAATTGACAGGCATGAACAGAAGCATCTTTCACATTCACAAAGTCAAGGCCCATGAGGTACAATGGGAAGCACTGGGTAACACGCGAGAAAGATATCCCTTGATAACACAACCAGCTAAGATAGCATGCAGAAGAATATGATGCTGTGATGTTGCAGAACTTCACAGAATGGCATAGATTACACTGAAGGCACTTACTAACGGGTACATAGATCTCACCTTGAGATGCAAAAAAACATCTAACATAGTTTTACATAGGTGTTCTACCTTGAAAGAACAAAGTGACATGCTAGCTCTCTCACTGTTACAAACAGCGGATATGATGATACGTGGATGATACCCAGCTCATTTTCAGGCTACCCTCGGCCTCGTCTTCCCCTTCCCTAATCTCTGACTGTCTCTCTGCTATCCAGGAACGGTGTGCCGCCAACAACCTCTGCCTTAATGCCAGTAAGACTGAGATTCTACTTATCGGCACACCCACTCCCTCCTTCCCTGCAGCTCTCTGGCCGGCCTCCCTTGGCCCTCTTCCTGTCCCTACCTACAGGCAAAAAACGTTGGGGTCATCTTCAACTCCACACCCTCTTTCTCTCCTCACATATCTGACGTCTCTAAGAAGTCACACTACCAGCTACACCTCCTCAGAGGCATCCTTCCTTTCCTCTCCGTCCCCCAGAAGCTCACTGTCTCCAGAGCCCTGGTTCTCTCAAAGCTGGACTATTGTAACACCCTCTATCTTAATCTTCCTGCCTCTACTCTCCACCCTTTGCAACTCATCCAGAACAGGACTGCGAGACTTGTCCTTGGCCTCAAGCCCAGGGACCGTATCTCTCCAGGACTGAAATCACTACACTGGCTCCCAGTGGCTGCGAGGATTAAGTTCAAAACCCTCTGCATTGTCCACAAGGCCTTCTGGGGCCTTGGGCCAAAATACCTTCAACTCTCTCTTCCGAAATATCTTCCTTCTCGAGCTCTTCGCTCATCCACCTCCAACTACCTCAGGGTCAGCCGCTTCTCCAAGCAACGAGCTGGGGGTAGATCTCTCTCCGCAGCAGGGTCCTCCCTCTGGAACAGCCTTCCTGCCTCCCTGAAACTTGAGGAGAACCATCTCCAGTTCCGGAAGCACCTCAAAACCTTCCTCTTTGCCTCCGCTTTCTCTCCCTCTCTCCCCTGCTAAAATCACTGAACCTGCACTGAATCTGCTACTGGGCCACTCACCGATCTCGGTCCTTGGCCCAGCCACTCTTCCCTGCACTGCCTACCTGCACTACGGGACTGTCTCTGTATCCTTGGCCCCTTCTCCCGGCACTTACCTTGCACTTGCCACCAGCTGGCCCTATTATTTATATCGTATTCTACTAACCATGTACTGCACTTTCCTTGCACTTGCCACCAGCTGGCCCTATTATTTATCTTGTATTCTACTAACCATGTACAGCACTTTTCCCCCTCTCCTCTTCCCCTTGCATTTTTCCCAGTCCCCTCTACCCTTGCACTTGCGCGATCTGAATGACACCTGGCCTAGTAGGAGCGTTGTCTGTCTCCCCTTTTCCCCCCCTGCCTCATCGCGCCTTGAAACACTTGTGTATAGACGCGTTACAAATGCCATATCATATCATATCATATCATGAACCCACATGTGCAGGGCCACCATTTTACTTGATACATATATAGTCCAGCACAAAGGTGGAGAGGGAGAAGAAGAAGGCCAGCATACTTGTCAGTCCATTTTCAAGCCAGAGGGGCTGCAGAGCAGCAGCAGCATACGAGCGAGATAGCCTGTCCCAGCTCAGTATAACTCCTCAACCCCAGAAGGAGCTGTTTCATTTGAAGCACACTCCGCCCTAAAAATGAGTGACAGGTGGATGCTTGCTGTGTGCATGGAGAGTGATGGCTAGTGTAGCATAGTTTAATAAGCGATAACGGTTACTCATATGTTTAAACTAAACCACCACTTGTTCTATTACTTACACATTCAAACATGTTCTTTGCCGACATGGCGATCTTGTTCATAGGTGTGATGTTATGTTATGGTATATCTGCATTTGCTTTAGCTTATTTAATGAGAATATGAACCCTCAGAAGTTAGAGGGTTAACATGTTAACTCCTGTGTCAAGTTTATAATTCAGAGCAATACGTCAGAGTGGTGTCTCTTTGGGTCTAAGAACATTACAATTCCTGACTGTATAGGTTTAACCATGTTGATGAGCACATGAACCTAGGCACACCTGTCCTTTAGCACTGAGACACAACCTAGGGTGAGTTTTGACATGAGTTACTGATGACCAGGAGTCTGTTTGTCATTGGCAATCAAGAAACTGGTGTGAACACCTAGCTGTGCCTTTTAACATCTTGCACACAACTCCAGTCAAGCTCTTCCAGCAGAAACCCATGAGGCAAACCTTCAGGTCCTTCAAGAACTTCCTGGTGGAAGCCCTCATGGAAGACCTCGCCAACCTCCACCTTACATGGACTGAACACCCACAACTGAACTGTGACTCTGTACTGGAAGCACTCAACACCACCCTTTTAGCCTTCATTGACGGCATGTGCTTTTGAAACAACCCACCCTGCAAACCGAAACCATCATCACCCTGCTACATACAAGAATTCAACCACAGCAAAATAGCCATCATGAAAAAAAGAAAACTGGCACCACTCCAGTAACGCATTTGCCCTGGTGCTCCTCAAGGAACTCCAAGCAACTCTCTGACAACTCATCAACACAGCCAAGGCCTCCTACTATCAAAACACCATAGCAGAAGCCGACAACAAAAGCAGAGGCCTCCTAAAAGCAGACAACCTGCTACCCGCCTTTGCCACACCACACTTCATTGAAAAATCGACTGCCATCTACACCTTCATTGACAAAATCATAAAGATTTGCCAGCACATAGACTCCGTCACTGCATCCACAAAAACCACCTCATGTCCTTCCTCACAAAATCTCCATACCCTGTACAACATTCAAGACACTCTGAACGGAGGACCTGGTAGAAACGCTGGTGGTCTTCAAAGGCACATCGTATACAGACAACATCCTCCCAGCTTCCATCCTCATGACCCTCCCTGCAGGAGCACTCCCTCCCCTCCTAGACATCATCAACAGCGACCATAAAAAGAGCACAAATCCTCCCTGTACTAAAGAAATCCACTTTGGATCCCTAACAACCTAGGTAACTATCACCCCATCACCGATCGTTCTGTCATAATTAGGATCATCGAGAAAGCAGTAGCAACACATCAACATCAACAATCTCTTCCAAACATATCAATCTGGATTCAGATCTAGATGCAGCACAGAGACAGCAACTATACATGTGGTCAACGACACCCTCAACATCCTTGAATACGGCCATCCCATTATTTTTCAACTTCTAGGGCTTCATTATCTCGCACCTCACAGGGAACGCGTTAATCTGGGCTACGCCCTTAGTCAACTCAGGGGATGCCCTCCTGGATGATTATGAAGGATTCATTCAGGCACTCAAGACTATGTTCGACAGCCCAGAACAGGTTTTTAGTGCTCAAGAATGCTTACTTGATTTCCAACAGGGTACCCAGGATATGCTAACATACATTACTAGATTCAAACAACTGGTCAAGGAAGCGGATTGGTCCTCTGAAGCAAGTTTCACTCTATTTCTCAGGGGTCTAAATGAGGACATTAAGGATGAATTAGCCCGGGTGGCTCGTCCTAGTTCCTTCCAGGCTCTTATGGATCTAGCCCTGCAGATAGACTTTCGAATCCAGGAAAGAAAGGCTGAAAGGAGACAGACCAAGACACCTTTTCAAAAGAATTCCCTTGAGACCTCTGTTAAAACCGATTCTGACCCAACCCCTGACACAGATCCGGAACCCATGCAAATCAGAGCCTTCCGTGGGCCTATTTCCCCTCAAGAAAGGAAGAGAAGGATCCACACAGGCCTGTGCATGTATTGTGCCTCAGATAAACATCTTGTTAGAGAATGCCCTCTAGCCCCTCAACGGCGTTCGGGAAACGCCAGCTCCCGATCCTAGATGGAGGGAGGTGTCGGGAGAGAGATGTTTGCTCCACATCAATTCTATCCTTGAACTCTCCAGGACAAAATAGTTTGGTGATACTACAGGCCTTCCTGTCGCCCTCCAAAGACAAGACCTATCCCATTCTGGCCTTGGTGGACTGCGGAGCTATGGGAATTTTCATTGATCAAGACTGGGTTGTTAGTCATCATATTCCGTACGAGACACGAAACACCATGCAGCCGGTGGAAGCAATTGACGGAAGACCCCTCTCTTCAGGACCCATAAGCCTGCAGACTAAAGAGATCCAACTTTCCATAATTCATCATCAAGAGTGGATTACATTTGACATCATTAAGTCAGGCCATTACCCCATGGTTTTGGGTATGCCCTGGTTACAAAAGCACAATCCGTATATCAATTGGACAACAGGATCACTATTCCTGGGCTCAGAGTTCTGTATATCCCACTGTCTCTCCCTGGACCCTTCCTCGGTAACTCCTAAAGAACCTCCAAGAGACCAAGACACACCGCTCATGGTTTCCAATATCATACAAGTTCCAGAGTCCTATCAGGAGTTTACTGATGTATTTTCTACCGCCATAGTCCAAGCATTACCCCCTCACAGGCCTGAAGACTGTGCCATAGATACAGATCCCTCAGCTGTTATTCCCTTCAGCCGAATGTTCATCCTTTCCGAACCTGAGAAAAAGGCCCTTTGGGAATACCTCGACACCAATCTTGAAAACGACACCATAAGACCCTCGAAATCTCCAGCGGCTGCTTCGTTGTTCTTCGTTCCAAAGAAAGACACCAAAGAACTCAGACCTTGTCTCGACTATCGAGGCTTAAACCAATGCACCCTCAAAGATCGATACCCACTGCCCCTGATTTCGGATATCCTGGAAGCTGTGAGAGGAGCCGTAATTTTCACAAAGCTGGATCTCCGGGGAGCCTACCATTTAATTTGAATCCGGGAAGGGGACGAATGGCAGACATACTTTAGAACACCCTTTGGTCACTTTGAATACCTTGTCATGCCTTTTGGACTAGCCAATGCTCCCGCAGTCTTTCAGCGTTTTATGGACAGGGTGTTCTCTGATATGTTGTTCCTCTTCGTCATTGTCTATCTGGATGACATATTGATTTTTTCCAAATATCCTCTTAAACATGA
This sequence comes from Ambystoma mexicanum, assembly GCF_040938575.1. Classification (NCBI taxonomy): domain Eukaryota; kingdom Metazoa; phylum Chordata; class Amphibia; order Caudata; family Ambystomatidae; genus Ambystoma; species Ambystoma mexicanum. The sequence continues at coordinate 1,149,152,385 of NC_090933.1, read as the reverse complement.
AGAACACATAAAGGCAGTACTACAACGACTTTGTGAAAACAAACTGTTAGCCAAACCCGAAAAATGCTTGTTCCACGTTACTTCTGTTCACTACTTAGGATTCATCCTTAGCCCAGAAGGAATTGGCATGGACCCTTTGAAGGTAAAGGCCATACTGGCTTGGCCCGCTCCCACTTCTGTGAAACAGGTGCTATCCTTCCTGGGGCTCGCCAACTTCTACCGGAAGTTTATTTCTACCTTTTCCGAGATTGTTCAGCTGATCGTAGCTCTATTGAGGAAGGACACCCCCTTTATCTGGTCTACATCGCAAATAAAGCATTCCAACGATTGAAGTTAGAGTTCACGCAAGCCCCCATCCTGACCCAGCCCGACACCAATCACCCATTTCTAGTGGAAACGGATGCCTCTAACTACGCCATAGGGGCGGTCTTGAAACAGGAACTTGAGGATGGATTGGAACACCCCATTGCTTACCTTTCACGAACCATGACCCCCAGTGAGACTCACTATTCCGTCCTGGAAAAGGAACTCTTGGCCATCTGCCAAGCCTTCACTGAATGGCGACACCTACTTCTGGGTGCTAGATATCCAGTCCAGGTCTGCACAGATAATCGGAATCTCCAAATCCTACAGTCTTTGGAGTGCAGGAAAAGTCGTCAGGCCCGTTGGGCCTACTTCTTTGCTCAATACCAGTTCTAAATCACTCACGTTCCCGGATCACAAAACATGATTGCTGACGCCTTATCTCGACGTCCAGACTACGCAGCCACTGAGGACAAGGCCTATCCTAAGATGTTTCCCCAAACTATCTTTGTAGCTCAAGCAATCAACCACCTGGAAGAAATCCGAGCGCAAACCCAGTCCTCTGACCTCTGGAAGGAAATTTCAAGGAAAAATCCATGGAATCTAAGAGTCAAGGAAGAATATCTATTCAGGGACAATGCACTGGTCATTCCTACGCAGAATTTACAACACAAGGTAATAAACCTTTGCCATGATACCCCTCCCTCCGGTCATCGTGGTATAACTAACACCCTCCGTTTTATACAAAGACAGTTTTGGTGGCCTCAAATGAAGACCGACATACAACAGTACGTCAAGGCTTGTAATGTCTGCAGTCAAAACAAACATGATAACAAGAGACCGGCGGGTCTTCTACTGCAACCATCGCTGCCAACAAGACCATGGGAGTTTGTTGCTACAGACTTCATTGTGGAGTTACCACCTTCCCGAGGGTAAACGACCATCATGGTAACCATAGACTTGTTCACCCATATAGCTCATTTCACACCTTTGTATAAATTACCATCCTCATCAGAACTTGCTGGAATCTTCCTGGAACATATTTTCCGTCTCCATGGACTTCCTTCCAAGATCATATCGGACCAAGGACCTCAATATGTCTCACAATTCTGGAAACATCTCTGTCGTATTCTAGGGATCCAACGCTCTCTTATCAGGTTATCACCCACAAACCAACGGAGCCACGGAACGTGTAAATCAAACTTTGGAGCAATATCTTCGATGTTTTGCCACCAAGGTTCAGGATGACTGGTCTCTCCTCATACCCCTGGCCGAGTTTGCCTACAACAATTCCGACCACTCAGCACTCAAGGTCAGCCCTTTCTATTGCAGTCAAGGTTTTCACCCGTCTGTTTTACCTTCTGTTCTTCCACATCCCACTCCAGTACCTACTCTCGACTCTTGGATACAGACTCTCATCAACATTCACAAGGAAGCCAAGGAACAATTGAAAGAGGCCCAAACACGCACTAAGCTCTATGCGGATTCCAAGAGAAGACCAGCGCCCTCTTATTCTGTTGGTGATCAAGTCTGGTTGTCCTCAAAACTATTACCCCGACATCTACGGCCAAACAAATTGGCTCCTCGGTACTATGGACCATTTTCCATAAAGGAAGTCGTCAATCCTGTCTCATTCCGACTCAGGCTACCCGATTCCTGGAAGAAAATACACCCAGTCTTTCACACCTCCCTATTGAAACCTTACTTCCAATCCTCCCGAAAATCCTGCAGACCCAGTCCTGTTGTTGTGAATGATCAGCAAGAATATGAAGTGTCCTGAATATGCGATTCCAGGTATAAAGGGGGTCGACTTCAATATCTGGTTGAATGGAAAGGATACCCTCCTAGCGAGAGAACTTAGGAACCAGTTTCTAACTTAAATACCCCTCGACTACTTAGAAGATTCCATCTCATACACCCGGGCAAACCTGGTGGAACAGGTCTTCGGAGGAGGCATGCTGTCATGAACTATAGAACTTGTCCCTTCTGGACCTCCTGGTCCTTATCGCGCCGGGGCTTGTATTCCTTGTTACGCCCAACATGGCCGCAACAAGCGACTTGCCTCACAATAGCTTTCACGTCGCATACTGCACGTCCTATAACTGGGCCACACCCCGCGGCCCCGCTCTTCTCAACGCTATCATTAGGTAGTGACTTGACATGTGTGTGCTGTTCGGTGAATCTTCTATCCAAGATCCTGGTTTCCTTCCTCCTTCCTTCTCCCTTTCCCTGTTTTCAACTCCCTGAATCCCCATTCTTAGCGACCGCTACCTACTTTCCTGGACATCCTGGAACAGCGGCCTTCCCGGAACTCTGAACGCGCTCTGCAGCCGGACGAGACTCGAGCGAGTCTATACAAGACCCGATCCATCCACAAGAGGAATCCTCCCGCGGAACAGAGCAAGAAGCGATCCCAGGTGAGACGGGGGGAGATTTATGACAAGGATGATGTGATGAAGAAATATTACAGGGTTCGGGAACAGCTCAATTTGGAAGATAATATGTTGTGCAATGGAGGGAAAATCATCCCACCAGTGAGTTTGAAGAGGAGGAGTTTGGATTTCTCCCATGAAGGGCATTTAGGAATCACCAAGTGTAAGGGAATGTTGAGGGGTGATTAATGGTGGCCAAGGATTGATGAGAAAGTGGAGGCGATGGTTAAGGCCTGACTGTTGTGTATGGAGTCAGACAATTCAATGAGAAATTTTACACAACTGTTGAAACCACTAGATTTGGCAAGTTTTTCATGTGAGTATGTAGCATTTGGACATTATAGGACCTCACACACGTGAGAGGGGAAGGAAGAAATACATACTGGTACTGACTGATTTATATTCAAAGTGGATGGAGATTAAGGAAGTGTGTGAAGCAGATTTGAGGGCAGTAGTGAATTTCTTAGATGTGATTTTGTAGTTTACAGTTTTTCCTCTAAACTATTCATGGATCCAGGAGTCCAGTTGACGTTGTGGGTGGTGGAAACCTTCCTGAGAGGCGCAGGTGTAGTGCATCACAGAACCTCTTTTTATCATCCTCAGATTAATGATACAGTAGAGTGTTTTAATTGCACCATAATGCTGGTGATCACGTTTCAGGAAGAGATTGGGAAGCAGCAGTTCTTAGGAGGGTGTGTATTTATCGGCTGGCACCACATGCCACCACAGGACATGCGTCGTTTGGGGTTCTATGGAGAAGGAAGCCTCACACATTTGTGTGCCACCATGTTTGGGAGAGCTTGTTTTATGGAGTGGGATGACCAGAGATTAAGAGAGGGGGTGAAGGAGAGGAGTGAACGTGTGAAGGAGAGGTATGTTGTCCTTAAACATGTCAACAGGCAAGACGTTCAGGTGGGGGAGTTAGTGAGCATTAAGAAAGGAGGAACTGTTGCTAAGGGTGCTAAGGGTATTAGCAGGTTTTTGGGTCCACAGAGAGTTGTGAGGGTGTATAGTGGTGAGGAACTCATGGTGGCAACAGTAAAGACAGACACAAGTGGTCACAGTTCAAGCGTGTTATTAAATTGTATGCAGGTTGGAAAAACACCTAATCTAAACCTAAATCTAAGATGGGAGCAAGCGTCGACCATCAAATGAAAATAAGGCATTCCCAGTGGCGTTGTGTCAAATATAAAAGGCCTATACTAAGAAACCTTTTTAACAAACCGTACAACTAATACAAAAAGTGGTGTGGGATAGTTTTCAACAAAATAAAGATGTGTTCACAAATAATTTGTTAGTATGTGCAGCCTGGGTCTTTATTCCCCACGTTTTGAGGACGGGGTAAGGTGGGATTGTGGAGTACAAGACACACTCGGGCTTCCTCTGCATGAATTGACAGTTCTGTTCCAGTTAATCAAGAGTCTTCAAGGGCCTGATGTGTTTGAATAACTAAACAAAAGTTCCTTCAACAAGATTAAAGTGAATTTCCTGGTCTTGCTTAGGTTGAGGGCTCCTCACTCCTGGGTACCCCTCTTCTGGGCGCTGACCCCTGTTCCTCATGGTGTTGTGTGATTGCTTTTCACCCCTTGGATCTCCCTCTTCAGAGCTTGGATCCTAAATAATTCCCATCGATATCAGGGCCTCAGTGGTTGTGCTTTCTGGATCCAAGGGCCTGACAGGTTTTCAAATAACAAAACAACAAACAAACACAAAGTTCTGTTCTATGTATTTCTCGGTTGATGAATTCACTCCTGGGTCCCTCTCTTCCAAGCGCAGAGCCTTCTTTGCTTTCAGACTCCTTCCACGGGGTTCACTATGGCTTTTCCTTCTTTCACAAATCTAAATGTCTTTTTAAACCAATCCAGTGGACATCCCTCAGCCGGGTACACTCTTTTCAACACACAATTTCTTAGGACTTTAGACTTGCCCCCTTCTCATTAGCATCCCTCTTCTGGGTTCACGCTTGTCAACTTCACATTCACATTTACATGAAATGTTTGCAGGATTCACTTCCCTTGCTTTCCTTATAGTTCTTAGGTCAAAGGCTTTCGACTGTACAGGGATTTTGGTCGATTGCCTGTTTGACCACTTTGACCTATCTTGGCTCTCCTACGGCTTTCTGGTATCTGTAGTTTCACTCAGACAGGGATTGACCAGGGTTTCTCAGAAAAGTACCCAGGTGGCATCGATCCTCTTTTGCAGCTGGTCTCTCCTTTAATATGTTACAGTTCTCACTTTGCCACTTTGCGACTTTCATTCACTAAGGCCTGGTTCTTATTGGCTCTACCCATCGGCTGTGATGAACTGCTTGGCATTCCTCTTTACTGGAGTCAAGGCAGGTACCACGGAAGAAGGAGTCTCCCTTGCTCCGGCTTATCGGCGTTGATACACTCTGTGTACCATTGACATCTGTTGCAGCACACTCATTTGGGGATATTGTCCTTGGTCTTAAGTTTCTTTCAGTGGAGGGTTTGCAGGGTTTTGTTGAAAAAGGGCAAGATTGTATCTCTCCTCATCAGCCTCTTGACATTTGCTGCCTATCTCTTCCTCTTGAACTGCTGGGGTCCGGATAGCTGTCTCGTCGTGCGGTCTGCCTTGCTCATACTGTGCTCTCTTGCTCCACCTTTTATCCTTGTGGGGAGGGCAAAGGGGCATCAGGTGTGCGTAATTCTCGTCAATTGGCTGACTTTGCCTAACCCTTGTATTGGGACATGTCAGGAAACGGCTCTGGTGTTAGTCTGTTGTACGAAAGTGTTTGTGTTAGTAAAGGGGGGAGCAGTGTTTTTGAATGTCCTATTTGGTCGGATGGGGAAGAGGTATTGAAGGAAGGGGGGACACTGTGTCTCACCCGTCGGTGTCCCACTCCAACTCCCCAAGGACCCCTCATCCAGGTGATCCTCCCTCACTGGTCCACCCGCAGGAACTGGATCCAATAGCGATGGCCGTGTCCTGGCCACCTGAATGGGCTAGGCAGACACCTTCAGGTTTATCACAGTATATGCATTGGCCACGGAGGACGGGAAAGAGTGGAACAAAGGAAGGATGGCGAAGAGTAATGTCTGAATGTGATATGTATGCTGGGATGCCATAAGCACCTCCCTGAGTATGTTGAGGAGTGTCATAGTGAAGAAACTTCACATTTCTTTGTTTTGTGTCTGTGTGTTTAAGAGTTTGTGTGATAGATGTGCATGTGCAAATGCAAGGGGTGGGTATTATATCTTAGTTCAGAATGGGTGTGAGTAGGCTGGAATAAATGGATTGCTGAGTGGTGTTGAGGCTCTAGAGCGTGCAGGCTGTTTGAAGAGAACACAATTGGAGACAGTGGGCCTCATTACGAGATTGGCGGTAAAGGAAAAATGATGCCGGTAAAGGATTACCGACATCGCTTACCGCTCTGGTGTGTTATGACCCGGCAACCCGCTATTAGCGGCACCCTAAATAACGGTGCTGCTAATAGCGGCATGGGCGCGTATACGCACCCCTTTGGGGAGCAAATACCGGCATGCGGGTAATAGGAGGACATCCCAACCCACGCGGACATGCAAATACCGGCATCTCGAAGCTGGTAATCACAGGCTGCACGATGCCGGCCATATAGGTATCGCGGACCACCCACAAACAACAATCAGCAATCAAGCCAACTGCCACAGGTGCACACAATCCCCACAGGTGGAGTCAATGGAGGCTGGGCCAGTATACAATTAGCAGACCCACACACCACACCCCTTCCAACACCAAAATGCTACCACTAGCTGTTGCAATCATGGCGCTGGAGGACATGCCAATACTACTACAACTACAGCAACAACACCAACTACAACAACAACTACAGCAGCAACAACAGGCAGCACTGAGGAGATGCAGGAGGAGAAGGAGGGTGAGACAGGCCCAACAATTACCACCACCTCAGCCAGCAGTGCCTCGTAGGCAGCCACCAATCCCTCGCATCAGACCCAGGCCATTCAACCTAACCCCTGAGCAGATCCACACCCTGTACCGGTTGGACCGGGACACCATCACCACCATAGTGGACATGATACACAATGACCTTGCCAGCCTCATAGAAATATGCACTATCATCCCCCCGCTACTAAAGGTGGTGTCCGTGCTCCACTTCCTGGCCACAGGCACCTATTAACACACAGTGGGGCAGCTGCATGGCATTTCACAACCACTTTTTTCATGCATGTTGTAGCAAGTGCTGGATGCCCTCCAGAAGCACGCAAGCACACCCATATCCCTACCACGGACTGCCCAGGAGATAGCCGACACCAAAGTAGGCCTCCATTCACTGGCAGGCATGCCCAATTGTGTTGGTACCCTGGACTGCACCCATGTTGAATTGGTAGTCCCCCATGCCATAGAGGCGGTCTATCCCAATCGCAAGCAATACCACTCCATCAATGTGCAAATGGTATGTGACTCCAGGAAGATCATCACACATTGCTGCACCCAATTTCCCAGATCAACACATGATGCCATGGTGCTGCGCAACTCCACGCTACACCGTCACATGGAGCGACATGCTGGACCACGTGCCTGGCTTCTTGGTGAGTTGGCCAGCTGGCCCATGGCAGTGCTTTGTGGCACTGATGTGTAGGGATGCATACTCCACCTGGGTGGGAATGGGGGGGGTGCATACTCCAACTGGGTGGGATATGACAGTGATTGTAGAATGCATGCAGAGCTAAACACTCCTGACCTGAACCTCCCAAACAGAACATGACACATCACTGGCACACATTGTTCCATTCATGCATATCGAGGACAACAAGTAAGAGGCACGACCAGGCCACCATGGGTATCACAAGCAATGCATGACTGAACAGGATTGCAACTGAGCCAATGGGCCTCATTACACGGAAGGCGGTGGTCCAGGGTGCTATTAGCACCCTGGACCATGCCGGTAAATTACCGGCACCGCCTTGGCGGAAAGGGGATTTACCGCCCCATTCCAAGGTTGGTGGGGCGGTAAATCCCCCTTCCGCCATTGCCCTTCCCCATTCCCATTTCGCCCCATAGGGCTCTATGGGAATGGGGAAGGCGCTAATTACGGCACCGCAATTTTGCGGTGCCGTAATTAGCTCCGAGGTCCCTTAGCGGGTTGGTTTTTAACGCCTGCAAAAAGCAGGCGTTAAAACACCAACCCGCTAAGGGACCTCGTAGTAAGGCGGTAATGGTTAACGGCCACCGTTACCATTAACGGTGGCCGTTAACCATTACCGCCTTCCGTGTAATGAGGCCCAATGTGTCTAGTGTGACCATGCACAGTGTAGAATACACAGCATGAACGGGAGGCTAAACATTGTTGTGCAACCACAGTACATCCGCCTCAGCATGTATCATTACACCCTGCATCATCTATTGAACGCCATCCAGACTACCTCGCCTCATAACAGTATAGTATGCATCAATATTACAATCTTGCATATGTACAGGGACATGTGCATGTCAACACCAAATAGCTGTGGCCATGATTGTGCCACCTGAAGGTGGCAGCTTAGAGTGACACACACCTATTTGTGTTTGCTTACTGGTGATGGAGGATATTCCTTGAGGCTGTTGCTACTTACCCCTGTGCGGAACCCACAGAACAGCCATGTAGAGGAGTACAATTGTGTGCACACCCGTACCCGTGTTGTCATTGAGCAGACCTTTGGCCTGTTGAAGGCGCATTTCCGTTGCCTAAGCAGGTCTGGGGGGCACCCTTATATAGTCCTGAGAAGGTGGCAAAGATCACCATGGCCAGTGTCATGCTGCACAACATGTGCGTACAGAGAAATGTACCACTGCCACCTGACATTGACATGCATGCACCAGGTGAGGATGATGAGGATGGAGACAGAGGTGAAGTAGCCCCCCTGCCAGTACGTGATGCACGGGATGGCCATGAAGTACGCCAAGCACTGATTCACAAATACTTCTGAACCACAGGGACCATGATAGACATGTGTCACTGACACACTGGGTCCATGTGGACATGCATACTGGGATTGTTGGGAGATGGCCACTGAACACCGTCACACATAATATGGATATACACAAAATGAACAATGTCCAGCCATGGAATTTTTTTGCACACAACGGGTGTATTTGTTCTAACAGAGAAAAATGTGACCACACCCCCCTCAACACCCAGTGAACTCCCAAACCCACCCAACAAACCCCAGAAAACCCCAGTGCACTCCCAAACTCACCCAACAAACCCCAAAAGTCCCCAAATGTAGTCTATGAAATGTCCCCCTTCACCCACAACCATGTGTCCCACTCCCATTGTCTGGGCACTCTACTTCCGGGACTTTTTGTTCTCCGGGGGTGGCATCTCCGAGTGCCGTGCACTCCTCTGGGTCAGCCGCACAGGGCTTGCGGGGACAGAGGATGCAGGAGTGCTGGCTGTGGATGTGTCCGAGGCAGGTTCCATGCCCACTCCAAGGCGTGGCCGTTGAATATGGAGTAGGATGGAGGTGAGGACTTGGGTTACTGCACCCAGACAGTCCCTCATGAGCACAGCCGATGCATTCACGGCGGCTGTGTTCGCTGTGATGGCCGCTGTGGTCCCCTCAATGGCAGTTGCTATACCCCTCCTTGTGTCTTCACCATCGTCAATATACTGCCGCAGGAGATCCAGCATGGCCTCCTGTCGGGCCTCCACCCTCCACTGGCATGACTCCGGGGTGTTGGTGCGAGCTGGAGTGGTGGGAGCTGGAGTGGTGAATGGTGCATGCACGGGCCTACATCCTAGGTGCTGTCCTCCTCGAAGAGGCACCGGTCCGAAACCTTGAGGTCTGAGTCATGGAGGCAGATATCATTACTGCTGTAGGTGGTTGAGGGCTCGATATGGTGGGGGGTGGGCAGTGGGCTTGGGGTGGGTGTAGAAGTCACTACTGTGACTCCCTCGGGGTCCACATTGGCATTCAAAATGTCCTTGTGGTGGGTGGTGCAGGAAGGGACACCCCTCCGACTATTGTGGGTGTGTGCATCTGGTCCTGATGTGTGTCCGGCACAGTGATGTGCTAGCAGTCTCCTCCCAGGGCATCAGCTTTGCAGGTGAATGGGGACCCCGCCTGTCGCCATGGCTGCCCTCCTTTTGCTTGACAGGATGTTTCTCACCCTCAAGCGGAGGTTGTCCCACCTATTGCAGCAGTCACGCACAGTACGTGGGGTGGTCCCCACGGCCGACACCTCCCAGGCAACCTCCTGCCAGATTTCCTTTTTCCTCGTCTGGGCATCACGCTGTCATGTCATGTCATTAGCTTTCATTATGTCTGCATGTGCAGCGAGAGTGTCCGCCAGCATATTTAGCTCTGCGTCGGAGAACGCTGTTTCTGCTGCCGGTGGGTCGTCTTCCAGGTGGCCTTGGACATCCTCAGGGTTTTTCAACACAGCACAACACAAATCGAGTGGTGGTTTTGGAGGATTGCAATGGATTGTGTTTTTAAAGATGGCCGCCGGCCAAGTTCCCGTTCCGACGCGATGACGTTATTTCCGGGTCCGGTTTTACGAGCCCGGTATTAGCATGTTAGTATTACCGGGTCGGTATTTAGGGGTTCCTCCTAGGCGGTGCCAGTATCGGCGGGTTCTGTGCCGCTATCCGGGGGTTGGAGGGCCTTTTGTGGCATGCCGGTATGGCCATTACCGGCCATTTTCCCGGCATGGGGGCTCGCACACGCTCGCGCATTCATAATCACCCACTATTAGCGGCATCATACAAGCACGGACCCGCTCATTCCGCCATGCCAGTAATGACCACGGTTTTACCATGCTACTCGTAATGAGGCCCAGTGTGTGAGGAATAAGGTCCAAAGGGGATTCTTAGCCATAGCTTGTTATCATATCAATAGACTGTCTCATGAGCCCTACCTGTGTTTTTGCAGCTAAAATCAGCCCTACACTTCAATAATACACCAACTAATTACTGATGTCTAAAATAAAAATGCAGACTAGACAAAACACAAGTTTCCTAGTTAGTAATCATTCATGAACCTAAGCTATACACAGGCTTTGCCAACAACTCTAATTCCCCCTTACTTTAATTCCAATGTATTCCAGGAGAAATATCTTCACTTCTAAGTAGGTGATATTACTGGCAAACCATCTAAAACGGTATTTCAGAATTTGTGACCTATTGCCAGGAAGATAGGTCTGAGCAATATCCTTTTGTCAAGAGTATATTATCAACAGAATATCACAAGTTGGCTAAGACACAACCCCAAAAACCCTGTTGCCTGCAACTAAGAAACGTACAATAGCTTGAATGATACATATTGCGTGGACCGTGGTATTGTTCACATAAAATGGGGACTCATTTGGACCAGTGAACTGGGCAGAAAGGTCTATTTAATTTGTATAGCGTGGGGAAACCCATAGGCATCAGGCCTCTATTTCAATGAACCGGTTACTTGCTGGAGATACATACAAAGAGCACAGGCAGCAAACAGACGCTATGGCGAGGTAGTGCGCAGCAGTGTGCTGTGGGATGGGATGGTTAGGCAAAAATCCAGGTTTTCAGTGATTTTGTGAAAGGCCCAGTAGGGGGGCTCCACTCTCAGGGAAGCTGGGAGGGAGTTCCATTGTTTGGCTGTGATGGACAGAAGATGGAGTCTCCTTTAGTGCATTTTACTTTTGGCTGCTGGAGTCGAATTCCATATATAGATCTGGTGGATCTTGACAACTGCATTTTTGTGCTTTTCTGGGATAGGTAGGAAGGTCATTTGTTGGACAGGAAATTGTGAGTGATGAACATAGCTTGAAGATGATCCGCTCATGGACAGGCAGCCAGTGGGCTGCTTTTCTGGCTGCCGAGATTCGAGCCCGTTTAGGAATGTTGAGATTGTTTTGGATGATTTGAAGTTTTAGTAAGTTTTGAGATGAGGTTCCTGTGAAAAGGACATTGCAGTAGTCCAATCTAGCGGCGATGACAGTGCGTGCTATGGTAAGGCAGCTGTCATGGATAGAAAGAGTCTAGAAGCGTTTATGAGCTTAGACGTGTAGGCCACAAAGGTGTTGGTTCCATTCACTTGGCCGGTCATAGAGAGGGTGGCATCTAGGTTACCCGCTAGTGTCTTAACTGAAGTAGAGATGTGGATCATGGTGCCTTCCATTTGGAAGGCTGTGTATTAATGGCCAAGCTTGTTGAGCACTGTGAAAAGACCAAACAGCAAGGTTATAGTTTTATCCCCATTTAGGCATAGGCAGTTGGCTGGCATCCATGACTGGATGGTGTTGTAGGCATGGTCTAGGGTGTCTGCATCATCTTTGTAGTTGCCGGAGAGGGGTAGGAGGATTTCTGTATTGTCAGCATAGTTGGTGTACGCAATGCTGAGGGAGTCGAGGATGTCAAATAGGGGTCTGGTGAAAATGTTGTATTGAGAAGGTGATATGAATGAACCTTGGGGGACCTTGGAAAGGATTGGTGCTGGAGGGGCATTGACATTGTTGGCAGACACTTTCACGATCCTTCCTTCTAAGAAGGATGTGATCCAGGCTACATTGGAGAAGTTGGCTGAGGTGGTGAGGTGGTGGCAGAGGATGTTGTGATCTACCAGTTCAAATGCTGCTGACAGATCAAGGAGGAGTAGGATGGCTGGCTTCCCTATGGCTCAGAGTTCATCTCTCTGATTGTTTAAGTCAAGAAGGGAGGATTCAGTACCCTGGCCTGGCTGGTAGCCAGATTGGCGCATTCCTAGAATGTGGTTGGTTTCCAGGTAGTTTTGGATCTGTAGATAGGCAGCTCTATCTATGATCTTGAGAAGGAAAGGAACTGTGGTGCTAGTTCTTGGGGGCTGTAGGTTCCAGCAATGGCTCTTTTAGGAGTGAGAGAACCCAGTCTTCTTTGAGACTAGTGGGCACTATACCTGTGGCAAAGGAGGAATTGATGAAGGTGGTGATGAGGGGTGCTAGGGCCTCAGCGCCGTCCTTGATGGTGGTGGCCGATTCTACATCAACTGTGCATTTCGATGGTTTAAGGCTTTTGAGGATGACCAGGACTTCTGGCTCTGTGAGTGGCTGGTAGTGAAATTGTGGGAAAGTAGGGATGAAGTTGAGGGATGACTAGATTTGCATGGATTTTTGTTGTATCATAACCAGTTTATTGATCATCACATTTTGGAAATGTAATCACCAGGTTAGGGTGTTTCGAGTTCTCTGAGGTTGGTGAATATTTCTTTAGAGTTTGATTTTGCAATGGCTATTCTGGAGTTGAATGTGATGGATTTGGCCAAGATGATTGGCTGTTTGTAGCCTTTGGCGACTGAGAGGAACTGTAGTTTGGTGTGTTTTTTCCAGCTTGATTCTGCAGTTTGCTTTTTGCCTCAGAGGTCTTGTGGGTCAGTGTTTACCATGAGTACAGTTGTCTCACTGGTACGGCCTTTCGTTGGGTAAGGGAGGCAGCAGTGTCTACTGTTGAAATTAAGATGGTGGTGCAGAGATCTGCCAAGAAATGTAGGTCCTTCATGAGGGTCAGTTTAAGTGTTGGAGTGGGCAGCAGTGGCAAGATATGGTCTTTGGTGAGCTTACATGAGCTGCGGGTTAGGAATGGAGGTATGGTAAGAGTAGTAGTTTTGGTTTTTATGAGGTGAGAGATGCTAAAGGTGATGATGTGGTGGTGTGTCCAAGGGCAAGGGGAGTTCGACTGGATGGTAACCTGGCAGTTGAGCACTGACATCCTGTCTAGAGTGCAGCCATTTGATGGGGTAGGAACATTAACCAGTTGTTGGAAATTCAGAGCTTTCAGGGAGTTGGATATGGGAGTGACTGGGAGGTCAGAGGAGACGTTAAGGCCTAGGGTGAGGTTGCCATGGATGATGATTTGAATAGTGGAGAAGGTTTTCTTCAAAGGTGAGTGTAGGACCTGGTGGGTGGTAGATGATGTGGGTGGTTTCAAAGGCAGTGAGGTCCATTGATCCCAGGTAACGATTCGGTCTTGAGCAGTGCTCTATGTGTTTCGAAGGTGGCTTGAATGATGCGGTTTGATTGGGTTACCAGGAGCAGTTTGACGATTGGGCATGGTTTCAAAAGATAAGTATGGCTGGTTCTGGAACGATGAGTGATGCACGTGCCCGTGATTCCATTTGAGCTGTGATGTGAAGTCCTGGCGGTTTGATGCTTGGTTAGAAGACAAAGCATGCCCATGTTGTCTGCATTGGGCACTTGTGCTTCAGCTGGACAGGAGATGTACTCTGCTGGGTTATGCAGCATTGAACCTGTCTAATGGATGCAAGCAGCATTTCACATTTCTACGTTGAGTGCCATATACAACTCAGTGGATCCTGATGGTTCAAAACCATCAAACACTAGTCGTATTCAGTTCAAGGTGGTTTGAGTGATGAAAATGGCAGAGCTGGCTGCTCTGGATTCTCTGTATGGCAGGGTGCTCCATGACAAAGTACATCCTTTTCAGTCTCTGCTCTCCCAGGGTAGGTTTTTTTTTCTCCAGCAGAGTGATACGTTTAGTCTACATCAACATCAAAGTCAGCCTCAATGTGCCTGGGGATGGGTAGGACACAGACCTTTTCTCTGTGTTGCCCTGTTTTTACCTCTGGCAGATGGCTTTGTAAAGGGTTGCTTTCTCAACAGGGTCCAGATGATTTCTTCCTGATGTCTTTTAATGTACAAAGGTGAATCAATGAAGAAGTGGAAGACCCCTTCTTTTATAAGTAAAAAATCCCCAAGCCCACTCATGCTCTTCGACTGTCCTAACTGCACCCCTCTTGTAGCCTGCAGCTTTAATGTCTCTCTGGTGTGCCACCCCCTATTGCGAGGAAGCCCTGTGATACGGAAAGTACTCTTTGAAGTCAAGGCTTTCAGGAGATAACCTGGTGGGAGCTACCGGGCCTAGCATGGAGACGTTACCAATCCTCATAGAAAGTCAACTGAGGCAAACATCCTGACTTTTGCCTCATTCACTGGAAGGCAGACTGTCAGGGTGCCTGAAATCTACATAGCCTCTTCTGGCTGCTCTGACTTCACAGATTTGACATTCGTATAGTTTAAACTGGAAGCAGCTTTAATTATTATGTGATTTATCAGCCACCATACCAAAACCTAGATATGGCTTATATTTCAGGATCACTCTACCACAAAACAATAGTTTTTTTATAATTAGAATAATTAGAATTACAGGCACTGAAGTTAATGCAGCCTAAGCCTGCAGTAGTCTGTTATAATGGCACATGTGGCCTTTGAAACTTCTCTGTGCCACCGGAGGGGAAGGTGCTGCAGCTTTGACAGGGGACTAGTGCAGCGGGGTACATATGTACACTATGCTTTGGCATGGGTGTTGATAAAATGGGCATCTGGTTAGCAGATCAAATTTAAAAAAGCCAGGGATTTACATTCTTGCCAGGTGCCAATTCTTCACATCATACACTTTAGGGAACACTATTCCAACATAAAAGGGAGAGGTGCGAGGAGGTGCAGTCTGGCAAAAACCTCTGCTTCTTTTTTCCGGCTGAGAGAACCAAGTCTCTTTTCCCTGTCACTGGAAGGGAGGAGGGCTTAAAAACTCATTCCTGCAGCGTAGCGGCCGCGGAGTGGTGCGAGGATGTGCAGTCTGGCAGAAACCTCTGCTTCTTTTTTCCTGCTGAGAGAACCAAGTCTCTTTTCCCTGTCACTGGAAGGGAGGAGGGCTTAAAAACTCATTCCTGCCACGGAGCGGCCGCGGAGAGGTGCGAGGAGGTGCAGTCTGGCAGAAACCTCTGCTTCTTTTTTCCTGCTGAGAGAACCAAGTCTCTTTTCCCTGTCACTGGAAGGGAGGAGGGCTTAAAAACTCATTCCTGCCACGGAGCGGCCGCGGAGAGGTGCGAGGAGGTGCAGTCTGGCAGAAACCTCGGCTTCTTTTTTCCTGCTGAGAGAACCAAGTCTCTTTTCCCTGTCACTGGAAAGGAGGAGGGCTTAAAAACTCATTCCTGCCACGGAGCGGCCGCGAGAGGTGCGAGGAGGTGCAGTCTGGCAGTCTGGCAGTCCGGCAGGTTGGTAGCCCTGCCCGGCCAGGCCTAACAACAGAGATATGACCAAATTGGATGGAAAGACCTCTGCGCCTATGACAGCGAGCATGAAGCAGACGATTACATCTGAAGACTTCCAAGATTTTCAGATAACCCAGCAAGAAGAGGGACATTTACTTAGAAGTGGTCGCTATACAGTTAAAGAGCTACCAGAAAGAGTGGACAGGAAAACAAGTCCCCAGCTCTCAAATTCCAACCCACCCCCTCCTCCCTTGAATGTCCAGAACGGACTAAGTTTAACACACAGAAGCCCTGAGCCCATGAAACGCTCTGATAACATCATAATATGACCTACAGACATAATTACACAAGACAGGTCGAAAGTTTCACACTCCCCCCAATTCCTCCCTTGACGTCCCCCCATATGCACGACTTACCCCGGAACGAAGGTCCGCCC
The DNA here is from genome assembly GCF_040938575.1 of Ambystoma mexicanum. Taxonomy (NCBI): domain Eukaryota; kingdom Metazoa; phylum Chordata; class Amphibia; order Caudata; family Ambystomatidae; genus Ambystoma; species Ambystoma mexicanum. The sequence goes on along the minus strand of NC_090933.1, from coordinate 1,149,136,249 downwards.
TACGTTCTGCAAGGCCCTGCTGAGGGAAGGAGTCTGGCGGGTTTTGGCATTGCCTCACTTCTGGGGGGAGGTTCTCCCCTGCTGGAGGGGGTGCGATTGCCTGGGGGCCCAGGGGACCGGGGCGGGGGGTGAGGAGGCCGAGAGTTTGGGCCGCAACGCTCCTGGTTGTGTCAGGTGCTGGCTCTCGCTGCGCCCAAGCGGTGCAGAGCTCTCTGGAGGAGGGTCCCGTGCCTCCAGTGCGAGCCGAGTGCTTGGCGCCTCAGGGGCTCATGAGGGGAGACGCTGTGAGGACTGGGACCCGCGGGCTAGAGTAGCCTTGCAGGGACGCGGGGCCGGTGGAGGGATTAGGGGGTGGGTGAGCCCTGGAAGACGCACAGTCTATTCGGGCTTCCGACGGCCGGCTGGCTCCACCCATGGGAGGCGGCTCGGCTGTGATTGGAGAGCCGGGCGTAAGCGTGGAATAGGCAATGCAGCCTCTCACTGAGGAGAGGCTGCGGGAGGACAAGTGGAGAATTACAGCTGGGACTGTGGAACAATCAGCCTCACAGAGCACTCTGGTAAAGGGGAGGGCTAGTATGGAGGAATTGAAAATAGATCAAATCAGTACGGCTAAAAATTCCAAATCAATTTTAAATACCAAAAAGAATAAAAAGGAAACTGAAAAGGATTTTGGACTAAATAGTTTACATGCAATCATAGACTTTGAAATTCACCCAGTAATAGCAAGGGGGTAATTACCAAGCCCACTCCAGAACCTATCAGATTTAAGATCAAATAATTGCATAAACGCAACAATAATAAATTCAGGAGACTCGGAAGATTTGGAAACAGGAGACCTCAACATATTGAGAGAACATAATTGGGCAAAAGACTGGACAGATCCAGCATTGGACAAACAAACAGAAATCCCCAACTTAACTGAGTCAAAAATAACACATAACCACTTGCCTGAGGGGCAAAATACTGAAAGGAATATTCCAGCACAAAAACTGAACAAACTTAAAAATCAAAGTTTTTTTAGTAACAGTCAGACAAAAAACCTCCCTAACAACATCATCAACACCAAATTATCGAACAACAATGAAGCCTCAATCTAGAAAATGTGGCTTAAACCAGCCGACGAAAAACAACTCAATTGGCAAGTTCTTTAACAAATTGGCAAGATCTCAAACCACAAGCCAATTGGAATTATCAGACACCGAAATACTAGAGGGGATTTCATCATTACCCAGTGAGAAACGTTATAAAAAGTCGGAAATCGAACCAACCCATTTAGACAAGCCATTAGTCCGCCAAGCTCGTTGGCATTACGGCCAACCCAAAATGTTAAGCATCCACGGTGAGAGTCTCCTGCCCAAAGCACATTTAATTAAACCATGTGGTGCAGAGGTGTCCTGTGAAACAGAAACAAGTGTCCTCATTGAAAATATAAGGAGTAGGACATCAGAGAAAGAGAAAAACACCCCAGCGCAGTTCATCCAATCCCGGACATCAAACGGCACAGTAATCAACGTAAAAGACAGTGAAGAGATTGAACATAAAGAGGTCTCTTCGAACTTCACTGAGCCCACAGCTTTAAAACAAAGAGAGAAGATTTCTATGCTGAAATTGTCACTTCAACATCATAGAGATGATACCCCGGTGGATATATCTCGATCATTTTTGCCAACGCCAACCAAAGGAAAGACGGACAGAGAATCTTCCAAATCTTCAGAAAAAAATTTGCCTGGCAAAAAACCCGACATTTTTGCTATAATGTCAGCGGTGACCATAGCCCTGGTGCCCTTCGGTAAGCTTTATGAATCGCTTAACGAAACGTTAAAAGATCATACATCGCTGTTAGCATCTGTGAGTTCGGAATTGATCCATCTAGAAGGCTATATAATGGCCACAGAAGCCTGGAAAGAGAATACAAGAGATCAAGGCACAATGACGGATAAACAGCAAACACCAACTAGTACATTGGAATACCAAAGAAAAGAGGTCTTTCACTTTAAAAAGAAGTCCCTTTCTATCGGCTCTCAAACCTCCCGACATAGCACTTTGGAAATATCTACAGAAAAAGGCGCACTAGAGAAGTCCCAAGACAGTCATCCGAAAATTGCCTCAACAAGCAGCCCGCAAAAGAACATGTCAAACACTCAATCGAATATACCTATTGGTATAAAGGAAAAATCATGTGAAGAAGAATCGATTAAGTCACATCAGAAAAAAAGAAGCCACAAGAAAAGGATGTTCATGATCAGAACAAACAAAACTCTAAGTTGATTCAAAAAGGAAAAACTAAAAATCCCAGGTTACTTACAGATGATGGGACAAATGAAGTTAAGTCTACTGAACAGACGTCTTTTGAAAAACAGACGCCAGTTTCAGTAATGAAACACCTGAAAACGCAACAAACACAATTGCAAACGGAGTCTATCGTTAAGCCAAAAGAAACTATGACAAAATGGATAACAATCTTAGGAAAAAACAGCTCCATCAGAGAAAACATACAGTGCCAAAGAAGCAAAGAGCTCAAAGAAGAAAATAAAGACATTTCGATAGACCTTCTGGACATCAGTGTGTATTCTATCAAGAATTCTGAATCAGAAATTCCACGTCCCAAACAAAAGAAAAGGAAGGTGTCATTTAGGGATAAAGACGCAACAGTGGAAACTTTGTGGCTAAATGGTTTGAAACAAAATGCAACACCTCAAAGGAGCAACAAAAATAACAACGAAAAAAATGAAAACAGACAGTGGCCTAACCAAGAGAGGAGCACTTTACAACGACTCTCCGGAGTAAAATTAAATAAAGGCCACTTTGACAAGGAAACGAACCACAAAGGCCTTAGTATATCGAACACAAGACAAGAGATGACTCGTTTAGTTTGTTTAGTTTAGTTTAGTTTGTTTATTTATAAAGCGCATCCGAACCCTCAGGTAACTGGGCGCATAATCATGTGTACAGCAGGGTTACATATCGTTGCACGAACAACATATTACAACAGACAGAGCGTACATTAGTCCAAGCTCTGAGTGCTTACTTACAAGAGTAGAATATATCAAGAAAAGAAAAGTATGTACAGAGAATATGGAATGAGGAATAAAAGTTACAGTGGCTAATGCGGACCGGGTTACAGGTTGGTCCTGACTATGCTGTAGGTAGAGTAAACATTACTACAGGTGGAGAGCGGCGGCTAGCAGGTCATGACGGTGAGAATCTGGGTGTTTAGGCTAGGAGCCATGATTTTCCCATGGCTCTGAATGGCCAGAATGCGGCTTCCGATCTAATTGTAGTGGGGAGGGTGTTCCAACATTGTGCTGTGAGCACTGGAAAACTGGAGCTCCCTGCTGTTTTTAGGTTATAATTCGGGATCTTTAGTTGGTGTAGGTAAGGTTTTCTGGTGGGTCTAATGGGGCAGTGTCTAGAAAATTTGTCAGAAAGGTACCGTGGGGCAGTGTGTGATAGGCACTTGTGGGTGATGACCAGTGTTCTTAGCTTAATTCTGTTACGGAGCGGGAGCCAGTGGACTTCTTTTCTAGACGTAGATATGTGCGCCTTGCGCGGGAGGTTGAGGGCACATCTTAGTGCATTATTTTGCAGGATCTGGAGTATATTCAAGTTTTTAGTGGTAGTGCCTAAGTAGAGTGTGTTGCAATAGTCTAATTTAGACAATATCAGTGCTCTAGATAGGGTGAGGCAGCTAGAGATGGAGAGAAAAGGCCTGCAGGCATTGATCAATTTATTGGTGTATGAGGTAGCTGCGATGGTAGAGTTTATTTGTTTCTTTAGTGATAGGGTAGAATCGAGGTATACACCTAGTGTTTTAACCTCTTTGGAGACTTTTATGATGTTGCCATCAATAGTAAAGGAATGGTACCTTTGGTCCAGTTTGTTGAGGCGCGCCTGGGAGCCTACGATAAGCAATTCTGTTTTATCGTCGTTAAGGCAAAGACTGTGTGTGGCCATCCAGGCTTGGATTTCTAAGTAGATATCATTAAGCTTTGCAACATCTTCCTCATAGCTACCAGTGAGCGTGATGAGGACCTGGGTGTCGTCAGCATAATTAGTGTAGCTGACACCCAGATCGTCAAGACGGTCAAATAGGAGCTTCGTGAAGATGTTGTAAAGTGTGGGAGAAATGCAGGAGCCTTGTGGCACTCCACATGTGATTGGGATAGGGTCCACAGCCGCAGTGGGGCCGAAGACTCTAGTCGTCCTCTCAGACAGAAATGACTGGATCCACTTAGTGGCATTCTGGGAGAATGCAGCAGCCGAGGAGAGGTGTTGAGTGAGGATCTGGTGGTCAACCAGATCAAAGGCAGCAGAGAGATCCAGCAAGAGCAAAATGGCCAGTTTGCCCTTGTCTTTGGCATCATCCATTTGGATTTTTAGATCCAAGAGGGCAGTTTCAGTCCCGTGCCTTGGTCTGAAGCCGGATTGTCGCAAGCCTAGGAGGTTGTTATCTTCCAAATGTTGTTGTATTTGGAGATAGGCTACCCTGTCCAAGATTTTGAGAAGAAATGGGACTGTGGTGATGGGCCTGTAATTTGTGGGAATGTTGGGATCTAGGTTAGGTTTTTTGAGCAGGGGTAGGACCCACGCTTCTTTAAGATTGTTGGGGACCACTGAGTTTTTGAAGGAGGAGTTGATCAGAGAGGTGATGAGAGGGGCTAACTCATTAGCATCATCTTTGATGACGGATGCTGGGCAAATAACACCTTTGCAGTTGGATGGTTTGAGGCTGGCGATTATCTTGATTACTTCCTCTTCTGTGACTGGTGAGAAGTGGAAAGATGGGCAGATAGGGGTAGTGTGGTTAATTTTGCTGCCGGGGTTCTGTTTAGAGGCAAGGCTAGCTTTTTTTGCTTCTATCTTAGTTTGTAGGAGGGCAATTTTGTTAGCAAGGGCGAGCTGGATATTGTTACACCAGGCCTTGTCTTTGATGCAGTCCTCTGTAGAGGGCAGTGGTGATTCAAGTTCTCTTAGTATAGAGTACTTCTCTCGACTCAAGGCTAAACGATAGAACATCTAATAGCGAATGGAAACATAGAGAAAATTATGTTTATGCCAAGGACATAAGGCTCAGTGCAAGAATACCCAAAAGTGAAAGGAAAAATAGTGAAAGGAAGCAAAGAGAAAATCACGATATGCCAAGGATACAAGGTCCAATGAAAGAATACCCAATAGCAAAAGAAAAAAATAGAGAACATCGTGAAAATTCTAAGGAAACTAGAGTAAAACTTGCGTATTCCAAGGATCGAGGATATCGTTCTCCTACCAAAAGTACCATCTCAGAAGCCAAATTCTTAGATAGAAACAAAACATTTCAACAAAGAACTTCCAGCACGTCCTTATCTCATAATCATTTAAGAACATTAGCCATCTTTTCTCAAAAAAGCAAGCTTACGAGAACATTGAAACTGGAAAAACAGCTGGGCTCAAGAGATAGAATACTATTAAACAGAAGAGCGACGTTAAGACTGTTTGAAAAAACCACAAAAGAGGATCACATTCGAACCACTGATATAAAAGTGGTCAAATTTGCGCACAAACGTCGTACAGATAGTATCTTCCTACACATTACATCTCACTCAGTAAAGAATCTTTTGTTGTCGGTGGCGGGGAATCTCAAGAAGAGAGGATACTTACTTTGGGAAACAACAGCCGAAGAAAGAGGTCTTGACTGCCCTAAAACAAAGAACACAGAGAGAGCCCGAAACAAAAGGAGTACGGCCCAACAGGGAAACGACTCGACAAACACGACATTGACAAGTATGAAGCAAAACCAAAAAGAAATCAAATTACGGGAAAAAAGAGATGACTAGAGACATGACGGAAAATAGGTCCAGAAAACTGTCCGGACCGTCTCACTTGGAAACTGCGAACAGAAAAAATAAAGACATTACAACATCGACATTGCTAAAGGAAGGACAGCAAAAAGCAAATGAGAAAGAAACAAAAAGGTGGGCCTGGATACCTACAGCGCTCGCTCGATATTCTAGAAAATAGCAAACAACTATTGCGGCCATGAGCATCAACACAGAACTACTGGCGGAGAAGACAATGCCTCAAAAACTTACCATTGGCTCGTGGAACACTCGAGGATATACTCATCTCACTCAGGCTGGAGAGATCAATATAGATTTATTTGATCTCCTAAGCCTTCAAGAGACTTGGCTTCAATTTCCCCCGAGTATAGACGGCTTCGAGAGCCATCTTTCACCAGCACTTAAAGGACCGACAGGTCACCCAACATCAGGCCTCCTAACAGCAGTGCGCACAGGAGGGAGTCTGCGAATAAACAAAATACTGGTATCACCAGCCATTATACAAGCCATAATCTTAGAATGGGACAGACATTGCAGGTCCTCAGTGGGCAAAAAATCCGAGTTTATACTTCTTTTTAACATCTACTGGAATCCAGCGGCGATATCTACCAAAGACTTCATAAATAAGGTTGAGACAATTCTAACTGAGGCATCAACTGATCCTAATGTGAACCACACACTGATCTGCGGAGACTTAAACGCCAGCTGTCCAGATACAGAAGGTAGATACCCCACGCCACACTTAAATCACAATTTACAAGCAAAGAAAAGAGGTAGTGCTTGGTCAGAATTAATGGACTCTCGGGACCTACACAACCTGAATTCTCTAGAAACAGCTTTCCCGCCTGTGGCGACATGGGAAACATCAGGATACAAAAGTACCATCGATTACATCTTTGCCTCAAAGGAATTGTACACCTTAATGGAATCATTTGAAGTACTCAAAACAACCAAAAGTGACCACAATTTACTTACAGCAACATGGTCCTCATTTAAAAGGACGCCAAAAGAAATGCCAGATCAGCTTGAAACAAACGCTCAAGGAAATCGGCTAAAACTGACAAAAAAGCCATCAGTTCCATCCCAATGGCTTATAATCAAAAGAAGGAAACTGAGACCGAAAATCAAAGTCAAGCTATCCTCGACTAGTTCCACTCCTAGTTCCTTACTTAAAACCTAGGGCGACGAGAAACGGTCCAGATCAGCAACACCTCCATCAATTTAATGAGGAACTAAGGGCCAGGAGAGCCCTACAAAGAAAAGCCGCAAGACGTGTACAAAAACATCAATCTAAGGAAAATATAGCCCTTGCATCTGAACAAACAAAAGGCTATAATTCGTGGCTGAAAAATTATCGAAGGATGTTATACCAATTTGATGTAGAGACTATGTTAAGAGCAGTCTGTAGAAGATCTTCCAAAGACTTTTGGTCTCTAGTCAAAAACTCAACGGCGATAACGGATACGACCATCTTGAACAGTGTTAGTGAGGAAAAATGGGTGCAACATTTTACCAACTTACCTGAAATCATAGAAGACGAGGAAGTGGCTGACGAGGCCAAGAGTGACTGGTCAATCACTTACAACAAAGAAATAATTGTGAAAAAAATACAAAATTTAAAAAACTCAAGAGCTCCGGGCCCAGGTGGAATTTCAAATGCCCTTTTAAAACAGGACCCAGAATCCTGGGCAGTTTTCATCATGGAAATATTCAATCGATGCATTGAAACAAGATCTATCTCAGAAACCTGGAAAACGGCTAACATCGTCCCAATATTCAAGAAGGGTTCAAAAAGTGAAGCAAAGAACTAAAGGCCGATAGCTTTATTGGATGTCATAGGGAAGCTATTCAGATCTCTAATTCTGGATGAACTGCAAGAATGGCAAAAAGAAGCAAAAACGGCAGATCCGTTCCAATCTGGATTTGAAAAGAACCTGGGAACATCTATCAATATCATGATGATAAGTATCTTGAAGGCAATGGCTTGGGAAGGAAAATTACCAACATTCATAGCTTCTATAGACCTAGTGCAAGCTTTTGATCGGGTAAACAGAAAAAGATTGTGGAAGAAATTAGAAAGAACAAAATGCCCCCCTTCCATAATAGCACCAATCAGAGCCCTACATAGTGAAACCACGGTGAGAGTGAGGCTAAATGGGGCAGGCCTTCTGTCAAAAGCAATAAAGACAACAAGAGAGTTTAAGCAGGGCTGCCCATTGGCCCCAACCTTGTACAAAGCCAATATGGCCGACATAGTGGATTCAGAAAATTACACCAGTTCTTTTCCTCCTAAAATAGGTGAATCCAAGGTTACAAGGCTGCTATACGCCGATGATATAATTTTGTTGGATCAAACAGCCATCGGTCTACAACGTCAATTAGACAGCCTCTCAGCCTACCTAAAAAAAACGGTTTGGACATCAATACAAACAAAACGAAGATTATGATCATCGAAAAACCAAAAATAACAACGATAAAACATCATTGGTTCATAAATTCAGAGAAATTGGAAACAGTAGAAAGCTTTACATATCTTGGAGTAAAAATCTGCCGCACCAAAATTGAAATTTCCATGCAAGAACATCTTTTCGCGAAAACGAAAACCCTTGCAGCCCAAGCCCGACTTTGGACAGAAAATATGGTAAGTTTTCGCTTCTTCCGGCGATAAACTTCTATAAATCAAAAGCCATGCCAGCAATAACATACGGAGCTGAAGTGATGCTACAACTTACTGTCACACTGTGGGATAGACTCGAGGGCCTACAATTCTCCAACCTCGTAATTTTAGGCGATTTCAATCTGCATTCTAACATGCCTAACTCTGTTGAAATTACGTCTTTCTTTGATAGTCTACACCAATTGGTTCAAGCTCCAACTCATATAAATGGCAACATCCTCGACTTAGTATTTTCTAAAGACTCCTTGCTGTGCCCTGGTCTGATTGAGCCAGTGACATGGTCTGACCATCATCTGGTCTCTTGCTCTTTTCTACCCACTATCTCCCTCTGCAAACTTCCACCCCCCAAGATGCTACTATGCTCTTGGTGTTCAGTTGACCCGAAGGCACTTAGTGCCCATATTACCTCTAATTGTGCCTCTTTGAAGCCATTATCCTTCACTTCTCTTTCCCATTCTCTGATGACTGCAGCTGATTACTATGCCCCTTTGAAACTGACCCAAGGTCGCAGGCTACCCTCTCAACCCTGGTTCACGGACCAGATCAGAATGGCCCGCCTCCAACTCAGACAAGCTGAACGTAAATGACGTTCATGCTATAGTCCCACACTTAGAGAACTATATAAACTTAACCTGTCCACTTATCTGGCCAGTGTAAAACTGGCGAAATCCACTTTTTTGTCCAGAAAATTGAACACGCGCTGTGCAAACCTAAAACTCTTTTTTCCATTGTGCACTCGTTAGCTTCCTCAGAGACTCTTACCTCTATGGTTAAACCCTCCCAGGAATTGTGCAATAATCTGGCCTCCTTCGACACTACAAAAATGGATGTTATTCGAGCTAACATCGCAAAATCTCTTGCTCTATTGCCTTCTGATACCAGCTGTTTTGTGCCCCCCCTCCCCACTGACACTCCTGCTAGTTGGTCCTCTTTCCCCCTGTTCACCGAAGCAGAAGTTCTGGCTGCCATTTAAAGATCAAATCCTCTTCTCCTGAGGATGCTATTCCTGCTGCTATGATGAAGAAGATTGCCCCTGACATCTTAACTGATATCATGATGGCGATAAATAACTCATGCCAGACTGGACTGGTTCGACCGGATCTGAAATCAGCGAGTGTAATTCCCCTCCTTAAGAAACCTTCCTTGGACCATACTATCCCGGCTAACTTCCGCCCTATCTCTCTCCTTCCTTTCCTATCTAAACTTCTGGAATCCTTGGACACTCCTCTATTGTCTTCTTTTCTGGAATCCTCTAAAATCTTTAATCATGCTCAGGCTGGTTTCAGGCCAGGCAGAGGTACTGAAAGTGTCCTTGTCTCTGTACAGGATGACATGTCCAGACTCATCGATGCTGGCGGAGCTGGAGCTTTGATCCTATTAGATCTCTCAGCCGCATTCGACGCGGTGAACCATTCCATCCTCTTCTCCCGCCTCTCATAGATTGGGATCTCTGGTCCTGTTCTTGCCTGGTTTACTTCTTTTCTTTCTGATCGCACACAGACCCTCGCTATACCACCTTTTCTATCTGCTTCATGTCCCCTCACCTGTGGGGTCCCCCAGGGATCCCTTCTATCACCGATTTTGTTCAACATATATCTCTGGGCCTTGATCTGCCTCATCCGTTCTTATGGGCTTAATTGTTACTCATACACGGATGACACACACAAATCCTGATCCGTTTGGATCAGGATCAATCTGAGGTTTTAGCCTGCCTCCATGACTGTCTAAAGGCGGTCGGGATATGGATGGTTAAAGTTAAATGGGGACAAGACGGAGGTACTGTTGGTAGGATGCCCTCCCAACCCCCTACTGTGGACCCCTGCTTTTTGGCCTCTCTTCTTTGGCCCCCTACCTGGCCCAGTCAGTAAAGTAAAGAACCTAGGGGTTATCCTCTCTGCTTCTCTGTCTATGGCTAACCAGGTTACGACCGTTTGTCAGTCCACTCATTATCAGATCTGGCTTCTTAAGAGGGTCATGCCTATGATCCCCGAAGGCCTCCCCCCTCCTGTGGTGGCTGCGCTAGTCCTCTCACGGCTGGACTATTGTAATTCTCTGTACTTGTCACAACCGATTGGTCTTATCCATCGCCTTCAGCGTATGCAGAACCTTGCAGCCAGGTTAGCCATGGCTCTCCCTATGGGGCTCACATCACGCCAGTGTTACGCCAACTTCACTGGTTGCCGGTGAAGCAGAAAATTAATTTCAAGTCTTTGTGCATCGTCTACCGGGCTATTCACGCCCTGGGTGCTGAATTTTTAGTCTAAATTTGTTAGGTACATACCGGATCGTGATCTCCGCTCCGCAACCTCTAACTGTCTTACTGTTCCTAGAGCTAATTGGGAAAGGCTTGGCGGCAGAGCGTTTTCTATTGCCGCTCCCAAACTTTGGAACAGCCTCCCTCCGCTACATAAAGCCACTGCGGACCACCTTGGTTTTAGAAGAGCTTTGAAAACGTACCTGTTTTAATTTCCGGCGCTTTATAAATTGTAATAACATAACATAACATATTTTGGCGAAAAGTGCTGAAGCTGCCTAATTTGACACCTATAGCAGTAATCAGATGAGAGTTAAGTCTGTTATCAATGATTGGAAGAAACAGTCGACTATTCTTGGGGAAAATACTGAGAACTCCTCGCCCACAAATGTTAGACATCATTCACAGAGAAATTAAAAGCGAAAAGACCCAGATATGGCCGCCTGGTACAAAAAACAACTTGACCTGGCAGGAAAAATTGGGTGTTCGGAATGGGACATCGAAAGAATCCCTGGTAAAATCAAAGATAGACTGAAAACTCAAGATTGGATTGATACATTGGATAAGGCAGTGAATATATATCCTCATCACATCTGATTTTTAACACCCAAAAATAGACGAAATGAGAATTTACTTAAAGAAATTTCCGAATAAACACTTGTGATCGACCTTCTTAAGAGCACGTCTGAACGTCTTAAAGACAAATGAAGTTTTATTTCTCCGAAAACAAGCTGGGAACAACAAATGTTGTTACTGTTCAGATACACAAAATACTGAGACAGTGCGACATCTACTTCTTCTTTCCCCAGGAACAGATAAATTAAGAACAATCTATCTTCGGCCACACAGACTTGAACATCAGACGACAACTGTTTGGTGGAACCAGATGATGAGCGGTGATTCTACATTGCTGACACTAGCGACAGCCAAATTCTTGAACAAATTGGATTTAGTCGGAAAGGCCGCAGATTAATACCTACGTGAAGAGGGCAGAGTATCGTAAGGACGTATTTCTTAGTCATAAAAGGAAACTGGACAACAAAGGAAAACAAGCACTAAGTTTGTAAAAATTGTTAATCACGATTAAATACAAATTAATAAAACAAATTAAAAAAAAACATAACTATTCCTACAAAGTGGTATGGCATTTTCTACATTTTCTACACACCAAATATACAGATCAGGACCTCAAATGGACCGTCATTGAGCAAATTTTCCCATCCAGGTAGACAGGGCACATTGAATTAAAAACAAGAAGCACACTGAATAGCAGTCACTGATTATATTAGATGAAGTGATAGGAAGGAAATCTGGCGGTGATACAGGTATAGATATTGCGGCATGTAACTACAGCAATCAACGCCAAAGATTGTGAAAGGTGGGCATATCGATACATAATAAATAATGAGTTGCTTGCAAACATGAGAATACCACTTTGACAAGACCTGTTGCATGCTGGCACTTGGAGAACAAGTTCCTAGAAACCGTTAAGGCAAGACCCAACACCTCCCGGATAATGTATCAATTCCTAGAGTGCATGGAGCAAGCAATATTGAGAATATGCAGAATTGAGTTCATTTAAAAAACAGAATTAATAAAACATGCTGCATGTTAAAACGTAGAGTATGAACGCTGGTTGACAGTGAAGGATTACAAGGTTTGTTGTACCAGGAAGTCATAACTTATAAAGCATTTCAAGGACCACACAAATCATGATTATTGTGCATGCAGAATTTGTCAGTCTGAACTTTTGAAGCATCTGGGAAAGAAACAGTGAACAAATGCATTGCATGCTGAATTTGATAGTTAACACTCGTAAAGATCTATTAGAAAGAGGAGACCAGTGACAACTTGACTCTGCAAAAAAATTTGAAATCTAACAATTTTCCAAAATGCAAAAAAAATAAAGTTCTAAAGTTCTAAACCTTCATGGTGACCTGTTGCTAGTCCTCACCGATGAGGCTGAACAGGGATTCTTGTGGTCTCGTGCAGAAGAGATGTGACTTAGCAGTTTGGACTAGACTGCCACTCTGGGGATGGGACCAAGCCTGATTTGCATATGGTCGTCCCCCTTTTGTAATGGCTTGCAGGCAAAGAACAATGGTCTGGAGGGTATCTCGTCCTTTCAATGATACCCGTTTTTCCGATGGGTGTTTTGCCGCAGTTATTTTTTTCTGAAAAACCTAATCGAAATTTTATGGGGGGGTGGGAAAGGACAAATAATGGGTGGGGGTCAGTAATACATTTTAAATTTACCAAGCAGTTCGGACTGGACTGCCCCTTTTGAGGTGGGACCAAGCTTGATTTGCATTTGGTCTTTCCTCTTTTGTAATGGCTTGGTAGGAAAAAAACAATGGTCTGGGGGTTGCAGAGCAATGCGAGAGGCTAAGATTAATTCTAAACCTTCCAGCCATCACCTCTTCTGATTTGCTGTTGTCAACCTGAGCGGGATGGGTATGCCCAGACGTGCATCCCATGCCTGCTGGGCCTCGGATCCAAGCTACTCCTCACTGATGTGGTCCACTTGAGACCGAAAAATGTTTGTGGATGCTTGTGGTCTTGTGCAGAAGGGATTTGACCATGTGGTTCGGACTAGTTTTCATACAGTCTTTCCTTTTTTGCAATGGATTGGCAGGCGAAGAATGATGGTCCGAAAGTTTGCCCAGAGCAATGTCAGAGGTTAAAATGAATTCTAAACCTTCCAGACATCACCTCTTTTGTTTTGCTTATTTCATCAAGACTGCCACAATGCAAAGAGATAGGCAAGCTCAGACAGACACATAACTGCACACTGTGACAAAGCCCATTGTCTGTTTTTGGGGACACCTAGTTGGGTGGGCACATGCTCAGGGACCTCCACAAGCCAGTGCATGACACAGGTCACCCCCACTACTGGACAGGAGACACTCTCATACTGTGCATGCAACATTGTTACTGGACCTTTAAAGGTAACACAGGAGACCTCAAACTTCCCTTCGTGGGAAAGTACCCCTCCCAGAACTAGACCTATCAAGATGCAAGCACTTGTTATGTTAAAACATACACTACACCTATGGGGCAAAGGAAATACCACAAGAACCAGTAGATATCAGGAGGTGGAAAGTGGGGAACATAAGAAGGTGCTGTAAGGGAGATATTAGGAGGTGGCAAGAACAGAATACTGGGAGATTATAGGATGGAAATATCAGGAGGAAGAAGGATAGGAACATGAGAAGGTGATACAAGGGATAGTTCAGGAGATGGCAAGATGAAAACATTAGGGGATGTTATACAAAGACATCAGATACGGAAGGAGAAAGGCATCAGGTAGTTGCAGGTGGTAGAGATAATGAGGTAACAGGTCGAAGACAGCAGGAGAAGGTTGGAAATCAGGAGATAGAACCAAGTACTAGTAAGGTGATAGACTGCAATATTAGGAAGGAATGAGAAGATATGCTTGGTCCAAGGCAGGAGACAGGTTTGAGGACCTGATCTGAAAGGGATAAACCCATGGCAGGACGAAGGGTAAGCATGTGGAATGACCTTGAGGAGCAACAGGTCCAGAGGAGGAGTACAGTGATTAGGAAACCGGTAGAAGTCAGGACTTTACAAAAGGGAGATGACAAATCCTTCTTAATCTGCTTTCTGGAAAATGGAAAAGAAACCCAGTTAGCACCGTCATAAAGTGAAAGTGAAACTCGAATAACATATGTACCCTGTGGCAGTGGCTCAGCAATGCCTCGAGAGTCTGCAAGATTATGTGCAGCTTTTGTATCCCACCAAGAGATAAGCCAAAAGACTTTTTAGCGAAAGAGACTGTGAGTGATGTGGAGGTGCCATGACATCTTGGTAACTTTAGAAGGAGACCTATGAACTGATGGAACTTTGACAAAGTCTGCACTGAGAAATGATGTTTCAGTTTGACCCCAAAGATTAGTGCTTTTGTTAAATAGAAGGTGTTGCTTGATAAGAGTAGGGAATGGAAATCTTTGCTGACCATTTCAGGGGGCACCATGGTTTGTTGAAGACAGTTTGAAAGACGTGGCTGAGTCCCAGTTTGCCCAGAACACTTGTGTAGAGGATCCGCTGCTACTGACGCTGTGTCCTGTTTCTATTTTCATCAGGTTTTGTTTAAAACCACTTTTCCCACGCGGAGCACGGCGCGGAGTCCGGCTGAGTCCCAGTTTGCCCAGTTCGTCCGGGAGTGACGGAGTGACGGCGGTCGGCATGGTTGCTTCCCCTAAGGCCTCCTCGGATAGCGGGCCTCAGACTCGCCACAGGACCCTGCAGCAACGACGCATGTTGAACCCCTGGACAGCCATCCCTCATAAGAACACTGCAGGGAGAAAGGTAAGCAAGCAAGTTGTTACTTTAACGCCTCCTGCTGCCTTGCTTCAGACCACTGCCCAAGTGCACCAAGCTGCTCCCCATGCTAACATTGAATCTCCTAGTCATATGTCATTAGAGGCAACAGACCCCTTAATCAATACGCAGTGCCCTGAGTCTCTTGATAGCCCAACAAGACCACTCGCGCTGCTTTCACTCGCCAACATAGCTCCGGTGCCGCCACAGGAGCATGTTGCGGCAGGAGTCTTATCGCCAACACAAATTGTTTCGCTGGACATTTTCTTTTCCCCGTTCAATTTAACTGACGCAGAACTTGTGAGTGCTTCAATTGCTGCGCAAGAGAAATCTACTGAAGCGCTGCGCGATTTACCTGCTAAAATTGATGTATATGATGTTAGCGACGCTGCTGATGAGTCCGCAGGCAAAGGTCCTGCCGATACTGTGCCAGCTTGCATTAGTTTGATCTCGCCACCGCGATGCGGCTCTTGTCCTGAACATAATCACGACCTGCCTGGTCTTTCAACACAGCTACCTGCCAGTAGGTCGCCAACAACGCCACAAACATCCTTTCATGATTTGCGGCTGCCCTTGAATTCCTTGCTAAACTCTGCGCCACTCGATACTAGAGATCCTACCCTAAGAAAGATACATACTCTGCTTCATGATTCGACACCTGTATCTGGTGTCTTGAGCACTGCCCAGGATCCCACAAAGCCAGCTAATGGCCCATTGATTCTATCCTCTGAGATGCCTTTGCAACTGCTAACACAAAATGACATTCACACCGCTCCAGTTCGGCACCCGCTTCATAATAACGAGTTGCCTCAATCAAAACGTCCACAACCTATGGCTAACCAGCGGATTATGGACTCATTCAATTCCACATTGTTGCCTGTACGCTCCTTGACGTCCCAATCCACATTACAATGTGGCCAGCAAGGCAAAGTTACTAAAATGATAACTCCAGCTAAACAGATGAAAGGTCGCACAAGCCTAAAAACAACGAACGCACTTATGGCTACAGTGACTCCGTCAAAGCTCCTTACTCCCAGTAAGGAGCATTCTAACTTCCCTAGTCCAGGAAATGAGAGCTTGAAGACGCTGCACTCGAAATCCAGCCTTTCAGTTGCTGCTGCGATTCAAATACATAATAATGTGCTTGCGGCTTCGTCCCAAGCAATGATTCTGTTTGTGAAACTGTATGAGGCAATGAACGAAACCATTTTAGATCAAGGGGTGATGTTATCTAATTTATCCACAAAATTGGTAAAAATTGAGAACTTTACCATGTTCATAAAGCAACATGTGCAAACGGAGGCAGACACAAACTTGCTCTGGCAAGCGCGCCTACGTGACGCTGTGACAAGTCAGCAAGGGAGACATGAACATCTGATAAAAGGTCTCTTGGACGCAATAAAAGAGCTGGCGCAAAGATCATCTCCACCTTGTAGCCCAGAAAATCCAAATGTGGCTAAGTTGATCACTGACATACTGCCAATCTCAAATCCCAAGCTCTCTGCTACAAAACTAACATCAGAGAACACTGACGCAAATCAGGTGCAAAATGGCAGTGTAGAAGTCCCAGCTAAAGTAACTTCAAGTGCTCAAGAACCTGTAGAGGCAATTCAACATCCTTCTTCTGCCGCCGCCTCTTTGCATTCTCCTATGGACAACGATTTGTCTGCGGTGGTCTAAGACGTCCTTGCTCCTGTGGATGGTCCAACACCACAAGCTGCATCACAAACTGACCCTCTTAGAAACCCTTTTTCTTCTTTCAGTATTTTCTCAGGTCCTGCCAAAACAGGTACCGTGGGAACACAGCCGAAAACAAAAGTAGCTGCTCCGACTACCAAGCCCTTGGCTCCTGCGAGAAAGGAAAAGACTACCAAGACAGTCAAGAAACAAAAGCTACCAGCCCATTCCTCTACCAAAAGTTTTATAAGGAACCTCACTACACCACCACGTTTGGGCTTGTTTAACCGCAATGCTGAGGCGCCTAGAGGCCCATTAACTACTCAAAAAAAATGTGAATTGCTACCTTCAAAACCAGGATCAAAACGGCGTCGCGTATGTTCTTATGATTGTCACTCTGTCACTTCAGTGAAATCTGCCTCACCCGACCTATGCGATTTATCTACTTATTCATCGTCAGATGACGATGAAATTCCTCAAACCTCAGGAGAAGTGGCTTGGCCAACCCATTGTCCACCCCCTCGAGCAGTGCAACCCAGGATGAGTTCTACACTCCCGAAATGCCAGGCACCCCACTCTTCAAGTCTGGCTGATGCAGAGGAAGAATCTGCAAAACCTGCCTTGGTCTGCCTGAGCTTAAATCCCAAATTGACTAAAGTTTAGAGTCTAAACCAACGAAAACAGCTCAGCCGTCTTGAACCAAGGCTATATGAAAACAAACCACATCGTGCAGCTAATTACAGCTGTAAACTAAGACTACAAAACATTCACAAAGATGACAACGAGTTCAATCTTAATTGCGCTAATGTGCTGAGGTTATTCAAACACATACCGCCGATGCAATTGATCAACTCAGACGACATCAAAATCGTCGAATATGTATCTGAGCTCCGCTCTGGTGCAGTTTTGCTCCACATTGAATCAGCTGGAGTCTGCAATACAATACTCAAAGCTGCAGATGACCTTTTGATGTTCGGTTTTGATATCTCTGTCAAACCTGAGAAGGCCAATTCCAATATCACCTTTGAAGGTATCAATCGCAAATCAGCTGAAAAAAAGGTAGCAGATGTGACGCACATACAAAATCTCTTGAGTTCTGCTGCTATATATGGTCCTTCAAGGGACCCAAGTGGGAAACATGCAAACCGATTGAGACAAAATGCACAGGAATAGCTAAGATTGAGATCTCAGGATGCCCTTTATTCCATTCTCTCGTGGAACACTTGTGGGTTTAACCATTTGTTTAATAACTTTGATATACCACTTGCAAATGTATTTGCAATCTGTCTACAAGAGACGTGGTTTCTCGAAGCTCCTATGAGTGACGGCTTTACCATGTTGATTAATCCAGCAATCAAAAACGCCCAAGGCTGACCAAGTGCAGGTCTACTAACCAAGGTTTGTCTCTCTCAAAACTGGTTAACCCCGATTTGCTCAAACCCAAATCCATTTGTACAGGGAGCAATTATGCATTCATTGTGTGACAACTCAGATGTAACTGAATCTCTCCTGATCATCAATTGTTACTGGAACCCTCTAAAAATCAAGACCAGGGACTTCGTCAATGCCATATGTTCCCTGATGGACGATGCAATCTTGAAATACAAAAATCTGTCAATCATATGCTGTGGCGACTTAAACTGCTCTTGGTTCAATTATGACCTGAAAATCCAAAAATATAGGCAAATTGACAAAGTAAATCTTGGGAGGAGAGAGCAATGTTGGTCAAACGCTTTGAAAATGCTTGACTGCATAATGTTAAACGGCGCAGTCAGTGGCGACATCCCCGCGCAACCAACCTGGCATTGTGAGCCATCGCACAGTATTATTGATTACATCTGGGTCTCAAGAAACCTTGAGTCGAAGGTCACCACCCTGCATTCGCAAAAAATGCTTAACAGCGATCATACACTGCTAAATCTTGGTTGCTTTCTAGCAGCTTCAGTCTCAGGTCCCACATATAATCCATCAGTTGAGGCAAACTCCGGTGGCAACCGTCTGCGGTTAAGCGTGAATCAGATCGGCTGCTTAACTGAAAGACTTCTGAACTCGCCACATGGCGTGGACTATACTCCTTTATTATCAATTTACATAACCAACATTAATGATCCAAATCAACAACACAAATGTCACAAACATTGTTTAGTAAGATTATGCACGATAAAAAGAAAGAACTAAGAAGGGACTTGCGACAAATTTAAAAAATAAATGTTTCAAGACACCTAATGCAAGAAGTAGTGAAGGCAAGAAGAGCGCTTTATAGGAACTGGGCAACGTCTCACAAAATCATTGTTGAGCAAGATCGCGCTGAACTAACGATGAAGCTCATGTTAACGAAAAACACTTGTGACGTTTGGCAAATTTTGAATATGGGCTACGCGAACAGTCTAAATTCTACCCAGAACACCATCTCTGGTGACATTTGGTGCAAACACTTTCTTAATGTGTTCAACAGAGCGAATTCCAAGCCCGATTCTTACCCTAAAGACGAAGTTGCCTCTTGGGAAGTGGAAATGTCACTGGCCGACATTATTCGAGCAATCACGATGCTAAAAAACTCTCATGCCGCCGGCCCTGACATGATTAGCAATGTGATGCTCAAAAAAAATCTTTCGATGTGGGCTCCTTTCATTGAATGCCTTTTTAGGAAAATTGCCAAATCTAATCAAATTCCAGAGTCATGGTTAACAGCTATCGTGGTCCCGATTCACAAGAAGGGCGGTTGGGACATTCCCGGAAACTACCGCCCCATTGCCCGGCTTGACCCAATTGGCAAAATCTTTGGTTCCAATTTAAGACTGAACCTGGTGAATTGGGCTCAAGAGGCTGGAATTCTCGATGAACGGCAAACTGGTTCCTCAAAGGGGGTAGATGTTGATGTAAATCTCTCAATACTAACAATTCTGAAATTAGAAACCAAGAAAGCGAGATCCAAAATCCATCTAGCCTTCATCGACATGAAGCAAGCTTTTGACGGCATCAATCGTGACCTGCTCTGGCGCAACTTCACAAATGGAACTGCCCGGCCAGTATTCTCAATCCAATAATAGCTCTCCACTTGAATACTTTGATTCGAGTGCGTCTCAATAAGAACAGAGATTTATCAGCTAACATCCCAACATCAAGAGGAGTTAAGCAAGGGTGCCCCCTCACCGTGGATTTGTTTAAACTATTCTTGGAGGACCTGCCCATTCATCTCGCTCAAGCCCACAGTTTTCCGCCTAAAATAAATCAAACTCCTGTAAGATATATTGCTTATGCAGATGACCTGGTCCTGATGGACAAAACCCAGATTGGCCTCCAACGCCTTCTTCACTGTCTTTATGACTACTTATCTACCAACGAACTTTCAATAAACACGGAAAAAACAAAAATCGTGTCAATCGGATCTGTGACTAGTAGGAAGGACAGAGCCTTTAGGTGGTCTGTTGGAGGCCAACCCTTGGCCTCAGTCAATTCCATACGTTATCTGGGAGTTCAGTTTAATAACTCAACATGCGAACAACAGTGGGTTAAAGATTTGAAACTGAAGTCCTCAAGATTAGCGCTTCAAGCTGCAAAAATAAATAAAAGTTTTGGCAAATTCTCATTAACACCAATCTTAATGTTTTATCTGCAAAAGGTAGTCCCCATACTAACCTTTGGTGCAGAAGCAAGCTGGAACATTAACGAGCAAACATGGAATCAACTTGAAGGTCGTTTTTGGCGACGTGCCCTTAATTTGCCGCCATGTGTCCCAATTACATCTATATGATATGAACTATCATTGAACCCTCTCTTTAGTCTTGTGATTTGGAAATCCATCTCGCTTATGCGAAAGATGACAGCGGAAAGCAAAGCGTCGGCTTATCACATTTTCACAAACAGTTCTGAATCAAACTCCGTCTGCCTGATGGATCTATGGCTTACAAGAGTGCAAGAATGAGTTGATGCTGCAGCAATCAGTAACTATGACTTGTTCTCTAGGCCACAACACGCTAAAAGAAAATTCGAGGCCTGGGCTTGGATTGTCAACTTAGAAAAACATTACAAGATGGCCTCAACCAACTGGCTGGGCAATGGCCAAAAAAAACTAAACTCCCAGCCTGCCTATTTGGTCTGATGTTATTCTCGCTACTATTGTGAGCAATTTCTAAGATTTCGATTAAATATCCTGAGATCTAAAGAAATCTTATGGCAAAGAAAAGATCCGCTCGCAAAAGACAACCAATGCCGCTTTTGCTTAGATTCAGTTGAATAATTGAAACATCTAATTGTGGACTGCCAGGCAACATGTGACCTACGCTCTATACATCTTGGCCAATTTGCACCCCTCGATGGGGACATGGCGGCTTGGTGGTGTTTGATTTCCTCCGGCAATAATGTCAAACATGTCTGTGCCATTGTAAATGATCTAAAGGCGCTTTTGAAGTTTCCTCTGAAATCTTTTACCACAAAGTAGACAGCATGTGGTTTCATTAATTTAGCGGAGCACTTTCTCCATCTAACTGTCATGTGAAAGATGGTCGTTTGGATAACTGAGCTTGCTGTGCTGCCCTTTGTCTTTCCTCCGTTTGCCTTGTTCTGCTTTGGTTTCCTTTTCTTGCCTTGCTGTCCTTAGAAACATGTCTGAAAATCTCCTTCTTTCTGGACAATAGATCTGTTCATCTCTGAGACAAAGTTTTTTTTCTTTATGTATCTGTCCATCTTGGCTGTTCAGAAGTGTGAGTAGTGTGCTGATTGCTGACTTCGCAATGATGGAAGGAAATGTTGAAACAAACGTTTTTTCTTAATGTGAAAAACTGTAGTTTTTTTTTCAAATAAAAAAAAAAGATATTAGGGATACACAGAGCCAGCAGAAGACACCCCTAAGTGAGGGAAACTTAGGTTTGGGTTTTGATTAATTCTCTTAAGTACTCATTTGATTTTTCGGTAAAGCCATCATTAAACATATGACTTCATCTTCTTCAACCTGTAAACCAGGCTCGGTCATTTCTGTTGATCAATCTCCTTGGTATGTACAGACATACACACACACAATGGCAGGCACACACAAACACACACATATACACACACACACAGACACATCCCTCCAAATCTCAGTTGTTTTGCTAGGGCTCGTCCACGTATGGGTCAGCCTGGAAAGCAAAATCTAGATGCAGCACAGAGCCTAAACATCACAACACTGTTAATAGGGTCTTCAAAATGTCACCCAAAACACCCATGAAGGTGGTGTGAAAGGCCTCAGGATTAATTGAGGCTCGGTGTAGCGGTAGTATTTGTAAGCACTATGACGTCACAACAAATCCTTGCAGCTTCTTAATTTCACACCACACGGTTTCCACAGCAAAGCCAATAGGCTTCTTATGGTAGGTTATCCGAGAGGAATTCGCCATGCAAGTGATGGGCCATGGAACCAATGCACCGGTAACTAACCCAGTTTATACATACCAATGAGCCAGGCTGCCTTGTATTGCTTTGCCAGGGAATGCCAGGTACGACGACACAGAGCCCGGCGGAATGGAGGAGGCACCCCCGATAACCCGGGCGGCGTCCTTCTCGGTACGCAGCCCCTTCCCCCTTTTGGGAAAGGGGGGGGTGGGGGTTGCCGGGCCAAGGCGGCAAAATTGGGAAAGCCCGCGAATGAAATGCACGGCAAACAAAGGAAATGCCCGCGAAAGTCGAAGCGCGGCAAATATCGAAGAAAGCCTGCGAAGGGCAACAAAAGGAAAGGGGAGGGGTTTCCCCTTCATAAGGAGCGGGGATCTCGCTACTAACAAGAAAGCAGCTGCAGCCGAGGGACACCCGTGCACTTCCACGGGACTGCAGCAGAGGGTTTTCTTTTTCCCACCCACCAACCCTACAAACAGAACAATCAGGAAACGCCTGGTCGTCGGCGTCGCAGGACGACAAGGCGGTGTGGCGGTGTTTGGCCAGACAAACACAGGAGACAGACTCCGGAAGAGCCAGGAGAATGCGGGAAGGGTCTTCGCTCTTCCCAGACCCTAAGCCCCTTGGGAGCCTAAGCGGCAGGGGCGGCAGGGAAGGACAATTACGGCTCAGCTTCCCCCAAAGAAACGGCACTCTCCCCGCCCAGGAGCACCTGCAAGGGCAGGCAGGCTCGGATACTACCAAGGCTGGGAGAGTTGGGCCTACTAATGGACTCTTGGGAAAGGAACGGGGGAAGCAAGTCCTTGCGACACGGAGTAGTCGCCGCACCTGGCAGACAAAGTTTTCCACAGATATGTACAGTTTGGTTTTATGATTGTGGAATAAATTCTGCGGCCTTCTTATGCCAACAAACAAACAAGTCTCATTCTGCACTTTCTGGGGGGGGAAAGGGCAATGAGTTATGTTTGTATGTTAGCTGTCATATGGACGGATGCCGGGGTTATGGACCTGCTCCAGCTCTGCTTCACAGCCGAGTAAGTCATAAACACTTTCCTGGTCGAAGGATGGAGCTCGTACTAGTTAGAAAACAAACTTCAAGTGCACAGGAATAGCCCACATTGGCCAGGTTGACTGCCCTTTCGGGGATTACATGACTCCCTGACAGCCAAGCCTGAGCCTGTTTAAAACGCATTAACGAGGAGGAAGATGTTGTTGTCGATAATTATATTTACAGTGATTAGAACAACATGTCTGATGCCAATGTTGATCGGAGGTGCTAATTGCTAAGACAGACAGCTTGGCTGACATGTAAACATTTTCTCAGTCTATTCTGAGACTATGGACGATTTGTGTGTGCTTGAAACAGACATCAAACAAGTTCCTGCTGCACCTTGCGCTGTCCCTCTGATTAGTCCTTTGCTGATATCCCCGCACTCTGAGATCAGAGTGAAGCCAAACATGTAGGTGCCGCGGTTCGTGTCTTTGAAGTTGCACCAAGTGCCAAGATTCCTGCCATCATTCCAAGCATATCTGCAGGCTGAAAATAACAAGTGGGTTGTTAAGCAGTGAAGCACAGAAGACTATGCAGGGCATTGCAAAACAAATGCTCCTCACAGGGTAAAGCAACGGAGAGATGTGCCGCATTGACACCTGGCTCTTGATAGGTTTAGGCCTTCAATAGCAGCATTGCAGTAATGTTTAATACCGGGCCTGATTATGGGACTGCATTTATGTACCTCATGTGGTATTCCTTGGGAATACTGGATACAGCAAATACTGGATAATTATAAGGTGCCAAAAATACCCATCGAACTTTTGCTTCAAAGAGGACAAATGAATAATTAGACAGTATTGGCGGGGTCACGAAGCAGTAGCCTAGCATCAACATGGAGTGGGGACAGCCCAGACAGACGTATCTGCAAGAAATACTCCGTAAATTAGACAGGAGAAAAAACAAAATGATATACAGTCGGGTAATATATGCATTCAGTGCAAAGGTGGAAAGTACGGGACCCGGTGGCAAAGAACACAGTATGGGACAGGGCAGAGTACCTTTCCAGGAGGAGGATATGCCTTTTCAGCATTGTAGGTTGGAATAATCGTTGTATTTGCGCTGTTAGGAGTGTGGGCATTACAGAGAGAGAGAGAACACGTGAAATCAAGAGATAGCCCGCAGAGCTGGGACAGTGGAGGTATTACCACAAAACTCATATTCACACCTGGAGAAGGCCCCTTAGCCAATCAGGTTGCTCGAATAGAGGGCGAGAATACATGTTCTCTGCCTGTGAGGCGCTTCTCTAGGTGGCACCATCTTTATTTTTGTTCCACTTTGCTCTGGCCTACCTAGGCTTTGGCTAGCAGGCCATTACCCGACATGCCTCGCCCCCAAATCCCTGCATGGGTCAAAGCCATAATTAGGGCCTTAGTTGGTGAAACACCAGGTACCTGAAAATGTCAGTATCATTGTCATGCACACCTTTCTTTTATTGCGCCTCAGATCTTAGGTGTTTATCATATACAGTAATTACCACATAGGCGCTCATTACGAGTTTGGTGGTGTGGGAAAAAAGTGGCGGTTGTACCGTTTACCTCCATTTATCCTGCACCGCCAAACTCAAGTTTGCCAGTATTACTTCCAGCGGTATTACCAGATGGTAATACCAGTGATTGATGGAGGTAAAGTGGAGGAGTTACCTTCAGCTTGAAGCTGGTATTAGCAGGGATTTATATCAGCAGACCGCCACTAATCCGGTGGTATTATTATATCTCCAGTGTTAATACCGCCTGACCAAGTGGCAGTATCTCTCTGTTTGCCGGTATTCTGACGGATTTACCACTGGAATACCAGCAAACTCGTGATGAGCCCCAAGCAGGCATTCACGTATTTACTGGATGTTGCAATGCTACCACCACCAAATTGGTAATCAGGGGATTCATTTGAGAATTTCACCATACACAGCTGGATATATTCGGTTTGATTTGGAGCATGCGCATTTGTATGGCACTCAACACCTATAAGGTATCCAAGCTCCGCCAACCACACCTGAGAAATAGAATGAACAAGCTGGTTAGAAAGAGCTGCAGAACGATGGTGTCTTCATGTCTTGCCTAAAGGAGGGAAGCTTGACACTGGAAAGAAGCTCAAGGGGAGTAGAGTTCCAGAGATCTCCTGCCTGAATCGAACAGGAGTGCCCTATTGCACCTAAGCAAAGACAGTGGGGCATGTTAATGAAATGTTAGGTGCTTATTAGGGCAATGCATTTTAGATGATGAATCAGAAAAATAAAAATAAATGTCTTATGCTCTCTCAGAGCACTAAGATGATCTCCGCAACCAGGGGCAAACACCAACCCCACAAAATGTCAATGACAGTCACAAAGCTGCATTTGTGCAAGGGACCATAACAACAAAGAATACACCAAGATTGATTAACATACAGGCTATCTGGAAAGGCATTTGACAAAAAAAGTTAAAGCAATAATTAGTGTGTGAATAGTCCTTGCTACACCGGATGTACCAATATATTAAAGGACCTAGAAAAGAATGCTACAGGTCAGCGTCTGGGACAGGCAATGCTCTTCTTCCAACTAAACGTGCGCAGAACAACACACATGTGTACCACAATTAAATAAAGGACAACATATCTTGTGTGCTCTCTGAATTGGTCGTTTAGGGGAAATGGGTAAGCTGAGAAAAGCATACATTCTCGCACCCAGCTCTGGCCGCAGCACAACTGCATAACGCTATTATACTGCATACTGCTGTCAATTGCATAGTTTCCAGAAGAATTGGCCGTTCTGAAAAAGAGAGGGTGGGTCAGGTAACGGTGGAGAAATGGCAAATGCATCCTAGCTTTGCTCATGTAACTGTGCCTGCAGATTGGCAGTAACCTGGATCTGGGTGCATCTCTCTTTCTGAAGAGCTGCTGTAAAATGTCTCATTTTTCACGTCACGCAATTTAGTTTTTGGCTTTTTTTCATGGTGGTGGTGTGTTCTAAGAGTTTTTCCATGTATAATAATAATATTAAGATCATGGTGGTGGCCCGTAATACTAATGCCTAGGACTCAGGTCAAATAATTATATTTTCAGAGAAATAAATGGCCAGAATGCTTCTGAAGCTGTGTAGAGAAATTAGCTGGAAATTGCCGTACCTGGGCCCTGCAAATTATTTTGGTATATAGACTCAACTGACCAAGGTGAAATACTGGGCCTCATTACGACCCTGGCGCTAAGGTACTGGTAATCCCTTAGCGCCTGATTACAAGGTCCCTCTGCGGGTTCCCACCTTAATGGCTGGTTTTACCAGCCGTTAAGGAATGGACCCGCAAAGGGACCCTGGTGCTAATTGGTACCATAATTACCGTCTTCCCCATTCCCATTATGCCCTATGGTGCAAAAATGGGAAAGGGGAAGGGCCATGGTGAAATGGGGAAGTGCCGCCCCGCCAACTTTGGAATTTAATAGCGCCATGGTTTAGCGCCGGTGTTGCAATGAGGACCACTGTTTTAAAGGACATTATGGTCCTCCTTCCGAGTTTGATGGTAATTCAGTGGTCATTTTGCTGAATTACTGCCTATATAGGTTAGTGTTGCCGCCACTTGGTCCTTTTGGTTTACCACAGGAATATAAGTGGTGGTAGGGTGGTGTTAGTCCCCATTTTTGGAGTCCATAGGACTCCATGAAGTTTTTGGTGGAATAACCACTTGCGGTAATTCCAATGCTGTAATTTCTCTGATTTTTGGCTTTAAAGTGGAGGATTTACCCTTGACTTGAAGGTAAAATATTGGAATTTGGCAACGTGGTAAAAATTGTGGGAATTCAATTATTGCCAAAAAAGTGGTGCTAACGGAATGACCACTACTTTTTTACTGCACCACCAAACTTGTAATGGGGCCCAATATGTGGGCAGAAGCAAGCAGAACAAGCACATGGGGCTCATTCTGACTTTGGCAGTAGTTAGGCGGAATTACCACTAAACTACTGCCAACCGGAATTACTGTTACCGCCACTTGGCCCTCTGGGTTTACCCCAGGATTACAAGTGGTCGTAAGGGGTGTAAATCCCAATGTTCATGCGCCCACAGGACTCAATGCGCCCACAGGACTCTATGGGAATTTTGGCAGAATTAATGCCAGCGATACGCCCACCACCAGAAATGTCAACAATTTTGCCGACAGAAAAGTGAATGATTTACCACCAGCATTTTGCCAGAGGTAAATCCTCTACTTCATGGCCAAGCTCAGAGTTTGGCGTGGCACGACAACTGGTGGTAATGGAATTGCTGCCACTTTTTTCCCACTCCACCGCACTTGAAATGAAGCCCATTGTTGAGGAGGATCACTAGTTTTATGGGGACGCCCACCTGCAAATGCTGTGACCTTCTTCCGCTGCTTAAAATCCAGATGCAGTTGATTTACTCTGGGAGTGGGTGGGGATGAACTTGCCACAGATAGAACAGAACAACTCTGAAAAGCATGTACTCACCTAGATTGTCTAAACCAAGCTCCAAGATGTAACAGATATTATTCAAATGCTGTCATGTACTTTCAACATCACTCAACAGTAACATTTCTAAAATGCCAAAAATGTACTCAAGTTGTTGAACCCTAGGGAGAAAGTGCACTTCCAGACACATCTAAGCACCCTTTGCTTTCGAGGACTTCAACGCATATGCCAACTGAAAGATGACTGTGCCTCAGGTTCTTGCAGGCAGAATAAAGTGTCCTTTTACGACAAGGGTATTTGTGCCATCAAGAATGAGGTTGTAAAGTATCCCACTTCACCCAAACTCATACCCGAGGCGCACTCCAGATCCAATACTTGCATTGTGCAATATTGTATTTTTCATAGTAGGAACCTAGAAGGTAAGCAATGAGGTGATGTTGCATTGAAGGCCAGAGCACAATAGTATGGAGGCGGTGCGAGGCAGAGGAGGTGATTTCCTGGAGTTCTAGAAGTTCTGTAAAGTGTATATTTGTTAATTTCCTCATGAAGTGGTACTTAAGCTGCACGATCCACAGAGCAAGGCCAAATTAGAGCACTCTAGCGGAAACATGTTTGAGAATGCTCAGTCTGTTTCAATGATAGTATGGGCCTGACCCATAGAATGTTTTTGCGCTCTGGTAAGTGACTTTGCACACTTTTCAGCACGCAAAACTCCATTTTCCGATTCATGGATCAAACCTTGCATGACGTTTCATGGGTCCATCATGCGTGCAGTTGGGCACTTTGTGTGACACACCACAGGCCTTACCAAAGAAACAAATAAAGGGCGGAACATGCATGTTCCCCATTCTCTCCCACAAAATGACAAAGAATGAGGAATAATGTGGATATGTTGAGGGACGTGCCACACAAGTAATTCACACACCCAGTCAAGTGCAGACCTAACCTAATTCATGGATTACAGCGAGCAACTTCACGTCAGGAAAAGTCACACACAAACAACATGATCTTACTGCCACATGATAGGAGATGCAGCGTACAAACCGCAAAGGAACCAACAAGCAAAGGAAACTTATATAAAGCACGCAATGAGCACCATTCAAACATCGCTCTACCAGGATTAATCCATCCATTGGGGGGAGCAATCGTACATGTCCATAGAAGGAGGAGAAGGTGGATGGTGAGGGACAGGATTTTCTTATCACGTACTATGGTCTTTGGGATGCCAGATGACCAGGTGTATGCAAGGTAGAGATTCCCTACATGAAGACCATGATTCCATGCATGAAGACCATGCATCACCCACCATCTGCTCCCATGCCCTCGCAGCCCTGGAGAAGGTGCTGACAGCCCTACATTTCCTAGCCATTGACTCTTTTCAGCATACCACTGCCACTGTTGTTGGGCATATCGCAATCCTGGCAATCACAGTGTCTACATCAGCTATTGGGCTGCATCACAGCATGTGTGTGTGTGTGTGTATGTGTGGACACATATCCCTGCCACACACACTGCAAGAAATCCAGGGGGTGTGGCAGGTCTTTTAAGCCATAGCACACTTTCCACGTGTACTTGGAGCCATTGATTGCACACATGTTGCGCTACAACCCCCCCGCCTCCCCAACCCGATTGACAGAGCTCATTTACCACAACTGGAAGCATTGTCATTCAATCAATGTGTAGGTCATCTGTGATACAAACAGAGTCATCATGCATGTCAGTGACAATTTCCCTGGAAGCACACATGACAGGTTAATTTACCGCCAGTCACAACTATACTGGGCCCTGGCATCAACCTTTGGCAACACCTGGCTCATCGGTGACTATGAACTGGCAGTGCCTAGCCACTTTCAACATTCCTGATTACTCCATTCAGGAATTCTGTTACACCAACCGAGATAAGGTACAATGCAGCACACATAGCCACTAGGGGCATTGTAGAGTACACATTTAGGGTGCTCAAGTCATGTTTCCGCTCTTTTGACGACTTTAGCAGCATATTGCTATAGGCCCCACCAGTAGTATGCAAAATCATTGTGGCAGTTTGTGTCCTGCATAATGTTGCCACACAGCATGGCATACTAGTAGAGATGCAGGAGGGACATCACCCTCAGCCACAGGCACCACCCACACCCTTGGCCGGCCACAGGGCGGAGGGAGCGACTGCACACAACCAGCTTGTGCAAACCTACTTACATGAATACCACCCTGTGGAGCACACCCAGTGAAGCTACATCCCTGGTGCCTTTCAAGTGATGAATTGGGGCCAATCCACCATGCCATAACAACATCCTGAGAATGTGTATCTGGGAGAGGCAAACTGTGTGTGTCCATAGCCAGCAAATCAATTTACCCAACCACTGACACAGTCATAGAAAGTGGGAATAACAGTATACATGTCGCTGACACCAAAGCACGCAACACAATCAATGATATCCCCTACCACCTTTACAGTCCCACCACCAACAATTGGGCATGCAGACCTCCAACAACACTCAGGAGAACACAAGTAGGAAGTCACAGTACGTCATGTTAGCAGTAACTAATCACTTTGAGGACTGGTTGACCACCCTAGGCATGTATCATAACAATATACAGGTGGAGTGGCAACCCAATTCCCTGACAACAATTCTGCTCACAATACACATCTACATACAGTCTCTGAGGCCTATGTGTGAGTGGCGCTATACAAAAAATATATAGATATATAGACATCTAAATATTCATATATAATGAGAACATTGAACCCTTACTTCAAGAAAGATGCACATCTCACCTAACATCTTTCCCCTTGCAAGCCTGCTACAACTGTACCCAGGAATGTATCCATGCTCCCCTCCATAGGTGTCCAAATAAGCCTACACTTCCGAGGTCGTACATGCTGGCATCCTACAGAGCTGGTTCCTTGAATAGCAGCAACCATTTCGTCCAGCAGCATTCCTCAGGAAAGAAAAATAACACAAGGTCAGAGAAGGTAACACATCCAAGCACCCAATGACACAGCACCCTGTGCCCGCCTGAGTGCTGTGCAACAACTACAAGCAATGACTTGCCAGCCTCTCATCACCATATCTCCACTGCATCCATGCAATAAATAAATTAAGACACACAGTGACCTCCTCCCCACCCACACCACATCTACAGCCTGCCCCCTGAGTGCCATGCTGTGAAGGACCAGGTCTCCCTTACACCTTTAACACCTCGTTTTGGTGAGAGGTCCTTGTGAGCCTTCAGATTCGGCTGTTGTCAGAATGACACTGAGAGAACTGCTGAATAGAGAGCACCGAGAGGCTGGAAAACCAGGATCTCCTTGGAAGCCCTCCCAATGCCACACTAAAGGCTTCCCCTGATTAACATGGCAACAGGACAGTGTAGGAAACATTGGCAGGGGAGCCAATGATGGAATGTCCAAGATGAAGTAAGGCAACCCTCTTAGCAATTGCATTGAAGAGAGGATCTGGCACAGAGGCAACGGGCAGAAAAGAGGCAAACAGACAAGAGAAAGGAAGGAGAAACGGAGGTCATGGAGACTGGCAGACAAAAGGGAACAGGGAAGAGGCAAGAGGAAGGAAAGGCAGAATTCAGAAGTACTGGACTGAACGAGCCGCAATGAGCTGGGAACTGAAGGGAGCATGGAGATGCACTGAGCAGCTGTAACATGAATCTAAATAGCTCCCAGTGTACTGTTCAGGGTGCGTGTCACCTGGCAAACAACAACACATGGCCTATTGCATGTGCCTGGTGTCCGAGGGCAGGCCCTCTATCCTCTATCCGGTTGAACGACCCTAACAGACCCCACATGGCCTGCAATACCATGCTGGGTGTTGAGTAGTCTGGGGAGCAAACCCACAGACAGAGCAGAAGTGCCAGTAGTGGACTGACAGCATGGTTACACTTGCCAGTAAAAGGTGAGTGAACTGGTTGCCACACAGCAGGCATGACACATGCACAAACTGCAAGCAATTACTGACCAGCCTCCCATCACCATTTCTCCCCAGCACCCATGCAGCGGGACCTGCTCATCCCAGTCCAATGCAATTAAAAACACCCCACAAGGTAATCCCTCCCACCAATGACACTATGCCCTGTGACCACCAGAGTGCCATGCAACAAGTGCAAGCAATGACTCGCCAGCCAGCCCCCATCACCATGTCTCCCCTGCACCCATGCAGCCAGACCTGCTCACCTCAGGGCAACAAAACGATAAACACCCCACACAGTGACAGCTTATATGCCACCAATGGCACTGCACACTGTGTTCCTCTGAGTGCCTTGAACATTCCTCCACAAGGTAGACACCTGGCTCACATCCACATCATTTCACCAGAAATACTATTCTCTGCTTGCAAAGACATGAAGTGCATGAGAGTAAACAAACATGGCAGTCTTGAAGTGTCCCATTGTGGTAGGAATCTCCTGCAGTACACCTTAGGAACACTACAGGCAATCAAGACTACAAGTGTAAGCACAATTTCACCTTTGGTACAAGCCTGTACTACACAGTAAAGTGGTAGCGATGGCTGAGCAGTCAGACTTATCTCAAGAGTTTAAGTGAGCAGTAGAACAAGTTACACAAAGGACCCTCAAATAAAGTGATTCAAATATACACTTACTCAAGGTTTCTTGGTAAAATAATATACATTTATTTACTCAGTAAGTTAGAGAACATTAAACTAGCATAAACAGCTCAATATCACACACTAATAAACCACAAAAATTCAACCCATAAATAAATGAACAAGTTTAGCTCCAAAATGAAGTGGGAGCAAAATGGCACCTCAGATACTTAATACATGGGTAAAAAGACAAGGTTATAAGAATAGACAGTCCAAATACATTCATAGGGTTTCAGTTAAATACAACCAGCAATTCTTCTCAATAGGCCTGTGTCAAAGTCAATGGTTCAGAGTCTTTTGTATGGTAAGTAACGGTTAAGTCTTTGCCACAGAGATTAGAAGAATTTGGCTAGGCAAAAAGTTTGACAAATGTTAAGGGAAGGACAAGCCTTCATAGTTGTGGAAAATTTCATGCACTTTCTCGATGGCCGAAAAGATTTCCGGACCGCTTTTGCACAGTACATTGTCAATGAAGAAAGCTGTAGCTGAGGCAGTTGTTCCTGGCAGTTCGAGCAGATCTCGCTGTTCCTGAGCTTCAGTCGTGGGGACAAGAAGGTGGACGTTGGGAGGTTCCTGCACTGGCCAGGGATGAGGCCAAAAGCT
This sequence comes from Ambystoma mexicanum, assembly GCF_040938575.1. Taxonomy (NCBI): domain Eukaryota; kingdom Metazoa; phylum Chordata; class Amphibia; order Caudata; family Ambystomatidae; genus Ambystoma; species Ambystoma mexicanum. Next base: position 1,149,103,449 of record NC_090933.1, on the reverse strand, counting down.
GTAGCTAGATGTCGGTTTAAGGTGTGAGTGCCTAAAAGTCCACAAGCTGGTTTCCTTCCCTCTGGCTATCCGGTTTTCAACAGCACTCTGATGAAAATTCGACCAGATGGGGATGGTGTCCAGGTGGCTTGTGAGTTGGTTGTTCCCACCAAACTCAAGGGAAGAAGTTAACCTTGAAGGGCTTCTCTGTCGATGGAGTTTCAGGCAATTCAGACCTGCAGCAGGGCTTCACTGATCATCCAGGAGTTGCAGCAGTCCTCGTCCTTCGGTTCTTTCATTCCAGTGGTCGTCTCTGCTTTCCAAGTCCCAGAGACCTGCTTTCCAGCCTGGCTGTCACTCACACAGCAGGGTGGCTGTCCTTGCCGGAAAGCCAGCCGGCCAATCACACCAGAGTGCATTCAGGTCTCAAAGGAATCTAAGCACAGGGAGTTTCGGGCACCTCCCTCACATCCTGTCCACCCCAGACACTCAGGTGCCAGAAGAGGGCTTCAGCACTGAAGCCCGCCAAAGGCTGACAAACAAAGGGACCAAACCTGGTTTGGGTTGCAGAAACAAACACATGAAGGCCCTTTCCTAAAAGAAATGGCAAAAAAAGATGACCGGAGTCTGTTTTTACACATAGGTCTTTGGCGCCATATTGACAAACATGCCTGACCCGATTTTTAGCTACCGTTGTTAGCGGTCAGGAAAAATCATGGTAGTTTGATCTAAACCACTGCCACCAGCCATTTAAAATAGGAAAGGTAACATTTTAAGGTTACATGAGTGTTTTGACTCAGAGGAAGCTAGGCAACCCCTCCAGCACCATATAGGAAGATAGTGGGCCTCATTACGACCCTGGCGGTCCGTAAATAACGGTGGCGGTAAACCCGCCGCCACCGTTGTTTCCGGACCGCCTGATCCCGACCCCTGCAGGCGGGAGGTGATGTTCCCGCCAGGTCTGACCTGGCGGGTTTAACACCTCCCGCATGCAGGCGGACGAGGAAACATCGGCAGCATTACGAGATGCTGCCGGTGTTTCCATGATCCCGATTCTCATTGAGTCCGAAGAATGGGGATTTACACCATTCCGCCTCCGTGATTCCCGGAAAACCGGGGTTGTAATGCCCCGGTAATTCCGGGAATCACGGAGGCGGAATGGTAATACGAGTCCGGCGGTAACCAGGCGGTTTTACCGCCGCGGTTACCGCCGGACTCGTAATGAGGCCCAGTGTGTGCTAGTTCAGTACATTTAAAGAGACTAGTAAAGTCAATTTAACTTTACATGCTCTGGGAGACAGTAGTCAGTCCCAGAGAAGGTATTTAAACCTTGGGAAATCTAAAGGACATTCCTGTGCCACTGCACTGAAGGTGCTGTGTGACACACAGAAAAAGATGATGCCATTGGAGTTGTTTTAAAACTCCATAACCAAGGAACACAAAAGTAAATACACACAAAATACATGGAAGAGTGGGAAAAAGGCTCACACTCTGCCTAGGTAGAAAAATCAAATCCTAGAAATCCAGCAAAGTTGCTGGGGGGTATCAAAAGGTAAGGGAAATTAGCACATATCGAGAATTCTCCCTAACAGAGACATCAAAGGAGGAGGAGACGGTCTGAGGAGTGGAAGCACAAGTCGGGGAGCTGATGTGAAGGATGAAATGGGCAAGAGGGAGAGAGGAGACAGAGTGAATAATGCACAGCTGTGGAGTGCCGAGAGAGAGAGACAAAGAGAGAAAAAAGAGAGAGAGAGGTAAAGAGAGAGAGAGATAGGGGGATTGGGGAGCAAGGAGGAGTTTGACTGGTGGGGAGATAAGAGAGATGTAGGCCATTAGAGCGGGTGAGGGCTGAGAGAATGGGGCAAAGAGAGGAAGACAGCGAAAGAAAGACAAGAAAAGAAGGCAGCCAGGTCACAGAGCTGACAGGCACTTTGATGGAAAAATACCACAGGTTAGCCGCAAAAGAGAACAATAGTGAGTGAGAGTGAAGGGCAGAGAAGGAAACAAAGGCCACCTGCTAAAGGGGACTCCTCAGCTTCTCATCACCAAAACAACATGACAAACACACTATGGCATGCATCCAAGAAAGAGACCCATGTCCACAAAGCCCACACATATAGGGCTGTGCCACCTCCACTCTAGACTCTGCAACACCCACCAACCTCATGATAGAAATGACAGTTCAGGGAAAGGTCATCACTACTCAGCTGTTGTTTCACCCTCAAACAGATCACACACACTGGGAGAGCCGTACCGAGGAAGGCGATCATATGGTGTAGTGCAAACTCTTGCTGGGGCAACAGATGAACAGACGCTGTGGGGAGGGGAAGATGTTCCACATGCATGTGCCCACAATTCAGACAACCATGCAGTGCAGTCACTCACAGTCCTGGATTTGAACAGCAAGTGATGGAATCAAAAGTCATGCTATACATTGAAGAGAAGAGAAGATACAGGAAAACAACATTAAACAGCAATTGACCTGTATGGCGAACACAGGTAAAGGCTGTCAGTGGTCCACATGTAGAAACCTGTAATAACCTACATGGTCCAAGTGTGCTAACTCTGTCCTGTGGGGTGCAGGGAGACACATACCAGGATGCCATGCTATCTGTGTGCAAGTAAGCTGATGAACACCTCTTGGCCAGGAACACTGCTGGCATTAACAATCCAGACTCCCAAAAACCGACACAGCCATGACATGCAGTGCAGCACTCACATGGCCCAGAAGGGTGCCCCCAGCAGGGCCTTCGTGGATGGGATATTGCATGGGGTGTTACCTATGTCCTTCCTGTGGAAAGGAAAGAGCCTGGTTCCATGTACCATACTAAATGAAAGGTGGCTCATCACTTGGCCGATTCTGAGCCTTGATGGAGAAAGGTGTGTGTTAAATTCAATTTGAATTGAGGGAAGGGATCACAAGGAACAGTGCCTGATGTGAGTCATCTTTAGTGTTGTCAGGCTGTTAGCCTATGCTGGACAGAATCAAGTCACATCTGGTGGAGGGCCCAGTTGTTGATGCAAATGTCCATGAAGGTGGTGTGTTATAAAATGTGAAGCCAGTGAAGTACACAGTATTTGAGTCATGTGCACCCTGGGGGTGACTGCAAGGATGAGGGAGGCTGCATTGGTCATGATATGCAGTAGCTTACCAAGATGATAGGCAAGGCCTACAAATGAATGGAATAAGAGCAGTCTAGATGGGAGAGGATCATTTCCAACAATGATGTGACTCTGTGAGGGTTGGATAGCCAAGAGAAGGATCATTCAAGGATGAGGAGGTGTAGAGTGCAGGATCTATGAGCAGTGTCCATGTGGCGACAGAGTGTTCAGTCATAATCCATGGTTCATCACAGTTACTTCACTGAACTGGATGCTGTGGGAGTGTGGACTAGGGTGCACAGCCAGGGGGTGGCTTTGTTGAAAAGTGCAGTGTCACCTGATCGAAAATGATTTGACCTTTTCAATTTGACCGAATTCCTTTGATTGTCTTTTGGGGGAAATTCAGTCAAATTAAATGAAATATATAAATATATATTGGGTGGGGTAAGGGAATAGGTAAAGGTGGGATAAGGTGGGGGGAGTTGTGTGGGGGTCTCCTCCCGCATTCTAGAACAAAAAAGCAACCAAAGAAATTTTGGTCAAAAAGGAGAAGGTCACATATTTTCGATCAAGTAGACCTAAACCCAAAAAAGCATACTTGAGAAGGTGGCCAACTACCAGGCAGTGTTATGAGATCTGTGTTTCCTGAGGCAAGGTCACAATGGGGATTGGCCAAGGTCTTGGTGAGGGGATAATGGTGTAGAGTCGTCTCAGGCACAGGCTGAAGAGTAGGGTGGACAGGGAGTACACATGCAGCACCCCATCATATCCGTTACAATTGAAATTCATGATGAACCAGGTGTAATTGTGATGCCTGCTGAAGAGGTGGCCTGTACGACTGCAGAGCTCTATAACAACAATTCACTATTAAATGTATGCTAGAGTCTGGGGGGACAAATTACGAATCTTGAAAGGGTGGCCGCTGAGAAGACATTGAAATCCACAATTAATGCCCAAAGAAATTCAGTGAAGCAGAATGGGATAGGTAATGTGAACTATAGCTCTACCTCTAAAATACTGTCTTGCTCGCCCGTTTTACGGGCTTGAATGATGTAACACCTAACTCCATTAAAGACCAAGGTCATAATATCTCACTTAATGATCCTGAGCCAATGGAATGTTTAATTTGAGAAAAATGTAAAGATCTGGAGGCACACAATGAAGCAACTATCTTTGCCCTAAAAATCCTTTTAAAATTGACGCATAATATTGCAAGTCAAGTACAAATTAATGTATCACTCCTTGCTTGTCTTGGAAAGGGTAACACCAATAAACAATCATTGGGTTGCACTGTCCCTTCAACACTTGACCCTACTGTGAATACTCACCCAATTAAAGATCGAAGAACTAATGTACCAGAAAACTTTGAATCAACAAAGGTTGAAATTCTATTGGGCAGTGACGACGATGATGATGGTGAAGATGGTCACGTAACTAATAGAGAAAGGAGGAGGAAGAGCAAGCAGGGCAGCCATGCAAGGAATAAACCTCTTGTCTCTGTGGACAGTAATGAGAAAGACGGGGCAGCTCAAATACCGAACATTAAACATTCCTCAAAGCGTGCAAGGAAGAAAGCAGCTAGAAGAGCAAAAGGAGCTGCCTCTAAATCTGGTAATCTCACAAACTGGCTAATTGATTCGACTACGGATAAAGCTAAAGCTGTGCTGGACCTGCCAGTACTTGAAGAAGAAATACTGGAAAGTTCGATGTACAGTTCAAAATCCTCACTGAATAGCAGTGCAACATCTGTGTATGAATCAGTCTGTGAACCCAAACAAGCGAAAGAGGAAGCGATTTCCACAAATAAATATATCATATTTACTAAGAACTTCGATTCTGGTGGAGAAGAGAGCGTTCTCCCATTTAAATTACTTAACATCAGTGGCATGACCAAAGGGAAGAAGAAAGTTATAAAAAGAAGCTGTCTGTTAGAAATCTTTAATCATTTGCTTCCATTAAGACTAATCAAAATTGATGACCTTAAAGTTGTGGAGCAACGCTCTAATATGGTAACAAAGGTACACTGCTATGCTGAAGAGGTTGTTTGTCTAGTTAGAGGCCATTCATTGGAGCTTAACAAACGTGGTTACGAACTGGACTGTGATTGTGTAAGAAAATTGTGTAATAAAGGCGATTTAAACAGTGATAAGGGTGCCTATAAAGGGTACAGAAAGGTGGCTCGGTCTGAGAGAAGTAAAACGGGTAGTATTGTTGATCCCAATGTATCACAATCGCATTGGAAATGGTTATGTTCCTTCCTCCCCTCCATGATCACCAACAACTGAGTGGATACCAAAATCATTACCTGTAACACTCAAGGTCATAAACACATTTTTCAGCAGAAGGGGTCTAACAGTTTAATTAATGTTGCTGATATTATTCTCCTACTGGAAACGTGGCTCCTGGTACCAGCTTATTTTGATGTTTTTACTTTCTAAGTGCAGAATAGCAAAAGGGGAGCCAAAGGTAGACCTTATGGGTGGCTAGTCACATTGGTGGCTAATGATATCCAATCGAAAGAAGTCTGCCCTAATGCGCGTGACAAAAACATACTGTGGGTAGACATTCTTATCGGAGGTACGCAAAAAATGTTGGTGATATATGTTTATGACCCTCCAGGAGATGACTGTACATTGGGAATCAGGGAACCATTTTTGAGCTGATCACCTGCAGTCACTGTGCTAATGGTGAAATTAACACTATAATAGCAGGTGATTTGAATTCCAGGATTATCTTTGATAATATATATCTGCTAACGATTGCCTTAGGGCTAAGGCAAAGAATAATAACAAAAATCAAAGGTGGAAAACTTTTTTGAAGAGTTGAATCTCATAATGGTTAATGGTAATATCAAAATGGATATTCCTATGGGCCCTACTTGGCGCAATGACACCTTTTCCTCTACTCTGGATCATATTTATGTTAATACTAAAATATTCACTGAGCTATTGGAAATAAAGGTTAATTTCAATGACTTTAGTGACCATGCAATCTTATGTCTCAGCTTTGTGAATTGGGCCAAAAGGTCCCTTCTCAAGGACTGGACTGGTGAGCCAAGAGTGAATAGTAGGGGGAACAGACTTGGATGGTCTGATAGGAATGTAGAAAAGGTCATGATATAGAGTAGAGGCCAAATAGATGCCTAGTTTCGAAATAGGGATTGCCTTACTGCCACAGGTTCTACAGGCTAAATATAATGGAACACAAAAATGAATCTGGGCGAAATGAGATCAGAACATCTGTACACATTTAAACAATACCAAGTCTTGTCAAAAAATATATATTTATTTATAAGCAATTTACACAAATATTTATTGTTCTCAACATCATTGGAAATGAGCAGAAAGTAATGGGTTAAAAGTCAACCTCTCAAAAACGCAATTCATGGCAGTCGGACAGAAACATGCCAACAAACAACATATATACTGTCCTTTATGTCCTATTAATAGAATAGATCATTATAGGTACCTTGGGCATGATCTTTCATCCGAAAAAAAGAGAAATGTCATTGTTCAACAAAATAAAAAAGCAAAAGCATTGTCCACTATGATGGCGATCACTATATTTGCTAAAAATACTGCAGGTTATTCCTTGATGGGAATTCTCAATATTTGTAAAGCAAAAACTGGCTTCCTCATTTCTCTATGTTCTGGAAGGTGTTATGTGGATTGGGGAGCTTGGGCGGATCAATTGGAGGGCGTAATCTGGCAAAGAATCCTGGGTTTTAATAATTACACCCCCATATTGAGGCAATAAGGTTAGAGCTAGGATTGATCTCCTTGGATACCCTGATTGACATTCACAGAGGAAAGTTGTATATTAATATTATATATGCCAATGATCAATCTCTATTGTCGATAATGAAAATGATGATGATGGAAAGTAATAATGATGTCATACAAATTGTTTTTGATACAATATGTTGGTGCCCTAATTGGGATTTTGGAAAAGGTGTTGTCCACCAATCCCTAAAGAAGTGTTCTGATAAATGGGATTGGGTGTCTAGCCACAAAATGATTGCTGTTATGAAATCCTTGATCACCTTCTCTAAGCTCCACTTTACATATAAAGAGCCCCAACACTACCTCAAGCTGATACCATCCGCGGTAACACAAAAATAATTCATAGACATGCAACTTAATAGATTGATGGTCCTAGAGGTTACGAGTGCTTGCTTCGGTCTTCCTGTGGAAAAAAGAACATGCAGAATTTGTATAGATAATGAATGTATTGAATCTGTAAGACATGTCCTTACCTCATGTCCCTCTCTAAATTCATTGTACGAATGCTATTTTCTCAAGTACGTTAAGAACCTGGCAAATATTACTAGGGAAGGTTTCTGGCTGAGAAGTCTTTCAGGAATAAATCGAGGCCTTATTATTGAAATGATCCAGGTGTGGAAATGTGCAGAAAAAGATCTACTTAAATTCAAAGCCGAAGTAAACGTAGTGGTAAACCTCTAAATTGGTAATATGGAGCTTGTACAGCAAACATTGCTGATGGTGTTGGGTGGGTGCTCATTTAGTTGCTGAATTCCCCAGTCATCTTTAAATATCAAATTAATGGGAATGATTCTTGATTGACTGCTGAATGTATTCTTGTTGTGTTTTTAAAATATACCTTAAGATTGATTATAATTTCCGCTCTGAGCTAATTGAGATCTTTAGCTATGTGTTCTCAGGTCTAAAAGATTATAAGTGAGAGGAATTTTCTATTATTCTTATGTAATTTTATTTGTTATGAAAAGCTATATATTTGATACGTAAGATGTGTAAGAAGTTTTTGTCTGAACTAATAAATACAATAAAAAAAACTAAAAAAAGAAAATACCCAACCCAGACATTTTCATGTGGCAACATGTGGAAGTGTGACCCTGTCGGGGTGATTTCCTGGGGGTCGGCAGGGCTGTCCACGGACCTCCAGGGTTAGGGAGGCCCAAACTCCTCACGCAGTCCCCAATGAGTATGAGACACACGCAAGAGCAAGGCGTTACTGCTGTTTATTAGATGAAACGGCAGGGATAGGTTCTCGGAACACAGGTCATCTGGGAACACGTCTCACAAGAGTGGGCTCACAGGCCCTTTTTCTTCATGCGTGACGCCTCATCATGCGTCACCTGGGAAACTTCCCCCAAAACCTCACGCCACCTCAGGTTGGCTCCCCGAGTAGTAGGGTTAGTATAGACACATATAGATGAGTTAGTGGTTGGTAGAGAAGAGGTCAGGTGGTACGCTTAGGTTGTCCCTAGAAATTGTTACACCAAAACAGCTACATGAAGAAGGTTAGGGATTGGCTAGGTTGTGGTGCCATCAGTGGTTAGCCCCCCATGCCCTGATTGGTTAATCCGCAAGTCCCCAAGCCTGAGACCATCATTGTTCCCAGCTTGCAGTGTACCTGGTGTCAGAACCAATGCATGACTATGTGTCACTGGTGGATAATGGACAGGTCTGCCATTTGCTGTAGGAGCGCTTCTTTCTCAACACCATCAGTGTCCAATTTGTCACTTCATTGTTGCAGTCTGTGTCCCAAACGTGAGACCCCAGAGTTTCCCTGGTCCTTGGTACTTGGTACTGCATCAGGTCGGCCTGGTCATGTGTGGTGCAACCATGGCTGGAGCAGAATTATGAGCATTTGATTTGTATTTCAGCTCTGAGGGCGGTTAGCAGCGGCGGGTGTAACCTTGGCACGGGTGCATGGAGTGAAAGTTGCAACTTTCGTGGCCTTGGCTGTGAGGCCCTCGTCAGGGTTTGTTGTGCATGATCAGCACCTTGCAGCTCCGACCAAGCTGCTCTGGGACTGTGGTTTCTGAGTCTGCGGCCTACTCTGGTGCTGAGGCCCACTCTTGGCCTGGGTCGTGGACGGCAGCATATGGTTCACAACATGATGGTCGGGTGGGCGACATAAGTGCCTTATGTCGCCATGGTTTTAGTAGCGAGGAAGCATTTGCAAGCATGTACACAAGCTCTTCTTGCGTCTTGCGTTTCTGCGGTGCTGTAGTTTAGCCTATGTGGAAAATAACAACGATGCATCAGTGGGTGTAAACGGTCCGTTACGTCATGGTACTGAGTATGTTCTTCACGTGAGATTGGTGTGGGTATGACCAGTATGCATGGTGGCACATGTGTTACCGTCCGTTGGCTATGTTGTCATGGCATCTCTAACAATGGTGATTTTCATTGTTACTGTTTTAGTCGAGTTGATTCATATGGTCTATGTCAGCTTCGCCTGAGGTTCCAGCGTGTGGCTTGATGGATGGGCAGATTCCCTGGCCATGTGGGGCATCGCCACGGTAGATGTTGATGTCTGGGGCATCTGTGAGCGGGTCGAATTCCTCTCGTGGTGGGTGCTTGGGCCTGTGACGTTCTAGGCCATGGTCTGGCTGAGAATCTGTCACGGCCGCAGGCGGCTGGAGCCTGTGGAGAAGGTGGAAACGTGGACGCCATTAGATTGTGCGTCACGTTTTCTCCCTTCTGCCGGCCTCGGTCTAGTTGTTTTCAAGATGGCGGCCGCCGATCGTTTATCAACATTCAGCAGTCAGCGTTCCGCGCATTGCAAGTGAGTTTTTCTCTGTTCTGTTGCGTGCGCTAGTTTTTCCTTCTATTTGCCCCCTTGTTGCCTTCTGCTCAGCGTCCCTGGTTTCCCCTTCTCTCCTCGTTTGGGATTCCCCGGATTCGCTACTGCTTCCCTACCTCCGGTTTTCACTCTGGTTCGCTTGCCTCTCCCCTTTCTGCTCTCTGGTCCACTCGGACTTCCCTATTCTCACAAATCCTTCGATCTGTACATTGGCTTCTCCTTCATTCAGTTTCACCTACCTGTCTGTCGGATGCTTTGGCCTTTCTGTTTTCGTATCCTCGGCTGAGGAAGTTTACTCCAGTCGTCGCTTCAGATACAGCGCACTTCCATCACCTGCCACTGCTCTGGACCCAGGGGTTTTTTCCGTTCTACGGTTTTTCCCCTTTTCTGGCTGTCGCGGAGGGGAGCCTTGGTAGGTCTCTCTTCCACGGAGATCACGGTGGCTTCTTTCCGAGGCAGACCCTTCCTTCTAAAAAAGAAGAAGCCATACGTCAGACTTTCCCGCAGAAAGAAGTCGGACTATTCCACGTCTTCAGGTGAGGAGGAGGAGGAAGGGAAGTCTGGGGAACACATTAAGGCCAGTGAATTTGAAGATATTATTGATCCTCTCGCAGACCCTGTAGATCACAGTGTCAGATGTGATAGAATCGGGGGAAGGGAACCTCCCATTTTCCCTCTTCAGTCCCCCCTCCGGTCGACTTGTCAACCACAAAATTATCCACTTTATTGTCTTCTCTCACTCACCATACCTTCGTTATCCCTGCCAAGTGTCCGTATCGGTCACATGATCTTCGAAAGACCAATACATATAAACACATCCTCCTCCGGCTTTGCAATAAACCCATTTCCCAACGTAGTTTTTCGGATTCCTTGGATTTTCAAATTTGATTGATGGGGGGTACAAGTCTGCCTCTACTATTTGTTGGTGCAGCCATTCACATTCCTTAATGATAATGTCTGCATTCTTATTATCTTCAGCTGGCATTAAGACGTGCATGCCTATAATTTCTTCAGTAGTGCGCTTAGATCTTGTCTTCCACATCTTCATTCCCATTATAGCAGCCATTCCTAGTATCACACACCCTGCTACTATTTTGAGGCTGTCTGACAGCCAAGATGGCATCCATGACCATATGTAGGAAAACCAGCTGCCATCCTTCTTCACTCCTTTTGCTTCGTCTTCCATTTTGGCATGCATCTGAGTGAGTTGCGATACTGCTTCTGATAATGTACCGTTCTCTTCAGATTTAAATGTGCAACACGAGCTTCCAATTTTCACGCAAACACCTCCTTCCATTGCTGTCAAAAGAAAGGTCCAGTAAATATCTGTTTTGTAGGGCTACCATCCTTATTGCTCTTAATTCTTCTTTTATTGCATTGAATCCGTTCACCGTGGAGTTAATGGTCAACATGAGCGCCCACCTGGTGATCTGTAGCCATTTGGAATTAGTGTAGGCTTGCACTCCTGGAAGTATAATTGAGGAGAAGAACATTGCTGCTCTACTGAATAGCCTATGTGCTGGTGGAATGTTACTCAGGGCTGTCTCTGATTATCCCACAGGTAGTTCCCTGTCAGTGGTTCTCCTTGTCTCTTTACTCTTGACAAGTGAGTGGTGTCGTTCCAGTGTTTTCTTTCCACCATCTTCAGTGATCTTTTCCTCCTCGTGTTCCCTTCGTCCATCTTAGGGAAATTTTCCAAGTTAACATGCTTCTGTGGTACCACTAGTGATGGTACGTTGATGTGTACCATAGTACATACTCCATCCCACATTGGCGTCAAACTGTGGTATGCCATTGCTCCACAGGCCCAGTAGTGGTCCATCAGTACAGCTGTTCCTGCACCCCCTTCAGGAAGCTTTATTGTTCTCTTGCATCCTTTGTTTGTTCCAACGTCTATTCTCCATCATGTTGGTAACACAGCATTGGTGCTGTCAGTGGGAGTATTGTGATGGGTTCCTCTTCTTTATCTAACCAAGTCACCAGTGCTGCACTCTTTGTCCATTCTTTATAGCACTTGTCGTTTTCTTCTTGTACTTTCATCACTGATGACTTTGCCAATGCCAGCATTTTGCTCCCTACAACTACGTCCACCAATCCATCCTTTGTATATCTTTATCAGTGGTCTTTCCCAGCACCCTGGCTCCCCTGCAACTTCTTTTGCATACCATTCGAATGGTAGGTAATCCAGTGTGATCCTCCTTTTTGTGGTCCTTCTGCTATATACTTGAGTCCTTTTGTCTGCTGCCATGAGTCATCATACATGGGAAGTGTTTTGATGAAGTTATTTTCATATGGGTACGTCGATCTTGATTTCCACCAGAGCATGGCCTTTTTCCCTTGGAATCTTCCTCTCGGTTTGGAATAATGCTATGTATTGCAAGCATTCAGTAATTGTTGCAGGCACCTCTGTGGCAACAAATATTCTGGAGCACTCATGGCATAGGGGATCAATGAACACCAATAGCAGTTGTCCTTTGTTGTGTCCTTACCAATTTTTGACATGTGTTTACACCACATGTTGGTATAGACGTGTGCGGATTCTGTGAGATATGTGTCCACCCCATTTACATCACTTGATATACTACGTTTGTTTCTCTTAATGTTTTGCCCCATACTAGTTGTACCACCTGGCACAGTGCTCCTTGCAGGCATTGCAGGAGATATATTAGTAGTGTGAACTGCAGCCACATAGAAAGCATAGTATGCCTGCCAGACAGCTGCAGTAACCAGGCCAGTGGTAAAAAATATTCCTACCATTTTAATTGCAGTTGCTAATACCACTGGCATACTCACTCTTATCTTTGCTGCGGTCCTGTAGCTACTTTACTTTAGATAAACTACTGGAAGACAAACTGAGTTATGTGTATGTACATCCATATAGGTGCCCACCTGAAAATCTCCAAAATTATGCGTCATTTACTGTTAGTAATTTTAAAATCAAACCCTGCTTAATAGGTAATCGTTCAATGGCCAGGCGAAAAGCTCTTCCCACGCTTTCCGTACCGTCCTATCTTGTAGGGCTGGTAGTGCCTCGTGGAGGTGTGGAAATGATTGAGTAATTATCCTAAGGAATGTGTTATAATATACACATACTCTTCTTCGTTTGAAATGTTTTGGCCTTTTTATAATATATATAAATTGGTGTGACAGTGCCTCTGGAGTATCATCGTCTACGGGCAGCATTTATCCCAGGGCAATGACGTTTGTTGTAATTTTATATCTGCTTTTGTCTTTTATTGCAATGTTATGACAGTACGCAGTACCTGCGTGTGCGAGACAAAAATGAAGAGTGTATGCACATGTTTACACAGTGTGGTGTATTTTACAGATACTCTTGTCAATGTCCTTTAAGGGCTGGTGGCTGGGGAGTGTTTATTTAATGCAAAGTCAATTTGCTTTGTTGGGACCTTGTAACCATAGGGTGGCCTGTGGGGCGCTGATTGTTTTTGTCTTTTGGGGCGTTTTGATCTTGAGCTGCGGCTATTTCCGTTGCTGAAGCGTTGGCCCTTTCCCTGAGGAGAGGGGGAGTCAGTGCTTTGCAGGGCTTGATGTTGTGCAAGTGTGTCCAAACATCTCTACCCCTGAGCTTCATCGCCTTGGGGGCTAATTTCTCAACAAGATAGGGGCCTGTAAAACGTGGACTACTCCACATTCGCTGAAAGTTCCTCAATAACACTTTGTCTCCTTCTTTCACTGTCCACCGTGTTGTCTGTTCCTATTCCTCGTTGGTGGCTTCTCCTTGTTGATCATTCTTTGACCCGTCCTGTGTGCGTTTAATCTATTGAGAGATAAAAGCGGCACTATTAACCAAGGAAGAGACATATTCGTGCATTTCATTACCAAAAACCATACAGGTTGCTTGGCAGTCAGTTGATGGTGGTGTGAGTGGGAGGTGCATTTGGCATCCAGTCACCACCTCGTGGGGTGTGAGGTGGTGGTCTGACCCTGGTCTATACCTTAATTCAAATAGAGCCAAGGGAAGGCAGTACAGACAACTCTTCTTGGTTGTTTGCTTAATTTTTGCTGTTTCTTCCTTTAGGGGGCCGTTGAGACATTCACATATGCTGTTTGCCTGAGGGTGGTATGCACATGCAAACTTACGCTTGAAACCTAATAGAGTGGTTACATGTTGGCAAAATGGGGGCCATTGTCTGACCTTAATACTTTGCATACCCCCCCTCGGGAAGACCTCCCTCACCAGAAATTTTGCTGCTCTGAATTCGTCAGCATGAGAGCATGGACCAGCCTCGATCCATCGTGAGAATGGGCACACCACTACAATCACGTATCTGTAGCCTTCACATACATTTATCATGTCAATGTAGTCAATATGGAGGTGTAGAAAGGGTTCTTCAGGCCGGGGTATGGTACCTTTGATCACTTGCAGCGTGTGACCGACCGTAAACTGTTGGCATGTAAGCCAGTTACTGATGAAATTAGTGACATGCAAGTTTAGCTCAGGACAAAACCAGTTTTCTTTTATTTTTGCTGCAATTACCTCTCTCCCTGTATGCGTGGGATCGTGTAATTGGGTCAGAGCTATTTTCAATAGTGCTAGGAACATCACCACTTTCCCTGTATTGTTCGGGCACCATAATGCATCTGTGGGGGACATAGTACACCCTCTTTTTACTCACAGCTCCCTTTCTGCCATTGGTGCTGCTGCCTGCAGCTCCATGGCCTGTGTCTCTGGGATGTATGCATACCCATCCTTCATCAGCAGTTGTCTTACCCCCCTTTTCCTTTTGTTTCTCTGGGAGAGTCCATATTTCACCAAAGTATACAGCATACTTAGCATGGGCATCAGCTGTTTCATTTCCTCTTGATATTGGGTTGTCACCATTGGAGTGAGCCTGACACTTCACAAGTGCTACCTCTTCCGGGTAATTAATTACTTTAATTAGTTCGGCCAGTAGGAGAGCATGTTGTACTGGAGTACCATCAGCTCTCCTAAATCCTCTCCTTTCCCATTTTATTAATCCTGAGTGTACTGTTGAAGTTACACATGCACTATCTGAGTATATTGTTATTCGTTGTCATTTCCTTCTTCTAGGGCCAAAATAAGAGCTGCCAGCTCTGCTGCTTGGGCTGAGTAGTGCTGGGGTAATTTTACACATCTTACTGGAACGAAGGTCCAGTCTTCTCTGAGCCGTACTACTGCTGCTCCCGTTCATCTTATTCCATCACTTTGATCAATAGTTGATGACCCATTTACGTACATAACCCCACCCCCTAAAATACATTTTCTTCCACTTTCCTTGCTCCTGAGTAATTTTCAATAGCTTCAGGGCAGTCATGTGAATACTCTCCATTTACTGCTTCCTCTGCTATAAATCGTACTGGATTCACATTAGTGCATCTCACTACTGCCAATTCTGGCCTTGATAAAATTGTCTCGTACCCTGATGCTTTTTGTGTTGTCAGTGTGGACTTTGGTTTTGTCAATATTGCAAAGAGGGCATGTTCTACATACACAATAGTTTGGCATCCCATGGTGATGGAAGATAATGTTTCAACTGCAAAAGCTGCGGCTGCTAAGCTTTGTTCCCACAGGAAATGTCCCATCATAACAGGGTTTAAATGGCCACTTTAAAATGCCACTGGCTTGTGTTCCATGCTAGTCTTTTGAGTCAATACTGCTTTCATTACTGCAGTGTCACAATGTGAAAATATGTAGAATTCCTTTTGATAATTGGGAGTGGCTAGAAATGGTGCAATTGAAATAGCATTTTTCAATTCATTGAATTCATCTGTCATTTCTCGTGTCCATTCGAATTTCCTCTGCCCCTTCTGTGCCTCTCTGAGTGCTTCGAGCAGTGGTCCTATGTATGAGCTGCAATCAAAAACCCATGCTCTGCAGTAATTGCACAGGCCAAGGAACTGTTACAGTTCTCTCACTGTTTGCAGTTGTGGTGCGTTTTTTATTGCTAGTGCCTTTTGTGGTGCAATGTTCCTTCCTGTCTGTGAAATGATCTGTCCAATGTAAAGTACTTGCTCTTGGCAGTATTGTAGTTTCTCCTTGTCAACCTTGTATCCTTTCTCAGCTAATACTGTGAGCATTTTTACTGAGTCTCTCCTACAATTTTCTTCAGTGGTGCTGCATATTATAATATCTACGTATTGCGGCACTGTGTTTTCCATCTCTATGTTGCCCAAATCTATTTGTATAACCCTGTTAAAGATGGACGGTGACTCGCAGTACCCTTGGGGCAGCCTAGTGTGTTTCCATTTTGTGTTACAGTATGTGAAACTTGTTAGATCTTGTGAGTCAGGGTGTAATGGAATGGAGAAGAAGGCGTTTTGAGGTCGATCACTGTGAACTGTGAGGCCTCCGCAAGAATCCACACAGTATTGTTGCTTGGTTGGCTGCAACAGGGTACTCTGCTTCCACAATGTGATTAAGAGGCCTTAAATCCTGGATGAAAAGCCATGACCCTCCCTTTGCCTTAAGCACTGGGTACACTGCCGTGTTGCATGGTGACTCGGATGGCACTAGTATTCCTCTGTCCACTAGGGTAGATATTGTCTCATATATCCCATCAGCTTCTTTTGATAGCGGATACTGCTTCACCCTGGGCAGCATTGCCCCTTTCTTTAGCTTTATTTTCACACCTCATTTGCTTTTGATGCAACCCACGTCATAGGGACTAGTAGTCCATAGCGATGCAGGTTCTGCAGCTAAGTCTTCCTCATAAAATAGTACCTTGGTTGGGCAGGGTGCTTCCAGCGCCATTGCCATTTTTGAGTTACGTCTTTGAGTGTTACCTTTGTCAGCCCAGAAAAACCAAACACCCCTTGAGGGTCCAGAAATGAATGATAATTGGTTGGCCGAAGACATTAGTCATTAGTTATTAGTTATTAGTTATTACGTAGCTATTAGTTTAACTAGAGTGAAGCCATTTTAAGATGACCAGAATCGCCATTTTGTTTTCTCTCTATGCTCTCTCTAACGTTGCCTCATGTAAAACTGCTTTGCTGTAGATATTATTTTGCTTCAATGGTCCAAGGCTAAGAAACATGTTGAAACATTACACTGGAGAGCCAGACAGAAATGCCCAATTCCGGTTGCCAGTCATTTGGTCGAAAACAATTGGTCGACTGGACAACTGGTCGAATCAATTTGGTCGAAAACCAAATGGTCGAATTTTTTAAAAATTATTTTTACCCCTTTTTTTTTTTTCTACACGAAAACCCACAAAACACATATATAAATAAAAAAAAATCGACCATTTGGTTTTCGACCATATGACGTCGACCAAATTGCAGTCGACCAGTTTGTAGTCGACCAAATGACTGGACACCCCAATTCCCTCCCTCACATATCCTTGAAGACAGGGAGCAAGGCATTTAATCAGTACACGAATGCCAGCGAGTCTCCTGAAAGAATAGCAATGTACAAAACTAGCATTTAAAGAGTTGAATTATGATCTTATTTACGGCCCCCCTTTCTGAGCCCAGTGAGGCCCCGGAGAGCGGGCTGACTTCTAGAGCGAGAATCGAAACTTATAGATAGTGAGGCCTGGTATGTGCCAGTCTCCTACGCGCAGCTTGCCCATGAAAAACAGAAACGCTGTGTTCTCGCAAACAAAGAATGGTGTCTGTAAAACTGGAGATTGCAAACTGTTACTAAATATGGTGGTCTAAGGTGTCATATTTGTCACAATGGTCAATCATCGCCTCTAATTCAAAGGGAAATGGATTGAGGGCGGCATCAAATGTGTCATTACTCATTGTAAGATGCTCCGTTTGTATATATGTAACGGATGTACGTTTCACATTCTCTTGCGTCCCCCGAGGTCTGTTAGACACACGTCGCGTGGCGTGGGACAACTTGGCCAACTGGGACTTCTTTGTATAGCAATAAACCATAGATTTTGGGAACAGAACCTCGTGTTTGGCGTATCTATTCGTGTGTGGTGACTGTGCCTTGTTTCCACATCTGAGGGCCCCTCAGTGGCCCCTTCAACTTCAGCCAAATGTAAACACTCATGTCGAACGCCATTTCCCCATCTCCTTTGTCATCAGAGAACAGTTCCTCATCTGATACCTGTGTAAGCCTGCATCCTTCAGCTAGTGCTATCACTGCTCTCCATCCCTTTCCTTCGCCATCCTGGGCATGTACTGCAATGTAGTCTGGTGTTGCAACAATACTCTCCACGTCCACTGCTATTACTGTCCCTTCTTTTTCGTCAGTGGGCGTCTCTGGCCTGAAGAGGTATGTTGCAGGTCTCCTCCATATCTTGCACTCTATACCCGATAGCAATGCTATTGCCATGTCTGTCCTGTATTGGAAGAGGTCCCATCCACTGGCTCTGCCCTTACCTTCTTTCCACACTATGCCTGTAATATGTGTCGGGCCATGAGCATGTTTATGCCTGGTTTGGAGCACACTATTCCCTTGTCAGTAAAAGAGATAGTCATGTTCAATCTGCTCATGATGTCTCTTCCAAGAATGTTTACGGGTGACTGTTTTGAATGCAACAGTGGTAGAGATAAGTCGTGCTCCCCAACAGATAAGGAGATGTTATCAGTAAAAGGAACCAGCCCTTAAGCCCCAGAGAATCCTTGAGTGTGCATGGCATCGCCTGACAAGTTAAACTTCCCTTCCCTTATGCAAGACCTAGTTGCACCTGTGTCTACTAGAAAGGAAAATGGTTTGTCACCTATCGCCACCTTTATGTGTGGTTCCTCCGCAGGGTTATGTGTTACCGACAGGATGGGACACAACAAGGATGTCTGTGGGCTGTCCTATTGGGGGTATAGTGATTGTCCGTTCCCTGTGTATGGGTTGTAACCCAGTATTGTCACCCTTCCCAAATGTGTTTGTTGCACTGGTTCCTCTGTGGGTTGTTAGTTACTGTCCTGTATCTGTGTTAGTTGTTGTACTGCCTGAACGTGTTGTTGTTGTGCCATTGTCATTTGATGCTGTGCTTGCTGTGGTGCCGGTTGATGTTGCTGTGTGTATTGAAGTTGTGGCAGCGTTGGTTGTTGTTGTATTTGATTTTGTGCCATCTGTTGCTGCTGTGTCTGTTGGTAATTTTGTTGTCCCATATTGTATCCTTGTTGCCCATGCTCTCCCCATCCTGCTTGTGCCTGTCTTGCCCTGCATGTGCGTGACACGTGCCCTACCACTCCACACCTTCCAGCATGTTGGAGGTTCTTGTGCTTGCCATGGGTACCACCCGGTGCTGTCCAAGTACCCCTGATGTCCATACGTGTTGAACCCTCGGAATGCTCCCCCTTGTTGTTGTGCTGCTGGCCCAAATCCCCGCCCGATTGCTATTCTGCCTCTTCCTCTATAGTTGTTCACTTGGCCGTTTCCCATTAGTGTGTATCCGCCCCCCACCTGAGGAGCATAGGAGTGTTGTGCTGTATATGGTGGTGGAGGTGGCATTTGTTGTGTTGTTATCTGTGCTGGCTGAATTTGTGCTACTGAGTGCTGTTGTGTCGCGTCTGGTGCTTGTACTGCTTGCGTGGGGCCTGTTATCAGTGCACCCTACATTGCATATTTGGACAGCTTATTTTGTACCAATTTTGCCTCCTCTGCTTTCCTATCCTCTTCCTTCTGCTTCATCTTCTCCTGCCACAACCTACAATGGTGCACTATTGTTCACTGTATTTCTGGCCATGCCTTTGCTTCCATTCCCACTAATTTCTTTAATTGTCTTTGTACTGGCTCTGGGAGGCCTTGTATCAGTATGTGGTAAAAACTTGCTAGCGCCTTGTCCCACGGTTCCCGTGTTTCCAAGCTCCACTTCTCTTGAATTTCTTGGATATAATTGACAGGGTCCTCATTTTCACACATCTTACGTGATGTTATTGCTCCTATGTCTGACGTGTCTGGGTATTGGATTCTCAGTGCCTGCCATAACGCGTGTCTGCAGTTTGCGAATGGTGCTCCGTCATGTGATGTGTCATTGATGGTCACCCTTGGGAATCTCGCCCTTTTCCAGATGTCATCTGCTGCATCACCCAATATGGAAATTAACAACCACTTTACATCGCCCACTGCTAACTTTAGTCCAGCAGTTTGTTTATCCATTTTGTATATCCATTTCCCAGCCCCTCCACTCAATGATGGCAACCTACATTTGATGTTATACTTATCTGCGTGTTTCCATGGAATGTATTGAGGCCTTGCTCCCCCTCTCTCTAGTAATGGCATTTGTGTGTATATGGCATATGGCATGGCTCAATAGATGAAGCTAATAATTTCCTTGTTTGCTTGAATAATCAGAATAGATACCTGAAATGTTCAGCTACCATGAACTCCACAGAGGTAAGTTATCTAGATTTAACAATTTACCAACAGAATAACCGACTATGGGTAAAACCGTTTGTCAAGAGCACCGACAAAAATGCGTTACTGCATTATAGGAGTCATCACGCGAAACATGTCCGGGACAATCTGCCCTCCGGGCAATTTCTACGGCTGAAGCGTAACAGTAATACCAAACATGATTATGAAACAGGTGCTAACATACTAATGGACAAACTGATTGATAGGGTTTACCCTACCAAGGTTGTGAGGCAATCTGCCAAACAAGCTTTTAATAACAACCGGGAAGCTCTTCTTGAAAGGAAAAAGAAAAACACTGCCAATCATGACACCCCATTGGTGTTTGTCAATACCTTTAGCAACATGTCCTACAAAGTTAAGAACATTATATGCAAAAATTGGCAAAAGACTATGAATAGCCCGTTACCTTTGATAGCCTTTAAAAAGAGCACCAACATTCGTAATCTTATCATGAAGAACGACGTATACAAGGTGGTCAATCATGAGGGCGCCCAAAGTACATTGTGGGCTCTACCCCGAGTGATGGGACATCATCCGTGTGGAGAATGTGTTATGTGCCCTTTTACTAAGAAAATGACTTCTGTTGATTTGGGTTTAACTTCAGAATGGTCTTTGAAAGAACATACTAATTGCAAAACGGAGAATGTAATTTATCTGATTAAATGCCCATGTGACCTAATTTATATAGGCAAAACCAACAGAAAGTGCAAGACTTGTATGATTGAGCACAGGAGCTGTTTGAAAAATCGTATTGATAAAGCTCCTCTAGTAAAACATTTCGATGAGAAAGGCCACACATTCTCGGACTTTGAATGGTGTATCCTTAAAAAGATTAAAGGTAGAACCCAAGACGAAATCAATAGGAAATTGATTAATCTGGAACAGAAGCTGATTGTTCTTACTAATAGTCACATTATAGGATTAAATGAAAATATAGAGTGGCATAATATTAGATAAGAGAGCGAGGTGTCTCTGGGATAGGGCTCATGAAATCATTGGAGTGTTGCACTTACTGGGGGTACCCATTGTGTGAGAATATCAATCTCTATGTGTAAAAATAAAGAACTGTATATCTAGTGGTGAAATAATGGTTGTACAAACCTCTTGATGGGGTTATTTCATCTGTGATTGCTTCTATTTGGGTAAATCCTTATTGAGAGAGGTGACTTTGTGTTCTCTATGGCCGTTGGACATGATCGGGGTCAGGGGTTTTCCTGCTGCAAGTGTGACAAGAGTCACCCAGATGGTTGGCCTATAGTCTTTTGACTTTAGTTTTTCTGTAGTGGTCAATGGGGGAGAGAGCTTCGGTATGTTACCCCGTTTTCTTTTATTATGGTTTTGCTACTTTTGAGCCCCAGATGTACCCTTGAGGTTGTTGTGGTAGGCACTCTGCTGGCCCTTGTGCACGTGGGGTTATTGTGTGATCCCCGTTTGTTTTCCCTGTAGCAATGGTTGCCTGGCAACCTTGCTATTTTCAGGGATTTTCGAGCCCGGCCCTATTCGGCATGAAGGGGCGTGAGGACGTATTACGTCGCCGCGCGACGACTAGCGTGATGACGTCATCACGGTACGTCATTTACGTGCAATGAGGATTTTTGAACGGCTGGTTGCCGAGTTTGCGGTGGACGTGTCCGCCGGTTCCTGAGCTTGAATTTCCATACATGGCTGGCTGCTAGGAGTGTATCCATTACATTGTAGGTAGAGCCAGGGGTTGCTGTCTAATTACTCGAGTCCTACGTAGGGGTACTCCTTTACATTTTGCTTACCTAGCATTTTACAATTACAGAACGAGAGGTTTACATCCGTGAAGAGGAAGAGGCCTGATTCAGACGGACTCTGTTTAGAGCATATATTTGTTGGCTTATAAGAGCCGGAGATAGGTAAGAGCACTCCTTGTAGGTGGATGAGAGGAGTAATGTGTATTTGGTGGGATAATGAAATTTATCTTCTACTCCCTGAATTTTAGGCACCTGAAGGCCTATAGGAATTGGAAAGGGGGACACTGGTGGCTACCACGACTTAGACTTGGTTGGATCTAGGAAAAGAACAGCTTCCACATCCCATGGTGAGCAATCTATATAATAGAATATCTATTTTTGGTTGTATTGGTATCCAACTGGAGATGGAGATGCTAAGAAACCTTTTACTCAGGGGAAAGAAGGGCAATTATGAGTTAGAGAGACCTACATTTTAGCTTTTTGGTAGGTGATTTGTGGTACTTAATGTTGAATCCCTCTTGCTTTTGCAGTGAAGAGCCATAAATGGGTTGGCTATTGAGGTCTAAGTTATATATTTCTTGAGACCCTTGATCAGGTGTATGATTTACTGTATACTTGATACCCTATCGGTGATTAGGGTGTGGCTATGGTGATTAACTAAACCGATTATGCCTGTGCTAGTGATACATGTTTGTCTTTTTTACCCTTAGAAATAGCAATTTGATGGTTGAATAAGAAGAATCTACCTGAAGCACAGGACTACTTCTGCCCCTGATGAATGTCCGGTTGCTGGGAACACAGAGGACAGAAACTTATATACGTTGGGCTGGTACACACAATGGGAAATGAGATTAATTAAGTTGCCATTGTTGTGTTATGCTGATCTAATTGGCGGCATAAATGTTTCGATACTGTGAGGTGGAATGTTTTTAACATGTATATGACTATGTGATGTGTATATGTCTTTTAAACAATTTGTGTATTACTTGTGCTGAATTAGAGGTTAATATATTAAAAACATATTTTTGACAATATTGTTTTATGTCCATTGAGAACAAATAATGCAGCCTATATTTGTTTAGCGGCTGTTATTTGAAATTGCTTTCTGAGGGTATATGTTCATTGTTTGATATAGTTTGTTGTGTATTCCTTCCTTTTGTTGAAATACGTGTTGTCAACTCCTCCATTCTACGTCCTGGGAGGTATGGCGTGTGTTGTGCTGGTGGTGTTAGTGGTCGCTGTGCCCTTCTTCCTTGTTGTCTCTTGCTTGCCCTTTCTCCCTCTCCCCCATCCTGTGTCTTGCATTCCCATGACGACCCACAGTCTTACCGTATTATGTATAGTTTACTCAGCCCTTCCCCGTTCCCCTCACTTTGTCATTCACAAGATCCTTCTTCTTCTGCCCTGCAAAACCCATCTGAGAAAGCCAATCGTGTAGTTATATTTTTCCCCCTCCTGTTGCTGTTTCTAAATCCATGTCAGCGTACTCACTTGTCCTTACCGCGTCTCCCTGAGTTTGTCCTAACTATGTTTCCTCAGTATCATTCGCAGGCACCTTACTTCCCTTGTTTGTTCCCCTCACCTTTTACCTCTGATCTTGCCCTGTAAAAGTTGTTCATTATCTCGTCACTTACCTCTTTAAGTGCCCTAATATCTCTATCCTTTTCATACCATGCTCTGCCTTCCTATTCCAATAAGCTGTCTAGTATCCTCCCTTCCTCATACTTACGTGCTCTTTGTGCTATAATCTTCCTTTTCCATAGCGTCATCTCCCTGTCATTTTCTTCTCGCTCCTCTTCTTTCCTCCTAAATTCCTGCTGCTTAATGCGTGCTACTCTTTCCGCAATTCCCCTTAATCCGTCTGCCTCCTTCTTCTTTTCAATCTCTTGCTTGTCTAACTCCGCTCAATCACTCTTATCTTCCATAGTCTTCCCCTGTTTCTCATGTTCCTCCTGGTCCAGTTGCCTGATCAGTACACCCCATGCCTTCATCAGTTCTACCAGCTTTTCCTCCAACATCGCCTCCTCTGCCCTTGTCATCCTCCCTTCTTCTGTTGTACTCACCTCGCTTCTTCCTTGCACTCCTCCGCCCCTCTCCTTTTCTACCCTGATAACTGCTTCTTCCTCCTCTTCTGTTAGTTTCCCCCATAGTTTCAGTAACACTTGGGCAGCTATCCATTCATCTGGTCCTATATTTGCAAATTCTACATGCGTCTTCTGTGCACTTCCCGTGTTCACTGGTGCCTGCTGTGCGTCTGCGGCGCTCCCCAAACCCTTCCCCTTTTGGTAGCTATCTGTTGGTGCATACGGCGGCGGGCTGAATGTAGGGTTTGAATATCCTTCTGCAGCTGTCAACTGCGATCGTGCCTCTTCTCTAAGTTCTTTTACTGGTATAGCCCTTATGTTTCCTTCTTTACCTCCTTAGTTATAGGCGTCTCACCTTCTCCTTCCTGTTTTACCTCTGCTACTGTGTATGACCCTTCCGATTCTTCCTCACTTTTCTCCATGCTGGGAGGTGCTGGAGGTGCGCTACACCCGCCCTCTTCTTTTACCTTCTCCTTCTTCACCCCCTGCATTGTCAACATCCCTGTTACCCCAGGCACGCATCCTTGAAACAAGTTCCAGAGATCAAAAACATCTAGGTGGTTCGTTAGCTTCTTTCCTTTATATGTGTTGTGTATGTACGCTAGCAGTGAGTGTTGAGTGTACATATCAAAGCTGCCGTTGGGTGGCTATGGTATTCTGATCTTATTGTCTGTTCCTTGTGTCCATTCAATACTGTATTTTACTATTTTATCTCTATGCAGTGTTAGCCTTGCACATATGTGTTCAAGTGGTGTTGTTAGTGTGCTAGCCCTATACCCAGTCCCTATTCCATAATACACAGACATTATTAAAAGTTTTACTTTGTCACCGCCACCGTCACCTGGCCCTGTAAACTGGGGTCTTACGATTTTCCGCTGCAAAGAAAGCAATTATATTACAATACTGTTTGCTGGGTGTCACTGCCCTCCCTTCCTTTTCTATAGCGTCCCTTATTTATTCTTCTCTTCCCAATACAAGGGCCCCCTTCAGCCCGTGGCACGCAAAGCCCCCTACGACTTTGCGTCATGCGCGGCGTGCTTTTGAGCCGCCCGCCTTTTCCTGCACCGCCGCTACTCAGTGCGCCTTCAACCATGATGTCAACTCCTCCCCCTTCCCTTCTCGTTCCACCACCAACAGCGTCCCTGTTCTCCCATTCTCTCTCCCACTGTTTTTCCCACCACCTCCCGTACCCACCCCTTGATCGAGGCAGGCTAGGGTTCTCCGTGCACGGCCGCCTCTCCCTTTCTACCTCCCTTCACTGCATGCCCCCACTCTGTTCGCGATTGAAAACACTGCGTAATCCTATGCAACTCTATGGGTGACATCACCAAGTCTAGGACAGTTGGATACAGGTACGTACAAATACACACAAAAGCAATATGCGCGCTTTTTTTACAATGTTAGTCCCCACAATCCCCACAGGTGTCTTCCCGCCACGCCTGGAGTGGAGTATTCATTAATCACTTCGTTGTTATAGTAAACGGGACACGCTGCGTCGCCTCGCGTGTGCTATGATCTCGCACTGGGGAACTTAACTAGTCCACTATCTTCCGTACCGAGAAACAATCAAACTACCTCAGACTGGAATACATCATCTATTCACCGAGCTATAACACTCAACCAATAGGAATCCTCATCTACTCATCGATCAAAAACGTCAACTCGTAGGAATGCCACCCCCCCTTTGCACAGGTGCCCACGATCACAAAACCAATCAGCGCTATTCACCAGTCGCATGTGGGTGCTTAAACCCCACCCTACTCACTCTGCAATACTATACGAGGCGGCCCTCGTGCCTGTCCCCACAATACTTTTCATCAACCTACGCTCAATTACCAAAATCCTTCTGGACACTGTAAAGGCACCCACCACCCTTGTTACAGTTCCTCCCGCCACACGCACAATTTTGCATTGCTGGTTGCGTGTGCCATACTCATATCGGCTTTCGCCTGCCGGTGCCGCTCGGCTGCGGGTACCCCTCCCAATCTGCTCACCATCTCCCCTCGTCTGGACACTTGCCAACCGCGGGCGGGATACTTCTCAAATCGGCTCCCGACGGCCACTCTCCGGATTGCGCTGTCCAGTCATCTTGCAGTTCCGCGATGGTCCTGTAGTCCTCCAAAGGGGGCAATGGCAGAGGGGGCTGCTGTGCCGGGCCATCTTGGTGCAGGCTGTGCTTTCCTCTTGCCTCGCCCTCAGTGTTAAGTCTCAACAGATCTCAGCAGTGCCTCCAACTTGTCGGGGTGATTTCCCGGGGGTCGCCAGGGCCATCCGCGGACCTCCGGGGTTAGGAATGCCCCAACTCCTCCCGCAGTCCACAATGAGTATAAGACACACGAAAGAGCAAGGAGTTACTTCTGTTTATTAGTTGAAATGGCAGGGATAGGTTCTGGGATCACAGGTCATCCGGGAACACATCTCACAAGAGAGGGCTCGCAGGCCCTTTTTCTGCATGCGTGACGCCTCAACATGCGTCACCTGGGAAACTTCCCCCAAAGCCTAACGCCACCTCGGTTCGGCTACCCGAGTAGTAGGGTTAGTATAGACACATATAGATGAGTTAGTGGTTGGTAGAGAAGAGGCCAGGTGGTACGCTTGGGTCGTCTCTAGAAATTGTTACACCAAAACGGCTACATGGAGAAGGTTAAGGATTGGCTAGGTTGTGGTGCCATCAGAGGCCCCCCGTGCCCTGATTGGTTCATCCGCAAGCCCTCAAGCCTGGGACCATCTTTGTTCCCAGCTTGCGGTGTACCTGGAGTTAGAAACAATGTATGACTATGTGTCAGCGGTGGACAATGGACAGGTCTGCCATTTGCTGTAGGAGCGCTTCTTTCTCACCGCCGCCAGTGTCCAATTTTCTCACTTCATTGTTGCAGTCTGTGTCCCAAACGTGAGAGCCCAGAGTTTCCCTGGTCCTTGGTACTTGGCACTGCATCAGGTCGGCCTGGTCACATGTGGTGAGACCGTGGCTGGAGCAGAAATATGAGCATTTGATTTGTATTTCAGCTCTGAGGGCGGTTAGCCGCAGCAGGTGTAACCTTGGTCCGGGCCGCGCAGCGTGTAAGTTGCAACTTTCGCGGTCTTGGCTGTGAGGCCTTCATCAGGGTTTGTTCTGCATGCTCAGCACCTTGCAGCTCCGTCCGAGCTGCTCTGGGCCTGTGGCTTCTGAGTTTGCGGCCTACTCTGGTGCTTAGGCCCACCCTCGGCCTGGGTTGTGGGCGGCGGCATATGGTTCACAACATGATGGTCACGTGGGCGACGTGGGTCCTTATACATAAGTGCCTTATGTCGCCATGGTTTTAGTAGTGAGGAAGCATTTGCAAGCATGTACACAAGCTCTTCTTGCGTCTTGCGTTTCTGCGGTGCTGTAGCTTAGTTTATGTGGAAAATAACAACGATGCATCAGTGGGTGTAAACGGTCCATTACGTCATGGTGCTGAGTATGTTCTTCATGTGAGATTGGTGTGGGTATGACCAGTGTGCATGGTGGCACATGTGTTACCATCTGTTGGCTATGTCGTCATGGCATCTCTAACAATGGTGATTCTCATCGTTACTGTTTTTCGTCGAGTTGATCCATATGTTCTATGTCAGCTTCGCCTGAGGTTCCAGCGTGTGGCTCGATGGACGGGCTGTTTCCCTGGCCATGTGGGGTGTGTCCACGGTACATGTTGATGCCTGGGGCATCTGTGAGTGGGTCAAATTCCTCTCGAGGTGGGTGCTTGGGCTGTGACGTTCTAGGCCATGGTCTGGCTGAGAATCGGGAGAAGGGAAAGTCCCATTTTCCCTCTTCAACCCGCACATCTGATGTCACAAATGTCATGCTTGCTAACTACTTGCAAACCTGGAGACTGAGAAATGGAACCAACAAAGGCATGCTTGCACGGCCACTGACACTCGATATGTGGAATGCACTATACAGAGCTAACTATTGGCCATCCACATGTTGTCCCACAGGAAAAACACCCTCATGCACAGACATTGATGCTTATTCATGTCCATCGACAGCCAGGACCTGGTAATGGGTGACTGTAAACATGCACACAATTCTGTGATACTGCGCAAGTCACGATTGCACCACCCAATGTTTGATACACATGCAAGACTGTGACTGTAGACTGCCACATTTGTGTTGCAGGCCATTCCCACACATAAATTCTGCACCATTTCATGGTCAATGTGGAGCAGAGCTCAAGGTGCACAGGTATGGCCACAGGAAGGTTCAGACCCAGACAGCCGACTCTGAGTATGCCACCGGTAAAATAATTATGCATTCCTATGCCTCAAATATAGGAGTACATATTGAGAACACAACCACTGAGAACCACTTGATACATTTGCTCACCAGTATGCACCCCTGCCAATACAGTGTACATCTCATGCTCTCAGTATTGACAGAGCCTTTGGATTGGGGGCAATTTATGACTGATGGCACATGTATGAGTAATAAACATGGGGCATATTAATTTTGAAGGCCAGCACAAAGCATCAGCCAGATGACCAAATGAACACATTCTGACAAGAACATTAACATGACACACAGAAAAAGCTAAGAACGATGTACTTCATGTCCATGTCTTGTCATGTCATGCACAAACACTGTTGCATGCCTGAGAAGATTAACTGTGATATCCTACTGAAAGTGCTCAAGTGGCTGCATTGTGACATGAGTACATGCATCCAACTGCCATCATTTTTCTCCCATTTACTCAACATGCCAACCACTGCCAGATGGTTCATCAATGTGACTTTGCACTTTGATTAGGATAGCAGGATCTATTGTGTCACTGTGCAGACCGTAGTCCATGTGTAATGAATGCTGTGATATGTGTGCAGCAATGATGAGTGCGCTGCCCAAGTCACCACACTGGCAATGCGTCCATGTGTTGTTCCTATATTCAACAGTACATATGATTGTTTCTGTCTGATGTGTCACATCAGTACAGGCCACAGGTATACCAGCACACTGATTGTGATCCCCCACTGTTTGCCTGGCACAATTTATTACTAGCCAGTGTTACTTTACATTGTGTGACCTAGCTGCTCTCTTTACATGACAGGGTCATGTCAAGGGTCAGTAAATAGCTGTCTATAAGTTTGTAACTGACAGTCATTGATATGATATGGCATTTGTAGCGCGGCTATACACAAGTGTTTCAAGGTGCGACGAGGCAAGGAAGAGGGAACAGAGGGAGAACAGAGACAGCGATCTTACTAGGCCAAGTGACATTGAGATTGCGCAAGTGCAGGGGAGGGGAGAGGGGGAAAGTGCCAGGGGAAAGTGGAGGGGCAGTGCTGTACATGGGATCAAAACAATAACACGAGGTGCAGTCAGCAGGTGGCAGGTGCAAGGGCAAGAGCAGACAGCAGTTGTCCAAAAGTGCAGACAGGGGGACTGTAGGGTTACAGATGCAGAACCAATTGCAAGGGTTGCCGGGAGGCCGTGTGGGTGTGCAACTGGGCAGGTAGGGACCTGGGGCTGAAATCAGAGGGAAGCTAGGTGACCAGTGCAGTATCAGACAGGAAATCAGCAGGGGAGAGGAAGAAAGAAGGCAGAAGCAAAGAGGAAGGTCTTGAGGTGCTTCTGGAACCAGAGCTGGTTCTCCTCAAATTTCAGAGAGGCAGGAGGATGTTCCACAGGGAAGCTCCAGCCAAAGAATGCGATCAACCACCAACTCATTACTTGGAGAAACGACTGACGCTGAGGGAGTTGGAGGTGGCGGAGCAAAGAGCTTGAGTAGGAAGGTATTTACGAAGAGAGAGTTGGAGGTATTGAAGGCCCAGGCCCCAGCAGGCCTTGTGGACAATGCAGAGGGATTTTAACTTAATCCTTGCAACCACTGGGAGCCAATGCAGAGATTCCAGTGCTGGAGAGATACGATCTCTGGGCTTGAGGCCAAGGACAAGTCTTGCAGTCCTGTTCTGGATGAGTTGCAGAGGGCGGAGAGTAGAAACAGGCAGATTTCAAAAGAGGCTGTTGCAGTAGTCCAGCCTAGAGAGAACCAGAGCTCTAGAGACAGTGAGCTTCTGGTCTGGGGGAAGGTGAGGAAAGGAAGAATACCTCTGAGGAGGTGCAGAACGCAGCAATGCGGTGGGCAAGAAGTGCCAGGAATTGGTTGAACAGCCAGGGAGAGAGGTTAGACCCCTGGGGAACACCACAGGTAGAGATAGAAACAGACGAGAGGAAGGACCCAAGTTGAACCTGGGATGGTCGATCAGAGAGGAAAGAAGTCAGCGACAACAGGGCCTGAACGGTGATCCCCAGGTTATCACGGAGATGGTTGAGCAGGATGGCATGGTTGACCGTATCAAAGGCAGAAGAAAGATCAAGTAAGATGAGGACACAGGGCTTGTTAGAATCATGGTTGGAGGGCAGATCGTCATGAATGTTCAGGGATCAGTTGCCAAGCTTCTGGCCACTATGAAGCCAGACTGATGATCATGGAGACAACCAACAGATTCAGTGTGAAGATTTAGCTGGGAGATGACCAGCTTTTCCAAGAGTTTACCTAGGAAAGGAGTGATGGAGATTGAGCGATAGTTAGCCGGACAGTACTGGTCAGCAGAGGGTTTCTTAAGAAGAGGGTGCACAAGGGAGTGCTTCACAGGGGAAGGGAAGACTCCATTGTGGAAGGAGTGGCTGTAGATATTGGCCAGGGCAGGAGCCAGGGAGTCAATGTGGTCCTTGATGGTTTTATAGGAACAGGGGAGAACCTGTTTTGATGAGTTTCATAGATCGGACTTGTCTAGAAACCTTGTCTGGAGAGAAGAGGGGGAAGGCAGAGAAGGATGGAGGAGGGGTGGCCAAGGAAGAGCAGGGAGTAGAGGGAGGTAGGGGAGAGGAGGAGAGAGAGGACAGGATCTAGAAAATGATTGTTCACATTATAGACATTACTCTGACCATTAAAGAACTGATGAAGCATTTAGGACAAAACCGGCTTCTGTTAGGTTGTATGGGGTCAACATTTTTCCAGATACTGCCTCCTCACCATCAGTGGTCAAAGTGGGTGGGAGCGGTTGGGAGGAGTGCTCCTATACTTTTTTAAAATTAAGTTTTACTGTTCCTATAGTTTTATTTTTAAAAGAAATTGTTCCGGAATGGTTTTGTTTCAAAATAAAAGTGAAGGAAGAAGTTGAAACTTGCACTTTCAGTGCACTGTACTGAAAGTTCCCTTAAACAGCAGGCACATGTGTTTGGGGGTTTGTATTGTGCATGGGAGGGGGCATGGTGATGGAGTCTGTGGAGAGTGGTGCTGGCTTCTGGGGAACATAGTTCCACTACTTCTTTTCATACACTTCGACCACTGCTCACCATTGCACATGGGTCAGGGGTTATTCCTGCACAAAACAGCAGGGCCATGCCTTGTCTGACAGAGCTGGCATTAGAAACTCTTATTAGTGCTAGCTTCCAGCCAGTGAATATCATGGTGTGCCAGTGTAGTAAGAGTGTCCAGCCCAGTGTAGCTTCAATTTGAGGGAACTTCTCTGATTGATTCATGCTTTGAAGTATGGGGACAGTATGCCATACTCACTCTTGATGCATATGTCCACATTTCCAGTGTGCTATTGTATGGACAAGTGGTGCAGTCACACAAGGCCACCTCAAATATAGTGCATAGCCAGCACACACAATGTAAAATGTCACTTTTCATTGAGTGAGCTTGCAGCACCCTTTACATGACACTGCCATGTACAACGTCAGTCATGTATCTATCGGCCACCTGGTCAGATCACCTCTTTCCTCTCTGAGTGGGCAGACCGCTCCTCCTCCCTTCTGGCCTCGACCACTCAACTCCTCCTTCTTGAAGACTTTAACATCCACCTGGACGCTACCTGTCCCTCGTCTGGACTCTTTCAGGACCTCTGCGACTCTCTCTCTCTCTTTCTATTCTACCCTCTGGCCTGATTCCCTCTGCAGGGCACACTGTGGATGATCCAATCACTTCGGACCAACCCCTCTCTATCCCCGTCACCACTTCGCTCTCCTGGTGTGATCACTTTCTCCTTTCCTCCCATCTCTCCCTCTCTACCCCTCAGGCCAAGCCAACTCCAGCACTGCCATCTTCCTTCTCGGTCATCCAACCCATGAAGTGTGTGTCAGTTGAGGCTTTCGCCGCCACTTTCTCTCACCCTCCTCCTCCTCTGTCTGACTCACATCTTGCCCCTGTCATGAGGATTTTCTTGAAGCCCAAAGCCAAGTGCAACTCCTGGTATGACTCGGACGTCATCACCCTTAAACGCAAGTGCAGGGTGGCTGAGAGGAAATGGCTAGCTTCTTGTGCATCCTCTGATAAACTGGCCCGCTGCCTGCTCCAAAGGCAATACCGGCTCTCTGTTCGAACTAAGAAGAGAGCCCATATCCAAGCCTGCATCTCTGCAGCATCTAACAACTTGGTCAAACTATTTAAAATCTGCAAGGAGCTAGTTAATTCTGCTGCAGTCTCTACCTCTGCTGTCCCCTACCAGGCCCTCTGCACGACCCTGGCTTTTCATTTAATCTCTAAAACGCAGGACATCCTGTCCACCCTCTCGTCCTCTCCTCCTACTCCTACTCTCTCCTCTACCTATGACCCCTCTTTGGCCACCTCTCCTCCCTCTTTCTCTTCCTTTCCTCTGTTCTCCACTGAAAATGTTTCTAGACAGGTCTGATCTATGAAAGTCTTGTCACAACAAGTTCTTCACTGTTCTTCGAAAACCATCAAGGACCACATTGACACCCTCACTCCTGACTTGGCTGACTTCTGCAACTACGTCTTTGCCACTGGAGCCTGCCCTTCCCCCCTGAAGCACCCTCTTGTGCACCCTTTTCTCAAGAAACCCTCAGCTGACCCCTCCTGCCCGGCTAACTATTACCCGATTTCCATCTCTCTTTTCTTGTGCAAACTCCTGGAAAAGCTGACCATCTCCCAGCTTAATCTTCACACTGAATTTGTTTGTTGTCCCCATGACCATCAGTCTGGCTTCAGAGCAGCCAGAAACACAGAAACTGCTCTCCTGAACATCTGCGAAGACCTGCTCTCTTACCTTGATTCTAATCTCCCCTCTGTCCTCATCTTACTCGATCTCTCTTCTGCATTTGACACGGTCCACCATGCCATCCTGCTCAATCGTTTCTGTGATGACCTGGGTATCACCGATCAGGCCCTGGCCTTGCTGACCTCGTACCTCTCTGGTCGACCATCCCAGGTGCAACTTGGGTCCTTCCTTTCCTCTATCTCACTCTACCTGTGGTGTTCCCCAGAGGTATAACATCTCTCCCATGTTGATCAACCAATACCTGGCACCTCTTGCCACTGCATTGTCGCTCTCTGCTCCAACTATGTACGTTTCATGGTTAGATACATTACAATGGTGGGGTGACTTTTGTGAACAGTGATGTGAGCACCAAGCCATGCGTCTGTCATGTATTAACTGATTCACACATATGAACTTTTCATCATGAACTGGTGATTCGGGTTAAATTCCCAAATGCAGGTTGAGTGCATGCAAAGCACACAGGAGCACTCATTGGTGCTATTCTTCCCCTTATACTTGCTCATAGGGTTGCCCTGAGACAGAATAATAGGGGTGTGCCAGACTATCCACCTTGGAATGATTACCCTCTATCAGCAAATTATTCCTATGGTTGGTCTAGTGTACCCCTTGCGGAATTCAAAAAAGGTTGTTTGAACTTAATGCATTCAACACAGGGCTGCGGCCCCTGGGCACTCTGACCCCAGCAGGCTGGTCACACCACAGTGTGTCAGTACGGGCAGCTTGGAAATGCATCCAGGCAAGGCCTTCCATAAGAGCAGGTGACAGAAGAACCATGCACTTCAGTACCAACAGCTGTGTCTCCACATCATAGATGTACAATGCAAAGAGACTGACTCAATTAGGTTAGTAATGATTCATTGATATTTAGGATGCTTTTTTGTGTGACACAGAGGTGTGGCTTGGGGTGATGTGTGCCAGTCACGGGGGCACATTCTATGGTTTTGAACTGGGCATCAAGTTGGCTAGAAATTGCCCTGCATATAAGCACCAGCGTAGCAGGGGCCCTCGCAGCCCCTGCAGTGCAGCGGGCCCCAGCTAACACATGTCCTGAGAGGGGGCCCCACAAAAAAAAATGAAAATAAATATTTTTGTTAAAATATATATTTTTTCAAATGTTTATTTTTGAATGCACTCTGCATTCATAAAGAAATAATTGCTGTAACAGAAATAATTTCTTTATGAAGGTCGATTGACTACAAAAAGAACCTTTCTTTTTGAAGTCTGAGGGCTCCCTCACCCAATGACATGGAAGAACCCAGGCTGGAGGCCTCCATGTCATGCGGTTGGGGGAGCCCTATGACTTCAAAAATAAATAGTTTATTTTTGAAGTCACCCTGCCTTCATAAAGAAATTATTTCCATTATGGTTTGGTCCTTAACGGAAATAATTTCTTTATGAAGTCAGAGTGACTTTAAAAAGAAACAATGTCTTTTTTAAGTAATAGGGCTCCTGTCAACCCTATGGTGTGTGTGTGTTTGTCTGTGTATGGTGAAAGGGTGTACTCTTAAATGTGTAGGTGGGTTCCTATGTGAGTGTATGGTGAAAGGGTGCACACAAATGTATGCGTGGCTGGGTGTGTGTACGTCTGTGTACGGTGAAAGGCTGCACACTTAAATGTATGGATTGTTGGCTGTGCGTGTGTGTATATGGTGAATGTTGTGTGCTTGTGTTCAGGGGAGCAACAAAACCAACATTTTGGGGGGCTAATCCTTCAAATGTTGGTAGAGGCGCTAACTTCACGGACGGTGGGGGAGTGGCAAACTTATTTGTGTGGGGGCATCTAATTTCTTTACGCATTTTAATGAGAGTATTCTAGAGCAGCTTCAATGTTACACACAGTTAACTCTCTCCTTTAAGTCTGAAAGCACCCACTTATGGACTGCTGTGAGAATGAGCGGTCTCCTGTTCCCTCTATACTCTTCCAATCACTCCCCTGGCATGCAAGTACTAAACCCACATGACGATTTAAATTGCCTAAAAGGTTTGGAATTTGAATGCAGGTAATAACAGTGAAATGCTTTACGTTAGTAATTGTTGGGCCCTTGTTAACAGCGAAACCCAGGTGCCATTTAGCATCTGTGTCCTGTTCTGTCCGGCCACTGCTCTGAAAGTCAGCCAGGTTGAGGCAATATAGCCCAAAATTTCTGAGGGGGGAGTGCTGAAGCCCTGTCAACTTAATGGTGTTACGCCACAACGTGTGTTTAATGCCTTTATTACTTATTGGTAATCGGCAGTACTCCTAGCCTTATTCTTCCTCGTCCCTGTACTTGTGTATGAGGCAGTACTTGTATATGAGACAAGTATTGGGATGAGGTAGAGGTACATAGAGGTAATCCCTGATTTAGCTACCTGTACAATTCATTACTCCTAGTCCCACTCTTCCTCATCCCATTACTTACTTATGAGGCAAGGAGCCTCATACGTAAGTTCTGGGACAAGGAAGAGGGGTGTGAAGGTAATTCTGGGCCAAGGAGAGGGGATGGAATTGTGCGATAAATCATAAAGGTTGTCCATGTCCAGGCTAAGCGGGCATGACATGTGGTATTAGTGGCTAGAGAGGCATTTTGGTGCAGCCAGTCTAGTCATTCTTCAGTTTGGTATGGCTTTTCTTTAACTGCGCATTTCTGATAAAGCAGTCCTGCTAAGTGCAATTACCTGGCTTGACTGGCATTTGGGTGCTGCCAGTCTAGCCATTTCTTACTGCGGCATTGTATATTTATTTGGGCATCTGTGATAAACTGATATGATATAAGTCATTTATAACACACATGTACACAAGTGTTTCTAGGCGTGACAAGACGAGGGAGAGAAGATAATGATCTTACTTGGTCTTGTGTCATTCAGATCATGCAAGTGCGAGAATGAGAATGAGAATGAGAAATGCAAGAGGAAAGGGAGGGAGGAAGTGCAAGGAAGAGGAGAGGGGAAAACAGGGCAGTAATGCTCTGAGTAAGTGGAGCCAGGGCAGCACAGCTCTGGGTAGTACAAGGAGATCAAGGGACTGTAGGGTTACAGTTACATCCCCTAAGTGTGTGATAGGCCTGGAGGCAGTGCAAGGATGACTGATCAAGAAAGAGCCTGGACTCAGTGAGACTCAAGCAACCAGTCGGTACAGCGGACAGGTAGGTCAGGTAGGTCAACAGGGAAGGGAGAGAAGGAAAGCAGAGGAGAAGAAAACAGTTTTGAGCTGCTTCCGGAACTTCAGGTGGTCCGCTCAAGTTTGAGAGGGGCAGGGAGGCCATTCCAGAGGGAAGCACCTGCAGAGGAGAGAGATCTACCCCCCACTCTCTGCCTGGAGAAGCATCTAACCCTTAGAGAGTTGGAGGTAGCTGAGAAGGAAGGTATTTTGGAAGAGAGCACTGAATCTAGTGTGGGCCCCGACCCTAGAAAGCCTTGTGGACAATGCAAAGGGTCTTTGACTTGATCCTTGCAGCCACCGGGAGCCAGTGGAGAGATTTCAGAGCTGGAGAGATATGATCCTGGGCCTGAGGTCAAGGATAAGTCTTGCAGTCCTGTTCTGGATTAGTTGCAGATGATGGAGAGTAGAGTACAGCAAGTTGAGAAAGAGGCTGTTGTAGTAGTCCAACCTAGAGAGAAACAGGGCTCTGGAGACAGTGAGCTTCTGGGGCAAAGTGAGTAAGGGAAAGGTCCCTTTGATGAGGAGCAGCTGGTAGTGGGACTTCTTGGCGACATCCGAAATGTGAGTAGAGAAAGAGAGAGTGGAGTTGAAGATGACACCAAGGTTTTCTGCCTTGCAGGAAGGCGAAGGAAGAGGGTCCATGATGGGTGGCCAGAGTGAGAGGAGGAAAGCAGGTGCAGGGGTCCCAATGAGAAGAATATCCATCTTAATGGCATTAACGCAGAGATCTTTGGAAGTGCATCAATCCTGAATCGCAGATAAACAGTCAGGAATGAGCGAGAGAGGAGAGGAGTCTGAAGGAAAGCTAAGTGTCATCCACATAACACTGAAAGTTAGAGGAGAAGGTAGGGATCTGATGGGCCAAAGGGGCCAAGCAGAGGTTGAAAAACCAGGATGAGAGGATAGAGCCCTGGGGAACATCCCAGGTAGAGAGAGAGGTGGCAGAGAGAAAGGGATCAAGTTGGACCGGTGGGGGCAGGGGGAGTCCAAGAGGAAGGAGGTCAGCAACTCCAGGGCCTGATCCGCGATGCACAGATTCTTACTTAGTCGATTGATCAGAATGGCCTGATCAAAAAGTAGAGGAAATATCAAGGAGGATTAGGACAGAAGTAGGGCAGAAGTAATGCTGGAATGAAGGTTAGAGAGAAGATCTTCACTGGTGTTCAGGAAAGCAGTTTCCGTGCCTCTGGCAGCTCTGAAGCCAGACTGATGTTCATGGACAACAAACAGATTCAGTGTGGAGAGTAAGCTGGGAGATGGCCTGCTTTTCCAAGAGTTTGCCTAGGATAGGGGTGATGGAGATTGGGCGATAGTTTGCCAGGCAGGTAGGATTGGCAGGCGACTTCTTGAGGAGTTGGTGAACAAGAGAGTGCTTAAGGGGAGAGGGGAACGTTCCAGTGGTGAAAGAGTGATTACAGAAATCGGCCAAGGCTGGAGCAAGGGTGTCAATATGGTCCTTCATGGTTCTGGAGGAGCAGGGGAGAACCTGTTTGGAGGACACCTTCATAGATCGGACTTGTCTAGAAACCTTGTCAGGTGTTGTCAGAGAGAAAGAGGAGAGAGGAGTAGGAGATGTAGAGATGGCCAAAGGGGGGCAGAGAGAGGAAGAGGGAGAGGAAGAGGAGATAGAGGACAGGATTTCCTGAGTTTTAGCGGAGAAGTGAGAGGCCAGAGCCATACAGAGGTCCTGGGAGGGAACAGGAGAGGTAGAGACCGCAACAGGATTGACCAGTAACTTGCAGATTTTAAACAGTTCAGCTGTGTAGTTAGAGGTTGCTGAGACCCGAGCTTGTATGTGTGCTCTCTTCTTGATGAGTGTTAGTACTTTGACTGGCATTTTGGTGCAATCAGTTTCCGTATGTCTAAATGTGGCCTGGCATGCTTTACTGTAATGCTATTACGTGTCTACAGTGTTCTACATTGTGCAGCCAGTGGGACATGTTTTCAATGTGGCATGGCATTTTTAAACGCAAAGCATTAATGTTCCTGTGCACTGTTGGTGACTTGCATGTACATGATTGGTATTACCCTACAAAACAATTGCAAACACTCTGGCTTTTAGCCAATTTTTCTCAGAAAGTGGGCTGTATATTGCATTAAAACTCATTTTTATATCTTTCTCATAGTACAGTGTGTGGCATACCCCTTCAGCAGCACGTTTGTGCGTATTGTGCAAGCGTGATAATCTAGGCCGGCCCAGAGTGTGGAATGACCCGTGATTTGTCTCCAAGTTGGGGGGTCCCTCAGCATTGCTCATAGGGGGGGCCCCACATTTTGTGTTACACCACTGCATATAAGTACTGGCACAGCTGTGAAGGTCATCAGAGACTGATGGGTACCTCGACACCATCATGTACCATGTGGAACCCACACAATCACCTACCAGAACGTAGGGCATGTGACATAAGTGCACACGGTAGCAAACATGCATTGGCCATGGATGCCAACTGCAGTAAACCGTACTACATCACATATATGGGCATGTCATCCATAATTGTCTAGAGATACCATACACACCAATGCCACTCACCAGATGTGGACACATAGGTGTCCATGCCTCCCACACCTTGCATCTACTCTCTGCTGAGTTCACTTGTGGCATCTTCGAATGTAATGAGCACCTCCTGCTCTATTGGCCCCTCTCCAGTGGCCTGAGCAGAGGCAAGTTTGTCACTCAGCTTCTGCTTGGTCTTTCGAACGTGTTCGTTCATCTGCTTTTAACCACAGGCGTTAATTAGGTCAGTGACCTCCTGCCACTTTGCCATTTGTTTGGCGGGAGTATGGGTTCTGCCTGCCAAGGGGTAGAGCTCACATGGTGGTCCATTACAAATGTTGTGAGGATTCCAAGTTCCTCATCTGTGAAGTGCTTCTTCCTCAGCGGACCCTTACCTTTCTGCTGTGCCTTATCCTGAGGTGGTGCCTTTTCCTGCTCTGCATGGTGTCCACTCTTGGCCCTAGTGTCCTCACACAATGTCCACATCCAGGTGCCGGGTCACCTCTAGCCTCAGGCACACCACATCCTCCTGGGGCTGGAGCACATGTGTGTTCTCAACACATCCATGTCGTCTCCCTTTCCCTTTGTGGCTCCCCCACTCATTGTGCAGGCAGAATCAAAAGCACCCACTAAAATATCTCAAAACAGACAAATGAAACAGTCTACGTGATGGACTACATAGATGAGCAGTGATGCGAGGCTCCAAAGCACTCCAGAAACCAAAAAAGCAGTATGCAATATGCAGAGGCACCCCAAAAGCCCAAAGAGGTACCCCAAAAGCACAAAAACGTATACACGATACACAGAAAGCTTCAGAAAACAGAAGAAAAGTGGTACGCGATACGCAATGGCACTTCAAAACCCAGAAAATGTGTATGCGATACGTGGAAAGCTTCAAGATAAGATAAAAAAAGGTATGCGACATGCAGAGGCACCTCAAAAGCCCAGAAATACATACACGATACACAGAAAGCTTCTGAAAATTGTAAAAAAGCAGTGTGTTAGGCAGAAGCACTCCAAAATCCACAAAGGTTGTGCAGAGTTTACACAAAGGCATAATTGACTTCTCTCGGCTTACTCATGGCAGTGTGTGAGAATCCTGTACGCCCTCCACCTGGCACTTGCAGATATACCCTGGCTACGCACCTCTGCAAGATGTACAAGGGCTGTGTCCTACACCAAGTGCCAACAGAGCTCCTCCTCTGGAAGCTAATCTGTGTTTTCATGTTCATTAGCAACCCTACATGGTGCCTGGATGACAATATATCCTCAGATGAGTTGCACCAAACAATGGCCATTGAGACAGTGTTGACTTGGGAGCAGACACACTATAGGAGGGCACACTTACATGGGGTCTCTCCCACCCGAGAAGTGCAGAGGTAGGGCAGTGCAGCAGTAACCCAGTGGTCATGGTAGAGTACAAGGATGGTGGGCTGACCACAGGGCCTGTCCAACACACAGTGGTTGTGGGCCCACGAGAGCCATGCCCTTGCACCTCTGACCATTTGTCATATGTAATCTAGTGTGATGACAGCTCCACAAGGTGGCAGAACACCCTTTCACCCCCTGACAGGGTGGGCATGTGTAGCAGCCACCCCCCCCTGTTGCAATATGTGTGCCTTGGACCAGGCTCTCCATCCCACCCATCCAACAGGCCCCATGGCACATGAGTAACCAAAAGGACACCCCACCCTGTAGCACTGAGACATCCACTGACTCTGAGGTCACACAGACAGGACCAGGGCTATGATGCCCATCACAAGCCCATCACAAGCTCAGCCACCTGGACTACAGTCATATGGATGCACTCTCATGTCAGGCTCAGATGTGGTGGACTGCAACGTTCAGCCATTTACTTGAGTGGGTCATCGTTACATGTCCAGTAGTGCCTCTGTCATTCTTAGTGTTGTGGGAGGTCCACAGTGCACAGTGCTAGTTTTATATCCAACAGCAGACGGAATGTGACATAATGTCACACACATCCCAGCTACGCTTGAGGGGCACTAGACATTTTGATGCAGCTGACGCCACAGAAAGTGTTATGACACTAGTAGACATTGTCACAGTGTTGGTGGCTACAGGTGGGATCCAGGATGGTGTCCTCATAGATGGCGCAGCCTCATGGCCCCACATCCATCTATTGCTTCGGCCTGTTCCTTCAGCCAGGCCCAACTGCACATGTCGACGTGTCTGGCCCAGAGTCACAGCTAGCCCAGATGGGAGGCACATTTGTGGTCAGCAAAGCTTCAAGGATAACACTTGGTTCATGCATTGTCATATGTAGTAGGTGTCTCCCTGTGTGAAGGACATGTGGCCTCAGGGAGTGCAAGTGTGTAACTACAGGCATGTCTGCTGTAGGAGTGGCTAGGCAAGGCCTGCACTTGCAGCGCCAGGCAGGAGACATGCTCTGGTAGGTAGTCCAGATTCACTTTTGCATTGGATTAGTGACATGTGATGATTTGGTTCCATGTGTTTGTGGCCACACATGAATGTCCTGGGTGGACATGTACATGTCTCATGATTGGGAAGCATCTTTGTGCCTATACTTGATTACATGGGCGTGTGTGTGTGTGTGTTTGTGTGTGTCTGGCAGTTGATGGTTGACTTGTTCTTAATCCATGGTACTGTTGATGCTGTGTATGTGACACATGCAATGTCACTGTTGACTGATGTCAATGTTCTTTGTCCCCTTTTCCACAGTTGCTGCAGGTGGCAAAGAGGACAGTAGTAGTGCTGTGGAGCAGAGGAGCAGGGACATGGCCTCTGACCCAGGCACAAACCACAGCCACACCAGATTGAGACATCATCTTCAGAGAGTGATGTGTCTGTGTGAGCGCCTATTCCATCAGGTGAGGTTGCTGAGGGTAAGTCCAGGGAGGTGGTTGTCGTAAGGGACTCCTCAGCAGCAGTGGGACAGAGTGCAGCCACACAGGGGACTACTAGGGTGGAGACTCTCTGGTGGCTTCTGGGGTGATGGAGGTGGATGTGGTGTAGGAGGCCATTGCTGGCTATCTCATGGTGTCAGGTGGGGCCATTGTGGAGGGTGTTCAGGCTGCAACCCTGGCCCAGAGACATGAGGATATGCAGTCAACTGTGGAGGTTTCTGCACAACCTCCTGTCCCTGGGCCATCTGCTGGTGCAGTGACCACCTTCTGTGATGTCTCCTCCCAGACCTAGCCCCCACTTGGGGATGATGAGGCCATCAGAGCTGTAGTGCAGTCACTGCTGGCAGGTATTGCCAGGCGGATGGCTGCCATTCAGGATGCTGTACAGGTTATGCACATAGATCTTGTACATCATCACAAGCAGGTATGTGTCTTTCTTTCTTTCTTTCTTTCTTTCTTTCTTTCTTTCTTTCTTTCTTTCTTTCTTTCTTTCTTTCTTTCTTTTTGATTTATTTATGTGTATTGCGCACCTGGGCCAAAGGTATCTAGGCGCATTTCTTAGGGGAGGGTAACAGAGGGGGTACATGGTATGAAAGTAAATATACAGTAGTGGTATGAGAGTAAATATACAGTAGTAGCAAGAAAGCAAATTACACACATTTTTAAGAGGCAATGGGCCTCATTAGGAGGCTGGCGGCCGCGGAATGAACTGTGCCGGTAAGATACCGGCACTGTTCATTCCGGGGTGCCACATTACGAGGTCTGCAGCGGGTCCCGCTCTGGACGCCTGGCCAGACCAGACGTGCAGAGCAGGACCCGCTAGCAGTACAGGATGCTAACAAGGGGCCTGTCATTAACGGGCCCGTTGATTGCATCCTCCCCATTCCCATTGAGCCCTATGGGGGCTCAAATGGGAATGGGGACATACCGGGTCCGGGTCCCGTGAAAAGGAATTACCAGGCCCGCTAAAGTCAGCATGGCCCGGTAATTCCCTATTTTTGGGACCCGGTCCCGGTACCCGGTTTGGGGGTAGCCATGCCGGTAAGAATAGCATGACTACCTCCAAACTCCTAATGAGGTACAATATGTCTGAAAACATATTTACAAAAAGGCACAATTAGTGCAGAGTAGAAAGTGATGCTGCAGCAGATTACAAGGTAGATGTAGTGTGGTCTTGTTCGATGAGCCAGCATTTGACTGTTCTTAAATGTTGAGTAAGATGGTTCGGCTCTCAATGTGGTGGGTAATGTGTTCCATAGTTTAGTGGCGAGGACTGGGAAGCTGGATCCCCCTGCTTTAGGGAGCTTGAATATGGGTTTTCTAGTGAGTGGTCTTCTGCAGATCGTAAGGGTCTATTGGGAGTGTGGGTGGTGAAGCGGTTGACAAGATAGGTAGGTGCCTGGTTAGTTTTGGATTTGTGGGTTAGTGCTAGAGTTTTGAGTGATATTCTAGAGGTGATAGGGAGCCAGTGTAGGCTACGTCGCGTGTCGGAGATGTGTGATTTCCTAGGGATGTTGAGGGCTGCTCTTTTGGTGTTGTTTTGGGTGACTTGGAGTTTGTTGAGGTTTATTTGGCTAGTAGCTAGATATAAGGCATTACAGTAGTCAATTTTTGCCATTACGAGGGTTCTGGATAGGATGATGTAGTTGGGGTGGTAAAAAATGGTCTGCATGCTGTTATCAGCTTGCAAGTGTAGGCTGATGTAGATACAACGGCATTTGTTTGTCTTGTGAGTGACAGGGTGGAATCAAGGTAGATTCCTAGTGATTTTGTGTCCTTGGATACATTGATACTATTCCCGTCAATCGTAAAAGATTTGAAGGCAGGGTCCAGTTTGCTGAGTCTAATGTGAGAGCCTAGGATGAGTAGCTCGGTTTTCTCATCATTTAAACACAATCCATGATGTGCCATCCAGGCTTGGATGACCGAGTAAACATCATC
Organism: Ambystoma mexicanum; assembly: GCF_040938575.1. Taxonomy (NCBI): domain Eukaryota; kingdom Metazoa; phylum Chordata; class Amphibia; order Caudata; family Ambystomatidae; genus Ambystoma; species Ambystoma mexicanum. The sequence continues at coordinate 1,149,060,198 of NC_090933.1, read as the reverse complement.
ATCATGAGACTGACACAAAGTGCTTTGAAGTCAATCTCATGGTTGCCCGTGATGGGGATGAGTATCTGGGTGTCATCCACATAATTGGTATAGGTGACCCCCAGATAGTCGAGAATATCAAAAAGGGGCTTTGTAAATACATTGTAGAGTCTACATGGCTACATACATGAGCCTTGTGGGAATCCACATAAGACTGGCGATGGTTCAGCAGAAGCGGTTAGTGAGAAGACACGCATAGTTCTGTTTGCTAAGAATGAGTTGATCCAAGGGGTGGCTTCGTCTGAGAAGTGGGCATCAGTTTTGAGATGTTGGCACAGAATTTGGTGATTGACCAAATCAAAAGCTGCCGATAGGTCAAGCAATAGAAGTAGGGCTAGTTTGCCTTTATCTTTTAAGTCCTCGATTTGTGTTTTAAAATCAATAAGTGCAGTTTCCATTCCGTGTCTAGGGCAGAAGCCCGACTGCCGGAGGCCAAGAAGTTTGTCCGATTCAAGGTAAGCCTGAATTTGTAAATAGGCTGCCCTGTACAGAATTTTTAGGAGGAATAGTATTGTGGAAATAGTTCTACAGTTGGCCGGATTGCTGGGATCGAGGGTAGAGTTTTTGATTAAGGGGATAACCAATGCATCCTTGAGGTTGTCTCGTACAATCCCAGATTTAAAGGAGGCGTTTATGACAATAGTGATAAAGGGGGCAAGTTTGTGTGCAGCATCTTTAATAATAGGTGCTGGACAAGGGCACCTTGACAAATGGTGGGTTTAAGCTTTCTAATGATATTCTCTACTTCCCATGTGGAAAGTGGTGAGAAGCTGAAAGGTTTGGCAGGATAAGCAGCGGTTGTGGTATTGAATGCTAAATTAAGTGCAGGGTCTGGGGTGATGCTGAATTTTTTTAAGTTGATTTTTGTTTGTAGGGATGCGACTTTTTTCAAGGAGAGCTTTCTGAATGCTAGTGCACCAGGAGGATTCTGTGTTGTACTGGTCTAATGGAGCTATGGGTGACTCAAGCTCTTTAAGAATCTTAAAGAGCTCTTTGGTATTAGATTCGGCCAGCAAGATACGATTGTTGTAGGCATTTCTTTAGCAAGGAAGATAGCATTTGTGTATGCTGATGAAGCAGTGATCAGGGGGCTTTTATTGGCTTCAGATGGAATGCTTTTCCAGTGTGACTCAGTGTTTCTTTTTGCTTTGGGGAGGACTCTAAACTAGATGTAAACCATGAGTTCAGATTAAGATGTGGTTTTGGTTTGCACAACTTTAGTGGTGCAATGGTGTTTAAGGCTTTTAAGATGGTGTGGTTATAAGTGTCGACGAGGACAGTGGGGTAGATCTGGATAATGACATCTTGTTGAGAAGGGGGGTGATTAAATGGAGCAGTTTCTCCTTGGTTATGTCCTTCTTGTAGCGAGCGGGGATGATAGGTGCTATGTTTGTTTTGGTGATGGATGGGGACACTTTGATGGTAAAGATTATTTTGTGGTGATCCGACCATAAACATGGTGTTACAGATGATAGGTTAATTGTACAGTTTAAATCTGTTAACCAGTCGATGGTTCTACCCTTGATATGAGTGGGTTCCTGGATGTGGTGGGTGAAGCCTAGATTAGTTAGGGAGTTGGCTAGGTCGAGGGCGGAAGTGTCATTTGGGTCTTGGAACCCAAGATTGAGATCACAAAGTAATATGATTTGTGATTTTGCCTTTGTGTTGGTAGCAAGGATCGTAGATATGTCTTCCGAGAAGGAGGAGATAGGTCCTGGTGGCCTATAAATGAGATGCATAGTAGCCGTGTGGTTGGGTGTGATAGCTTGTTTGACTGATGGGGTTTTGTTAGTAAGAAGTGGGTCTAAGTTCAAGGTTTTTTTTTTAGAAAATTATGGCAATGCCTCCCCCTTTAGATTGGTTGGTGTTCCTATCGCATCTGGTAATGGCATAGTTGTCTAGTATAGCCAAAGATATTGTGGGAGCGGATGCAGTGTGGAGCAAGGTTTTCGTGATGGCAAGGAAGTCCAGGTCTTCTGTTGTGATGACCTGGCATTGATTAGGGCACATTTGATAGGAATGGTTTTGGAGCTGATTGAGATATTGTCAAGACTGATTGGGAAAGTGTTCTGGGCACGGGTATAGGTGTTGGTACCAGAAGAGGATTGTAGGTTACCGATGAACAATAGGTGAAGACTGATAACATTAATGGCCGTGGCTTAGACGGCTCCAGGCAGGCTCAAGACAGGATACAAGCCTTAGGGGTATGCCTTTGTTGGTGGGCCAGCATTCGCCTGCTGGCGAGGAATAGGCTTAGAAATCGAAACGGTAGCCCAATCACGTTGTGTAGATGCCCATAAAGGGCTTGTATAGGGCTTCATAAAACCACACATCTGAGGCAGTACTTAACCTCCACCCTAAGTATACGGATAGACCAACTGAGAATGTGGTAGCATGGACAGAGCAGCCAGGCTTATCTTAGGAGGGACTGAGGGCTATAGTTTGGTACAAAGACATTGTAGTATTCATATGATCCACAGAACCACTGAAACACTATGTATTGTACAAATAAAGGGTTTATTTAAATCCGAGTATACCAAGACAATTCTTGGATAAGTAAGTACTGTAGCATCATATAAAGAAGCAAGTCAAGGTGATTTAAACCTAAGGTTATACATTCAGGATAGTGATATAATATTCTTGGGGAATAAGATCAAGTTAGATATACTTTTAAAATACAGTCAGAAATTCAAGGGTAGTAGATCCTGACAGTCATGCAGTTACACTCAGTTAAGAAATCACATAATACACCAACCCTGTTGCAAGTCTGCTCCTTGGAACATTACTTTTTAGATCTCAGTTCAGAGTTAGTAAAACAACTCATATATTTTATGGAGAGGACTTAAACTACTCAGTGTGTCTCATTATAAGGCTGGCGCTAGCGGAATGAAGGGGGCCCTAACGGGACCGGCCAGCTTCATTCCGTCTGGCTGATTACAAGCTTCCCATCGTGGGACCCGGATCGCACGCCTGGTAAAACAAGGCGTGCTTTCCGGGTCCCGCGAGCGGAAGAAGGAGGTAACAATGGGACACCTGTAATGTGCCCGTTGTTACCTCCCTCCCCATTCCCATTGAGCCCTATAGGGGCTCAAATGGTAATGGGGAATCGTTCCTGCAAGGAGGAATTACCGGGTCCTCCAATGTAGGAATGACCCGGTTATTCCTCATTGCAGGAACCCGGTAAATGAGCCCGGTTTGGTGGCAGCCATAGAGCTAATAGCTCCATGGCTACAGCCACACTCGTAATGAGGGCCAGTAACTATAAATGCACTCAACAATTCAGATAGAAGAGCAGCAGCTATTCAAGGTAAGTAACTATATACTTTTTAAGAGGGTCTTCAAGCAACTCATAAGACAAGTATTAATGTCTAGACTGTTTTAGGTCTGTATGAATCAGATCAGGGGGAGCAAAACCCAATTACATTTGAAAAATACACAATATAATTTAAGGTAGGTAAACCCTATTGGTAAGCTTTTACACCCATTTAGTTAAGCAATTCTAAAAGAGTACCAACACTTATTACTTTTCAGAAAGGGGAAACACCACTCAAATTAAGTAAAGCAACATATATACTTTGAGAAGTTTGAGAGGGCACACAGTACCTCAAAGGTAAGTATAATTTAGGACACTTTTGGCCTAATTCACAGAAGCGTTTTATAATGGCAGAACCCCACTGGAAAATGCTCTGTGAATAAGGGCCTTTGTCACTTCTTATTTCACAGAGATACAATTACCACACTAATTCTTTCAGCAAGTAAGTACCTTTACACATGTTATACTTTTGAAGACAGAAACCTTTTCATATCCTGTCCTTCCCTAGTCTATCGCATGAGTTCTCTCAGAGGCAGAAGAGGGACCGTAGTGGTCTAGGTGTCAGCTGTCGGCAGGTCGAGATATGGTTGAGTTGCAAGAAAATCAAAGTTCCATAGGAGATCTTCTATGAACAAGTAAGTATTCACTTTCAAAGTTAGTTAAAGTGTTCAGAGACTTCTAAGAAGTCTCCCCATATGTGCTGCAGCAATAGCCCAGGGCAAGTGGTGTGGGCAATCGCCAAACCACACGAATAACCCACTCAGCCCCACATAACACACACCGGACTTAAGGTAAGTAATACCCAAGCTCACACCATACCTTAGGAGAAAATAAGAGCTTCTGGGTGGATGCCTTCAGGATGCAACAGTAAAGGACCCGATACATGGATTCTCGGACTGGAGAAAAAAGAAATCGACACTGGATGGGAACTCAGCATCAGTCATCAGAGGAGGCTTCCAGCAATGGATACATAATGGATTCTCATTGCTGCTCTGTGGATTTGGCACTTTTTACAGCAGCTAGATGAAGAACGAATATTGCCAATCAGATTCTCTTCACTCTCTCAGTCCTGCACTCTGGTGAGGGGACTACAGAGATTTGAGTAGTGTCTGTGGAGAGCCAGGAGGAGGCCAAGCATTTTTAAAAATAAAAAAATAATGGGGGTCCCTCTCCAACCCCCGTTTTTTAACCCTTAAAAACCGCTATAGTAAAAAAAAAACTTTACCTAAAAAAAATGCATTTATTCGATGCATTTCTTTTCGAAACTTTGGTATTCGAAACAATGCATTCGAAACAATGACTGGATACCTTACAAAGTTATGTATGTGCATGTGCACGAGTAGTAATATACGCGTTCCCCTTTATACGGCTGTTCGAGAAAACTGTAGCGAAACATGCAAACGGCTGGGCTGTTTCTTGAGCCTGAATTATGAGGCGCCTTTTGAGAGTTAGAGGGAAGTGAAAATCACACCCTTCAGAGTGCTCGAAACGTTCACTTACGTCAGTTAGCCTTCACTGTAGACCTTGATCCCGTGTCCAGCTGCGTCTCCCATATTCATGCCACAGAATTGCAGTCCCCGCTGCAGGGGATGTCCCTGAGTGCTCGTAATGCCTTTTAAATGTCTTCAGAGGTTTGGAAAGCCTGCTCCAACCTGCTGTTACAAGGGCTATAAAAGACAGAACATCTATTGCAGAGTTCTGAGTGACATTTAAAGAGCATGCCCTTCTAAAGTTGTCCCCAAAAATTGCATGAAAAGAAACTTGCATCTGAACTGTCTCACAGGGGACGCCGGTCCCTGACCCCTCGCAAATCCCTTGTGTTGAACACATTCGGAATAAAGGAATATGGTATACATAAAAACACGGGAATAAAGGCAGGACGCTTTATGCGCCACCCATCTAATATCTTTACATGTAATAAGACAATGCAATTATTGCAGTACCTGAGTTTTCAATTGTATCGAGAAATGCAACACAAAAGGACTTTTATATAACAAAAAAAAATAAAAAACAATAGGCTTCAATTATATGTTTACTCATAAAGGGTGCCGATTTTAATTCATGCAAACAGTTACTCTGATCCGTACTGCACAGGTACCGTTAACAAAACAGTACTCGCCACCAACATGTACAATACATTTCAACACCTGATGCACCCTTGATACGAGACCTTCCATTTATCTATGTTCCCCATCACTGCCCTAAAGCCAAAAGTAACTGCACCTCTGCACTCTAACCGGAATCTGCTGCCAGAAGCCCATCACAATGCCCAGTGGCAGGTTTAAGCCATTGGCAAGAAGGCATAGGGGACTTTGGCCCTCATTAGGACCCTGGTGGAGAGGGTTTTACGCCGGCGTAGTGCATGGCGTACCTCTCCGCCAGACTACGAGTTCCCGTAGCGCCATGGATGATTTTTACGCCTGCTTTTTGCAGGCGGAGAAATCCATGGCGCTACGGGATCTTGATGTTAATTACGCCACCGTAATTTACGGTGGCGTAATTAACGCCTTCCCCACTCCCATTATACCCTATGGGGCAAGAATGGGAATGGGGAAGGGTAAAATGGGGATTGGGGACTTACCGCCCCGCCAAGGTCGGCATGGGGCGGTAAGTCCGCCAAGCACCTTGGCGGAGTTGGCAGCTTTGTGCCATGGACCATGGTGCAAATTGCACCATGGTCCTCCGCCAAGGTCCTAATGAGGGCCTTTGAGATTATATAGACTCATACATACAAGACTCATATACAAGAACCACATTGCTAGTGGCGGGGGAGTAGGGGGCGGGGGTGATGTGGCAACAATTGACTTCAAAAAGGGAGCAGCCATGCGACCTGGAACCTCTCAATAAAGCCTGTTTAATATGGACTGTTCTAGCCGAAATTGGCCCATAATGTCCCATAAAATAATAACAATAATATTAATAATACTAATACAAAAACTAATAATAATAATGACATTAGTTATACAAAGTGTACTATTCCATCTTATACAAATAGAGGTTTGACTACTTTATAATACACTTTACTGTCATTCCGTTGTAGTTTACGTTTAAAACACATTAATTTCAATGTGTGCAGCCGTTTGTAGATCAAACCACAGGTAGAGGGTGAACCCTATATCCAGTAGAATGTTTAAATGTATATCATGTAGTATATTTTGGACTACACATCCCATGATGCATTGGGCAGCGAGATACACAATTCCATGATGGCCAGGAGATACTGATTACTGTGCTATTATTTGTAATCTTGTCAGGTTTTCTTTTTGTCGCATGTTCAGCAAATGGCAGAATTTCTAAAGATGTGTTTGGGGCGAAGCAATCAACCTCACGGTTACCACATGTCAATCATTCAGTGTTTCCCAACTGCTGGACATTACAGTTCCTTTTTGTTCACATTAAAAGTTGACAGCTTTGGTAGCCAAGGGGATTCTCCATCAGGATAGCTTTGGATAATCATTCCATCTGCCAACACCCCAAAGTTCCGACTTCCTAGAGGCGCAATTCCGGTGTCTTTTATTGTTACTCTTTTCTTTCTGCTGTTTTCCAATGTCTGGTCGAACGAAAGCAGCCAAGGAGTGCCATTACCCTAGCGATACATTGATACTGTGAAGGTTCACACTGGCACTGAATTGAGGTTATGTATCCTGTGGCATCCGGCAAGGAGTCGATTGCCATCTTTTCAGAGGTGCCAATTCTGTGTATGTGGGACGCAAAATGCTCTCGTTATTAAGGCGCCAAGCTGTTCCCAACTTAGTATTCTATGAAACAATTCAAGCTCATCTCCGCCTCTTACTCCATTAGGGCTTTAAATGACCCTTTTTTTAAGGTTTTAAGGATTACATTCATTATTTGTGCATTGCAAATTATGACCTACACACTTTGTGTTGACTGTGCAACTCCTGAAGTCGTCAGCCCCGAGGTGAGAGCCGTGCTGAAGGAGTGTTTCATTTTGGAAGAGCCATTACAGAAATCCAGCAATTGCTTATAGCACTCAGAATCCTTTTCAGGCAGCCTGAAATTGCTGCCATATTGAGTGGAACGTCTCTCGCAAAGAGGATAATTAAGAATCAAGAAGAGTAAGTGCTGTAAAATGTTGTACAGTACCATACAGTGTGAACTTGATTGTTCACTCTACAAGTATATGTGATGTCTGTGGGGTGTAAGGGCTGTAGGCCCCAAACACACGGAACTGAAGGGCCCACAGGAAAAAATACCTACCAGCCTCAGGAAAAAAAGAAATAACAGAACCTTCACACTGAAAAGGGCCCAATTGAGACAAACTGTGGGTTTTCTGCACCTATCACAAGGATGCGCTATGTGAAAAGGTTTACATGTCATCACAAAAGGAAAACAAGCCTTTTTAAATCACAGTGGCAGAAGAAGGCACCGTTCACAGGAAAAGCAGGATTTTCAAACACTGACACCAAAATCACTCTGCATGGGTGTTTGCAGTTTAAAGCAAGACAAGAAAGAAAATGTTCCCCTGCCAACATAAAGATGTCAGGCAAAAGTTGTAGCTGTAGCCCTAGGGTAATGGTATTACCGGCGCATTTCAGGGCTGCACTAACACGAGTTCGGCGCTAAATGGGCTGTTTTACCTCCAGAGGTGAAAATCTCATATAGCGTCCTGTTTTTGGCGGTATTACCAGCGGCTGTATTAGCCTGCAATATTTGCGCCGAAAATGCCCCATTGGATCCAATGGACCCAATGGGGAATTGGGATTTAGCGTTAATGCCCCACCCGTGATCTGGTGGTAAATACCACCGGACTGGTGGGTGCTAAGGCTATTACAGTCTGGCAGTATTACATCGAGGATACAGCCCAACTTGTGATGAGGCCCTTAGTGTGTGTTGACAACATGCAATGTATATTATGCTTCACATGAAAAATACCGGCAAACATTTGAAAAGAAAATCCCACTTGTTCCCATGAAAAAGTTCATCTAGGCCCGAAGCTGACCCTTTTGCTTGCTGTGGATCATACTTCACAAAGGACTCCACCACTGAAGGCCTGGCTGGCCTTCCAGCTATTTACAACTGCAATGAAGTGTGGCTGCTAGGAGGAGTTGAAAACAGACTTTCTCTACACTTGGTGTCTCTGAAAGCTAATTTCTGTGCAGAGCAAATTGCTCTAGCGGGTGCGTGGCTGGAATGTGGGCAGGGTATCTCTGTGTAGCAAATGCATCCCCCATTTACTATCTGCAGCCTACACTTCCAATAACAAAGAGACTAATACAAATACTGTCCAAGAGAGGCAAATGGTGCTGGGGACAGAAGGGCTCCAATTTGCAGAAACAAAAGATCTCCGATTAATTTAAAAGGACTATTACCACTTAGACATTTTTCTCAGCAACCATAAAGCATACCTCCCTGATTGATGTGTTATTGTGTAGGTAATTCCAAGGTGAATTTGTTGAAATAAAATGCATCCACTTGTACTTAGGGAATTGTTATGGTGAGGTAAAAGGTGTTTCTTGCTGCTATGAACATGCTTCATATTTAAGATTTGGCAATCTGGTGGGGGGTAAAATTAGGTATGTGAGGAATACATTGCATGTTCCTACCAATTTAGCTTTTTGTAAAAACTGTAGAAAATTGCTAAACTGCTGTGCAAAGGATGAGTATGGTCGTCCTTTTTGCATAGATGTGCATAATAGCCTGGCACTTAAGGAGTTAAATTCCAGTTAAATTCCCCATGAGTAGCAGGATCCTAATATATGACAATATTGCAAATGGGGGATCATTGGATCCTTGCTGGCTCTACACTGCAGTTACCAGAATTCCTTGATGCCACTGCCCAGTACATACCAGAGGAATTCAACTCTGCGCACCTGCATCCAATCAGTCTCCCTGAAGATTGGTGAGGCATGAAAGAATGCTAGGAAGAGAACATCTTTTGACTGTTTGAGCTCACTGCAGCTGGGACCCAGATTAGTGCCCCTGCCACTCGTAAAGTTTTGTTTGCAGATCTAACTGGAGACTGGGGCTCCAGGTGGGCTGAACTTGGTCTACTCTTGCTTAACCTTGGAGTGCCATACTGATGGTAACTCCCTCCCAATCCACATTGCGGGCTAACATTGAAAATGGGGAGAGTTGGATCCTGGCTGGTTCTACACTACAGTTACCAGAATTCCCTGCTGCCACTGCCTGACACATACCAGAGGGATTCAACTCTGCACACCTGCATCCAATCGGCCTACCTGAAGATTGCTGAGGCATGAAGGCTTGCTAGGAGGAGAACATCTTTGGACTGTTTGAGCTCACTGCAGTTTGGATCCAGAGTAGCGCCCCTGCCACCACTCAAGTTTTGTTTGCACATCTACATGCAGACTGAGGCTGCAGAGGGGCTACACCATGGCTACTCTTGCCTAAATTTGGAAAGCCATACTGATGGTAACTCCCTCTCCCTTCCCACAGTGCTAACATTGAAAATGGGGGAGTGATGGGTCCTGGATGGGACTAAACTACAGTTACCAGAATTCCCTGCTGCCACTGCCTGGTACATACCAGACGGATTCAACCCTGCACACCTGCATCCACTTAGCCTCCCAAAAAATTGCTGAGGCATGAAATTGTGCTAGGAGGAGACCATCTGTGGACTGTTGGAGCTCACTGCAGCTGGGACTTAGAGAGGAGCCCCTGCCACCGCTCAAGTTTTGTTTGCACATCTAACTGGAGACTGGGGCTCCAGAGGGGGTGCAAGTGGTCTAGTCCTGTCTAGCTTTGGAGCGCAATACTGATGGTAACTCCCTCTCCCTTCTGTCATGGGGCAAGGCAACAATCATGGTAGCTTAGCACTCGGAAAGGGGCAGAGACTACTGGTCATCAGCACCACCAAGAAACATGCCTCTGTAGGTAGACTCCTGCCTTACAAAAGGCTTCTATTTGCTTTCTGCAGGAGAATCGGCCTACAGACTACATTTCCCAAGCACCCCCAGGCCAAGAACTACTCATCACCGCCCACGTCGGGTGGGGCACGCATGCGCATGAGCACAAGATCATCAGCACGGGGCTTGTGCTCAGAACTGCAACGAGTGAAGATGCGTTCTCTGGAGCTCCGAGCAAGGGCAAGCGAACGAGGGGCCACGCCCCAGCCATCCTTCACCCGGGCCCCTCATCTCATTCAGATAAGTGCCGCAAGCCATAGGCAGACCAAGCAGACCTAGGGGAAGGTGTGCAGCGCTGTAGCGCACCGTAGGGAGTCAGGGGATTTCATCAGCAGCTGCGGTCGGGGGCACGCGCAGGGGGCTCTGCCCAAGATTCTCATGTCCCCCTGCTCCGGCAAAGCTAAGTGAAAACGTCCTGATTATCAGTGCAGTATTTTCTGCAATCCGAACTACGCGCAGTCTTTAGGAGTCACGCAGCGCATAGCTGTGCATGTATTAACCCACTAACAGATGCAAGTTGACCTACTGGAAGAGAACGCTCTGTTAATATGCGACTTCCTGAAAAGTTACAACTTGATTCCTGTGAAGCACAACACAAGTTTTTGGTTCGCAGGATCACTCTTAGTAGAACTATTACTTTGGCCACAAAAAGACTCAGAGCCACGCGCGGCTGTAGCCCGCTCGTGAAGGGGATAACCTGGGCAGAAGCATGTGCCTAACTACTTGAGCATGACGCACCTAAAGCATGTTTAGGGTGCAATTAACCATTTGTGTGAGAGTGTGTGAATGTAAAGTGCAGTGTGTGAGGTAACACGCAGTCAGTAATTCCCACTCTCTTTTCAGCAATAACACTGCTCCAGATTCTGGACATGAGAGTGCGCAGGCAGGAGGCCAGCACTCACCCATTGAGATAAGTCTCTTTCTCGCTCTAGCCTTCATTATGGTGTGGGGAGGAATTGTGCATGCTGTGAATGTGCAAATGTTGTATTGTGTTATCCTATGTCCCCTTCCCTGTCCACCTCCCCTTTCCTAGTCCTCTCACCGGCTACCCTTGCTACGGAACCCATCCAACCAACGAGTTCCTAACCCTCTTTCCCCGCCGGGGTCACAGAGGCTTGTGTAAGTTTAAACTTGCAGGCACCAAGACCCAGGAGGGGATGGTTGGTTCATGCCATTCCTTAGCCTGGAAGCTGGAGCCGTGACACCTTCCCACTGAGAGCTAACATAGAAAATGGGGGAGAGGTGGATCCTGTCTGGCTCTACACTACAGTTACCAGAATTCCCTGCTGCCACTGCCTGGCACATACCAGAGGGAGTCAACCCTGCACACCTACATCCAATCAGCCTCCCTGAAGTGTGCTGAAGCATGAAAGCTTGCTAGCAGAATAACATCTTTGGAGTGTTTGAGCTCATTGCAGCTGGGACCCAGAGCAGCGCCCTTCCACCCCCTCAAGTTTTGTTTGCACATCTAACTGGAGACTGGGGCTCCAGAGGGGCTGCACTTGGGCTACTCGTGTCTAACTTTGGAATTCGATACTGATGGTAACTCCCTCCCTGCTGAGGGCTAACATGGAAAATGGGGGAGAGTTGGTTCCGGCTGGCTCTACACTACAGTTACCAGAATTCCCTGCTGCCGCTGCCTAGTATGTAAAAGAGGGATTCAACCCTGCACACCTGCATCCAATCAGCCTACCTAAAGATTGCTAAGGCATGAAAACGGGCTAGGAGGAGAACATCTTTGGACCGAGTAGCACCCCTGCCTCTTCGCAAGTTTTAGTTTTGTGTATATATATATATATATATATATATATATATATATATATATATATATATATATATATATATATATATATATATCTTCAGTAAAAAACTTTTTAAAGGGACATTATGGTTATGTTGCACTACTAAAAACCTATGAAATTCAGTGAAAAAACTTTGTTAAAGGGACGTTATGGTTTCAAGTAAAACCGAAAAACCCCTGAAATTCAGCAGTTATGGTATACTAAGCAACCATAACTCACGCCACCGCTGTGCACTGCTAAGACTAACACCCAAGACATCAAAGATGACATCACAAATGTCATTGATGACATCACTGAGGACATCACATGTCTGGCTCACTCTTTTTTCCTTTACTGACATATCTTGGCCACATGGTTTTCTTCAGTAACAGTCAGGAACAAACATTTCGAAAAGTATTATATTTGTAGACTTATACTTCAAATATGTTCTTAAAGTAATTCACTTAGAGCCCACTCACATCATATGAAACATACACATAGGGGGAACACAGACTTGAATGATTTGTGTGTTTGAAGATAATCAGTAAGGGTATCAACACTTTCTTACAGTTCTGTTGTTTTTTTATTACTGTACTGCTCATTTTTGTATGTGTTGTTGTCTGTGTTTTGTGTGCAATAATGTAATAATGTACTAAATGGGTTTTATTACATGCTTATTAAATGTTTACAGTATGCAAAACTCTAATAAAAAAGTATTTTTAATTTTTGTATTTAACACGGCAAGATTATTAATATTGAATCTCCATCATGTTTCCTGCACACTATGCCTATGTTAATACATGTATACCTTAGTATATTGGAGAAAAAAAACTTCATAATGCAATGCTATTTCGATTAATGCATTGCGTAATGCACTACGTACCTCATAATATGTAATCCAATGATCATTGACACTTTTTTATTAACATTACAATAAGAATCCCTTGTATAGACCTTTCATGAAAAGTAAATGCACATGTGATATCATCAGTGATGTCATCAATGACATTTGTGATGTCATCTTTGATGTCCTGGGTGTTAGCCTTAGAAGTGCACGGAGATGGCGCGAGTTATGGTTGCTTAGCATACCATAACTGGTGAATTTCAGGGGTTTTTTGGTTTTACTTGGAACCATAACGTCCCTTTAACAACGTTTATTTACTGAATTTCATAGGTTTTTAATAGCGCAACTTAACCATAACCTCCCTTTAACAACGTTTTTTTTGACTGAATATAGATATACAAAGTGTGATTTTGACAGGTGTTTACTAGGATTCTCTTAGTTTATATACATGTAACATAGAACATACTGAACCCCCAGCTAGTGATGTTGATGTCCGCGGACTGTGCGTATGTCCGTGGACGGATGTGGTCAACATTAACACTACCCAAAAACTCAGGGGGTATTTTACATTGTTGTATCATGCAATATAAACACTGAACATGTTCAAAAAGCAGCACATGCACACATTATCGGGGTAATTCATGGAATAAATGTGAGCCTGAAATTACTGGCGCAAGCTGGCGCAAGCGTGAAAAAGCCGGCGCACGCGAGCGAATTGCACGCGTGCGATACATGGAAGGCCCTGCGCATGTATTTCCGGGGATGTGCGCCAAATCCACGCACATCCCCGGATGTGGGATGCGGAACAAGGGGCGGAACAAGGGTCGGCACACGCGGAATGGGGAACAACGCATGAAAATAAGGGCGTAACTGGGGTAGTACTGCTGGGAAGTACAGAGAACGCCCACACTCACGTGAACTACACTTATTCATGGAATCGAATAGGGAAAACCTGCACACGTCAAAAGACACGCACACGCATAATTATGTCCACCACACGAAAGCAGGCGGATGTGCCCCCGTGCAGCATAAAAGTGCACGCAAAAAATAAACAAGCATATACAGCTACAATGAATGTCCCGTACCTCGCAGCAGTGATCGTGGGATACCGCAGGAGGAGGAGAATAGCCAGGCCCCGCATTTTTTTGCCCAGGACCAGCCTTTTTGGGATGCCTGATGACCAGGTCTATGGGAGGTATAGGTTTCCAGCTCATATCATCCTCGAGCTGGTCAGGGAGTGGGAGGATGAACTCACATCACCCACCCTGTGCTCCCAAGCATTGAGCCCCTGGGAAAAGGTGCTCAATGTACTGCATTTATTGGCCACTGGGTCATTTTAGCAGACAACTGCCATAGTGGGGGGGGTGTCTCACAGCCCACACAGTCACGTTGCCTGCACCAGGTGTTGGCAATCATCACTGTGCGACCCTCAGTCCGTAGGCACATATACATGCCCAGAACACCCGCAGAAAGGCAGGCCATGGTCTTGGACATCTACAGGCGGGCGCACTTCCCTAAAATGCTTGGTGCCATAGATTGCACCCATGTGGCCCTACGTCCACCTAGGGCCACTGAGCACATCTATCGAAACCGCAAGCACTGGCATTCCATCAGCGTGCAGGTGGTATGCGATGCCAAGGGAATCACCTCAGTCTATGCAAACTATCCTGGGTCCACCCATGATAGTTTTATATTCAGAATGTCTGCCCTGAGCCGGGCCCTGGAAGCTGGGAAGCATGGTGACACATACCTAGGTGAGTACAAATGCCTGTGCACATGCATGCATGTCACACACAGACAAATATACAAGCCCAACTAATGACAACCATTATCACCTTACCAGGGGACAGTGCCTCCTCTCTGTGCACCTACATGATGACGCCCATACGGAACCCCACCACACCACCCTAGGTAAGATACAACACAGCCCATATTGCAACCAAGGCCATAGTGGAGCACACATTCGGAGTGCTCAAGTCACGCTTCCGCTTCATTGACCGTTCTGGTAGACAGCTACTATATGCACCCCCAGTAGTGTACAGGATCATTGTGGCAGCATGTGTCTTGCACAACGTTGCAACACAGCATAGCGTACCGGTGGACATGGTGGTGCCCCCACATCTCCAACCACATGCACGGGCACTGCGCATGGGAGGGGAAAGGGCATGTGGTGAGGCAGCCCGTACCCAGCTTGTGGCCACATTTTTCACCTAAACCTCAACCCCTGCGGAGTGCACACAGGTCTGGCACATACCAGGTCACAATCGATGATGAGAAAGGGACAGTTAACGGTCACTACCTTACCACCCTGAGAATGTGTACACGGAAGTGCCACATTGTGTGGATCCATAGCTAATTAAACACAGCCAAACCCATGTGAACAAAGGGAACACATGCAAGGTGCCCCCCTTGCTAAACAGAGCATGAAAGTACTGGTATGCCACCCACACCCTCCCAACACCCCTGAACCCCGTCTGCCACACCATACCATGGTACACAATGGCAAAACATCAAGCCATATGCACAACACATGACACAATATTCATGAAGTGCCACGTGAGAAATGTAAATAGGCAGCAGGCAATTATACCTGACATGGAATCTGAAGAAATGATTGACCAAAAACTCACACCATGAAAATGGTGGCACAAATGCATGCCACCAATGGTGCAAGCAACAAAAGTCAAAATTCTTGTTGCCATGCACATTGTACAATTGCAAATTGGCATATCAAACACCGCTCACTGGACAGCACAGTAAGCGTGCATTGCATTGGCGAAAACCCTTCAGCATCATTTGAAAAAATGGCATTCAACCAAATAGTACCCTGTCATGCATGTACACAATCAATGACTCAGAAGTGAACATGGATTGTCATGACACAGCATGTTTGAGAAGGCAATCTGGGTGCACGCGTGTGCATTGTGTACCCGGAGTTGGGGGAGCGGTGCCTAAGTGTATTTGTCAGTAGCGACATGCATTGCATACATGCATGAGAAATGAAGTGAGTGCCAGTGTCCCGTACACAGCACATGTGAACATAGAACTCAAGGCCCCCCTGTGTGTTAAACAACCCCCATCCCCTGACACCTCAAAATAATGCTCAACATTGCATAAGCCATTGACCAGCAGAACATATCATGAACAGATTACCCCACATCGACAATGGCAGAGAGTGACCCCTTACTGAATCATAGAAATTCATAATACGACCTGCACACAAAGTTCATCAAAGCACATCAATGAGGTCGTGAACAAGGGAGAAGAACAGTACATTCCTACATGTCCTTCAAACAGTTCACAATGTGATAATGAACTGTAAAATCAAAGTACATATTACAAGTGCCTGGAACAATAGGGGAGAGTCTAGGGAGGGAATGTTGGATGACAAAACTAGCATCAACATTCCTATGCCTCATGGCAATAGTAGCAGTGCAGGAGTCACATAAGAAGGTGATTGAGGGAAGAGAAGGGAAGCGGTGAGGAGAGTAACAAAACAAGTGACAAACTGTGGTAGGTCAACAAAGAATCAAGATAGTGCTGGGGAGGGGGTGAAGAAACACAGAAGGGAATGGGGGAACAGCTGACCTCTAATCAGTGGTGGAGGGACAAATGATAAAAGTAACTTGAAGGTGAGATGTGGAAGGACGGAGGCAGAAGGGCAAATGTCTGCAAAGAACAAGCGCCTACGTATCACCATGGCTGATGGCAATTGGGGTAGTGGTGGAAAATGACAGCCAGAGTACAAGGAGGAGGGTAAAGGGTGGTGGAGAGGGAGAGGGAGGAGAGAAGGGAGGAGGGGGCCAAGCTCAACATGCATAATGGGGTAGATGGTGAAAGAAAGCACACACAGGGGGCAGAGGGAAATCAGATGGTGCAGAAGAGTAGGGGATGTGATTAGGAAGGGGGAGACAGAGGGACACTGACAGGGTCAGGGGAGACAGGGGGGCAATCAAGTGACTCAGAAGACTGGTGGACAGGTCTAGACAGGACCTCCTTTGTGGGCTTTTGGTAGTGGTGACAGGCTCAAGCATCCTTGTTGGCCGCATTGTCACAAGGGCCCAGTGCAACCAGTGGGAGGGGGGAGCAGGTCCAGGACAATCAAATCAAGAACAATGTAGTCAGACCTCAAATGGCACATCAAAACAACAGCCATGCCTGCAAGATGGCCAAAGTGGTGCTAGCAAGGAATGGGTGGTTGTTGAAATGCGTGGTGACATGGGTAACTCAGCGTACAGCCTTCATGTGGCATATCAAAATCACTGGTGGGAAACTGTCCCAATTCAACATTTTCAGCACATGAACCCCTCCCACCATCAGTGTGTCGTACACAGCCAAAGGGTGCATGGTACCACCTACAGCAGAGAGTGCATTAACATAGACAGTCAATAAATACCAAACATCTCAAGCAACATGATGAAATGCACAGTCAGCATAATACTCACCAAAGTGAAGTGCATACATGCATTGGAGAAAACATCCGGAATACCCACTAGGGGTGTACACACAAGTAGAACTGCAGGCTGGCCAAAGAAATGATGGAAGCCCAATGCCCATGTGTGATATGCTGTTACACCGAGCCATCCTTGCGAGCCCATTGAAAGGGGAAGCAGGAGTAGTATATGTGTCAGGACCCCAAGCAAAACACATACAAAAGACAAGCCTGAGTGGGCCCAGCTGGAACACACAGTGGATGCCTTCCGATGCCACAAAACACCACACTGTCACGTGTATGCACCATAGACAAAAGAACATTGAAGAAAATAAAAAAATCTGCAGAAAATACAAATATAATCAAATAATCAATTGAACTAAAAAAGAACTGAGTAACCAAAAAATTAAAGAAAGAAAAAAAATCATAAAAAAATAAAAAACAAAAAAGATAAATCATTATAAAAGAACAACAAAATAAAGTAAAAAGAAAAAAATCCATTGAAAAAAGAAAATAAAAAAACATACTTACCCAAAACCATACAATTTTGATGAAAAATCAAAAATATTTGCATAAAAAAACTGCTGGAAAAATAATTTAAACAAATTGCAGGAAAACGAAAAAAAAACAAAAATGGCCATATATGACAAAGGGGTGGGGGGGCACTCAGGAGGGGGGAGGTACAGTGTGCACCTCAACACCCACATGTGTAGATGTTGATTTTTTTTTTAAAAAACATCCCTGGGCTCAGCGCCTGCACGGCCCGACCTATGTGTCATCGTCACCCTCAGAAGGTGGACGTGGCACAGTTGACTCACCACGCCTAGCTGCGCCTTGCCCCTCAATGGCAGCAAGCATGCAGGTCTGGTAAGCCAGGTCCTTGCTGGCAATGAGACTGAGGTCAGCATGCATTACCTCACATGTCACACGTGCTTCCTTCTGGAAGGACTGACGTGTGAGACAAAGTTCAGCATGCATGTCCTCACTTGACAAATGGAGCGATTCCCGGCTTGCATAGAGTTCAGCTGAGATGGTTATTTCAAGCTGTACCATCCTGTCTTCTGTCCGCCTACTCTCATCCATTATGAGGTCAGCCAGAGTAGATCGGAGGGCTTGGTGTTCCACCCTCGGGGCCTCATGGTGTGCCTTTGCTTGAGCATTAAGTGCTGCACGCAGAGCCACCATTTCAGCCCGGCACGCCCTGTCAGATGCCGCCATGCCCAGCCTGAGTGAGCGGCACGTGTAGCCCGCTGCTGGAGCACAATTTGCCTTACAGAGGGGAGGATGGAATGGGCCATACTTTCCATACCTTGAACAATCATCTCAACTGCTCCTCCCTGTTGCTGTGCTATGGCAATCATGGAATGCCCCCACACAGTTGACCTCGGTGGCACACGACCACCACGTTGCCGGACACCACACCTGCTGGGTCCAAGGAGCCGTGGTCCTTGCTGGGTTGGTGCCACCTACGTCTGCAGGACTGCATCCCTCCGTCAACCTGATGCCCCAGCAACATGGCCAACTGGTGTTGAGTGTGACTGTGCACCCGTAACCACAACAGGCGGACATTCCGACCCTGCCAGGCCCCCTACTGCAGGTGTCACAAACAGAAGATCATCCAACACATGATCACTTACCAGCGACGACACTTCATGATGCCAATCAGGCTCAACAGAGTGGTCAGAAGATACATCAGAGCCTGACTCAGAGTCAGCTCTGGACACAATGTACTGGAGCACCTGTGGGTTCTCGTGGGCTACCACCCCACGACCACCACTCATGCCTGGTTGGTCATGTGAACTGACCACCGTGTCTGGGATGACATCTTCATCTCCTGCCGCCAGTGCGTCATCACCTGCAACATAAACAAAAGAAACAAGGACACGCATGTCAGTAGCACATACCACACACAAGGCCATAAAAAAAGCACAAACGCACAAAAAAGCACAAAAGGATGTGTGCAAAATGTGAAGGCAACACATGTATTGCATGGTGCACATCACCTGCATCACACACAACCTCTAGCAGGCATATATCCAATGCCAAAATGAGAGCTGGGAACAAAGAGATGGCACCTAGCATAAGCATGTGTGAACACACAAATATACACAGCTAGAAATCTAATCAAACACACCCTGATACATGTAACATGCATGCTCATGTTCAGCAACCAAATAACATCAACTATGCACAGTACATGTGTCACAGGAGGCACCAAGGCTAGTGCCTTTCAATACAGTGAAAGGAGGGACATGGGTACATACATGTCAGGTCAAAATCACACAGCAGCATTGTGTTTGCATGTTGAAGGTCTTAACTTGGCACATGAGTGGGTGTGTGCGGTGCAGTACATGTGCAGCCCCTCAACTTACAACATCAACATGTACGTAGTGATGACAACATTCAAACATGATGGCAGTGTAACGGCAATTGAAGCCATCATGTGCAAATGGCATGTACCATGTAGCATAGTTTCCGTGAAACACCCACCCTCTGGGCAATAGTAGGGAGGCACTGCATGGCAATGACATGTTCCACACAGAACTGTGCATTGCCAGAGAGTGTAGGCATACGTCTATTGCATTTTGTCATTCAAATATCACTACAGCTGATGAGAAGTGGGCATGATGGAGGTGAGGTGAGGAACCATCTATAGTACATCCATGCATGGAGAAGACAACACCAGTTGAAAAGAGGCAGTGGGCCTGTAACAGGGGGAGCCATGTGCATGATACAGATGTGCACAGCCTAAATTCATGCGTGATGACACACAGACCTACAGTGAGCATGACATGGCTGTGCAAGTGAGATGACACTTGGATCATCCTGGAAAAATACTACAATGAGCAGGTGGTCATGGACACCAAGGGGCATACATGGAATGCACATGGAACATGGTTGTGCACATATGTGCATGGGGAGCCACTTCCATCAGCACAGTCAGAGTGAGACACACTGCACCAATGACAAAGGATGTGTATGACATGATATGACATTGCATCAAGATTGCACTCGTACACAAGTGGCTCAGAGCGCACACAAGCAAAGGGAGGGGAACAAGGGAGAAAAGGAATTCACAACAACTGTCATACTTGGCACAGTGACATTGAGAACACGCAAGTGCATGGAGAAGGGATAAAGGTTTGAGGACCCAGGAAGGGGGAGAAGGGGAACGTGCCAAACAGAGGAGAACAAAGAAGGACAATGAAGTACAATGACATAATAGCCATTCAAAAAGTGGTAGTGCAGCCAGCAAGTGGCAAGTGCAAGATGATTTGGACAGTGCATATCAGATGAGTGCAGACAAAGAGTGCTGGACTGTATGGGTACAAGCACTGGACCCATTGATATGGGAGGCCTGTAGGCAGTGGAGCAGGGAGGCAGGGTGAGCAGGTACCTGGCCCGACGGACAGTGTGTGTTCAGGGGTACAATGCCAACAGAGGAAACCTTTTAGCTGGGGAGAAGAGGGGCTAATGCAGGAGCAAGTAGGAAGGTGTTGAGGTGCTTTCAGAAGCAGAGATATTTTTCCTCAAGTTTCAATGTGGCCAGTTGGCTGTTCCAATGGGAACTCCCAGCCATACACACAGATCTGCTCCTACCTTATTTATTCAATTAACAACTGACCTTGAGGGAGTGTGAGGTAGAGGAGCAAAGGACTCGAGAGGGGAGGAATTGGTAGAGGGATTGTTGAAGGCATTTTATACCCAGTCCCAGGAAATCCTTGTGCACAATCCAGAGGGTCTGAAGTATCATCCTTGCATCCACTGGTAGCCAATGAAGGGATTAAAGCTGGAAAGATAGGATCCCAGAGCTTGAGGCCAAGGACAAGTCTTGCAGTCCTTTACTGGATTAGTGGTAGAGGGCGGAGTGTGGAGGCAGGTAGATTATTGAAAGAGACTGTCACAGTACTCCAACCTTGAGTAAACCAGAGCTTGAGAGACTGTGACCATGTAGGTAAATGATAGGAAAGGCACAGTACCCTTGAGGTGGTGAAGCAAGAAGTTAATCCATCTCAAGATAACTCACAAATGTGTGTGTAAAAGGAATGTGGTGAGTCAAAGGTGACCCTGAGGTTGTTGGCCTTGCAGGTGGAGGCAGGAGGAGGGCCAAGTGGGGCTGGCCAGAGATTGAGGTCAAAGGATGGCGAAAGTTTATTTGAAGATGTCAGTCTTGCTGGCATTCAGACAGAGACCGTTGGTAGTACACCAAAAGCAAATCGCAATGAGGCTATCAGAAATAAGGGAGGGATAAGAGGTGGCCAAGGGCAGCCAGGAAATGAGTTGGTTGTCATCAGCATAGCACTGGAAGTCACACAAGAAACTGATTATGCAGTAGTCAAGAGCTTCCAGGTGCTCTTTGTAAATTAAGGCCGAGAGGTCCGACCCCTGGTGAATAACACAGGTGGCGAGGGAGATTGTAGATAGGAAAGAGCCAAATTGTAGCTGGGCGGGTCACACATGCCAAACACACATGTTATTGAGTTACGCGCATCAATACTCACCAGATGATGCATCATAATCCATCCTCTCTCCCACTCCAAGGATTTGTTCTTCCGGGATGAACTCTGAAGCGATCTTCTCATGCTGAGTGAGTTCATCCTCCTCTGGTAGAGGCCCACCACCAGTCACCAGAGACATAGAGTAATTGGAGGCACGCTTTTGCTGAGCACTGCGTCTGAGGTCATTCCAGTGCTTGTAGAAGTCCTGAGTCCACTATACCTGTCCGTACTGTCCGCAATCAAGATGGAACTGTTCTTAGAACACACCTGGTGTCCAGGATGTCTGCAATTAACCAAAATGGTGGTGTCCTAAGGACACTATACCTGTCTGTATTGTCCGCAACCAAAATGGAACTGTTCTTAGAACATACTCGATGTCCGGGATGTCCATAATTAACCAACATGGGGGGTGTCCGTTCACATGTCCGTATTTATTTAAATTAAAGTGTCCTACGAACATCCCTCTGTTCGCAAAGTCCGCAACCAGAATGAATATGTCCGTAGAACACTTAACCCGTCTGCGTGTCGGCAATGTTATGATGCACATTCATTTTATTCAGGGTCTTCCACACTGTCCATAGATCATCTACGCACATGCGCACCACACCCATGCATTCTACGAACATTGCGCCTGTGCGTAACTGTCCATCGCACATGTGACACACTTTAAATTAGTTCAGGGACTAGAACATTGTCCATAGAACACCCGCACGCATGCGCACAACTGAACATGCACATTTGGTGACCTACGGTCAGCCTCCCCATACGCGAACGTGTCCACGACATCATCATGTGACCGCACCCACGCTGAGCATGTGTCCTTGTTTGCGGGCACTATCCAGGTCCCCAAACATTTGAAAAGTACTTTTTTGGACAATTCAAGGTATTTTACAGTAACAGTTCACCATTGCACATGTCCCAGGCAATGTCCCTGGCGAGCTACATACTTTTTGGAAATGTTTGAACCCTTTTTGCTGTTCGATCTGTCCATGGACAGCGTGGGTGTCCGCAGAGCACGCACCTGGACCCCTATAAAAAGCCACACCATAGAATTGCTCCTCATTGTGCTTCTGGCTACCTGAAAGAGCATTGCTGCTGACTTCTGCCTGCTGTCTTCCAGATGGCGACCATGGCTCCTTCAGCTTCATCACCACCCCCACCCTCTACACCACCACCACTTCCCCAAGGGCCTGCAGAGGGGAACAGGTGTGAGGATGCAGAGGAGAGTGATGAAGAGGATGAAGAGGATGATGCAGTGGAAGTCCCTACTACCAGCACTCTTGATGGAGTGCCAAATGCTTGTGCGAATAAGGTGATCTGCAATCAGTGCCGCATGGTGCTGAGTCATGGAAGGCCTGGTTCATATAGCTTTGAAGCGACACCTGAGGTCGTTCCACGGTGGGGCTATTCGTAAGGTTGTACCTTGCGATAAACGTGGTAGGTTGAGTTCCTCTGCAGCATCCTCCGTTTCCGCTCCTGCCACCACAAGAGACATTCCTGTGTGACAGCGCATCCCTCCAGCTGCCTCGCAGGCCATTCATGATGCTGTTGACCCTTATCTTTCGAGGAACACAATATTGTGCATGTACTGTGACACGAAGTGCTTTTGAGACTGCGGTCAAGGATCGCAAGAAGAACTGTCCACTACCCGAATAAGGCCCACCTTACATCTTCCTCTCTCCACCTGCCCTTTCTTATCCCCGTGGTTGGTGTCCCTTCCTTACCCTCCTTTCCCCTCCTTTTCTTGTGTGCCATGTTTAAAAAACCCCAAAAAAATATATAACAACAAAAACAAAACAAAGAAAGGCTCTTTTCAGAGCCGCCGTTCACAGTTTAAATATAGAATTTAGAAATAAATAATGCAGGGCCCTGTGCATTATTTAGAAGTCTGCGGACAGTCAGCTGACATTTATTTTTTGGGGGTGCTGCCCTATGAGAACCATTGCACTTATCTATGGGAAGAAGTGGTGGCTCTGAAAAGAGCCTTTTGGTGGTGTTTTTTTGTGTTTCAAAAACTTCAAATGATTAATACCTACTGCAAAATTCATGAATGTAATTTCAAAAAAGGTTGCAATGCATTTTGTATATTTCGCTGATTGCCAGCATAAGTAAGATGTACTCCATCTCTGCAAAAAATGTATGTGTTACGAAACATAATATTTTCATTGTGAAATGAGGACATGCCGAAATCTCTTAAAAAGGCACAAACAGCCTTATTGACATTGCGCCACGCTTTCTCCATTTGTGGACCAAATATAGAATAACGCAGCCACATTTGTCTCTCATCAATACGGGAAAAAATTACTTGGAAATTTGGAAACATGTCCATGACCTTCACAAGTCCTCCTTTCATTGCAAATATCAAAGAAATTTCAGACACATGTCCTAAACTGTTCCATCCACAATTAATAATTATAATGTATGTATGACGCTGTGTCACCAAAGTAGCACAAAGAGGTATCAAATCGAGCCACTTCATTCCACGCACTCCATGCCAGTGCACTTCCACATGAGGGAATCCAAGATGTGCAGCTACTCCACAGAATTCTGCAAGCACCTCCAACCAATTTATCCATGAATCTTCCAAAATCCAGATAATCAGTTTTCTGAAACACACAGCCATAACTATCTGTTCTCCTCTCAGGTAAAATACTTTCTGACAAACTCTCTCCTTACACAACACACCCAGTAAACCTTATCGACCAATCCCTTGCACTGCTCAGTCTCATTTGCATGCCTCCCAACCCCAAAATCCCTGTATGCAATACATGTTGTCCGTGGACAACTGCGGTGTCAGTGGACAAATTGAAAAATCTGAGCATGGTGAATATAAATTTAAATAGTTACCCCATTCCCCCTTTGAGGTTGGCTCTGAAAAGAGCCTTTTTTGTTTTTTTTTGCAGATGCTTGAGAGACACCTTTTAGTTTATATTTTTCTTTTCTTATTTTACTCCTAAAATCTCCACATTAGCTTCTCCAGAGCAACCCTTATGTTACAAAACAACATTGCATTTCCCATAACAGATAAAGAAATGCTATCTTCTTTAAAATAAACAGCATTACCAGAATCAATGTTCTCATTATTACAAAAGAACATACCAGCTCTAAGCATAGAAGCAGACATGCCTCGGTTGATTGCACACCTAGCAATGTTTTGCTGAGGACAAAAAACAGAACTATTGTCCCATATTGCCCTATGTACTAAACCAGAAAAAAATATTTTGGCATATGGAAGGACATTACTGCTTCAAAATCTGCAAACAAAGTAGGGGCACTGTCATAGCCCAAATGCAAAGCACCACTGTGCAAAACTACCACATGGTGACTGTTCATCCTGGCCATATCTTCACAAACTTGTACAATTCCAAGCACATTGAAATCAGGCACAGTGCCCCACACCACCTCCATCCCGTTAACATCAAAATTGATTGCCACATTCCTGCATTTAGCATACTGCTCCAAAACAATCACAAACATATCTCCAACCACCAACGCCCTGACTTTCTCCACCTCTGCCATCTTCACTACACACAGCCTCTTTCAACACAAATCCACAACCTTAACACCTGATTGGCTAATCTCTACAGTCCCCTTTCCATGCTGTATTTGCTGAAAAACCATGGATGTGGCATGCCCTGTCCACGGACAGTTGCGTTGTCTGCAGATAGCGTAAATCTTAGGCAGCCCTTCTACCCTTTCCACTTCACTCTCTGTACCATTCCCTGATTGAATACAGCTAAGCAATCACACAACCATCCACCAGTCACATCCAAGAACTCTACATCTAACTCCATCATCATAGTGCAGCACTTCAGATGTACTGTTGATCACTCTGAGTACAAGTCTCATGTCATTGGAAAGCACCTACTACAAAAACTACTTTACAAGTCGCCAAGATTTCTACTTGCAGCTTCATGCATATCCACATGCATGAATACAAACTACAGGTATGCATATTTTCTGCACAGAACATGTACAGCTCTTCTATAAACGCATTTAAACAGGGTAACTTCATCTTAACCTGTATAACCTACAAAATGAATTTACTGTCATTTTTCCCATCTGCTATAATCAACTGTCACTTGCAAACCTGTCTGCTTTCCAAATTTATTTTTTACACACACAGCTGTCTAAAAAAGTGTAATTTCATAATAAAAGATGGGAGAAATAACAGTATAATTGTAGAAAAACACTTTCTAGTGTATTATAAAATTACACGCAGCCAGGATAAATTCATGCATCTTTATACACTCACACAGATAGACACTATCATTAGAAAGGCTCCCAGATGAAACAACAACACTGCCTCTACATCACATCCGTCTGCTTTATTACCCACACCTTCAACAATGCATACATTCCATGCTTTTCTATACAGTTTCTGCCATTTACCCTATAAAAATAGCAAAATAAGTATAAGATTATTTCTTCTATCTCCTAACATCCAATAACACAGCCTTAAGAAGCCAAGTGAGTTTCATACGCTTAGTACTATACTCATTTGCAAAGCATGTTCAAGTAACAGATTCTAAATAAAATATACAGGCTACATTCATACAAAGGAAACTGCATATACACAATATGTTCAGTTATCAAAAAACACTACTACTACAAAAACATAAACATCAATCATTCTTTCTTTTACAATTGCAGTGAAGACCACTCTCCTGAAAAGCAGCAGCATCTGAAGTACTAACAACAACTCAGAAGAAACCTACTCTTTCCATACAAAAAAGTAAGTACAATACTACCATACTGTTCTAACTGTTACTCAAATACACTGTGGCGCTGATTCATGGAATTTGTGTGCCGAAAAACAGGGATTTGTGCGCCATTCTGCCCGCAAATCCCCATTTTGAAACAGGGACTTGCGGGTAGAATGGCGCACAAATCCCCATTTTTCAGCATAACAAATTCCATGAATCAGCCCCTAGAATGTTACTATTGCAGAACAAAGAACTGTTTTAATTCTATACCATTAGATTTAGTATAAGTGCTTCCCCTCACCACTAGCTTACTTTGTAGTGCCATCTGAACCAATACAACAATAACCTTCCCACCTTGTTGTAGCTGGCCATTGCACAATCACCCACCTCCACATACATCCATCCTTACCATCATACTCAGACACTCATGCACACAACAAACATACATTGCACAACAGCCCAACCCATACTTTCTTTCTTTTCCAACAGACCCCAAAGAATCCCTACCAAAAAGCAACTCCGTAGAGAGCAACACAGAAGTAGAGCAAATCAAAATAAAAATATCCAAAAAAAGCATCCATCTTTAGCAGAATGTGTTCTAAAGGTTCCACCAAAACACTTAATACAGTCATTAAGTGAAACAAAACAAGCTTCCAGTACAGAAACGTTGCCTCCTCTTTCATAATGTAAAATGAAACAGAAATTGATTAACAATTCAGCTACCACTACTGCTAACACTGATCCTATAAATCTTTGATGTAGTGACAAGTAACCATACCAAAAAAAGTATTTTACAAAAATTGCTCTGCCACAGAGACCTTCAGATTCTTATAAAAACAGGAGAGAAATCCTGCACAACCCTTAAAACCTACCGTAGAAAATTAATCTTAGAAGCTCTCATAGATAGTTCAATCCTTCTAAAAAGGAAATTATTTATTTTAGTTTTAAACAGAATGAAACCAAACACAAAACTAACTACTAAACTACAAAAAAGAATTCTCAATAAATGGAATGTCAACATAAATAACTTCTTAAATATCTGTGGAGGTGAATGGGGTCACACCACGAGCACAGATCATATTTTAATGAAGAAGCATACAAACAAAAGCAAACAAACACAATTGCCATACAAAGCAGTGGACAAGGGTTTAGTTTAGTTTAGTTTAGTTTATTATTTGATAATGCGCAGCAGTCACCAGAATACTTAAGCTTAGGTTACATACATAGGATACATACAGAAGATACAAAAGATACATTACATGTGTTATTAATGTATTTGCAATACAGGTATACAAAATATGCAAGCTGTGAATACAAGATAGAAGATACAGGTCCCTAAAGGAGATGGTCTGATGTCAGGTTTCAGAAGTATCATGGTCATTAAATGAGATAATAAATCCGGGCCTAGCACAAAGGCACAGATTGTAAGTCATCATTAGTCCAGAGCCAACTTTTCATGTTACATCTAAATCTAGTGTAGGGTAGGCTGGCTCTAAGTGCGGTGGGGAGTGCATTCCAGGCATGGGCAGCTCTGACGGAGAAACTTGCTCCACCCGCTTTTGTTAATCTAAATCTGGGTATTTCAAGTAGGAGGTGGTTAGAGGCTCTAGTGTGGTGAGTAGAGGATCTTCTAGTCAGTCTGGCCGAGATATAGGGGGGTGCAGTATTGTTCAGACCTTTATAGGTGAGGGATAACGTCTTGAGGAGAACTCTGTCACTGATTTTTAACCAGTGCTGGTCTTTCCTGATGTTGGATATGTGAGCTCTGCGGGGTATGTCCAAGGCTGCTCCAAGAGCATTGTTCTGCAGTATCTGCATTTAATTTATGACAGTTTTGCTGGCGCCTGAATAAACGGCGTTACAGTAGTCCAGTTTGGACATTACTAAGGCATTAGCTAGTGTAATACAATTGGTTCTGGGGAGGTAAGGTCTGCAAGCCCTGATTAATTTGCAGGTGTAAGCTGTGGAGGAAGCTAGGGGATTAACTTCTTTTTTGAGAGATAATGTAGAGTCGAGGTAGAAACCTAGTGTTTTTACCTCGGTTGCCACTTTAATTATATTGCCATCTATGTTGAAGGCGAGATAATAAGGGCTATGTTTTTTGAGGTTAGAGTCGGAACCCAGGATCAGTATCTCTGTTTTGTCATCATTCAGGCAGAGGCAGTGGGTGGCCATCCATGCCTGAATGAGGAGGTAAATCTTATTTACTAGAGCTGTGTCTTCGACATAGTGGTATGAGGATCTGCGTGTCGTCCGCATAATTAGTATGACAAACTTAATAATACCATAATGGTACAAGAAATGCTGTTTACAAAAACATCCCCAGAAAACTCAGTATCACCTCTCCATTCCACTGAACCAGAACATCCAGTGTACAATGGCCGTGCACTTCAATGTGTAACATTGCCAAATAATCTTTTAAATCTTTACGCCAGTTCCTCAATCAGTATGTGAAAGGCAAAGACAAATTCAAAATTAAACTACTACAAAATATGGATACCTGTCCAGTGCGCAAATACACAGGACTACAAGGACATTAATTCGCCTGCATTTCAGGACCTATTTGCAAAAGCGCCTTCCATCATATCAAAATCATATCAACACATTATTCAACTATAAGAAATCTGGTCATAAACTCTACTATGCTCAAAGTCCTGCTTTAGAACTAGCCAAAGAACTACTTGAAGAAATAGAGCATATCCAGAGAAAATATTTTGGAAATGAAAGCCACTTACATAATGCAATAGCTTTACAATGGACTAGCAACAATTGTACAGATGGCAACCTTCTACTACACACATACAAAAAATAAATACTAATTAAAAGTACATCTGCTGAAGTACCAAACCATGTGTGTGTGTTACCGCAGAACTTTTTTATAAAAGTAGCACAAACACTGTAGACATAACATACAAAATAGAAGACAATGAAGATTCTAAATGGTTTCAATTAGCTCTCTACCTTATAGCAGAGAAAAATATGAAATAACTGACCCCTTAATACTTTGTAGTTACTGCACTGCAAAACTTGGGTTCATAGTGACTGTTTCGACAGTCAAAGTTTCGAATGACAAAACTTTTGACAACAAAGCATTGAAAAACACTTTTGAATGCATTTTGTTTTGGGGGTCTCCCCAATCCTCATTTAAAAAAAATACACTTTTTTTTTTACTATAAGAAACTAAACTGAACCCTTTAACATTAAAATAAATGCATTCAACATTTTGTATTCTCGAAACTTTGTATTCAAAAGTTTTGTCATTCAAAACTATTTTTTTGAAACTATGACAGGGCACCCAACACTTGACAACAACCAAACTCCTTCGTGTGCTATCACAAATAACCTGGACTTATTCCCACTACCAAAACCCCTGCAACAACTCAATTTATATGAGAGCATCATAATTCAAACAGTGCACCCATTTCAAGCAATAATACGCCTTCAACCAAAAACAGCAAAATTACCTCCCTCTGAATTAGTGAAAGGCATTTGTGGCAAAGTGGTTTATTTACCATTAAAAATGAAAGAAAATGTACAAACTATGGGAGTGCAATGTCCAATAGATCAATCTTTAATTGTCTTAGTAAATGGTGTACCTAAAAAAGACAAATAGAAAAATTGGCAACAACTCGTGGACTTACATAAAGTTAGACAGCC
Organism: Ambystoma mexicanum; assembly: GCF_040938575.1. Classification (NCBI taxonomy): domain Eukaryota; kingdom Metazoa; phylum Chordata; class Amphibia; order Caudata; family Ambystomatidae; genus Ambystoma; species Ambystoma mexicanum. The sequence continues at coordinate 1,149,030,040 of NC_090933.1, read as the reverse complement.
TTGCAATAACTAAAACACAAAAATGAATACTACAAAGAAATTAATATTGAAGAAAACCTGAGGGAAAGCACTGAAATAATTCAAGAGTCACCAGAAACTGGTCAATTTCAACATCTAGATCCTGCTACAGTATCCAATATTTTAGACCATTATACATTCCATCCATTACACTGGAATCGTACCAAATGCGGCAAACCAAAGAACCACCAATCAGCATATGGGAAAAGAGTATAGATGCACGTGCCTTTCCTCTACTCTTTCTTACTGGGAAAGGAGGAAGGTACGATGATAGACCCACTCAGATAACAGCATCAGAATACCGCTATCTACAAATGTATTCTGAAGATCCCAGATTTAGACAAAATGTGGATTACATATTCCACCTACACTTTGAAAGTAAACTAGCAACTCTATGCTATGGAGTTGCACACACATTGAAATCAGGTACCCATTTTCAAAATATGTCAGCTACGCAATTATTACAAAAAGTACAAGAAAAAGATGAGGTTCTACAATCAATCATTACAAATCTGTTAGCAAACATGCGTGGTACAAAAGAATACTGGTTCCGATTTCACTGAGATGTACATTGTATGTTAAGAAACCTTTGCCCACCCACTTGGTTTATTACATTAAGGTGTGCAGAATATGTATGGGAAGATTTACATGATTTCCTACACACAGCAAACAAAAACAAAACAAACCTAGATATACTAACACCTGAAGAACTCTGCTCTCTAGACCCTGTTAATGTTTCCAGATATTTCCATCATCGCTTCATTGCTATGCTACACTTTATTTGTCATAAAACTGTTCCTCCCCTCAGAGGAGTGCAACACTTCTTTTGGAGAAAAGAATACCAAGCCAGAGGAGCACCACATATCCACATGCTTTCATGGATTAAAGATGCTCCTAAATTTGGTCAAGACATTGATTCCACTGTTTTACAGTGTATTGCAAAATATATCACTTGTGAAATTCCTTCACAAACAACAAATAGTGACCTTCATGCACAATTATTACAATTTCAAAGACACAAATGTGGGAAATATTGTCATCGCAAATATAAAAACAAAGGGAAATACTAAACCAAATGCAGCGTTGCTTTCTCTAGACCAGTTACAACAACAGGTGAAGTAAACAACTTCATGTCTTCAGTTAGACATAGTGTCAAAGTTAAATCACCTAAGAACACATATTACATAAAAAGGACAGAAGAAGCAAAATATATCAATGATTACAATGCAATCATTGCCCTCTTATGGAATGCAAACATAGACGTGCAGTACATTGCAGTACAATTCCACTGCAGTTGCACGATATGTCACAGCCTACTTAACCAAAGCAGGAAAAACAGAGCTTCAAGACCACTGGGATGACTTATCATCTGACAAAACACTGTCACAGAAATTGTGCAGCTTAGGCATAAAAATGCTCTCTCATAGAGAATGTGGATGCTATGAAGCTGCAGACCATTTAACTGGTACTGCTCTGTATGGGCAATCTGAAAATATAGTATGGCTAAGTCTTGGTCCTGCTAAATGTAGAAAAAGAGTTCTCAAATCATATGAGGACATAGAAACAATAGCCAAAAATAATCCCAACAGCCAAGACATTTTTAAAAACAATTCACTGGACACATACTACCCAAACAGGAGTACCACTTAGGAAAAAATGTGTCTATACCACATAGCCCAAAACTTCACATACAAAAATAATATAAAACCAGATGAAAACAAAGGTAGATACAGAGTGACAAATTGTGAAGGCAGCTTAGTTAAACTTACCAAATGAAGCTTAATTAATCATATCAAATTTTCATTAAAAACTCCTAAACATAAATAACTATATTACATGTCCCTGCTACAACTTTTTAAACCATGGAGAAAAGAAGAAGAGTTACTAGATATCTATGACTCCTATGAAGATGCTTTCAAAGCAAAGGAAAGTACTATAACAGATGTAAACTTTAGACAGTACAAAACAATGCTGCACAATGAACGCAACACGAAGAAGAACTCCAGGCCCAACTAGATGAGGACACTTACGACAGTAGTCAAACTTCTATAACAGGAATCCAAGAACCACTGGGACAGCCACTAATAGTAAATGAGGCAGAATTAGCTATGACAGAAGTAGAAAATACCATGTGTCACTATGAACAAGATACAGAAGACTTCACTGTACGGAAATCAAAACTGAACAATGAGTAGCATAGCATTTTCCAAGAAGTAAGAAAACACATTGAACATGGTGTACAACATGAACATAAAAACTGTACCTGCCAAAACTACAAACCTATGCTGCTATACCGTCAGTGGTCAAGCTGGTTCAGGAAAAACATTCTTAATCAAAATCATCAGCAAGTTCCTTCAACAATTGACAAACAACTGTCAGCTGTTGTAACTGCTCCCACAGTTTTAGCTGCCTACAACATAGCCAGTGTCACTTTACACCGATTACTACTCCTTCCAGTAGAACACCAAAACAAATTAGATTATTGCAAACCTTCTATGGAAGCTGCAATGGAACTATGCAGAGTTTTGAAACAAATGAAAATGCTACTTATAGATGAAGTGAGCATAGTCTCCAACCTAATGTTGGCTTTGATTCACCTCAGATTACAATAGGTACTCCAAACAGACAACAAAGAGCTCTTTGGAGGAAAATAAATGATTGTTTTCAGAGATATTCTTCAATTAACACCAGTGAAAGGTAAACCTATTTTTAAAACCGTAGGGCACAAACTCTGCCATAAACCTGTAGGTAGCATACGAAATGTCAACCTTTGGCAATATTTCCAATAGAGATAATTAACAGAAAACATGCACCAGTCTGCTGACCTCACATGCACCAACATTTTAAAAAGTATTAGAGTTGTTGTACTATCTCACAAGCACAATCAATATTAAAAACCTGGCACATCCATGCACTCTATGGCCATAACTCATGTGCTACTGATGTCATGGAAAAATTAGCACACAAAATTGTCAATTGCATGTCCTTGATGCCAACTCTTGCAAGCTCTGCCAAGATGCCAACTCTTGCAAGATGCCGACTCTGCATTGTCCACAAGGCCTTCTGGGGCCTGGGTCCTAAATACCTTCAACTCTCTCTTCCCAAATATCTTCCTTCCCAAGCCCTTCGCTCATCCGCCTCCAACTCCCTCAGGGTCAGCCGCTTCTCGAAGCAATGAGCTGGGGGTAGATCTCTCTCCGCGGCAGGGGCCTCCCTCTGGAACAGCCTTCCTGCCTCCCTGAAACTCGAGGAGAACCATCACCGGTTCCGGAAGCACCTCAAAACCTTCCTCTTTGCTTCTGCTTTCTCTCTCCCTCTCCCCTGCTGAACAGCTAATATTCTTCACTGAAACTGCACTGATCCTGCAACTGGACCTCTCTATACGGCCTCGGCCCTGGGCCCAGCCACTCTCCACTTGCACTGATGCCCTGGAACCCCTCTGCACTGCGGGACTGTCTCTGTATCCCTACAGCCCCCCCCTTCCCCAGCACTTGTTCTGCACTTACCTTGCACTTGCCACCAGCTGGCCCTATTTATTTATTACTCTACGCCACTTACCTTGTACTGCACTTCCCCCCTCCCCTTCCCCTTGCACTTTTCCCCCTCCCCCACCCCTGCACTTGCGCGATCTGAATGACACCTGGCCTAGTAGGATCGTTGTCTGTCTCCCCTTGTTCCTCCCCTCCCTGCCTCGTCGCGCCTTGAAACACCTGTGTATAAGCGCGTTACAAATACCATATCATATCATATCATATCATATCATATCATATCATAAGCTCTTCAAAATTTAATGAAACAATGTTGAAAAAATAAATGCAACCAATAATTGAAATCTGCACCACAGACAAACTGGACGTACATGGTATGACACTACCCATGTGCCTACAAACCACAATAAGACTAAATACCTTAGTAAACTCTATCTCCAACACAGCTGGTTTGGAGAAAATATTATCTCTAAACTGTAGAGCAATGCTTAAATGTAACCTTGACGTGGAGCAAGGACTAGTTAATGAAGCACTTGGTACAGTTGTTGGCTTTCAAACATATCCACATGAAAACAACATTCAGTTTGTCAATATTCTCTTTGACAAACTATCAGAAGTAAAAAGGATAGGAAGCTCAACAGCCCGATTCCTTCTTTTCAAAGACATGTATGCACACAGAGAACAATTTTCTCTAACTCTAGCATACGCAGTCACCATTCACAAATCACAGGTCTTACCCTAGATAAAGCATTGATAGATATCGGTAGCACAGTCTTTAAAGAAGGCATGAGCTATGTAGCACTATCACGCTTATTTACACTTGACAGACTATTTCTAATTAACTTTGATGCAAGTAAAGTAAATGCTGATATTCCTTGCATTCTAGAATATGATAGACTATGTTCACTGTACACCCCCATCTAAAAACCTATCCTGTTCCACAAAAAGCAAAACGTTGTAAAGAAAACTACTTCAAACAGAAAAGATACAAGATCTCACTGCAATTCCTCCAAAGAAAGTAAAATAAGCTAATACTTCATCAATTACTACAACCAAATAACAATCTACTGCTCAAAGTAACTCAAGTACTTCTTCAAAGTAGCAACACACACTCCGAACAAATGACTTGGACACAGAACTATCAAGTCCATTCAAATTTTCAAATATAACTGGTGTAAATTGCTACGCAAATGTAGCAATAAATATTCTATTCCAATTGCCACCAATTATTGGCAACATTTACTTGCACAATACAGACCAATTGTGTTTGCAAATGATAGTCCTTCATAGAATTGCAACCAACAATCCTGACAACACCTACAGTGTTCATGGAATCAGGCAAGAATTGGACACAGTGCTCGAAGGGTCGAATTCACTATAAACTAACAAGAAGATCCACAGGAATTTCTAATGTATTTACTACAAGTACTGGAAAACAAAAACATACCAATAAATGAAATCTTTCAGATTGCATACATGTGGAAACATACATGCACTCTCTACAACAATGTGGCACAGAAACAAATACCTAATGAACACTTTGTGTATGTATCCATACCTAACTGTAATCCATTCCATTTCAGCAACTTGTACAAAATGCAAACCATGGCAGATTACGTACTACCTGCAATTCAGATAATCGCTACACCTTACAAATACAGACACATAGCAAATACGTAATAGTAATGCTTTTATGTTACAATGATAGTACCATTACTCTAAAGCAGAGATTACCAGCAAATCTTATAAACGCTTATTTAATATTCTTAAAACCAAAATTTAATAAATAATCTGTGCATAAACATCAACAAAACGTCAATTAGAAAACTATAAACAGTTTGAATACGCCAACAGGTATCTAACTGCCCCAAGATTCTGCAACAACCAAACAGATAAATCAATACCACTAAAATGTAACAAGAAATAAACAGTAAGAATATGCCAACAGGTATCTAACTACCCCAAACATCTGCAACAACCCAACAGATAAATGAATAACTTGAAAGTATGAATAAAAAACTATAAACAGTTAGAATACACCAACAGGTATCTAACTGCCCTAAAAAATCTGCAACAAGAACAGATAGATCATTAGCATAAAATTATAAGTAAACAATTAGAATACACCAACAAGTATTAAACTGCCCCAAAAATCTGCAACAAGCCAACAGATAGAAGATTAGCGAGAAACAACAAATAAGCACTGAAAACAAAGATTATTATTTTTTTTCTAATCCAGCATGGATTTTTTTTTCTCACAGTCCCAATGATTTGATAAATAAACACAGAAACTGAGCAAATTGCACAGTACACTGGTTTGAAATATAGTACTTCTAAAGTACTAAATATGAGGGTCAAAATAATGCAGAAATGTCTATTATGCAATGCAATAACACACTACAGTAACATATGATCTTTTCTTTTATCACAGAATTTGAAAAAAAATATCTGCTCGAGTTACCCAAGTCATGAAAAAAATATATCCAATCTCAAAAAGTCAAACAGTAAGTATATCATAATTCAACTCACAAATACTGCTGCATAACAGAACCATTCAAGCAAACATCTAACCATACACCACAATCCAAAATGTTTACTTCCATGGATATGTTATACTGTAGTGCTGGTTACCAAACTCTACAATCTTAATTGCATGATTTAGCCAAAACTTCACATACAAACTTTACAAATCAAACAGTGCGCAAACTTTTGATTTGTGGATATTTGATGGATGTTTGATTCTATGGGTGTGTTTTGCTGCGGTGGTTGTGGCCAGGGCCTAGAGTCTTGGGTGCATGGCCGAAGGCTTCCCTGGCTACAACCACCGCAGCATAACACACCCATAGAATCAAATATATTAACTGTGGTATATGGGCTACTTATACAGGATATTGATTACAATCAATGCTCTACTAACAACCCAAAACCAATATCATACTAAAGTAAAATAGCCAGTAGTGCATTTGTTATGTCCACAGACAGCTGTGAAGACCGCGGACATGACAAACACTTCAGGGGCACCTGCCACCTAAACAAATACAGCATTGGACCCATCTCTTACTCCCCCACCCTCCCCAAACACTCTTACACACCAATACACTCCCCAAAATAGTATCTTCCCCCGGTCAACGCCGTGCTGTCCGCAGATATCTGCGGATCCAAGATGACGGGTGCATCAAAACAATGTGACGAACCTCACGCTTCACCCCAGCCAATCAGCGAACACGTTGCATGTCCGCAGACATGACGCAAGCCGATTAGCCAATCAGTGTCCTGTCCGCAGAGCAAACTGGGAAATGTGTCTGCGGAACGGACATAGATATCACTAATGTTTTTAGAAATACTTTTTGGTCATTTTAAAAAAAACTACTGGATGGATTTCCACCAAATTTATAGAAGCTCACTTTTGGGACCAAGCCGCTGCTCCTGCCACACATTTGGTGCAAATCCATCCAGCTTTTTGAGCTGTAGGCGTGAGCGAAGGTTATTCCCCATTCACTCTATGGGAAAAAAATAAGTTTTGGACCCCCCTTATAACTTTGTCCCCCCTTCACCAAACCTCACTAAACTTTGTGAAGAAAATCAGAGTGGGCCATATACTTTTTTTTGCAAAGTTTGGTGAGAATTCATCCAGGGAGAGCGAAGTTATAAGCCACCCAATAAGTGCTCTTCCTATGGGATTAGCAACTTAATCATAACTACACGGCCACTACCGTGGGCCGTGTAAAAAAAAAAAATAAATAAATAAAAATATATATATATATATATATTTATATATATATATATATATATGACATGGCCGTGATAGCGGCCTTGTAGTTAGGTTAAGTTACTAAACCCATAGGAAGAGCACTTTTTGAAGTATAAGTCTACAAATATACTACTTTTTGAAATTTTTGTTCCTGACTTTTACTGGCCTAGATATGTTAGTAAAGGAAAAAAGAGGGAGCCAGATATGTGATGTCATCAGTGATGTCATCAATGACATTTGTGATGTCATCTTGAATGTCCTGGGTGTTGGTATTATCAGTGCACAGTGGTGGCACAAGTTATGGGTGCTTAGTTTACCATAACTGCCGAATTTCATTTTTTTTTTCAATTTCTCTTGGGACCATAACGTCCCTTTAACAAAGTGTTTTCACTGAATTTCATAGGTTTTTAGTAGCGCAACTTAACCATAACGTCCCTTTAACAACGTTTTTTTACTGAATTTCATAGGTTTTTAGTAGCGCAACTTAACCATAACGTTCCTGTAACAAATGAATATAGATATATAGATAATGTAAATTTGATAAATGTTTACTCGGATGCCCTTAGTTTAAATACGTATTACATAGAACATACTGAACCCCTTACCTGCGCTAGTGGGTTTGATATCCATGGACCATGCGCATGTTCGCTCACCAACTCGGACAACATCAACACTAGCGAAAAACTAAGGGGATTTTATATTGTTATATCATCCAAAACAAAACCACTAAACATGTTCAAAAAGCAGCACATAAATAAATTACATTGAATAATAAATAAGAAGTGAAACTGTGTATGTAAGACACTAACAGTACAATTACATAGCATATGCAACCTAGTGGAATATACCAAAACACAATAAATATGCCTGCAACAGAATTACCTCACTGAAATTGCACAGCAAAAATCAACAGGCCACCCACGCAGCAGTAACAGCAAAATATAGCAGGAAACAGGTGAGTTCACTATATTTATTGTATATATTTATAAACGTTCTGTATTAGGTACACTAAAATTTATATTTTCTTTCTTTACACTGAAATGTCCAGTACTTTGGAATGGCTTGAAGAACATTTTCCTTGGGATGAAATGAGTGAAGACAATGATACTAATGGTAGACACTACACTTCTCTATATAAGCCAATTAATAACCATTACTTTATGTGTACTTAACACCATTTTTTTCTAACAGCCATACAGACATTACAAATAATATACCAAGAGAGACTTCAGAACATCCTCTGCAGTGAATGGAGCTAAAAATGGATCTGTTAAAAAAATGTGTGGAGGACCATATAAAAGAAAACATTAAATAACACTTTCATACATGTACCTGTTCCCCCTCTCCATGTCCCAGCAAACTATCCCCAAAACCTCCCTAGCAAGAAAAAACGTTATAAGACTTCAATCCCTTCCTCCCATACCTTCCATCATGTTCAAACCCCTAATTCACCTGTATTTGTTTCATTTTCTGGTTCACCCTCTCTTTCATAATTGTTATACTTTTATACAATAATAAAATATTAAGGGGTAATTCATAGAATTCCGCGCAAAAGTGGCGCACGCGGCTGGCGCACAGAGTGCGCGTGCGAATCCCTTCGCCAGCCGCGTGCACTAAAATCCATTTCCGCGCACAGCGTATTCATGGATTCCAGCCACCAAAACCAGCCGTGGCGCACAGTGGCGGAGCGACCCTGCAGCAGCGCCAGTTACGCCCCCAAGAATGCCTCTCGCGCAGGGAAAAGCCATCAATATACCCAATCCAGCGCAAAGGGCTGCGCTAACCCTGTACCAGCACGGCAAGCGGGCTACGTGTATCACTGGGGTGCGCGGGAAGAACCTCACGCGATTGGCCCCGGGCGAGCAGGGTACGCGTATTTCAGGGGTGCGCGGGAAGTACCACACGCGATTTCCATAGGGTACGCGTATCTCAGGTGTGCGCGGGAATTTCCACACGCGATTGGGCCCGTGCGAGCAGGGTATGCGTATCTCAGGGGTGCACAGGAAGTGCCACACACGATTTCAGCAGGGTATGTGTATTTCAGGGGTGCGCGGGAATTTCCACACGCGATTGGGGGTATGCGTATCTCAGGGGTACGCAGGAAGTGCCACACGTGATTTCAGCAGGGTACGTGTATTTCAAGGGTGCGCGGGAATTTCCACATGCGATTGGGGGTACGCGTATCTCAGGGGTGCGCGGGAAGTGCCACACGCGATTTCCGCAGGGTACCCGTATCTCAGGGGTGCGCGGGAATTTCCACACGCGATTGGGCCCGTGGGAGCAGGGTACGCGTATCTCAGGGGTGTGCAGGAAGTGCCACACGCGATTTCAGCAGGGTACGTGTATTCCAGGGGTGCGCGGGAAGTTCCACACGCGATTCCATCAGGGTACGTGTATTACAGGGGTGCGCGGGGAGCACCACACGTGAATTGCACGTGTGGGTCCTCCCAGGTGTTCCCTCTACACCCTCCACGACCCCTGCAGGTGGCTCACACCACAAGGGCCTGCCCTGCACATGTCCTGCAGGCACACCATCCACCATGGCCATGACCCCCAGCCAACCCACATGTCAACTTGCACTACTGCCCACCAACGCATGTCCCCCTGCACCCCCAGTCACCAGGGGCACCCTCCACCAGGCCCCACCCATGTCCCCCAGCACCCCCACCCCCCAGCAGTGCAGGGGCACCCACCACCAGGCCCCCACCCATGTCTCCCACCACCCCCACCCCCCAGCCACCAGGGGCAGCCTCCACCAGGCCCCCACCCATGTCTCCCACCACCCCCATCCCCCAGCAGTGCAGGGGCAGCCTCCACCAGGCCCCCACCCATGTCTCACACCACCCCCACCCCCCAGGCCACCAGGGGCAGCCTCCACCAGGCCCCCACCCATGTCTCCCACCACCCCCACCCCCCAGTCACCAGGGGCAGCCTCCACCAGGCCCCCACCCATGTCTCCCACTACCCCCACCCCCCAGCAGTGCAGGGGCACCCACCACCAGGCCCCCACCCATGTCTCCCACCACCCCCACCCTCCAGCAGTGCAGGGGCAGCCTCCACCAGGCCCCCACCCATGTCTCACGCCACCCCCACCCCCCAGCACTGTGGGGCACCTGCCAGCAGGCCCCCAACCATGTCCAACTCATGTTCCCCACCACCCTCACCCCCCAGCCACCAGGGGCAGCCTCCACCAGGCCCCCACACATGTCTCCCAGCACCCCCACCCCCCAGCACTGTGGGGCACCTGCCAGCAGGCCCCCACCCATGTCCAACTCATGTTCCCCACCACCCCCACCCCCCAGCAGTGCAGGGGCAGCCTCCACCAGGCCCCCACCCATGTCTCCCACCACCCCCACCCCCCAGCACTGTGGGGCACCTGCCAGCAGGCCCCCACCCATGTCCAACTCATGTTCCCCACCACCCCCACCCCCCAGCCACCAGGGGCAGCCTCTACCAGGCCCCCACCCATGTCTCCCACCACCCCCACCCCCCAGCATTGTGGGGCACCTGCCAGCAGGCCCCCACCCATGTCCAACTCATGTTACCCACCACCCCCACCCCCCAGCACTGCAGGGGCACCCACAACCAGGCCCCCACCCATGTCTCCCACCACCCCCACCCCCCAGCACTGTGGGGCACCTGCCAGCAGGCCCCACCCATGTCCAACGCATGTTCCCGACCACCCCCACCCCCCAGCAGTGCAGGGGCAGCCTCCACCAGGCCCCCACCCATGTCTCACACCACCCCCACCCCCCAGCACTGTGGGGCACTTGCCAGCAGGCCCCACCCATGTCCAACGCATGTTCCCCACCACCCCCACCCCCCAGCAGTGCAGGGGCAGCCTCCACCAGGCCCCCACCCATGTCTCCCACCACCCCCACCCCCCAGCACTGTGGGGAACCTGCCAGCAGGCCCCCACCCATGTGCAACTCATGTTCCCCACCACCCCCACCCCCCAGCACTGTGGGGCACCTGCCAGCACGCCCCCACCCATGTCTCCCACCACCCCCATCCCCCAGCCACCAGGGGCAACCTCCACCAGGCCCCAACCCATGTCTCCCACCAGCCCCACCCCCCAGAACTGTGGGGCACCTGCCAGCAGGCCCCCACCCATGTCCAACTCATGTTCCCCACCACCCCCATCCACCAGGGACAGCCTCCACCAGGCCCCCACGCATGTCTCCCACCAGCCCCACCCCCCAGCAGTGCAGGGGCAGCCTCCACCAGGCCCCCACCCATGTCTCACACCAACTCCACCCCCCAGCCACCAGGGGCAGCCTCCACCAGGCCTCCACCCATGTCTCCCACCACCTCCACCCCCCAGTCACCAGGGGCAGCCTCCACCAGGCCCCCACCCATGTCTCCCATCACCCCCACCCCACAGCAGTGCAGGGGCACCCACCACCAGGCCCCCACCCATGTCTCCCACCACCCCCACCCCCCAGCAGTGCAGGGGCAGCCTCCACCAGGCCCCCACCCATGTCTCACACCACCCCCACCCCCCAGCACTGTGGAGCACCTGCCAGCAGGCCCCCACCCATGTCCAACTCATGTTCCCCACCAACCCCACCCCCCAGCCACCAGGGGCAGCCTCCACCAGGCCCCCACCCATGTCTCCCAGCACCCCCACCCCCCAGCACTGTGGGGCACCTGCCAGCAGGCCCCCACCCATGTCCAACTCATGTTCCCCACCACCCCCCAGCAGTGCAGGGGCAGCCTCCACCAGACCCCCACCCATGTCTCCCACCACTCCCACCCCCCAGCACTGTGGGGCACCTGCCAGCAGGCCCCCACCCATGTCCAACTGATGTTCCCCACCACCCCCACCCCCCCAGCACTGCAGGGGCACCCACCACCAGGCCCCCACCCATGTCTCCCACCACCCCGACCCCCCAGCACTGTGGGGCTCCTGCCAGCAGGCCCCACCCATGTCCAACGCATGTTCCCCACCACCCCCACCCCCCAGCAGTGCAGGGGCAGCCTCCACCAGGCCCCCACCCATGTCTCACACCACCCCCACCCCCCCAGCACTGTGGGGCACCTGCCAGCAGGCCCCACCCATGTCCAACGTATGTTCCCCCACCACCCCCACCCCCCAGCAGTGCAGGGGCAGCCTCCACCTGGCCCCCACCCATGTCTCCCACCACCCCCACCCCCGAGCACTGTGGGGCACCTGCCAGCAGGCCCCCACCCATGTCCAACTCATGTTCCCCACCACCCCCACCCCCCAGCACTGTGGGGCACCTGCCAGCAGGCCCGCACCCATGTCTCCCACCACCCCCACCCCCCAGCCACCAGGGGCAGCCTCCACCAGGCCCCCTCCCATGTCTCCCACCACCCCCACCCCCCAGCACTGTGGGGCACCTGCCAGCAGGCCCCCACCCATGTCCAACTCATGTTCCCCACCATCCCCACCCCCCAGCCACCAGGGGCAGCCTCCACCAGGCCCCCACCCATGTCTCCCACCACCCCCATCCCCCAGCAGTGCAGGGGCAGCCTCCACCAGGCCCCCACCCATATCTCACACCACCCCCACCCCCCAGCCACCAGGGGCAGCCTCCACCAGGCCCCCACCCATGTCTCCCACCACCCCCACCCCCCCAGTCACCAGGGGCAGCCTCCACCAGGCCCCCACCCATGTCTCCCACTAGCCCCACCCCCCAGCAGTGCAGGGGCTCCCACCACCAGGCCCCCACCCATGTCTCCCACCACCCCCACCCCCCAGCAGTGCAGGGGCAGCCTCCACCAGGCCCCCACCCATGTCTCACACCACCCCCACCCCCCAGCACTGTGGGGCACCGGCCAGCAGGCCCCCACCCATGTCCAACTCATGTTCCCCACCACTCCCACCCCCCAGCCACCAGGGGCAGCCTCCACCAGGCCCCCACACATGTCTCCCAGCACCCCCACCCCCCAGCACAGTGGGGCACCTGCCAGCAGGCCCCCACCCATGTCCAACTCATGTTCCCCACCACCCCCACCCCCCAGCAGTGCAGGGGCAGCCTCCACCAGGCCCCCACCCATCTCTCCCACCACCCCCACCCCCCAGCACTGTGGGGCACCTGCCAGCAGGCCCCCACCCATGTCCAACTCATGTTACCCACCCCCCCCACCCCCCCAGCACTGTGGGGCACCTGCCAGCAGGCCCCCACCCATGTCCAACTCATGTTCCCCACTACCCCCACCCCCCAGCAGTGCAGGGGCAGCCTCCACCAGGCCCCCACCCATGTCTCCCACCACCCCCACCCCCCAGAACTGTGGGGCACCTGCCAGCAGGCCCCCACCCATGTCCAACTCATGTTCCCCACCACCCCCAGCCACCAGGGGCAGCCTCCACCAGGCCCCCACCCATGTCTCCCACCACCCCCACCCTCCAGCAGTGCAGTGGCAGCCTCCACCAGGCCCCCACCCATGTCTCACACCACCCCCACCCCCCAGCCACCGGGGGCAGCCTCCACCAGGCCCCCACCCATGTCTCACACCACCCCCACCCCCCAGCACTGTGGGGCACCTGCCAGCAGGCCCCCACTCATGTCCAACTCATGTTCCCCACCCCCACCAACCCCACCCCCCAGCCACGAGGGGCAGCCTCCACCAGGCCCCCACCCATGTCTCCCAGCACCCCCACCCCCCAGCACTGTGGGGCACCTGCCAGCAGGCCCCCACCCATGTCCAACTCATGTTCCCCACCACCCCCACCCCCCAGCAGTGCAGGGGCAGCCTCCACCAGGCCCCCACCCATGTCTCCCACCACCCCCACCCCCCAGCACTGTGGGGCACCTGCCAGCAGGCCCCACCCATGTCCAACGCATGTTCCCCACCACCCCCACCCCCCAGCAGTGCAGGGGCAGCCTCCACCAGGCCCCCGCCCATGTCTCACACCACCTCCACCCCCCAGCACTGTGGGGCACCTGCTAGCAGGCCCCACCCATGTCCAACGCATGTTCCCCACCACCCCCACCCCCCAGCAGTGCAGGGGCAGCCTCCACCTGGCCCCCACCCATGTCTCCCACCACCCCCACCCCCCAGTACTGTGGGGCACCTGCCAGCAGGCCCCCACCCATGTCCAACTCATGTTCCCCACCACCCCACCCCCCAGCACTGTGGGGCACCTGCCAGCAGGCCCCCACCCATGTCTCCCACCACCCCACCCCCCAGCCACCAGGGGCAGCCTCCACCAGGCCCCCACCCATGTCTCCCACCACCCCCACCCCCAGCACTGTGGGGCACCTGCCAGCAGGCCCCCACCCATGTCCAACTCATGTTCCCCACCATCCCCACCCCCCAGCCACCAGGGGCAACCTCCACCAGGCCCCCACCCATGTCTCCCACCACCCCCATCCCCCAGCAGTGCAGCGGCAGCCTCCACCAGGCCCCCACCCATATCTCACACCACCCCCACCCCCCAGCCACCAGGGGCAGCCTCCACCAGGCCCCCACCCATGTCTCCCACCACCCCCACCCCCGAGCACTGTGGGGCACCTGCCAGCAGGCCCCCACCCGTGTCCAACTCATGTTCCCCACCACCCCCACCCCCCAGCACTGTGGGGCACCTGCCAGCAGGCCCGCACCCATGTCTCCCACCACCCCCACCCCCCAGCCACCAGGGGCAGCCTCCACCAGGCCCCCTCCCATGTCTCCCACCACCCCCACCCCCCAGCACTGTGGGGCACCTGCCAGCAGGCCCCCACCCATGTCCAACTCATGTTCCCCACCATCCCCACCCCCCAGCCACCAGGGGCAGCCTCCACCAGGCCCCCACCCATGTCTCCCACCACCCCCATCCCCCAGCAGTGCAGGGGCAGCCTCCACCAGGCCCCCACCCATATCTCACACCACCCCCACCCCCCAGCCACCAGGGGCAGCCTCCACCAGGCCCCCACCCATGTCTCCCACCACCCCCACCCCCCCAGTCACCAGGGGCAGCCTCCACCAGGCCCCCACCCATGTCTCCCACTAGCCCCACCCCCCAGCAGTGCAGGGGCTCCCACCACCAGGCCCCCACCCATGTCTCCCACCACCCCCACCCCCCAGCAGTGCAGGGGCAGCCTCCACCAGGCCCCCACCCATGTCTCACACCACCCCCACCCCCCAGCACTGTGGGGCACCGGCCAGCAGGCCCCCACCCATGTCCAACTCATGTTCCCCACCACTCCCACCCCCCAGCCACCAGGGGCAGCCTCCACCAGGCCCCCACACATGTCTCCCAGCACCCCCACCCCCCAGCACTGTGGGGCACCTGCCAGCAGGCCCCCACCCATGTCCAACTCATGTTCCCCACCACCCCCACCCCCCAGCAGTGCAGGGGCAGCCTCCACCAGGCCCCCACCCATCTCTCCCACCACCCCCACCCCCCAGCACTGTGGGGCACCTGCCAGCAGGCCCCCACCCATGTCCAACTCATGTTACCCACCACCCCCACCCCCCCAGCACTGTGGGGCACCTGCCAGCAGGCCCCCACCCATGTCCAACTCATGTTCCCCACTACCCCCACCCCCCAGCAGTGCAGGGGCAGCCTCCACCAGGCCCCCACCCATGTCTCCCACCACCCCCACCCCCCAGAACTGTGGGGCACCTGCCAGCAGGCCCCCACCCATGTCCAACTCATGTTCCCCACCACCCCCAGCCACCAGGGGCAGCCTCCACCAGGCCCCCACCCATGTCTCCCACCACCCCCACCCTCCAGCAGTGCAGTGGCAGCCTCCACCAGGCCCCCACCCATGTCTCACACCACCCCCACCCCCCAGCCACCGGGGGCAGCCTCCACCAGGCCCCCACCCATGTCTCACACCACCCCCACCCCCCAGCACTGTGGGGCACCTGCCAGCAGGCCCCCACTCATGTCCAACTCATGTTCCCCACCCCCACCAACCCCACCCCCCAGCCACGAGGGGCAGCCTCCACCAGGCCCCCACCCATGTCTCCCAGCACCCCCACCCCCCAGCACTGTGGGGCACCTGCCAGCAGGCCCCCACCCATGTCCAACTCATGTTCCCCACCACCCCCACCCCCCAGCAGTGCAGGGGCAGCCTCCACCAGGCCCCCACCCATGTCTCCCACCACCCCCACCCCCCAGCACTGTGGGGCACCTGCCAGCAGGCCCCACCCATGTCCAACGCATGTTCCCCACCACCCCCACCCCCCAGCAGTGCAGGGGCAGTCTCCACCTGGCCCCCACCCATGTCTCCCACCACCCCCACCCCCCAGTACTGTGGGGCACCTGCCAGCAGGCCCCCACCCATGTCCAACTCATGTTCCCCACCACCCCACCCCCCAGCACTGTGGGGCACCTGCCAGCAGGCCCCCACCCATGTCTCCCACCACCCCACCCCCCAGCCACCAGGGGCAGCCTCCACCAGGCCCCCACCCATGTCTCCCACCACCCCCACCCCCAGCACTGTGGGGCACCTGCCAGCAGGCCCCCACCCATGTCCAACTCATGTTCCCCACCATACCCACCCCCCAGCCACCAGGGGCAACCTCCACCAGGCCCCCACCCATGTCTCCCACCACCCCCATCCCCCAGCAGTGCAGCGGCAGCCTCCACCAGGCCCCCACCCATATCTCACACCACCCCCACCCCCCAGCCACCAGGGGCAGCCTCCACCAGGCCCCCACCCATGTCTCCCACCACCCCCACCCCCCCAGTCACCAGGGGCAGCCTCCACCAGCCCCCCACCCATGTCTCCCACTACCCCCAACCCCCAGCAGTGCAGGGGCACCCACCACCAGGCCCCCACCCATGTCTCCCACCACCCCCACCCCCCAGCAGTGCAGGGGCAGCCTCCACCAGGCCCCCACCCATGTCTCACACCACCCCCACCCCCCAGCACTGTGGGGCACCTGCCAGCAGGCCCCCACCCATGTCCAACTCATGTTCCCCACCACCCCCACCCCCCAGCCACCAGGGGCAGCCTCCACCAGGCCCCTACACATGTCTCCCAGTGCCCCCACCCCCCAGCACTGTGGGGCACCTGCCAGCAGGCCCCACCCATGTCCAACTCATGTTCCCCACCGCCCCCACCCCCCAGCAGTGCAGGGGCAGCCTCCACAAGGCCCCCACCCATGTCTCCCACCACCCCCACCCCCCAGCACTGTGGGGCACCTGCCAGCAGGCCCCCACCCATGTCCAACTCATGTTCCCCACCACCCCCACCCCCCAGCCACCAGGGGCAGCCTCTACCAGGCCCCCACCCATGTCTCCCACCACCCCCACCCCCCAGCACTGTGGGGCACCTGCCAGCAGGCCCCCACCCATGTCCAACTCATGTTACCCACCACCCCCACCCCCCAGCACTGCAGGGGCAACCACAACCAGGCCCCCACCCATGTCTCCCACCACCCCCACCCCCAAGCACTGTGGGGCACCTGCCAGCAGGCCCCACCCATGTCCAACGCATGTTCCCCACCACCCCCACCCCCCAGCAGCGCAGGGGCAGCCTCCACCAGGCCCCAACCCATGTCTCACACCACCCCCACCCCCCCAGCACTGTGGGGCACCTGCCAGCAGGCCCCACCCATGTCCAACGCATGTTCCCCACCACCCCCACCGCCCAGCAGTGCAGGGGCAACCTCCACCAGGCCCCCACCCATGTCTCCCACCACCCCCACCCCCCAGCACTGTGGGGCTCCTGCCAGCAGGCCTCCACCCATGTGCAACTCATGTTCCCCACCACCCCCACCCCCCCAGTTCTGTGGGGCACCTGCCAGCAGGCCCCCACCCATGTCTCCCACCACCCCCACCCCCCAGCCACCAGGGGCAGCCTCCACCAGGCCCCCACCCATGTCTCCCACCGCCCCCACCCCCCAGAACTCTGGGGCACCTGCCAGCAGGCCCCACCCATGTCCAACTCATGTTCCTCACCACCCCCAGCCACCAGGGGGCAGCCTCCACCAGGCCCCCACCCATGTCTCACACCACCCCCACCCCCCAGCCACCAGGGGCAGCCTCCACCAGGCCCCCACCCATGTCTCCCACCACCTCCACCCCCCCGGTCACCAGGGGCAGCCTCCACCAGGCCCCCACCCATGTCTCCCACCACCCCCACCCCACAGCAGTGCAGGGGCACCCACCACCAGGCCCCCACCCATGTCTCCCACTACCCCCACCCCCCAGCAGTGCAGGGGCAGCCTCCACCAGGCCCCCACCCATGTCTCACACCACCCCCACCCCCCAGCACTGTGGGGCACCTGCCAGCAGGCCCCCACCCATGTCCAACTCATGTTCCCCACCAACCCCACCCCCCAGCCACCAGGGCCAGCCTCCACCAGGCCCCCACCCATGTCTCCCAGCACCCCCACCCCCCAGCCACCAGGGGCAGCCTCCACCAGGCCCCCGCCCATGTCTCCCACCGCCCCCACCCCCCAGCAGTGAAGGGGCAGCCTCCACCAGGCTCCCACCCATGTCTCACACCACCCCCACCCCCCAGCCACCAGGGGCAGCCTCCACCAGGCCCCCACCCATGTCTCCCACCACCTCCACCCCCCCGGTCACCAGGGGCAGCCTCCACCAGGCCCCCACCCATGTCTCCCACCACCCCCACCCCACAGCAGTGCAGGGGCACCCACCACCAGGCCCCCACCCATGTCTCCCACTACCCCCACCCCCCAGCAGTGCAGGGGCAGCCTCCACCAGGCCCCCACCCATGTCTCACACCACCCCCACCCCCCAGCACTGTGGGGCACCTGCCAGCAGGCCCCACCCATGTCCAACGCATGTTCCCCACCACCCCCACCCCCCAGCAGTGCAGGGGCAGCCTCCACCAGGCCCCCGCCCATGTCTCACACCACCTCCACCCCCCAGCACTGTGGGGCACCTGCTAGCAGGCCCCACCCATGTCCAACGCATGTTCCCCACCACCCCCACCCCCCAGCAGTGCAGGGGCAGCCTCCACCTGGCCCCCACCCATGTCTCCCACCACCCCCACCCCCCAGCACTGTGGGGCACCTGCCAGCAGGCCCCCACCCATGTGCAACTCATGTTCCCCACCACCCCCACCCCCCAGCACTGTGGGGCACCTGCCAGCAGGCCCCCACCCATGTCTCCCACCACCCCACCCCCCAGCCACCAGGGGCAGCCTCCACCAGGCCCCCACCCATGTCTCCCACCACCCCCACCCCCAGCACTGTGGGGCACCTGCCAGCAGGCCCCCACCCATGTCCAACTCATGTTCCCCACCATCCCCACCCCCCAGCCACCAGGGGCAACCTCCACCAGGACCCACCCATGTCTCCCACCACCCCCATCCCCCAGCAGTGCAGCGGCAGCCTCCACCAGGCCCCCACCCATGTCTCACACCACCCCCACCCCCCCAGCCACCAGGGGCAGCCTCCACCAGGCCCCCACCCATGTCTCCCACCACCCCCACCCCCCCAGTCACCAGGGGCAGCCTCCACCAGCCCCCCACCCATGTCTCCCACTACCCCCAACCCCCAGCAGTGCAGGGGCACCCACCACCAGGCCCCCACCCATGGCTCCCACCACCCCACCCCCCAGCAGTGCAGGGGCAGCCTCCACCAGGCCCCCACCCATGTCTCACACCACCCCCACCCCCCAGAACTGTGGGGCACCTGCCAGCAGGCCCCCACCCATGTCCAACTCATGTTCCCCACCAACCCCACCCCCCAGCCACCAGGGCCAGCCTCCACCAGGCCCCCACCCATGTCTCCCAGCACCCCCACCCCCCAGCCACCAGGGGCAGCCTCCACCAGGCCCCCACCCATGTCTCCCACCGCCCCCACCCCCCAGAACTGTGGGGCACCTGCCAGCAGGCCCCTACCCATGTCCAACTCATGTTCCCCACCACGCCCAGCCACCAGGGGCAGCCTCCACCAGGCCCCCACGCATGTCTCCCAC